>NW_028270181.1:13771528-16434028 GCF_037043375.1 Chiloscyllium plagiosum | reverse complement strand
TGGTAAATGTTGATGTAAAGGGAGCTTCTACTAATTTTAGGCACTGGAGCAGGGATCTGCATGCTGTTTAGGATACAACAGTTAGAGCAGATGGAGGTTAAAACTTTCTTCAATCAAACAGCAAGGCCCAGGAGGATCATGTTTGAAAATTAAATGTAAGATCATAGCAAGATGAAAATTAAAAGACAAATAAGGAGCTTAATATCTTACAGGATCAAAAATCTTTACTGTGTGGGAAAGCAAACTGATCAATAAGGTACACGATGTTGCTAATATTCTGAGGACCATGTCCAAAAGTACAGAATTCAGAAACAAGTGACTTAAATTATTTTCAAGGTTGGGTGCACTGAAAACCAATTCTTTTTTTACTCCAAGAAGGGTATTGAACACACTAAAGCATACACTGATGTCAACAATTGAAAGGGTGCACCAACAAGGGGTAATGCCACTGATCACTTTTCCCAAAAGTGATCTTCCGAAATGGACAATGCACTGTTCTGAGGTCAAATGAGAATTTTAGGACTAGCATTGACTTGATGCACCTGAACAAAACAGTACAATACAAAATCCATCCAGTACCATCAGTTGACAATAATCTAACTCAAATGGCAAAGAGTACACTGTTTGTAACATTTGACACTAACTGTGGTTTCTGACAAGATTCTTTGGACCAAGAATCAAGATTAACTACTTTTATAATGACTTCTTGTTTCAGTGCTGTTTCAACAAACTGCCATTTGGAATAGTGTCTACACCTGTAATATTCTTGAGGACCATGTCCAAAATGCTCCAAGATGGGGCTGGAATAATATACCATATGAATGCTTTTCTAATACGTGTTTCAACAAAGGGAGAACATGATCATAGAGTTAGGAGTTTCTGAAAACTTTACAGAATGCATGCTTAACATTAAATAACAAGTGTGAACTTGCAAAGCCTAATCTGTCAAAAATTCACCAAAGCTCCTGAAACAGCACCTTCCAAATCCACAACCACTACTGTCTAGGAGGACAAATGTAGTGGATACATGGGAGCACCATTACCTGCATGTTTCCCTCTAAGCCACTCACCATCCTGACCTTGAAATATATCATTGTTCTTTCAGTGTCACTGGGTCAAAATCCATGAACTACTGTTTGAACGGCATAATGGGTCAATTATAGCCCATGGACTGCAGTCATTTGAGAAGGCAGCGCACCAGCACCTTCTCATGGGCAACCAGGGTCAGGCAATAAATGCTGGTCCACCCAGCGATACACACATTTGATGAATGAACAAGCTTTTGAAAATGTAATCCACAAAGCATTGAGAGTGTAGTTGAGACAAGATCAACAATGGTGCTGAATGTCAATCAGAGAAATTCTTCTGAAAAGGTTAAGGAATTGTTAACATCTTTTAAAGTGTTAGCACATTACATCCCACTGTTACCAACATTAACGGCTGAGGACACATTAGCTCCAGGTTGAGGTGTTGTTACAAATCCAAGAAGACGGCAAATGTAGGCTGGTATATTATGCTTCATAGTTTCTGACAGAAACTAAGAAAAAGTGCATCACAATCAAAAAAGAAGTTTTGGCGGCAATATAGGTAAATGAGAAATTTTTGGATTGTATCATGGAGTTAAAGCAGACTGCAAGCCATTAGTTTCTCCACAATATGAAATGAATTGTGATAATGCTACTTTCTGTTGGTAATTCAGTCTGTGTTTGATAAGTTGTGTCTTAACCAAAAGTACAAACAAGTAAAGTGTATCCAAAATACCAGCTGAAGAGGCTGCAAACCAAGGTTTGTTGTTGATCATAGAACGTGAAGGAAATCTGTATTGGACTCACTTACTGACAAAATAGAAAAAAAATTCAAAGATACTGGATAGAGATGCTCAAAACAGAAACAGAGTGTCTCCAGACTTGATGGTATTGTCAGGATGGATATCAAGAATACATCCCCAGCAACATTATCTTGAACCGATATGTTGAGCAACAAAAACATCTCATGCTTGTAAATGATTTATTTGTTCTCACTGAAAGACTGGTAATACCCAAAACACTTGGAATGAATATGCTCCAAAGGCTACATCAAGGTCATTGTGGAACAGCAAAATGTCAAGCAGGAGTGCAACAGTTAGTTTGTTAACCAGGGATTTCTCATTTGTTTGAGGAGCTGATTTCTAACTGTCAGAAGTCGAGAACAGAGAGAATCTTCTACTACCATTGTCATTTCCAGCGAGGCCTGGGGAAAGATCAGGAATGTACCTCTTTGAATTTAAAGGGAATGTTTTTATGCCCATCCTCCGCTATTATTCAAGGTAGACTGAGATAAATCATCCAGGCAGTGTCACAGTGGAAGTGATTAAACCACTAAAACAAGTCAAATATATTAATGGCATTTCTGATCTGGTTGTATCTGATAATGGACCATGTTATTGCAAAGAATTTAGAGCACTTGCCAAAGAATATGAGTTCATTTATGTAGTGGGGTTTATCTCATTACCCCTGAGCAATTAGTGAAGCAGAAAGGGAAGTTCATTATGAATAAACTTCTAAGAAAAAAACATTATTTTGGCTACATTTAGTTATAAATCATTGCTGTTGCAAAATGGATTATTTGGGTGTTTTTAGGAGTCGAAGACTACCAAATGCAAAATTAAAATATGAAAAATTGAAATAACCTGATACAATGGAAGACCATGACAGAATGGGAAAGCATGAGGTACAAAGAGAAAGCAAAGTAGAAACTTCAGTCATTATCAACAAGGACAGCTGTTGTGGACCAGACCATTGATCTCTCAAACTAACACAATTAAGATCAGGGAGAGTGTACAACCATCTTAAGTAACCCTGTACCATTTGGACTTTGGGGGGTTACAGTGGTGAAAATGTAGAGAATAGGAAAGAAGGACTCTGGCAGAGATGTGGCTCGTGGGTTTAACAGCATGAGTCTGACAGAATAATGATGTAAGATGATATCTCTGAGCGCTTGGTGAGCAATCCCACACTCTTGAAATAATTGCAGAGCCATGGTCCTGCAAAATCACAATTTGTTTGGCACAGGAAGAGGTGATTTGGCTCATCATGTCTGTGCCAGCACTTTGAATGAGCAACTTAGCCCATCCCACTCCGCTCGTTTCTTTTTCCCATTACACTCCATATTCTTCCTTTTTGTATAACTATCTGACACCCTTTTGAAAGCCTCAGTTGAACTTGCCTCGATCAAATTCTCAGGCAGTGCATCCCTGACCCTAATTGCTTGCTGTGTAAAATATAGTTTCCTTATATATTACTTGTGCTCTACAAATGAGAGGTTATTGTTAAAATGTACACAGACTACTGCAGAATCATGTCAGACATAATCAGATGGTAACACCCCAACCAGAGGATGAAATGAATGACACTGCCCTTGAGGAGATGCTGGAAAATGGACATCACTGAGGAAGGGGCCACCTCAAGGTAAAGAAGCCTAGTACTTGCTTTGTGTGGGGAAGCTGAAATTCCCAGCTCGGTGCTCTAATAAGCACTGAGCCCTTGTACATGAGCTGAAGAAGGTCTCATGGCTATTTCTGCTGCCTGTTCAAGTAAACTGAAAAATATTCTGTTCCAGTGTTGGATTGGCTGTGTTTCAGACACCATTGAGGCACTGAATATCTATCTTAGATGGCGACGAAACAGACTACAGACGGGACCTGGAAAAATAGTGCACTGAGAACAACCTAGCTCTCAATGCTAGCAAAATCAAAGAACTCATTATTGACTTTCAGCGGGATGTTACTCATGCTCCCCTACAGAGGTGGAACGAGTGCAGAGTGTCAAGCATCTGGGAGTGGTCATCCACAATAAAGCTTTCTTGGACTCTTCATGCAGACGCAGTGGTTACAAAGGCCCAACAACATCACTTCTCCCTCAGGCAGCTGAGGAAATTTGGCATGATGGTGAATACCCTTGCCAACTTTTACAGGTGCGCTATTGAGAGCGTTCTATCTGGAATCACTACCTGGAGTGTAACTGCACAATTCAAGATTGGAAACGGTTACAGAGAGTAGTGAACTCGGCTCAGACAATCACAAAGGCCAACCTCCTATCTATAGAATCCATCTACCAGGCCCGCTGTCAAGAAAAGGCTGCCAGCATTCTCAAAGATCCATCCCATCCTGGCTATGTTTGCCTACAACCTCTACCATCGGGGAGAAGGTACAGAAGCCTGAACACATGCATCAGCTGGTTTCAAAATAGTTTCTACCCTACTGTTAGAGTACTGAATGGACTCACATACTCTTAACATTTGCCTGTACCTGTGTTTTTGTTTTTGCTGCTGTTTACCAATTATTTACTTATCTATGCTACTTAACTCTGTGATCTACTTGTATTGCTTGTAAGACAAAGCTTTTCACTGTGCCTTGGTACCCATGATAATCAATTCAATTCAATTCAATTCAATTCCCTAGCCACCTTGCGTCCGTTAAATGTCCATAATTTTTTTTGCTGGAAGCATGGTACATTCTCCTCAGCTCGAGCTCAAGAGCTCTAAACATTCATCTACTTGCCTGGAACTCAAACCCTTCACTCAATCACCCACCACCGCATTCCACCCAATCCCCTTCACCCACTCCTTCACTCCACACCGCCCAACCCTGCACTCACCCCTCACTCACAAATTTGCTCCTCCCAACTGCCTTATTCACAAACCCACCCCACCCCTCACTTCCACATCTAACCCACTCACCCCACCCCCTAACTCATCCCACCTCCTTACCACCCCATCTAACCCACTCTCTCACTCACCACCCCATCTATCCCACTCAGCAGCCCAACCAGTCAACCACTTGATGTCCTAAACAAAAGCAGAAATTGCTGAAAAAGCTCAGCAGGTCCGGGAGCATTACTGGAGAGAAATCAGATGGTTAATGGTTTGTGTCTGGTGACCCTTACTCAGAATGCAAGTTGTTCAAATAGGTTTTTAATCCAATTAGAGTCAGAAATAGGTTTCTGACCCAAATCAGAATTTCTGGGCCATTGAACTGAAAGGTTGGTAAGTAGAATAGCCAAATACATTTATCTCAAATGTCTTTTTAAGTTTCTGTTTGTTTATACATATGACGTCCCTTAGATACTTTTAAAGGTTACTTTCCTGTATCCCATTGGTATAATTTTCAAATATTTCTTTCTTAGTTTCAGTAAACAACCAAGGCAGTAAACCAAGGCTGTTGCTTGTCCTGGTCAGTACTGGATTGTCTTTTCAAAAAGAGCAGATATAATTGAATTGCTGTGTGTTCTAGTTGCATGTCTCATCAATTAATGTTTTTTTCTCCAGTGTTGTTGCAGGGGCAGGTGTAGACTTGCCAACTTTCAGTGGTCATTGGATAAACATGTGGATGAAAATGGAATAGTGTAGGATAGATAGGTTTCAGATTGGTTCCATGAGTTGGCACATCATCAAGGGCCTGTAGTGCGCTGTAATGTTCTATGCTGTCTTCACCTGTTAACTTTTGTAGCCTGAAATGTTTTATTGGGTACATTGAATTATCTTAAATATACATTTCACATAGAGGTTGATTAAATCTGAATTGGATTAAAATAATGCACAGCCAAGTTGAGTTACAAATTCTTATCTTAGTAATGTATTTTTTGGAATCAGGTGAATTTGATCAAAAAAGATCATGTCCTTGGGCTCTTTTGGATGGTTAAAAACATATTCTTATTGCGCCCAGGATAAATCAGTAAAGTATCTTCATCTGATTTTTGACTGTCATTTCCTGGCAATACACGATTTCCTTCCACTGGATTATTGGGCTCGCTTTGGTTTCTAAATTCAGTTTTGATCATTTAGCTGACAGCTCTTTCCATGCAAGAGATATTGTTATTAATAATATTAATCAACCTGTTCAGAGATGTTTTTACAATCGTCCTGGGTTAGAGGTAGGGATATTACCACCTCTGCACAAGAATGCTAGTTTTATTTGTAAACTTGAAGATTATGAAGGGCAGATTGAAGAATGCTGATGCTTTGTCTGCAAATTCTTGTGTCTCAATGCTGGGCTTTCAGAATATCAAACCATCTGTATGTTTTGATGGACCAAGTTCAGCATCTTCCACAAAATTACTGCGAGTGGCTTCAGTGGGAGTTGGTTTGCAAATCCACTGTATGGTGTGTGGATAAGGCATTTTATTCAGTAATACATGTTGAAGCCCTGATGTGTGTTACGTTAACTGTTGCCAGTGACTGTGTATCAGTATTCCTTGCTTTGGAAGGAAAAAGGGTAGGCAATGTGGATATACTGTGTGTGTGTGTGTGTGTTCACTGAGACAGAGACACAAAACTGAAGCAAGTTGTAAGCATTTGCAAGCATTGAGTAGGTTCTTCTATATACACAGAAACTGGAACATCATCTCTGCACATCTCCAAGACTTTAAAACAAAATTATGGATGTTATGTGAGTACAGAATCATGATTGGTTATGATCCATGATGGATAGCCTCTTGCACAGTGTTCCAGATGGCTTTTAGTGTCCATTGAGTCACACCTCAGCAAAGATAATGACCTTCAGGAGGAGAGCAAATTGGATGGAGCAAATATCAGATACTTAATTGTATTTGTATACCTGAATGACTTTTCAGTGCCTTTAACGTAGTCATTTGTTTACCCTAACAAGAATGCAGTTAATACAATATTATATTTCCATCTGATTTTTGAAATTGTATGCATAACCCTAAAATCAAAATTACAATTTTTCACAAATGTGTAAGGTAAATTGTTGGATCTGAATTATATGTTCGTACAATATCTGTTGTGCATGTTTGAAAAGACAAGCAAATCAAGCAGATTAATTTTTTATGTGTACTTAGATCAAGTATTATATTTTATAATGGGAAGAGGATTATTAAGTGGCACTTTAGTCTTACTTGGACGTTGGTGACCAATATTTTTACACTGCTAACTATGGCATGATCATCTTTGGAACCTTCCTCACCTTTGCATTTGATATTTATCCTTTAGTTATCATCGAGTGAAATATAACACTTCTTCGTAATGTGACTGCAGTAAGAATTTTTCTTTAAAAAACAAGTTAATGGAACATATATTTATGTTGAAGAAGATGCAAAGAAAATTTATTGCTCAGTGGGTTAATGGTGGGTTCTTGGGCTATGACAGTCTTGCTGAGAAAACAGATTGTTATGAGACGTAAGCACAGAGAATAATGTGTTGTTCATCAATCAGGTTGAATTTAGAAGTTTTTCTGAAGTATTATGGTTATTTTATAGCTTTTCAAATGTTGTTCGAAGAATAAATGCTACATTTTCCTCTCCAGTGTTTGAAATATGAACATCTTCTTTATGCAAAACCAATTTTCTGGACATTTCTAATGTGTAGTGTGAAGTAGAATAAGAGATATGAGTAGGACCAGGAGGCATTACTTCAATCATAATATTAAATATATCAACTACTTCAAATTTATATTTTATTTTTACACCTTGTTAAGAGGAGTAATGTAATAAGGATGTGCTGTTTGTCATAAAAGTCTTATGATTGCATTACACAATTCAACATCTTAATTGCTAATATCACAATATCTTGCAGCACAATAGGGTAAAATAATGGCCCAGAACTTCTGAAAACAAAAAATGCTGGAATTCACAGCGGTTAGAGACAAAAAAACTGCAGATGCTGGTATCCAAAGTAGACAGATAGGAAGCTGATAGAACACAGCAAGCCAGGCAGCATCAGGAGGTAGAGAAGTCAGTGTTTTGGGTTTAATCCTTCTTCAGGACTGGGGGTGGGTTTAGGGGGAGCTGCAGATAAAGGAGATGGTGCTAGCTGGGAGGGATAGAAGGGAGGGGGAGGAGCGGGGAAGGGAGTTGGGGAAGGGAAGAGAGGTTATTTGAAATTGGAGAACTCAGTGTTGAGCCCTCTGGGCTGCAGGGTGCCCAAGTGGAAGATGAGGTGTTCCTCCAATTTGTGGTTTGGTTGATTCTGGCAATGGAGGAAGGCAAGGATGGTCATGTCAGAACGGATGAGGGAAGGGGAATTAACGTAGGTGGTGACTGGGAGGTTTGGTCAGCCCCCAAGGGCCCGGCTGAGATGCTCAGTGAACCGTTCCCTAAATTTACGTTGGTCTCCCCGGTGCAGAGAAGACCACATTGAGAGCACCTGATGCAGTAAACTAGCTTGAAAGAGAGACAGGTGAACCTCTGTCTCACCTGAATGGACTGTTTGGGGCCCTGGATGGAGGTGAGGGGGATGGTGTACCGGCAGGTTTTGCATCTTTTCTGGTTGCAGGCAAAGGTGCCTGGGGGTTCGGAGGGGTTGGTAGGGAGAGTGGCACAAATCAAGGACTGTCAAAGGGAACAGTCCTAGTGGATGGCAGAGGGTGGGGAAGGAAATATGTTCTTGGTGATGGGATCTAGTTGGAGTTGGCAAAAGTATTTAAGGATGATGCGTTGGATGCAGAGACTGGTGGAGTGGTAGGTGGGTCAAGGGGGACTCTGTCTTTATTGCGTTTGGGTGGGGGGGTTAAGAGTGGTGGAATGGGGAATGGAGGTGCTGTGGCAGAGGGCTATCTGGATGATAGAGAGAGGAAAAAGCACATAGTTTGAAAGAGGTGGACATCTGGGTTGCTTGGGAGAGGAATATCTCCTTGTCCGAGTGGATGTGGCAGCGACAGATGAATTCGGAGAACAGGATGAGTTCTTGTAGGATACTGGGTGGTAGGTGGTGTAGTTAAGAGTCTGTCGGTTTGTAGTAAATGTCAGTCTGGAAATTTGTCATTGGAGATGGAAATGGAGAGGTCAAGAAACGGGAGGTAGGCGTCCGAAATGGACCAAGTGTATTTGTGAGCGATGGGTCAGACAGTCTCCATGGAGAGAGAGCAAGCTAATGTTTCGAGTCTAGATGACTCCTCATTAGAACTGTTGTCTTATTGGTACTAGACTGTTCTCACTAATGCCCCCATATGACCTATCCATGCTTCTTACAGCCAGTCTTTTATTACCGGCAGCTTACTGTTGCCTTTATCACAGGAAACTGAGTAATTGTCAACACAGTGCAGGGAAGCTATTTCTCTCTTCCTCCACCATCCCCAAGATATTGCAAGAACTGGACAATCCCCTTCAAGTCAACAACAGACACCATAAGGATTTAAATTACATAACGTTTTTTGATGATCTATTCTATTTCATTTAAACATTCAAATGTTATTGTTAACAAATTGCAAATGTAAGATTTTATTTCTTTTAAACATTAAATAACATTGTTATTTGATAATGCAAATTGTAATTTGTTTTCTTAAATAACAATCAATATTATTTCATACTTTTTAGTGACCAAGTATGGGTGAGTGAGGTAAGGGGGAGGTTAGGCACCTGAATAGGCAACCGTCCATTTGGGGCAGCAAATTAGTAAGTAGGTGGGTGGGCAATCATGATGATTCAGGAAGTTACATTTTATTGTTAACCTGGGGTTTAGAGCAAGTTAGTTCCTCTATCATTTCCTATTTATGGAAGTGAGTCAGATCTCATAAGTCTCCAAATACAAAGTTTTTGGTTTAAAATTCTGGGCAATCCCCATGTGGTCAGATGTATATCCGCTGTCTGTGCTATTGCAACAATTACCTTCCCATCAGATGTTCTGGGCCTTTATATTAACCCATACTCCTGTGGTGATGAATTTATCCTAGATTACCTACTAGGATCGTTCGTTCAGGACATATAGTGACAGAAGTCAAATATGGTAGCACAATTTGATTTCGAAAAGGATGTTCTTGGGATGTGAGCTTCGCTGACGAGACCAGCTTTATGGACCACCCCAAATTGAATATCAACATTTTCAAAGTTTCACAACTTTATAAAATCATGAGCATGAATTGGGTAAATAGCCAAGGTCTTTTCTAAGGGTAGAGGAGTCCAAACTAGAGGGCAAAGTTTTAAGGTGAAAGGGGAAAGATCTAAAAGGGATCTAAGGGGCAACTTATTCACCCAGATGTGGTGTGTGTATGGAATGAGCTGCCAGAGTAAGTGGTGGAGTTTGGTAGAATTAACACATTTAAAAGGCATTTGGATGGTATGTGAATAGGAAGGGTTTAGAGGGAGATGAGCCAAATGCTGGCAAATGAGACTAGATTTATTTAGGCTATCTGGTCAGCATGGATGAGTTGGATTGAAGGGTCTGTTTCCGTGCTGTACATTTCTCTGACTCTAATCAGCATTCTCCTCTCAAGCAGTACCAATGTTGCTTTCCCTTTGAAATTTCGTGTGAATTGTTCTGATGAGTGCAAAGTGGAAAGACTCAACAAAATTTGTCTTTTTTACAAGAGTAGTTAGTCATTCTTTATTGTCAGGTCATCACCTATCTGTGGTACACAAACTGCTACAATCTATATAAAGAACCATTTGACAACTTAAAAAGGACCTAAAATAAAATGAAGTGCCCCATGAATTTCACTATGCGTGTTATTTTTATGACCTTGGAATGATTACAGATTTAATTGGAATAGAGGGGTCTGGTGTACAGATAAATAAGTTATTAAACACAGCAATACTAATGCATAATGTCACAGTAAAGACAAGCTAAACAATTGGTTTTGTACTTGGATGGATACATTTGAAGCATTGCGCAAGGTTTGGGCATGCTAGTTGGAAGATGATAAATGAAATGGGCAATGTGCAACATAGACTTTAAAAAAAATTATAAATTAATTTGTGGGATGTGGGCATTGCTGGTGGGGCCAGTATTTACTGCCTGTCTCTAGTTGCCCTTGAGAAGGTGGTGGTGAGCTGTAGTTCACCTGTGCGTTGACCCACGATGCCACTGGGGAGGGAATTCCAGGATTTTGACCCAGTGACAGTGAAGGAACAAAAATATATTTCCAATTCAACAGCAAGGTACCAGGAATGCATGTTGATAGTTGAAGAAACTCACAAGAAGTTGGGACCCTGTCACTAAATGTGACTAAGTTACGATCATAGAGTCATTGAGTTATACAGCACAGCAACATACCCTTCGGTCCAACTCATCCATGCCGATCAGATAGCCTAAACTGATCTAGTCCCATTTGCCAACATTTGGTCCATATCTCTCTTAAACCCTTTCTGTTCATGCACCTCCTCTGGCAGCTTGTTCCATACACACACACCCCTCTGCATGGTACAATTTGGCCCTCAAGTCCCTTCTAAATCTTTTACCCCTCACCTTAAATCCATGCCCTCTACTTTTGGACTCCCCTGCCTTGGAAAAAAATCTTGGGAGAAAGTGAGGACTGCAGATGCTGGAGACCAGAATTGAGAGTGTGGTGCTGAAAAAGCACAGCCAATGAAGAGCTTATGCTCGAAATGTCGATTCTCCTGCTCCTTGGATGCTGCCTAACCAGATGTGCTTTTCCAGCACCACACCACCAACTTGGGGAAAAAAACCTTGGCTATTCACCCTATCCATGTCCTTTTATAATTGTATAAATCTCTATAAGGTCACCTCTCAACCTCCAATGCTCCAGGGAAAAAAATAGCCCCAGCCTATTCAGTCCCTCCCTATATTTCAAACCCTTCAATCCAGCAACATCTTTGTAAATCTTTTCTGAACCCTTTCAAGTTAACAACATCTTGATGGCTTCAATATTAAAGAATGATAAAAGTTACTTGCGATTGATTGTTTCTACTTGTTCATAACATGATAGTGATATGCCATGAATCTAAACCAGTTGCCCAAAAGGAAGATAGGTTGTCAGGAGAAAATACTTTGATCATAGCTTGCTTAGAATTTGGAATTCTTGACAACAAACAATTGAATTATTTGAATTTGTAGAGCATCCCACAACATTATTGCAAAGGAAGAACTTTTTGTTGTGTACAGCTGTAGTCACTGTGAATTCATGTATAAACAGGTGTAAATGTATCATGTATGACCTTTATTATCTTAAGTTGGTCATTGTCGGAACTTCTAGCACACTTGTGATTGTTGATCAAGTACAGTCCAAACATGTAAATCACATTTATCAATAAAAGAAACAAACACCAAAATTGTTGGAAACGCCTAGCAGATCTAGCAATGATCTGCTCTCAGAACTGGACCCAAAACATTAACTCTGATTTCCCTCCACAAGAAGGGCTTATGCCCGAAACGCCGATTCTCCTGTTACTTGGATGCTGCCTGACCTGTTGCGCTTTTCCAGCAACACATTTTCAGCTCCACAGATGCTGTCAGGCCTGCTGAGCTTTTCCAGCAATTTCCATTTTTGTTTCTGATTTCCAGCATCTGCAATACTTTTCAGTTTTTATTTAAGAATGGAAGTTTTGATTCATTTTGCTTTTTCAAGAATGGACTGCTGCGCCAGCAACTGGGATGGACAGGCTATGTACCTGGACTCCAGCACTGAAGTTCAGACATGACAGTTCTCAATTGAGTGTGAGGCTGAGTGTCTGTCTGGACTATCAGCAATATCCTGTTGGTGGAAAATGCTATGTGCAGACCACTACAATGATTCAGTGAACGTGACAGAGCTGGCAGAAAAGTGGATCTTTATGCTTTGGAGCTGAAGATCTGTACCATCAGGAATATAATTTGTCTGGCCTGGAGCCATGCTCTTGAAGAAAATCAAGGAAGTGGTGGTATTGTGTTGATCGGGTTTGTGAAAGGAAAACAGGGGCAGTAGGAAAATCTTTGAAACTATCCATAGATTACCTTAATGTGATGTTCCAAACCTTGACCAGCAGTGAAAGCAGAAACAATACCAAGAGTGTAAGGAAGTTAGAAAACCAGAGAGGTGACTGGAATGCAAAATGCTATTTGCCAGATCCGAGGTTCACCCTGGAAATTTGATAACTGAATGTTTTGTAAGAACAATATCGTGCCAACTGAGAACATTCACCTACTGGGAGCTAAATTGATATCAAGAACACATATTCAAGTGGACATGAAGACCTGTTTAGTGGCCTATGTAGGAGTAACAACATGGAAAAAACTGTTTCGAAGTTCAAAAAATAAGATGTACCATGTTCTCTGGAATACTTCCACTATTTGGGAAAGCTGTGAAGTTCACTGAGAAAATTAAAGAAATAAACAAGTAACTGGTAACATGGACTGGGTGCAATATGTTACTATCATAAAAAGATTGAGAGCATTTCCAAGAAAAAGAAGTTAAATAGTTATTCCTGAGAACGCTTATTCTTTACGTAATGAGTTTTCTTTCAAAGTATTTTTCTGATGTATTTTAGCGAGACTTTTTAATGTTTCCAGAAAACCACACCACTTGATTTTTCAGTCAGTAAAAAATGAGTTTAGGTTAGAGGTAAATGTCTTTACTGTGTATCTCTGCATCAGAAAGTGTGTCATTTTAGGAAATGTGCTGCCATATTTGATTAAGGCAAACGGGACATGTGAATATGTAGAAGGATGACTGTGACAAGTTATTAGAAAAGAGAATACATAAATAGAGGTATCATCAAAACATAACTTTGCCAGTCTTTTTTTTTGAAGCTTGCCAGCACATTGGACTTGACAATTTTTGACAATAAAACACTGTTGCAATGACTTGATAATTTGTTTGGTAAAGCCTCTAGCTGTTAAAAGTAGAACAACACTTTTC
This sequence comes from Chiloscyllium plagiosum, assembly GCF_037043375.1. Classification (NCBI taxonomy): domain Eukaryota; kingdom Metazoa; phylum Chordata; class Chondrichthyes; order Orectolobiformes; family Hemiscylliidae; genus Chiloscyllium; species Chiloscyllium plagiosum. The sequence continues at coordinate 16,420,464 of NW_028270181.1, read as the reverse complement.
CATTTTTTGACTGAAATCCAACAGTCTTGTCTTATTTTCTGACCAGAAAGGTACTTCTGGTCCGTTATGCAGCCTTTATGTAATTAAACCATAAAATAAAGGGATAAACTATACTAAAATGACACAAGGAATCTGCCATAACAGTCAGGAAGTATATCACAAATATTTTTGCAGTAACTACACACAGACTCAAACAAAAGTACCTGATAGAAATAGCCTGTTTACGAGGTTAGACCTGAAATAACATGCGCTCTGCTGAATCTTTACAACGTTTTTGACAGATTTTCCTCCTAATTCCATCATTAGTATATATTTAAATGGTTTGTAATTGTAAGCCCTTCTGATGTGTAATATGATTTCATTTGTTGTGATTTTTCTGGTAGAACCACACTTTTGTTAGTGCGCTTGATTAAAGTGCTTTAAAGCAAGAGAAAATCATAATGAATGCAGCAATTTTCTGCCTCCTTTCAGGATTTCTGTCTATTTTTCTGGAGAAGAATTTGGGTATGATTTATATGAATTGTTACATTTAAAGTCAGCCCATAAGTTAAGATTTCCAATCCTGACAAAGCTTGAGAGAGATCTAGAAAGAGCTGGATTGTGGGGGAAGGATGGGTAGGTGCATACTGCTTTAACTGTACCATCCCCATATGTCAGCTCAGACTGACTGATATTAAACAAGGCTGCCCTATAGCCCAGAAGACTGAAGTAGCAGTAGGTGAGGATGACTTTTCCCCAGTGGGTGGAAGATGCATTGTCTTTCCCACCATTCTGATAGGCCAGCAGTCCGAGCAGTTTCAGCAGTGGGCCCTGGAATGGAGACAACATAGATCTGGGAGAGAGACGATTTGACCACATTGGATAGGGAGAGTTCAAAGAGCCTAGTGGGGTGGAGGGGGAGATTATTGGGTGGGGTGTTTCCATATTTTGGTGTCCAGGTGAGAATTGACAAGAGTGGGTACTGTCTTGGAGGGGAGGGTATCCTCCAATGCACATAGGGTACCCCTGAGTGTACACCACCCTCTTTCTGCCTTTTAATCTGTCAGGTTAAAAAGACCACCTTGCCTCTCCCCTCTGCCTCGACTGCATTATGGCATGGCAGCATAATATTCTGGTCAAATGCTCAGAGTCATAGAGTCATACAGCATGTAAACAGACCCAGTCCATGCCAAACATGTTTCCAAACTAAACTAGTTCACCTGCCGAAACTTGGCCATATACCTCCAAACTCTTCCTATTCATGACTCCATTACTTGTTCATTTCTTTTTTTGAAACTTGGTGGTAAGTCTGTAGAATGTGTCTACCTGCTGTGATGATGGGAGCCCAATTAGACTTCTACAAAATATTCACTCAGAAGAAGTTGTTAATTTTAGATGGAGCGGGAATAGTTCGGAAGGACTTTTATTTAGAAGTCACAGAATCAACAGGGAGAGAGAGAGACAAACGTGAAAATGCTAAGGTCTTGTGCATCAGGAATTCAAAAGGAATAGGTGACTGTGTGTTCTGGGAATGCTTAAGGAAGAGGACAGATAGGAATTGAAACCATTGAATTAAAACATTGAGTTTTATTTAAATATGTCTTAGCCAGCTGACTGTTCAAAAGTAACTGCCAGTATGTTTGTGTGTTTGAGAGTGACTTTGATTGCGCTTTTGTATATGATGATCACTTTATAGTCACCACAAAAAAGTTAAATATTTAAAGTTGTCTCTCCACTTATCAAATTTGACACTCAAACAAATGAGTCTGTGACAATAATATTTTCAATCATATTGAATAATGGAAATTGCTGTAGTTAGGATGACATGCAAAATGCAACATATACCCCTAACCATAGATTTAATTTTACCATTTTGAGGTATACAAATAACAAGAGGCTTGGATAGAGTTCACAGTTCAGAAGATCTGTTTCCCTAGCAGAGGGGTCAATCACCAAGGGTGACAAATTTAGAAGGATTAGGGGGAGGACATAAGGAAACTCTTGGTGGGTGCTTGGAAATTACTGCCCAGTTTGATTGTTGAAGCACAAACCCTCGACTCACTTTCATGGATGTGCACTTGAAGCACTAGAACCTGCAAAACCAGGTGCTGGCAAGTGAGACGAGAATGGGTGGCTAATTTATTCAACTGATACAAACAAGGTGGCTGAATGGCCTCTCTCTGTGCTGTAACTTTTTAATGGTTTCTATATAAACCTACACAAAATATCTGACATCTAATCTGTGTGTAATTGTTTTGATCTTTGACATAACGGACACATGAGAACATAAACCATTTCTAAAAAATGTGCAAAATAAACAGAAAAAAATTAACAGCAATTTTTGCTGATTGAGAAATTAATTAGGAACAAGTTGCTAAATAGGTTCATTTGAAGTGGGAAAAGTAAGAAGACCTATGTTAGAAATGACGAAATGCTGGGCTAGATACAAGATTAACTTGGATTTTGAAGATTTCACAAAGCAGATTTAAAGCCGTCCATCAAATAAACAAATAGCTGTCTCGAATATGAGAGAGTTAAAATAATAGTTTGCGTATTATTTAAGTCTATATGATTAGAACCTGTCTGAACCGTTTTCTTCTGGCTCTAAGTCTTAGTTCCTTGTGCCTCATTGTATGAGGAGTTGGAGCCCTCTCAATTCTTCAATATTCAGCAGTGTCCATAATTATGAAAAAGGACTCTACTTTAATTAGCTTTATGTTCCACTTTTAATCCATTCAGTCTGCTTTCAACTTAAATATAAAAAGGAATAGCATGAAATGTTAATTTTTCTGCTTTCTGTCAATTTCTTCAAATGAAGGCAATAAATTCTTGCGATAGAACAATTTTACTGATGCCAACAATTTTGGTTTTCTAATATTCTACACTCCAGTGCAAGACAGCCCAGCGTCAGGGAGCCGACATGGAATTGCAAGCTCAGAGGCAGCCTTTCTTGTGTTTGGCTTTGAATCTTGCCAGGTTACTTGACCGAGCAATAGACTGGTCCTCACCTACCACCCTACCAATCTCCATGTACAGCGCATCATCCGCCGTCACTTCCGCCACCTCCAAACAGACCCCAGCACCAAGGATATATTTCCCTCCCCTCCCCTATCAGCTTTCCGTAGAGACCACTCCCTCCGCGACTCCCTTGTCAGATCCACACCCCCCACTGACCCAACCTCCACTCCCGGCACCTTCCCTTGCAACCGCAGGAGGTGCAACACTTGCGCCCACACCTCCCCCCTCACTTCTCTCCAAGGCCCCAAAGGAAACTTCCATATCCGCCACAGATTCACCTGCACCTCCACCCACATCATCTACTGCATCCGCTGCAGCCGGTGTGGCCTCCTCTATATTGGGGTGACAGGCCGCCTACTTGCGGAGTGATTCAGAGAGCACCTCTGGGCCACCCGGACGAACCAACCCAACCACCCTGTAGCACAGCATTTCAACTCCCCCTCCCACTCCACCGAGGATATGCAGGTCATTGGACTCATCCACCGCCAAACCACAACAACGCGACGGTCGGAGGAGGAGCGTCTTATCTTCCGACTGGGAACCCTCCAACCACAGGGGATGAACTTGGACTTCACCAGTTTCTTCATCCCCCCTCCCCCCACCTTGTCTCAGCCGAATCCCTCCAGCCCGGCACCGCCTTCCTGACCTGCAGTCGTCTTCTTGACCTCTCCGCCTCCATCCTACTCCGACCTATCACCCTCACCTTGACCTCTTTCCACCTATCACATTTCCAACGCCCCTCCTCCAAGTCCCTCCTCCCTACCTTTTATCTTCTCCTGCTGAACACTCTCTGCTCATTCCTGAAGAAGGGCCTGTGCCCGAAACGTCGAATCTCCTGTTCCCTGGATGCTGCCTGACCTGCTGTGCTGTTCCAGCAATAAAGTTTCAACTTTGATCTCCAGCATCTGCAGACCTCACTTTCTCCTCGAGCAATAGACCAATCTTGTTCTTCTGTCCACTTTCAGAAGGAGTTGATGGATAATTGTCAGAAGTGGAAAAGCCAAGTTAATTATTCATCATCATAACCCCAGAAGTAATAGTTGCATAAAGAGATTAAACTAACCCAACAAACTTTGGCCCTTCCTGTTGTGTGTTAAAGAAACATACTGCCAGGAACGTGTTAAAACAAAAGGGGTGTGCATGGAGTTATGTGCTAACATCCATTTGGGAATTGAACATCAATATTGTGGCTACCATCACTGTCATAAAAACTCGCAGGTAGTCTGGCTACTACTGATAATCTTTCCTAGTGAATGGAAGTTAGCTGAAACATGGACAATTCATTCCAGAGCATTAAGAAACATGATGACTTTTTTAAAGAGACTCATTCAGGAAATGTGAGCTTTTGCCCTTGGGAGGAGTGATTTTCTCCACTGTTAGGTGGATGCCAGTGTTGTAGCTATATTAGAATGGCTCTCGAGATGTGCACCAAGTTCTGAAGTACAATCCTTCACCACTGATGCTAGAATATTATGTGGGTCCATAGTCTTTGCATCCAGTGCCTTCAGTTGTTTCTTAGTATCATCCTGAGTGAACTTGGCTGAGGTTTGGCATCTGTGATACCATTGGAGGAGGCCAAGATGTATCACCCCTCAGCATTTACAGTTGACGACTTTTGCAAATTCTTCAGCCTTTATTTTCTGCACTGATATTCTGAGATCCCCCATCATTGAGGGTAGAGAATATTTGTACAATCTCCTGCTCCAGTGAGTTAATTGCTCATTACCATTCATGGCTGGATGTGGCAGGATTGCTGAATTTAGATCTGATTCGTAGCGAAACCCTGTTTAATGCTCATTGAATGCACTGTATGCAACAGAAATAGTCCTGTGTTGTAGCTTCACCAAGCTGACACTTTATTTGGATATTCTTGTTACGCTCTTGGAATGCTCTCCATTCTTCACTGCATTAGGGATCATCCCTGGTTTAATGATAAATGTCGACTGGATAATGTGATGGGTGGATTGTGGTTGACTAGAAATCTGTGGTTGCTGTTGGCACACAGCATGTCACGCGTGACAATTTTTTGAGTCATTAGAGCAGTTTGAAATCTATCCCACTCAGCACAGTGGTGATAATACACAACACGATGGAAGGTATCCTCTGTGTAAACACTGGATTTTGTCTTCAGGATCACTGTGCAGTTATCACTGCTACTGATACTGTCATGGACTGATGAGTGTATGGCATGCAGATTGCTAAAGATAATACCAAACTATATTTCTCCCCCTTGTTGGTTCCCTCAACACACAGCACTGACCCATTTAGCAGCTTTGTCCTTTAGGATTTGACCAAGTCAATCAGCAATGGTTCTGTCAATCCAGTCTTGGTGATCGACTTTGAAATTTCCCACCTAGCATATAATCTGTCCATGTCATCCTTAGTGATTCCTCCAGATGGTGTTCAACATGGAGGAGCACTGTTACATCAGTCTTGGGGGAGTGGTACATGATAATCTGTGGAAGGTTTCCTTGCCCATGTGTGACCTGTGCCATCCAGAGTCAATTATTGAGGACTCCCAGGGCATCTTCCACTGTATCATTCTGCTACCACCTCAACTGGGTCAGTCCTGCCATTGAACAGGACATATCCACAGATGGTGATTGTGTTGTCTGGAACATTGTATGTAAGGTATAATTCTGTAATTATGATGAAATCAGGCTATTGCTTCACTGGTATGTGAGACAGCTCTCCTAATTTTGATACTAGCCTTGGAGGAGGATTTTGTAAGGTCAAATGGGCTGAATGGCCATCGTTTTCGGTTGCTAAGTTGATACCAGATGGTCCATCCAGGTTTATTTTGAGTTTTTTAAGCAGTTGGATACATCTGTGTGGCTAGCTAGACTGTTTCAAAGCGACATTAAAGAGTTAACCATATTGCTGTAGTCTGGAAAGGTTCATTTTACCACAATCAGCAATGGTTATTCAAGTTATAAATTTCAGAATTTGTTTTAATTCAAATTTCACCATCTGTAAAAGGATGCTAACCAGGCTCCTCAGAGTATTACCTGAATTTCTAAATCGATGAAGGCCTTATGCCCAAAACGTTGACTCCCCTGCTCCTTGGATGCTGCCTGACTGGCTATTCTTTTCCAGCACCAAACTCTTCAACTCTGATCTCCAGCATCTGCAGTCCTCACTTTCTCCTGTGAATTTCTAAATTACAGTCCAGCAATAATAACACTGTGCAATAGCTTCCCTGTTTTGACACAGAATTCCCTCTTGTTTGTACACCCAAGTTTTATTGGGTGCTCATATCCAATAGAACAGCAGAGCAAGGAATTTGATTTCTAATAAACATCTTTATTTTTTTACCCTGACAGTTATTTTACTTTGCATTGTGATTTTGTTTTGAATTCAATTTTACTTTTAACATTTGACATTTTTAGAATACGTTTTCTCCTAAATAACTTTATTTTTAAGCCGTACAAAAACCTGGACGCTTCTCAGGAAACTGTTAAGCTCTACGACTTTGAAAGTACTTTGAAATGTATACTTGGGATTTGCACTGGGATATCAACTGAGAGAATTGGGAGCTTTTCTTAAAGCATGTTCATTAGAAAGAAAAGAGCATAGGCTGTACCCTTTGAGTTTCAGAATCAAAGTTTATGTTGGATGACATAGTGAAAATGGGAAAGGTGTTGTAAGGTCATATGACTTATACTTTGGTGTCTTAAGGAAGTTCTACAGTAGAGGCCAAAACTAAATCATCACCTTCCTTTTGTGGTGTAAAAATCATGTTATGTGCAAGTACAACATGAAAACATTATGCCTGGTACATTTTATTTTGTATCAACTTCATGGAATTGTGTGAACAAACATCTGACATCTTTTCTGTCCTTGGTGATTAACATTTCCAATGATTTTTGAAGTGTATTGTGACATCTTATGTAAGTATCAGTACAAAGTAAGTTATTCTGTGCTTTATATGAAGAGGTTTTTTCAGCTATAACTGTGAATGTAATATTATTGACATCAATTGAAGCTTTTTTTTTCTCATAGCAACCTTAAAATCACCAGCCTGTCTGATTAGTCATCAACCAAAATTTCTATTGACATTGCAGTAAAATGATATCAAGTCAGTTAATTTTACTAGGTCAATAATAATTCTCACTTCAATGAAAGTTGAAGAGATTTTTCTCTTCAAAGGTCAAATTACGGGTAACATGACAAGGTGTTCTCTGTTTAGATATTTTTCTTTGAAATTTTATATAGCTCGAGAAAATAATTCATTCTCAATTTAAATCATGGCAAGAGTTGCACTGGATCTAGAGAGTAAGCTTTATCATTATGACTCTATATTAATAACATTGATTTCTTTGGGTGATGTTACATACTGAATGTAGGAGTACTTTATTTCAGCAGTACTCTGTATTTCTTTGTCTGATTACATGTGATAAATAACACATTAGTGATATTTAATGCATATATTGAAGTTAAATGGGATATCTCTTTAAAGTGTTCTTGACACTTTTTAACCTATGGGCTTAATGGCATTTTTCATTTTATTCTGTAATTTGACTGTCAAAAAGTGCAGGGCTGAGTTTTCTGCTACTGCCTGATTCTAATAGAAATGGAAAAGAGGATTTTTGTCATTTAGATCATTTTAATGTCTAAATGAAGTTGCTGTACAAATGAACATTTACAGATTAAAATGCTACTTTTGGAATTTGAAAAAAAATTCTAATTTGATTTGAAAATTACTTTGGAGCCATGCTCCATTTCTGCCATTAGTCTAACTGCTAACAGCTAATGAAGAGGTAAAAGGAATAAATTAATATCTAATGTTTGTTCTTGAATTAATTGGTAAAAGTGTGAAGTCTTTGAGATAGTAATAAGGATTTTAGAAAAAGCTATGCCTTCAGCATACATCTCACTAATGCATTTTTGTGATGAGAGGTAACAAAAGTGTATTGCTGACACCATAACCATCACTAACAACTTTTGAAGAAGCATGAATAATATGATTTTGAGTGCTCAGCATTATATTCCTAATTCTTGTGCAATGTCATAATGGATCCTAATATTTTAGAGCTGAGCTATACTTGATGCACAGGGTTCACATTTTCCAGTAATAGTCATTAATAAAGTTAATCATTTATGATAAAACCAAAGTTATATCTGGTAGCTGCAAGCATTTAGTGAACTAAATGCACTTTCAGCAAAGGCTTCCGCCCTCTCCCTCCGAAGGCACTTGGGAGGCAGTGGCTTGATTTTTAAATATTAAAAAGGGGCTCCGGGTTCTTTGACTTGGAAGCAGATGCAAGGTGTTCACTATGTAGATAATGGCTGAGCATCTGTGTGGACACTGGTTAGATTGTTAGTCTCTCAAGTCCCAGGAATGTGTTAAGAATATGAGGTTTTGTAAATAGTTGTGCTTTAACCATCTATTTATTTTCAAGATAGAATGAAATTCCAAAGGGTAGCTTTGTTCAGCATGCCTTCAGAGGTATGAGGCCCAGGTGAATTATATTGCCATGGACTTGGGTTTGAACAGGGAGAGGGTGCATAGTAAGCCATGATAAGATCAAATTATAAAGTTGTTCTAACATATGGGAATGGCACAGTAGCTCAGTGGCTAGCACTGCTGCCTCACAGTGCCAGGCACCCAGCTTCATTTCCCGCCTTGAGCGACTGTCTGTGTGACATTAGCATATTCTCCCTGTGTCTGCGTGGGTTTCCTCTCGGTGCTCTGCTTTCCTCCCACAGTCCAAAGATGTGCAGGTAAGGTGAATTGGCCATGCTAAATTGCCCATACTAAATTGCCGATAGTGTAAGATGCATTAGTCAGGAGTAAATATAGGATAGGGGAATGGGTCTGGGTGGGTTACTCTTTGGAGAGTCGCTGTGGATTTGTTGGGCCGGAGGGGCTGTTTCCATATGTATGGAATCTAATCTAATCATATATTCCTGATTTACACTAATGAGTCAGTCTGCTAGGATTGGAGAGAGAGAGATGGTTCATCATGAAGGAAGGGTTAAAGAGACCATGAGACAAAATGAAGGTGTAAAATTCACAGAGCTTGAGTTTGATGGAGATTCTTCACAAAACGTCTCAGCATGAATCTCCATTCGAGGGTTAAAAGTTACCAGTTTGGGAATGGAAAAGAATGGAAGTAAACTCTTGGGAAATATGAGACACTTTGGATTGGTTCCAGGAGAATTGAAGTGTCATCTCTAAAGCCTAGCTATGCAGGAGGTTCACTGCCACCAGGAACGCCCTTTCCCATAGACATAATGGGAAGGGAACCAAAATCCAAAACTTCACAAGTAAATAGGTGGCACAGCTAACACTTCATGGCAAATACAGTGCACATTTATAAATCTATTACCATTTAAGATGCACACTACAGAGCTCAACTATCCTTAGCTTCATCCCATCTGAGAACTCCCGTCTAAGCGAGTGCTTGTTTTTCCCCAATTCCAAGTGTCGCGTAACATCCTCTCATTGTTCAACATGGGACCATCACAGACTGGAAAGCCTTCATCTGATGAAATTTACAGTTTTTTTGGCAACAGCCAAATATCAAGCATTTACCAAAGAAAAGCTGCATTTGACTCTGGCAACAGTCAGTGACTGCTTGTCTTTCAGCGAGCAACAAATTCACAATCCACAATTCTTTGCACATGGCTCTCACCTACTGGAAACAGGTGTCTGTTAATTCCTGTCTGGCTTATTGCACTTGATGCTTCACTGCTCTATCGCATCAAAGGTGAGGTTGGTCGTTCTTAGTGTCCTCAGTAGGTCATGGAGATCTCTGGCAAAGAGAACTGTGGAATGCTTATTCATGGTCCTTTGACAGAGGGACCTACTAATGCAACACAAGCCATGTCATGTAAATACTGCTTTTTCCTGTAACTCTACACACTGTTGCTATTTAAATAATCATCTATTTCCCTCTTGAATGGTTCACTTGAATCTACCTCCTCCATATTTCAGTGCAGCACATTCCAGACTTTAACTGCCCACTGTGTAAAAGAGTTTTGCATTTTCTTCTTTTGCAAAATGTAATTATTATCCATAATGCAATATGGCCACTGTGCATGTATATTTGTGGTCCGTAATATCACTTGGCGAGAATGGGACATACCTCCGGTGACATCACTGCATTCCCTGTCCAATGATGTCATCATACATGCATATTCCACTGAGGAGGGGCAGATTTTGGAGCTCTGGCAGGTGTGGGACAAAGGCTGGCAGTGGGGTGGTGATGCTTATGGGGACGACCTGCATTGGGGAGTGGAATGGGGCAATTGAGACTGCCACTATTCCATTGCTGCTCTCACTAGCTGCCTGGTCCTCTCCAATGTCATGCTGCCTTCTCCAAAGCTGGGAGGCCATACTAGTCAATGAAACATTGCTGAACAGGGGCTGAGCACAACAGTGAGTACTGGAAAGGGCAGAGCTGTGGCTGAATAGAGGCAGGCAGAGGCTGGGGCTGTGGCTGGACAAGACAGTGAGGTCTTGATATTTTTTTTGGAAGAGTGAGCTCGTACACTCTTCTGCTCTTCATTGTCAGCCCCAACCTTCCTGAGTCTTTGGTCACTTTCAGTCCCATCTTGGAGACTGCCTCTGGTTCAATTATTTCTCTGAAATTACATAGGGAGCCTCCCCATTCTTGGCATATTCATACCTACGTTGGTATTACAGCATTTGCATCTTGTACAAAGTGCTTTAAAACTGTACCCTTTGGTCTTTGATCCTTTAGGAGAAAGTGAGGTCTGCAGATGCTGGAGATCAAAGTTGAAACTTTATTGCTGGAACAGCACAGCAGGTCAGGCAGCATCCAGGGAACAGGAGATTCGACGTTTCGGGCACAGGCCGAAGAAGGGCCTGTGCCCGAAACGTCGAATCTCCTGTTCCCTGGATGCTGCCTGACCTGCTGTGCTGTTCCAGCAATAAAGTTTCATCTTTGATCCTTTAGCAAGTGCAAACAATTTATTCTTATCTATTCTGTCTTGACTCCTCATGATTTTAAAAACTTCCATCCAATCTCCCCTCCGCCTTCTCCTCTCTTTGGAAAACAATCCAAACTTTTGATTTCTATGGCTCTGCTAATGAAGCCTATAAAACCTTATGCTTTATTAACAACTCCATCTACCCAGCCAGCCATTTTTAATGATTTATATGTATACGACCCATGTCTGTCTTCTCTTACATATCCCTAAGGATGATACCCTTTATGTTATACCATCTCACCATGTTCTTTGTCTCAAAATGTATCACCTCATGCTTCTTCATATTGAACGTCAACTATTTGCCCAACCCACCAACATGTCAATATCCTTTTGAAATTTCACTGTCCTCCCAGTTTGCAGTTCTCCCAAGTTTTGTGTCATCAACAAACTTTGAACTGTGTCCCACTCAAGAATCTCTCAATGATTACATCAGCAAAGGCAAACCCCTGGGGAGCTCTACTACAAACCTTTCTTCAGCCCAAAAAATACTATTTCCCATTTCTCTCTGTTTCCGATCCTTCTGCCAAATTTGAATCCAAGTTGGTACTGTCCCTCTTATTCTATGACCTTCCTGACATGTCTATTTTGAGGCACTGTACTGAATGACTTATTGAAGGTCGTGGAAACCACATTACCAGCTTTGTCCTCATCAACCCTCCTTGTTACCTCTTCAAAAAAACTCCAGCCAGTTACATTAGGCATGATTTTTCTCTTAACAAATCCATGCTCACTCTTCTGAATTAACCCACATTTTTTCCATGTGCTGATTAATTCCATCCCAAATAGATTAGATTACTTACAGTGTGGAAACAGGCCCTTCGGCCCAACAAGTCCACACCGCCCCGCCGAAGCGCAACCCACCCATACCCCTACGTTTACCCCTTACCTAACACTACGGGCAATTTAGCATGGCCAATTCACCTAACCTGCACATCTTTGGACTGTGGGAGGAAACCGGAGCACCCGGAGGAAACCCACGCAGACACGGGGAGAATATGCAAACTCCACACAGTCAGTCGCCTGAGGCAGGAATTGAACCCGGGTCTCTGGCGCTGTGAGGCAGCAGTGCCTCACTGTGCCACCCACAATAATTGTTCATGGAAGTTTCCCCACAATCAAAGTTAAGCTGACAAGTCTGTAATTGTCAGGGTTATCCTTGCAACCTTTTGTTGAACTCTGGTGTAATGCCCGCAATTCTCCATTCCTCCAACACCACCTTGAGTCTGAGGTAGTTTGAAAGATCCCTGCAATTTCCACTCACTTCCTTCAATATTCACACATCCTGTCCAGGTACTTTAACAAATATAACCACTGACGACTTATCCAATACCACCTTCTTGCCAATTATGAGCCCTTTCAGTGGCTGAATTTCCGCCTCTATCGTCAGGGTTTAGGCAGCACCTGCCTCAAAACTAAAGACTGATACAAAGTGTTTATTTAACATCTCAACCCTACCTCTTGTCACCACATGTAAAGCTCCTTTTTAGATTCTGACCAGCCCGACTCCTTTTTAACACCCCTTTATTACTGATGTGTTTATTGAAGACATTGCAGCTTCGTGTTAACGTTAACTGCCAGGCTTTTGTTTCACAAGCCCCCTTTAGTTTCTCCTATTTGCTTTCCCCTATCTCTTTTGAATTTGTGTTCAGCTTGGTTCTCAATTATCTGGAGACAATTGCTTTAGGTTTTTTTTGTTTAGATGTGGGTGTTGCTGCCAAAAGGTCAGCATTTGTTGCCCATCCTTGATTGCCCTTTGACTGAGTAGCTTGCTAGGGTCATTTCAAATGGTTCAGGTGTAAAGATTTACTGTGAATGTGGAGCAACAGTTTGAACTGCTTGAAAGGGAGAGCAGATATTTTTCCCGTGAAAGGAAATTAATGTGTATCTTTGCCAACAATCACTGATAGTTTCATGGTCACTGTCTTTGAGTTTAGCTTTCTATTTCAGGCTTTTATTGAATCCAATTCCGCCAGTTTCCCATGCTGCCAGAGCATTGGCCTGGGCAACTAGGTTGCCAGACAATACCCACTGTATCACCTGTTCAGTCATGGTAGGTGTGACTCCAGCACTGTTCTGTACTGGTTTAAAATAGCTTTTTATAAAATCAACTCATTGCGTCATCTAAGTATCTTCAATCTGAAATGGTATCATAATAGGTGTAAATCATGTAACAAAAAAAACACTCTCACTAGCTCTGACCTGAGCTTTGATCTCCAAAATCAAATTGTAAATGAAAAATTGTTATATCATTGATTAATATTATTTTGGAGATATTGTTATTGCATGTTCACCACCTTTTGATAAGAACTAATTTCAACTTTTTATTCCTTGCCCCAAAATAAATTCTTGATGGTGGGAATTACAGCTTTTTAGTAAAAGTTTGCCTGGACGATTCAGAATTTAATTTCTGATTGTAATTGTTTAACAATCAGACAGTGGTGTGGATATTGCATAACTGCTAAGTTATTCAAATGAAAGCATCTATCACTGAAGATTTCTCTAACAGGGTATTTAATACTGTTGTATACATAACAACTGACACTGCTGTTTTTATACTATGTCAAGTGATGTAAATGAGATGTGGGGGAAGGGTTAAAATCATATAGAACACGTTGGAAAGCAACCATTGTCCTGATGCTATCTGCAGGCAGATTCTGCTGTCCTTCTGGATGTTCCTCTTGTATCTCAGACTGGTCAATTTCTACAGACTAAGTGTTCAAATTGAGCCATTTTGTTCACTTTAAAATAAACCCAGGCACATTATGCGTGATTTCTTATTCACCAGCCTGTTCACAGGCCCTTTCCATGACTGTGTGACTGTAGAGTGAAACCTTGTGAGGGCCAGTGTTTTCACTACGTGCATGTCAACTTCAATCTGCTCCGATTTCGTGTGAAATCTGTGCCGTGGTGTGGGGCACAAAGGTCAACCCCTGGTAATTGATGTTGCTTATTCATCTGTTTCCAGTGTCTTTTTCCACACATTGGGTTTTGTTTGGATAAATTGTTTGAAGATTTACTGTAGTTCTTAAAGCCTGAGAAACAGCTCTGGTTAATCCTTAGTGTGGCTCCTGCTGCACAGTTTAAATGTCCCTAGTAGGCAGGAATCTTAACCCAGTTGACACATAATGGCACTAGACAAAGGATCTTTTCCAGACAAGATGTAGAGGACATCTTCTAGCGTAACAATTAGAGCAATTTCCAAACTAATTTACTATGAAATGAATTTGCAGAGCCATTTAAATAATGTTATAACAATGTTAATTGGTTAAAAATATTCCAAAACACTTCTTAATGATCAAGTATAGGCTTGTTATAAATCACAGCTCAAATTACAAATAATAGTACGACATAAAAATGCATGCCCAAAATTGATGCTGTTGAAGTTTTTCTAAATGCTTAATTCATTCTATTTTGGATCATTACACACTTTAGTACTGATGATGGCAAATTACACCATGTGAAAATTAGGTTAATATACATTTTTGGAAAGTATTACCCTGATAAACCTCAGTGTTCCAGAGAGAGCTCCCATCTATATTACGCTGATATCGCAACACAAAAATCATATTTTTCTCTTTTTAAAACTTGACAATTTTGAGAGACAAAATTAAGTGAAATTTTAAAATAGTATACAAAGTTAAATTTGTTTTGAGTTACCTGTATAAAGCAGCATTTGCCTTTTATAATTGAACTACCTGAGTGTTCCTCTAAGTTTTTGAAGAAAATATTGGTAAAACTGGTTCCATTGGAAAAATACAGGTGTCAAGAAGCTACCTTTAAGTTTATTTTTGATCATTTCTGCCATATTATGTTTTTGCTATGTTCAGGCCTGGATGGAATGCAGTATTGCTATTTAAGCTTAGTGGATCTTGTAAACTGGGTAAACAGTATTTATAGTGAGTGAATGAGAATATAACTTTGGGATCAGTCTCTTGTATAAACAAAAGTGTATCTGTTGTACACTCATACTGCTGACTGCCACCTTCATCGCAGTATGGACTATTAAAGAATTTTGCTTTGTTATTTGAATATGTACCTGATAGAATACTTAACAAACCAGGAGCACCAACTGATACAAAACATCCATTTAACAGCAACACTAATTACAGATAGGCATGTTATTTGTTATAACTAAGATCAGAGAGTCATTTGGGAGCACAGGCTCCAAAGCTAATCTTTGATGTGGTGATCTTAAAATGTTTGGATGATTTCATCATAAAGAAAATTTTTAATTGAATGGATTGACAGTAGAATAATACTTAGCAATGCTGTCAGCAGGTTGGACTGCTAAAATTTAAAGGGAATACTTAGACTTGTCAGGTCTTGTAGGATTTCCTTTTCAACTACTCATCACCAACATTTAGCCAATTTAGCAAGGGAATGCAAGTTTTTCTTGTTAATGTTTTAAATTGCTATGTCTAAGTGGCTATATTTAAGCAACATTATTAAATAGTTTAAAAAAATTGTGGATAAGGCATTTAGTTACTTGTTGATGTCTTTCAACATATTTATTTCTAGAAATCTATTGGGACAAACTGAATTCCTAACCTTATTAGCACTTTAGAAGTTGCACCTTTTTGACTGCTTTCCAAAACTAATTCAATCCAAGTTCAAATGTTTTGGCAGTTGAATTGAAAAATACCATTTACTGTAGCTGAGCATGGAGAACAGAGAATAGTTTCAATAATTTTATCCAGGCAGTATCTTTCACATGTTTTTGACTACATTTTTTTTCCCAAAGGCTTTTTTTGTGAAAGTTTTGATGGTGTTGCAATCAGCTGTAGTTTACGCTTTGTGACCGTCCCATTAGTATTTTTGTTACAGCCAAAAATAATGTTGAATACTTAAATATTGTGGAATAAACTGAATTTCATGGAGGGCAAAGAAAATTTCATTCATCACCCTCAGACAGTGAAAGATCAAAATTCTGATGTCATAAATGAATAAATGCCAATTTATATTTAAAAGGGATTTATCTCTAAACTTTATTTTAAAGTACTTGTCCCCTCCTCATTCATTTCCTTCCTTCCCCTTCCCTTTCCTTACGAGTTCTATTCCTACTACTTTCAAAATGGAGTTTACAAAATGGAGTTTACTCAATTCATGAGATCTGACAAACAGTATTAGCATATTATTAAACCATTGGAGCAAATGGAGTTCAGCCTTGTTCTTACCCAAAATATAGACACATTCACACAGGTGAGGTCACTGGGCTGTGGTCAGTCAGTAGAGACCTGGAAGTTTTGCTTCTTTGTATCCTCATGATACCAGGACTAATTATAGAACTTTTAAATTTAACCTTAGATCTGATAAGTTGGCATGGTGGCTTGGTGGTTAGCAGTGCTGCCTCACAGCTCCGGGGACTCGGGTTCAATTCCAGCCCCAGATGAATGTCTGTGGGGAGTTTGCATATTCTCCCCGTGCCTGGGTGCATTTCCTCCGGGTGCTCTGGTTTCCTCCCACAATCCAAAGATGTGCAGGTTCAGGGGATTGGCCAAGCTAAAATTGCCCTTAGTGTTCCGGGATGTGTAGGTTAGATGCATTAGTCAGGGGTAAATATAAGATGGCGGAATGGGTCTGGGTTGGTTGCTCTTCATAGAGTTGGTGTGGATTTGTTGGGCCGAAGGGCCTGTTTCCACTGTAGGGATTCTAATTCTAATTCTAAAAAATCTAAAGTCAATGCAGACATGTGATTGACTGTGGGATCTTTCTGACATGTTTCATTTGTATTCTCACTGAGTATAGCCAGGTAAGACAGCACATTTTAAGATAATTTATTTGATTCATTAATTGCTCAGGGCAATTATCTGTAAAGATTGAATAGCACTATTAATAATGTTATTTGAGTTTTAATGATACCAGGAAGTCCCATTAATGTTAAATTATAAATATTATTTATCTATTGTTTAGGAGAAGATAGAAGTCTAGGCTTTCTGGTGGTAATGTTGATAAATTTCTGTAAAATCTTGTACTCCACTGCAACCAACAGTAAATTTGAGTCCATATGTGCATAGACTAATACATAATACCTCCAGTTACTGTCAATTATTTTATTTTTGAGAATACGTCATTGAGGTAGCCCCAAATCACAATAAACTGCAAAATGAATTACCCCGTACTTCAAATCTTAAAAATGATGATGTGTAACTGGGGTTTTTGCACTGCTAACTTTGTGATTACAACTGAATAGTACACTGTCCTGGAAAAGCTCATTTTATATTTATGTATTGTAAACCTTTTTTTTATATTTAACTTCTTTCTTAATTTGATCAATTTTTTAAAAACAATATGAAAATGTATATTTAAAGTGATAGGAAATGTTTGCTGACTGAGCATCTTTCAATTTGCTTGCCTCGTTCTCCTGCTTGCTGACATCACTGCTGGTGGATACCTGGACATCCCCTTGACTTAGTGACAGATTTAAGTAGCCACCAAGTAAGAGGAAATCTGTGCAAGAATGATTGCCGGAATGTTTTTGGGTCAACTTTTTTCAAGGTGGAGAGTGGAGTGGAGAGTTCCATTGCTTTGCAGCTGAGAGAATTGATTCATATTCTCAAAACTTCAATCTATGGACATATTAGTGCTGCTGGTTGTGTAGAAAAGAAAATTATATAGGAATTTCTACTGGTATTGGATATTTTAAATACATTTGAGATTGTTGCAATTGTTACATGTGCTAAGTTTGAATTAACTTTTTCCTAAGTTCTCTGATGCTATTGGACTTAAACATCCAATAACTATCTTTGGATATTCTTCAGTAAGTATTAGGACAATGATAGAATCAAACAGGACAGAAGAGGCCCTTCAGTCCATCAAGTCTGTACCAACAAAAATATACTACAACCTGCAGTAGCCCCATTTTCTATTCTAGGGTCATAGCCTTGAATGTTATGAAACTTTGTCATGTAATAAATGTCAATAATAAATAGGAATCTTTGCACATCTGTCAATGCATTACCTCATACATTACCTCTTGATAAAGCTAAAATAATTTGTTATTAACAAAGTTAGCATGGCTTACTGAAGGGAAGGTATGTCTCACAAATTTATCAGAATTCTTTGAGGGGTTAATATGCAGGATTGATGAAGGGGAAATATATATGCAATATATATGGGTTTCTAAAAGGTTTCTAATAAGGTATCACATGTAATGTTATTTAATCAGAGCCCATGGTGTTGGGCAGTGCTCCCTCAAATTTTCTTCCTTGCTGTGCAGGCCTCTGAAATCCATATATGGCAACACCTTTCAGAACCATAAGCCAATGCAGTGATCGGTGTGCCAATGCCAGTCGCAGTGCATGGAATATATACAGCCACTTAGCTCTGAGGGAATATTGATATTGAGCATAATATATGAGCATTCATGCAGGATTGGCTAACTAATAGAAGACAGAGAGTTGGGACAAGGGAGCATGGATTTGCTGTCCATGGATCTACATACTCATAAGGTTGGTCCACAGACCAATTTTTTTTCCTAAATCCCAGGTCCTGACAGATGCCTGGTCCTTTGCTGAGTTCTATTATAATGCCTATTTGTATTTTTGTGTTATCCACAGGAGGTCTGTGCCTCTATTCCCCCCCACCCCGGGATAGGGAACGATTTACTGTATATGTTAATGACTTGGATGAGTCAAGTGAATGTACTTACTAAGTTTGGAGACAACACAAAAATATTTAGGAAGGCAAGTGATGATACAAAGGGCAGAAGCTTGTATGGCTCTGAGTGATGTGAGTTATGGCAGGATTTGTTGGATCGTTAGCAGTATAAAGTTCCATCTTTAGTGCTTTTCACAATTGGTGTGGCAAGTTTCTCGCTAGGCACTGGTGAGTTTCCGATTGGGGGGATAATTGTTTGTTAAACACTTCATTAATGCTCATTAATATATAGCTTTCTATCTTATGAAACTCTCTGAATGAGCTAGATGTTGAGAAAACTTGACAAGGAAACGAGAATGGGTACCTGGTGGATTTAATTTGTTGCTTGCTCCAATTGGTGTTGGGTAACCGGCTGCATTAGCTCAGGGCACACTTCATGGCACTTCACATCCAAGGAAATTGGCATCTGATACGTTCCAGCCTGAATCAACCCTCATGGCACAACTCTGATCCACTCAAAGGAAGCATTAATGCTCCCTGGCATCTCTCCTTGTAATACTGCAGCAAGGTCACTACATGCTCAGGGACAAGTGCCCAGCTCATGGGCTGCACCTCTCAGCTTTTCACTCATTATCATAGCATTCACTTCTTCACTGTGCATCTATTGGGATGTTCTCAGCATCCTTGCCTTGCATTGTCTGTTTGTACTTTGCAGTTGGGCATGACAGATGCCATAGAGATGGGGTTGGTAGTTAATGCAATGAGTTTGGTCAGACACAGCAAGAAAACCCACTAGGCCTTGTGGTGGTGGAAATCCCTCCAAAAATGAGCCTCATATTTTTTTTGGATTAGAGTGGTGCTGGAAAAGCACAGCTGGTCAGGCAGCATCTGAGGAGTAGAAAATCGACGTTTCTGGCAAAAGCCCTTCATCAGGCAACAGGATTCTTGATGAAGGGCTTTTGCCTGAAATGTTGATTTTCCTGCTCCTTGAATGCTGCCTGACCCGTTTCCAGCACCACTCTAATATTGACTCTAAGCTCCAGCATCTGCAATACCCACTTCTGCCTCATGTTATTTCTGTCTTGCCTTACTATTTAGCACAGGCACAAAGAAAGGAAGCTTCTCATGATTGTCCATAGGTCTCCATAAAATCAAGGGAGCTAGCCTTTGATTAGGGAGTCTTGGTTTAGTAAGTCAAGGGCATTCCTCTGATACCAGTCCAAATGTCTGGGGTAGTTAGAGTCAGGATGCTGTCCACATAAGATGGGTGAGGAGCTGAATATCAGGCAGCCCACTACCTGCCCTAAGTCCTTCTGCCCTATTGGGTATTGATTTCCTCTGGGAAGGAGAGAGAGGCAGGTATAAAGGGAAATGAAAGTGGGCAGCACAGCTTCTACTGTTGGTGCAGGTGGGGAGCTGTCCCAAGCAAGTGATTAGTTACCATGGCATGGCAGGGTTATTGTAGACAGGGATGGAATGGGTGATCACAAGTACGGCAAGAGATGGTGGGCATTACTGAGAGTCATATAGCAGGAATCTTGGTGGGAGGAACAGTGATAGAGTGACTATGAGGTGTGAGAGAAGAGGATGTCACTTAGCCGATGGAGTGGACGAAGACCTTCTCCCTACAATTTCATGTATTCCTACAGACAGCTGATACTGGTCTGGTGTCTTGGCTGTAACTGCTGGTCCTTGGGGAGAAGAGTTGTGGAAAGGTCACCCGATACTCTGAGAATTACCAGGAAACGCAGAAAATCCTTCACTAAGTTAAACTTTTATTTGCAAACAACAGCTGTGACAATCAAAACATGACTTCCTGACTGTCCCCTGATTCTTGGGGCCACTACTACTTATACTTTTGTGGTTCCTATGCCTATCTGGTGTCATTAGCATAACAAATCATACTAGCTTACTTTGTCTAAACTAATCATCTTCTCCCACACTGGTCTGCTACTTTACACTTAACCTATCACATTGCACCACTATTGTCTTTAGCATGAGCTCATCAATCACGTGATTTGACTAGCCTATCATAATGTGTAACCATTATCTTCAGCATGAGCTCATCTATTGCTTATCTGTTATGTGATCCTATGCATGCATTGCTCCATTAAGTTAACAATATACCTGCCAAATTAACTTCCTTAGAAGGAAGTCTCATCTCTGCAGTGCCACATCCAACAGACCACAATGTTCCTGTCCATACAGAAGAACGCCATTTGCCACATCCACAGCAAATGCCAAGAACCAGGCAGGGCAGCGCCAGACTGATGATGCTGGTGAATTCCTAGTTTCCGCTGAATGGCAAAATGTTCTGGGAGCAACTTGTGTTAAGATGGGGCTGCAATTGTGCATACAAATGCCATAGAGGTGGGTTTGGTAGTTAAAGCAATGAGTTTAGTCAGACACAGCAAGAAAGCCCGCTAGCCATTGTGATGGAAATCCCTCCAAAAAAAAACACCGGAATTTGGACTTAGACAAAAAAATGTAAGATTCAGCTCAAGGAGTTTGCAGGTAAAGTCGATGTCGTCCTAGAGGAAAATAGGGCTGCTATGAGAGAGATGTCTGGTGGTGAGTTTAACCTGAGGGTCAGCACAACTCGGGTAAGGGATGAAGTTGAGAAACCAGGACCTTTATGGTAACCTCATCTTGTGCAGGAATTGAACCTGCACTGTTGGTATCACTCTGCATTGCAAGGCAGCTATCCAGCCAACTGAGCTAACAGCAATCAACTGCAGCAAGTAATGGTATATGGCCTTCATTGTAAGAGGATTGAGTTCAGAAGTAGGGATGCCTTACCGCAGTTATCTAGGGTCTTGGTGAAACCACACCTGGACTATTCAATGCAGTTTTGGTCTCTCTACCCAAGAAAACATATACTTAGAGGGAGTTCAGTGGAGGTTCACTGGGCTGAGACCGAGGATGGAAGGACTGTCCTAGGAGAAGAGATTGGTTTGACTGGGCTTGTGTTCACTAGACTTTTAATTGATGAGAGGGAACCTTTTTGAAAATGCATAAAATTCTAACTAGTAGGGCTGGAAGAATGTTTTCCCTGGCTGAGGAGTCTCGAGCGCTGTCTCAGAATATTGGGTAGGCCATTTAGGACTGAGATGAGGAAAGATTTCTTCACTCAAAGGGTTTGAACCTGTAGAATTCTGTACCACATTGATGTGCAGACCACATCACAAAACATATTTAAGAACGAGATGGATTTTAAAGGCATCAAAGAGGTATGAGGCGAAAGTGGGAATATGGTATTGAGATGAAGGATCAACCATGATCCTATTGAATGGCAGTGCAGCCTTGAAGGTCTGAATGAACTAAAAACCCTAACACTATTTCTGTGACACATTAACTCATTAAATTAAACTATGTACAGTAATCAGTTTTAAATTTTCTTCTTACAAATGACAATGGGGATGCAAATCTATGATTTCATGAAGAAAATTCTCTGAGGTCTATGGAATTTTCAAATATCTAAATTAATGGCCTACTCATGCAGATGGGTGAAATGATGTATCTAAATCCTGATCAGAACCTGTACCATCCTCAGGTCAGATAGATTATAAAAACCAATTGTTTTCCCTTGTGTTTGATATAATGGAGTCACTAATCTACTTGATCTACATGAATTAGCTAAAAGGAAAGTGAGTGATGCATATATTTCAAAGATAGCAGGCACTTGTAAAAGCAATTTCTTTGGGAAAAAATGCTGCACAGGTTTTTAATGAGTACTAATTACCACAGCAAAAAATGTTGGAGTCTTCAATGGATTTACGTGAATGAAAGATCAAAGAATGTGGCACTTGCATTTTAATCTGTTGACTAAAATAAAATGAATAGGGTGGTGGTAATGGGGCCCGTGAGAGTGACAACAACACAGGTGGTAGAGACTTTAATCCCTCCTTTATTGTTGAAGCCTTAAGTCGAGTCACAATTAAATAATCAGCTATTTTTATTTCAACTTCATGTTCAGATCTTGAAATTGTTTCTCGCCTTAGGTAAAAGACTTGAAATCACATGTAGTGATATGAAAGACCATTCCTTCTTTGTTGGTACTTTAAAATGTACCAACATTTGTACTTTAAATGTGCAAATGTCACTTTTAAAGTCCTCCTTCATCCAGGGGCAGGAGTGAGGGGAGTTGATTTGATATGGGGAACAGCTCATTAGAGGCATTTGGCATAGCTGCATCAATAATGTTCAATAAGTCAGAGCTTTCTATGTGATTCAATGTGTTACACTTTCAAACAAAACTATCTGTAGTTGTTTTGCTTCATCCAGGGCCCCTGTAGAATGCAAACTCCTTAAAACCATCAATTTGTGAAACAATATATATCAGTAATCAAGGTGTTTTGAGTAGAGACACAAGGATTGTTCAGCTGAGAGTTGCACTTTTGGGAAAAAAATAGCAAGCAAGCTGTGCAGACAACTCCCATCTTTGGTAGCCTGGTGTAAAAGGTCATAAACTTAACTGACAGTCCCCATCAGGTCAGTCAAAAACAATGTTAGAAACAAAGTTAGTAAGGGCCTGGGTCAAGTCGTGCTCTAAAGTCAGCATTGTCAAAAGCCTCAGTCACATTCATACCTACAGGCAACCTCTGCTGATCCTGAGTCATTAATCAAACTGCAGAGCCAGTCTGACCCTGGCTCCTTCCCTTTGAAGTGTGGTGTCCTTTCCAGCATGAGGAAATAATTTGCTGCCTGATTCAATGAGCCATCAGTGGAGCCAGCAGACCTAATGACATGTGAGAATATTAACCTCCTACCATGAAGAGCTGTGAATCTTGAGAGGCAGTCTATAATTCACCCAGTGCACCGGAGGCACTCTGTCTCACAGTCTCTGTGACAGAACTTTGTTTTTATTCCTGCTTCCTTCTCCTGCAACTTTGCCGTCAAGATTTTAAAATAGATCTAATCTCGCCCTTTTCTCACATCTCATTTCAACTGCCGTCTCTTGCTTCTGCACTTTTATTAAGTTTATTAAAACCAGTTGAATCCTACTTTTTATGGCAGGGCTCTGTTCGCCCATTCATTATGGTCTCTTATCTTGGCAGGCAATCAGAACTGAAAGGCAGCTAGTCCATTATGCACATATGAAGCCCATCACTCCTTCAGCATTTGCCAATTCATCAAACATTTATCATTTGCCCTCTGAACAGCATGTCAATTTGCCTGTCACTCCCCAGTCTGTGCTGCTTTGTTTGAATCTAAACATTGCTTTTTCACACTGGTGTTGTAGACCTATCCTTATAACACATCGCCCCCTCCCTTCAAAGGAAAGTCTCCTTGGTGCTAAGCAGGGAGGGCAGTTGCCACTGCTTGTTGTATGCAACATTTTTGTAAAATAATGAGGGTGAAGTGTGAGCCATAGGCAATGATTCTGGGATATTAGGTATGACAGGGAGCTTGATCATAATTATCTTAACGAGGATAGGGTTAATTACAGTGGAATCTTAAAGTTCTTTCCATTTGAATCGGGTCGAGCGAAATGCATTTTGATGTTTTGTCATCTTGATGTGACTCTAAGTTGCGATGTGAATCTCTTGGCTGTGCGGGGAATTCCTTTGGGAGAATGGTGTGATCCCTGCAGTGAGGTAAAGGAGATGGTACCTGTGGGTGAGATAATGGGCAGCTTTCAGTTCATTAGAGCTCTGCAAATAGATAGAGAGTAGGCAAATAATGCTGCTCATCTGTTTTACGCAAAATTTAAAACGAAAACTACATGCCATCCTTGCCTGGTTTGGCCTACATGTGACTCCAGACCCACAGCAATATGGTTGACCCCTAACTCTAGGCATTTAGGGATGGGCAATAAATGCTGGTCTAGCCAGCGATGCTTTCATCTTTTTTTAAAAAATGAATTTTTAAAAAGTCATTACAATTCATTTTGTTTCAACTATGCAATGGGTAAGTGTGAAAATATTAAGGAAGAGCGAGAGAAGACATTTAAATAAAATGCAGTTTGTTTTGGAAACTGTCAACGCCCACTGTTCCCTTTCTCTTCTCCCCACCCGACCTTCCTTGGCTTACTGTTGTGAATTTAGTTGATTACATCACAAAGTGCACATTGGCCTGATGACACAAAAACAGCAATTAATAAGAAAGCCCTTGTGTGATGCAGCTCTTTTTAACTGAGTGACTAATAACATCATATGGCAAAATTATTAAAACCAGACAGGTGTTAAGGGGATTTGTACAGAATTTTTTCTGCCTGCTTCTGATTCTAAACCAAGCTTCAGTGAGCCTGGTCATTTCAATGGGTAACTCCCTCTAGCGTTCCAGGGCCTTTGTCCCACTTCATGCTCTGTCATTTGGTTTCATTCGTACCCTGAAGCATATAGATACATTTTTCTCGGTTTGCCAGTGCCAAATCATTTGCAGATTTTTGTGGTAAGAATATTCTATTGACCTAGCATGATTGGAACACTGTATATATTTATGGTGAAATACATTAGAGTGTGGGTTGTTTGTTGCTATGAGTCTCCTAAGCAGGCTTTCCAGGTGTGTTTGGGAAGGAGGGGGGGGGGGGGGTGGTGGAGGGGATAGATGGGTGGTTAGACACAGACCTCATGTCATAAATATCACATTTTATTTCCTCCACTGTTCAGATTGCACAGTGGTCACATATCAGAGTGATGATAAAACTGGATTCATTAGCGGTACAAGAATGATATTTGGACTGAATGATGGATGACAACTTAAATTTGTGTCCAGGGAATGAAGGTGAAATGTGACAGTGTTATTTATCTTGGGAATGAGGGTTTAGGTCAGGAGAGGCTGGGTGCCTCAAGGCACAAGACGTTGACAAATTCATCCTGTAGGCCGCATATCTGAAGCCTTTTGTTTTAGATCCTGGCTACTCACTAAGTGACCCTCATCCTTCATCCTGCCAACGTGTGAAAAATGTGAGGCTGTGCCAGTGCTCCCTCTGACACTAATTCTTGTCATTCACTTGCTTGTCAGGCTAGAACCAAAACTTTCCCACTTGTGAAAGGGAAGGTTGAAATATTTATTTCTGTGGATAATGGCTTTCCTGATTTAGTAGCTTATAATTTTTCCTGTTCCCTTCTTGTTGCAGGTCATTGGAAGGACTGGAAGAATTCATCTGTCTGGAAGAGCTAATCCTGGACAACAATCTTCTCAGACATGACCTGCAGTTGCCTTGGTTACCACACCTTCATACCCTCACAATCAACAAGAACCAAATATCCTCTGCACGATTACGTAGTAAATTATGTAGCATTTAATTTAGAGGAAATGACTTGAAATTCTATTTGTGTGGATATTGTGTTCTCTTCATTGATGGGCATGCCAGAAATTAATTAGTGGCATGTTAATTCGCAAAGTCAAATCGTCAACATTTGGAATTATTTTGTAGGCATTAATGGGAAGAAAAAGACTTTCTTAAAGGAACGCAGGAGAGTTTGTCTTGGATGGAAGGGAGCCCTCTGCTGGAATAATTATTGCATGAGATAAAATCAGGCCCATGGAGAATACTAAATAGGGAAAGGGCAGGCAGTTGTCACTGCTGTATATAAATGGTGTTCATCGCATACTTTTAATTACATTGGGATACGTGCTATGTGATATACTCACTGAACTATTCTAATGTGAAGATTGAAGGGAACAAACTTAAATAGTTTTATGAAATATTCAGCACTAAACTTTCAGGCCAAAAACAATACTTTTTTTTTGGAGTGTTCTTCATTAAGGCATTAAAATACCCCTCAGAAAGGCTTTTAAATTATCAGGGCCCTGCAGAGTCAATGAAAGTTCAGTAACATTGATTTTCAACATTTACTGGAGACATCATTCTTACTGTGCAAAAGTATCAGGCCACCATTTATATTCTTGTGGGGAAATAAGGCTGTTATTGTTGCCACTGTAGACTCGTTTTACAATGGGCTGAATGTGTTTGTGATGGATGTCGTGTGAAGTAACTGTTTGTTTCCTTGTTGGAAAAGTTTCAGTTTCAACAATTGCTTACCATTTAGCCACACAACATCCATCATTTTGTCAATGTTTTAAATGTTTCACAGTGAACCTTTGAAAGAAAGTGAACTAAAAAGAGGCACATTCTTTCAATATATGCCAAAATTCTGACATGTGTGAGCCGTGAATTGCCCCTTAAACAATAACTTTGACAAGTCTTGAGTGCTGCAGTAAATTTGACTGTCAGCTCCTGATGTATATGATTTTTTTACTGCTTCCCTATAAATGCTTTTTCATTAGTGTGATTGAATCCTTAACGATGACCTTTGACACATAACCGAATTAGACAGCCTTTTGGATCATTTAGCTGAAGTGGTGCCTTGGCTTAAGTACCTCAGCCTCCTCGGAAATGAAGCCTGTCCCAATGAACTTGTTAGCTTGGACAACGATGAAAGTGACTATCAAAGATACAGGTTAGTTGTACTTGTTGCTAAGAGATAAGTGCAGTTACCTGATAAATGTCTTTCAGTTATCTGCTGGAGAAATGCATTAAAAAAACATTGCTGTTCCTTATTGTTTGATGTTTCTGAATTTTCAGCCACATTTATTCACAATATACCAGCTATTAATCATTTAAACTATAGGCGTAACTGGGAGAAATTATTCAGTGGCAAATATGTGGGGTTCATTTTAGTGCTGTCAAAAAGACATATACAACTGACAGCCTTTATAGTATGGGATATAATATTTATAGCATGTCACACAGCCATAGATCAGAGCAGAAGCACATCTAAAATACTGCAGTTAATAATAAACTTTATACTGTGTTCTTGAGTGAAGAGGTTTTTTTATAAAGCAGTGTAAACATTTTGCAAATGCTGTTTATATGTGTCTTCATAAGAAACGGAAAACTTTCCTTTCTAAAACATTACATCTTATGTTGAAAATACAAAGCATATAGCCATCATGACATTAGATTATTTAGTCAAAACAACACTGCAGGCATTTTCTGTGCACGTATGGTTTGTATTTTGCAATAGCGATAAACTATGTTGACATCGCAAGTGGCAACATGTGTAGTTTTGCTGCAATGTATTTCACTATGTATCAGTACAGGAACAAAATTGACTTCCATGATATTTCATTAGGATAGTAATTTGCATCTGCAAGCTCTGTAAAACTTGGGGGAAATAACTGGAAAATTTGCAGATTCTGAACTACCTTTACTTCTTTTTATTGAAGTGTCTGTTTTTTTTACCAATTAAATATATGCAATATTTATTTTACTTCGTCTCATTATCAAACTGCCATCATATTTCAACTTAATTGCTGCCCCTCTCCACCACTCCTTTTTCATCAATGTGATTAAAGTTCTTCAAAATGGGCTTCCATAATTATTTTTAGGATAAACGTTACCTAAGTAGTCAAGATTAGAGTGGTGCTGGAAAAGCACAGCAGGTCAGGCAGCATCCGAAGAGCAGGAAAATCAACGTTTCTGGCAAAAGCCCTTCATCAGGAGCTCCTGATAAAGGGCTTTTGCCCGAAATGCTGATTTTCCTGCTCCTCAGATGCTGTCTGACATGCTCTGCTTTTCCAGCACCACTCTAATCTTGACTCTGATCTCCAGCATCTGCAGTCCTCACTTTCGCCATATTGATTTTTCCCTAAGTAGTGCCTTTCGTTAAGAAACTTGCATCTTCTCAACCAGCAAACTTTAACTCTTTAATGATCTCAGCTCGTTAAAATTAGGAGATTATGTATCACACAAACTATAAAACCCATTCTACTCTCTTGTCTGCCAATGTTTTGGATCTTAACTAAGGCATTGGCAAAATAGTAAAATCATGCTGAGTATTCCTGTTGTCATTGGGAAAGGAAACAGGCCAGGATTCCTCGTTCTGATCTCTATTTAAAACTTGTGCCAATCTCTGTGGAGACTGTGGCAAGGCAAGGGCAGGTGTGGACCCAGCTGCAATGTGGCCTCTGGGCACATAGTCTGCAAATACTGCCTTGGCTCACACATGAGGAATAGCCACTTCAGCCAGTCCTGAAGGATGCATAGTACCCAGAAGGTTGAGGATGAGTGGTGGGATGGATTAGAAAGTTAATTGAAGGGGAATGTTTCAAAAAAAAAAATGAAAAGCAGAGAGGGGGGTAATAGGACTCATCAAATATATTCAAATATGTAGCCTTCAGGATATATGAAGCTGGGTAATTTTTTTTATATTGACTTTTTCATGCTTTGACTAGTTGACAGGATGTGATGGATGCTAACTTTCACAAAGACTTGACAAGTTATATGGAGGAGGGGAGACCTGAGGAAAATAAAGTAAATTAAATTTCAAAATGGCTTTAATAAAGAAAAGGTGAGAGAGAAGTAAAGAACGGTTTTAAAAAGTGGTTGAAAATGGCCAACTGTAGATGCTGGAAATCTGAAACAAATGCAGGGAATGCTGGAGGGACTCGGGTTTGGCAGCATCTGTAGCAAGATCTATTAATTGTATATGTCATTTATTTAAGTGTAAGGTGGCATAGCAACAAGTCAAGATTAGACTGGTGCTGCAAAAACACAGTAGATCAGGCAGCATCCAAGGAGCAGGAAAATCGCCGTTTCAGGCAAAAGCCCTTCATCAGGAATCCTGCTCCTTAGATGCTGTCTGACCTGCTGTACTTTTCAAGCACCACTCTAATGTTGACTCTAATCTCCAGCACTCAGTCCCGCCTCAGCATAGCAACTAGTGCCCGCATGGGATATGGACCAAGCACAGGCAGGTGGGACTAGTACAGTTTAGGCCTATGATTGGAATGCAGTGGATGGACTGAAGGGTCTGTTTCTGTGCTGGATGACTCCATGACTATAATATGAAGGAGGAAGCATCGCTAAAGGAGACTACAACTAAGCGATAAATGGATTTTGGGATTATTAAATGTGAAGTAGTATATTTTTTATTGGAAAAAAATTGTGATCCGTAATTATATTTGATTGAGGATGAAATTGTGGAGTAGATGGATTTTAGGAGTTTTAATGTCACAAGATCTCAAAACAAGTAGATAAAGTAATTAAACTAAAGATTCAAAATAAAATTATTTTAAGTCCCTTCTGTTTCTCTGTTGGCTTACAAATGAGCGTTTATATGGAAGATTTGTTGGCCTGCAAACTAAATGTTCCAGATGGCTGTACTCCTTTAATACTCATCAGCACCATCATAAAATGTTGTAAATGATTTTTTTCTACTATTTAGCTAAAGAAGAAAATGTTCTTATTGGTGAATAGTTTTCCACCATATTTATAGATACTGCTGAGTAATGGAAACAATATGAAAAACAGATGATCAGTTAGATGTAAGCAATGTAACTGAACACAGACTCTTTCCAGCAGTGCCAGAGTGAAGCTTGGAGTACGTGTCCACTTGATATTGTTTAATGGGGGTATTTTTGTCCACTTTAATTGATTCCTAAATACATAAATCAGTTTTGTTTGATTTTATTTGATGCAAATATATGTAGTAAATTGTCTTATTTAGTTTGAAGACTTAAGTCATAGAAGGCATTGATTGTGTGACCCAAAATTATGCTATAGTGTACAGCAGACCATAGAGTTATAGGGATGTACGTCATGGAAACAGACCCTTCAGTCCAACTCATCTGTGCCGACCAGATATTCTAAATTAATCTAGTCCCACTTGCCAGCACTTGGCCCATGTGTCTCTGAACGCTTCCTTATTCGTATATCCATACATATGCCTTTTAAATGTTGTAATTGTATCAGGTTTCATCACCACCTCTGACAGGTCATAAACCTTCACAAAACATGATTTCTTTTAATTGTGCAGTGTTTAAGTCGCTTCTAAATGGTTGTTGGTTGACCAATAATTTCCAATTTAAGAGGTTTCTCTTCTTTTTAGCATAAAGCACATTTTTCCACAGACCTGTGTCTTGGTTATGTACATTTTTGGTTTTGCAGCTATTGGAAACAACAGTGACTCAGATTGTGGGTGTGGAAATTTAAAGGAAATGCAAAGGAAACCTTCTTTACTAGGATCACTGGAAAGACAGAAAATGGAATGATACAGAAACATCCAGCTTTATTGTTAGATGTTTGCTCTTCCTTCAGAAGATTTGGATGTGGCTGAGATAGACGGCATTTACTGCCCATCTCTCGTCGCCATTGAAAAATGAGCTGCCTTCTTGATATATAAGTTTGGGCTAGCCAGGCCAGTTAAAAGGAGAAGAAGAACCAGTGTGTTGAGATACATCTGGAGGTGCATGTAGGTCAGGAAGGGAAAGGAAATCACGTTTCCCTCCCTGGAGAACATGAGTGAACAAGATAGATTTTACCACTGTTAGGTTGTTCAAGTCATCATTATTGAAACTAGGTTTCTATTTTGTGCTTTATTTAATTAATTCAACTTAAGTTTCCCAGCTACCATAATGTACGATATGGGTAATTTAACTTCATAAGCAGTTACTCCTGATCAAAGCTGACTTGCTTCCACCTCGGTTCAACAGTTCTGAAATTGTTGATAGATCTATCTGTGATTTACATTCTCTGCCACATTTTGGGCAGGTGGCACTTGAAGAAATAGGTAAATGGATTTTGGGAAATTTGTGATCTA
Organism: Chiloscyllium plagiosum; assembly: GCF_037043375.1. Classification (NCBI taxonomy): domain Eukaryota; kingdom Metazoa; phylum Chordata; class Chondrichthyes; order Orectolobiformes; family Hemiscylliidae; genus Chiloscyllium; species Chiloscyllium plagiosum. The sequence continues at coordinate 16,389,361 of NW_028270181.1, read as the reverse complement.
CCTCCAACACCTCAATTTCACCTCTGTGCTTCCTGATGACAACTCTCAATGAGGAGAGGAAGAATACTGAAATACTTAAATGGCTTAATACTTACATCACTGTCCTTGAAAATGATCACTGAGTTAGACTAAGACCATAAGCCTTCGGAGCAGAATTAGGCCATTTGGCTTATCAAATCAGCTCCACAATTTGATCATGTTTCTTGACCTCCTCCCCTGCCTTCTGCCTGTAACCCTTCATCCCCTTAATAATCAAGAACCTATCTATCTCTGTCTTAAGGACAGGTTTATCATTCCAAAACTGGGCATAGATAAGTTACCGTATGTCGTCAATGGCAAAATTAAACAGTAGTCCAAACTGTAATCTCATTCTCTGGCACATTTATCAATCCTTGAACGCATTTAAGCCTAGGGAACCAATTCCAATTTCAAGTGGATTATACAGATTGGTACGTGAGGAACAACGTTAGGAATGCCTTTGAATGAAGTATCAACTAAGTAACTAACGGGGCTACATGCACATTAAGCACTAAACGCTCCAGGCTTAAGGAAAATCTTCATGGTCCTACAACCAATCAATTAGACCAAAGCTCTTTCACCCTGTTACATCCAGCTGAGACTGCTCATTAATAATTCAGCAACTATCAGGAGGAAAACACCACTAACACCTCCACCTTGACAAACCATACTGTATGAGTAACAAGAGACTGAACTAAACTGCTTGTGAGAGACTTGTCTAAGAAGTGTCAATCAGGTTCGACTACTTGGCCTCATCCCAAGGTCTACAATCTTAGATACTGGCCTCCAATTAGTTTGCTTCATTTTATATTAGCCAGGAGCAGAATTCACTGATACTGAGGGCTTTGATGATATACCGGCTGGAGTGATGATGACATATGCCAGAGCTATTTGCTCCTCTGTCTAACTTATTTCATTACGGTTGTGACATATTTACACAACAATGTTGAAAATTGTCTGGAAATCTTCTATTCACAAAACACGGTCTAAATCGAACAAGGATAATTGTCACACTGTCAGTCCACTTCCAAGCATGGAAAGTGTCATCAACAAAGCAGTCAAATAACTTTTCCTTCTCGAACGCATCTAGGAATAAGCAAGTAGTGTTGGCACAGTCAGTGTTGCTCTCATTCTATCAATGAGTTTTTAAAAACACAGCCATTTAGCTGCACAACACCAATGATATATGGCCCATACCAATGATATATGACCCATACCAATGATATATGACCCATACCAATGATATATGATGCATACACATTAGAAGCAAACCTAGGCCACTCGGCCCCTTCAAAATTGCTCTGCTCTTCAGCAAGGGTTGATCTCCTTACTCCACATTCCTGCCTACGTCCAATAATCTTTCACCCTTTTGCTTAACAAGAATTTGTCTACAACAAGAATTTTGCCTGACATGTCGATTTTCCTGCTCCTTGGATGCTGCCTGACCTCCTGTGCTTTTCCAGCACTACACTTTTTTTTTATAGATATTTTTATTAGAAATTTAACATTTTTTCCAAGTTTACAAAAATAAACAAAACTCTCAGATATAAACATTGATATATAATTAGCTCAAATATACAATAGCCAAAATTTAACCAAAAAAAACAAAACAAAAAAAAAACCGAAAAAAAGGAAAAAAAAACCAAACACAACTCAACTATCTACTAATCTAACCTACAACTAACCAGAGTGTATATTTAAGTCTCTTACATGCTCGGGATGTGTTAGCCTCAGATATAATAAAACCCGTATTCGTGCGGGATTCCTCCCCCGAGGGGCCCCGGACCAGCCAGGTTTGTAATCTAAATTAAATAAAAGCCCTTGTTAGGATAGCCGAAATATCTGTATTTATGTAATTCAAAAAGGGCTGCTATATTTTATAAAATAATTCGGTCTTTCGGTGCACCATATTTGTAAGGAAGTCAAGGGGAATACATTCCATAATTAGCCTGTGCCAATTTGAAAGTCCAGGGGGGCCCTCAGCCGCCCAGTTCACCAAAATATTTTTCCTTGCACAGAAAGAAAGAATAGAAAATAGTCTCTTCCCGTACGTGTCCAGGGAGGGAAAGTTCGAAAAGCCCAAGAGGAGAGATACAGGGTCCACTTTAATTTCCGTTCCTAAAATTTCTGTCAGGGTACTTGCTACTTTAGTCCAATATCTACGGATCTTATGACAGGTCCATAGGCAATGTACAAGAGTGCCCACCTCTATTTTGCATTTAGGACACATTGGAGATGCTCCTGCCTTAAATTTTGCCAATCGAACCGGTGCTATATGGGCCCTATGAAGTATCTTCAGCTGGATAGCCTGGGTTCTGTTACAAATAGTAATTCTTCTAGCATTTTCCCAAATATCATTTCACGTTTCTGTGGAGATTTCTAGTCCCAGATCCTGATCCCATGTTTTAAGCAGATTATCCATATCTCCCGATACTTCATCATGTAGTAAATGATAAATAGTACTGACGGAAGATACCCCCACTGGTCATAGGACACTACATTCTCTATCGGATTTATAAAGACTATCTAATAACGTAGTCTTCTTCTGTATATAATCTCGAATTTGGAAGTATCGAAAGAGGTCTCCATTGGGTAATCCGAATTTCTGACGCAGCTGTTCGAAAGACATCAGGACCCCATCTTTAAATAGATCCCCTAGACATGAGATACCCCTGGATCTCCAGAGTTTAAAAGTGGCATCTGTTAACCCCGGTTGGAATCCCCATGTTCCCACTATCGGTGCATAGGGGGATGTTTTATGTGAATTGCCCTCATTTTGCCGCATTATATTCCAAGCCTTGATTGTATTTAGTATTATAGGGTTTTTACAGTGATCTGTAATGATTTTCCTCTTGTCTGAGAATAAAAGGTTAATAAGTGGGTATTTTACTTGAGAAGCTTCGATGTCCAACCAGATTGATTGTGGATCAGACAAGACCCAATCAGCTCTGTAACTTAATAGGGAACTTAACTGATATTTCCTAAAGTCTGGGAAGTCCAATCCTCCCCTTGCCTGTGGAAGCTGTAGCTTCTTCAGCTTAATGAGGGGCCGCCTATGATTCCAGATAAAGGAACCCAGCCAGCCATATAATTTACATAAAGCCGTCCTCGGCAGCATCACCGGAAGCATTCTCATAGGATATAGGAGACGGGGCAGGACATTCATTTTGATTAGTGCTATTCTACCCAACCAGGAAATTGGTAGGTCTCCCCATCGCTGGAGGTCCTGCCTTTCCAATAAATACACAAAATTAGCCTTATACAACTGACCAAATACTGGAGTAATAAAAATGCCTAAATATAAGAAGCCCTCCAGGGACCAGCGAAAGGGAAAAAGGGATCCGTCCGCTAAGCGGGGTATCATAGCAAGGCCACCCATTGGCATAGCCTCCGATTTTGAAAAATTAATTTTATAGCCTGAGAATGCACTAAATGTATTAATAACTTGGATTAAGTGAGGTATGGACATCAAAGGGTTACTGAGGAATAGAAGAACATAATCTGCATAAAGGGTAATTTTATGTTTACCTGTCCCAATCCTTGGGGCCACTATATTAGGATCAGCTCGTATAGCTTCTGCTAGTGGTTCAATTATTAGCGTGAATAACAATGGCGAGAGGGGACATCCCTGACGGCAGCCCCTACCCACACTGAAGCTATCCGAACCTAATCCATTGGTAACCACAACTGCTTTGGGATCACTATACAATGTTGAGACCCATTTGGTAAACACCTGTCCAACGCCAAACCTCTCCAATGTGTAAAACAAATATGACTATTCGACCCTATCAAATGCCTTTTCCGCATCTAATGAAACCACTACTCCTGGTATCTTTCCCTGATGACAAGCTTGAATCATATTCAGAGCCCTTCTAACATTATTGGATGATCTACGGCCCTTAATAAACCCCGTCTGATCCTCCTTTATAATATGTGGCAGTATCCTTTCTAGTCTCAGTGCTAACGTTTTAGAGAGGATTTTAAAATCTACATTTAGCAAGGATATTGGTCTGTATGATGTACAATCTTCTGGGTCCTTTCCTTTTTTAAGGATAAGAGAGATATTTGCCTCTTTCAGCGAAGGCGGGAGACAGCCCTGACTATATGCATAGATATACATATCCATAAGTGGGCCAGCCAGTATTTCTGTAAATTCTTTATAGAATTCAGCTTGAAAACCATCTGGGCCCGGCGCCTTACCATTTTGAAGTTGCCTAATTGCATCAATTATTTCTTGGGGTGTAAGAGGAGCATTTAGGACCGATACTTGTTCCGGAGTTAGGCCTGGAAAAGTCAAATTTTTAAAAAATTACTGCATCCTCTTCGTCCTATCTTCACAATCCTGTGATTTATATAACTCAGAATAAAATTCTCTAAAGATCGCATTAATCTTTTTGTGATCATGAATCAAAATACCCGTACTTTCCTTGATAGACGTAATAGTCTGAGGGGCCTTTTTTTTCTTTGCAAGAAATGCTAAGTATCTACCCGGTTTGTCGCCATATTCATATAACCCTTGCTTTGCAAATAATATTTCCCTCTTAGCCGTTTGAGTAAGCGTAGTGTTTAGAGCTGTCCTAAGAGCTGTAATCCTTTGCAATTTAATAATAGAAGGTCTATCAGTGTATGCTGTTTCAGCCGCTTTTAAGCGGGCTTCAAGCAGACGCTGTTGTTCTCCCTTTAATTTCTTCTGGGTCGCTGAGTAGGAGATGATCAAGCCTCGCGTGTAAGCTTTGATGGTCTCCCACATCATTGACGGGTTGCTAGCTGTACCTGAATTAATTTCTAAAAAAGTTTTAAATTCTTGAGAGAAGTACTTTACAAATTTACTATCTTTCATTAGGAAGGGGTCCATACGCCAATGCCAAGGGGATGTCCCATTGTTCCTCGCCTTAGTTTCCATATATACAGCAGCGTGGTCAGAAATTGCTATACTACCTATTTTACAGGATGATATGGAATTTAAAAAAATCGAGGGGGCAAAAAACATATCAATTCTGGTATGACATTTATGTGGATTAGAGTAGAAAGAAAAATCTCTACCCTGTGGATGAAGACATCTCCATACATCTACTAATCCTAATTCTTTGTTCAGATCCATCAATTGTCTAGATCTGGGAGATACTCCTGCAGTACTCTTGGGAATCCTATCTATTTCCGGATCCATAATACAATTAAAGTCTCCCCCTATACTTATATGACGGGCATCAAAATCCATCAATTTTGAAAAGGCTTCCGTTATAAATTTAAAGGGGTGTGCCGGGGGGCAGTACAAATTTAAAATCCCATATTCCTCTCCATTTATGAGGGCTTTAATCAAGATATATCGTCCAGATTCATCTTTTATTTGCTTTAGGATTTTGAAAGGGAAATTCTTCCGAACAAGAATAACAACTCCCCTGCTTTTTGAGTTAAAAGAAGAAAAAAAGGCCTGATCAAATCCGCCCTGTCGTAATTTCAAGTGTTCTTTATCTGACAGGTGTGTCTCCTACAGGAGAGCAATATCAACTCTTTCCTTCTTAAGATTTGATAATATTTTCTTCCTTTTGACTGGCGAATTACTCCCCTTGACATTCCAGGTGCACCACTTAACCGACTGATCAACCATAATCCTCTGGGCCAATCCGAGACCCCTCGGGAGGGGGAATCCTATCCAGAACATCCCGAGCGTAGAACATGTAAAATTTACAAAAATAAAACCTCTTTAATACACCCACAACAATACAGTAAAAAACTATTTCTAAATAAAAAAAATATAAAACGTATCTAAGTGGAGACTTTCCCCCTTGTTCCCAGGGGGCGTCACTTCCTCTCCAAAAGTCCATCATATCCTCTCCCAACCAATGCCCCACCCTTGACCCAGGCACTCCTCAATAAAATGAGGAGAATTCAAATATAATACAAAGCTTGAGTTAACAGTGAGCACCCTACCCCCACCCATACCAACACCTGGGTATATTTGGTAATATTAATACCATATATAAACATATAACTATAAACTTACCACCTCAACGAATAATAATTAAATATAATAATACAAAATAACAAGGGGAAAACAACCCCGCTCCTAGAGACAGAGGTAAAATTGAATAAGGTAACCACCTCCCCCCACCAGCATTAACCAAACCCCCCAGCTTTTATATATATATATATATATATACACACGCATATACATACATCCCTCATATATTCATAAAATAATAACAGAAAACAACCCCAAGGGGGGGGAGAAAATCAAATCCCTCTCCCCACCCCCCATGATATTAAACAGTAAGGTAAGAGAAAAAAAGGGGGGGATATAAACCAAAGCAGGGGGGAAAGGCAGACCAACATCCATTATGTCTTATAGTTTATCTAAGAGAGTCCAAGAATTCCTTAGCCTTTTCTGGTGATCCAAAGTTATATACGGATCCTTCATGGTTAAAGCGTAACATCGCTGGGTAGCGTAAGGAGTACTGAATATTTAAGTCCCTTAAACGCTTCTTCGCCTCGTCGAATGCCTTCCTCTTTCGAACCAGAGCTGGGGAAAAATCCTGAAATAGCATGATCTTGGATCCTTTGTAGATCATAGCTTGGGGGTCTTTTCCGAGATTTCTCGAGGCTTCTAGGAGTATCTGCCTCTCCTTGTAGCTCTGCAGCCAGAACAGGACCGGCGTGGGCGCTGGTTCGAGCTGGGCCCGCGTATTGCGACCCGGTAGGCCCATTCCACCCTTACCTGGCCTGATCTAGCTTGCAGATTTAAAAGCTGTGGCAGCCACTGCTCCAGAAATGCTGTAAGCTGGCCTTCCTCTTCCCGTTCGGGAAGGCCCAGCAAACGAATATTTTTTCGACGACCTCGATTATCGAGGTCGTCAATATGATTTTCCAAGGTCTGGACTCGCTGCTCGAGAGTCCGGACCTGATCCACGGCCGATTGAGCGGTATTTTCGGAGGTCGTGGCCTTTAGCTCCGCCCCTCCGACTCGGCGTTCAATTTCTTGAATTTCTCGGTCGTGCTTCTGCAGCGCGGCCGAGAGCGAGTCCCAACGATTTTCTGGATTCTGCAATAAAGGCATCGATCTTCGAGTCAAGCTTGGAAATCATTTCTGCAAGGCTTGTTACTGTTGGTAAGTCCCCCGGGGCGGCTGTGGACGCCTCAGCTGCAGCTGGAGAGGGTGGGGGAGGGGTTCCTGCCTGCTGAGAGCTGCGGGCTCCCTTCCCTTTAGTCATTTTAATTTAGGATTAAATTGTTTAAATGTAGTATTACACAACTAATTAAATTACACAACTATTATAAATGATTTGGTGAGCGTGGTAGGGGGTGGGTGACCCACTGTACCCAAGTCTTCGGAGGAGCACTATAGACTCAGTCTTGCTGGGTCGCCGCCATCTTGGATCCTCCAGCACCACACTCTTGACAAGAATTTATCTACCTCTACTTTAAAAACATTGAAAGTCTCTGCTTCTGGTGCCTTTTGAAGAAGAGGCTTCCAGACTCTCAGCTCTCTGAGAAAAAAATCTCCTCATTGCTGTTTTATTTGGGAAATTCCTTAAACTGTTTTGCCTAGTGCTAGATTCTCCAACTAGAGAATTTCGACAGGCACCATGTTAAGACCTCTCTGGGTCCTCGCTGTCTCAATTAAGTCCTTTCTTACATTTTTAAGCTCCAGTGGATACAAGCCTAACCTGTCCAACCTTTTCACGCAAGGCCCATTACATGTTAGTTTAGGCAAAGCAAAGTTAACAGCAAAGTAATTCAGATGCATGAGATCTGAAATAACAAACAAAGTGTGAGAGAAATTCTGCAGGATCTGTTGAGAGAAATACTAAGTTGATGAAGAGTTGTATTGGACTCAAAACGTTAACTCCATTTCTTTCTAACTTTCTTCACAAGTCTGTTGTGTGGCACCACATTGAATGCATTTCGATTACTTTTAGAAGCCTGTACACCACTTCCATGAGGGGCTCTTGTCTTAATCTTCACATCTACCCAAACTGCTTCTTCATCTTGACTTTTGTAATTAGGTCATCTCTCTCGATTGTGCTAACACCGTCATTAATTAATAAATCCACCCATTTGCCTTTTCCTGGTTTCCTGTTCTTCTGCAGTGACATGTACCATTCAACTAAAGTTCTTTTTAATTACTTTTGTAACCTCTAGCATTTATCTGTTGATTTACTAAAATATTTGTACTGTCTATCTCTTCCTGTTGTGGTCTGTTTATCATTTCTAATATTAATACCTTCTTCACGTGCCTTGCCTCCCACTCTTTGACATCCTGCTGGCACCTGTACACTCCAGACCATGTGGCACTCTTGCTGAGTACTTAATGTAAAAACTAAACGTCAGAGAACAGATATTAGTAATTGCCCTCTGCATCAAGACAGTGTTCAATCCAATCGGGAACTGAAGAACCATTGCAAATCTGAAATTAATCAGGATCGAAAGGGAAACAAGCCCATTGCTGAAGCTAGAGAAAGTGTTTGTACATGTTGCATGCTTGACATCTTCGCTCTTACTGAACATCACTTTAGGTGTTCTCAGATTAAATGTTCCTTGCGGAAATATTCTGAACCTCTCACAATCCAAGTTCCTTACATTCAAGAGGAGGTAGGGGAGGAAGGAGGCCTGTTATGCATGTGCTGCTCTGTTATCTAATCCAGCAATATAATCTAAAGGCAATCTCCTGCCTTTTACCCTTATCTTTTCCCACCATATATAAATGATTTGGATGTGAGCATAAGAGTTATAGTTAGTAAGTTTACAGATGACACCAAAATTGAAGATGTTTGGACAGCGAAAAATGTTACCTCACATAACAATGGGATCTTGAACTGTTTGAATCAATGTTGCTGAGGAGTGGCAGATGGAGATTAATTTAGATAAATGCGAGGTGCTGCAGTTTGGAAAAGCAAATTAAAGCAGGACTTATACACTTAATGGTAAGGTTTTGGGGAATGTTGCTGAGCAGAGAGACCTCGGAGTGCAGGTTCATAGTTCCTTTATGCTTCCTTTATTGGACAGACATTGAGTATAGGCGTTGGGAGGTCATGTTGCGGCTGTGCAGGACATTGGTTAGGCCACTGTTGGAATATTGCATGCAATTCTGATCTCCTTCCTATAGGAGATCCTGAAGAAGGGCCTGTGCCCGAAACGTCGAATCTCCTGTTCCCTGGATGCTGCCTGACCTGCTGTGCTGTTCCAGCAATAAAGTTTCAACTTTGATCTCCAGCATCTCCTTCCTATAGGAAGGACATTGTGAAACTTGAAAGGGTTCAGAAAGGATTTACAAGGATCTTGCCAGGGTTGGAGGATTTGAGCTATGAGGAGAGGCTGAACAGGCTGGGGCTGTTTTCCCTGGAGTGTCAGAGGCTGAGGGGTGACCTTAGAAGTTTATAAAATCATGAGGGGCACGGATAGGGTAAATAGACAAGGTCTTTTCCCTGGGGTTGGGGAGTCCAGAACTAGAGGGCATAGGTTGAGGGTGAGAGGGGAAAGATTTAAAATGGACCTAAGGGGCAACTTTTTCATGCAGAGAGTGGTGCATGTATGGAATGAACTGCCAGAGGAAGTGGTGGAGGCTGGTATAATTACAACAGTTAAAAGGCATCTGGATGGGTATATGAATAGGAAGGGCTTAGAGGGATATGGGCCAAGTGCTGGCAAATGGGATGAGATTAGATTAGGATATCTGGTCGGCATGGACGAGTTAGACTGAAGAATCTGTTTCCATGCTGTACATCTCTATGGCTCTATGACTCTATTTCTATCCAATAAAAATATCCAATACCCTCTTAAATGCCTCAATTGAACCTGCCTCCTCCACATTTCCAGGTAGTCCATTCCATACCCTAACTACTCACTTTGTGAAAATGTTTTTCCTCACATCATTTTAAATCTATCCCCTCTCATAACTAGTTTCTTTTAGAAGCAGTAACCACTTCACTCTCTCTACTCTGTCCAGCCTGCTCATGATTTTGAAGACCACTATAAGGTCCCCTCTCAGTCACATTCTGTTCAGGGAGAAAAGTGCAACCTTCTTCAATTTATCACTGATGTTTCTCAAACCTGAAATTAATTTGATCAATCAGTTCTACTCTCACTCTAATACATTTCCATCATTCCTCTAATGTGGCATCCATAACTGTACACACTAGTCCAGTTGAGGTGCCTTGTACAAGTTTCACAGCATCTCCTCGCTCTTGTACTCTATGGCCCTGTTAATAAAGCCAACAACACTGTATATTTTATTTACTGCTCTCTCCATCTGCCTCCTTCAATGATCTGCGCACATGTATACCCAGGTCTCTCTGCTTCAGTACTCACGTCAGGACTGAACCTCCTATTTTATATTGACTTTCAGTTTTCTTCTGATCAAAGTACTTCATCTCATGCTTGTCTGCATTGAACCTCATCCATCAACTGTCCACCTACTCCACCAAATTTTCAATGTCCTTTTGACATTCAACACTATCCTCTTTACAGTATATGATTTTTGTCAAGTTCAGTGTCATCTGAAATCTTGAAAACTGTCCCATGCATACCAAAATCCAGATCATTAATGTATATCAGGAAAAGCAAAGTTCCCAAAATTGACCCCAGGGAAGTGCCAATACAAATCTTCCACCAATCCAAAAAAAAACCCATTGACTTCTACTGTCTGTTTTCTAACACTAAACCAATTCTGTATCCATATATCAACTAGCAGGAGGTGGAGGCTCCACATATATTCCCATGCTCAATGATGAGATGACACAGTATATCAGTACAAGAGATTAGCCTGTAACATTTTCAGCCATCTGCAGCTGAAAATATGGTCTGGAAAATCAATCAGTTTCCTCCAGAGGTCCCTGGCATCACAGATGGCAGAGTTCAGCTAATTCATTCACTGCACATGATGTCAAGAAATAGCCAAAGGTGCTGGATACTGGTTATGTGCTCTGACAACATTCCAGCAATAATACTGCAGACATGGGCTGCAGCACTCGCTAAACCCCTAGCCAAGCTTTGTCCATGCAACTACAATACTAGCAACTACTCCAACAATGTGGAAGATTGCCTGATAATGTCTTGTCCATAAAAACAAGAAAAATCCAACCTGGTCAATTATTGTCCATCAATCTACACTCTGTCATTGGCAAATGATCCACCTCTAAGGACACATGCCTGATGTCTGTGTCATAATGCATCAGGAAGTTTTGCTTTTGTGGCAGGTTGTTGCTGATATCTCCAGTCTCCTGCAAAAAGCCATCTTTCTCAGTGAACTGAATAGCGAAGTGTTATCAAACACTTTGAGAGAGCTGGTCTGCCTGTAGACCTTTTGTTGTTTGTCACTTTTTGAATACTGCAATTCATGTTACATGAAACAGAACTTTTAAAGTTTAAAGAAACACTGCAAATAGACTCTGGAGATTAGTATGTTTGGAATTTAACTTTAAGATTTCGATGTAATTTCCTGCATTGCCTACTACTAGTGATGGAGAGACTAGAGTTCCATAAATAATGATTTGAGTTTTATTGCTTGAAAATAGATCTCTGATGAAATATGTCCTTCCTCACTAATTCCATGAGGCAGTTTCCACAAAAGAGCACAAGTAGTTCCCTTTCGATGGTTGGGCAAAGCATGTCTACACTTTGATCTTAATACTGGAATAAAGTGTGTCAAGACAGCATGCAAACAAATAATGTCAAAATATTATTTCAATCTTCCTCTAAAATAGTTAAGTTATAGACAGTTTTAAGTAAATTGCACATAATTGTCACAATAGCAATAAAATCTGGGTTATTGATTCTCGAATTCCGTTGTCTGATTTTAGTACCGGGGTCTTCGTGAACTAAAATGGTTTTAAAAAGGAAAATATACTGAATTGAAATGGCCCCAATAATCAGCTGACTATACAGGTTAGCCCCCTTTGTGAAATCAATGGAGAATAAATGAAATAATTTGAACTGTAATTCAGTTTTTTATCAACACACTGAAACCAGCTGAATGTGAAAGAACTCTTTTTTTTGTTAATTTGATTTGCACCTGTAGGATAAATTTCCTATATGGTGATGTTTTTCATCTCCATCACTTATTTATCTTGGAAACAAGGATCTCAGGCATCAGAATATACAAATTACCTGTTCCATTTGCTCTCTTACAGTCCAATGAGGCCTTCTCTGAATAGAAGAATTTTGAAAAATGAAAACTAATGCATCAACTATCTCATTGGCTACTTTTCTTTTGACCCTAGGAAGAAGTCCATCAGGACCTGGGCACTTGCCTGGCCATAGCTCCAACAATTGACAATAGTGAAGACAATGCAAACTACCTGTCCAACGCATGTGCTATCTTTTTATTTTCTATTAGTTATTCTTCTGACTCACTTTCTCTTGGGTCAATGCTAACTTTGTTAACTCCATTCCTTTCAACACATAGAGAAACTCTTACTATTTATTCTTAAGTTTTTGCTCAGCTTCCTGTCAAACTCTAATTTTCCCTCCTTATTATTTTTTTTTGTTTTGTTTGTGTCTAAATTTCTGTTCTGCCTGTGTTTGAACAATTATGCTTTTTCTTTGTTAGATCTTCTAGTTATTCACAAATGGTAGGTACCTACGATGTAAATGTTCATATTCTTTTGAATATATCAATTCTGTGTATTCTGAAATCCGTTAAATGTCTGCCACTACATCTCTATTGAACAATTCTTGAACTAAATTTTCCGCATCACTTTAGCCATGTTTACTTTTGTGCCTTCATAATAGTTCATATTTAATTTTTTTCATAGATGTCTCAGACTGCACTCAAACTGAACATAAACATAAATCATAATTTCGTCACTGCTACTATGGGTGTCTTCACTGTGAGATCATTAATTAGTTGGCAGAGTGCCTCTGATTTGTCGAAGTGTTTCCGCAGAGAAAACAACAAGGAATTATAGACTCGCCACGCTTCCCCAGGTAGCGTAAGAAAAGAAATTGCGAACCTTAGACAGTTTGGCATAGACATAGGAGGGCCGAAGGGTCTGTTGCTATATTGTTTGACTCTATCTGTCTTCTTTGAGGAGAACAGATCTCTGCTTATGAATACAAGTTGCTTCTAGCAAGCATAAGTGAGTCATGTTATGAGCTTAAGTTGGCCATAGCAACAAGTGCCCTCAGGATTATTCAGCAAATGTTGTCAGTCACAAAATTTGCCTACTGGCACAACAGGACCATGGCAGATGCCAACTCCCTGGTCCTACACTCATCCCCACAACATCTGGATAACAAAGGTACCTATGTCAGGCTTCTACTTACTGATTACAGCTCTGTCTTCAACACCATAATTCCAAACAAACCTATCTCTAAGCTCTGAGACCTAGGTCTCAGTTCCCCCCTCTGTAACTGGATCCTCGAATTCCTGATCTGTAGACTGCAATCAGTGAGAATAGACAACAACATATCCTCCATCATAATCCTCAACACCAGCATACTCAGCTCCCTACTATACTTCTTATACATGCATGATTGTATGGCTGAATTGTGACCCAGCTCCATTTACAGGATTGCTGATGAAACAACCCTTGTAAGTCAGATCTCAAACAAGACGAGACAGGAGACAGAAAAGAGATTAGTGCTTAGTGGCATGGTGTAAAGACAACAATCTCTCCATCAATATCAGCAAAATGAAGGATCTGGCCATTGACTTCAGGATGTGGAGTGGAGGGCACGCCCTATATTCTGCCTATTACTAACACAGTGAAGGTCATTTAAACAACCAGTCATTGACACCTACGGACAGCTTACCTGATATCAAACTGGATTGAATTTTGGACTTTACATTGCTTAATTTTATCTTAGATACAGCATCGTTTTGGCCTGGTGGGAGTATCCCATAAGTGGAAAATACCACTCATGTCATTGCTGCATAATAGCTGTGAGAAAAGGTTTGGTTGACCTGTTCAAACTTTTCAGATACTACACATTTCCAGGGTAGCTTCAGCAGAATGGGCACATTGCAGGTCTGAAAATGGCTGCCTTTTTTCTACTTTCAAGTTTGCATGATGCTTAACAAAAAATGGTCTGATCAGGATAGCAATGGGATGACATTGCACTCTCTTTTTGTAAAAAACCTGCAAGGTGAGCAGGTAGCTCAGGCTCTCACAGGCAATTAGAATCAAGTTGTGTTGAGTTTTATTAAATGATGCTAGCAAGTTAACTCAAGCAACATTTCCTCATGGTCAGCAAAGGCACTCTATGGTCTAAACCTAGCTATGGAATGCCATTGTAAATTTAATCTCCAAATTGATATTTTTCTAGCTTTACTCCACTGTCCACAAATCACAGCTCATCTTAACGTCTTTGACGAAACCCTTTCCCTCCTATGCCTCATGCACACCTGCTTTGCCCCTTTGTTTAGCAACAATTGTTCCACCTGACACCCCCAAATTAAATTTCTGATCCTCATGCATAAATCATAAGGTCATAAGATATTGGTGCAGAATTGGCCATTCGGTCCAATGAATCTCCTCTACGATTCAATCATGGCGAAGACATTTCTCAACCCCATTCTCCTGCCTTCTCCCTGTAACCCTTGAACCCCTTACTAATCCAGAAACTATCTGTTTCTGTCTTTAAAACACTCTGATTTGGCCTCCACAGCCTTCTGCAGCAATGAGTTCCACAGATTCACCACCTTCTGGCTGAAGAAATTCTTCCTCATTTCAGTTGTAAGAGTCATGTCTTCACTCTGCTGTGCACTCAGGCCCTCATCTCTCCTATCATTGCAAATATCTTCCCTATATCCACTGTGTCCAGGTCTCCCTATTATTTAAGTTTCAATCAGATCCTCCATCATCCTTCTAAACTCCACTGAGTACAGATCCAGAATCCTCATCTACTTTTTCACATGACAAACACTTCATTCCCAGGCTCATTCTAGTGAACCTCAGCTGGACCCACTCGAAGGCCATCATATCCTTTCTTAGATATGGGGACCAAAAGAGCTCTCAATACTCCAAAGTAGTCTGACCAGAGATTTGTACACCCTCAGTAGTGCATCCTTGCTCTTGTATTATAGCTACTCTCGCAATGAATGCCCTTCATTGTTTCAGATCAGCCTATTTTAAAACCTTTCTTCAGCCCTTCAAATCATCTTCAACTGTGTTGTTGCCTGATCTTCAATCCGTTTTGCTATCCATTACCAAAATTCCACCAGCCCCACCATTGACAGTTGAGTCATCGATTTTCTCTGTCTGATAACTCCATTTCTTGTCTCAAGAAGTTCATCTCTTAAACTACCTCCTTAATCAAATTTCAGAATTTGCTCCAAACGTCGTATTCACTCAGCATTGATTGTAATCTGATTACATTTTTCTACCTTTTGTCATATGACAATTTTATTTAAGTACTGAATTTGATTTTGTTCTTTGCCTTGAGCAGGGACCACAAGAAATATCAGAATATGGGCTGGACAGTTTAACATTGTCGATAAACATGCATATTGACCAGTACTGTCAAGACTGAAAATATATTTTGATGCTAACTAATTCTAAATGCTTAACTCAAATTGAGTTGCCTTGGAACCATGGCAATAGAGCTTAAATTTATTATTCTCTTCATATTTGTTTTTGTGATGTTGATATTTTTGGTTGAAAGCAAAACTAATCAAACATTTAATTAATTCTATATTTATTTTAAATAAAATCACTTATTTCATTGCTCACAGTAAGTTGAGAAGATATGTTATTTTATAAGAAAAGGAATTTTTCACAAAGTAAGCCATGGCATCCTATTATCTAATTATGAGGGGATGGACCAACTACTTTAAATAGGTACATCCTGAAGTCAGTTAAAGGTAATTGCTGTTGATAATGGAAATTTATACCAAAATTGGCAGCTGATTGTAAATCTCTGACTTCTTCCCTTGAGAAAGGGCCAGATATTGAATGTTGGAACAAACCAGCAGGAAATAACTGCCCTTTTTAATAAAAATAATTGTTGATAAATTGTTTTGTTCATTGGCTCATTCCTAATTAATTTCAAGTGAGATTTGTTGCTGTTTTAGGAATATGATATTTGAACCAATTAGGTAAAAGAATGGTGTACTTAGCATGACTGACACTTTGATACACAATATTAATCAGATCCATGGCATGTACTGATTTAAAGAAGAACTGTCTTCTGCTTGTTTGCTTATACTTAATGGATCAATTGCTCTATATGATAATGGATTACAGTTGGACACAATTTAGGCATTTTTCCTTTTTATACTAAGTGAATTGACTATTTCTTTGAAAATACTGCCCTGTAATATTTTTGATATTTTTGACCAGCCTGCTAGGGGTAAGGAAAACAGTAAGTTTATTTATCTTACTGTAGACTGCATCTTATCATGAGATTATTCACTTGCACTCCACCTCCACCTCTGAATTCCATTTCTCTGTTGCAAAAATCAAAGAAGCTGTGACTTAAAAGGGGGACTGCTGGAGTCCTAATCTTTTTGTTTTTCTCTTCTATCTTTTATTTCTACTCCTTTTATGGGGATGACCATTGTGGCAATTTCAGAAGCCAAACAGAACATGCCCTCTCCTCCCATGGAGGGGAATGGAGGGCTTAAATCCTGTGGGTGGTCTCTTGCACACTGCTGTGCAGGACGGTAATTTGTAGCTGACTCTGGCTCATTAGTCTGGTTGTCATCTGGACTACTGAATGGTGCAACATGTCTCGTTGATATTGGCAGTTGCTTCAGTTTGGCAATTGATTCATGTCTGTCGTGTCTCATTGTTTCATACTCTGGATGAGGTAAGCCTGTAGATGTGGTGCTTGTTCAATTGTCTAGAGTGAGCATGGTCTCAGATTCAAACTGGCTCTCCTGGTTGGAGATCTGGCAGATTTAATGTCTTGTGATGTTTGTCATCCTTTTACATCTGGCTGGAGCAATATTCATCCACTTTCACACTCACATCTTGTACTTAGACCGTGTGTGTGTACGTGCTAGAAGTAGGTGGTTGAATTTCAGGTTTTCTTACCATCTGGAATTCGCATGGCGCTGTACAATCTTAGAGTGGATTTCGAGTTGATGTATGTCACAGAAGTGAAAGTTGTATGTCATTGTTCTTCGTTGACGTTGCTTGCACTGTAGCTAGCTCTCTGTCAACTTCATTGTTGGTTTGAGAATATCTTGGTGAGCTGATGGGTATAAATCCATATAATGCTGAGAACAATTTAATAAGTTCATTGGTAAATTGTGGTCCATCGAGATTACAAGGTCAAGGTTCTGTGAATTACAAATATCTCTTTCAGCAATGTAATTACTGTTTCACACGTGTGACAATGCAGTTGCTTGATTTCTATCCATTTGGAGTCATAGCATACTACGATCAAGGACATTATTACAATCAGCTGCTACCAAAGGTTCTCCAAGTTATTACAGTCATGGACAGGATGCCCCAAATCGCCAAGTGCCGAGATGAGGGAGTATGAGCTGTCTCTCCTCCTTTATTCACCAAGGTTAATTTACCAAGGAACTCCTCCCCTGTGGACATCTTTCTCCCAAAACCAAATGAATTTATGTTGGTAAAGGACCCCTAATTGAGTTTATTAGTTAGCAGTTGCTAGAAGCAAATGTGCAAATAGATTAGAAATGAGAATTGAAGCAGATAAAAGTTGATAGATCCTGTATGTGTTGTAATGAAGGGAAGGTATTTCTTCCTTTGAACTGAGTCTGTGTCCTTTCCTTCTGTCCTGTGGAGTGTTTTATTGCTGAGGAGAAGGCAACTGATGTGGTTGATGTTGCTGTTCCTTGTGTTCCTAATAAGCGGCTCACAGTCACATGGTGTAACCTGATCAAGCTGCAGTGAAGGCTGACAGCAGAGAAGATCAGACCAAAGCAAGAAACGTCTGAGGTAGGCAAGAAGTCTTCCAAAAATTTGGAAATCATCTGTCAAGTACTGAAGACTTGCTGCAAGAACAAGTGTCGTGAATACAAGCCTTCTACATAGGCAGCACCTTTGTAGCAGACAGCTCAAGAAACTCATTGATCCTTGAATTTACAGCCATAAGTAAGTTACAGTTGATTGCTTGTTTGCCTGGTTAAGTTGCTGATACAATATCGCCATGTGGATTCACACTTGCCTTGCAGTGGGTCCCAGTAAAACTTGATTTTTCAAAATTTCTGATTCTTCTTCATTTTGTGGCTGTTCACCACCTGACCACCACTCCCAGCTCCCAGATACTATCTCCTCCCAGATACCATGTGCTACTAGCCTTGGCAGGGAAAACACTGCCTGTTTAGGTTCATTGGAGTGTTTCCATTACTGTCTCATGCCTAATCACACAGCAAAAATCAAATCTCGATGTTTAGTGCCTTCACATTGCAGTCTATTCACCACTGACAAGAACTAGGTCATTGTTTATTTTGGAAGAAATTCATTGTTTTGTATGTTTATTACTGAAGTGACTGAAAATTAATGACTGAAAATTTCTGCCCAACAGTGAAATTTGATACCCATTGCACCTGACAATCTCTTCCCCCATCTCAACTCCAGAAACCGATTGGTAGGCAGAGGTTGGTGCCATAGTGTTGGCCCTGCTGGTAACTTTCCTATTGCCACTGGTATTTTATCTGCTACTGAAGAGCCTTCTGCTGCTGGGTGGGTGGGTGGATACTTGGGCAAAGTGCCAGACTGAAGCTGGCTGGGCTGGTTGGGGGTGGCAGTTGTTACTTCTTACAATTAGTCCCCACAGCCCTGTTAAATGCAACACCAACCTTCCCCAAAAACAAAATGGCTACACGCAGGTCCCCTGAAACCCTCATCCAGGCCTGGAAGCCTAGTCCTGGTAAAATCTGACACTTATCTGGTGACAAAGCTAAACTAGATCCCCCTCATTGGGGGGGGATAGCCAATCAATAATGTTAGCGGCTAGCAGCCAGCCATTAGACTATCTGGATGGGAGTTAAACTTCTGTTCTAAGCCAGATTGGCTCTGGGCTTCCGGGCCAGAGAAAGGTGCTGACTTTAATCATAAGGGAATGAAGGGTTATGGGGATCAGGCAGGAAAGTGAATCATAGACGAATAGAATTGCAGAATCCTGACAGCAGGAAGCAGGCCATTCGACCTATCAAGAACATACTGACTTCTGAGGAGCTTCCGCTCCACACCCTACCCCACTCCATCGTGCTGCCAAAAGTGAAGTTGAGAATGATCAGATCAGCCATGATTTCATTGAATAGCAGAGCACACTTGATGGGCTGAATGCTCTCCTCCTCCTACATTGTATGATCTTTTTCTCCAAAACTAGTTCATGACCCCATCAATAGAAAGTGCTCGAAATACTCAGCAGGACTGACCTGCTGTGCATTTTCAGCATGTTCTGTTTATGATTCCGATTTCCTGCATCTGTGATATGCTACTTTTGTATTTGTGATTGAGAAAGCCTGCTCTTTGTACTTGCACAGTGTTCAGTAAAGGAAACCAATTGTTTCTGTGTGTACGGATGTACTGCTGGGTTAAGAGAGCTGGTTTATTAGTACAAGCAGGAGGAACCAGATCCCCCAACTGGTCTCCTGATATTGGATCTAATTAAGCTCTGCTGTCTTCTGTAATCCCTTTTAAATCCCAACACTAGCCAGCACTTGGACTTTTTCCTTTTTACCATTCCAGTTCCCTTGAAACAATTTCCATGTGTATAGTTCTTTTACCATAATAAAACCTCTAAATTCATTTATGGCTGTGTAATTGGCCAAAATTTTACATTGAACCATTTAAATAAATATCAGACCAGTGATCATAAACTGGGGGTTGAAGAAGTAGGTTTTAAGAAATGTCTTAAAAGAAGAGAAGGAAGCAGGGAGTTTTCAGGATCGATTCCATGGTTGAGAGCCTCAACAGCAGAAGGTATGGCCACAAATGGTGGAACAATATTATTTGGAGATATGCAGCAAGATGACTTTGCGACCTACACTAAAAGCCTCTATTTGACCAAACTGCTTGTCACTGCATCTAATATCTCATTTTTGCCTCTGCAATCATTATCTCATCATACTTCTGAGAGAGATCACTGAACATTTCGGTGCATCAAAGGCAGTGTACAAGTGCAAGTTGGTGCTATTTTTGCCAACTCCAACTAAACAATGGATTTTGCTGTCTTAAGAGAGATTGTTGATGTTTTCCTCTTCCAGCTTATGCAGCCTATACAGAGCATTGAAGACGGCTGAGAGTTCTTTTCAAAATATATTCACTGAGTCTGAATCAGCAGAAATCCTTAAGGACCGTTGTCTCCAATGTTTGGCCTCCTGCCAACAGCAACGACTTCAATAGTACTCCCCACATAAGTATAAGATTAAAGTGCAATGGCAACTGACCCATTCAACCTGAAGTGACTGACTTGATAGAAAAGACTAAGAATCTCTCTCAATAATCTACTCAGTACACAACTCCAGTTTAAAAAAGCTCAAGATAACTAACGCACACAATAGTATAATGCTAATTGAATGTGATGAATTTAACTTCTGTGAATGTTAGCTGATGTTTACTTAGGGTTTGGCCAGTGCTGATGAGGTGACATATCTGCAATACTAATTACACTACACTTTGTTTTATAGTGGTACAGTAGTAGAAAAATGGCCCAAGCAGTTAATGCCCAATGGAGCAGAGCAATTACCAACTTTACAGGGCTAAAATAGAAAAGGATATTGAGCTTCCTATCCTCATTAGATTCCTCAAGGCCAAGAAATTAGTCTTTTCAGCTCATGCTGATTTCAATATCTGAGTCTGAATTTAGCAGTTTGGCTTCCCTGTTGATGTTTGCAGCGTCAGTAGCCCTTGTTAGACTCAGATACTCAGTCTTAACTGATTCATTCCTAATAGCATACTGTGATGTGATATTGAACTGTATCCAGCAAGCCCAATTTTTCGTTACTGGTTTCTGCTATGAACAGCAATTTCAACCACGGATAAGGAATGGAATAATCAGCCACAATTTTTAATTCAATTGTGCTCCTAACGGAAGGACATCTGTTAAGAAGTAAATGATCAGTTAGTACACAGGGTTTCTCTGCAGATGATTGGTATTTCAGGTTGCATACCTTTATGCAAATTGACTGAATTATAGTGGAGTTGTCAGTGTATCACAGTGGTCCAAAACTTTTAAGCACAAGATAACTTTTTGAATTGAGTGCAATCCAAGGTCTACCCCAAAGGAAACATGTGAACAAGGAACAAGAACAGGCTGCTTGGCCTTTTAAACAGGCTTCACCATTCGATAAGATCATGGCTGATCTGATTTCAGCCTCCACTCTACATTCCTGCAATCTTTTATCCCCTTGGTATTCAAGAATCTGTCTACCTAAAAATACTTAAACTACTGTGTCCACTGCCTTTTCAGGAAGGGAATTTTAAAGCCACTCAACCCTCTGAGAGAAAGAAATGTATCTTAACTGGGTGACCCTTTACTTTTAAAATGTGATACCTAGTTCTCAATTCTTCCACAAGAGGAAACAACCTTTCCACAGTCAGCTGTCAAGTCCCCTCAGAATCTTGTATGTTTCAATAAAGTCACTTCTGGCTCTTCTGAACTCCAGAGGATACAGGCCTAGCCTATCCAGCCTTTAAACATAAGGCAAGCAGTTCATTCCAGATTAGTGTATTATAATAGAAAGAATAAACAGTTTAGTTTTAGTGTTATATAAATGTGAAACCAAACACAATGTGCCATCACCTTGAACTCTGATTGTAGTTTGAAACTGCTACCTGCATACAGTCTATCAAAAGTGTATTTGTGAGATGTGTGCGATACTGGAATAGATTATCGTTCTTTGGATGTTTTGGTTTATTTTTCTGAGTTTTAAGATGGCGCCAGAGAGTGGTGACACTATACAACAACTTTTCCTGTATTTTGTAACAAAATGCATGTGACAATAGATAAATCAAATCAAACCATAAAGGTATGCGGAGTCAAAGCAAGCTTTCACATTAAAAGCACAGGATAATAAGAGTGGATATTTTTCTATAGTTGTGAATCCCCAAAAATCCTTGTCTCTTGATTTGCCTTTCAGCTAAAAATGACTTTGCATGCTAATATCTCCATAGTTAAACATCACACAACACCAGGTTATAGATCAACAGGTTTATTTGGAAATCCTAGCTTTCGGAGCGCTGCTCCTTCATCAAATGGCTGTGGCGCAGGATTATAAGACACAGAATTTATAGCAAAAGATCACAGTATCATGCATGAAACCGAAATGATATATTGAACAAACCTAGATTGCTGTTAGGTCTTTCATCTTTTCATACTCTCTCTCTCCCTCACATGCACGCATGTTTACACACATAAGTCTATAGGGTGAATTTGCATTTGCAGAATTGTATTTGCAGATACATTCTATTTTATTCAAAGAGCATACAAACTGCAGGCAGTCAATCTAGATTCCTACTTTGGAAGTAGAACCAGCCTGACTCCAGATTGGGATACAGACAGACTTTAACCTCACACCTTTAATGCATTGTCTGAGTTAAGATGTCACTTTTTTATATATAAAATCATAAGTTATCACAAGAATGTGACTTGAAAGAAGTTCTGGGATTTACATACTAATGAACCAAAACCTGCAACCCATTCGAAAAGATGAAAGACTTGACAACAGTCTAGGTTTATTCAATATATCATATCAATTGCATACATGACACTGTGATCTTTTGCTATAAATTCTGTGTCTTATGATCCTGCACCACAGCTACCTGTTGAAGGAGCAGCACTCCGAAAGCTAGTACTTCCAAATAAACTTGTTGGACTATAACCTGGTGTTGTGTGATTTTTTAACTTTGTCCATCCCAGTCCAACACCGGCATCTCCACATCATAATATTTCCATATCAACTCCACTGCTTTGTAAGTCACATACCTAATGGAATTTGGTTGCTAACCCACCAATGTCTACTTGAAGAATGGATTTGAGCCAATTTGTTTCTTCGCACCTAATTCCTGAAACCATTTGTTGAATTCCTCTGCTAACATCCTCAAGGCATGCACAGAGATTTGCTGGGTTGAACCATTTTTCTTTATATTTGATTTTTTTTTCCTCTGGTATTTTCTTTAGACTCAAAATGTATTGGCATTTTATTTTTAAGTTTGGAGGACTGAAAATTAATTTAAATTTGAATGCATTTGCTACACTGATATGCCCTAAATCGCTGTCCTCGCCTGCGGTTCATGGTTTAGCTAGTTCAGTTTTGACACTATGTCTGTAAGGAAATTGAGGTTGAGCAACTGCCCATTGTCTGACATCTTGCTGCATTCTTTGATTGTTAAAAAAGTGACTATTTCAATCACTAGATCTAAAATTCTTTCGAGCATGTTTCCTTAACCAGCTCACATCAACATGGAGGATTAGTTCACCATAGGCAGCATTGAGTTCATCAAGTTAAGGAGTTAAACAACTGATGCTGCAAGGCTGTGACTCCAGTCAAGGTTCCAATCTTAACAACAACTTACATTACATGCAAAAAGTCCATCCATTACTACTAATGTTTGTTGGTGTGTTATACAGTGGTAATTGACAATGGAGGGGAAATCTTGCAAAACACACCAAAGGCCACATTTGCGCCAAGCATGGCTTGTACACAATTAGTTATGATGGAAACCGGTTTCTCAATTCATGCATTTTTTCATTTCATGGTAGATATCTTCAGCCTTTGTGTTCTCTAAGGAGCAAAAGGGTAAGATGATCCTTTTCAGTTATCATGTCCTTAAAAACCATGTGAGAATCAGCTGGGTTGTGATGGTGGATTCATCAAACTGCAGTGAGAGCCATTCACAGTCCTTCAGGTCCTGCAGTAGTTGCTGAAAGATGTCTTTGGACAAAGATTCCATTTGTTTTGCCCCTGTGGAAGCACGAAGTGGTATGCTCTCGATTGCCATTATTAGGTGCTTTTTTCTTGAGATCATGGAATAAAGAGCAGCTTTGGCCATTGCTTCTTTATTACTTCACCATCTGTGAATGATTTCTTGTGTTTGCCCAGAAGATGACCAATGCAGAATGATGCTTCAGTGCAGGTCTTAGCTTTTGCAGCTGGTTTAGAAAGAAATAGTTATTCAGCTTTCAAATTGTCTTCACACTTCATCCTGTGAAAAAATAACTTATGTGGATTTGTTATAAATTTCCCTTTTAACTTATTGATCTACTTTGGTAACAATATAAAGCAAACACACTTCCGTCTTTTACAATTGAGAACAGAAATGTATTCTGCTATCTGTACATTTTTTAGATGGTCCAAGTTCATTGCTCATCCTCAGCTTGTAATTTGTTCATCACTCTGCCAATGGGGGAGAAGAAATGTCATCTCATTGGGTTCTGGATCTGCAACTGTGGAACATTTAGAGTGTTGCTGCTGCTGCTTTCAAGTGTAGAGGCACGGGAGGTCATTTCTGTGGGTTGTGATTTGTTTCCTGATTTTTGGTCGGTTGTATTGCATTGATTTCGGGTTTAGGTCATGGCAGCATTCCCTGTCGATTTTCTTCATCCTGTACTGATATATTAGACAAGCAGCTGAAGAAAAATATTGGCAGAGAACAGATAGAGGAGCATGACTAGCTGAGATGCTCTTGCAGTGACTCTGCATGGATATGATGGGCTGAGTAACCTCCTATGTTACTGTATTATACTGACTTCACACATCCACTCCTAGTATATTTCCTATTCATTTGTTTGCATTGCTACCACAAAGTTACTTTATTGTGCAATGACAGTCCGTCTGGACCAGACTGAAGCACAATTCAACAAACTGGTTAGGCTTGTTAAGAGAGTATGCTCTTCTCCAGCCTCATGTCTTGCAGAAGCAGCTGCTGAACAAAGTGCACACAGCAAAGAAAGATGGCTGGGTGATGAGATTGACTGGCACAGACGTGCATTGTGGGGTAACACAAGCTGGTGATGTCTCTAGCAGTTGATCTTAATACATAGTTGATCGTGGTCTGCATGTTAGAGACCATGGGTGTCATGTCACTGGACCAGTAATCCAGAATCCCAGGTTAATGTTTTGGATATATGAGTGCACTTCCCACCATAGCAGATTTTGAAACTTGAATTCATTAAAAATCTGGGATGAAAAGCTAGTCTAATGGTAATCATGTAACCACTGTAACTGTTGTAAAAACTCAACTGTTTCACTAATGTCTTTTAGGGAAGGAAATCTGCCATCATTACCTGGTCTGGATCCAGATCAGTAGCTATATGGTTGCCTATTAATTGCTGTCTGGGCAATTAGGGATGGGCAATAAATGCTGGCCTAGCCAACATTGTCTAAAACCCATGAATTAATAAAAATGAATACATTTTAACAGGGTTTTCTGTGGGGAAAATCACTTTGTTCATGTTGTTTTGAAAAAGCTAATTTCAAAGAAAAAAAAGTTTCCTACTTTATCTAAATAGCAGTGAAGAAGTGTAGGTTTAGCTTAACCTGACCGATGCAGTTGCATCATTTATTTGGATAACTTGCAGTTGCTGAGATATAATATGGGCAGCACGGTGGCTCAGTCGTTAGCACTGCTGCCTCACAGCACCAGGGTCCCAGGTTCATTTCCAGCCTCGGGCGACTGTCTGTGTGGCGTTTGTACATTCTCCCTATATCTGCGTGGGCTTCCTCCGGGTGCTCCCACAGTCCAAAGATATGCAGGTCAGGTGAATTGGCCACGCTAAATTGCCCATAGTGTTAGGTGCATTAGTCAGAGGGAAATGGGTCTGGGTTGGTTACTCTTTGGAGGGTCGCTGTGGACTTGTTGGGCTGAAGGGCCAGTTTCCACACTGCACATAATCTAATCTAATAATATGCCATAGTTCGCTGACAAAATAAGAGTGAGGCGAATGGCACTCCCTCACTTATACACAGAAGCTACAAAGATGAGATTAAAGATAGAAATTTTAAATTTCTGTCTGAAAAGCACCACATTGCTGTTAATTTTACAAAAATGTCATCTCATTATTTGCCTCAAGTAACATTCTTGTATGATAGGTGCTAATTATTGCCAAACAAGATTACACTGGAAATTAGCTATTTCATGTGTGGCTTCTCGACTAGACTAGATTGATACTGGGAATGAGCAGATTGGATAGATTGGCCACATTAGCATATTTCCACTGGAGTTTAGAAAGTGACTTGACTGAGGTGTATAAGACCTTGAATGGTCTTGGTAAGATAGATGTGAACATGAAATTTCCTGTTGTGGATCAGTCCAAAACTAGGGATAGTATTTTAAAATTAGGGGTCACCCATTCAGGTTAGAGATAAGACATGTTTTTCCCCTCTCTGAGAGTTATGTGACTTTGCTTCAGAAGGAGTTGGGGCAGGGTTATTGAATATTTTTAAGGGAAATGTAGGTGGATTCTTGTTAGACAAGTGAAACAGGGTTATTGGGAAATAATGGGAATGTGAATTTAGAACACAACAGATCAACTGTGACCTTATCGATTTGACTTGATTTATTGTTGTCACTTGTACCTAGGTACAGTGAAAAGTTTTGTTTTGCAAACAGTACAGTATTGAATGGCAAAACAGGATCAATCTCTGTTTCAATTTCGTATGCTTGTATTTTATTTCTTTGATTTTTAATTGAGATTTTTAAAAGATAAAATTGAATTAAAACCTTTTGCTTTTCTTCCTCCCTCTGTTACTCCAGTCTATTTTTCTTGTATTTCTTTCCTTTTTTTGGCATTACTTTAATTTAGTTGGTTAAGGAGGTGCACAGTTGACAGTTTCTTGCCCTGTTTGCTTAGCCTTATAGGTCCTGTTTCTCATTACAATGTTATCAATTCATACCTGTCAGCAAATTGCAACACAAAGTTTCATTATCATTAAATAGAGAAAGACAAATCTTATGATTTGTTGCTCTGCTGTAACAAATTACGATCTGAAATATTATCTCTCAAGCCATATGATCATCTTAAGACATACAATCTGGAGGAAACTGAACAGTTTAAAACTTTTAGACAGATCGATATTTGGCAAAGATTACAGAAGAACATTTGGTTATAATGGTGCCATATCAAACATAAGGAGTGAAAAATGAATTAACTTAAGCTGTTGCTTTGAGCAGAACTTTAATCAGACTTCAATGTGAACTGGGAGTAGAAGTAGACCGCGTGACCCTCCAAGTCGTGCCTGAACAGTTTGTTTTGAGTTCGACACTCCTGTCTACCCCACAATAACTTTTGATTCCTTTGGCTAACAAGAATCAACCTAACTCTGCCTTGAAATTATTGGGTTTTTCTGCAGTTGCATCATTAATTTGAATAACTTTTAATTGCTGAGATATAATATGACTGCTTTCCCCTTTTGATGTGAATGACTTTGGCATCTTTCACAGAGGTAGCAAGTCTGCCTCTGATTTGGGAGATACAATTTATATTGCATTGAATGGCATGAGTATCTAATTTAGACTGACACCTCAGCTGCGGGAATGCTGCACAGTTTGATGGTGGCACCATTCAGAAGAATCATTAAATAGAGGCTTATTATGCTTCACTGGGGTCACATACTGAAAATCAAGCCCCATTATTCTCTGATTCTAATGATTTTGAAGAATATGCAGAACTCCCCAATTGACCGACCTCCCGGTTGACAAACAGCATAGAACTGGTTTCTGTACTTAACAAAGATTTATTGCAAATACATAAACAATTACGAACTATTGACATATAACTCTATTTTGTTAAAACTATAACCCCCTTATAAACTCTCCCTCTACACACACGCAGACAGACAAAGACAGGTCAAAAGCATGGGTATTTTGAATGGACAGAGAAACAATTCAGTGGTCCCTGTCTGCAGGGCTTGCTGAGATAGTTCTTGTGCTAATCAGACTTCTGCTTTTCAGTCTGTACTTATGTACCTTTGTGCCTAAGATGGTGCTGTAATGTGGCAACTGTAAACCTTTCACTGTACTCATTTGAGTATATGTGACAATAAAGATAATTCTAATTCGGTTCAATCATCCTTCTCCTGATACTTCCATCTGTTTGCACTGATTCCACTTTTAAAAATCCTTGTCTTATAGCTTTCTGTTACTGATAAGGAGAAATAAACTGGCTATCTTCAGGCTTGAGGTGCATTTTATTGCAGAATGAAAAACAGTGCCTTCTCCCCCAGATGTCTGATGCTTTTTGCCAAAACACCCACACTATGTCCCCCAAAGCTGCTAAGCTTCCTTAGAGCTAACCGTATACCTGCTGGCAGGTAGAAGGTCTTCGTCATCAATAACTGGTGGCTATCCACAAACCAATCAGCTAATTGTTGCTATCCAAAGCCCCAGTGCCCTTTACATAGCGTTCTTAACATAATATATACTTTGTTAGGTCTTTACAGGTCTCTTCATTTGCCTTCTTGCTTTAAAATACCCTTCAGTGCTACTTGGGAGGAATTCATTTTTTTTTCGAGTCCTGGTTAAAATTTTCTTCGCCAGCGCAATTCTGAACAAATGATCTGTCATTATATTGGTACTGTTTGTGAGCTGTGCACTGTTTGGTTGGAGCATCTGTTCCCTGGTATCTCAATAATGACTACACTTCAAAAGCTCTTCATAACCACAATACCTTCTTAGGTATTCTGATGAAGTGAAACCAGAATGTAAATAATGAAAGTTTTTAAAATCGTATTTATGTCTTGTGTCTCAAATTCTAAGATATGTCTTACATTCTCTGTTGCAGCCGCACTTGGACTATTATGTATACTTTTGGTCACCACATTATAGGAAGCATGTGGAAGTTTTGGAAAGGGTTCAGAGGAGATTTACTAGGATATTGCCTGGTATGGAGGGAAGGCCTTATGTGGAAAGGATGAAGGACTTGAGGCCGTTTTCGTTGGAGAGAAGAAGGTTGAGAGGTGACTTAATTGAGGCATACAAGATAATCAGAGGGGTTGATAGGGTGGAAGTGAGAGCCTTTTTCTTTGGATGGTGATGGTTAGCACGAGAGGGCATAGCTTTAAGTTGAGGGGTGATAGATATAGGACAGATGTCAGAGGTACTTTCTTTACTTGGAGAGTAATACGGGCATGGAAAGCACTGTCGGCAACAGTAGTAGACTCGCCAGCTTTAAGGCGTTTAAATGGTCATTGGATAGCCATATGAACAAAAATGGAATTGTGTACGTTAAATGGGCTTCCAGATTGGTTTCACAGGTCCTCGCAATGTTGAGGGTTGAAGGGCCTGTACTGCGCTATATTGTTCTAACTCCATTTGGTGGTTTTTATCCTTTTTTATGCTACAATGAAATGTTTTTTGTTTGGTGTGTAGGACAGGCTGATCATACCATACCAAAATTATATAGTGATTGAATAGAGTGAGGAATTACAAAGTTAAGGATGCAAAGAAGATGCATAAAAAGCACCTGATGAAGAAGCAGTACTTTGAAAACTCGTGCCTCCAAATAACCCTGTTGGACTATAACCTGGTGTGTGATTTTTAACATAAAAAGCAAGATCAACATTTGATATGAAATTTGAGAGGTGTCTGCAGAAGACTAGCAGTAGAAGCCTGAACTTAGTTTGTAATTGTTAACTCCATTTTGTTGTTTTTAATTGTTTTATTCAATTCTGTACCCCATCCTTTTGATAATGTTATTGGTCAACAACATTACTTGAAAATATTATTATTAACCAAAAGTTCTCTTATATTTTCCTTATCAGATATTTCATTCTTCACAAATTGCCAAAACTGAAGTTCCTAGATGCAAGGAAAGTTACGATAAAGGAATATAAGGAAGCAGCAACCAGAGGTGCCTTCATGAAAGTGGTGAAACCCAAAGATGATCTGGTAAGGCAGCAATTAAAGACTCAAATGTCCAATCTCTGTGTTGCTGAAATAGTCATGAATACAAAACACAGGAAAGAAAAATGTCTTTTATATAGCTTTCTTAACGTAATTTATACTTTGTTAATCTAGGAGTTCCTAATTGCAAACTGGATGCATATAAAACTGGATGTGTGCAACTATTTGACCTCCTTTTAACTATGTTTTTTGTTCAGCTAGTAAATTTAAATCCTAGTTACCTTTTAAAGAAGTACGTCTCTAGTTCTAACATGTCCATGTCTTTATTGCAACTTGTTTACATATTGTTCTCTTTTCAAAGCGTTGACAATTTACACTTTGTGATCACTGATATATTAAAAAATCTCCTGTAAAGTTGAAAGCTTTAATCACATAGGGGAGTTTCTAATGACCAGATTTTGACCTCATTTCATTTGCGTAAGTATAGATCAAAGTGGACTGGGCTGTCCGATTCTAGTAGTGTTGCAGGGTGTGACAGCACTTCACATTAAGATGACAGCTCAAGTGCAGGACAGTCAATTGCTCAATTATATCCTGGGCCTGTAATTATTCCTCTCTGTTTTTGCAAAGCCTGCATTTGTCATTCCATTGACATAATTTACCTTATGACCACCTCGCTAACATTTTGGTTGCAACCATGGCTGGAGAGCTTCGGAGGTAGTTTCTTTCCGTTTTGAAATTGATGAGGTCTGATATAGCATCCACCATAACCTCTGCAGGGCATGTATAAGACTGTGTTTAATTGCCTTCATCATTCCGATTGTCTGATGACCAAAAGTGCAGGTCACCAATTACTGCAGCTGTGGCCAGATCTGCAGATAATTGGATTTTTTGTTGCAGAGCTGATGGCATAATTGGATATTTTTGTTATTTATTTTCAAGCTTTGAAGTTCTTCATTCTGGGAGACATTATGGCATTCATGAAGTGAAAGGATATTTTTATGTCAATTTGTGTTTTTTTGAATATAACATTTGAAAATCAAAGCAGTTGACAACAATCTTGTGATTATCCAACACCTAGCCTATGAACCAGAACTTGTATGAACATACTGAAGATCATGTTCATTTTGAGTCCAGTTACATTGCAACTCAATGAAAACATGGCAGCATAACCGCGCACAAACACAGAAATTGTTGGAAAAGCTCAGCAGCTCAGACCCTACCTCAGACCCACAGCATAATCATGCTTCAGGGTTCCAGTCTATTCTAGAACATAGCCTTTTAAGTCCCTTCAGAAAGTTACCTTACAATGCTTTACCTTAGCATGATGTGGTATCCAATTAGTGCCAAGGAAGATTATAAAATTATTTGAATTTTTTTTACAAATTGACTGCTTTGCTTCCTGTTTGGGGAAAAAAAATCATGCAGGATAAATGACCAGGTGATGTAGATTTATGGTGGGGAGATATGAGGAACACATCTTTCCTCAGAGTGGTGAAAAACTGGAATTCACTCCCTGTAAGTCCTGAAAAATTGAATTATAATAGTTCGGCAGTTGTTTATGACGAGCACAGACTCAATGGACTCGGAGGCCTTTTACTGTGCTATAGGTTTCTGTGACTCTATGGCTCATCCCAATTTACATTTCCAAACCTATGTACAGGCTATGAATTGAAAGCAGAGGCATGGTACAAGAGCTAGCTTTTGGAAATACATTCTATCCTGTTTTGCCTCATGTTCCAAACTTCAGAATTGATATATACACCAACAAGTCTTTACACACTTCCATATTTGCAATGAAACTATATCCAAAATGTGACTGGGGTTATGAATGCCTGGACACCTGTTTTCTCCTGGCAGTCAGGAGAATAATAGAATTCTTGTTGGCTACATTATGCATTCTCTAATGGTAACTTCAGTAAACCCCTTCTACCCAAAGAATATATAACACCAGGCAGTATAATTTGCTCCTTAGAAGCCTAAATGTTTGTGCATTGTCAATTTTCTAGGAAAAGTGCAATGGAACATTGCTCCTTGGAACCTAAAAGCCAAGGCTGTAGTGGGCCTTTTGAGAAGGTTAACCTTGTAATGTTCAAAACATGTATCTCAGAACCATTAGAATAGGAAGGATCATAAAGACTGTGTTGAGTATTGCATTGAAATTGATACTGGCATTGAGTAATACAACCGAAGCAACTTTAGGTGTTTCTTCAGAATCAGTGCCACTATGCAAGTTGAAATTGCACCGTCCAATAATATCCAAGAATATGCTGAAAGTAAATGGAAGTGATTAATACTAATGCTGAAGATGGTGTCGCTCAGGAATTGGAAAGCAAATCCTAAGATAAAGTTGTGATAGAATAGTGAGTCAACGTTTGTCAGAAAGCCCAAGGTCCCACTGCATTGACTGAAAGCAGATACTGAGTCAGACAGTAAGCTCCCAGGCAGGAATTTACTGATGGTGACTGTAGTGAGTGTAACAGTTAATCCCGACCCCTAGAATCCCTACAGTGTGGAAACAGGCTCTTCGGCCCAACAAGTCCACGCCAACCCTCCGAAGAGTATCCCACACAAACCCAATCCCCATTACTCTACATTTACCTCTGATTCATGCACCTAACCTACACATCCCTGAACACTATGGGCAATTTAACATGGCCAATTCACCTAACCTGCACATCTTTGGACTATGGGAGGAAACCCACGCAGACATGAGGAGAATGTGAAAACTCCACACAGACAGTCTCCCGAGGTTGGATTCACTCCCGGGTCTCTGGTGCCGTGAGGCAGCAGTGCTAACCACTGAGTCACCATCCCGCTCTGTCTGACAGACATAAACAGGAGTGACAGAGGTTCTGTTCACTCTGAGAGCTGGCTCTTAGGAAGCTGGACCAGTGTCAAGTATCACGCATATGTAAATAAAGGCAGACTTGGTGATGGGATACCACCCTGGCCTCTGTGGAGTGATTTTAGGTGCCATTCAATGAACTGATAATAGGACAGCTGTTCCATGTAGCATGGTGTTTGGACTATCAAAGCTGCCAACCTATTCACAGCCTAATCAAAGGCACACTGGAAGGCCAAGTAAGCATTTATAGAATCATAGAATTTCACCTTATAGAGGGAGGCCATTCGACTCATTGTGACTGTACAAGCTCCCAAAAGAGCTACTCAGCTGGCCCCCTTCACCAGTCATATCTCCACAGCCCTCTACATTTGTCACTTTCAAATGTATATCCAGCACCTTTTTGAAACCATGTATGGAATCCGTCTCCATTATTTTCCCAGGAGGTGCATTCCAAATCCTAACAAATCTCTGAGTAAGTAAGTTTCTCCTTAATTCTTTTAAGTTTTAAGGACCAGGCAGACAGTCCCAGTGATCAGTGGGATGAACTTGTAGTGAAGTTGGAGCCACAAAGGTAACCATTGTCACTGATCCACGGAGTGGCCTGAAAGGAATATTCCCCAGGAACTTGTTGAGATACCGTCGCAATTTACCTGTTTCCCTATATCTGCTGATACTGTAGCCTGCCAGGAGAAAGTGAGGAATTGCAGATGCTCGAGATCAGAGTAAAAAAGTGTGATGCTGGAAAAGCATAGCCAGTCAAGCAGCATCCGAGGAGCAGGAAAGTTTACGTTTCGAGCATAAGCTCCTGATAAAAAGCTTACGCTCGAAACGTCAATTCTCCTGCTTTTCGAATGCTCTGAGCCGACTGTACTTTTCCAGTACCACACTTTTTTGACTGTAGACTGCCAGTGGAGTCCAAAAGTGGCTCTTAACTTACCAAAGAATTAGTTATACTATTACTGTTTCCATGTCTGGGAATATGTCACAGTGGTTTTTCGGCTTGGCTCCACTTTGGTGTTGAAATCCAGCCCATAGAAACATAGAATGAGTACACCACAAAAGAAGACTATTTGGGCCGTTGTGTCTGAACTTGGATTCTAAGTCTCATTCCCTCACCTTTTCATTATTGCCCTGTATATCTTTCCTCTTCAGGTAATTCTGTAGTTCTCTGTTGAAACCCACAATTTAGTCTGCCGTCACTACACTCTTAACTGGTACATTCCAGGTCCTAACTACTCAATATGTAAAAAATGATTTTCCTCCTGTTGTCAAAGTTTCTTGCCATTTTCCATTAAATACATGTCTTCTGGTTCCCAATTCAATCCACCAATAGTGAACAACTCTCCCTATATCCTCTACCTAATTTGGACACTTCAATCAATTTCCTTACAACCTTTTCTAAGGATAATAACCACATGATCTGTCTGCATTACCCTTTATCCCTGGGAGAATTCTAGCAAATCTATTCTGCACCCATTATAAAGTGTTCACACTCATTTACAGGAGACAATAGCCCAGCTGAGGCCAAACAAGTGAATTTTAATGGTTCTTCATGATCTCCATACTTTTGATTTCTGTATCTCTAGTTGTAAAGCCCAGTATGCCATATGCTTTTTTCGCTACTTTCTCAACCTGCCCTGTGACATTGAACAAATTTACTCATAAACACAGCTTCCGGATCTCCTGGTTCCTGGACCTACATTAGAATTGTATTCTTTATGCTACATAGCCTTTCTTCATTCATCTCAGCAAGTGCATTGCTTCATTCACATTTCCCTGTGTTAAATTTTATCTGCCATGTATATATCCCCAACCTGTTTACGTCCTCTTGAAAGCAAGTGAAAAGCACCTGTTTCCCTCTGTACTAACATCACATGTTGCCTCCAAAATCCTCAAACTATTTACTTACTTGGGCAATGTCTCACTCTGGATGTAATCTCTCCTTCCTGACCATGCGAAGGTTATTCTAATCCT
The DNA here is from genome assembly GCF_037043375.1 of Chiloscyllium plagiosum. Classification (NCBI taxonomy): domain Eukaryota; kingdom Metazoa; phylum Chordata; class Chondrichthyes; order Orectolobiformes; family Hemiscylliidae; genus Chiloscyllium; species Chiloscyllium plagiosum. The sequence continues at coordinate 16,354,819 of NW_028270181.1, read as the reverse complement.
AAAATAACTCCAATGATCCTATAATCACTGCTCCCTAAATATTCTTCAACTGACACATGACTCACCTCATTCCACAGAAGCAGTTTCAGCATTGCCTGTGTCCTCATTTGGCCAGAAACATACTGATGTTGAAAATTCAGAAAATGTTCTCCTTCCTGTCTGATTATCATTCCAAGGAAACTTTCTTGCGTCAATACAGAGATGTGAAATTTTGATTTTTCTTTGTCTTTTCCTGATTTGACCATGAAAAGATATTTTGATAAGCGCATTAATCTGCTCAGTAAGTAGTCAAACATAGCATCTTCATTTTTGATCCTAATCTAATGGATTACTTGTACACAAGTTTCTTGCACTTAATCTAAATCGAACATACAATTGATTATTACTCTATAGTCACAGTTAAATATTTTAAAGATAGTTTATGTTCCTAATGGGACATACCTCGACACGGTCCTGTCCCCATTAGTCCAAGAACTCCTCACCTACGTTCGTGACACCACCCACGCCCTCCAACTCCTCCAGGATTTCCGCTTCCCCGGTCCCCAACGCCTCATCTTCACCATGGACATCCAGTCCCTGTACACCTCCATCCCCCATCACGAAGGACTCAAAGCACTCCGCTTCTTCCTTTCCCGCCGTACCACCCAGTACCCTTCCACCGACACCCTCCTTCGACTGACCGAACTGGTCCTCACCCTGAACAACTTTTCTTTCCAATCCTCCCACTTTCTCCAAACAAAAGGAGTCGCCATGGGCACCCGCATGGGCCCCAGCTATGCCTGCCTCTTCGTAGGGTATGTGGAACAATCCATCTTCCGCAACTACACTGGCTCCACCCCCCATCTTTTCCTTCGCTACATTGATGACTGTATCGGCGCTACCTCGTGCTCCCACGAGGAGGTTGAACAGTTCATCCACTACACTAACACCTTCCACCCCGACCTCAAATTCACCTGGACAGTCTCGGACTCCTCCCTCCCCTTCCTAGACCTTTCTGTTTCTATCTCAGGCGACCGAATCAACACGGACATCTACTACAAACCAACCGACTCCCACAGCTACCTGGACTACACCTCCTCCCATCCTGCCCCCTGTAAAAACGCCATCCCATTCTCCCAATTCCTTCGTCTCCGCCGCATCTGCTCCCAGGAGGACCAGTTCAAAATACGTACAACACAGATGGCCTCCTTCTTCAAGGACCGCAATTTTCCCCCCCGACGTGGTCGACGGTGCCCTCCACCGCATCTCCTCCACTTCCCGCTCCTCCGCCCTTGAGCCCCGCCCCTCCAACCGCCACCAGGACAGAACCCCACTGGTCCTCACCTACCACCCCACCAATCTCCATGTACAGCGCATCATCCGCCATCAATTCCGCCACCTCCAAATAGACCCCAGCACCAAGGATATATTTCCCTCCCCTCCCCTATCAGCTTTCCGTAGAGACCACTCCCTCCGCGACTCCCTTGTCAGATCCACACCCCCCACCGACCCAACCTCCACTCCCGGCACCTTCCCTTGCAACCGCAGGAGGTGCAACACTTGCGCCCACACCTCCCCCCTCACTTCTCTCCAAGGCCCCAAAGGAAAATTCCATATCCGCCACAGATTCACCTGCACCTCCACCCACATCATCTACTGCATCCGCTGCAGCCGGTGTGGCCTCCTCTATATTGGGGAGACAGGCCGCCTACTTGCGGAGCGATTCAGAGAGCACCTCTGGGCCACCCGGACGAACCAACCCAACCAACCTGTAGCACAGCATTTCAACTCCCCCTCCCACTCCACCGAGGATATGCAGGTCATTGGACTCATCCACCACCAAACCACAACAACCCGACGGTCGGAGGAGGAGCGTCTTATCTTCCGACTGGGAACCCTCCAACCGCAGGGGATGAACTTGGACTTCACCAGTTTCTTCATCCCCCCTCCCCCCACCTTGTCTCAGCCGGATCCCTCCAGCCCGGCACCGCCTTCCTGACCTGCAGTCTTCTTCTTGACCTCTCCGCCTCCATCCTACTCCGACCTATCACCCTCACCTTGACCTCTTTCCACCTATCAAATTTCCAATGCCCCTCCTCCAAGTCCCTCCTCCCTACCTTTTATCTTCTCCTGCTGAACACACTCTGCTCATTCCTGAAGAAGGGCCTGTGCCCGAAACGTCGAATCTCCTGTTCCCTGGATGCTGCCTGACCTGCTGTGCTGTTCCAGCAATAAAGTTTCAACTATGTTCCTAATGGGGCAAGGAGGGGAAGGGAAGTAACATGATCTCTATTCTTAATTGAATCAGGGCACATCAGAGAGAATTAAATGTTTGGTACAGCTTCTCTAGATTAGAATTAGAATTAGGTTTTACAAGTTGCTCTGCTATAACGTGTGTTTTGTTAATGCGAATTTGCTGTAACATGATTGACAAAATTGAGGACATTGTTTTTGATGTGGGAACTTTTAAAGCATGCATTGGCTATAGTGTGATTTTGACCCCATCAGTTAAGTGGTGCTGCTGTTATGTGCTTCTTTTAGAACATGGGGTTACACAAGAATGGAGCTGCCATGTTATAGCACAACTAACTGTATTGTCACATGTACTCAAGTACAGGGTACAGGGGTACAGTGAAAAGTGTACAAAGTCATCATTCCTGGCCTCATCTCAGGTACAAAGGTACCTAGGTACAAAATAGAAATATAAAGAAGTAAGTTAAAATGTTCAATTGATTATAAATCAGAAAAATAAAGAAAGCTCAAAGTTAGACATTCCAGTCCTTCGAAAGCAGTCGCTCCACACTGGGCTTTCCCTATGAGGACACACCATCCTCCGCACCATGCACATTCTTCCCCTGCACTGGGCATGCTCTCCTCTTCCCCCTCCCTCACCCCCTCCCCACCCCAATCCTGTGCCAGGTACACTCTTATCATCTCTGCACCTCCCCACTGCCCCATCGGGCATGTTCTCACCTCCCACTCTCCCACCAGGCATGCTCCCCTTTCCTATACCCCCAATGGGCGCACCCTCTCCCACTCCCCAACCAGGCACGCTCACCCTTCCCCGCCCCCCCCCCCAACTGCCCCACCAGGCTCTCCCCCCACTGCCCCACAGGAAACCCTTGCACTCCCCCCACTCCCCCATGGGCCCGCTCTTCTCTGCACCCCCCCCTCACCCCCCACTCCCCAACCGAACACACACACACCCTCAAAATGCCCCACCGGTCATGCTTCTACCCACCCCCAACTCCACCACCGGGCATGCTGTCCCCCACCCCTCCCCCACCGGGCAGGCTCCCACAATCCCTACTCTCCCACCGGGCAGGCTCCCACAACCCCCACTCTCCCACTGGGCACGCTCTCACAACCTCTACTCTCCCACTGGGCACGCTCCCACAACCCCTACTCTCGCACCGGGCACACTCCCACAACCCCCACTCTCCCAGTGGGCATGCTCCTCCACCCACCAATCCGCCACCGGGTTTGTGATGACCATCAAAGTCTTGCTTCAGCTGCCAGCTGTCACCACAATTCCGCCGTCACTGCTGCCTCCATGATCAACTCTCTCCAGAAGGTAAGTTTAGCGAAAGACACTAATAAACTGAAAAATGGAGGGAAAAAAAGTAGAAAAGAAGGTAAAGAAATAAAACAGATGGGACAGATAAGACCCAGGCTCAGGAGCCCAAACGCTGCCTACTCTGCTGCCACCATCTTCAGGCTTTCATATCAAAGGTTTCCATCAATTTGGTACTGCTTTGTCAAATCAGTGCATAAGAGTCAAATTCAGATCATAACTTCAGTTTGATTATGTTCAGGATTATGTTCCTGTTCAGTCTATCCCAGTTCATGATGGTTGTGAGATTGAACATATCCAGACAACTATAATATCAATAGTATCTGTATGACAATGAGAGAATTCTTGCAACTACAACATACATACAAGTTGTGTGATAAAGTTTTTTTTAATCAAGATGCATTATGATTGTTTGTAAAGTTACCAAGATGCTATAAAATTGTTATGATTTGGGTAGTTCTAGGATCCTGCCCAATATACAAAAGTCATCCATGGCTGTGGTTCAATCCATTTCATTACTCCAATGTCAGATTCTCAGACTTACCAATTGTTGGCTTCCAGTTATTGCAATTCTGTTTAGATGCAATGGACATTGACTAAAAGTATTGCAAAGTTGCAATATATTCTCAGTGGAAATAATCTCCCTGCATATTAATACCAATAGCTCGCTGTCTAATATTGGATTACCGTGTGGTGGTTTGCATTCTATCCATATTGGTTCATCCAGTGAAATTTCTTTTATTGTTCTATCAACAATGTTTCAGTGGGAAGTGAAGCATTCCCAACATAGTTTGACATAACGAAAGGAGAAAGAAAGAAGTGCTTGCATTTATATTGCACTTTTCACAACCACAGGAGGTCTCAAAGTGTATTAAAGTGAATAAAACCATTTACTTATTGTTGTAATAGAACAATGTAATATTATCTTCCCAACTTGGTGGAATATATTATTTTAAAGTTGCAACTTGAATACTTTTATTTACTCAGTTTTAATATATTGCAGATATCTTAAGGAACTATATGTGTCTCAATTAGTATTGATGTTACAATTCAAAAGCATTCATGTAACATGGCTTGTAGATAGAAAAACAAAATAGATGGAAAGTAAAATTAAGACAGCATGGGAATGTAGAAAATTGTAAAATGAGTGAAATTCTACAGGATCTACTTTGAATGGCAGAACTGATTGCAATATATTTATTGCTGGGCTGACACATTGTTCTAGGACTACACATATCCTGTTGACAATTTCATGTCTGTATGGAAAAATAATTAGAAAAACTATAGCTTATGGAGCAAACCAACAAATCACTTCTCAAAGCTTGTATGTATGTGTAGCCGGAATAACATATTTTTAATTGGAGCCATGGCCTTTGTTTCCAAGTGGTTCTTTCCTTTGAAAGCCTGTAAGTAGGCTGAATGTATAATACAGATATGAACAAGTCAACTTTGTTTTCCGCAGCCATTCATATCATGACAGACAAGTATTTCGCTAGGCTTTGTTTTATTCTAGATAGGGAATGGTGTTCTCTACTTCCTCCTCTAACCTCATTATAAATGAACTATTAATGAATTGAAACCTGCAACCCATTCTAAAAGATGAAAGGCTTAACTGCAGTCTAGGTTTGTTCAGTATGTCATTTCAGTTGCTTGATACTCTAATCTTTTGCTATAAATGCTGTGTCTTATGATCCTGTTCCACATCTACCTGATGGAGGAGCAGCGCTCCAAAAGCTAGTGCTTCCAAACAAACCTGTTGGACTATAACCTAGTATTGTGTGATTTGTAAGTATAAAGAAAAAGTGTTTTTCAATCCTTTGAGTGCTGTAATTGATTAAAGTAGACAAATGCCCAAATTGCACTGTAAGTTTTAAGAAAGAAATGTAAATTATAGTTGTGATTCAACACCCAATTGTATTTGCAGACACGTGCACTCAAACATAAAAATACATTAAAAAATTGTGATTGCAGTGGTTGGCACACACTTAGGTCTTAGTTCATAGTCACACTTGCATCTTATAAGATGAAGTAGTGAAATACAGCAGGTCTGTGATTTCATTTTGGTCCACTGAAGAGTTTGAAGATTCTGGAAAATTAAATCTTTGTAGCTCTTGATTGTAGGAATTGGTTTCTCTCATTGCAAGCTGAAAAATGTGTTGCTGGAAAAGCGCAGCAGGTCAGGCAGCATCCAAGGAGCAGGAGAATCGTTTCGGGCATAAGCCCTTCAGGAATGAGGAAGGTGTGCCAAGCAGGCTAAGATAAAAGGTAGGGAGGACGGACTTGGGGGAGGGGGGTTGGGAATGCGATAGGTGGAAGGAGGTTAAGGTGAGGCTGATGGGCCGGTGGGGGTGGAGAGGCCGGGAAGATGATTGCAGGTCCGAGGGTTGGGACTGAGATAAAGGTGGGGGAGGGAAAATGAGGAAGCTGGAGAAATCTGCATTCATCCCTTGTGGTTGGAGGGTTCCTAGGCGCTAGATGAGGTGCCCTTCCTCCAGGCGTCGTGTTTCCAAGGTCTGGCGATGGAGGAGGCCAAGGACCTGCATGTCCTTGGCGGAATGGGAGGGGGAGTTAAAGTGTTCAGCCACAGGGCGGTTGGGTTGGTTGGTGCAGGTGTCCCAGAGGTGTTCTCTGAAACATTCCGCAAGTAGGCGGCCTGTCTCCCCGATGTAGAGGAGGCCACATCGAGTGCAGCGGATGCAGTAAATGATGTGTGTGGAGGTGCAGATTCAGACCGTCCCTACTTCAAAAGTGTGTGTATTAAATGTCCTTATCTAAAAATCTGTATTCTAGCATGTGTCCTGTGAGTTTCTGACCACTATCTTCACTTATGTATCGATAATTAAACTATTGGGTCACGATAGAGACCAATGTTTACCACTTCACTCATCATTTTAATAGAGACTTTTTTTTTTCTCACACTGCTACTTCAGAATTCTAAACTCCAAGGTTCATTGTGAAAGTGACATTGTGATCCAATTTCCTTAATTATTTGGGTAAGGATGAACACAGCAACGATCTGTTACACTTTACGGCCTTGTTAAAGGTGCATCCCAAAAGTTTTTTTTGTATTGCATTATCTAGAAAAGGGGATTAGCTCTCATCCCTGGTGTAATTACTTGTACATTGGGGGTCGATTAGCTCAGTTGATTGGGTGGCCAGTTTGTGATGCATAATTGGTCAAATCTCCACCCACTGGAGTAAAGTAACTGTGAAGGGCTCTCTCCTCACCTAGGCAATCATCACTCTTTAATGAAAGAGCAGTCCGATGGTCTGCGGGACGATGGTAATGTTGCCTTTATTGATAGCGAGGAAAGGTCACCTGATTGCTTGACTCCATTTAGCTTCAAAAGCATTGTCTTTCCTCGCTGTTGTTTTTAAGGTAAAGTGTTCATTCTCTATACACCAGAAATCTATGATTGAATATTGCAACAATGTGACAGTTTGGTCTAAACTAGTAAACAATGTTTTTTCAGGCGGCTATGGGATGGGCAGATAGGGATTGATAATAATGGGAGTGTATCTTCACTAGTCATTCATGCTGAAGATTGGTATGATTCATGTTGATTATCGCGCTGATGGTAAGGAATTTGGGGTTTCCACAAATGTCTTTGCTTATTGTACCACATTTGTTTAATCTGAAGATATCACAGTCTGCCTGGACATACAAATTTACTGTAGCCTTTTAGCATGTCTTAATTTAGCCTAACTGTGTTTCCACATTATATTTATGCGAATGAATGCAATTAACGTAGTCTTACTGTATGAAGAGATAACATGACAATGCCATTCTAAACTTTGAATAAAGTTCTATTTCTATGCCATGGATCTGATGTTAAAATATAATTATAATGAAATTCATTTTGTAATTGTGCTTAAAATGGAAAGTGACGAAAACTGCTATAGAAGTTATGTTATATGGTAGCTTTGCAATTGGAAAACCAGATTAGACTTATGGATTTCCTTACCAACTTCATGTTCAACTAATTTTACTGTATCTTGAATTGCACTGCTTTAATATTCACCCACGCATTACAACATACTGCGGGTGACAGAAATAAATAGTAGTAACTTGTACTGTACTTACCTCCTTGGCAGATGTGAACTCTATTTGATAAAGGCAACAGTTCCAAAACCTGGTGCTGAATTGCTCTGTTTGGGAGCTATTGCACTTGATACAACATTGTTGTTGTTGCTTTAAGTAAAATGTGCAAAGCAAAACAATCAACAGGATATATATTCTTGGGTATGTAAGCCAAAGAATGAGAGGTTACAGACTTTGTTAGCATGTCTGACTTTGCAAAATGGCTCTCTATGCTCTCCAACAGCATAAACTAACACCTGGCAGTGTTGTTAGCACTGCTGCCTCACAGGTTCAATTCCAGCCTTGGGTGACTGTCTGTGGAGTTTGCATGATTTCCTCGTGTTGTCATGGGTTTCCACTAGTTTCCTCCCACAGTTCAATGATGTGCAGATTAGGTGGATGGGCCATGCTCAATTGCCTTGGAGTGTGCAGGCCAAGTTGACCCTCAAATGCACAGTACTGGAAGCTGCAGCCAATATCCTTGGAACTCAAAAAAAGAAACCACTCAAGCTGATTTAGTGAAAATGATAATCAAATTGAAGAACTATTCATGAAAACCCCTAGCATGTGCTGGGAAACGAAGACCAATCTTAGGCTAAGAAATCACTGCAGGAGAGTGAAAGGAGCTTGCGTAGTATCTGTGTAGGATCTATAACACATAGGCCAAGCAATCCAGAAAGCATGATATCTCCATTGATCAGCTGGAAATATCAACTCCTTATATGACTGAACAGGCTATTGGTTGACGTTTGGATCTCTGGGCATATGGAACAGGATATCCCACGAGTTAGTAGAATCAAGACTGCAGGAGTAGTTTACTTTTCTTCTGACTCATCCAGTCATTTGAGACAATTGACCTGAGTGGGAGTCCTGAGACAGATGCCTTCATAATCTGGGTCACTCTGGAGCAATGCTGTGTGGTAGCCACCCCACCATGTATAATCTACCTGATGGTGGTTATTTATCTCCTTAAAGTTCAACTGCTCTCTATGACTATTAAATACCATCTAGCTGAAAATCTCTTAAGCTTCAGTTTACTCTCTGCCAAAACTAAACTGACCACTATAGACACATATGACCTGCAGTATGTGAATAATTACAATAATATTGATCACTCTGCACCAGATTTGCAAGCTTCTTTTGATCTCTTCAATTCACCATTTAGGAGACTCAATCGGTTCTTGAATTTGCTAAAACAAAAACTCATCCATCAATCCAGACCCACTCAGTCAAATATTCAGCCTCCCATACATGCTGAAGGAGATGCTGTGGAACACATTGAGGAATTCCCACACCTTGGTGGTGACCATTCGTGAGGAGATCCAACACCAAATCAGCTGCACCAGCTCAGCATTATGCAGATTGTAGCAGTTGACAACAAAAGTCCTTGTGTACAGAGCCATTGTTGTCATCATCCTCCTGTACTGAAGTGAGACCAGGATTTCCATCAGTGACTCCTCTCTCGTTCTGTGAGGCTAGCACTCAAAACCCACGCAGAATTCATGTCACAGAATATCAGATCAACAAACGATCAAGGAGTTCAAGGGTGCTGTAGTTGTTCACTTGTACAAAGGAAAAGAGCATTAATCTGTTTTTAAACCATAGAGGAGTCTTATTGTTGTGATAGATGGTAAGACACCAGCCACTATTGTACTCAACCACAGCAAGTCAAGTCAATATGTTTCCAGAGGCACTAGTGACATGATTATATTGCCATTCCTTCACTGTCAGTGTGTCAAAATGCTAGAACCTTTTTCCTAATAGCACTCCTGGTTTGTCTACACCACATGGATTAAGGAACTCACTATCTCCAGCTCAAGAGCACTAAAAAGCATTAAATACTTCCTTCATAAAAGGTGCCCATATCATGTGAAAAGATTTTTACAACTTTGCAACAAATACCAAAGAGCAACAGATGGGATCCTACTGTGTCTCTTTTGACCTGACTGAGGCTTTTGATGCAGTCAATATAGAAGTCGTGTTAAAACCTTAAACAAACCTTATATATTCTGAAAGAATTTTATATCTGATACCATAAGACAATATGATATAGGACTATAATTAGGTCATTTACCCCACTGGGTCTACTCCGCAATTCAATTATGGCTGATATGATTCTCAAGCCCATTCTCCTGCCTTCTCCCTGTTACCCATGATCCACTTAGTAAATAAGAGCCTATCTATCTCTGTCTTAAATACTCAACAACTTTCTGCGGCATTGAATTCAAGAGTTACCAATCTCCTTTTAGCATTGACTTGAGACCGCCCCTGAATGTCTGTACCTTCTGAGAACTCACTAAAGTAAGTAAAGCTGCATAAGTAAATGCTGACAAACTATTGAACTGAAAGCACATTTTAAAAAAGACCACTTGCACCATTTCAAAAACTTGACCTGATTGTTACAAACATGTATATGATAATAAGAACCAGGAGGATGACATATCTGGTACACCACTGGAAATTGAATCCAGTGGATGATCTTATAATGTTGCTCATTCATTCCATGTGACTATACCATGATAGAGCATGATAGATTTTCATTATCCTAATTGTTTCTAATATTTACAGTGTTGGTTAACTAATGTGTCATGATATGCTTATTAATTGTATATCAGCTTTGCATTGATTTGCAAAGTTGATGAAAGATTTGTTGCAGTTTTTTATCGAAGTTCCCAAATGTCATTGTCGTCTATTTTGAGAAATCTTTTTAAAATATTGTGCCTCATGAATGACATTGAGTCACATGTTCACATTTATATTAAATACTATATTATAGTTATAAAGTAGTTGTCAATATAGAGCGGCTTATAAAGAGATAAATCAATTTACTTTTATGCTTAATTTTGATTTTGTCTAATGTAATTCTCAAATGAATTAGCAGTTATAACAAGCTATCTTTACTAATAAATGCAAAAGAAAGTTAAGGTTATTTCTTAAAAACTGTTAACATGTACATCTGTCAGTTGCTTTTTTTAAAAAAAAAAGGAACCTCATCTTTGGAGCAAGATAACATTCAATTTGCATGTTAACCTGGGATTGATGAGAGTTGTGTTCTCATGGATAGCTAAACAACTGTCCTAGTTTGGAAAGTGGAACAAAGCCAGATTCCAAGGCAGTGTTTTTTTTCAGCATGAACCAAAGGGTAGACATGCAAGAGATGATTAAATCAGATATGAAATGAGATATTTTATATTGATAGTATTTTTGCATTTGTTCTACAGTGGAGAATTATTATTTTAAACTCCCCTTTTTAAGAAGACATCCCTGATGAAGAGCTTTTGCTCGAAATGTTGACTCTCCTGCTTCTTGGATGCTTCCTGACCGGCTGTGCTTTTCCAGCAGCACACTTTTTGACTCTTATTTCCAGCATCTGCAGTCCTCACTTTCTCCTATTAATATCCTATGCCAAAAGCCTCTTTAATAAGTTTGGTTTGGAGCAATTGTACCCGTAGTGTACTGGCTGTGTTGACATTGTCTTGTGAAATCTCCCTCTGCTTAAACTCCCTTTGTGTATGCAGTCTATTAAACACAAACATGTACCATCCAATGCCAAGCTAGAAAGGTTCTGCCCAGTAACTCTGTTTCTCCTGTTGCCCTCTCCAGAGTGCTGTCTACTTTTAACATTTTCTGATTTTGCCAGCAGGTTTAAGTAAAAAAGACTGGATACATTGATGACAGGAACAGGAAACTTGTTTAGATCAACATTTTAATTTTCCAAAAGGAAATTGCATGTTGTTCTACATGACGTAAGATTAATTTATCTCAAAAATAAATAACAATTGAAATAACTGTTGAAATTTTATGAAATTATATTGTCAATTTTTCTAGACTTCTTTACATTCATTCATAGAATGTAGGTGTCACTGGCTGGAGCTCCATTTATTGCTCATCCCGCGATGTCCTTGAGAAGGTGACAGTAAGTATCCTTCATGAACTGCTGCGCTTCAATTAGATAGACCTATAATACTGTTTGGAAGGATGTTCCAGGATTTTGACCCAATGATGCCGAAAGGATGGCAATATATTTCTGAGTCAGGTTGGTGTAAGGGTTGGAGGGAAACTTGCAGATGCTGGTGTTCCCATGTATCTGCTTTCTTTGTCTTGTTGGATGTTAAGAGTTTGGAAGCTGTCGAAGGAATTTGGTAAATATTTTCAGTGCATGTTGTAGATGGCGCACACTGCTAGTACTGAGGTGGTGGAAGGAGTGAATGTTTGTGGAGCTGGTGCCAGTCCAGGGAACTACTTTGTCCTAGATGCTGTCAAACTCCTAAGTGTTGTTGGAGCTGAACTAATCCAAGAAAGTGGGAAATATTCCATCAGACTCCTGACTTGTGCGTTGTTGACAGTGGAAGGCTTTGGGAGTCAGGAGGTGAGTTACTCGCTTCAGGATTCCTAGCCTCTGATGTGCTTGTGTACAACAGTATTTATATGGCTAGCCCAGTTCACTTTCTGGTCAATTGTAATCTAGAATATCGATATTGACGGAGTTCAGTGACGGTAATGCCATTGAACACCAAAGCTAGATATCCTGAAGCTCTTTTATTGGAGATGGTCATTGCCTGGCTTTTGTGTGGTGTAAATGTTGAATTGTTGAATCCCATTGTTGAATTTGAATATAAACACTGGATGATTATTATTCTGGATATTTATAATAATCATTGTTAATGACCATCAGTAATCAAATCAAATTAACGTCAACAAAAAACAAAATCTCTCTTAACAAAGAATTGAAAAATATTTTTGAAATTTGATCATAGACAAACCATTAATTGTTAATGACTGGTATAGGTAATTCTGATGGAAAAAGGTAACTGTGGATACATTTTAAGTTTGCCCAGGAGGTAGGTGTCAATTATGATGTGCTTTTATATGCAGGACAGCCAGTTGTTAAATTGAAAAAACAGGGTTCACCTTCACATGGAATAGATTTGTTAGAGAGTGGAACAGTACAAGTTTTTATCTTATGAGAGATATTCGAGTTAATATTTCAGGTCCAGTGAACCTTCCTCAAAACCTGAAACGTTAATTCTGATTTCTCTCCAAAGATGCTGATGAGCTTTTCCAGCAATTCTTGTTTTTGGTTCTAATTTCCAGCATCTCTAATTCTTTTGGTTTTTATTTATCTTTTGACTCCATCTGCTCCTTTGTCAGTAAATGTCACTATATAATGTGCTCAAGTAAATGTACAGAAATGTCTTTATTTTAATACAAATGCCATGCAAATGAATAGCTACCGGACAAAAGAAGTTGGAAATGCAAAGCTTAGGATGTAAGTGGATATTTTTATTTTTAAACAGGTTTAAAGATTATTTTTGAAGTATGTTTAGCATCAGTTGTAGCTTTATGATGAACTTGTATTATTTTGGCTGCTAAATATCTAATGATACGAATTTAACATTTTTAGACATTCAAATAGTGGTGTATAATGAGTCTGTGACACAAACACAGTGAAATGTAGTGCATGTATTTTAATAAAAATTAATAATTGAAATGATGTAGGATTTTGTGGGGAAGAAATCATTGTTAACAAGTACATTAAGAGCAAAAGAGGAACTAGGAGAGAATGGGATCCCTTAAAGATCAAGGAGGTTGTCTATATGTGGAACCACCAGGAGGTGGGAGAGATACTAAACCAATATTTTGGGTCAGTATTTAATGTGGTTAAAGGCATGGAGGCTAGGGAACTCATGAAAGTAAGTACAGTACCGATGTTTTGAAAACAGTTCAAATTACGGAAGAGGAGATACTGGCGGTCCAAAAAAAAGGTGGATAAATCTCAGTGACCTGCTCAGATATATCCCAGGATGTTATGGGAAGGTAGGGAAGAAATTGCTTGGTCTCCAGTGGAGATATTTGTATCATATACGGCCTTGGGTGAAATGCTGGAGGGTGACAAATGTTTTGCCTTTATTTAAGAAAGGCTTCAAGGAGAAACCTGGGTGCTATAGACCAATGAGTCTGGCATCAGTGGTGGGCAAGTTGTTGCAGAAGGTTATCTAAGATTACAAAGTGATCTTGATCAATTTGGCCAATGGGCTGAGGAGTGGCAGATAGAATTTAATTTGGATAAATGTGAGGTATCGCATTTTGGTAAAACAAACATGGGCAAGCCTTATAAAAGTAATTGTAGGGCACAGGGAGTGTTGACAAATAGAGAGACCTAGGGCTCAGGTACATTGTTTTTTGAAAGCTATGTCGCAAGTAGACAAGGTGGCTAAGAAAGTGTTTAGCTCGCTTGCCTTCATTGCTTAGACCATTGAGTACAGCAGTTAGGACATCATGTTGCAGTTTTATATGATATTGGTGAGGCCAGTTTGTTGTTACGACATGGTGTAACCTTCCTGCTTAATTTAAAACCAGCAACACAGAAAATAATTATCCCCTCGCTAATCTGTGAAATTTCGAGATGCCAAGAACTATTTAAAGTAAAAATTAACAACTTTATTTCTTAAAGTATAACAGAGAATAATTAACTAATAACAATTTACAACTCCTTTCTCTAACCTATCTTTTACCTTCCCCTTCGACAATACTAGTCCGATAGAACTCCCAATTAAGATTTACAAAATAAAACTTCTTATGTCAAAACCAGGTAGCTTTTAGTTTTCCCTGTATTCCTGTCTTCTTTTCCTCTTCTTGGAGATTCTGCTTCACAGGTTACTGATCGATAAAGGTACCTTTTAAGAGAGCTATTTTTCAGGCAGTCTTTTTATATGCTGGTGGCTTGGCACTTCTCCTCTCAACTGTTAAATTTTCCACAGTTTTATATCCCCAAAGCATTGGATTGTGTCATTGGCTTTTAAGATTGTCAATGTACTACATTCAATCTGGATTGGAGTTTGGTATTTTCAGGGTATAATTTACTTATTAGCCTAATTCCAATCTGTTTTTGTCTCCAGGTGACCAGCTACCCTAACTGTTGAACCAAAAGGTTACATTATATCTTTTTTTCAGAACACTTGGTGCTGTGTCAGGTAGTTCTATTGCTTTTAACTCTCTTTAAAGTACAGTATGCCTACATCTTCATAACAGTTACGGGTCTGGTCACCCTGCTGTAAGAAGGATATTATTAAATTGGAGAGGGTGCAGAGAAGATTTACAGGAATGTAACAAGAACTGGAGGATTTGGGTTGTGAGGAGAGGCTGGATAGACTGGGACTTATTTCATTGAAGCTTAGGAGATTGAGGGGATGACTTTATAGAGATTTATCAAATTAGGAGGGCCGTAGATAAGCTGGATAGCAAGGGTCTTTTCCTTAGGATAGAGGAGTTCAAAACAAGAGGGCATATTTTTAATGTGAACGAGAGATTTGAAAGGGGCCTCAGGGACAAGATTTTCACATCGAGGAGGTTTGTATGTGGAATGAACTGCCAGCAGAAGTGATGGATGCAGGTACAGTTAGAACATTTAAAGTATATTCGGACAGGTACATGAATAGAAAAGGTTTAGAAGGATATGGGCCAAATGCAGGTAAATGGGACTAGTTTAATTTAAGAAAATTGGTTAGCATGAACAAATTAGACTGAAGGGTCTGTTTCCCTGCTGTGTAACTCTATGATTCTAAGTCCTATAAAGCAATGACTTTAATAAAAGCAAAGATAGCAGTACCTCCCTTTGCACAAAAGGTGTTTTACCAAGATACTTACACATTAACTGGCGTGTCAGGGTAATGCCACGATTATAAAACTTTTTTGCTCTTACCTGAAAGGGTCATCTTTATTAATGCATGCATACAATGCATAACACCAATCGATTTAATAGCTAGGTTTAATTAGCAGAAAATAATCTGATTATGCCTTTAAGAACTGCTCTCCAGTTATTACTGCTTGCAATGACATGAAAAACACGAGTCTACCCCAATGACCTTTTATGTTTTATTTCCTTCACGTGAATCATGTTTGCTTACAGTCAGAAATGTTATAAAACTTTGAGAATATAATATTCTAGTGTCTGTGTACACATCAACAATAGAGGCTTATACCAGATAAAACAGATTGCTGCCTTTATACAAATGAAAATTTAAGAGCTCTCGAAAAATAGGGGCTGCTTTCCCTGTGCCAGCTGATGATGCATTGCCAGAATTGTACAGACCACATTTGATTGTTTGCTATATGCTTAATTAATTGGCTTCACTTATAAGTGCCGGTGTGTATCAACTTTCTTAGGTTTTAAGAAGTTGGAGATTGTTCCTTCCCCTAATCAGCGGGGAAGCATTTGTTCACATGTTAATCGAAACAGGATGGACTGCAGTGCCTTCAGAGTTTGAATAATCTGCTTCCCTTGCGAAGTGTGATCATTTGGTGGGCTACAGCACAGGTCTTTGACCATTAAAAATGCAATGAAGAAATTGGGAAGGAAAATATGGGAATGATGTTTAATCTTGATCGTAGGGGAGGCAATGGCTTAGTGGTATTATTGCTAGACTGTTAATCCAGTGACCCAGGTAACATTCTAGGGACTCAGTTTCAAATTCCACCACAGCAGAATTGGCATTAAATAAAATCTGGAGTTAAGAGTCTAATGATGACTCTTGTTGGAAAAATCCATCTGGTTCCCTAATGTCCTTTAGGGAAGGAAACTCGCTAACATGTGACTCCAGATCCATAGCAATGCGGTTGACTCTTAACTATTCTCTGGGCACTTAAGGCTGGGCAGTAAATGTTGGCCTAATCAGTAATACCCTCATCCTGTGAATGAATTAAAAAAAATCTAAAGCAGACTTGTTTTGATGTATAATTATGGTCAAAAAGTGTGGCGCTGGAAAAGCACAGCTGGTCAGGAAGTATTCGAGGAGCAGGAGAGTCGATGTTTCGAACATAAGCTCTTTATCAGGAATGTGATGAAGAGATTATGCTCGAAGCGTCAACTCTCTTGGTCCTCTGATGCTGCCTGAGCAGCTGTGCTTTTTCCAGCAGCACAATGTTTGACTCTGATCTCCAGCATCTGGAGTCCTCACTTTCTCCTTGTATAATTATGGTGTTTAATCCAGCACTGTAGATTTATTTTGTGGCATTTTTTAAACTAATTTTTCCACTGTTCTGCTGAAGTCACTGATTCAGATTAGAGTACGATTGTAAAGAACAAACACTCTTGTTATTTCATTTGAGAGGCTATCTGTTTTCTGTGAGCACTGGGAGAGAATGCCATCCATAAGTCTTCCCTGAGTGTCTCAATTTCCTTCTTAACCAAGGAAACCCTAGTCATAACCAGTTGCAGGATTCCTCCTGTGGACTGAGGAATGCTGTGGTCAGTTTTTACCACTTGATTAACAAACAGCTAGAGAATACCAAGTGGAGTTTGTTGTACAATGCTATTGTAAACTTTTTCTTTGTGTGAAATTATTTAGTAAACCAATAATGAAACCTAAAGTCTGCCTGGTTGCTATGACTTTGAGGCACTGGTCCTACACTTACCTTGATGAATAGGCATTACAATAGTTTGCAAAATGTTTGTTAATAGGTGCCGTGCATGTCATAAAGATACATCTCTTGATGAGAAATTACAGCCATCCGCTGAAAGCCTATAAAGTTAGCTATGACTCTTTATTGCTGCACTGATTAGCAGCTCTTATACTGAAATTAAAAAGTAACTATTTCAAAGTACAAACTAATTTATAATTGAAATCTCTGCAATATAAGAACACACAAAAGTTCAGTGATCTGGTGTGGTGAGCTGTAGATTTGTGCTTAGCCATTCTCCACGTGATAAAGTCAGAAATTACTAAAACAGATACTCAGCAGGTACGGCAGCATCTGTGAACACATGGCATAGTTAACGTTTCAGGTTCAGTGACCCTTCTTCAGAACAGGATTACATTCCATTTCAGCTTACTGGGCAGTTTCATTTACAATTCCCAAGCCATTCAATTGTTCTGTGCTATATTACTGAACACATCCTAAAAATGCAACGTACCTTAAAAAAATTCCAACATGTTTAAGAGGACTCTATCTTGCATTTTATATCCAGTTGACAGTCAGCCATGTCAACTGTGCATATAATGCATGAATATTCATAGTAAGCATATAAACTTGATGGTACATTTATGTCTGGACATGATATTGCTTTATAAACTGAATAAAACTCCAGACGTTTGTCTTGATGTAAACCTAATTCTTTGTGGTATAATATTAAAAAAACAAAATGCGCATTAGGATGGCAGTAGTGGTAACAAGTGGGTTGACAGCAAACATGAACAAGAAATTGATGTCAGCAAGGTAATGAAACCTGAAAGAATATTTCAGCAGTAGCAATTGTGAGAAGTTATTTTCCCAACAGTCACCCATCACCTTTTTGAGTTGAGGCTAAAGTTAACAAACGAGACTAACGTGCTCCAACCAAAACTGAAGACTCCGACTTAACTGAAGGAAGAAATATTTGAGAATAAAAACACAATCTCTCTCTGAAATAAACAGTAATCCATAGATGTATAAAACAGCAGTACTAAAATACGTTGGATAGACAAGAAATGCTTCTAGAATGAAATACACCAAAATACAGGAAGAATGTACTGGGGAAAAGAAGTTCTCAACATTTAAAAAGCCATATATGTGTCCTGAAGTCAGCTAATTTCATCTTTTCATTCTTCTACAATGGCGTGAAAATACAAAAGAGGTTTGTGATATCACACCTCTCCTTTTTGGCACCAATGCTGCCAATAGGCATCCTAAAGCAGCAACTGTGAAAGCTGCAGTGAGAGAAGTAAAGAAAAACTAAAAGAGGTCAAAGGAAGCAAAATTAGGAGAAGCTCCATACTGTAGTAAAGATTATTTTTCTTATGAGATTCTTCAAAGTGCACAAAGCTGCACAGGAAAGATCGAAAGCAAACATCTAAACATGGACTGGCACTCCAGTGATATTCTAATTAATTATGTACAGATAGAATGTTCGCTGCATAGACTACCAAAATGTGTCCAAAGTGAGACAGGCTGCTAAACATCATATTGCCCTGGAGAGTGAAAGCTTGAAAAGAACTGAACCCTCCAGCATTTTTGAATGATGATCACAAAGGTTGAGAAAATATTTTTCAAGTCCTAGAAAATCAACTTAATGCTAAAGTCAACCTCAGAATGTAGGCTTGTATTCACTAAATACAGCCAGCAACTGGGTGAACTGATTCACCAAATAGTAGGCAGATGTCAATGTAAAGGTATAAAATGTTATGTCGTTAAAGAAACCTTAACTGAAAGGCTGATGGACCTGCTCATTGCCTATTCACTTATCACATCTTTCTGAAAGGCATTTCTGAACGAACCGAAAGATTATGCCTTTGAAACCTAAATGACATGCACAAATTGAAAGCAATTGGAGCAGGCTGACAGCATCTGCAGGCACTTGATTCTGCAACTACTATTGTAGCTATCAAGAATAGCAAAATTATCAAGATGTGATTGTCTCATCCATCAAAACAGTATCTAACATTTCATGACGTGTACCAACTATGTTCAAAAAGAGAACATTGGGCAAAAGTCCAAGTGCTTAACCCAAAGTTTCAACACACTGCTGCACAGCAATATGTAAGGAAGAGCCAACCAAAAACAAGAGCCAACCAAGGAACAATGCTAAACTTCTCTTCATGGCATGCAAGTATACCAACAAAGTTCAAGAGGTAACTGCAACTGTAGCTTAGAGACCCATTCAGACAAAAAATAATGGTCAACTTGTCACACCTCATGGACACCATTAGAAATTCTAAATTGCTTACCACCATCCAAGTGATATTCCCCAAAAGGAATGGGCAGCCTGCATCAAATGACAAGAATAACACTGGTGCAAGTGCAAATATCATCCCTTTTGTCACCTTCAATAAGATTTTTCAGGAAACTGGCATACATGATAAGCTAACTAC
Organism: Chiloscyllium plagiosum; assembly: GCF_037043375.1. Taxonomy (NCBI): domain Eukaryota; kingdom Metazoa; phylum Chordata; class Chondrichthyes; order Orectolobiformes; family Hemiscylliidae; genus Chiloscyllium; species Chiloscyllium plagiosum. Next base: position 16,335,339 of record NW_028270181.1, on the reverse strand, counting down.
TCGCAATGGGTCTGACATCCCATGCATTGGCATTATCCATCTTCCATGTCAATGTGGCTCCTGAAGATGGATGCCTGAAATCATTTATACTGTTGTCACTGCAGGACTTACAATCACTGGTCTACCTGCGTGCACTGATCTATGTATCATTGCAATCCACGAGGTAACAGATATGTCAAATCCAGCACCAAACACTAAGTGACAAATTGAGTCTATTCAAGACCTGATAAACCTCTACTCAGACCAGTTTGAGTCTGTTGTTAACTTTAAAGGTAATGCAGTGTTGCATTTAAAAGATGATGTTCAATTTAGTATGATTTTCATTCATAAACTCAAAGTGGAATTTTGTAGTATGAATCAATATATATCAAAGTTGAGCATCACATTAGTACAATTACATTACTTGTGATTTGAAGAAAAATGGCATTCGATGTTGCACTGAGAAGGACAGAAGCTAGAAGAGTTTAATCCCAAGTTTTCAGGAGTAACTTTTCCCAAGTTTGACATGAGGAACAGATACATCCAGACTTCTTTTCTCAGAATCACAGGAACTGACAACATTTAGAACTCCTTTCAGTAGGTGCTGTTTTCTCAGATAACCCTTTAGACCCTCAGATGACCCTGTTAGCTGGAATATATTCTAACAATATGTGGATGACATCCTGGAGAATCTACCAAGTTGTCTCTGCATTTCAGATGACATAACCATTTTTGGGAGATTTGGCTGTGCATGAATGGTGCACACACTCATCATCTTATGAAAGCAGCAAGAAAACAAGGCTGTGCAGTCAGCAGTGCTGCTGATCCACAACGGCCTGCTCCTGAGAGATGCCAGCCTTTAACCAATTTGATACACTTCTCGTAACATCAAAAAACAGCTGAAGGCACAGGATACTGTAAAGGCTATGGAACCTGACAATGTTCTGGCAATAGCACTGAAGACTTGTGTTCCAGAGCGAAGTTTGTTTGTAGGAAGTTCCAAAACCATTTACGATGCTGTATTGATGCCTATGATTCATGCAAGTCTAATTGAGGTTTGTGTAGATTGCTATATTTTGTTCCTTTCATACATTCATTGACTCTTATTTTCTTTTTAATGAAGATTGCACAATTGACATCCTTTGGGAACTTCGTCTAACATTGTCTCAGAGAATCCTATGAAATTCATCATACTGAGAGTCAGTACTGCGATGCCTTCAAATGTTCGAGCATTTAATAGAAAGGAGAACCATTGGAGAATGTTTAAAAATTGACAATTTTCATTCAGATCATGGTATTCTTCAACAAATTGATACCAACGCAAAAGTACCAAAATGAGAAGCAATTATTAGGGAAAAGATTGTGGTTTTAAGAGTTGTTGCTGGTTTCACATGTGCGCCCCTACCACAAATGTTTACAATATTTTTAGAGCCACTAAGTCCTGCAAAACTAAGCCATTTGTATTCATCTATAAATAAAATTCAAGTATTTAACAAGAGGAGAGTTTCAAATTTGCTTTGCTTCAGTTCAATGTCAACACTATGGAGTGGGATAAACCCTGTAACAATTCTGTAATCAGCAGTGACTACAAGATATAATCAAAAGAATTAAGCAGACACAGGTTTAACATTCCAAATTCTTCATTGAGCATGGGAAGTGTTGAGAATTGGATAACAGTGGAGAAAGGTGAAAGAAACAATTAAGACACTGAGCAAATACTTCAAAAACAAAGAGATAGTTAGGCGATTGAGGATGTGGGAGGAATTAAGGTATAAAGGAAAATGATGGGTATAATGGGCTAGAAGAAAATATTCTCTCCTCCCTTCTGCCCCCTCAGAATGAACTCTGCACTTTACTCCTAATTCCTAATCCTGATATAATCTTCAGCAGTTAGTGGTTCTGTTCCCTGGCGCATCCTACCATGTAATCGGCAATTTATAATCAAAAAAAAGCAAAATCTAATGAAAGATGTAGACACCAAATTGGCAGTAAATAAGCAGAAAAGATCATAAAAAAAGGAGGGAACAGAGTAAAATAGAAAAATGGATATAGGAGAGGCAGGGATGAGTAGACTTCAAAATAAAGATGTTGCAGATCTGAAACAAACAAAAAAAACACATTGTTGGAGAAACTCACTTGATCTGGTAGCATCTGTGTTGTTCAGTGGTTAGCACTGCTGCGTCACAGCGCCAGGGACCCGGGTTCGATTCCAACCTCTGGCCACTGTCTGTGTGGAGTTTGCACATTCTTCCCGTGTCTTCATGGGTTTCCTCTGCGTGCCCCGGTTTCCTCCCACAATCCAAATCCTGAGATGTGCAGGTTAGGTGAATTGGCCATGCTAAATTGCCTACAGCATTCAGGGATGTGTAGATTATGTGCATTAGTCAGGGGTAAGTGTAGAGTAATGGGAAATGGGTCTGGGTGGGTTACTCTTCAGAGAGTTGATGTGGACACATTGGGCCAAATGGCCTGTTTCCACACTGTAAGGTATCTTTGATTTTATGATCTATGGCGAGCAAACAGAGTTAATGTTTCAATCCAGTGACATTTCTTCAGAGAGACAGAACTTGTTTTTTATACTGCCTGGCAGACTTTCCAGCTGGGCTCACTAGATCCTGTACCATGAATTCTGCTCACTTTATTTTTCCCTACCTTTGTCTAATTTTGCATTCGGATTCTGGGACTAATTGTAATAGCCCATCCGTCCTGGTTGAGTGCAGCAAAATCAAGTTAATGAGTCAACCTAGGACATGTATTTGCCTCCACAGGAGAACTCCAAGCCTAAAAGTTAAGTTGGAATTTTGGTGATTACATTTCAATTCATGGAACAATTTGATGATCTTATTAACTGAATGATCAAACCTTTTAGACTTTGTGTTTCTCCATTTCAGACCTTTTGTCCATCCAGCACTTGAATCATTTAATGTCTTTCAGAAACACCCATCCAACTTTTGACAGCTACTGATTCAGTTGTCTGATCTCACATCTCCCCTTTAAGACACTCCTTGCAACCAAATCCTTGTCAAAGCATTTGGTCATGTGGTATTACCTCTTAAAATAACTTGGTGTCAAATTTTGTTTGACAGAGCTCCTGTGAAGTGCCTTGGGACATCTACCATATTATTACATTAAAAGTACTATATTGTTGTTAGCAAAATAGTTGTTAATTAAAGCATGCTGCATTATCTCAACACAGCTTCCCAAAATTGACCTCTTTCAGCATTAAATTTCTTGTATTTCTCCTGTCATTTGCATGTATGCTGCTATTATTTTTCGAATATATTCATTAAATTTTTATGAAAGCATGGCAGAAGTGTCTATGCAGTTACTTTATGCATTAAAATAGGCCTTATGAGCTCAAGAAGTAGAATCATCCCACTTTTCTAACATATTTTGTGGAAAACTGTCATATTGCTGTTTAAGGCAGACCAAGGGCCAGTATTATTGTACACAGACACTTGAATCATTTAATATCATAGCAACATCTTTGAGAAACACCCAAATTTCATGAACAGTTCAAACACAGAATAGAGAAGTATGAAGCTGTCTGACCGGTTTGCAACAGGTAACTTTGCTGTGTTTACAAGGCTCAACTAATTTTGCTTCTTAAATAATGCGTCACCAGAAAACCACTTACTATGTTAGTTCCTGTACGAGTGATGTTAGGTCGAAAACAAAGCTGATTCTTGCAGGCAACATGTCTGTTGATGTCCACCTTGTCGTGTTAAAGCTAAAACACCATAACTCTGATTTTGTGGTTGAAATGATGTTGAAATTGTTGGACTCAACATCATTACAGCTCTGAAATGGTTAGTAATTTTAGCTATCCACACATGCACTGTTAAACACAGATATCTAAATGTTGCTGTCAGTGATTTCCTGTTCAATCACAATATGTGCTGTTAAAATCCTTGAAGATGGAAATCTCTTTAAGTCAATTACATTGACATGAATGTCCACTTTTACCGTTTTAGTTTTTGCATAAAATTCCTTGAAACATTATGCCTTGTTGATGAGGTGCAATTCAGATGCAATTTAGCATACTAAATTCCTAATTACAAATGAACAACCTCTCCAGTTGTGGAAAACTAACTCCAGGTTTGTGAAATTAAAAATTCCTTCATTGTGTTTAAAAAAAAATCCACAATGTTTAAAATAATAAGCAATAAAATTTACTTTGCTATTTCACCTTCTACCTTAAATCTAATTTGTATGCCCTGATCCTTATTTGGCTTTTGTCAAAATTGTAAAAAATGAACAGTAATCAGTGATTTTTCACTCCCTGGTTTGCTTTTTGTATGATGGTTGATTAAATCACTTGCTGGACATCAGAAATCCCCACAAATTGCCACCGGAATCAAAGTTACATGGAAAGACAAAATCTAAACTGCAGATACTGTTCAATCTTTCAGCTCCCTTCAAGGTCAACCGCAACATTGTCATTCACTGATGACCTCAAAATCCAACTTCACTCCCTGATTAGAAGTTATTAGTCAGTGGATGTTTCGATGCAGTTCTTGAGAAACTGAGCAATCTGTAGTGAGCATATGTCAAGTGCACAGAATAACTGCAGTTTAGTCCTTTCACTAACCTGTGATATAAACTGTTTCCTCACACTTACACAACCACCTGATGAAGGAGCAGCGCTCCAAAAGCTAGTGCTTCCAAATAGACCTGTTAGACTATAACTTGGTGTTGTGTGATTTTTAACTTTGAACACCCCAGTCCAAGACCGGCACCTCCAAATCATGACTTATGTTGTGGGTGGAAATGGAGCAAGAGCTGCTGTAATTTGTATGTTTGAAATCTTTGTAGCTGTGCAACTTTTATTTTTGACAAGGAGGTCGTGTCCCTGTAAAGTATCATGTAACTGTTGGCAGCAGGGAGCATAGTGCTAGCACTTCTCACTTCATTACTATTGGTGCCTGTGTCGGCCTGCAAGCCGCACGCTGTAACTCCATCTTTCAGTTTTCATGATCTGGAAAGTTCCAGCTGCTCATAAACCTAACAGGAACTTTTAACTTTGGAATGCCAGAAGTCTTCATATTAAATTACTTTGTTAATGTTTGTGGCACATTTTGCCTGGGGTCATTGCTGACAGAGAGCAGTTCTATCCTCAGCCATTGCCTCACAGCTCCTGCTTTTTTGGCACTTTCTATCACACCCCAAACCTTTTGAAGCCATTTGCTTGCTTGACAGAGCCAGGGCATATGACTGTTTCGAAGCAGCATTGTGTATTTTTTTTCCCTCTGAATTTGGTAGGAAAGGAGTTCACAGTTCAATGTGCTTTCCTATGATGTGTTGTTTGAGAAATAGTTGCTTCTTTGCGGTATACTACAAAAAAATGACAAAGCTGAAAGTCGCTCATTGAGTATGTGCTTACACAAAGGTTCTTTGTGGTTTGGGCCTGTCAGACTTGTCAGACATGGTAAGAAAAAGTATATTGTTTCCAGCACTTGGATTCCTTTCCTTCTGACATCTGCCACTCTGTAAAGATGATAAATTCCTGCCTCATTAGCCAGGGGTGTGGGATTACAGGCTGACAACACATTAATCACCAGCTTCAGTGGCAGGACGACGAGCAATAGGCATTGTTAACAAAACTTTTCTAATATGTCACTCTCGTTCATGACAGCATGTAATCAATCATCTTGATTGGCAGTGTTGATAGATTACACTATTTATACTTTGTGTAATGAAAGATAGCATTTCCACCTACTGTCAGTCCAGGCCAGCAACAGAGTATCTGTGACTAGAAATAAATGCAACCAACAGAAAAAGTAGCCCTATGCTAGTCTTTGTACAGTGAGACAGACATTGTTGTGGATCAGTTCTGATGCATTTAACAAATACTTATTGTTTAGTAGAGTGGTAAAGCAGGAGTCATTGACAAGATTTAAGCCACTGCTTCAACTTGTTTTGTCCCATGTTGGTAGGTCAAGTTCTAGCAGGTATTAGTATGGGCTAGACTGCTCAAAGCTTTGGCATTTTGCATGACAGACTGACAGGTCATTTTGTTGCTGATGAAAAGGCTTCATGGTTATAAGTGCAAGTATTAAACTTCTTTTCCATAATTGCTGTGCAAAACAAAAGTAAACAATGTATTGAATTTGATTTCAAAATGCGTTTCAATATATGAATGATTCTATCAATCACTTCCTTTGAAGCCATTGAGTAATTTTATTTGCAGAATTTCCAAATGTCTTGAGTCAGCAATCTGTTCAAAACTGAGTCCATTGTAAATGAACAGGTTTTACAAAGAGATCTAAGGATCTAAATTATAGTGCAGGGAGCTTATTAGAGTCTAAATGCCAGGTGCAGTGGGCAGAAATGAGCTAAGGCTTTAATCTTTCAGAAAAGGAGTTTAAGTTTAAGGCCAGATGATTAATGAGAAGTCTGACCATCCAAAGCCCCATGTCACAGGACATGATTAGTAGGTGACAAGGACTGTAACAACATCCAGCCTGATGTTGTTTCTTCAACATTGCGTGCTTTTCTATAATTAATGTCCCCGAGGGTATCTTTGGGTCAGGCAGGTTAAACCTGTCAGAACAGGTGGAACTGACAGCCTACACTTGACTGCTTCCACAGGAGGAGATGATGAGAAGGCTTCCAGATGTGGTGTTTGACCTTCGTGCTGTGATCAGATACTAAAAGCATCATGGGAATGGGCCAAAAGGAGCCAAGTAAACTGCAGGTGTCTCACTTTGTGCAGACACTCTAATGAAATCAGTGGCACTAATAGATTCTGTTTATAGGCGGCTTTATTTTGCAAGTGAAATCCTTAGAAAATGATAGGTTGGTGAAGCCAGTGCTGTTACAAACAACAGCTTTATTTTATTCTTCGTGGCCTTCGTAAAGGATGAGAAGAGCATTCAATCTTGTTTCCAATAAAGGTATTGATACCTCCTGGCAGCTGATCTCGAGGTTAGCAGTGACCTTTCCTCTTTTGTTATATGTTCAGTCTACTTTTAGCAATAGCTACCAAAGCAGTTTAATTTTGTTCACCCTCCATCCATTGTCTAGCAGAGATTGACAGATTAACAGCAGTAGATAAAGAGCACAAAAGAAGTTGATATACATTATTTCTCCTGAAACTTTAATTTGCTTTCTGACTTCTGTTAAAAATCAATGTACAACTAGCTTGCCATTCACTTAATGGCTGACTGAACTGATTGGGACGGTACCACATCACAAATGCTTATTTTTCTAATGTGAAATCATTTAGCTTTGTTGATTCAAAGTCAATTCACTGTAAATGTTTAAAGTGCAAGTCTAAACGAGTTCTGTTCCCATTTTTGGGAAAGAAACGTTGATGCAACTATTTTGGAATAATTGGGAGATAGTTTTCTGCTTGAATTTTATGTTTGGATGCAGAGAAAGAAGACTGTAATGTGTAAGTGATATGTTTGAGTTACAAATTGCACCAGACTTCAAATCACAATGCCTTAATGATGAGGCAGAGCATGGCAGAAAAAAGGAAATCAATCTTCCACTCTGGATCTATGAGGGGAGTCCTGTTCCATGTGCCAAAAGGGATCCTGGTCAGAGATCGGTATTTTTAGTCGCGTTTTGAATTGATTTGATTTATTGTAGTCACATGTACCTAAGTACAGTAAAAGCTTTGTTTTGTGAGCAACACAGGCAGATCATAGTAAACAAGGGCATACAGATCGAAGGGTGCTTGGACACAGCGAGATGTTACACGGCACAGGAGGTTCATAAAGCAAGATCAACACTAGTGAGATCAGGGATTGTTTGAAGTCAGAGTGGTCCATTCAACAATCTAATAACAGCAGGGAAGAAACTCTTCTTAAACCTGTTGATGCGTGTAAGAGCTTCTGTATCTTCTGTCTGACGGAAGAGGTTGGAAGAGAGCTTACCAGGCTAGGAAGGGTATTTGATGATGTTGGCAGCCTTCCATGGCAACGAGAGTTGTAAATGGAGTCCATGGATGGGAGGTTGGCTTTCCTTATGGTCTGGGATGTGCACACAACTCTCTGTAGTTTCTTACAATCCTGAGCAGAGCAGTTGTCATACCAGGCCTTTATGTACCCGATTTCATGCTTTCTATGGTGCATCTGTAAAATTTGGTGAGGGTCCTCATTGACATCCTGAATTTCCTAAGCCACCTGAGGAAGAAAAGGTGTTGTGTCTTCTTCACTGTCACATCGACATTGGAGGTCCAGGACAAATTGAAGGAGCATTGTAGAAACAAGAATGACCACTACTCTACAGTATTGGGACACTGTGTCCATGGACTGGATGGGCAAGGGGTTTGGGGGAAATTAGAGTGTGGGAAGTACAATGCTGAGAGGGGTTTCCAGCAAGAAGGAGTCTTACCTGAGTGAAAGAATCTGTGTATAGGCCATCTATATTGCAGTTGCATGTTCCCTGTGATTGCTCGCCTCCTTGTGGCCGTTGCCAGGCCACTTCGAGAAAAGGGAAAATGACTGAAGGCAGCAGCAATGGATAGGCCTCCTCTTCCCCTCGTACACGTAAATAATTAGTCCCCTCTCTCCAACATTCTCACACCCCCTGTCCCCACATACAGTAATTAGTGCCCCCTACCTCACCACGCTGTAATTAACCATTCTCACTCTGCATCTCCTGACAGTAATTGGCTTCCTCTCCCCTTAAACAATCCCAACACACAGCAAATGACCTCCCTCTGCCCCACACTGTTTATTTTCACACTCGTTCTCCTCCCCCCCCCCCCCAATGTACAGTAATTAGTCCCCTTCACCTCATGCACTGGAGGTAGAAAAGAACAAAAGTATAAAATTAGAAGGAGCCACTTTACTATTTGGTGTTGATTCAGACAGCATAGAGCTACTGCAGTGTCACAAGAGGTAAACCTGAGAATTGTACGGTGGCTGAAGATATTCCATTCAACTAATATTTCCAGATTTTGTTGGTACCCTGGGGAGATTTCGTACCACATGCAGGACAAATATTAAAAATATAGGACCCATGAAATCCTGTATCCCTGGAAGTCACTCCAGTATTTTGTGACATTGTATAGACCTCATCCTTAAATTGATGGACAACCAACAACGATAGGACGTGAATGAGTGCATATTTTTCATGTATTCTGATTTTTTCTAAATGATGTGGAGGTGTTAGACCGGGTTGGACAAGGTCAAAAATCACATGACACCAGATCATAGTCCAATGGGATTATTTGACATCACTAGCTTTCAGAGCGCAGCTCCTTCGTCAGGTGCTAGTGAGTGGGAAACATTCTATTACTTGGCTTAAGTTGTTATTTGTGTTGTTGACAAAATCTGCAATTAATTTCTTAAATGTGAATGTATTTTTTCTTTGAATTTCCAACAAATGTCTATTAGAAACACACTTAAAGTTGTGAGCAAGAAAGAGATTCTTAATGACAGGTGCATTTGCATCTGAAATTTTAGAGTCCAGCAATGTCCCTTTATCAACTTTGTTGTAATTTCAGACAAAAGACACAGCTGAAATTTGGAGCTGTCTGTAAAATAGGATTACTAATAGTTTACATATGCAAATTTGGGGAAGAGATGAGAGTGAGAAACTATGCACAGCTTGCGAATGCCCTGTTTGCACAGATGGACATTATAGTTGATAGGTTTCCAGGGCTCAGATTAGATATTTGCTCAGTAGTGGAGAGTTTCTTCAGCAAACTGAATAAATAATAAAATTCCGGTATGCTTCTCTTCCTTCTTATGTCATTTGTTCAGCTTTTTGAACAGCATTTGTGTGTGTGTGTATATACTGTCCTGGACGAGAGAGAAGAGAGTTGAATTATTTTTACTGTCCTTCTCTAACATCCATAACAGAAGCGTGCCTTTTATTTTCATTTAGGTTTTAAAAATAGGTGGCTGTTTCCCAAAACCATGATTGTGAGATCCAATTATTAAAAATTCCCTCAGGTTAGAAGAAAGTAAGGCTCATTAATGCATTCAGAACCCAAGCAATGGTTCATGACAAATATTCGCACACAGGGACGAAAGCAAAGGAGAGAAGTTAGAAATGGCAAATTATTTATCAGCAATATTATTATTAGTTCATGTGAATTACAGAATCCATAAAGTCAATGTCCAACTGAGGTTCTTTCCATTGGCTAAGCATAGAAGTCTCTTTTGGAGAAGATCAGATGCAGGCAAATTGCTGGTGAAGATGTAGTGCTTATAAAGCCCAAATTTACAAGTGAAATATAAGGTTTTTGTCTTCCGGTCATATAAGCAAATGATAAACAAATACCAAAACTATATAATTAAATCTGATTCGAACAGTTGAGCAGTTTCAGTCATGTGACTAGGACTTCAGGTTGAGATATTTTGAAAAACAGGCACTTCTGATGTTTTCCCATCAGAAACCATTGTTTTTCATAGTAGATAACTCAAGGCATTTACACTGAATCAAATAATAATGGGATTCAATGGTCTATTTTGTTCAGAAAGGCTGAGGGAGACATCTCATCCTTGAGTTGGCTTGGCTGGAATGTTCATACAGTGCAATGTGTATCACATTCCAGGTGATGATAGACTCACTTTTATCTTGGTAATTGCTTTAAATTTATGGAAGCAGTCAACTTACTCATTCTGTGTTCAGTAGTGTGCATTTTAAAATCTGGCAAGATTCCTTTTTTGAAAAAAGGAAGTTGAAAAAGGCAATATATTTCTAAAATAAACAAATTAGGATCTCTTGCTTTCCTGTCTTCTGGATGTAACAATATGCACAAGTTGATCATGTGCTAGTTTTGATATTCCCTCAACATCACTCTCCACAGTTGCTAATTGCTGTCTTTATTCCATTGTAACATGTGACCATCTGAAGTCTGGTCCAGCCATACATGGCCTCCTTGAACTTTCTTACTTTATTTTTGCTAAGTTGACATACTGCAATCTGATACATTTCTTCCCCCTTATTGTGTGACACATGAACCTTCTCATGTGTTTTTTCCCCATCTCAGAGAAAATTACTACGGATGCTGGAATCTGTACTGAAAACAACAAATGCTGGAAGTCATAGTGGGTCAGGAGTTCCCTATCTCTCTGTGTTAGCCATCCTATAACCTTCAGGCAGTTAAAACCGAACATCGTATGATCTAATAATTATGATTTATCTAACCCCTCTTAATGCACATCATATGGTGATGTCTGCAAAATGAACCTTAGCACAACATGTTTATTTCTAAATATTAAAAATAAATGTCACATTGGCTGCAATTGAGGTTATCAATATTAATTTTCAAATAGTTTTGTTCATGTTTTTTATATTGGAGTTTGTTTCAATTTATCCACATCTTCATAATGCAGGGAAGTAATTTGCGAGAAGAATATTTTCACAGTGACATTTTCTTTTCTAGTCATATCCTGTTTGTGACGTATGAGAAAACATCAAACAAATTGGCATGTTTGGAGTGAGTCATCTGGCAAACTATTCTAGACAGAATTTCCAAATTGTATATTCATTTTAATAATTATATAAATAGTAAAAGCAAAATATATGAATTGAAATATTTAAGTGGTCTTTTGAAATACAATGATTCCAATTGTGTTAATTATTTGGAATTGCCTTGTGTCTTCCCACAGTGTAAGATGTTGACAAATGAGACATTCTGAATCTCATTCATTGACTTTCTGCTCATCAAGATTAAATTGACTTGGTCTACATTAAACTAAGTGATTGTTGGGTTTTGTTGTAATCTTTCCTTAAGTTACGCCCCTCATTTATTGTTTTGTGATGTTGAGCTACAAGCAATTGATTATGTATGTACTGCAGTTTGTGCTTCAGTAGTCTAGTATAACTAGGTTTAAACTAACTTTCTGTACAGCTATTGTGACTGATCATGATAAACAGACTCCAAGACAGCTGCATATATTAATGAAAGTAAACACTATTTCACTTAAAAAGATCCATGTTTGGGGAATCCAAGATGGTGGTGATCTGAGTAGATCTGCCTTGCTGAGCTCTGCACCCCACACCAACAGGAGTGATATTTTTACCCCCCACCCCATCACCACCACCTTTTACCTTTTATTGGAGGAAGTTGATGTTAAATGGTTGTGAAGCTTTGATTGTATGAGTGAGATGGGCAGGGAGTTCAGGTGGCCGGGAACATGTGGTAATCAATGAGTGCCTGTTGTCCGAGTGTCTTTCGATTATCCAGCAATTCAAGTCATCGTGCCAGTTAGCCGATAGCTGATTGAGTGTCGGTTATCAAACATCTCTTGATTATCTGGCAGTGCATGCCATAATGCCGTTTAACTGATAATTGAGTGCTGGGTTGCCTGGCACCATTTTTGCGGGGCCCTGAGATCTTGTTTGGATGGTCTGGGATTCGGCTATTTCATGTTTGGATAGTCCAGGTTCTGCCGTAAATCCTTTTTGAGTGAGCAAGGATGACAAAAGGAAAGTGTACAGCTAAGCTCCAACACACGGTACACCCACTGAAGGCATCCAGCATGCCTCAACAGCTGAAAAAGAAGTACCTATGCAGCAGAACGTCACTGAAGAACTCGTCACTATCTGAAGGATGATCGTGGAGTTGATGGAAGACAATCATACACGGCTGGAGTCGATTTTAATCATGCTACAAAAACACGAGAAAAGGTGGAAGGGCTCGAGAAGCAAGTTGAAGAGGTCAAGTAGTGGACCGCAGCATTGGAGACAGAGGTCAAGTCCTCGGCGGGGCAGATCACAGCCCTTGAGAAACAGGTCAGGGCCTTGACTGAACAGGTTGATGATCTGGCAAATTGAAGTAGGGGGAAAAATATCCATTGGGCTGCTGGAGGGAGTAGAAGATGGGCAGCTAGCAAGCCTTTTTGAAGACTGGATGCCAGTTTCTTGGCTGGGATACCAAGGCAGACCGAGTGATCGTTCCGGTGCGCAGATCTGCTCTGGATTGGCACCCCCTGCCCGCTTCTGGTACCATTTCAGAGCTGCAGTGACAAACTGTGTCCTGGAATCTTCTAGAAGGATGGGGAAAGATCCACAGACCCTGACTTAACAGGTAACTAAGATAGTCTTTTTCCAGGACTTTCCTGTGGCAGTGATCCATAAAAGGAAATCGTTTGATGAGGTCAAGAGGTAATTAAGGGACTTTGGTATTCAATATTCGATGAGATACCTAGAAGTGCTTCGTATTACTCACGAGGAGACGGTGCAGTCATTTGATTTCTCGGAATAAGTGAAAAATTACTTGGACACTTTAAAATAATTCGGATGGATTTATATCTTGGATGGTAATGTTTGTTTTTTTTCTTGCAATGTTTTTTGTAATGTTATCCTTTCCTTAAAGAAACCGCTATTGGTGTGTTTTTTTTCCCTCTAATTAGGATTGATGTTGATCTATAGTTGGGGATGAGCGGATTGCGCACCATTTTGTCTGTTTCCTCCTATTGCTTGGGTCTGCAGTGCAGCTTGAGCTGGAAAGGGGAATGGAGATGTACGTGGGAGATGTAAGCGCCTTCTATGTGCCTTTTGCGCCTTCTATGTGCCTTTTGCGTTTTGTAGTTAGTTCAGTGTTTTGTTTTTTTCTAAATAGACTCCATGAGTCGTCTTTTGAATATGCCCAGCATGCTGTAAGTCGAATTCTTACTCTCGGCAGGTCAACGGTGCTTGTAAAGGATCATGGCTAGCAGTGTTCTTAAATAATGCACCTGGAATATTAGAGGGATCTATTCGCCAGTTAAAAGGAAGAAGATGTTGTCGAGCCTTAAAAAGGAGAGGGTGGGTATTGCCCTGTTGCAGGAGACTCACCTGAACGACAAGCAACACTTGAAGTTGCAACAGGACAGGTTTCATCAGGTCTTTTTCTCGTCCTTTAACACTAAGGGCAGGGGAAGGTCATACTTGTTCGGAAGAATCTTCCATTTAAGTTAATATATTGTGTTAAAGATAAATATGGTCGGCTTGTTATCCTTAAGGCCCTAACACATGGCGAGAATATGGTATTTTGAATGTCTATTGTCCTCCGGCCCAATCTCTTAAATTTTTGATTGATGCAGTATCTAAGCTGATGGCCTTTGCATTGCAGTATATCATTATAGTTGGGACTTTAATTGCCTTATGGATCCTATGCTGAGCAAAATGCCCAAAGGCCCCCCAAAGTTTTCTCCACAATCTAAACAGTTGGGTGATCTATGCATGGAACTGGGGATTGTAGACGTTTGGAGACATATCCACCCTATGGGCAGGGACTTTACGTTCTTTTCCAGTCCTCATTAGTGCTATGCAAGGATCGATTTTTTTTTTTCTGAACTCCCATGGCTCTTCGAGATTTGGTGGTATCTTGTTCAATTGGGAATATTGCCATCTCTGATCACACAGCAGTACATTTAGTTGTCTAGATTAAGGGTAATGCAATGAGCTCTTGATACTGGTGAATGGATCCCTTCATCCTCAAGGACAGCAAGTTTGTTGAGTACTTTTCTTGGGAATTTGAAGTATTTTTGGCCACCAACTTGGGTACAGCTAGGAATCTGTCCATTCTTTGGAAGACTGCTGAGGCCTATGCGAGAGGGATAATTATCTGAAACTCATCCAGTCAGAAGTGACGGAAGGGAGAGCAGCAACATCTGCTCGTGTCACGATTGAAGGCAGCTGAGACGGCACGTTACAGTAGATCGTCAGTGACTAAGCTGCAGCAGATCACAGCCCTTCCATTGGCCTTAAACTCCATGCTTACACATACAGCCAGGAAGGAACATTCCTTTGTGAAGCTAAGGTTGTTTGAGCATGGTGATAGGCTGGATAAATATTTAGCATATCTGGTTAGGAAGAAGAATGCCTCCCCAACTCTTGCTTCTATTAGGGAAGGGAATGGAATGGGACTCTGACTCTGAATACTAAAAAGATCAATGCGGCATTTCAGAAGTTCTGTTCTGAACTGTACAATTCTGAATGTTGTGAGGATAGACGGAATAAAATAGAGACTTTTTTTAGGAACTTGGATCTTCCGGGGGTGTCAGCTGAACAGGCGTCTCTCCTTAGTGCTCCATTAATAGCACAAGTGATATGGGAGGCGGTGAGACAACTTCTAAATGGAAAGGTGCCCAGTCCTGATGGCTTGCCCAGTGAGTTTTATAAAGAATTTGTGAACCTACTGTCAGGACCGATGTTAGACATGTATAACCATTCATATAGTTGTGACTGCCTCCTGCCATCCTTGAGAGAGGCGCATACCTCTCTTATCTTCAAGAAAGGGAAGGTCCAAGAGGACAGTGCTTCTTATAGACCTATCTCGGTCTTAAATTCTGATTTTAAACTTTTGTCTAAGACTTTGGCATTAAGGTTGGAAGGTGTGTTGCCCTCGATTATTGAAGAAGATCGGACAGGCTTGATAAAGGGTCATAGATCCTCTAATAATGTTAGGAGGTTGCTTAACATGATTCAAGTGTGTCAGCAGCGATTGGTTCAAGGGTGGTTAATCTCTTTGAATGCGGAGAAGGCATTTGATCAGGTGGAATGGCTGAATCTCTCTTATAATCTGGAGCAGTTTGGCTTGGGTGAAGTGTTTACTAGATGGGGAAGGGTCCTTTACAGTAATCCTCTGGCAGTGGTTCTCACCAATGCTGTATGGTCTGATAATTTTAACATTGGTAGGGGTAGTCGGCAAGGCTGTCCCCCATCTTCTTTGCTCTTCACATTGATTATTGAGCTGTTGGTGGAGGCCATTTGTGGGGACTCTAATATAGCTGCCCCTAGGTACAATTGAAGGTGCATAAGATTACACTATATGAGGATGATCTTATTTTCCTTTCGAACCCGACAGTCTCAGTGCCCTAACTGATATGGTGTATTAATTCATTTGGTTCTTTCTCAGGTTACAAGATTAATTTTTCAAAATCAGAAACTATGCCTATGGGGGGGGTCTTAGGGGAATACCTGGCATGGAAGATGGGATCCCCTTTAAATGGGCACAGGGAGGTTTTCTTTACTTGGGCCTCTCTGTTGCCCTTAGCTTTGATCAGTTGTTCAAAGCTAATTTTGTACATTTGTTAGACAAGATTAAACAAGACCTTCAAAGATGTAGGGCCCTTTCAATATCATGGTTGGGTCAAGTCAGTCTTATCAAAATGAATGTTCTTCCTCGCTTATTGTACCCTTGTGGGTGCTCCCTTTGCTCTTTCCTAGGCAAACGTTTCAGAAATTGAATGGCTGATTTAGTTCTTTTATTTGGTACTATAAGTGGCCCCCTTATGAAGCTTGCAAAACTGCAATTGCCCGAGGGATTTGGTGGGGGGAGTGGACCTCCCAGACATTAGAAGATATCAGCTGAGCTCCCTGCTATCTTTTGTAAGTGACTGGGCCTGTGGCGACTCTGCGTCAACAAGGTTGAACTTTGAGGCCTCCCAGATGAAGTATCCTCTTATCAACCTGTTGCTTTTAGACAAAAGGAAGGCAGTTGCAGAACATTGCCATGATCCAATAGCTACTAACACGGTCAAAGCATGGAGGGCAATGAGGCAAGTGGAGGGTAATATGTATAAAACATCTTTCCTAACTCCCATAGTTGGCATGCCGGGTTTCTGGCCGGGACGGATAAGGGAGTCCCTTGTTTGGGTGATCTGTTTGAGGGCAAAATGTTGATATCATTTGATCAAATAACTTGGAAATATGGATTGTTGAGTTAGGACCTCCTCCGTTTCTTTCAGATTAGAGATTTTATTCGAAAGCAGACCACGCTCTTGACTGAGTGTTGTAGGTCTGATATGGAAAAGAGGGTGCTTCAGGCTAACAGTATTCTTTCAGTGAGTACTCTCTATCGTTTGTTGGGGGGGGGAGGTTCCTAGGGTGACATTGAATGTCTACATGAGGTCTGGGAGAGAGAGTTAGGAGTTGAGATCACTTTGGAAACATAGGAGGACATTTGTGAGAATGCAAGGAGGATTTTGATTTGTAATAAGGACCCAAGCTATTGCAGATAAAGGTTCTGCATAGGGGCTCATCTGGCCCCAGATTGTCTTGCGAAATTTAAGCAGGGAGCATCTTCAATGTGCCCCAAATGTAAAATAAACATGCATGCCCTCACTCGTTGTTTGTGGACCAGCCACAGGCTCCATTCATACTGGAGCACTGTGGCAGGGGTAATAGAGAGAGTCTTGGGGACTGAAGTCAAGGTGGACCTGGTCTCTTTGCTCCTGGGTTTGCCAAATTTATCTCTTAGATGTACATGGGAAGAAACTTTTTAACATTCTCACTTTTTGTGCAAGGAAGAACATTCTGATGTGTTGGATGTCTGAGAACCCCACCCTGGGCCTGTTGGGGTAGCATAAGTTAATTATGGAACACATTCCTTGAGACTTTCTCTCAAACTTTGTGCACCAGAAAATAGACAACTTTTACTAGACATGGCAGCGCTTTTTGAATTATTTGGAAGCAGATCTGTCCGTCATTTTGATTACAGCTTTTGTCTAGCCATGATGGTTTAGTCTGATAAACCTAATGCCATGAGAGGAAGAATTTTGAACCAATATGGGTTTAATAATTGATGCTCTCGAAGATTGAGAGCTATGGTCATATTGCACTATTTGGCGTTACTTGTTTATTTATTGATTTTTAACAAGTGTAGTTTGATTTCTTTTGTAGAAAATTGTGGTTGGTTTATTGTTTATTGTTGTTTTTGATATTATGATGCTATGTTTTCATATTTTTGTAACTTTCTAATTTTGTAAAGAAGAATTTTTCAATAAAAATATTTTTAAAAAAGAACCATGTTCCAGATTTACACACTGTGTAAAGTACAAGAAGTTGAAAATTTTATTCAGAACACTTATTTCAAAATTTTTAATATTCTGTAGTTGAGAATATCATTGATAATTGTCTCTGATTTTCCCTGCCTTGAGAGGAGATCATATTTTAACTTAATGGCCCAAATTTGGTGATGCTAAATAGATTAGTACTCACAGATCTCCTAGTTACATTGAAACACTTCCATTTTATGAGTATTATAATCAGGAATTTAAGCAAACAGGTATTTCCTTCAATATATTTAATGAGATGACTGTGCCTGCTTTCATTGCCGATTCTGTCTAGCCCTGGAAGAGCTTGAAGAAAATAGAGATATCAGAACAGAAAGTCATGGGGAGGCAGATAGCTCGGCAGGAACATAAGGAATCATGCCATATTAAGAACAGAAGAAAGCAAATCATTGGAAAAGCATAAGCCAGAGAGAACAGAATCCTGCATTGAGTCAGAGCATGGAGATCACAGGAATGTACCTCTGTCATAGTTTACTCACTGATGATGAAATTGTTCTTGGTGGGTCCTTGTTACCCACCTGTGCACCGGGCCAATGACACACACCCCTTGGCAGGACTTAGTGAAGCTCCAGTTAATAAAAGACACAAGATTAAGATTCATTGCCCTTGTCCATCTCCATTTGCAAGAAGATGAACGCATTTTGTATTTGGCCAATATGAAGCAGGCATTGGTTCTGCAGTGTGCTGAAAGTTTCCAACATTATTGTATGTGCACTTTTAACTATCCTCATAGAGACTAGTGACTTTTGAAGAGGAGCACAAAAACCCAGTGAATAGCGATTCTACCACGGGATTCTACAGTTTAAACCACTGCATTTGACTACACAAGAAACAAGTTAAGAATGTTTTGAGATCATTGCTTTTCCCTGATCCCATTCTGAACATGCCTGATATAATTCTTCCTATGTGATTTTGACAGATTCCTTGCTTTGGACTTTTATTTTGCTTTTGAGTATTTTTAGTTCCCTGTGCAATTCACAAACCACATCCTGCCAACCCATTTTTAAACAGTCTTATGGGAACTGCTTACTTGTCTGGATTCCTGCAGCTGTATCCTATGTTTCAACTCTGGCAAGCACTTCTGGTTTAGTATCAGGTTTCATTGACCCATCAAGGTCATTTTGTGGTCTTGGTCCTTTCCATTGTGAGACCTTATTTGGTAACTCTGTAAGCTCTTGTATTGGCTCCATACTATCCACTGCTGACGTGGATGATAGTACTTTGTTTGATTCAATTCTTTACTCAGCAAGATCAAAAATTACAATCATAGAAACAATTTTGGAATTGTGGCACTCCTTTGCAGATGGTAAGAAATGTATACTGCCAGCTGCATCATTTTTCCAATGTGACATCCCTATTTTTAAGAGGCAATTTAGGAACAATTACAAGCATACTGCTCCAAAGGTCCATATACATCAATCGGTGTGCCACGCTGTTCCTCACTTTGACTTCTGGTTTCAGAAGCTGTTGCTATGAACAGATCTTCAGTGTTTCAGCAGAAGAAAAAGACTTCGAGGGAACATTGCACAAAAGACCCCTTCATCAGAACATGGTTAAAATGTACATCATGCAATGGGAAAGGAGCACACCTTTAATCAATACGTTTTGATTTGTACTATTTCTGAAGAAAGATCTTAATTCTTTTCTGACAATAAGCTCTGAGCTAAATGTGTATCTCTCAAGATAACAAACTTTGAAAGCTCTCCTTAGACTTAAGTGAAGCAATGTCTGATCATGGCAACCATAGACTGTTGAATTTTAACCTCTAAAATCTTACAGTTATACTGAGAGCTTTCATGGAACTGTTTATTTTTAAATGAAGAATCATATGCCCAAAATGGCTGTTATGGTCACTGACTGAGAGAATTGTCACAGGTTTGTGAGGCAAATGTGGAATAAATAAAATTGTCTATGTTGAAATTCCAAAGAAATTTGCATCTCTTGATATAATTCACACTTGCGTGCTAATTTCACATTTTCGGAGATGCAAGGTTTACCTGGACAGTTAACTATCTTGAAAAGGTAATTAAGCCAGACATATATTTCAATAGCTGTTTTTGAGCAGCAAAGCAGAAAGAAGGAAATGAATTTATAAGCAAGAACTGGAAGACTTTCCCTGCCGCTGCCTGTTTTTCTCATCATGTCAGAACATTGTGCTTAGTGAAAGAAATATACTGGGAAAACAATAATTCATTGACAGCTCCAGGACTTTTACAAATTTTATCACTGCCTGATAATCCAGTCAACAAATAACAATTGTGAACTCAGGTTACAAAATCTAACACCTCAAAAAGCACGTTAAGTGTGTTATCTAAGTGGTGAAAGATTGGGATGCTCTGAGATGCTGAGGGATCTGGTTGTCCTTATGCATAGATCCCAAAGTGTGCAGTTACAGCAAGTTATTGATATAACTAATAGAATGTTATGACATCATGAGGGAAATTTAATAGAAAAGTGTGGACATTATGTTTCAGTTATGCAGGCACACATGAGACTATGTTGCAATGTCTATAGTTTTGGTCACCTTATTTAAGGAAGGATTTAAATGTATTGAAGGCAGTTCAGGGAAAGTTTACTAGACTAACACCTGGAGTTGGGGAGCTGTCTTATGAGGAAACTGTCTTATGACTTGATTGATGTAAGTAAGATCATAAGGGTTTTTGACAGTGAAGATGTGGACAAGATGTTTTGCCTTATTGAAGAATCTCAAACTGGGAGACATTATTTAAAAATCATGGTTCACCTGTTGAAGACAACAATGAAGCAATATGTTTATCTGAGAGAGTCATGAGAGTTTGGAACACTTGTTCTAAAAGGTTGGTGGAAGCAGAGGTACATTAATTCTTGATAAGCAAGGGGGTGAAATGTTATTGCATTAGGAGGGAAGGAAGATTTGAGGTTACAATTAAGTCAACATTGATCTTACTGAATGTCTGAGTAAGCTCAAGGGGCTAAATAGCTTTCTGCTCCTATTTTGAATGTTCACCTGTAAGAACTCTAAGGATTTTTAAGTTACGTAGCTTTTATTTTTCCTCTACTAGACGCACTTCATTCTTACTACTTGTGTTTGATGTGTTCTTTTTCGAGTTAGTAGGTAATAATAATCTTTTTTCTTTCTTTCACTCAATAAAATCTTGTAACTGATTCTGTCATTTTGATCTAGTTTAATTATGTGTGGTGTACTCGCATGCTAAAAAGAAGTAAAAATATTTGTTACAACCAATTAAAAGGGAATTAAAAAGGCAAACCACTCTCCCTCTTCACCTGGTTGTAATAAAGTATGACGCCTTATAATCCTTTGCATCCCTCTCTATTCCCAAGGTAAAAATATTAGATGCAATGGTGTTCTCGTGGGCTTCACTTTCTGATGCAGCTTTTTCTGTGGAAATTCCTGATCAATTAGAAATGGAGCTGTGATAGAGATCTACCGCACAGTAAAAGGCCCTTCACTCCATCATATCCATGTTGGTTAAGACTACCCCCCATCTATACTAGTGGGACAGTCCAAGATGGAGTGGCTCCTGGGAAGAGGTTTTGAAGCCAAACTGGCAGATGTGAAGAATTGGGATACCTTGTGAAGTTTAATGAGATTTGATCATCCCACTTCATTAACATCCCACCTTCATTTTGAAATACATTGTGCATGTATTGTAGATTTTATTACTCTTCTAACATTGTATAGTAAAGTTTATTTTTGTATGTTCAAAAATATGGAATATTGTCACATTATTCTCTGAGTAAGTCCTTCCAATCTCGTGTTTTGCATTTAAAAATAAAAATGACTGGTCACAGGATAAGTTGTAACATAAATTTGGACATCTGGTATGGGATTGTAACAACAATATAGGAGAAAGTGAGGACTGCAGATGCTGGAGACCAGAGTTGAAAAATGTGGTGCTGGAAAAACACAGCAGGCCAGGCAGCATCCGAGGGCAGGAGAATCGACGTTTTGGGCATAAGCCCTCCTGAAGAAGGGCTTATGCCCGAAACGTCGATTCTCCTGCTCCTTGGATGCTGCCTGGCCTGCTGTGTTTTTCCAGCACCACATTTTTCAACACTTGTAACAACAATATGTATTGTGATGACCACACACCACATGTGACCTTGGAATGGACCATGAACAAATTATTTATATAAGCTTGTATGTAGTCCCCTTTTAATTATCGAGTACTTCGTTTAAAAATAATCAACAGTGCAACTTAATGCTTTAATAAAATGAATGTCAGTTTTTTACACAACTATTGCTGAACAATATCTAAGTGAAATGTGATCAACTAATGAGCCATAACACAAATAGAACAATTTAAAGTAGATGGTATTAAAAGCTATGTATGAAGGTGAAAAATGAGGTCAATCTCCACTGTCATTGCAAGCCTGGCTTGCTTGAAGAATCTCTTTCCAAAATGAAGACTTGCTGTGATGGCTTCTGTAGTTGAATAGTTGGGGTTTCTCCCTCCAGTGGACTGAGCAGAACAGGACCTGGATCAAATGCAGACTCCTTTCTTTCACTTTGCCTGACTCCTTCTGATTAGATTAGATTAGATTACATTCCAGTGTGGAAACAGACCTTTCGGCCCAACAAGTCCACACCGACCCGCCGAAGCGCAACCCACCCATACCCCGACATTTACCCCTTACCCAACACTACGGGCAATTTAGCATGGCCAATTCACCTGACCTGCACATCTTTGTGACTGTGGGAGGAAACCGGAGCACCTGGAGGAAAGCCACACAGACACGGGGAAAACGTGCAAACTCCACACAGTCAGTTGCCTGAGGCGGGATTTGAACCTGGGTCTCTGGCGCTGTGAGGCAGCAGTGCTAACCATTGTGCCACCGTGCCACCCTGACTCCCTGATTTTGATAAAAATGGCTGCAAATGTGGAGAGAGCAAGTCTAAGAGGAGAAAAAAAAATGCTCCTGCTCATAAAATGGTCCAAGACAAGACGGCATCGATTTAAAGTGATTTGCAAACACCGAAAATACGATGTGAGAAAAAACATTTTCACATCAGTGGTTTGGGTTTGGAATGCATTGCCTGGAAGTGTGATGGAGGCAGTGTCAATTGAAGCATTCAAGACACACTTGGATGACTATTTGAATAGAAACAATGTGCTAGGCTATGGTGGGGGTGGGGGGGGGGGGGGAGGTGGATGCAGGAGAATTATACAAAGCTATGATGCTTGTTTGATAACCAGTGAAGACATAATGGACCAAATATCACCACCTGCAACAATTCTGTGATGAATAATTACTCCATAAAACAAAATCAATTTTGCAGAGATTCCTCGTGATGTCCCTCCATTTCCTGGTCAACACTGCAGAAACGTTCGAGTCTTCACAAGTTTGAAATTCATATCTTTTGAAGATTCAGTTGACTGTTCTGGAACCTTTGAATTATCTAATTACATTTTGTGATTCCTTCTTAAGGTAACAGAATCTGGTAGTCTGCAGTTTAATCCACAAGAGAAATCAAGTGGCTACTGGAGGCCACTTTGTAAGACATTGTGTGTCCATTTTAAAGCTAGTTAGGTATCATGTAATGACACAAGTGGCAATATTCTATCATTGGTTCTTTCTTTCAAATTTGTCTTGTGTTTGCTTTCATTGATTGGTATCTACATCTGTAATCTGTTTGCTCATACATACAAAACTGTATGCTTCCCTGATATCCTTTCCCAGTTGGAGTCAACAGATGAATTAATTTGTGCTTATTCCAAAATCGCTTGTACAAATAAATGGACCCCAGCATCATGATTTACTTCCATTTTTATCTCGAAAGAAATGGATCCCCTTTATCTCTATGCTTTAATTTTGATAGGCAGACACATATCAGACATCTCATTCAATGATTTCTGACAATCCATAATTCCAATGTTCGTTGTACCCAGCTTTTTCACGTGTTACAATATGGTGAAATCCGATCAACTGGTTTAAAACAATATGGTTCCGACCATACTGATTGACTTTGATTAATGGGCATTAAATATTCCAAGTGGTGCATGAGAAACCTATATATTTTATTGCTGTCTGAGGTCTGGGCAATTATCAGTGGACTGGATAGAGATTCGTGAACATATTTAAGAAATGGAAAAATTGGACCCTAGGAATTATCAACTGTCAACACTGATTGTAGGAAAGGTGCTGGATGGAATTATTAGGGATTTGATAAAGGGTTAGTTGGTGAATTATAAGAGTTATTCAGCAGTTGTAGTGCAGCTTTAGGAATTGAAGGTCCTGCCTCATTTCCCTAATTAAATTATTTTTGAGGTGATCAGATTAATGGATCTTGGTGATTTGATAAGTGTTATAAATTGAAAAATGCTATTTAAATTACTTGCTTTTAAATTGAAGGTTTTATTGTACAGTCATTGTGCCTCTGAACTAGCTTAGTGAAGCATGAAATGAAGATAGATTTACCTGTAGTACTTCAAAAAGGAGCTGAACAAATTTCCTGAGAGAGGAAGAAATATCATATAATTGATAAGGTTGAATAGCAATGGACACATGAATTGTATGAGTTAATGCAACTGCAACACCTTCTATCGTGTCCAGTTCTTTCTCTCTGTCTCTAAAGCATTGTCGAAAGGCCTCAATCCATGTTCACAGCCAATCCCTTAACATACTATTTCATAGAGTATTGCTAGTCCCATTGTATCATTTACCTAGTTCCATTGTATCATTGTACCATCTCTGATCACTTCCTTGCATATTAGCTCAGTGGTTAGCACTGCTGCCTCAGCACCAGGGACCCAGGTTCAATTTCTGCCTCAGCTACTGTCTTTATGGAGTTTGCACATTCTCTGTGTCTGCGTGGGTGGGTGCACCAGTTTCCTTTCACAATCCAAAGATGTGCAGGTTAGATGGTTGGCCATGCTAAATTGCCATGAAGTATCCAGGGATGTATGGTTAAAGTGCATTAGTCAGGGGGTAAATGTAGAGTAATAGGGTAGGGGAATGGGTCAGTGTGGACTTGTTGGGCCAAGTAGCCCGTTTCCACACAATAGGAATCCTATGATTTCCTTGATGATGATGATGATGATGATTACTTGCCACCCACATCCTTCTTTCAAATCTAACCCTCCAATTTTCTTTATTTAATTTTGGAAAAAACTTTCCCCAGTCCAACCAACTGACTTTTAGCCCTCCATTTGACTTCACATTCCTGCAGTTACTAATTTGCTAAACTGCATTCCTCATTTTCAGTTTTAATGTTTTAGTCTGCAGTAAAGCCATCTCTCTCTCTCTCTCAATCTGTTTATCCAGTACAGTTCTCATCTCTGTTCCTTAAGTCTATGGGAGACTAATTTGAAAGATTGTGGTGCAGATCTGGTTTCAATATCTACCACCAGATAGATCTGTCTGAATCACACACAAGATCCCAAGATTCTGACCTTGTCAGCTAAAACTGATTACTATTCCCAAACTAGCCTGGAATGCTAAGAGAACACCACCGTTCCATCACCATCACTTGCCCACACCACTCCTGTCCCTAACAACTTCCCCAACTTTCAATCTCTACTTCAGATGTTCATCCTACAGTCTTCCTGTCTCTTCCATTCTCTCGTCCAATAATGTTTAAAGAGCTTGTGGATGACTTTGTTAATAAGACTGAGAGAATCTGATCAACTTCTGCTGAATCCCACTTTCCATTAGCCCATCCCCCAAGATACCTGTAATGCCCCCCCGCCTCCCCTTCTTTATCTCCCTTTATGTTCGCTTTGAACCCAACTTGTCCGTGAGTGCCATGCCCTGTTATCATGAAACGCTTTCCAATAATCTGTTGATCCCTCAACTTCCATTTCTGGCCCAATGTTAACTATTATTGTCAAAAATTCTCCCACTTCAAACATTGTCCTGTCTTATTCAAATCTTTCTTCATCACTCTTCTCAAAAAAGCCCTCGTCATGAACCCACAGCCCTTGTGTGAAGTCCCTTGAGATATTTCAGTAAATTACAGGTGTTATTTTAGTAAAATTTGTTGCATTAACGATGTCTCCCGGTCCTGTCTTAGGATTTAATTATTTTTTGTAGCCAAGCCCTTGTGTGACTGGAGGGGCAAGTCTTTTCTCATTCACATTTGATATGTCCATCAATCTATTTCTATCTCTCTGCAACTGATTGTATGTATTCAGGCTAGCAGGTTCCTGATTAATCAGCTCAATTGAATACCTCTTCGGTGGAAATTCTTGCTTATGACATGATTTGCAATTTTAATCAATGCATCAAGCTGATTGGGATCAAAGATCCCTTTGTATATCAATGTCAGCTTTGAGATTTGGCAAAGTCTGAATAACCTGCAGTCCTTCAAAAAAGAACCTTAACAACTGCTGCAGAACATATTGGTTGGATGAGGGCAAGACCACTTAATTATTGTGTTTTATTTGCATGTTGCCACTCGTCTGCTGACCTGGAACAACATCGATGGACAGGAAATTCATTTGCTCAGCAGAAAGGTGCATCGAGATAAAGGAGTTTTAGGAAAGGTTTTGTGAGGAAATCTGGGTAAAGGGGAAGCCGAAATATTCTTT
Source organism: Chiloscyllium plagiosum (assembly GCF_037043375.1). NCBI lineage: Eukaryota > Metazoa > Chordata > Chondrichthyes > Orectolobiformes > Hemiscylliidae > Chiloscyllium > Chiloscyllium plagiosum. The sequence goes on along the minus strand of NW_028270181.1, from coordinate 16,309,079 downwards.
GAAAGACTCAGAAGAACTTCTCCTAGCTCCACAAGGAACAAAAACAAAGCACCTTCAATGGGACCCTGTTCTTCTTCCTTTCTGTTTGACTGGCAAAAAAATTCACAGCAGCTTCCCCACTCAGGCCAGTGTTAAAATTCCTGCTGGGTCCTGATTATGTCACCGGACTTGGTTCTGAATGATTTCGAAACTGACCCTGCCAAATTTAAGCTATTCACATCTGCTTGGAAAGTAGATTAAAGCAAAGATCATGATGACAAAATTGTCAAATAAGTCATCTTGGCCAATTTATTATGACTTTACCTGTTTCCTATGGGTGACAAGGTCTGAAATTGACTCCATTAAATGGAAAAGGCCATGCAAGTGAAAGAGACTGTTACAGAAGCCACGTTGAACCTACAGAATACTGGGATGCTGAAAACCTATTTAATCTCCACAAGTTTCAGCAATTAAAGTTTATGCAAAACTCTGGAATACACATTTGAGCTTATATCCCAAATGTTACATTCTGGAACAATTGTGTTCCTTGACTCGACAGCACTGTGGCTCAGTGGTTAGCCCTGCTGCCTCACAGTGCCAGGGATCCGGGTTCAATTCCCGCCTTGGGTGACTGTGTGGAGTTTGCACATTTTCCCCGTGTCTGCATGGGTTTCCTCAGGCTGCTCCGGTTTCCTCTCACAATCCAAAGATGTGCAGGCCAGGTGAATTGGCCATGCTAAATTGCCTATAGTGTTCGGTGCATTAGTCAGGGGTAAATATCGGGTAGGGGAATAGGTCTGGGTGGGTTACTCTTCAGAGGGTTAGTATGAACTTGTTGGGCTGAAGAGCCTATTTCCCTATTGTAGGGAATCTAATCTTGACTTTTTAATGGAATTGGTAAATCTAAGTCACCATGTTCCATGCAGTATCTAGTGATTGCTTACAACATGGAAAATTAAAACTATTTGTTTTTCTTCAAGTCAACGTACTGGGAGGTGAACTTCATCCTTAAAACTTGTGGTGTGAGAAATGGTGCGTACAAGTATGTATTATTAGTTTATTACAAAGGCAGGTTACATTTAAAGTTAAGAAACCAACAGGACCAGTTGAGATGTAGCTCAAGGAAGTGAGTGAGTAAAGTGCAGGACCGTGGCTTTAATCTTCAAAGCCTTTGAAGAGACTGGGATAATGACGGATGACTTGGAATTTAAAGAGGTGCACAGAAAAGCTCAGTTACTATAACCTGTTTAACACCGGTGGTGAGCAAGTGTTTATAAATGAGCCTCTGGTGCAAAATTAACAGTCACTTAGAGTCCTTATGGAGTGGAAACAGGCTATTTGGCTCATCAAGCCCATACCAACCTCCGAAAGAGCTGCTCACCCCAACCCACTCCCCCTACTCTCTCCCTGTAACACTGCATTTCCCACCTAGTCTGCACATCCCTGCACGCTATGGGCAATTTACCATGGCCAATCCATCCAACCTGCCCATTTTTGGACTAGGGAAGGAAATCGGACCATCCGGAGGAAACCTACGCAGGCATGGGAGAACGTACAAACTCCACACAGACAATCATTCGAGGATGGTATTGAACCCAAATTCCTGGTGCTGTACGACAGCAGTGCTAACCACAAACTTGAGGAAGACCAGTGTGGATTTGTTGAGAGCAAAATCATGTTGAACGAATTTGATTGAGTTTTTCAATTACATAACAGAGGGTTGATGAGAGTAATGCCATCAATGAGATGTACATGGCCTTGCAAGGAATTTAATAAGGTGTCACATGACAGATTTGTTAGCAAAGTTGAAGCCAGTGGAATAAAAGGGTCAGTGGCAGTGTGTTCAAAGTGAGTTGAGTGTCAAGTGTTATGATAGTAGTAAATAGGGACTATAAAATTTTAGCTTCCATTATGTGATTGCTACACCTGAGACTTATCCATTGTCATGAACTGACATATACAATGGCTAAAGTGAACACTTGATCACAGATTGCAGCAAGCTCAGAAGACCCACATAAAATAAATTAAACTCTCAGCAACTAAATTACGAATTTATCTAATGACATCAAAACCAGACAATTGTGTCAGCATCAAGAAATTTGCTTCTCTTGTTTTAATTCACACTTGTATGATACTTTGACATATTGAACTTGAATGGTTGTATGCAGAACATCTAGCTTGGAGAAACAATGGAACCAGACTTGGGAAACCACAAATGAACCCCAGTTCAGCAGCTCACTTGAAGTAGCAGAAGAGAAAAGGGAAAACAGATTCATAACCGAGACCTGAAACACACTTCTTCCCTCCTTACTTCTCTCATTTTCTTGGAAGAAAACATTCCGTGAAAAAACAAATTGGGGAAATAATCATTAGAACTCCAAGATGTCAACAAACTTTCCGCTGCTTCACCAACTGTCAACAATTAAACAACTGTGGTCTCAAATGCATAGATTTTATTCTTTCTGTTTGTATCAGATGCTCTCTCCTTTTTAAAATTATCATCTGTATTTGTGAGTTTGATATTGTAATTTTATTATTTTCCCTTTTGGGATAGTAATTCATAGAATGCTTCGCTCTTTCACACAAGAAGAACTTGTAATTGGCTCCTTTATTTTGCTCTCGTTAACTATGTTTGTAATTGGATTGCAATAGCTGTGTGCTTCTCCTGCTCATGGTGGATTTCTTACAGGCCTGTAGTTTTAACTGAGTGGTTACAATGATGGAGTAGAAATTAATTGGGTTTCTTGAAGCAGGTCCTAATCCTGTAGACCATGTTTCTAATTGTCCCTCATTTCAGTGAAGTGCTTGCAAATTTATTTTTGGAAGGGGTTTTGGCACAGTGGTAATGTCACCTGTGGGCCAGAAGACCCATCTGTCACAGAAGTGTATCATAATATGTCTGAACTGGTTAATTAATAAAAAGAAAATAGTTACCATTGGATGAGAGGGGGTTAAAAACTGGGGAGCTGACGACTACTCTGCCTGTTTAAACAAAGACAGGAAACAGGGTAGTAATGAATGGTTTCCCCAATTGGAGGAATATTCAGTGGCATTCCCCAGGGTCAGTATTAAGGCGATTGCTTTTCTTTATGAATGACATAGACCTGTGCGTAAAAGGCACATTTTCAAAATCTGCTGATGAACAAAAATCTAGAAGTATTGTGCACGTTTAAAAGTACCATTTAACTGTTAATCAAACATACAGTTTCCTCGGCTTTATTAATGCGGCCTGCAGAGTACAAAAGGAAAGAGGTTATAATAAAACAAGGATGCTAAAAATCAGAAACCAAAACTGAAATTGCTAGAGAAACTCAGCAGGTCTGGCAACATCTGCAGAGGGAAAGAAGGGTTAATGTTTCAGGTCCAATTACCCTTTTTCAGAACTGGGAGGTTATGTTGAACTTGTATAAGACACTAGTTTAGCCTCAGTTGAAGGATTGCACTTTCGGAAGGATGTGAAGGTATTGGAGAGAATGCAGAAGAGGTTTGGGGGATAGTATGATGGATGAGGAATTACAGTTTTGAAGAAAGCTTGGAGTCATTCGATCTGTTTTTCTCAGAGAAAAGAAGGCTGAGAGAAGAGCTGATAGAACATGAGAGGTCTAGACAGAGTAGGTGGAGAGAAATGGTTACCGTTCATGAAAGGATCGACAACTGGAGAGCACAGTGTTAAAGTAATTTGCAACAGAAGCAAAAGTGATATGGAAAATCTTTTTCAAGCAACAAGTAGTCAGGATGTGGAATGTGCTGCTTGAAAGTGTGTTGGAGGAAGGTTCAACTGAGGCTTTCAAAAGGAATTAAAATGGTGATGGAAAAGGATAGACTAGATCTAAAAGTTGAAGTTCTAAATTGGAGAAAGGCCAATTTTGACAGTATTAGGCAAGAACTTTCGAAAGCTGATTGGGGGCAGATGTTTGCAGGTAAAAGGATGGCAGGAAAATGGGAAGCCTTCAGAAATGAGATAACGAGAAATGAGATAACAGAGAAAGTATATTCCTGTTAGGGTGAAAGGAAAGGCTGGTAGGTATAGGGAATGCTGGATGAGTAAACAAATTGAGGGTTTGCTTAAGAAAAAGAAGGAAGCATATGTAAGGTATAGAGAGGATAGATCGAGTGAATCCCTTACAAGAGTATAAAGGAGTATACATAAGAGGGAAATCAGGAGGGTAAAAAGGGGACATGAAATAGCTTTGGCAAATAGAATTAAGGAGAATCAAAAGGGTTTTTACAAATACATTAAGGACAAAAGGATAACTAGGGAGAGAATAGGGCCCCTCAAAGATCAGCAAGGTGACCTTTGGAGCCACAGAAAATGGGGGAGATACTAAACTAGTATTTTGCATCGGTATTTACTGTGGAAAAGGATTATGGAAGATATAGACTGTAAGGAAATAGATAGTGACATCTTGCAAAATGTCCATATTACAGAGAAGTGATGGATGTCTTGAAATGCATAATGGTGGATAAATCCCCAGGACCTGATCAGGTGTACCCTAGAACTCTGTGGGAAGCTAAAGAAGTGATTGCTGGGCCTCTTGCTGAGATATTTGTATCATCGATAGTCACAGGTGAGGTGCAGGAAGACTGGAGGTTGGCTAACGTGGTGCCACTATTTAAGAAGGGTGGTAAGGACAAGCCAGGGAACTATAGACCAGTGAGCCTGACATTGTTGGAGGGAATCCTGTGGGACAGGATGTACATGTATTTGGAAAGGCAAGGACTGATTAGGGATAGTCAACATGGCTTTGTGCGTGGGAAATCATGTCTCACAAACTTGATAGAGTTTTTTGAAGAAGTACAAAGAGGACTGATGAGGGCAGAGCGGTAGATGTGATCTATATGGACTTCAGTAAGGCGTTCGACAAGGTTCCCCATGGGAGACTGATTAGCAAGGTTAGATCTCACGGAATACAGGGAGAACTAGCCATTTGGACACAGAACTGGCTCAAAGGTAGAAGACCGAGGGTGGTGGTGGAGGGTTGTTTTTCAGACTGGAGGCCTGAGACCAGTGGAGTGCTACAAGGATCGGTGCTGGGCCCTCCACTTTTTGTCATTTACATAAATGATTTGGATACGAGCATAAGAAGTACAGTTAGTAAGTTTTCAGATGACACCAAAATTGGAGGTGTAGTGGACAGCGAAGAGGGTTACATCAGATTACTACAGGATCTGGACCAGATGGGCTAATGGGCTGAGAAGTGGCATCTGGAGTTTAATTCAAATAAATGCGAGGTGCTGCATTTTGGGAAAGCAAATCTTAGCAGACTTCTGATTCGGAGATGCTGGTGTTGGACTGGGGTGTACAAAGTTAAGAGTGCAGAGTGTCTTAAGTCTGTGAGGAGGTGCATGTGTGGGAGTCTGTGTGTCTATAAGGGTGTGTGTGGGTGTCTGTGTGCACGGATGAGGAGGAACATGACGGACACCTTGAAGTACTCAAGGATGCTCTCACAAGAACGGCGTATGATGTTCAACTCATCGACCGCCAGTTCTGACGTGCCACAGCAAGGAACCGTAATGACCTCCTCAGGAGACAGACACGGGCTGCAACTGACAGGGTACCCTTCGTTGTTCAGTACTTCCCAGGGGCTGAAAAATTACACCATGTTCTTCGTGACCTGCAACACATTATCAATGAGGATGAGCACCTCACCAAGACCTTCCCCACACCTCCACTACTTGCCTCCACTACCACCAAACCTCAAACAGATCACTATTCGTAGCAAGCTGCCCGGCTCTCAGGACAACTCCATACAACCCTATCACGGTGGACGCTGCAAAACATGTCAGATTTTGGACATAGATACCACTATTACGCGTGGGAAGATCTCCCACCGTGTACATGTCAGGTACTCATGTGACTCAGCCAACATTATCTATCTTATACGTTGCAGGCAGGGATGCCTGGAGGCATGGTACATTGGGGAAACCGAGCAAAGGCTACGACAACGGATGAATGGGCACTGCACAACAATCAACAGACAGTAGAGTTCCCTCCCAGTTGGGGAACACTTCAGTGGTCCAGGACATTCAGCCTCGGACCTTCGGGTGACCATCCTCCAAGGTGGACTTCGGGACAGGCAGCAGAGGAAAGTGGCCGAGCAGAGGCTGATAGCTAAGCTCGGTACCCATAGGGAGGGCCTCAACCGGGACCTTGGGTTCATGTCACATTACAGGTGATCACCATTGCACTACACACACACACACACACACACACACACACACACACACACACACACACACACACACACAGATATTCCTACATACACACGGACACAGATACACACAGACGCGCACACAGACACCCCCACACACCCTTATAGACACACAGACTCCCACACATGCACTCCCTCACAGACTTAAGACACTCTGCACTCACTACACACACACACACACACTTTCTCACACTCACAACCCCCACCCCAGACAAAGACCCACATGCACACATATATTTTGTGTGGTGAATGTTTTTGGTACTTTCAGAGTTACATTGCACTTTGCTCAAAAACCACATACATTCATGTAGAACTCTGAGCTCAAAAACTGCATGAATTTATGTAAAACTCTGTTATCTCACTTTTTAGATTGGAATCAATCTAAACATCAGGTCATAGACAGAGAACACAGGGGCTAACACCTTCAACATATTGTCTAGCTATCACCATTGTTAACAGCTAACCCGAGAATGCAACTTAAAAAAAAGAGTTTTGTGATTTACACATGAAAGAAGTGAAACTATCACTGTATTCTAACAGATGAAAGGCTTAACAATCAATTCTTCAATGTATAATTTCAGTTACATCACACTGCAAATTTTTGCTATGAATTCTGTGTTACGATCGAGCCCTCCACAATCACCTGATGAAAGAGCGTCGCTCCGACAGCTAGTGTGCTTCCAATTAAACCTGTTGGACTATAACCTGGTGTTGTGTGATTTTTAACTTAGCAGGACTTATACACTTAATGGTAAGGTCCTCAGGAGTTTTGCTGAACAAAGAGACCTTGGAGTGCAGGTTCATAGCTCCTTGAAAGTGGAGTAGCAGGTAGATAGAATAGTGAAGAAGGCGTTTGGTATGCTTTCTTTTATTGGTCAGAGTATTGAGTACAGGAGTTGGGAGGTCATGTTGCGGCTGTACAGGACATTGGTTAGTCCACTGTTGGAATATTGCATGCAATTCTGGTCTCCTTCCTATCGGAAAGATGTTGTGAAACTTAAAAGGGTTAAGAAAAGATTTACAAGGATGTTTCCAGGGTTGGAGGACTTGAACTATGGGGAGAGGCTGAACAGGCTGGGGCTGTTTTCCCTGGAGGATCGGTGACTGAGGGGTGACCTTATAGAGGTTTACAAAATTATGAGGGGCATGGATAGGATAAATAGACAAAGTCTTTTCCCTGGGGTTGGAGAGTTCTGAATTAGAGGGCATAAGTTTCGGGTGAGGGGGGAAAGATATAAAAGAGACCTTTTTCACACAGAACGTTTTAAAGGTATGGAATGAGCTGCCAGAGGAAGTGGGGGAGGCTGGTACAACAACATTTAAGAGGCATTTGGATGGGTATATGAATAGGAAGGGTTTGGAGGGAAATGGGCCGGGTACTGGCAGGTGGGACTAGATTGGGTTGAGATATCTGGTCGGAATGGACGGGTTGGACTGACTCAATGAATTGAAATTGAAATTAAATTGGAAAGGAAAAATGTGCAGGGGTTATATTGGAAGTCAAAAGAAAGGCATTAAGTCATGTTGCCAATTTGCGACTTTGCACAGACATGATGGGCTGAATAGTCTCTTTTTGCCCTGAAGCAATTCTGTGGTTTATGTAAGGACAGTAATGATAAACGTCAAGAAATGTATAGCCTGATGGAATGATAAAAACATGGCAAGTGAGCTCAATGCAGAGAAATGTAAAATTATACATTTTGGTGGGAAATGAAGGGAGTTCTTGAAAAATAAATAATGTGATTCTAAACAGGGAAGCAGGAGCAGAGAGACCTGGGGGCGAGATGTGAACAAATCATTGAGGATGGCAGGGCATGTTTTAGATAATCAGTTGGAGAAAGGCATTCAGCTCCTAGGCTTTATAAACAGAGTCTTGGACTACAAAAGCTAGCATGTATAAAACACTCTTTCGATCACAACTGGAGTACTGTGTCCAATTCTGGGCACCATACTTAAGGGAAGATGTGCAGAAAAGATTTAAGAAAATGGTTTTAGCAATGAGACTTTTCAGTTACGAACAGAGGTTGGAGAAGACAGTGCTGTCCTATTTAGAGAAGAGAAGGTTGAGAATAGATTTGATGGAAGTGCTGAAAATCATGAGGGTCTAGACTGTGTAGATAGAGTGAAACTGTGTGCATTTCCAGAAATGTTGAGAACCAAGGGGCACATGTTTTAAGTCCTTAAGCAAACGTGGCACAAAGGCAAAATATTTTTAAGCATCAAGTGGTTAAGATTGTGAACACACTGCACGGAGGATGTAGATGAAACTGTGAATTTCAAAGCGAATCGAATAGTTAGCTGAAGGGTAAAGGGTAAAACAATTGTTCTGAGTATCTCTTAAAGAGGTCCGGCACAGTTTTGTATCTGGATGATATGAAAGCATAGTTATTGGTGCAAAAAAACGGTATTGAGGCAGATGATCAGCCATGATAGGGGTGAATGGCACAGCATGCTCAAGGGGCTGAATGGACTACTGTTGTTGCTATGAATGTCCCCTCCTGTGCTGTGATTCTATTAAGTCTAAGCAGATTTTATCTCAGCATGTTTGACTACTTGGCAACCTTAGTCTGATTTATTTAATTCATCTGTTTGGATTGAGATAATTCACACAAGCATTCATCAGGACAGTTCCTGTTTCTCAGGTGTTTGTATATATTGGTGGCAATTGGTACAGATTATGATTTGGAGGAGTCAAATAAATATTACTCAAAAATTGTTTTAAGTGCTGAATAATGTTCAACTTAAGTAAATTTGAAATTTAAATGTTACCTGTTTAAATGCACTAAATATTATTGCAAAATATTTTTGAATTGTCTGCTTACTGGAACGATGGAATTTTGTTCTCTGACATAAAAAATGTGTTGTAAAGAACATTTTATGAAAATATATATCATAAGCTGTAGTATACCAGAGACAGCATATTGTATTTCATATATTCGTTGAAGAGCCACAACAACAAAAAACCAAGTACAAATATAGCATTTCGAGTACATACCAAAAGTCTTAATATATAGAAAAAGGCTTGTAAGGTTCATGACAAATATTCCCTGTGACAGATTGTACATTTTGTCTTATTCTGCCCTTTAGTTTATTTTAATTAATGCCAGTAGGCAGGATTGATTTTCATGTCTGGTAGTTAGGATCTTTGAGAATCCCAAAGGTCATCTGTACATTGTGCTCTGTCTTTTGCCACCGTGTTGGATGGAAGACATTAGTTATATCTCTCACTGTTGCAGATGGCCTGTGAATAAAGACATCAAGTTAATAGGCAGGATGACAAGCAGCTATAGCGTCTGGTGCTCTGGTTGTGTAAATGGCAGGTCAGCACTGATTTCAATACATTTGAGGCCCAGAGTCTTGAGCTTTGGAGGTTCAAAAAAAAATTGATGGGAACACATGCTGCCACACCAGCACATGAATTAAATAAATGAGAAAGCAGCAAGATGTATTTACAACACTGTTAATCCCAATTTATTTCTTTAAAAATTTACATGACCGAGAAATAAATGTCTTAATGGTACTTTATGTCTCATATGTATGTTTATGTTTGAAAATTGATTACTGTAACAATAAATGTCACTTAAGAAAAAAACAATCTGGAGAAGACATTCCTGCCATGATGCAATCTTACTGATCTTAATTTCTTCTCTTTCTGTTGGGAATTCTTCGACTTTGTTTGTGGCGCTTCTGGTTGTTTTGTCAGTAGCTCAGCCTTGCTGTATCTGGACATTTTGCTTCCTTATAAAACTCCACTCATAATGTTCAGTTAACTTAGGCTTTAATTATCATTCCAATCGGCTAATAAAGAAGTAATGTGTGCAGCAGACAGTGCAGAGATAACTATCATTTACAAGTGTTAATGTGTTTCACTTTGCACTCTTCCCATTGGAGTTGCTGAAGGTATGATGGCTCTGGATAAAGTTCTGCCACCCACATGTTTTCTAACTGTTGGCTTTTGTACCTTTGGATCAAGTAAGCTGTTATTTGTTGGGCAAAATAGAAATCTGAAATGAATCCGAAAACATAGTGCTAGCAATTACATACAAAAGCAAAATGCTAATTGACCTGGAACTGTATGTTGTTTTTCTCTTCTCACGTGCTGCCAGGCCTGATGAGCATATTCAGCATTTTCCAGCAACAATATATAATTACACTCTGGTGATGTGGCAAAAACAAAATCAACAATTTGTTTCATTTTCCGTATTTTAGAAATAAAATTATTTCCCATTTTGTGGTCAAAAAAGGAAGTATTTTCCCAGTTGTGCATTGATTATCTTGTAGTGCCAACATTTTAAATTTAAGCAAGATCAACAAAATGCATTGTGCTGTGGCTGTAAGTGAAGGAAAGCATCACTGAGGAGTCATCAGACAAGCATGGGCACCAAGGGAAAATGAGGAGCTATTAAAGAATGGCTTTTCTTTTTGTGTTTTCATGGGATGTCAGCATTGCTGGCAACATCAGCATTTGTGGCTCATCCCAAATTATTCTTGAAAGATGATTGTGAGCCACTGTCTTCAGCTGTTTTCTCTCTCTCTCTCTCGTCTTTAGCATTTGTGGCTTAGATTATACAAGCAAGGGGGTTGTTTTGGAGCTTTAAAAACCTTCAGTTAGGCCAGAGCTGGAGTACAATGTGTGATTCTGGTTGCCCCACTGTAGGAAGATGTGATTTAGGGATGCAGACGGGATTGTCCAGGTTGTTGCCTGGGATGGAGCATTTTAGCTGTGAGTAGAGGCTGAATATGTTCAGATTGTTTCCTTTAAAGCAGAGACGGCTAAACAGGGTGTGGCCTGATTGAGGTAGCTGAAAATATGTTGCTGGAAAAGCGCAGCAGGTCAAGCAGCATCCAAGGAGCAGGAGAATCGACGTTTCGGGCATGAGCCCTTCTTCAGGATTGAGGTAGACAAGATTATGAGGAGCATGGACAAAGTGGATTGGGAACAGCTATTCCCCTTAGTTTGAAGGCCATAATTTTGAGGTGAAGGGCAGAAGGTTTGAAAGGGATTTAGGAAAGATCTTTTCACCCAGCGGGTGGGAATCTGGAATGTTCTGCCTGGAAGGGCAGTAGAAGCAGGAAACCTCACGAACTTTAAGAAAGTACTTGGATGAGCACTTGAAATGTCATAGTGTTATGTGTCAAGTGCTGGAAAGGGGGATTAGTGTAGATAGGTCAGTGCAGACTTGGTGAGCCAAAAGGCCTCTTCTGTGCTGCACGACTAAATGCTGCGGTTTGTTATAAATGCACCTGCAATCCTGAAAGAGAGTTCAAGGATTTTGGTCCAGTGGCACTGAAAGAACAGCAATATATTTACAAATCAGGATGGCATGTTCCTAGAGAAGTTGGTGGCATTCCTCTATGTCTGCTATCCTTGTCCTTCTAGTGGCAGGGTGGTTGTTGGTGGATTGATTTGGAAACTCAGGTGCTCAGTTACATGCCACAGAATTGCCAGTCTTTGACGTGCTCTTGCAGCCATGCTATTTATTTGGGGATCTGTCTTTCTAGTCAATGGCAATGCCCAGGATTCAAGATGGTGGCAAAGTAGCAGTGCAACTGTAGGCTCCTCAGCCCAAAACCTGTCTGTTCAGTCCACTTTCCTTTATTTTTCTTGCTCTGCTTTTTTCAAATGTTCCCATTTATCATTGTATCTTTCTTTTGACAACTTCAGCGGAAAGTGTCTTCTCCCGGCCCAGGCCCAGCAGTGAAGTGGCTACCTTAGGCCTGGAATGGTGATATAGGCCTGGCACCCGGCGCAGTGGTTTCCCTGTATGGTGGCCTTGCCCCAGCTTAGAGGTCTTATCCTCACTTTGGAGGTGGCTTCTGGGTCTTCCAACGGCCTAGCGAGGAGGTCTCAGCCCAGCCTTCCTTGGCGGACTCAGCCCGGTTTTTCACATCTTATTTATAACCTCTGTCATTAATTTAGGTGCCATGGTATGGCAACGTATGATAAGATGATCCATGTTTGATCTTATGATGGAAGGAAAATCATTAATGAAGGAAGATCATTAATGAAGGATGAAGATGTTTGGGCTGAAGAGACTACCCTGGGGTGCTCCTAAGATGATGTCCTAAGACTGTTATAATTTGTTTCCAACAATCACAATCAATTACTTATGTTCTGTTTTGCAGCAAGTCTCATTCACCGCCATTTCCGATCTTGCCTCCCAATGCTTTCAGTTACCTTCTGAGCATGATAAGCGTTGGTCCTGTGTGGGATCAGTCCTGGGGCTGCTGGCTAAAATGAGGCTTGGGGACTTTCATTTACCCTCTGGGTGTGAGAGGAGTCCGAGCTGTCTGGGGGCATGGTCCAACATTGCTGGTTAGGTTTGAAGGACATGTCTAAGGTAAGTTATTTGGTTTTCAAGCAGCTGATATTAAGAATATTGTTGATACTCTTATTATTAAGGGTGTCTTAACAATGCACTTAGCAAATCATAGAATTATCAGAGTTTATATAGCTTTACAAAAGGGAAAGCGTATTTGACAAGTTTAAGTTTTTTTGATGATGTAGGTAGCACAATAAAGGAGAGCCAGTACATGTACTGCAAATGCTTGGATTTCCAAAAGCTGTTGGATAATGTGCAATGCAAAAGGTATCCAAGAAAAAGACCCATGAACTAGACATAATATTAGCACCAATAGAAGATTGTTTAACAAGCAGGAAGCAGAGAATAGGGATAAACAGTGTGCTTTCAAGTTGGTAGCAATTACTATGGAGTATTGCAAGGATCAATGCTGGGGCCTCAGCTATTTACAATATATATTAATGACTTAGATGAAGTGAACAAGAGAATTTATCCAAGTTCAGTAACAACACAACCTGTGTGGGACAGAAAGAAAAAGCACAGCAGTATAGACCGGGCAAGTTGGAGACAGTTGATTGTGTTGTCATTATCCTAGAAGTTGAGGCAGATAGGCTAATGCTCCAGGGACAATAGTTCACGTATCACTCCAGCGACTAGAGTAGTATAGGTTCAATAAATAGTAAAAAAATTAGATTAAAAGCTAACTAATCTCAATAAAGGTGACCGTTGTTGATTGTTGTAACAGTCTGTTGGTTACTATCCCCTTTTTATTGTGTTGTCCTGGAAGGGCAAAAAGAGCCTTGGCTTTCTGCTGAGGGGTTGTAGGGTATAGTCAGCCCCCTCGTTATCTCTTCATTTTCTTTACCTGCCTGTTTGCAGTTTTCTTGACTTTTTACAAGTGTAACATTCCATGGGTCTCACATTGAACTTTGCCAGACAGCACTGAATTAACATCTGCAGTCTTTATTTTTGCTTGTAGCAGCCCTCCTCAATTAAAAACACACTTGCACACGTTTTGGTTTAAACTTAAAATATGCCTATAGTAATTCAGTGTTCTGTTCAATGTCATGACATTGCTTGACTGCATCACCTAATGTCCGAGTTGGTGGAAATTAAAAAGGAGCCCCCCAAAATAACAAAAGTAGCTAGAGAAAATGTCAACCAAAATGGTTGAAAATTAAAATTATTTTGTACCTTGGTAGTATCTTAGGTCTAATCACCTTCATTAATTACGTCCATTCATAAGGTCAGGAATGGCACATATACAATATATGCCACTATTCATGGCTCCTCAGATGCTCAAGCAACCCATGTCCCTTTGCAACAAAACCTAACAAGATCAGAATTAACATCAACAGTTGATATTTGGTAGCATTGGCATCACTGAATCTTCGAGGAGAAAGTGAGGTCTGCAGATGCTGGAGATCAGAGATGGAAATGTGTTGCTGGAAAAGCGCAGCAGGTCAGGCAGCATCTAGGGAACAGGAGAATCGACGTTTCGGGCATTAGCCCTTCTTTCCTGAAGAAGGGCTAATGCCCGAAACGTCGATTCTCCTGTTCCCTAGATGCTGCCTGACCTGCTGCGCTTTTCCAGCAACACATTTCCATCACTGAATCTTCCACTACCAACATCCTGGAGGTTTTCATTGACCATGAACTGAATTGGACCAGCTCTATAAATCCTATGAGGACAAGAGCAGGCTGGGAATTCTGCAGCAAGTAACTCATCTACTGACCCCTGATAGCTTGACACCATCTGCAAAGCACAGTCAGGCGATTACGATGGGATACTCCCTCAGTACCTGGGTGAATGCAATTCTGACAATGCATGAGATTTGACACCACCTGGGTCAAAGCAGACCACTTGATTGTCAATCATCCACACCTTCAAAATTCATTACCTCCATTATCAACATCAGTTGCAGCAGTGTGTATAATCTACAAAATTTCTTTGACAACACCTTCCATCTACCACCTTGAAAATCAAATGCGTGGGATTACCATGACCCACTAGTTTCCCCCGAGTAGCAACATCCTTGATTGTTTTTTCTTCATTATCGTTATGTCAAGATCCAAGAATCCCCAACCTGACAACACTGTGAGTGAACCTACACCAAATAGTCTGCAGCAGTTCAAGAAGACAGCACACCCTCACCTTCTGAGAAGCAATTAGGAATGGATAGCAAATGCTCAGCTAACCAATAATGTCCACATCCTGTGAAAGAATTTAAAAAGTGAATGGAAAACTCATTATCCAGGGGAGTGCTATGTGAGCAAGTTACTTTTGTGAAAAGAATGGAAAAACTGAATAAAGGCGTGAAACCTTTAAAGGCTGATGTTCAGAGAGACTTGAATGTACCATTGCAACGTTAACCTGCAGGTATGTCAAGTAATTGGAAAAGCGAATGGCGTGTTGACCTTTATTGCAACAGCCTTGGAGTACAAGAATAGGAAGGTTTGGACTTTGGTGAGAGTACATTTGGAATACTTCGCACAATTTTAAGTCTTCAAGTTTAGGGAAACATATGCTTGCTTTGGATGCTATAAAAAGGTTCACAGGGTTGTTCCTGGGAAGTGTGTGTTATCTGATGATGGAGCCGCTCCATAAACTGGGCCAATGTACTCAGCGGTTTAGAAGAATAAGAGGTAACCATAGTGAAACATACCTGATTCTGAAGGGACTTGATACGGAGGTTGTTTCTCCCAGCTGGCAATTCCAGAAAACTGGGCCCACAACACTCAAGAACCTTGACGCCATCCAAGACATAGCATCCCGCTTGATTGGCACTGCATTCACAAGAATCCACTGACACTCAGTAGCAGCGGTGTGTACTATCCAAAAGATGCATTGCAGAAATTCTCTAAGGATCCTCAGATAGCACCTTTCAAATCCACAACCACTTCCATCTAGAAGGACAAAGGCAGCAGATATATGGGAACACCACCACCTTCAAGTTCCCCTCCAAACCACTTGCCATCCTGACATGGAAATATATTACAATTCGTTCATTGTCGCTGGGCCAAAATCCTGGAATTCCCTCCCTAATGGCATTGTGGGTTAGCTCAGGTGGACTGCAGTGGTTCAAGATGGAAGCTCACCACCACCTTCTTACACTTTTGGATTCTGATCTCCAGCATCTGCAGTCCTCTCTTCCTTCTACCATCTTCTCAAGGGCAACTAAAGATGGGCAATAAATGCTGACCAGTCAAATGATGCCCACATCCCACAAATAAATATTTATTTTTTAAAACATCCTCTGGATAATGGGTTAAACATTTAAGACTGAGTTATGGAGGAATCCCTTCAGTCAGGATTGAGAAGCTTTGAAATGTTGCTCCCTGAGGGTTGTGGATGTTCCCATCATTACATGTTCCAAACTGAAGTGTGTAGATTGTTTATCTCTGAGGATATTGAGGAGTATGCGAATTGGGCCGGAAAGACTTGAGGCACAATATTGCCTATGACCATCATGAAGAGTGGAGCAGGCCATGATGGCTTATCATCTTTGCACTTCTCATTATCTCCATTTTTCTCTCACCAAATCACTCTGGCACTCAGATCTCTTACTGTCTCTCTTTGAGGTGGATCATTTTACTATACAGTTACACTGAATTGGAACATTTAATCACAATTGCCTCCATCAAAAACTAAACTTGCAGCTCTGACCCTGTATGTATTCCTTACAATTAATCTACAGAATAAAACCTGCCATTAGTGATCCTAAAGCAGCAGTAACAAAAGCTGTGGAGATTTTCAAGGCTTACACCATTCTAATCTCATAGTTTGGTAAAGATGCATGATGGTGACAGGAATTAAAGGTAAAGCACGATGGGAGATATACTCACATTTTAGTATAAGCAGATATATGCAGACATATATTAACTGTGTATTTGTTGATCTATGCATTTATATATGCAGAACAGCTTCGATTATCCAAATAAGACAGGTGGGGAGTATTTTGCTTGGATAACTAAGAGTTCGGCTAATGTATTGTTCAGACAATGGATAGTATTTTTTACAGGACCTTGAGATTTTGTTTGGACAATCTGAAATTCGGATAATGGTGTTCAGTTAATCGAGGTTGTTCTGTGTATAAATATATAGAATATATACAATATATAAATGTATACAATATATAGTATATGTTTTTCATGTTTTAATTGATGGCAAGAATTAAAAGACAGCTGTATAAATATAAGTTTTCATTGTTGATATAAATATTAAACTCAGTTCCAAGCTGGTGTTGATTCTAGTGATGGAACTGGATTGCTTTCCTAATTTTGAATGACAGGATAATTGATATAATATAATTATATGAGCATAATGGTATGAATTAATGTTGCTGAAGAAATTATTAGATCCATTGGTACAGTAATAGCAGTAACTTGTAAGACTATAACACCTTTAGTTTTGCAAATTTTTTATTAGTTCATGGGATATGTGATCACCACTGGCAAGGCCAGCATTTATTGTCCATTTCGAATAGGCCTTCATTAGGTGGTGGTGGTTTATACAGGAATTCACAATTACTTCTCGAAAAACTACACTGAGCCAAAACTGGGGCAGGAGACAAAAGGAAAACCTAAAGAACTGTTGATGCTGTAAAACAGAAATTGCTGGAAAAGCTCAGCAGGTCTGGCATCACCTGTGCAGAGAAATCAGTGTTAACATTTCAGGTCAAGTGACCCTTCCTCAAAACTGGAGACAAAAGGTTTGGTTAATTTGGTGTGTTTTAAGGCATGTCTTAAAGGAAAAGAGAGAAGTAGAGAGGTTTAGCAACCAAATATCTATTGTTTATGGACTCAATATAGTGCTTTGTCTGTGGAAAGGAAAAAAAATTGTTGTGACTTTAACATTTATGAGCTCAGGGAGGAAGACAATTTGCACATTGCACTTGTTAATCTGTTCTCTTTGGTAATATTCAAGTGTCAAGCTTTCTTTATCATCATGGGAGTGGGGCTGTAATTATGGTGAAAGCATAAATCACTTTTGGATGTCTATTGGAAAAATCATAATTGCAATGAAGTTTAGTCTTTTTTTAAGTTAACTAGTATAACACGTGATGTTTAATTAATCCTGCAGCAGTTGTGTCAAGGATGCAAGATGTCTGGTAATCAGTCATTTCATTTTAAAGTGATTACACTTTATTCCTTCATTTTAGAGGAGATGAAAAATGTACATCTTCAGAACAATTTGCTTAGGTCTTTAGTCCTTTGACACACAAACCATCGAAGTATCTTTCTTCTTGTGGTGACCCATTGATTAGTTAGAACTACTCTGATCCTGACACTTTAAAAGCTTAGTTGATCTGTCAGCTCGCACCAGCAACATCATTCCCCTCCACCCCAATCTAATTATACTGAACAAGTGACAAAGGTAAAGAGACTAGTCTATCTTCAATGTCAGTCTGGCACTGCGTAAATTAATTTGTTTCAGGTTTGTGTGTTTGAAAAAGCAAAGGAGGATTTGAACGTATCAGGACATGGCACAAAGCCAAGTTGAGGGGGAGGTGGGGGTTGGTGACAGGGCTAATGTCAGGGAAGCTGATCCACATCAGTAATTGGAGCAGTTTTACTTTGTGTGAGCTATCCTCTGTATAGCTCGGCCAAAGCCTGTGGTAAGTTGAGGGAATCCATTGACATTGAAGGCCGTTTGAAGTTGGCTATATCTAAAAGAACAAAGGTCTCCACAGCTCCTTCCTGCCTTCCACACAACAGGCAGTGGATGATCTCCAAAGCAGTTCTTGTTCCATGACAGCAGTAATTGTTTATTGCTGTGGGACTGCAGCTCTCAAAATCTAAGAAATGCAAGTCTAGAAAGCAGAGCTATCCTGGGCTAAGCAACTTCCAAATTAAAAGAATCTTAAATAAAGCTCAGCTGCTGTTTGTTCAGTGGAAATGCTTTTATCTTGATTTTCTCACCTGAATGAAAAATGCCAGTCGGGGCCACATCAGTTACCTGCCGACTTGCTGAAAATGATTGATGAGCTGCCTCAGGCACTGGAGTATACTTTGTCAACCACTCATAATTTATACATCTTATCTCTGTCAGAACAAAAGACTGGTTGGGGCTCGTAGACACGTTGGCTGTTTGGGTTATGCAGTTCAGTACAAACTGATAATTTTGATATCCGTCTGCTCGCTCCTTCATCAGACCTCGTCAGTTTGTCTCTGTTCCTGGGCTGTATAAACTAAATTTTTGCTTAAACCTCTTCGTGGCTTTGGCAGCTTATGGGAAGTGCAAGCTGTGTGGCAACTTTATACATGACACAAGGTGTTATTTGAAAGGCAACAAAGAACTGAAATGAAGGATAATATCCACCTGTCACAATACAATGAGGTGATAATCCATCTGAGGATTTGGGGTGATGTCATTAATTGAACAATCATCTATAAATCTGACTATCTGACCCCAAGATTTGATTACCTCCATAAATTCACTTCTGATTTGTCATCTTTATCGCTTCGATCAAACTTTTAAAAAGTGTTCTTTCACTTTTACAGTATTCCCAGTCCATGTGGGGCTATTACCTCATTTTGGATGCAACAAAGGCAGCAATGACAGCCAAAGAAACTTACTAAATTGGAATTCTAAAGAGTCTTGCTGAGAAGGAGTAAACATCACCCAGGAGATTTGTAATTTAGTGCAATTATCAATTGCTACAATAACCTTACCTGAAATGTTGATGTGTTATTTCAGTGAGGACACTAACAGTCTCAATGGTGATAAGCACCAACCACCAACAACTCCTCCCTCCCAAAAAAGAAGGGTTGAACAGATTGCCAATTTGCAAAATGCGACCTGGCTGAAATAGCTTTCCATTAAAGAACTGTTCACCATGTGTGATATTGACTCTAAGGAGGATAAAAAGAATTTTAAAAAGTCAAATTCGGCATTTGCCTTAGGACACACTATGTTACAATTATTATGATCCATGATTTGAGTGTATATTAGGTTCCACTGCCTGCAGTGTTAGTTGATCTCTTTGCTTCCATGTATTTATAGATTAAAGACATATTTGTTATGTTTTCATAAATCTTAGATCTTTGCAGGAGATCACAAATAGGAGGGTTATGAGCCAAAGTATTTCTTTCCTGTTTTAATTTGAGTCTTCAACTCAAGTACTCTTCTACATTGTGTGCATGTAGTTCAAACATTTTTCTAAGAAAATCAACAATGTGTTCCACTTAGTGAGCATCAATATTCTACAATACAAGAAGCTCAATAGCTATTTTCTTTTATTAATGATGCATCCTTTCATCAGCTCTATGCTTTTTGTGATCAATGTATTCACATTTTTTTTATCATATAACTTAGGAACAAAATCTAAATTAAAAGTTTTTAAATGTTCACTTCCATACATGTACCAATCCCATGAAGATGTGTGAGACATTACTTGTGTCTGTTTAGTTAGGTTTAAATTACATCTCTATTTTTATGAGTGCTAAATTATTGCCTCTGGTGCTTGATCAAACTTACATTAAATTATTTTAAAGAAGGATATTGCTTCTGCGAATGGTTCACATATATTTAAATTGGGGAAAAACACTAAGTTTAATTTTACAACTTTTATTTTTGTTTCCTGTTGTATCTGGGTCTGAATGAATAAATAATTGACAGAGTACAGTAAGTACCTCTCATTGTGATGATAACTTGTGAACTTGGTGAGTGTGAAGACTGTGTAGGACATAGATACATCAAAGCCATCCTGTAAGATAATGGCCACTCTGATCAGATCATTGCTCACTGTGTATCATGCAACCTCATAAATGGGACTGGCAAAGTGATGACTGCACTTAACCACTTAGTGGGCAGCATGGTGGCACAGCGGTTAGCACTGCTGCCTCACAGCGCCAGAGACCCGGGTTCAATTCCCGCCTCAGGCGACTGACTGTGTGGAGTTTGCACATTCTCCCCGTGTCTGCGTGGGTTTCCTCCGGGTGCTCCGGTTTCCTCCCACAGTCCAAAAATGTGCAGGTTAGGTGAATTGGCCACGCTAAATTGCCCGTAGTGTTAGGTGCAGGGGTAAATGTAGGGGAATGGGTCTGGGTGGGTGCGCTTCGGCGGGTCGTTGTGGACTTGTTGGGCCGAAGGGCCTGTTTCCACTGTTAGTAATCTAATCTAATCTAATCTTAACCAACCTGTACTTGTGAAACTCTCAGCACAGTGACCAACATTAGCTGTGATGCAGGATTGGATAATATTTGCTAAATAATCCTGAGTGTTAAGAATTGTCCTGACAACTCATTTAAGATTTCAGTTCATCTCACAGTACGGCGCACTTGTTGAAAGCTGCATATATGAATACACTATGCTTGGAGTCTGTCTCGGCACAAAGAAGAAGGGTTGTGACAGGTATTTAGTTATCTCCACTCTGGAATATTTTTGCAGGAGTTCCTCAGTGTAGTGTCCTCAGTCCAATCACTTTTAGCTGCTTCCTCCATGATCTTCCCTGGATCATAAAGTGAGAAGTAGGATATTTGCTCACGTATAAGTCCAACACCCATTCGTGGCTCATCAGATCCTGTCATTGGCAAATGCCCAAACACAACAAGACATGGCCAATATCCAGGCTTGGGCCGACAAGTGACAAGTAATGTTTGCATCGCACCAGGGTCAGGCAATGTCTTTCTCTACCAAGCGAGAATATAACCATCACTGAATCCTCCACTATTAACTAACCGCCGGGGTTAGCGTTGATCAGAAATTGAACTGGACTAGTCATCAAAATGCTGTGGCTACAAATGCAAGTCCACAAAGGTACAATATCCTGCAAAGTCAGAATTGGCTTATCAAGATTCAACAGGCACAAATGAGAGACAAGGGAAGTCTCACTATCCACAGAGGATTGGCCATATCAGAGGCCCAATGGTGTGGTCCTGAAAATGTATTTTGAACACCGGAATCATTTTAACATTGCTAATAGGCTATTGGAGGATGAATACTTGGTCATCCCAACTTTGAGAAGGCATCTTGGGGAAGTTGCACAAAAGACACTTGAGAATCTCCAAGTGCAGGGTTTGAATTTGGTCATCTTTGTGGTCTGTTGGGATCTCCAGGGACATTGAAAACTTGTTGCCAATTGTCAGACATATGCCTCCGCAGGCCAGAACAAAGAGAGCCTTGAATAGCCAATCCATGTTTCACCAGACCTTGGGAACACGTAGGGATAGATTTATTTTCAATGTTGGGATTTTGTTTCATTGATATCGATTATTTCTCCTGATGGACCAAGGTTAAAACTTTGCATATGATGACTCTGGAAGCGGTTATCCAAACTTTGCATCCGATTTTTGCAATGCATCACTCATGGTCATTTCAGACAATAGGCCAGTGTTTCAGCCTCTTTGCAGCCCATTCTGAAAATATCACAATTCACCACTGAGCGGCCAAAGGTGGGGCAGAATAGTGAAGTAACTCTTGCAGGACAATTCTGACTTCTGCATAGTGGTATTGAAATATAGGTTTACACCACTCCAGTGAAGTATGTTACTGTTAAAGCTACTGATAGACAAGAAGCTCAAAAACCTGTCTCCTAACCTGTCTAAGACATTGGTTCTGCACTTACCCCTACAACACTGGAGAATAATCCTATCACACACAGCAGACCATACATTACAATAATCACTATTGTGCAAGGAATCTGCCAGAACTAGGAGTGGGACAATAGATGTAGATTACAGATACCAATACAAAAGCTATGATTGCCCATTGAGATGTAAACCAATGGAGACTGTACATTGTCAATACTGCCAAAGAAGTTATCTGAAGGAACCTTACAAACCTCATTCCATTGTGTTGAGCCATCTATAGATGATTAATTATTGGGATGAACCAAATAATGAAACTGGGAGCAAAGGAGAATAATAGACCTTGGGCTGTTCCAACAACAGTCCAATTCAACTGCCTTCTACCCCAAAAAGCTGTCATTCTTCCAAGTCCAAAGTAAACTTATTTTGGGCGAATCATTTGAATTTGTGAAGTCAATGATTTATGGGAAGATGGGATTAAATTAAATCTAACATATCATGATGATCCAAGGAAAAAAAGACTTGTGGGTAAAGAAGAAATGGCATATATGGATTAGCAAGGAGATTGGGTAATGCTTCCTGCATTCAATGTGAAAATATCATGGGGACTTGGTGAGAGTAAAGAAGACAAGCAGGAGGCTGGAAGAATACAGCAAGCCAGGCAGCATCAGGAGGTGGAGACATCTGATGTTTTGGGTATAACCCTTCTTCAGGAAAGAAGGAGCAGGTTGAGGACAGACCTGAAGCTATTGTGCTCCTGACAGAGTCTGTGAAATAAGTCATGTCATCTGTAGATAGTTGCAGTGATAGAATAGTGTTTGTTCAGCACGACTGTTCTAGTTAGAACAGAGGGGTGGCAATCTCCATCTACACTGTACCATTTCTGACATGAAGGAGCGCACACATAGAACATATCCTTGCACGAGTGAGGAACAAGTGAAAATTAAGCAGTGATTTTTTTCTAAAGGAGCTAAAGGGAGAGGCTGAACTGGCTGGGGCTGTTTTCCCTGGAGCGCGGACGCTAAGGGGTGACCTTATAGAGGTTTACAAAATTATGAGGAACATGGATAGGATAAATAGACAAAGTCTTTTCCCTGGGGCCGGGGAGTCCAGAACTAGAGGGCATAGGTTTAGGGTGAGGGGGGAAAGATATAAAAGAGACCTAAGGGGAAACTTTTTCATGCAGAGGGTGGTATGTGTATGGAATGAGCTGCCAGAGGATGTGGTGGAGGCTGGACAATTGCAACATTTAAGAGACAATTGGATGGGTATATGAATAGGAAGGGTTTGGAGGGATATAGATTGCGTTGGGATATCTGGTCGGCATGGACGGGTTGGACCAAAGGATCTGTTTCCATGCCATACATCTCTATGACTCTAAACTTAATGGATTAGAATTCCAAGCCATCTTGTCACTTGTCAGGACTTCCATCCAACTGCAAAGAAATAATATGTCAATTCCGATCCAAGCCAGTTTGTGGGATAGAAAGCAAGCTATCTTTCTTTGTGGATCGAGTTTATTAAGCACTCAATCTTACAACTCATTTCACCCACTAAATCCTGTTCCCGCTTTATATCTACCTAGTCAATTAATGAAACAATTAACCTCAATCATACTAGTAATGTGAATACAACAGAAGCATAATACCCTAGGAAAAATAAATAAATGGAAAAATTCCTGGTGTTTGGAAAGGATGTGCTAAGAAGTTATGCAGAAGCTAAAGTGTTATATTTTCCAATATTGGATTGTGAATATATAGCATAACAATATTCTTAAATGGGTTGACATATATTAATTAGTTAGCCATGTACTAAACAGTAAATAGATTTTTCCAGAGGTTAAGTTTTACAATGGTGGTCCTTTATTTGCTTGAGAAATTATTGGCATTTCAAGATCTTCTGCAGAAGTGGTGACATCTGGCTTTCAGATGCTAGTGGTAGGCCAGTGGTAATGCTCCCATCTATTTAATGAGATGTTTGTGGTTTCAAGTCATACTCCAGGACTTTACCACAATCCTGACAGATATTCTTGTGCCAAATTTAGGAACAGCTCCACGATTGGAACTGTTGACCTCTTCAAGTGGATATGAGAAATCCCAAAGCACTATTTAAAGCAGAAAGGCAGGGCAATTATCCAAACCAGCTTTTCTCCCCAATCACCATCAGCTTGCTATATCCCCAGCAAATTGACTGTATTACTGAGATATCAGGAGCAGGCCTGATCTCCATATAATCACTACATCTGAGTCATTATCATAATAAAAGCAAATGTTAAATGTAACGAGAAATAAGCCATGCTTCATTATTAGAAATTACAAATATAAACAGGCTGAGCTGGTTTTCCAAGAGAGTGAAGGGTGAGTGATATCCAGGCAGCATTGGAAGAGACAAGTCTAGTGGTGACAATGACTGCAGTAAATATTTCGACAGCAGAAGCGGGCACAGATTGTAATGCTGGAATGGAAGGGACATTTTTGTAAGATCAGAGGCTCAGTTTCGGTACAAATGCAATGTTAAGGGGGTGGCCAGGGATAACAGTCATGACATATATTTGTCCTCATCATTATTCCCATTGATCAGGGATGATATAATGCAAGCTTCATGCTTTCTTTGTTTTCTAGTGTCCCATCAAAACAATCTCTCTGTAGGTGGAGAGGACAAGGAAAGTTTGTTTTCAAACCCGGTTCTCACGTCTTTCCTTCTACTCTTGTTGGTTCTCCACAGCAGAGTTGATGTGGTCAATTTCCAGTTGTGTTATTGGCTTGTTAGATGAGTCATCGCTAGATGGTGCAATCACTAGTAAGATCCTCCCTCAAACCAATGTAATTTTGCCCTGAATTTGATGATTGCCTCAGAGTGTCGTTAAAGCATGTTTTGTCCTCCTTGAGATTGGGTGCTTTCTTTAAGTTGTGAAAAGAAGATCTGCTTTGGAAGCTGAGAATTTGGCACGGAGGTGCAGTGTTCTGATTGCCTGAGCTGATTTCACATGACAGGGTTATTTTCATGGATTCTGGATCAGTGATGCTGGAAGAGCACAGCAATTCAGGCAGCATCCGAGGACAGGCAAAATCGATTTTGCCAAACGTCGATTTTGCCTGTCCTCGAATGCTGCCTGAATTGCTGTGCTCTTCCAGCACCACTGATCCAGAATCTGGTTTCCAGCATCTGCAGTCATTGTTTTTACCAGGGTTATTTTCATACTGTGTTTTTAACATAATGTAACATCACAAGGTGCTTCACAGGCACATTGTAATCTAAAATGTGACCATGTTTCAGAAGAGGAGGTATGAGACCAGGTGACCAAATGCTTGGCCAAAGAGCTAGGTTTTAAGATGTTTCTTAAAGGAGGAAAGTGAGGTACAGACTGAGATGTGTAGGAAGGAATTCCAAAACTTAGGGCCTAACCATTTGATGTCATTGGCCATCAATGTGGAATGATTAAAATTGGCGACATTCAAGATGCCAGATGTAGAAGAATACGCGTATACAAAGTTGCAATAGTCTAGGGGGACTGTAGGGATGCTGTCTCATTAGAGCAATCAATTGACGGTGTGCTCAACCTGAGAGTCACTATGTCTTAGGTGCGGGGAGAACACAGCTAAATTGCAGGGTTGAGGACCAAAGGATTAATGGGATTGTGGTATGGGTCGAACCTGATGACATTTGGATGTAGGTTTGTTCACTGAGCTGGAAGGTTCATTTTCAGACATTTCGTCACCATACTAGGTAATATCTTCAGTGAGTCTCTGGACGAACAGCTTCATCCAGAGACTCACTGAAGATGTTACCTAGCGTGGTGACGAAACGTCTAAAAATGAACCTTGCAGCTCAGCGAGCAAACTACATCCAGAACCTCACGCTGAGCTACAAATCTTCTCAAAACTCGTGATGACATTTGTCTTTGACTGTTTTATCAGAAGAAATTGTGGCTCTTATGTGACGGATTATTAGACAAGTTGCCTGAAGTGTGTGGAGAGATTGTGGCAAAGACAAACTAGGTTTCCATTAATTCTTTGGTATTTTGTCACATCTGTGTGTTCTTTTTGCTGTTTTATATTATTTTTCTTCAGCACAATTTCCTTAGTTTCCCGTGCTGTGTATAATCAACATTAAAAACCGTAAAAGAAGCCTACTTAAAACGTATTGACAACATTCTTCTAGAATTTTCTGCTGGGAGGTGGAGGGCAGAGAGTGGGATTTAAGGAGATGTTTGCTGCTTTTTATTACTTCATTACAAAATTGCATTTGTCATTTTTTTTAAAAGCCAGTGAAAATGTGTGCATTGACATTAATTATGCAGGTGAGGCTATTGAGTATGTTCTACTAACTCATTTGCTTTGCCAAAGAAATTATAGAGGCGACCTAAATGTTTACCAGCCATTGCTGTATATAGAACCCTACATTTAATGGAGAAAAACTGTTTTTGCTGATCCTTCATTTATATTAGCCACATTTTGACTTTGATAAATGGTTATTGAGAAATCTTTAACAGAGTTCTTTTAAGTGAAAAGTGAATTTATGGCACTGCACAGAGTTGTAGTTAGAGGTGATCATAGAATGGATAAACTGTATATTTTCTGGGTTTTGGCCTCTGTCCATGAGAACTTGCGCATCTAAATGACAGTATTATCCTGCCAAGGACATTATTTATTGTGTGTAATGTGTGGTTCGTTTTAAATGGGAGAAATGAGGTGCGGTAATTTTCCATACTGCAATACCCATTACCAAAGTCAAAGAATGTTCTAATATTCTGTTGCCTAAACATCTGTTAAGTCTTTAGCAAACCTTTCTATTACAATTATGCAAAAACAGACCCACTGGGCATACTGATTAAAAAGGATAAGCTGCAGGAATATCTAAAACTACAGACTTAGCTGAGAAATTTGCATGCTGTTTGAACAATGCAGTCTTGCCTTCAGATGGAAAATTTTATTGAAGTTATGGGATTTTTGTTTAATCACTGTGTAGTTAACAAAATAAAAAGCTTTACAGATCTCCAAATCACATCACTTGTAAGATATACATGCAAAGTTGAAATTGTGTACCTAAAATAAGAGAAGAAAGGATGCAGTAAACATGCTCTGAGGCATACAATTTGGTATTTATGCCTTTTGGAACAAAACATAAAATGTAGCGCAGTAAATAAGCAGGGTTTATTTATGTGTAAATTTTCTACAGTGTGTGTACTGATCTATAACGTTTGAGGTGGGGGGTTTTAGAAATAACAATGAACTACAGTGAGTGATGAAGTACTTATTAAAAAGAAATTGTCCACAAAACAAATTTTTTGCACAGACTCAGTGATACAGTATTTGTCATTGCACTTCAGAGCTTCACATCTGGTTCTTAAAAAGCATAAACTCTTGCAAATGGAGTACTTTATTTTGTCAAACATTTTTGTATGCTACCAAGAAATTATTGTTTTAATCTGAAAAATTTATAACTATAGTTTAAGTATGCCTCAGTTTGTAACACTATTATCTTAAATCTACATTTTGGTAATATCATGTTTATGTAGCTGAGTGTAACACTTTCCAACAGTGGTTGCAAATCAATAATAGCATCATAGATCATGCTTTGTTCATTTTTAATAGGCTATACATTCAAGGTAACCACATTGCAAAGTGTAAAGATATCATTATAACACCTTTTCTCAGTGAGATGTAAATGTATCATATTTTCAAGACTTACACTTCAAATAAACTGCTAAAATCTAAATGTTATTGTACTATTTGTTTAAATATTTAGAATTGTGACCGTAAAAAAGGACTTAAATGTTATTGGGTCATTTTTGAGACTAAGGATAGAGTGGGACAAAATTATTCATATGGTGTCAATGATTTGGCTTTAAATGTGCCCATGATATTACTAATACTTTTAATTCACGCCACAAAATGCTCTTCAGCATCATTGCAAGTAAACATCAGAGAAATATGTGGATAAGTCCATTTGTCTGTGTTCATTTTAGTTGTGCTATAAAAGATTTGCGCCTGAACTTCTCAGTTTGTTCTGTCTTATTCAAAATTACTGATTGTAAATGATTAGCTGGATTATGTGTATTGGAAGTGGATTGATTTGGTATTTTTATACATTACTCATACTTATCATGACTTAGAATCACAGAATCTTGCAGCAGAAAGATCAATTGGGTTTTTGCTGTTGTGGGCTCCTTTAATGTCCACTTGAGTCTCACACTGAGCCTTTACCCTGTAACCTTGAAAAATCACCCTTTTAAAACACTCCTTTGATTTCATCTCACTGAAGTGAGATATAGGATGTCTCACTTAAATTCAGGGTTGAGTTCTTGAAAATTTAACTTTAAGTGACTTTAAGTGAAGCAACTTTAAGTGAAGCATAGGGAATATTCCCTTCCATAAATAAAAACATGATTTAATTTTTTTGAAGAAGTGACAAAGAAGATTGGTGAAGACAGAGCGGTACATGTTGTCTATATGAACTTCAGCAAGGTGTTCGACAAGGTTCTGCATGGTAGACTGGTTAACAAGGTTAGATCATGTGGAATCCAGGGAGAGCTAGCCAATTAGATACAAAATTGGCTTGATTGTAGGAGACAGAAGGCGGTGGTGGACAGTTGTTTTTCAGACTGAAGGCCTGTGACCAGCAGTGTATCACAACGGTTGGTGCTTCGTTCACTGCTTTTCATCAGTTATATAAATGATTTGAATCTGAATATAGGACGTATGGTTGGTAGTTTGCTGATGACACCAAAATTGGAAATGTAGTGAACTGTAAGGAAGGTTAGGAGAAAGTGAGAACCTTGGATGGAGGTGAGGGGGGGGCGCGGGGAGGTATGGGCGCAGGTGTTTCACCTCTTGTGATGGTAAGGCAAGGTGCTGGGAGTGGAGGATGGGTTGGTGGTGGGGCGTAGACCTAACAAAGGAGTTGCAGAGGTAATGGTCTCTGTGGAATGCTGAAAGTGGTGGGGAGGGAAATATATTTCTGGTGATGGGGTCTGACTGTAGATGGCGGAAATAACGGAGGATGATGTGTTGTACCCAGAGGTTGGTGGGGTGGAAGGTGAGGACCATGGGGAGGTTCTGTCCTTGTTGCGATTGGAGGGGTAGGGTTCAAGGACAGAGTGCAAGAAGTGAAAGTGATGCACTGAATTGAATTTATTGTCTCTTGTACTGAGGCACAGTGAAAATCTTTGTCTCGTGAGCAATACAGGCAGATCACATGGATAAGTAAATAATAGGTAAACAGCAGCAAAAACACAGGTACAGGCGAATGTTAAGAGTTTGAGAGTCCATTCAGTATTCTAACAAGAGTAGAGTGGAAACTGTTTCGAAACCTGCCGGTGCATGTGTTCAGGCTTCTGTACCTTCTCCTGATGGTAGGGGATGTATAAAAATATTGCCAGGGTGGGATGGATCTTTGAGAATGCTGGCAGCCTTTCCTTGACAGCGGGCCCAGTAGATGGATTCTATAGATTGGAGATTGGCCTTTGTGATTGTCCGGGCCAAGTTCACCACTCTGTAACCATCTCCAATCTTGAATGGTAGAGTTGCCATACCATGTAGTGATACATCCCAAGAGAATGCTCTTGATGGAGCACCTGTAAAAGTTGGCAAGGGTATTCGCCGTCATGTCAAATTTCCTCAGCTGCCTGAGGAAGAAGAGAAATCGTTGGGCCTTTGTAATCAGTGCATTCACATGAAGAGTTCAAGAAAGCTTGTTGTGAATGACTACTCCCAGGAGCTTGACACTCTCCACTCGTTCCACCTCTGTGCTGTTAATATGTAGGGGGGCATGAGTAACATCTACCGAAAGTCTATAATGAGGTCCTTGGTTTTGCCGGCTTTGAGAGCTAGATTATTCTCAGTGCACAATTTTTCTAGGTCTTCCACCTCCCGTCTGTAGTCTGTTTTGTCGCCATCTGAGATTTGACAGACTATGGTGGTGTCATCAGCGAATGTGTAAATGACATTAGTCGGGTATTTGGTGACACAGTCATGGGTAAACAGTGAGTACAGTAGAGGGCTAAGTATGCACCCTGGGGGGCTCCAGTGTTGAGTGTTAGTGAGGATGAAATATTGTCCCTAATCTTCACTGATTGTGGCCTGGGTCAGGAAACTGAGGATCCACTTGGAGAGAGTGGGGCTTGGTCCTACATCACTAAGTTTAGTAATCAGTCTCGAGGGGATAATAGTGTTGAAGGCTGAACTGTAGTCAATGAGTAGGATTTTTACATAACTGCTCTTGGTGTCAAGATTTTCTAGGGAGGAGTGAAGAGCAAGTGATATGGCATCTGACTTGGGTCAAGAGTAGTGGGGAGGCTGGAGTTGATTAATGCCATGACCAGCCTTTCTAAGCACTTCATGACCACCGAAGTTAGGGCTACTGGGCAGTAGTCACTGACATGCTGCATGAGCCTTCTTAGGCACAGGGATGATGTTGGCCCTCTTGAAACAAGCAGGAACAGTGGCCTGCTGCAGCGAGAGGTTGAAGAGTTCTGAGAAGACCTCTGCCAGTTGATCTGCGCATGCTCTGAGTGCACGGCTTGGTACTCCGTCTGGTCCCATCGCTTTCTTTGGATTCACACGAAGGAAAACTGATCTGACCTCTGATGCAGTAACTGTTGGGATAGGTTCGTCAGGACTTGTCAGAATAGGTGTTACCTCTCTGCCGAAATTCTGCTCAAAGCAAGCATAGAAGGCATTGAGACGATCTGGGGGGATGTGTCATCATCTGCTATCTTGTACAGTCTCTTTTTAGAACCTGCAATGTCATTCAGTCCTTGACATAGTCGCCGGGTGTCTGTCTGGGTCTCTAGTTTGGATCGGTATTTGTCCTTGGCTGTCTTAGTGGCTCTGCGAAGGTCAGACTTGGATTCCTTATGTTTGAGTGGGTCTCCTGATCTGAAGGCCTCATGCCTGGTTTTTAGCAGGTTCTGTATGTCCTAATTCATCCTGGGTTTCCTGTTGGGGAATACCCAGATTGACTTCCTTGGTATGCAGTCCTCCATACACTTGCTGATAAAGTCTGTGACGGTGGTGGCGTACTCATCCAAGGTACCTGCGGACTGTTTGAACATGGCCCAATCAGCCAGTTCCGGACAGCACCGGAGTTGACCCTCTGCCTCCTCCGACCAGCACCGGACCTGTATCCGCGAGGGGGGTCTCCTGCTTGAGCTATTGTCTGTAAGCCGGGAGAAGGAATACAGCATTGTGGTCAGAGTTCCTGAAATGGGGGCGGGGGATGGAGTGGTGGGCATCTTTTACACTGGTGTAGCAGTGGTCTAAAATATTCGGGCCCATGGTGGGACAGGTAATGTTCTGGTGGTACTTGGGCAGCACCTTCCTTAGATTGGCTTAATTGAATTCACCAGTCACAATAAACAGGGCCTCAGGGTGTTCTGTCTCCAGGGTGTTAGTGGTGGAGTACAGCACATCCAGAGCTTCCTCAACCTTTGCTTGTGGCGGTTATGTTCACAACAGTTAGTATAGCAGCAGTAAATTCCCGTGGTAGATAGAAGGGGCAGCATTTTATGGTGAGGAATTCAATGTTTGGGGAGCAATGGCTGTCCAGGGTTGCAATATCCATGCATCATAAGTTGTTGATTAAAAAGCAAACCCCTCCACCCTTTATCTTACCCTAGAACGCTGATGACCACATGGGAGGGGAAGTTGTGGTCCTTGAAGAAGGAGGCCATCTGGGATGTTCTGGAGTGGAATTGGTCCTCCTTGGAGCAGATGCGGTGGTTATGGAGGAATTGGGAGTAAGGGATATCATTTTTCAGGAGGGGATTGTGAGTATCCTTCCACATCCGGCACAGATTTTCCTGTACCTCAAACACCTCATCTGGTGTGTCTGTTGCTCTCAATGTGGTCTCCTCTACATTGGAGAGACAGGATGCCAACTTGTGGAACATTTCAGAGAACATCTCTTGGGGACATGCACCAAACAACCCATCATTCTGTGGCTAAACGCTTTAATTCCTCCTTCCACTTTGCCAAGGACATTCAAGTCCTGGGTGTCCTTCACCACCAAATCCTAACCACCCGATTCCTGGAGGAAGAACACCTCATCTTCCATCTTGGGATTCTCCAACCACACAGGATCAATGTCAATTTCACCAGTTTTCTGATCTCTCCTCTCTTCACCTTATTCCCAATCTAACCCTTCAACTCAGCACCGCCCTTTTGAACTCCTCAGCACCGTCCTATCTGTCCCTTCCGCCCCACCCTCTACTCCGACCTATCACCATCACCCCCCCACCTTCATCTACCTATTGCCTTCCCAGCTACCATCCCCCTAGCCTCACCCCCACCCCTTCCCATTTATCCCTCCCACCCGCCACCCCATCCTGATGAAGAGCTTACGCTTGCGTTGACTTTCCTGCTCCTCAGATGCTGCTTGACCGGCTGCACACCTTTTGACAGTGAGGAAGGTTACCTCAGAGTACAATAGGACCTTGCTCAGATGGGCCAATGGGCTGAGGAGTGGCAGATGGAGTTCAGTTTAGATAAATATGAGGTGCTGCATTTTGGAAAGGCAAATCAGGGCAGGACTTATACACTTCATGCCAAGGTGCTGGTGAGTGTTTCTGAACAAAGGAACCTAGGGGTGCAGATGCAGACTTTCTTGAAATTGGAGTCACAGGTAGACAGAGTGATGTTTGCCTTCATTGGTCAGTATGTTGAGTATAGGAGTTGGGGTGCCATGTTGCAGCTGCACAGGACATTGGGGAGGGCACTTTTAGAATATTGCATACAATTCCAGTCTCCCTGCTTTAAGAAAGATATTGTTAAAATTTAAAGTGTTCAGAAAAGATTTACAAGGTTGTTGCCAAGATTGGAGAGTTTGAGCTGATGGTTGAGAGACTGAGAGCTGGGGCTTTTTCCCTGGAGTTTAAGAGGCTGAGGGGTGACCTTATAGAGGTTTATAAAATTATGGGGGGGGTCTGGATAGGGTGAATAGCCAAAGTCTTTTTACCAGAGTGTGTTGAGGCTAAAACCAGAGGGCAGAAGTTCACAGTGAGACAGGAAAGCTTTAAAAGGGACCTAAGGAGTAACTTTATCACTCAGAGGGTGGTGGTTGTATGGAACAAGCAACATGAGAATATGTTGGAGGTTGGTACAGTTACAACATTTAAAAGGCATTTGGATGGGTACATCAATAGGAAGAGTTTAGAGAGATACTGGCCTGTAGCTGGCAAATGGAAGTAGATCGGTTGAGGGTTTCTGGTCAGCATGGACGAGTTGGATTGATGGATCTGCTTCCTTGCTGTATAACTCTGAATCCATGACTCTAATTAAAACATTATACTTGTACTATCTAAATTAAACTGCTGAGCTTTAAACGTCCACTTCCTCCATTGGTAAATAAAATATCCATTTAAATAATATATATTTGAAAAGATAAAGTAATATTTTACTTAGAATGCCTGCTGTAGTGGATCCTCTGGGACTGGAGCTGGGGGATCCTCTGCCCAGAGGGATGGGGAGGTGGGTGGATTTTGTCTCGGCTCTGGGTTACCTCCTTTTGTTCCCAGCTGTATCTCCTATCTCTGTTGTTGACCAGCTCTGCAGATTCCTGTGATGGTTCAGGACTCACTGGTGAGGAAGAGCGGGGGAGCTGCTGGGACTTGTCCAGTTTGGGATGATGGCGCTCTGCTCCAGATGGAGACTTCAATGGCACTTCTGCATCATTTCACTGGAGAGTGGGCCACAGTTTACCACTAGGGATGTGCCCTTACATGTGGGCATATAAGGGGTACCAAGCTCGGACTAGGCTGGCATCCTAGTCTAGCCCACCATGTATGGTCAGGTCTTGTTGGTGTTAGTGGTCTCTCTGGGAAGATGCTGGTAGGAGGCCAGGGGTCTGGTGGGTAGAGCCTCCTGGGTGAAGACTTCAGATGTCAGCACGACATGGGGAGGAAATGCAATTCCGTGGCAAGGAGCGGCCTCAGATTTGAGAGATGTCCCTCTAAAGTGTGGCAATCTGGTCAGGTAAGGTACTGCAATAAAAGAAGCAACAGGAATATGGCTCTTGTGACAATTAGATTTTCGCAACCAATTTACATAGTTGTGTTAAAGTGAAACACCATTTATGGGCTACTTTAAACACAGACTCCCCTGTGACGAGTTGCAAATCTCAACTTCCTGTTTGAAAACATCCTCCTCATTTCTGGTCCAATTCTTCTGGAAGTTATTTCAAATTTTAAATATTAGGTCTTCCCCTAACCACCTCAGCTTTAAGGAAGAACCATCCCTCCATCTTTTATCTCTTCACTTATTTGAACTTCCCATATTGAAAATCATCCTGTCAAACCAACCCTGTATTCCCTCCAAAATCTTGGCACTTCTCCAGAAGCGGACTTCCAAGAATTATTCAGAATGCTTCAGCAGTGGCCCAAACGGTGATACATGTCATTGTCCTTCTAGAACCTTGGAAGGGCACAGCACAGAATGAGGCCATTCAGCCCATTGTGTCTGCATCAGCTGAATAAATGTGATGCCAATTCTCATTTCACTTTCCTGTCCATAACCTTACAGACCAGGCTGCAGTGTGTCAGGTCCAGATCCAGGTTCTTTTAAAATTAATTAAGGGTGTCTGTCTCAACCACTAAATTCAGCAGTGAATTCCAGACATCTACCACCCTCGAGATGTAAAACATTTTCCTTGTAACCTCCCTAATCCTTCTATAAATTATCATTAGTCTGTGCTCCCATGTAACTGAACTCTCAGTTAGGGGAAGCTGGTCATCTTTGTCCATTGTATCTGAGCTCCACGTTACTTTTCATATCTCAATTGCGACACCAGCCTCCTCTGTTCAACTCTATCCTATCCAAATAAAAGCAAAGTACTATGGATGCTGGAAATTGGAAACAAATACAGAAGAGGCTGAATGTAATTAGTTGTACAAACACTCGTTGGTTATTGCCTCTTTGTCGTTCAGAGTTTCCAAGGCCATCTTATGTTGTTTCCATATATTGAAACAAGTTTAGGCTGCAGTTACTTTTCCCGCCTCGACTTCCTCTGAGTTATTTTTCCCTCAGTGATTGCAATCTTCCGTACAGCTTGATTTATCCTATCTTTGACTCCTCTAAAGTTGTCCTTTATTATAATCTCTGCCACCTATAATCACAGCCACCCGTGTCCACATCTATTATATTATCTAACTGTTAATCTTCAAGTGTTTTTAATTGCCATGCACAGCTTCAAATTATTCCTAAAAATGTTTCTCGTCAACCTAAATGTTGATCACACATCCTACATAATGTCTAATCAACCTGTTCAGAGATATGATTACTTGCCTGCGGAGCAAGGTAAGACTTGAACCAGGACTCCTGTCTCAGAAGTAGGGACACTACCACTGCAGTGCAAGAGAATCTGATCATCCATTCTAAACTTTCCTTCCTTGGCTTTATACTCATGTTCCAGACATTCCTTGGGATGATTTCTAGGGATGTTCTGAAAAAGATTAAGTAAAAGCAAGTTGCTGTTACTTTGTATTAGTGTAAAGAAACTACACTTTTGTGTGAGCACAACAGTTCAGTAAATAAGTGCACCTGTGTTCAACATCGATCAAGAAACTGGACTGTAATCTTTCCCATCTGGATGATTTAATACAATACCACAAAGTGCATTCTGCTACTGAGCAGTTCAAATAGACCATAACTTCATACTTTTTTACAATAGTAACAAATTCCATTCCTTTTTGCCCCTGACTTCACCTCATGTTTGTTCTGTACAGATTTTTGTCAGCAAAAGCTGTAGAATGAGATTGATTGATTGATTGTGGTGTTTCATTTTGAATGTCAAGATGCCTGACTTCTGCCCAACATTCCTCCCCAACATTATCCACATCACATTGCTGTGTCACTTCATTCCTGACAACTAATGGTTTGTGCTGCATTTATTTGAAGCCACACTAGGGATATGGTGGCCTAGTAGTGTTCTTGCTGGACTGTTAATCCAGGGACCCAGGAAACCTGGGTTTAAATTCTGTCACGACATTAAATTCTGTGATGGTGAAATTTAAATTCAATTTTGAAAATGTCTGGAATTAAGAGTCTAATAATGAGCGTGAAACCATTGTCAGTTGCTGGAAAAGCTCATCTGATTCACTAATGCCCTTCAGGGAAGGAAACTGCCATCCTTGCTGGCCTATATGTGACTCCAGAACCCAGCATTGAGGTTGACTCTTAACTGCCCTCAACGCAATTAGGGATGGGCAATAAATGCTGGCCTGGCTAGTGATGCCCTCAACACGTGAATGAAGTATTGAAGACTGGTATTTGTGCTGGGTGTTCAACTGAAATTATCTGTCTAGGATAGAGATTTTCTCAAGGATGCAGCACATGTGCAATGTTTGGAGGTTAAGCAAATTGACCTCAATTATCAATGTGATCTTCTACATTTGGTAGTGGTCACGATCCTGATGCATTTGTGAGGGCTCAACTGAGTAATATTGCTGAAAAAAGACACATTTTGTGTGAAAGCCTTTCATCTTGTACTCAGGAAAATTTACAAGAATACCAATTGAGAGGATTTTTTAAAATCTTCTGGCTTGAGGTCAGACTTGAGTTGCACTCCATGCAAAGTGGGTGCCTCCATTTGGCTCAATGGGCTGAATGGCCCACTCCCTTTCCGAAGTGAGAGCCAATCAAACAGGATATTTGTGTTTACACGTAAATGGACCATCATTGAGGGTTCATGCTGCAGCTGTGACATCTCTACAAATTAAAGATTGCAGTGTGGAAACATTTCACAGAGACACTAAAGGTGCAGTATAAATCCAGCCTTGTTTCATTTCCAATTGTAGATATTTGGATTTTATTCATTAAGATGTTGCTCCATGACAATTCTCCGAATTTAGAACTAATTATAATTTATTATCACGTCAACACTGCAAGTATTATTTATATATTTTAAAGAAACTCTGAAATCTAAGTCATTTATTAAAAATACTCGAATAAGCTAGCTGGACTTGCAGAGTTTAAAATTCTATGTAGGCTATTGCTTCAAGGTGAGTTGTTTTCTGTCTGAGGAGACAGTAAACTCAATAAGTTTGCTGTCATAATAGAATCAATGTGACTATGTTTTAAATAGTTCCTGTCATCTCTACTTGAAACCAATCCATTAAATATGACGAAAGCCAAAACCTACAAAAGAGATTATGAATTCTTCATTGGAGTAAGGAGGAGACCTAATATTTTACAACCAATTGTTCATCTGGGATAACTAAGATTAAAATATCTATTTAGTTCTGTGTTCCATATGAAATTTTGAGCTGGTATATGTTCCTTTACCATTCTTACAAGATTATAAATTTAGACCTGTAATAAAGTCTAAAGTTAGTGTTTAAACTGTTAATTCTTACTAGACCATAGAATATCAATTTGAAAAATTAAATATTATTGATTCATTACTTTTAAAATTACTTTTCAGTTGTTGACAGTGATACACTTAATGTTTTACAATATTTATTGGTTTGCTCAATTTTGCAATTATGCAAAACATCTTGCATAAACTGAAAAAGTTTGGCAATAAAGCTTTGAACAGTATTTCAGATCATTCTGGAATATAATATTATCTAAAATGTTATTGGTGTTTCGGCAGTTAATATTAGGACCCACGTAGCTGGTCTATCATATCAGTCCCAAGCCATTAGTACTTATAATTTTTAATACATTTTTTGAGTTTTAAAAAACTTCCAGTTCCAAGTTTAAAGAACGTTTGAGGTTTTTCTATGGATTTTACCAGATTTACTCTTGTAAGAGAAATGAAGGAATGGCCTCTTATTTCCCCATTAGCTGGAAAATATAGTAAAGTCCTGAAACATATGCATTGTACTATCTAAGCTATTAACAGTGAAAAAAGTCTGAAGGTACAGGTTTATCTTCAAGTGTCTTTTAATAAAGTCATTTTCTTCTTTTAAAAAACTCTTAAATTTTATGTTTTTAAGCTTTACGGTGCGGGGAATTCGTAATTTTCTCTTTTCCTTGTTTGTTCTGCTTCAGTTTTGGAATCAAGATCTTTCCATAATGCCGCAGTTGTATGAAAAGCCATTGTGAAGAAATCCCTGCTGAGATTTGTGAGCTTCTTGCCTATTACTCTTTGTTCAAATACAAAATAAGTTTCTTTCACTGACTCAATTCTGGCACACTTGACATCTGAATATTGAAAGGTCCTATTTGGTCTCCTTACGCGTATAAGACTTTTCTCTCATATAGTTTCCTATCTAACTGCAATACTTTTATTTTCAAGTGTGGTTTTTCAGCCTCTGACCTCATCATCAGCAAATGCCAAAGTCCGCATAAAGCTCTGAAGGTGTTATAATGACGGGGTTAAATAACGTCTTCATGTGCTGTCCATTAAGTTGACTTTTTTGTTTGTCACATCCAGCAGCTATACGGATGCATCGTGGCTTGTTTGTGGGCAACTGAGCAGACAGGCTTTGTCTCTGTTCATCATACCGGTTAATTTATTTCCCTCAAGTCATTAATCATCACCTCACCTATTTATACCAATGGCAAGTATAGCTAATACAGTTAATGCTTCCTTTTGTCTCTTGTTGCTGTCTGCTCTACTGTTGATTACAGCCTCCAAGATTCTGTTTATTTTCAAATCCAGCAGAATCAGCGAACATTGCCCATTTTCAAAGTGGAGTTAAAGTGGTTGAAAGCCCTGATTTATGCAGTCATGATGATACTATTTGCACCTGAATGGCAGGTACATCAACATCTCCTTGTAACCACAGCAGAGAGAGACAGTCACGTCTTTGTTCTCCACCCAACCCACTTGGGACTTGGCAGATCGCTGATGGATATTATTATTTCCAACGTCAATAAAAATGTGTGGTGCCAAAGCAAGAGCTCTTATATTTTTTCAGTGTGTTGGAATCACTTGTTTCAGTTTTGAGATATTTAGAAATTTGAGAAGTGAGGCTCTGAAACCTTGGCATAAACAAGCTTAGAATTAACATCATCATCGGTTGCTGAAAAGCAATGAAAACAGTGGCTAGTCAGTAATTGAGAAGCATGTGGCGCTGTCAGCAGGTGATGGGAGACAGACACACCTGACTGACAGTGTGACAGAGAGCAGAGACAGGGCCCATCCAGGCACTCTCTCAGCCAGAGTGATGAGCCCTCTGGAACACAAATTGTGAATTATCAGAGGGCTAGATGAGATGAGGTCGGGGAAGGCTGCCAGACAGTGTGTAACATGCTACAAATTTCTTTCAGCACTTAGTATTCCACCATGCAAAGCCCTCACTATTAAGTACATAGAACAGCTCATATCCTGCAGAGGGATGATAGATATGTCACATCTCTGAAAAATTGTTTTTCTTCTGCAGGTGTATAGATTTTTTTTTAAAGCACACTGCACATATAACACTTTTCAACACACTTTCCAATAGTGATTTGGCATCCAACCTCTATCAAAGACAAAATCTTTCACAAGCAATTATAGCACAAAATAAAGGTGATGAAGTGTTGTGGGCAAAGAAAGGAGAGATCAAAGAACTGTAATGAAAACTGATTACAAAAAGTAGAGACAACACAAAGACTGGAAATTCCAAGAGGGCTAGTCAAGTCTTTACTTACACTAAATGCTTTATTTTAAAAAAATAATAGTTTTATTAAGGCATTAAACAGTGTGCACTTTAAACATTAGCAATGCAGGAAAATTTATTTTTCCCTCCAAGTGGTAATTTAAAACTAAATGAATCATGCACGATATAATGAACACCCAAGGTTTCAATGCTGAATGATAATCAGATACTAAAGCTTTGCATATATTCTTTGATGCTGAGATCAGTGTAAAAAAAAGCTGCTAACTCATTGAAAATATAAGTGCTTGAGGAATCATTTATAAATACTAGTTAGTACTCGTGAGATGTCCATATTCAATGTGTGGATGCAATGTACCAAATTTTAAATTGTCTGATTGATTACCCTTTGCATGTATGAGGCATGTTACAGATATTACATATTTCATTGCATATGCAATAGTATAAAAATAGTCATTTGGTAACAGAGAGGTTGAGTATTGCTATTAAATAATGTTTTGTTTCCATCTTGAATTTATCAGGATATTTTGTATGAATACCAATACAATGAAAAACGGTCAGTTATACAGTATGACAGCAGCGTGCTAATTGGTTCGTAGATTGATGCAGTGCAGAAAAGGCCCTTCAGCCCATTGAGTCTGCACAGACATAACCACTACTAAAGGTGCGCTAATCCCAATTTCCTGCACTTGTCCCATATCCTTGAAGGTTAGAATAGCTGAAGTACTCATCCAAA
The DNA here is from genome assembly GCF_037043375.1 of Chiloscyllium plagiosum. NCBI lineage: Eukaryota > Metazoa > Chordata > Chondrichthyes > Orectolobiformes > Hemiscylliidae > Chiloscyllium > Chiloscyllium plagiosum. Next base: position 16,268,777 of record NW_028270181.1, on the reverse strand, counting down.
TTATTTTAAAGGTTGTAAGTTTCCAGCCTCCCAGACAATGCATTTCACATTCCCACCACCCACTGAGTGAGAACGTTTTTTTTTCCCAAATCCTCTCTGAATTTCCTTCCCCTTACTCTAAAACTATGTCCTCTTGTGATTGACCCCTCAACCAAGGGGAACAGCTGCTCTCTACTCCCCGTCCCTATCCCTCATAACCTATTACACCTCAGTCGTGTCTCCCCTCAGCCTTCTCAGGTCTAAAGAAAACAATCCAAGCCTGTGTAGAACTCCTTATAGCTCAATTTCTCCATCCCAGGCAACATCCTGGTGAACTTCCTCTGTATTTCTTCGACATCGGAGTGTGTCTCGGAAAACTTAACAAAGAGCAAAATTCACAGCTGACCTTGAAGCAATCTGGGTAGGAGAGCTCACAGCACAGGAACAGATAAGTGCATATTGTTTAAGTGTAGCCATGCTGTAAATCTATAATAGGAAGTAGAGTGGGTTCTTTCATGATTGCATATTTTATTGAGATCTGTCTCTCAATTAAATTTTCAAAATATAAGCCATAAATATTAAGTTAGCCTGGAGCTATGTTTTTTTTTTGAGCAATAAAATGGTGCTATTTTCTGGGTCTGTAGATTGTGAAGGAGCAAAAATGGTTTTTGGGAGAGGGATATGCTCTTTTTCTCAGGTGTGGGAGTTTAGGGAGAGTTTACATGTTACTGAGGATTATATCTGCAGGAAATATCTTTGGTTATTAATCCTATCAGATCAAATTGATCGGTTGGATCGACAGATAGAGGCAATTGGGGGGAATGGCGTTTGATAAAGGACAGCATTACAGCTGTACTGAGGGAGGATATTCCTAGGAATACATCCAGGAAACTTATTTGGGTAGAACTGAGAAATAAGAAAGGAAACCTTATTGGGATTGTATTATAAATCCCCTAATAGTCAGCGGGAGATTGAAAAGAAATTGAGATTTCAGTTATCTGTAAGAATAATTGGGTGGTTATGGTGGGGAATTTTAACTTTTCAAACAATGACTGGGACTGCCATACTGTTAAGGGTTTAGTTGGAGAGGAATTTGTTAAGTGTGCATAAGAGAATTTTCTGATTCAGTATGTGGATGTACCTACAAGAAAAGGTGCAAAACTTGACCTACTCTTGGGAAATAAGGCAGGGCAGGTGACAGGTGTCAGTGGGGGAGCACGTTGGGACCAGTGACCATAATTCTCTATTAATTTTAAAGTAGTGAGGGTAAAGGATAGACTGGATCTAAAAGTTGACATTCTAAATTGGAGGAAGGCTAATTTTGACAGTATTAGGCAAGAACTTTCAAAGCTGATTTGGGGTAGATGTTCACAGGTAAAGGGATGGTTGGAAAATGGGAAACCTTCAGAAACCTTCAGCCCAACCAGTCCACACTGACCCTCCGAAGAGTAACCCAGACCCATTTCCTTCTCACTGATGCACCTAACATTATGGGACAATTTAGCATGGCCAATTCACCTGATCTGCACATCTTTGGACTGTGGGAGGAAACTGGAGGACCCGGAGGAAACCCATGCAGACTCAGGGAGAACATGCAAACTCCACACAGACAGTCACCCAAGGCTGGAATCGAACCTGAGACCCTGGTGCTGTGAGGTAGCAGTGCCAACCACTGAGCCATGAGAACTGAGGTTTTGGTTAACAAAATGAAGGAAGCATATGTCAGGTATAGACAGGAGAGATCGAATGAATCCTTAGAGTATAAAGGCAGTAGGAATATACTTAAGAGGGAAATCAGGAAGGCAAAAGGGGACATGTGATAGCTTTGGCAAATAGGGTTAAGGATAATCCAAAGGGTTTTTGTAAGTACATTAAGGACAAAAGGGTAACTAGGCAGAGTATAGGGCCCCTCAAAGATCAGAAAGGGAGCCTAGTGAGGAGCCACAGGAGGTGGGGGAGATACTAAGCGAGTATTTTGCATCAGTGCTTACTGTGGAGAAGGAGATGGAAGATAAAGAATGTGGGGAAATAGATGATGACATCTTGAAAAAATGTCCATATTACAGAGGAGGAAGTGTGGATGTCTTGAAATGCATAAAGCTGGATAAATCCCCAGGACCTGATCAGGTGTACCCTAGAACTCTGTGGGAAGCTAGGGAAGTGATTGCTGGGCACCTTACTGAGATATTTGTATCATTGATAGTCACAGGTGAGATGCCAGAAGACTGGAGGTTGGCTAACGTGGTACCATTATTAAAGGAAAGTGGTAAAGAAAAGCCAGGGAACTATAGAGCAGTGAGGTTGACGTTTGTGGTGGGCAAGTTATTGGAGGGAACCCTGAGGAACAGGATTTACATTTATTTGGAAAGGCAAGGACTGATTAGGGAGAGTCAGCGAGGCTTTGTGTGTGGGAAATCATGCCTCATGAACTTGATTGAGTTTTTTGAACAAGTAACAAAGAGGATTGATGAGGACAGAGTAGTGGATGTGATTTATGTGGACCTCCGTAAGGCGTTCGACAAGGTTCCCCATGGGAGACTGGTTAGCAAGGTTAGATCTCATGAAATACAGGGAGAACTAGCCATTGGGTACACAACTGACTTGAAGGTAAAAGACAGAGGGTAGTGGTGGAAGGTTGTTTTTCAGACTGGAGGCCTGTGACCAGTGGAGTGCCACAAGGATCAGTGCTGGTCCACTACTTTTCATCATTTATATAAGTGATTTGGATGTGAGCATGGGAAGTATAGTTAGTAAGTTTGCAGATGATATCAAAATTGGAGGTGTAGTGGACAGCGAAGAAGATTACCTCGGAGTACAATGGGATCTTGATCAGCTGGGCCATGGGCTGAGGAGTGGCAGATGGAGTTTAATTTGATAATGCAAAGTGATGCATTGTGGGAAAGCAAATCTTAGGACTTATACACTTAATGGTGAAGTCCTAGGAAGTGTGGCTGTACAAAGAGTGCAGGTTCATAGCTCCTTGAAAGTAGAGTCGCAGGTAGATGGGATAGTGAAGAAGGCATTTGGTATGCTTGCCTTTATTGGTCATAGTCTGGATCAGTGGTGCTGGAAGAGCACAGCAATTCAGGCAGCATCCGAGGACAGGCAAAATCGACATTTCGGGCAAAAGCCCTTCAGGAATAAAGGCAGAGAGCCTGAAGCGTGGAGAGATAAGCTAGAGGAGGGTGGGGGTGGGGATAGAGTAGCATAGAGTACAATAGGTCAGTGGGGAAGGAGATGAAGGTGATAGGTCAGGGAGGAGAGGGCGGAATGGATAGATGGAAAAGGAGCTGGGCAGGTCGGACAAGTCCGGACAAGTCAGGGGATCGTGTTGCTGGAGGTTAGAAACTAGGATGAGGTGGGGGAAGGGGAAATGAGGAAACTGTTGAAATACACATTGATGCCCTGGGATTGAAGTGTTCCGAGGCGGAAGATGAGGCGTTCTTCTTCCATGCGTCTGGTGGTGAGGGAGCGGCGGTGGAGGAGGCCCAGGACCTCCATGTCCTCGGCAGAGTGGGAGGGGGAGTTGAAATGTTGAGCCACGGGGTGATTTGGTTGATTGGTGCGGGTGTCTCGGAGATGTTCCCTAAAGCGCTCTGCTAGGAGGCGCCCAGTCTCCCCAATGTAGAGGAGACCGCATCGGGAGCAACGGATACAATAAATGATATTAGTGGATGTGCAGGTAAAACTTTGATGGATGTGGAAGGCTCCTTTAGGGCCTTGGATGGAGGTGAGGGAGGAGGTGTGGGCACAGGTTTTACAGTTCCTGCGGTGGCAGGGGAAAGTGCCAGGATGGGAGGGTGGGTCGTAGGGGGGCATGGACCTGACCAGGTAGTCACGGAGGGAATGGTCTTTGCGGAAGGCGGAGAGGGGTGGGGAGGGAAATATATCCCTGGTGGTGGGGTCTGTTTGGAGGTGGCGGAAATGTCGGCGGATGATTTGGTTTATGCGAAGGTTGGTAGGGTGGAAGGTGAGCACCAGGGGCGTTCTGTCCTTGTTGCGGTTGGAGGGGTTGGGTCTGAGGGCGGAGGTGCGGGATGTGGACGAGATGCGTTGGAGGGTATCTTTAACCATGTGGGAAGGGAAATTGCGGTCTCTAAAGAAGGAGGCCATCTGGTGTGTTCTATGGTGGAACTGCTCCTCCTGGGAGCAGATACGGCGGAGGCGGAGGAATTGGGAATACGGGATGGCATTTTTGCAAGAGGTAGGGTGGGAAGAGGTGTAATCCAGGTAGCTGTGGGAGTCGGTGGGTTTGTAGAAAATGTCAGTGTCAAGTCGGTCGTCACTGATGGAGATGGAGAGGTCCAGGAAGGGGAGGGAGGTGTCAGAGATGGTCCAGGTAAATTTAAGGTCAGGGTGGAATGTGTTGGTGAAGTTGATGAATTGCTCAACCTCCTCGCGGGAGCACGAGGTGGCGCCAATGCAGTCATCAATGTAGCGGAGGAAGAGGTGGGGAGTGGTGCCGGTGTAATTACGGAAGATCAAATGCTCTACGTACCTTTTTACCTTTTTACCTTTATTGGTCATAGTGTTGAGTATCGGAGTTGGGAGGTCATGTTGTGGCTGTCCAGGATGTTGGTTCGGTCACTTTTGGAATATTATGTGCAATTCTGTTCTCCTTCCTTTCTAAAGGATGTTGTGAAACTTAAAAGGGTCCAGAAAAGATTTACAAGAATGTTACCATGGTTTGAGGATTTGATTTATAGGGAGAGGCTGAACAGGCTGGAGCTGGAGGGGTGACCTTATAAATGGATAGGATAAATAGACAAGATCTTTTCCCTGAGGTGAGGAAGTCCAGAGCTAGAGGGTTTCGTGTGAGAGGGGAAAGATGTAAAAGGGACCTAAGGGGCAATGTTTTCACACAAAAGGTGGTGTGTGTATTGAATGAGCTACCAGAGGGAGTGGTGGAGGCTTGTACAACTGCAGCATTTAAAAGACATCTGTGTGGGTATGTCAATATAAAGGGTTTAGAGAGATATGGGCCAAGTGCTGGCAAATGGGACTAGATTATGTTAGGATAGCTTACTGGCATGGATGAGATGGAGCGAAGGGTCTGTTTCCATATTGTACGTCTCTATGACTCTAGTGCTATCACATCCTTCCTATAGTGAGGTGACCAGAACTGCACATAGTACAGTTGGCAAATGAATTCCGATTGGCAAAGGCATTGCCATAGGAAATGCATCTGTTAATGCAGTTTGACAATTAACAGCCAGACTTTGCTTAAATTTTTAACCAGACCAGTTAACTCTGGTTGAGGTATTGCCCTAAGGAATGAAGCAGTGAATAGCTGTTACCTATTTGGTTGAATTGAAATGGGCACACTATGTAAGCATTGTCTTTTCTATCAGCAAAGAACAGTGCCTTATGTATTCACAGAATTAGTGTGTTACAGAAGCAGACTATTTCTCTCATCGTCTCAGCACCAATATTAATGTAAGTCCTAGAAGCTACATACAAGGGTGCTGCACTGACCATCTTGATTTGGTTGTCAATGCAATTCTTTGTACAGTCGGGACTATCCAGCAAAGGTTGTCGAATTGCAGAAACCCATCAAATGCTTATAGCTCTGTTGCAAATATTGGAAGTGCAGTCCGGTTGGGTACAGATAGTACCTTGCTTGTTGGTAAAATTGAAGGGGTATGTTATTTGATATGATCCACCAGTCTTTGGGGGCATGTGGTCTACAAACTTGGTATCATACCAGTATTGAACTTCATATGACACATTGCTCATTAGTGTGATAAGCAGCATAATGTCCATGGTGAACACAAGTTGTGTTACTGCATTGCAACTGCTCGTTTCCTTACCTTATCCTTCCAGAGTAATCTGAGATAGATTGGACACTTTTCATGACTAAGTATGACTGCCTTCGGGCCTTTTGTAAGTTTGTGTAATATACGGTGAGAAATGATCTGACCAGGGTAGCCATTATCCAACAGGATGACTTTGATGATCCCTATTTCAGAATCAGGATAGGATGGTGAAAAAAAATAGCTTGGACCATATTTAAGAGATTGCTGGTACATCGCATGGAACTGTAGGCATCCCAACGTGTGTACTAACCTGTAATGCTAAACTTGTGGCTCGAATCCCTACAGTGCAGAAAGAAGCCATTCAGCCCATCAAGTCTGCACTGACCCTCCAAAGAGTATCCAACACCATCCCTGTAACTCACAAGGGGTTTTTACCATGGCTAACCCAGATAACGTGCACAATGTTTGAAAATCTGGTGCAGTATTTATCACGGCCAATCCACCTAATCAGCACATCTTTGGACTGTGGGAGGAAATCGGAGCAGCCAGAGGAAACCCATGCACGTAGACACGGGGAGACATTATAAAATCCGCAGAGACTGTTGTACAAGGCTGGAATCAAACCCGGGTCCCTAGTGCTGTGAGGCATTGGTGCTAACCACTGAGCCACCACGCTTCCCATGCAGTGGAATTCAATAGCATTGAAATCCTGGATGGAATTTTAAACTAGGTCATTGAGGAAAGGGGACTCATTTGAGTGTTTGCTTTCAAATATAAAATTGAACACAGGATGGAGTCCATTAAGACATGCTTCATGCATGCAGCTGGTATGTTTGTACATATAAAACTTGCAAGGAAAGTTAAAGCTGCTGTGGCAATGGCAAATTAACTAAATGAAGTGTGCATCAGTTCAGTTGAATTATTTTTACTTCTAAGACTAGCAGAGATGTATTGGGATCTGTTTACAATTTATAAACATATGGAGAAAATACTAATTGTCTGCAATATAATATATTCATAATATAAAGTTTGCTAATGATAACAAACTATGTAGTCAACTGAACTTAACAAAGATTGATGATTTTCAAAGAAATTTGAATCAATGAAATGCATCGCAGTTGAATTTTAAGACATATTAGGCACATTCAAACAGGCAACATGGAAATCACATAATGATGACATTGAATCAATAGTATACTAAAAGTACCCCTTAAATTGTACTTAATTATCAATAAGGCCAATTATAGTGAGATTTATTGCAAAGACATTTGACTATGTCCAAACAAGAAATTCACAGATATTCACTAGTTATGAGCAGTTTTCGGCTCTCTGCTACCATATGGAAGTGGGTCTGTTTAATATTTTCCAGCTAAATCTTTAAAGGTTGTGTTGCTTTAACATCTTCAAAGAAGAGCTGAATGCTTATCTTATGAACAAGATTGAAGTTTAGAAGACTAATTGCAGGGAGAGATGAATGGATTTGGGATGGAAAACAGTAGACCCTGAATTTCTGGGAATATGGAGATGTGACACAGGGGAAGACAAGCAGTCAAGAATACTAATGTATAAAATAAGCTTAGATAGATGTTAATTTTTGTTTGATTTACCTTCTGAAATAGAGGTCAAAGACAATCTTTGCAGAATGTTTTATCAAGGGCTCATGTGAGACAACCGATTATATCTAGTCTCTGCTTGTAATGATAAGGTATAATTACTCAAGTATTACAGACTGTTAGATTATTTTAACAATTTAATAATCAACACAATGCTCCTGTGATAACCTTGTGTTTCTCACTTTAACCACAAATATGACATGTAACATTAGCTTTGTGATTGTGATCAATATACTGTCTGACATGGCACTGAACCATACTAACAAGCAAGTCTCAAACGCATTCCCTGATCTGAGATATACTATCTCCACCACTGTAGTTCCCTGTAGTTAAGGAAAGAAAAATCAATCAGGTCCTTCTGTCTTTAGTCATTATCCATCGATCATTCTAGAAAGTGTGTATATACAAGTTTCAAAAGAGGGAAAGATCAAGAAATAACAACAGCAAACAACAAGTTGTGAACCCACCAATATCCTCCATACCAATATTCAGAAGCTTGGATCAAAATTCGGAGAGCTGTCTCAGAGACTAGTCAGACAACAAAGTGACATAGTCCTCTTCAAAGAATAGTACCTTGTCCCAGACACCACCATCACCATTCCTGAGTGTGTCTTGTTCCACCAGCAGGGCAGACCCAACAGAGATGATGACACAGTTGAGGAGTTGCCCTGGGACTCTTCAACATTGACACCAGACTCCATTAAAATTCATAACATCAGATCAAATATGGGCAAGGAATTCTTCCATTAGTTTTCCCCTGCATTCATACCACCCCCCCACCACCACCACCAAACTAACTCCCTGATCCTTAGCAGATGAATCAGTATTCCTCCATGTTGAACATTGCCTTGAGGAAATATGGAGAGTGGCAAGGCCACAGACTATACTCTGAATGAACGACTTCAGTGTGTGTACTCTACTGTACTGCACTGCACTGAGTGACCGATTGAAACTGCCAGGCTGGGTCTGTGACAACTGGTGAAGGAAGCAATATTAGGGAAAGACCCAATTGACCTAATCCTCAAAGATCTATGATAAGGCTTTGTTTTTGTGGTCAGCAAAAGAGTGAGTTTATTGTTTTGGTATCGAGGTCTTCATATGTCTTTTTGCCAATAAAAATGTGTGGAGTTTTACCCTCTTCTTTCCCTCATGTAAAAATAGGGTAGATAGAGTGAAATTGTCTCTCTGATTTGAGGAATCTAAAACTCTTGGGTAGAATTTAAAAATATCAGCTCTTTCAGGTGTGAAGCTAGGATACTCTTTGACATAAGAATAAATTGGAATCTTCCACAAATGGCAATTGATACTATCAATCGTTATTTTAAAATCCAAGATTTTTGTGAACCCCAAATATATGAAGGGAACATCGGAAAAGAATATTATTTTTCACCTTAAGCCTGATCTGCCATTCTGGATTCTGGAGATCACCTCTCCGCAGCTTCCAATCTCATTGTTCCTAGCTTGACTCTATCTTGAGCTTGTTCTCACTTTGAACATCATCTCCTTTGATTTGTATCCCTTTTTTCCAAGTCAAAGGTGTGGCTGTGGGTCCCAGTTATGGCTTGGCTCTTTGTGGAGAATGTGGAATGTTCATTGTTCCAGCCCTATTCAGGACATCTCTCCCAGAACATTTTCTCTGGTACATCAGTTGTGTCATTGGGGCTGCCTTCTGTTCTCTCCAGTTTCTTCAGCACTCAACATTGAATTCAACAACTTCAGAGCATGAATATTACCCTCCATTTTTGATTCTGATTACACACCCTGAAAACATATTGTTGGTGACTTGTTGACTTTGCTCACAGTAATGCTCATCTATTTTCTCTCATTCAAATATACATTCACATCAATTCTATCATTTAATTCCTCCTTTACCACTGACATCAATGCCCTTGTCTTTTGTTCTGGGAACTGTCACCACTTGTTCCACTTATTCCTCCTCTCCCTTTGTCAGAGGCATAAAAACCATCTTTTTCCAGCCCCCTTCAATTCCAAAGAATAGTCTTTGGCCTCAAAATGTTAACTGTTTGTTGGCTCTCCATAGATGCTGGGTCAAGATTAGAGTGGTGCTGGAAAAGCACAGTAGGTCAGGCAGCATCCGAGGAGCAGGAAAATCGGCATTTCGGGCAGGAGCCCTTCATCAAGAATTCCTTCATCATTCCTGATGAAGGGCTCCTGCCTGAAACATCAATTTTCCTGCTCCTCGGATGCTTCCTGACCTGTGCTTTTCCAGCACCACTCTAATCTTGACTCTGATCTCCAGAATCTGCAGTCCTCACTTTCACCTCTCCATAGATGCTGCCAGGCCTGCTGAGTTTCACCAGTATTTTGTGTTTTTATTAGATTTCCAGCATCTTCAGCATTTTGAGGAGCTGAGGAGTGAATTCTTATCTTCAATTTTTGTAATCTTTCATCAGAACAGTTGTAGCTGATTGGCAAAGCAAAGCATCGAGTTGGAAACCCGACTCTGAAATTCCACAGAAGATATGACATAGACTGGCTTGTGTAAAGAAAAATCACTTCCGATACAGAGGAACCTCGATTATCCGAACAAGATGTGTTTCGTTCAGAGAATTGATTATTTGGATAACTGACTCAATGCCTCTCCTCAGGGACTTGGAGTTTTCTGAAGCTTCCTTTTTCCTCACTCTGCCTGCCTTGTTCCCTCTCTCTGTCTCAGGGGTTTGTTTCTGAGCAGACAGACACTTGTGTGTGAGGGATCTGCAGCATTGCTGTAGCCTCTCCACACTGCTGCTTCACTTCAATGGGACTGACAAAGCGAGCACTTGCTAAGTCCGCTCCCTGTTCAGGAGACTAGGCAGCAGTATATCATGCAACACCCTCCCACCCTGTGCACCCCCGCCCCTGCCCCGGAATGGAGACGGCAACTGGACTGGACACCAACAACAAGATTGCTGCTACCTTTGAGGGGTGAGTCTCAAAATAGGCATTTTCTCTCTCTCACTCTCTCTCATACACACACACACACAAAACCTTTTACTGCTTTTTCACAAGTTCCTACTCTGCCCTGTACAGGACAATGTTGGACAGATTATCTGGGGAAAGGGGGTTTAGGGTACACCACTGTCTAGAACTCCAGTGAAAGTATGGGGAGAGAGAGAGGGAGGGGGGGAGGTCAATCATTTGGACACGGTGCCTGGGCTCCCATCGATGTCCAGGACTGTTCTCAACAACATTTCAGTGAGCTGAATTCACTTTAATCATTGTAAGCAAAAGACGCAAACAGTGTTGGTAACACCTCTTTGATGTAATGTTTCTATCGGGACCTTGAGATCTTCTTTGGATAATCTGAAATTCAGATAATTGATATTCGAATAATCGAGGTTTCTCGATTAATAAGAAAAGCATCATACACCATGACAACAAGTGAATCATTGAGTCTTAATCAGCAAACATTAGCTGACCAGTTAGAAAGTAAAGCCTTTAACACATGGTGTTGAATGTCAAGGGGAAGCTTATACGTTCAAGAAGGATTGTGGAGGTTAGCATAGGATGTCACAAAATAAATTTAATTGCGAGTGATTAGAGCTGTCTGAAAGCCAATTCCATTACTTTTTAGAACATGTAATTGCTGAATATAATCCTATGTGGCACAACCCATTCATGCATAAAAAAGATCAAAAAGAGATTTGTAAGCAAAATTCTATACTGCCAGTTCAGCACTCCATTGAAATAGAATTCATAGGTCGTAATGATTGGTTATGTAGTGATTACGTGTTGTGCCAACATTAAACCTCAGCCAGTGCTCCATTTGATAAATACCATTACATGATATCTTGTCTTTGACTATAATGCTAATTTATTGTTTCAGTGTAGGCATGCTTGATCAATTCTAATGTTTGTAGTTTGGTGCTTGGGTACATATAATTGGTTTTTAGCTTCAACCTTTGGCCTCTGTTGAATAACCTTAATGAGAACAGTATTGAGGTAGGGCAATCAAGTTTACTTCTGTTGGGTTTGGGAGAGAAAAACTCAGCCAGACTTTCTGTTCAAGAAAAGTGAAAGATGAGGCAAACATGCAAACATTGGTGAGATAACACAAAGAAGTCTGCTAGATTCTTAAATCATTTGGTTAATTTAAGCAATAGAAAAACATTTTCAGCAAATATTATAGAAAGATGCAATATAATGTGTGCACTTTCAAAGTAATCCTGCAACAAGAGTATAAATTCAGTTAGTATTATTCAAAGTTGATTGAGAACGAGCTCTTGACTAGTTCTTTTAAAATTAATAATGCAGAATTTTTTGGTGAAAAGTAATTTATTAAACAATTCTATTTAGTCAATGATTTCTTAAACTATTAAATTAAAAGCAGCCTCATTTTGGATTTTTAAAATTTTTTAGTGAATATGACATTTGAATAGGTAGACGAAAAGGAAAGATTTGGAGGGATATGAGCCAGGAGCAGGCAGATGGGATGAGTTTAGTTTGGGATAGTGTTCAGTGTGGACTGATTGGACCAAATGGTCTGTTTCTGTGCTGAATGACTCTGAGAATTTTGTGCTGTATTTCTATATTAAGTTCGTTTTGCATAAAGATTAGAGGCAGATGGTCAAGTTTATTAGTCTTTTTTTATGCGTATTATCAATATTGGAAAAGGCAAAGAAATATTGTGGCTAAGCAGTAGTTCTCAGGTTGGAAATGATGTGGCAAGCAACTCACCTGCTGACTCCCAGAACCTGTCCACCATTGACAAGATACAAGTCAGGAGTGGGATGGAACAGTCACCATTTGCCTGGATGAGTGCAGCTCCAACAACACTCAAGGTTGTGTCATCCAAGACAAAACTGCCAGCTTGTCACCCTATCCATCACCTTAAACATTTACTCCCTCCAACAGCAAGAGGGCTGCAGGTGCATATGAACATCATGACCTGCAAGATACCCCCAAGGTACACATCATCCTGATTTGAAACTATGTTGTCATTCCTTCACTCCCCAGTGGGTTAAAAATCCTTCCTTCCCAGCAGCATTGTGGGTGTTCATGCTTGATCTTCTGGTTGGGGTTATAGGAGATCTTATCATTTCCTGAATGCTTCTATTTCAGTCCACGTACATTTTAACAATTTTTTTATTTACAGACCAACACTCTGCATAGGCATGGATTTATACTAGCTCAAAGTGTTTCCTCTATTAGATCCCTATCTAGCTCTTCTTAGTTATTTGATGTTACATCTCATCATGATACCTTGGTTCCAAGCTATTAAACCATTACATCATGTGTCTGTCTCTCCCCACCCCCATCAAGTCCTTGTTCCCATTATTTATATTCATTCCCCATCAACTAATGACAGGTTAGGGTCATTAACCTGACCCTCGTGATTAAATTAATCATTAATCTAGTTAATGATTGTCTTTAAGTTTAAGACTGCAGTGAAGTGAAGTCTCTTGCTACTGTGAGAAATGAAGGGGTTCAGTTATTGTTCTGTACTTATATTTTAATCTTGTTATAATTTGATCTCTATCTTTCAAAATTGTTCCTCCTGGGGGCTATTGGTTCGATTGAAAAATGTGTTAAAATAGATCAAATTAACAGTTTCCTTAAATCGTATTTTAATAAAGAGGGAGAAAATAAATTTTGAGGGTAAACTAGCAAGCAATATAAAAATGGGCAGTAAGTGCTTCCTTAAATATATGAAAAATAAGAAAGAGGCAAAAGTGAAATATAGGCTCCTTAGAAAGTAAAGCTGGAGAAATTATAATGGCCAACTAGGAAATGGTAGAGGAGTTCTTTGCATCAATATTCACTGTAATTACATTCCAAAAATAATTGAGGGGCAAAAGCTAGGGGAGGAAATAAATGCAATAGCCATCTCTGGAGAAAAATTACAGTGGAGCTAATGTGAATAAAGACTGATAGATGTCTTGGTCTTGATAGACATTTTGGTCCTGATAGATTGCATTCTAAGATATTTCAGGAAGTGAAATGCAGTAGAGATAGGGGATGCAATGGTAATAATCATCCAAGATTCCTTAGATTCTGGAAATGATTCAATGGTTTGGAAAAGTGACAATATGACAGCTTATTCAAAAAGGAAAGAGACACAAAATTAGTCTAGTTGGCTTAACATCTGTCATTGGGAAAATGTTATTAAAAAGCAGAGCGATTAGAAATATCTTAAATAATCAAGTGGAGTTAGCATGGCGTCATAAAAGGGAAATCATCTCAAATAAATTTATTAAATATTTTGAAGGGGTGAAAGCAGGATTAGTGTAATATATTTGGCATATCAAAAGGTGTTCAATAAGATCTGCACATGAGACTACTTATTAAGGTAATAGTCCTTGGTGTTGGAGTAGGCTATTGGAATGGATAGAGGATTGTCTAACTAATAGAAGACAGAAAGTGGGGAATAAGGCAGCATTTTGAAGATGGGAGCTTGAAACTAGTGGAGTGTGACAGAGCTCAACGCTTGGGCCACAGTAAGGTATGATATACTCTAATAGCTTGGATGAGGAAACAAGTGTACTATCACCAAGTTCAGGGATGACACAAAAATGCTGGGAGAGTAAGTGGAACACAAGAGTCTACAGAGGCAGGTAAAGTGAGTGGAAAAAGAACAAATATACAGTATTGGAGTATAGTGTGGGGAAATGTGAGGTTATGCATTTTGGCAGGGAAAATCGAGAGATGAAAGTTGTTTAAGTAGAGAAAGACTGCAGAAAACTGCAATACAGAAGTTCACATGTATTAATCGCAAAAAACTAGCATACAGACAAGTTTATTAGTAAGAGAGGAGACAAATTAGCTGTTGCCCTTATTTCAAAGGAGATGGAGTAAAAAAAAAGGAGGTCTTGCTGGAACTATACAGGGCACTGGTTAAACCACACCTGGAATACTGTGAATCATTTTCATCCCTTACCTCAGGAAGGATATGCCGGACTGACTTTGGAAACATTTTGTAAAAGATTCACTAAGTTGGTCCAGGTATGGAGGCATTTTCTTACGAGGAGAGGTTAAGTAAGTTGGGCCTGTGCTCATCGGAATTTAGAAGAATGAGGGAGGACAGTCTATTGAAATGGACAAACTTCTCAGGGAGCTTGACAGGATAGATGCTGAGTGGTTGATTCCCCTTGTGGGAGAGTCAAGAACCAAAAGTTGTAATGTCAGATTAAGGAGTTGCTTGCTGAAGACAGAGGTGAGGAGGAATTTATTCTCTAAGGGTGGGAGCCTGTGGAAGTCTTTACTGCAAAAGGTGGTAGAGGCTTGGTCATTGAGTATTTTCAAGGGCAAGACAAAATCATTAAATAGTAGAGAATCAAGGGTTGTAGGGAAAGGTAAGGAGCTGAGGATTATCATGTGTGCCATGATCTTGTTGATTTGTACTACAGATATGTGGGCTTGATTGGCCTGCTTCTACTGGTATGTCTGATGGTCACCAGCTCTGGAATGAAGATTAAACTCAGTATAATGTCCCTCTGGATTAACATTTGACATGAGTATTCACTGTGAGCATTGTTAATATTTACTACGATGCCTAACATCTATAACTATGACTCTTCTACTACTTGAATTGGGTTACATGATTTTAAACTTTTGTCACTATTTGCTTCCATTACTTCTAAATTTGGAATGACACTATTTCTCCAAATGACCACATGAACAACAATTGTGGCATTCAGCTCCCCCTGCTGGGCTGTCATTATACTTCCGCACCTTGTTGCATTTCAAAATGGCTGTTGACATTCTTTTATTATATCTGGCAGGCTATTGTTTGGCACACTTTCTGGTTTCAGGCCTACGTACTGCACCAAAGCACTTGACCTCTCCCATGGAATCTTGGACTAGCCTCAAACGATCCACCAGTTTTGCTTCTGGATCTTAGGCTACTTCACAAACAGTATCATCTTTGCAAATGTTGAATCATCTTTTGTTTGTTTAAAAAAAAATCTGACAATGGCCCATTGATTTGAATATGCTGTCTTGTATTAATTTGTCCCTAAAATTGCCACATGCATACTTGTCTGTTAACCCATTAGAGGTGGCTGCCAAAGAAACCAATGGACTCCCCTGAATTTGGCAGGGAGTTCCGGGATTTTGATTCAATGGCAGTGAAGGATTGGCGATATATTTTCAAGTCAAGCTGGTGAGTGGCTTGGAGGGCAACTTGAGGTGGTGGTGTTCCTGTGTCTCTAAATTAGTTGATTTAGAAAGTGCTGTCTAAGAAGCCTTAGATTTTCTCAAGTGCAGCTTGTATATGGTACACTGCTGCCATTGTGTACTTGCGGTGAAGGGACTGAACGTTGAAGGTGGGAGATGGGATGCCAATGAAGGCGAATGATTTGTCCTGGATGATGTCATGTTCCTTAGGTATTATTAGAGGCGCACCATCCAAACAAATGCAAAGTATTCCATCACACCTCTGAGTTCTGTGGTCTACTGGCATTGGGAAGATTGAAGCTGAATTACTTGATGAAGAATTCCTAACTTCTGCTTTCTGTTGTAGCCATGGTATTCTTATGGATTGTCCAGTTCAGTTTCTGATCAATGGTGACCCCCAAAATGTTAATCATGGGTGATGACAATGCCATTGAAGGTCAATGAACAATGGTTAGATTCTCCTCTTGGAGATGGCCATTTTCTGGCAGTTGTGTGGCCTGAGGATTATGTGCCATTTATCAGATCAAGCCTTGATGTTGTCCAGGTCTTGCTGCATATAGATTCAGACTGTGTTTTAATATGTGAGGTATTCTAAGTGGTATTGAACATTGTGCAATTATCAGTGAATGACCCTTATGATAGAGCGAGGATCACTATAAAGCAGCTAAACATTGTTGGGCCTAGGACACTACCCTGAGGTACTCCTGCAGAGGTATTCGGAGGCTGAGATGATAGACCTTCAACAGTCAAAACCATTTTCCTAAGTGTTCGGTAAAAGTTCAAGCAATGGAAAAAATTCTCATGGATTCCATTGACTTTGTTTTCCTTGATGCCATGTTCAGCTAAATTGATGTCAAACCAACCAATCTCACCTGACCTTGACATTCAGTTCATGTTTGGACCAAGTTTGTAATAAGTCAGGGGTTGAGTAGCTATGGTGGAACCCAAACTGGGCATCAGTAGGCAGTGTGTTTCTTTGCAAGTGTGGCTTGATACAATTGTTGACAATACCTTTCATCACTTTGCCATTTTTGGAGACTGACATGGCAGTAATTTGCCAGGTTCGCTATGTCGTGCTTTTCTGCACAGGACAGATCTGGGCAAATTTACCAAGTACAGTAGTTGGATTTGTGCCAATCTTGTAGTTGTGTTCAAACAACTTAGTTAAGGGCATGGCTAGTTCTGGAGCAAAAGCTTTCAGTACTGTTGCTGGCAAATTGTCAAGACCCATAGTCATGTCATTATACAATATCTTCAGCTGTCTATACCATACGGAGTGAATCAAATTGATTCAATCCTGGCATTTGCAATATTTGGGACCTCAAAGTCCAAGATGGATCATCCACTTGTTATTTCTGGCTGATGACAGATGCAAATGCTTCTCCTTGTCTATTGCACTAATGTGCTTGGCTGCCCCATAAGTGAAGATTTTTTTAGTGAATGCTGTCCATGTGGTAACTTAATTGTCCCCAGTCCAAGGACTCCTGTGTTGTAGTTTCACTAGGTTGACACCTAACTTTTAGTCTATCTGATGCTACTCCTGGCATGTCCTCTCAGTCTCCTCATTGAGTCAGAGCGGATCTCTTGGCTTAATTGTAATGTTAGAGTGAGGGATATGCCAAGGCATAAATGAGGACTACAGATGCTGGAGATCAGAGTCTAGATTAGAGTGGTGCTGGAAAAGCACAGCAGGTCAGGCAGCATCCAAGGAGCAGGAAAGTTGAAGTTTCGGGCAAAAGTCCTTCATCAGGGATATGCCAAGCCAAGATAGTGTTGAATAAAATTTTCCTGCTCCTGGTGCCCAGAGCACCTCATGGGTGCCCGGTTTTCAGTAGCCAGGCCAGTTTTAAGTCTGTTCCATTTAGTACAGTGATAGTTCCAGATAACCCAACAGGACGTATCTTCAATGTGAAGACAGGACTATGTCTCCAGAAGTGATGGTCATACCTATTGATATTGATATTGTCAATGATGGGTTCAACTGCAGTAGATACTTTGTTGGGGATGAGGTCAAGTACGTTGGTCCTCCTTACTGGCTCCCTCACCACTTGCTTCCACATTAGTTAATATGCTACTGAGTCAGTTTTGGTGATGGATATTGAAGTCTCCCAACCAGAATACTTTCCCTGCCCTTGACACCCTCAGTGCTTTCTCCAAGTGGAGAAGGACAGATTCATAGCTGAGTTGGGGGGAAACTGTAGATAGTAATGTGGCAGCAGGTTGTCTGGTCTGTATTTGGCCTGAGATTATGAGATTTTATAGGGTATTCAGTCAATGTTAAATACTCCAAAGGCACCCTCCTCCTGATTATATATCATCTCTTGGTGATTCTGTCCTGCCAGAAGACAGGGTTGGGATGATGTCTGGGACTTTGTCTGTAAGACATGTTTCTGTGAGTTTGACAGTGTCAGACAGTTGATTGACTAGTCTGTAAAATGATATTGGCAAAAAAAAACCCAGGTGTCGATAAGGAGAACTCTGCAAGATTAACAGAGATGTGTTTCTAGTGTCCAGGTTGGTGTCAGGTGGTCCATCCAGTTTCATTCCTTTCTTTAGACTTTGTGGCAGTTTTAATCCAACTGAGTAGCCTGCTAGACCATTTTGGAGGGCAGTTAAGACTCACCTACATTGCTGTGAGTCCTGAGTTACATATAGCATGGCAGGTATGGGCAGCAGATTTCCTTAGATTATGAACCAGATGGATTTTTACAACTATTATCGGTGATTACACAGACTAGCCTTTAATTCTATGTTTGTGTTTTATTGAATTCAAATTTTATCAATGGTGGGATTTGAACCCATCCAGATTTGATCCATTATCTTGGGTCTCTGAATTACTAATCCAGTGATATTCCCACTGTGCCATCAACCCCATTACGATCAGATCCTGATGGATACTGGACACTTTCAAACATTGTTATAAGAAAATGTTATCTTACTTACGCTTTATTTAGTGAGAACATCATCTGTAATTGTGCTGATTGCAGTGTAAAGTATTGATCTATTGAGTAAAGTAGTGATCTGTTGTGCTGGTCCGTTTCTTGCCTAAAGCTGTTTGATAAATGGCACAATATTGACTCCATCTATCTGTGTGTCTGCTGTGGAATCTTTTTATTGGGAATGGCTTGGCAATGGTAGTGAAGCTTCCATGGTTCTGTAAACCACTGGACTAATGTCTACTCTAAGTAAGATCTGTTGCTCTGCTGCTGCGTTGGGATTCTGACTCCAATTCCAGAGAGCTTCAGCTGCTCTCTGGTGTATCAAAGACCTTTCTCTGTCTCTCTAACTTACACTTGAGTGGTTTTCTATCATTTTGTAACCTTCCCTTAGTGATTCTTTCTTATGCATAACTCCCATATGTTGCCACTGCCATATTTCGACTCTGGTTGGCGTAAGAAGAGGTTTTATCCGAAGCAACTGTGCACCTTTTAACCGTCTTTAATTTACAGACTAATACCATACACAGTCATGGATCTATATTGCGAGTATCTCCTCATCCTGTTAAACTACCTTTCAACCATATGGATTGCAGTGGTTCAGGAAGGTGGTTCACTACCATTAACTCCAGGATAATTAGGGGTGGGGAATAACTGCTGGCCTAGAGAATGATGCTCGCATCTTGTGAGAAAAGATAAAATTGTTGGCTTTCAGAGTTGTACACACTGTCTGAATCAACCACTCACTACTTTGCAAACTATCTTATCAAGATTACCTACTGTCAGGTCAGTAAGAGACAAGAAATGATTGATGCATCAAGATGCCATTATAACCAAATAAGTTAGCTGTAATGCTGAGTCGGTCTGCAAGACTGTCAATAAAACCTGGTAAGAGGCTTTCTTCTTTCTTCGGAAGCTGACTTATGCAATGCATATGAATAAAGATCATTGCGCTGAAGCTTGAAATGTAAGTTGTAAAGGACAAATTGCCCATGTGGAAACAAATTCTGTTTCAAGTATTTTGCAATGTACTTAGTTATAGGAGAAGTGAAGAGACCAATTTCAACTATTTTTTCAACATGGGTGATATGAATTGCACAGCATTTATGTATTTTCAGCAAATGTGTCACTTTGGATTTGTGACAGGAAAGGAGAAAGTGTTGCAAAATGTAAAATGTTGTGGTTTATCGACGGTTCCTTTCCACAACAACTAAAACACAGCACTCTTAGGGATCTATATCTCCAAACAATGGTATCCCAAGACCTTTGATAGAGTTCTGAAGTAGCTCAGTGTAAAGTCCTGGGATTATATTGGATGCTGTGAGCTCAATCTCACATTTCCTACTTGATTCATTGAGTCGTTAACTTTCAGCAAGAGGAGGGGTTATGGGAAAAAGAAGATGTTGACTTGAATTTAAATAAGCATTGGATCTCCTACTTGCACATGCTTAGCATCAAACATCTTCAAATGTTCATAAAAGACCATTCATCTTTGTCTTCATGCAATATGGTGTATGTTTCTGAAAGTTTAGGTGCAGCACTTGAAAAGCATGCTGTTCAGTGCAATTTCTAGGTCAGTACCTCCAACAGTACAATTACACCCATGGTATCACTCTTAAAGCCAACATAGATTAAGCATTGAAGTTCTTAATTGCCAAAAACTTATTGGCGCCATTAGCCTTGAACTCAGCTTTAATTGTCATTCATTTGATCATGTAGCAGGATCCTATTAACTCATTCATATCAATTTTCTATGACCTTGAATGTAGATGAAGGTTTTTCAGATGCTATAATTTTTGCCCCAAGATGTATTATTGAAAACATCAATGAAAACAATGTAGGGAAAAATGCAGTGTTTCAAACTACATAAGTTTATAGTAGCTGTCCTCAATTATCTCTATATTAAAATCCTGGTCTTTTATTTAGTATCATTTATGACAAGCTCTATGGCAATGCAAGCCATTGAAGCCATAATGATATAAGCAGTATTTCAGATTAGTTAAATTGTGATCCTTTGAATTCATTTCTACCCATTCCATATGAAGATCAAGGTTTGTTTGTTAATTCATTCAGTCTTCAGTCGTTAATAATCTAAATTAGAGTTGACAGTGTCATCATAATATACCTCAGGCAAGCGTTATTCTTTTTACATTCAAGTGTAAAGTATGTACTCAACAAACACAAATACCAAAGCAAAACATTACATTTGCTGGAAATCTAAAATCTGAGCAAAAATTGCCTTAAACAATTCAACTGTGCAGACCACATCTGTGGAGAGAAACAGAGTTAATGTCTCAGCTTGATGACCCTTTCATCAGCAAAGAAGTGAAGTAGAGATTGACATGTCTTTCAGCCAGTGGAAGAGGGCAGAGATGCTCTGTAACCAGATGGAGGACGGGGAGATTAAACAATACAAGATTTCATTGTTCAACAGCAAAAGAGAGTGGTGAGGAAACTAATGTGCAACCAAATAAGACATAAATTGCTACATTAAAAGCATCTGAAAGCATGGAAATCAGGGAAAACATAATATTTACAGTCTCAAGACATACTGTGGGCAGCTCAGCTGTGAATAATAATGGTCTAGTATCAAATTTCCATCCTCAATGTTTGGCTGTTGTTTTAGACCAGCCCTTCACAGAAATGCCTTTCCACAGCTTCCTTTGATAGGAGAAAGTGAGGACTGCAGATACTGGAGATCAGAGCTGAAAATATGTTGCTGGAAAAGCACAGCAGGTCAGGCAGCATCCAAGGAGCAGGAGAATCGACGTTTTGGGCATGAGCCCTTCTTCAGGAATGAGGAAAGTGTGCCAAGCGGGCTAAGATAAAAGGTAGGGAGGAGGGACTTGGGGGAGGGGCGTTGGAAATGCGATAGGTGGAAGGAGGTTAAGGTGTGGGTGATAGGCCGGAGTGGGGGTGGAGGCAGAGAGGTCAGGAAGAAGATGGCAGGCTAGGAAGGTGGTGCTGAGTTTGAGAGTTGGGACTGAGACAAGGTGGGGGGAGGGGAAATGAGGAAACTGGAGAAGTCTGAGTTCATCTCTTGTGGTTGGAGGGTTCCTAGGGGGAAGATGAGGCACTCTTCCTCCAGCCATCGTGTTTCTATGGTCTGGCGATGGAGGAGTCCAAGGACCTGCATGTCCTTGGTGGAGTGGGACATCAAGCTGAGACATTAACTCTGTTTCTCTCCACAGATGTGGTCTGCACAGTTGAATTCTTTGAGGCAATTTTTGCTCAGATATTAGATTTCCAGCAAATGTGGTCAGGTCCACACCCCCCACCAACCCAACCTCCACTCCCCGCACCTTCCCCTACAACTGCAAGAAATGCAAAACTTGCGCCTACACCTCCCCCCTTACTTCCCTCCAAGGCCCCAAGGGATCCTTCCATATCCGCCACAAATTCACCTGCACCTCCACACTCATCATTTATTGCATCCGCTGCACCCGATGTGGCCTCCTTTATATTGGGGAGACAGGCTGCCTACTTGCAGAATGTTTCAGAGAACACCTCTGGGACACCCGGACCAACCAATCCAACCACCCCGTGGCTCAACACTTCAACTCCCCCTCCCACTCCACCAAGGACATGCAGATCCTTGGACTCCTCCATCGCCAGACCATAGCAACACGACAGTGGAGGAAGAGCGCCTCATCTTTCCCCTAGGAACCCTCCAACCACAAGGGATGAACTCAGACTTCTCCAGTTTCCTCATTTCCCCTCCCCCCACCTTGTCTCAGTCCCAACCCTCAAACTCAGCACCACCTTCCTAACCTGTAATCTTCTTCCTGACCTCTTTGCCCCCACCCCCACTCCGGCCTATCACCCTCACCTTAACCTCCTCCCACCTATCGCATTTCCAACGCCCCTCCCCCAAGTCCCTCCTCCCTACCTTTTATCTTAGCCCGCTTGGCACACTTTCCTCATTCCTGAAGAAGGCCTCATGCCCGAAACGTCGATTCTCCTGCTCCTTGGATGCTGCCTGACCTACTGCGCTTTTCCAGCAACAAATTTTCAGCTTCCTTTAATAGGACTCAAAGAAAACCTAACAGCATAAGTACTTGTGCAAAAGTTGAAGCTTTGAGACCTTTTTTTTTTAGACCGAAGGTTATTTTTATGTTTTAAAGCAGTTATTCAGCAAATTGTTGGAGCTGTAAGCTGACAAGTCCATGGATCCTGATAGATTGAAAAGAAGTGGCTGGTGAGATAGTTGATGTAACGGTTTTAATTTTCCAAAATTCCCACAATTTGAGGGACGTTCAGTTGGAATGGAAAGTAGTGCTTGTAACTTCATTACTCAAAAAAAGAGGAAGACAGAAGGCGGACTACAGGCTCCATAATATCTGTCGTGAGAAAGCTGTGAGAAGCTATAACCAAAGACTTTGTATCAGGGCACTGAGAAGAGTTCAAGAGTTCACTGTAGTTTTATGAAAGGGAATCATATTTAACCAAATTATTGGAGGCTTTTCAGGAAGTAATTGTGCCATGGATTGACTGGACTCCTATTTCCAGAAGACATTCGATAAGGTATGACAACAAAAGTTATTGCAAAAACTAAAAGCCCAAAGAGTAATGGGTAACATATTGGCATGGATGGAGGTTGGGTATTTAACAGAAAGGACTTATGCCCAAAATTTCAATTCTCCTGCTCCTCAGATGCTGCCTGACCTGCTGTGCTTTTCCAATGCAACACTGCTTGACTATTTAACGGAAAGCAGACAGTGGGCATAATTGGCTTATTTTCTGGTTGGCAAGATGTAGAGTGTGCTGAAAATGTGTCGCTGGAACAGCGCAGCAGGTCAGGCAGCATCCAGGGAACAGGAGAATCGACGTTTCGGGCATAAGCCTTTCTTCAGGAATGTCTGAAATGTCACTTCTCCTGCTCTTTGGATGCTGCCTGACCTGCTGCACTGTTCCAGCAACACATTTTCAGCTCTGATCTCCAGCATCTGCAGCCCTCACTTTCTCCTCGAAGATGTAGAGTGTCACAGGGATCATGGCTGGGGCCTCAAATTTTTACGATTCATTTCAATGACTTGAATGAAGGGACAGAAGGTATGATTGCTAAATTTATGGTGACACAAAGATAGAAAACTAAGCTGTGAAAAACATAAGGAAGCAGCAAAGGAATATCGATAGGTTAAATGAGTGGGTAAAGGTCTGATTAATGGAGCATATTGTGGGAAAATATGTAATTGTTCATTTTGGTATGAAGAATATAAAAGAAATTAGATTAGATTAGATTACTTACAGTGTGGAAACAGGCCCTTCGGCCCAACAAGTCCACACCGCCCCGCCGAAGTGCAACCTACCCATGCCCCTACATTTACCCCTTACCTAACACTACGGGCAATTTAGCATGGCCAATTCACCTGACCCACACATCTTTGGACTGTGGGAGGAAACCGGAGCACCCGGAGGAAACCCACGCAGACACAGGGAGAACGTGCAAACTCCACACAGACTGTCGCCTGAGGCGGGAATTGAACCCGGGTCTCTGGCGCTGCGAGGCAGCAGTGATAACCACTGTGCCACCGTGCCGCCCACATTGTATTATCTAAATGGTGAGAGAGAGATTGCAGCGTTCTGAGATGCAGAAAGATCTGGAAGTCTTGATTCATGAATTCCAAAATGTTAATATGCAGCCATACTAAGGTAAAAGTTAACAGCACGTATTTGTTTATTGAGAAACAAATTAAATACAAACATACAGAGATTTTGCTTATGCACCAATTGGGCATTGGTGAGATCATATTTGGAGCATTATGTACGGTGTTGGTCTTCCTTGATCCTGCTCCCACCCAAATCCCCATACCAACCTTAGCCTTGTACAGACCCATTTGCAATTCACCTGCTCCTTCTCTCTCTCCTTGACACCTAATTATCTAATTGTATTCCACAGCCTAATATACAGCAACCCATCACTGTCATTTTCTTTATCAACATCCCAGTTACTTACCCCCATTCCAAGAATCGTTTCAGTGTCTTTAGCAACTGCCCTCTTTAAGATCCATTCCTTTACTGCCAACCATCTTTATCTCAGCTTTCAGGTACAGCATCTTTTCTCTATGAATAAGGACCCTCTAAAATGTATTTATGGATAAGCAATAAGTGCTGACCCAGCCACAGATATCCATATTGATATATGTTGGCCGAGCCAGAGATATCCATATCAATAAATGCTGACCGAGCCAGAGATATCCATATTAATATATGTTGGCCGAGCTAGGGATATCCATATCAATAAATGCTGGCTGAGCCAGAGATATCCATATCACATGAATCACCCAAAAAGAAATACAGCTACTGATATTATGCACTGGGTGTCTGACTGCTATGATGTAGATCATCCATAAAGGTCATCTTTTTATGTGCTTTCATCTTTAGGCAAGAAATGTATGAATCCAACTTTTGCACTTGAGGGTGGAAGGAAATGCTAATTTTATTGGATAGGGTTTGGAGTAGAACAGTAAAAGAATAGCAAATAAAATCCAAAAGAACTGAGTTTTGAGGAAGGGTCACTTGTCCCAAAGCGTTAACTCTGAACTCTCTCCACAGATGCTGCCAGACCTGCTGAGCTTTTACAACAAAAGAATGACAACTGTAGTAGTTCTGTACTTAGAATGTATGAAAATTTGCTAAAATCTCTGTTAAATTCCTTTTAAAAAAGCAATTCCTCTGTGCCTGTTCATACAAATGGTGAAATCTCGGCTTTTTCTGGCTTGGCTTGGACTTTCTGTTCACGTGGTGCAGTCTGTGACTACTTAATGTAATTTATTACCAGTCGGCATACCGTAATGGAAGCAAGATGAACTTTTAACAATGTGCACATTGTATCATTCTTTCTTCTAGGGGAATAGATTGTAATGTGCTGAGCTTGATGCTGTCATGTGCTCCAGAGGAGAGCCAGGGCCAAACTTGGATATGTGCCATTTTGATGTGCAGATGTGAATAAAACACTCGAGTGCAATGGGAACACCCTGCTGGTGAATTGTAGTGGTGTACAGTGATTTGATGCAATTGTGTATTTTCCACTGCATGAAGATCAAAATGTTTGTGTGGTCCGTTGAAATTTTTATTTTTGTTGAGACACAGTCAGACCTTACAATGCAGCATTGTTTTACATTCTAAATTACAATCTGCTCAAAATGAGGGAAGTTTATTCACCACTTTCTTCAGTCTGATTGCCTACTACTGTACTTTCACTACTACAATATCAACACTCTGAGGTAGATATTTATGTAATTGCTCAGTATGTTTCTTGTTCTTCAATATGAAAGGAATACTCAGATGTGGAACGTTTTAGCATCTCCATGATCATCAAACCATGGATCTTTCCCCTGGACTAATCACTGACCTGAAGATTATGACATTGTGATTTTTACCTTTTAATAATTTGGCAAGGCAGTGGAAAAGTTCTGAATATTTTACCTTGTGAGAAGGATCTTCTGCAGGAGGCCATGAGTGATCCAGTATAAAGAGGGAAAGCTGTTAATACCATCCGTCTTACTTTTCTGTGTTGCGAGAAGCCCAGTGATGAACTCATAATCAACTAAAGAGCCAGAAGAAGGACCTTGTAACTTAAACTGGCTTTAGCTGATGCTGAACTACCTGCTGGGAATTGCCATCAATTTCAGACTCTGACCAATAATCCGCTTAAACAATCAAATAGAGAATAAGAAAGAAAGAAGTTAAAGGTAAAAAACTAAAAACCTATGTTCACTTTCTTGCCTCCTCTACTGAATAGGCCAATACATTTTTTTGTGCGATGTTTTCACATGTGTTTTGCTTCTCTGGGATGCTGTGGTTTCCTGCTGATGTGATGACTCAAGATCCAAGATAGCCCTGGCACGGTAAGTAGTGTTCAGCTCAGCAGAGCCCATCCAATTCAGGATAGCAGTATTGTTTTCTCAATGTATTTTTCATCTTTTTTCCTTTTATTATTCTTCTTCGAGGCTGGAGTGGTGTTGTGGTGGTTGTGTGTATAGTGGAGGCGTGGACCGGGACAGGAATATGCCCAGAGCAGGGACTCCCAGCACCACTGGGCCCCGAGCAGGGGCTCCCGACGGCACTGGGCCCGGAGCAGGGGCTCCCGGCAGCACTGGGCCCGGAGCAGGGGCTCCCGGCAGCACTGGGTCCAGAGCAGAAACTCCCAGTGGCACTCGGCCCAGAGCAGGGACTCCCGACACCACTAGGCTCGGAGCAGGAACTCCCGGCAGCACTAGGCCCAGAACAGGGATTCCCGACGGCAATCGGTCAAGAGCAGGGACTCCTGGCACCACAGGGCCCGGAGTAGGGTCTTCTGATGGCACTGGGCCCGGAGCAGCCACTCCTGGCGGTACTAGGCCCGGAGCAGAAACTCCCGGCGGTACGAGGCCCGGAACAGAAACTCCCAGCAGCACTGGGCCTGGAGCAGGGACTCCTAGCGGCACTCAGCCTGGAGCAGGGACTGCCGGTGGCACTGGTCCTGGAGCAGGGTCTCCTGATGGCACTGGGCCCGGAGCAGCCACTCCCGGCGGTACTAGGCCTGGAGCAGTGACTCCTGGCAGCACTAGGCCCGGAACAGTGACTCCTGCGGACAATAGGCCTGGGGCAGGGACAGCTGGCAGCAATGGGACTGAAGCAGGGACTCCCGGCGGCAATAGACCCAGAACAGGGACTCCCGGCGGTAATAGGCCTGGAGCAGGGACTCGCGGCAGCACTAGACCCAGAGCAGGGGCTCCCGGCGGCACTAGGCCCGGAGCAGGGATTCCCAGCAGCAATGGCCCCAGAGCAGGGACTCCCGGTGGTACTAGGCCTGGAGCAGGGACTCCTGGTGGCAATAGACCCAGAACACGGACTACCAGCCACATTAGGCCAGGAGCAGGGACTCCCAGCAGCAGTAGGCCCAGAGAGGGATTCCAGCCATGTTACAGCAAGGAATTTTAATGGCAGCAGTAAGCCTGGAAACTGGATTCTTGGTGGTGGCAGAGCCCGGTGCTGGGACTCTTACTGGTGCTCGCGAGGCGGTGGTGCCAGTAGAGCCAGGATCTCCTGGGGCATTGGCGTTGTCACTGTATCCAGAGCAGGACTCCTAGAGCACCAGAACATCTTGCACACATTTGCAGAAGCCCTGAAGCCAGGCTTGAGACCCTAAATTGAACAGAGATGAACTCCTATTAAGTAATTTCTTTTTATCGTTATTGTAACTTGAAATTGATTGTGGGTGACAATACACTTTTCACTGTATCTTAAAGATATATATGACAATAATCACTCATTTATTCATTCGGTGAACAATGGATTCATTCGGTGAACAATTATATGACAATGGATTCCATTGGCCTCTCTGGGGGACCACAGATGTCGCTTTGCAGAATGAAGCAGAATGAAAACTTAACCATTCTCCTTTTCCCTCCCCAGTTGCTAAGGCTGGGTGGTGTTTTGGAAAACTGTCATGTTCCTGCACCTGAACTGAGTCTATTAGCATTGCTTCCCCACTATCAAGGACACTATCAATGATCAGTACTTATCATTTTGAAGGATTAACCACCAACTGCATTTTATGGGTGGTTGTGAAATTATTTATCACTGTGTACAAAGTCCACCAAGAACACTAAGACCATATTTAAATTAAGAGATGTAACAAAATATGGAATAATAAGAATTCACTTGGTCCATCCCATTGAGCAAGTATCTGAGAAAACTGTTGGATCTCTTGGGGAAATAGAAAGCTGCAACTAAACTTTCAGGAATCCAAATTACTCTGAAAATTAATTCATTAAATGAAATTTCAGCATTCTTTTGTGAGATCATAATTTGGAGAGAAGAAAATCAAGGCTCAAGTGTCATTCTGTACTTGTATGCAATGGATGGTGTCTGAAACATATAAATATGTATTTATACTGTTTCACTTGTCTAAATGCTAATGTTGGAAACCAGTTGAAAACTTCAGTGTTGCCAATTATATAAGCTGTAAGATTTCAGTTTCTGGCCTTACTTTAATGCTGTTGTTGTGACTTGATCAATCCTTTAACTGTTGCTCATGCCTTTTGAAAGACATGAATCTACATTAGCCTCCTTAAGGATTGAAATTCTGATGCACTTCATGCCAGCTTCTGGCTTAATGAGATCCTTAAACTGTAAAGCTACCTCCAAAGTAAAGGTAGTTAAAAACCTGCCTATTGCATTGGCAAGAAGCTTAAGTTACTTTCTTACATTCACCCCTCTTCATTTCTGCAAACTATTTGTCATGCTGGCTTAGTGGTTAGCACTGCTGCCTCACAAGGCCAGAGACCTGGGTTCAATTCCACTCTCAAGTGACTGTAGAGTTTGCATATTCTACCTGTGTTTGTGTGGATTTTCCTCTGGGTGCTCTGGTTTTCTCCCACAGTCCAAAGATGTGTAGGTTTAATGGGTCAGCCATGGAAATGAGGGGCTACAGGGATAGAGTAGAGGGGCTGACTCTAAGAGGGGATGCTCTTTGGAAGGTCAGTGTAGACTTGATGGGCTGAATGGGCAGCTTCCACACTGTAAGGATTCTGTGATTTTATGAATTCTTCCTCTTTTCATGTTGCCATATGACCAAAAGAGCTTTTTTTTAAAAAAAAAATTAATGACCACATCATGCATTTCAAGTAATTGTGTTTTTTCCAAAATTAATTTAGTCATTTTATATCCAAATGGCCAATAGACATGAGGGGAGCAGAACTGCTTTGACCAAAAGCTAAATTGCTTTTATCTTTGTTTTACCTTTGGACTGGCTCTTTGAGACCTTATCGATGTTATCAAAGGCTATGTCCTCCATCAGAGCTGTCAAAGAGATTGATTCAACGCCACACATCAATTATAAAGACTGAAACTCCAGCCACGAGGTGGAAGTGCAGCAGGAACAGATGCACATGTGTATTTGACCCACACTGTTGCTGCTGGTACATGAGCAATCATTCCTGTGGCCAGCAACAAAAGCACTGTAAATGATATTGAGGTGGAGAAATGGTTACATCCACAGAGGGATCAAATCCCACCCTTGACATGACACAAATCAAAATTGCCTATATTCATAATAAATCAGACTGAGAAAGTCAACAAATTAAATGAGGTTATTTAAATATTATTTTCCCACTAGTGTGTTAAGGCTTTGTGTCGGGAGTCCCTCAGAGCCTAGATAGCACAGTTGGGTGTTAATCAGACTCTTGAACAGCATTCCTTCAAATCATATGTATGATAAATTTGTCAAGTATTGTATTCAAAACACTTTATATAAAAAGAAAAAAATCTGAGCGTTTCTTATAGATCTTTGAAAATTCTGAATTAATTCACTGAATTTTCCTGATTCTTCTCTTCTTTCACTCGATTATCAGAAACATATTTTACAAAGCAAAAGTTGATAAGTTACAGGTAAAGTAGATAAAAGGACCTGTAGTTGATTAAAAACAAACACCGTTGTTAGTCTGTGTCAAGCCAACTTGTTAATTTTAATGCAGTGACTGATGCTGAGACTGCATGCTGAAAAGGTTTACAAGGATGTTACAGAGACTGTAGAGTTTGACTTGTAAGGAGAGGCTGGATAGGCTGGGACCTTCCATCCTGGAGGGTAGAAGGATGAGGGATGACCTTACAGAGTTTTATAAAATCATGAGGGGCATGGATAAGGTGAATAGTCAGAGCTTTTTCCTCAGGGTAATGGAGTCCAAAACAAGACAGCATAGGATTAAGGTGAGAGGGGAAAAATTTAAAAGAGACCTGAGGGGCAACTTTTTCACGTAGAGGGTAGTGTGTATATGGTATGAACTGACAGAGGAAGTGGTAGAGGTGAGTACAATTACTACATTTAAAAAAAACATTTGAATTGCAATGGTTTAGAGGGATATGGGCCAAACGCAGGCAGTTGGGACTAGTTTCAGTTTAGGAAACTTGATTGGTATGGATAGGTTGGACCCAAGAGTCAGTTTCCATGCTGTATGACTCTATACATGTGCAGGAAATGCTTCTGCTAATGTTGCATCATAAATGAACGGAGTGTTGTTGAAATTCTGAAAGCACAAGGGCTAAAACTTTGCAAAATGCCTCAAACCTGAATGTGCTGTTTGATTTAAAGGCTGTAGGTCTGCATCTTAAAGCATTGAAAGTCAAATGCAGCAATTAGAGAGGTGAGAGAAACTGGATTCGGCACGACTTGTCTGCCGAGAAGAGCAGAGCGCTTCCCCTACAGTCAATCAATTTGCTTCCCTCAATGCTATTTCAAATGTGCCCTGCAATCTCTTTAATGACCCCCCCACCAACAGTTATTACCCTGACCCATGATCTCATCAACCATCTTCAGTCCCCAGCATAAACTCCCCGTTGCATTGGTTCCTTCTGTCTTACAGCTATAACTGAATTGTCAGAAATTCAATGCTGTTTTTAACTCTCAGTTGAACCAATTCAAGGCTGATCAGTGATTTAATTAAGTGTTGTGACCCCTTTTAACTTTTTTGAGTAGCTGTGCAAAAACTGAAACTTAAAGGACCAATTTATACCTGGACTATTGGGTGTCATACAACTACAGGAAAGAAAGCTTAAAAACCCTGTTCCCTTACTATTGTAAAGATCATTGGCAACATCACAAGGTTCTGCTGACACTTCATGATGGTTGTAAATCAGGACTTCCAACTTTGGATGTACACTTTAAGGTTTCATCACGTGATCGCTTACCACAATCATTCCCAGTCAGCAGACATTTACCCATCACCAATGTTTTTATAGCTAGTGTATGAACATGTTCAAAGAAAGTGAATACAATTTTTTTTTGCCTTTATGGTTTTGTTTTCTCCTGGACAGCTTGCTACAATGTTCAGAAGCTAAGCATTTTTTTTTGTTTATTTCTGATTTCCAGCATCTACAGTATTTTGTTTTCTTTCGGATTGTACTTCCATGTATGCCTTGAAAACCATTTTCTGCCTGAAAGCAGCTATATAAATGTAACTTCTCACTTGAACCCTGGATTCCTTCCAAATGTTCGTGGTTTACGTACTGGAATGTCTAGTTTGTAAACCAGGTATTGCAGAAAACCATGCTCTTTTAAACTCATTATTGAATGTTGTAAATGAACTGAAGCATGAAACTATTTCAACTCACCATGACATAGCAGATCTCCTTTGCACTCACTATGTATGATAGAAAATTCCCAAATTCCAAGAAAATGTCAAATATCAGGCATGTTTCTAAATACTCTACTGTGCTACCGCACACAGTTTAGTTTCAGAGATTATTAAAAAGGTCAAACAAGTTAAGCTTCTGCACAGTTTCATGTAAGTGAAGGCTAATATCAGAGAGTTGGTGCCTCGGAGTCTGTAAGCGACAGTGTTTACAAAGAAGTAAACAGCAGACTCTGAATGATTGGGAGGGGTTGCCTAAAGCCATTTTAACAATGTTGTTACCAGAGCTTTACAAGTTTCCCAGCTGGAGTCTTTGTATTAGTGTGTAGGCAACAGAATAAGGTGCCTCTTTTGATGGAAATGTACACAAGTGACCTCAAACACTGAGTTTATTGTAGTCATGCTTTCATCTTGAGTTGCAATCCATTTTTGACATATCAGCAAGTGAATGCTATTATCAGTTCCCAAAGAAAAAGCTGGCATTAAAACAAAGGAAAGGAAACTAGCAGCCTTCTTGATGGTTTTAATGCTTCCTTGTGGAAAGAATATCTTAATAGTAATTTTCTGGCACTGTCTTACTGGCCTAGTTTAATAATTCCAGTTAACAAATTATTAATAGATCCTAACACCAATTGATGTAATAAATACTTCACTAGGTTCTACCACTTAAGAATTCAGAGTCAAGATTAGAGTGCTGCTGGAAAAGCACAACAGGTCAGGAAGCATCCGAGGAGCAGGAAAATCAACGTTTCGAGCAAAAGTTCTTCATCAGGGTGATGAAGGCCTTCCTCATTCCTCATTCACCTCTTGTTCAGATGCATCACTTGTGCACATCAATACTTCCTGAACAAACCTCTCCCCATCAAATATCTTTCCTTGCTTTAATTCTGACCAGTTCAGGAAACTATTGTCAGAAATCAACACTTTTGAAAGAAATACTAAGGTACTTTGTTCGAGTGAAGCTCCCATTTGACTTGTTAAAAGTTTTTTCAACCTGAACTGCCATCTTCAATGATCCATGCATAGAATCATAGAATCCCTACAGTATGGAAACAGGGCATTTGGCCCAACCAGTTCACACCAACCCTCTGAAGCGTAATGCACTCAGACCCACTCTCCTACCCTACTCTACATTTACCCCTTACTAATGTGCCTAACCTACACATCCCTGAACACCGTGGGCAATTTAGCATGGCCAATTCACCTTACCTGCACAAATTTGAATTGTGGGAGGAAACTGGAGCACCCGGAGGAAACCCACATAGACACAGAGACAATGTATAAACTCCACACAGACCATTGCCTGAGGTTGGAATCAAACCTGGGTCCCTGGCTCTATCTTGCAGCAATGCTAACCACTGAGCCACTGTGCTGCCCAGATGTAGGTCCCTCTATACTTGCACTTCAAAGTTTCATCCTTTGTTTTATATTGTCTTTTGCCATTCTTAATCTCTCTTTTCAGACTTTGTGATATTAAATTTCATCGACATATGACCACTCATTCCACCAACCTGTTCTCTTGAAGAGTTGAACTATCTGTCTCGCAATTCATCATACCTCTAATTTTTGTGTTATTGCAACTTTTGAAATTGTGCCCTGTACATCCAACTTTTGGTTATTCACAAAAGTAGCAATCCTAATATTGACCCCCAGGGATCTTCACTATTTACCTTCCTCCAATCCAAGAAACAACCATAAACCATTATCTCTGTCAGAGGTCCATCTTTTTTGGATGAAATACTAGTTCAAGGTTAAAACCAACTTTTTCAAGACAAGGTAAAATATTTGACCATGCTTTTTTATCCAAGAGCAGAAGGATCTTCATATCCGAGTCATCATTCATCCCTCAACGAGCATCATATCATGCGTTGACGATATTGTTGCTCATTTTCTTGCTGTTTGTAAGGAGGTATGTATGAAAGAGAGCATGTTATCGAGGTGACCATTTTCACCTCGATAACAATACTGACTATTCTTTGATTGCAGTGCTCAGATTGAATGAAGGCTGATGAAGTAAAAGGTGCTATAAAAATCCAATTCTTAATTTTTCTTAAATATATGATTTTTTGAGTTCTCACATTTCTTGATCATCTTTGGGGTACTTTGAGTTCATTGTGACCCTCCCTTTTATCATAATTTATACATTGATTCCATCTCCTTGTGCTC
Source organism: Chiloscyllium plagiosum (assembly GCF_037043375.1). NCBI lineage: Eukaryota > Metazoa > Chordata > Chondrichthyes > Orectolobiformes > Hemiscylliidae > Chiloscyllium > Chiloscyllium plagiosum. Next base: position 16,235,094 of record NW_028270181.1, on the reverse strand, counting down.
CTAAAACAATGACATTAGCGAGAACTGTGGAGTTATCTTGCACATATATTGGTTAGGCCACTTTTAGAATATTGTGTGCAATTCTAGTCTCCCGCCTGTCAGAAGGATGTTGTGAGACTTGAATGAGTTCAGAAAAGATTTACAAGGATGTTGCCAAGGATGAAGAGTTTGAGCCATAGGGAGAGGCTGAATAGACTGGTACCATTGCAACGTTTAAAAGGCATCCAGATGGGTATATAAATAGGAAAGATTTAGAGAGATATGAGCCAAGTTCTGGCAAATTGGACTAAATCAGGTTAAGATATCTGGTCGGCACAGACGATTTGGACCGAAGGGTCTGTTTCCGTGCTGTACGTCTCTACAGCTATGACTCTGTATATTCTGAGAATCCCCAACTCTGCACTGCACTATTATTAATTTTGATTTGATCAATATTTAACATTCCTGAACTGTTTGATGCAAAAACAGAACTCTGTAGACTGGTATTGTTGGGCTATACAACGTACCTAAAATTCATTGTCTTCTGTGCATAACCTGTTTTCTAGCTCTCCATCTGAAAATCAAATAATGAGTCACAAGTCACAACGTCTGCGGATTCTAAAGGCTTCTGTCAAAATGACATGAATTCTAACCAAAGAATATCAGTTCTGAGGAAGAGTCATCTTGAAACCTCAGCATGCTCTCTCTCTATCGATGCTGTCCGACCTGCTGTTTTCAGTTTAGATTCCAGCATCAGCAGTAATTTACTCCTAAGAATATGGAAGTTAATTCTGATTCTGAATTGGTTTCCTAAGGAGATCTGAATCTTTTGGAGTTATTTTAGCTCCTTTTCCTGATGCTCCAATTTCATTTCCAGTTGCTAAACAAGTTTTAATGCCTTTTTTTTGCACTGGACACATGTGAATTCAGAAACTCTAATGCTGTTTAAATATTTTGAATTCTGCAGGGAGGTTTGCCGTGTCCCAATTTATATTATGGAATTTTATGGACTTTCTAACAATGAACTTTTGACCTTGCTTGCTTTAACTTGGCACACATCCTGATCACTTGTGTTTCTCAAGTTTAGTAGAGATTTGTGTGCTGACTTGTAAGCTGTTTCTTTTCAAAACTCTCTACAGTAATAAACAAAGATATTAAGGGTTGTCTCATGCAAAATTAAAGACCGTCTACTATGTATTTCACCTGTAGATTAACTTGTTTGCTGACTGCTCAAACAAGACAGGTATTATTAGCATGATGTATCATTAATAGTAGTTTTATAATCAATTCTTCATCAGAGATTTTAGGTTTGTTTACTTAAAACGGTGAAACAGACATTACAGCAAAACATTACAGCACGGTGGCACAGTGGTTAGCACTGCTGCCTCACAGCGCCAGAAACCCGGGTTCAATTCCCGCCTCAGGCGACTGTGTGGAGTTTGCACGTTCTCCCCGTGTCTGTGTGGGTTTCCTCCGGGTGCTCCGGTTTCCTCCCACAGTCCAAAGATGTGCAGGTCAGGTGAATTGGCCATGCTAAATTGCCCGCAATGTTATGTAAGGGGTAAATGTAGGGGTATGGGTGGATTGCGCTTCGGCGGATCGGTGTGGACTTGTTGGGCCGAAGGGCCTGTTTCCACACTATAATGTAATGTAATCTAAAAAAAATTACTTCTGTGTATAGCTTGCAACACAAAACAGGTTAACTGCAAGGGCAAATTGCAACAATGTATGCACATAGTCCTTCAAGTTCCTTAAAAGCAAGGTAAATATATAACAGAAACCAAATCAGATCTTATTCATGGGTCAGTATACTATGCTTAAAGGAGTTACAAAGTATTCAATGATTGCTTTTTATTTCAAAATATACTTTATTGATTGGTTCTGTACAATAGCATATGAAAACAACAAACAAGCATTAGAGTTTAATTTTTTTCCAACAAACAAACCAAAGTCATGTCTTTTTTGTGTAAGATTATATTTACATAAAGTTGAGGTACTGGAAATGTCCAATAACTGAGTGAAACCATATTTAACTTCCTGAAGAAGGGTTACACCGAAAATGTTGACTTCTCCGCCTCCTGATGCTGCCTGGCCTGTTGTGTTCTTCCAGCCTCCTGCTCGCCTATCCTGGAATTCAGCATCTGCAGTCTTTTGTCTCAAATCCCATTTAACTTCTGTAGAAAAGCCCCAGACAGTGGTCTTTCCCCACCGTGCCTTCGTGGCAGCTGCTTTAGTGCACCCCTTAACACACAGTCTTTGACTTTGGAATGTGCCAGTCTGCAACGCTTGGTCAAGGTCAAGTCCTTGTTCTGGAAGACCAACAAGTATTCAATGATGGTCCATGTTACTTTGACAACCTGAAAAATCACACAACGCCAGGTTATAGTCCAACAGGTTTATTTGTAAGTATAAACATTTGGAGCGCTGCCCCTTTGTCAGGTAGCTAGTGGGACAGGATACATAGGTCACACAATTTATAAGTAAAAGTTCAAAGTATAATACAACTGATGCAGTGCATTAGACAAACCTAGATGGCTGTTAAGTCTTTAATCACTTAGATTGTGGATGCAGATTTCAATTAATTAATATGTAAACCCCAGAATTTCTTTCAAGTCACAGCCCCAGAGTCAGACTGGTTTTATTTCATGTATGTGATTTTTAACTTTGTCCACCCCCAGTTCAACACCAGCACCTCCATAAAGTGACAAACATAAGCTTTCCCTCCGCTACCTTTTCGATCTGTCTATATGATTGACGACATCAACCTCCTCTAAAGCTTCTTCAATGTTACCCAGTTGTGTGGGTCTGCATTCACCTACCTAATCATAGGCAGAGAATCACTTCAAGTCATAGAGATGTACAGCATGGAAACAGACCGTTCGGTCCAGCCGACTAGATATCCCAACCCAATCTAGTCCCACTTGCCAGCACCCGGCCCATATCCCTCCAAACCCTTCCTATTCATATACCCATCCAAATGCCTCTTAAATATTGCAATTGTACCAGCGTCGACCACATCCTCCGCCAGCTCACGCTCTGTGTGAAAAAGTTGCCCCTTAGGTCTGTTTTATATCTTTCCCCTCTCACCCTAAACCTATGCCCTCTAGTTCTGGACTCCCCGACCGCAGGGAAAAAACCTTGTCTATTTATCCTATCCATGCCCCTCATAATTTTGTATAAGGTCACCCCTCAGCCTCTGAAATTCCAGGGAAAACAGCCCCAGCCTGTTCAGCCTATCCCTGTAGCTCAGATCCTCCAACCCTGGCATCATCCTTGTAAATCTTTTCTGAACTCTTTCAAGTTTCACAACATCTTTCCGATAGGAAGAAGATCAGAATTTCATGCAATATTCCAACAGTGTCCTAACCAATGTCCTGTATAGCCACAACATAACCTCCCAACTCCTGTACTCAATACTCTGACCAATAAAGAAAAGCATACCAAACGCCCTCTCCACTATCCTATCTACCTGCGACTCCACTTACAAGGAGCTATGAACCTGCACTCCAAGGTCTCTTTGTTCAGCAACACTCCCTAGGACCTTACCATTAAGTGTATAAGGAGAAAGTGAGGTCTGCAGATGCTGGAGATCAGAGCTGAAAATGTGTTGCTGGAAAAGCGCAGCAGGTCAGGCAGCATCCAGGGAACAGGAGAATTAAGTGTATAAGTCCTGCTAAGATTTGCTTTCCCAAAATGCAGCACCTTGCATTTATCTGAATTAAACTCCATCTGCCACTTCTCAGCCCATTGGCCCATCTGGTCCAGATCCTGTAGTAATCTGATGTAACCCTCTTTGCTGTCCACCACACCTCCAATGTTGGTGTCATCTGCAAACTTACTAACTGTACCTCTTATGCTCGCATCCAAATCATTTATGTAAATGACAAAAAGTAGAGGGCCCAGCACCGATCCTAGTCGCATTCCACTGGTCACAGGCCTTCAGACTGAAAAACAACACTCCACCACCACCTTCTGTCTTCTATCTTTGAGCCAGTTCTGTATCCAAATGGCTAGTTCTCCCTGTATTCCATGAGATCTAACCTTGCTAATCAGTCTCCCATGGGGAACCTTGTCGAATGCCTTACTGAAGTCCATATAGATCACATCTACTGCTCTACCCTCATCAATCTGCTTTGTTACTTCTTCAAAAAATTCAATCAAGTTTGTGAGGCATGATTTCCCACGCACAAAGCCATGTTGACTATCCCGAATCAATCCTTGCCTTTCCAAACACATGTACATCCTGTCCCTCAGGATTCCCTCCAACAACTTGCCCACCACCGAGGTCAGGTTCACCGGTTTTTGGTTCCCTGGCTTGTCTTTACCGTCCTTCTTAAACAGTGGCACCACGTTTGGCAACCTCCAGCCTTCAGGCACCTCACCTGTGACTATCGATGATACAAATATCTCAGCAAGAGGCCCAGCAATCACTTCTCTAGCTTCCCACAGAGTTCTCGGGTACACCTGATCAGGTCCTGGGGATTTATCCACCTTTAACTGTTTCAAGACATCCAGCACTTCCTCCTCTGTAATCTGGACATTTTGCATCTATTTCCCTACAGTCTATATCTTTCATATCCTTTCCACAGTAAATATTGATGCAAAATATTCAGTTAATATCTCCCCCATTTTCTATGGCTCCACACAAAGGCCGCCTTGCTGATCTTTGAGGGGCCCTGTTCTCGCCCTAGTTACCCTTTTGTCCTTAGTATATTTGTAAAAACCCTTTGGATTCTCCTTAATTCTGTTTGCCAAAGCTATCTCATGTCCCCGTTTTACCCTCCTGATTTCCCTCATAAGTATAAGTCTCCTTTCTTTATACTCTTCTAAGGATTCACTCGATCTATCCTGACATATGCTTCCTTCTTTTTCTTAACCAAACCCTCAATTTCTTTAGTCATCCAGCATTCCCAACCCTACCAGCCTTCCCTTTCACCCACCAGCCTTCCCTTTCACCCTGACAGGAATATACTTTCTCTGGATTCTTGTTATCTCATTTCTGAAGGCTTCCCATTTTCCAGTTGTCCCTTTAGCTGCAAACATCTGCCTCCAATCAGCTTTCGAAAGTTCTTGCCTAATACCATCAAAATTGGCCTTTCTCCAATTTAGGACTTCAACTTTTAGATCTGGTCTCTCCTTTTCCATCACTATTTTAAAACGAATAGAATTATGGTCACTGGCCCCAAAGTGCTCCCCCACTGACACCTCAGTCACCTGCCCTGCCTTATTTCCCAAGAGTAGGTCAGGTTTTGCACCTTCTCTAGTAGGTACATCCACATACTGAATCAGAAAATTGTCTTGTATACACTTAAGAAATTCCTCTCTATCTAAACCTTTAACACTATGGCAGTCTCAGTCGATGTTTGGAAAGTTAAAATCCCTACCATAACTACCCTATTATTCTTACAGATAGCTGAGATCTCCTTACAAGTTTGATTCTCAATTTCCCTCTGACTATTAGGGGGTCTATAATATAATCCCAATAAGGTGATCATTCCTTTCTTATTTCTCAGTTCCACCCAAATAACTTCCCTGGATGTATTTCCAGGAATATTCTCCCTCAGCACAGCTGTAATGCTATCCCTTATCAAAAATGCTACTCCCCCTTCTCTCTTGCCTCCCTTTCTATCCTTCCTGTAGCATTTGTATCCTGGAACATGAAGCTGCCAGTCCTGCCCATCCCTGAGCCATGCTTCTGTAATTCCTATGATATCCCAGTCCCATGTTCCTAACCAGGCCCTGAGTTCATCTGCCTTCCCTGCTAGGCCCCTTGCATTGAAATAAGTGCAGTTTAATTCATTAGTCCTACCTTATCCCTGCCTAACTTGACTGTTTGACTCACTTCTGTTCTCAGCTGTACCCGTCTCAGAGCGATGTCTTTCCTCACTATCTCCCTGGGTCCCAATCCCCCCACCCCCCCCAACTTACTAGTTTAAATCCTCCCAAGCAGTTCTAGCAAATTTCCCTGCCAGTATATTAATCCCCTTCCAATTTAGATGCAATCCATCCTTTTTGTACAGGTCACTTCTACCCCAAAAGAGATTCCATTGATCCAAAAATGTGAATCCTTCTTCCATACACCAGCTCCTCAGCCATGCATTCGTCTGCTCTATCCTCCTATTCCTGCCCTCACTAGCTCGTAGCACTGGGAGTAATCCAGATATTACTACCCTTGAGGACTTCCTTTTAAAATTTCTGCCTCACTCTCTGTAATCTCCCTTCAGAGTCTCAACCTTTTTCCTTCCAATATCATTGGTTCCAATGTAGACAATGACCTCCTGCTGGCCCCCTCCCCCGTGAGAACATTCTGCACCCTCTCTGAGACATCCTTGATCCTGGCACAAGGGAAAAAACACCCCATTCTGCTTTTTCTCTGCTGGCCACAGAAACATCTGTCTGTACCTCTGACTACAGAATCCCCTAACACAATTGATCTCTTGGAGGCCGACGTACTCCTCATTGCATTAGAGCCAGTCTCAATACCAGAAACATGCTGTTTGTGCTACGTTCCCCTGAGAATCCATCACCCCCTACATTTTCCAAAACAGCACACCTGTTTGAAATGGGTATATCCACAAATGACTCGTACCCTAGGTGCCGACCTCTCTCACCCTTCCTGGAGTTAACCCATCTATGTGACTGTATCTGAGACTTTCCCCCCTTCCTATAACTGCCATCCATCACATACTGTTGCTGGTGCAAATTCCTCATCGCTTCTATTTGTCTCTCCAACCGATCCACTCGATCCGATAAGATTCGCATCCAACAGCATTTATGGCAGATATAATCCGCAGTAACCCTTAAACTCTCTTTAACCTCCCACATCTGACAAGAAGTACATATCACTGCAAAGGCCATTTTTGCTCCTTCACAATCTACAGACCCAGAAAATAACACCGTCTTATTCCTCTACAAACACTGCCCCAGGTTAAATTAATAGCTGTGTCTTATATTTTAATTTTAATCAAGAGACTTATCTCCAAAAACATATCATCAAGAAAGAATCCACTATACTCACTACTGCAGCCTTTCTCTTGGACAGACTTAAAACAACAATTAACTTATCTGATTCTGTGCTGTGAACTTCGCCCAACAGTTCCTCCAAGATTAGTTGTGAATTTCACTGTTAATTTTCCCAGATGCACTCCGATGTCCAGCGATACACGAATTCAAACAGCAAAGGCGGTAACTGTGCAGGTTCTCTCTTTCTCTCTCTCCTGCACTGTCCTCACCATGTGCTTCCTTTGTCTGCTCTTCTCCCTTTTAAACTGCTGTTGTTTTGACTTTTTTTTCCAAAGTTCCAAAACAATGCAACATCATATAAAACAGTTTTTGCTGCTCCTGGAATTTGAGGAAATCACCTCCGACAACTAAAATACCTCAAAAAAAGTAGCAGCTCTTATAGCCCGAGATTTTTCCTGTCCTCCATCTTGGATTACCCAGAATGGTTTATCTGATGCTGCAAGGATTAATCCCTGATCCCTGTCTATTTCTCATATACATGCTGCCACTTGGCAACATCATTCAAAGACATGATATTAATTTTATGACACGCACACACACACACACAAACACACACACACACACACACTACCTTACCACCATCTCTCTTGACTCATCCGCCATTGCAACATTATCAGACTACTTATCCTCTTACTGCATGAGAAGAAATAATTTCCAATTAAATATTGGGAAGACTGAAATCATCCTTCTCCATCCTCTGTACCCTAACCGCCAAGTCCATCACTTTCCTGAACAACAGTCTGAAATGAAGCCAGTGTATTCACAATCTTAGTGTTACATTTGATCCTGAGATGAAGCATACCACATATGCATGCAATCTCTAAGACTACCTATTTCTACATCCATAACATTGTTTGACTTTACCCCCGTCTCAGTTCATCTGCTGCTGAAATCCTCAATCTTCATTTGTTACTTCTAGACCATTCCATTGTACTTGTGGCTTGTCTCCTCTTTTCTAAGTTTGGTAAACTTGAAATTGTTTTATGTTTGGGTAGTCTAAGCAGGAGAGTTTACCAAGTATTCAATAGGTTTGAATGATAACTAGTGACATATTCAGCGACTTTAAACAATTTTGTAACTATGACTATCTCTCTGGAAGCCATGGCCATGTCTATTCTCACAGTGGGTGGTGTTTCTCTCACTGTCCTGGATATTAACCCATTCAAACTCTTATATTTCAGAGACCATCAAAAACTTTGCCAACCCTGCGGTAACTTGCAGCAAGTGCCATTCTCCAAGTACCCTTGGCTTTTTCACCTATGGAGATCAATGAGCATCTTGATTTTAAAACTCCAATCCATAGTTTAACTCACTCCAACGTCTTCCCCTCTGTAAATCTTTCATTTCCTCCAACAGCCATGGTATCCCCATTCCTCGGATTTTGGGCTCTTGTGCATTTCCAATCATCATTATCCCTCTGGTGACTATATCTGCAGTTACCTAGACCCCAAGCTCTGGAATTCCCTTCATAGCCTGTTACCTTTCTATCTCATCTTAATCCTTTTAAAAGTGCTTGAAAACCTATCTCTTTGCCCAAGGTTTAGATTATCTGACCTAATGTTTCATAATACATCCCAATGTTATAATTGCTTCATAATGTTGCTCTACAATGCAACTTAGAATCTTTCACTGCATTAAAGGCACTACATGTCAAGAGAGATGGGGATTGTGTGAATGCAATCACTGTGAGCCTTTTTGTGAGCAATGCCAGTTGAAAGCTCCTTGCCAGTATTACTAGTTTTAATCTTTTTATAATTTTTCATGTCCTGATTTGTGATTTATGTCTAAAGTTCCCTGACCTTGAAAGGTGTTCATGTCTATGTTTGTGGGCTGTTCAACTGTGAAGAGAACTATGGGATAGCGCGAGTTAATGGTAATATTGTACTTTGTTCAATGTGCAGTCATGGGCGTATGTGGTACATTGTAATTTTTTAGCGGTTATATTCTGTGTAGAATGGGCATTCGTTCTGGAATGGAGACCTGATTACATCTGCCATAAAGGGGGAGTGCTCTGCAGATGAAACCTCTCCCAAACAATGTTAGAACTTGGCTGTTGTATGACAGCTTGACCTAGATGAAACAACAAGTAGTTTTACACACTGTTCTTTTGGAAAAGTATACATAAACAGTAGGTTATGTTAACTAGAACACTGCAGATTTGCAAAACAGCCAACTTTATATTACGTTCATTCATTGAAACATAGGGCATGATGGTGAGTGCACATTTATTTATTCCCCTATTTCCTAATAGACAGCTGTTTGTTACAGAACAGCACTTTATTTTCTTGCAGCTGTGCTTCCACTATGGCAATCAGACTGATTGGCACCCATGTTGTTGGGCAGGACTACTCTTTTTAGAATCTTGACACTGTGTCATGCCATATTCGACTTCTAGATTACAAAAAGGTTTCCAGTATGTAATTTTGTGACCACCCATTGTTATCTCCTGTAACTATGAATTACTTTAGCAGTTTTCAGAAGGCTGATGGCAGGTTGCTGGGGGGCAACTTGCTGAACTTGTTGCTGTCTGGCCTATTTGGTGATCCCTGTAGGTCTAAAATAAATGCTCTATATCTCTACTCCATCTCTAAAATAATCGCTGTATCTCTCCAACCCATCAACTAATTCTCAAAGAAGCAATTCATTAAAACACTGCAGTGTGTTTTTTGACAAACACTATTCCTCCAAGCCCTTTACTTATGCAATTGCTACTTTTCTAATATGGCAGCATTGCTTGTGCGATCACAGGTTGCTCCTCCTTACACAAGATTTCCAACTTCAATTCTGTCGTGTATGTATTTCGCATTGAACCACGTCAGAATTAAAACGAAGAATAGAACTAGTGACAAAGAAAGAACAGAAAGTAGCCTTTAAATAAATAAAGTAATGCTTGCTCTCATGCTTAGTTCGTTCTGCTCTTTGAGAGTTTTGTCACCTCCATGATTGTCTAGAAGATAAACATGCAAGAGAGTGATGGCTACTTATTGTCAAAAGATTCCTTTTGGATAAAGATGCAGGAAATCATAACAAAATATGATCAGACTGTTCAAATTCAGGAATTCCCTGTTCTTCAATGAAGAATCAATAATGAACTAAATAATGAAGGGTGTATGTCCCTTATGGGTGACATTTTTCTAACAAGTAGGTAACTATTACACCAAAGGATTGAATAAAACGTCAGCTAAGTGTATTCATATTGCACTTGGAAAGTCATAGAATCATAGAGATGTACAACATGGAAACAATCGGTCCAACCCGTCTATGCCAACCAGATATCCCAACCCAATCTAGACCCACCTGCCAGCACCTGGCCCATATCCCTCAAAACCCTTCCTATTCATATACCCATCCAGATGCCTTTTAAATATTGCAATTGTACAGCCTCCACCACTTCCTCCGGCAGCTCATTCCTTAAGATGTACCACCCTCTGCATGAAAAGTTGCCCCATAGGTCTCTCTCATATCTTTCCCCTCTCACCCTAAACCTATGCCCTCTAGTTCTGGACTCCCTGACTGCAGGGAAAAGACTTTGCCTATTTACCCTATCCATGCCTCTCATAATTTTGTAAACCTCTATAAGGTCACCCCTCAGCCTCTGATGCTCCAGGGAAAGCAGCCCCAGCCTGTTCAGCCTCTCCCTGTAGTTCAAATCCTCTAACCCTGGCAACATCATTGCAAATCTTTTCTGAACCCTTTTATGTTTCACAACATCTTTCCGATAGGAAGGAGACCAGAATTGCACGCAATATTCCAACAGTGGCCTGACCAATTTCCTGTACAGCCACAACATGACCTCCCAACTCCTGTACTCAATACTCTGACCAATAAAGGAAAGCATACCAAACGCTGCCTTCACTATCCTATCTACCTGCGACTCCACTTTCAAGGAGCTATGAACCTGCACTCCAAGGTCTCTTTGTTCAACACTCCCTCGGAGCTTACCATTAAGTGAATGAGTCCTGCTAAGATTTGCTTTCTCAAAATGCAGCACCTCACATTTATCTGAATTAAACTCCATCTGCCACTTCTCAGCCCATTGGCCCATCTGGTCCAGATCCTGTTGTAATCTGAGTTAACCCTCTTCGCTGTCTGCTGCACCTCTAATGTTGGTGTCATCTGCAAACTTACTAACTGTATCTCTTATGCTCGCATCCAAATCATTTATGTAAATGACAAAAAGTAGAGGGCCCAGCACCGATCCTAGTGGCATTCTACCCTCCAGTCTGAAAAACAATCCTCCACCACCACCTTCTGTCTTCTATCTTTGAGCCAGTTCTGTATCCAAATGGCTAGTTCTCCCTGCATTCTGTGAGATCTAACCTTGCTAATCAGTCTCCCATGGGGAACCTTGTCGAACGCCTTACTGAAGTCCATAAAGACTTATTGGGCCAAATGGCCTGTTTCCCCACTGTATGGATACTATTCTATTCTGAAATTCATTTCAAATAAGTGGAAGTAAAGTTAAATGTAGGACACTATTAAAGAGGAGCAGAGAGAATAGCTGTTGTAGATGACATGGGGTCAGTTAGTTCAGTTGGTTGGATGACTGTTTTGTGATGCAGAGTAATACCAACAGCATGGGTCCAATTCTTGCACTGGCTGAAGTTACCATGAAGGACTCTCCTTCTCAATCTCTCCCCTTACCTGAGGTATGGTGACCCTTAGGTTAAGAGGGAGAAAGTGAGGACTGCAGATGCTGGAGATCAGAGCTTATAAATGTGTTGCTGGAAAAGCGCAGAATATCAGGCAGCATCAAAGGAGCAGGAGAATCGACGTTTCGGGCATAAGCCCTTCTTCAGGAATCCTGACCCTTAGGTTAAACCAGTCATCTCTCTCTAATGACAGAGCAATCCTATGATCTGGTGTGATTAAGGCAATTTTACCTTTACCTTTTGTAGCAGGTTAAGAAAGTTGTTAAAAAGGCATAAGACCACAGTAAGAGGGTACCAAAGCAAGAAACTGTATGATGAATAAGTGGTTTGGCATCTGTGAGAATATCATGTCAGATTTTGGGCAGTAGAGATTTACAAGAATGACTCCAAGGACAAGGGCTTCAGTCCTGTGCATATATTGAAGAAGCTGAACATCCGCGAGAATAAACGATTGAGAGAAGATTTGGCAGAAGTGTTCAAAATAATGAGGAAACCAGACAGATTTAGTTACAGAGAAACTGTCTTCTTTAGCAGAAGGATTGACAACCAGAGGACACAAACCTAAGATAGTTGGCAAAAGAAACCGTGAGCGAGAGGGTAAACTTTACACATTGTAAATGGCCAGAATCTGAGAATGTGAGACAGGCAAATTCCATCAGGGTTTGTAAAATGAAATGGGATGAGAACTTGAGACAAAGTGAGTAGGCCTAAGGAAAAAGGCTGTTGGAGAACTGCTCTGATAGCCATCATGGACGCAAGTTGTCTTCAGTGCTGTAACCATTCCATGATTTTATAATAATGCAATATAGTTGCGCTTTATCAATCATAAAGATAGGTATTTCAATGATAATCCGATGTGGAACAATATGGGGACATGTGAAATTAATCAAATGCTATGACAAGTGACTAAGCAAAACAGAAAGAAAACTTTGGCAATTAGATTCAACCAATTCAATGTGCCCAGACAGCTAAATTTTGGGTTCTAAATATTTGATCGAACATATAAATTTAAAGCAAGATATGCTGCATAAAAATTTGGAGGATTATATGTTGTAGTGGTATTAGATTATATCATGTTTAGACAAAAATCGGAAGAAGTTTGAATAATAAAGGGTAATTATTGTGGCCAAGATTATCAAAGGCTTCATCATGGGATATCCAATTCCGTCTTTTAAATATTCCTTCCACAGTTTGCCTCTAATCATTAACAAATCTTGCAAAAGTTCATCAGACCACAATGTTAGGTTGTGCATCTGTCAGGTTTTTTTTTGATCCTCCCTTCCATTAATAAGATTGAAAGTTAAGAACAGTCTATTCTCAAGGCATGTCCCAGGCACACTGTTCTGTTGCTCACTGCCAGACTCTAAGCTTCATATTGTGTAGTCAGCGTTGAATGTGATTATCTTTGTAAAGTTACTTCCTTAACTTTTTTTGGTTTCACTGTCAGTTTTATTCAATCCTCTTCTGAGGATAAAATTATTTTGTATTTAGTATTGAATCTACTTTATAATAAAATTTGAGTGGTTTTTGGAAATGTCAAGAACATTTCCCACTTACAGCTAAGACTTTATTTTGGTCTTTCTGCCCATATCCAAAAGAAATACAGTAGTCATAACATGATACACACACTATATAATTACCTTAAGACCTGAAAGGGTAGTTATGTTCAAAAGACTTTCCCATTTTAAAATGAATAGTGCTCTCAGTGCCACAGTTTTTCTGTAAACATCTTCAAAATTATGGGTTTGTATAAAAATAAGGATGCAAGAAATATAGACTTATGAAACGTGCCTTTGTGGTTCCACAGTAGTGCATTATAATATCTGTAATAACTTTCAAATAAGCAAATTTGCAGTTTTTCAACTTTTGCAGTAACATGCTGTGATAATCTTGAATGGAAGGCTGTTGACCCTTTGTTTCTGAAATGAAAACATCCGTAAGGGGGGATGGTTTAATTACATTATAATTTGGAGGCTGTTAGCAGATCAGAACAGCAAATTAAGCTAAGTGATTTAAATATTAATTATGAATGAAATAAGTTGTTTAAGATATATTTAACAGCTTTTGATAAGACGGCAGCTGGAGGCAATCCAGCAATAGAAAAATACTAAGAACAAGATTATCATAAACTATCAGCTTGTTTGCAAAGAATTTTATGCTAACCTTTTAACACTAACACACCCTGCAATTAACATATCATAGGAGCTGCTTGCAAGCAAAGTCATGCAAATTGCAGTTCTCAGATAAGGAGTGTTCACAAAAAAATCAAAGAGGAGGTTGGTGCGGTGTTCAAAGGCCATCAATCCTTGTGTTTGGGATTAAGAGTTGTAATGATTCTCAGTTTTAGCTTCTAATTAGATCTCTTCTTTCAACCATTACAATGGATGGAGCATTGATTTCTGTGTTTTATTGTGAAAGTCCTTTAATTTTAGGCCTGAGAATATGAATAGCCTAAATAAAAGGGCTAGATGAAGGCTTTGTTGGTAGTCTTGTTTAAATCTGCTTTGTTGCCTGGTATGAAAGCAAGGAGAGTTGGGAATGGGATTGTGAGAGATTTAAGAATTATCATTCTGCTGATGCATACCCTCATCTCAAAGTCAAAGTATTCTCGGACTTTAAAAATCGTGCAATTTATTCTGTATGAGCATTCCATTTTCTAACTGAAATGCCACAGGAATTCTTTAAATGTGTTAGTGTGAAAACACTAAAATTTGAAACTTTCTTTGGCTTTACAATTTGTAAAATTTTAAACGCTTTTTTAAAAATTTAAACAAATCATTGTTGAACAGTGAAATGAGTTGATGAATATTGTTGATCCCAGTGTGTTTGGGATTATTCACAAATTTCTCTGTTTTCTGTCCTTGGTGATAGGCATTGCATGATTAAATTTGAATTAAATAAAAGACCTGTAATTGGAATAATGCTCTCTAAAAAGTAAAAGTTGAAGAATTACAGCATTGTAGTTGTCCTCTGGGAGGAGCAGGAACAGTACACAATTTTGAGACTGGAACTGTTTCACTTTGATAGCCCTTATACAACAGTCAGTGACCCACGTAATGCCATGGGTTGAGATGAGTTCATTTCTTCATGAAACACTGCCACGGTGCTTTAGCCTTTGATGTCAATACTTGAGAGATAAGTAACCATTTCCCTCCCTTTCCCTCCTTTTTTTTGTTTCTAAGTAATAGACATTATGGAAAACGAAACTTTCTTCTCAGTCCTTAAAATTCTGATTGCTAAGGCAGTAAGAGCTTATTTTTCAAAGCGTCGGTTAGGAAATCTGCTCCAAAACGCATTGTTTCATTCATTTCCCTGATGTGAATGAAATCAACACAGATTCTATTCACTTGAAGAGTTAGACCCTATTTATACCCCAGAATGTTCAGTCTGTGTGCAACTTAAATTGATATTTTGCATTTCAAGGATTTTTTTCTAGCTTAGGTGGTAATGTTTTCAAACACTTGCTAAATGTATGTTAGATTTGTGTCACAATACAAAACGAAAGTAAGGGCAAATTTTAAATCTACAAATTGAAATCCACATGTTGCGTTTGAAATATTGTACCTTAAGATCACAGTAGATATTTGCAAATAATTTATAAGGTAATAATCATTATGTTGCAATGTAATTTATGGCATATTCAAAACGTTTGTAAGCTTTACATTACAGGATAAAGAGAATCTTATATCTTTGGAAATATGGAAGTTTCATTGGTTTAAAAAAAATGAGAATTTTACTTTCCAAAAATTATGCTTTATTCAGAAAATTTGTAATGGTATATGCAGAGATTGTTCAAAACTGATGTTACATAAGATGCAAACCAATTTAATTATTTCCAATGAAGGAGAGAATGCCAAAGATCTCCATGGCACAGTAATTAAAACTATTTTGAATAAAGGAAGATAAGACTGTGGTAGCAACAGAGGGGTCTCTTTGCTGCCTATCACAGTGGAGGTCATCATAAAAATCCCTCTCATCCTTCCACTCTCCCAGTGACTGAATAGCTCCTTCCCAATCACAATTTAATCAATCAAAAGGTACAGTGGTTTTCAAAGCAAGGCAACTCCATGGAAAATGCAGCGAAAAGCAGAAATATGCATGCCATCTATTGATGTGTAGACATGGCCTCCTTCAAAGGCCTTTGGCTTTGTCAACTAGGAGGGATTATGGAGGAACCTTCTCAAATTTGGCTGTTGGCAGAAATTGTTCATAGTACTCACCTGCTGCATGACCACTTGCAGCCGTGATCCTCCCAACAAATCTAAGCATAAACTGGGGTCAAGCACATGTATGGTCATCGCACCAATACTCTTCTCCATCTTCCTCACTGCAACTCTCCACCCACTGGAGCAGAACTAAGCTACAGGATGAGTGGGAAACTGTACAACCCATGTCACCTCCAGTCCAAAGCCAAGACTACACATATCTCTGTCATGAAGCTGCATTATGCAGATGACATCTTTGTATTTGCACTCCAAGTTTGAGTTCCAAATCAGCATTACTGGGTTTAAGATTAAACTTCCAGAAGTCTAGTCTGCTTCTGTATGTGACACTCTCCCTACCTACAAGAACGATTGCTAGTTGCTCAATAATGTGAATCAGTTCTGATATCTTCAGAGGATCCTCTTAACACTGTCATCAATAAGATTGAACATTGCCTCGATGTGTGTCAATGCAGCCAATGACTTTTTGGACATTAGAATATTTGATAACAAAGGTTTTCAACCTTGCTCTGAACTCATAGTCAACAGGGCAGCAGTGTTACTAGCCTTCCTGAAATGTATTGCAAACATCTCAACTCCCTAGAGAAATATAACGTTCAATGTCTCTGTCAAATTCGACAAATGCAATGGCAGGATAAGCACTCCAATGTCAGTGTCCTCCCTCTGGCCAGCGTGCCTAACATTGAAGTACTGGTTATGGTCAAACAGCTGTGTTGGATGGGTCACATTGACAATATTCCTGATATTAGACTCCCAAAACGAGCATTCTACTTTGAGCTTCATCACAGCAGCGAGAGGTAATACAAGAGGTGCAAGTACATAATTCTTTGAAGTTCACGTATTGACAGGGTGGTTAAAAAGGCATTTGGTACACTTGCCTTCATTACTCAATCCTTTGAGTGTAAGAGTTGCGAAGCCATGTTGAGGTTGTACAGGACATTGGTGAGGCCTCTTCTGGAGTACTGTGTCCTGTTCTGGTTGCCTAGTTGTAGAAAGGATATTATCAAGCTGCAGAGGGTTCAGCAAAGATTTACTAGGATGTTGCTGCATGTGAAAGGTCTGAGTTATAAAGAAAAGCTGGAACATTATTCCACTGGAGCGTAGGAGGTTGAGACACGACCTGATAGAAGTTTATAAAATAATGAGAGCTGTTAATGATAGTTGTCTTTTCCCCAGGATGGGGGATTTCAAGACCAGGGGGCACATTTTTAAGGTGAGAGGAGAGAGATGTAAAAAAGACATGAGAGGTTGAGCTTTTACACGTGGGGTGATTCATGTGTGGAATGAACATCCTGAGGAAGTGGTAGATGTGGGTATGATTACAACATTTAAAAGACATTTTGATAGATACATGATTAGGACGGGTTTGGAGAGATATGAACTAGGAGGAGACAGGTGGGACGAGTTTAGTTTGGGATTACACTTGGCATGGATTAGTTGGACTGAAGGGTTTGTTGCCATGCTGTATGACTCTATATCCTAAAACCCTTCCTGAACAAACACAATATCCATGCCAACTCTTGGGAAATTCTTGTCCAGCCCACCCAAACTAGAGAATAATCATCTGCAAAGATTGCTTTCCGCCACCCAAGCACTGGGTATTCAAAGAGGGGGTTACGCTGTTCTGCAACCATTGTCATCCTCTTTCAAGTTCCTCTGTGTTTCCAGAATTCAACAATTTCACATTCAGTTTCCATGTCTTCAGCTTTTTCTGAGATCCCTGGAGGACAAGTAGGTGGCAGCAATGGTGAGCACTGGCAGGATGTTGGTGGATGCGATCATGAATACTTGAGACACAAACCAGAACCCCATCCTGGAATGAATGGGCCCATTGGATTCCCCATGATCTACAATGTTTCACCTGTGGGATTGCTGGACAAATTGTACAACTTGGCATCGTCCATTTGATTAGGGGTTTGGCCATATCATCCAGCTTGCTCTCAGCCCTGCCAACACATCCAGGCACAATAATACTGCAGATAAAGTCACCAGTCACGAGCTAGAATAGCTGTTCCGAACATCACCAGAGCAAGGAAGCTGCTGAAGGATGATCAGCTACTTGCTGTTTCGGCTTTGGAGCAGATCATTTTTGTACATAATGTTTGAAGGAGGGGACCCCTTCCCACCACCACCACCACAACTCTAGAGATGGTGATGAGGTATCCTTGCAGCAGAACACTGAGCTTCCTAGAACTGGGGTGTGCTGGCCATTTTGTTTTGAGGTTAGGATGCACTGGCCTCCTCACTTCTCCAAAATTTGTGAATTTGGGTTTCTTCTTATCCAGCTCCTTAACATTTTTGCACCATTTCTCCAAGTGCTACCCTTTTGCTTCCTTAACCAAAGCGCAGAGGGTTCAGGCAATTATTTAATATCACTACTGTTTCTTGCCAGTGGTTTCGGATGTGGTTTCTTTTGAATCTGCTGCCACTCACCCATTTGTCCCTCTGTTGGCTTCAGTCCAATTCTGCCTGGCACTGAGTAGGACTATAATGTGATAGAACTAGTGCTTGGTAGCCTGTTGCTGCTCTCTTTTACTTTTACTTCTTCCCCAACTCCTCCCTGTGTCATCCTTTGTTTTCAAAAACAGAAGTTGCTGGAGAAACTCAGCTTTTGTGGATAGAAAGCAGAGTCGGTCACTGGATCCAAATGATTGACTCTATTTTCTCTCCATAGTTGCTGCCAAACTTGCAGAGTCTCTCCACTAATTTCTGTTCTTGTTTCATATTTCCAGCATCTGCTTTTTTGTTTCCTGTTTTGTTCTATTTACTGGAGGGCTTGGTATGTGTAAAGTTATAGATGTCCTTCAGTGCAGCCATGCTCATCATTTTCGGTTCTTGTCACTCTATGACTCCTGCTGTCTGTCAGTAATTGAGGCAGCATATTGGACAGTCTTGTAAAGGTGCAGTTAATTTCCCTGTAGACCTATATCTGATAGTCTCCCTGCTTGCCGATAGCATGTTAGAGTTGAATGCAATGTGGCCTGATTGTTGCATGTATGATTAAATCAGGGCTCGAATCATAGACAAGATCGCTCTGGTTTCCCTCAAAGCTGGAGAGAGAGTGGAGGATTGCTCCCCTGTTGTCCACCATTAAAGTTACCTCAATTCTGAGATGTCCTTGACCTCCATGTTGTTCCTAACTGCATCAACATTCTTGGCAAGATGGTAAGCACATTCCTAACAGGAACCTGGGGTTTGGAAAGATGCACAGCCACAACGTAAATGGGGACTTCGTTGTGAAGATTACCAGCTATGAAATACTACGGTTCCTTTCTCCCCAAATATCGTTCATATATGCAGTGATGTTTTTGAAGGTTACACTGAAGTAGCCAGCACTGGGGAAATCCTGAAGGTGTAAGATGTCAGGAACTTCAAATCCAGAACCATCCAAAAGAATTCTCTGATGAAGAAGGAATCGTCAATAAGTTTTTATGTTTGCCCAGATAGGCACTAAAATCTGAACAGAAGAGAAATGAACACTTGTCAACACCAAGAGCAAAAGGCTCCACTGAAACCCCATCATCTTGATTACAGCATTTCTTTTGCCTGGTAATGGCATATTGCAAGAGTAACTTTGGCCAGATGACTGTAGCAACTTTATAATTATTCAAAAGAATTGCATTACAATTATCTTTTAATTACTGAGAGAAATTGAGTTTTAGAGTACCCTTACAAATAGCCAAAGACGTCAGGGTTAGAATGATATTGTGATTACCTGAATAAGCATGGCGTAGAAAGTAAAGTAGTGGTCATGCCCCTACTGTTTCCTAAGCAACCTGAATTAGAGTATTGTCAATATTAAAATAACTAGACACTGCATAAGAAGATTGGGGATGTTAGTAGTATTGGAGACTTCCCACTTTTTTCATCTTCTATCTTGAAGCAGTACTTTCCTATGAACACCCTAGGTAAGTTGCGGATGTATTGTAACTTCTTTTTCAATGCACAGCCTTTAAAAATGTATTATGATTTGAATTTGGGAAATTCAGTAAATTAATTGATACGATTTTGCTATTATGTTTCTCCGTACCAATGAAATATTTAGCATGATTTTATCGCTCAAATTTCTGAAGTGTGTAAGAAGAAATCAGTACATGAAAATATCTGTTGTTGACCAGGAAATGAAGATTTTTAAGTTTGAACTTGGCTACATGATTACAATTTTAAATATTTTATTAAGGACAAATAAGGACTGAGATGTGAAATGTCTCTACTCAGAAGGCTATAATTCCCCACACCAGAGGGCTGTGGATGTTCAGCATATTTAGAACTGAGATTGATGCATTTTCACTTAATAATGGGAATTAGGGGGAGTGAAGGTACAGGAGGAAGTATAAATGATGTACAAGTTCAGCTGTGATTTTTACTAGAAGCAACTTGAAGGGCTATCCACACTGTTAATGCTCCAATTTCTTATTTTCCTATGCCTCCAAAATCATAGTATTTAGACTAAAATTGCTTTCCACTCTTTGGAGCCTCCAATGCTATCTCTCCTCAGAAGTCACATGTTGGCTTTACTTTGACAGTGCTACTTTCTACTCTTAAATACACTGTTATAAGTTCCCTTCTGGCTTATATCCACTCGAGGCTGAAGAACTCAAATTTCATTGACTTCCTTCTTAAATCAGTTCTCCAAGACTTGAATGGCATTTTGTCTTGATGACCAGATTATTGTGCCAGATTTAACCAGAGCATTGATCGTCTTTGCTGCTCTGAAATGATTGGGTTGTTAAGATCTGGGCTACTAATACCCCAAACTTCTTTCAAATCAACAGTTAGGTTACTCAACACCATTCACGAAGTATGCATGGGCTGCATTCATTTCTTTCAATATCCAGGGGAGTTCATGGGCATTAATTTAATTTTTGATCTGCTACAGCCATAGACTGATAGAAATATTGAAATGTCACATGTACTGCATCACACCATGTAACGGGAAATCTATCAAGTGGTTAAATGAAGATTAACAAAGCAAAAATTTGGAACAGCTTTTGGCTAGGTTGTTAAATGCTGGTAAATTATTTTTAGCGTTGCGAAACACATTATTTTGTCTAGAAAGAAAAGCTCATTGAACTTCCACAGTGGAGTTCAGTCATCTGTACCTTACAACTTAGTGGCATTGATTCTTAAAGGTCAATATCCTAGTTATCAGTTGGAAGTGACAGTGAAGATGTGATCCAATGCAGTAGACAGAGTGTCATGGATTGTCTGCGAGCAAAAAAGCTGAAGATAGTTGTAGAGTTTTGAGATTTTTGATTCCACATATTTATAACACATATATGAAAGATCATTCAAAACTGTTTTAATCCATAAATGCATAATTGAAATCTAACCATCTAAGTACAGTGCACATTTTTCCACAAGTGTTGTAGACTTATTGAGATATACAACACGGAAACAGACCCATTGGTCTAACTCGTCCATGCAGATCAGATATCCCATCCAATTTAGTCCCACCTGCCAGCACCCGCTCATATTCCTCCAAACCCTTCCTATTCATGTACCTATCCAGATGCCCTTTAAATGTTGCAATTGTACCAGCCTCCACCACTTCCTCTGGCAGCCCATTCCACAAACGCACCACCCACTGAATGAAAAAGTTGCCCCTTAGGTCTCTTTTAAATCTTTCCCCTCTCACCCTAAACATATGCCTTTCAGTTCTGGACTGCCCCACCCCAGGGAAAAGACCTTGTGTCTATTTACCCTATTCATGCTCCTCATGATTTTATAAACTTCTATAAGGTCACCCCATAGTCTCTGACGCTCCAGAGAAAACAGCCCTAGCCTATTCAACCTCTCCCTATAGCTCAAAACCTCCAACTCTGGCAGCATCCTTCTAAATCTTTTCTGAACCCTTTCAAGTTTCACAATATCCTTCTGATAGGAAGAAGACCAGAATTGCATGCAATATTCCAAAAGTGGCCTAACCAATGTCCTGTACAGACACAATATGACCTCCCAACTCCTATACTCAATACTCTGACCAATAAAGGAAAGCATACCAAACACCTTCTTCACTATCCTATCTAGCTGCGACTCTACTTTCAAGGAGCTAAGAACCTGCATTCCAAGATCCCTTTGTTCAGCAACACCCTCTAGGAGCTTACCGTTAAGTGTATAAGTCCTGCTCTGATTTGCTTTCCTAAAATGCAGCACCTTGCATTTATCTAAATTAAACTCCATCTGCCACTCCTCAGCCCATTAGCCCATCTGATCAAGATCCCGTTGTAATCCAAAGTCACTTTCATTGTTGTCCACTACATCTCCAATTTTGGTGTCATCTGCAAACTTGCTGACTATAACTCTTAAGCTCACATCCAAATCATTTATATAAATGACAAAAAGTAGTGGATCCAGCACCGATCCTTGTGGCACTCCACTGGTCACAGGCCTCCAATCTGAAAATCAACCCTCCACCACCACCCTGTCTTCTACCTTTGAGCGAGTTCTGTATAGAAATGGCTAGTTCTCCCTGTATTCCTTGAGATCTGATCTTGCTAATCAGTCTCCCATGGGAAACCTTGTCGAACACCTTACTGAAGTCCATATAGATAACGTCTACCGATCTACCCTCATCAATCCTCTTTGTTACTTCTTCAAAACCTCAGTTGAATTTGTGAGATATGATTTCCCATGCACAAAGCCATGTTGACTATCCCTAATCAGTCCTTGCTTTTCCAAATACATGTACATCCTGTCCCTTGGGGTTCCCTCCAACAATTTGCCCACCACCAACATCAGGCTCACTGGTCTACAGTTCCTGGCTTGTCCTTATCACCTTTCTTAAGTAGTGGTACCATGTTAACCAACCTCCAGTCTTCCAGCACCTCACCTGTGACTATCGATGATACAAATATCTCAGCAAGCGGCCCAACAATCATTTCCCTAACTTCCCATAGAGTTCTAGGGCACACCTGATCAGGTTTTGTAGTATGTTGGCATGGAAATTACTCAAATTAAGATAAACAATGAATCATTTTAAAAAAATTATTGCAAGGAAATAAAATAACTTTTTGCTTTTTATTTATTCACATGGCTGATGAAGTTTAAAAAAAAGTACCACATGCCTAGTTTACAGAGAAACCCAAGTTGAATGCCAGAACAGTCTGTGTGAAACAGTGGATCACATGGAGGAAGTGACAGAATAAAACTAACCAGCCAATAGGGAGAAATTGATGCAAGCTTTTTAAATTCATGATCAAATGATAGAAGATAAAGGAATGCCCAATAAATATCAAACCATGTGGAACATGTTGGAAAATGCTGGAAATTTCATGTAAGAACGTACAAAACAATTTTACAGTCTTGAAATACAAGAAAGAAATAAGCTTCAACAAGATAATAGTTGATATTATTACTTTTCAACGTGGTAGAGCATGACTGAAAAATCTACAACAATAACTTTTCAATGAAAGTGAACAAGCACTTCTCTTAAGATAGAATTATTTGTTAAAAACAAATCTTTGTGCCATACTGTGTTAACTGAGCAAGCAGATTTGAAACAAATATGCCCTTTTTTATTCTTTTGAAAGATGTGATCCTTATGGTAAACACACGCACATTGTACAAAAGGAACATTTAAATTGAGTTGCTGTTTTGATTATCACCCATATGGAACCTCTAGCTGTGAAGGTGATCATATTTATTTTTGAAACTTGAAACTAATTATGACAGTTCAGATATGTGAAGGCAAACAAGAAATAACTTTGCACTTATGAGTTCGTGAATGTGGAATCCCCATAACAGTATTTCATTTTGAAATAACTGATAGATATTGTTAATGCACGACATGAGAGCCATTGGTACTATTTAAAATAAGTCATCAATTAAAGCATGGGAAAGCAATTGATGCAACTTTAAGTTGAATATATATATAGTAATTGAACAGATTTTATTCATGAGAAATTATTACTACTTGTATTGTTGCAACAAAAGGATTAGATGCCCACACCAAAATTTCTATTTTAACAATGTTATCTTATACTTTGGGATTGTCCTCAGAGAGGATTGTGTAATGATGCATTCCATGGTTTGATTAGGAGCTCTGCAGTCACATAATAGCATGCTTTTGGTTTCCACCTTTAGGAAAAGTGTAAATCTCTGCAATAACCAGTTCTGAGGGGGTTAATGGTTCCCTGCTGTTGCTTGAAAGATGTGATCCTTCAGGTTCTACAGCTCGGTCCTACATAAGGAATCCCTTTGTGATGTTGCAATTCTTCTAAGCACTTTGCTATTGGTCGTCAAGGTGTGGACAGATCATTGAAGTTCCTTGAGGATGGTCCAAATTAGGCTTCTGGATTGTTAGAAGTAGACCGGTGAAGTCATCCTAGATTGGCATATCTATGCTGGTTTCAATCTTTAAAGTTTCAATCTTTAAAGACTGCAAATTCGCAATCAAAGTGTGGCAGTGTGATGTATGAAAACATAGGAACCAATGGGTAAATCTGAATCAAAGTGTACTGTGGTTAATTCTCATAGTAATGTTCAGTTACATGCATTAACAAATTTGATATGCACAGTTGACAATCTTGCCAAAGAGCAGTATTCTGCTGTCAAGTCAAGCACAAGAGAAGGGTCCAAGTGGAGAGTTAGCATACAGAGAGTTTGAATATCAGCTTCTCATGTTGGTCTGTGAGATTTCTGAATTATGTTGATCCTAGGTTTTAGTATCTTTGAAAGATTCTGGAGATGCCACCAGATGACAGAGTGCAATGCATGATGATTCCACAATATAGGAGCATTTTCTGACATGGCTGACCACCCAATTGCAAAAGGAGATTTTCAGAGTTGATTAGATTAGATTAGATTCCCTACAGTATGGAAACAGGCCCTTTGGCCCAACAAGTCCACACCGATCCTCCGAAAAATGACCCACCCAGACCAATTCCCCATATTTACCCCTGACTAATGCATCTCAACTATGGAAAATTTAGCATGGCCAATTCACCTAACCTGCACACTTTTGGATTGTGGGAGGAAACCAGAGCACCCGGGGGAAACCCACGCAGACACGGAAAAAATGTGCAAACTCCACACAGATAGTTGCCCGAGGATGGAATTGGACCCAGGTCCCTGGTGCTGTGAGGCAGCAGTGCTAACCACTGAGCCACCGTGCCACCCCATAAAAGTTCTGAAGAAGAGTCATACCAGTCTGGAAATGGTAACTGTTTCTCCCTCCACAGAATCTGCCAGGCCTGCTGGGTTTCTCCAGCAATTTCTGTTCTAGTTTGAAATCTCTAGCATTGGCAGTTCTTTTATAAACTGTAATCATAGAATTCCTGATATTGAGATGAAATGCCAATATGGCTGTCTTTTGAGGATATGGTCAAGGTTACCATTGATGGAAGTAGTCTTTAATTCTCTGCCAGCGTGGTTAGGTTCATCATGGTGGCAGGCAACTTCTTGTTTCATGCGACATTATCTCTGCCACGTGTGAACGTCTGGGGCTGCGTTCAGGCAAATCACTGCTGGAAATATTGAATAACAAACGTTCTGGGAAGAACCCAGTTGGAGTCTAATGTTCTATATCCTGTATCTGTTCTTGGCAGTACCAATGCAAGCATGGAAGTGTCTGTTGTTAAGTGTAGAATTGAATAGTTGCATTTTTGTTTTGCAAGGGAAGCTTCATAAATATTCCTTGCTTTCATGCTGTGCCATAAGGCACTGGCATGTCTGTGAATGCCTCCACACATGAATTGTTAAAGCTAACAATTGGTCAGAAGTGAGATGTCCACATGTCATTCAAAATGTGGAGCAGTCCAACTGCTACTTGGTGCATTGCTTCTGAAATAAACTGAGGAAGTGCTTATGAACAAACTGCAGAATGAGTTAATGTGAATGCAAAGTCTAACTATTATACAGGCATCTGTAGATTAAGACATACACAACCATACTATATGGACAATTGACAGACACCTGCACAGATTCATGGAAGGTGCACATTACAGCCGTAATGCAACTTCAATTACTTTCCAGGAATTACTTGATTTCATCAACAGTGACATACTTCATTCATGGTGAAAACATTCATTGTTTTATAATATGCCCAGATAAAGGAAGACACTCAAACAAGATGAAGAAGAAAGCATTTCAAAGACCTCTTGAAGGCTTCCCTCAATAAATGAAACATAGATGTCAACATGTGTGAGACTCTTGTCTGATGAAACTGACTCAGAAAAGCCTCTTTTATAATGGGACACAATGTTTTTGAGAACACCTATCAGCAAGGGGAGATACAGAAGAAGAAGAGATACAGAGAAAGGAATGGCAATGATCTCATGGCTAAGGACTAATTCCACCTCCAGGAAACACCTGCCAAACATTTGGTTGGAGATGTGGCTTTAAGATCAGGCTCACCAGCCTCGCAAGATCCTTCAGTACCCTTTGACCAGGTGGTTTCCTAGGTGGACAATGACACTCAATGACAATGACTTCATTCAAAGTGCAAGCCTCCATTGTTCTATAATACTCAAAAGGCCCTGTCTTCAAGATGGCAACTTCACCAAAATATTTGAATTTAGAATTTCAGAGAATCCGAGATGCCCTAGATCTGATCTTTATTTTGTTATCATTGATGATGTACTGTATTAATTAGAATCCTTTGTGGCACATATATGTTGCACATCATGTTAAAGTTCTGAATGACCTACAGAGAAAATGACATTACTATCTTTGAAAATGACTTGAATAGCTCTCAAGAATACCTATTGAAGCTGTCAACCCGTTGACAAGATGGTACTTTATTGTGAAGTGATTTAAGCATTTCAATTGAGGAAATTACCGGAAATTGACAATGACCTATAAATCTATCATTTGGATGCCATTCTGGAAACTTGAGCACACATTGTTCTTTTTGAAAGATTTGAAATGGTTTTCTACAAAGCCAATTTCACTCAGAGGTAGGGAAGTAGAAGCTGTTCAAGTCTTAGGATTTTCATCATGCTAAACGCTGCAATTATCAGTGAATTCAGGCTCAGTAGGAACTGATGTTTAGCAGTGCATGCAATATCTGATGGTGTTACTTATCTAACTGGGTAAGACATGAACTTCTAGTGATCCTTGTAGATGTTTGAAAGCAGAAGAATGAACATTCTCATCAGACAGTGATTTAGATTACAAGCTATAAAACAGGTTCTGTACATAACAATATGTAACCATTAAGCAGGAGACAATAGAGATATGTGTTATATTAAATGTGTGCAGCATTCTCAGATCCAAAACATTTCATTAAAAATGGAGTCATAGAGATGTACAGTTTGGAGACAGACCCTTCGGTCCAACTCATCCATGCTAACCAGATATCTTAAATTAATCTAGTCCCATTTGTCAGCGTTTGGCACATATCCCTTTAAACCCTTCTTATTCATATACCCATCCAGATGCCTTTTAAATGTGGCATCGTGGCTCAGTGGTTAACACTGCTGCCTCAAAGCACCAGCGTCCCAGGTTCAATTCTAGTCTCAGGCAACTGTCTGTGTGGAGTTTGCACATTGTCCCCATGTCTGCGTGGGTTTCCTTTGGGTGCTCTGGTTTCCTCCCACAATCCAAAGATGTGCAGGTCAGGTGAATTGGTCATGCTAAATTGCCCATAATGCTAGGTGCATTAGTCAGAGGGAAGTGGGTCTGGGTGGATTACTCTTCGGAGGGTCGGTGTGGACTGGTTAGGCCAAAGGGCCTGTTTCCACACTGTAGGGAATCTAATCTAATCTAAATGTTGTAATTGCACCAGCCTCCACTACTTCATCTGGCAGCTCATTCCATACACACACGACTCTGTGTGGAAAAAGTTGCCCCTTAGGTCCCTTTTAAATCTTTCCCCTCTCACCTTAAACCTCGAGTTCTGGACTCCCCCACTTCAGGGAGAAGACTGTGGCTATTCACCCTATCCATACCCCTCATGATGTTATGAACGTCTATGATGTTACCCCTCAGCTTCTAGTGCTCCAGCGAAAAGCCCAGCTATTCAGCCTCTCCTTATAGCTCAACCACCCCCCCCCCCCCCAAACCCTGGCAACGTCCTTAGAAATCTTTTCTGAGCCCTTTCAAATTTCACAACATCCTTCCTTCAGCAGGGAGATCAGAATTGCACACAATATTCCCAAAGTGGGCTAACGTATGTCCAGTATAGACGCAACATGACCTCCCAACTCCTATACTCAATGCACTAACCAATGAAGGCAAGCATACCAAACACTTTATTCACTATCCTGTCTAACTATGACTCCACTTTCAAGGGACTAACACAGTAGACTTGAATTGACATTTGTACTGCATCTAAGTGCATCTGTCTTCTTCCTTATCCAATACTATGAGCAGCCCAACTCTTCTGCTCCATTACGTCTAGCAGACTGCGTTCTGGGCTTTTTCCAAAACTGTTCCTTTTTACGTGGACATTAGCCTGCTTCACAACTCCCTACAACAAGAATCTGATTTGTGGGTGAGATAAGACAACTCTCTACTCTACAGGTAGGAGAAATGAAGACACACCATTGAACCAGCAGACAAGGGGGAGTCCAGTGGTAGTTTGGCGCACTGACTTCTACATCGCCGAAGCCATGCACCGACTCACGGACACCTCCTCCTACTGCCCCCTCGATCACGACCTCACCTCTCATCACCAAACCATCATCTCCCAGACCATTCACAACCTCACCACCTCAGGGGATCTCCCACCCTCAGTGTCCCAGAACCATGCACCGCCCATTTCTACCTGTTACTCAAAATCCACAAACCTGACTGCCCTGGTCGACACATCGTCTCTGCTTGCTCCTGCCCCACCGACCTTAATTCCTCATACCTCGACATTGTGCTATCCCCCTTGGTCCAGGAACTCCACACATACATTATGGACACCACCCACATCCTCCAACTTCTCCATGACTTTTGTTTGTCTAGCTCCCAATGCCCCATCTTCCCCCATCCAGTCCCTATACATGTCCATCAACCATGACAAAGGCCTCCAAGCCCTCCATTTCTACCTCTCTCACCGACCCAACCAGTACCCCTCCACTGACGTTCATTTGATTAGCAGAACTGGTCCTCACCCTCAACAACTTCTCCTTCGAATCCTCCCACTTCCTTCGGACCAAAGAGGTAGCCATGGGCACCTGTTTGGGCCCCAGCTATGCCTGCCTCTTTGTAAGATTCGTGAAACAGTCCATCTTCTGTAGTTACACCGGCACCATTCCCCTTTTCTCCGCTACATTGATCCACGAAAAGGCTGAACAGTTCATAAACTTCACTGACACCTTCCCACCCTCACTTTAAGTTCACCTGGACCATCTAGGACACCTCCCTTCCCTTCCTGGACCTCTCCATCTCCATTTCTGATGGCTGACTCAACACGGACATCTATTTCAAACCCACTGACTCCCACAGCTACCTTGACTACACCTCCTCCCAATATTTGGCAGGAAATTCTCCTGTACATCCAAATGCCTCCTCCGCTGTGTCCGTTGCTCTCAATGTGGTCTCTGCTACATTGGGGAGACAGGATGCCAACTCACAGAGCATTTCAAGGAACATCATCAGATACACATTACCAAACAATTCCACCTCACTGTGGCTGACCACTCCAACTCCCTGTCACACTCCATCAAGGACATGCAAGTCCTAGGCCATCTCCATCGCCAAATCCAAGCAACCTGACAGCTGGAGGAAGAACACCTCATCTTCCGCCTTCGGGCCCTCCAACCACATGACATCAATATCGACTTCGCTAGTTTCCAAATCTCCCCTCCCCCTACCTCATACCTGATCCAACCGTCCAACTTGGCATTGCCCTCTTGAACTGTCCTACCTGTCTATTTCCTTCCCACCTGTCTGCTTGGTCCTCCCCACCAACCTGTCGCCATCACTCCCCACCTCCATCCACCTATTGCCCCTCCCAGCTACCTTCCTCCCAGTCCAAACCCCATCCTTCACTTTAACCCCAAGCCGCCTTCTCCCACCCCATGAAAGGCCTATGCCCAAAATGTCGATTCTCCTGCTCCTTGGATGATGCTTAACCTGCTGTGCTTTTCCAGCACCACACTTTTCGTCTCTATGGATGGCAGAGCCCACTGAATGGCAATCCAAAATTCAGAGGCCAGAAGTTCAGCAGGACACTCTTACAAGTGAGGATTCATAATATTCAGTGGAATTGTGTGCAATCTATTTCAGTTGAGCTGCAGTACATTAAGTAAAAAGAATGAACAGGCAGTTTTTCTTGGGTTTTTAAACTTGCCTACTGACCAAAGGGTAGTTAATTCATGAACTGACATGTAGAATGGAATGGTTTTGCAAAACTTATTTCAAAGTGTATGAGTGATGTTGGGAGCATAATATTGTATTACCATGCTTCTTGTCCCCAGAAGTGGGCTTTTGTACTCAGTTGACACCATCCTTCTGTAATTGTGCTTCCATATTGGTATGAAGTATGGAATTGTAGGATTTCGACTCATTGTCATTGAGTGAATGATAACATCTTGCCAAATCAGGATGATATGTTATAGTAACAAAATCAGAAAACATTGAAAATGTTCACCATCTGTGGAGAGAAATGTTTGAGTTGTCATGACCAAAGATCATAACCTCAGATCACCTATCGGTATACTGATTTTTTTTTTGTGTAGTATGTGCTTTTAAAAAGAGAGGATGCTGTCAAAATATGCACATGGGTATGAGATCATTGCATGTCTGGAGGGTATTCCTGGAATGACACACCTAAAGGTGTTAATGGAACTTCAAAGTGCACCATAAACTAAACTGTAATCTCTTGTGACAATCTCAGACCGTGAACATGATGAGAAAAAGCCAGCAGTGGGTGAGAGACATGTTTGTGTTTTTCCCTTTTAAGAGCATCCAAGGACAGAGATTAAAAACTAGATTCAATCTTAGACTGTATGTACTTTTTGAGGTGAGGAATTTATGTGCACTAGTTTGGGCTTGAATGCTGGTATACTGTGAAAGTCAGTGGAAGAGCTATCCACTAGTCACCCATGTATTCCAAATAAAACGTTCTCTCACCCAGAGTGCTGAAAGCCATTTAGCGAAGCAGGATAAAAGAATTTCCAAAATTACAAAACCAAGAATCTCAAACTTGGCTGCACTACTATTAACATTGCACTATCTCCTTCTTTCAAATGACCCAGTAACTGATCTGCATATCTTTTAATCTTCATCATTTTTTTGGAATCCCTTCTTATTTAGAATCACAGAATCCTACAGCACGGAGACAGGCCCTTTGGCCCAAACTGGTCCATGCTGACCAAAATGTCTAATCTATGTAATCTGCAATATTATTTCTTCTCATATTTAGTAACTAATAATTCTTTTGTTAACTCAAGAAAGCCTGGTAGATTGATTTCATAGAATCCCTACAGTGTAGAAACAGGCCATTTTGTCCCAACAAGTCCAAAGAGTATCCCACCCAGACCCATTCCCCTACCCAATCACTCCACATTTCCCCTGATTAATGCACCTAGTCTACACATCGCTGAACATCATGGGCAATTTAGCATGGCCAGTTTACCTAACCTGCACATCTTTGGATCGTGGGAGGAAACCAGACTACTTGGAGGAAACCTATGCAGACACTGGGAGAACATATAGACTCCAGACAGTCGCCTGAGGCTGGAGTCAAACCTGGCTCCCTGTTGCTGTGAGGTAGCAGTGCTAACACTGAGCCACCTTGCCGTCCAAATGCTTTATTTGGTCTGGGAGAAAGGTGTCCACAGAGAGGAGATCCTTTGTTGTTGCAAATGGGCAGATGAACACTAAAGGGGAACCACTTCATCCCTCCCTCTGCAGGAGCTTGACATTTTGGGGTATCCTGTCAGAAACCATAATAAATTGGGAAACATTGATTGTAATAAGCTCCAAGACCTTTCATTGGGACCAAGATGTGATGGTTTTATGTGAAATTGTTTAATTTGTCCCTTTTGGTGATGGATGTTGTACAGTAGAAATAAACTTGCTTGAGTTGCTGGAGTCCATCTGTGAATAGTACAATCATAACCACAGTGGACATAGGCAAGCTTATGTACAGAATGCATTTTGATTTCTGTGGCAGAGGCACTGTTATATCCTGCACAGTGAGAAAAATCTGAAGTGTTGTTGGAGCTATAACCATTCTGATGGCTATAGAAGTTTCTGTCAGACTCCAAAGGTGAACCATGTAAATAGTGGACAGACTTTGAGTTGCTTTTTACAGAGTAGCCCCTTTCCTCATGTTTTAGTAGCATGGTGCGGCTCACCCAGTTAAACTTGGGCCAGTGGTGATCCCCAAGATGTTGATAGTGCGCAACTGATTAGTGGACATCCCACTGAAGGTCAGAGGAAGAATGTTGGTCTTTGCTGGTTGGCGAAGTTACTTGCTTGGCGTTTAGATGATGCAGATGTTGCTCATGTATGTCAGCCCACCGAGATTGGCTTGAGCTGTTTAAGCTTCAATCATAATTCTTCCCATAATGAATGTTGTCAAATCGGAGATGGTAATAAGGTCACTACTCTGGCTGAAAATGGTTCTCTTCATTCAGGGATGACATTGTGAAAAATGCATTCAAAAATGTCCTGGGACTGAAATGATGAGTATCCCATAATCCTGAATATCAGCTGCGTGTTACTTCTGACTCAAATCATTTTGTAGGGTTTCCTTCTTGCATACCATTGACCTTTGGTGTGTAGGGATTCTTGGAATGAGGCATGGTTAAATATCCTCTTCATGACATGAGAAACAGGCATTGTTTCTTTTCCAAGTCAGCACCAAAGCTGCAATGAGGTCTGAAGTTGAACTGTTCCAGAGAATCCGAGCAGAATGTCAATGAGTGATGATTGGTAAAGAGGTATCTCTCAATGAATCTATTGATGACTGCATCTGTTGCTTTACTGAGGATTTGGAGGAACCTAATGGAGCCGTAAGCTGCTGCATTAAATTTGTGCTGTGCTTTGGGAATAAGACATACCTGGGTAATTTTTGCACATAGCTTGGTAAAATGCCAGTGTAATCACTGCAGTGGAACAGCTGGGCTTGAGGGTAGGGATTTGGCTAGTTCTAGCATGCAGTTTTACACTGCGTGTTATTTCTAGGGTCATTGTTAAGTTCAATACTTTCAGATGCTTTTTAATGTCATATGGAATGAACTGAATTGACTGAACACTGGAATCTGTGATGTGGGAACTTTGGAAGGAAGACAAG
Source organism: Chiloscyllium plagiosum (assembly GCF_037043375.1). Lineage (NCBI taxonomy): Eukaryota > Metazoa > Chordata > Chondrichthyes > Orectolobiformes > Hemiscylliidae > Chiloscyllium > Chiloscyllium plagiosum. Next base: position 16,202,041 of record NW_028270181.1, on the reverse strand, counting down.
TATACGTATTATCAACCACATGACATTTTTGGCTGAAGACACTGAAAGCTGTTGATGCAAATAGCAAGAATTAATTTATAATTGAAATCAAAATAGTATGGCTGCCTAGGTTTCCTCTGAATCTAATAGTTACTCAATACAGAACTAAGTAATGTCACAATTGGCTTATTAAGTATATAAGATCTTCAGTGGACTAGTTTTATTTCTGTCTCTACACCTGTATTGAAAGTGCTTGTTGCAAGAGTGATAGAATGAAATATACCCCACTGCTTGTCACTAATCTCCTTCACGTTAATGAATACAAAAGAAAAATGAGACACACAATTCTAGCAAATTGCTTGTCAATAGAGCTGGCCAGTAAATTAAGTTAAAGTTTGCTTCCAAACTGATCATTTGACCAAATTATTTCCTAGATAACAAACAATTTTGAATTTTAATGACATGGGTTGTCATTACAGAAGTCCAATAGTATGAGCAGTAGAGCTTTTAACTAACTTTTGGGTATCTTCTCTGAATCTACGGAGACTCAGTGTGGACATGTTGGGCTGAATAGCCTGTTTCAACACAGTAGGGCTTCTTAAAAAAAAATCGTCAGTGGACAGCACTTGAAATGACAGTGGAGAATATGAATAGAGTCCCAAAGCTATATGAATCAAGAACTTCATTATTCTAGTTTTCTTCACCAATGGTTAAAGAACAAAAAATTGTATTATGCAAAGGCACCCAGCTGGACTTGGCACCTCAGCCAATCAGTTAGCTCCATATAACCAAGGACTGGCTTGGGACTTTCCTTGTTAATGTGGCCCAAAAATAATATTTTGTTAAAGACAGTTTGTTACCTCAGAAGGCAGCTACCAAATGTGCAGTTCTTTTGGATTGTGAATCTTTACAATGCTGCAGTGCTGACAAGAGTTTTGTAGCTTCCCAACACTAAACAATGGAACATTTACAGACCCTGGATTGATTTTAACATTTCATGAAAAAGTTGCCTTAAAACATAATTTCTGTTTGTCAGTTTCCATAACTTACTGGAGCAGATTACGAAGCTACTGATATAATATATTAGTTTGATAGACAGAATTACACCCCCAATGCTTCCTGCTCTCCCCAATGACGCACAGTAACCAAGTGTGCTGTGACACTTCCCTTGATTTATTACCAGACAGGGAGGCTGTGTGGGAGACAACATTCATACACAAAGCTGAAACTGGCCCAAGGCCTAGTGGATAAAGTTGGCCTGTAATTCACTAGAAATGTGTCACTATTAAAATGGAAAGGGTCACTGATAATACTCTTGAATTTATTAGCTTACAGAGGAAAAAAAAGTTCAATGCAACTTGTTACTTGATTGTCTGACATAATATTGTCAAGGCAAAATGCTCAGCCGACCAAAGATCTGCAACATATTTCAAACCAGATGCCTCCGCTCTTGGCTTGTCACTGCCAGAACTAAACAATACACCATTACAGAGAGCTTGCAAACTGTGCAGTAATTAATCCCAGTTTGAGACAAATTCAAAATCAAGTGAAATTGAGCAACGTACTTCACAATTGATCACAATCCAGGCTGTTGGTGTGCAATTTATAAATATGTATGATGGTGTATATTCCTATCTATCGCACTTCTCATTGAGTTTCATTTAGCTATTCATTCCTTTCATGTGAAGATTAATGGCACATTACTGTCTCAGATGGTTTTCCATGAATAAACCCTGTATTGAAAAAATGCTGACAGGCCTCGATCTATTGTGCGCTTTACATACACGTGCAAGTGCATATGGCACACTTTTCAGGCTTTTGTAAATACCAGCTTGATTGCTTTCAACATTCTGCAGGTATTAACTCATCTTTGGTTGATGGCAGGGTTAAAAATTATTCATTAAACTGCCCTGAAGTAGCTTTGTTAACTGGAAAATTGCCTTGCTGTTCTGTTTGGTTTATAGATGTGATCAGAAGTAAATTTTTAACTTAATTAATTGGCTGTTTCTGTTGACAAGAAATTTATGTGGCAATAATTTGCCAGAAATAAATGCCATGCATAGGAAATGAGATATCCATCACAGGTTTGTGCTCCAGCAGCTGCACTGCCTCTAATATGAAAGTATTTCAGCCAGCAATGATCAGTCAGGATTACGTATCCCCACGATCCATTGCTCTCTGGAGTGGCACTTATGGAGGTCGATAATAACAAAGACTTTTTGATTTATTGTTGGAAGTCAAAGCAGAGCTTGATGAGATTAAACAATTTAGCAGCAGAAGTGTTTCTGAAGAACTGATTTGTAGTTGCCAGGCCAGGTTAATTTAGTTGCAAACGTATTTGAGCAGACTCAGCAGAGGTCTACGATCGCAACAGAGTACAGCATTTAATGCAGCACCATTGTTAACCCAGGTAACTGGAAGGAGTAGCTATGTATGTTAACAACCATTCCAATTTCTTTGAAGGTGCTCAATTAAAGTTTTCTTATAGTGTATTTCTTTTGCAACTGATGTTTTAACAGATAAACTGGTTCAAACTAGTTGTCTCAGTATTTTTTGCATTTGGATATGAAATGATGTGAGAGTTATGTAAGGCTGGAAATTAACTCTTAATCCTATTCAGATAAGGAAAAGATTAACATTTGTATATCTTACAACTCTCTGAAGTATGAGAACCACATTGATCTGCAAAAAGGTTTTGAGGGGTATTTTTCTGGTATTTTTTTAAAGTCACCAATGCCCCTCATAAAAGCATTACACTTGGAAAGTTTGCACTACTTCTGTGAAGGGACTTTCTTGGGGGAAAAAAAAACTGCAGCAGACGTTTTATGATGAAAACTGAGTTGAATAGCCTGGGAAAACAGAGCTCAGCAGGCCTGTATAGATATCTTCCCACATGTGGACTCAGCTGACATTGTATAGGTGTTTTTCTTGCTTCCTATGATTTATTAAACTACCCTTTACACTTCACAATGACAGCTAGTCCTGTACCACAAGACTTGCGTTTGAAATCTTTCAGTTTAAACCAGAAATTGAGATTAGTCTCTGGCAGTCTGGTGTTGTAAAGCACTCAATGAGTATTTACATATACAGATATAAATGAGTAAATTGCACAATCTCAGCTGCAGCTGCTGGGTCATTTAAATGTATGGAAACCAGCTTTAAGGACTCAATTGAGTCTGGGTTTAGTGTTATGAAGCACTAACTGGATGTTGTATGCAACTATCCTTTCATTTAACATTTCATCTGAACAGCACATTGTCACTAATTTTCAGCATGGTAGAAATTGAATCAATTTCAACATCAACTTTTGTATGACCCTTTATACAGAGCAAGTACAGTCAAGCACAGTGGATAAATCATTCAAAAGTTCATGCTCTACACTACTGCTAAGTAAAAGCATCTCTAACGTCTTTTTCTGAAGTCAGCTATTTTATCAATTAACTTTGTATGTTATGTAGTCATGCAACAAAAATGTAATTGTAGAGTGGAAAATCTGTTAGAAGGTACACAGAGTTTATTTGCTTTCATTTTTGTACTGTTTTAATTTCCATGTTTTTCCGTTCATCTGTCACAATCACATACCATGCATGCCCCTCAGTGGCCAGTGGACTAAGAATTTGTATCAGCTCACTTGTTGACCCTTTTTTAATTATCACGTCTTTCAAGTGTTTAAATAACCAGCTTTAAGCTTTAAACAAGATAAAAGTTCAGTTTATTACTCAGCTATTGCTCAGAGTTATTGCAAGAAAAAAGTAATTAAGTTATTAATAAAAATGGAGGTGGGTGCAAAAATTTAAAGTAAGGTTAAAAGTTACACACGAAGATCAAAAGAAGTTACAAAATAAGATCAGTCTATATTATTATTGCAGGTCGGATTTGTTCTCTTTCTGAAGAGAAGGTGTTGAATCCTTCAACAACTGTGAAGTTGAACTTTGTTTGTACAGGTGAAATGTACAAAACTGATGCTTGGAGTGACCAAAAGCTACCTCGTTTTGTTTTTATTGAACGACAGCTTGTGGTTTTTGGTAGCCTGGTTCAGTACGGTAGTACTAGAAACCTTCCTCTACGACCCCGTTGAAAAAGAGGTTTCTCTGAGTTACAATGTTTTTTTTCTCAAAATGGCTGTTTCCAGCCAGTTTGTCATAATCAAACAAAATGGCTGAAGATGTTCATTTTGATGAGTTATTGTTTCACAAAATCAAATATACTGGAGTTCCGTGTGATGTCCCACCCATTTCCTGTTCAGCACTACAGAGGCTTTTGAGAATTCACACTTTTTGGGGCTTCAGTGGACGGTGCTGGAGCCCTCAAAATATATAATGACCTTTTGGGATTGCCTCTTAAGATAGCATTGTCTGCTTTTGGCTATCATGGGATCCATAAGAGAATTCATTTGGCTTTTGGCAGCCATTTTGAAAGGCCTTTTGTGTCAATTTTAAAAAGAGATTTACTTGCTTTACAAAATGTATGGACTATGTGCAGTGATTGGGTCAGGTTGACCTCATCAACTACAAAGTGCTTCACTGAGATTGTTAACCTGTGCCAATCAGGTCCCCAGCATCTGCAATCCTTACTTCTCCCAATCAGGAAAGCCTTGGCTGACCGATATAACCAAGAGAGTAGAACTTCCTCAGTTGAGAATTGACTCTGAGCTGGCTGGCCAGTGTACTGTGCACTAGTGAATAAAGGGTGGCTTGGTAATGGGATAATGGCATCTGTGCAGTTATTTCACTGTGCCTGCATTTTGTGGCATCTTCCTTTTCTGGTTTACAATGACTTGCTGGGATTATCCATAGATGCTCGCTGTGCCAATATCTTGCTGTTTGATGTGTTATGGACCGGACCAGACCATACCCCCTCAAAATATGTTAAGAAGGTAGCTTAGACCCCCCAACCTTTTCTTATTTTAAAGGGAAATGTGAGATGCTGTGTTCCAGATGCAATTCCATTGGTCAAACTACTTGACGTTAAGCAAAACACAATTTATTCAAACACTGTCATTAAAATACAACAAAAGAAAGAGGAACTTGGAATAACTTAACTTAATTGGTACACTTAGCAGAATGTTAGATTATTTTGCTACTAAACAGTTGCATATTGCAACATCCCATAAATCCATTGTCAGTAAAGGCAAACTCAGAAAACAGATTGTCTCACTTGCAGCTCCTGTAGCCGGCAGAGAACACCAGCTTTTGGCTGTAACCAAGTGAGCGACAAAAAATAGCTTCCACTTCTTCAAGAACCCCAACAGCTGAAAGCTGAACCAGAGACCTGGTTCTGTGGGAGTTTGACCACACCCATGCTTCTGTTGTTCCAGCTTCAAAAAAAACCCCAAGGCTTCACAAGCTGTTTACTCAAGTGATTCTGGTAGACTGCTCACTAACTCTGCCTTAAAACCTCACTTCAAAAAAAGCAGACAAAATAATCTCTTAAAGCCACAGTATTGTCATTAGATGGGCATCACTTTTTTTTTCCTTTTGCCTGTCTAATTGCATTGGGATGCTTCATTATGTTAAAGGAGCTGTAAAAATACTTACAATAGCTTTTGTAATATTAACCATTCTTTCCTTGCCAAGATTTCAAAACTGTGTGACTCCCTATCCTTCTCTCTCTCTCTGCCAATATTCAGGTATAACGTGAACTATACTTCCCAAAAAATGATTTACCTTTTGCAAACTTTGTAGCAAGCTGCAATATATGCCTTGTCCCTGTCATGATGTTTTAAAAATATCAATCATGGCTCTGTGGAGCATTCTAGCTTCGGGACTCAGAAGATTTAGGTTCAAATACTGCAGCTGGAGCCTGAGGCGCACAATGTGGGCTGACCCTTCAGTGCAGTGCTGAGGGAGTATTGCACTGTCAGAGGTATACTCTGCCTGCTGCTGTGTTGCACTGAGACTCTATCTCCCAACTCAATTTGGCACAAAAAAAATTCCTGCAATATCTTTGAAGGAAGAGTTCCTCCAGCATAATTATGAATATCACTAAGGCAGACTTTCTGTTAACTTTGCTCATTGCTACTTACGAGCATTGAGTATTTCTGAGCATTCAAGAGCAATGAGTACAAAAGGAAGGAGGTTTTGGCAAACCCGTTATTAGCTAACCCTGGTGTCTACTCAGGGTTGCGAGTTTCTGGCATGGATCTTGTGACTGACAAAATCAGTTTTTGACCCATCATTCTTGGTGTATATGCGGCGGAATGTCGTACAAGCTGGTGGGATCTGGAGTGTAGGACGTGCTTCGTTTCCTTCTCTGCTGCCTGTCAGGTTCATCATTAAGGCATTGTGACTCAAAGTGCAATGTAGCTTGAGGGACAGGTTGTTGTCATTCTGAATCATTGGTAGCAGGTTTCTCCCAGTCATAATGTGTCAATGCTGCCACACTTCAAAGATAGCTTAATCAGTGTCTGTGAGGTGTTTACTTTGTCCTCTCCTTCATCCTGTCTTCAGCTATTTCAGATTTGGGAAAACTCAGCTTGTTTGGGAGGATTGTTTTGGACACCCAGACAGCGTGTCTAATCTATCAAGGTTAATGTTTACAGATGTTTTGTTGGAATGTTTGTGGAACAGCAAAAAGGACATTTGCGTTTGTTTGACACTACTTCATTGTACACATGGACAATGTCTACTACAGTATAAAATTATGTTGACAAAAACTCCTTCTTGCATTGAGCCTTTAGTCTCTTGTGAATTCTTCGTAATCTACCACTTGCTTCTATATGTGGAGAAAGCTGGGTTGATCGAACTGATTCATTGTTGGCCATCCTGGTCAGTGGCGATCTATTGAGATAGATAGATGTAAAACATAGAATCGTGATGGAGGCTATTCGGCCCATTGGCCCTGCATTGACCCTCCGAAAAACATCCCCCCTACCTTGTCTAAGCATTCCCCCCCCCCCCCCCCCTAATCCCCATAATGCTGCATTTCTCCTGGCTAATCCACCTAGCCTCCACAACCCTGGACACTGCTGGGTAATTTATCATGGCCACTCCACCTAACCTGCATATCTTTGGACCGTGGAAAGAAACCGGTGCATCCAGAGGAAACATACGCAGTCACTGGGAGAACATGCAAACTCCCCACAGCTAGTCGCCTGAGGCTGGAATCAAACCCAGGTCTCTAGTGCTGTGAGTCAGCAGTGCTAATGAAGTGCCTAACGTATTTCATTTTTACTTTTAACATATGTTTGAACTCACAGGGGTAGTGTTCTGGAAATTAAACTATTCCTGCAGTTGCATGCTCTGTGGTCTGCGCACTCTCTGGCATGTACACTCTCTGGTGCACACTCCCTGTTCACAAGATTTATCAAGATGGTTCTTGTACTTTTCATAATACTGCTTTCACTTGTTTTCAGGAGGCACAGGGCGACTGTTTCACATTTATAAAGGTTCTCTGACTTATTAACTAAAAGAAACAGCTTACGGCAACTGTTGATGGAAGAAGACACTGATTTTCTTCAATCAAAGAGTGTGTGGCTGGAAAAGCACAGCCGGTCAGGCAGCATCTGCGAAGCAGGAGAATCGATGTTTCAGGCACAAGCCCTTCATCAGGAATGAGACTCAGCCTCGGATGCTACCTGACCAGCTGTGCTTTTCCAGCGCCACACTCTTTAACCCTGATCACCAGCATCTGCAGTCCTCATTTTCTCCTAACTGATTTTCTTCAGCTTTAGAGTGAGTTTTTTCTGCAGAAAATGGAGGGAACTCATGAGCTGGTGGTGTTTACATTGCTTCTCCCCATCTTGTTTATAGCCCCAAGCTAAGACTAAGAACCAATCACATAGTTGTTGCCAGGCTGAAGGCCTTTGGTCTGCGGACTAATGACCAACTATGAAAGCCAATCAGCAGTATGTGTTCTGGCTAAATCTCCATTTGTACACACCCATGGATTCTGTCTGTGTATACTAGAGGTTAACCTGGAGATTCCCAGTTGAGTTGTTCAAGATGTTATTTCCCACATTGGTGGATAGCACTGCCATCCTCATTGCCATCCTGTGAACAAAGGGCATTTTATCCACTTCACCTTGGTCCATAGGTATCTTTTAAAGCATTTCATGATGATCAGCGTATTATTGTATCTATCAGGTTTTCCTCTTCCCACAACACGAACTTTAACTTCTAGACTTATCTTTTAATATCTGCCTTGAGGAATATTGGCTTCTTGACTTGTGACTTTGGTTTGTTCTGCCAGACAATGAAGGCTACTCATTTTTGTTTGAGGAGGTCACCTGTTTCAATATTATTGTGATCAAGCCAATCCTTGTGCTGACAATGCTGGTACTTGAATGACCTGGGCACTGTAGTATGTTACAGCGGACTTCATTTGACTCCTCCATTGTAGAATTTAACTGGATGAAAGAAAATTGAACTGGATGAAAGAAAATCATCCACAGTGGTCTTGAACAGTTTGAAGACTGTTTTGCAGATGGGACAGTGAACTTCTTTGTCTTATGACATCTTGATGCTAGGGTCTGTCAGTTGATGACCTGGTCCAGTAGCCATTAGTCTCCCACATGCATTGAGGAATACAGACATCATTTTGACCTTTCACACAAGCAATAAAATGTTCCAGATGGTGCCACGATTTGATCTAGGATGCCTGGAATTTTAGTGCCTATTGAATTCACAATAAGAGTGTTTATATACAAGTTTAAATTAAGTAAAAATGCCATCACTCCAACCCTACTCCCTAAACCCTGATGATATCATGGGTATTACATTAGGGACAGCAATCTTATCTTGAGGGTTGAGGAAATAAAATGTATATCCAGCATTTCCAGGTTGTGAAAGTCCTCAATTCCTTAGTAATTTTAAAAAAAAATGAGAAACATCACTAAGATTATTGTTTAAAAGACTGTAGAAAGTCTGCTTTTCCTTTTTGACACTTAAATGCACCACAAGACTTCAGTCAATGCATTTGCCAAAGTCGGTTTTCTCGTCGTGCAAGTGGTTGTAATGTTCTTTTCTATTTTCAGTACCTCAAGCCTTCAAGATGGAGAAATAATTGGAAAAGGAATATCAGCCAAATTTCAACAAAGCCTATCAACTTTCTAATTTGTTTTTCTTCCATTGCTACTTTTTTCAGTCCTAAGGGCAGAGGGTGTTGATTCGCTTGGGTTGTCAGTTTCACAGTGTTTGTACTGAACACAGGAGTTTAGAGCAAGCATAAACTCTTTGCCCCTTTGAGGCTGCTCTACCACTAATAAACTCAAGAATGGTCTAGTTATTTTCCACACTCACCACCAAACCTCAACCCCAAAATCCTTGACTGTCTTATCTGTGAAAAAATCTATCAAAATTAGCCTTGACTAAATTTGAAGACCCAGCATCCACTACCTTCTGGGGAAGGGAGTTTCAGATTCTAACAACCTGCTGTGAGGACAACATCTCCCTATGTCAGTGTTAAAGCAACGACCTCTTTCTCTTAAAATATGTCCCTTAGTTTAAGTCTCCCCTACAAAAGGAAACATCATCTTGGTACTCACCCTACCAAGTCCCCCCACAAAGCCTTATGTGTTGCAACAAAAGCACCTCTTGTTCTTCTAAACTCCGATGGATACAGATTTAATTATTCAACCTTTCTTTATAAGGTAGGTCCTTCATCCCAGGACTGAGCAGAGTGAAGTGTCCCTGAACTATTTTAAACCATTTACATTTTTTTAAAATATGGAGATTGCAACTGTAATTAGGAATCCAGATGTGTTATGGTCCAGAAAAATGCCCTTAAAATATATTAAGATGATAGCCTAGACCCTAACTGTTTCTTATTTTAAAGGTAAGTGTAAGGTATTGTGTTCCGGATGCAATTTGATTGGCCAAATTACCAGACTTGAAACAAAACATACATTATTCATACACTATAAAAATGTATAAAATAATATAAACAGACAAAACAACAATAAAAGAATCGGCTTAGCTGTAGCCCTATCGAAATGCTTAACAAAATAATAAATATATTAACTGCTACTAATTAAGTGTTCCAAGACATTAACATCCCATAAACATATGCTTGGCAAAGGGAAATTCAGTGAAATAGATTATATCACCTGCAATTCTAGCAGCAGGAACAGAACTCCAGCTTTTAGATGAATAAAATCTTCCACACCCATCTTCAAGACCCCAGCAATTGTAGAAAGTGAAAACTAAAAAAAATCCTGGTTCTGTGGGAACTTGACCCCCACCCATTCAGACTGTTTCTTTTGTCCCAACTTTCAAAATAAAACAAGGTCTCAGAAGCTGTTTACTTTATTAGCTATAGAGCAGACTGCTTAGCATCTCTGTCTCAACCTTTCTTCAGAAAAAAAGGACAAAATACGCCTTTTAAGGGCATAGAATCATCGCATGCCCTATATTGATGCACTAAAACGTTCTTACCTTTATCTCTCATTTCCCTTCTTGTAAATGGCAAATTTGCTCTTGCTAATCGCTTATTTCATCTGCTTCCTATTTTTATACGATTCATGTCCCAGAATATTCTGATTTCTTTATACCACTGAATCCTGCAGTCTCTCCCCATTTAAATAATGTTTTTTCTATTCTTCCTGCCAAAATGCACGAATTCACATGTGCTTATGTGAACACTCCATCTGTAACTGAACCTATTGATATCCCTTTGCAGATTCTCTACCTCAATGGGACAATTTACTTTTCTATCTAAATAAAAACCGAAAGAACTACGGCAGCTGTAAATCAGAAACAAAAACAGAAGTTACTGGAAAAACCCAGCAGGTCTGGCAGCATCTGTGAAGCGAAATCAAAGTTAACCTTTCTGATTCGGTGACCTTTCCTCAGAACTGATAGTAGCTAGGAAAATGTTGGTTTATATGCAGAAGATAGGTTGGGGGAGAGGGTACTTTCCTACCTATCTTGATGCCATCAATAAAGTTAGTTACCATAATTTTGTCCTTTCTTCCAGATCATATTGGCTGATATGGGGCTATTTCTTCCCTGACTCAGAAAGCCAGAAAGTTCTGTGTTCACGTCTGACTCCAGAATCTCAGCATATATTCTGGTGTAGTGCTGAGGGGATGCAGCTCTGTTAAAGACTCTGATTTTCAGCTGGATGATTTGCAAAAGCAAATTATCCCAGTGTTATGGCCAACACTCTTTCTTTGATTAATACTGTCAAAACATCTAATTAACTGGGGATGCATTTCATTCACAGTTTGTGGTATTTTGTTCTATTCAGATTACTGACATGTTTGCATACAACAATGACACCATTTCAAAAGTAAATCTTTGGATTGAAAACGTTTAAAAATATGCTGAGGTTGTGCTAAGTTGCCATGTAAAGGTTTGTTTCTTCATGTGTGAGACGACTTGGAGAAGGTTAACAAGCTGTTCAACTGTGGGAGCAGCTGAAGCTCAATCCCATCCTCATTCAATGTGTGCACCCACATTGAAACACACAGAACTTTCCATCCAGACTCTCTGATACCAATCAGGAGGGGCTCATTAGTTCCACCATCATCCTATTGAGGTCAATTTTAGTCCTCCTGCATCTATCCCATTTGAGGCAATTTTCACTGAATTTGTGTTGCATTCCTTTTAAGTGAACTTTGTTTAAAAAAAATGGAGTATAAAATGAGCTATCCTGTTGACTGTTGACTTTGTTGTGTTATCACCCAAGTCAAAGATTTTCCTTTAGTATATTCAGCTATTGGTGTTCAGGACATGACCATTTTCTTTATTAGTGTCTCAACAACTTCAATCTTAGATTACTTTACAGCCTTCATCCATGCAACTAAATGGAGCCTTGTTGGATCTTTAAGAAAGCCAACACTCAGTATATCTAGTACTTGTTTTCACTGTTGAATGAATGATATCAATAATGTACTGCGAAGAAGCTTGATTCTTCCATTCCTTTCACCCAGTTCCTCCACCTTGACTTCCTTTTGCCTCAAACATTTGGTGATTGGTAACCAGATCTATTGAGAAATTTCCTTATAGAATTTAACGGCAAGAAATATTCTCTTGTTAGGTCCAGCTGGACCATGCTCATATTCATGTGTAGTCTGTGTTGTTATCATGAATGTAAAGATTATAAGATGTCCTTGATCAGAAAACTTTGTTAACAGCACACAGTTGTTTCACTAAAGTTTAGTAACACATGTTAACAGTAATCCAGATATTTTCTCACAGGGAGTTGGGGATAAATGGAAAGTACCTTTCCCACACCTCTTGATAACAAATTTTATCTCAGCATTGGCATAAGAACAATACTGTGACAGATTATGTATTTCAGGGTGGAACATCAAAGGGGACAAGGGTAAAAATATTCAGGCATCTCTCCTTCAATCAGAGGCAAAATAAATGAATAAACCAATGCAAAATAATTTGTAAATAAATAGCATTTAGGTTAATCATTTATAGCTTGCTCAAGCCTTCAGGAGCCTTTTCAAGTTAGTTCCTCAGACTGAGACATGCTCCTGACAGATGTAACCGCACCTGTCTTTGACTTCTGCATCATTATAATGCCCACATTTCTGTTAGTCCCTGATATACAACATTATCAGATGTTAAATTCTTCAAAGGCACAAAGCATAGTGTGTCTAGATCTTATATTTCAGTTTAGTTCTTTTGAACTGTCATGGTTATTACTTCTGCATTCATTTTTTAAAAATTGCCTTCTATGGAAAGCTATGGATCTTTTTAATCCACCTGGTCAAGCATATTAGGAATGATGAAGGGCTTATGCCCGAAATGTCAACTCTCCTGCTCCTCAGATGCTGCCAGACCTGCTCAACATTTCCAGCTCCACACTTTTGAACTCTGACTCTCCAGCATCTGTAGTCCTCACTTTCTCCTGTATTATGACTCATGCCTGGGCTATAGGCCCTTGTGAACATCAAAGTCCTTATAAATGTAAGCTGTTTTCATGAAGTTAAAAATGAGATCATGTTGTGTTTTCTCCTCCTTTCTTTCTCACTAGTTTTTACCCCAGCAGACCTGAAGTAATTGATTCATTACTGTGCCCAGTCTTGTAGCTGTCGATTGCCCTCTATCGTTTATCAGGTGGGCAAGCAGGAGGCTGGAAGAACACAGCAAACCAGGCAGCATCAGGACTGAAGAAGGGTTATACATGAAACTGTGACTTCTCCATCTCCTGATGCTGCCTGGCTTGCTGTGTCCTTCCAGCCTCCTGCTTGTCCACCTTGGATTCCAGCATCTGCAGTTCTTTTTTGTCTCTGTTTTTGTCAAGCTGCATTATTTCTGTAGGAGTCTTGACTGTAAATGTAAGCAAGTAGTTTTGATTTTTAAAAAAAATGAATGGAATGCCAGTGTGCACCAAAGCATTCGACAACAACTCAGAATGCCATGCCAAAAACAAACAGCATTTGATTCATTCTACCATCTGAACAGAATCAAATGTTGCAATCTCACAAGCACGGTGGGTTAGCTCTGTTAATGATAGGATCAAGTTCCTCGATGTGAAAATAGTGCAGTGCTTGCAAACAAGTCACTCTGATCATTAAATTATCAGCCCAATTCCCCCGGTGTCCAAATCTTGGGAATTTCCTGACAAGTTTAAGCTGCTGATGGACAAATTCCCTACAGCCCTGGAAACTATGCAAATGTCTCCATCTCTGAGGTAGAATCAGGGATTGGGGAAAGAGCTCCATGGCTACCCAGGATATGTTAAAACTTGGTCTGTCAACTGGGTAACTGTAGTTGATCCTTCCAACCAACGGCCTCACCACTCCCCTCCCAAACCCAGCCAATCTATTGTGCTCCTTGAGCAATCATGCTCCTGTCCATTGCCAGTCGGGATCTTGACTATCTTCCTGATCAAGCCCTGACCTCAATATCCACTGAGCCACCTCAACCACAACCCGACACATCCGTTCAACCACTCGCCCATTCGCTTGTGTCCTCTCACACTTATTCGCTGGGAGTGCTAACACACTGGAAAGCCTCGGGATGTGTAAACCCTTACCTGAATAGAGCTGCCGAGGCAGTAAAAAGGAGAGTGTGCTTCTTCACTGGTTCTGGCTGGATCTTACACTGAAGCATTCCTTCTGTGCCCTGGATCACAAGTTTGGCCTTATAAATATATATAGGTAAGTGGTTCCAACACTGATTGATTGGAAGAGTTGGCCCATAATTTTTGGTCCAATCCAAGCACTGTCTGTACTCTTGTGATTCCCAAATATTTCCCAGGCACTACAATGAGTTGCAGTGCTCACAGCATTGTTCAGCTGAGATCAAAGCAACTACAGTGTAACTAGGGATCAAAGAGCGTTAACTTTCTCACTGTGTGGTTCAGCTTCTCATGAGATGAAATCTCTGCAGCATTGTACAGTCTGTTTCTCGGCTTTTAATACTATGTATGAAAGAAGGGACAATGGTAAATTTATTAGCAAAAGTAATACAGCAAACAAGATTACAAAATGGACAGCAAGGAAAGCCACTGTATTTATATGGAATAAAACTCAATCATAGAAGTGAGCAGGTATTATATTCTGTTGAGCAACTCTTCTGTCAACAGTTCAGCTCTGTTGATGTGGCTTGACTTCAAAGTCCATGATAAAACATTGTGACCATATTTGAGTTCCGTGTAAGATCTTTTGCAGAATCAAAATGAAAGCAAGGGCATTGAGTATAACCTTTGGTCAGGTGTTTTCCCAACTCAAATTTCCTTGTATCCTTAGTTTGTATTGACTGACTGATAAGAGACAGGCTGCTGCTTTAAGAGTAATATTATTTTGTTTAACTAGAAATCAAATCCTATCTATGTCAGGGAAAATATTCATTTTGAAGTGTATACTTGATTTATTAAGTACAGCAGTGAGTAATCACATACAGGTTTGGTAATAATTACAGTGATCAGCAATTGATCGGCAATGCTACTCTATTTCAGTACAATAACTTCAAAATCTCAGTTTCTATTTCCTCAGCTTTTTGTTTTAAATTAGGTCAATTCCTTTGTATTGTAAATACATCATTAGTTAACACACAATTTGACATTTTACTTGGATCACGGTTTTGTTTCTGTTGTGAGAGAGATAAGGATATGGAGGAAAATAAATATTGTGTAAGACCACTTGTCTCGGAAGGATGTATGGTTAAGAATGGGAAGTTGACCTAAATAGCTGGTGTCTCATTTAAAAAATGCCTACAGTTCCTACAACTGTGACTGTACTTAAAATAACTTAATTGGCTTTAGAATTTGATTTGATTTATTTCTTGTCACATGTATCTTGTTACAAAATACAGTGAAAAGTGTTGTGTAATGTTGCCACTCTCTGGCGCCATCTTAAAATACAGAAAAATAAACCAAACTATAGAATATAAAGGCAGAAAAATGAAGAAATAAGGAAAGTATCCAGCTTCACAATCCATCTTTGTTAAGTGCTCTGCCATGGAGCCTGGTGTTGCTGTCACAAGAGTGGAAGTCTTCCCACCATCTCGCCTCCACCCTCTCCCTTGCCACTATCAGTCCTCACTGTACCTTGCCAATGCAGACACTGCTGATCCTGCCGAATCTTGTACTGGGCCCAAATTCGCCTCCACTACCACCTTCATGAATCTGCGCTGGAAGGAAACACCGGTGGGAACCCAACATTGGCTCCACAAGAACAGCCATGAGTTGGCACTAGGACCGCCGCAATAATGCAGAAGTCACCGGGAACCCAATGTTACAGCCTCAAGTCTGTGCTGCTGGACCAACTCTGGTCTGAGCTGCTGGGCCTACCTGAGTTCACGCTGCTGGGCCAACTCTGGTCCACGCTGATGGGCCAAGTCTGGTCTGCACTGCTGGGCCAACCCCGGTCCGCGCTGCTGGGCCCATTTGGTCTGAGCTGCTGGGCCTATCTGAATCCACGCTGCTGGACCAACTCCGGTCTGCGCTGCTGGGCCAAATCCGATCCATGCTGCTGGGCCAAATCCGAACCGAGCTACTGGACCTATCTGAGTCCAGGCTGTTGGACCAATTCTGGCTCCAGTCTGGGCTGCTGGGCTCATCTTGTTCTATTTCATGCAGTCTAAATAATCATATAATTGTATAGTATTTGCTCAAATCTGACATAAGCATGAACTAAATTTTCTTCTAAGATATTTCATTGACGATTCTTTAATGAACATTCATTACATTTTTTTATTTGGGTTCTAAAGTAGATAGAACTACATATAACTTTAAATTTGCTTTGCATTTCTGTGTGTTGTGTTTAGAAACGATGTAGCTTTCATTTCATTTTAGATTTGTTCTGAAATTGATCCAAGGGTATTTTAAGTTTATTGATTCATGAATTTGTAATATTGGTTTGCAGCCTTGAAGTCGAGGTGAACAGCTTGGAGCATGAGGAAAAAGAATAGAAGAGAAATGCTTGTTGCCTAACAACAGAAATCCAGTATCATAGAAAGGCAGAACCAACTAGAAGGTTAAGCAATGTGTATAGATTCAATCAAACAAAAGCAGTCTGAGCAGTCTCCAAAAAAGTTCAGGGCAGGAAAATCAAATCACGAGTGGCTTTAAAGAAAACTCCACAATCAGAAAGCTGTTGGTAAATGTGAATATGAAAAACATGCATGTTTATTCTGAAAGGGTTTAGAAGTTAAGAAGAGAGCACTACAATACATTTGCAGCCATGCCAACTGAATAAGGAACTTAAAAGTGGAGACAGAGTAACCCTTTACTGAGGTTTGAGTATTTGCAAGATTATTGTTGAGGATAAAAGACTTGAATCTTTATTTCTGCGATTTGTAATAAAAGCATTTTGGTCCTGTTTAGTGAAGTTAATGTTCTTTTCCTTTTGTGTGCAACAAACTTCTATGTTCTTTTGTTAAATGTATGATGACAGACTCTTGTGAATATGTTCAATGACAATTGCCAGGACCAACCACAATGGTAAACACATCAAAATGAACTTACTGTGGGTCAAGCAGCATCTGTAGAGAACAAAAAACAGTTAATGTTTAATATCTGAGAACATTCAATAGAAGAACCTTTCATCAGAAAGTTATTTCTCTAAAAGGTTTTCACCCAGAAAAACACTGCACAGAAAGGCAACAATTCCTAGAAACAGAACTAGCTCAACTGTATGATATTTTACTTGGGGTCATTTAGCTCAGTTGGCTGAAAAGCTGGTTTATGATCCAATGTAATGGCAACAGTACAGGTTCAATTCCCACACTGGTTCAAGTTACCATGAATTTCCCACCTTCTCTGCCTCGCCCTTGCCTGAGGCGTGCTGACATTCAGGTTGAACTCACCAGTCAGCTCATTCTAATGAGAGAGTAGCACCATGGTCCTCTGGGACTATGGCGACGTTACCTTTGCAAAGGTTTACATTGGAAAAGTGGAGACAAAACATTACATTGATGTCAATCACACTTAGGTGAAAATACTGCCTGTTGAAGATATAAAGGCAAAGTCACCATAGTCCTAGAAGAGTTTGTCAGAAAATGTATTTTCCCTTTCCTAAACTATAATAAAGTCCTATGTTCTAGATATTATTTTCTATTTATGTTCTTACCATACATAGAGAACTTGTACTAAGGTTTGCCTTTGATTGTTTTAGCAGTATAGCTGATAACCCATACAGTACAGATAGCTTTCGGGTTGCGTGGTGTTGTGTTGCCAGATGGATTTGATTGAATCTCGTGTTCTCAACGTTTGATTTAAGAAGGGAAGATACAACAGCCAAATAATAATTGAATTAAATCTTTACAGGGTCTGGTGGCACAATAGTTATGTCCCTACATCTAGGCCAGATGATATGGCTTCAAGTCCTATCAGCCACAGAGGTTTGTCATAACATGACTGAACAGGTTGATTAAAAATAATTTTATGACATGGTGGTGAAGAGGTTAAGATGATGGACTGTTAATCCATTGTGCTCTGTACACATCAGTTCAGCTCCAACTTTTGTTGATGTTTGTCATCTTGTAACACAGTGGTACTGTCCTTACCTCTGAACTAAAAGATCTTGGGTTCAAGTTCCACCTGACACGGAGGTATGCCATTAGAATGTGATGCCTATAAAGGTATGTTCTAACACATTCAAACAGGTTTGTAACATAATGTTATAATTGAATGAGGTAGAATAACTGTGTACCTACTGATTGATGTGTTGAAAAACAACAGAATAACTTCCATGGAATATTATAACTTAGGATGTAACAGTTTATTTCAAACATTTGTGCAGGTTTCCTAAACTCCACAAGGTATAAAAGCTTACAGTGCAGTGAAAGCTAGATTTTCCACAGTAGTTTGTCATTAAAGCAATTTTTTCCTTGTGCTAGTCCTGAAGTAGTTTGTTTTTTTAATTTTTTTGTGCTTCACTTGCAATAAATTGTGGTTAACAATTGAGGAATGTTTTGAAAAGGATGAAGTTTTTTTATATAAGATACTCAGTATTTGTTGCTCAGTCAGGTTATCGAGAACACTCCTTTCATCCTGCAATCACAAGAAGTGGACAGTATTTAGAAACTTTTATTTTCTTAACTGTAGTGCAACATTAAAGTTATTTAAGTTGTTGTAAGCCCATTAACCCATTTTTCAGCTGATAGTGTGGCTTTTAACTGTTGGGATTAAAAGTCTCCTATCAGTCTCTAACAGCACAGGGCAAGCATATTATTAAACTACTTTTGTCTCTCACTGATTGCACATGCAAGTATGTGGCTTTAGCAAGAACTGTATCTCCTCAAAAGTGACAGCAAGCCCAAATAAGAAAATATTGATAAGTTTATAGTTAGCTTTTACGTAAAAAAAATCATAAGCATTAATTGGTGAAAAGACTAAAGAATTTGAAGCTACTTGGCTTAAGCTTCTAAATCTCCTGAGATCCCAAAGTCTCTTTTTACTTTCCAGTTCCCACTCTCTCATTTTTCTCATCCCACTGTAAAAAAGCTCTTCTTTATAGGGCTGATAAATTGCAGGTTGATGCCTAGCAACAACATTCCTATGCCTTAAGTAGCTGCAAGCCCTTGGCTGAACCCTTTGATGTGACTGTCAGGGCAGATTTATTTTGTTTTAGCACATTGTCTACTTGTCCAGATGTATCACAAGATAAAAAGAAGTAGTGTTTACACTTCTTGGAGCTGTAATTAAATTGTGTATTTGATAAGGCTCAGAGAGATCTCAGATGAAAAAGGGGGCATCAACTAGAGCAAAGAAGGGAGCTGTTTGTTAGGTGAAAACACCTGATAGCTCAGTAAACATTAGTTTGAAAATTGGAGGTAGGATATATACCTTTGAACCCTAGAGGAATGTGTGCCCTTAAGAGGCAACTGTTGACCCAGATAGATTCAAAAATGATATAGTCAAGACAGCACATGCTTTATCGTGTTTTTTTTTAAAGTAAAGATATTGTCAGAATTCTATTCCAGTGGTGTACTATATTGGAACAAAGAACCACTTGACACCTGATCATACAGAGCTTTCGAGCAAGGTATGGTGTGGCTTCCATTTTGTTTCAACCATGACTCTGATGGAATCCCAATGTTTCCAAATTGCCTCATTTACTAGCCTGATCAATAGCTGGTGTAAAATGAATCCATTCAAGGTGCGTGGATTTTGACTGATTAGTCTTGATGAGCTTCCAAATCGCTGGTTTTGATTTTAACTCTGCCTTAGATTTTTATTGCGATTGCAAACCCAAATATTCAGCCAAAAACAGACCTGTAATATTTTTAACTCTTGCAACATTTTTATTGCCTCACTGCTGAATGTTAGGACAATGTAACGCTGCTGACCCAAGAAGAATCTATGGTCATTTTCGATGCAACTTTGGTCACAGCTCAAGTGGCTGCATGGAAACAGGTGTTCCTCTTTGTCTATACTGTCTGTGGATGGAGACTTTCAGAGGTCACTTTGTTTCTGCCTCAGTTGTGTGGGCAGCACTGTCCAATATCAGTATTCTGCCAATTTATTTTCTGTTATCAATGTGGTTTATAGTGTGTCAGTGCTAGTTAATAATTTCCTTTTTGCTGCTGATGACTGAAGGATACATATTTGCCTGGACATTGGGGATAGCTAATCTCCTACAGACACCTACTGCATCAATCAATAGAAGTGATGAGCCAGGCATTGCCAATTCAAGCTGGATAGACTTTGGAGACATCAGCCGAAAGAATGTTTTGGAAAGCTGAGGGGGTGGATCAAGTGGATTCCAAGCCTGATCTACAGAGTGACCTTGCATCAGTGTCAGTGAACTGATCCATTCAGTCTTTTACCAGATCATGGCTACAAACCTGGGCCAGTTACCAGTACTCGCCTCCTCCATCCCCAACTCTTCGTCTGCTTTCTTTGCCGCAGATATTGCATACCTTCATTGGATCAGCAAGCAAGGAAGCAGGCATGTTCTAATCTTCTGGAATGCTTTCTTTAGCTGCCTGTAGCAATTACAGTAGACACCTGGCCAATCTAAATGAGCCTCATACCCCTAGGAAAGGAGTATATTGACCACTATTAGAATGTCAGAGGCAACCTTCTTGCTATGCTCACAACTGACTCTTGCAACATCGCCAGAATGCCAGTATGGGTAAGACTGCTCTACCAGAATCTCACATGCAGTAATCTATAGCTCAGCCCTCTAAGCATACAAGTTTCATTGATGTTGATTATTTTAAAGACCCCCAGAGAGTAACTGTAGTCTTCCCGAAGTACTACTGAAATCATAGGAGGAGCATCTCATGGTCATGTTTAAAGTGAGGAGATAATCAATTAAGAAACCTGCTTTGGATTGAAGATGTGGATTTGATAAGTAGAATGTTACAGTGCAGGAGAAAGTGAGATCTGCAGATGCTGGAGATCAGAGCTGGAAATGTGTTGCTGGAAAAGCGCAGCAGGTCAGGCAGCATCCAGGGAACAGGAGAATCGACGTTTCGGGCATAAGCCCTTCTTCAGGAATGAGGAAAGTTTGTCCAGCAGGCTAAGATAAAGGTAGGGAGGAGGGACTTGGGGGAGGGGCGTCGGAAATGTGAAAGGTTACAGTGCAGTACAGGCCTTTTGGCCCTCAATGTTGTACCGACAAATGATTCTTTGCCATTTTAAAGTTTGAGAGTTTGGAATGTGTACGTTTTTCCTTTAATTAGTGAGTTTACAGTGATGCAAAGGTTGACTAAATATTTTGATATTTTCAATTTAGAATGAAGGAGCGGTGAAGGTGGGGTGGGGGGAGTAACAGAGACCGTTAATACAGAGATTGAGAAGATTCAGGCTGAGCTAATACTGGGGAATCAATTGTTTATGGTTGCCAAATCTTGAATTGCTCTTTGTTGCCATTCTTCTTTCCTTCCACCAATTAGTTGTTGTCAGATGATATCTATTATTGCCACGTGTCTTTTCTGACTATAATCCTTATTAATTAGCTATTTTGCATAGATTGCAGAAGGCTACAATGAAGATGCCTACTTTGTCTGGGCATATTACAGTGGTGAAGACACTGAAACATCAGCGTCAAGAGGCCAAAGGTACTTTGGTGGTTACATGGTTGTCATTATAGATGTGCTTTTTAGGATTGCTGTGCAGTGACATCAACCATGCATGAGAGTAATATTATTTATCTTGTAGCAGCCATTTTCGTGATGATCCTGGATGCAATCCACAATATCTCAGAATAAAAACATCATTAAAGCTCCTAGGGAACCCTCAGTAGTGATCACACCTCAAATGGATGTTGATATGATTGACAAACTATTGTGAGTAGCTCCTGGCTTTTGATGTCCTGAGTTGAAACTTTATTGCTGGAACAGCACAGCAGGTCAGGCAGCATCCAGGGAACAGGAGATTCGACGTTTCGGACACAGGCCCTTCATTCCTGAAGAAGGGCCTGTGCCCGAAACGTCGAATCTCCTGTTCCCTGGATGCTGCCTGACCTGCTGTGCTGTTCCAGCAATAAAGTTTCAACTTTGATCTCCAGCATCTGCAGACCTCACTTTCTCCCTTTTGATGTCCTGAATATTGTATACTTTCAATAATATCCTCTATACAAGGGAATGAGTTCCTGCAGCAAATTCATGATAGCACTCATTTATTGTCGGTGACTGTTGGGAGTGTGAAGTACTGTTTTGTTCTGGTTAAGAGGCTAAGATTGCACATTGCTGCACTATTACTTGGACAAGTTAATTCAGATCAGGAATAGGGCAGCAGGTAGCTTTTCATGATTTTAACTGCGCATTTGCCCAGTTGTTGCCACAAGGTAGATTCTGAGATAGGGTCACTGGACCCGAAATATTAACTCTAATTTCTCTTCACAGATACTACCAGACCTGCTGAGCTTTCCATGCAACTTCTGTTTATGTTTCTGATTTTCAGTATTCGCAGTTCTTTCGGTTTTTAGATTAAAATCAAGGCTCCTCTTCCACTTTGATGATTGCAGCAGATCCTGCACAAGCAGAGTTGCTTTACCTAGCAGGTGATATTACAACAGCATGTAACATCTTTACTGAAGGCAAATGTTTCAATTCTATTTGGTGTTCTGGAGAGACCAAGGTTTGAAAGTATTGTACAAATGCTCAAATCCCAGATTTGACACACCTTGGTCTGTCAGATAGTTTTCTTTCTTAATTAAGTAATTTAAATGACCTAAAGCTCAGTTTTTCAGTATGCTTAAGGTAGAGATTGATACATTTCTGAATACAAGCATAATTGTGTATTGGGATAAGATGGGTTAAAGCCATTGCAATGTTGTGATTTGGAGGTGCTGGCATTGGAATGGGGTATACAAAGCTAAAAATCACACAACACCTGGTTATAATCCAACAGGTTTGTTTGGAAGCACTAACTTTCATCAGGTGTTTGTGGAGTATAAGATCGTGAGAGACAGAATTTATAGCAAAAGTTTACAGTGTGATGTAACTGAAATTACATATTGAAAAGACCTGGATTGTTTGTAACAAGGATATAGTTATTACTTAAAATGCAGATAGAAAGATTGAGTATGTGAGTATAAAGACTAAAATAAGATTAGTCTTTTATCATTGCAGGTCCGTTACTTGCTTGATGATTCATTTCGCTAAGTGAAGTCAACATTCAGCACCTGCAATGGCCTCTTTAGTTGAATAGTTTGAGGTGGCTTGTACCAGTGATCTCAAAAGGTAGACTTCGGAAGAGAGTGACATTTCAGTTCAGTGGTATGGAACTTGCAGAGTTCCAGGACGCTTGATAAAACCACAGTTAAATTTCTGTAAACCTTTCTCCCTGTACCGTTTCGTTTGAGAACTCATTCTCTCTCTAAAGGTTTTTCACAAATTCTTCTTGGAAAGATCTGCCAAAATGGTGGCTCATACCCTGTCTGATACGAATCAAAACCTAAGATGACTACTGTGTTACCTTTGATGAATTATTTGAAGTTAATTATGCTGGCATTCCCTGTGATGCCGTTCCAGTTCCCTATTCTCTCGGAGACTGTGTACACTCAGCCCTTTTGAAGGACCTACTGTATTGTCCAAGGGTGAATTTAATTCTTAATGTCTGTCTTTACAATTGTTGCTGAGATAACACACCAGTCTTACTCCTTCTTGGCTGCAGTTAATCAACAATGTGACTTCTGTGACTATTTTTAAAAGTCTGACTAGCTGTTTTTCTTTTCCAAATGATGCAACAGTACAATTACACAGTGGTGACATTTCAGGAAATTGAGCCAATTGGACATCATTGTTGACAATCTTAGATTGACTTTGTTGTTTTCGTACTGGAAATGATGCATATCTGTTCAACATCAAAGAATCATAGAATCCCTACAATGTGCAATCTGACCATTTGGTCCATCAAGTTCACACTGACTCTCCAAAGAGCATCCCACACAGACAACAGGTATTACAGAGCAGTGTCTTGTTGTGAATGTTAGCACAATTATTTGTCAGGGTAGTAAAGAATACTTTGTAAGTGGTAGATTTGGATTCACAGGTTATTCACTGCAAGAGTCTTTATTTCTAACTGAGTTTTATGCAATGCACAAAGCCTTAAAATAATATAAGTATTTATAAGTACAGAACTGACCCTAATGCCCAACATTGTTATCTCCAACAGTAGACCACCACTCACCAATGAATGTTTCCAATCTTTGCAGTCTCAGGTGGATTTGTTCACATCAAAAGTTCAGCATGGAACTTTCAGACCAACAGCAAAGCCATGTGAGAGATATGTAGCACTAAAGACTCCATGCCACTTTCCATTTAGCTATTGTGAACCACTGCTTTACACCATTTCTGAAAGACTCCACCCAACGCCAACTTTTGATGGTCTGCCAACTGTGAACCCTGACTTCCTCCTTTTCATAAGTGCCACCTAGTCATGATGTAGTACCAGGAAACGCCTGACAACAGAGTAGGCCAAGTCTAGACCTTTAACCCTAATGATAGAGGACATAGGACCTTTCTACATTGGGGAGGAGGGAGAGAGGGTGTGGATCATGGACCAGCAGCGATGGGTACCACAAATTGTGAGTTTGCAACAAACTTGTCCAGGCGGAAACTGCCATTATCTGAAGAAACAGGATTGTCTTGATTTGCCATTAGTCAGCTGGGGTGCAATCCCAATCCTAGTCCTCAGGAGGCAGCTATCACTGCACAACCCATAATGATTGAGTGAAGGAAAAAAGATCCTCAGGGACTGTGTTTGGAACAAACAGATCCTCAGAAACCTCAAAAAGAGTTTCATGCACATTTGAGGAGATTGGTGAAACCAGGAAAAGGGTTACCCTTATAAAAAAGAGCATTTGGAGGGGGAGGTGTATGAGGATATGTAGAAATATGAACTTGGGGAGAGATGTAGATTAAAGGGTTGACTGTACCAAAACTTGAGCTTGGTCACCTGAACATATTTCACAAGCTGTGTCAAGATGATGCCAGATCACATGAACTGAGACTTGATAGAAGAAGGCAAATGAAGCCTTACCCTCGCATGCTTATGTGTAGTTTATAGTTAACCGATGTTAAGATTAGATTAGATTAGATTCCCTACAGTGTGGAAACAGGCCCATCGGCCCAACAAGTCTACACCGTCCTTCCGAAGAGTAACCCACCCAGAGTCATTTCCCTACATTTACCCTTTCTGCACTGTAAGTAATCTAAATCTAAGTAAGTAATCTAAAAATCTAATGCACCTAACACTTTGGGTAACTTAGCATATTTGCAATAGGCTTGTGTTCAAGTTCCCTTTGTCTCAAGTTCCTAGAAGCTATTAACAATATTCCCACAAAACGATTGTTCATTGTTCAGCAGTGTTCAGTTTCCCTTCTGAAATTTTACATTTTCACGAGATGGTTAAAAGAGTTCCGTCTGCACAGGAGCCATCTCTTCTAAACGACTGGGCTGAGGTTTCAATGAAAAATACCAGGTTCAGTCAAGCCAACTTTAAGAGTTTAAGCAAGGTGATGTTTCCTCAAAATAGATGGCATTTAATTTTTCACTGATAAATTTGTTGAATATTATATTTCAGTCTCATGTGATACATATGCTATGAATCCTGTTGCTATTTGTCTTTTCAATCTAATGAGAAAAACACTATATTGACCCTGATTTAGGTGATTTTTTTTAGAAACCCTAAATCACTTATTTACAATGTACATTTACATTTCCCTTTGGCACAGTGCAGTTTGACTAAGTTTCAGTGCTGGGGTGGCTCAAAGTGTAGATGATTCCACAGTCATGTTTTTCCTTAAGTTTTTAAAACTCTCAAAGAAGCAAAGCTACAAAATAATTGTGAAATAATTCCTATTACCTTTAAACTGGCAAACCCAAACCTTTTTTTAATCTCTTTAAATATGTTCTTCTCTGTGGTACTCAGATTCTTTAGCTGATGATGTATCATTTTCAGTTGAAATGACTCATG
The DNA here is from genome assembly GCF_037043375.1 of Chiloscyllium plagiosum. Taxonomy (NCBI): domain Eukaryota; kingdom Metazoa; phylum Chordata; class Chondrichthyes; order Orectolobiformes; family Hemiscylliidae; genus Chiloscyllium; species Chiloscyllium plagiosum. Next base: position 16,176,286 of record NW_028270181.1, on the reverse strand, counting down.
TTTCATTTGTGACAAGAATGCTTTTGTGTGTGATCAATGTTTAGTTTTTAAAATGGTTGGATGTGTCCTAACTTTTCATCTCTTCTGACCTTGTATTCAACACTTACACCAACTTTTGTCCATTGAAATTGTTTCAAAGTCTGCTTTTTCTGTGAAGCCTGTTGTCAAACTGATGATGCATAACTTAGTTAACCAGCTTTATTGGTATGCTGCACAAAGGAATTGTATCATCAAAGTTCATTCCCAAAAACTGTACACTCTCAGCTGAATTATTAGCAAAGAAACTTGGTAAGCTTGACTTTTGTTTTAAGTGTAGTGTATTTGTATTGTTTTCCATCAATATGGAGTGTAGGGTCTGTACTTATGGAACCCACAATTCAAGTCAGGCAGCCATTAAAAACACATGAGATGGCAATAAGTGGATTTTAGGACAAGAATGAGATTAAGCAGAATTCAGCAAACTTACCTCGCAGAGAAATTTCACCTGGCACAGAAAAGACAAGCTGGAAGAAAGTAGGTTGTAGAAAATGTAGAAAAATGTAACTTGTTACTTTTTAAGAATGTATAATTAAATAAGATAGGTATATGCATAGGATGGGTTTAGAGGGATATGGACTAAATGCTGGCAAATGGGGCCAGATGTATTTAGGATACCTGGTCAGCATGTATGAGTTGGACTGGAAGGATCTTTTTCCATGCTGTACAGCTCTGACTCTATAAAAATGAAAAGCAACGGCACAACAAAAGGATGAAGTAGAAGCAGACAGTTAAAACTGAAGGAAGAGACTTTGGGAAGTGGGATTCAAGGCACAGCAGAGAGAAACTGATCCTTCTGTTAAGTGTTGGTCATGATGACGGGGGTGGGGGGGCGGGTGAAAATAAAGATATTATAGTTCCAACACTGACATGGAAGGCAATTACCTAATTTCTGTGACCACAACATATGTTGTATGTATAGTCATTTGCTGAAGTTACTTATAAGCTTTGAAATGTATTACTATCTGGTTATTGAAGTGGTGACAATGCTGGCACTTGTCTGCTCGACACCATGTGTCAGCTAAATGAAATATGGAGGGAATGCAAAATCAGCTAGTACTAGGAAAAGCAACTAATCAAATCACTGGTCTGGAGCAGAACACTGAGTGAGAAATTAGATTAGATTAGATTACTTACAGTGTGGAAACAGGCCCTTCGGCCCAACAAGTCCACACCGACCCGCCGAAGCGCAACCCACCCAGACCCATTCCCCTACGTTTACTCCTGCACCTAACACTACGGGCAATTTAGCATGGCCAATTCACCTGACCTGCACATTTTTTTTTGGACTGTGGGAGGAAACCGGAGTACCCGGAGGAAACCCATGCAGACACGGGGAGAATGTGGAAACTCCACACAGTCAGTCGCCTGCGGCAGGAATCGAACCCGGGTCTCTGGCGCTGTGAGGCAACAGTGCTAACCACTATGCCTCCGTGCCGCCACTGTACCTTCAATAATGCTGATCATAGATGATTACATTTTTTGACTGTGGTTCAGCTGAAGTGTCCTTGGAATCAGCTGGTAAGAGCAAAGATCCGATGAGATTGTCCACAGGAATATCAGAGTCCAGGTCCCAGCATCTCGTAGACCTTTATCTGAAGTGGACAGGGAGTGTAAGTTTAGTGCTAGTCACAATCGAAGGGTGATACAGAAGGAAAGAACAGGCCAGATTCAAAAGCGACGTGATGGATAGACAATATCAGAAACTGGATGGAGGGAGGAATGATAGAGGCCATCAGAATTGGAGTGAAAAGAGAGAGTTGCCTCTGGCCTCTTTTGGACGATGGCTAATTATGGATATTGGTCAAAGTCAATTATCATATCTATGAAAATAAAGCAGAAAGCTTGTAAACAAATAAGGGAATATGTGGAAACATTTTATGTCCATGTTTATTGACAGTTATGTATGTTCTGGCCTCTTGCACAGCCTTAGGTTTCAAAGCTTAATCACAGCTGCCTGGCCATGAACTCCATAATTCCATCCTTAAACGTCTCTGTCTCTCTCTCTCCTCCTTTAAGCCACTCTTCAAAATTACTTCCTTGACAAATGCTTTTGATCATCATTCCCAATATCTGTTTACATTATTCAATGTCAAGTTCTGTTTCACAATTCAGCATGTCGATAAGGACCCTCACCAATTTTTACAGATGCACCATAGAAAGCATTCTATCCGGGTGCATAAGGGCCTTGTATAGCAACTGCTCTGCCCAGAACTGTAAGAAACTACAGATAGATGCGTGAAAGCCAACCTCCCATCCATGGACTCCATCTGCACTTCTCGTTGTCTCAGAAAGGCTTCCATCATCATCAAAGACCCTTCCCACCCCAGAAATACTCTCTTCCAACCTCTTCCATCAGGCTGAAGATACAGAAGCTTAAATGCACGGACCAACAGGTTCAAGAACAGCTTCTTCTCTGCTGTTATTAGATTGTTGAATGCACCTCTTTAATTTCAAATCTAATGTTGATCTTGCTTTTGTGCACCTCCTGTGCAGTTGTAACCTTGTATGCCTTGCTCTGTCTGAGCACCCTCTGATCTGTATGTCCTTGTTATGATCTGCCTGCACTGCTCATCAAACAAAACTTTTCACTGTACTTGGGTACATGTGACAACAATAAATCAAATCAAATATTTGATAACAGTCCTGTTGAAGCTTTGGGATTTTTTTTACATAACTGCAAACAAGCTATGTCTATTTAGCGATGCAACCTTAAATAAAATTTATGAAACATCAATGGAAACACTACCAAGTGGCAGATAGCTTTGTCATAATACAATGACAGGGTCACCTGTGGCATTGCCATCATTCAACTTTGTGACTTGATTTGTTTTAAATGCAAATCACTGTATGTAGCACCATCTCCTGCTCATAATAGGGTGTGGCATGATATCCACCTGAATTAATTAAAAGTGTGTGCCTTTTTAGTTTGAGTTAGTGTGTGTTTTTTTTGCTCAATGCTGAATGGAGAAGTACTCACAGGATCTTAACCACATGAGTGCATAATGTTTTCAAATAGAATGATGAATGACAGCATAGATACGTTGATCTCAGTAGGTTTGTTTCTCATGGCTTTCAAAGTGCCTTAGTGCCAATTGAGGAAAGAATAACAAAAAGATATCAAAGTAAAATCGATTAGTTTGTAAGGAGGTTTACTGTAGTTCTGTCAACCAAAACAACCTTGCCTTGTGAATGTTTTTTTTGTGTGAACTTGTATGCATGTGATCAAAGAGAACCCTTGTTGGTCATGCCTAATCTGATCAGCTTTAAAGGGAAAATAAATTTTACAGAACATGAGATTTCTACTTTGGTTTGCTTAATTTTTGAAGGGTTCCAGAGCCTCTTCCTTCACTACAGGATGGGTCATTGAATAAACTTAAAAGGAGCGAGGATATGGGAGGAAATGGGTGGGATTGTGAATTAATCTCGCAGGAAAGAAATGTTTGATCAGCAGTTGGAAGGGTATGAAATCTCTGATGTTGACAGCAGGGAGCTTTCTGACCAGAGCTTGATTGACATTACTGCCTCTCCCGCAGGAGCTAATGTCCAGTGGAGCTCAGGCATTCTCTGTCTGTGGGTGGTAGTGTTAATAATGTGGCAACGAGAAAGATTAATTGTAGACAAGCAGCAGGATTATGAGGGGCTTCACTAGTCCAAAGGAACAGCAGTGAGGAAAGCCTCTGATCTCTCAGCTAGAGAGGAAATTAGTCAGGGCAGACAGGAGTTAGCTTAAAAAAGCATTTAGGATATTAAAGCCAAATGGTGAGAGGATATGAAAATATTAACAAGAAAAAAAGCACAACGTTCAAGATAAACATCAGATAACTTTGCACAGAAGGATGGAATTTACATGTAATGCAGCTAAACCATTCCTATGCACATTTCTTTAATTTAAAATCCATTTTGAGATGTTAACTTTTTTCTAAAGCAAAATACCAACTCTGTTTGTGAAAGTGGATCCTTTGTTTGATGTAGTGGCAAGTCAAAGTGGTTTGAATTGCATTGGGTGATTCAAGTGTGTATAAAAGTATTTTACACTCTCGTGCATTCAAATAAAGTTAACATTCATCTGTACGCTTTAAAGTACGGTGATGTCATGCCACCTGTTGGATTTCTAGCAGACAACAGGGGATCAAAGTGTCAGCTTCAGTCATAGCCTGACCTTCTGTTAACCTCTGACCCAGTTTGTAGATCAGTGACAGCAAATGAATCTTTCCCCAGACTCTTCAAAAACAGCTGGGGGTATAGACAGAGAGAAGGAATAGAGATTCTAATCATAGCTGATGCACTTATGCTCATTTTTCCTTAACCTAATCAAAAACACCCTTTCTGCAAGCAAAGATGAAAGGAACCCAAGAATCCATTTACGGTCCAACTGTTGCAAGGGACAAAGTGATTGTGACACAGAACATCCGGTGGAGACCAGGGCTCTAACTCCGGCTTCCATTTTGCTTGGAAAATATAATAGCCAGTTCAGGTGCAAAGCAGACACCGCTTTCTTTGGGAAAAAAAAATCTTTCTTACATTCCTGTGTGGTAAACCCACCATATTTTCCTTGTGAAACAACTCATTTTCAGGCAGGACTGAAGCGGTCTGACAAGGGAAATGCAATTCAGAGTCTTTCTGTCAGAACTCCATCCCAAAAATGGCAGTTATGACTTCCTTCCCATGACCCCACGGTGACGCTTGACCGAGTGCTGTAAATATGACATGCAGATGAAGGTGGGGGAAATGTACGACCGTGCATCCAAATGTTTCTCTTTGAGTTCCTGCTCATTTAAAATACCTATAGATCAACTTCACTACACAGATGGTGGAACTGGGATAATATCAAGCCCCACAGATGCCAAAAGGTCAGGAGGGTAAAAGGTCACATTGGCCTACAATTTGCAGCACTCCATTGTTAGAAGTATCTTCCGAAACAAAAAATTGAGTTCCTCAAAGTATTTTTGAACCTTGCATGAATCTGAGAACATTGTATATAATCTATGGAAAGCACGAGAAAAAGAGAACATAGATTTCTCCAAATGCAGGCTATCACTGACGTGATTAAAACCCTTTCTAAAAGTAGTGCCAATTTGATGATCATGAGTTTATTGACTCACTGTCCAGATAGTCATGTGTGATGTAAAGCACATCTGCATCTCAATGTGTGCTATCCCGATAGGTTGGCCATGATTCATTCAAATTGAAAACAGTGCAGAAAGCCTGTACTGAGCAGCCAGAACAATGGGACCAGTGGCAAGTTGGAGACTGGCACTACACGTCAGCTTTGACTAATGACTCCTTTTTGTCATCTAAGGATACAGGTACAACAAAACCTTGGTGTGTGCATTCAGAATAGTTGAGCAGAGGACTTGTGGTTCTTGTACCTTGATTCCATTGAGTGGACAGATCCAGGAGAGCTTGCATTGTGTCCAAATTCAAGAAGTGTAGTGACTTGAGACAGGCTCCTTCAGTAGTGGGTCTTGCCTTCCAAAGTATTAAAGCTCAGTAAAAAGGGTAACAAGGAAACAGACTGCTGATCAAGGTATATATGCGCGAGAGAGACCTGAAATGTTCACTATTAGTAACACATGCCATGCTGCAAATGATCAGCAATTTACTCCAGGTTGTCCTTCATTCTTATACCACAAATAATTCTGTGATCTCTTGCTGATCTTCAAATCTGTCAGCTCATTCGTTTTCTCGGGTGTTATGACCAGACTGCTTTGGCATTCCCTCTCCTGGAGCAGGGATGGAGTCTGCATGTGAACAGTGTTTCAGAATTTTTATTTTTAAGGACTGTGCTCCTCTTATTTTGGTAGTTTGTATCTGCAGCTGAGCCCATTTGTTATTGGCCGTCTTGGGGAAAGATGTTTCCTCCCAGCTCCATTTATACACCGGTGCTCTGTGATTCATCCTGTGATAAAGTGTTTCACTACTCACTTCCCTTCAGCCGGTGTAAGTGGGCAGGTGCTTCAAAACACTGATATGCTCCAATTGAATGAGTGAGTCAGGATAATAGTCTCTCGAGTTTTCTCATTTGCAAATCCTCATTGTTATTGCCATCTTATAATGTCAGCTATGATCTGGGGTATCTTGGATCGATTCAATGCAAACAATCCTTCACAACTGAGGCAGAAGACAGATTCTATCCTGATGAGTAGAGTCATAGAGTCATAGAGATGTACAGCATGGAAACAGACCCTTCGGTCCAACCAGATATTCCAACCCAATCTAGTCCCACCTGCCAGCACCCGGCTCATATCCCTCCAAACCCTTCCTATTCATATACACATCCAAATGCCTCTTAAATGTTGCAATTGTACCAGCCTCCACTACTTCCTCTGGCAGCTCATTCCATACATGTACTACCCTCTGGGTGAAAAAGTTTCCCCTTAGTTCTCTTTTATATCTTTCCCCTCTCACCCTAAATCTATGCCCTCTAGTTCTGGACTCCCCAACCCCAGGGAAAAGACTTTGCCTATTTACCCTATCCATGCCCCTCATAATTTTGTAAACCTCTATAAGGTCACCCCTCAGCCTCCGACGCTCCAGGGAAAACAGCCCCAGCCTGTTCAGCCTCTCCCTGTAGCTCAGATCCTCCAACCCTGGCAACATCCTTGTAAATCTTTTCTGAATCCTTTCAAGATTCACAACATCTTTCCGATAGGAAGGAGACCAGAATTGCTTGCAATATTCCAACAGTGGCCTAACCAATGTCCTGTACAGCTGCAACATGACCTCCCAATTCCTGTACTCAATACTCTGACCAATAAAGGAAAACATACCAAACGCCGCCTTCACTATCCTATCTACCTGCGACTCCATTTTCAAGGAGCTACGAACCTGCACTCCAAGGTCTCTTTGTTCAGCAACACTCCCTAGGACCTTACCATTAAGTGTATAAGTCCTGCTAAGATTTGCTTTCCCAAAATGCAGCACCTCGCATTTATTTGAATTAAACTCCATCTGCCACTTCTCAGCCCATTGGCCCATCTGGTCAAGATCCTGTTGTAATCTGAGGTAACCCTCTTCGCTGTCTACTACACCTCCAATTTTGGTGTCATCTGCAAACTTACTAACTGTACCTCTTATGCTCGTATCCAAATCATTTATGTAAATGACAAAGTAGAAGGCACAGCACCGATCCCTGTGGCACTCCACTGGTCACAGGCCTCCAGTCTGAAAAACAACCCTCCACCACTACCCTCTGTCTTCTCCCTTTGAGCCAGTTCTGTATCCAAATGGCTCTTTCTCCCTATATTCCATGAGTAGTCAATAGGTTTATTACATGTTATTTAATAAATGGTCACATTGCAACTTAAATACATGATTTCTCTCATGAACCATCAAACTTAACTTACAAAGAAGTGCACACTAGTCAAAGAGGCCTACAGCATGGAAACAGACTCATTGGTTCAATTAGTCCACATCAAACATGTTCCCAAACTAAACTAGTCCCACCGCCTGTGTTTGGTTTATGTCCCTTCAAATCTTTCCCATTCATGTACCTATCTAAATGTCTTTTAAACGTTGTAACTGTACCTGCATCCATCACTTCCTCTGGCAGATCAGTCCATACACGAATCTTTCTCTGTGTAAAAATGTTGCCCTCATGTCCTTTGTAAATCTTTCTCCTAAAAAATATTCCCTCTAGTTTGAACTCCCCTGACCCTATGGAAAAGACATTTGCTATTTACCTTATCTATGCTCCTCATGATTTTATAAACTTCTGCAAGGTCACCCCACAACCTCCTACACACCAGTGGGAAAAGGTCCCACCACATTCTGCCCATTTTTATAACACAATCCCTATTAACATTAAGAAAACTCACTGAAGCGCAATGGATACTGTGGAGAACTCCTTCGGACACTGGTTAGCTCTTCCCAAAAACACACTTTTATATTTTGCTTGATGGAACTTATCTTGTAATATCAGTTAACCCTGTTACGTCCTAACTGTGTTATACAGCACTCATCTGTTATTTCTGTGTTCAGCACCAAGTGGGGTTCAGAAACATGCATTTTGGGAGGAAGTTAAATTGTGACTTAGAAAATGTGACTGATGCCAAATACCTTATTTTTGATTACTTGAAGGATGTTATGTCTAACAGTACAGTAACTAGTTGCTGTTCAGATATTTTATGATTACTTGAAATATCTGAACAGCAACTAGCTACTGTATGGTTAGACATACATCCCATTGCCTTTCTGAATTTGACAGCTCTCTTTGTACCACAACCCCCTCTTGTCTACTTAAGTGCAAGTTGCTCATCATTCCTTGACTGTGGTCCTTTCTTGCAAGTATCACCTTTCCAAAGTTTAAAAAGATTTAGATAGGCCACGTGTGCATTCCAGTTTAATTTCAGCTTGGCTTCTGCAGATATTTATTGCCTTGTGTCAGTGCTATCAGGTGATGGCAATGCAGCAAAATGAAACACTTTACCTTTCACTCAAAACCTGAGGTGCTTTGATATGGGAGAATGGAATGGTAGGAGTGGGGATACTGGCACGTGGAGTGCAGCTATCTTGGGTTTAATTCGTATCATATTCATCTGTTGTTCTACATGTATGATTGTAAATGGTGTGGAAGGGTGTCATGTTTCCAATTTTATTTCTGCACCAATGTGGCATTCATATCTTTACTTAGCTTAGACCATTTGATATTACTGCAATAACCTTTTGAAAGGTTATTGAGTTGGCAGTGACAACTAGCAAAATCCTTCCAGAATTTATGAATCTCCTTCCTCCGGAATTTCATTCCCTGTGTTCACAGGACCTTTCCCTTTTTGGTCTTCCGCCTCAGTTTCTTGAGGTTTTGGCCATGTCAAACCCTCTTGAAATTGCTTTCCTTTCCATCAGTGTAATTCTGTCTTAAGGTCTACATCTGATACCAACCTTCTTGATCACAGTCTCACTTTTTATTATCTCTTCATGTCCTACAACTGTGCTTTTAAATCATTTAATTACACAATAGGATCTTGTTTCCCATCCGTGAATAATGAGTCAGGAGGTGCATGTCTGTCGGAAATCTGGCCCGCGTTCTTCACAAAGTTAGGGTGAACTAACTGCGTGGCCCTGAGACAGGGATAGGCGTGACTGGCTTTGTTTGTGTACCTGATCAGAAGAAGCTGGCCCATCATAGGAAATGTCTCGGTTTCTGTGTTTGTTGCTGTCCTTTTGCAGTCATCCAAGATGCCATTTTATAATGCTTCTATCATGAGACCTGAGGAAAATGGAGAGATGTGGGGAAAAAATATGTTCTGTTCAAGTGTGGCAGATACAAAAACAAATATCCAAAGAGACAAATGAAGTGAGTTCTTTAATAGAAACAGAGTGGGCATTTCTGCATTGTGTGCCATCATTTCTCCCAGGTGGGTTGTTCTGTGATGAAGGGAATCCTCAAAATAAATACCAGGCTGCATCCTTCTAAAAGTCCCTACAGTGTGAAAGCAAGCCATTCGCCCCATCAAATCCACACTGACCCTCCAAAGAGCACCCCAACCAGGCCCGCCTCCTATTCTATATCCCTGCATTTCCCATGGCCAGTCCACCTAGCCTGCACATCCCTTGACACTATGGGACAAATTAGCATGGCGAAAGTGAGGACTGCAATGCTGGAGATTAGAGTCGAGAGTGTGGTGCTGGAAAAGGACAGCAGGTCAGGCAGAAACCAACGAGCAGGAAAATCGACTTTTTGAGCAAAAGCCCTTCATCAGTCAACTTAGCATGGCCAATCCACTTAATCTGTACATCTTTGGGTTCTGGGAGGAAACCAAAGCACCTGGAGGAAGCCCATGCAGACACAGAGAGAATGTGTAAACTCCATCCAGACAGTCACCCAAGGGTGGAATTGTACCCGGGACTTTGGCACTTTGAGGCAGCAGTGCTAACCACTGAACCACTGTGCTGCTGAAATCATATGCTTACCATATAGGGCACAAAATAACCAATTTGTGGAGCCAGCCCCTGGTTTGTGCACATGCAGTTTATTAAAGAACTGGTATTACTGGTTTCAGAAGTGAGAAACGAAGGTTAGTAGGCGTGATAACATCAACAGTGAGCAGTGAACTATTGTCACTTCAATGTTGAGCAGTAGAGTAGAGGAGCATCTGCAATCCTCAGGCCAGCACACATTGATTAATGCTGGCAATAAAATGCAAGCAGTGGAGAAGCTAGCAATGATAAGGGATACAAGCACATACTCAGCATAGTGAAGATGGATAGAAGTACTGTCCTTTCAGTTAAATAGAAATCATCACAAATTCTAACTTTTCTGTTTAGAATAAGCATAATAACAAACTTGTACATACCTGCATATTTCACTCCTCTACAGCTCAGCGCCGGCGCATTCTTTTTTGTGAAAATGTAGATTAAGTATTTGTTGACTGTAGTAAGCCTCAAAGCACTGGTATTTTATGTGCAGAATATAAAGATAGAAAATGGCAAGTATCTATTGTATATGCATTGAGGAAGCTCAGACCCTTGGGCTGACAGCTGTTATGCAGGGTCCTGTGTAAATAGACACTCATATGTCCAGGGGTTAAGGCTTTGAATGGATTCAGTGGCAGAGATACAAATAATAGTTGTTGGATCTTGATGCCTCCAGCTAACAGAATTACCCACGATCGAGGCGTGTGGTCAGGTTGCTGGTCACAATGCACACAGGTGAGAGGTGTACTTACTGCCTGCTAAGCAAAGATTTAGATTTGCGCCTATCATTGTCTTGCCATCAATTAGTAACTATCTTCCTTGTTGGAGAACGTAAGAAATATGAGCAGGAATAGGCCTTTCAGCTCCTCAAGCCTGTCTTGCCATTCGACATGATCATGGATAATTTGCCTCAGGCCTCAACTCCTCGTTGGTATCTCCTGTGACAGCTGTTAACTTTTATTGAATAGTTCAAAAATTATCTACCTCCCCTTCAAATACATTCCTTGATCTGGCCTTCAAAACTCTTTGGGGTAGAGAATTCCAGATGCTGATTGCCCTCAGACAAGGAATTCCTTTACATCTCCATATTAAATGTGTGTCCCCTTATTCTGTAACTATATCCCATAGTTCAAGATTCCCACATGAATGGAAATATCTTTAGAGCATCTAATGTGTCAAGTCCCCTCAGAATTTTGTATGTTTGAATAAGATCACACCTAATCTCTAATTAATAAAAGCCTAGCCTGTTTAGTCAACACCTTCATCCGAGGAATGAGCTTAGTGAATAAATCTCTTTTGAACTGCCTCCAATGCCAGTATATTAACTTTTAAAATATGGGGTGATAATTGTACACAGTACTCCAGCGTAGGCTCACCAACGTCCTGTACAGCTGTAACAAGACTTCCCTATTCAATCTCCAACTGTAAGCAATGAAGGCCAAAACTCCACTTTCCTCCTTAATTACATGCTGTACCTGCATGATTTTTTGTTGTATTTGTTGCATAAGAACACTCAGATCTCTCTACACTACATTTTCTTTTTAGCGTTTCTTCCCATTTAAATAATAGTCTACCTTTTCATTCTTTTTAACCAAAGTGCACTTTCCTACATTACACTCCAACTGCCAAGATTTTGCCCAATCCCCAACCTATCTATATCCCTTAGCAGGTTTTTATGTTCTCATCACAACACACCCACCCACCTATTTTGTGCATCATCATCAAATTTGAATGCATTAATCTCTGCCCCTCCCTACAAATCATGAATCCACTTCAACATCTTTTCCATGTAAACGAGACAGTATGGCAGATGCTGGTAATCTGAACTAAAAACAGAAAATGCTGAAGAAACTCAGCAGGTCTGGCAGCATCTGTGGAGAAAGAAACAAAGGTGCTCCACAGATACTGCCAAACTTAAGTTTCTCTCACCTTTTCTGTTTTTCTTTCAGACCTCTTTATTTGTTCTCTTGCAATCGGTCCATGCTGAATGCACCGGCAGAAGTGAGTTAGTTTGACCTCTTTTGAGCCTTTCACTATAAGAGCAGCTTCCTTTATTTGATATTTGGTGGCTCTTGATGCTCAGCTATCATGCAAGGAAGTTATGTTCTAATCTTCCTGTTCAAATTTAATGGCACAGCATGCTAATGCTTCATACACTACACTTCCTGAGAGAAGTTCACATGTTGAATGAACTTTCTAAGGGAGTGATGGATGTGGGCATAATTACAACATTTAAAAGATATTTGGATAAGTACATGAATAGGATATGTTTAGAGAGGCATGAGCCAGGAGCAGGCAGGTGGGACTAGTTTGGTTTGGGATGATGATCAGCATGGACTCATTGAACCACATGGTCTGTTTCTGTGCTGTATGACTCTATGTTTTGAAATGCCATTTTTAGACAAAGTGTGACTTTTGATCTCATTAGAAAAGGTTACTGGCTTCATTCTTCAATCTATGTTTGCCAGTAGCACCATGTTAGAACATTGCTATGAAGGTAATTATTCATGTCATTGCAGACAGCTCCCTGTTAATATCAATTCCTCCAAAGACACAATTCAACGCAGTCCCTTTAAATTCTGCATGCAGATAAGTTGCAAAAATGGGTCTTATTATTAAAAACAGAAATGAAAATAGTAACCTTGAGTGTATCTTTTATTATTTGTGATTTACAAAGAAACTCTTTAAGATTTTGCAACTTACAAAATATTGTTATATACTGTACATCTTACATTGGGTTCTTGTTTCTGATGAATACAAAGTTTGGAAATGGCATTTAAATGATTCACTTTCCCAAAGTCCTCCATTCTTTCAAGCTACTTGGCACTTAAATTTTTCGCATTAGATCTGATTACAAATGCAGTCATTCACTAAGTGTTATAAAGTATGATGCCGTGCTGGGAGGATCCTCGGGAATCAGATGATCTTGAAGGTTTATAGATATGGTAACCTATAAAATACAAAAATGTAAATGGTTCCAGAGAAAGCTGACATAGCTCTCAGCCCTTAGGAAACTGCCAACATGAAAACAATGTACAGCTGAAAAATAGCCCTTAGTAATGAGCAGTAACCACAGCTGCAACAATATTGAGTAAGTTAAACCTCTTTTAGTTACATTCTTTTGTGGGATTAAGTTTAATGTTAAGTTTTTTTTTCTTTTCTGCAATAACTGAATTCTAGTGGCTTCAAATATGTGGAATTGCCAACTGTCCAATTCTGGGTGAAATATCAGTGTTTCCATTTCCTACTTAGAGAACAGCAGGAGCATATGAATTTTCATTAGCTAATAACACAGCATTGCTGGTTTGCTTTTTCTTTTTGCCTGACTCTCCCTTCCTTGGCTGGTTGTTCAGAAAACAGCTCATCACTTTTCAAGGGCAATTAGAAATGGACAATAAATGCTGGACCAACCAAGAAACCCCATATCCCATGAGCAAATAATTAAATAACTTGCTGATGGGAGGTTCAAATTCTCAGGTGCACTGAATTATGTGACTGTCACTGTGCTGGATGAACAATACTGAGGAGCAGTCCTCATGTTGCTGATTCAGATCATTTGCGTACATTTTATTTCCAACTCCTAGGAGCTCGACAATGCAGGATTAAAGGAAATTTCAACCCAAAAAGGAGCTGACCTTTCAGACTTGTATATCATAAGTATGAGTATCTATTTCATAAGATAAGTCTACATTGTAAAAATTGAATCTAAACCTGGTTTTTGGCCCTTAATCAGCCCTGATCAGTAATCAGGAGCCAAATGCTGGCCCCAAATTATTTATTGGATCTTATTTCAATAAGGTTAGTGTCGCTTTAACAAGGTTATTATGTCCTTGGTTTTTTTTCCAAGAGAGGTCTTAAAGGCAGAGGTGCTGAAATGTCTATTTTAACAATGGCAGGGGAATGGTCAGTTCTCCCAGTTCAGGTTGGTTCTAGGTTGGTTTAGTTGTAACAGTGATAATCTGGTGGATTAGGTGTAGCAGAGAAGCTGCTGCAGTCCAGAGAGAAGTTCGAAGTTTCAGCAGATGTATCTTGACTGACTTTTTTCTCTGAAATCTCTCCTGCCAGTAAGAACCCCTATGTTTGACTTTACCTTTTGCCAAGGTGTGCATTTATGAGATGTTACAGGAATTGGAATGGCTCCTTAGTTAAGTTGCTATGTTGGGTCAGTTTAGTTTTTCAGTAGTTAAGTTATTCCAAATTCAGTTATATTTTGTTCATGTTTCAACTGTAGTGTTTTGCTTAAAGCCGAGTAGTTTGACCAGCTGCATCACACCTAGGACATCTACCTCACATCTGCCTTTAAAATAAGAAAAGTTAGCATCTGGGAAACCTTCTTAAAATATTTTCAGGGGGTCTGGCTTGGTCCACGATAGGCAGCAGTGTAGTTGCTTACCCTTTTCAGAATATCAGGCTGAATGCCTCTTCAACCTGGAATAGAAGATTTCCTTTTTGATGGGGACAACTCGTAGGCTGCACTCATTCCTGGAAGATTTGAGTGGGGCAAAGCATCAACTTTCTTGCTCGGAATAACCCAATTTTCCTGAAGGATTTTAAAACAGAAGTTTGGCCCCAGCAGTCTTGATTTAAATGGCTGCTTCAGACATTGAAAAATTTCAGGCATCTGGGGCACTGAGAGATTGAAAATATTTGTCGTAATTTTCTGTTGACATACAACTTGTACCTCGGTGCTAATATAATGTTCAATCATTTTCAAAGAAGTGCTTACTTTGATGTGTCTGTTATCATGCATTTAATGTAAACATATGAAAACGTGGACGTGGATTGATAACTCATTTATAATAGCACATCATGGAACCACTGAAAAGCGGTTTTGCACATTAAATCTTCATTACTCAGAAATTTAGTTTTTTGTTTAGGGGATTCATAAAGACTGCTCTTTCAATCTGATCCTTTTTCTTGAAAAAAATATCATGAGTGATGTTGTTGGCATGCTTCGGTGTCTAAGAGATGACTGACCTAAAGGTGAGATGACTCATTTAGGTGAGGTGACTTCAATGATGCACCTTTGGCTGTGACGGCCGATCTCTGACACACATGGTCTGTCATAAGGACTGCACACGAAGTTGCCAACTGATATTGAGAGTGTTTCCTTGATATTGGCTCTATTCTACTTCTCACTAACCCCTGGGAGGTGTCATCATTCTCTTTTTCACCAACTTGTGACTTCCAGTTGAGATACATTTAGAATGTCCAGGTCACATTTGCAGGTACCATTGAAGTGGAGCCTTGGATGCCCATTGGTTATCTAGCTACTTGTGTACCCAACTATCTTCTGTCCTGTGGATGTGTCTGATGCATTGAAGCTGACTCTGATTAGTGCCAGCACACTTCGAGCTATGCCTTTGGGAGAAGAGCTGCCAAAAATAATCATAATTTTATCTTGTCATAGTTGGCAAAGGTGGAAATTCTTGAGCCAAATTTCATGGTAGCTGTAAATATTTCCCAGCTATACAAGAAGCTTAGGCACTATTAAATTTGGCCCAATGCTTGATGTTATCACTAAGCATTTTGAGAGCTGACCAAAGATAGTTGTGCTTTCTCTTTGTGGATATTGAGCTCTGCATCAATGGACAGAATCCCAGCATGGGCCAATCATTTCCAGCAGGTGTAATTTTGAAGGTAGGGACACACCACCTTCTATGATCATGGTCTTCTTGACAGGAAGCACACATTCCAGGCATGGTAGAGACAAGCCATGAGTCTTTTGAGCTGATTTATAATGTGAGTGACAAGCACAGCATAATCAGAAGAGACCAGGAAGCATTGTGGTTTTGCCTTCAGTTTCAGTCTTACTAAATTGTGGAGCTGGCTGACAGGGCCCTTGTATTTCTACAGCAAAGTCAAAGGTCAGGAGAATGGAGAAGAAAATATCAAACAGAGTTAGGTATCAGCCACAGGTATGCACCATTCTGAAACTGTTGTGGGTGGAATCATATCACAGTGCACTGCATGTTTGGAAGTAGCAAATGAGAATGTGATGGACAGCTAGCTTTTCCCAGTCCTGACGCCCTGCTCTGCTGACTGTTTTGAGTGTCTTAGTTAGAGCTACAGAAGTAAGACAAGGCGTATGTCCTGCTTCCTATACTTTTGGCACATGGAGAAATACGCAAGGACAGCAGATTTCAGTTACAGTAGATTTATTTGTCAGCCCACAAGCTGCACTGTGCTTCCAGGTACACAGGTAGGTAGAATTTAAAAGTGTGACTCTCCCAAAGTCCTTCTCCACAATGCTACATATTGTTGCAGTCTCCTCCTCTCCAGGAAAGTAGTCAGTGCTACAATCCACTCAATGGCATGAGAGGGCATGGAACATAGGACCAATCATTTGTTCTCATGATGACCAGAATTTGTTCATGCCAGTGTTCAGGTGCTCAGGCCTTGTGTGTTGGCATGCTACCTTCTGGCCATGTCTCTAACGCATTAAATTCATTCAAGTTAAAAACAATGACAGCAGATGCTGGAGACCAGAGTCTAGATTAGAGTGGTGCTGGAAAAGACAGCAGTTCAGGCAGCATCCGAGGAGCAGTAAAATCGACGTTTCGGGCAAAAGCCCTTCATCAGGAATACCAATTCATTCAGGGCACAACACTGAAAGCATTGTCTGCAATCATTGATCATGCCCATGCCATGACGACTGAGGGATGTTGGCAACATAATAATGACTGCTCCAAAGCATGTGTTGAGGTCACAGAAGATGAGTAGCCTCTTGCCATTTGGGTGCTCCTGAAATGTTACCTGTGGAGTCATAAAAATGTTCATTGTCTTAGATGCTGGCATGCAAAGTTGGTGTGTAGGTTTCTATGAAATTAACCATCAGAGGAGAGCTGCAGGAAGGTAAGGTGTTCCAAATTTATTCCTGGTGACTCCATTGATTGTGGATGGCTGGTTAATCATTACTAATCCTGAGAGGAGGACCTCACATTCATATACAACACATAGAGCTCAAAACAGTGAAAAAGATGTGTTTGTTGTCTCACACACACATCATAACATGTACAATACATGCATGTTGCTGGACACCTAATCTATTTTAGGTTCTTCTCAATTTAGATTTCATCTCTGTCGAAGTCCCTGCCTAAACTTTTGTTTTATTCATATCTCTCCCTGCCTTTAAAAGCAATGCACCTAGCCAATGTTTTGAGTTATGTTCTGTCCAATTTCAACCATTTTACGTTGGAAAACTTCACAAATGCACAAAGTTGTTGTCAAAACCCTATAACATTGGATGAATGCACTGGCTGTTTCACACAACAAAGTGGAACAAAAGTATTGTTTTTAATTTATGAAATATATGTATGACTACCTTTCCAACATAGCACCATATTTCTTTTAAAGAAGTGTATATTTTTATTCCTTGCTTGGTTACACTATTTCTGGGATTATTTCTGTGGAATTATACTCCCTGATGTCTATTTTGATTGCTGCTACTTCTCCAAAAAATTCTTTACTCAAAGAAAAGTACTTGTAAACTTACCTTACTGAAAGTGCAACGTGCAATACAGATCAGTTTCTCTCAATACAGTAGATGACATGCCTCACTACACTTGCCATGACAGTTTATATTTACAGAATGTGTTCATATTTCACAACAAACATTCTCTAATGCATACAGTGTTTTACATGGTTTCCAGTTTACCATATAGGGGGTTGTTACCATATAGACTGTAACCTTTCTCCACTGAGCCTTTGTGGCCACTACCTGAAATCTTTGTGCATCCCACAACAAATTTAAATGAATGAATTCTGAAAATGAAAGTCGATGTCAGTAACAGTGACCATGAAAACATCAATCAAAAGAACAAAGAACTACAGATGTTGGAAATCTCAAACAAAAACAGAATAGGTGGGAGAAACTCAGCAGGTCTGGCAGTAACTGTGGGGAGAGCAACAGAGCTAATGTTTTGGGTCCAGTGACCCTTCTTCAGAACAGCAAGTATCAATCCTTGTTGTAAAGACAGCTCTGAACACAAGTTCTTTAGGGAAGGAAATTTGCCATCCATACCTGATCTGGCCTATACATGACTCCAGGACATAGCAATCTGCTTGATATTTAACTGAGTGGGCTAGCAAGTCACTCAGTTCCAGGGCAATTAGATTTGGCAGAAAATGCTGGCATTGCCTATGATGCTCACATGAAAGGCAGTTGGTAGTGACTCTGAAAATCCTTCCCCGTACCTTTCTCTTTCTTTAAATTCCTTCCCTTTGACCAAACATTTAATGAACTGTTATAATATTTCCTTATGTGATTAACCATCAACTTTTGTCTCACAATGCTCCTGTGAAGCACCTTTGGGATTTTTTTATTGTTGTAAAGGTGCTGTATAAGTCCAAGTTATTGTTGAATTAATGAGATTTAATTTGCTTTTACTGTGTTGGAACGGCATTAATGCATTCATGTATTCATACCAGTCAAATAATCTTTTAGAAAATAATTGTGATCCCTCAATCAAGTCCACTCTTGGACTCTAAAGAGCAAGTATTTGTGGGTTTGGAATAATCTCATTTACAGATATCTATATATTTGCTATTAGTAATGCTGTTTAGTCGACACCACTCTTCCCACATCTCATAATGTGGGATAAGTCATATCCTCCAGGTTATTTAGCTAAGGTTAGGAAATTCACTTCTGAGAGAAGACTGAGTCAAGACTGAAACTGGAACACCATTTGGGCGAAAGTGAGGACTGCAGATGCTGAAGATTAGAGTCGAGAGTATGGTTCTGGAAAAGCACAGCAGGTCAGGCAGCATCCAAGGAGCAGGACAATCAATGTTTCAGGCAATAGCCCTTCATCAGGAATGCCAACCATTTGCCGACTGTATACTTCAAAACTCAATTAAGTAACTGCAAATCAAAATAGGGAATTGATGAATACATGAGCTAAGCACATTGAATTATCACTTCAGTCTGATGACGCACTGTTCCAGGAATTAATATTTCCTGAAATAAATAACTATTGTGAGGAAAGGCAGCTTTGACTTAGAACACAAAAGAAATAGGTTCAGCAACTTAGCTTATGTGACACCTTACTGTGAGCAAAAGAATTACAAGGTGCTTAATAAAGTCTTCCATGCCAATTTACAAACCTGGCAGAAGCTAACTAACAGCTTCAAAAATCTGACACAGTCCCCAGAGAGCTGACAACTTGAGAATAACCTTTATTATTAGCCTATGGCCTGTGAAAACCTGTTACACAACCTTGTGGCTTAAGTTGTAGATACATCAATGGATATGACTAACATTAAGAGATGTGGTATTGGTATTATATCATCTTGAAATGTGAACTGTATAGATTATGCACTATATTATTTGCATTCAAGTTAACATATTTAGATTACTATTGATCACTCTAGATGGGGATGTAATATGTACATTACCTCTGAGGTTATGCAGTTACCTGCTGTTGTAGCTGCAGTAATTGAGAAGCTGGAGTAGTTCAGTTTATGGCCAATAGTAAGTGCAGGATGTTGATAGGAAGGGATTCAGAAATGATAATGCCATTAAGCATCAGGGGGAATGGTCAGATTCTATCTTGTTACAGATGGTCATTGTGTGGCACTTTGTAAATGCTACCTGCCATAACAGGCCAAAGCTGGATATTTTTGAGGTCTTGATGTATTTTGTGGAGGTGCAGGTGTTGGACGGGGATGAACAAGGTCAGAAGTCACACGACACCAGGTAAAGTCCTACAGGTTTATTTGAAATCACAAGCTTTCTTAGCACTACCCCTTTGTCAGGTAAAACCCCTTCACCTGACAAAGGGGCAGTGCCCTGAAAGCTTTGATTTCGAATAAACCAGTTGGACTATAATTTGGTGTTGTGTGACTTCTGACATTGCTATATTTTGACATGGATTGCTTTAGAATATGAGGCAGGACAAATAGTGCTGAATATTTTGCAGTGACCAGTGAATTTTCTAACTTTATGATGGAGGGAAGGTCATTGATGAAGCAATGATGAAGCAGCTGAATGAAGATGGTTGGGCCTAGGACACCCTCCAGGAACTCCTGCAGAGATGTCCTCGGTTTGAGATGAATGACCATGAACAACCCTTCTTTATGCCAGGTATGACTCCAACCAGTGGAGAGCTTTCCCCTGATTCTATTGACTCCATTTTTGATAAGTCTCTTTAATCTAACACTTGGTCAAAGGCTGCCATGATGTTAGTTCACTTTAGGAGGTCAGCACTTTGTCCATGTTTGGGCCAACACTGAGATGAGTGGCCCTGGTGGAACCCAAATTGAATGTCACTGAGCAGGTTAATGTTAGAAAACACTGTTGATGACTCTTGACATCACTTTGCTGATGATTGAGGGTATATTGCCACTGGTAATTACCGGGTTGGGTTGGTCCTGCTTTTTGTGTATTGGACATGCCTGAGCAATTTTCCACATTGTTGGGGAGATGCCAGGAGTTACAGATGTACTGAAATAGTTTTAGCCAGGAGTGCAACTAATTGCAAGGGACAAGTCTCTAGTACTATTGCTGGAAAGATGTTAGGGCCCATATTCATTCACGGGTTCAGCTGTTTCTTGATATTATGTGGAGTGAATCTGATTGGCTGAAGTCTGACATCTATGATATTAAGGACCTCTAGAGGGGGCTGAGATGGATCTTCTGCACAACACTTCTGGCGGAAGATTGATGCGTTTGCTTCAGTCTTGTTTTGTGCTGATGTGCTGGATTCCTTCATCATTGAGGATGGGGGCATTTGTGAAGTTTCCTCCTCCTCCTGTTAGTCATAGACTCATACAGCACAGAAATAGATCCTTTGGTCCAACCAGTCCATGATGACCAAAATTCAAACTAAACTTGTCCCATCCCTCTGCGCTTGGCCCATATCCCTCCAAACAATTTCCTACTCATGTACTTATCAAAATGTCTTTTAAATGTTGTAACTGTACTGTATCCACCACTTCTTCTGGAAGTTCATTCCACACACGAACCACTCTACGTGTAAAAACAATTGTCCCTAACATATTTTTAAAATCTTTCTCCTATGTTTCCTATTCTTGGAATCCCCCACCCTAGTGCAAAGTTGCCTTATCTATCTATACTCATCATGATTTTATAAACACCAATAAGGTCACCCCCCAACCCCCCCCCACCCAACCTCCTATGCTCCAGTGAAAGAAGTCCCAACCTTTCTGGCCTAATTTTGTATCTCAAACTCTTCATTCTTGAAAACATCATGGTATATCGTTTCTGAACCCTCTCCTGTTTAATAATATCCTTCCTACAACTGGAAGACCAGAACCTGACACAGTACTCCAGAAGAAGCCTCACCAATGTCTTGTACAACCTCAACATAATGTCCCAATTTCTATATTCAATGCTTTAATTGTTTAAAAAGTTGTTTAATTGTCTCTCACCTGATCTGATCTATTGGCTGTGAGATCACTTCACTGTTTATTACATGTTGCTCCCCTACTTTGTTATATATATAGTCCTATGTTGTAACTTGAAAATATTTGTCAGTCTATCTGATGCTGTTCCTGATGTGCCCTCCTGCACTCTTCATTGAACCAGGTTTGATCTGTCAGCTTCATGGCAATAGTTTTGTATGGGATGTGCTGGACTATGAGGCTACAGATTATGGTTGAAAAGAATTATGCTACTAATTGTCCATAGTACCTCATAGATGCCTGGTCTGAGTTGCTAGATCTGTTTGAATTTGTCCCATTTAGCATAGTAACAGTGCCACACAGCGCAATCGCAGACTTTGTTTTCACAAAGACTTTACAATTGTCACGGCTAGATGTGTCTGTGACAGGTTGTGAGGTGAGGAGGAGGTCAAGTAGTGTTTTCCTCTTAGTTCCTTCATGCCCTGTTGCAGTCCCCATTTGGCAGTTATGTTCTATAGGACTCACCAGTTTGGTTAGTAGTTGTGCTACCAAGCTGGTCTTGGTGATGGACATGGAAGTCCTCCACTTAAGTGTGTAATCTGTGAACTTGCCATCCTCAGTGCTTCCTCAGAGCTGTATTCAATAGGGAGCAGAACTGATTTATCAGCCAAAGGGATGTGATAGGAGCCTCTTAGCAGGTCACTTCCTTTCTAGTGCTGTGAGATTTCACGGGCTCTACAGTAATGTGCTGTTGTCATTTCCAGCATCTGGATGAGATCTGTCCCATTTCATTCCTTGATTTGGTACAAATGAGTGGCTTTTTTGGCCTTTTCGGAGGGCAGTTTAAAGCCAACCACACTCTGATGTGAGTCTGGGGTCACATGCCAGGCCAGACACCGGGTAAGGATGACAGGTTTCTTTCCCGAAAGAACTTGAGAGAATCAAATGAGTTCTTATGACAACCAACACAGTCAGCATTCAACTAGTTTTTAATTCCAGATTTTATTGAATTCACAATTCAATACCTGCCATGGCGAGATTCAAGCCCCAGTCCCCTGAGCATTTACCTGGGATTCTGCCGTACTTCTCTGTGATGACCAGCATCTTCCTTCACTGGAAAGTGGTAAAGGGATAGTTTCCTTTCTGAGGTAGAAACATAATTATTGAATTCCTGCTTTTCTCTTCCCTGGTTGAATTTGTGCAGTCAAGCTTCAGCACATCTAACAATGTGCATTAAAATTACATTTTCTGATTTCTTGGAAATGTTGTGGTTACTTCCCACACAACAGGAAATTTGATTTTAATCCCATTTAATGCTGCTTTGTGCTCTGTATGTGAGAATCTCTTACAACTGTGGAGTGTGAGATTAATTTTCTTTTAAATTAATCTTTGAACTGGAGATCAGTACCTTCCTGTAGCAAGTGGCATGTCATATGTTGAAGTAAACAAACATTATAAATGTAGCCTTGTACTGGAAAGAAGGTGAGACAGGTTTAAGAGGTTGAGAGCAGGAAACTTGAGGTGTTTGGATATCTGGAGAGACCGATACCTTTAAAAGATGTTCAAAATTCCTGTTAACAACTTGAAGGAGCAAAATGTTTTCCAGTTATAGCATGTTTACTGTAATAAACAAACTAAAAGTGTAGTATTCTGAACATAATCCACAATTAATCATCTAAAATACAGAAATGATCAGCCTCATGTATGTTATAACAGAACTGATAAGTACATACACATTATAATACACTACTCAACTAAGTTTTACTCAATACTATGACTCACAATCTTTATTGAGTTTTCTGAGGAAGTGAGAAAGCTGATTGATAAGAGCAAGGTGATAGATGTTGTCTATATGGACTTTGGCAAGGTCTTCAATAAGGTCCTTCCTGACAAGCTAATAAAAATAGGTGAAGTCACATCGGGAACTGCAGTAAGCTGGTAAGATGGATACAGAAGTGGCTTAGTCATCGAAGACAGAGAGTAATGGTAGAAGAGTGTGTTTTTCTGACTGGAGATCTGTGATCAGTGATGTTCCATAGGGATCGGTGCTGGGACCCCTGTTGTTTGGAATAAATATAAACAATTTGGAGGAGAACATAGGTGGTCTGCTGAGTAAGTTTGTGAATGACACAAAGATTGGGGAAATTGCAGATAATGAGGAGAATTGCCAAAGAATACTGCACGATATTAATAGGCTGAAGACTTGGGTGAAGAAATGGCAGATGGAATTTAATCAGGACAAATGTGAAATCATGCATTTTGGAAGGTCAAATGAAGAAGGGAAGCATACAGTAAATAGCAGAACCCTTAGAAACATTAACATACAGAGGAATCTAGGTGTAGTGGCACAAGTTCCCTGAAAGTGGCAACACAGTGGATAAGGTGATCAAGAAGGCATAAGGTGTGCTTGCCTTCATCGATTGGGGCATACAGTATAAAAATTGCAAGTCATGTTGCACTGTATAGAACTTGGGTGAGGCTTCGTTCAGAATATTATGTACAGTTTTGGTTGCCACACCATCAGAAGAATGTGGAAGCATTGGAGAGGGTACACAGTTTGCCAGGATTTTACCTGTTTTTCAGGGTGTTAGCTGTGAGGAGAGATTGGACAGTCTTAGTTTGTTTTCACTTGAACGTTAGAGGATGAGGGGTGACCTGATAAAATTTTCCAAAATTAGTCAGAGTATTTTTCCCAGAGTAGAAATGTCAATTACCAGGGGACATAGGTTTAAGGTAAAAGGAGGGGATGTTTAAAGGCAAGGGTTTTATACAGAGGATGGTAAGTGCCTGGAATGCACTGCCAGGGGGAGTTGGTGGAGGCAGATACAATAGCAATGTTTAAATGGCATCTTGATAGATGTATGAATAGTCAGAAAATAGAGGGATACAGTGTAGAGGCAAAGGATTTTAGTTTAGCAAGGTTCTGAGAGTCAGCACAGTCTTGGTGAGCCGAAAGGCCCATTCCTGTGTTGTCCTGAGTTACAGTCTTTATACCTTCATGGAGAGAGTTGATAGGGACGGCTCCCTTCTTTTCACACCACTACTGGCCAAAGCTAGGATGTTTTTTAAAACTATTTTAATCCCCCAAGTACTAAGTATAGGTCAAAAATGACAAGCTTCTTGTAGTTTTAAAAGAAGGATAAGTGTTCATTTGTCAACACCCAATTACAGAACACACTCCTAGAAATGCGCACACTTAAGATGGTGATTACAAAAAATATAGATATTATAGATTTCTTTATGACATTCGTTTTACCTCAAGTGAATTATTGAAAATGATACATGTCAGTTATCCACCTTTAGTTTACTGGAGAAAAGAATCTTGAGGTTTTAGGAAGATGGATTTGCTGTTGTTTACTGTTCACTGTAAAAGATTTATTTTGTTCCAACCCAGTCAAGGTACAACATGAAATATTGCAGAAAGCTCAGGGAGAGTCATGACCAAGCTGAATCTCCACCTTGTGGCATTTCTTAGGCCGGGTTTGGTTCTTTTGCTTGTTGAGATGCTTTTCTCCTTCAGCTCAAAAAGTGCTTCATTTTGCTTCTCATTTTCAGAAGCCCATTTTCAGGCATGTGATCAAGGCATCTCCTTTCATTTGTCCTCTCAAATAGTTGCTGGTGGCAAAACCATTATCAAATAATGTAGTTTGAGTTGAACTCATTCACATATCATTCTGATAAAATGTGGATTTTCGCATCCATTCTCTGGATTTCAAATTTGGAGTCAAAGAATCCGCAAACAGTATTGTGAAACCAGTTTAGTCAGTAGGAGAAATGTCACCACGAACCACAGGAAAGATTCTGCATTTTAACAACTTCTCGAAGGTATGTCCACAAAGGGCATTTGCATTTTAGCCACTTTGTCTGGATGTATCTGGACATGAGATTACTTTGGGGCATTTTGAAGTTACTTGTGTACTGGCAAGAAAGAAAAGGTCATCCAATTTCTTAAATCTACCTTGGTTTCAAAGAACGTGTCCACGTCAAATTTATACTTTCTAAGTCCATAATATCAGAATGTAATAATAGCAAAATGCCCACAGCTGCTTCTAGAATCCAAAGGGTTATATCTCCCACTTTGCCAATTTACAATGTTGATTGAATGTCAAAAGACTCTTCTGTCCTTTTTCAGAGTATTTTATAATCAACTACTAGTAATAAAGCCTACTTTGGTTATTTGTTCCCCAAGCTTTACCAGGGCAAATCTTCCAGAGTCTTTAGGTTGTCACAGGATGCATCTCTGTAACTAGAAAGCATTCCCTATTTTAGCTGGTAGCTTGATGATGACTGTAGCCTTCTCCACTTGGTTGATCTCACTTGCTACAGTCTTTTGCCTTTATGAAACTTCTTCCCCTCCTTCCATTTGCATGTAATACCTTGCATTTATAACAGATATCAAGAACTAAAAATACTGTTCTATTGCTTCAAAACATTGTAGGATTTCAATCAAGAAATGATTTGACCCGAGATGAGATAACACTTGGTTGACTTCCTAAAGACTTGTGACATAGGTCATGTAATGACCAGAACCTAGGTGAAGTTCCCCCATAACCCACCTCCTCAGTTGGCTGCATCAAGGTTAATTTAGACATGATCCCTTCCATTGTGGAACTTATTTTTCCAGACCCCAATTTACATATGTTTTAAAACAAGCCAATTTAACTAGGTTTTCTTGAATTAACAGAAAGAATGAGTTTATTAATTCATACACATGAAGAAATATTAATGTACCAGACCAACACCCCGATTGAAATTAAAAACTGAGTCCACAAAGATAAAAAGGTGTATGAACCAGTCTTTCAAGTATTCGCAAAGAGCAGATAGTTAAATATAATGGCCATTTGAGTGCAAATTAACAGGAGCATTGACACTGGTAATTGAATAATTGGTTTCTAGACTTAATTTTGCGTTCTGAGACCCTGTGGTTTGATTGAATTTCAGCATTAAGGTTGCACAAGAGTTCTGTCGTCCTATTTGCTTTTGTCTGGCTTACAGCACTCTTAAATGAGGGAGGGTCTTCTATCACCTGCAACACAGGGATAACTAAGGGGTAGTTCTTTGACCTTCATAACATGCTAACGATCGAACCCAGCTGAGAACATTCAATCCCATTAGCATACACCAGTGGTGTTTCATCCCATGTCCTTGTGTATTTTTCAAAGGGAAAAAATGTTTCTGCAGTGTGGGCATAATCCATAGGGGGAGCTTGCTGTTAGCCTCGGGTTCAGTAGTCTCTTGTTACCTTTATAGTCATGAGATCTCAGTCCAATTTGTTTTGACTTGGCTTTCCCTGGGTGAGATCAAGTCACTTAAATTATGTCCTTCCTTGGAAAAGCTGTATTTAGTTCATTGCTCAAAAAGTCTTAGATCTTAAAACTACAAATCATGTTTCTTTCATTTTTGAATCTACCTTCTCAAATGAATCTACCTTCTCAAATAATTTTGCAATCTACTGCAAAAATATATTGTCGAATAATGTTGAGCTGAGACAGCGTGATGAAGGTATGGATCCTACTAAGTGCGCTCTTCACTTGTTCTTTGAGTCTCTAAGCCACCTCAATGTTTTTGTCTGCAAGCAGAGGTGAACATGTTAATTAGTTGTTTTAGAATAAATGTTAGATACTGAAATCTGAACACTTTTTAATTCCAAAATTAACAGTGAATGCAGAGAAGATCATATGGCTCCTTGTTTCTTTGACATTCAACAATACCCTGATTCTCTACAGCAACAAGTTGGTTTCTTTCTGTGATAACCTCCCTGTCAAAATGTCTATATCGAAGATTTATGTGATATACTTTTTTTATAAAATATTATGAAGAATGCAGAAGAAATCTGCATTGCTGAAACCTGTCCCTGCAATGTATATCTGAGTGCAGTTATGATGTTGGAAGGTTCCTATTTGGAGAGATTTATTATGACAGAGCTGTGCTTAGTCTATAGAAAAAAGAAAGGGTTTTTGTTTTGCATTTTTGCTTTCAAGTTTTATATTTGTATTATTATTTTCCATACAGACCTCCACTGACTTTGGCTCCAGTTCATCAGGCTTTCAGCAATATACCCCATTACCTCAAGGAAGTCGAGATGGCACTAATCACAAAGGTAAGAAGGGCTGCAATGAAAATGAGGTAATCATTAAATGCTTTTTGAAAAATGAGATCTAAACAAAAGCAGTTAACTTGATACAATAGATCACTACTTATTTAAAATAAAGATAAAATGGTTTCTTTGCCACTAAATTATAGGTAATTTTCTCAGTTATTGCCACTCTTTTCCAGCTATGCATTTCTGGCATTGCTACATTTGTAGATATATTGCTGTGTCTGGCTTGGAGTAATCTATACATCAATTCTGTTATTAGTTTTAATTGGCAATGACCCTATATTGTCTATAGCTAATTTGTCATGATTAGTTTCCATGCATGCAGTTTTATTGTGAAGACTATAATGCAATCATTAACACTGGAGTACTTGACTAATAGTTATATTTTCTGTGCCTTAAAGATGTGTGACTTTCTTTTAAATTGAAATTATTTATCAATTGTAATTAAGATTATGTAGCATACTTTTCTCTGCAATAGCAATGAGGATTATGGATGTTCTGAAGATTTTTACAGTTCTGTTTGAGTCCACAAATATTGCCAAGTACTGAGGCTGTTCAAAGTTGTGTTAGCAATGACCCAACTAAATGATCAAATCAAAGCACAATACTACAGATGCTGGAAATGTGAAGTAAGAACAAAGTATTAGAAAAACTCAGCTGGACTGGCAGGATCTGTGGAGAGAGAAACAATGCTAACATGAAGTTCTGAAGAAGCCATATTGGACTTGAAACAATATATCTGTTTTTCTCTCCACAACTGCTGTCTGACTTATTTTGTTTCTCGGAACACTTTGGTTTCATTCCAATTAAACAACATGGTCTCAGCTTTACAATCTCATCTTCTATAATTAATTTTATAATTAAGAACGGGAATTAAAACTGTTGCATTGTGTGGTGTTGACTCATCAAACAATAACTATAGGTCTACTAATTTCAGATACTAACACTGCACATCAAAGTCTAGTCCTGGGTACATAGTAATAACTGAGGAAGTCTTGAGCTCTAATAAGTATCTTGGCAATGTAGAAGTTGACTTAATTCAAATATTGTTTTCCTTTGTTAGGTTTGATTTTATAAAAGCAGCATTCAAATAGCATGTATCTAATTAAAAACCAGGTCACAAAATGCCTTCCCATTACTCTTTCCAATCATAGCTCACCATATTGACTTTCTGGAATTATGTAATCCTGTGTTTTAAAAGAAAGTTTGTATATTTGGTTTCTAGGCAGCCTCTCTGTTGTCTCAAAAACATTTCCCCATCCAAAGAAAGCCTTATCATTTGACTGAATTTTAACAGATCCACTTGAGGAGTTAAACAGTTCATTTTCGCTGCTGTTCCATTGTTTGCCTTGTTAACCCAGACATTTTGGGAAAAGATGGCGATGCTGCTGGGATTGCTTTGGAATTGCCATTATGGTGCTCCAGATAGTTCCTTTGGAAAGAAAGCCACTGGAATGGCATGTCTTTCGGGCCCTTAGTGGTAGGGCTTCCTGGGGTTCAAGGACCCTAGTCTGGAAATCCTCTTCCTGGAGAGATTCCAGCTAATCCTGGGCTAGCAGTTGTCCTTTACAGGCTACCATCAGGATTAAGAGACAGGGCGGCTCTCAGTGGGTCCCCTTTTCTGGATTCTTATTGGTGATGTTTCTGGTGTGGTGACTGCCTGCCCACCATTCTAATTGTTCACTTACAGACTTCAATGGATGAGGAGGGAACACTTGTGGATGGGTTTCCCACTGCAGACTTGGGTGAAGCAGAGTTTACACCCAGAACCCTCTCACCCTGATTAAATGTCCTACCCACCTCCTGAATATGCCTCAGTTGAGCCCATGGAATCTCAATGTAGACAATAAAGAAGGCACGGGACAAGAAAGGAGCAGCACATGGGTTTTCCAGAACATCATGCCCTAAGTTAACACAACAGAGGAGGGTAGTGTATTAGGGCTGCTGTTCAGCAAGCAGGTATTGGCCATCCTGTATATTCCGTTACGGTTATAGAGTCAGAGAGATGTACAGCACGGAAACAGACCCTTCATCCTACTCATCCGTGCCATCCAGATATCCTAAATTAACCTAGTCCCATTTGCAAGCATTTGACCCATATCTCTCTAAACCCTTCCTATTCATATATTTATCCAGATGCCTTTTAAATGCTATAATTGTACCAGCCTCCACCACTTCCTCTGGCAGCTCATTCCATACACACGGAACCCTCTGTGTGAAAAAGTTGCCCCTTTAGGTTCCTTTTAAAATTTTGCCCTCTCACCTTAAACCTATGCCCTCTAGTTCTGGACTCCCCCACCCCAGGAAAAAGACTTTGTCTAATTATCCTATCCATGCACCTCATGATTTTATAAACCTCTATGAGGTCACCCCTCAGCCTTCAATGTTCCAGGGAAAACAACCCCAGCCTATTCAGTCTCTCCCTATAGTTCAAATCCTCCAACCCTGGCAACATCCTTGTAAATATTTTCTGAACCCTTTCAAATTTCACAACATTCTTCCAATAGCCGCAACATGACCTCCCAACTCCTATACTCAATGCTTGGACCAATAAAGGCAAGCATACCAAAAGCTGCCTTCACTAACCTATCTACCTGTGAGTAGAAATAGGATCCAAACTCCAAGGTACAAGCAGTTCTTCCTGTGGCTGGATAATTTCACTGCTTAAACGTTCAACTAGTTTGTAGCCACAAGCTGAAAAAGTATGTCTGTACCCAGTTTTCTGGCAGTCATCATATTTTTCTTACTGCACTGATCTTCAGAGTGCCCATTATGCCCCTCTTTCATCCATCCCAGCAAAAGCCAAGGTGGAGACCAGGTGTGTCTTTGTTTAATACCTGGCTTATACCTCCTGGTAGGAACTTAAGTTTAGTTACTTGGTGCCAATAATAAGAAAGCCATACTCACATCTGAGCAATAATTAAGTATAAGCATGCTGATTCAGTCCAGTGAGGCCAGAAACATTAAGCTAGTCTTGTAGTTTGATTATGAGTTGCTGCTTGCTGGATGACATTGACAGTTAGAGAGCCTAAGACTGGCAGCTACTATACAATGGTGAGATACAGAAGCAAGGTGAAAGACATGCTGGGAAACACCAAGCCAAGGTTTGTTCCCAGGTGTCAGACATGGGCGGAACATTAAGGAACCTTCAGACTGGTTCCAGAGCATTGCATGCTGTTCACGTTCTTTTATGCATACCTTACTCTTCTCCCACAAACCAACAGTCCAACATTTGACCAACTCTCCCGTCCACAATCAGAATGCCTTGCAATCCTGCTGTGTCCCAATCTTCCACTTACAGGCAGGAGAATAAGATGTTCACCATCAATGTAGACAACAGACTACTTCATCAATGTCTCTCTTGCTCATTTTCCTATTCTAGGCTTTTATATAATGATTTCCCTGTGAATGACCTCACAGTAATTGACATCAAGCTGCTTTGAGCCTTGAGAACTTGGCTGAAGGCTGCGGTGTCACTCGGTTGACCAGGATAGCCGCATTAGCTGGTTGGGTAGAACCAATGAAAGCACTGGATCAGAGTGGTAAAGGACTAGGCATGCTCTCATCTTGAGAGAGGGCGTGTCTAGAGATCTTGTGCTTGGTATTGAAGTGTTCCCCATTCTGTGCTTCCTGGCTTTCAAGAAGCTTGGCATAATCTCTTCCTGCGCCTTTCTGAGAAGAAGCTGTCTGTTCTCCTGCAAGCATCCTCCACCAGAAACTTCAGTGCTGAATCTGAGCTGGGAGAGATGCTAAAAGCTTCTCATTGGCTTGTCAACTCATAGATTACCTTTGAGCTCTACACCCCAGTTTTGAGATGCAGGCTGCCTTTGATACCATGTTGGTCACCTGCTCCTCAAATCACCCTCAGGAAAGCTACAAATCAGCAGTGAAATTGGTGCTGCTGTTCACCTATTTCATGAGAATAAGATCATGCAACCTTCATGAGTAGGTAAGTGGGAACGTAGTGCTCCTTCTGGGTCCATAACTGTGTCCATCCAATGTCTATGCTTTTTATCTCTTTAAATATTTGGTGTTAGATTTGTTTCAACAGAACGCACTTTGTTTAGGAGTGCGGTACCTGGAGATCAGTCCCTGGTGGTGTAACCCACAGGGCATTTGGAAAAGAAGCAGAGTTCTGAAAAATGAGTAAGTTAGAGAGAACACAGTGGTCATCTATAGCTCTTGTTCACTTTGCACTATAACAAAACATAAATAACATTACCAGGTGATTCATAACTGCCTTTTCCCAGTTATATTTTGTGGCATGTTACAGAGAAGTAGCTCAGCACTTATTTCCAATTATTTTACTATTTTTAAACAGAAGTACATAATATCCTTTTTGAATGGTTCCAAATCATATTAATATCATCCATTAATATGTACCCTAATGACTTCTAATTTATGTTTCTACAGCATTTTCTCATCAGTTATAAAGTAAAATCATTTACTGTTCAGATCACCAAAATGATTTGCTAATTCTAGATTCCTTAGTTTTTACAATATAATTGAATGATGGCATTTTGCAAGTGTCAATTGTAAATAGAATGATACACAAAAGGATTAATAACCTTTCTATTGTGCCTCCTTGATGGGTTCACATACAAATCTATCAAAGCTACTATCTATGAAGTACGTGTAATGCAGTTTAGATAGGAAGTTATCTATCGTGAAGATGTCAATTTGGGAAAAACAATTGATGCATTAATTGAAGCATCAATGAAGCCAGTTGCAAATTTATTGGAAATTGATTACCCATAAAAATGCTGGAGGTTCAAAAATCTGTTTAATCTAATGACTGATACTGGATGAGAGCAGACTTGCCTTTATGTCACCGACCTTTCCACTGCACTAGTCATTTGTTGTACCGACTTGTCATACTACCTGACAAAACGATCACAGCTATCTTCAGAACACTGTCATGGCGGACAATGGCAGACTGCAGATAATGGTAACCAAGCGCCTAAATAGACCAATGTATAAAACAAGAGTTTTGCTCACGCATGTAAGTGCTACAGTGTAATTTTGGGATTCTTATCACTATGTAAGTGGCTTGAAATCTGCTTTTGCAATTCACAATCAAAGTTCTGAGATTCTAGTGCAATATTGTAAAATCTTCAAAATAGCTGTTGGTTTATCTATAGTGACCTAATAAAGCTCACATTACGGCATGAATTGAAGCATTCCAAAGCTTTTTATGTATCAATTCTTGATTCGGTTGAGAGATGGGGATTTCACATTGCAAAAAAGGTGAGAACTGGTAAGATTCAGGTCCTGAAGTTGGATACGAATAATGGAATAAGCTTTATTTATTGATTGATTTCTTGTTGTCAAATGTACCTACGTACAGTGAAAAGTTTTGTTTTGTGAGCAGTACAGGCAGAATACAATATACAAGGACATACAGATCATCGGGTGATTCAACAGAGCGAGGAATACAAGATTACAACTGCACGGAGGTGCACAAAAACAAGACCAACATCAGATTTGAAATTAGAGAGGTCCATTCAGCTGTCTAATAACAGCAAGGAAGAAGCTGTTCTTCAGCCTGCTAGTGCGTGTGTTTAAACTTCTGTATCTTCTGCTAGATGGAAGCGGTTGGAAGGGAGTATTACCAGGGCAGGAGGGACTTTTGATGATGTTGGCAGTCTTTCTGTGTCAACAAGAAGTGCAGATGAAGTCTGTGGGAGAAATTTCTCATTAAGGGTCTTATTTAGTTAGTTCAAACCTTTTTGTTTTAACAATGATTTTGTTTTGACAATTGAACTAAATTAATAGGATTAATCTATAGGGAAATAATCTAAATGAAGTTTAGATGGTGTAAGCATTTTTTGCAAATATAATTAATTTTAGACAGCACTTCTAGCACAATGATAGTTGTACACTTGTATCCACAAACCAACACAGCTCATAATATTCTTATTATTCTGGGTTCAGTTAGCTTCTTCCTGGTCTGTGTGTTACACTTACCCTACAATTAATAACTACGGAACTCAGTTATTTCCACCTGGCAAGTGGGATTCATTTTATTTGTCATGTAGTCAGTGAGGTTAGCATCCCAATCTGTAACAGTACTTCTTGCTGATGTGCCAGTTTCCTCACAACACACCGGAAGCAGGGCATTTAAATGTTTGCTGTCAGTCAGATTTGTCCTGCACAACTTATCTCAAAATTCTGCTCAGTAAGTTTCTGATAGTACAAGCTGAGAATGACTCAGTACAAGAAAGAGGGACCAGAAGTTTCAATACCATTGGAGTTGAGAAGGGGCGCAATAGGATTGATTTGGAAATCCTATTTCTAGATATGACATTAGATCCACACTTCCAAAGCACAGCACAATTTCCAAAGACAGGAGTCAAGGGCGGAATTTATTTGTCTAATCTTAACAGGCAAAACATTACATTGCTTGGTTAGTATGTATTGCACCTGCTAGTACGGAAATTGTAAATGAACAGGTTTCAAAGAGATGACAGAGTGGTGTTATATTTATGAAATAGTTATAATGCACATCTTTAGCTGTTGGAATGTAGACTGAGATTGTAATGGTTTAAAGGGCAGGGTGAGATGTGAATTCCTAGGGATTGTTGAGCAATGATTTGAACTGCAGTATATTCGCAGTCCAGTGAGAAAGGAGACACGCCATTGGGAATAAAGTGGGCCAAGAGACCAAGTGTCAGGAAGAGAGTATTTAGGGAATAGTGATCATTATATCAAAAGATTTAGACTGGTTATTGAAAAGCACAAGGAACAATTCATTAGTATATGCATTTAAATCTAGTTAACTAGGGAACGGCATTTGAAATGGATCTGAACTACTTTGAAGTATGTACATATTTGTTCCAAAGTGTGTAAAGGTAAGCTGGAAACTATAGGCCAGTTTGTTTAACTCTCATGGTGGAGAAGCACCTGCAGACAAAAATATGGGACAGAATTAATGATTATTTGGGCACCTCGAGGTTAATTAAGGAAAGCCAGCATGGATTTGTTTAGGGCGATTTGTATTTAACTAAATTGCTGAGATTTTTGAAGAGGTAATTGTGAGGATTGGTGAGGACAATGCTGTTGATGTGATGTAGATAAACTATTGATGGGTATTTGTTGAAGTGCTGCACAACAAATTTGTGAGCAAAATTGTTCCTTATAGAATAAAAAGAACAGTTACATCATGCTTACAAAATTGAATGAGTGTTAGGAAACATGAAGTATTAGTTAATGGATGTTTTTTGACTGGAAGAACATTTGCAGTGGAGGTCCCCAGGGATCTGCGTTAAGACCCGTGCTTTTCCTAATAATATATATTAATAACTTATTGGCAATACAGAACTTTTAACATTTCCAAAAAGAGGCTTGAATTTGAATCTTTGCTCTCATTAGGACTGATATTCAAAGTGTAAGCACTTTAGGAAGGAAACAGCATTTTAAACAGTGTGTGAAGAAAGTGTTGATTAGTCAGCCTATGGTTTCTGTTGTTTACTAAATAGTCCTGACTGTTCTAAGAAACCAATTTAAGATTATCAGTTAAGTTTAGCAGTGTGATTCATGTGCACAGGCTAGAAATTTCACTTATTCACGCATTGGGCCCTGTTCTTTGTAAACAACAGGAATGCGTCCACACACTGTAACTTTTTCCACTGAGTAAAGGGTTATGGAGGCATCTTTCTGCATTCCCATAGCAATGCCTGATCAATCAGAGTCAATCTGCCTAGTTTCAATTTAATCAGTTCACTAAGATATTTCACCATTCCAATTGCTTCTCCATGGAGAAAGTGAGGTCTGCAGATGCTGGAGATCAAAGTTGAAACTTTATTGCTGGAACAGCACAGCAGGTCAGGCAGCATCCAGGGAACAGGAGATTCGACGTTTCGGGCACAGGCCCTCCTTCCTGAAGAAGGGCCTGTGCCCGAAACGTCGAATCTCCTGTTCCCTGGATGCTGCCTGACCTGCTGTGCTGTTCCAGCAATAAAATTGCTTCTCCATGCCAACCTTAGTCCAACCAATTGGCAACTGTCATTCCCTTTAGAGTCATAGAGACGTACAGCACGGAAACAGACCCTTCGGTCCAACTCGTCCATTCCAACCAGATATCCCAACCCAATCCAATCCCATCTGATAGCACCTGGCCCATATCCCTCCAAACCCTTCCTATTCATATACCCATCCAGATGCCTTTTAAATGCTGCAATTGTACTAGCCTCCACTGCTTCCTCTGGCAGCTTATTCCATACACGTACCACCCTCTGAGTGAAAAATTGCTCTTCAGGTCTCTCTTATGTCTTGCCCCTCTCACCCTAAACCTTTCTCGGGTTGGTTGGTCCTGCATTCCAGTCTTGATGAGTGCAAAATGAGAAGCTTTGATTTCATGTGACAGTTTACCAATATTTGGATCTGGGTAGAGTTTTTAGGGGAAAATGTCCTCGCTTTGGTGAAAGGATCAAAACAAGGGCACAGATTTAAGGTGATTAGCAAAAAGAAATAATGAAGAGAAACATTTTCACACAGTGAATGTTTAAGATCTGAAATGCACTGCCTTATAGTGGCAGATACATTTAAAGAGGGATCTGAAAAGGAATAATGTGCAGGGATACAGGGAGAAGGTGAGGGAGTGATGCTAGGTAAATTTTTCATCTAGAGAGCCGATGAAGTCAAGATAGGATGAATGTCCTCCCTGTGTGCTGAAATAATTCAGTGAAGGAATACAAAAAAGGCACCAAATAAAATATGATTTCATATAAAAAAGATATTAAACATTTTAGCATCTCCTTCAAGAATTCCTAACCTGAAGAAATATTTAGACTAGTAATTTCAATACCAGAGAGGTTTGTGACCTTCAAAACAGTACTCATGATGTAAATTCTAGTTGAAAGTTTCAGTGATGAGTTTATTCAGTATATGTGCAAATTTAGCAACTTTGGGCCATTCAGTGGTGAGTCAGAGAGTATGTTGCCAAGTTTATTAAGCTAAGGGCAAAGAGTTGCAACTCTGACAGTCATTTTAGGATATTGACATTAAAGTACACATCTCTGCCCAGAGCTTTCTGGGCCATTTGCACATAAATAACAGTAAGCACCATTAGTCTTGGCTTTATTTTGACAGCAAAATCTGGCTCAATGTTTAACATGCCTGGGAACAGTTAAAATTGATTTAGCTGGTAATTGACAGATTAAATTTAGAGATGGCAGTAATGGGACACATTCCTAATTTCCTTTAGCTAAGTTTGAGGCAATGTCATGATATGGTTGACCACAATTGCCACGACCATAAGCCAGCCCTTCCCCAAGACACCTAGAAACATCCAAGCACAATTCAAAAATCAGAAATGCATATGAATTTTTGCATTTCTGTTGCCAATGCTCTAAATCTACCCATTAGGCAAATTCAAGAAGCTAGCAGCTGTTCTATATTATGGAACAATTTCACAGAATTTCATAATTGCTACGTTACAGAAGGAGGCCATTTGGCCCATTTCCTTTAGAGGGGGTTATGTGACAGGAATGAGGCATTTGAGTGTATTCTTATTCAAATTATCGGCATAATTGGAAATTCTTGTATCTTTAATGGTATCATTCTGAAATGTCTCCACCTCAGAAGTGTGATGTAAGTCACAAGAATAGAAATTGCTGGAAAATCTCAGTGGGTCTGGCAGCATCTGTGGAGAGAAATCAGAGTTAACCTTTTGGGTTCAGTGTCCCTTGAGAATGGATGGGAAATTGCAACAGTTGGTTTTTATGCATAAAATAGGTTGGGGGAGGGGTAACAGAGTAAACATTAGGCAGAGCCCAAAGAGAGAGAAGTGCAGTTGAATAGATAAAGGAGAGGATAATGGTCAACCCAGTAGAACGAGCAGCTGTTAATGGGGACTATTAGTTGCTAGAGCTGAAAATGTGTTGCTGGAAAAGCGCAGCAGGTCAGGCAGCATCCAGGGAACAGGAGAATCGATGTTTCGGGCATAAGACCTTCTTCAGGAAAGTTGCTAACAAAGGGCTGTGTGTAACAGCAGACCATGCAATAAGAAGGCCTGGTGTGTGGGGGTTGGGGTAAGGACATGGAAGAAGGTGCCTCAAGCCTGAACATTGTTGAACTGATATGGAGTCCAGAAGCTGGAGAGTTCCCAAACAGAAATTGAGGTGCTATTTTTCCAGCTTGCACTGAGCTTCACTGGAGCACTGCAGCAAGCCTGAGACAGAGATGTTGGCCAGGGAACGCAGTAGTGTGTTGAAGTGGTAGCAACGGGAAGCTCAGGGTCTTTTTTGCGGACAGAATGTAGGTGTTCTATGAAGCAATCTCCCTGTCTGTCTGTGTTACACCTTCTGCAGTTACCTATTTAGTTCCTCCCGCCTTAGTATCCAAGGGCCCAAATTCACCTTCCAGATGAAGCAGCACTTTAACTGGCACTTCACTCAATCTAGTCTATTTCATTCACGGCTCACAATGTGGTCTTCGCTACTCTGGGGAAATGAAGAGTAGATGAGGTGACCGTTTCGCAGAACATCTGCGTTCTGCCTGTAAAAGTGACCCTGAGCTTCCCACTATCTTCCACGAATAGTCCCCATTAGCAGCTGTTCATTCTCTTAGGTTGACCATTACCCACTCTTTTACCTATCCAATTGTGTTTCTCTCTCTTTGGGCTCTATCTCCACCATTATTTACTCCTCACTCACTCCCCACACCCAATTTTCTAAAAAAAAATTTTCCTAGCTGCCATCAGTTCTGAAGAAGAGTCACCGAACCTGAAATGTTAACTCTGATTTCACTCCACAAATGCTGCTGGATCTGCTGAGATTTTCCAGCAATTTCTGTTTTTATTTCTGTTTTCCAGCATCCGCAGTTCTTTTGGTTTTTTTGTTTGTGTTCTAAGTTGTTTTGTTTAGAAGCAAGCAACCATAATGTGAGCAGGGCTGAATTATCAACTTGAAGGCATTTACAAATAAATATGTTCCATCTCAATCAAACCCCACAATTAAACTGTTAACATTTTCATATTTCACACACAATCCTATAAGGTGGCAGTCGTGTCATAAATAATATTGTCTTGGAAACCAAAATGTGCCAGAAGATCCAGTTAATAAATTGTGGTACTTTGCAATTTGTTTTGAATGTCTCCTGGATAATCTGTTTGCCTCTTTTATTGACAGAGAGAGAGCACATTCAGGTATCTAACAATCAAAGGCAAATAGCAAAGCTTTTTGTTTGAAATGACATCTGTGTGCTTGTATATCTTTTATTTCATGTGACCTGCTTTGAAACTGGCTCTTGAAACATTTTCTGTAATTTTCTGGCAACTCATAACCAAGGTTCATTTTTTTAATTGCATCATTTCACAGAAAGGAACAAGGTTGAAGTTTTTCTTTATTCTGGGAATATAAATAATCTTTTAGAGCTTTCTTGTTTTGCATATCTTTTATGAGCTGACCTTATATTTGAAAATTAATACTTTTCCACAAAACAATAAATGGAAGAAACTCAGAGGCACTGATACCTACTGCTTTATTGATTCTAGATCCATGTTATTTGAGCTTGTGAAATTGAACCCATGTTAGTTTATAGGTTAATGGATTTTTCTAGTTGTTCATCTCTCACGTGTCAGGTCCATTCACACCTGCTTCGCAATGGCCAGCCTGTCCATTAATAGCATGCGTTCTTGCAATCTCACATACTTGATCGTAGTGGAATACTTATGCTGTACCGCTCAGCTGCAATAATAATTTTAGATGCAATTTGTGAAAGTGTTAACTAAAGTTCACATATATTTCAATGGTATTACACCCCTGTACAATTATACTCCATTTGGTTAGTCGCCCGTATAAAAATAATACACTGTTTCTGTAAACAAATTCCTCTAAAATTGTAATGAAGTAACCAATAAGATTACATGGATAAATAAATGTTAAAAAATATTTAGTCTTTCAATTTAGGTCAATACTGGTCTTGCAACAAACTTGTTTCAAAATAATGGGATTGTGAAAATGATGTATATAAAAATAAAGATGCCTAGTTTACTTTAGTACCACATCACTAGGTGCATCGTTGCACCTATTCATTAGAATGGATAATAACAGGCAATCTACCTATCAAGTAAGCATTCTGCATTTCCACTCACCTACAAAAAAGAAAACTGAAGCAAAAACAGAAATTGCTGGAAAAGCACTGGAGGTCTGGCAGCATCTGTGGAGAGAAATCAGAGTTAACCTTTTGGGTCGAGTGACCCTTCCTCAAAACTGATGGAAAATTGAAGTGTTCACATTTATATAGCACTTTTCGTGATTTCTGGACGTTCAAAAAAAGTCGCTCATCCTGAGGGAGATACTACCATTGTCCTATAAGCAAACATGATAGCCAAAGTACCTATATTAAAACCCCAAAAATAGCAATGAGAAACATGCATTAACAGCATTCTTTGGTGAGTTGAATGATGATTAGGGCATGAGAAAAGATCCCATTTGTATGGTATTTGCAGCATTACACCTTTTATGTTTACTCTAGTTAGCACTGGTTTAGAGGTGGCTTTCTTGCCTCTGAATTAGAAGGTTGTTAGTATTAGTCTTAGCCCAGAAACCTGAGCATATAACCTAAACTGAAACCTCAGTGCAACACAAACCAAGTGTTGCCCTGTCACACGAGGTATTCAACCAAGTCACAAATACCCCTCAAAAGGACACAAAGTATTCTCAATGCACTTCAATGGAGAGAAGCGGAGGTTTTTTTTATATCTTTTTGAATAATTATCTTGGCAACCAACATTCTTAAACAAAATCAAGTTAGGACACTCTGATGTTTGTAAGAGCTTGCAGCATTCAAATTGACTACCATGTTCCTTAAACAACAGGAGTGAGTCCATTATTTAAAAGCAATTATTTGACTTTGGCAGATCCTGATATTCTGGATGTTACTGTATGGAAAAGGGAGGAAAAAATCTCAACATTGACAGTACAACTCTTCCACAACATAATGTTTGGTTTAAGGATTGTATAAAGACAGTAATTAAAACAGTAAGATGATATTAGTAAGAGAACATGTCAATCCTTCCATATTTAAATCAGGTGATGGACTATGGTCAAGACCTTGTAACATACATTTTGGATGCTGAAAGTATCATTAAGGAACAGATGCATATCTGGTTAAATGGAGTATCACAGAAACATATTGTTTCCATTGAACCTAATTGTTAGACATCAAAGAAGCAAATGACGAATAAACGTCTGAATTAAATATTGAAAATATACCAAATATAGCTGAGCCCAACAGTGTCCACTTTGCCAACTGACGGATTCAGGACGAATAGAAACTAGGAAGTAAAGGTAAATCCATTATCAATTTAAATTGCAGGCATGCTGAGATTTAATCCTAAAATTAAATGCTCAGAATAATTTCTAGAAAGATATTCAAAGGCTCAGGTTTCCAGCTGTAACATT
This sequence comes from Chiloscyllium plagiosum, assembly GCF_037043375.1. NCBI lineage: Eukaryota > Metazoa > Chordata > Chondrichthyes > Orectolobiformes > Hemiscylliidae > Chiloscyllium > Chiloscyllium plagiosum. Next base: position 16,135,462 of record NW_028270181.1, on the reverse strand, counting down.
GTAAACATGGTTATTGATTTGAGGAAGTAAATATTCTAAATTGAAAAATAGTTATATGTACCAAAGTTATAAATAAACATTAAGGGAACTGTTTCGTTAAAGGTAGGTGCAAATACTTACTTTCCTGTCTTTGAAACAATTATCATGATAATGAGGAAGGGTCACTGGACCTGAAGTATTAACTCTGACTTTTGTCCTCAGATGCTGCCAGACATGCTGAGCTTTTCAAGAAATTTCTGTTTGGTTTCTAATTTACAGCATCCACAGTTAGACAGTCATAGAGATGCACAGCATGGAAACAGACCCTTCTCTCCAACTCATCCATACTGACCAGATATCCTAAATAAATCTAATCCCATTGGCCACCGGATACTTCTGAAAAATTGTCCAGTGAAAATATGTGGGTAGAAATTAAAGTAAGAAAAGTAAGGTCACTTTGTTGGGATTGTACTACAGCTCCCCCCCCTCCCCCAGTAGTAAGAGGGAAATTGAGAAACAAATATGTAGGGAGATCTCAGATGTATTTAAACATAATAAAGTTGTAATAATAGGGAATTCTAGTTTTCCAAAAATTGGCTGGGATTACCATAGTGTTAAGCATTTGTACGGTGAAGAATTTGTCAAATGTGTTCAGAAAAAATTTCTTTATCGATATGTGGATGCTCCTACAGGTGAAAGAGCAAAGCTCGACCTTCTTGTGGGCATTAAGGCAGGGCAGGTGAATGAAGTAAAAGTGAAGGAAGGCTTTAGGCTTGGTAATCATAGTTCTATTAGTTTCAAAATGGTTATGAAAAAGGATATACCTTCGCTAAAAGTTGAAGTTTTTAATTGGAGTGGGTAAATTTTAATGGTATGTGCCAAGAACTTTGAAAAGTTGGTTGAAGGTTGAACTGTTCGCAGGTAAATGGGCGTCTGAAAAGTGAGAAACATTCAAGAGTATGATGATGAGAGTTCAGAGGCATTTTGTTCCTGTTAGAGTGAAGTGTAAAGCTGGAAAGATTAAGGAATAATGGATGAATAAAGATATTGAAGTTCTAGTCAAGACTAAAAGAGAATCTTATTTTATATATAGATGTCTTGGTTCAATTGAATCTCTTAATCAGCATAAAGAGTGTAGAGGCATTGTGAAGAGAGAAATCAGGAAGACAAAGAGAGGATATGAGATAGCATTGGCAGATAAGATTAAGGATAATCCAAAGAGATTCTATAAATACATGAAGAGCAAGAGGGTAACTAGAAAGAGGGTAGGGCCACTTAAAGATCAAGACACCATCTTTGTAGTGAACCCCAGGAAATGTGAGAGATTCTAAATGCATATTTTGCATCTGGTTTTACTGTGGAGAAAGATGTCTAGAGAATGGAGAGAAATGGACTTTGTTGTTTTACAGAAGAGGATTTTGGAAGGTCTTAGAGAATATAAAGGTGGATAAATCTCTGGGACCTGTATCCCAGCATGTTGTGGGAAGTATGAGACAAAATGATGAGACCCCTTGCAGAAATATTTGCATCATTCAGAACTACGGGTGCGGTGTATGATGACTGAAGGATGGCTAATGTTGTACCTTTGTTTAAGGAAGGTTGTAAGGGAAAACTGGGCACTATAGACCTATGAGTCTGACTTTGGTTGTGGGTAAATTGATGGAGGCGGTTAGAAAAGACAGGATTTATGGACATTTAGAGAGACAAAAGTTGAATAAGGATAGTCAGTTTGGTTTTGTGCAAGGAAAATAGTGTCTCACAAACTTGATTGAGTTTTTTGAGGAAGTTACCAAAAATATCGGTGATGACAGAGCAGTAGATGTTGTTTATTTGGATTTTGGTGAAGTCTTTGACAAGGTTCCGAATTGTAGACTAATTAGAAAAGTTAGATCATATGGGATTCAGGGTGATCTCGCCAATCGGATACATAATTGGCTTAACGGCAGGAGACAGAAAGTAATGGTGGAGGGTTGCTTTTCAGACTGGAGGCCTGTGACCAACCATGTTCCACAGGGATCGCTTCTGGGCCCTGTTTTGTTTGTCATTTATACAAATGATTTAGATGAGAATATAGATGGCATGTTTAGTAAGCTTGCGGACAACACCAATATTGGTGGCATTGTAGACCGTGAAGAAGATGTTCTAAGATGACTAAGTGATCTTGACCAAATGGGTCAATACACTGAAAAATGGCAGATGCAGTTCAATGTGAGGTACAGATCATGCAGTTATAACGCACATTTCTATTAATGCAAATTCACTGTAACATGACTGGCAAATTCGGGGGGCAGTTTCTACAGCATGAACTTTTAAAATGTGTGTTGGCTGTAACATGATTACAGCACCAACACTTTAAGCATTGTTTCTAAAGCATAATTTTTCTATAATGCAACCATCGCATTACAGAAGAACTAACTGTATTGCATTTTGGTACAACAAACAAGGGTAAAGCTTATACAATTAATGGTAGGGACTTGAGTAGTGTTGTAGAACAGACAGATCTAAGGGTGAAAGTACATAATTCTTTGAAATTTACATCACATATAGACAAGGTGGTTAAAAAGGAGTTTAGCACACTTGCCTTCATTGCTCACTCATTTGGGTATAGGAGTTGGGATGTCATGTTGAAGTTGTACAGGACATTGGTGAGGAAGAAGGGCCTGAAGAAGGGCTAATGCCCGAAACGTCGATTCTCCTGTTCCCTAGATGCTGCCTGACCTGCTGCGCTTTTCCAGCAACACATTTCCATCTCAGGACATTGGTGAGGCCTCTACTGGAATACAGTGTCCAGTTCTGGTCGCCCAGTTATAGGAAGGTTACTGTCAAGCAGGAGAGGGTTCAGAAGAGATTTACCAGGGTGTTGCCAGGTATGGAAGGTTTAACTTATAAGGAAAGGCTGGATAAGCTGGGACTTCTTTCACTGGAGTGTAGGAGGTTGAGAGGCGATGTTATAGAAATTTATAAAACAATGAGAGGTATAGATAGAGTTAATGGTAGTTGTCTTTTCCCTAGAATGGGGGATTTCAAGACTAGGGGGCATGTCTTTAAGGTGAGAGGAGAGAGATGTAAAAAAGATGAGCAAATCTTTTACACAGAGTGTGGGTCGTCACTGGAATGAAATTCCGAAGGAAGTGGTGGATGCATATTCAATTACAACATTTAAAAGACATTTGGAAAGGTACATGAATAGGAAAGGTTTGGAGGAACGTGGGCCAAGCGCAGGTAGGTGGGACTAGTTTAGCTTGGGTTTTTGTTCAGCATGGGCTTATGTTCAGCATGGACTGGTTGGACCGATGGGTCCATTTCTGTATTGTTTGACTCTGTTTGGCCCACATCCCTTTAAACCCTTCCTATTCATATGCTCATTTGGATGCCTGTTAAATGTCATAATTCTCCCAGCCTCCACCACTTCCTCTGGCAGCTCATTCCATACATGCACCACCCTCTGGTCCCATTTAAGTCTTTCCCCTCTCTCCTTAACCTATGCCCTCTTATAGAGATGTACAGCATGGGAACAGACCCTTCGGTCCAACCCATCCATGCCGACCAGATATCCCAACCCAATCTAGTCCCTCCTGCCAGCACCCGGTCCATATCCTTTCAAACCCTTCCCATTCATATACCCACCTAAATGCCTCTTAAATGTTGCAATTGTACCAGCCTCCACCACATCCTCTGGCAGCTCACTCCACACACGTACTACCCTCTGCCTGAAAAAGTTGCCCCTTAGGTCTCTTTTATAACTTTCCCCGTTCACCCTAAACCTATGCCCTCTAGTTCTGGACTCCCCGATCCTGGGGAAAAGACTTGTCTATTTGTCCTATCCATGCCCCTCATAATTTTGTAAACCTCTATAAGGTCACCCCTCAGCCTCCGACGCTCCAGGGAAAACAGCCCCAGCCTGTTCAGCCTCTCCCTGTAGCTCAGATCCTCCAACCCTGGCAACATCCTTGTAAATCTTTTCTGAACCCTTTCATGTTTCACAACATCTTTCCGATAGGAAGGAGACCAGATTGCATGCAATATTCCAACAGTGGCCTAATCAATGTCCTGTACAGCCGCAACATGAGCTCCCAACTCCTGTACTCAATACTGTGACCAATAAAGGAAAGCATACCAAACGCCGCCAAACTATCCTATCTACCTGTAACTCCACTTTCAAGGATCTATTGTTTTGGACTCCCCTATCCTGCGAAAAGACCTTGTATATTCACCTTATCCGTGCCCCTCATGATTTTATAAACCTCTACAGGTCACCCCTTGGTCTTTGATGCTCCAGGGAATTTTTTTTTTTAAATTACCATGATGTATGAGTTTGAATATGTCTCCTTAGTTTTCTTTTAATTCAGCACAATATATTTAACTGAATCTGGAGAGCAAATCCATCTACAGGATAGAATGTGTGAACAAAGGTGGAGCTGCTAAATCTAAGTTGTATACAACCGTATTCAAAGGCCAGTGGCAGGCTGGAAGGTTGGGAAACTTCCAAACAAAAACAAAGGGATACTAAAAAATTAATAAAAAGTGCTAAGGTAAATTACAAAAGAAAACTAGCACGAAATATCAAAAAAGATAGCAAAAGCTTTTATGTATATAAAAGGGAAGAGAGTCGCTAATGTGAATATTGGTCTCTTGGAAGCTGAAACTGGAGAGTTAATAGTAGAGGACATGGAGATGGCAGAGATGCTGAATAAATACTTTGCCTCCGTTTTCACAGTGCAGGACAATAGTACCATTCCTATTGGAACGGGCAAATCAGAGGCAAAAGAAAGGGTAGAACTTAGAACAATCGATAGGGAAAAGGTACGAAGCAAACTATTAGAACTGGGGGAAGACAAGTCCCCTGGACCTGATGGCCTGCATCCTAGGTTATTAAATGAAGTGGCAGTGGAGAGAGTAGATCCATTGATCACAATATTCCAAAATTCCCTGGACACAAGAAAGGTTCCAGGATTGAAAAATAGCTAAATATAATGCCTTTTTCAAAAGGGTGGGAGACAAAATGTGGGAAATGACAGACTAGTTAGTTTAACATTTGTTAAGAAAGCGTTTGAATCAATTATCAAGGAAGCAATATCAGGACATTTGGAAAGTCAAAATGCTGTTTCATCAGAGTCAGCATGGGTTTATGAAGGGCAAATCATGTTTGACTAATTTGCTAGAGTTCTTTAAAGATGTAACAAGCAAGGTGGATAATGGGGATGCTGTAGATGTAATTTATCTGGACTTCCGGAAGGCATTTGATAAGGTGCTGTAGGAAAAGTTAATTCACAAGGTTGGATCATATGGGTTTAGGGCTAATTTATTAGCCTGGATAGATGACTGGCTGATGGACAGAAGACAGAGTCAGAATAAATTTTTTTTTTATGGATGGCAAGATGTAAGTGGAGCCCCACAAGGTTTGTCCTTGGACCCCAGCTATTTACAATCTATATTAATGACTTCGATACAGGGATAGAAGGCTCTATAGCCAAATTTACGGATGACACAAAAATAGGTAGGACAGTAAGTTGCAATGAGGAAATAAGAACCTTACAAGTGGATATAGATCGGTTCGGAAAGTGGGACAAAATGTGGCAGATGGAGTTCAATGTGCTTAAGTCATACATTTGAGGTCATACATTTGGGTCGGAAAAATGGGCAGGTGACCTATTATTATAATGGGGAGGGACTTTGGGGTGCTCTGGTGCAGAGGGATCTAAGTGTACTTGTTCATAAGTCACAGAAAATTAGCATGCAGATACAGCAGATAATAAAGAAAGTGGATGGAATGTTGGCTTTTACAGCTAAAGGAATAGAATATAAAGGGAAGAAAGTATTGTTGCAAGTATACAAGATATTGGCGAGATTGAGGTTGGAGTGTTGTGCACAGTTTTGGTCCCTTTATTTAAGGAAAGATGTAGTTGCGTTGGAGGCAGTTCAGAGGAGGTTTGCTTGATTGATCCCAGAGATGAGGGGTTTGTCGTATGAAAAGAGATTGAACAGTTTAGGCCTATACTCTCAGGAAATTAGAAGAATGAGAGGAGATCAAATTGAAGTATTCAAGATGATAAAAGGTATGTATAAAATAGCCATGGAGCAGATGCTTCCTCTTGAGGGGCATTCTAACATGACAGGATATCTTAAGATAATGGGTAGCAAATTTAAAACAGAGTTGAGGAAAAACGACTTCTCCCAAAGGATTGTGAATCTGTGGAATTCGCTACCCCAAAGTGTGGTGTATTCTGGGACAGTGAGTAAATTTAAGAAGGAGTCAGACAGATTTTTAATTAGTAATGGATTGAAGAGATATAGAGAGAAGGCAGGAAAATGGGGGTGAGGAGCCAACTTGAATGGTTGAATGGCCTAATTCTGGCTCCTATAACCTATGAACTTATGAACCATGATCAATCCAGTTGGTCTTCCTGCATTACTTGATGCTGCATTATAATTACTTTTAAAATCAAAATAGTGCAAAATTGCACTTATCTATTGGACAATGAAACTGTGTAGACTAGCTGAAGCTAACTAGTGACCTCAATCAAAAATAGTATTTACATTAGAACCCCAGGAAAACACATTACTGTACAGATAGTACCAGCTAAACAGTTAGTACTTGATTTTTGAGCTGGCAGTTTGGTTGTTGACAAGATGGCTCCAAGCTGGGCTGCATTGCCACCAAGAGAACATTGGATATCTATCCCATGCAAAAGCAAAGAGTGTTCAAAGAAAAAAGCCTGAGTTGCAGGCAAAAAACATCATTTAAAAAAATAGAAAAAGTGCAAAAGAAGCACAGCAGCTTCATGTCTGAAACTCCACATGGAATAGCCTGATAGACTGGCTACTATAAATCCTCAACACATCAATAACATTTGCAAAAAACAGGGAACATCAGAAAGATGCATACCAAACTCACAAGCCTGAATTAGAAGGCTACAGATATCCAAACCGAATTTAGGCTCTTTAAACAAAGGATAGAACTGTCAGATTTAGATTTCAGATTTAGCTATTGCAGAATTGAATTAAAAAGATTGAAAATATAGATAGTGATTGGAAATGAGGTGTTAAGTCAATACTTCACGTCTGTCTGAAGACGACCAGTGAGATTCTGTTAAGCTAACAGGCATACTAGAGTATCAGTTTTGTGTAAAAATAAACTTTGGAATTCACTGTTCGGAGCTGATGTTTTGCAGGCAACAGCCACAAGAATTAATTGTTCAGTTCATCAGTAGGTACTTTGATTTCTCAGAGGTGAACTGTCCCTGCAAATAATAGAACTTGTACTCTCGATGCCAGCTGAACCTTGTGATAAACTACAAAGATGGCAGAAAAGCATGGGGTAAACTTTACTAGTATTGGCTCAGTAGCCAGTACACAGAAAGCAAGCATGCTGGGAGGTGCACTCTGTTGCACGTTGAGCTGTCCTGTCAAGGTTCACAGCAAGATGAATCAGGGTGAAGATTCAGGGCAGGATTACCTCCATAAAGATGGTAAACAGGTTTTCCACATTGTGAGTGTGATAGAATGTGTGAACCAATTAAAACATTCTGAAGCCTTTGCCACAATTAACATCAATGTAGGTAAATTGACCAACACATGCTCAAAACCAAAGTTGACAAGGAGTAAGGGCAAACATCCCACCGGTCAGTACTTTGAAGCTATTTGCTGGATTATTGGGAATCAACGATATGCTGAAAATGTCTTGCTGGAAAAGTGCAGCAGGTCAGGCAGCATCCAAGGAGCAGGAGAATCGACGTTTCGGGCATGAGCCCTTCTTCAGGAATGAGGAAAGTGTGTCCAGCAGGCTAAGATAAAAGGTGGGGAGGAGGGACTTGGGGGAGGGGCGATGGAAATGCGATAGGTGGGAGGAGGTCAAGGTGAGGGTGATAGGCCGGAATGGGGTGGGGGCGGAGAGGTCAGGAAGAAGATTGCAGGTTAGGAAGGCGGTGCTGAGTTCGAGGGATTTGACTGAGACAAGGTGGGGGGAGGGGAAATGAGGAAACTGTAGAAATCTGAGTTCATCCCTTGTGGTTGGAGGGTTCCTACGCGGAAGATGAGGCGTTCTTCCTCCAACTGTCGTGTTGCTATGGTCTGGCGATGGAGGAGTCCAAGGACCTGCATGTCCTTGGTGGAGTGGGAGGGGGAGTTGAAGTATTGAGCCACGGGTTGGTTGGTCCAGGTGTCCCAGAGGTGTTCTATGAAACGTTCTGCAAGTAGGCGGCCTGTCTCCCCAATATAGAGGAGGCCACATCGGGTGCAGCGGATGCAATAAATGATGTGTGTGGAGGTGCAGGTGAATTTGTGGCGGATATGGAAGGATCCCTTGGGGCCTTGGAGGGAAGTAAGAGGGGAGGTGTGGGCGCAAGTTTTGCATTTCTTGCGGTTGCAGGGGAAGGTGCTGGGATTGGAGGATGGGTTGGTGGGGGGTGGTATGACCTACTTGGAAAAAGATATGATGGATCACCCATCCCTTGAACTGGTACATTGACTTTGAAATGTAATTATTTTAATTCTGTATAGAAACCAAGTATTCTACCTGGTAGGCATCAATGGATCAGCAATAACAGGGCAACCAATATGTACAGAGCTCAACATTGTGACCATTGAAAAATTCACCATGATTCCAATTGCAGCAGAACAGTTCAAAAATACATGCACTGAGCCAGTCTGGGGCTTGTGGCAACTACACCCAGATGCATTCCTGATGAAGACCTTCTGCCCAAAATATTGACTCTCCTTCACTTTGGATGCTGCCTGACCTGTTGTGCTTTTCCAGCACCACACTTTTCGAATCTGACTCTCCCGCATCTGCAGTCCTCACTTTCTCCTACACCCAGATCTGTTCTGTGGCATAGGAAGCGTCTAAGCTGATACTATACAGCACCTTATGGAAGATGTAATTCCATCCTCCCAGAAATTGCAGTGTTCACTTATAAAGAATCTTGAGAGCAATTTGCATGATGTGGAAGCCAATGGTATTATCAGTTATGCACATCAGTACACAAAATGATGCAGTTTGATTCTTGCATGCTAAAGTAGAATGGATATAAGACTTTCACATGTAGAAGCAAATACAAATGCAGTCTTCTTACATTGACATTCAGCCCATCAAGTCGATTCCACCATTCAATAAGATAATAGCTGATCTCATAATCCTCGACTCTCCTTTCCTGCCTTTGCACCATAACCCTGGATTCTCTAACTGGTTAGAAATCTGACTATCCCAGGTCTGAATATACTTCACGAGGCAACCTCAATAGCCCTCTAAGCTAAAGACCTCCAAAGATTCATGACCTCTTTGCACTTACCCAGTCAAGTCCCCAAAGAATTGTTTATATTTTAATAAGGTCATCTCTCGTTTTTCCAAATTCCAATAAATACAAGCCTGACTAACTCAACCCATCCTCATCCTGAAAATCAGCATATATCCCTACTTTCTGCCTTCTATTAGTTAGACAATCCTCTTCATGCTAATATACTATCCCAACATATGGGCTCTTATTAAATAGCCTAATGCATGGTACCTTATGAAATGCCACTTGGAAATCCAAATGTATTACATCTACTTGTTCCCCTTTATCTATCCTGATTGTTACCTTCTCAAAGAATTCTACCAAAGTTGTTAGGCTCAATTTCCCCTTCAGGAAGTCATATTGACTCTACTTCATTACATTATGTTGCATTACAGTATTTCTAATGCTCTGCTAATATCATTCCTTTGTGATAGACTATATCAGTTTCCCAAAAACAAGTGCTGAGCTAACTGGCCTATTGTCACCTCACCTGTTTGAATTAATATGTTACATTGGAAGTTTTCTAGTCTGCTGTGATGCACAGATCCATGATGTTGAAACCGTTTGCAAAAGTGATGCTCACACAAAATTGCAATGTTTTGAAGGACTGAATCCTAAACTTACGGGAGCTAAATTACTTTCCAACTTGAATGTCAAATATGGAAATTGATTCATTCACTTGGCAAAAGCATTTCTGGAAATCCAAACTTACAGAACAATATTTGGAAGACATTGCTTCAAGAGACCATCTTTCAATTGATCTGTTCCAGCAGCCCATGGGCAGATTGCAGAATCTATTCCTCAGTGTGGTTGTATTACCAGTAATATTGCAGTGATGGGTAAAATCAAAGTGGGGTATAACCAGAATCTACACTCAGTGATAGCAACTGCTCATTATGAAAGACTTGTCTTCACCATCAAGAAGTGCCAGGTGAATGTAAGTCAAATCAACTTATTCGAGCATGGGATCTCTACTGACCCAGGCAAAGGCAAAGATGTTGCAAAGTGCATTCCAGCTCTCTAAGGCAACCACTTGCAGAGATGATTTCCTAGTGCCATAGATATCAAACATTTCTGACAAAGCAAATTGCTCTGTAACTGGAACTTCAGTTTATCTGTTTTATAAACCTGTTTGAAATGGTCACGTAAATTGAATCTACTCTATTTACCAATTTAGTATAAGAGTGGTAATTCTCTGTTAGGGAACACAAAATTGCAACAGACGTAACTTTTATTTTTAAAGACGAGCTGGCAGCATTCATTCTTTCCCTTCTTAACGTTTACCACCTGCTGCAAATGGCCTTTCTCCACTTACATCTCTATTTCTATTCTTGTCTTTATCCCTGTCCCTTCTCGGGCAATAATGCTGAGATTCCCTTTCTCTGCCCCAGGGAGTTGCGGAAGCTAGATCACTGAAAGCATTTAAAAAAGGAGGTAGGTAGACATTTGAAATGTCAAGGAGTTGAAGGTTACGTTGAACTGGCACAAAAGAGGAATGGAGCCATGATCTTGTTGAATGGTGGGGCAGGTATGAGGGGCTGAATGGCCTACTCCTGCTCCAGTTTTTGACATTCTTATGTCACCTCTGAAGGTATGAAGAGCAATGTCCTCACCCAGAGAGCCGTGTGCCTGTGGAATTCCCTGCCAGGGAAAATCAGAACATGGACTGCTCTCATGAAGGAGACAGGTATGGTACTTCAGGCTAAAGGGATCAAAGGACCAGGGGAGAAAGTGAAAACAGGATTTTGAGTTAGTTGATGATTATATTGAAAGGCAGGCAATGTTTGAAGTGCCGAATGGCTTACTCCTCCTATTTCATATGTTTCTGTCTACTGCTCGGCCACCTAATAACCACTTAAATCTCGTTGCCACCAGTTTCCATAGCAAAGGAGAGGGTTGGAGTGTGGCCCCGGACTAGTAATGTAACCTTCCCTCTGGCAGCTGGCCTCTATGCAGTGCTTTGGGGTTGGCCCTCCTAGTTCCACTTCTTATGCTCCAGGGAGCACCCCATTGGAGGTAAGGGGCTCCCCACTGAAAGCTCTGACCTTCCATGGGACGCCTCCTAACATCAGCCCCTCACTGGAGCCAGCTTCTGTCACCCCAGCAAGCCAACCCCATGTAGCACTCATTGGGCTTCTGATCCTGAAACTACCGTCATCCCAAAATTGTTCACCACTGACTGCAATGGTGCTGGAGTGGAAGAGCTGCTAACCTTGGCAATCTAATTAGACAATAACACTTGGAGACTGAATCCTCACCTCCAGAGTGGGTATTCCTCAAACTTAGGTAGATAAGAGCCAAATTGGAACTATTTCCTGTCAGAGCTTCTGGATTGCTTATGATGAGATTGTCAACAGCTTTTTGGTAAACTGTGTAACTGCTTCATCATGACTGTCATGGCTAGCCCTTATGAACAGTGATCTTCCCCTTCATTATTCAGCCCTGTTGAGGACAACAGTTATGAATTCTAAGATTGCACTGGGGCAGTGCCTGCTCCAAACTTTGGTGCTGACTCTGTGACAAAATCAAATAGTGACGTGTATGCAGCCATTTTAGTCATGCCCCTGTTGGCTAAATTGTAATTGCCAACCACTGGTGAACCCCACAATGTCAAAAACATAATTTTGGAAGTAGAATTACTGCCTGGTGTTTTGAAGAAAATGTAACCAATAGATATACACAATCTTTCTTGCATTTTAAGTTAAATGTAAGACCCCAAGACAGTATAAAGTTTGCTCAAATTTGATTAAGTGCACCAGATGCATTATTGATAAATGTAATCCTGTTTGTTCCACAAGATTCATTTGGTGTAAGCCACATTGTGTCTGTCCTGTATATCTCCCTGCCTCTTGGAATATTGATGTGCATCTCATGAATTTGGTCAGAGGTTACCCAGGGTGATATCAATATATAGGTGAAAGTTTATGAAGAGAATAACATGGAGAGTTCTTTGAATCAAATCCCTATTCAAGAATCAAGGAAGCTAGTGCAGCCATATATCATTGTGCTGCTGCCTGGATACTAATGTGGCGGCATACAAAAGAGCCGTGGTGCCATGCCGTATAAATCTGACAACCAAACAATTTATTTTCCGATGAGCCCTGAAATGAACTTTCTGCAGTGACTATGGCTATTTTGAGAACAGTCTTCATGGAATACAGTAACATTAGGCTCTAATAATCTTGCAGTTGGCTCATCAAAATATAGAGGTACAGTAGATCTGCAAAATAATTGAGAGTTCAGTCAGTTTATTTTTGTTTTAAATACATCAGGCCTGAAAAGTATCAGAATGCTCATGCATTCTACCCAGATTGCTGAAATGGTAACGTCCTCTGATGTATCAAGTCATCAGAATAAGCAAAAATAATTTGTGGCAGCATTGAGACTAACAAAACAAAAATGTAATAATGGCAACTAACATTCACCCTGCTCAATGGAATCTGATCATGGCTACGAGGTGGTTTATAATGAAAATCATTTTGGAACACATCAATCCAGTCAATGAAATGTCACCAGTCAGAGAGCAAGATATATCAGCCAGAATGCCACTGGAAAGGTCCTCGGTATGGAATAAGTTTTTAAGGAGAAACTGTTGAGGAGCAATTTATATAGCCTTTAAATGTCTTTTTTTTAAATATACGTGCCTTATTTTGATATATGTGAACATGTTTAGACAAATAGCTGAGATTATAACTTTCCCTATCATACTTGTGTTTGAATTTTGTGTGCTGATGGGAATAGTTGTACAGCACATTTCAAAAACATTTTAATCCATTGGTATATGTTGCTTTGATGCCAGATATACAACTGGTCATCTGATATTAATTTGATGTGACAATTCAGGATTTTGCTTGGCAATTTTAACTTATGCTTACAGCAAAAATGCACTTTATGTAACACTGACATTTCCAGTGATCTGAAACTTGTTAATTTACATAGAATGTGAAAGGGATAGTGTGCCACAGGTCTAACACCTGTACCTCATCCACAATTGAAGTCCCACCAATTTCTCTAATGCACTCTGTAAGGTCACACCATCAGGCTGCGTCATTTGATTAAATTTATGCAGAAAAGCTCAGGAAGAGATTAGAAACTCAGTACATGACTGCCTTCAGCAATGGTTTCAAACTAGTACTGAATCTTTAAATGTTCTTTTCAATTAAATGCTCTCTCAAAAATTCTACAAAGTCCCCATATCTTCCTCAAGACAGTGGAATCTGAAGTCTCCAAAGATGAATCTAGCCAGGTTTGACACAATTTTAACAATGGTGTCTGGAACCCAGATGCAAACATCTTATCCCTTTTCCAGGAGATTCTATTTTTGCCAGCAGAGGCACGGAGTCAAAACATAAGTTGCACAGGGAAAATCCCAAACTTTTAGCAGGGTCATTTGGAATTAGTGCTGTGCTTGAAAAGATCCACTTTTGTTTTTTTTTGCCAGAGCCTTAACCCACAGTGTGAGTATTAGGTATTGATAGAGGAGACGTTTCTGGAGGTCAGATAAAATCTGTTAAATGTCATGATTTGTGGTTATTTTAAATCCCCAGTCACTTAAACATGAAAGAAAAACAAAATGGAACTGCTAGCTAGAGTTGGCAGTTTTTTAATTAATAGGCAATCTGGGTAACTTAGAAAAAAATAACTTAGCACCATCTATTCTTGCAGTTTTAATAGAGTTTAATGTTTCTTGAAATGTGTTCATACTGCTCAGCTCATTATGAATGTTTGGCTGAGTTTCAAAGACTCTAAAATCTTACACCTCATTAGGAGATCTCACAGTTTTAAGAGGCACTAAAAGTGTTCATTATCTTTGATCTGGTCATGTATAGCAATATATTTTTATAACAGATCGAGCATTTGAGAAGTTGTTGAAGCATTTCTTGAATGAGAGTGTTTCTTTATCAGGTGTATACAAGTGATGGCTCTCTCACATTTACAGCAGTTTTTTTTCCAACTTCATATAAATGCTGAGATGCTAGGATATATTGGATGAATGGTTACAGAGCTGAAAATGTGTTGCTGGAAAAGTGCAGCAGGTCAGGCAGCATCCAAGGAGCTGGAGAATAGACATTTCGGGCATGAGCCCTTCTTCAGGTTGTCATGCCCAAAACGTCAATTCTCCTGTTCCTTGGATGCTGCCTGTTCTTCTGCGCTTTTCCAGCAACACATTTTCAGCTCTGATCTCCAGCATCTGCAGTCCTCACTTTCCCTCTGAATGGTTACAGAGGTGATATGAAATGACATACCATTATAGGTAGGCATGGAAGCATGTGTGGGTTATTGGCATTGCATTTATGGGGTGACATGGTGATGAGTGTAGGTTTAATAGCTCTTGATGAAAACTGGACCACATTCTCAGTGAATTGGGTGAGCCTCCTAAACAATTTGACTCAACAGACAGCCTGCTGCAGCACCACCTCTGATCTTTTTCCAGCCTAATTGAATTATGCCCTCACCTGACCACCAGATCCCTCAGCCCCTCCCTGTTTTTCAGAGTAACGATCAATGAAGGTCAAGGTAGAAAGGACAAGGTGTATATGGACAAGTTCAACATACCAGAGCAAAAAGCTGTACTGATGTTATCGTTGAACTAAAACTCTGCTCAGTATTTCTTTAAAGAGCATAAATTACATTTAAGGCTATGCACAAAGGAATCATGCGTTGTGTCTATCAAATACTTGCAGCTCCTGACTAGGCTACAAGGCTATGGACCACATGCAGGAAAGTGAGAGTAGAATAGTTAGATGGTTTGAAACCAGTACAGACATGATGGGCTGAAGGACCTTTCTCCGTGCTGTCAGTCTGTATGATTCTATGATTTTATCATTCTTGTTTCAAATCTCGATACACTAACAGGCCTTCCTTAAATGGCCAAGTCCCCAGTACTTTTTATACAAGTGAGCATAGACCCTGATATTCAACGTGGAGGTAGGAAACTAGGAGAGTCATCTCTCTATTGAGGCAATCCCTACATGCAAGATCTTTGGTTGTTAGCCTCATTAAAAAAAGCATCACCTTTATTGCTGTGTGTCAGAGGCTGAGGTGCAGAACTGTGCTGCTTCTGTTAACAGTTCCCCCCCATTTCCTGCTATGCATCAGTCCCAAAGGTGAAACAAGGAAATCTCCAGTTCCGGTAATGTTCCACAACTGATTCAGTTAAAAGGTTTTCCACGGTAAGAATGGAAAGTGTATTCACAAATTTTAATGATAGAGGCATTTATTGGACCTTGGCCTAGTTCTCATTACAGAGGTACAGGTTGTAATGCCTGACATAAAACTTGATTTTCAGTGCTTTTTAAGCTAATTTGCATCAACGACAAGTTCTGTATTTACACTTGTGGAATTAATTTGAACTGGGCTCATCAACACCAGCCTAAAAAGCTCCAGTAGCTCTTGGGATTAAAGTGACATCATTTCTCTGATGCACATCTGGAAGGGATGTTGCATACTTGAATTTTTTTTTTGGTAAGAAGTTCTGTTCCATTTCATATGTTATACATTTTTTGGGCCAAAGATTTCCTGCAGCCATGGAAATTTACATGGAAAGGCAAAAGCAAACAGAAACCCGCTCTTTTTCTCTCAGTTTTTCTCCAAATACAATTTTAAGCCATTGATTAATGGCGACAAGTAAGACTTCAATACTGCACTGTGAAAGAATGGAATTCAGTTTTGGCAGAAGTGCATTAGAAATTATGATTTGTCAGAACTTTTTTCATAACTATCAGGTTTTCTAAATAGGTTATTGCTGGACTGAAACAATACTCGCATATCATAATGATGAGTTTTGAAATGACCTTCATAAATGTTAGACATCTGAATTTTATTCTAGTGTTACCAACGTGTTTTCAGCCATGCCAGAAGTTTGAACACATCTAGATTTCCTTTAGAACATCAAAACGAAGACATTTATCATGAAGATTTATCATGGGGCCGACATCCAGATGCTCTGGGTATTTCAGCTGCTGGTCTGGTGTGGGTCTGATTGGACACATGTCATTGCCCAGTTAGAATTTAATACATCAGCAGTTCTAGGGAACTGCTTGATTTTCTTTGAGTAATGTAGAAATATTAATGTCCTGGCAGATGTGGAATAGCTTGTCATTTTAAAGGAAAACCAAGCCATACCCAATTACCCTTAATTATGTTATAATTAGAGTATGATTTGTGTGATAAAAACTGCTGGCTCAGAGAAATATTTATTCTGATAAATCACATTTAATGAATGTTAAAATAAAAGCTTTACAGAATGTAAAATAAATGTTAAAAAGAGGAACATAGGAGGAATGCTGCAAGATGAGAGTTGTGCCTAATGTCATAGCGAAAGCAATAATACCTCTGATTTTGATAATTAAGTTGTCAACTGAAAATTAATTTTTGTTAATTAGTGTTAAACAACATGCATGACTATGCCTGTCATGGAGTTTGTACATTCTAGTTTTGTATGTAAGATCTAACATCTGTCATCACCCTAATAAATAAGGACAACTCATTTCTATTTCAGGATTTGATTGGGTGATCAGTTTTGACATGCAATGTCACTACAAGATGATACAGTTCACTGAATCCAATTTTAACTGTTGATTTCAGGATACTGTGATTTCATTCTCTAATGTCTTTGATTTTCACTGAGCTGCTATGCTAATTAAAATAGCATAAAAGCTGATGTTTAACCTTTGCACTAGTAATCAGTACAAACTAAAAGTTTATTCCATAAAATAGTTAAAACTTGACAAATAATTTGTGTTTTGACTTTCCTGAGGCAAATAAATATTCAGAGCAGCTTAAAAAAGATGCCCTGTCTGGAATTGTGAATTACGAATGCGAGATGGTCTTTGCTTTTAGTAAACACAAACTGTGAAGTATGATTTTGGTGTGGAATCTTGTTAGTCACATTTAATGTTGCACAGGAGTTGTTGTAACGTGACTGACTCCTGCTGCATATGTTTCATGCAACTTACTATAACTTGAAAACAGATTTATTAGGACTTTCTAAAGCTGACAGCAAAGAGAAATAGAATTATGCAGCACAAAAGAGGCCATTTGGCCTATTATGTCGGTACTAGAATTTTGAGAGTTATCCAACTATACTCAATTGCTTAGTCTGTCCTAATAGTCCTGGAAATGTTTCATTTCCTGCTATACATCTGTTTTCTTTTTGAAAGTTGCTGTTGAACCTGGGTCCACACACTTTTAGGGAATTCACCCAAAGCCTATTAAAAATTAATTCGCAATAATCCACCTCAGTAAAATCTGTTCTGTACTACTTATGTTATGACAGCTGTGAGATAGCCCAAAATTACTTTATTCATAAAACTTCTAAAAGGACTTCACAAATGAGTTGAAATTTGACATTACATAAAGTGAAATTTTGTTCAATTTGTTTCAGTGCAGCATTTAACACCCCAAGATGCCTTACAGATATCGACAATTACAGAGTTGGAACTGGTGTCACCTGCACAGGTCATTGCAGAGAATGAGCAGTTTTTGACTAAGTGGGTTGATGAGACCACCACCAGGAAGTAGCTTCACACCACAAATTTAACTACAAATAGTTAAAATGGACTCATTGATCCATTGACTTGCCTGGACCAGGAGGTTCTGAGCCATTATTTTAATGTTAGTAGCAAGCCAGTGGGACAGTTCGCTCTGTGCTAACGTGAAATCATAACGAGCATTTGGATTCTACAGAGTAATGCATTTTGCACGTCTGGAATCACTCAAAACAGAAAACCAACCCCCATCACCCCAGTTAGAGTGTGATGTGCATAACCAATCATCTTGTCTTTAGTTGGCCAATTTGCTACAGAATGAATATTAAATTTATCTTATGTTCAGTGACTGTTTCCAAGTTTTGGTTATCTTTGATGAGAAAGTCCCAACATTCCACATTACGCAAACTGTGCTATCTCTCTTGTGACATTGCAGCTCTTTTACATTGCCTTCATTTTTCAACTAGAAAATACAGTCATACAGTTAAGTACATAATATACTGTGAGCCCTGCATCATGTACTACTATAATTAGCTTTGTCAGGTTCTAGCCTTACAACCTTTATGCAGATAATATGATAATATGTCTTCATAACCAGATGACCTTACATGCACAATATTTCTCTCCTTATGAAGATTGCATGTCAATAAAGTAATTGACTCTCAGATGCAGTGCCAAGTGAAGATACATGATTGGGCTTTCAGAGCAGTGATGTACAATCATTATTATTCTCTGTGTCAGATATCTGCATGCAGGTTTCTGATGGTCATACAACAACAAGGCTGGGGGTTATGTATAGAGAGAAGGGAATGATATCTTCCAGTCAGATGATGTGTCCCTCTGAGTGATCTTCCTTTTCCATCAATGTGACATGAGATTTTGAGCTAACAGTTATTGGTGTTGATAGGCACACCCCATGCAGGGAGCCAAACATGGTTGTTTTGATCCCTTGTTCTTTTATTTCCATCTCTTTTCCCTGTTTTCTGTCACTATGTCATGTTAAATCATTGTTTTGTGGCAGAAGCAAGACCCTCAGGTATTGTGGTTTAAAGCTTCCAGAGGCATTAAAAAAATGAATATAATAATTCGAACCAGAAAATAGCACAGACCACTTATCAGGCTGGAAAACATCTAATAAGTGTTGTTAGTGGTTTCTGTCGGGTACAAAACCAGGCGTTCGTCCTCCAGTCATGCAGGTGTGGATTATGGTAACTGAGAGTCCCATTACAGCAACTTTAGCAGATTACTATTGATGTCTGTCACTTCACAGCTGTCAAGCTGCTTATCTGAGATGCTTTCAAAGAAGCGGAGTGTTCTGGTTCCACGTTACACTGTTGTGCAGAGAGAGAAAAATCTATACTTTGTAGACATTTCAGTGAAGCAGTTGATATAAATTCTGTTGCCCTTAGAGGGTTTAGTTAATGCGTGTGTCAAATTAATGGTTTTACTGAAGTAGCCCATTTTGAATGAGGTATGTTTGGAAATGTAACAAAAAGCAGTGCTAAAATTTATATCCTCAGGTTCAGAATAATTAACATGAATTGCCAAACCAATTGAAAAACGAATAAATATTAGAGTTTTGGATCTTCTACTTACAAGGTAGAGCAGCATTAGTGTTTGCTGTTGCACTGGTTATTAATGCCCAGTAGACATAATATTTTTACTTAGCAATGATATATGCAAGGAGAAAATTAATTTAATGCTCCTTGAAATGATTAGGATGAAGTGAAGTGCATGAATTTACTCTTAATTTAGTTATTTTCTCATCAGGTATTGACATTTTAATATATTATTTTGATATTATTATTATGTTGTTAGCACAATGTCATATATAAGGTTTATTAATGCATCTAGCTATCAACTAGCTAAAATATGACTTTAAGTGCAGTCCTTGCTTTGGAAAAAAAATGTCCCTGCCAGATCTGAGCACAAAATCTAGCTTGACCTTTCATTGCAGTAATAAGGAAAGGTCAATTTTTCAGAGGTATTTTTCTGCATGAGGCATTTAAACCATGGTTCTGTCTGTCCGGTCAAGTGAATATGAAAGATCCATGATGTACTTTGGAAATGAGCAAGGAACATGCATGATGTCCTGATTTATATTCATCTCTCAAACAAAACCTCCAAAAATAAAGACAGATTAAATGGTTCAGTCATTCATTTCCTAGATTTTACTGTGCCCACATTAACAACAGTCAATTAATTGCATTTCAGAAGTGCTTGATAGGATGCCAAACATTTTAGGACCCCCGAAAGCTTGATAAGATGCAAATTTATTCCTTGTTTAACTAAGCTACTTGGTTTGAATATTGAGATTCCCTAGCTGGTTACACATAATAAGTAGTTTTCAACCATTCTGAAGAGTGGGAGATGGTGGTGTGGTGGTATCGTCACTAGACCAGTAACCCAGAAAACCAGATCAATGCTCTGAGGACAAGAGGTTGAATCCCACCACAGCAGGTGAAATTTGAATTCAGTTAATAAATCTGGTGACCACGGTGTCCATTGTTGTCAAACTTTTCATTGAAGAGGAAACAACTCTTCAATGTACTTTGACGTGTCCTAGCAAGCTACTCAGTTGTAACTAACCATGACAAAGTCTGATAAACGGAATGAAACTGATAGACAGCCCAAAATTGATCACTGGGCATGGGCATGCATACACTGTCAACCCTGCAAAGTCCTCCTTACTGTCAAAGCTGAGAGAGGTGTCCTGCAGACATTGTCAAGCAATAATCTAACAATGTCAGTAAGGTAATGTTTTTGTGGGAGTGATTATGTCAAAGCATTAACTATCACCATTCTTGGATGTGTCCTGTCTCAAAAGCAGAGATAGCAATAAGGTGGTAGAGTCAGGAAGAAGTCAACATTGGAAAAAATCCTACGGAACCAGGTCAAATGCGACAAAGAAACTTTCTGATGGTTACCACATATAACTTATAAGCCCCATCCTCCAGGATGATGAATTCATTCTCCACCACTTGTTGGAAGTGCTGAGGGTGGCGAGGATACAGAATATACTCTGCATGGGGTGCTCAATGTCCATCACTAAGCGTGGCAAAGCGATACCCCTAATGACCAAGTTGGCTGAGTACTAATGGTCAAAGCATGCTGGACTGGACCTTAGATGGGTCATGAGGGAAAAACTACTTGACTATGTCCTTACTCATTTAACCGTATCAGATGCATCTGTTTATAGTAATATGGGTGGAAGCAACCACTGCATCGTCCTTGTGAAGATGAAATACCACCTTCACATTGAAGGTGCCCTCTATTGTGATGTGTGGCACCACCAACATAGATTTCAAACAGATCTAACAATTTAAGACTAGACATCCATGAGGCACTGTTGGCCATCAGCAGAAGTATTCTGACACAAGCTACAACCTCCTGGCTTGGCATGTCCTCCATTCTACCATTATCAGCAAGTAAGGGCATAAACTGTGGTTCAATGACCAGGGTGGGAGAGCATACCAGAAGCAGCAGCAGGCATACCTAAAAATGAGGAGTCAATCTGATGAAGCATTGGTTCAGGAATCTTTCCATATCAAGCAGCTTCATCAACAAATGACAGCACTAAGTGATTCCACAACAAAATGGATCAGATGTAAGCCGTACAGGGCTAACATATCCACATGTGAATGGTGAAAGACAATTAAGCAATTCACTGAAGGAGGAGGCTCCACAAACAACTCTATCCTTAATAACTTGGGAGCCAAGTACAGCAATATAAAAGAACAGGTGGATGCTGATGCTGGAAGAGACGAGTGGATGAGCTGTTTCAGCCACTTCCTGAGATCCCCAGATTCACAGAAGCCCATCTTCATCCAATTCAATGCATTCCACGTGAATTCAATAAATAGTTGGATGCTGTTAATACTGAAAAGGCCCTGACAACATTCTAGAAATCGTACTAAATACTGCTGCTCTAAAACACCAGATAAACCTTTTCCAATAGAGTTACCAGATTAAAAGGTACAATAACTAACTCAACTCCTGACTCCTCAAATCATATTCAACATCTGCAGTCCACAAGTCAGGAGTGTGATGGAATACTGCCATCGTGATGGGATGATTCCAGCTCCAATAACACTCAAGAAGGTTGATGTTATTGAGGACGAAGCAGCCCAATTAACATCTTCGATATTAAATCCCTCTATCACCGAAGACGCACTGCAACAAACTTACCAAGGTTCTCTGGACAGCATCATCCAAATCCTCAAACTCTACTACTGAGGAGGATAAGCAAAGTGGATGAAAAGGATCACTACCACCTGCAAATTCCCCTCCAAGTCCCATACCATCTTGACTTGGAATTTTTTTTTCCCTTCTTTTACTGTCATTCGGTCAAAATCCTAGAACTCCCTCCCAAATAGCATTGTGAATGTATCTACGTGTCCACGTGGACTGCAACAGTTTAAAATAGGAATACTCCAGCACCTTTTTGAGGGTATTTTGAGGTGGGCAATAAATGCTGACCTAGCCAATTGATGCCTGAAATAACTCCACAGAGGCCTGTATCTTGTCACCAAGTCAGCCTTTATTTAACATGCATAGTATTTGACACTGGGCCAACTTCCTGAGAGCCAGCTCTGAGTGAAGAGAACCCCTGATACTCCTGTTTTTTTTTTCTTTTTTTTTTGTTTAACCCCCACACTACTGCCTAACTGCGGTAGTGCTTATTTTTTCCCCAGCACCCATGGTGTGTGTGCAGGTTCACACTCCTGTTTGTTTATTTATTTATTTGTTTAACCCCCACACTACCGCCTAACTGTGGTAGTGCTTATTTTTTTCCCCAGCATCCATGGTGTGTGTGCGTGCAGGTGTGAGACACAGTGAAAGACACAAAGTGCACCAATCTTTATTCAAATTCCACCACCAGGAAGATAGGAAAACACCCAGGTGGCCAGTGACAAACACTGCCCTTCACATCAAAGGGCAGTGCTGTGTGATCAAAACAGTGAAGGGGAGGGTAGGGACTAAATCAAAATAGAGTTGGAGGGGGAGACACTCCTGTTTTTCTCTGTCAGCCAGTGCTCTCTGATTGTACCAGGTTAACAGCCCCAATCAGGAAACTCCTTTGATGTCCACCTGGCTGCCCCATTATGGTTGCCCCATGCTGATATTCTACGAATGACTGAACAAAAGCCAGAAGGTCAAAGTTTCACTTTAAATGAGTATCTCACCTGAAAGGAGAAAATTCATCTTGCCTGCCTCAACTATCAAACTGCACATATCACTTTTGTTAAATAAATTAAGACCATATCTTCTGATGTATAAGGCAGTGTTCTGGAAGAATTATTGTGTGAACTATGCTGAGCTCCATCCAATCTGCATCTGAGTGGAAGACCAGTTAGTTGGATTCTACCATGATTTATTGAAGGTGGGCAACCTTATGTTAGTAATAATTAATATGCTAAAGAGTGAATGTAATCTGTACATGGTTACTGAGATGTAATAAACTACATTTTGTTAGTTAAGACACAAGTTTCTTCTACTGACTATTCTTAATCCCCACCACAGCTCACTAAATCGCCCCTTAGATTAGTGAAGGAAGGATGATTAATCATAGCACTCTATCTCAACCAAAAATCTAACATTATTTCTTGCCAAAGGCATCACATCATGTAACATGGTAAGCAGCAGTGTGGATTTTGTTTATCTCTAAGATAGTGTAACATTCTGGGAGCAGTCTTATGTAAAGTCCAGAATGAACTTTCTGCAAAGAACTCAGAACACCCTGAAGAAAACATTTTATTTGAGAGCTGTTTTGAGAAAGGCTCAGCTAATCAGTCAGCAGCTAAATAAAGACTAGTCAGCAAATGGTCAAGGAAGCTGTGAACTGGACGGAAAAGAATGCATAGATACCTATGTGGGTAACAGTCATGCATTGGACAAAAGAAACAGAACTGAGTTGGAACTTGGCCACAAAGCAAATGGATCATCAATAGGTTGGAGCACTAAGGGAAAAGGTGCAACCTTAACGAATGTTGCACAACCCAGAGACTTCTACTTTGTTCACAAAGTTGGGAAACTTTCAGAGAAGAAGCAACGTGAGAATCCTCCATATTGTTTCCTGAAACTTGAAAGGTTAAAAAACATTTCAGAGAAAAAGTATTTGAGATTTTACAAGCTTTGAAATGTTTGAATTAATTTTTGAAGCTTGTGGAACATTATCAGTATAGTACAGAATTTTACAATTTTAAAGTATTTTAAAGCTGTATTAGAACAATTTCAGACAATGCAACAGCAATACAGAATTATCAAAAACTGGTAAATGAAGAAAAAACAGCAAAGACATGAGAAAGCTGTACAGAAATTTCAAATAAAACTATTCCTGAATTCGCAAAGACACGGTTATAGTGCTTTGGATTTAAACCAACATTGACACTGTACATATACAAAATACCTTCAAAAGCAGAAGATTTTATAATAGAGTCAGTTCTGCTATAAAGCATGCTTCTCTGACGCAGCTGAAGAATTTAGACTGTTACTTGTAGAATGCGAAATTTCCTTACCTGAATTGGCTATAATGTGATTCAGGCCCCATTAGTTTAAATGGCGTGGCTACTGTGTGATTTTCTTATAACACGAGAACGGAACTCTCATTTTAAATCAGAACTGACTGTACATAAAACTTCGTAGTAGGTTTACAGAGATGGTTCTTACAAAACACAAGATTGGGCTTCGTGGAAAAAAAATCTTCCTAAAGTACAGAATTTCTTTAAAGCTAAATGCCGAATCAAAAGCAGAAGAAGTTAATACACCACTTTATTCAAAAGGCCCTGTAGCTTATGATGCTATAAATTACCAGAAGACAAAAGTGGAGATAGACATTTTTGATGGCATTATAAAAGTTTTTGACATTTGTTGTAACTTAAGAACAAATGGAATTCTCAAATGGGCAAAATTTGAGCAGGAGAGTTCATAAATAATTTCATTAATTACCTCTACACATTAGTTGAAACCTTGGGATATGGCGTTTTCAGCAATAATTCATAAAAGTCAGAATTATTATGGGAATTGTTTGATACATCTGTGTCAGATTTATGAGAATCCAAAGAAGATCTAACTTTGTAAGTTATTCAAATCAAGATGAAATAGAGACCAGGGCAAAATATATGTTCAGCTGCTTTACAGCGATGTGGTTGACTCTTAGCTGCCCTCTGGGCAGTTATGGATCGGTAATAAATAGTGTCACCTTCATCCCATGAGTGGATTTTAAAAAAAACTCAGTGAAAGACTTTAGAGAACTTCCAAGATGAATAGTCGCATCTAAGAAAATTTTTCAATCAGAGACTCACTGACATTGCGGTCCAAGAAAATGAGCATGCTGATAGAGTGAGACAATATAGTCTGGGAGGTTTGTGAGGGAAAGAAGGATTGGCATGAGTCGGTTTGGCCAAATTGGTCATTATCTATGCTCTAAATTGTATGTAATTCTCTAAAATAAAGAAGCAATTCAAGAATTGGACAATTCAGGAAGAAAAATGGGAACTTAAAAAGGCAGGAAAATGTAAGACCCAAGTGTTGAACCAGTAGAAAGAACCAACTTGCAACTCTTGTATTGCATCACATTCTCTCGACAGTAAAAGAAGATGGATTAATTTGCATCAAAGATGTTGTAACTTAACAAGACCAATGTTGCAAATAATTCAATAACTTTTCATTCCTTCTTTCCCAGTACATTTTGAGCATGAACTTACCTCAAAATTATTTAGTCTTTACTGTATATTCTAAAGTATTAAGCAATGAAAGGCTTTACAGTTTATAGTGCATTTAAATGTGTCTTTGTTTAAATTGGCTATCACAGTTTTTGAATTTCTGATTACAGTTATTTATAAGATTTTCTCCTTCAGCGTTTCGCACACAGAAATTTTGAGAGTGCTGCTTATTTTTCCAGTTAAGTTCACATTTAAATATCAGGTTGCATGAAACTGGGTGTTGATAAACACATTTTATGATTGTATGATTATAATCTGGCCGAAATAATCATATCCATATGCTTGATTAGCTTTGGAACACAAACAGCAACTGTCTAACTCCAAATATTACATACACTTTAATTGTCCTACTTGATCTAGAGTCTATTATAAATGCTTTACATCGAAGATAATGTGATTTAGATTTAGTTGCAGTTGTGATATGAATAAAACCAGACTGCATTCATTTACAAAATTATGAATTGGCTGAAATAAGCAGTATTTATGAATGAATCATATTGCAAGGGCAGCCATTGTCAACCCAGGACATTATTTCACAATTAACTTAAAACATAAATGTGAACCATTACAATTACGTTGGTAAATAATTTACATTTATGCTTTGAACTTCATGTGGTTGAAATTTCAGAAAGTAAAATAATTAAAAATGTGATTGTAAAATATTCTGGTAACATTTCTAAGCAGGAAATCAGTCCACAATGGTATGCAGTCAAACACGCTTGACTGCTAGTTACAGATCACGTATGGTTGAATTTCTTGCTATGTCCCAAATATGGCTGCATGAAAGATAAAGTTCACCAGCAGTTCCATGTTCCCCAGTAATCCTACCTTCCTCCATTGGTTTCCATTCGGTATTGGCATCTTGCTCATCATTCCTGCAGCTAAGGGGATCAGCACTTCTGGACATTTCTGGATTCGATGTCCCGGGTAGGGTACACACTAGCACTAAAAACAAAACATTTAACATCTGTTGCAATCATATATAGTAGAGTAATGAAATAAATGTCATTAGAAGTGTGCTATTAGAGGAAATTAAACCTCTTAATTTTTTTCTAAATAGTTGCTTATTATACCATCCGTGATTGGCCGCAAGTTAACTGGTTGAAGTCAAGCAAAATAGGCAGAATCAGATGTTTCATCCATCCTGGAATACAACATTCATATAATGCCACCAATTAGCCTGTTTTTGTAGCGAACTGTACCAACAGATCTGACAGCACCTAGTTGAGAAACAAGAGCTCGGTTGCCAGGTTGTTTATTTTTTAATGGTTTGATCCAAAGCTTAGGTGGGCTCTGATGGTTTATAGTTTTGCAAGGCCATTAGTAGTTGAAAGTCATAAACCTGTCACTTAATGCTTTTAGACCCACACCCTGTCTTTGAAGTATGCATTGGCAAGGTCATAGGGTTATGAATTCAGGGCTAGACTTTTGCTGTGTTCCATGTCACTTTGGCTGCAGTACAGTAAATTCAGTCAAATGTTTAAGGCTGTTCTCCCTTCTCCCAAGACAGAGGTAGGACTCATATCACACTGGTGCCAAGCTTTTACATTCTTTTATGTCTGTGGTTAACAGTGCTTTTGATACTTGTGTTTCACTCTTGTATTAGTACCATACAGTTATGGAGCCAATCTGTGTTGTGAATTTATTGAAAATGGCATACTTCTCACATTTTGGGGCACAAATGTTTAGCAGGATAAACTGTTCCATTAAGTAATTCATATGACAAAGTTACAAATTCACAAATGCATATTAATTGCAACTGTTATGGTGCATTAACCTGGATGGCCTCAAGTAAGCTGGAAATTCTCTTGTAGGAATTGAAAATTCATAACTTGGCATTTGGTATGAAAAAACTGCACGAGAATTATGCCTTGACTTTGTTAAAAGCTCTAGCAGTGAACTGGACACCTGATTACTTCCAATGTATCCTTTGTAAGCTTGGGATTTAATTCTTGTTGTAATATTTGAATCTAGATTCCTTTTGTTGGGTCAGTGAATTCTCTCAAAATCCTGCAGCATCAATTTTCTTTCTAAATATTTGATCTGTTGAGAGGTAACAATTACAGGTTCCTAATTAAATAGAAGAGTGTAAAATGAAAACCTTTGAGGAGAAAAATGTTGTGTGTCATTTCTCTCTACCAATTGTGATGTGCTGGAGGTCAGAGAGTTAAACAGGTCTGGATCATGACTTCAAATTAAAGACACTAAACTTGACACAGGAGCATCTGTTTGAGTACTGGCAGACAGCTTGCCATGGCAGAAGTATATAAGAGGTAGAGCAGGTAACATAAAACTCCTCGGTCCAGGAGGTACAGAGCTTCAGGTGCATGGACAAAACACCATGAAGCACAGTTACAAAGCAAAAGATAATTAAACATTATATTCATCAGAATAATATCTGGTTGGCATGGATAAGTTGGACAGAAGAGTCTGTTTCCATGCTGCACATCTCTATGATTCTATCTGACAATGGAACCCAATTTATCTGCAGAGAATGTAAGGGATTCACTGAAAGGTATGGGTTCAAGGTCATCATCACAGACATTATAACATAAATATATACAGGTTTGTGGAAGGGTGTGTCCAATCAGGCAAGATGTGGAGGTGCCAGTGTTGGACTGGGGTGGACCAAGTTAAAACATTGTCTCACAACACCAGGTTCTAATCCAGCAGGTTTATTAGGAAGTACTAGCTTTTGGAGTGCTGCTCCTTCATCAGGTAGCTGTGGAGGAGGATCATAAGATACAGAATTTATAGCAAAAGAATCTTATGATCCTGCCCGATGAAGGAGCAGCACTCCAAAAGCTAGTACTTCCAAATAAACCTGTTGGACTATAACCTGATGTTGTCTAATTTTTAACTCAGTCAGGCAGGAGCACTGTCATCAAATACCAGGAGACAAAAGATGATCAAAAAATTGCCTTATTGACTCCCCAGTCAACACCACTGACATGAAATCATCTACAGGGCAATTGCATGGAAAAAGGTATTCAATAGTTTGACCAAGTAAGATACTCCCTTCAAGGAAAAAGTAATACAAAAGCTCATTGATGCCCAGATAGGAGGCAATTATAATTTCAACAAGCAGCTCAAATAATTTCCTGAGCTATTGAAACAATGGGCTATACATGTACAGGATCCAATCATGAAAACCTGGGAACTAACATAACTTGTTAATGAAGCGGAGATTCAAAGGTAGATATGGAGACAGAAACAGGCGAGCAAATGAGAAGAAACATATCTCATTTCTCTCTCCACCATGGGAGGTGGAAAAGCAGAAAAGGTCTAAACATACCAGCAACAACATCACTAGCAAGTGACACAATATTAGCAACATTTAGGACAACATCCAT
Organism: Chiloscyllium plagiosum; assembly: GCF_037043375.1. NCBI lineage: Eukaryota > Metazoa > Chordata > Chondrichthyes > Orectolobiformes > Hemiscylliidae > Chiloscyllium > Chiloscyllium plagiosum. Next base: position 16,106,645 of record NW_028270181.1, on the reverse strand, counting down.
ATCATCAGGAGCATCACTCTCAGCACAGCTGGAGATGTGTGTCAACTCCATCCGCCCCTCAACTCCCTGGAGAACAATGAATACCTAATGTACAAAGTGAAGGTGCAATATCCTACCATTAAAGTGATACTGTGAATAATGGTTTTGTTTAAAAAAAACAGAAAGGACTCTGAAAGGAGTTGGCTTATTTATAAAATTCAGTTGTTAATCTCTAGTTTGTAAAAGTTCATAATTGGAACATTCGATTAGTTAGGAGGATTAATTAATAAAAATTAATTATTTTGTTTGAGGAAAGAGGGGTTTATGTAGTTATAGAGTCATAGAGATGTACAGCATGGAAACAGACCCTTCTGCCTAACCCGTCCATGCCGACAAGATATCCCAACCCAATCTAGTCCCCCTGCCAGCACCCGGCTCATATCCCTCCAAATCCTTCCTATTCATATACCCATCCAAATGCCTCTTAAATGTTGCAATTGTACCAGCCTCCTCCACATCCTCTGGCAGCTCATTCCATACACGTACCACCCTCTGTGTACCCCATAGGTCTCTTTTATATCTTTCCCCTCTCACCCTAAACCTATGCCGTCTAGTTCTGGACTCCCCGACCCCAGGGAAAAGACTTTGTCTATTTATCCTATCCATGCCCCTCATAATTTTGTAAACCTCTATAAGGTCACCCCTCAGCCACCGAAGCTCCAGGGAAAACAGTCCCAGCATGTTCAGCCTCTCCCTATAGCTCAAATCCTTCAACCTGACAACATCCTTGTAAATCTTTTCTGAACCCTTTCAAGTTTCACAACATCTTTCTGATAGGACGGAGACCAGAACTGCATGTAATATTCCAACAGTGGCCTAACCAATGTCCTGTACAGCCACAACATGAGCTCCCAACTCCTGTACTCAATACTGTGACCAATAAAGGAAAGCATACCAAACGCCTTCTTCACTATCCTATCTACCTGTAACACCACTGTCAAGGAGCTATGAACCTGCACTCCAAAGTCTCTTTGTTCAGCAACACTCCCAAGGACCTTACCATTAAGTGTATAAGTCCTGCTAAGATTTGCTTTCCCAAAATGCAGCACCTCGCATTTATCTGAATTAAACTCCATCTGCCACTTCTCAGCCCATTGGCCCATCTGGTCAGGATCCTGTTGTAATCTGAGGTAATTGTCTTCGCTGTCCACTATACCTCCAATTTTGGTGTCTTCTGCAAAATTACTAACTGTACCTCTTATGCTCGCAAACAAACCATTCATGTAAATGACAAAAAGTAGAGGACCCAGCACCGATCCTTGTGGCACTTCACTGGTCACAGGCCTCCAGTCTGAAAAACAACCCTCCACAACCACCCTCTGTCTTCTACCTTTGAGCCAGTTCTGTATCCAAATGGCTATTTCTCAGTGAGATCTAACCTTGCTAACTATGGGGAACCTTGTCAAACGCCTTACTGAAGTCCATATAGATCACATCTACTGGTCTGCCCTCATCAATCCTCTTTGTTACTTCCTCAAAAGCTCAAATCAAGTTTGTGAGACATGATTTCCCACGCACAAAGCCATGTTGACTATCCCTAATCAGTCGTTGCCTTTCCAAATACAGTAGCGCCTCGACATACCAATGACCCCGTTCACGAACAAATCAGTTTACGAACAGGATTGTACGTAAAATATTGTTTCAACGTACGTACGAAATTCAAGGTACGAACGCAAAAAGCCCGTGTGCGACCACGTGGTTTAATTGTTCTGCTTTGCTACGTGCTTGTAGAACGCAAAAGCTCTTGGGCCCCTCTGTCCAAGCATTCTTACGCTATCCGAACAATGGGAAAAATTGATTCAGTTTGCGAACTTTTCGTTCGCGAACCGGGTCCTGGAACGGATTAAGTTCGTAAGTCGAGGCGCTACTGCACATGTACATTCTGTCCCTCAGGATTCCCTCCAACAACTTTCCCACCACCGAGGTCAAGTTCACTGGTCTATAGTTCCCTCGCTTGTCCTTACCACCTTTCTTAAACATGGCACCACATTTGTCAACCTCCAGTCTTCCGACACCTCACCTGTGACTATCGATGATACAAATATCTCAGAAGGAGGCCCAACAATCACTTCTCTAGCGAGTTCTCGGGTACACCTGATCAGGTCCTGGGGATTTATCCACTTTTAACCGTTTCAAGACATCCAGCACTTCCTCCTCTATAATATGGACATTTTGCAAGATGTCACCATCTATTTCCCTACAGTCTGTATCTTCCATATCCTTTTCCACAGTAAATACTGATGCAAAATATTCATTTAGTATCTCCCCCTTTTTCTGCAGCTCCACACACAGGCCGCCTTGCTGATCTTTGAGGGGCCCTATTCTCTCCCTAGTTACCCATTTGTCTTTAATGTATTTGTAAAAACTCTTTGGATTCTCCTTAATTCTATTTGCCAAAGCTATCTCATGTTCCCTTTTTGCCCCCCTGATTTCCTTCTTAAGTATACTCCTACTTCCTTTATACTCTTCTGAGGATTCACTCGATCTATCCTGTCTATACCTAACATATGCTTCCTTCTTTATCTTATCCAAACCCTCAATTTCTTTCGTCATCCAGCATTCCCTATACCTACCAGCCTTTCCTTTCACTCTAACAGAAATATACTTTCTCTGGATTCTCGTTATCTCATTTCTGAAGGCTTCCCATTTTCCAGCCGTCCCTTTACCTGCGAACATCTGCCCCCAATCAGCTTTCAAAAGGTCTTGCCTAATACCATCAAAATTGGCCTTTCTCCAATTTAGAACTTCAACTTTTAGATTTGGTCTATCCTTTTCCATCATTATTTTAAATCTGATAGAATTATGGTCGCTGGCCCCAAAGTGTTCCCCCACTGACACCTCAGTCACCTGCCCTGCCTTATTTCCCAAGAGTAGGTCAAGTTTTCCTACTAGTCACCCTCTCTAGGTACATCCACATACTGAATCAGAAAATTCTCTTGTACGCACTTAACAAATTCCTCTTCATCTAAACCCTTAACACTATGGCAGTCCCAGTCTATATTTGGAAAGTTAAAATCCCCTACCATAACCATCCTATTATTCTTACAGATAGCTGAGATCTCCTTACAAGTTTGTTTCTCAATTTCTCTCTGACTGTTAGGGGGTCTATAATACAATCCCAATAAGTTTATCATCCCTTTCTTATTTCTCAGTTCCACCCAAATCACTTCCTGGATATTTCCGGGAATATCCTCCCTCAGCAGCTGTAATGCTATCCCTTATCAAAAATAATAGGAAGTGCTATAGAAACTGGAAAACTGAGAAAGAAAATCTGATATCGTGGTTCAAGTCCAGTGACCTTTCACAAGAAAGGAAAGCAGCTGGGAAAGGATGGTGTTTATGCTGATGATAGGGTTAGAGTTTGTTGGTAGGGGAGGGGATGAGTAGGAGGAGTGACCGGCATGGTGGCTCAGTGGTTAGCAATGCTGCCTCTCAGTGCCGGGGACCCCAATTCAATTCCACCCTCAGGTGACTGTCTGTGTGGAGTTTGCACATTCTCCCCGTGTCTGCGTGGGTTTCCTTCAGGTGCTCTGGTTTCCTCCCACAGTCCAAAAATGTACAAGGTGGATTGGGCCATGCTAATTTGCCCATAGTGTCCAGGGATGAGCAAGCTGGGTGGATTATTCATTGGAAATATAGGACTCCAAGGATAGGGTAGGAGGGGTGGGTTTGGATGGGATGCTCTTCGGAGCAGTGATGTAGACCTGAATGGCCTGCTTCCACACTGTGGGAGTTCGATGAGTGTGTAGTGACAGTGCTAAGAGAGGAAAAAGAAGAGCCAAAGAGATAGCTGCTGTTAAGCCGAGAGGGTGATAATGGCTAATGAGAAGAGTGAATGGTTGAAAATGGGTTGGATGCTGGGAGCTACCCATACAAAAACTAGGGTTGTTAGGGTAGGTAACAAATGTGGAGGAGGGTGTTCACGATCCATGTTCATGTTATGTAGTTCTGTTGGTTATGGAGAATTGGGAACTGGTTAGTCTGTGGGCGTGGGTCCAAAAATGCAGTATTTCTGCATTGAGTTGCAAATTTGTCTCCCAGCTACAAAAAGAGCAGCAAGAAATACACTGAATGAAGCTGCAGTGGTTGAGTCTAAAGTACAATTATTTCTAACTATCAGCAACCATAAGACGTAACAATCCCTTGGATGCAATGATGGCAATTGGCTCGGGATGTCTAGGCTTTAGAACTGACTTGTGTAGATTATAGGCTGGCTCTCCTTCCTCTCTTTCAATTTCAAATGTATTTATTTTGGGGCTATGCTTGCAAGTCTTTCTGTCAAAACGATCTCAACTTCAGGGTCTCAGAACTGACCCAATGTTTGTGTTTTCAGTATTTCAGTCCCAGGCTCCACAATCAGACATGATTTATTTGTTACTGTTACATTTTGGACAGTATTTTTGTGATTTGTTTAGATTTCTGTCAAGGCAGCGACATTTTCTTGGCTTTAGAAAGCTCCTTGGAAAGATTTTGTGTATGAAGCACAGTGCGGCAGGTATATTTTAGAATAACTTTATAATTGTAAAGATGATGGATAGAATAAAACTTTACTCTCAAATATAGAGTATCAATTAATAATATACCAAGCTGCCTCAAAAGTAAATACAGATGCATGATTTGGTGAATGAAACTATTCATACTGATTACTATATACAGGATGTCACACTAGTAGCCAAGCATTACAGGAGTTCTTTTGCAAGTACAAATGACCCATAACTCACCTGTGACAAGGTTATGAAGTTTCTCTCACAAGTAAAATAATCTTTGCAATTCACCCACATCAGTGGTATATTATTTAGAGAGGTATTCAGTATAAAATGTACTGAATTTAGCCTATGGCCAATGCTGTGTGTGTGTGTGTGTGTGTGTGTGTGTGTGTATTTGTCCAATTACCCCTATCCATGCTCAATTCCTGACCGCATCTGGATCCTTGTGCTGATAGCTGCATGAATAAATCAATGATGATTCTTTTGGGAGAAGTTGATAACGTGTCTGCCACTTTGTTGCATCTTCTCTTGCAATTGGAGTCAGTATAGGTGGAAGTCAGAAACAGAAAAGGAGCAGTCACTTTATTGGGAGTTTTCTACAGACCCCAATAGCAACAGAGGAACAGATCGGGAGACAGATTTTGGAAAGGTAGAGAAGTAAAAGGGTTGTTGTCATGGGTAATTTTAACTTCCCTAATCTTGATTGGAACCTCCTTAGTTCAAACAGTTTGGATGGAGTAGTTTTTGTCAGGTGTGTCCAGGAAGGGTTCCTGACTCAATATGTAGATAGGCTGACTAGAGGGGAGGCCATTTTGGATTTGGTGCTTGGCAAACCAGACCAGGTAACACATCTCTTGGTGGGAGAGCATTTCAGTGATAGTGATCACAACTCCCTGACCTTTACTATAGTCATGGAGAGGGATAGGAGCAGATGATATGGGAAAGTATTTAATTGGGGGAGGGGGAAATTACAATGCTATTAGGCAGGAACTGGGGCACCTAAATTGGGAACAACTGTTCTCAGGGAAATGCACAACAGAAATGTGGAGTTGTTTAGAGAGCACTTGCTGGTAGTGCTGGATAGGTTTGTCCCACTGAGACAAGGAAAGGATGGTAAGGTGAAGGAACCTTGAGTGACGAGGGATGTGGAATATTCCTGATGAAGGGCTTATGCCTGAAACGTTGACTCTCCTGTTCCTCAGATGCTGCCTGACATGCTGTGCTTTTCCAGCACCACACTTTTAACTCTGATCTCTAGCATCTGCAGTCCTCACTTTCTCCAAGGGATGTGGAATATCGAGTCAAGAGGAAAGAGGAAGCTTACTTAAGATTGAGGAGGCAAGGATCAGACAGGGCTGTAGAGGGTTACAAGATAGCTAGGAAGGAACTGAAGAATGGACTTAGGAGAGCTAGAAGGTGGTATGAAAAAGCTTTAGTGGGTCAGAATAAGGAAAACCTTCAGGCATTCTACGCTTATGTGAGAAACAGTAGGATGGCCAGAGTGAGGGTAGGACTGATCAGGGCTTGTGGCGGGAACTTGTGCCTGGAGTTGGAGGAGGTAGGGGAGGTCCTTAATGAATACTTTGCTTCAGTATTCGCGACTGAGAGGGACCTTGACGTTTGTGATCACAGTGTCAAAGAGGCTGATATGCTCGAGCAGGTTGATTTTAAGAAGGAAGATGTGCTGAAAAGTTTGAAAAACATAAGGACAGATAAGTCCATTGGGCCAGACAGGATATACCCAAGGTTAGTACAGGAAGTAAGGGAAGAGATTGCTATACCTTTGGTGATGATCTTTGCATCCTCACTGTCCACTGGAGCAGTGCCAAATTATTGGAGGGTGGCAAATGTTATTCTCTTGTTCAAGAAAGGGAATAGGGATATTCCTTGGAATTACAGACCAGTCAGACTTAAGTCTGTGGTGGGCAAATTATTGGAGATGATTCTGAGAAACAGGATTACTTGGAAAAACCTTACTTTGTGAGGGGTAGATCATATCTCAAAGCCTTATTGAATTCTTTGAGGATGTGACAAAACACATTGAAAGTAGTTAAAAATCACACAACACCAGGTTATAGTTCAATAAGTTTAATTGGAAGCACACTAGCTTTTGGAGCGATGCTCCTTCATCAGGTGATCACTATCACCTGATGAAGGAGCGTCGCTCTGAAAGCTAGTGTGCTTCCAATTAAACCTGTTGGACTATAACCTGGTGTTGTGTGATTTTTAACTTTGTATACATAGTCCAACACCAGCATCTCCAAATCATTGAAAGTAGAGTAGTGGATGTGGTGTATATGGATTTTAGCAAGGTGTCTGATAGGTTCCCCATTTTAGGCTCATGCAGAAAGTAAAGAGGCATGGGATACAGTAAAAGCTGACTGTCTGGATACAGAATTGGCTGGCTTATAGAAGACAGAGGGTGGTGGTAGATGGAAAGTATTCAGTCTGCCATACGGTGACCTGTGGTGTTCCGTAGGGATCTGTTCTGGGACCTCTGCTCTTTGTGATTTTTATAAATGACTTAGATGAGGTTGTTGAAGGGTGGGTTAGTAAGTTTGGTGAAAACACGTGGTTGGTGGAGTTCTGGATAGTGTGGTGGGGTGTTGTAGGTTGCAACGGGACAGTGGCAGGATGCAGAATTGGGCTGATAAGTGGCCGATGGAGTTCAATCCGGAAAAGTGTGAAGTGAAAGTTTGAATTTGAATACAGGAAACAGGGTAAAAAGTAGGATTCTTGGTAGTGTGGGGGAACAGAGAGATCTTGGGATTTAGGTCCATAGATCCCTCAAAGTTGCCATCCAAGTTGATAAGATTGTTAAGAAGGCATATGGTGTGCTGGCTTTCATTAACAGGGAGTTTGAGTTTAAGAGCCCCGAGGTTATGCTGCAGCTCTAGAGAGCCCTGGTTAGACCACAATTAGAGTATTGTGTTAATTTCTGGTCGCCTCATAATAGGAAGGTTGTGGAAGCTTCAGAGAGAATGCAGAGGAGATTTAGCAGGATGCTGCCTGGACAAGGGGGCATGTCTTATGAAGAAAATATGAGCGAGCTAGGGCTTTTCTCATTGGAATGAAGAAGAATGAGAGGTGACTTGATAGAGGTGTACAAGATAATGAGAGATATAGGTAGAGTAGATAGCCAGAGACTTTTTCCCAGGGCAGAAATGGGCATCACAAGGGGGTATAATTTTAGTGATTGGGGGAAGGTTTAGGGGCAATGTCAGGGGTCAGTTATTTGTACAGAGAATGGTGGGTGTATGGAAAGCACTGCCAGCAGTGGCAGTAGAGTTCGAGACATTAGGGACATTTAAGTGACTCTTGGATAGGCACATGAATAATAGTGCAACGAAGGGTATGTAGGTTAGTCTGATCTTAGGCTAGGATAAAAGGTCAGCACAATATCGAGGGTTGAAGGACCTGTCCTGTGCTGTACTGTTCAATGTTCTAATTACAGCCCAGATCTTCCTTGAACCAAACATTTGGTACAGCAACAACATCATGATCAGATCTTTTGATTCTGGTCAGACTTACTTCGGATAGAGGAGTTAACAGTGAGAAGGATGAATAGCCAAGGTATTTTCCCCAGGATGGTGGAGTCCAAAACTAGAGGAAACAGGTTTAAGGTAAGTGGGGAAAGATTTAAAAGGGATCTGTGGGGTAACTTTACGATACAGAGGATGGTGCGTGTGTGGATCGAGCTGCCAGAGAAAGGCTGGTACAATTACAACACTTAAAAGGCATCAGGATCCATATATGAGTATGAAGGAATTTCAGAGATCTTGACCAAATGCTGGCAAATGGGACTAGATTACTTTAGGATATCTGGTTGGCATGGACGAGTTGGACCAAAGGGTCTGTTTCTGTGCTATACATCCCAATGCCTCTAGACCAGAAACCTTCCCAGCTGAAACCATCTGGTACACTCCAAGAATCCACACAACCTGCAGCAAGAGTAGAGTGATGTTGCAGCTACACCTCTTTTTCATGACAATTATTATCTTATTCTATAATTCAAAACTTCTGAAACCACCTTTTACCTTTACCTTTTCTCAGTAGCTGTGAATGTGTATGGTAAGTAACAGATTGGGGAGCAGATGAGTGAGGAGGGTAGGATACCAGGTGGGTGAAGGTGTTTGGTGCCAGGTGGGTAAGAGATTAATGAAAACAACAAATGCTGGAGATCAAAGAGGGTCAGACAACGTCTATGGAGAGATAGCAAGCTAACATTTCGAGTCCTGAACCCTTCAGAGTACAGGGAAGAGATTAGGATAGCTGGTGAACAGAAATGCTTAGAGTACATTGGGGTGGGAATCTAGGGTCGTGTTGGATACAGGTTCGGGAGGTGTGCATGTCATGTCCAAGTAGGAGTCTCAGGTGGGGGTATAGGGGTGGAGGGAAGGGGGTGGGGGAGGGAGGTGGTCAAGAGTTTAGTTGCATCTGGCTGTGGAGTGGTTGTAAGGCTGATAGAGAGGCTTGGGCTGTGGAGTGACCTGGGAGGTCAGTTCAGGTGCAGTAAGGGAAAAATGTCGTCGGGTCAGTGAGATTTAGGTCCAGACAGAGTCAAGCAACCACTCAGGTAGGGTGGGATGGTGTGTCTGGTTTCACTGAAATGTGCTTCTGTTCCACTGTGTCACTTGCAATGGATTTCTAACAAAACTGAAGACTGCAAGGATGCTGTAAACCATGCAGAAATGCTGCAAAATTGCAGCCATTATCTCTTATTGGTTTTGGCTCTGACTGATTCAGAGCAGGTGGTAGAAAAGCCCTGGAATCTTTATCATTTGGCACTGTTTCAGTGTAGGTGGTAGAATTTGAAAGACAAACTCATAATGTACTTTTAAAGTTGTATAGATTGTACAGGGAAGTAAATCATTTTGAATTTAAATCCATTTTAAACTAGAAATTATACTCCATCATGAGATTAGTCAGGTAGGTTAATGAAGTACAGAACAGGCAAGTTGACATTTAAAAATTGGCTTTTTAAGTGGGAAGAAACTTGGTTCTGTACATTAATAACAGTAAATAGCTCCTGCAATAACCAAATGTGTCACCCTGTTGTAGCAAGCTTACAAAACATTTTTTTGAGTGGGTTTTGCTTACTTGTAATCGAGGGTCAAAATCTGAAGAAACCACGTATTCAGAAAAACCGAGAGAAACCAAGAAACTGAGAGTCAATATTCAGTCACAAAAATCACTAAGCTCTCAGCAATGCATGTGTCAATCAGGACCAGCCAATAGATCATGTAGGAATATGCAAATGAAAATCGTTTTGCATTGTAGAATGTGGCATTCCATAAGGCAAAAGTAGAAATCACTGCCATATATGGTTGTAGGGGTGTTACTTTCATTCTAAAGAACAAATTGAAGAGCATGCTCAGTAGAGCAAAACCCTCTCCTAAACTGGCTTAATTAAATGTTAAACAGTTCTTCCATGAGGCATTTTCCCTGACTGGTGATTTCCCCTCAACTCCAAACTGAGAAAAGGAAATATTTTTATTAAGAGTTTCCACTCACTTTCCAATCCATATCCAATGACCCACTCTGAAAATTGTTCTTAGAATTTGACAGCTATGAAACAAATCTGCAATCTTTAAAAAAAAAAGGTCAATTCATCCTATCTCCTCATGTTAGAACATTTCCAGAATCTGGATCTGGATCACCACCAAAAAACTGATCAGTTCTTCCTTGATCTAAAGGTAATGATCCCAAATATCACTGGACAAGTCAGATCCCAGTCTGAAATTTGGAGTGATGGACCATTTTTTAGTTTGTTAACATAATTGGGTGGTCTTTCACTGAAATATAGAGACAAAATGATTCTCATTTGGTTACAACAAAGAAACAGACATTTATTACATAAAAACAACAAATCAAACTACTTATATAGCAAACACAATTTGAAGAATTCAAAACATGACAAAGCAAATTATTTTTCTGTTCCCTGTCTCTTACGATCTTATTGAAAAAAAAACTTGGTCTTTACTCTGATCTCATTTTGCAGTGTTGCACTATTTGTAACTTTTCACACTTGTTCACAATTTCCAATGGGATGATTGGTTTTACTTCACTGTTTCCTTTTCATATTTGGTGGCTCAGTGGTTAGCACTGCTGCCTCACAGCGCTGAGACCCAGGTTCGATTCCAGCCTTGGGCAACTGCCTGTGTGGAGTTTGCACATTGTTCCCATGTCTGCGTGGGTTTCCACCGGGTGCTCCAGTTTCTTCCCACAGTCCATAGATTTGCAGGTTAGGTGAATTGGCCAGACTAAATTGTGTTCAGGGGTGTGTCGATTAGATGCATTAGTCAGGGGAAATGTAGAGTAAGAGGGTAGGGGAATGGGTCTGGTTGCCTAACTCTTCACAGGGTCAGTGTGGACCTGTTGGGCCAAATGACTTATTTCCACATTGTAGGGATTCTATGATACCCATCGCAACACCATCAGTTTACAGTATCTATGTGCCAGAGAGAGAGAGAATTTCCTCCTCTATCACATCAATAGGATTAACTTATCTATTTTTTCAATTCCTGGCCTTGAGAGCTTCATGTCGTCTTCCTTGATTATTCACACAACTGACATTAAACCTTCTTAGCTTCAACTAACCCTTTACGGGTTCTTGTAGAACATTTCTTGTCTGGAATTATTAAACTAAAACCCTTACACTTATGTAGCCGAAAAACCTGTTAAGAACCTTTAGGTTAACTTGGTTGGCTGGATGGCTAATTTGCAATGCAGAGTAATGCCAACAGCATGGACTCAACAGCTGATATTACCAAAAAGGACTCTCCTTCTCCCCTTGCCTGAGGTGTGGGCACTTTCAAAGTAAAACCACCTACAGTCATCTCTTTCTAATGACAGAGCAACCCTTAAGGTCCAGTAGGACAAATTTTAATTTTTTAAATGATGTGGAAGTGCCGATGTTGGACTGGGGTGGGCACCCGACACCAGGTTATAGTCCACCAGGTTTATTTGAAATCACAAGCTTTCGGAGCACTGCTCCTTCGTCAGGTGAAGTGATGCTCCGAAGCTTGTGATTTCAAATAAACCTGTTGGACTATAACCTGGTGTCGTGTGACTTCTGACCTAGTTTTTAAATGTTATGAGACTGGAATGGTGAATTTTATGTAATAGATGCAGATTTCTGTTTGATAAATTGCTATAGTTATACCTTTTCCAGATCATTATAAAAATTGACTCTTAGAGCTACTACAAACCTTGGCGCTAGTTTGAAATTAATAGTGATTGTGGGTGATTATCATTTTCAGATTTTTATAGAATATAAGAGATTACACCAACATGACCATTTCATTGCCCCTAGGCAGTAATATGTGCAGTGCTGATTTTTTTTTGGATTAAATAATGAAATAAATTTAATAATAACCCCCATAATGGAAACATGTTGAGCTCAGTGAGATGAAAGAGCTCCGAACAGATCATTATTTGATGGTGATGGACTATTACTGAACTGCTGTTAGTAATTACAAATGGAGTACAGTTCTGTCCTATTCCAGAAAGAGTATGACATATTTCAGTTCATACTGCATGTCGTTTCACCATATATAGAGACTTTCCTTTGGGGGTTTAAATATTTGAAATCCAGTATTCATTCCGCATGGTGCCTTTGAGTTCTGGCTGTTTATGAAGGCCAAAACAAAGTTAGGGAGGTCACAAAAATCTTCTGGGGGGAGAAAAAAAAGAGTCCTGGAACAGGAGATGGACAATGTTCAAATATTATTTTGGCTTTAATATTGGTACGTATTTGTAACTGGAAAAGAATGTTGCAAATATTATTTATATTAAAAGCAGAATTAAGTAATGTGTTCATGATGTTTTGTTCGGCTTTGCATGTGGAGCCTTGTCTACCTAGTCCCATTGTTGAATAGGAGTGCTTTTCATTTATTTTCTTAAACCCCCTCAAATATAGTTGGCATCTCCAGCTCTAGTAACATTCCATGGACACCATGATAAGTCATTCAGCTTCCATTCTTCATGTGTGATCCTGAACATCAGATTAATGACTTGAGGTGCTATTGACATGAGGTTTGATCCTTGCCAGACACATGCATGATCTAGCAAGATTGTGGTTAGAAATGGAACTTTGCGCAACTTGTTTTTCTCTTTGATTGACTGTCTGGAAACTCGTTTTCCTTAATTAGCTGGGCTGAGATTAGATAACTTCGTACAAATCAGGGAGCCAATCCGGCACCGTTTATCTTGGTAGCATACCACAAATATATTTACTTTTTGAACAGTTAGGCCATTTTTCCAATACAATACAATAAAACAATACAATACAGCACAGGAACAGGCCCTTTGGCCCACCAAGCCTGCGCTGATTTAGACCCATTACTTATTACTGACATGCAGTTTCTATCCCTCTGTTCATCTCCGGTTCATGAGTTTATCAAGATATGCCTTAAACATCGCTAACATGGCTGCTTCCACCACCTCCGCTGGCAATTTGTCAAATTAATCCACTGCATTATTTCACCCCTGTTTCCTTCCTTTGTTAACATTATTTTTTCAGCCGCGTCATCTATGCCGAACCTTAATTGGCATTGAAGTAAGTCACTTGAGATCATATCCATGCTAATAACAACTAATGTATAAATTGGGAGTTGGAATTTATAAAAAACATTCCATGAATACTAAGCTGTGCAGTTGTGAGTAAACCTCAGTCAGTTTGTTTCCTTTAAATCATTAGACCTCTAATCTACTCCTTTGACAAGTTTTCTCAATTAAATCAATAGTCATGATATATATTTATTTTTATTGATGTTTATTTTTCTAATTGGCTCCATGAAAGTTAATGTTTTTGGGATGGGTTGAAAGAGGAAAATTAATTTTGAAAATGGAAAAACTAACAGCACGTTACTTGCACACCCAACCAATAGCTCAAAAGAGCGAAAGTGGTAACAGTGCTTTACTATAGCAATAAATTATCCAAGAATAGTGCTTGTTGATTTTAGAGTTCTGACCCTTGACATTGTATACTCTGTTAGAGTAAAAAAAAAATTGCAGATGCTAAATACAAATTAGACAAGCAGGAGGCTGGGAGAAACAGCACGCCAGGCAGCATCAGGAGGTGGAGAAGTCAACGTTTCGGGTGTAACCCTGCTTCAGGACTGGGGGGTTCGGGGGAGCTTCACATAAAGGGGAGGGGGGACAGAATGGTGAGACATTGATAGGTGAACACAGGTGGTGGGTACTCTTGTTCTCTCTCTGACATGTCCATCCTCAGCCTCCTCCATTGCCACAATGAATCAGACTGTAAATTGGAGGAACAACACTTTATCTTCTGCCTGGGCAGCCTACAGCCCGGAGGACTCAATATTGAGTTTCCTAATTTCAAATAACCTTCCCACCCATCCCCCAAATCCCTTTCCAGCCCCCAACCTCCCCCCCCCCCCCCCCCCCCCCCCCCTCTGTTCCAACCAACCGGATTGAACCCATCCATTGACCAACCAGGTCGTACCAAGCACCTGTGTTCACCTATCAATACCTCACCACTCTGCCCCTCTCCCCACCCAAAACCCTCCCAAACTTCCCCCTTTATTTGCAGCTCCCCTATCACAACTCCAATCCAGAGGAAGGGTTATAATGAAAATGTTGATTGTATATTCTGTGCTTGTAGTCCAGGAATGAAGTATTAAATGTGGTGTCTGGCATGTGTGTTGGATATCTGCCATTCTGGAAAAGGTTCTGGTATAAAAATCAGAATCCATGTCTGATACTGTTGTTCAGCTCTTTGCATGTACAAGTACATCTTTAGAAAATGTGTTGCAATTGCTGGCAGCAAGTATCATGTACACTTCACTTTATATTCTCATGCATTTTAATAGAAAGCCAGTGGCTAAGCTTTTATTCTTTGACTGACTTTATTGTGTAGCTGAGAGCCATGTGACATTGATATTTCATAGAATTGCCTAATAAAAATAGCTACCTATGAGATGGTGCATTATAAGCTAAGGGGAGATATGAAGTTGGCATTTGGATCAGAGTAGACAGAGTTGAAGTAGGGCCAGGTGGAAATGGGCATCCTGCAGTTTATAAAGGGATTTGCTTATATAAAGTTGGGGCCTGCGGTCGGAGCATCCAATCTTGGGGAAAGCAGCATGTGCAGGTTGATCAATGAGCAGAGAAACAAAGCTGACGAAATTCAGGTTGTGGACTGGACCTTGTTAGATCTTAGAGTGGCAGAAGGGTTTGGGATATAGTATAGGATGAATAATGCCTTTGTGATGGAGAAATGTTGATTTACAAACTCTCTTCCTACTGTCACTGCAAGCAAGCATGCAGGTACAGAAAACAATTAGGAAAATTGTTTGTTGGACTTCATTGCAAAAGGGTTTGAGTATGGGAGCAAAGATGTTTTACTGCAGCTGTACAGGCCTTGGTGAGACCATACCTAGAGTATTGTATGCAGTGGTGGTCTCCTTACCTTGGAAAGCAGAAAGAGAGAATGCAGCAAAAATTCACAAGACTAGGAAAACATAGACTGAAATGAGACATAGTGGAACTCTGTAAAATTCCAGTCTGAACAATCAAAATTCAGTGTCAAGAAATGTGAAGTAAAGGATCAGTGGTAGTTGAAGGCCAAGAAAGTTCAGATTAAATGGAAAAACTGTACAGGGCCAATGATGGGTAGAGGTTCTGCATATGTGTAAGGTAAGGTCACCTCATGTCACAGGCAACAGTTATTGTAGCTCAATCAAGCATTTTGTATTGTTGAAGACTTTTCCTTTACAATCAATATTGTTACCATTCTCATATTTTCTTTTAAAAGAGGAGATTAATGAACCAGTCAGCTGCAAAAGGTTTGACTTGTACAGAGAACACAGAAATGTGACAGCGGAAATGTGATACAATGACATGAAATGTACACAAATAGAATGCTTTTATTATATTACAAGCAGATCGCCCATGCGTTGCATCTGTCACATAAGTAGCAAACTGTAAAAGGGAGTATTACAATTTTTTAGGGGTTTCAGAGGAGCCACACCAGGAGCATTGCACACAGTTTTGGTTTCCAGCTCTGAGGAAGGATATATTTGCTTTGCAGGCAGTACAGCATAACACTAATTGCTTCCTGGGTTAAGGGTTGTCCAACAATGAGCGGCTGAGTGAATTAGGTCTATATTGACTGGAATTTAGAAGAATAACTGATTCTGATGTGTTTGACTGAGAATTTGTTTTCCCAGGCTGGGGAATCTGGGACACAGAGGGTGTAGGCTGCATTCAGAAGGTTGTAAACATTTAAGATTTCTCTCCTTCAGAGGGTTGTGGAGGTTCTATCTGATATTCTCCAAGTTATTGTGCTTGCAGACAGATGCCCCAAGTCATTAACCTCCCAGGTGAGGAGGGATGAATGAGCTCCCCTTCTTTATCCAGCCCTGCCTTGGTTGGTCAAAACAAGGTCAGTTTTAAAAGGATCCCTTCTGGATGCTTCTTCCCAGTCCAACTGAATTTGTTCAAAAGGGGCCGATTTCACTCTGCCTTCTTGAGTTAACAGAACAGTGAGTTTATTAGTTACCAACTTCAAAATAAAATTAGTAAAGCAACATAAATCCACTCATGTGAGAGATGAGAAGTGAAACAAAAAAAAACTTGAACGATATATCTGTTTTGTGAAGTCTGTGTTATGGAACCTATTTTATAACTGTACTGTCAATTTTCAGATTTGGGGCTTTTGCAGCTTAGTTGAGATTCTTTTAACCTGTTCCCTTTGACAGTGGTAAGCTGGCAGCACTCTGTGTGACAGAATCTTTCTTGTCATGTTTCTTTCTGACTGGTTTGCTAGCTAATTAGCCTCCAGCACTCATTGCAAGAAAGTCCTTTTATCTACAATGCAGGAATGACTTGTGGATGGTTCTTCAACAGCAACCTTCATAGTACACTAGTGCATGAGCATCAGTTCACTAACCCATCTTTCACCAGCATACCTTCTCCCACTGACACAACATATATTCCTGGTAGGACAAACAGAAAAAAGATCTACAAGAGGTGGATTATTGCTGAAAGAGGGGAGATAGTCAGCCCTTTCATTATCTCTTCCTGTTACACCACTCTTCCTTCTCTTTGTCTCTCTCTCTGTTTGAAATTTTTATGACAGAGATGAGTCCCACACAGAACTTTATTGGACAGCACTGAATTTTTACCTAAAGTCATATTGTTTTCCTTTGGTAAATCTCTTTTTAAAACACACTTCTTTGATTTAGCAGTTAAAAATGTCCATAGAACTTTGGGGATCTAATTAGTCATCTTGAAAGCTGGGATAGATTTATGAAGATCCAGGGACATGGAGAGTGGGGAGGAGAGAGGTGTTAAGGCATACTACCAGCCATGATAGTATTGAATGGAAGAGGAGCATTGTGTTGAGATATGGTCTACTCCTCCTAATTCATGTGTTCATAATTTAAGGATCGTATTATTTATGTAATGCAGGATATATTTTGTTGTCATGTGAAATGGTACCTTTTTAGTCTAATTAGCAGTCACTAACCAACAGATGAAGTCATAGATTATTTTTTGTGCAGGTTACAAAGCATAATCTTTGCTTAGAGTCATAGAGTTGTACAGCATGGAAACAGACCCTTCGGTCCAACTTTTCTATGCCAACCAGATAACTGAAATTATTCTAATCCCATTGCCAGCATTTGGCCCAAATCCCTCAAAACTCTTCCTATTCATGTACACATCTAGACGCCTTTTAAATATTGTAATTGTACCAGCGTCCACCACTTACTCTGGCAGCTAGCTCATTCCATGCCCGCACCCTCTGTGTGAAGAAGTTTCTCCTTAGGTCCCATTTAGGTTTTCCCCTCTCACCTTAAACCTATGCCCTCTAGTTTTGAACTCCCCTACCCTGGAGAAAAGACCTTGGCTATTCATCCTGTCCAAACCCCTCAAAATTTTATAAATCTCTCTAAGGTCACTTCTCAGCCTCTGACACTCCAGGGAAAACAGCCCAGCCTATTCAGCCTCTCCCTATAGCTCAAATCCTCCACTCTGGCAACATTCTTGTAAATCTTTTCTGCACCCTTTCAAGTTTAGCAGCATTCTTCCTATTAGTAGAGAGACCAGAATTTAGCGCAATATTCCATAAGTGGCCTAACCATGTCCTGTACTCCTATACTCAATGCAGTACTGTACATCCTATACTGTACATCCCAACTCCTATACTCAATGCAGTGACCAATAAAAGAAAGCATACCAAACGCCTTCATCACTATTATTTCTACCTGTAACTCCACTTTCAAGGAGCTATGAACCTGCACTCCAAGGTCTTTTTGTTCAGCAACACTCCCCAAGACTCTACCATCAAGTTTGTAAGTCCTGCCATGATTTGCCTTTTGAAAATGCAAGACATCATATTTAGGTTTTGATTTTTAAGGCCACCAAAATATTTGGGCCTTTGCCAAATAGCATATTTGCTAGTTGTTTTTAGTGTGATGCAGAAATTTGAGAGAGAGATTCAGGAATTGTGACTGATGTACTCCTCCTCAAATATAAAATCTGTTGGAGATTAATTGCAATGTCAAAAGTGTTTTTATTTCATTCCCCCATTTCCAGGTCACTGTTCATCTAGCTTAATCCATTTCTCTGAGATGTTCCCGATTAGTACAGTGAGTGACCACTGCATTTATTTAACCTCCAAATGTTTGAAGATCACCAAGCGTCTGCTTACATGCCTGCTTAATTACATTCATGAGTGGCAAATCTCAGGCATACCCTGCCTCAGGAATTTTTCTGCCTTACAATCATGTCCTGTAAACATGAGAGCTCCATGTATGTAAAAGGTTCTTAAATGTAAATGAGCTTTGGAAGTTTGGTACCAAAAATGTTCCCCAGAAAACACTGTTGCACCATACTTTTTATATTATTTCTGCAGTATATCTAGTAATCTATACCTATACATAAGCATCGCTATCTAGTTCTCTCTATATTAATAAATAGTTTTCAAGCAGCATTTGAATATTTTAACATATTTTATAGATATGTTGTTAAATGTTGCTCATAAATAAAATTACAAATATTCCTCCTAGATAATTTTAATCAACTTGTTCAGGGATGTTACTACACATCTCCTGACCACAGGCCTCCTGGCTCAGAAGTAGGGACATGACCACTGCACAAGAGCCCTACAAGGCTCTCCTCCAATAATACATTCGACATATGTCAAACAGCTGTGTTATTAAGTAAAGTGTAACAGAGTTATCAATACAGGTATAAAGTACAGAGCAACAATTTGTACAGTGATAATGATGTATTCTTTGGAAATGATTTTGTCTATGTCTAATATTTTATTGCAAAGTGTGTTTTCTGAAACAAAGACCATTATCTCAAATCCAGGTTGTCACTAGTATTTGTCAGTTACATATGAAATCCCCTGTGATGGGTCACATGGGGCTATGTACTATGGCTAGGATTAAATCTGTGATGGGAGCCACTTCTACAACTTAAATTACTGTTCTCTTATCTCAAGGTAACAGAGCGACTGTATGCCTTGTCCCACTTTCTACAAGATTGAATAAATGTCAGCAAAATTAATTTCATTGCCACTTAAATTAGCTCCTCAATGTGATCTCCTGCCTCCCATCAATTTATTTCCTTAAGAATTAAATTTCCTTTTTATGTATTTTATTTAAGAAGGGAAACCCCCAGAATTGCACATGCTATCAATAACCTTTTCTCATTTCATAGGAATTTATAAAGTCGAGAGTATGTTGCAGAGTACAGTAATCTTTCACTTTAATAGTCCTACACAGAGATAGCTAAAACTAATCTGATGCCTTGTTGCTTTTATTTTCTACATGCAGCATCTCAGCAGAGAAAAAAAAGAGTACTTTCATTAAACAGTAAGCACATATCTGATTAGGTTTACTATCAAGAGATTCCCATTTGTACTTAATCTCCAACCTAATTTGAACAATCTCATATTATGCTTCATCATTGTCTTACAAGTTCAGACTCCCTAAGAGGATATCTCAAGTTTTTATTTCACTAATTCATTCCTGATAAAGAACAATTACCCAGTCTTTGCAAATTTGCAATTCAGCACCTTTTTTTGCCATGCTTAGAGTAGCGATTTGAGAGAAGGTGTTTTATTGGACATTAAATCACAAGAATGATGATCTCTTTACAGAAAGTAGCAGATTACCTATAATTAAACATGCAGTACCAGGCATATACCTTGCCCAAATTAAAGTATGTTAAAATAACAAAGAATGTTAGAAACATGAAAGCACAAATCAGGTTGAGACTTTCTTTCCCAACTAAGTTAGGGCAGATTTCTCTCACTCATCATTAGACTGAGCCTTATTTAGCATCTTTTAGAGGATTAACTGCTGCAAGCTTTCAAAAACAGTAGAATATAGAGAAAAAAAATTATGGATTAAGGAGAATGATGCAAAGTATTTGAGAAAGGCTTATTGAGAGGACCATGGCAAACTGTAGAAAATAGAACAGAGATGACTGAAGGTTCTGTCATAGATGATGGAATCAAATGTTGAATTTGATGGTAACTGAAATGTTATTGAGGATATCAATGTAGAGGAAAAGGCTAAGTCAAAAGTTGTACAGTTGGATTTGCATGATCTTGGTGATGTATGAGATCTCAAGCTAAGCTCTTCTTCAAAGCATGATTAGGTTTATTTTAACTGAGCTCCCAGGCCGGAAAACTGGATTTGAGTCGAACACCAGTACTGCACCCTGCTCAATATTACATATCATTGACTCCATGGAAATATAGCAAAGAAATGCAGATGCTGAAAATTTAAAACAAAAGCACAAATTGGAGAAACTGAGCAGGTTTGTAGCCTCTATTCTAGGCAACTATTTTAAAGGACCACTGGACCCAAAACGTTAACTCTGCTTTCTCTCCACAGAAGCTACCAGACCTCCTGAGTTTGACAAGCAATTTCTGTTTTTGTTTCATTGACTCAGTTATTCTTCTGTTGATTCTTGACCAGGTTATGTTAAAATTGTTCCTTTTGGTTTATTCTATTCAAACAACAAGGCAGAAAGGTAGAGTTAGAAAAGGGAGGGGGAGATCCAGCTACAAATAATTTGGGACAAGGAAGAAGTCAGGAGCAGTGTTTTTGGGTGAAGAAGGAATCTGAACTGCAGCTGGAAGCAACAGGAATTAGGTAGTATGGAGAAACTGGGAGAGAATTGGGGGTGACACTTGTTTGAAGGCGAGTCAAAAGGAAGCATATGCTGTGTCAGTGTTAAGGCAAAAGGGTGGAGACATGATTAGGTCCTAACTGGTAGAACTTCAAGGAGGAGGACTTCAGGGAGATGATGGAAAGTATTTGAGAAGGCCTTGTAGGCAGAATTATAGCAGGCTGTGGGGGATAGAGCGGAGTTAGTTGAAGGTAGTTTACATTAATCTGAAAAGAAATTAAGAACACTATATGAACTAATTTAAACCGAATCAAAATTTTCTGACATCAGGGAATATCTCCATTTGAACTCTGACTAGTGCCTTAAATTTCATAGCCACACAGATGATGTTGATTCTCTTCCAAGTAAAAATCCTGGGATCTTATCTTTAATGCAAGAACATTATTTTAAGACATAAAATACTAACACTTATAATATTTCACAATCTATTTTGTTTGTTCCTTTTATGACTTACTGTCACTTGAAGCCAATAATCATCATGGTATTGAAAGTGAGTGCATTTAAAATGAGTTTCAAGTTACTTTGTACTGGCCTCATGTTTTGAAGAAGTGCTACCAAACTGTACTCCATTAAGTCTTCTTCCAGGTGTTTAGCACCATGTACCTTTGGTCTCCTATAGACCGTTGGAGGACAATCCAACAATTAACACAGCTCTTAAAATTGGACCGCTATCCTTCTGAAGTAGCCTTCTCCAAAATATCTACAGAAGAACAGAAATACAGAGCACATCCACAACTTGATTTTTCAAACCTTAACAAAAATTACAGTGCAGATGGGAAGCAGATGCTGAGTTACCAGTTACCACATGTGCCGTACTCAGTGTATCAGGTCAAAAACCACCTTAATATCAGGGTACATGAGCTGTTAGAAATGATCTGTTCAAGATCTCCCACAAGCGTACTTCCACAACTACACTTCCTATGTGTGAAGAGCCAAATGTATGATTTATAAATACAATACAAATGAAGTTCACATGTAACTATTTCTGATGTTCTGTGCCAACTTTCAAATCCCTCAAAGAACAAAGGACCAACAAGTGGATATTGTCAAATCTGAGTTAGAAGGCAGTCTTCTCGTCTATGTTGTTCATTTTGATCTTGGTCATAGCCAAGTAGAGAAGGGTCGGCAAATTCCATCTAATAACCCCCAGCTGCAACAACTCAAGAGGATCGTTATCAGTGGATGATTTATGCATATTCAGCAGCTAGGATGTACTTTCTGGTTGTGAGAGATAAACTAGAAATTTCTAGGAATTTAGTTTTCAAACACAAACAAGTGATTTTTCCACAAGCTTTATGTCAAAATATGCTTGGCCATATATAAGTCACATTGGTATAGAAACAGCACATAAATTCATCTATTAGTTTGGCACCTATTAGGACATCAATCAGCTGAGGTAGTATTGTGAAAGTGTCAACTCCATCAATCTCTACAATTGAGAGAACATTTCTTTCCTTAAGAGTTTGCTTCTAAGTCATGATTTAGAATCACAACTGATATTTTTTGTGTCTAAGGATATGAATATGTCCTGGTGACTGATTACTTTACCAGATTCCCTTTTGAGAGTCAATAGATTCACTATTATTGTAATAGTTGATCCTTTAACCACCAAATTCAATACGTTTGGCATTCCTAAACAAACTGTGTACAACAACAGTTCACAATCCACTGGTGTGTCCTTCCAATACATGCAGGAGGTGGGGTATTCAAAACATTACCTCTTCTTTCCACTGTCCTCAATCTAATGATCTTGCAGAATAAACTATTCATTCCAGAAAAGTCTATGATCATTCGGTGTGCAAAACTACTTGATTTGAGTGAGTTGATTTTCAGATATCCCTGTTAAATCCACATGCTACTTCACAGGCCATTAGTTTACCCTCGCCAGCCCTTCTCATGTTTGGATGATAGATCCACACAATTCTTCCCTATCACACTTTTACCATACAACATGTGTATATGATTCGTTGTTAGAAAGAAGGAAGAAAGTGAAACAAGAGCATGATCAATGTGCATGTCTCAACTTGAACCAGAACAAAGCATCAGAGCTGTGGATCTTCATATGAATTGTGGAAAGTTACTGCAATGTTATTTCCCATCCATGTCATCAGGCATTGTCACAAACAATGGTCAAATCCTAAAGTGAAGCAGACAACCAAGCCAGGTTGACTACTATCCATCATATAAGATGATGACCCTGATACTAAAATTATCATATCAGATAGAAACCATTCATCTATAGCATAAGATACATACCCATCCACATCAGCAACACACCACAGAGTAAAGCAATACAGCCAAGTTGTGATAACTGTGTAAGGATTAGGTCCAGTTGTGTTGTGCATTCACCAAAACATTATTTAGATATTTAATTTTTTATGAATATTTGGATATAATTATCAGGATAGGTTTCCTATTCTTTTAATGGAAAAAGAGGGGTGTTATATTAAATCTTAGAAAGGCATTATACCTCAAAAACAGCTGGAGGACATCACCATATACGATGGTCTCAATTAAGAGATCTCCATCTTACTCCCTGTGCTGTTAATCTGTTGGTTCGACTGTCAGCAAATAGTCAACCAGTCTGCTAGTGAATCAACTATATTTTATATAGCCAGCCTGTATATTTAACTTAGAGGTATCATACAGTATTTGAGTATCAGTTATTTGTTAATAAACAGCCAGAGGTCTGTCTCAATAAGAACCTGATATTCTATGGTATATGTTACAAAGGAAATTACATCACATCAGACAGGAATAAACATATTCCTCCCAAGGCCTTGGAAGTTCTTCAGGTTGAAAGTAATCTAACACTTCATTACTAATTTGTGATCAAAACCACTTCATGTTGGTAAATTGGCAAGAAAAATATATATTGTTTTGGAACGGCTGTCATGCAGTTGTAGTTAAAAATACTTAAGTAGCGCGTCTTGTTTTGTTTTAAATTTATAAAAACCGTATGTCTTATCCCCTGGAGTTGACCTACAGTATTTTTTATATTTGCCCAAAATTTCATCCATAATAACTCTTGACTGAAAACACATGGTAAACAGATTCTGTTATTCAGCTGACACTATCCTTATTTCAGATTTGGCATCTTCCAACTGTCTTGAATGACAACTGCGGTAGAAATCACCTCCTGAAATATCTCCTCAGTGTCTCTCCTGGCTCCTGGCATCCTTTCCTTTTAAATTTCTATCAGATGATCATACTTTTTTTTTGGCATTCATTGTCGAATCTTTTCACATTAGTTTATCGCTTCAGTAAGAAACCTTTGCCCTGCACTGCTATTTATTTTGTTTGCCACAATTTCACTTTTTCAAATTTATGTAGAACATAGCACAGATCTGATGAATTCTTTTTATTGCTTTGTCAGATGCACATGAGATAGACTTCAATCTCTTCCAGGAATGGGGAATAGGTGATACTGACAAGGACTTGTGTATTGAACACATATGCAATCAGTAACATTGTGAGAGCAGGAAAGCCACAAACTTTGCAAAGTACACAACCTCACCACTGGCCTTTTGACCGGGATTACGAATAAACTGTTGCTGAAACTTTGAGATTTTTTGTAATAAACTTAAAACATTTATTCCAAACAAGAAGATAGTTAAAAATGACTCTGACACTTTATATTGTTCATTATTCCTTATTTCTGCATATTTGCAGATGTGTAATTATTATAAAGTTATTGGAACAGTAGAAATTAGGAGGAATAAAACATGAGCTATATCTGGTCTAAACGTACTAAATCTGAGCATAATCCTCGAGACTTCATCATTTGAAGGGCATGGATAGGGTAAATAGGCAAAGTCTTTTTCCTGGGGTTGGGAAGTCAAGAACTAGAGGGCATAGGTTTAGGGTGAGAGGGTAAAGATATAAAAGACACCTAGGGGGCAACGTTTTCACACAGAGGGTGGTACGGGTATGGAATGAGCTGCCAGAGGAAGTGGTGGAGGCTGGTACAATTGCAACATTTAAGAAGCATTTGGATGGGTATATGAATAGGAAAGGTTTGGAGGAATATTGGCCAGGTGGGACTAGATTGGGTTGGGATATCTGGTCGGCATGGACGGGTTGGACTGAAGGGTCTGTTTCCATGCTGTACATCTCTATGACTCTATGACTGCTTACCTCCAATTACCTTGCCTGGCCAAACAATATTTTACTCATTGCCCCTTGTATAAATGCCCCACTGAATAAATGCAAGCGTTTAATAGAATAGCATAGAATATTCTTTACTGTCATGTGTACTCAAGGACGCCAGTATAGGAGTACAGTGAAAAGTTTACAGCGTCGTCTGCAATGGAGCCATCTTATGTACAGAATACCTTGGTACAGATCTTACATTAAAAAAAGAAGAATAAAAAAGAGAAGTTGCATTTCTTTCGAGTAATTCATAGAACAAGACATAGTTAAAAGGACAAACATTACAGTCAGATAAACAGATTGTGGGTACACATTACATTGCAGTAGCTTAGCGCAGGGATATCCACACATGGTCTGACTGGCCTCACAAACCTCTGACTGCCTGTGCCAGACTCCAGTTGAACAACCGTCTCTGCTCTGTTCTGCTCCACTCTCGCTCTCAGCTGTTCCTGGCCTCTAGCCTACTCCACACCACTCCAGGCCTCCAGCCCACTCCACACCGCTCCAGGCCTCCAGTCCGCTCTAGGTCTCCAGCCCACTCCGCTCCACTCCAGGCCTCCAGCCTTCTCCACACCGCTGCATGCCTCCAGCCCTCTCCACACTGCTCCAGGCCTCTAGCCCACTCCACACCACACCAGGCCTCTAGCCCACTCCAGGCCTCCAGCCTGTTCTGCACCGCTCCAGGCCTACAGCCTACTCTGCTCCACTTGAGGACCCTAGCCTACTCTGCTCTACACCACTCCAGGCCTCCAGCCTACTCCGCTCTGCTCTGCTCCAGGCCTCCAGCCCATTCTGCTTCAGGCATGCAGACCGCTCCAGGTCTCCACGCATGCAGACTGTTCTAGGCCTCCAACCCACTCTGCTCCATCCAGGCCTTCAGCCTGTTCTGCTCCGCACCAAGCCTGCAGCCCCTATCACTCTGCTCTGTGTCTCAGCTGCTTCAAGGTAAGAGAGGGAGGAAGATAAGTGGTGGTGGTGGTGGTGGTGGGGTGGGGGGGGGGAGAGGGAGAGAGAGAGAGGTGTAAAAACGTGAATTGATTGAGGAGCACTGGGCTGAGGAGGCCAAGCATTGCCTACTCTGCAACAAAATAAAAGTAAATCAAATTTAATTTTATGCCCTTACGACTTGTTTCCCCAGTTTGTTCACATCACATCAGAGTAATTTTTAATTCCTGGTGACTCCAGGGCACTCCTTAAACTCACCTTAAATTTCTTGTCATATTTTGAAACAGGTGTGTAAAAATAACACCCATTTCTCTTGTTGTGATATATCACTCTAAACAAGGAATTTCCCCTACCTACCCCTTGCTCATTAACATTCTCCATGCATGTTTTAGATTACAATATTAAATGTTTGATAGTTTCAAATATCATGATTTTGATCCTGTTTGCATTTTTAAGTTAGATGTAAATTTTCCAGAGAAAAATATTTTGTTTTTGTTCTACCCAAAATTCTAAAACTCATGTTTTGAGAAAGATGGAGGCCTATCAGAATTGTATAAAGTTTGACATCAATGTCACTCTAATATCCTGATACTTCTGAGATCCAAATGACAATATAATGAATGTAGTGCGCTTTAATTCCGTATTTAAAGTGCAACATTGTACTGTATTTACCTGTATCAATTGTTGTGTTTGTTGATTACCTATGAACCTGGCAATTGCAGAGAAGTTGACAATTTGTTATTTGCACTAATGGTAATAGACTACTGATGTGCATGGAGAAGGAGATATTTTAAATTGTAGTGATTTGTTATTTCCCCTGTGTTTCGAATCATCCTTGGCGAAGATCTCAGTCAGGCTCCTATCCGGCTTAAGCTGAAAGTTGGATTGGAGTGATGTTTATTTTTCCTGCATTTTTTTAAAAAAAAGATACCTTGCCTCTTTAAAATCTCTCCAGTAACTCCAGCAGTTGTAGACCTTCTCTTAATATGTGCAAAACCCATAAGTCATGTTTTGAACTTCTCACGACTGTAAGTTGGATTTGTTTGAAAGCAATTGCACTTTAATATGTACAACTCTATCCATAAACCTTGGAAGTGCGGAGTACAACACACTTCGTAACTGCAGTCACGGAAATGATGGATGTGGGATTTGGATGTGGTATATCTGAAATTAGGGTTGCAGCAGTATTTAGCCTGAGGAGAGTCACTCCATCATTATGAAAAATCAGGCCTTAGACTATACTGTGGTGTGGATACTATACAGCATGGAACCATATTGCAATTCATGGGCCAATTACAGTCATCTGGTACAGAGATGGAGATGGTATATGTTATGGAAAAGGTTGGGGAATGCAGCTTAAAACAGTTCAGGCAGGGTTTACCTTGACCAGTAACACCAGTAAGATGTTCTTAATCTGACAGTTTGATTTTGCACATCCTTACTTGGTCCAAGTACCAGATGTTGTGAAAAATAATCTTCTTCTAATGCTATTATACATCTGGTGACCTCTGAACTGCAGTTCCCCAGCGAGTAACCAAATCAATTTACAATGTTCTAAACATAGTTTTGGTCCAAAAGGTATTTGGTTATCTCATGAATGTTGTAGGCTATAATTCTTTTGAAAACAAATACTTTTCAGTACGTTGCCAACAGAAAATAGATAATGTGCATTTCAACGACTGGCTTTAACTCAGAACGTACATATCTTCTTTTTAACTCTGTTTTTGAAAGCTTTGGGACTCTGCAAGGGGTTGATAGTGAGTGTTGCTGAATCCTTCCCATGGATATTTTTTAAAATGTAATACATTGTTTCCCTTGCTCCACTGTTGAGCCAGGAAACTGAAACCATGTGGATCAGAACATAATTTATGCTGAATTTAAATCTGACAGTAATAGTTATCCTATTTAATGAAGAAAACAAAATAAACAAATACTTATGTTTATATAGTGTCTTTCACAACTCGAGGGCATCCCACAATGCCTTACAGCCTATAGAATACTTTTGAAATCTACTCACTGTTGTGGTATAGCAGTTAACCTGTGACCACACGCAGCAGCAACTGAACAATATCCTGATTTGTTATATTTTTAGTGATGTTGATTGGAGGATGAATTTTATCCAGGTCACTCGGGATAATGCTTCGGCTGTTCTTCAAAGTAATGCACAGGATATTTTGAAAGAGCAGAGGGACTTTTGGTTTAGCATCTCATCCAAAAGACAATTCTTCTGAGTGTACCACTCCCTCAGGACTGCTTTGAAGTTTGAGACTAAATTTCTGTGCTCAGGTCTAGGGAAGGATGTTTATGTTTATTTCATAGGGTAGTATTTATTTTTAACAGTCTCACCTTGATCCATGCTTCACCTCTCCGCTTGGTTTTAAAAGGTCTGGTCTTTCCCAAACACCTTCCCTCAACAGTCATTTACAACTGAGAGAATTGCATGATTCCACTGGAAGCACCAAAGATGGCTTTTGTTGCCTTGTGTAACAAACAATCAATCCAAGATTTTCAGTAGTATTATTAGCTTATTTTTTTAAAAGCTGCTCATTTTATATTTTGATTCCTGTTGAGTGATATATTTGTGGATAATCTCATACATGATGTCTTTTGTTTTACATTTTCATTGTGAGTTCATTGAGACAGCACTTACTCTGCAAAGCAATGTACCTCACCCACCCACCCCACTATTTGTTCACCATGGACATGGTGTGAATTTTATACATTTCAATGGGATATGGGGATGTCAGCCCAGCATTATGTAGCCTGCCAAACAATTTGGAATTATGCATTTTGCAGGCAGATAACAGCCAGCTGGTATTTGACTGTGTAGGAAGTTTGTTTCCCAACTACAAACCCTTCCCCTTTTTTATGCTCAGTCATGGGATGTAGTCTTCTCTCACTGGCCCAACGTTTATTTGCATGTCACTAATTGTGCTTGAGAAGCTGATGGTGAGCTGCCTCTTTACTGTGATTACCCATTTGGTGTCGATAACTCCACAATGGGGTTAGGGAGTTCCAGGATTCTGACCTAGCAACAATGAAGGAAAGGTGATATATTTCCAAATCAGGAAGTCAGATGCAATGATGTTCCCATGTATCTCTTTCTGTTGTCATTCTGGATGATGGTGGCCATGGATTTGTAAAGTGCTACCTAAGGAGGCTTAGTGAATATCTGCAGAGCTTCTTAGGGAGGCTAGATCGTTGATACTGGATGTAAGTGGTGGGGGGAATGAATATTTGTGGATATGATACCCATCAAGCAGACTGTTTTGTCATGGATGGTGACAGACTCCTTGTATTGTTGGAGCTGCCCGCATCCAGGCAAACAGGGAGTATTCTATCACACTCCTGACTTGTGATTTGGAGATGGTGGACAGGCATTGGGAAGTCAGGAGGGGAATTACTCACTGTAAGATTCCTACAAGACCTGCTCTTGTAGCCACAGTACATATGTGGTTTGTACAGTTCCGTTTTTGATCAGTGGTAAACCTCAGATGTTGATAGTGGGGGATTCAGAGATGGTAATGCTAATGAATGTTAAGGGACAATGGTTAGATTCTCTTTCATTGGAGATAGTCGTTGTCTGGTCCTTGTACGATGGACTAATTATTTGCCACTTGTCAGCCCAAGCTTTGATACTATCCAGGTCTTGCTGTGTTTGGGCATACACTTTTCAGTATCTGAGAATTGTAAATACTGCTGAACATTGTGCAGTCATTGGTGAACATCTCACTTCTCACCACATGATGGAGGGGAGGCCATTGATGAAGCAGCTGGAGATGGTTAAGCTTAGGACTCCACCCTGAGTAACTCGTGCAGAATGTTCCAGAGCTGAGATGACTGGTCTTCAAAACCTGCAACCATCTTCCTTTATGCCCAGTATGACTCAATTCAGTAGAGAGTCCCACTGACTCTAGTTTTGCTGGTTTGTCAATTAGATAGTTTAAAAATAGTGGACATTAGTAAAGCCCAAACTCTATTTTATCAGAGACCAACATGATGACTTCATGACTTGGCATTACCATATCAAATTTTGCCTGAGTGCGGAGTTTCAATGCACCCAAGTTTGGAAACTTGAATCCACGTCGTGATTTCGTTCTGTCCTCTAGTAGAAGCATTTTGAAGGTGCCATGGCAAATACATCAGAAAAGAGAACATATTTCATCTGATGGAATTTTGAAATTATAATTAATCTTGCAATAGTTAAAAAATTAATGGATTAGATATATTATTTCAAAAGAGAGTTTGAAGATGCATATATTTCAGAGATATTTGCTCTCTAATGACCAAGATATCCAGCATCTATCAATGCTTTGTGACCATCTGATGGACTGGCCGAGTGCATTGCAGAGCACACCAGGAACAAGCAACAAAAGGCTGTAGTGAGGACACTTTGTGCACAGGCACAAAGTTGCAGCCTAATCCGTGACTGGATTAGGCTGCAACTTAGCTCTGCTCGCTCTCTGAGCACCTACCAGCATGCCTGCAGCATCCGTTCCTTGGCTTGCCATGTCCTGCTGTACCAATGAGCAGAGTCACAAAAACAGACAGCTTGTCTTGTGGCTGAGCAATCCTCAGTCTAGTGGGTGTACATCTTGTAGAATGGCAGTGAGCTACATTAACCTCACTCCTGCAGCTTACCCAGCACACGCAGACAGGTAGCTACGTATCCAGCTCTTCAATGAGAGGTGCCCATTAGTCAAGATTCAAGATACAGTAAGTTAAGGGCGGCCTCCCAAACCAATCAAGGGCATTGGGTGCGGTCAGGTGTCTAGTCAATGTTTTGACGATTGGGGCTCTGTACCTCTGTTGTACAGGGAATGACCATAGGCAGTAAGCTGGGACAGTGAATGACCGCATTTAACACAGTCACATCTTCAGCCACGCTCTGGGTAGTAAAGTTGGATAGGTTTTACACCATGGACTGGTTGGGTGAGCACTTAGGGAAGTGTGAAGTCTGTGGGGTTAAAGGGATGCGCTACTAGTATGGCAATACTACGGCTCTAAGAGGGGAATTTTGTTTAATCTCATGAAGAAAGGTTTAGACAGAGGTAGTGAGCAATCTGTTCGAAGCCAATAAAGTAAACAGCTCGTGAGGCCTTGGGTTGTTTTCTAAAGTTGAAACAATAGAAGCAGCCTGAATGAGTGGGGTCAAGCTCCCACAGAACAAGGATTTTCAGTTTTAGCTTTCAACAGTTGCTGGGATCTTTAGGCTAGATTTGGAGGCTCTTATTCCACTCTCTGTTACAGTGAAAATCTTGGGTTCTCTTCCTACTGCCAGAATTACATGTGAGACAATCTATTTTGTTGAATTTGCCTTTACCAAGGGTGTGTTTATGGGATGTTTGTACATTGGAACAGTTAATTAGTAGTAGTTAATATCTATATTATTTTGTTCAGCATTTCGGTAGGGTTATAATTAAGCTTATACTTTTTTTTATTTTGTTTGCATTGTAACTGTTTTGAAAAAGTTAAGTGTGTTTTGCTTAAAGACAAGTAGTTAAACCAATCAAATTGCATCTGTGCTGCAACACCTTACACTTACCTTTAAAATAAGAAAACTTGGGATCGAGATCATCTTCATAATATATTTAAAGGGTTCTTGGTCTGGTCCATAACACTAGGAAGTGGGTTTGGGTATCTGGGGTTTTCCTGGCATATTCAGACTGTAGCTAGAAACCACTGGCAATGGAGCACTCAGTCATGTCTTCCATTGTGATCCAAATCAAAAGTGTTCAATGTGGAAGAAAGGGACTGCAAGCATACTCAGTGGGTGGGGTACAGGATTCAATCTGAGAGGGAGGGAGCTCAAACAAACACTGATTATGGGTTTTTAATAGGAAGGAGCCATTAACATTGGCCTGGACCCATTCAGTGTACTGTTGGTTCTGACATAACGCGATAGTTCCATTCCCATGTGATCTCAGTGTCATAAGAAAACCATGCAATAGCTGTGCCATTTAAACACATGGGGTCAGAGTTGCGTTATAACAAACAGAGGTAAGGAAAGTTTGCATTCTACAAATAATGGTCTAAATTCTTCGATTGCATTATGGCCAATTCACGTTGAAGAAACATGCAGTATAGCAGAATCGACAGTAGTGCACAGGCTGGCAGAGTGCCTTATCATGGCCATTCCACCGCGTTGACTGTGTGTGTGTGTGTGTGTGTGTGTGTGTGTGTGTGTGTGTGTGTGTGTGAAAGAGACACGCACAGCCAATGCTGGACAACTGATTAATAGCTGCACCTTAGTGCACACAGGGACCTAAACATTAGGGACGTTGAGCAAGAGGGTATAAAGGTGACAGCGTGATCCAATGCAGTGTGTACACATTATTCCCCTGTGGAGAATGACCGAGTGCTGTGTGTACACATTATTGCCCAATGGGGACACGACCCAACATTGTGTGTACATGTTATTCCCCAATATGGAATGACCCAACACTCTGTGTGCATGTTATTCCCCAGTGGAGAATGATCTAATGCTGTGTGTACACGTTATTCCCCAGTGGAGAACTACCCAGTGCTGTGTGTACACGTTATTCCCCAGTGGGGAATGATCCAATGCTGTGTGTACACATTATTCCCCAGTGGAGAACTACCCAGTGCTGTGTGTACACGTTCTTCCCCAGTGGGGAAAGACCCAATGCTGTGTGTACACGTTATTCCCCAGCGGAGAACTCCCCAGTGCTGTGTGTACATGTTATTCCCCAAGATGGAATGACCCAACACTGTGTGTGCATGTTATTCCCCAGTGGGGAGTGATTCAATGCTGTGTGTACACGTTATTCCCCAGTGGGGAATGAGACAATGCTGTGCGTACATGTTATTCCCCAGTGGGGAGTGATTCAATGCTGTGTGTACACGTTATTCCCCAGTGGGGAATGAGACAATGCTGTGCGTACATGTTATTCCCCAGTGGGGAGTGATTCAATGCTGTGTGTACACGTTGTTCCCCAGTGGGGAATGAGACTGTGCTGTGTGTACACGTTATTCCCCAGTGGAGAACTACCCAGTGCTGTGTGTGCATGTTATTCCTCAGTGGGGGATGACCCAAAGCTGTGTGTACATGTTATTCCCCAGTGGGGAATGATCCAATGCTGTGTGTACATGTTATTCCCCAGTGGAGAACTCCCCAGTGCTGTGTGTGCATGTTATTCCTCAGTGGGGGATGACCCAAAGTTGTGTGTACATGTTATTCCCCAGTGGAGAACTACCCAATGCTTTGTGTATACGTTATTCCCCAGTGGAGAACTACCCAATGCTTTGTGTATACGTTATTCCCCAGTGGAGAACTACCCAATGCTTTGTGTATACGTTATTCCCCAGTGGGGAATGAGACTGTGCTGTGTGTACACGTTATTCCCCAGTGGAGAACTACCCAGTGCTGTGTGTGCATGTTATTCCTCAGTGGGGGATGACCCAAAGCTGTGTGTACATGTTATTCCCCAGTGGGGAATGATCCAATGCTGTGTGTACACGTTATTCCCCAGTGGAGAACTCCCCAGTGCTGTGTGTGCATGTTATTCCTCAGTGGGGGATGACCCAAAGCTGTGTGTACATGTTATTCCCCAGTGGAGAACTACCCAATGCTTTGTGTATACGTTATTCCCCAGTGGAGAACTACCCAATGCTTTGTGTATACGTTATTCCCCAGTGGAGAACTACCCAATGCTTTGTGTATACGTTATTCCCCAGTGGGGAATGACCCAATGCTGTGTGTACACGTTATTCCCCAGTGGAGAACTACCCAGTGCTGTGTGTACACATTATTCCCCAGCAGGGAATGATCAAATGCTGTGTGTACACGTTATTCCCCAGTGGAGAACTACCCAATGCTGTGTGTACACATTATTCCCCAATGGGGAATGACACCATGCTGTGTGTACACGTTATTCCCCAATGGGGAATGACCCAGTGCTGTGTGTGAATGTTATTCCCCAGCGGGGAATGACCCAATACAGTGTGTACACGTTATTCTCCAGTTTCTTGAAGGTGCAGTTGGTGCTCAGTGCAGAACCCCCGTCCATGGAGCCTTGTCTGTGGTTATGAAACGCTGTCAAATGATGTGGAACTGCATTTAGGGCCTACATAGAGTGACTTATATTCACATGTAAGTTATAATCAAAATGTTTATGCATAAACAGACAGTGATGTACAAATCACTTTCACATGCCAAGAAAAGTGCCCTCAGTATGTTTTAGTTTTTCTCTCCTTTCCACTATATCCTGGTGTATTCGCTGCTACTGCAGCTGGGGTGGAGGGAGCCTGCCAAACTGTTGAGCACATTGGTACCTGGAGTTTTGGTGCAGTGACCCCTGGAGGGAACTTGTGTCTAGATGGGCCAGACATACTGAGGGTCAACTTGCCAGAGACTTCAGCTCCCAAGGGTCTTAGGCGTTCAGACAGGATGTTAAGGAAATGATCTCTGCAGAGGAGCCTGTCCGTGTTGTCTTCATGCCTCCTGGCCTCACTCTGCCTCCTTGAGAGGATGGGGCACCTGGACCGAGGTCAAAATCCCCTGGCTGTTTGTCACCAGACCTTTAATTCTGAGGGCTGGGCCAGTGGAGAGGTAAATGCATTTCTCTAGCAACCCCTGGGGGTACTTGACCTGACTGTCCAGGGCGGCCACCCACCTGAACGTGGAGATATCCAAACAGTCGCAGGAGTCACTGCACTGCTTCAGCCTCTGAGTAATGAGGTCCATGTGTCCCACATACCCGTCTGCTGCTCCTGCTCCTCCCTGAGCGTATGGATGAAATTCCTCATTGCCAACATCAAAGGGCCATCTCCTGCCCAGTCTCCAGCAGTATCAGTGGCCTGGGCTATTTTTTCTTTGTCTGGTTGCAGGGCTGTTACTGAGAGGCGTTCACCAGTTTATGTATATTCATTCTGCACACCAAAGGCTCCCCCCAAGGTGTTAGTATCGGGGCTGGTTATGACTGGGGGGTAGGGTGGGATGCAAGGGCCAGCAGATGAAGTCTCAGTCTCCTTGACCTCTGGGGTCCGGGTACTTCTGGAGGAGGAGTTGTGTGGAGGTGAAAGGAATCTGGAGAGAGTGAAGGTTTCGCAGCTGGTGGTTGGAAAGGCTCTGCAATGATTGACAGTGGCAGCAGGGTTCGTGTGGGAGTTGCAATGGAATGAAGAGTGGTACCTGCTCATAGTTATTCAGAGTATTTGAGAGAGGAGCATTGCTTCTGACCTTTTATTTTGTAATCTCGTAAACAGTCATAAGCATTTGAATGAAGGTCACTCTTTTAAAAGGATTTCTGCCTCTAGACAGATCCCTTTCCGAACCAAATCAACCCCGATCTTCCAAGATTACCCAGAAAACACTGGGTTGTGAGCAGTAATGGCTCCAACAATAGACAAACTTCCTTTGCAGGATATTAGAAAAATGCCTTCTTCCAAATGTCTGAACCTTAACAGCTGCCCCCCCACCCCATCCCCCCACCGACCACACCCCCCACCCCCACTGCTATGCAGGATTTGTTTCTAGTCGAGTGTGTGGTACTGGAAAAACACAGCCAGTCAGGCAGCTTCCTCATGAAGGGCCTCTGTCCGAAATGTGGATTCTCATGCATCTCAGGTGCTGCCTGACCTGCTGCACATTTCCAACGCCACACTCTTGACTCTGATCTCCAACATTTGCAGTCCTCACTTTCTCTAGAGGATTTGTTTCCAGTCTGACGTCCATACCTTAACCTTGAACAACAAAACTCCGCGCAGATCCATTCAAACAGGAAAGAGGACAGGTTAATTCAAAGCAATGAATAGATACTGAAGCAGCAACCAATTCCATCCCTGCATATCTTTTCAGAAACGATAAATTGAGTTACAATAATGCATTGACCATTAAAAATAAAATGAAAATGGTCATCCACGTGCTACATTACAGATTTTCGATGCACAAGTATTGACATCTGGCCCATATTTATTTTATTTTCAGTTTGTCTAATAGATTGAGAGCTGGCTATAATGTGAAATTGGAGGGGAGTTGGTGTGGGGGAAACACCACAACCCTTCAAGTAATTACAGACTACTTTTAGACAGTGACACTGCTGTGGTCATTCAAAGTCCAGAGGCCACTGACTGTAATGAAAAATATGTCACTATTAGTGTTGCAGATTCATGATAGGATGTCAAACAGCCACTATATTCAGTAATTAATGGGTCTAAAGTGTACAACCATTACAGATTTTTGTGAAGAAATTGTAACTCAATATTGATTTTTGTTATTGATTAACCACCATTTCTTAGACATTTTATGATGCAAATGACACAATCTCACTAGCTGTGTAATAATAGATTGCATAATGTGTCAGGATTTCATTTGACCTGCATTCTTACTATGGTATTTCTGTATTTATGACACCACCCTACTACACTAAATTGCACGATACTATATTTGTTTCCATCTCTGTGAATACTTGAATAATTTAGTATTCAAAACAGAACTGGTTTCAACACAGTTATTTATTTGGCAAATTCTAGTCAATTTTTGGTTTAAGATTAAGAATATTTGCTTTAATATAATATTTTCAAAACACAATAGGTACATAGTGTAAGAACAGGAATTTAATTCAAATACACTCAACCCATGTTGATAACATATAAAGAAATCTGAAGTTAGTGTTATATTGCTTGTAACAGCTTTGTTTGTTGATGCAAATAATATCAATGAATATTTGACAAACAGGCCCAACATATTCGTTTCCAAAGTGATGTTGACCACATTTTTACAACACCCATGGTGTAAACTAAAACTACTGTATAAACAAATGTGTTTGCTAGTGCAGTGGCCATTATTTGCAGAACATAACCTGCACACTTAAACATTGCAAGGACAATTAATTTTAGGCTTTGATCAGTAACTTAGTTGCAACAAATATTAAATGTGTTTTGCCTCATTGCTACTGTTTATCTAACAAAAACAAATCAGTGCTTTAAGTAAAATAAGCAGACTGTCCAAGACTTTCTTTGTGAGACTAAGCACGTGTTACTGATTAATATCATGGTGCTTCTAAAATAATTTTTATATGAGGGCACCCATTTACATTGTAGATTAATTGGTTACCTCAGCTGCAAAAATCCTTAAATTGTTCGGCTCCCAGTAACAAGCAATTTATGTTGCTGTTTATTGCATATTATAGGAAGTGAATGCTGTTTCACATTTTTGTGTATGTACTGCTCATTTAATTAGTTGCTCTTTGGCAATGTATAATACTGCACTGTAAGTGGACAGGCCCCTGTGTCCTAATTTTATGCAGTGGAACTGCCAAGATTTGCTTCCAAGCATTTTGCTACAGTGAAAAATGGCATGCATTTTCTTGATAGTCCATGTGGTTGTAGAGTATAAATGGCTAATGAATTACAGATGAACATTGACGCAAATTAATCTTTTTGATGTCCCTAGGTTATATGGCAGGCATTTAAAAGTTTAATCAATACACTAAAGTTGAAAACATGCAGGCACTGCAGTTGTTTGGATGTAATAAACATTAGAGGAAAACTGGAGACTTGTACTCAGTACATGTATCATAATGACAGGTATTTATGTTTAATGGACTAAATATTTTTTACTGGAAGAGAACAAATGTCAGTTTAACTTTGAAGGTTCTGGATTTAAGTTAGCAATACATGTCTCGGGGAGATGGCTGCCATATCAAATAGTCAGTAAGGAAGCAAGAATCTAAACAATATAACGACTAATTGGTTCTGCCTTCAGTTAGTTAACCTAATGAAGCAAAATTGTCTACATTTTTGTTGGTGCATATTAGCATTTTCTCCTTTCTATACTCTATGCAGCCTGAACTGATTATTTCATTTTGGTAACCTAAATTTAACCTTTACTGCACTTTGGTATGACATATTGTTAAATTTGCCATAGATTTCTGAAGTAACTGCAGGGTGAATGGTAACTATGAAACCTAATGTAGACTGATAAACAGTGTGGATGAGCTATGTCCAGTCTAAAATAGCACCATTGCTCCACGCCTATCTCTGCTTAACTCCATAATTCAGTCTTACGTGTGGTATGGATGTCTGCACTCTGCGAGTCTATCTTTTTCCTACAGGTATTATTTCAGCCCTTTCAGATAATAAGGAATGTTTAATTGCATTGTTAATTGATTTTTTTTTGCACTGCATTATTACTGTGATTGATTGCCATGTTGATGAAAATGTTAAATGCAGCCCATGTAAAAGTACTGGGGCAGTAAGGAAGGAGAGTCTTGCGGAGAACAGATAACCTTGATGTTAAGAGCTACATCCTTTGGATATGTCTTTCCTTGACATATTGATGGCTCGGGAATGGGAAAAGCTGATTGTATGCAGAATACAATCATTAAACCTACTTCAGTGCACTGTTGATTAATTTGTTTTTTCCTGAAGGTTCTAGTTAAACAGAAGGCCTCAGTAACCTCAAGAGCAGCAATATTTCACCAGTAGAAATTGTGTCTTAACTGATTTTCTCTTCTTCCTTTCCCTCCTCCCACTACCGTCCCCTGCAAAACTGTTTCCATCATCACTACAGCAGAATAATCATTCGCCACCAGTAGCAAATCTGAAGACAGCACATGCCCACATCAAAGCAGAGCATGTCAATGTCATTCAAGGATGTGGAGATACACTCCCTTTTTTTTAAACAAAGTATGACATATGAGGAACAAAGTGTTGATTGTTCCACTGCCAAATTGTACATAATGGAAACATTAGCTTCAAGATAACTTTTAATCTGTCAGACTAATGGGTTCTTAATGTGTATAGGGGTTTAAATATATGTCAGCCATGTCTGTATAAGGTAATATACTTGCGGCCAAGAGGATCTCGATGACTGTACGCTTGACACAATATGGTTTATTATTGTGTGTCAGCTCATCGTTCTGTTCCCACGAACTTTGAGTGCTTCTCAATTTTCTAGCAACAGATTTTAAGAAGAGGAGGCCTGAGATTTCCAGTTATGAGGCACTGCTGCCTCTCGTGTGTATTTCGGATAAAGCTGGACCTCATCATAATGAATAAGTTACATTGAAAGCTTGGGATGCAAACTTTTTTTTAGAGCACACATGCGTGCCTATAATTCACAGTCTGCCCTTGTACTGATCTGTGCTGTTTCTGTTGTGCTGCGTTGGACATGTGGAAAAGAAAATGTGAATGTCAACTTTTCCAGATCAGATTGCAGCTGATTAAATCTCCTCAGTGAACATTAAGGGCTGGAAATAGA
This sequence comes from Chiloscyllium plagiosum, assembly GCF_037043375.1. Lineage (NCBI taxonomy): Eukaryota > Metazoa > Chordata > Chondrichthyes > Orectolobiformes > Hemiscylliidae > Chiloscyllium > Chiloscyllium plagiosum. Next base: position 16,067,615 of record NW_028270181.1, on the reverse strand, counting down.
AACTGACAGTCTTTACATTTATAATAGGCATCATCTGTACCTAATTTTGGTTTGTTAAGTTGTAAGTTATCAAAGTTAACAAAAATAAATACAATAAAAGCATAAAGGTTTCATATTAAGAAAATGCATTTATAGCACATTTCTCTTAGTGTCATTTTCAATTTATCCACTCAAGACATGTAACTAAACAAGTTGGCACTGGCAGTGAATACGTCTTTGGTCTCTATCAATTATTGGTTATGACAGTTGGTGAAGCAACAGTTTATGGAGACAGTATGCCTTTTGTTGGAGTTGACTTTTTTTTAAAAATAACCCGAACCTACAAAAGCCTGTTCATATAATTTCAGATTTTTAAAATTGCTGTTCTGAATCATGAGACTCGTTGCAGTTTTAAAAAGCTAATGGAACAAACCTCTGAGCGTTGTGTTACTGAGAGGCTCCCACCTGTGAAAAAGCTTGTCATAACTTGCTAACACAACTGGGACTATGGGTAAATCTATGAAGGTAACACAATCTTGGGATCTCTGTCTGTCTTGAATTTGATATGAACAAGAGGGTTAGTCTTGGTCAAGGCACCTCAGGTTAAGAAGAGGCAAATGGACCAGGGCTCCCCACTCTCACTAGTATTCAAGTTGCCCACTGGGAATGCTGTGGATTGATGCCTTCCACAGTCAAATACTCTGCTGGCATGGACCATCAAAGCACATGATAACAAATACAAGTCATGTGGGCAAGGTGTCAAAGGTTGGTTGGTACCCACAGAGTTACTACCAAAGAGACAGAATCAGAGTCAGCCTCTTCAGGAGAGGACTTTTCTTTCACCAGTGAGTGAACATTGGTAGGAAAGACAGGATAACATGTGATTCCAAATGAGCAGTGTGCCAAAGTGTTATGTGTAAACTAGTAGTGTATGTAAACTGCATTTTATTGGCAGACTCAAAAACTATTATATCTCACACATTTATAAAGCATTTTAGGTTTCAATGTAATTTTATTTTGCAAACTAAAGTTACACAGTACAATGAAATGTCATTCCTGTGTTGTTGTGTGCTTTGACTGCACGCTGCCTTGCTTCAGATGGGCTGTTTTTGTTAGTTTTATTAGTTATGTTGTTCTGTTGGGGAAATGAAGCATAGACTGGATGACCACTTCACAGAACATGTACGTTCTGCCAACAAAAAGGATCCTGAGTTTTAGTTGCTTGTCACTCTACACCCCACTGTGTTCCCCGGCCAACATCTCTGTCTCAGGCTTGCTGCGGTGCTCCAGTGAACCTCAGCACAGACTGGAAGAACAGCATCTCATTTTCTGTTTGTGAACTCTCCAGCTTCTGGACTCCATATCAGTTCAACAATGTTAAGGCTTGAGGCACCTTCTTCCATGTCCTTACCCCAACCCCCACACACCAGGCCTTCTTATTGCGTGGTCTGCTATTACACACAACCCATTGCCTGCCACTAATGGTCCCCATTTGCATCTGTTCATCCTCCTCAACTGACCGTTATCCACTCTTTTGTCTGTCCAACTGTTCTTCTCTGTCTTTAGGCTCTATCTTCATCTATCTTTTATTCCTTAGACCCTCCCCTCTTATGCATTAAAAAAAAATGTTTTCATAGCTACAATAAATTCTGAGTTACTGCCAGGCCTGCTGAGATTTTCCAGCAATTTCAGTTTTTGTTTCTGATTTCTAGCATCCACAGTTCTTTTGCTTTTTTTTAACTTTTGTTAGCTCCCTTCATACGTACTATCTTTTCCTAGAATACAGGTCGAGCATTGAAGAGCCAGGCTTGCATTGAGTAAGGCTGAAACAAGGTAACACAGATCACCCAGCATTCACTCCAGGCGTAAATTAAGACAATAAATTGCTCGTTCCAATTTGCATATATCCCATAGATGTTCAGCCACACAGTTGTTGCGACATAGTGAGGATATGCTTCTTCTTACAACTGACAAAGTTGTGCCAATCTGCCGAGGACTCGTATTCACCTGTGACAAGGAATGGAACATGTGTAATAGAAAATAGGTTTGGTAGTCCTCCAGGATTATCTGAAGGTCTCCAGGAAACAAAAATTAATTTCTAGGCCTCTGCTTACTGGGAAGTCTGGAGAAAACCAGAGGGGCATTTGAAAAATTCTGAGTTTTTTTTCCCCATTTTCTTTGAACATTGATTAGTTCTAAAAGTATTGCAGCGGGGATAGGAAAGCCCTTTGACTGACAGGCATCATCAATTGCAAGTCTGTTTGCTTTCCAATTGCAGTTGGAAAGCAGAGACTGATAAGCTGGGAGACCAATAGCAGGATCATATGTACAGAGCATTGGAGACACCATGTCATGTGATTAAACCTCTGGGGCTTCATCGAACCAGAGCTGGCAAACCTAATAGTGAGAGAAGTTGTGATGGTCAATTTGGATTATAACCCAGAATGGCTGGATGTTGGGGAATAACCAAAACATGTGTGATGCACATGTTATATTACATTGTCCAAATGCATAACTCACCATTTAACTAATTTTTTTTTCTATTCCAAGATTACTTCAATACTGAGTTGAACTCTGAAAATTGAATATGAGAAGCCTGGGAGTAAATTAGCATCTTTGGCCTAATGATCCTTTTCATTCTCTGGAATTATAATCAATCATACTTGTAAACGATTTCCCATCACAAACGCTCAAACAACCAATGCAGCAACATCAAATGATTCATTGCTGAGATTAAAATGTTTGCCAATGCCTTTCATTTCCATCCAAAACGCATTTTTGCATCACTAATTTGAAAAGGATTTTAGACAAAATGCAACCATATGTACAATATCAAACTGTGCAAACCTGCCAGAGCGAGGCATGGGTGAGGAATGTACATGTAAATGGATGGGCATGTTATCATAACTTGAATCGAGAATGACAGAGTTCAGTTGTTGCAGCACAATAATCCAGAAAATTACTTTTACATTTTGGAAATGGACAACTGAAAGGTGAAAAAAAGAAGATTCAGGTACCAAACAAAAGTTGCTTTTAATACAAAAAGACTGGTTCTTATATAAATTTCCTAACATTCAGTTCTTGCAAGTTCTCCAGCTTAGAGAAGCCATTTTCTAATGCAGAGATCACTTTATACCATATGGATCTGCCATAAATACTTTAAATATTGGCTGAGGCAGCCCTTTCCAAGGTTTCTTTGGAAGTCTAACTGATGTAATAGATTCATTGTGGAATAACACTACCTGCTTTGACAATGAGAAATAGATTCAGAAGGTACATTCTGAATTCTGCAAGGACAAAGGTGCGACTTTTGGAGGAAGGAAGAAACTCCAGAGGCTCCCAACCTGGTTGTGATCTGATAATTGTGAAAATGTTGAGAGCAGGGTAGGCTTAGTTCGTATGGTGCCCATGTTGAATTGGCCTGTTAATCCAACTCGAAGAATGTGGTGCTGGAATAGCACAGCAGGTCAGGCAGCATCCAAGGAGCAGGAGAATCAATGCTTCAGGCATAAGCCCTTCATCAGGAATGGATTTTGCCTGGAATGTTGATTCTCCTGCTCCTCAGAAGCTGCATCTCCTGCTGTGCTTTTCCAGCACCACACTTTTCAACTCTGATCTCCAGTCCTCACTTCTTCCTGTTGATCCCAACTGTCGAGGGACCTTTTAAAAAGTGCTAGGTGTCTGGTGCGTTATGAATCTTTGATGGATAAACTAAGTCCAGGAGGAAAGGGGCAAGATTTCAAGGAAGGTAGAAAGGAACTGTTGTATTACTGCTGAAATGAAAAAGACAGCTTCTCATTGTTGATTATTATCTTGCAAGCATTTCCAGGAAGGGAACAGAAACATAAAATACTGATAACCACAGAGTATCTTGTATACCACACACTGTGATGTCATCATCTAGTGATAATGGGACTCTCTTGAATGTAATTAACCATTCTTCCTGGATGGAACTCACCCTGGAAAGCGTTTTCAGAAAACAATATCTGGCAATGATAAAGAAGTAGATTTGGCATGAGTTAGAATATTGGGATATATTAACCATTTGAATATTTTACACATTTTCTAGGGCCATTATACTTTGCCTCTCTTTATTGTCCAAGTCACAGGGTGAAGCCTTTTGCAGTTCAGAAGGAGGACATTTACCCATAACGTCCCTACTGGTGCTCCTCAGAACAATCTAGTCAGTCCCACCCCCCTGCTCGTTCCTCATATCCCTGCAGGTTAATTTCCTTTATGTGCCCATTCAATTTCCTTTTTGAAATTGATTGTTTTTGCTTCCACCACCCTTGTAGGCAGTGTGTTCCAGCTCATTACCACTTGCTGAATAAACAGTCTTCCTCATGCTCCCCACCCCCCAAATCTCTTACCCTTTTGAACAATTTCTCTGGCACTTTGTATAGTTAAAGTTTAACTATTAAGTTGCAACGCTTCCTTTCATAAAGCAAATTGTTCCTTTATTTGAATGATGCCTGAACTTCCTATTTTAAATGAGTATTTCTTTTTACTGCCCCTTTGAAATGCAGTTTTATCAGGTACACATGAAAGCTGTAAAATATGATTTGCTGTCAAATCGCAGCTGCATTGCTGACTGTGGTTTCTCTACAAAGCCAACCCTTTTTAAAAAAAATTAAACAGTTTCAGACCCCAGGAGTTCAGAAATTTCAGCTGACTTTTACTGTCACTAGTTTGAGCACCTTTATCCCCAGGCGAACAGCAGCAGCTGGAATTTATTTCCTGCTGCCAGACAGTTCGACTGCTTTATGATACATCCAGAAATTCACTTTCTTTAATATTCGAACCTTTTATTCAAGGTGACAGCTGCTCACACGTTGCTGTACAGAGCACCTCAAGTAGCAAGAGTTTTCAGAAAAAATGAGTGTCCCATTGTTACAAGCTCACAATGTAGAATGACTGAGGTTATCCTTAGGCCTCTGAGCCCCAACCTCCCTGACAGAACAACCGCTGGTAACATAAAACTTGACTACAGTTTGTAATGATGTCTGGGGAAAACTAGGCGGAGGAGCAGCAGAGAATACTGCAAGTGATAGGCGATGATGTCAGATTCAGTTAGGAGTGCCGACAGTGTTCAAATAGGGTTGGCACTAATATGGTACCAGTATCTTTCTCCTCATCTCTGTTTTCTGTCACTGCTCACAATTCTGGGCCTGTCTCCACAACTGACAATGTCTTTTCAGATCACGTTATTGCCAGCGCAGAGTGCACTCAGCACATCATCACTCAGCTCCTTTGTTTGAAGCCTGGTCTTTTGTCATTAATGCACTTGATATCTATTTAAAACTGACGGAGAATATGGGATCTGTTTTCCTGTCTTGAGATCATTGACAATATTAATACCACATGTCCTTGTTTCATATTCTAAGCGCTGACACCTAGCCGCAGTCTCTTGCATTCATCAAGTGGCTCTTTCACCAGGATGTCTGCTAACAGTCCTGTTTCTAATCCATCAGTAACACCAGCAGATTGCAATCACTGACTGTTAACATAGCCTCCAAAAACATGTTCTTAACAAGTCACTTCATTTATTTTATTTTGATGATGGGGTGAGAAGGTTGGTGGGCTGGAGAAGAGCTTGATAAATCTAGCGTGTAAAAGGCAGAAGCCAAAATTGTTTCTGGGAAGAACTGATGGAGTAGCCTGAAGGCATGACGTGTTAAGCATTGGCCGGATATTCCTGCAGTTGTGAGTGTGAGTCCCATTCAAATCATGTACCCTCTGTCAGTATCTGAGCTCCAGCTGAAACTGCCTGTCTGGCTGACATCCTGGGTCATAGTTCAAATGACAAGGGCCCACTCTGTTGCTTACTGTCATTCTATGAGTTTGGCCAGCGACTTTGTTGGATGCAATGGCTGTTATCAGTACAATTGGGGATCTCGATGCATTTTCTTGCCAACGATTCTACATGCTGCGGAAGGAGCAAAGAGTAAGATCAAACCTATCTCCAAATTGTCAACAAAAGCCTACCTTACAATTTCTATATGTAATGAATCAATAAATGTTACCAAGGTGGGGCTAAACTAATGAAACAATCAGAAGACATTACATTGCACAAAATTATCCTATTTCATGTGTTACATTTGGGTGCCAAATAAAATCACTTTTTTGTGCAGTTGACATATTGTGTCACATTGGCTCTGTTTCCTCTTGAGATCACCGTGATAGCGCCAAACATCTCTCAAAATGTTATTTTCCCCATATATTCCTCTTTCAAAGATGCCAGCTCCATCCTTAGGCTTATGGATAATTAAATAGCACTATCAGTCTCTTCTGGAAATCTTCATGAGTGAGGATATGGGCCAAGTGCTGGCAAATGGGACTAGATTAGGTTGGAATATCTGGTTGGCATGGACGAGTTGGACCGAAGGGTCTGTTTCCGTGCTGTATGTCTCTGAGGGGCAAAAGACTTATTCCAATACTGCTAAAAAAAAATTCGAAGTGACCAGCAATGAAAAGTAAATCAAGTTTTATGAAACATGACAATACATCCTAATTAAAGATCAAGATTCCACTTAAAATCTTTAAGGGCCCTGAGTGCCTCTCTCATGTTAACGATCATTTGTTAAGAGGTTATTTGTTCTTCTCTCATCGTTAATGAATTATTCTGCACCTTCTTATCCTGATGTCAAAATGTATGCATCCCAATGTGAAAAGAGGACATACTGTGGCACTTGGTTTGGAGCTAAGATAACCATAAGTCATGTCAGATGTATGATTGGTGAGCCATAACACTGCCGTTCTTGTCCATTAGCCAGTAGCCCCCAACGCAGTTTGCATTTATACTACACAATGAGCTAATTGTGCAAGTTGAATTAAATTATGCTTTTTAAGATGAAAACATTGCGATTGCTTCACCTTGTGTCAGAGTTGTGGCTGCATGCCCTTTTTAAAATCCCATTGCTGTAGTATGCTATCAAGATAAGTTGGTTCAAAATAAAGATTTTATTGCTTTTCACAGCCGAAAAGAATTAGCCTTAGGTGAGGTGTTACAATTGGCCTCACAACTGCTGAATAGAGAAAAGGAAAATTAGTCAAAGTTCTTTCTGTGGAGATGTTGAATGGGACCAGGATAGGCCTTGACTATGTCACTTCCGCAGTCAAGTAGGCCTATTAGCACAGTATTGAGGTTCAACTGAACAATGGTCACACTGGTGAGGTACCAAAGTAAGACAGAGAACTGTATTTTATATCTGAGCTCTTTGACATCATACTTTACTTAGTGCTTATTATAATAATGATATACTGATGCTTTTTTTCTTCCTGATTAAGGGTGCCTTCATCCCCCTGCTTCTCCACACTCCCCCCTCACCCCACCCCCTCCCCACATTTGGGTGAAATTCAAAGTTGCAGCTGGGTGCCCCATATCAATCAGTAAACCTGAAATTGAAAGTGAATTTTCCAAAGCCCATCAGTGTATCCATTCTATCTTTCTGATTGCTTAATCTTTGTTGCATTTATCCCATATAAACTTGCGTCCAGGAAGATTAATTGAGGCTCCTCAACTGATTTGCACTTTGTAAATGAAATAGGCACCAACAAAATGCCTTTTTATCTCATCTGAGTTGAAAAGGAATGTTCAAAGCCTCAGTGTCGCCCAGTTGCCTGACCATCAGATTTTATCTACTCGCACTGTTCCTTCAGATAACCTTATCTAAAGGCGTTGTGTCTTTCCATGGTGTGGTGTGACAGGCCAGCTAATTGAAGTGCTTAGTGTGTCAGAGGGAACAACTTTATTCTCAGCTTAACTATAAAATGATAAAATCTGCTTTGGGAAGATGTTTTTCACCTTCAAAGGAGTTCCTTTACCTGCCTCCATGATTATCTTAATTCCTGTTTCATAGTACTGATTTTGGGTTTTTATAAATATATGTACAGTTAAATGGACATCCTAGAAATGAAAAATGTTTGCTTTCCTTGAAAAAAAACGAAAAGACGATTTAATAATGTAATTTTCCTTATCTGTTTGTAGGTGTTTTTGCAAAATGTCGCTACGTATATCATGGAAGGCACTCAGAGGGGAACAGATTCATCCGTGATGACCAGCTTTAAGAATAGTTCTGCCACAGTGCCTGCTTTCATTGCTATACAAGATATATACATGCATTGTGTTTAAAGCCAAAGACTTATCCAAATACAAAGAAACACAGAATACATCCTCAGCCTGCTAGTGTCTTCTGCTGACTTTGCCATGCCTGTCAAGATCAACCTTTCAGTCTAGTCTGAGCAGGCACATAGAGATTGACATGATTGCCTTTAAGCAGGTCCCTTCTATCGCCATGACAGACAGCTGCACTGAGGCTGTATGCCTGACAGGATGAGCCTCATGATGGATTGCCTGGTACAACTGCTGCTCATGGGAGGGCAGAGGTCACACCTGAGGTTGAACTGAGCATGCTTATTGCATCACACCAAGTTCCAGAAAGTCACATTAAGCCCTTCCTGCACTCATTACAATGACTTGTTGTTGAGTAATGAGAAAATTCTGTTCCATTTTATAGGTGGCCATGGACAAGATGAAATGAATAGTCATATTAAACCGTAAATCCCATTGACTGACCAACATTATTTCAGGGACGTAATCTTGATTTATCTTTTGCCTTATGGGTCTTATTTTGAGGTTGGGAAGATTAAATATCAGCTCCATTAGATGAGATTCTCTTTTTAACTTTGATCAGTGATGGTTCACGAACAAAATTGACAACTCTAGCAGGCTGAATAGATTGTACTTGTATTTCTGTGTGGCTTTGACTTTTGATGTATTGAAAATCAGTCTACCTTTCCCACAACTTTTTTCTTAGCAGATCATTTCTGAACCATGTTTTTTTTAATGTTACAGTTGCTGTCTCCTACTGAATTTGAGTGGGATAAGCAATTTACTGCCGTTGTCAATGATAGAGAATTTTTTTTTGGTAGAGAGAGGTCATCCTTTTTTGTGTTAAAACCCAGTTTGGATTAGACTTTTTTGGAAGAGACTTCAGTTTTGGTGCAAACAATGAAGCAACTAGATAATCTGACAACATTAAATTCTCATGTTTTTGACAAAATATGCCATTATATTTGGATACTCTTGTTCAGCACTGAATTTAATTGTTTGACTACGTCTACACTGTGCAATGTTTGGCTTTTCTACAATGGACAATTTTTAAATATTTTACACTGACCAAACATTTACTGTACACGTTTTTCTACACGGTGCAACATTGTAGTTTTGTCAAATTTGTTGTAGTAACTAAACAGATTTTCTGTACATAACTTTTCTGTGTTCTTATTTAAATACTGATGATGTTCCAAGAATCTCGAGTTTGCAGTTTTTCAGTGGATCTATTGGAAACATTGAACAGTGATGAGTAAAATTTACTGTAAAGCAGATAGCCTGTATAAACAGTGTGCAATTATTACAAGTATTATTTACACATACTAAGAATATTATGTTACATTGTTTGGATTTAAAAGCTAACAAAGTAAAATTCTTAGCTTTATTAATCTGTGCCTGACGTACATTGCAGTAAGTTACATTCCCATACTTTGCAAAGCATACTTAAAGCAGTTTGTTATTTAGCTCTAATAATTGTTTGATTCCTTATCAAAATAAAAGCATTCACTGAATTGTTGGATTTTCCTTGGTCTGGTGAAGACAGTTTCTTAGCTCTGCGTCAAGCCTCCCATAGAGTATATGTACAAACTTCACTGTGGTTACAGGATTGGAAATACATGGACAGTACATGAAGTAGAATATTGCTTTTCCCCTACAAACTCTTGGATTACTGTTCTCAAAGAAGTCCCCATCTATTTTAAATATACAAACTGAAGAAATAATTCATGGTGACTTACATTTTATAGAGTCATAGAGATGTACAGCATGGAAACAGACCCTTCAGTCCAACCTGTCCATGCCGACCAGATATCCGAACTCAATCTAGTCCCACCTGCCAGCACCCGGCCCATATCCCTCCAAACCCTTCCTATTCATATACCCATCCAAATGCCTCTTAAATGTTGCAATTGTACCAGCTTCCACCACTTCCTCTGGCAGCTCATTCCATACCCGTACCACCCTCTGTGTGAAAAAGTTGGCGCTTAGGTATCATTTATATTTTTGCCCTCTGACCCTAAACCTATGCCCTCTAGTTCTGGACTCCCCAACCCCAGGGAAAAGACTTTGCCTATTTACCCTATTCTATGCCCCTCATAATTTTGTAAACCTTTTATAAGGTCACCCCTCAGCCTCCGATGCTCCAGGGAAAACAGCCCCAGCCTGTTCAGCTTCTCCCTATAGCCTTGCCTTTCCAAATACATGTACAGCCTTTCGCTCAGGATTCCCTCCAACAACTTGCCCTTCCACAGTATTTGGTAATAACTCTAAGAAGTTCAGTTTTAAGTCTGAGCCCAGATTGATTCAAGTTGAGCCAAATGTGAATATTTTTGATGTTGGTTTCATTTAGATTATGTCAGCCTTTGAACTATGCCCCTTCCCAGTACCTCAGAACTTACTTTCTGTTGGTGCATTCTCCAACCAATATGAGTTGTTCAGCTTTGAAAATGAGGTAACTGAGACTCAGCATTTTCCCACAGAGACATGGTAACAATGTCTCCCATTCTATTCCATGTGCAATTCTTAGAACTCAACAGATAATACAGATCCAGGTACCAGTTGGTTCTTCAGGTATTTCCTTACAAGCATGAATGGGGAAAGGAAAAACTAGTTACTTCTGAAAGAACTGCTTCACACAGTATGATTAGCAGATGTAATTCACATATCTGTTGAAGTTGCAATTTAATGATGTGAGGGGGATGTTGAGGGAGGGAAATTGCAATTCATCTTGCACAAAGATTTCAATGGGAAGAGTGGCCTCTGTAAATCACCTCAAATTACAATCACAAATTCACTAGAATCCCTACAGTGAGGAAGGAGGCCATTCAGCCCGAGTCTGCACCAAGACTCTGAACAGCACCCCACCCCAGACCCAATTCCTATAAAGCATTTCCTATTGCTAACCCACCCAGTCTGCACACCCCCGAATGGCAATTCAGCATGACCAATCCACCAAACCTGCACACCTTTGGACCATGGGAGGAAACTGGAGTACCCGGAGGAAACCCACGCAGACACTGGGAGAACGTGCAAACTCATTGACTGAAGTCTAACAGTTTGGTTAGCTCCACATCTCGGTAAATTTTAAAGCAAAGGTTAGGAATGAGAGAAGAGGACCAGTAAAAAACCTTTTGGCTTAAAACAGTTTTGTGGAGCAAAGGTTTTGGCTCCATCACCTAATTGAGACTAACAGCCTTTTATTCTGTGGATTATAAAGAAAGCATTGTTCAGGGTGGAGGCACAACTGTGGGACTACTCTGGTACTATGCAAGGGCTCGATGATGAAGTTGATGATGACGATGATGCAAAAAATCATTAAAGTTCTTCTTTCACTATCCTGGTGCATTTCCTCTGCAATTGCCAGGCCCAGAAATTACAGAATCATTCTAAAGGATTGGGACCAATGTATCACCTAATCATTAGCCTTTATTGTGCACAACTGCTATTGGCTTGTGCACAGTTCATTTTTTTGAAGAATCTGCTTACAAAAAAAACATTGTTTGCTTGCATGTTTTGGGAAATCTCCTAGCAATAGCGAACAAGAATGTTTCCATTTATTTTCCATCCATTCATTGTATTAGCATGCCAGGCCTAATTTTACCTTGAGGCAATGCATCTAAGTAACAGTATTGCCATTGAGTTGAGTATGTTTGGTGAACAAAATAGTACAGGAAATGTGCAATTAGATTTTCCTTTCATATGGATTTAGGTTTCTTAAACAATGCAATGCAGGCACTCCCTCCCTCCCACCAATGGCTAAATATGGGATGGCATTCAGCCATGCAGATAAGAAAGATATCAGGATTTTGATGCCTGGCCTGTGTTCAGTTAGTGAATTCAGCTCAAGGCAGTTACATGGCTTCCATTTTCTTGGAGTAAGAAGTGGTAAAGTTGGCCAAGTGCTGCTCATGATCATTATCCAACAATGTCTACAGGCAGTGTACTCTCATCGACTTCAGGTGAAACAGGATTGGCCTCTGGTGGGGGTTTCCACAACTGTCTCGGTCTGCCCAGTTCAATATGTGTCAATACTTGACATGCAGACAGGCAATTACCACCTGGGCCAGGATGGAGACTGCTGGTACATCCATACAGCTGTGGACAATCTGCATCAGGCTTGAGCAGAAAAAAAACGTGAGGGAAGAAAATCAAAGGAAAAATTAAAAGAGGGAGAGAAAAAGTCACAACTGGATCTAATAAATTATGAAGTGGCTCCATAACAAGACACAGAGGGATACATATCCACCGCAATTAAGTGATGTTAACAATTGGCTCCGGATAAATAAGATACCATTTTGTTGTCATTTCTTAAGTTCATAATTGTTCATGAAGATATTAATTTGGCTGAATATTTCCATTGCTGTTGAAATCAAAATGACCTTCTCCGATTTTTTTGCTTCCTAATCTCTATATGGCAAGTAGTCCACTGAAATGGAAATAGGACAGGGGAATTAAGGAAATCATGTGTATATGAGTTGTGCTCATCAATCTTTGGAAGCGGCACATCACAAAGGTCAAAGATAGCCTGCCGCTAAATTTTGTAGCGTTGCTCCCTATGAGAAAATGTGCACATTTTGCTTTGACATGTTAAAAAAATATTTGGTCATTACTGCATAGATTTCCAAATGACCATGTTTATTTGTCCATGGTTTGATATGTGTATAGGATACTTGGAATGACAGTTGGATGAGGGAGCTACAACAAGTTTCTCCCCCTACAAAATGTCATCTTTCCCCTGGCCGGGATACAGAATCATCCTAATGAAAAGAGCAGACATTTAAAAGTTTCTGACAGATGTCAGGGACGCTGTCATTGAGCCAGTGCTCCTGATGTAGCTCGAGATGACAGTATCAGAGGGGATGGAGCTGGCTGCAGGACATTCCGAGTTTGGTATGTGTCACATTCGATCCTTGTCCACTGGAAGTAAGAAGGAGGGAGAAGGAGAAGGGGGCATATTGGTGGTGGTGGTGGGGGTTGGTGTGTGGCGGGGGTGGGCATAGTGGATGGTGATGGCCGAGAAAGGCGCTTTTCTGATATTTTATTTTCATCAGACTGAGAGCTGCGGGCTTCACAGTTGAGTGACAGATATGAACCAGTAGAAAATCCGCTGAAAGCAAGGAATGTATCATGGACTGACACTCAGATTGATAGCACAAGGTGTTTGGGTATTTGGATCGAGTGAGATGTTCTAACTAATCATCATGTGTGCAGAGTTAGCTGCATTCTGTACCTGTAGATATCAGCAAAGACTGGCTCAGGATGAACTCACTCGAAGGAAAGAAAAAAGCGCCTATTTCTGGAAAGGTTTCAGATGAGCAGCATTTGTCATTGAGGGGGAGATGAGTGTAATTAGCTTGTCAGTCTAGTTTGGGCTGAGTTGGCTTGCAGTGGTAAGAAAGATGGACTGACTGCCAGAAGAGCTGACAGCCAGTCGATAATGCAGCAATTAATGTCATAAATAATTCTGGAACCAATTATATCAAAATGGACTCCATGCTTTGAAAAGGAACAGTATTCCCTTATCATTTCTCCTAACAGCAGGAACAGCTTTCATTTTTCTCCGTAATTACTTCTTATTCTACACCATAATACAATGATTCTGTACTTGCTACATTTGGATTTTTTCCCCTCACAAATACATTTTTTAAAAACAAAATGATAAAACATAGTACAGCATAATCCAGTGTAATGAAATCAGTTAACTCCCTGCTACATCCAATCAGGAAACAATTGAGGGGAATAAGAACTTTGGTGAAATCCCTTTTGGCATAAGCTTAGCTAGGTTTAAAAAAAATCACTTAGCAGTGACATTTGGAAATGAAGACATTTATGAAAGAAATGGATTTGTCTTGATATTTTAGAGGTTGCCGTAGCATTACTAACATGCCTGCTAACACCGCAGCTATTGATTTTTAGTTTCTCATTGTAGGATTCTAAAAGCTAGATAAGACAATTCCCTGTATACCATAGCACAATAAGCAGGAGGTGACCGAAGAAAGTCCCCCTTTTCTCTTAAAGGCTACCTATGATTATTCTGGTCCTTTAGTATTGACAGCTTACAATGCTGAAGGTCATTGGAGGAGACTTGGAATATCTGTGTCACATGATTTTCGTTCATGTTGTCACATAGCATTAATCTTCCAGACTGTGTGTTGCACAGTGTCAGTAATATGGAAGAAAATATTGGTTAAATACATGTAGTATATTTATAAGCTGCTGAAGGTCAAACCTGAAATAATATACTGTTCAAGTAGTCGTGGATCAAGGTCACCGAGGTTTCCTTTTCACAATGTATGAATATTGAAAGTCTCGCAGACTCCAATCAGCCGACCTGAACCTTGGAACAAAAATTTTACTAAGTAAATCAGTACATGTTCTGGCACTTCTATTAACCTTTAATACACTGCTGACAGTAAATGAGTAATGATAAATAATATGACATTGTTGCAAATCACTTTTAGTACCATGGGCAAAGAACTGTAGTGGCATGCCACCATCTGTTAGTACTTAAGCTTTATTTTGTTTTACTAGTAAAATTAAACTACATTTTGAACAAGAAATGGCTAATAACGAATGAAAAGAAAGCTTAATAAATTAGCTTTAATCTCCGAGGGCTGCAGTTACAAATTTGTTTCAGACTGTTTAGAACTTAGCTCTGTGAACAGGGGAGAATAGTCCTGTTTGGATATCTAATTCAGTCTTTGTCATTGAAATTCAGGAATGCTTCCTTCTTTGCCATTGTGTATGTGACACAATAGAAAATGCTTTTAGAAGAGAGGAGACTTTCATTTTTACTGCATCTTTTATGACCTTGGGACATTGCAAAGTGATTTTCAACCAGTGAAATGTAGGTGCTATTATACTGTAGGCAACACTGTGGTAATGTAAACAATTTGTGCATAGGCATATCCCACAAACAACAAATAAATAATCAGATAAATAAGATACAATAGCTGGAGTATAGTAAGGTGTCACCCAAATCCAGATCCAATCATTGTATTCTAAAATGCTGTGGATACTGAGAAACTCAGCAGGTCAGGCAGCCTCTGCGGAGAGAAAAAGCAGAGTTAATGTTTCAAGTACAATCTGACTCTTTGTTGAAACTGAAGCGTGATGGAAATACAATGGGCTGTGAGTTGTAACTAGGAAGGGAAAGTGCAACAAAGGGGAAGGGAAATCAAAAGTATTGTGGAATGAAAGCAAAGGGAGTGGGAATGGGTGTAGAGACGAAACAAAGAGCTGAACATTCCCATTTTCCATTAAAGAATATCATCACGAGGTTCATGATGCCCATGGTTTGTAACAACTTCTCCCAAGCAATTAGCTGCTGCACACCTTACTGATTATGCGACTGAACTCTTTTGCACCCATCTCAGGCAGTTGCACGGCCTGATGGGCAGAAGTGCCTTCTACTGCTGGGGCATTTTTGACATGCCTGCCACTGGCACCATATTCAAAGCCCAGATGCACACCACTTCAGCTGCTGCATGCCAGGAGCTGTCCATCACAGTGTGTTGCTCACTCATTGTCGCTGAGGAAAATGGCCCCCAAAGGTGGTTTCACTCCCCACCTTGCCAAGGCTGGAGATGACGGTGGATGGGGTGGTGGAGATAAGGTACTGCCCTATATCCTGCCAACTGGCAAACTAGGCCATGCAACCAGATGCAGCAACCCTGCACCTAGATAATGAGCCAGGTCAGTGCTGTAACCCAGCTGGAAAGCAATGCCCAGCAATGTGGGAAGGTCAGTGATCATCTGCAGTCCACAAGTGCTGTCATCTTCCCTCTGCTATTTCATGCTCTCGAGGCCACCAGTTACTCCTCCTTTATCACTGCACCTGCATCTCACCAAGTCTCATGGCTGTCGCTATTTCATGCCTCATGTCTACTGAACGGCTGTCACTTACTTGATTCATCCTCAACCTGCTAACTCTTCTTGTATCTGAGTTTCCCACTTTCTCCTGCATCACCACTAGCTGCTCTTCCTGTCCATTTTCATCATACTCAATCCCTCGCTTTATCTCAATGCTGGAATAATTGGCCTATCCACTCCTCAGACTGATGTTTCACAGAACCTTATCATTTCTTCCACAAACTGGTTGTATTTGATCCATAAGACTGACTCTGCCCCAATCCCTGCACTGCAAAGACATGCATTCCTGTACTCAAGGAAGATCATGGACTGGAATTGGACAAGGCTTCTAATTGAGAGTGATCATACTTCCTGATTGACCCTAGTCTCTCTTGGCGCCATTGAAAACTTTCAGATGTCCATTTGGTCAAAACACACACCATGTATTTGCCACAGAAGCTGCTGTAGGTATGTTATTGATGTAGCACAGTAACATGTCCACCCCTTTGACTGTTCAGTGCTCCCTTCTGCCTAAAAGCAAATCAAGCTGCAGCGACAGGCAGCCTCCTGCTCAGCAGCTAACAATGCAAGCTGAGAAACCAAAAGAATCATCTTATTGAGATTCATCAGATGCATGTGGATTTCTGCACTGAAAGTGACCTCATAGTCATTGAATCATGGTGTTTGTACGACACAGAAAGAGATCCTTCAACACATCATGTCCACGCTAGTCATCAACAACCATTTAATGTCATCCCAATTTCCATCACTTGGCCTGTTGACACATTTGCTAAAGTATTTCACGTGTTCTTCTAAGTAGTTCTTAAATGTCTTGAGGGTTCCTAACTTTACCACCATTTTAGACAGTGAGTTCCAGATACCCACAATCTCAAGTTCCCTCTAAAACCCCTACTCTTTACCTTCAACCTGTGCCTCCTGTGATTGACCCCTCTACAATCAGGCATTAGCCCTTCTTCAGGAATGGACAAGGCTTCCTGAAGAAGGGCTAATGCCCGAAACGTCGATTCTCCTGTTCCCTAGATGCTGCCTGACCTGCTGCGCTTTTCCAGCAACATATTTCCATCTCTGATCTCCAGCATCTGCAGACCTCACTTTCTCCCCTCTACAATCAGGGTCTATGTTTCTCCCCTGTCTACTTTTTCCTTTTAATCAGATTCCCCCTTTGTCTTGGGAAGAAGCAGGAATTTCTGTTTTTATCACAACCTTTACCTTTTGTTCTAGGACACATTTGATCTCTAATCTCTCCTGCCCTTTAACCATTCTATGCCCTTCCCTTTTGATCAATTTGTCTCATTCCCTGTTTTCAATGGCATAAAATCCATCATATTTTTGCTTCTCTTTCACTCCAACGGGGAATACGTTGGGCTTGAAACATTAGCTGCTTCTCTTTCCACAGATGCTGTCAGTTTAACCAACTTCCTCTAGTATTTTCTGTTTTCACTGAAATCATACTCATTTGAATCTTTTTAGTTCAGCAAGTGGAAATTGCGAATTTCTTCCCACCTCTCAGAAAAATCCTGCTTATGTCCTTAGACTAACTTTCAAAGTTTTTCCAAGGTTAATAGACTACAGTAGTCTCACAGTGCAAGGGTAAGAGTTCAGCTCCCACAAGGGCTAGTTGTGAAATTGAACTCAATAAAGCTATTCACTTGTGAGCTAGTACCAGAAAACAAATGACCATTAAAGCTGCCAGATTGTCATAAAAACCCAACTGGTTCACTAATAACCTTCAAGAAAGGGAACCTGCTGCCCAGTCTGGTGTGGTCTTCATGTAACTCCAGACTCATATTATGTGGTTGATCCTAAGCAACTTTAGGACAAATACAGAGTTGCAATAAAATATATAATGCTGTGCTATTTGTTCCTCAAAATAAAATCCTTTCTTGTAGCCGTGCGATATATGTAGGCAATATCACTTTACTATTTCCCAGAAGTAGAATCAGATAAAAGTACTGGCACACAAAATAAATTGATAACTTGGAAGTTTTGACAGAAAAGCACTGTTCCCCCTTTCAGATCTGGGCTTGTATTAACCCCCAACAGCCCAGCAGGTTATTACATGCTGCTGTCAGGAAGGTATCAGAGCACAGTTTTGTCCAAACAAAAGAATGAAAAACTTGCATTGACATAGCACCTTTCATAACCGCAGCATGTACAAACAATGAAGTATCCCAAAACTCAGAGCTAAATTTTCACAATCTTAATATGTTGTTGAGTGAGATTCATGGTAAGAACATAAGACATAGGAGCAGACGTTAGGCCATTCAGCCCATCGAGTCTGCTCCACTAATCAATCATGGCTGATAGATTTCTCAAACCCATTCTCTCACTTCCTCTCTGTAAACCTTAACCCCCTTGATACTCAATAACCTAGTTATCTCCATCTTAAATGTACTCAATAGCCATGCTGTCACAGTCTTCTGTGGCAATGAATTCCATCGATTCACCGCTCTCTGGCTGAAGAAGTTTCTCCTTATCTCTGTTTTTAAAGGTTTTTCCTTTACTCCAAAGCGTGCCCTCGGGTCCTAGTCTCTCCTACCAATGGTGTCTGGTCTGTCATGGCTCACAACAACCGTCCTTGTATAATTGTCTGCTTTTCACCTCATTAGTTATTATCTCTGGGCTCTATGGCACCTTTCTTGTGAAATGGAGAGACAGGAGTGCTTGCCACAAGAAGCACCTTCCAGCGTTGATACAGAGAGACCAGATTTAGAGACCAGTTGCACATCTCCTCAGCTGCGGTAGCCAGGAACTGTTCTCCAGACAATGGTGTTATCAGAGAGGGCATGGCCCAGAGAGGGAGATCAGCTTCTCACATCGCCTGATAGGGATTTGGTCATCATGATGCGTGGGCTGACAGAGACGAGGTCAGAGGATTTTCCTGCTTTCCTGAGAAAAGGGGGCCATGCCAACAGACTCACCCAGCCAAGACTGAGGTAGTGGCCTGGGTAAGCCTGTAAAACATAGAACATTAAAGCGCAGTACAGGCCCTTTGGCCCTCGATGTTGCGCCAACCTGTGGATCCAATCTGAAGCCCAGATTGGGGCAGAATGGTGGCTCAGTGGTTAGCTCTGCTCCCTCACAGCACCAGGGTCCCAGGTTCAATTCCAACCTCGGGTGACTGTCTGTGTGGAGTTTGCACATTCTCCCTGTGTCTGTGTGGGTTTCCTCCGGGTGCTCCGGTTTCCTCCCACAGTCCAAAGATGTGTAGGTCAGGTGAATTGGCCATGCTAAATTGTCCATGTTAGGTGCATTACTCAAAGGAGGGTGGGTTGCTCTTCAGAGGGTAGGTGTGGACTTGTTGGCCAAAGGGCCTGTTTCCACACTGTCGGGAATCTAATCTAACCTACACTCTTCCATTCTTATCCATATGCTATCCAATAACCATTTAAATGCCCTTAAAGCTGGCGAATCTACTGTTGTTACAGGCAGTACGTTCCATGCCCCCACTACTCTCAGAATAAAGAAACTAACTCTGACATCTGTCCTAAGTCTATCACCCCTCAATTTAAAATTATGTCCCCTCATGCTAGCCATTGCCATCCAAGGAAAAAGGCTCTCACTGTCCAACCTATCTACCCTCTGATTATCTTATTTGTCCCAATTAAGTCACCTCCCAACCTCCTTCTCTCTAATGAAAATACCCTCAAGTCCCTCAGCCTTTCCTCATAAGACCTTCCCTCCATACCAGGCAACATCCTAGTAAATCCCCTCTGAGCCCTTTCCAAAGTTTCCACATTCTTCCTGTAATGCAGTGAACAGAACTGCACACAATACTCCAAGTGCGGCCACACCAGAGTTTTGTACAGCTGCAGCATGATCTCATTGATTCTACCAATAAAAGCTAAAACACTGTATATCTCCTTAACAACCTGATCAACCTGGTTGGCAACTTTCAAGGATCTATGTACCTGGACACAGAGATCTCTCTGCTCATCTACGCTAGCAAGAATCTTACCATTAGCCCAGTACTCTGCAGTCCTGTTACTCCTTCCAAAGTGGATCACCTCACACTTTTCCAAACTCCTTTTGCCACCTCACAGCCCAGCTCTGCAGCTTATCTGTGTCTCTCTGTAACCTACAACATCCTTCGTCACTATCCACAACTCTACCGACCTTAGTGTCATCCGCAGATTTACTAATCTATTCTTCTACGCCCTCATCAGGTCATTTATAAAAATGACAAGCAACAGTGGACACAAAACAGATCCTTGCAGTACCGCATTAGTAACTGAACTCCAGGATGAATATTTCCCATCAACCATCACCGTCTGTCTTCTTTCAGCTAGCCAATTTCTGATCCAAACTGCTAAATCACCCTCAATCCCATGCCTCTGTATTTTGTGCAATAGTCTACCGTGGGGAATGTTATCAAATGCCTGACTGAAATCCATATACGCCACATTAACCACTTTACCCTCATCCACCTGTTTGGTCACCTTCTCAAAGGATTCACAGGGAAAGAAGTTAGGAAGGGACCAGGACATTTGGAGTATCGTTGACTTGAGCAGATGGAAACTACTGGCTGAAGTGAACTCATTGTCATCTTCCAAAGTGCTGGAAATTGAAACGATGGAATAGGGAAGATAATGGCTAAGACACATCACCACTATGAGATCCTTTAGAGGGCACCCACATTACATACAGACCCATTCAGAGGACAGGACACAGACCTGCAGAGTCACTAACTTTTTGTCACCTGAATGCATTGGCTCCCTGTGTCCCACGCATCACTGAACACCTCATTCACACCAACACTTTTGCACAGAGGCCAGGGAGAGAATTGAGGTATTTGAACAGGATGGGCAGTGGTGCCAGCAAAACACATTGCCCTGTATCTGTTTTGTTCATTTTGCTTCAACATAGACATGGATCTATGGGATACCTGTACAGACATGGTTAATGTTACATTTAAATCTGAGAGAGACAAACTTCTATTCAGCAAAGGGATATGGGCCTAAGGTAGGCATATGGAGTTAGGCCACAAGTCAGCCATGGTCTAGAGGAGCAAGCTCAAGGGGCCTGATGGCCTATGAGTTAAGCATCATGCTGCCACAGTTACATTTGGGGCTACATTGAGACTTTATGCACAGTGCAGTGTGGTCCCATGCCATAAAAAGGAACCTTTTTCTCTTCACCTCCTGTAACACCATCAGGGCCCTCCGAGGTTTTGGAGCTGGAGTGGGAGGATTGTGCTTGATAGTGGAAAGGTGGGACCTTTGTGGTAACCTCAGCCAATATAGGAATTGAACCTGTGCTGTACATCTCTCTGGCTCTATTGGAATACTCTACGTTGCAAATCGGCCAACAGAGCTAATTGACCCCCTGGTGTGCCTGTGCTCCATGTTCTGGACTGCATCCTGAACCCATTATAAACCATACCACCTCCACCCGCTCATCTTGTCTGAAGTGCTTCCAGCTGAGATTAAGATATTATATATTAGTCTCTGGCTCATATTAGAGCATCATTAGGTTCCTGAAAGAGCTGAACTATTCTATCATTGTCAAAGAAGGAATAGTCATCTGGAAGTTCAGTCTTGCTTATTATGGCCAACTTTTGTGATTGAAGAAACACAAGGTCCTCTGGACAGAATATTTAGCAAATGCTTCTGTTTGAGAGGGCAGAGAAGATGCATAAATAGGAAACAATGTTTGCCAAACATTTCTCTTCTTAATAATGCAATTCAATGCTAATGTCAGACAGTTCAACATATTACAATGTTATTTTAGAAAAGCCTTTGCAGACATTGAGTGTTCTATTATATTCTGTTGTGCCTGCCATGTTGAATCTATTGGCAGTGGTTTAGGCTGTTGTAACTATTGTAAACTGGTACTACAATCTCTCACCTCCTTTGCCTCCCAGGGGGTGATGAGCCCTCTTAAATCTATCACTATACTTGGATGCTTGCAATCGTGGGCAGCTCGATTTTTATTCCTCGCAAGCTGCCTTGGACATCTGTTATTTTCATAAAGGCAAAACATTTTGTACAGGTTGCATCATCGGCAAGAAAGTGAAATAAAGAGTGGCAAATAAAACCTTTCTGATTTATAGATATTTATGTCATTTCTTTCTTTAGGTATAAACAGGCCTACAAAATTTCATTGCAGTCATGGGCTGCTGGTCTCTCATCTGGAGTGCTCAACCATTGAAAACCTGGGCCAGAATGAACAGTATTCTGTGAACCCAATAAACATGTGTGGTTCTGATGCACAGGATATAGTGTTCAAATTATTCCAGCTTTTTTATAGTTTCACAGTTTTGTTTTCAGTTGTTTCATTTTCTCTTCTCTTCAGTCAAACTGAGGGGTAAGATAATATAATGATGTCAGTTACCATTTAATGTGCAGACACAGGCTATTCGGTCTATCTAACCTATGCTTATGTCTATGGTCCACCCACAAATCATCTCTGTGAAGGGTTAATTATACCATTATTCTAAGAATAGCTACTGAGCATGCTCAAACAGAGCTATGTCACAGTGACATCAGATCATATGAAACTGGATCATGAATATGTTAGAGTTTCAGAAATTATCCCCCTTACTGTCCCTTGTATATAATTACATTTCATAAAGTCCCTTAACATTCACTCACCTGAATATAGACTTCATCATATTATGTGGTGGCAATGGAGGTAGACATACAGTACTAAAAGCAAGTGAACACTCGCTTCTTAAACTCCCAAACAACACAATCTTCACCAAGTCAGGCACAAACAGTGACTCCTGGCAACTTTCCATAAATAAGGACTTCCAACTGCAGATCACACATTTAATGCCCTACCAACATTATTGCTTTAACTGCCTGCCTTTTGGCGTCACGTCAACATTTGAGATTTTCTAGCGGAAAATGAATTGAAAGTGTTATATGCCCAATGGGTAACATTTTCATCATTTTCAAACTTCCAACTCAATGTAGCAATAGGTCCAGAAAGGCAAGCCAGTAAAACTCATCATGTACATACCAGTCTGACTCACCTGGGATAGCTTAAGTTGTAGCTTGAGTGTGACCAATATATTCATTTCCAAGTATGACTAGTTTTTTTTTACTGTGCAGTTTTCCCTCTGGAGACTAAGAAGAATCTTGAGTAACTTACAGGACGATGAGTTGACATTTGCGGACAAGTTTGAATTCTCAAAGTCAATGATACAATATTTAGGCCAGGTTAAACAGGCATTAGGGACTCCTGTAGCTTGCAAAGACAGAAGCTATCAGGACATATCTGCAAGCTAGGAACATTACAGAACTCCAACAATTAATGGGAACGGGAAAGTTACACCTCAACTTGTAAATGTTGATGAGCCAATCAGGTGTGGAATTGGACTGGGTATCAAGAGCACTCAACTGAATCAAAGGCATGCTCATTTTGTCTGATATCCTTGCACATTGTGATCCTATCCTTCTAACTAGAATAACAATGAATGCATTATCCACAACTGCTCTATATCAGATCTAATATGATGAAATTAGACATCCAATAGACTATGTTTCCAAAGGTCTTACTGATTCAGAACAAGGTTAGACCAACATTGAGTAAGAGGTGCTTGCAGTGACTTGGGAATGTGAGAAATTCTTGGGCTACATCGTAGGCCTACAAGTCAAAATTGAAACTGACCACAAGCCACTGATGAATTTATAAACCAAAAGGAATTCATAAATTCTCTCAGAATCCACAGCTGGTGAGGTATGGCAGGTTTGTGGAATAAGTACTTGGAAACGTTGGATGACTGTTGATACTCTATCAAGGATCTTCATTAACAGTTCAAGCAAAGATGATAAAAACTTTGTTCAAGGAACTGAAGCCTGTGCAGCTTTAACCACTTAAAACTTACTGAGAAGTTGTTGCAGGAATTTCATAAGGTCTTAGTTACAATGATGAAGAATGTTCTCACTAGGGTGGAGTATGTCTGCAGTAACCCTGTCCAGTGGCAGGATTTTCAATAATGTCAGTATTGATTGCATTTTTGTTTAAACTGAATGATTGGTCGGTCCCGGAAGTTTTCCCTTTGGACATCCTCCAGAAGATTTACCAGCAACATCAGGTGCTGGTAAATGGAAACAGGTTGATCAGCCATGATCATACTGATGGACTCAAAGGGTGAATGGCCTACCATTCTCTTTGAGTATAAGTGGATGTTTTTTCTCACCTGGGCTGCCCAGTCTTCTCAATAGAGTGAGGTTCAGCTTAACTGACCACTTCAGAGGCTATGAGCTGTGATCGCTTCTTTGACAACGTCCAGAAATTCTGAAATTGGATTCCAACCAAAAGAGAGTCTCTGTAAAATGACCCACTCACCTGTCAAGATTCTGAGGTTGCCTGTTCCAAATGTGTCCACTGGCGGAAACCAGAGAGAAATCCATGCAGTGTACCAGAGCACTGCAGGCCAAGAAAATCCCTTTATTGTACTGAATTTGCTGTCATACATCAAGAGTTAACACTGCCAAAAGCAGTTTGACAGCAGCTGAGAAAAGGTAGGCATCTAAGGTAAGTGAGGGGGTAAGTGAGCAATGTGGCAGCTGAGTAAGGTGCCAGGTAATTGGATAGGATAGGATTTAGGGTAGGATCTGGGAGTTAGTCAGGTCTTGTTGGATGAGTGCTGGAAATGTGTTGCTGGAAAAGCGCAGCAGGTCAGGCAGCATCCAGGGAACAGGAGAATCGACGTTTCGGGCATAAGCCCTTCTTCAGGAATGGGGAAAGTTTGTCCAGCAGGCTAAGATAAAAGGTAGGGAGGAGGGACTTGGGAGAGGGGCGTCGGAAATGTGATAGGTGGAAAGAGGTCAAGGTGAGGGTGATAGGTCAGACTGGGGTGGGGGCGGAGAGGTCGGGAAGAAGATCTCAGGTTAGGAAGGCGGTGCTGAATTTGATGGATTTGACTGAGACAGGGTGGGGGGAGGGGAAATGAGGAAACTGGTGAAATCCGAGTTCATCCCTTGTGGTTGGAGGGTTCCTAGCCGGAAGATGAGGCGTTCTTCCTCCAACCGTCGTTTTGATGAGTGTTGAGATTGAACAACCCTGGGCACTTCTGAGGAGTGATTGAAAGTAGGTAGTGTCCGTTCCAATAGGTTCAACTGAGATAGGGCTGGGGTTTCAGTGGGATATGTTTGGGTTAGTTTGGGAGTTGAGTTTGGAGTGGGGTGAATGCTGGACGTCAGTTCAGTAAGTGTGGGATTTGGGTCAGGTCAGGAGGTGAATTGTGTATATTGGGACCCTTTATCAGCACTGTACCATTTCAGTCAGGTTGTTGGTGGAGGGTGAATGTTTGGATGGGAACAGTGTTGGATGGCAGAGTTGAGTCAGGGTCTGGGAATTGGGTCTGACTAGAGTGGGTGGGAAGTGGAACTAGGCCTGAGTCAGATTTAGGGCAAAGGGTTTGTTAGACGCCAGCATTGGCGGGATTAGGACAAGTATGGAGATGGGAAGGCGATGGTTTGGGTGGAGATAAAGTCAGGTCAAATTGAGTGACAGTTGAGAGGTAGGGTTTAGGCCGGGGCAAGAATGGTGTTTACTCTGTCCCCAACACGCAATTCCAGACTGTTCTTCTCCAAAGATGATCTGGCCAAACGATGATTTGGCCTCATGGTTTCTATGAATGGCATCCCAGACGTAGTCATTGCCGACAGTGGGCCATAACTCGCCAATGAGTATCTCCAATTCCTTGTGGTCTCATATGGACTTTGCCTACAATACAAACTCACTGAGATACCCTCAAGCCAAATTCAGGATGCATACTGTAATAAAACCTCCCAAAAGCATTGGCAGTTTTTGAAGCCACTCAACTACCACTCCACTGTTCCATCTTCTGGTTGGCTGAAGTTTGATAACCCAAATTCCCTTCCTTACTCAGGCTACTTATGATGCAAGACCATAAGTAACTACAACAGAAAGAATAACATTATAGGATGGATCAAGCTCCCACCTTCCACCAGAGGTCCAGGGATCAAGACCTACTTATTGGAAAAGAGCACCCTGTGCAGCTCTGAGACCAGCCATGCTAGGGAGGCTTCAAAAACCGAGATCATACCTCGGCCAAACATTAAAATACAAAAATATTAAAATACAAAAAGCCAATTAATAAATGATTGCACACTCTGATCCACTGAAGACACTGACAACACAGCCATTGACAACTGAGACAAGGCTGAGGCCACTCAGAGAAACCTGCACTGACTCTCCACAACTTCCAAAAGAATTCCATACACATTCAAAAGATTGCTGATATCATCCCTCAAACTTTCTCCATAGACCATAATGATTTTGTGGGGGATGGTAAGGAGGAGGTGTGGAAAATAATACAAATATTATAATAAAGACTTGAGAGATATGTGGAGTGTCGAGTAAAGTGTTAATTTTACCTTTACACTAGGAGTAGCTACTGACCATGGGAAAACATCAGATCACATGGAACTAGAGCATGAGGTAGGAAGTTCCAGAAATGTATCTTCCTAAGATGCTTTGCATGGAGTTGTGTTTAGGAAAACGTTTTCATGCTTACTCACCTGATTGTAATCCCAGTCATCTGCAACTAATCCTATTGACATATTCCAGTTATGCTTTTCTCTATCATGTGGTTCCCCTTAACTGCATCTACCTCAATTACTGCCTGTAGTAGTGAGTCCCACATTCAAACCTTCGCTGACAAAAGAAGCTTCTCTTGAATTCCCTCTGGATCTGTTAGTTACAATCTCATATTTAGGGTACATTTCTATAGACATCAGTAGGTCTTTATTATTTTAATCAGCATCAAATAGCCATGGTTCAGCTCAACTGCAAATGATGTTGTGCTGATCAATTGTACCAGGCTTTCTAAAATGATCTGTGGTTACTTGACCGAAATTGGACCTTGACTGAATCTTGTTTTCCCACGTTACCATCACAAGATTCTGAAGGACTTCTGCCATCTGCACTTCCTAGCTCTCCAGGTGAACACACCTTAGGTTTTGGCACTGGGCTTATTGTGACTTGAGTGGTACCACGTCACAGAGGGTGGTGCATTCCTCAAGAGAGCAATTGGGAAGCCATTTTTGCCATTGTGACCATAGCTGGAAGTCTTCCTTGGTTTATGCACCGAAACTGTTCTGTCAATGGGTTTCTGTGGAAAGTGGATCTAAAATGTTACCACATGCTTGCACTATGAAAGATTTTTTTTATAGCACTTACATGTAACTTTATAACTGTTCAATAAAAGCCGCTTACTTTGAAGAATATATAAAGGATATTGGATTTCTACCTTATTTCCTGTCGATGATACTTTCTTCCACACAAAATCCTACAGGGCATCAAAGTCAGGAATAAGTTGGAAACACAATCTATCATCAGTGCACACCTCCTGTACACATACATTCTGGATTATGCACATAAAATACTATGGGCAAAGTGAGGTAGATGAGGGGCACAGAGAGTGTTTTCATGAGTGTGAATGATGAAGTCCATGCACCATTCCCAGCCTGACCTGATGCTTCTTCTGTCTTTTTGCTTACGTTCTCCTTTTTCAGGAGCTAGTTGTTTGTAACAGTGGGCTGTGTGAGGTAAACAGTACCAATTGCTCCCCCGGCTACAGGGCACTGTTTTGATTGTTATTATCAAGGTCACAAACACCCATGAGTGAGTCTATTATTTTTCACAGGTGCTGTTGTTTCATTTTCAATGCAATTAAATGGTGTTGTGGTGTTCAGAAATTACAAGTGAAATGTTAAGTTTGGACGGTCTGTCAAATGTGAAAACATATCATTTTGCTTTAAAACAATGTTAAAAATGTTTGCTCCTTGAAAAACACTTAAAATTACAGAATAACTGGACTAAGATGGCACAATTTGCTCATTATGCGGTATAGAGTTAATAACAATAGCATCCCTACATTCTGCCGTAAAATCTTCCATTCAAACAGCTCATGAGGTGAACAAGCACCTTTGCTGATCACCCATTGTGGAAAATTACTAGCAGTTAGGAGTTTTCATTGGCACAAGGCTGAGCTTGCCCCCAGGCAGTGTTCCTTCGCTGATGGAGATGCATCTACTGCAGCACACTGCATGTTGCGCCGTGTTTAACATTAAACTGGCCTGGAGCTCTATTTCAGTTTGTCTTGAGTTTAAATGCGAACAGTGAAAAGCTTGCTGGAAACAATGACATTTATTCACATTATCAGTTGCCACTAGGGTCTTTGAGGGAGACTGTTATTTCTTCTGACTATACAGGAAGCAAATGCCCCCTGGAGGTGAAGGTTGCTTATAATGAAAAGCGTGTGATTGTGCCTGTGCTGTGACAATGTCCAGTTATGGATTATCTGAAGCTGGATTTGTGACAAGCTCAGCACAGTTCAAAACCTGTCTCTCTGCATTGTCAGTTCTATGATGATTTGTTTTAAATGTATGAGTTGGGAGTAAAATAAACTTTGTGTGGTCTTTGTGGGCTGTCTTACATCAGTGATTATCTCCTGAAACACAAGATTAAGGTGGATTAGGACATATGAAATGAAAGAGACAAAATGGTCAAACTAAACCAGTGTTGTAACATGGTGATGATTCAGTAACTCATATAAAAGGAGAAAAAAAACACAAGACATATCAATGTTAATGATCCAAAAAATCTGCCAGATTATAAAAACACAGGATAAAGTAAGCACGATTTAATAAGTCACTGTTGCACTATATGTTATGAATAATGTCACTCACAAATCCAGGCTTCAATCTATGTTTTCCCTTACAACCCACACACATCAATTTTGAAAATCCAGGAAATTAATGCTTATTTTACAGACCATTCACATTTCAGCTTGTCCTGCAACACATCCAGATCTAATAAAAATAGTGATAAATAGTCCACTGTGTGTTAGGTTGAAAGTAAACCTTTATTCTTTGCAGGTGGCTCAAACATCTGTTCAGCTCCAGAAGAATTAAACCTGGGGTTTAACACTCTATTTTAGGTAGAATACAATTTCAAATATTTAGACCTGTTTCACTTAAAAGAAAGAAAACTTTCTCCATGATTTTCTTTTTAGATTAACAGCACAATTAACAGCTCAGTTATAAATTTTGTAATACTTTCAAACCGTTTCTACTGCCAAACACCTCTTAAATAGCTAATAAAAGTGAGACACTAACAGGATCTAATCTCCAACTGCACCATCCCCCAGAACTCAATAAATGTCCACACTGTGTTCCACTTTAATGCCCACTATAGTCATAGGCTCAGTACAATTCAAAAATTTCAGTGATTGTGTATAAACATAATTCCCATTTTATTTTTCTAATGTATTTTGATTTTATGTGGTGTAGGAAATATGCAAAATTAATATAATTTAACGCTACCTATGAGGCATGTTTTGCTTCAATTAAAGTACAGGTCTTTGCTTCCAAGGTTGAAGAATTGCAGCATTTTATATTAAAAACGGAGCACTTTTTAATACCTGAGAATGCATTGTGTGGGAAGTTCTGGGAAAGTAGGTGATGTGGAAAGATCAAAGGGGTTGAAATATTTGCAATTGTTTTTTGCATGTACGTATATATGCTGAAGCTTTTTAATAGAGTATACACTCCTTTTACAAGAAGGCTATTCCAGCAACACCAAAACATTACAAATTTCAAAGCTCAGTCAAAACTTGGCCTGGTGTGCAAACAGTTGGGTGAGTTCCCACTTTTTTTTAAAATGAAGGAACCATTGTACTGCTCATGAAAGAAAGATGTGGTTAAGTGGAGCATTTGAAGGTATGAGTTTAAACAATGCAAGCTTAAAAATAATCTGGCATTCCCCCCACCACCCCCCTCCCACTCCCCTCACCAGAGATTTGCCTATAATGCAATGAGCACTAATTTCTCCTTAGAAGAGGGAACTTTACCAGTCTTTACCTCAGCATGGATCTCATCAGTTACAACAGAACAGGCTTTACAAGCAACACACAGTCCATGTGAGCTCCTGGTCTGGTTGGATGAGGATTTCTAGGGTTTTTTTGCTTGTTCCACAAGATTCACATGCCTATGGATGAGATGGGGATGGTTTATGGGGACACGATTGATTATCCAAGACGCTTAAGCCATCATAAGTGGAAAAGTGCAATTGGAATTGCACTGTCCGCCATTCCTTTGAACACGGTTATATAAAGCAGAGAGATTCTACACTCTACAGGGTGAAAATGCAAGAATTGTTCTTCACCTATGGACCCTAGCTTGCATTGATATGAGGATTGATCCTCTTGCATATAATGCTAATATAGTGTTTGAGAGATATATTTTCAACCAGTGATGTCAGCAAGGTGAGGAAACTAATACATGATTGATTTGCTTGTTAAAACTACAAGCACTTCACTAAAATCATGGTTATAGTGTCGATGACCAGACAGATCAGGGATCAGGTGTCAACCCAGTGTCAACACTTCACACTACAAAATGAGCTCTGGTACTGACCTTGCACTAAGACCAGATGAATTATTGAAATGGTGAGGGTTCATGAGGAGGTGGAGCAGGAAGTTGAGGTATTTTTCTCATTCTTTGTGGGATGGGAGCATCACTGGCAAGGTCATCATTTGTTGCTGTCATAGGCACAGGAATCTAGAAATGGAGGTTGTTGGGAGATGGACTGGTAGGAATGGCTACAGGAAAACCAGAGCAGAATTGGAGACACAACAACTTTTGTTTGCAAAGTGAGCACATTGCAGGAAACTGAAATTGCTTATTATCAGGGAAACTGCGCTTTTCCAGCACCACACTTTTCAACTCTATTATCAGGGAAAGAAATACAAGAATTTCAGGACTATTAACAGCCCTTCTGACTCTTGTTTAACCAGAAATCCGAAATTTTGGAGTATGTGGAAAGGAGACATGGAGTTAATATCATGGTGCATTGTTCCCTGGTAATAGTGTTAGCGGATTCCTTACAATGGAGGGATGTAAGTGTGAGTGCAAATTACAAGAAAGACAATGGAAGTATTTGGTGCTTCCACATATTCGATACCATTAAGATGGTAAGCTATAAAGTAAAACCTAAGGTTGAATTTGTCGTAAGTGATGGCAGGTTGGAAGATTAACAGCAGTTAAGCATATTACAGGTAGAACCATTGGGATAGAGAATAGTATTGATGGACTAGAACCATAGAATCCCTGCAATGTGGAAGCAAACTATTCTGCCCATCGAGTCCACACCAACCCTCTGAAGAGCATCACACCACCCCTGCTCCCACCTCCATTTTTATCCCCGTCTTTCCCATGGCTAATCCACTTAGCCGGCATATTTGGACTGTGGGAGGAAACCAGAGCACTCAGAGGAAACCCAAGGCAAACACGCAGAGAACTTGCAAACTCCACACAGATGGTTGCCCAAGGCTGAAATCGAACCAGGGTCCTTGGCACTGTGAGGCAGCAGTGCTAACCACTGAGCCACCATGCCATCCTACTGTCAGAGGTTCACTGGAATTGTTAAATTGCAGATCCTCCAGCTAGAGTGAAATATTAACACCATAGAGGAATATGCCAACAATACATCTTGATACAAGGTGGACACAAATCCAGTTTCAATAAGGTGACACCTTTGAGGATATGCCAAACCCTTTTGTTCATAACACCAAAGCCGATGTTTGAGGATACTTTTATTAATACTGTTGCATTAAGAGAACCTCGTCTGTTCCTCATGCTGGTGAAACCATGAACTGATTTCATGGCAATAAAATGGTTGACAAGTTGGTTTGGAAAGAAGGCTTCCACCAAATTGAGCTGGCACCTTATTGATTGATGTTATCAAATTTAGGATAGTCAGAGGCTTAGAATAGGACAGGGAACACTCATGTCTCTCTGTTGCTGTAGTTACCCAATGGTATGATCATTGTATGACAAATAGTTGATCAAAAACAGAGCACCAAGGTCTGGTGGCAGACCTTATGAAATCCCTTCTAAGTGGCCATGCTTTGCTGGCACACACAGCCCAAGCTCAATATTTTGAACTGAATTATGGCAGTTAAAACTGTGAAGTCAATGAAGCTAATTTTATTCACTGGAAAATTACAGAGGTAACCAATTTGTGGCTGAACAGCTCGAACAATTTGTGGAGGAAATGGCATGGAACATTGAAACAAAACTCTGCAAATAAGCGAATGATTAGGTGGAATGGCCAAACAGGATTCGTAATGAATGTATTGAAGTGGTGCGAGCAGGAAGAAAAGCTGGCAAGCAGGAAATAACAAAGCTCCAACAGAAATGGATGTTGCTCCAACTTGATTCATGTTTAGACACAAGTGATGGATGAAGTTGCAAGAGAACAGCACATTGCCAATACCACAATTGAGAGTGACCAAGTTATGGAATCCCTACAGTGTATCAGTAGGCCATTCAGCCCTTTGAGTCCACACCAACCCTCCTTAGAGCATCCCACCCAGACCCACAACTCCTACCCTATTTCTGTAACCCTGCATGTCTAATCCCTGGACACTATGGGCAATTGGACCGTGGGAGGATACTGGAGCACCTGGAGGAAATCCATGCAGACACGGGGAGAATGTGCAAACTTCACAGTCACCCACGGGTGGAATCGAACCCGGTTCCCTGCTGCAGTGAAGCAGCACTGCTAACTGAGCTACTGTGCCATTCTATGCAGAACAACTTTGATTATCCGAACGAGATAGGCAGGGAGTATTTTGTTCAGATAACTGAGAGTTTGGATAACGGATTGTTCAGATAATAGATAACGTTTTTATAGGACCTTGAAGTCTTTTTCGGATAATCTGAAATTCGAATAATTGATGTTCGGAAAAAAGAGGTTGTTCTGTGTATGGCCTGGAATAGTCAAGTGGAGGGAAAAGCACGCAGGAGGCAGAGTGCCAAGCAAGGTTAATGTTGGTAATCAGATTTTGGAAAAGATGCTGAAAACATTTCAACTGGCAAACCTGAACCGGATGGTACAGTGAAGAGAAAATACCAGTCAATGTGTGTGTGTGTGTGTGTGTGTGTGTGTGTGTGTGTGTGTGTGTGTGTGTGTGTGTGTGTCAGTCAGATTAGACAAAGAAATTATTAGATACTGAAGGAAATTTATGAAGGGAGATCAGGAAGACTGTATAAAGAAAAGGTCCATCTCCCTTTTTGGTCTAAGAGCTTTAATGAATGAGTCCAACAAAAATAAAGGAGGGATTTGGAGCATTTTACAAACTGAGCATGTGTGAATAGATTTTAGGCAAGGAAATGGTGACATAAAATGAGAGGCCTTTTAAAAAGTTTTCTCGTGGGATGTTGGCATCGCTGGCTGGGCCAGGATTTATTGCGTGCACAGTGGCACAGTGGTTAGCACTGCTGCCTCACAGCGCCTGAGACCCGGGTTCAATTCCCGCCTCAGGCGACTGACTGTGTGGAGTTTGCACGTTCTCCCCGTGTCTGCGTGGGTTTCCTCCGGGTGCTCCGGTTTCCTCCCACAGTCCAAAAGATGTGCAGGGTCAGGTGAATTGGCCATGCTAAATTGCCCGTAGTGTTAGGTAAGGGGTAAATATAGGGATATGGGTGGATTTCGCTTCGGCGGGTCGGTGTGGACTTGTTGGACCGAAGGGCCTGTTTCCACACTGTAATGTAATCTAATCTAAATTGCCTGTAGTGTTAGGTGAAGGGGTAAATGTATGGGAATGGGTCTGGGTGGGTTGCGCTTCAGCGGGTCAGTGTGGACTTGTTGGGCCGAAGGGCCTGTTTCCACACTGTAAGTAATCTAATCTAATCTAATCTAATTGCCCTTGAGAAGGTGCTGGCGAGCTGCCTTCTTGAATGCTGTGGACTATGTGCTGTAGGAAGACCCATAATGCCCTTAGGGAGGGAATTCCAGGATTCTGACCCAGTGAAGGAATGGTGAAAGTCACGGGGTTCAGTGCCTTAGAGAGGAACCTGCAGGTACTGGTGTTCGCATACATCTAGATGGAAGTGGTTGTGGGTTCAGAAAGTGCTGTCCAAGGATCTTTTGTGAATTTGTGTCTTGCATCTTGTAGATAATACACACCACTGCTGCTGAGCATTGGTCATGGAGAATGTGGATGTTTGTGGATGTACTTCTGTCATATTATTTATGTCTTGCAATTTGTTTTGTCCATTTTGAAACAAACCTTTGCTCCCTTCTGAACACTTTACCAGTGCCAATATATTACAATCAAACTAAGTTATTGGCCTAGATTTCAGGTTATGTGGCCGACAGACAGCAAAGTTCAAAAAGCCAGACAAAGATTCTGATCTGCTTCATCAAATTACAGATAACTGTATAAAAGAAATGGATGTGGCGTCTAAGTGGATTTCTCAAACATTCCACAGGAGTTGCACCTTTTGTGATATTTTCATCACTGATTGCATCTTCTATAGGGGTGAAGGCAGTGCATTCCACAAATGTATGAAGTGGGAGCATAGTGATCCCTTTGCCAGGTAAAAACATCTCCTGAGCAATTCTCCTAAGTGATTCAACAGCAATATTATACATTTTGACTTTGTCCTTAGTCCACACATGGTCCCTATAAGGCACAACTGACAACTTCACAATGCATGTAACATAGTTAACAACCATTTGTACAAAATATCTAGTTGCAATCAGAATGCTAAGACTGTAAAAAATAATCCACAAAATGTCATGCATAAAATTCTGAACAATAGTTTGTTTTTTTTTTGATTTGCCATTTGTTTATCCCGAATTATCTCTACGTTGCTACCTTAACCTCTATAATGTGGTCTGTGTTCCTGAGTAATATCAAACCTTCAAACACATTTCTGGTCATGCTTGAATTTTGCTCAGTCACCATCCCAGATAGCTTCACACTGTTGAACTCTCCTAGGGTCTATGAGAATGCATAGGACTTTAATGGCTTCTGAATCTTAACACTCAGCATCCACAAACACTTTGAATTTGTAGATATAGTGTCATCCACCCTACCTTCTGTCTGCTGCCATGATTACTTCAAATTTTATAACTTAATTTCTCTGCTGATTCTTAAAATTCCTTTGTGTGATATGGGTGTCACTGGCCGGCCAGCATTTATTACCCGTCCCTAGTTGCCCTTGAGAAGGTGGTGGTGAACTGCCTTCTTGAACCGCTGCAGTCCACCTGCTGTGGGTTGACCCACAATGCCATTAGGAAGGGAATTCCAGAAGTTTGACCCAGTGACAAGTCAGGATGGTGAGTGGCTTAGAGGGGAACTTGAAGGTGGTGGTTTTCCAGTGTACCTGCTGCCCTTGTCCTTTTAGATCGAAGTGGTCATGGGGTTGGAAGGTGCCATCTGACGATCTTTGGTGAATTTCTGCAACACATCTTGTAGATAGTACACACTACTGCTGCTGAGCGTTGATGGTGGAGGGAATGGATGCCTGATTTAACATAAAAGGATGGAAAGGATGCTTATAGAGTGCAGTCTCATAATTCAACAGGCTAACTTTAGATTAGGAACTATCACAACAGCAGAATTCCAAAGGATTCTCAAGGTGTCAAAGAACTCAAACATAACTCAGTTTCTCTCTCCACAGTTGCTGCCAGACCTGCTGTTCCTCCAGCAATTCCTATTTTCCTATCACTACAGCAGTATACACTTCTATTTCTATCTGTCACTCTTAAAAAGCTCTGTTTGCTTACCATTAGGCTTCATTTGCTAAACTATTTTATACAGTTAATAATAGTAGCACAATAAAATCACAGAGAATTACAAACTCACAAATAAAAGCATTCTTTAAATTCCTTGCAGTCTCCGCCTCTTTATGAAATCCGATTGGAGGTGCCAGTGTTGGACTATGGTGGACAAAGTCAGAAGTCAAACAACATGAGATTATCATCCAACAGGTTTATTTAAACGCTTGTGATTTCAAATTAACCTGCTGGACTATAAAACTGGTGTCATGTTACTTCTGACTTTATAAATTGTGGAGCTTGATTTTAATATCCTTTTCACAGGTATCATTATCATTTGTCCTGTATACTTAGTTTGGTCATGCAAACTATGGAGAATCTCCAATGTCCATCAACTGTACTACATTACCAGTTAATTAGAATGTGGATCACTAAAAATTTGATATATTTGTAGGATGGTAAAGTATATGATCCAGGTTTTAAGCTGTGGATGTAAGTAGAAAGGTTAATTCAGCTGGAGGCAAAGAATTGGAAGCAGGCATCTTGATCTGGACCAATTCAGAAGTTATTCCTTTTTCTCCCAAAGTATTTTTATAGATTAGTAGCTACTATTGCAGTAATGGATATCTTCAAAAAGGAACTAGGTTTAATTGCAGCTGTAGGTTATGAAGTTAGTATAGGCTGAACTGACCAAAGAATGGGACTTGGTGATTCATGTGATCGCATTGGAGTCATGGGAGTCATAGTGTCAATTGTTGTGGAATGCTGCTGATTGCAGGACTCTAGTCTGAAAAACAACCCTCCAGCACCATTCTCTATTTCCTGCAGTTGAGCCAATTTTGTACCCAATTGGCAAGCTAACTCTGAATGCCATGTGATCTAACTTTACTAATTAGTCTGCCATGCAGAACCTTGTCAAAGACTTTGCAACATCAGAAAGATGTTTATATTTAAAGCAAAATGGGATGCCTAATATTTCTTCATCTTTGATTATCTAAGGTGAAGATGGAACAATGCTGTGTTGATAAAGATAGGTTCAAATGAAGAACTCTATTCTCTCTGCTTGATCATATCTCTTCAGAATACCAGAATATGGAATAAGTATTTTGTACATAAATTAAATGAGCAAGGGGCTTTTGATATTTTTTCAATGTCAACTTGAAATTTCAAAGTATTTTTGAAAACAGTTACAAAAGACTCCTTCATTTTCCTTAGCAAACTTTAGAAATTTTACTGAAACATTTAGATTATGTTTCTGAATTATATTACATTCTGAATTGTATAGGCTGTATTTTTTTTTAGTAAGGTTTGGTTGTCCTGTTTGAAATGAAATACAAATCAAACTCTTGAGACTCTTTCTTCAGACAACCCTCACTTTGACTGTCAAGTTCCCCGGATGATCTATAGAAATCCCATTGATTACACTTGGTGGCAACTTTCAGCAATTAACAGCAAAATGTGTTTTATTTAAATCTTTGCTCAGGCTGCAGTATGTTAATTTTGATAACATGGCCTTTAACTTTCCATTCCTGCTTTGATTTAAATAATTTATTGGCTCTAAATTAGTCTGCTCCTTTCATTATTT
This sequence comes from Chiloscyllium plagiosum, assembly GCF_037043375.1. NCBI lineage: Eukaryota > Metazoa > Chordata > Chondrichthyes > Orectolobiformes > Hemiscylliidae > Chiloscyllium > Chiloscyllium plagiosum. The sequence continues at coordinate 16,030,518 of NW_028270181.1, read as the reverse complement.
TAAAAACTTAAGTCACAATCCTTCTTACTCTTTCTTTTTCTGTAAAGACAATAACTTAGTGCCCTCCAACTAGGAATCATCATTGTCAAGTTCTGAGTGCATCTCACTTACATATTAAAATAGAATCCCTACAGTGTCGCAGCAGACTATTCAGCCCAAGTCCACATCAACAGTGAGTTTTGAGAAGATTTGTAGCTCAGGTTGAGGTTCTGGATGTAGGTTTGCTCGCTGAACTGGGAGGTTCATTTTCAGACGTTTCATCACCATACCTGGTAACATCTTCAGTGATCCTCCAGATGAAGCACTGGTGGGTAGCCCACTTTCTATTTATATGTCTGGGTTTCCTTGGGTTGATGAGGTCATTTCCTGTGGTGTTGTCATTTCCTATAATGATGTCATTTCCTGTTCTTTTTCTCAGTGGGTGGTAAATAGGGTCCAAGTCAATGTGTTTCTTGATAGAGTTCCGACTGGAATACCATGCCTCTAGAAATTCTTGTGCATGACATCACCAATCCAAGGAAACCCAAACATATAAATAGAAAGCAGGCTACACCACCAGTGCTTCATGCAGAGGCTCACTGAAGATGTTACCTCGTATGGAGATGAAACATCTGAAAGTGAAGCTTCCATCTTAGCGAACAAACCTACATCCAGTCCACACCAACACTCTATGAAGAGAATCCCACCAAGACCCACACCCCCTACCCTATCCCTATGACCCTGCATTCCTCATGGCTACTCCAACTAGCCTACACATTCCTGGAAACTATGGGCAAGTTAGCATCACCAATCCACTTAACCGTCACATCTTTGGACTGTGGAAGGAAAATGGAGTATCTGAGGAAACCCACACTGACCCAGAGAGAAAACTCCACACAGATAGCTCTCCGAGGGTGGGATTGAACCTGGGTCCCTGGCATTGTGAGGCAGCAGTGTTAACCACTGAGTCACTGTGCCACACCTGCTGTGTTGTTCCAATGTATTTTTTAAGGAGATGGTACAAAAAAACCATAGTCCACAAACATAACTATTTGTCTTGAAATGAATATTTTTGGGAGAAAATGCATTTATTTTGTTAATATTCTGTCCCACACACAGCTGCAGAAGACTGTCAATGAACTGATGACTTCCATGGAAAAGAGGATTTGTTCATGGAAACTATAACAAAATGTAACACACTTGTGTTTAAATTCACAGTCAAAGTAACACTTCACTAATAAACTGACTGCAAAAGCTTAGAAGGTCAAACAGCTAGCAGTGTGTGTTCTGCCAGAAGCAAACAGAAAAAAATCAAATATCTTTATTAAGGTGCATTACAAGATCAAAACATACTGGGTAAATGTAGCCTCATCTGCTCACATTGAATTATTCAATTTATAACATTTTAATTAATTTTAAGTGTATGCTGGGTAAAAATAAACACCTAAAGTATTTAGTGCTTTTATTCAGTAGTATCAAAATACTAGAAAGGTTCATATACTAATGAAATACCTTTCCTGTCAAAACTAACAAAGAAGATGAACATTTGAATGCACCAACATGTTCATTTCTTCATGAGTTCAATGAACTCCAGCAGCAGCCTGGTTGACTATACCTTCTCTACCTGGGACAGATAGTTGAGATTGTGTGATCTGTGATGCCTGCCATCACAGTCATATATTGCGAAAATGAATGGTTTGCTATATTTTGCCTATCTATATTATCAACATTCTTAAAGAATTTGTTTTTATCTCCAGCATTCTGAAGCCTCCTGCAGACTGACAACCCTCTGAGCCCTTTGCATTCCTCTCATTCCAGCTTGTGATGTATGCCAGGCTTCCTTCACCTCACTGTTAGCAGTCGTGCTTTCAGATGTCTGAGTTCTAACTCTGGGAAATCCCCCTTAAACTTGCTGTCTTTCAACCACACTGTCCTCTTTCACGCCGTCAATTAAAACATACCCCTCCTTACTAAAATTTGGCCGCTCGTCCTAATAACTCATTAAACGGCTCAAGGCCAAATTATGTCTGATAATGTACAAAATGCTTTGGAATGTTTCACACCAAGTTATGTCGACTTTCTTTTTAATATAGAATCCCTACAGTGTGGAAACATGCTCTTCGGCCTAACAAGTCCACACTGATCCTCCACAGAGTAGCCTACCCAGACCCATTCCCCTACTCTACATTTGCCCTGACTAATGCACCCAACCTACACATCCCTGAACACCATGGATAATTCAGCATGACCAATCCACCCTAACCTACACATCTTTGGACTGTGGGGGGAAACCCATGCAGACACGGGGAGAATGTGCAAACTTCACACAGTCGCTCGAGGCTGGAATTGGAGCTGTGAGGCAGTAGTACTAACCATTGAGCCACCGTGCTGTGGTGTTCCTGTTCACATAGCCATGGGAAGCATAATTCCTCAATCATTTGCCCAGTTATTGAACATTCTCCATGTCCTTTTGAACATCATTTATATCTGATTCACACTTTGTCACCTTGCTGAGTTGTTTCAGTTTCAGACTCCTTCCTTCAGTAGATTGCGATAAATATTTACACGAGCAGTGATACTTAGGAAGGAGCAGGATTCTCTTTCCTCAGTATAAAGGTGTAACTGATATCTATGATATCTATTTTACGATCTATTTCTCAACATTGAAACTAATCCCACAATCATTCATTTTTGCTGCCAATCTCTTCTAAATTAATTTGAGAACCATCTTTTGCAAGTCAAGTTATATACTTATTGGGTTGCTCTCATCCATGGTCTATGTCACATTTCCAAATAAAAATGTACTTTAAGTTTGAATGATTGCATCTTTGCTATCATACATCAGATTTTCTTTTAAGCATTCTTCACGGTACTATATAGTGAGACTGGAGGCCTGTGACCAGTGGAGTGCCACAAGGATCGGTGCTGGGTCCACTACTTTTCATCATTTATATAAATGATTTGGATATGAACATAGTAGGTACAGTTAGTAAGTTTGCAGGTGACACCAAAATTGGAGGTGTAGTGGACAGTGAAGAAAATTACCTCAGATTACAACAGGATCTTGGTCAGATGAGCCAAATGGACTGAGGAGTGGCAGGTGGAGTTTAATTTAGATAAATGCAAGGTGCTGCATTTTAGGAAAGCAAATCTTAGCAGGACTTATACACTTAATGGTAAGGCCCTAGAGGGTGTTGCTGAACAAATAGACCTTGAAGTACAGGTGCATAGTTCCTTAAAAGTAGAGTCACAGGTAGAAAGGATAGTAAGAAGGTATTTGGTATGCTTTCCTTTATTGGTCAGAGCATTGAGTATAGGTGTTGGGAGGTCATGTTGTGTCTGTACAGGACATTGGTTAGGCCACTTTTGGAATATTGCATGCAATTCTGGTCTCCTTCCTATCAGAAGGATGTTGTGAAACATGAAAGGGTTCAGAAAGGATTTACAAGGATGTTGCCTGAGTTGGAGAATTTGAGCTATAGGGAGAGGCTGAATAAGCTGGGACCATTTCCCCTGGAGCATTGAAGGCTGAGGGGTGACCTCATAGAGGTTTATAAAATCATGAGGGGTATGGATAGGATAAATAGACAAAGTCTTTTCCCTGGGGTGGAGAGTCCAAAACTAGAGGGGCATAGGTTTAAGGTGAGAGGGGAAAGACATAAAAGGAACATAAGGGGGAACTTTTTCAGGCAGAGGGTGATGCGTATATGGAATGAGCTGCTAGAGGAAGTGGTGGAGGCTGGTGCAATTGCAACATTTAAAAGGCATCTGGATGGGTTTATGAATAAGAAGGGTTTAGAGGGATATGGGCCAAGTGCTGGCAAATAGGACTAGATTAGGTTGGGATATCTGGTCGGCATGGACGAGTTGGATCGGAGGGTCTGCTTCTGTGCTGTACATCTCTAGGACTCTATGTCAACCATGTTTCACCAACAGATTTTTTTTCATTTTAAAAAAACTATTGCTACAATCACTCAGTACAAATGGAATGGTAAGGATTAGTGTGAACCTAACTTTCCAGATTAGTCAGTGGAGCCACACAAAGATGCATTTTGAATGTACGCAATTGGGTTTGCTTTGCTGGCCTGAGAGGAAATGTAAAATGGTGCATCACCACGTGTGGGAAATCAATAACAAAAATGATAAAGGTGAGTAGTAAGATTGTTCTCCTCTCTATAAACAAAATGATTGGGAAGTCAGAGATTGCACAGAGAACAGAATTATTAAAGGGAGATCACATTCGTGAACAACATTTGATATTGAGGAGCAAATTATTGCAGATGATGGAATCTGTACTGAAAACAAAAAAGGTCAGGCAGCATCCATAGAGGGAGTTAAAAATCACACAACACCAGATTATAGTCCAACAGGTTTAATTGGAAGCACACTAGCTTTTGGAGCGACGCTCCTTCATCAGGTGATTGTCCACACGTTCGCTCCGAAAGCTAGTGTGCTTCCAATTAAACCTGTTGGACTATAACCTGGTGTTGTGTGATTTTTAACTTTGTACACCCAGTCCAACACTGGCATCTCCAAATCACTTCCATAGAGGGAGAGAGAGAGAAAGAGAGAGAGTCCAGATGATTCTTCATCAGAGCTGAAGTGAAGTATGTGTGGGGCAGCATTTATGCAAGAGTCGGGGAGGGATGTAAGGTGCTAAGGCATAAAGGATGGTGATAATGGATGGCAGATTAAGTGAACAGAATGTGAAAATGGCAGAACAATGGTGTGTCTAATTGCCAAACTGGAAAGAGCAGATTGTCCCACTAGAGTGCGGGGAGGGAAGAAAGAACAGGGTGACAGAGTGCAACAAGTAAAGCTAAAAGAACAGGGAGAAACGGGAGTGACTTCACCATCTGAAGGCATTGAACTCAATATTAAGTCCAGAAAAGCCCAGTCTGAAGTTGAGATGTTATTCCTCCAGCCACACTATGAATCATATCCTGTCTCCCCTCTCTCCATTCCAGTGGGACCTTCAGCTCTTTCCAGTCGAGCAGTTAGACACCCTGTTGTTCTGTCATTCTCACGTTCTAATCACTTAATATAAGCCATCAACACCCTTTCTCCCCCAGCACTCCAAACCCCCCTTCCCTGCTCCCCCTCTACTCTTGCATCAATGCTTGTCCCCTCCGCACTTCACCTCAGCTCTGATGAAGAGTCATCTCGACTTGAAATGTTGACTTGCTTTCTCTCCACGGATGCTGCCCGCTGTGGCTTTCAGCATTTTTTGTTTTCAGTTCATTTGGTATGGAGATTGTTTTATTCTTTATGTTTATCTCATGGGTTTCCTTCATGATCTATTGGAAAATTATCCCTTATTTGGATCTGTGATCAGATTGTCACGCACTTTTTACAGTCATACACCTGTTTCATACACCTGTTTCAAAACTCTCCCTTAACGTCTGTCAAAATGTAAGTTATGTTTTCTGGTTTTCTGTTCAAAAGAAATGTCATCTTTAGTTGGTATGCCTATTTCATTTTAATTCCTTCACTTGCTTTTATCATCATCCATTACATTTTCTTTTACTTCTATTCTGGTGTAAGTCTTGTTGACAGAGTTTTTTGCTTTCAGTGCCTCGAACATACGTAGGTAATATTTAATTGCACATTTAAAACATTCTGCAATGCCTACTACAGCCCACACTGTTGAAACTATATACCTGTACTTGTTTTCAGCAGAGTTTTTGCAGTCAGATTTGCATTTGGTGTGGAACTATTTGCCTTTTACTGCTGTCTTTGCCAACTACTCAAATTATTTGCTTAGGCGTAATGATACATTCAATTTCTCTCAGTGTCATAGAGATGTACAGCACAGAAACAGACCCTTCAATCCAAATCGTCCATGATGACCAGATATCCTAAATTAATCCAATTCCATTTGCCAGCTTTGGCCCATATCCCTTTAAAACCTTCCTACTCAAGTACCATTCTGCTGTCTTTTAAATGGTATAATTGTACCAGCCTCCACTACTTCCTCTGGCAGCTCATTCCATACATGCATCACCGTCTGCATGAAACACGCTCCACCCTCTGCGGCTGCCTTCATGGTCAGTGTGCAAATTAATTTGCTGCTGATTATTTGGGAAAAAAAGCCACTTTGAAAGGGCATCATTGCTGCTGCTAACTAACTGCTGTACTAATTGGACTCAGCCTGCAACTTAATGTGGAACACTAACCATTCTTTCTTAGATACTCATGTGATCTGCCATTTCCTGCTTTGGAAATTACCTTCACTGTATTGAAATCTGAACTGCTTAAAATGACTAGCAACCTAATGATCTGATGCTGTATTCACCTCAACAAATGTTATTCAGAAAAGGTTAGTATTGTAGGCAACATCAATCTCCACTCAATCTGATTGTGTTGTACTGACCTTTTGGGAATAAGGCAGAACAGCTTAGGATCTCACAGCATGAAGACCATATCCACAGCTCTCTTCATGGTCTTAGTAACAATATTTATCTTATTAATGTAATTTGTATTCGGTTGCTATCATGAAATAACCTACAGCTCAGATTTTCAGATGGCCAGAGACTGTTGGAGCAGCATAAGCTGGAGTTGCATTTCATAATCATGCGAATCGCCAATGTGAGATTTGCCTGTGAAATTTAAAGGCTACATTATAGAACATAGAACATAGAACACTACAGCACAGAACAGGCCCTTCAGCCCACAATGTTGTGCCAACCATTGATCCTCATGTATGCACCCTCACATTTCTGTGACCATATGCATGTCCAGGAGTCTCTTAAATGTCCCCAATGACCTTACTTCCACAACTGCTGCTCACAACACTCTGCATAAAGAACCCCTCTATACTTTCCTCCAACCAGCTTAAAACTATGACCCCTCGTGATAGCCATTTCTGCCCTGGGAAATAGTCTCTGGCTATTGACTCTATCTATGCCTCTCATTATCTTGTATACCTCAATTAGGTCCCCTCTCCTCCTCCTTTTCTCCAATGAAAAAAGTCCGAGCTCAGTCAACCTCTCTTCATAAGATAAGCCCTCCAGTCCAGGCAGCATCCTGGTAAACCTCCTCTGAACCCTCTCCAAAGCATCCACACCTTTCCTGTAATAGGGCGACCAGAATTGGATGCAGCATTCCAAGTGCGGTCTAACCAAAGTTTTATAGAGCTGCAACAAGATCTCACGACTCTTAAACTCAATCCCCCTGTTAATGAAAGCCAAAACACCATGTACTTTCTTAACCATCCTGTCCACTTGGGTGGCCATTTTAAGGGATCTATGTACCTGCACACCAAGATCCCTTTGTTCCTCCACACTGCCAAGAATCCTATCCTTAATCCTGTACTCAGCTTTCAAATTCGACCTTTCAAAATGCATCACCTCACATTTATCCAGGTTGAACTCCATCTGCCACCTCTCAGTCCATTTCTGCATCCTGTCAATGTCCCGCTGCAGCCTACAACAGTCCTCTATACTGTCAACGACACCTCCAACCTTCGTGTCGTCTGCAAACCTGCTGACCCATCCTTCAATCTCTTCATCCAAGTCATTAATAAAATTTACAAACAGTACAGGCCCAAGGACAGAGCCCTGTGGAACACCACTCACCACTGACTTCCAGGCAGAATATTTTCCTTCTACTACCACTCGCAGTCTTCTGTTGGCCAGCCAATTCTGTATCCAGACAACTAAGTTCCCCTGTATCCCATTCCTCCTGATCTTCTGAATGAGCCTACCATGGGGAACCTTATCAAAAGCCTTGCTGAAGTCCATATACACCACATCCACAGCTCATCGACTTTTCTAGTCACATCCTCAAAGAACTCGATAACATTTGTGAGGCATGACCTGCCCCTCACAAAGCCGCGTTGACTGCATTTAATCAAGCTCTTTCAGATCGTCATAAATCCTATCCCTCAGAATCCTTTCTAACACGTTGCAGACGACAGATGTGAGACTGACTGGTCTGTAATTGCCGGGGATTTCCCTATTTCCTTTCTTGAAGAGAGGAATTACATTTGCCTCTCTTCAGTCCTCAGGTACGACTCCAGTAGAGAGCGAGGATGCAAAGATCTTCGCAAGTGGCAAAGCAATTGCATTTCTCGTTTCCCAAAGCAGCCCGAGGACAAATCTGGTCAGGGCCTGGCGACTTGTCAATCTTAATGTTTGACAAAATTTTCAGCACATCAGCTTCCTCTATCTCTATCCATTCCAGCATGCACACCTGCTCTTCAAAGGTTTCATTCACTACAAAGTTTGTTTCTTGCGTAAAGACAGAAGCTAAAAACTCATTTAGGGCTTCCCCTACCTCCTCAGACTCCACACACAAGTTCCCTATTATCTTCAGAAAATACCGAGAGTTTCTCCCTCACTTAAGTTCAATAGTTATCCAGGAAAAATTAGCAGATGAAAGACCGACTCTAACTCCTGCATAAAGATTTCAATTCTCAAAATCTCAGTTTTGGGCCCAACTGATAATAACAAAACATCTCTGTAATGTAGTTCAGTCGGCCAAGTAATCTACACTTTAATCAAGTATGGCAAAAACAAAAGTGATCTCAGACACAATTTCCAGTTGCAAGCTGTCTGTACTATCAAAGGTAAGGGTTAAAGTGGCATTGCTACATCAAGATATTGCTTCCAAATGAGAGTTGTCATTTTCTTTGCTCACTATCCTATCTGCCACACCACGTATGTTCAACTGGTGTCAATAAAGCCACATAATGACTTCCATGAGCTTTGAATGTTCAACCTTCAAACCTTAGCCAACTCAGTCTCATTTATGTTTCTTTCCAGTTTCTCTTATCTGATATTTGTGAATTCAGTGGTTTGAAAAATGTTGTTCCTCATTAGATTTTAAGAAGAACACCCAGATTTATTAGTAGAAAGTGAGGACTGCAGATGCTGGAGCTCAGAGTTGAGGGTGTGGTGCTGGAAAATTACAGCAGGTCAGGCAGCATCCGAGGAGCAGGAAAATTGACGTGAAGAGTTTTGCCCGAAGGGCTCTTTTCCAGTGCCACACTTTCAGCCCACATTTATTAACTCAACAACATAAGATATAGAGTTTCCTGAAGAAGGGCTTATGCCCGAAACGTTGATTCTCCTGCTCCTTGGATGCTGCCTGATCTGCTGCGCTTTTCCAGCAACACATTTTTCAGCTCTGATCTCCAGCATCTGCAGTCCTCACTTTCTCCAACATAAGATATATGCAAGTTATATCTTGAATATCTGGGTCCTTATGTTATTTACATACTATGCATCCATATAGTTCAGAAAGGCAAAAGTTTGGAAACACCAGCCACAATTAATTAAACTAAAGCTCATCTCTTTCACTATCCTGATTTCCCTCACTAGCACATAGCACACCAAATTTCCATCACTCATGCACCTGTTTCAATCTCTTCTCAAAACTCTTCAGTTTGTTTCAGTTCCTCTTTAATTCTTCCATGATTTTGCTTGTTATCTTCCTGCTGTTTTTCTTCAATATATTAGTAGAAAACCTTCGACCCTATTACTGAAATCTGGTGCTGTTGCTGCTTTCTTCCCAAATTGATTTTTGCAGTCTTATTGGTTAGCTCAGTTGGCTGGTTAGCCTTGTGATGCAGAATGATGCCAACAGTGAGGGTTCAGTTCCTGTTCTGGCTGAGGTTAGTACGATAAGGTCTCCTTCCCAACCTCTTCCCTTCCTGAGGTGTGATGCCACTAAGGTTAAACCACAATCAGCTGCCTCTCTCTAATGACAGAGTAGCTGTATGGTCTGATTAGATTAGATTACAGTGTGGAAACAGGCCCTTCAGCCCAACAAGTCCACACCCATACCCCTACATTTGCCCCTTATCTAACACTACGGGCAATTTAGCAAGGCCAATTCACCTGACCTGCACATCTTTGGATTGTGGGAGGAAACCGGAGCACCCGGAGGAAACCCATACAGACACGGGGAGAACGTGCAAACTCCACACAGTCAGTCGCCTGAGGCGGGAATTGAACCCGGGTCTCTGGCGCTGCGAGGCAGCAGTGCTAACCACTGTGCCACCGTGCCGCCCACAAGGAAGGATGCAGTGATTTTACCTTTATCCTGTGATACACTTTGTCATCTCCTCTTTATTTCCCTTAAACAGATTCCCATTCCTCTTCTGTCCAATTGCTTACTTTTCCTTACCTGATCAGACCTCAGTCATGAATTGTCTTTTTACATCCTCACCTGGCCTTTCTTCAACAAATCTTTTTGTCCTTACATTAAAATTGCAAAGGTCTTTCCTTTTTAGGATATATTTTGTAAAAGTACATTAATCACAAATTGATTAAGAATCAGGACACTTTAGAACTTTATAAAAGGATATGAGCTGAATAACCCTTAGTAATAACAATATTAAACTGTCAGTATGTTCTAGAATATAATAATAGTAAGCATAATTCAATGTTATTTCATTACAGTGCAGCTATATAATGCACCAGAGCTTATATACAAATGTCTTAGCTACTTACATTGAAGATATTATTTTTAAAAACCTGTGTATATACCAAATAACTGGAGCACTCTTCCTAACTACATATTGTGTGCCAACATCAAATGGATTGTAGCAGTTTAGGAAGGCAATGTGTCACTGTCTTCTCAGGAGCAACTGGGGATAGGTAATAAATGTTTGACCAGTCTGCGATATCCATATCCAAAGAATGAATTAAAGTAATATATATAATAGACTTTTCCTTTCTTCCTGATAGTATTGTCATGGTTAGATTTTTGGGTTCTGATTCTACTCTCTTTAGTCCTTACTGAAAATGTTGTTCCTCTACTTTTCTTCAAGGTGGTAAAAGCGAGCTCTTCAATGTATATCTTCAATGTAGAGGTAGCTAAGACATTTGTATATAAGCCATGGTGCATTATATAGCTGCACTGTAATGAAATAACATTGAATGTGCTTACTATTATTATATTCTAGATCGTACTGACAGTTTAATATTACTATTACTTTTCTTCAAGCCTATTCCATATTCTGTTTCCATCCTGTTGTCCATGGTGGATCACATTGTCCCATCCACTGTTGTTGCGTTATTTTCTATCATTAGCTACTTTGGCACAAAAAGCTTTGTTCAGGTCCAATTTTGCCTTCCAATATAACAAGCTCATCTTCTGATAAGTTGAGCAAAGCAGAGAGCGATGTAGTATTAAAAAGTAGAAATGATGTCACCACAGCCATTGGGCTGCTCTCATTCAAGAGAGATGACTGGTGATGGTATTAACCTGAGGATTACCACACCTCAGGCAAGGAGCCAGTACAGGAACTGAACCCACACCATTGGCATTATCCTGCATCATAAACCAACTATCCAGCTAATTGAGCTTATCAATCTCATCTCTTAAATTCTAACTGTGATTGGTCATTTGTTACAATGGTGCAGCTGATTTTGAATTAAAATAACAATGTAAAAAATCTAATTTCAAACAATGGAGAAGAAAAGGATTCAACCAAAGTTGCATTGATATCTTTTTTTTGTAAATTCCAGAACTACACACATACAAACCCATCCATCACTGGCCAGTGTGCACATCTTGCTGTAAGTTGATAGTGTCTGACTCATTTCCTGGTTTAACCCAAACTTGCGGTTTAAACACTGAGGACATCAAGTGCAATTCAGATCTTTCGATCTGATCTGAACTGAACTGAATCCCAAGTGTAAACGGGCAACACACTACCTCGTCTGCCAGTCTTGTCTTTGTACTTATCCTCTTTGTTCATTTCAGTAACCCTACACTAGACTTGACTCCGACCCTGCCCTCCATTCGTCCCTTAATTAGTCACAGCTTCTGCCTTGAGCCCATTGAAGATTCCTTGCCTGAAACAGTAAATTACATTTGTACAATTCAAATAATGCAGGCCTTCAGTTCAAAGTAACAGAATAAAAGCTTTTTAATTAGAATCTTGACATTATCATTTTCATTCAGAAATATGATGTGTGAATAATTGGAAAGAAGGATTTTTTTCATCTTTTTCTGTCTCAGTTCTATTCAGAACTTGAGGGGCGATACATGTACAGACAGTACTGATCTCTGTAGTTTTATGATTAACCTTCTGTGCAAAATATTGCTTTTTAAAATGGACAGAAATTATTTCTGTACAGATTTAAGATCATTGGGCCTGAAATGTAACTTTGAAATTGTTCTCATTATTTTCTGAATGTTATTGAGAGCAGTCTGAAAGTCCAAAGACATAAAAATCATTTTGAAATGAATAGTCTTGATTTATTAGTTAGATATAGTATTACCATCACCGAATCCCCCACTACCAACATCCTGGGGGTTATCATTGATCAGAAACTCAACTAGACTCCTCACATGAACACAGTGACTACAAGAGAAGGTTAGGAATACTGCAGCGAGTAACTCACCTCCTGACTCCCTAGACCCTGTCCACCATCTACAAGGTACAAGTCAGGAGTGTGATGGAATACTCCCCACTTGCCTGGATAGGTGCAGTGGCAAAACTGCTCAAGAAGCTCAACCAGGGCAAAGTAGCTCACTTGACTGGCACTACATCCACAAGCAGCCAGTCCCTCCACCACTGACACTCAGTAGCAGCAGTGTGTACTATCTACAAGATGCACAGCAGAAATTCACCAAAGATCCTCAGATAACACCTTCTAAACCTACGACTACTTCCATCTAGAAGGATAAGGGCAGCAGATACATTGGAACCCAACACCTTCCAAAGGTCCCCTTCAAGCCATTCAACATCTTAACTTGGAAATATATCACTGTTGCTTCACTGTAGCTGGGTTAAAATCCTGGAATTCCCTCCCTAAAGCATTGTGGGTCGACCCACAGCAAGTGGACTGCAGCAGTGCAAGACGGCAGCTCACCACCACCTTCTCAAGGGCAACTAGGGACAGGTAATGCTGGCCAGCCAGTGATGCCCAGATCACATAAAAATTAATAAATAAAAATTGGTATTGACAGGCAACAAAGCTAACTTTGACTGTCGTTCATGCTTTAAATCCTGGTGTAGTTTTCTTTTAAATTAATGTGGTACAATTAACTGTTTCAGGTATCTAGTTAAAATTCAGGATTCCATGTTGTGGAGACTGTAAATTTGGTGACTTTCTTCAACCCATTGTCCATCCAATGCTGGGATCCAGCTTTCTATTCCTACAACACATGAACATACAGATCAGTAGCAAAATAACATTCTCAGCCTCTTGAGCCTGCTCCATCATCCGACAAGATCACAGCTGATTTGACTGTAATCACAAATCCATATTCTTACCCTTGATAACCATTCAACAATTTTCTTAACAACAATCTAACCACTTCAGCTTTACAAATATTCAAGGACTCTGCTTCCATCACCTTTTAGAGAGCGTTCCAATGATACACAACTCTGAGAGTCATAGGAGTCTTATAGTACAGAAACAGACCCTTCGTTCCAACCAGGCTAAGCTGATCATAATCCCAAACGAAACTCGTCCAACCTGCCTGTACTCAGCTCATATCCAAACATTTCTCTTTCATGGACTGACCCAAATGTCTTTCAAACATTGTAACTGTATCTGCAGCCATCACTTTCTCTGGAAGTTCATTCCACACAATACCCCACTCTGTGTAAAAAAAGCTGCCCCTTACATCTTTTTAACATCTTTCTCCTCTCACCTTAAAAATATGCCCTTAGTTTTGAAATCCCCCATTCTAGGGAAAAGAAAGAAAACTACATTTAATCTCTATTTTAAATGGCTAACCCTTGATTTTTAAACAGTGATTCTAGGTCAAAATCTCCTGGAGGAGGGAATATTGACATTTACCCTGTCAAAAAAACCATAATGGGAGTTATGTACAGACCTCCTAACAGTGGTCAGGACCAGGGGCACAACATGTACAGGGAAATAGAGAAGGCATGTCAGAAAGGCAAGGTCACGGTGATCATGGGAGACTTCAATATGCAGGCGGACTGGGTAAATAATGTTGCCAGTGGATCCAAAGAAAGGGAATTCATGGAATGCTTACAGGATGGCTTTTTGGAACAGCTTGTCATGGAGCCCACAAGGGAGCAGGCTATTCTGGATCTAGTGTTATGTAATGAACCAGACTTTATAAAAAATCTTAAAGTAAGGGAACACTTAGGAAGCAGCGATCATAATATGGTAGAGTTCAGTCTGCAGTTTGAAAGAGAGAAGGCAAAATCGGATGTAATGGTGTTACAGTTAAATAAAGGTAATTATGAGGGCATGAGAGAGGAACTGACGAAAATAGACTGGAAGAAGAGCCTAGCGGGGAAGACAGTAGAACAAAAATGGCTGGAGTTTGTGGGTATAATTGAGGACACAGTACAGAGGTTCATCCCCAAGAAAAGAAAGATTATCCGGGGAGGGATTAGACAGGCATGGCTGACAAAGGAAGTCAGGAAATGTATTAGAGAAAAAGAGAGATCCTATAAAGTGGCCAAGAGCACTGGGAAATCAGAAGATTGGGAAGGATACAAAAACAAAGGATAACAAAGAGAGAAATAAGGAAGGAGAGGATCAAATATGAAGGTAGGCTAGCCAGTAATATTAGAAATGATAGGAAAAGTTTCTTTCAATACATAAGAAACAAATGACATGCAAAAGTAGTCATTGGGCCACTTCAAACTGATGCTGGAAGCCTAGTGATGGGAGATAAGGAAATAGCTGGAGAACTTAATAAGTACTTTGTGTCAGTCTTCACAGTGGAAGACATGAGTAATATCCCAACAATTAAAGGGAGTCAGGGGGCTGAGTTGACTATGGTTGCCATTACAAAAGAGAAAGTGCTAGAAAAGCTAAAAGGTCTTAAAATTGATAAATCTGGCCCCGATGGGCTACATCCTAGAGTTCTGAGGGAGGTGGCTGAGGAAATAGCAGAGGCGTTGGTTGAGATCTTTCAAAAGTCACTGGAGTCAGGGAAAGTCCCAGATGATTGGAAGATCGCTGTTGTAACACCCTTGTTCAAGAAAGGATCAAGACAAAAGATGAAAAATTATAGGCCGATTAGCCTAACCTCGGTTGTTGGTAAAATTCTAGAATCCATCATTAAGGATGAGGTTTCTAAATTCTTGGAAGAACAGGGTCGGATTAGAACAAGTCAACATGGATTTAGTAAGGGGAAGTCATGCCTGACAAACCTGTTGGAATTCTTTGAAGAGGTGACAAGTAGGTTAGATCAGGGAAACCCAGTGGATGTGGTCTATCTAGACTTCCAAAAGGCCTTTGATAAGGTGCCACACGGGAGGCTGCTGAGTAAGGTGAGGGCCCATGGTGTTCGAGGTGAGCTACTGGTATGGATTGAGGATTGGCTGTCTGACAGAAGGCAGAGAGTTGAGATAAAAGGTTCTTTTTCAGAATGGCAGCCGGTGACAAGTGGTGTCCCGCAGGGTTCAGTGTTGGGGCCACAGATGTTCACGTTATATATTAATAATCTGGATGAAGGGAATGGGGGCATTCTAGCGAAGTTTGCCAATGATACAAAGTTAGGTGGACAGGCAGGTAGTACTGAGGAAGTGGGGAGGCTGCAGAAGGATCGAGACAGTTTGGAGGAGTGGTCCAGGAAATGGCTGATGGAATTCAATGTGAGCAAATGCGAGGTCTTGCACTTTTGAAAAAAGAATACAAGCATGAACTACTTTCTAAACGGTGAGAAAATTCATAAAGCCAAAGTATAAAGGGATCTGGGAGTGCTAGTCGAGGATTCTCTAAAGGTAAACATGCAGGTTGAGTCCGTGATTAAGAAAGCGAATGCAATGTCATCATTTATCTCAAGAGGGTGGAATATAAAAGCACTGTTGTGCTACTGAGACTTTATAAAGCTCTGGTTAGGCCCCATTTGGAGTACTGTGTCCAGTTTTGGTCCCCACACCTCAGGAAGGACATACTGGCACTGGAGCGTATCCAGAGGAAATTCACACGGATGATCACTGGAATGGTAGGTCTAACATACGAGGAATGGCTGAGGATCCTGAGATTGTATTCATTGGAGTTTAGAAGATTAAGGGGAGATCTAATAGAAACTTACAAGATAATACATGGCTTGGAAAGGGTGGACGCTAGGAAATTGTTTCCGTTAGGCGAGGAGACTAGGACCCGTGGACACAGCCTTAGAATTAGAGGGGGTAAATTCAGAACAGAAATGCGGAGACATTTCTTCAGCCAGAGAGTGGTGGGCCTGTGGAATTCATTGCCGCGGAACGCAGTGGAGGCTGGGACGCTAAATGTCTTCAAGGCAGAGATTGATAAATTCTTGATGTCACAAGGAATTAAGGGCTACGGGGAGAATGCGGTAAGTGGAGTTGAAATGCCCATTAGCCATGATTGAATGGCAGAGTGGACTCGATGGGCCAAATGGCCTTACTTCCACTCCTATGTCTTATGGTCTTAAGACCCTTCAGGATATTATATGTTTCAAACATTTGCTTCTACTGCTCTAACTTCCAGCAGATACAAGCCTAGCCTGTCAAACCTTTCCTTACAGGACAACCTCTCCACTGCAGGTATTAGGCCGGTAGATCTTCCTTGAACCGTCTGCAATGGCTCTCACTCCAGCTAATGAAGCCAAGCCCTCTTTATTCTCTCAGGTATACTAGTCTTGTGTGAAATGTTTGTGAATGCTAGATGAGAGGCGAGAGGTGTCAGCAAGTAAAAAGGCACATATTTGTTCTTTTGAAACTGTGTAGTGAGAATGAATGAGCTCTAACCTTTTCTGT
This sequence comes from Chiloscyllium plagiosum, assembly GCF_037043375.1. Taxonomy (NCBI): domain Eukaryota; kingdom Metazoa; phylum Chordata; class Chondrichthyes; order Orectolobiformes; family Hemiscylliidae; genus Chiloscyllium; species Chiloscyllium plagiosum. The sequence continues at coordinate 16,013,861 of NW_028270181.1, read as the reverse complement.
ACATTCTGTGGCCTCAATGGGTAATAGCTGACCTTGCTAGGCTAGTCAATTGAAGTCGACTTTCCCGGTCATTGAGTGCCACAAGGATACCATGCATGAAGTGCACTTACAGTAATTACTGGAGAGCAGCTTGGTGCCACTGTTGATTTGTGCGACTGGGGATACGTTTGATGTGCAAGCAATTGATAAATAAATTTGAACCAGCTATTGGTTTATACATTATCCTACACCACACCACACTTATTAAAGACCACACTCAGGACATCTCAAAGACCTGGCAGTATAGAGAGACCAACATTTCTATCCAGGGCCTTCCTAAAGGTATCAAAGAAGAAATTGGAAGCAATTCAGCTATTTTGAAGAAAATACCTCTGAACAATTGAGCGGTGAATTGCAACAGATGATAGTGATCTCAATACTGTAAATCCAGTTTATAGTGGGACATTCTGGTCACTGGCTGGCCAGCATTTATTGCCCATCCCTAATTGCCCTGGAGAAGGTGGCAGTGAGCTGTTTCTTGACCCGCTGCAGTCCATATGCTGTAGATAGACCCATAATGCCCTTAGCGAGGGAATTCTTGGATTTTGACACAGTGACAATGAAGAAACTGTGATATATTTCTAAGTCAGGATGGTAAGGAGGAGAAGGAGAACTTGCATGGAGGAGGAAAACTTGCAGTATTCATCTGCTGCCCTTGTCATTCTAGATGGAAGTGGTCATGTGTTTAGAAGATGCTGTCCACGAATTTGGGTGAATTCTGCAGTGCATCAGTACACACTGCTGTTACTGAGCATCAGTGGTTGAGGAAGTGGATGTGGCGATAATCAAATGTGCTGCACTGTCCTGGGGAATTGTGACTTCTTGACTTGTGCCTTGTAGATGGTGGACATGCTTCAAGGTGTCAGGAGTTGAGTCAGTCGTTGAAGTATTCTTCGTCTCTGACATGCTCTTGTAGACATTATATTTATATGCGGAGTCCAGTTGTGTTTCTCATTATTGGTAACCCCTAAGACTTTGACAATTGGTGATTCAGTGATGGCAATACTAGTGAATATCAAGTAGCAATTGTTAGATTGTCTCTGATTGGAGACAGTCATGACTTGACATTTATATTGCATGAATTTTACTTGCCACTTGTTAGCCCAAGCCTGGATATTATCCAGGTCTTGTTGCATTTGAGCATGGGCTACTTCAGTATCTGAGGAGTTGTGAATGGTACTGAATATTGTGCAATCATCAGCGAACATCCCCACTTCTGACCTTATGATGAGGAAAGGTCATTGGTGAAGCAGCTGAAGATGGTTGGGCCTAGGATATTACTCTGAGGAACCCCTGCTGTGATGTCCTGGAACTGTTCTGACTGACCAACGAGCACAATCATCTTCCTTTGTGCTAGCTATGATTCCAACTAGCGGAGAGATTCCCCCCGATACCTATTGATTCTAGTTTTGCTCGGGCTCCTTAATGCCATACTTGGTCAAACATTGCCTTGATGTCAAGGGCTGTCACTCTCACCTCACCTCTGAAATGCAGCTCTTTGTCCATGTTTGAGCCAAGACAACAATGGGGCGAAGAGCTGAGTGACCTGGCAGAATCCAAACTGGGTATCATTGAGCTGGTCATTGCTAATCAGGTGCTGCTTGATAGCATTGTTGATGACACATTCCATCATTTTACTGATGATCAAGAGTAAACTTGTGGGACAGTAATTGGCTGGGTTAGATTTGCACTGCTTTTTGTATGCAGGACATACCTGAGCGATCTTCCACGTTGTCATGTACATGCCTATGTTGTAGCTGTACTTGAACAGCTTGGCTACGGGAGCAGCAAGTTCTGGAGCACAAGTCTTCAGTATTGCTGTTGTCAGGGCTCACAGCCTTTGTAGTGTCCAGTGCCTCTAATTATTTCTTCATATCACGTGGAGTAAATTGAATTAGCTGAAGACTGGTATCTGTGATGCTGGGCACCACTGGAGGAAGCCACATGGGATCAGTTACTTGGACTTCTGGCTGAAGATTGCTGCAAAAGCTTTAGCCTTTTCTTTTGCACTGATATGTTGGGCTCTTCCATCATGGAGGGGGATGTTTGTGGAGCCTTCTCCTCCTCCAGTAAGTTGTTTAATTGTCTACTGCCATTCACAACTTGATGTGGCTAGACTATAGAGCTTAGATTGAATCTGTTGGTTGTGGGATTGCTTAGCTGTGTCTATCACTTGCTACTTCTGCTGTTTGGCATGCAAGTAGTCCTGTTTGGTAGCTTCACCAGGTTCCCACCTCATTTTGGTCTATTTGGTGCTGCTCTCCACTCCCCATTGAACCAGGGCTGATCACTTGGATAGATGAAAATGGTGAACAGGGGATATACCAAACTTTAATGTTGACGACTCCCAGGGCAACCCCACCCAGACAATACACTGTGTCACTCCCTCTCCTCAGTCTGTCCTGCCGGTGGATAGGACATACTCTTGGGATGACGATATTGGTACCCGGGATGTTGTCTGTAAAGTATGGTTTTGTGAGCATGACTATGTTAGGATGTTGCTTGACTACTCTGTGAGACAGCTCTCCCAATTTTAGCATGAGACCCCAGATGCTAATTAGGAGGATTTTGCCCGTGGCGAAAAGGTTTTTTTCGCCATTCTGTCTACGTCAATGTGAGGTGGGTCATCCAGTTCCATTTCATTGTTGAGACTTTATAGCAATTGATATAACTGAGTGGCTTGCTAAGCCATCTCAGCAGATAGTTGAGAGTTAACCACATTATTGTGGGTCTGGAATCATATGTAGGCCAGACCAGGAAAGGACGGCAGATTTCCTTAGTGAACCAAATGGGTTTATTTCCCAACAATCAACAATGTGTCAGTTTTATTTTTAAAACAGAATTCAAATTCCACCATCTGCTGAGGTGGAATTCAAGCCTGGGTCGCCAGAACATTAGCGGAGTATCTGTATTAATATTCTAACGATAATACCACGAGGCAATTGTCAATACGAGCACAATTGTCAGTTAATTTAATATTGGACAGGAGGAGACTGCACACAGCCTTGGTTTGTTATTACTTCAAAGGAGATGGTAATTACAGTGCCAGAAGTTTTTAATCTGCTATCACCCATTCCAACTGGAGTGACTTCAAATCAGGCATCAAGGACCATATGAAGAAAAACACTACTATAGGCTTCAAAGAGCTTCACAGTTTATTTCAGTGTAGTGATGTTCTGCAATTTCATGATTAACCTCTGTCCAATCTCCCACAACACTTCACCCATTCCAATTTTACATTACTGTCTTATCAGTTTGTAAATCAATTTGAGTAGTTGTGTGCACTAACATTATCACAGTCTGCCTTTTCTGCCTTTTTTTTCAACTAAATAAAAACAAGTTCGGTTCTGAACTCATAACTCCTGCATTTCTTCTCACTGGGCTCCTCAACATCCTTTTCAATACATCACTCTTGATGGGCAGGTGCCCAAATTGCACTAAGTATTCTATGTCTAGGGATTAAGTAATCTGTTTTTACTTACAATAATACTTTCAAGATGAGCCCTGTAGTTTTTGTTGACAACAAGCTTGGCCATCCAGCCTCATTGGCTGTGAAAATTCCACTCATTGAAACTGTCAGTTTCAGCCTGCAATTCACTTGGCTCATTGCATGCCTTCATAGAAAGTACTTAAACAGGCAGCTAGAAGAAGCGTGATTTTACATGGCAGGTTGTAGCGAAACAGGCATTCCAACAATCTATTCGAAAGACTACAGATGGTTTGAGACTTGGCAAATCGAGTTAAGGAGATGTTGCCATTCTACAAATTGCAAACAAGAAAGTTGACCCTTCGTTAGAATATGGAAAAGTATAGAAATTGTTCACAGTGTGCCCATTTTACTCCCAAGGGTCTGACCTACTGGACTGAAAGTATCCTATTGGTTAGGACTCCTCTAGACATGTGCCTCAGACAGGTTTTAGGCCGTTTACAAGTGCAAATAATGAAACCTACAGCTTTTGGAGGTCAACTTTTCACAAGATGTGTTTGTGCCATACATAGTGTGGCCAATTTCTTCAACTGCACTGCAGTGAGCCAATGGTCAGAATGGTCCAGGAGCACTCACCCAACCCCACGTTAGATCTGTGGACTACTACCTATGACTGTTCATGCACATCCACCCAGGTCCATTAAAACGGCCTGCCCTGTACCACCAGAACTCCTCTGGGTATTCTACCTCACACATAATCATGTGGGCTCTAGAGCATGCCTCTCATCACAACTCACTAATAGGATTGGCAGACCAAAGGTGCTGTGATCCTCCAGCCATTAGGCGTTTGCAGTTTGCACTGCACTGGTATTGTACCACAGTTCAAGAATGACCCCATTTCTAGGTCAAAGTTTCTAAAGTCATGGGAAGTGACATGGTGTGTGGACAATTTTCTTCTGTTGATTCACAAGAAGGGATTGAGCAAAATAATAAAATATGAAACCTAAAACTAAATGTACCGTAATGACTTTGGGTATAGCAATGCTTATTTACGGAATAGATAATTACTAGGTGATACTAACCACATTTACCCCAAGATATTATTTACAATCTGCAAATACCCAAATAAATACCTAAAATAAAGGTGCATTCTGAATATTTGCTGTGTATGCACCAAGGTAGCAAGGTTACTCAGAAAGCTAATTCTCTTTTTTGTTCCTAATGTTTTCTTCAGTTCTTACATCTGGTTTTAAATTATTGGCAGCTCTGTGGACAGTACTCTTGAATTTAAATTATTTATTTTTAATTTTTAGTTTAATGTCATTGTGTTCAAGGAAGAAACAAGATCAAAAAAAAATCACATGTAATGCAATTTCATAAATGGTTAATCAACAGTCCCTAAATGATAAGGTGGCACTTAGTTAAATACTTAGCAACATTTCAGTTTTTTCTCATAAAGAACCATCAGTAATGTTTCTGGCAGAAACAAACTTGGATCTTCTCCAGACATGATTATTGCTACTGGTTATTAATTAAATTCCAGTCAGCTAGATGCAATTAAAATAGATTTAAAATCTACAATGGCAAGGGAATTTAATTTTGCTAAATTAATGATTAGGGCTCCTGTAGTGTAGCATAAGCAAAATATTTGCTCTGAATAATAAAGAATGATTTTGCAACGATGATAATGAAAAATTAGACCAGATGAAAGTATATAAAATACACTTGTCAAAACATGGTTGACATGTCAATCTGACAGTGATAAGTTCTGTTGATGTTTTTATTATAATCTTCATTTAAAGGAAGGTAATCAAAGTAAGTATGTTATTACAGGTCTGCTGTGATAATTAAAACATTCCACTGGCAAGTGACAGATTATAAATTGCCATCCTTTTCATCTTGCCGCATATATTTTGCTAACCTAATAGTAATACCAACAATTGACAGAGATCTTGAGCAATTCCTAATCTCAGTTCATCTGAAAGGCCTATCAGCAGAGAGAATAACTGGATCCTGAGTGACTATAGAGTAGGGACACAAGAGTTTGGTTCTCTTCATCCTGCTCATCTGCAGGCATCTCACCATAGCAGTTGAGAATGTTGTCCAATGTCATAGTCACTGCTTCAAAAAGGTCACAAGCTATTATAGAATGGAGTGATGGCTGAGTAACAACCATTGGTGGCTTCTGGCTGGAGCAGTGTGCTACCACCAATTGTCTTTCCTCTGCTGGTCTAGTGGCTGTTTAGGAGTCTGTGGTGGAGGATGAACCACAAATATATTACAGAAAATGCTATTGCTCTTCTTAATGGCTCAGTGGATAGCACTGTTGCTACACAGCACCAGGGACCAGGGTTCGATTCCACCCTCCACCGACTGCTTGTGTGGAATTTGCACATTCTCCCTGTTTCTGTGTGGGTTTGTTGTGGATGCTCTGGTTTCCTCCTACAGTCTAAAAGGTGTACAGGTTAGGTGGTTTGGCCATGGTAAATTCTCCCGTAATGTTTAGGGATGTGCACGCTAGGTAGGTTAGCCATAGGAAATGCAGCATTATAGGGATAGAGTGGGTCCTGGTGAATGTTCTTTTGAGGGTCAGCATAGACTCGATGAGCTGAATGGCCTGATTCCAAGCTGTAAAATTCTCTTCTCTAATTAACACAACATAATTTATGTATCATTTTACAGATTCAATGAACTCTTAGGCAGATTAGTTATTAATAACTAAGAGGATGTGAAGACATGTGTGGTTCCAACAGGACACTGTGCCTGAGTCCAATTGATTCACCATGCAGAGGTTGTATGATTTCACCAGACTAGGTGGAGTTTACCATTGCTTAACGGAAGCTCTCTCAGAACCATGATTTATATAATATCTCCCACGAGGCTTTTTCTCCCCCTTTGCTAAACCATGATACAATCAGTTTCTAACTGACTACAGTCATCACGACCCCTTCACCCTCAGAGTCTGATTTTACAAGGTTAAGAAGTCAACAGATCTCACAGCTCTTCAGGAATATCTTCATTTTGACTTGAAAGACTGGCTGACTCTTGGCTGGAGGTTTATTGACTTTGATTCTTATGTTCATGTCATTTCCCTGTTGGAGGAATATTTATTTAATCAATGTACATCACAGAGTTATTGATTTTGAAGATGTTGATTTTGGCCTATTACTTTAATTGGATTTTATGAATATTTATTATGGAAGACAGTTACTCTGTTGAAATAAGTGCTTTCTTCTTATGGCATCCCGGATTTCCTGGGAGAAGCTTTCTCTTTGAGGAATCCTGGATGGTTGAACCTGGCAGTTTCTTCTTTGGACCATATCCAGGAGATGCAGCTGATCTTCCTCGGGCTGTTGATCAGCGTAGATGTTTTCACTTACTCTTCGTAGTTGTTTGACTGCTAAAGCAAAGTTTTTCAGACTCTCCAACATTGAAAGGTGAGTGTTCACTCAGCATCAACTCTGTCAAAACGTGTGGTGCTAGAAAAGCACAGCCAGTCAGGCAGCATCCGAGGAGAAGGAGAGTTGATGTTTCAAGCATAATATATTCATCAGGAATTCCTGATGAAAATCTTGTACTCAAAATATAGACTCTCCTTCTCCTCGGATGCTGACTGACTGGCTGTGCTTTTCCAGCACCACACGTTTTGACTCTGATCACTAGCAGTCCTCATTTTCTCCTAATCAACTCTATCACTTGCATTGCCCTGCTTTATGCATGAGGGCAGCAGCTTGTTGTGCTGTTTGAAGAATTTTGGCTGGAAGTTGGTCAAAGGGCACAGGTGTGTCGCACTGTTCATTCCTTAGATTTTGATTTGCTCATCCAAATCTTACAGCTAGTCACCATTTGAATGCTCTCCACCATTCACATCCTTGCACCAACAGCTGTGCCACCCACTTTTACCTCACTCAATTCCTTCCTTTCTCTGATTCCTAGCTCATACTAGGGCATAGAGAGCCAAAACTGATGGTGGCCCAACATTTAACTCTTCATCCCATACAAAGAAAGGACCTTCACCTTGATCATCCCAAACAGCCAAATGATCATGTCTAAGCCCCTGGATCGATATCGAAGCTGCCATTGACATACCATGTTGGGGCCTGTTAACTTAATCTTCTCTCTCTTGACTAGACTCTGTTACTAAGCCATTTGCTTGAAACACATACAGTGCGCTTGCCACGTATGTCACTGGCACATGCTGTAGGTGTGATATTGACATAGCATTGTGCATCATTGCAACATGTCCGCCTCCTTGAATGAAGGCTGCTGTCAGCCATATCTTGGCTTTATGTCTGTGCTGAAGGACAAGACGAGACAAAGGAATAGTATCTGTTAGCTCTGGCTGCGAGGACAAAGTGCTAAATGAGAAAGCAGGGATGCTTTGAACTTCCAAGTAGACAGTAAGTGCATCAGCCTTAAGAAAGTACTGAGATGCAGCCTGATCCAGTCTATGAGCTGATTACCTGTCCTCGTGCAGTAGCCTTTTAATGATCATTGCTGATGCACTCCAGTGCAAAAATGTTCTGGAAGTGGATGGGAGATATGCCAGGATGGTACCGAGAGGCTGGTATGTGTCCGTGGATGTGATATGTTCATGGAGATACTGATGCAGGGTATCCATGATGGAGATTCAGAGGAGCAGGTGGTGAACCAGGAACCCGAATTCATGCATTTCATGTTGTGAATTTTCATGTGTAGGTTCTATCCAGAGTAGGAGGATGGGAGACTGCATATGAATGTGCTGAGAGTATGTAATAATGAGGGTTATAATGATCAATAATCCCCACAACCAACCTTGTGCTGCTCAAGGACGAGAACCCCTTCTTGATGTCCGAAATGTAGAGTCATCGAGTCATAAAGATGTACAGCACAGAAACAGACCCTTCGGTCCAACTTGTCGACCAGCTATCCTAACCTAATCTAGTCCCATTTGCCCGCACTTGGCCCATATCTACTAAACCCTTCCTATTCATATACCCATCCAGATGCCTTTTAAATGTTGTAATTGTACCAGCCTCCACCACTTCCTCTGGCAGCTCATTTCATATACTATGAACTATAACTCCTCACCTCCGCACCTCCTCACCTTCTCACATGGTTCTCCTGACTTTCACACCACCTGAGAAGATTCCACACTATGTCATTTTCTATTTCTTCTTAGTCAATTCTTATAAACTTAAAATATATTTTAAACCTGTACAATTTAAATATTGTTTTGACTGATTTTCAATACACTTGTCTTCAGGAGTTGTGTGTTGATTTAAATTATTGTAAATCTCACAGCTTTTTCTTTATTTTCTGGTTTTTGTTAATTCTATATTATTGGTAGACTGCATCAAATTCTTTGAATAAAGCTTTGAATTTTATTTGGTGGTTGTTCTGTAGTGACTTTGCCACTTCCAGAGACTGAAACTTTTCTTTCTTGTATAACACTTGGAGTTTTTAAACGTTTTGAGTTTTAAAATTTTGAACTGTAGCAAAGCAGTTCTTATAAAATGTTTAATATTCTGTGCAATGTTTCAAAGCTGCTAAATATTCCAAAATACTTCAGAAAATATTTCACTGAAACCTTCGTGGTTTTAGGGACAAAATAGAAGATTCCACCCTTTTTGCTTCTTCTTCGAAAGTTTCTGAATTTTGAACAAAATACAGGCTTTTCACATTTTTCTTTTATTCTTGAGATGATTTATTTGTGTCTTTCTTCCCTTACAAAATGGCTGATTCATGCTCTTTTCTGTATTAAAATAGATTCCAGTTTTTTAATTACATTTTTCTTGCCTCAAAAATGCTTTATTGGACTTAATTTTCTAATGCAGTGGACTTACAATATTTAAATTTATTTCTGATATTCTTGACCTCAATATAAAGTAGTGTTAAGACCGCTTTGTTACTATTACAGCTAAGCATTATGGCAACCTTTTACAACAACAAGAAAACTGGTTTTAACAGTTACTCCTGTTTTATTTTCTAGCCTCCTAATTGGAGGTAAGTCTTTGACCCTTTTCACTTAAAGGTCTAAGTTACTGCTGAAATCCACCATGTCTGTTGGCTGCACCATCAGATCTGCTCCATTTCCACTGTGCCTCGGTACACATGACAATAAATTCAATTCAACCTCTGCCCAAGTGTCACCATGCCAGAATCCAAATTATTCTCCACCCAGAGTATATATGATATCTTTGACTAGACAGAATTCAGCTTAGCCCAATAATTTTGGATAGCCAGAGGCTTTTCCCCACAGTGAAATGGTCAATGACAAGAGGACACAAGTTAAAGGTGAGAGGGGGGAGTTTAGGGGAGAAGTTTGGGGAATATTTTTCATGCAGAAGATGATGGGTGCCTGGAACGCACTACCAGTGGAGGTGGGGGAAGCAGGCACATTAGCAATGTTAAGGCATATCTTGATAGACACATGAACAAGAGGTGAACAGAGGGATAGAAACCGCAATAAGTTAAGGGTCTAAATAAGGATTAGGAATCGGTACAGGCTTGGAATTGGGGCGGGGAGGTGGAGGTGGGTGAAGGGACTGTTCCTGTGCTGTATTGAATTGAAAAAAAGAATTGAGTTAACTCTTTCAGACTCGTTACCTTAACTAAGACAATCAAGCAAGTTTATTTTCAGGAACAAAGCTGCTTTCTTTGACCTCCCGATCTTACTTTATCAACAAAGTGACATTATAATTCCAAATACCTTCTCGAAAGCAAACCCAAACAAATCAATCTGGGCAGCACAAAGGAGTTCAATTTATAGATACCCAAATTTCTTTAGGGCTTGAGTTAATTATGCATTTTTTAAAATTATGTTTTGCAATAAGTAGTGGAGAATGATTGTTGGTGGTAAACTATCCAATTGAAGGGATTAAGATAGAATGTAGTTTCCCTGGATTTCAAAGGTACAGAGCTCATTACCTCTCCTCGCGCTCTCAGTTGTTTCTCATGTCTATGCTTTCAGTACCCAGACTTGGTATTACTTTTCTTGATTTGTCTTGACTTCTAGCCTACTCCTTTAAGCTCTGTTTATACACTCAGTGTCCTATTTGACCCAATACCCAAGGCAAACCTCAGAATTCTGATTTTCTCTTCCATTCCTTATGTCTCCATAACATTTCTAGCCTCCAAACTCAGCTGACCTCGTCCTGAAGCCCTTATCCATGTTTTTGTCTACTCAAGGATAGACCATTCTAATGGTCCATTTGCCAATGTGAAATAATCCATTCTTCAAATATAACTCACCCCAAAAGGTTTACCCCTTTTGTTTCATTCACTCACTCACACGGTATCAATAGCTAAGCCAGCATTTATTGTTCACCTCTAATTGTCCAGAGGGTGTTAAGAGTTAGTGGCATTGCAGTGGACCTGGAGTCATACGCAGGCCAGATTGGGTGAGGATGGAAGTTAACGTCCCTAAAGGATGGCATGGTGGCTCAGTCGTTAGCACTGCTGCCTCATATCACCAGGGATCTGGGGTTTGATTCTGGACTGTCTGTGTGGGGTTTGTACATTCTCCTTGTGCCTGGGTGGGTTTTCTCCAGGTGATCCGATGTCCTCCCATAGACTAAAGATGTGCAGCTTAGTGGATTAGCCATGTTAAGTTGCCCATAATGCCCAAGGATGTGCAGGCTAGGTGGGTTAGCCATGGGAAATGCAGGGATGGGGTGGGGTGGGGGCTGGGATGCTCTTCAGAGGGTCAGTGCAGTTAAGAGGCCATTTGGCCTATCCTAATGGTTCTATGATGCTGTGACATAAGTGAACCCGGTGGGTTTTTCCAGACAATCAGCAATGGTTATCATTCGACTCTGAATTCCATATTTTACCCAGTTCAAATTCCACCATCTGCCATGACAGGTTTTAAACACAGGTACTCAGAACATTATCTAGATTTCTGAATTACTAGTCCAGTGACAAGACCATTATGCAATCCTCTCCTTTATTACCTTATTCACCGGACTATCTCACACCTAGTCCAGCACGCCCATCACATCTCATCACTGACCAACATTGATTTCATGCTGATTATTGACCAGCTCATATTTAAAATTATTACTTTCCTTTCCCCTCTCCCATTTTCCACCTTTTCTTATAAAACTGAGATCAAGAATGTATTATTTGCTGTGTTTTACATCACATAACATGAATAACAAAACACTTCCATGATATTATGAAGCATTAGAATTCTTCAAAAATCCCTAATTAAAACCTTCCCTTAATTTGTCACTAATTGATGATCTCAGTCACAGATTCCAAAGGATGGCTGTCATGTGAAGTGAGAATTTGTTACAATGGTAAAATAAGAATGTTGTCACGAAGTGGCTGAGCAATTGTCGATGCTGAAACTGGGTACATATAATATTTAAATGTTCCTTTCTCAGTATTAATGTCCTTTCGCCTTAAATAAGCCAAATAAATAAACAAAAGGAGCTCACATCAAATGTTAAAATGTCCTTATGCGATGCACTCCTCCACTGCCGTCTTGTACTGAGGAGGAAGGTAAAGGTTTAGTTTTTCCTGTTACCACTGAAGAGTTTGTAGGATTGCATTCTTCCTCCTTTCATTTTTGTTTTTAAACTGAGAAGACCTAATCAATGTACTAGTAAGCCTCTGAGACTTCCATCAGGACCCTTTATGTAGCACAGAATCTCATTCAATACCATGGGATAGTACCATCCATTCACACAATTAGAAAGTTTGATTATCCAAAATGCATTGTCTAATGAAAAACCTATATTTTATTAAACCTACTTTCAGACGCCCCTGTTTCAAAATGAGCCCATGTACACAGAGATTACTCGTTGTCTCATTCTGAATTAATGAACATGAGCTCACGGTCAAATGCTGTTGATTCGAAAACAGAGCACTTTGAAATTAAATTAAGGCATGTTTAGTGAGTGCTACTTAACAAGAAAACTGTGTTTGAGAACACAAAAGACCAGCTTCTAAAATCTTATGTTCACTTACCATTGTGCTATTTAGTGATACAGAAACAATTTCTCTACTGGGAAATGGGATTAGTAGATTGAGTAATTCTCCATTCCAGTTAATCCTATGGTTCAATACAACATTTTACGATATGGGAAGAAGCAATTGCTGCCAATTTGACTGCATTATGATCACATTTTTCCTTTCCCTTATTAGCCTTTGTTACTACATTTATAAAGGGTATTTCAATGAACATGGTTAAAGCAATACTATCCCTAGAATTACAAAAATGGAGCTTCTGTCTGAAATGTAAGAATTCAAGGCGATGAAGTGTGTGCAGTGGGGAAAATTCAATCTTTATGTGTTGGTTTATTGTTCAGAAATGTAACATTTTCCATGTGAATTTGATTAATTGAAATCAGTGCTATTGGTTATAATGCAAGAGACGAGTTAATACTACAGAGCTGAAAATCAAATAATATAGATGTGAAAAGTACTCTACTAGAAATTTCATTTTTTGTGTGCAGTCAGCATGGGTTTTATAAATGTATGCGCATATATCCATTTTCTCAGTCTGCATCATTTCCTTTATGTGACAAGCAAAGCCATTTGTGATGTTGGAGTAGACTTTTATCTGTTCAGATTCAATTTTCTTGGATTGTTGCATTTTCGAACTTTTTAAGCAATTCACTATTTAACACTTTCTGAAAGCTCAGCGTGCTCATGTAACAGGGATCAGATTTCATTAAGCACCTCGGGATATATTACCAATGTGTGTTTTAAGACACAGGGAGACATTTTTGTTAGTTGGCAAGCATCAAATTGGGGGCTGGGTTGGGAAGCTACCATGCTCAATCATCCAACTATCTTTGTACTCCTCAGTAGCCATTACATTAAGTGGGGTGATATTTTAGCTTTTTGGCTAATTTGTTCTTTGAATGTTGACAATGTATGGGGGGATCCATATCTATCTGTCCTTTGTGCATTTCACTTATATATGTAAGAACTATCCCTTTGCTGAATTTAGGCACATCTTGCAATGAAAGCAAGTACAGACGAAAGTATTGTCAATCGGAAAAGCACCATGTCCACTTTTCAGCAAAAATGCAGTTCATTACATTCCATACATTGCATTTTTTCCTGAATTATTAACAGCATAAAACATGCATTTGATCGGAAGGAAATGCACAACGATAATTCACTCAGGAACATCTCAGAGCACTTGCAGGCAGCAGAGGGAAATGTCTGGAATAAGAGAAAAGAAGAAAATGAATGATCAAAGAGACGACTTCTAAGGAGGCTTTGAAAAGCAGTAAGAGAGATGGCATTTACAAGTTCAATGTGGGATTAGTTCTAGGTCTGTCTACCATGCCTTTCAGAGAATTTACCTTTAAGGACTACATGTGCTGTGTGTATACTATGTTGTGACTCTGCCTGCTAGCTAGTCTGATTTGTGTTTGCAAGCTCCAAAATATGTAAGTCACATGGTTACTGTTTCATAATTTGTAATGTGCTCTACTGTTTTACACAAAATAACGCACAGAGTTAATCAATCCTTGATGAGCATTTGGTTATTAACCACTATTATTAATATGACCTGGGGTGAACAATGGCAGAAGACATAGTGATGATGAGGCCTATTGTGTTTGAGTAGTCAGTTCACAAGATAAGGTTGAATACAAGGTCAACAGTTTTAAATCATACTGAAGTGTATGAGAAAACCCTCGATGTCTCTTTTTATTATAGCACCAGGGAGTGTTGACAACACAGCTTGAGTTAATAAGCAGACCCTGTTGAGAGACCAGTTTAACTGAATTGAGAAAGGCAAGTGATTGGGGTGAGATCAATAGCGCGTAAGGGAAGGTCAAAGACATATTGACAGAATGCCCACTAAATTCCTTAATTTGGATTGGGACCTCTCCTAAGAGAATTCTAAATGTCTAAACAATGATTGGAACAATGCTTTCTAGACATGAGTGTGCCTGATGCAGGAAAATATGCTATTATGGTTTAAAACAATGCATTACGAGATCTTCAGAGTTTCTTTGTTTTTGATTCTTTAAGATTTGTTTAGCAATGGGATTAAAGGTCTACACACATTTAGTTCATCAGGGTTAACAGCCAAAGAGCTAAAAAAAACCATAATGATATGAATTACCTGAGAAGATCAATTCAGAGTCCAACCTTTATGTTCATCAGTTTGAATTTATGACTTTTAGACTGTAACCTGCAGATTCCATGATCACAAACTCAGCACATGAGTGTGATTTTTCAGATGGGATGATAGCAAACAGGATTGTTGAGTTGGTGATTACATCTGCCCCTAAAGCTTTCCAAAAAAAGATGCTAAACTAACCAAAATCGTGTTGCATTAAAAAGCTACTGAAGGAATGGATGTGAGTATGAAACAATATCCACAGGTCGAAGCTTTCAGGTCCTAGATACAAATGTAATGTTAATACAAACACTAGAACACCTAAACAGAGCAAGGTATTGGAAGGTGTGCCTTTCTGCATGTACCAAGAATGCCGTACAAAGCATGTGCGGAAAAGGTCCCACGCAGAGCTAGTGCCCTAGGCCATAGGTTGGTGCAACAGCAAAGAACTGTGCACTGAAACTAACCACGCACAAGGAATAGCTTCAGACTACAATAAAGATCATCAAGTATCCTGCAAGAAGTGCATATGTGAAGAGATTGACAAATCAGAATCTGACAATGTACTCAAGGAGACAGAAATGGTGAATACATTGTCAGTCTCATGGAAAACATCAATGTCACCACACAGTCTGAAGTATTTGCAAAAGTCTAAATGATCTATCTTCAGAAAACTGATTATAATTCATTATTCACGAAGATTAACTCAGGGGCAAGTGCTGATTTATTGCCTGCATGAATTTGAAAAAAAGCACATTTCCCTGTTCTGTACTGGACAGTTACTAAGGTCCAGCTACGAAGGTCACCGCCATATGCAACAAAAAGACAGGGCTGGCCAAATCACCATGAGTAGGATCATGAAGACTAGAATACACATGGGCTGGAGCTTCAGGGGCAGATGCAATCACCAACTCAACAATCCTGTTTGCTATCATCCCAGCTGAAAAATCACACACTCGTGCACTGAGTATGTGATCGTGGAATCTGTAGGTTACAGTCTAAAAGTCATGAATTCGAATTGATGAATATAAAGATTGGACTCTGATTTGATCTTCTCGGATGATCCATATCATTATGGGTTTTTTTTTAGCTTTTTGGCTGTAACCAAAATTTGTATCTAAGACCTGGAAGCTTTGACCACTGAACATTGCTTCATACTCACATCCATTCCTTCAGTAGCTTTTTAAAAGATGATTCAAGAGTGAGTGCATAATCTTACTGCCCATCATCTTTGATAAGGTGCCACACGGGAGGCTGCTGAGCAAGGTGAGGGCCCATGGTGTTTGAGGTGAGCTACTGGTTTGGATTGAAGATTGGCTGTCTGACAGAAGGCAGAGAGTTGGGATAAAAGGTTCTTTTTCGGAATGGCAGCCGGTGACAAGTGGTGTCCCGCAGGGTTCAGTGTTGGGGCCGCAGCTGTTCACATTATATATTAATGATCTGGATGAAGGGACTAGCGAAGTTTGCCGATGATACAAAGTTAGGTGGACAGGCAGGTAGTACTGAGGAAGTGGGGAGGCTGCAGAAGGATCTAGACAGTTTGGGAGAGTGGTCCAGGAAATGGTTGATGGAATTCAATGTGAGCAAATGCGAGGTCTTGCACTTTGGGAAAAAGAATAGAAGCATGGATTACTTTCTAAACAGTGAGAAAATTCATAAAGCCAAATACAGAGGGATCTGGGAGTGCTAGTTGAGGATTCTCCAAAGGTAAACATGCAGGTTGAGTCCATGATTAAGAAAGCGAATGCAATGTTGTCAATTATCTCAAGAGGGTTGGAATATAAAAGCACCGTTGTGCTACTGAGACTTTATAAAGCTCTGGTTAGGCCCCATTTGGAGTACTGTGTCCAGTTTTGGTCCCCACACCTCAGGAAGGACATACTAGCACTGGAGCGTGTCCAGCGGAGATTCACACGGATGATCCCTGAAATGGTAGGTCTAACATACGAGGAATAGCTGAGGATCCTGGGATTGTATTCATTGGAGTTTAGAAGATTAAGGGGAGATCTAATAGAAACTTACAAGATAATATATGGCTTGGAGAGGGTGGACGCTAGGAAATTGTTTCCATTAGGCGAGGAGACTAGGACCCGTGGACACAGCCTTAGAATTAGAGGAGGTAAATTCAGAACAGAAATGCAGAGACATTTCTTCAGCCAGAGAGTGGTGGGCCTGTGGAATTCATTGCCACAGAGTGCAGTGGAGGCTGGGACACTAAATGTGTTCAAGGCAGAAATTGATAAATTCTTGATGTCACAAGGAATTAAGGGCTACAGGGAGAATGCGGGTAAGTGGAGTTGAAATGCCCATCAGCCATGATTGAATGGCGGAGTGGACTCGATGGGCCGAATGGCCTTACTTCCGCTCCTATGTCTTATGGTCTTATGGTCTTATCTTGTATGGGACTGGAGGAGCTAAATCTCAGCAAGTAAGGGAAGGTCAACAAAATGCAAACACAACATCATTAGCTTTCAGGAATAATTTGGATTGAATGCTCAGATATTTAACATCAGGTATTATGGTCTAACAGCTTTATTTGAAATCACAAGCTTTCGGAGCGCTGCTCCTTTGTCAGGTGAAACCTGAGCAAGCAAGTAACTATTGTCGTGAAACTCAAGTTTATGGATCCAGTCTAGTTAGTACAACATTGGCGTTACAGACCTGATGGGTCTGCGTTGTATGATTCACTAATTCTATGTTCCATCCACTCTTCACACACTTACCAATGCTACCAGTTTCAGAGCCACATCCCACAGGCACCTACTTTCCTCCAGCTATCTGACTAGGGTAGGCACACCACCCAGACACAGTCAGTCACTGACATCCTTCACTATCCCTTACAGGATGAGACTGTACAAAACTGAAGGGAGCACTAAAGAACCAACAGGTAACAGGCCTTTAGGCATCTCCTCAGGCATTTGTAGGAGACAGTGTTTTGCATCTGTGTATGATAGTGACTTTAGGTGCTGCATTCTACATCATCACCAACATTCAGGATGATGGTATGTTCCTGTCTTCTGCACCATCTGAAAACCTTCTCAACTCTCACTCTGCTATCTAGCATGAAATGGAAACTGCAAATGGTGTGACTGTTTCTTACTCTGGTTTCACTCGATCCCAGTGCAGATTGACAGCATTTTTCCTTCTAGATGCATAGGTGGAAACTCAACTTTCAAGTATTGAGAACAGCAGCCATTTGATTCAGGTCGTAATGCATGCAATATTCATGCTTTACCAAATATACCATGTTAATTCCACATAATCCAGTAGTCAGAATTCATGTTTAATATTAAGTAATAAAGAAACTTCCATAGTGTAGGTATTTCAAGAATTGCCTCTTAGAAAGCAACCAGAAGTTGAAATTGTGGACAAATTTCCCATCTTACTTTATGAAGACCAAGGTCGCTTGTAGCTGAGCTAACTACCTTGTATAGTTGGGGGTTTGCACAGATTATTTGGCTCCAACATTCAATGAGCCACAGAGGAGATCAAGTACTGACTCTCTTTAAACCAGGAACTTATTCTAATGAACGGGCGGTTAACTTGTTGCTGCAAATTGCAACAGCAACCGTAAGCACTTCTGAAAGAAAAATTGCTTATAACATCTTTTTATTAAAATACAATTGAGGATAAAAGCAGCAGATCCATTTAACATGTTAAACTAACATACACAGACAACAGGAGCAGAATGTAAAGGAGTTAGTAAGAAATGTAATTACCATTTGGTGTATAAATGGATGGGACAACTAGGATCTGTAACAGTATTAAATGTGGTCTGTACCAGCTGTGAACTTAAAATGAACATTAAAATAAGATCTACTATTAATTAAAATTGTAAACGCTTAATTAATAGTGGATCATCATTTGCCAAAGAATTTTAGCATTATGTTTCTCCTATTCAATGAAGTTTACTTTCAACAGATGCCTTGCTTCAGTAAGGTTCGATTGCACCACAGTATAATTTTATATGTGTCATAAGCCACAATTAGGTAATTTAAGCTTAAATTTTGTAAATGTTCTTCTCATAGTTTTAGAGATGCTACGCTGTGTATTTTGCCTTGGCATTAATTGTTCTTTTTCTAAATATTTTATGTGGAATGCCAGCTTCATAATGGGAGTGAAGGGAGCTATACGTAAGCTGATTTCACATTCACTTGTTTGCCCCACTACTGCATGGAAAACATTTTCAATGGTTCCACCATATCCTGCCTCATGCTGTGTGTGGCATGTGGTGATATATCACATTTACTGTGTTGGTAGCACTTTCATCTCCAAGCCAGAAGATTGATGGTGTCAAGCCTTACTCCATAACTTGGGGCAGTTGATCTGTAGTGCAGTATTGAGGAAGTTCTGCCCTGTTGAAAATGCTGCCTATTGGTGTGATTACTGAAAATAAGGTTCAATGAGTGCTGTCTAGCATTTATAAGCAAAATCCTTTGGCTTTATTTCAAAGAGTAAAGGAATTATTCCAATACATATCCCTCACTGCATGTCATAAAAATGGTCTAATCATACCACATTCTTTTCTGTGAGACCTTTCTGTGAACAATTCGGTTTCCCTGTTTCTAGTGCTGTGCCCAGTTCATATTCACAACTTTTATTCAATGCATAATTTTTTAATGTTATATTTTACTTTTTTGAAATAGTCTTTAAAGTCTACTGAGATGGTTGCCAATGAACAGATAACTTTTGCTGTATTTACAGACACTCAGAAGTATTAAAAAACTTTCCAGAAAATTCCGAATATGCTGTTAATGGTTGCAGTTAAAAAATCACACAACACCAGGTTATAGTCCAACAGGTTAATTTGGAAACATTAGCTTTCGGAGCGCTGCTCCTTCATCAGGTAATTGTAGAGTCCCTAGAATGGACATATCAAGAGGAAACATACCTCTTCTTGTTTGTGGACTTACCCAAAATACCAAATCTGTGCACCCCTGAACGTTTTAAAGAGACCTGTGGAGATACCAGTCAAATGACAAGCAAATGTGAATGGCCACTATCTGTCTCCCTTGTATAGCAATGGCATCAAATAACAAATCATTCAGGGAGAACAATAGGAGCATTGATCATGTGGTGACTGGATTTAAAATGTCTTCAGGTAAACATTCTTATTTACTCCAAACATCAGGGAGAAACTATTCTGTCTAAAAACTGCAAGAAATAGCAATAGGGTCAACATTTTGTTTTAAGTGACCTTTCCTCAGAACTCAAGAACTAAAACTGTCTGGATGCAGAATTGTCTGGCCAAAAGAAGACAGCAAGCGGTAGTGGATGGAAAGTATTCTACCTGGAAGTCGGTGACCAATAGTGTCCCACAGGGATCTGTTCTTGGCCCTCCGCTCTTTGGAGTTTCTATAAATAACTTAGATGAAGAAGTGGAAGGCTGGGTTAGTAAGTTTGCGGATGACACAAATGTTGGTGGTGTCGTAGATAGTGTCGAGGGCTATTGCAGGCTACAGGATGAAGAGCTGGGCTGAGAAGTGGCAGATGGAGTTCAACCTGGATAAATGCAAAGTGATTCATTTGGAAGATCGAATTTGAATGCTGAATACAGGGTTAAAGACAGAATTCTTGGCAGTGTGGAGAAACAGTGGGGTCTTGGGGTTGACATAGATCCATCACAGTTGCCACCCAAGTTGATAGGGTTGTTAAAAAGGCATATGGTGTTTTGGTTTCATTAATGGGGGAATTGAGTTTAAGAGCCGCGAGGTTTTGCTGCAGCTCTATAAAATCCTGGTTAGACCACGTTTGGAATATTGTGTCCAATTCTGGTCACCTCATTATAGGAAAGATGCAGAAGCTTTAGAAAGAGTGCAGAGGAGATTTACCAGGACGCTGCCTGGATTGGAGGGTTTATCTTATGAAGAGAGGTTGAGTGAGCTAGGATTTCTCACACTGGAGAGAAGGAAGAAAGAGAGGTGAATTGATAGCGATGAACAAGGTAATGAGAGGCATAGACAGAGTGGATAGCCAGAGTCTTTTCCCCAGGGCAGAAATGGCTGTCATGAGAGGTCATAATTTCATGGAGATTGGAGGAAGGTATAGGGGAGAAGTCAGTGGTAGGTTCTTTATACAGAGAAGGGAATGCACTGCCAGTGGTGGTAGTAGAGTCAGATACATTAGGGACATTTAAGCGACTGCTGGACAAGCACATGGACGGCAATAAATTGAGGGGTTTGTAGGTTAGGTTGATCTTAGGTTAAAATAAATGCTTGGCACTACATCATGAGCCAAAGGGCCTGTACTGTGCTGTACTGTTCTATGTTCTATGAAATGCTAACTCTGATTTCTCTTCACGATGCTGCCAGACTTGCTGAACTTTTCCATCAATTTTGAATTTTGTTTTAAAATTGGAGCCTGCAGATCTCCCAGCCAATTCATTTCCAAGTCCACTATTATTGAAACTTGATGTCCCGGAAAGAAGTCTACAAATTATTAATCCCACCACCTTCTGAAAATCCAACTTTTTGAAAGAATCCAACCGTAATCCTGCTGCTATGAGTCTGGCAATTGAACATCTATACTATCCTCAGAGTGAAAACATCCTCTTCATCAGGTCTGCAACACATGATTTTTCTTAAGATCAGTCAAAAACATGAATTACAAACTAATGATTAGATTATAACTTGTGAAGTGCGCAGTCTTCTTTAACTTCCCAAGGAACAAACAAGTACAAAGTCAGTAATACTTGAAAATAAATATACTGTCCAGGCCAGTACATGGCAATCACAAGCTTTAATTTTTCCCCTGCTGGGGAGATTTTTAGTTGAATAAGGGTGTACTTACTTAAATACAACGTGAGTAACATCACGTTCAATGTACAGGGTAAATACATGAATGTATTTAATTTTTTTAAAAAAAATTTTATTTTTTTATTTTTATTGTTTATTTAAACCCATGAAATCCTGCTGCTGGTTTCCAAATTGAACGAGCACTCAGGGGTTAATGAATATAGACATCTTCCTTTTCAAAAACACACCAATTTCAGATCGTGAGGGAAATGAATTGGAATGAAATCTTTCTTATCCCTACCCATAATATCCCCATTACATCAATGGCTACCTACAACTTATTTCATTGGTTTTAAAAATGTTTGGGACAGTTTGCATTCATGAAAAGTATTGTTTAAATGTAAATCTTTCTTTCCCTAAAATGCCAGAAATCAAACTTTTGTCTCAAAGTACAGAGTCCACACTTTCAAGATAGCATGTTAACTTCAAAAGCTGGAACAATTTTACCTGCACTTCAGTTCCACTTTAGCATGTATCTCTAAATTGTTGCTTCATTAATCCATAATGTTTTCACTGTCTTACATTGCTCCAACTCTGTCATCTTTTGAAATAATATTTGAAGTCACTATCAGGATATATTCACTGTTCAAGATAAACTAAGATGGAGGGAGCAAATTACTGCAGATGCTGGAATCTGTACTGAAAACAACAAATGCTGGTGATCACAACGGGTCAGACAGCATCCATGGAGAGAGAGCAAGTTTCAAGTCTGCAATGCTAGCTTGCTCTCTCTCCACGGATGCTGTCTGATCTGCTGTGATCTCCAACCTTTATTGTTTTCAGTACACTATGATTGACCTTGTTATACCATGATTAAGGAGGATGCTATCCAATGGCTTCTGTTGGACAATTGGATGCAAAGAGGATGAGATTCAGGAGTGATGTATGGGGGGGGGGGGGATGGGGGGGGGGGTGGTAATAGTCTGCCACTATCTAGTTTCACATCTTGGCAGCTTGGATGGGCACATAGGTAATACTGAATCCTGCAGAACCTTAATCCAACATTATTCACTGCTACTGATGGTCTGGCAAAAACCATGTTTCTATGTGTCGGGAGACTGGTCAATACTCTTATGGTGATGTTACAGCAACAGCTCTGACATACATCTTGTCAGTGATGCCATTCTATCGAGCATTGCTTGGTCAAAGTAAATCCTTGGCTTTACAGGTGATGTGGCTTTGTGAGTGTTCTTCTCTAGTAGAAATCTATCAAGTTCCATCAAAAAGGTACGCTATAAAATTCTAACAGGACAACACAGGGTGCATGGAGGAAGGAGGCTCTTGATAAGTCCAAACCAGCCTAAGATTGTGGGGTAGTGCCATTTGGGACTGAGCTATGGAGAATCTTTTTCACTCAGAAAGTGGTGAGCCTGTGGAATTTTCTGGCACAGAAAGAGGTTGAGGCCAAAACATTGTGTGTTTTCAAGAATGAGTTAGATTCAGTTTGAAAAGGGATCAAAGGGTCTGGACAGAAAGTGGGAAGAGAGTTGGATGATCAGTCATGGTCATATTAAATGGTGAAACAGGTTCAAAAGGGCTGAATGGTCTACTCCTGCTCCTATTTACTATGTTCTATGTTTCTCACCATTTTCCAGTCCCTGCACTGCTGTCCTTCATCACAATTCTTCAGGTGGAAAACAATATGACAGAGCTGCAGTCATTGTTTTTACCTAACACTGGAAACTTGGCGATAATGAAACAGCACAGCTGAAAGAATTGATTCTTTAATAACATCAGTTTTTTTTGGTTGTTTGTTGTTGCATTCATTTCTGGCCAGCTTCACATCCAAAATTGACAGTACAGTGCATGTATTTCCTGTGAGTCCCAGCTTACCAATGATTAGCACTGAGCAAAGATTGCTGAATATTTCACATTACCTCAAAATAATTGCTTCTTTCTGTTTGTACATTTCATTTTTTTTTGCAGTTCACTTTAGAAAAACATAAAGACTGGGACAGTGTTTATTTTAAAATTTGACATTAATTTTACCAACAGCAACAAAATGGCGAACTGCATTAAATGGATTTTTAGTGACAGCCCCTGTGTAATGCTGCTTCAATGCTTGCCAGATTTATATTAGCAGGCACCTGTCTTAAGCAGCCAATTTTAGTCATAAGTTTCATTACACAAGGTTTTATGTATACTTCTGGGAGCGGTTAGTGATGTTCTTTTGAGTTTTAAGTATAATGATCTATTGTGTTGTGCGGATGTGATGAAGTTGACAAGCTCTAAGCTACCTGCTTAAACCAAGTTGTTGAAAAAGCCTGTTTATCATCTTTTGTGCAATGGAATGGTATATGAACTAATGATGTATCACCTAGAGATAGTCTCACAAAATATCAAAACGTGCTTTCTTAAAGGTTACTGCTATGACCCTATTACCTTGAAAAAGAAGAGGGGAAGTTTTTTTGTGTGTAATGTGTCCTTAGGATTAAAAGAATAAATAAATGTTACTTCATAACAGATCTAATTTTAAAAAAATACTTCTCTTCATTTAGAAAAATTGCATAAACAAAACCCTTGGAGTAGTTAAAAGATCATGAACTGCTTTATATATTATCATTTCAATACTTGTAAAGAAACATGTCATTTAAACAGATTACACTATAATAAATATTTTAATATCCAATTTATTCTTAAAGTAAAATTTATTTATTGTCCTTGAAGTAATATTATTTATCAGTCATATTGTACATCTCTTCTTTCAAAATGTGCTGTCAGATTTTAACACTGTTCTCTACCAAATCATTGACTTTTTTTTGAGCTTATTAGAGCTCTGTCATTCTGTCAAGCTTCGAGTAAATGAAGATAAGTGAAAGCTGTGTCCTTTATTAGGAGCTGCCAATTACTCGTTCTCTGTTCAGAAAGCACTTATCAGTTTCTAATTCTTGCTTATCAGATGCTATGGATTTTGTACCTATTACATGGACCACCAACAGTGGCATTAAGGCTAGTACAGGCTCTGCATTGTCAACAACCAGCTGGGCACCATGGGATGCCAGTGACAATATGTCTGCTGGAGTATTCACGCTGTCTGCACAACACACCAAGGTGCTTTGAGGAAGTAAGATCTGGATATAGAAAATGTAAGGTAAGAATTTTGCCATCATGGAAGGTAATAAAATAATGAGCTTCGATTAAGGGGCATAATAAATCAGAAACAATATCTAAAGTTAGAGAGAGATACATAATATATTAAGCAATTGAGGCTCTGTGGTTTTGTACTTAAATTCTGTTAATCGCCCAAGGTAAAGATTAGCTGCTCTTGTCAATTTAATTCAGCTTCAAGTAAAGCAACAAGGTCACTTTTTCCAGCAACTAGGATTGAGTTGTCATGTAGTTCTAATAGGCAGCAGAGGGAATCATTAGTCCACCTCAGCTCAATGACTGATGGGCATTTCACTTCAATCATCTGACCATGCACCAGTGGCCCAGTACTATTGACACCATGTCAGTGCCGAAAGAAGATGCCTTAATCCGCTGAGACACTCGCCGAATTGATTTGACAATCTGCCGTAATGACCTTCTTGTTTTCGTAAAGAATCACTGTTTATCCAGGGCAGTGCTGGTATACTAAATACATTCGATTGTCATGGAAACTCATATCATCACAATCAGAAGCCCTTGAAGTTTCCAGCTGATAATGTAGGTGTCAGACAGTGAATATTGCTGGCATGTTGACAGTTCGCACCAGCAACTAAGTGTGCAAAAGCACTAATAGGCTGCATGATGTCTTTCCAAGGTGAGACATAGAGGCAAAGACAACTCCTGGCACTCAGTAACAATAATATAAAAGACAAAGAAAGTAAGATAAGGCTCCTACTCAGAACTTTTACCTGCCTTGTGTATCCACGTAACACTCTGTCAAACATGATTTCTCAACTTCCGTATAGCCGGAGATTAAACCGACAATATAGCTCTTCTCAGCCTGTAAAGGCTAGATTGAAATTGTACTGAAAAAAATCAAATTGACACACCATTTCCTTTTCCTTGCAAGCCCTGCCTTAAAATTTAAAATGCTCACAAGAACATTACCCAACTGGAGGGGCAGTCACATTTTCGAAGCCAGCCATGGGGCCATTTGGCTTTCCGGAAAGGAGCAACAACGTTGTGAAATGTTGCAGAGACTAGGGCAGGAGCCGGCAGTGTGCAACTGAGACGAGGCTGAATGACAGAAGCGAAACGGAGACCAACCTTGGCTAGCCAGTGATGCAGCTGGGTAAACTCACCGACTGCCACTTTGTGGAATGTTTAGTCATCGGTTCAGAGGTGTATGAAGAGCTTTGTGGCTCTCAGGTAGATTTTTGAAGTGTAAAGGAATTAAGGGTTATGGTGAGCGGGCAGTTAAGTAGAGCCGAGTCTTATTGAATGGTGGAGCCGAGGCTAGATGGACCAAATGGCCGAGTCCTGCTCCTTTTTCTTATGTAACTTTAACTGGGGCCAAAAAAAATGGAGCTTTCATTTGCCTGCACTATCTTTAAAAAGACTGTGCACACCTGCACAGGGACTGCCAATCCAGAGGTGCCCTGCACATTTGCCCCAATTATGGCAGACGGAAGGGGGAATTGGGGGGACCTCAGGTCCAGCTGGTTGGGGTGGCGCAGAGGTAGGACGTGCAGTGGAGGGGGTTGGAGGGGGGGGGGAGGGTGGCAGCAGACTGTTCCAGTCTGGTCCGAGGTGGTCACCCTGGTGTCAGCCAGCTGGAGAAATGCCCAACACTGTAGGAACAAAGTCAATGTCCTTCTCCACCCTGCAAGTGTAAGTGCCACCATCTTGATCTGATACCTCACACTGACTGTCCCTGCTGCTGTATCCACCTCCCGCCAAGGCTCATGGAGTCACAGAGATGTACAACATACTCTACTACACATCAGAATGTAAGAATTGGGAGCAGGAGTAGGCAAGTGAACCTCTCTAGCCTGCTCCACCATCTGATACAATCATGGCTGGTTTCATTTCAACCTCAACTCCACTTTCCTGCCCACTATCCATAACACTTCAATCCATGACTCATTAAAAAGCTGTCCATCTCCTCCTTTTACTCAATGTCCCAGCATCCTCTTCACTCTGGGGTAGTAAATTCCACAGATTTATGATCTTTTGAGAGAAGTAATTTTTGCCTCTGCCTTAAATCTACCACCCCTTATCTTAAAATCATGACCTCTCATTCTAGAATGCCTCACATGAGGGAACATCAATCCTTTTAGCACTTTATTTACCTCAATTAGATTATCTTTCAGTCTTCTCAACTCCAGAGAGTGTGAGCATTTTAGGCCTAATCTCTCTTCATAAGACATACTCCTCATAGAATCCTACCCTGTGGAAGCAGGCTATTGGTCCACTGAATCCACACCAACCCTCTGGAGAGCATCCCATCCAGACCCACCCCTTGTCTTATCCCCACACCCCCACATTTCCCATGGCCAATCCATGTAACCTACACATCGCTGGACACTATCGGGTGGAGTGCAATTTCTCATGGCCAATCCACTTAACCTGCACATCTTTGGACTGTGGAAGGAAACTGGAGGACCCAGAGGAATCCCAAGCAGACATGGGGAGAATGTGCAAACTCCACCCAGACAAAGTCGCCTAAGGGTGGAATCGAACTCAGGACCCTGGTGCTATGAGGCAGCAGTGCTAACCACTGAGCCACCGTGCCACCCTCATCTCTAGAATCAATCTAGTGAGCCTCCTCTGAACTGTCTGCATACAATTACATCCCTCAAGTAAAAGGACCAAAACAGTACGTAATACTCTAGGTGCAGTCTCACTAATGCCTTGTACAGTCACAGCAATAGTTCCCTACTTTTATACTCTCACTATTGCCTGCAATATCTTCCCCATTCTGTGACAATATGGGTCATTAAGTGGGATATGTCTGTTCTGGCTCTCTTGAAAGAGTGGGTGTGGGGGGGTGGTGTTGGTGGGGAGGGTGGTGGTTTGTAAACTTGGTTCCGAGGTGTCTGCTCCATGGAAAGCAGAGTAAATAGATTTGGTGTTTTGTTTAAAAAAGCATGCGTGGCTACAGTCAGGCTCACACAGACTCAGGGGCTTTAGTTTTGCTTTCAGCTGTTGTCATTGGGCATTGGGAGTTGAAGCTGCTAGATACAGCTCTCTCCCTGTTGCTGCTGCAAAATCCTGAGCTCTCTCCCTCTCTGCTGCAAGATTCGTTCTGCTGATGTCACTTTTCCCAGACTGGAGGAGATGGCAGCAAGTGACAGAAATCTGTTTTGCTGAATTTGCCTTTGCCAAAGGTGTGTTTATGGGATGCTGCTATACTGGAACAATTGATGATCAGTAGTTAACATACATTATTCTGTTAAATATTTCAATAGAGTTCAAGTTATGCCAATTCTTCTGTTTTTTGTTTGTATTTAAAATGTGGTGTAAAAATAAATTATGTTTTGTTTGAAACTTAGTAGTTTAACTCATCAAATCATATCTGGAATACAGTACTTTATACTTCTGTTTAAATCAGATAAAAGTTAGAGTCTCAGCTTTCTCCTGATTATGGTTTGAGGGGGTTTGGTCTGGTCCATAACAATTCACAAATCATCCACCCCAACCCCTGACACCACTAACCCTGCATGCCCTCTGCTCTGTCTACTCAGCCTCTAGGGGCACCTCCCCACCTGCACCAGCATAATTGCACTTTCATCTCCCATAATGCCTGTCTCTCTCCCATTCCATGAGAGAAACAGCTCAAAATGGGTCAGAAAGAGTCAAGGCCGGTGGTGGGTGTTTGCTCCTCACCCCTTATGAGGAAAGGATCCTAACTGGAAGTTGTTAGTGCAGCATTGTGTACGGGGTTCACAAATGATCTATGTGTCTGGATGCCATTGTCCATGGAGGTGAGGTGTGCATGGTCAGTGCCTATGGACCGTGACATGGTGCCCAGTAGCCAACATGGCAGTTCTTTGGAGGAAGTGATAAGTTGAACTCGCCAAGAATCCGCTCTGGTTTCCACCTTGAATTTTCTGATGGAAAGTTGCAAAGTGAGTTTGGTAAGATCGCAAGCCATGGTGAGTTAACAGGATGTTAACAGTTAACAAATAAAAATATTTGTCAATTTGGAATTCATCACTACCTGCAGGAATCTTGCCATAATGACAAGGCACAGCAAGAAAGACCTCAGCAAACCTCTCGCCTGAATCTGCCACCATCGTACTATAGCTCAGGTCACTGACAGCCTAGTAAGGTTCCAACCAGGGGATAGAATGACAACTGATATCATCTGACATTTGAAGCAATTGTTCTCCATTTTCTCAGTGAGTGAAACATATACAATGAAATATTTATGCAGATTGGAACTTTGTAGCGGAAGCAAAGAAAAAGTGTGAAGCTTCAGAATCACTGAATTGCACCCATAAGCTTACACTCAGGTTCTTTCTTAACTTGAGCTGAACTGGATAACAAGAACATTAAAATCTAAGAAGTAGAAGGAGGAGTAAAGTATAGGGTCCCTTCACCATCGTCCGCCATTCAATAGGACTGATCTAATCATGTCCTTAACTTTATTGTCCTTCCTGTCTACTGCCCCCAATCTTAACTCCCTTGTAGACCAAAAGTCTAATGATTGTTTAATAAAATTCAAGCCAATGTGCATTCACCTCAAACAAGAATCTTGCTCAATTCCTATGGTTTTCCTAAGCCTTGAGCCCATCCACTTCCGTTGGTAGGAGTTCCATTCTTCATGCCAGATGGTGCAACACAAGAGGTCAAATATTACAACCTCTTGTGCTTAAGATGCTCAGCAACCACAAGCCAAATTGTGACTGAGGGAGTAGCCCATCCTTATAGACACCAGGACTCAGTCCTTCATTCTCACCACTCTTATTTTTGGCTCGTTACAATAGTTCTTCCTGTTACTAACAACCGGTTTCAAGATACTTTCTCACATCTTTCAGTCCCTCTATAGTTTTGCTGAGTAGTGATCTTCCACAGATGTTCACTCCAATGCCACTCTCCAAGCTTCTCAATGCTTACAGCTCACAACCAACCATTAAAGGCTGTTTTTTTCATTCAATTTGCCCTATTCTCTAGAACTCCCTCTTTAAGTCGATCTGCCTTTCTGTCTAACCCCTGCTTTCAAATGCCTTTTGTTCAATTATTCTTTCACCTCTATGTTTATGGATACCTACATCTCTACTTTCTGCAAGACATTTATTCCATTCCACGTAAAAATCCTGCAAGTATTTCTTTTCAGAACATTGTTGTTGAATATATTCCCAAAGATTCAAGGGTACTTCTGCAGTTCTAGTGCATTTAAGTATAAAGAACAGATTTCCCTAAACAGTTGAGAACATTGAAGCCAAGTGATCTGAGATCGTGCAACAGCATCTGAAAGGCATTGTGGTCAATGTTAGAGAACTGTCATTAGCCAACATGGGACGTGAGATTTGCATCTTGATAATTGAGACTTCCACATCTTATCTGCTGAAATAGAATTTGAACAATGAGCAATGATAAAGGGGAAAAAAGCTAATGAATATTCAAGTGATAATCAGTGCAGAGTAAATACCCCATTGATATCAATCCAGAAGCCTAGGGTAATATTCTGGTGACACAAATTTGAATCTCATCATCGGAGATGGTGAAATTTATAGGGAATACAAAGTAGGTGACCACTGTCAGAAAGTAAAATAGCCATATCCCCCCACTCTCATTGGAGAAAGACCACTGGTAGCTATTTAACCTGAAGGTTGCCATACCTCAGGTGAGGAGACAGATTAGGGATGGACTTTACAGTAAGAATATGGCAGTATCAGATGACACGAGCAATTCTGACCCAGAATGCACACAATTTTGGACCCACTACATCGCCATGCTAAATTTCAACGATGTCATCTGCAAAGGCCATACTGAACATGTGCAGAGAAGAAATATGATTTTGAAATGGGGTTCAGTAGCTGGGAGTGAGGAGTGACGAACAGGGTGGAGGGCAATGAGGATGTGGGACAAGACATGGAAGGCCCACATATTTACCGCTCCCCTCTCCTCCAATCTCTGTCCTTTGCCTCTCTGCCCTCCTCCCTTATCTCCCTCATCTCCCCCTTCCTCTTATCCCCCACAGCCTCTCCCTCTCCTCTCCATCACTTCCCTCCTTCCCTCTTCTCCACCACTCCTACTCTTCATCTCACCACTCCTCCTCTTTCCCTGTCTCTCTCTTTGTCCTTCATTCATTCCCTTTTTTCACCTCTCTTCCTCCTCTGCCTCCCTTCAGTTTCTCTTTATCTCCCTCCGCTCCTGCTCCCTCCGGGCCCCATCCCTCATCTCCTGAGCCCCATTCACTCCTCCCAGGCCACATATCACCAAACCCATTGCAAATATGTATGCACTGGTGTCAACAAACACAATCAAAAGATAAAATTATTCAGTGTACAGGAATCGTTATCTGCGGCCCGAACACATTATAGGGAACCTTTCAGAACCAGGGACCAGGAGGCTGCTGGGAAGGTATGTTTCCCATTTAAATGAATGGGGTTGCTCCTGTCCATGGTTTTGGGATTCCGTGGTAGGTCGAGGAACATATGCCCCACGGATACAGGGACTACTGTATTCTTAAACTTCCTTTTAATTTTCTGGGCGGCACGGTGGTTCAGTGGTTAGTACTGCCACCTCACAGCACTAGGGATCCACGTTCGATTCCAGCCTCAAGTGTCTGTCTGTGTGAAGTTTGTACATTCTCCCAGTGTCTGCATGGCTTTTCTCCCACAGTCCAAAGATGTGCAGGTTAGGTGGATTGGCCATGCTATTGTCAATAATGTCCAAGGATGTGTGGGTTAGCCATGGCAAATACAGGATTACAGTATTAAGGGGATAGGGCAGGGGTGTGTGTCGGGGTGGGTTGCTATTTGGAGGGTTGGTATGGACTCACTGAGACAAATGGCGTATGTCCATGCTGTAGGGATTCTATTCTCTAGCCTAATATGCCAATTCACCTTCAGCTAACTTGATTTTCATGTCATGTAATTGCCCTTTTTAGGTTTAACCCACTAGTCTTAAACCCAATATTCTCCTTTCAAACCAGCTGTAAAATTCAATCATATTGTGGTTGCTGTTATCTCGGCATACCTCAACTCTGAGGTAATCAATCAATCAATCTTGTCACATTACACAATATTCATAATTGCAATAATCATCCAAATTAATCTGCAACATGATTCACTTACATTTACTGGGAAACCAATATGAGAGACAAACCCAAGTCAGTCAATTGAAGTTGAAACATGTAGTGTGATTTGTTAAGGTACATAATGAAATGGCAAAATAGGGGGTCGCCGATTTACAAACATCTAACTTATGAAATCTCATATATACGAAGATCGGACGCATTAACCTTTTCTCCTACTTACAAATGGTTACTATACATTACCCTGCATTGTATTCTGACTCACATATAAATCGACTTGAAAACCAATTCAAGAACAGAACCCATTTGCAACTTGGAGACTCAAATCAGTGGTTTGAATTGAACAATTAATTGAAATAATATTCAGAGATTTACAAGCTCAAACTCTTCTATCAACAATTTTAAAATCACCATGAATTATTGGAAATCTTCAAAGAAATCCCTTTTGTCTTAGAAAAATGGTAGAAAACCATGCTTTCACAAATGGAGATAACATGATAAAATATCTGATACAAATTAACAACAGCAATCATTCATCCAATGCTATGAGCTGTTATTTTCTACTATACCAAAAGTGTAATGACTCAAAAGGTGTGGCCTTATTGACACTACTCTCTGGTTCTACTGCAATAAATTTATTATTTGTAGTATTTAAAGCTTAAAACAAAGCTATTGAGAGCTTTAAAAAAGAAAAAGAGAATGAATAGTGTTTAAAAAACACATATTTGTTGTCCATCCTAGGCATTATGTGAAGCTCAAACCAGTCAAAATACTCGGAAGCATGAACGAATGATGATTTTGTTGCCACTTGTACTCTACAATGAGCAACATGGCAAAATCCAGTGAAAAGCTTCAACTGTTGCCACAATCCAGCACCATTCAAATACTTCAAGGATAAAAGGATAAAGCTGAAAGAAAGTCCATCTTCACTTCAGATGCTAACATGAGGGTTAAACTTAAGGCTCTCAAGTGGCCAAGCACCAGGAAGACCAATCTCAACTTGCCCCATCCTGGGGAAACGGGAAGGAAACTCCTGTGTGCTTTCATGTCCGGTTAAACAACACTACCCTTTCCGCCCAGCACAGTGGCAAAAAGGTATTAATAGTTTACTGGGAAGAATTGCTTTGAATGCAATGGATTAGTGACCAATAATACCTACTAGTTTCTGAAGGCTTTTCCATGACAATACAAGTTCCCAAATATTTTTGATTGTTTGGACTGTTGAAATTGATCGAAACACATTAATTGTAAATTGAATTGTGAATGATTTTATTGTTACAAAAATCTAGGGAGATACAGTGAAAAGATTTTTTCATCATAGAACCCCCACAGTGTGGAAGCAGGCAATTCAGCCCATCAAGTCCACACTGACCCTCCAAACAGCATCCCAACCAGACTCTCCCCCCTACCATATCACTGCATTTCCCATGGCTAATCCACCTAGCCTGCACATCCCTGGACACTACAAGCAATTGAGCACAGCCAATCCACCTAAGCTGCACAACTTCGGACTGTGGGAGGAACCGGAGAACCCGGAGGAAACCCAAGCTAACTCCACCCAGACAGTTGCCCGAGGCTGGAATCGAATCCAGGTGCCTGGCGCTGCGAGGCAGCAATGCTAACCACTGAGCCACCCCATTGCGACATTTGAGTTACAAAAAGGAGACTTAAGTAGAGTTCGTAGTCATTGGGCAGGGTCCCAGAAGGTTCCAGGAGTTCTGCAAGGTCTCTGCAAAGTGGGCATCAAGGAGCCGCCCCACTCTGTGCACAGCAACAATAATGCCAATGCCCCAGGAGATCCATTTTGGATGCATTACAGTATTGAATGAGTATAGCACATTGGACAACAGATGCAGGTTTACTAACTATAGCATGGACAGGCCTCCCACATATGTACCTGCACATATCAAAATGTTACTGATTCGGTTTCTCTTAATCAGCTGCAACCAACATGTGCCATCTGCTACACAACGACCAGCAGAGAACATCTGGATCAGCAGGAACACACTCAGCAGAATTTGAAGGTTACCACAACATGAAACTTTCAAGCCCCGGATCATTCAATGCTCAGGAGTCACCTCACACAGACTGTACACCCACACTGAATGAATGATGAATGTTATGTTAATAGACCCCTGCACCTCTCAGAGGACATGTCTTTTTCCAATGAAAAATAGGTATCCACTGGACAGGATGCACAATGCTTGCTGGGTGTCAGGGTTATTTAACTACAAGATGTCCATGTGGATACTCACATCAATTTTCTGGTCTCTGTGAACAACCATTATTCAGATAGTGTCTGATGACAGTAATGGTATTATATACACCAGGGGCATTATTCACGGCAACCATGAGGACCTTAATTGCATGGCATTTTCATGACTTTGAATTCTGGATGTGTTTCTGGAAACACTGGCTTCACTGGTTAATTGCAGCACTGATGGACGGGTCTCTGGTGCCGACACTAAAAATGATAGCAAGACTCAAAAATAGATCATCCTTACACAGCACCAGGTATGTAAAGAGATATTTAAATGGCTAAAACTACTCTTCTGTTGTAACAATCAAGCAAGACGGTTGGGCGGAATATAGGAACTGTATATTCATAAGCAGGCTGTTTGACAGAATCTCAGGTGTGCAAAGGCTGGCAGTTCACATTAAAACCTTCTTACCCAATGTCATCGAAGTGAATAATTGCCCCCTTCATGATCATGTCGCAGTACTGATAATGGGTGAAGCCTTCACTACAAAGCCACTGAATAAATAGTATCTGTCACCACAGCTCTCAGGCATCAGTAGAGTCAACCACCTGAGCAAAGCTGAAAGCTCTTTCAAGCTCATTGTGTATCATATTTACCCTGAGGCCAGTAGTGGAAAAAAATCCGTGCTTTAAAATAAATAGGAGATTCTCCGACGACATTGAATCTCTGATAATTACTGAGGTTTCATATTATTGATGTGTACCATAATAGCCACTTCATCAATCTTGAGTTTATGTCTGATCGCCTTTCAGGCTGCACATTTACAAATCTAGGACATTTTGAATAAGGTTCTATTAAATTGGTTCAATTGCAGGGAAGGGCTGGGGGTGGGGGGAGGGGGTGGGTAATGTTTTGGAGGATGGAATAAAACAACATCCTTATTTAGACATAAATGGGATAGAGGTGCTGCTTTTAACCTGTGCAGTGCTATCACATAACTCAATGTCTTAGACACATGTGTCTTTGAATCGGATCGGGGTGGTTGTTCCAGTTTATCTATTCTGTAACTAATTGTTACGCGCGTGTGAGGCTGGGGAGGGAAGGTGGTCAGTGTTTGATGATAGCACTAAACAAAGCTTTCTATCATCTTGATAAATAACATTTTAGCTGATTTTTCCCTGGAGCTCTTTAGCAGCTGATGCAGTGGCCAAGATACATTCACACTTTTCTTTGTTTCATGTCCTTATAGAAGAAATGCATTCTATTGAACTGCAAAATAACGATAAATAGTGTAAGAAAGTTATTGTTGCAGCCACAATGAAATCCCTCAGCTATTCCATATGGCAACGCATTGTTCGAACGTATTTGTAAATTCTGAATTCTGCCTGATGAAGTATTCTAAATTTCCCCTGAATTATATGATCACTAGCAAGTGAAAACATTGAGCAGCTACACTTCCATCATCCTGCATCAATAACTGAAGCAAAGTTTAATCATGTTACACAATCTGACTTTGATTCACAGAGTCAGGCATTATTGGAATCCACTCTGCATGTTTGCCTCTGAAGCTGAAAATCAGCAAAGGCATAGATTTCTGCTCCTCCTTCATACAGCTCTGATCCTCTCCACTGAAGTCTATTCTTGGGTCCCTGTCCACTAGCTTTACAACATGATTGGGTATCAATGCTGGTGAGGAGAGGTGTCAGCGTGGCCGGCCATGGGAAATACTGGGCGTAGTAACAGTATCGTTTGGGGGAGATGGGGTGAACACTAACATCACTGAGGGCGGGGGAAGGGAGTGTATGGGGAAAACACCAGAGAATACCTTTTTTGGGGAGAAAAGGAAGAGCTTTGGTATGAACTGGTTGAGCGTCAAAATGGAGGGAAGGCGGGGGGAGTGTTAGCATGGACTTGGGAGAACAGGGTGAGTGTTAGGATCTACTGGGGAAGGCATAGGGAGTATTAGCATGGACTGAGGAGGGCAGGGGAGTGTTAGCATGGACTGAGGAGGACAGGGGGAGTGTTAGGTTCTACTGGGGAAGGCATGGGGAGTGTTAGCATGGACTGAGGAGGGTAAGGGGAGTGTTAGCATGGACTGGGGAGAATTGGAAGAGTGTTTATGTAGATTCATGAGGACAAGGGGTGGCAGCATAGTGGGAGGATGCAGGGGGAGTGTCAGCACAGAGGGAGGAGTGGGGGTTGGGTGGGTAGTGTCAGCACAGACCAAAGGAAGATCATGCACACGGATCTCAATATTCTCCCTTACACTTTGAAAACAAGTCAGTTTGCCATTTTGTGCATCAAAGTTGCACAGTAGTCTTTTAACATGTTTTCACAGTACAGCCTGTCATGATGCCCCAGTTTTAAAGTCTAAACAGTGGAAAAAAAATAGACAAGTGGGAGATGCAAGTAATGATATCTAGCTAATTCGTTTTATGACATTTAACGTGACATTCAAAGCAATATCTTAATAGATCAATAACTCTGTGTTGCTCCTGTCTTTAGAAAAGCAATTTATTCAATGTTATTGACAATTAAACTTTTGCATGCACTTGATTTATCACAACTGAATAGAATCAGTTTTGCAAGTAAAATTATGATGTCGATAACATTGGAATTGAGCATTCAGATTCCTTTCTTCGAGTCTTGAAAAATCTTGATTCCTCAAAAACTCCTGGAAACGTATTCATTCCTCCCAGAAAACATTTGTGGAGCAAAGATTCTAGATTCTTTGCTGATTATTTAAAGAAATATAATAAAACTTCTCTGAAAAACAAATCTGGTTTGCTTATTGAGAGGTCGCACATAATACTTGGGCACTCACAGTGAAAACAAATGCTATGCCTTTAAAAGCATCGAGATTAGATTTGTAGGCTCTTCACAATATCGCTGCTGTTGTAGGAGACAGTGACATGTGCATAGTGCTGTCAATAAACCTGCTGCCAGATTAACCAGCCGATCAATCATCTTCAGCGAAATCGATCAGAATTGGTTCTGCCTGCATGCACATCCTGGGGGCCAGTTT
Organism: Chiloscyllium plagiosum; assembly: GCF_037043375.1. Lineage (NCBI taxonomy): Eukaryota > Metazoa > Chordata > Chondrichthyes > Orectolobiformes > Hemiscylliidae > Chiloscyllium > Chiloscyllium plagiosum. The sequence goes on along the minus strand of NW_028270181.1, from coordinate 15,977,169 downwards.
ATTTTCAATCAATCATTTTTAAACCACCCCACAAGTAGGTTTTAAGCAAATGATTGATTTGAATTGATAAGGAAGTTTTGTGCGAGCACAGCAAAGTGACTCAGTATAATTCTTTAAAAAAAAGAACCAATGGATGAGGTTATAGGAATTCTCTCTGTCATAGTCTCTACATCATTGGACACTGACGAGTGCAGCATATTCTGTCTGAAAGGCACAGTTGGAGGATCTCTCTTTCTCAGCCGCGTGGTTAGCATCAAGTTCTCAGAGCACAGGACAGGCAATTCTCTATTCGTAGCTCCAGTGATAGACCTCAGACTCTGGAAGAATGCAACCAAAGACTTTTATAGCTATTCCCTGTTTTGCATTATTCTAGATGTGGCATAGTTGTGTTGTGGCTAAACTAGTAATTCATAACCCCAGCCTAGTGTTTTGAGGGTTCAAGTGTCCACCACAGACAGATGGTGAAATTTGAATTCAATAAATAAAGTCTGAAATTATTAAAAAAAAGCAAGCCCAGGGGTACAAAGCTCATATGGATCACTTCAGGGAAGGGAATCAGCTGTTCTGTCCTACATGAGACTCCAGATCCACAGCAATGTGGTTGAGTCCAAACTGTCCTCTGGACAATGAGGGGTAGGGAATAAATGTTGGCCCAATCAGCAACATCCATATCCTATGAACAAGATTAATCAAAACATAGATTGCTAATCTCCCAACTAAGCTGAGAATTGGGCTTGAGGCAATTCAAACTTTTTTGGACTCTCAAGATGAATCTGTAAGTGAATAGGTTCACACTATTTACTGATCAGAGGTCTGTGGCATTGTATGCCATCCAATTCCTTCTTTACAGTTGGCCTTGACCAAGAGGGTATAATCAATGTGTTATAACATAATTTCTGTTTGTAAGATCGATAGCCATGGGAATAATGGCCCTTCCACATTTTTCAAAGTTCAGGAATTGAAATCTGTAATGATATAACTCTACCTACCCTCACCACAAGTTGAACATGTGCAACACGTGGTCACAGAATGTTACTTTTAAAGGGTTTTGATTTTATTGCACAACTATATTTACAGATGCTGGAAAAGCGCAGCAGGTCAGGCAGCATCCAAGGAACAAATTCTTCAGTCCTCAGTCTTCTCCATGCTAATATTGCTGTTCGGTTCAACAGGAATCCTGAAGAAGGGCTTATGACCGAAACGTTGATTCTCCTGTTCCTTGGATGCTGCCTGACCTGCTGCGCTTTTCCAGCAACACATTTTCAGCTCTGATCTCCAGCATCTGCAGTCCTCACTTTCTCCTATATTTACAGATGGTCCAGATGCAGAATCAATCCCAGTGCATTGAGATCAAATGGTTGGCTCATTTAAAAAATCTAAAGAATTGGTTTGAAATGACCAATTATAACATAATATTCACAAAAGAGCATCTGAGTGGCTAAAACCTGTCTAAAGAACCAAGTCTCCACAGAAAACCAAAATATTTTATCAGTTTAATATCATTCATAAAACACAAACTTCAGTAACAATTATAACATAATGTCTTTTCACGGAAATGTCTATTTTAATACTGAATTCAAGTTCAGCAAAATAAACTCAAAAAGCTCACAAAGGTGGGTGGCAGTGTGAGCTGTGAGGAGGATGTAGAGATGCTTCAGACTGACTTGGACAAGTTGGGGAGTGGGCAAATGCATGTCAGATTAAGTATAATGTGGATAAACTGTGAAGTTATTCATTGACAGCAAAACCAGGAAGTGGAAGACAAATTATTATTTGAATAGCAATGGCTTGGAATAAGGGAAAATGCAATAAGACTTGGGTTTGTACACCAGTTGCTGAATGTAAATGTGCAAGTGCATTAGGCAGTGATGACAATGGTATGTTGGCCTTCACAATGAGAGGACTGAGGTATAGGAGCAGGGATATCTTGTGGCCATTGTATAGGGTCTTGGTGAGACCACAGCCAGAGTATGGTGTACAGTTTTGATCTCCTTCTCTGAGGAAGGATATCACAGCTTTGGAGGGAGTGCAAAGGTTTTCCAGACTGATCCCTGTGTGATAGGACTGGTTACGAAGGGAGACTGGATCAGTTAGGACTACATTCACTGGAGTTTAGAATGAGTGGGTATTCTCATAGAAAGGTATAATATTACAACAGAACTCGACAAGATAAATGCAGGAAAGATGTTCCCAATGACCAGGGAGTCAGGAACCAAGATTCACAATTTAAGGATACAGGATAGGCCATTTAGGACTGAGAAGAGAAATTTCTTTATTCAGATAGTGGTGAGCCAATGGAATTCTCTGCCACAAAAAGCAGTGGAGGTCAAAACAATGAATGTTTTCCCAGAAAGAGTGAGATATAGCTCTTAGGACAAAAGGATCAAAGCATATGTGGAGAAACCTGGAACAAAGTGTTGAGTTGAATGATTAGCCAAGATACTATTGAATGGCAGAGCAGGCTCAAAGGGCTGAATGGCCTGTTCAATATCCCCCTAGTTTCTATGTGAAGAGGAGTAATATAATAACTGGTGTGAGTAAGCTTTTTTGACATTGATCTAAGATTGGGGTAAAAGCGTATTATTGAGGCAATGCCACATCTAATGTATGGCCAAGGAAGGAATGTGCTTGGTTTACTGTGCAGCATTGCTGAATACCAGAAAAATAAACCGACAGTTTTGAATTAGAAACTGTGAAAAGCAAATTTGAAATACTCTTGAATTATGAAGTGATGTTGGATATAGCAATACATCCAGCAATATATGATTTAGTCAACTATTAACATTGGACTTTGCCACTTTAGGTGTTACCAAGGAGAACAGTGTTCCTGCAAGACGATGGGATTGATCCAGAGAAACAAAAGTGCACTGAATATGTTACTTCTTATGGATAGATGTTCAGATGAACTTGCCGAATTTCTACATTTGAAAACTATTGCCATTCAGAAAGGGAAAAGATATATAGGTAGCACAACATTACAATAATAGCTGCAATTCATACTAACTACTTCAGGAATTTCAATAAACTATATGCAGAATAATGGCTAGTTAGGCCATGCAATATAGAGAGTGGGAATCTGATACCAGGCTGTAACACACTCAAAAGGTTTTCAAAGATTATAAACTTTTGCAACATTAAATGGATTTACGTTTCATTTATTAACTTGATCTTTATGAAAACAATTCTATGCTTTGAGTACATTTCTTTATCCACCATTCTCAAAAAAACATGCAATTACATGTTGAATTGAGGTAAAGCTGTGTGTATGAAAGATCAAATGTATTTTATATGATGAGATTCTTGCATTATAACAGTGGGCATAAGACCAATGATGATGAGATTCTCCTTGTCCTTTTTTCTCATACACACTCAGTTCTGGAAATTCTCTAGTATGTGAGGCAAGGCACAGGTTCCTTCATTGATGTTCAGGCTTTTCAAAGGTGGCTGCAGCATTCTGGCATCAATGAAGACCACCTTTTGATGAGATGAGGAAGGACTTCTTACAATGGAACCGCTGCTCTTCTTCCACCATATCCTTCCTGGTTACCTAGTGGGAACCTTGTTTACACACGTCAATGAGGTTTCTGCCATACTCCAGGGAAATTAATGAGATGGTTGGGAGAAGTTCCAAGGAACTGCTGTCATTGTCTCTCCGTGTGTGGCCTTTCAATGATACTGCATTAGACTACCCAATCATTCTAGGTTTTGTCTGGTAAACATGCTTGAATTTAGAGTCATAGAATCATAGAGATGTACAGCATGGAAACAGACCCTTCGGTCCAACCCGTCCATGCTGACCATATATCCCAACCCAATCTAGTCCCACCTGCCAGCACCCAGCCCATATACTTCCAAACCCTTCTTATTCATATACACATCCAAATGCCTCTTAAATATTGCAATTGTACCAGCCTCTACCACATCCTCTGGCAGCTCATTCCATACACATACCACCCTCTGCATGAAAACGTTGCCCCTCAGGTCTCTTTTATATCTTTCCCCTCTCACTCTAAACCTATGCCCTCTAGTTCTGGACTCCCCGACCCCAGGGAAAAGACTTTGCCTATTTACCCTATCCATGCCCCTCATCATTTTGTAATTCTCTATAAGATCACCCCTCAGCCTCTGACACTCCAGGGAAAACAGCCCCAGCCTGTTCGCCCTCTCCCTGTAGCTCAGATCCTCCAACCCTGGCAACATCCTTGTAAATCTTTTCTGAATCCTTTCAAGTTTCACAACATCTTTCTGATAGGAAGGAGACCAGAATTACACGCAATATTCCAACAGTGGCCTAACCCAATGTCCTGTACAGCCGCAACATGTCCTCCCAACTCCTGTACTCAATGCTCTTACCAATAAAGGAAAGCACCGCCTTCACTATCCTATCTACCACTTTCAAGGAGCTATGAACCTGCACTCCAAGGTGTCTTTGTATAAGTCCTGCTAAAATGTGCTTTCCCAAAATGCAGCACCTCGCATTTATCTGAATTAAACTCCATCTGCCACTTCTCAGCCCATTGGCCCATCTGGTCCAGATCCTGTTGTAATGTGAGGTGACCCTCTTCACTCTCCACTACACCTCCAATTTTGGTGTCATCTGCAAACTTACTAACTGTACCTCTGATGCTCGCTTCCAAATCATTTATGTAAATGACAAAAAGTAGAGGGCCCAGCACCGATCCTTGTGGCACTCCACTGGTCACAGGGCTCTAGTCTGAAAAACAACCCTCACCACCACCCTCTGTCTTCTACAGTTGAGCCAGTTCTGTATCCAAATGGCTAGCTCTCCCTGTATTCCATAAGACCTAAGCTTGCTAATCAGTCTCCCATGGGGAAACTTGTCGAACGCCTTACTGAAGTCCATATAGATCACATCCACTGCTCTGCCCTCATCAATCCTCTTTGTCACTTCTTCAAAAAACTCAATCAAGTTGGTGAGACATGATTTCCCATGCACAAAGCCATGTTGACTATCCCGAATCAGTCCTTGCCTTTCCAAACACATGTACATCCTGTCCCTCAGGATTCCCTCCAACAACTTGCCCACCACCAACATCAGGCTCACTGGTCTATAGTTCCCTGGCTGGTCTTTACCTTCCTTCTTAAACAGTGGCACCACGTTTGCCAACCTCCAGTCTTCTGGCATCTCACCTGTGACTATCGATGATACAAATATCTCAGCAAGAGGCCCAGCAATCACTTCTCTAGCTTCCTACAGAGTTCTCGGGTACACCTGATCAGGTCCTGGGGATTTATCCACTTTTAACCGTTTCAAGACACTTTTAACCGTTTCACTTCCTCCTCTGTAATATGGACATTTTGCAAGATGTCACCATTTATTTTCCTACAGTCTATATCTTCCATATCCTTTTCCACAGTAAATACTGATGTAAAATATTCATTTAGTATCTCCCCCATTTTCTGTGGCTCCACACAAAGGCCGCCTTGCTGATCTTTGAGGGGCCCTATTCTCTCCCTAGTTACCCTTTTGTCCTTAATAATATATTTGTAAAAACCCTTTAGATTCTCCTTAATTCTATTTGCCAAAGCTATCTCATGTCCCTGTTTTGCCCTCCAGATTTCCCTCTTAAGTGTACTCCTACTTTCTTTTTACTCTTCTAAGGATTCACTCGATCTATCCTGTCTATACCTGACATATGCTTCCTTCTTTTTCTTAACCAAACCCTCAATTTTTTATTCATCCAGCATTCCCTATACCTACCAGCCTTCCTTTTCACCCTGACAGGAAAATACTTTCTCTGGATTCTTGTTATCTCATTTCTGAAGGCTTCCCATTTTCCAGCCATCCCTTTACCTGCGAACATCTGCCTCCAATCAGCTTTCGATAGTTCTTGCCTAATACCGTCAAAATTGGCCTTAGATCTGGTCTATCCTTTTCCATCACTATTTTAAAACGAATAGAATTATGGTCGCTGGCCCCAAAGTGCTCCCCCACTGACACCTCAGTCACCTGCCCTGCCTTATTTCCCAAGAGTAGGTCTAGTTTTGCACCTTCTCTAGTAGGTACATCCACATACTGAATCAGAAAATTGTCTTGTACACACTTATGAAATTCCTCTCCATCTAAACCTTTAACAGTATGGCAGTCCCAGTCTATGTTTGAAAAGTTAAACTCCCCTACCATTGCTACCCTATTATTCTTACAGATAGCTGAGATCTCCTTACAAGTTTGTTTCTCAATTTCCCTCTGACTATTGGGGGGTCTATAATACAATCCCAATAAGGTGATCATCCCTTTCTTATTTCTCAGTTCTACCCAAATAACTTTCCTGGACGTATTTCTGGGAATATCTTCCCTCAGCACAGCTATAATGCTATTCTTTATCAAAAATGCCACTCCCTCTCCTCACTTGCCTCCCTTTCTATCCTTCCTGTAGCATTTGTATCCTGGAACATTGTATCCTGCCCATCCCTGAGCCATGTTTCCGTAATTGCTATGATATCCCAGTCCCATGTTCCTAACCATGTCCTGAGTTCATCTGCCTTCCCCGTTAGGCCCCCATTAGTCCTACCTTGTCCCTGCCTGCCCCGACTGTTTGACTCACTTCTGTTCTCAGCTGTACCTGTTTCAGATCGATCTCTTTCCTCACTATCTCCCTGGGTCCCACCTCCCCTCTCCCCCCTCCCGCCACACCTTACTAGTTTAAATCCGCCCAAGCAGTTCTAGCAAATCTCCCTGCCGGTATATTAGTCCCCTTCCAATTTAGGTGCAATCCATCCTTCTTGTACAGGTCACGTCTACCCCAAAAGAGATTCCAATGATCCAAAAACATGAATCCTTCTCCCATACACCAGCTCCTCAGCTATGCATTCATCTGCTCTATCCTCCTATTCCTGCCCTCACTAGCTCTAGCACTGGGAGTAATCCAGATATTACTACCCTTGAGGACCTCCTTTTTAAATTTCTGCCTAACTCTCTGTAATCTCCCTTCAGAATCTCAACCTTTTCCCTTCCTATATTGTTGGTTCCAATGTGGACAATGACCTCTTGTTGGCCCCTCTCCCCCTTGAGAACATTCTGCACCCTCTCTGAGACATCCTTGATCCTGGCACCAGGGAAAAAAAACCCCATTCTGCTTTTTCTCTGCTGGCAACAGAAACGTCTGTCTGTATTTCTGACTACAGAATCCCCTAACACAATTGATCTCTTGGAAGCCGACGTACCCCTCATTGCATTAGAGCCAGTCTCAATACCAGAAACGTGGCTGTTCGAGGAATGTTCCCCTGAGAATCCATCACCCCCTACATTTTCAAAAAAAGCAGATCTGTTTGAAATGGGTATATCCACAAAAGGCTCCTGCCCTAGGTGCCGATCTCTCTCACCCTTCCTGGAGTTAACCCATCTATGTGACTGTATCTGAGACGTTCCCCCCTTCCTATAACTGCCATCCATCACATACTGTTGCTGTTACAAATTCCTCATCGCTTCTAACTGTCTCTCCAACCGATCTACTCGATCTGATAAGATTCGCGTCCAACAGCATTAATGGCAGATATAATCCGCAGTAACCCTTAAACTCCCACATCTGACAAGAAGTACATATCACTGCAAAGGCCATTTTTGCTTCTTCACAATCTACAGACCCAGAAAATAACACCGTCTTATTCCTCTACAAATACTGCCCCAGGTTAAATTAATAGCTATGGCTTATATTTTAAGTTTAATCAAGAGACTTATCTCCAAAAACATAGAATCAAGAAAGAATCCACTCTACTCACTTCTGCAGCCTTTCTCTTGGACAAACTTGAAACAACAATTAACTTATCTGATTCTCTGCTGTGCCCAACAGTTCCTCCAAGATTAGTTGTGAATTTCACTGTTTGTTAATTTTCCCAGATGCACTCCAATGTCCAGCGATACACGAATTCAAACAGCAAAGGCGGTAACTGTGCAGGTTCTCTCTCTCTCTCTCTCTCTCTCCTGCACTGTCCTCACCATTTCTTCCAACACATTGACATCTTTCATTAAGAAGGGCTTATGCCTAAAATGTTGATTTTCCTGCTCCTTGGATGCTGCTGACCTGCTACGGTTTTCCAGCACGACATTCTCGACACTGACATCCTTCCTTTAGACCAATGCAATGCACAATACTCCAGATGTGCCCTCACCAATGCCCTGTATCTTTCAATCATTACCTGCCTACTTTAGTATTAACCTCCCCCTGCAATAAACAATATTCTATAAGCTTTCCTAATCATTGCTGTATTTGCATGCTAACGTTTTGGGATTCGTGCACCAGCTCACCCCTATCACAGAACTCTGCAATCTCTCACCACTGAGATAATATGCTTCTTTTTTGTTCTTCCAACTAAAATAGACAGTTTTGCATTTCCCGCATTATATTTGATTTCCCAGACCTTTTACCTCTCACTTAACCCATCTATAATCTTCTTTTAATCTCCGTTTGTCTTATTCTAATCTTATTTTCATACCTAAATTTGTGTATTACTAATTAGACCTTTAGTTCCTTCATCCAAGTCATATACATAAATTATAAAAGGTTGAGGACCCAACACCAATCCCTATTGCACAACACTCATTACAATTGCCAATATGCTCCATTTATACCTACTCTATTTTCTGTTAGCTAGCCAATCTTTTCTTCATGCCAATACACTAGGAATTTTATTTTCCACAGTAACATTTGATGTGGTCCCTTGTCAAATGCTTTCTGGAAATCTGAGCGCATCTCTTTTATCTAGAGCACATTACTTCCTCAAAGAACTCCAATAACTTGGTAAAATGCAATCACTGTTTCACAAAATCATGTTGACATTTCCTGAACATTTTGAAGTTTCTAGGTGCCCTGACATAGCATCTTTTGTAAAAGCTTCTAACATCTTCCCAACGACAGATGTTAAGCTAATTGGCTTGCAACTTCCTGCTTTTCATTGCCCTCCCCTTTTGAATTAGAGAATTACATTCCCTAAATTTTCAATCTAATGGAAACTTCCATGAATCAAAGGAATTCTGAAAAATTAAAACCAAGCAACAACAAGCTGACTACCACACCTTTTAAGACCTTAGGATGAAATCCATCAGATCTGAAGACTCACAATAGAATCCCTACAATGTGGAAGCAGGCCTTTCAGCCCAACAAGTCCACACCAACTCTCCAAAGAGCAACTCACCCTGACCCATTCCCCTCCCCTAAATTCCTACATTTACCTTGACTAATACACCTAATTACACATCCCTGAACACTATGGGCAATTTAGCATGGCCAATTTACCTAACCTTCACATCTTTGGATTGTGGGAGAAAACCAGAGCACCCAGAGGAAACCCGCGTAGACACAGGAAAATGTGTAAACTCCACACCGACAGGTACCCAAGGCTGGAATCAAACCTGGATCCCTGATACTGTGAGGCAGCAATGCTAACCATTGAGCGATCATGGCATCCAAAACTTGATAGTCAACAGCTACAACAATTTACTCAGTTCTACGTCACTGATAACTGTAATTTTTCCTCGAGTTCTTCCTTCCCTTCTTTTTCATGATTTCCAGCTATTCCTAAATGTTAATTATGAATCTCCTCTGTTGAGACGATCAATGCAAAATAACTGTTCAGTTCATCTGCCATTCCTTATTTTCCATTAATTCCACAGACTCTTTCGATTGGACTAATGTACAGCTTAATGTTTTGTTTTATATAGTTATAGAAATTCTTACCATCTATTTTTATATTGCCAGCTAGCTTTCTTTGTATTCTAAACTTTGCCTCTTATTTATCTCGGTGACTCTTTGATGTTTCTAATCTTTGATATTTTTTACATAATAGTGGGGGAGGGTGGAGAATATTCTCTGTTACTACGTCCTCTCTCCTCCCCCGTTTCCTCCACCCATGGAAGCCTGAAATGGCAGCTATCCATTCATTTCAATGGGAAATTTACCTTCCTGGCAGCTCCTGGTCCCTGGTTCTGGAAGATTCCTTATAATATATTCGGGCCACGGTAAACCATGGGTAACTGAAACCTCGGAAAATAATTCCGTGGATACGAGGTCACCCTGTATACATTTATTTATATGGTAAACTTATACTTGGTACAAATTTGCCCACTGATTTGACATTTCCCATAAACCTCCGCAGATCCGTGGTAATTTTGAGTGATGGAATCTCTTTTGATAACTCTGTTTTTTTGTGGATCTGTTTTATTCACTGTTGCACAATCAAGATGCCCAAATAACCTGACAGTAGGCTATCAGAGCTCTCATTTTGTTTGCAAAGTTAGTCTTGTTTACTGCCAAGATTAGATTTCTTAAAGTGTGGAAACAGGCCCTTCGGCCAAACAAGTCCACACCAACCCTCCGAAGTGCAACCCACCCCCCTCTGACTAATACTATGGGCAATTTAACATGGCCAATTCACCTGACATCACATCTTTGGACTGTGGGAGGAAACCGTAGCACCCGGAGGAAACCCACGCAGACACAGGGGATAATGTGCAAACTCCACACAGACAGTCACCCGAGGCTGGAATTGAACCTGGGACCCTGGTGCTGTGAGGCAGCAGTGCTAACCACTGAGCCACATATCTCTCTCAGGTACGGGGTTGGGAGGGGAGGGGGACTACCGTAATTGTAAAAATCCAGACAGTATTGGGCATGATGTTGCAATGGAAATTAGCGGAAGTCCTTTGAGAAAATAGATACTTATCACATCAAAAATTCTACCTTATTATGAATAAACTGATCTTTAACAGAATGGAATAAAGGTATACTGTAATTGGCGATTGAAAAAGTACAAGCAGCTAGTTGGGCATGCGAAGTTTCACATTGCATCCCAGTGTTGTAATTTACTTCAGAAATACAAAGAGGTACAAAGATTCCGATGAAGACCAACGACCTACGATGTTACAGCTAAATAAATTCAGGGAAAATAACAAATGGCAAATACATTCTGAAGAATTACAATGAGCGCAGGACAAAACTATTGAAGCAGTAGGTGTCTTCATCCTCTAGACTATTAATTACCAAGAAAGCTACAAGGAATTACACAGACATAAAAATAATTGCGATGGAGGGTAAGTTAATTCATACAGTAAACACCCACAGATTGAGGGAGAGGAAGGGAAAAAGTAGTAAGGAACAGGAGTGCCTTAATTTCAAGAGAGCCAAATCATTATCACAACAGACCTGTCCAGATGTCTAGGAAGACAGCATGAACAAAGTGCTGACATTTTCGGATGACTCAAACAATGATTCACTGACTCTAAATGAAGAACATAGATCCTCAACCACTTCTGAGGAAACCACAAACAAGGCCAGGAAGATTGGTAAAGCCATAAAAAAAAGTATCTTTGTGAAACAGAAAACCGAGCGTATATGAAGGCAGATGTAAATATTATATAAAGAGAGCATCTTGGGGGAGCACGTAAAGAGATAATGCTCAAATGTGCTAATAGTCAGCTACACCCAGAAATGAAATAAGGGACCACATGATAGAGCTCTTTGAGACCAATGTTACTCTGAGAAATTCAAGCTAAGTCTAAGAGTGTAAATAATTCATGGAATGTTAAATAAACGGTAATCTTAAAAAGACCTGAGACTCCAGCAATCTCTTTTAGTTGATGTCGACACCCAACTTCTTTCAAGATTATCATAAAAATAACAGAAAAAAATCCCTGTATAATGTGTGGCCCTGTAACTCCTGAAAATACTCTTGACATGAATTTTTAAAATATGGAGCTCTGTTATCACAACAGTATCATATGCTATTCACATGTGTGAATTGTCAGTTTTAGCATCAGATCTATTGCAGTAAAATTGCCAATTCCACTCATACAGTAAATATTTTTACTAAATGTAATTTCTTTTCAGGATTTGTCGCTGGACTTCCTGAACTTCCATCTTAGAGATGCAGTAAGTGATGAATGACTGGTGGTTACATAGCAACAAAAATGCCAAATGAAATCGCTCTAATGCTTTCACTATGATTGTGTGTGGTTATCAAATTTAAAGCATTTTCTCAGCCACAGTAATTTGTACAATATTTCGAGGACTGGCTTCAATTTAATATGAATGAATGGATTGTTGTTTAAAAAAAAAGTTACACAAGGAACCAGTCAGTGGCTACAAGAGTCAATAAAACATCAGATGAATGACATTAGAATATTAAAACACAAGTTACTAATGATTTATGTCCAGTTCAGCAAGTACCCACTCAGCACTGATGAATAAAATAGACACCATCAATGCCATTCTGTAGCTGGGCAGTAGAGGGTGCATTTACCTATTGGTATTCCCAAAGCAGTTCTTCGTCTCTCACAGGAACCTCCCTCAATTACCCCAATAGTAAATAACTATATCAGTACTCAGGCCAATCCTAAGTAGCCTTATTACTCTTTTGCACATCCTGTTAATCAATTCTTATTACCCTGTTAGTTTCATTTTTGAGTATTTGCAACTGTATGTTCTGTATACACATCAAGTTGAAAAGCCACAAGTTGTCACTTTTGTGGCTATTATTTATTTAGAGATTTACATAATTCACAACTGCTGAAGGTGTATTTATACAATAACCCATGTACAACTAAAAAGGTGGATACGATTTGATTCTACATTATTATAAATTGAATTGGATACCTGGGGTACAACAGAGAGCTGAATAGGTTTTCACTAGTTTAATGCTTATCCCAGTTTATATCTGAAAGGTAGCTGATTAAGTTTCTTAGAAATCTCAGACACAGGCATGGGGTCTTCTGCCCTCTCTTGTTGAATGTTTGGAGTGGGAAGGCCAATTCACTTGACCTGCACATCTTTGGACTGTGGGAGGAAACCGGAGCACCCAGAGGAGTGTATGAAAGCCCAGGGTCAGGCTTCCCACACCACTGCCAATTGAAGCACTTAAGTAGACAATTAATGACCACTTTTCAGTCTAATTCCACCACTGCTGGCATTAAGCCAGTTGTAATGAGCCTGTTACCCTGCAATCTATTTGTTCTTTGCCTCAGGAGATGAGGGTCTCTGTCCTACAAAAGGCACTCAGTATATATAAAGCTGTATATAAAACTCTAGAGTTTTAAAATCAGAGGAGAGATAATGGTGGTTAATAGAGATATTCATAGGCATGAGGAGAGGCAGTGGTGGATTGCATTCAACATCAGAATAGCTGGATTTCTGAGTGCCAAACCTCTGCCCTTGAGGTAGGCTGTTGTGCAAGCCTTTTCCTGTGACCTTACCCATCTAACATCCTGCAAATCCCTCCTATCCCCCATTATATTACCTGCAGCCTGATCACTCCACAGTCCTGAGCCCTTGGTGCCTGTTATTCCAGCAGATTGGGCTGTTATGCAAAAAATCTGCTACCCTCTAATTTGACAGGAGTTCTTGATAAGTGTGTCCTTCAGTCCTGACATCCCAATTCCATTGCAAATCTCCTACTGTCTTCACCACTGTGGTATTCTGTTTGCTCAGTGGGCCTTCCTTAGAGGCACTCACCAGATCTCCAGCTGGCCATTTGAGCCTCCCCAGTACCTCAAGATGATTCCAACCATTGGTGGTGTTATTTTTAATAGAATTTATTCTTAGGAACGTGGGTATTGCTTCACAGGCTGTTATTAACATCTCTGCTTTTGCTGGTGGAGGAAGTGAATTTTCTTCTTGAATCATTGCTAACAGTTTTTATGCAATTGATTTGCTGAGCTTCTACAGAGGGAATTCGGGAATTCCATCTAAGCCAGATAAGTACGGATAACAGGTTTTATTTCCTAATGAACCTTGGGGAACTGATTGCATTCCAACATTCTTCACACTTTCTCTCCCCCCCCCCCACCCCGAGCATCCCTCCTTCTCTCTCATCCCACACCCCCCCCCCATGCCTCTCTTCCTCAACCATTGCTCTTTATCTCCATGCTACCTATCCTCACCACCAACCCTGTATCTCCTCACTTCTGCTGTTTCCCAATATTCACTCCAACATTCCATCTCCACCATTTTTCCTTCACACCACAACTTATTTTTCTTAACGAGCCATCTCATTCCCCACCATCTCTTCCCAGTGACTGAACTCTCAACTTCTTGTCTTATTCTCTCCTCTCTATACCCTCCATTATCTCCTACCATTGCTCCTTGCTACAATCACTGGTGCCACCATCTTTACTCATTACTACTACCACCAGCTGTCCTCATCCCAGCCCACCTTGTCTTTTCACCAATCCATCACTGCCTCTTTTCATGCCTATGAATATCTCTATTCACCACTATTACCTCTCCTCTGATTTTAAAACTCTAGAGTTTAATATACAGCTTTATGAAATAGTATTGTGGGTTAATAGTTCTAGTGTCTGAGAAAATCTAGTAAAGAAAGTTTATCTAATCTACAGAACTAAAGAATGTGAATCTGTAACAATCTGAATTGACTATTCATCATTTTGAAATTGGAACTCAATTGAATGCTCAAGTCTTTCACTGGAGAGATCCTAGGAGTCACTTACCAGAAAGATTGCTGTGGACATCTTATTCATGATCCTTACTGTTACAATCTTCAAAACAAATGTCTTTGAGATTTCCATTATTAATTAATATCCCTGTTTTGTTTTAACTATCCCCATCTCTGTAATCTCTCCAGCATTTCACTGCTTCATCAAACAGTCAAAGTACTTGACCTGTTCCAGTCTCAAAGTTCATTTGAGAACCAATCTCCTAGATATTTAACTACAATAAAACTTGCAAATTACGGGGAATGCTTCACTTTACAAGATTCTCAATTCAACTTTAAATAGTCAAACCCATTCAGAAAACCACAGGCTTGATTGGAAACTGAATTAATTGTAATCTGGACAGTGCACTATTTTTAATCTGTATCCAATCTTTGTGTATATGAGACTAATAGATCAATTCAGTAACTGAGAATAAATAACCTTATTTTAAACTCATAAAAGCTTGCTGCTTAATTTTTAAATTAGAATACACACACCTATCATCAGAAAATATTCACCTCTTTGCATATAAAATAATATTTAATTATGAGTAAGAGTTATGTGATAATAGATAATGCTATTAAATGCTGTCAATTAGTTGACCAATTTTCCACCCCTATTTCACTGTAATTACACTGGCTGTCCTTTAGAAATTCTGACATGAATTGAAATAAAACATGACACCAGCTCAATTGATTTGGTTCGAGATTGTAATGTTTTAAAGTTGCTTCTTCGTTTTGCATATCTCCTCCTCTATGGAAACCATTCAATCAGCTATTTTAAAGATCAAGTGGTTCTCTCTATCAACACTTCAAGGTGTATAAATAACAACAAAACCATTGACATTTAATGGATATTGTATTGATGGAAAGGTGCTTGACAGTCTTATTTTGTGAGGGTGAAATAGTGGTAGGAGTTGTGAATGACCCATCGACTGCATTTTGACAGGAATTGTATAATTATGTTACGTTTGTCAAACAATTCTTTGAAAACTCTGTAACCCCTTTAATGTCATTCTGTTAAATCTTCTTGCTGTAAGTGGTAATATTGGCAGTGTTTTGCTAATGGAGAAAATTGAAATGTTACTTGTCTTTTGGTTGATAGCACTGACAACAGACAATTTTGTTGAAAACAAAGAATCCCATATTGCCTTTGTATAAGAACCATTCAGGATTTTTGTAGAATTTGTCACTTTATATATACTGTCTGAGTTTGAAAAGACTAATGGCAAACACTTTATTTTCAACACACCATCATGTTCCCTGGCCAATATCTGCCTCAGGCTTGTTGCAGTGCTCCAAAGGTTTGTTCTAGAGTTTCAGAATTGTGGTTCAGTGGTTGGCACTGCTGCCTCACGTACCAGGGACCCAGATTCGATTCCAACTGTCTGTGTGGAGTTTGCACAATCTCCCTGTGTCTGCGTGGGTTTCCTCTGGGTGTTCTGGTTTCCTCCCACATTCCAAAGATGTGCAGGTTAGGTGAATTGGCCATGCTAAATTGCCCATAGTATTAGGTGCATTAATCAGAGGGAAATGGTTCTGGGTTGGTTACTCTTCAGAGGTTCGGTGTGGACTTGTTGGGCCGGAGGGCCTGTTTCCATACTGTAGGGAATCTAACCTAATCTAATCTAAGAAGCTCAGCGCAAGCTGGAAGAACAGCACCTTATTTTCCACTTGGAAACCTTGCAGCCTTCCAGACTCAATATCAAGTTCAATAACTTTAGAGCCTGAGCTCACCCATGTCCTTACACCCACCCTTGGCTTTGTTACTACATAGTCTACTATTGCACACCACTCATTATTAGCCATTAACAACTACTCACCCTTCCAGCCAGATTGTTAGCCATTCCTTTGTCTGTCTAACTGTTCTTTTCTCTTTTTGGGCTCTATCCCCAACTATCATTTACTCCTTACCCCCAGTGCCCACCCTATCTTCTGCATATAAGCCAACATTTTCCGAGCTACCGTTAGTTCTGAGGAAAGGTCACTGCACCTGAAAGTCAACTCTGATTTTTCTCAGACCTGTTGAGCTTTTTCAGCAATTTCTATTTTTGTCCAACATTTTATTTATGGTTGGTTTGTTCTAGAGCTTCAGAATTGTGGCTAAAACCTGGACTTGGGGGACAATGTCTAAGTTGCAAGGGTTACTTCTAACCTCACAAAAAAAACTACTTTCAAGAATTTACTGGGGTTAAGTTTTCTCAATTTTGACATTCCTTTGAATTTGGTACCATCTTAAGGGAAACAGCAACATCTACAAGATCATAAGACATAGGAGTGGAAGCAAGGCCATTCGGCCCATTGAGTCCACTCCAACATTTAATCATGGCTGATGGATGTTTCAATTTCACTTACCCGCACTCTCCCCGTAGCCCTTAATTCCTTGCGAGATCGAGAATTTATCAGTCTCTGCCTTGAAGACCCCAACGTCCTGGTCTCCACTGCGCTCCATGGCAATGAATTCCACAGGCCCACCACTCTCAAGCTTAAGAATTGTCTCCACATTTCCGTTCTAAATTGACTCCTAATTTTAAGGCTATGCCCATGGGTCCTAGTCTCCCTGCCTAACGGTAACACTTCCCAGAGTCCACACTTTCTAAGCCATGTCTTGTAAGTTTATATTTTGCATCAGTATTTACATGGAAAAGGATATAGAAGATATAGATTTTCGGGGAATAGATGGTGACATCTTGCAAAATGTCCATATTACAGAGGAGGAAGTGCTGGATGTCTTGAAACAGGTAAAGGTGGATAAATCCCCAGGATCTGATCAGGTGTACCCGAGAACTCTGTAGGAAGCTAGAGAAGTGATTGCTGGGCCTCTTGCTGAGATAGTTGTATCATCGATAGTCACAGGTGAAGTGCCGGAAGATTGGAAGTTGGCTAACATGGTGCCACTGTTTAAGATGGGTGGTGAGGACAAACCAGGGAACTATAGACCAGTGAGCCTGACGATGGTGGTGGGCAAGTTGTTGAAGGGAATCCTGAGGGACAGGATGTACATGTATTTGGAAAGGCAAGGACTGCTTAGAGATAGTCAACATGGCTTTGTGCGTGAGAAATCATGTCTCACAAACTTGATTGAGTTTTTTGAGTAAGTAACAAAAAGGATTGATGAGGGCAGAGCGGTGGATGTGATCTATATGGACTTCAGTAAGGCTTTCGACAAGGTTCCCCATGGGAGACTGATTAGCAAGGTTAGATCTCATGGAATACAGGGAGAACTAGCCATTTGGATACAGAACTGGCTCAAAGGTAAAAGACAGAGGGTGGTGGTGGAGCGTTGTTTTTCAGACTGGAGGCTTGTGACCAGTGGAGTGCCACAAGGATCGGTGCTGGGTCCTCTACTTTTTGTCATTTACATAAATGATTTGGATGCGAGCATCAGAAGTACAGTTAGTAAGTTTGTAGATGACACCAAAATTGGAGGTGTAGTGGACAGCGAAGAGGGTTACCTCAGATTTCAACAGAATCTGGACCAGATTGGTCAATGCGCTGAGAAGTGGCAGATGGGGTTTAATTCAGATAAATGCAAGGTGCTACATTTTGGGAAAGCACATCTTAGCAGGACTTATACACGTAATGGTAAAGTCCTAGGGAGTGTTGCTGAACAAAGAGACCTTGGAGTGCAGGTTCATAACTCCTTGAAAGTGGAGTTGCACATAGATAGGATAGTGAGGAAGGCATTTGGTATGCTTTCCTTTATTGGTCAGAGTATTTAGTACAGGAGTTGGGAGGTCATATTGCAGCTGTACAGGAAATTGGTTAGGCCACTGTTGGTATATTGTGTGCAGTTACGGTCTCCTTCCTATCGGAAAGATGTTGTGAAACTTGAAAGGGTTCAGAAAAGATTTACAAGGAATTTGCCAGTGTTGGAGGATCTGAGCTATAGTGAGAGGCTAAATAGGCTACGGCTGTTTTCCTGGAGTGTGGGAGGCTGAGGGGTGACCTTATAGAGATTTACAAAATTATGAGGGGCATGGATAGGGTAAATAGGCAATGTCTTTTCTCTGGGGTCGGGGAGTCCAGAACTCGAGGGCATAGGTGTAGGGTGAGAGGGGAAAGATATAAAAGAGACCTAAGGGGCAACTTTTTCACGCAGAGGGTGGTACGTGTATGGAATGAGCTGCCAGAGGAAGCGGTGGAGGCTGGTACAATTGCAACATTTAAGAGGCATTTGGATGGGTATATGAATAGAAAGGGTTTAGAGGGATATGAGCCGGAAGCTGGCAGGTGGGACTAGATTGGGTTGGGATATCTGGTCGGCATGTACATGTTTGACTGAAGGGTCTGTTTCCATGCTGTGTATCTCTATGACTCTGACTGTGACTCTATCTTTCCTCAACCTTCTAAACTCTAATAAATACAATCCCAGGATCCTCAGCCAATGTTAGACCTACCATTCCAAGGATCATCCGTGTGAATCTCCGCTGGACATGCTCCAGTGCCAGTATGTCCTTCCTGAGGTGTGGGGCCCAAAATTGGACACCGTATTCTAAATGGGGCCTAACTGGAGCTTTAGAAAGTCTCGGAAGCACATCGCTGGTTTTATATTGCAACCCTCTTGAGATAAATGACAACATTACCTTTGCTTTCTTGATCATGGACTCAACCTAGCCTAGCAGTCCCAGATCCCTTTGTACTTTGGCTTTATGAACTTTCTCACCGTTTAAAACATAGTTCATGCCTGTATTCTTTTTTCTGAAAATGCAAGGCCTCGCATTTGCTCACGTTGAATTTCATCAGCCATTTCCTGGACCACTCTCCTAAACTGTCTAAATCTTTCTGCAGCCTCCCCATCTCCTCAGTACTACCTGCCTGTCTGCCTAACTTTGTATCATCGGCGAACTTTGCCAGAATGCCTCCATTCCTTCATCCCGATCATTGAGATATAAAGTGAACAGCTGTGGCCCCAACACTGAATTCTGTGGGACCCCACTTCTTACCAGCTACCACTCCAAAAACGGCAACTCTCTGCTTTCTGTCAGACAGTCAATCCCCAATCCATGCTAGTAGCTCACCTCAAACACCATGGGCCCTCACCTTGCTCAGCAGCCTCCCATGAGGCACCTTATCAAAGGCCTTAATCTGGCAGCAGATCAGCCAATTAAATTGCAAAATTCTCATAGACAGCAAAATAGATAAGCATTCTGAATAATTCACATTGAAGTCAGTGTAGAGAGAATAAAATGAATTGTGCACATTGCTAATAACAGCAAAGTTTAAATATAAAACAATCTTAGAAAATTATGTTTTAAATGTTTGCAATGTTTAAATGTTTCTCTAAGGCAATGAGACTTCATACTTATAACATTGTTTTCAGGATCAGTGTGCTTATTCAGTATTAATTGTGACTTACCTTTCATTTTAAAGCAGTTATTCCTGATGTAAGTGGCTACTGAACTCAAGCAAGCTGTCAGGGCCTTGAAACCTGTTTTCAGTACAAGTCCCAGTCTACTGCTGTGAGGTTACCCATAGATAGCGAAACTATCCTCTATTGTCTATCCCAACCAGCCCTGGTAAATCCTTTTGACAGCAGGCCTCATTAGGCTTTTAACAAAATGAGAAGTGGAGTCCTGGTGCTACTATCACTGGCTTATTAATCCAGAGACCTAGGTAATATTCTGGGAGCTGGGTCTGATTCCAGGCATGGCAGATAGTGGATTTTGAATTCAGTGGAAAAAAAATATGGAATTGAGTGAAATGGTGATTATGAAACTGTTGATTGTTAGAAAATTCCATCTACCCCTTTAAGAAAGGAAAACTGCTGTCCTACGTATGTTTCCAGACCCCCACAATGAGTTGACTCTTAAGTGCCCTCTGGACTGTTAGCCAGCAATGCTCACATCCTGTGAATGATTTAGAGTCATAGAGATGTACAGCATGGAAACAGACCCTTCGGTCCATCCCATCCATGCCGACCAGTGATCCCAACCCAATCTAGTCCCACCTGCCAGCACCCGGCCCATATCCCTCTAAACCCTTCCTATTCATATACCCATCCAAATGCCTTTTAAATGTTGCAATTGTACCAGCCTCCACCACTTCCTCTGGCAGCTCATTCATACACATACCACCCTCTGCGTGAAAAAGTTGCCCCTTAGGTACCTTTTATATCTTTCCCCTCTCACTGTAAACCTTTGCCCTCTAGTTCTGGACTCCTCCAACCCAGGGATCTTTTGTTAAAAGCTGTGTTGACATGTTGCCACCTCTTGTCCCTTCTCTCCAAAACACCTCAAATAAAAATAGTCCAAGATGCGATGGAAATGAATATCAGCGAGTAGGATCCAAAGAACAAAATTGTAAACCTTCCCAGCTTTGTGCCCAACCATGGTTAAGAGCTACAAATTGTGTTTGCAGCTATTGCCAAGTAAATCCAGGCGAGCATCTTTTGATATGTGCAAAGATTATCCGCACATGCACAAGTACGTATTATGAAAAGCCAACACAATAAGACTGAAAGATTTAAACTGGGCTGCCACATCAATGCAGTGCCACACTGAGGTTATAAACACCAAATATTTGACTCAGACAGGCGTGGTGCTGCAGAACCAAGGTAACACCTAGCTAGGCAGAATTTGCATCATTCAGTTTGTAAAGTTCTGGCCAAACTTTAGAAGACAAAAGATGCATTGTTTTGGTCTGAGCTTCCTTGATTAAAACTCAAGTGAGAAACTGCATCTTTCCAATATCTTAGTATTTATGAACAGCATAAATTCAGTAATATTCCCCTTGTGGTTAAAGTTTAGTGCATCTGGCTGCAATCTGCTCAATGTGAATCAGCTGAAGTTGGTTTAATGATTCCCTAAAGCCCACAAGTTACCATAACTGTTAGAAAAGAACATTAAAACAACATTTTTTTTAGATGAAATAACCTCAGCAGTTCAAAGAAGTACAATATCTTTAGAATTTCCAATCAGGCATGTTAAAAACTTTCACGGGAAAGAAATGTTCCAACTTTAATTTTGAGATTGTTTATCTACACAATCATAGGCTTAAAGATAAAATATCTGCCACATTTTCGTGCTTTACCACTGACACTTCAAACATCTATTTCATACTTTTTTTTTGTACAGTTCCATCATAATCTGACAGCAACTGCTGGTGAAAGAGACATTCAATATGATAAAACTGAGTATCATGCATGTATGAATGAACAAACTAATGAATGGATAAAATAGTGAAAGCTTTACAGCTTGGAAGGCATTTAACCATGCTACTGTTCCATTTATCATCTTAATTTTTTTTAGTGCTGTTCATTTTATCTGACTGGTTAACATCACACTGACACACACAGATATTGGAACATTTGTTGGAGCATCTGAAGCCTATAGTTGACAGTACAGTGAAAGAGTTGTATGCTTTCTTCTGCTGATAGATTGAGCGCAACCGGGCCTTGATTGTGTAGCAACATTGTGAAATCTAAAGCATTGGTGAAACCGTGATACTCTATGTCAGTTCCTGGAATTAGATGTGAGGCATTAGCAATCCTGAGTTTGCATGATTCAAAATCTGCCCAGATTCAAAGAGAGCCCATCGCAATGTGTTCGCATTCATTCATCAGTCAACTGTCAGATTTCCAAAGGACTTTTATTTTTATCTTTTTAAAGGCACTGTTTATATAACTTTTCTTGCTACACACACAAATGTGAAAACAACATTTTAAAGTCATCCTGGTCATTTAAAAGAAAGATATTATTAAATTGGAGAGGGTTTAGAAAAAGATTTACCAGGATGATGCTGGAAATGGAGGGTTTGAGTTATAAAAATAGGCTGGGTATTTTTTTCATTGGAGTGTAGGAGTTTGAAAGGTGATCTTTATAGAGATTTATAAAATCATGAGGAGCATAGAATAGCAAGGGCCTTTTCCAAAGGATGGGGGAGTTCTAAACTAAGCGGCATATTTTAAGGTATAAGTTTTGAAATGGACATTAAGGCCAGCCTTTTTACAGTGGTTCGTGTGTGGAAGGAACTGCCAGAGGAAGTGGTGGATGCAGGCACAGTTACGAAATTTTAAAAGACATTTGGATAAGTACATGAATGGGAAGGTTTTGGAGGGGTATGGGTCAAACACAGGCAGGTGGGTCTTGTTTAGTCTGGGAACACAATTGGCATGGACTAGTTGGACCGAAGGGTCTGTTTCCATGCTGTGTGGCTCTATGACTGTCTTAAAGACAGTTTTCTTTGAGCTAAGTCTCTTGGCTATCTCATCCAAGCAGTCATTGGTCAAGGATTCATTGTTCATACTTTAATCAGGACAGCAAATGTTTTGAAGGCTATTTGTGAGGACAGCAGAGCTGAGCTTAATCCGATCCAAATGACCATGCACACAATCTTGAGATGAAAGTTCTTTGGCCAAAACATTAATGTTCTGTTGTTATGTTGTTTACACTTCATTAAATTTATTTCTTCTTACAAAATGACAAGTAACTTTGAATGTAAGAATGCACAAATGAGGAAAGAAGAAACTGATTAAAATACCAGATGACAGTTTTTTTCCAAAATTATTTCTTTCAGTACTTGTTTATTATGAACGTATAGTTCTAGTTAGCTACAATATTCATTTTTTTACTACCTTTTAAGACAGTAAAATATTTCTACACATTTCAAGAAAGCATTAACAGAAAATTTGACACTGAGCCACACATGGGGATTTGAGGAAAGTTGTCAAAAAGCAAGGTTTTAAAGAGTGTCTTAAAGGAGCAAAAGTAGAACAGTTTTGGGAAAGAAACCCAGAGTTTACAATGTTGGCAGCTGAAGGTACTGCCAGTAATGGTGAGGCAAAGGAAATTAGAAATCCACAAGAGGCCAGAATTAGACCAATACAGATCTATTAACAAGTTGTACACTAGAAGAGGCAGCATATTAAAATCTATGTTACTTTAATTGCACAACACCGGTTTATAGACCAACAGGTTTATTTGGAAGCACTAGGCTTTGGAGTGCTGCTCCTTCATCAGGTAGCTGTCAGGTCCGAAAGCTAGTGTTTCCAAATAAACCTGTTGGACTATAACCTGGTGTTGTGTAATTTTTAACTTTGTCTACTCCAGTCCAACACTGGCTCCTTCACATCATGCCTTGCACTAATTGGTTTGACCTGCTGTGATATTTGAAGTTCTGGTCATTGTAGTATGGTTTCAGACAAATTCGAAATAAATTTCAGTTCGGTGCCAGACTGGAGTTATGTTATTTGATGTCCATCTAATTACAACAGTTCTGTCTGAACCAAAATTTCCTGTAACCCCAATTGTTACTTAAGCTACATTAAACTTCCTTTAACCAAAGAATTGTAAGAAATTATTAGAAGTAAGATTGTTTGAAATCACCTTTCAAACCCATAATCTGCAACATCTAAAAAGATAAGGGCAGCAGATACATGGTACACCACCTGCAAATTCCCCTCAAAGTCACACACCATCCTAACTTGGAAATATTGCTGTTCTTTCACTGTCACTGGGCCAAACTCCTGGAATTTCCTTCCAAAGGGCATTGTGAGTCTACCTATAGCACATGGACTGCAGCGGTTCAAGAAGGCAACTCACCACCACCTCCTCAAGGGCAATTATGGATGAGCAATCAATGCCCACATCCCAAAATAATTTTAAATTATCAAAACATTTCCATGTATAAATAATAGTAGATGAGTGTTTAATAATAACTTTATTATCCATTAAATTGGAGGCTAACCAGACATAAAAGAATGACTAGGATAGGAATAGGTCCAGTCAAGGATAGTAGTGGGAAGTTGCGTGTGGAGGCTGAAGAGATTGGGGAGACACTGGATGAATACTTTTCGTCAATATTCACTCAGGAACAGGACATTGTTGTCAATGTGAATACTGAGTCACAATTAAGTAGAATGGATGGCTTTGAGGTATGTAGAGAAGAGGTGCTGGAAATTCTGGAAAGGGTGAAAATAGATAAGTCCCCTGGGCCTGATGGCATTTATCCTAGGATTCTCTGGGAAGCAAGGGAGGAGATTGCAGAGCCATTGGCCTTGATTTTTATGTCCTCGTTGTCTACAGGAGTAGTGCCAGAAGATTGGAGGCTAGCAAATGTGGTTCCCTTGTTCAAGAAGGGGAGTAGGGATAACCCTAGTAACTATAGGCCGGTGAGTCTCACTTCTGTTGTGGGCAAAATCTTAGAGAGAATTGTAAGGGATAGGATTTATGAACATCTGGATAGGAATAATGTGATCAAGGATAGTCAGCATGGTTTTGTGAAGGGCAGGTCGTGCCTCACAAACCTTATTGAATTCTTTGAGAAGGTGACTAAGGAGGTGGACGAGGGGAAAGCGGTAGATGTGGTGTATATGGATTTTAGTAAGGCATTTGATAAGGTTCCCCATGGTAGACTACTGCAAAAAATACGGAGGTATGGCATTGAGGGTGAGTTGGAGGTTTGGATTAGGAGTTGGCTGGCTGGAAGAAGACATAGGGTAGTAGTTGATGGCAAAGGTTCATCTTGGAGTGCCGTCACTAGCGGTGTTCCGCAAGGATCTGTTTTGGGACCATTGCTGTTTGTCATTTTTATAAATGACCTGGAGGAGGGGTTAGAAGGTTGGGTGAGCAAGTTTGCGGATGATACGAAAGTCGGAGGAGTTGTAGACAGTGAGGAAGGACGTGGCAGGTTACAGCGGGATATAGATAAGCTGCAGAGCTGGGCAGAAAGGTGGCAAATGGAGTTCAATGTAGCTAAGTGTGAGGTGATTCACTTTGGTAAGAGTAACAAAAAGATGGGGTACTGTGCTAATGGTCGGATACTTGGTAGTATGGATGAGCAGAGGGATCTTGGTGTCCATGTACACAGATCTTTTAAAGTTGCCACCCAGGTAAATAGTGCGGTGAAGAAGGCATATGGCATCCTGGCTTTTATTGGTAGAGGAATTGAGTTCCGGAGTACTGAGGTCATGTTGCAGTTGTATAAGACTCTGGTGCGGCCGCATCTGGAGTATTGTGTGCAGTTTTGGTCGCCATGCTATAGGAAGGATGTGGAGGCACTGGAACGGGTGGAGAGGAGGTTTACCAGGATGTTGCCTGGTATGGTAGAAAGATCGTATGAGGAATGGCTGAGGCACTTGGGGTTGTTTTCATTGGAGAAAAGAAGGTTTAGGGGTGACTTGATAGAGGTGTACAAGATGATTAGGGGTTTAGATAGGGTCGACAGTGAGAATCTTTTTTCACGTATGGAGTCAGCTATTACAAGGGGGCATAGCTTTAAATTAAGGGGGGATAGGTATAGGACAGATGTTAGGGGTAGGTTCTTTACTCAGCGAGTCGTGAGTTCATGGAATGCCCTGCCAGTAGCAGTGGTGGACTCTCCCTCATTATGGGCATTTAAGCGGGCATTGGATAGGCATATGGAGGATAGTGGGCTAGTGTAGGTTAGGTGGGCTTGGATCGGCGCAACATCGAGGGCCGAAGGGCCTGTACTGCGCTGTATTCTTCTATGTTCTATGTTCTATAAGTCATCGTCCATGTTGGCACAAATGATATAGGAAGAGTGACAAGGCCTTGCAATGACAATTTAAGTGAGTTAGGGAGTAAACTTAAAAAAAAGACCTCGAGGATAGTAATCTCAGGATTATTCCCCATGCCATGTGTTACTGAGGCAAGGAACAGAGACACAGTATGATTTTAAAACATGGTTCAGGATCTGGTATAGTGGGGGGGGGGCTTTAGATATGTGGATCACTGGAGTCTCTTACAGGGAAGGTGGGACATGTACAAGAAGGATGGGTTGCTCTTAAACTGCAGGGGTGACAATATCCTGGCAGGGAGGTTTGTTAGTGCCACCCAGGAGGGTTTCAACTAGTATGGCAGGGGTGTGGGAACTGGACAGCAGGTCAGTAATGTATATAGACTGGAAAAAGCTTGAGTCTATGGCAAATATAGTTAAAAGGAAATACAGTCATGGAGAGATTGCTGAGCTCAGTGAAACTTGTATTTGCTTCAATGCCAAAAGCAAAACAGGTAAGACGAATGAACCTAGAATCTGGATTAATGCGTGCAATTATGATGTTGCTATCACAGACTCACGGTTGATAAAAGGGACAGGAGTGGCAGCTTTGCATTCCAGGATATTGATGTTTTAGACGAGAAGAGAGGGTGCAAAAGAGGTGGGGTGAGGAGCAAGCTGCATTACTGGTTAGGAAGCATATCACAGCTGTGTTGAGGGAGGACACACTGGAGGGTGTCTAGCAGCAAGGCATTATGGGTAGAGCTCAGGAATAGGAAGGGTGCGATCAGAATGCTGGGATTGTACTACAGACCTCCCAGCTGCCAGAGGGAAGTAGAGGAAGAAACTTCCACCCCATTCCCATATTGACTGGGACTCCCTTAATGCCAGGGCTTTGGATGGGGAACTGTTTGTTAGGTGTGTCGAGGAGGGCTTTTTGAAACAGTAAGTGGATAATCCAATGAGGGAGGGGGTCATCCTGGACTTGGTATTTGAAAATGAGACTGGTCAGGTGATCAAAGTTTCAGTGGGGGAGCATTTTGGGAATAATGACCATATTTCTGTACATTTTTGGATACTTATGAGGGAAAGCCAACTATAATTGAATTAAGCAAGAATTGGAGAACATGGATTGGGAGCAGCTGTATGAAGGTAAAAACAATGACTGCAGATGCTGGAAATCAGATTCTGGATTAGTGGTGCTGGAAAAGCACAGCAGTTCAGGCAGCATCTGAGGAGCAGTAAAAACAACATTTCGGGCAAAAGCACTTCATCAGGAATACGGGCAGAGTGCCTGAAGGGTGGGGAGATAAATAAGAGGAGGGTGGGGGTTGGGGAGAAGTAGCATAGAGTACAATAGGTGAGTGGGGGTGGGGATGAAGGTGAAAGGTCAGGGAGGAGGGTGGGGGAAGATAGCAAATAGTACAATGGGTGGATGGGGGTGGGGATGAAGGTGATAGATCAGAGAGGAGGGTGGAGTGGATAGGTGGAAAGGAAGATAGGCAGGTAGGACAAGTCATGGGGACAGTGCGAGCTGGAAGTTTGGAACTGGGGTGAGGTGGGGGAAGGAGAAATGAGGAAACTGTTGAAGTCCACATTGATGCCCTGGGGTTGAAATGTTCCGAGGCGGAAGATGAGGCATTCTGCCTCCAGGTGTCGGGTGGTGAGGGAGTGGCAGTGAAGGAGGCCCAGGACCTGCATGTCCTTGGCTGAGTGGGAGGGAGAGTTGAAATGTTGGGCCACAGGGCGATTTGGTTGATTGGTGCGGGTGTCCCAGAGATGTTCCCTAAAGCGCTCTGCTAGGAGGTGTCCTGTCTCCCCAATGTAGAGGAGACCACATTGGGAGCAACGGATACAATAAATGATATTGGTGGATGTGCAGGTAAAACTTTGAATGTGGAAGGCTCCTTTAGGGTCTTGGATGGAGGTGAGGGAGGAGGTGTGGGTGCAGGTTTTGCAATTCCTGCGGTGGCAGGGGAGGGTGCCAGGATGGGAGGGTGTGGACCTGACCAGGTAGTCATGGAGGGAACAGTCTTTGCGGAAGGTGGAAAGGGGTGGGGAAGGAAATCTATCCCTGATGGTGGGGTCTATTTGGAGGTGGCGGAAATGTCGGCGGATGATTTGGTTTATGCGAAGGTTGGTAGGGTGGAAGGTGAGCACTGGGAGATTCTGTCCTTGTTACGGTTGGAGGGGTGGAGTCTGAGGGCAGAGGTGTGGGATGTGGACGAGATGTATTGGAGAACATCTTCAACCATGTGGGAAGGGAAATTGCAGTCTCTAAAGAAGGAGGCCATATGGTGTGTTCTGTGGTGGAACTGGTCCTCCTGGGAGCAGATACGGCGGAGGCGGAGGAGTTGGGAATATGTTGTCTCTTTGTTTAAAAAGGGAAAGAGAGGTAATTCAGACCGGTGAGCCTGATGTCAATGCTGGGGAAGCTGCTGGAGAAGATACTGAGACTCAGGATTTATTCACATTTGCAAGTGAATGGACTTGTTAGTGATAGGCAATATGGGTTTGTACAGGTAAGGTCATGTCTCACCAACCTGATTGAGTTTTTTGAGGATATTAGTAAGGCTTTTGATAAAGTACCTCATTGCAGACAGGTACAAAATATGGAGTCTAATAGGATCCAGGGTGTGCTGGCTAGATGGATACAGAACTGGCTTGGTCATAGAAGTCACACAGTCGTGGTGGAAGGGTGCGATTTGGAATGGAGATCAATAACTAATGGTGTTCCACAGGGATCAGTGCTGGGACCTTTGACACCAAAGTTGGTGGAGTTGTAGTTGGTGAGGAGAATTGTCAAAGGATAGATGGATTACAGATTTGGGCAGAGAAATGGCAGATGGAGTTTAATCTCGACAAATGCGAGGTGATGATCAAATTCAGGTGCAAATTATATAATAAAAAGCAGAACCCCTAGGAGCATTGACATATCAAGGGATCAAGGCATACGGGTCCATAGGCCCCTGAAAGTGGCAACACAGGTGGATACAGTGCTTAAGAAGGCATAGAGCAGGCTTGCCTTCATTGGCTGGGGCATGGAATATAAAAATTGACAAGTTATGTTACAGCTGTGTAAAACTTTAGTGAGACAACATCTGGAATATTGCATGCAGATTTGGTTACCACTCTACCAAAGGACATGGATGCTTTGGAGAGGGTGCAGAGAAGGGTTACCAGGATGTTGCCTGGTCTGGGATGTGATAGTTATGAGGAGAGGTTGGATAAACACAGATTATTTTCACTGGAAATATGGAGGCTGAGGGGCGACTTGACAGAGCTCAACAAAATTATGAGAGCCAGGGATCGTCGGAGGCTTTTTCTTTCCCCAGGGTGGAAAGAGGCCACAGGTTCAGGGTGAGAGGGGGATATTGAGGGAGAAGTGTGAGGAAAATATTTCACACAGAGGTGGTGGGTGCCTGAAAGACCCTGTCAGTGGAGGTGTGGAGGCAGGCATGTTAGCAACGTTTAAGGTGTATCTTGATGAATACATGAATGGGAGGCAAACAGAGGGATGGAAACCACATGGGCTATAAGTAGCAACTCTAAATAAGGAATAGGATTCTGCTCAGGCATGGTGGGCCAAAGGGCCTGTTGCTTTGCTATTTTGTCTTTTGCTCTAAATCACAGAGAATACTTTAGCACGTGGAACAATGACAGAATTGTAAAAAATAGTCAAACCTACTTAAAATATTTCAACAATAAAGATTAGTTATAAATATCCAATTTCAATCACAATTATATACATATCATGAAAATATTTGAAAAACTAAAGAAAATTAAACAACTAATAATCTCAAGAAAAAGTATTGTTTAACAAGGGTAAATTACATGGAATACAGGGAGAACTAGCTATTTGGATACAGAACTGGCTCAAAGGTGGATGGATGGTGGACAGAGGATGGTGGTAGAGGATTGCCTTTCAAACTGGAGGCCTGTGACCAGTGGAATGTCATAAAGAACGGTGCTGGGTCCACTGCTTTTTGTCATTTAAATGTGGATTTGGATGTGAACATAGGAGGTATAGTTAGTAAATTTGCAGATGATACCAAAATTGGAGGTATAGTGGAGAAGGCTATCTCAGAGTACAACAGGATCTTGATCAGATGGGCCAATGGACTGAGGAGTGGCAGGTGGAGTTTAATTTAGATAAACGTGAGGTGCTGCATTTTGGAAAGGCAAATAAGGAGAGGACTTATACACTTAATGGTAAGGTCCTGAGAAGTGTTACTGAACAAGGAGACCTTGGAGTGCAGGTTCATAGCTCCTTGAAAGTGGACTATCAGGTAGATAGGGTAGTGAAGATGATGTTTGATATGCTATCCTTTATCGGTCAAAGCATTGAATATAGGAGTTAGGAAGACATGTTGCAGCTATAAGGACATGGTTATGCCACTTTTGGAATATTGGAAGGATTGACAAGGATGTTGCCAGAGTTGGAGGATTTGAGCTATAGGGAGAGGCTGAACAGGCTGGGGCGTTAGAGGCTGAGGGGTGACCTTATAGAGATTTATATAATCATGAGGGGCATGGGTAGGATAAATAGACAAGGTCTTTTCCTTGGGATGAGGGAGTCCAGAACTAGAGGGCATAGGTTTAGGGTGAGATGGGAAAGATTTAAAAGGGACCCAAGGGGCAGCTTTTTCATGCAGAGGGTGGGTACGGGTATGGAATGAGCTGCCAGAGGAGGTGGTGGAGGCTGGTACAATTACAACATTTAAAAGGCACCTGGGTGGGTATATGAATAGGAAGGGTTAGAGGAATATGACCCAAGTGCTGACAAGTGGGACTAGATTAGGGTAGGGTATCTGATCAGCATGTTGGACTGAATGGTCTGCTTCCGTGTTGTATATCTTGACTAGATTACTTACAGTGTGGAAGCAGGTCCTTCGGCCCAACAAGTTCACACTGACCCTCCGAAGAGCAACCCATTCCCCTACACCTAACATTACGGGCAATTTAGCATGGCCAATTCACTTAACCTGCACATCTTTTGGACTGTGGGAGGAAACCGGAGCACCCGAAGGAAACCCACGCAGACGCAGGGAGAATGTGCACACTCCACACAGACAGTCGCTCAAGGTGGGAATTGAACCCAGGTCTCTGGCGCTGTGAAGCAGCAGTGCTAACCACTGTGCCACCATGCTGCCCTCTATGACTCTAATTAGTTAACACAAGTACAAAAGCAAAATACTGGATGCTAGAAAACAGATATAAAACAGAAACTGCTGAAAATTTTCAGAATTCTGACAAGAAGTTTGATCAGAGAAGCAAAATTACGGGGTGATATTCTGTGTGTATCAGGACCCTGATATAGGGCTCACATGCTTAGGTATGCACCTTACTCTTTTATGCAAAGGCAGCATCACTGACAAGGCCAGTATTTATTTCCTATCCTGAATTACCTCAATTGAGTAGTTTACAAGGCCATTTCAGAAGGAAATTAAGAACCAGCCATGTTGCTGAGAGTCCAAAGTCACATGTAGGCCAGACCAGTTAACGACAGCAGATTTCCTGCCCTAGTGGACATTGGTGAACCAGACAGTTCTTGTGAAAATCACTGTTACATTCATAGCCACTATCATTGAGACTAGCTTTCAATTCCAGATGTATTCACTGAATTCCACCCACTGTTGTGTTGGTAATTAAACAGTATCCCCAATGGATTAGCCTGGGTCTCCCAATTACTGATCCAGTGAATTAGATTACACCTCCAGCCCGGCTACCCACGATGCGACCAGCATGGCAATCCTCCAGCAGGCAGTCTCATGAATGGCTGTCTCTCTGCTCACATATGCTTAAAGGTGGCAGCCTAACACCTGACATTACTGGGTGAAAGTGAGGACTGCAGATGCTGGAGATCAGAATCAAGATTAGACTGGTGCTGGAAAAGTACAGCAGGTCAGGCAGCATCTGAGGAGCAGGGAAATCGATGATGAATTCCTGATGAAGGGCTTTTGCCCAAAACGTCGATTTTTCTGCTCCTCAGATGCTGCCTGACCTGCTGTGCTTTTCCAGCAGCACTCTAATCCTGACATTACTGGCCCAAACAAAGCCCTAGCAATTCTAGAGGCCTCACAGCCCTATTGAAAGAGGCAGGCACTAATGATACATATCAGACTACAAGGGCATCTCAACATGACATGCAGAAAGGATAAAATAAAGACTTTCAAAGTTGATCCAGTATTCCGAGGTTTCTCCTCCTTAGACTCAAATGAGACCATGAGTGCAGCGTTCCATCCATTTGGCCTTTTCATTGTGTTTGGAACTTCTTGCTTCAATTCTCACCCCATCACCATTCCACAACCTGCCATCAAGAGACTCCCTGGATATGTGGCACAGAGCCACTCCATTCCTGAGACATTAACCATCGTCATCAGCTATCTGCCTCTGTCGGATGGGCAGTGATCATGTTACCAGCCAAATTTTGGGAAAGTCCCCAAGGCAAGAGCGTGTTTCAATTTCTTCAGAACAAGCATGCGATCAAAACTGATTCTCTCTGTGCTGTTCATACTAAATTGGCTCTTTTGGTGGTTGGGTGGATGTTAAAGATCTCATCATACTGTTAGCATGTGGAATTCCCTACCACAGGGTGAATAGCTCAGGTGCACTAAAGGGGAAACTAGATAAGCACATGAGAAAGAGAGGAGAAAGTGAGGTCTGCAGATGATGGAGATCAGAGCTGAAAATGTGTTGCTGGAAAAGCGCAGCAGGTCAGGCAGCATCCAGGGAACAGGAGAATCGACGTTTCGGGCATAAGCCCTTCTTCAGGAAACAGTCCCTTGGGTTCATGAGAAAGAGAGCAATAGAAGGACACGTTCTGAAAAAAGATCACTGGAACTGAAATGTTAACTCTGCTTTCTTGGCACAGATGCTGCCAGAGGGTTTCCAGCAATTTGTATTCTTGTTGTTGACGTGTTAATGAGCTTCAGAGAAGAGAGTTAGCAGGAGGTTGGTGTGGAGCATGGTCCTGTTGGACTGAATGGTCCATTTCTTGTGCTGTAAATACTTGGTCATTAATGAGAGGCAATTAGAGGTTTGCTGTAGTGTTTTGAACAACATTTCACTCTCAACAAAAACCACAAAAACCTGATTAACTGACCATTGTTCTTGAAACTATATACATATTTGCACAGATCATAGCACATTTACTGTAGGTCAAAGAGGTTCACTGCAATGTGAAAAGCTGTTTGTGATTTTTGAAAGAACATGATTCATAGAGGGAAGTCAGTCACTCCAATCAACAAAACATCTTAAATCTAATGCTTTTTGTCAAATTTGATAGTTTGGGCAACCTTTACAACTGGTCTGTTTGAAATTACTGTTTCGTAAACTCTTATTTGTTCCCTTCAAAAACAGAAAAATGTTTTGGCAGAAATTGTGAAATTAAACTCTGGTATGATGTTGATTCACACTTTTTACAAATGCAATTTAAATGAAAAAAAAGTGAAAATCTTCTGTTGCAAAAATATCTATCTTAATGATTTATTTGCTTTAGGTGAATAACTTTTAGTGAGGATTGA
Source organism: Chiloscyllium plagiosum (assembly GCF_037043375.1). Lineage (NCBI taxonomy): Eukaryota > Metazoa > Chordata > Chondrichthyes > Orectolobiformes > Hemiscylliidae > Chiloscyllium > Chiloscyllium plagiosum. The sequence continues at coordinate 15,943,744 of NW_028270181.1, read as the reverse complement.
AGTTTTTAAGTCTAAGATAATGGAAGCACCTGGTAGGTGCCATTCAAAGGATGGTCTAGATTTATTGAAAGAGGTCAGAGGTGGAATTGTTTCCCAAACAATGAGCTCACTCTCTGAGAGGCTTGGTGGAGATTAGATGTCTCCATACGATGTTTAAATTATTTGTATGGGTTCAGATCAAAGAAATTACTATTTTAAAGATATTATTCATCTGAATGCAATGGATAAACAAGGGAAGATCTGAAGGTGGTCTTAAATTTTACGAATCAAATGGTAGGTTTAAGTTGGACATAATTGGTTAAAATTTCTAGTTGGAACAACCTAGTTATGACAAGTTGCGAGGTGTTTTCCTGCTTAGGATTTAACTGCTTCCTTGCAGAAGCTATTATTTGGTGTCGAGAAATAGCTCTGAGAAAGGGAAAGAGAAAATGCCAGAAATTATAGATCAGTAACAAGAAACTTGACCGCAATCAGAGCGATTTCAGTCACTTAGTAAGAGTGCATTGACTTTCATGCTTGAGGTTGTGCCTCAAGGTGCTTAAGGAGAGTTGGATAATCAATTATCTGGCTCGTAGAGTGAAAGCAACCTCATTCATTGGGCAATAACTGGTGCGCTGAGCAGAATCAAAATGGATTCCTGAAAGGTGTGCCACTTTGGTTTGATCCCAGGAATGGGGAAGGGTTCTCAGGATCTTGTAATATAAAAGGAAACACTTGTGTGGAAAAACAGAACAGGGAATATCCCATTGAATCTTTTACACTTAATGTTTAAATGTTAACAAAATATTGTTAAGTTAGTACAGAGGAACCTCAAGTAGCCGGCGTTCGATTATCCGAATATCGGATTATCCGGCAAAATCGCAAGGTCCTGATGCTTGGCTAAACTATGTTATCCAGCATTCGATTAACCGAGCGAAATACTCTTCGCCCGTGTTCTTCAAGATTCCTCTGTACTTACTTTGTTTCACTCCTGAACAGTCATGGAGTTGTACAGTACAGAAACAGGTCCTTCAGTCCAACTCATCCATGCCAACCAGATATCTAAAATAAATCTAGTCCCATTTGCCAGCATTTGGCCCATATCCCTCTAAACCCTTCCTATTCATATACCCATCCAGGTGTCTTTTAAATGTTGTAATTGTACCAGCCTCCACCACTTCCTCTGACAGCTCATTCCATGTGCATGCAATCCTCTGCGTAAAAAAAGTTACTCTTTAGATCTCTTTTAAATCATTCCCCTCTCACCTTAAACCTATGCCCTCTAGTTTTGGACTTCCCTACCCTGGGGAGAAGACCTTGGCTATTCACGCTGTCCATGCCCCTCATGATTTTATAAAAGCTTTATGTAAAATGTGAAATATTAGAATGGAACTGGGGCGCCTGAATTGAGAACAGATGCTCTCAGGGAAATGCAAGACAGAAATGTTGAGGTTGTTTCGGAAGCACTTACTGATCGTGCTGGACAGGTTTGTCCCACTGAGGCAAGGAAGAGATGGTAGGTTAAAAGAACCTTGGGAGACAAGGGATGTGGACTATCTAGTCAAGAGGAAGAAGGAGGTTTACTTAAGGTTGAGGAGGCAAGGATCACAGAGGGCTTTAGTCGGTTACAGGGTAGCCAGGAAGGAACTGAAGAATGGATTTAGGAGATTTGGAAGGGGACATGAAAAAGCTTTGGTGGGTAGGATTAAGGAAAAACTCTAAGATGTTCATCGACATTTAAGTGAGAAACAAGAGGATAGCCAGTGTGAGGTTAGGGCCAATCAGGGCTGGAAGAGGTAACTTGCGCCTGGAATCGAAGAAAGTAGGGGAGGTCTTTAATGAGTACTTTGCTTCAGTATTCATATAGGAGACAGTGAGGACTGCAGATGGTGGAGATCAGAGTTGAGATGTGTTGCTAGAAAAGCACAGCAGGTCTGGCAGCATCCAGGAGCAGGAAAATCGACGTTTCAGGCCAACGCCCTTCATTCTCATTCCTGATGATTAATTTTCGATTTTCCTGCTCCTCGGATGCTGCCTGACCTGCTGTGCTTTTCCAGCAACACACTCTCAATTTCAGTATTCATATACTAAGAGGGACCTTCACATTTGAGGACAGAGTGAAACAGACTATTATGCTAGAACAGGTTGAGGTTAGGAAAGGAAGATGTGCTGAAGATTTTGAAAAACATAAAGATAGATAAACTCCCTGGACCAGATGGGATATACCCAAGGTCACTACAGGAAACAAGGGAAGCAATTGCTGCATCTTTGGTGAAGATGTTAGCATCCTCACTGTCCACTTGGATAGTGCCAGATGATTGCAGGGTGCCAAATGCTATTCCCTTGTTCAAGAAAGGGAATAGGGAGAATCCTGGGAATTACAGACCAGTTAGTCTTATGTCTGTGGTGGGCAAAGTGTTGGAGAGGATTCTGAGAGAAAGGATTTTTGATTACTTGGAAAACCATGGTTTGATTAGAGATAATCAACATGACTTTTTGAGGGCCAGGTCATGCCTCACAAACTTTATTGAATTCTTTGAGGATTTGACAAAACACATTGAAGGTAGAGCAGTGGAAGTGGTGTGTAAGGGTTTTAGAAAGGTGTTTTATAAGATTGCCCATGGTAGGCTCATTCAGAAAGTAAGGAGGCATGCGATACAAGGTAATCTGGCTGTCTGGATACAGAATTGGCTGGCCCATAGATGGTAGTTGATGGAAAGTATTCCGCCTGGAGCTTGGTGACCAATGGTGTTCTGCAGGGGTTGGTTCTGAGACCGCTGCTCTTTGTAATTTTTATAAATGACTAAGGGTGGGTTAGTAAGTTTGCTGATGACATGAAGGTTGATGGAGTTGTGGATAGTGTGGAGGTCTGTTGTAGGTTGCAACAGGACATTGATAGGATGCAGAACTGGGCTAAGTGGCAGATGGAAAATGTGACATTGTTCACTTTGGAGATTGAAATTAAATACAGAATACAATGTTAAAGGCAGGATTCTTGGCAGTGTGGAGGAACAAATGGAGCTTGGGGTCCATGTCTTTGGATTCCTCAACGTTGCCACCCAGGTGGATAGGGTTGTTAAGAAGGCATATGGTGTGTTGGCTTTCATTAGCAGGGGGATTGACTTTAAGAGCCACGAGGTTATGCAACAGCTCCACAGAGCTCTGGTTAGACCACAATTAGGACATTGTGTTCAGTTCTAGTCACCTCATTATGGGAAGGATGTCGAAGCTTTAGAGAGGGTGCAGAGGAGATTTACCAGGATGCTGCTTCGACTGGGGGGGTGTCTTATGAAGAAAGGTTGAGGGAGCTAGTGCTTTTCTCATTGGAGCAAAGAAGGATGAGAGGTGACTTGATAGAGATGTACAAAATGATGAGAAGCATAGATAGAGTGAATATCAGAGACTTTTTTCCAGGGTAGAAATTGGTATCACAAAGCATCATAACTTTAATGTGAATGGAGGAAGGTTTAGGGGTGATGTCAGGGGTTGGTTATTTGCACAGAGATTGGTGGGTGCGTGGAATGGACTGCCAGCGGTGGTGGTGGGGTCAGATACATTAGGGACATTTAAGTGACTCTTGGATCGGCACATGAATGATAGTGCAATGAAGGGTATGTAGGTTAGTCTGATCTTAGGCTAGGATAAAAGGCCAGCACAACATCGGGGGCCAAAGGGTCTGTACTGTGCTGTATTGTTCTATGTTCTGTGTCATTTAGTTCATTTAACAACTAGGAGTTTGGATTTCTTTTTAAAAGTTAATGGTCTCCCTCAAGATCTTAACATTTTTTGATCAGGATTCCTACTTGATGTGGCATGGTGGCTCAGTGGTTAGCACTGCTGCCTCACAGCGCCAGTGACCCGGGTTTGATTCCATCCTCGGGAAACTGTCTGTGTGGAGTTTGCACATTCTCCCCGTGTCTGCGTGGGTTTCCTCCGGGTGCTCTGGTTTCTTCCCACAGTCCAAAGATGTGCAGGTTAGGTGATTTGGCCATGCTGAACTGCCCACAGTGTTCAGGGATACGTTGGTTGGGTGCATTCGCTTCAGTGCATTGGGGTTAAATGTAGGGGAATGGGTCTGGGTGCGTTACTCTTTAGAGGGTCGGTGTGGACTTGTTGGGCCAAAGGGCCTGTATCCACACAGTAGGGATTCTGTCTTCTATTCTATAAATGCTATTCCCGAGTTGTTTGATGTGACTCTCTAAGCATTACCTTTTATGAGACTGTTCAGAAACTCAAAGTATAAGCAGAAGATAACCAATTAGTTAAAAAGCAAATGATTGGTTTGCACACAATTCAGATGTTTGATTTTCAATGAAGGGATTTAAGTTCAATTTAGTATTGGCAGAAATGGAGAAAGCAGTAGGAATGGTTAGCAGATGTGTTGTAATTTAAGGCAGAGTTGTGCAGGCAATCTAGTCAATCAGTTATTTGAGATCATTGGTTTAAAAAAAAGTCATTGCATATTTTCAGTTGTAATTTGTTCACAAAATATCCTCCAGTATTTCTTAAATTGATCATTTAACATGACTTCTCTTCTGTAGGATAAGAAAAATTCCACAATAATTAAAATTCACAGGTGTATTTTTAATATTGTAGTGAAAAGTGTGGAATTTGTATATAATAATTTTTAAGACTTTGGATTTTAAAGTAGTGGCATATGAGTATTGGTCTATTTTGAGAGGGGTTTAAACATCAACTAGATCAATTTACCTGGAACCATGATTTGGAACCAGCATGTGTCATGCAACAGGGGACCAAAGGCCTCCTGGAGTGTAAATGAAAGTTTGTGGAGTTTACAACCAGAAAGAAAAAACATTGACAGACATAAGCTTGTTCTTGAGTTTAGAATAATCAAAGATTGGTTTTACCTTGGAAAACCTCAGAGATTGGAAAAATTCTGAGCAGTTTGAAAGAGACCTGACTGAAGTCAAATGCTTGTACCATGTCTTACAGAAGAAGGAGATTGTTCAGATCAGTTAAAGAAATGAAAGAACAAACTTTGTGTAACTTCCAGATCAAGAGTGATTGTTTTAAAACTCTGCAGATCATTCAGGATTGAGAAAATCAAAGCTCTCAGTTGTGTGAATATTCAATGAAAAGGCTAGAACTGAGAAAAGACAATGAAGTCAAACCCACAGATTTGATAAGGAAAAATTTGCTCTTGATTATTTCTCAATTGACAGTGCAATAGTTAGGGTTATGTTTTGTCTTCTATTTTGGAATCTTTCAAGCTGCATTATATTTAGGTTTGGTTTGATGTATTTTATTTTTAATTATTTTGTGCAAAAACCTCTTTTATTGATAAGTCTGCAGCTTGGTGTCCTTGTATTTCAGTGACAGATCAACAAGTTTAATACATGATCTATCAAGCTATATTTTAATCTGGAATCTGAATTTTCTGTAGTAATATCAGCTGGGATCATAAATATGTACATGTTCATACATATAATAATATATACATGTATCTCACCTTTGAAGGTGATATCACTTTGGTTTGGAACATTGCATTGGTGTGAACATAAGGACACTAACACTGGAACAGCCATATGTTTTTAATAGGTAGAGTCAGAGAGATGTGCAGCATGGAACCAAACCCTTCAGTCCAACTTGTCCATGCTGACCAGATATCCCATCCCATCTAGTCCCACCTGCCAGCACCTGGCCCATACCCCTTCAAACCCTTCCTATTCATAGCCCATCCAGATGCCTTTTAAATGTTGCAATTGTGCCAGCCTCCACCACTTCCTCTGACAGCTCATTCCATACATGTACCACACTCTGCATGAAAAAGTTGCCCCTTAGGTCTCTTTTATATCTTTCCCCTCTCACCCTAAACCTATGCCCTAAAGTTCTGGTCCCCCACCCCAATGAAAAGACTTTGCCTATTTATCCTATCCATGCCCCTCATAATTTTGTAAACCTCTATAAGGTCACCCCTCAGCCTTTGACGCTCCAGGGAAAACAGCCCCAGCCTGTTCAACATCTCCCTATAGCTCAAATCTTCCAACCCTGGCAACATACGAGTAAATCTTTTCTGAACCCTTTCAAATTTCACAGCATCTTCCTGATAGGAAGGAGACCAGAATTGCAGGCAATATTCCAACAGTGGTCTAACCAATGTCCTGTACAGCCGCAAGTCCTGTACTCAATACTCTAACCAATAAAGGAAAGCATACCAAACGCCTTCTTCACTATCATATCTACCTGAGACTCCACTTTCAAGGAGCTATGAACCTGCACTCCAAGGTCTCTTTGTTCAGCAACACTCCCTAGGACCTTACCATTAAGTGTATAGGTCCTGCTAAGATTTGCTTTCCCAAAATGCAGCACCTCACATTTATCTGAATTAAACTCCATCTGCCACTTCTCAGCCCATTGGCCCATCTGGTCAAGATCCTGTTGTAATCTGAGGTAACCTTCTTTGCTGTCCATTACACCTCCAATTTGGGTGTCACCTGCAAACTTACTAACTGTACCTCTTATGCTCATATCCAAATCATTTATATAAATGAGGAAAAGTAATAGACCCAGCACCGATCCTTGTGGCACTCCAGTCTGAAAAACAACTCTCTACCACCACCCTCTGTCTTCTACCTTTGAGCCAGTTATGTGCCCAGATGGCTAGTTCTCCCTGTATTACATGAGATCTAACCTTGCTAACCAGTCTCCCATGGGGGAACCTTGTCAAATGCCTTACTGAAGTCCATATAGATCACATCTACTGCTCTGCCATCATCAATCCTCTTTATTACGTCTTCAAAAAACTCAATCAAGATTGTGAGGCATGATTTCCCATGCACAAAGCCATGTTGACTATCCCTAATCAGTCCTTGCCTTTCCAAATACATGTACATCCTGTCAACAACTTGCCCACCGCCAACGTCAGGCTCACTGGTCTATCGTTCCCTGGCTTGTCCTTACCAATCTTCTTAAACAGTGGCACCACGTTAGCCAACCTCCAGTCTTCTGGCACCTCATTTGTAACTATCGATGATACAAATATCTCAGTAAGAGGCCCAGCAATCACTTCCCTAGCTCCCCACAGCGTTCGAGAGTTAGCCTGATCAGGTCCTGGGGATTTATCCACTTTTTATGTGTTTCAGACATCCAACACTTCCTCTTCTGTAATACGGACATTTTGCAAGATGTGACCATCTATTTCCCTAAATTCGTTCTCTTCCATGTCCTTTTCCATAGTAAATACTGATGCAAAATACTCACTTAGTATCTCCCCAATTTTCTGCTGCTCCATACAAAGACTGCCTTGCTGATTTTTGAGGAGCCCTATTCTCTCCCTAGTTACCCCTTTGTCCTTAATGTATTTGTAAAAACCCTTTGGATTTTCCTTAATTCTATTTGCCAAAGCTATCTCATGTCCCCTTTTTGCCCTCCTAATTTCCCTCTTAAGTATACTCTTACTGCCTTTATACACTTCTAAGGATTTACTCGAGCTATCCTGTCTATGCCTGACATATGCTTCCTTCTTTTTCTTAACCAAACCCTCAGTTTCTCTAGCCATCCAGCATTCCCTACACTACCAGCCTTTCCTTTCACCCTAACAGGAATATACTTTCTCTGGACTCTCATTATCTCATTTCTGAAGGCTTCCCATTTTCCAGCCGTCCCTTTGCATGCGAACATCTGCCTCCAATCAGCTTTTGAAAGATCTTGCCTAATACTGCCTTAGTTGGAGTCAACTGTCTTGTTAACTCACAGTTGACATAAAACAGATTAAAACTGACATTCAGAAAGTTGCAAGGCCTGTTCTGTAACTTTTAAAACTGGCTTCCTAGATGTAATCTCGGGTTTCTTGCCTGAATCTGGAGCTAATGATTTCATTCCGGATTACGACGCACTGTATTGACAAGAAGCTAAAACTGTGTCACATCTCTCAAACTGTGTCAGATGTGACCTAGATGTCGCCTAATGATTTGATTTACTCCATGTAGTTTCTGTACGAATTCTTATATTTCTATTTTTAGATAAGATTAGACTACTTACAGTGTGGAAACAGGCCCTTCGGCCCAACAAGTCCACACCGAAGTGCAACCCACCCAGACCCATTCCCCTACATTTACCCCTTCACCTAACACTACGGGCAATTTAGCATGGCCAATTCACCTAACCTGCACATTTTGGACAGTGGGAGGAAACCGGGGCACCCGGAGGAAACCCACACAGACACGAGGAGAATGTACAAACTCCACTCAGTCAGTCACCTGAGGTGGGAATTGAACCTGGGTCTCTGGAGCTGTGAGGCAGCAGTGCTAACCACTGTGCCAACGTGCTGCCTATAGCAGAAAGACCAGAACTGAATGCAGTATTCCAAAAATAGCCTCCTGTACAGCCTCAAAATGACCTCCTAATTCCTATACTCAATCCACTGATCAATAAAGGAAAGCATACCAAACGCTTTCTTCACTATCATCTCTACTTGTGACTCCAAGGAACTGTGAACCTACACTTCCTGGTCTCTTAGTTCAGGAACACTCCCCAGGACCTGACCATTAAGTGTATAAGTCCTGCCCTAATTTGCCTTTCCAAAATGCAACACTTCACATTTCTCTAAATTAAACTCCATCTGCCACTCCTCGGCCCATTGGCCCATCAAATCAATTCTAATTCATAGCGAACTCTTTCCTCTCTCATTCCAGAGAAGCTGAAAATCTCCATCCCACACATACCCCCTCCACTTTCACTTTGCTGAACCACTCCCCTGCTGTACCTCATCCTGAAGGGTCTGGATCATGCAGATGGACAGGCCCACACTCGGGAGATCTAATTGAAACATACAGAATACTGAACAGCCTGGTCTGAGTGGACATTGTGAAAATGTTTCCATTGGTAGGAGAGACTAGGACCAGAGGACACAGCCTTAGAATAAAGGGAAAACCTTTCAGAATGGAGGTAAGGAGAATCTTCTTCAGCCAGAGAGTGGTGAATCTGTGGAATTCACTGCCACAGATGGCTGTGGAGGCCAGGTCATTGATTACATTTAAGAGTGAGACAGATAGGTTCTTGAGTAACAAGGGTATCGACAGTTACGGGGAGAATGCAGGAGAATGGGGTTGAGAAACTTATCAGCCATGCTTGAATGGCGGAGCAGACCCAGTGGGCTGAATGGCCAAATTTCTGCTCCTCTGTCTTATGGTCTCTTGCTGCCCTGGACACAGAGGGTGAGAATTAGGAGCAGGAGTCGGCCATTTGGTCTTTCGAATTTGCACCAGCATTGAACACATCACTCTCTCCCCTCCCCTCTGTTCTCACTCTGCTCTAACTAATTCTCCTGAAGGTGTGGATTCAGGATCTTACAGGGGCAGAAAAGCAAAAATGTCAAGTCTGACATCTCACTGAATTTTGGATAACTTCACCTGAAAGTTAACACTGGGATACTGCTGAGAGCGAGCAGGTCTGATTTTGGGAAGCAAAAAGAGTGTTAATTCAGGGTGAACCTGCCATGCAGCTTCTTGAGGAACAACCAGACATGAAATGGTTAACGTTCCCAAGAAGGGGGGAGCAAAATGAGATGTCAAGGCATTAACACTGACACACTTCAGTCAAACTCTTCTGCTCCCAGTAAGGGCAAAACATCCTTGAAAGCTACTCTGAAAGTCCAGTCTTCACAACCACACTTCTGCTTTCACCAAAGACGATTAGGGTCATACAGCACGGAAACAGACCCTTCAGCCCAACTTGTTCGTGCCGACCAGATATCCTAAATTAATCTTGGTCTCATTTGCCTGCATGTGGCCCTCCCTCTAAACCCTTCCTATTCATATACCCATACAGATACCTTTTAAACATTGTCATTGTACCAGCCTCCACCACTTCCTCTGGCAGCTCATTCTTTACATGCCCCTCAGGTCCCTTGTAAATCATTCCCCTCTCACCTCAAACATATGCCCTCTAGTTTTGGACTCACATATCCTGGGGAAAAGGCCTTGGGTATTCACCCAATCCATGCCCCTTATGAACGTCCATCGGGTTACCCTCAACCTCTGATGATCCATCAGGTCACCCTTCAGCCCCTTATGCCCCTTATCCCTGTTGCTCAAACCCTCCAACTCTGGGTACAGCCTCGTAAATCATTTCCAACTCCTTTCAAAGTTTCACAACATCTTTCCTATAGCAAGGAGACCAGAACTGAATGCAGTATTCCAAAAGTGACCTAACCAATGTCCTGTACAGCTGCAACATAAGCTCCCAACTCCTATACTCAATGCTCTGACCAATAAAGGAAACCATACCAAACGCTGCCTTCACTATCCTATCTATCTGCGACACTGCTTTCAAGGAACTGTGAACCTGCACTCCAAGGTTTCTTTGTTCAACAACATTCCCCTTTACTGTGTCAGTCCTGCCTGGATTGCTTAACCAAAATGCAACTCCTCACATTTCTCTAACTTGAACCCATCTCCCACTCCTCGGCACTTCAGCACATCCGACCAATTCTATTTTATACCAAACTCTCTTTCCTCACTCATTCCCAAACAGCTGCAAATCTCCATCCCACATGCTCTCCCACCATTCTCACTTTGCTGAACCTCACCCCTGCTGTACCTCATCCTGAAGGGTCTGGTTCATGCTGATTAACAGACCCACACTCAGGGGACATCTAATTGAAACATACAGAATACTGTACAGCTAATTGAAATGTACTAGAGAGAGTGGGCGTTGGGAAGATGTTTCCATTGGTAGGAGAGACTAGGACCAGAGGACACAGCCTTAGAGTAAAGGGAAGACCTTTAGAATGGATTTGAAGAGAAATGTCTACAGCCAGAGAGTGGTGAATCTATGAATTCATTGCTACAGAAGGCTGTGGAGGACAAGTCACTGAGGATATTTAAGACTGAGATTGATCGGTTCTTGATATCAAGGGGATTGAGGGTTACGGCGAGAAAGTGGAAGAATGGGGCGTTGAGAAACTCATCAGTCATAATTAAATGGTGGAGCATAGCTGATGGGCAGAATGGCATAATTGCTGCTCCTATGTCCTATGGTCTGTTGATGTCCTGGACACAGAGTGTGAGAATTGGGAGGAGTAGGCCATTTGGTCTTTCGAGCCTGGACCAGCAGTGAACAGATCATAACTGGATATGAATCTACCTCCATCCAGGTGGAAAGGCTGAGACGTTTTCACCGGAAGAAAGTGAGGACTGCAGATGCTGGAGAACAGAGTTAAAAGTGTGGTGCTTATGCCCAAGGTTTTCCTGCTGCTCGGATGCTGCCTCACCTGCTGTGCTTTTCCAACATCACACTTATTTTCACTGGAGCACAGGAGATTGAGAGGTGACCTGATAGACATTTATAAAATCACGAGGGAGATAGATGAGTTGAAAGGCAGGTGTCCTTTCACTTGGGTGGGGGTTTCAAGATTAGGGAGCAAATTTTGAAGGTGAGAGAAGAAAGGCTTAAAAAGACATGAGGGGCATGATTTTTATTTTTACAGAGAGTGGTTTGTGTGTTGAGAGGAAGTGGTGGATGCAGGTACAGTTACAATGTTTAAAAGACATTTGGATAAGTACATGAATAGGAAAGATTCAGAGGGATATAAGCCAATCTAGGTGGGACTCGTTTAGCTTGAGAACATAGTCAGCATGGACTAGCTGGAACGAAGGGTCTGGTTCTGTGCTGTATGACTCTGTAACTGTTCTATACTGGTCTTAAAACCATTTTCTTGCCTTCCCATATAAACATCCATTTTTTTGTTGTCCAAAAATGAGATGAACTCAGTATTTGCAAGCATCATACTGGAATAACTGTTCCCAGTTTTAAAATTGATCCCCATGGTACATGCTATTGTTTTATATTAACCAGAATTGCATTATAAACTCAAAAATTATACCCTCCACTTACTGATAAAGAAAACCTACAGAAGTATTGTTCAACACAGTTTATAAGACTTTTTTGTTATGTCATGATTTTGGGCACTTTGAAATGCATTGTATTATGTTTAATGATGTTTTCTAAAGGTGGACTGACAGTTCAACAATGTGCAGTAATTCAAGTGAGAAAATGCATTAAGTGTGCAGTTGGTCAGGAGGTTTTGGCGAACAGATTTCTGTACGTTGGAAAAATGACTTTGGTCAGGGGTTAATACTACTTTGAGTTTTGTCGAAAGGGTTCACTCCATTGCATCAAAAATAGTTCTCCTTGATTGACAGCCTGTCAGGCATAATGCGATAGGAGAGTAAAAATGTGTCATGCAACCATGTGTCAAAAGTAGTGTGCTTGTGATGATGGTGATCAGTCTAATAGTCCCCTGTGGTGCATGCATCCTACACATATTCACAGATCCTACATCTGTGGCTGCAAGTCATGTTCAGTGTTTACAGCAACTATGCCTCCAGTGCTTTAGATACATTCCTAACTCTTGGCCAGTGAAGCTAAATTTCAGTGTCACTGAAAAATGTGTCAGTGCAGCTTAGATTTAAATTCAATGTCAATTTTCTATTCAAGGTTTTATGGTCTTTTTGTCATTTCGATTCAAATGCAGGCAGCAATTTGAACAACCTTAGTAAGATGGTGCTTACTTTGTCTGCATTTTCATGGCATTTTTGTAAGCTCCACTTCCTCTTGTCCTACAGCAGTGGCGTTGTTTGGTCAAAGGCCAGGTGCTATTCTAATAGGACCAAAGGAATGATTCACACAAGTGAGAAAATTTCAGATGAAACATTTCTCTTCTGCAGTTTCATCAGCACAGCCACAAAATGATGAAACTCAATTTACTGAGATAGGATTTTCCAATTCTCTTTTTTTTCATGTGAACTTTGGTGAGGCAGCTGTGATAAAGAGAGTCAAAGTTTGTAATGGCTACATTTCAGGGAACTTCTTTCCATGTTATGTTCTTGTGATAAGATGTGTCTGCAATCCACCCTGAGAATCGCATACTCATAAAGACTTTTTAAATTTGACTTATAATGTTTTTAGCAAGTGATTAAAAAAAATTAGCATGCCGAACAAAAGGAAAATAGTTTTCTTTCACTGAAAGTACATTGACCCCAAAATCTTTAGGATATGTTTCTAGCATTTAGTGCAATTGCCCTGGGGCTCAATCTGCAAGAGTTAGCAAGATCACTGGGAGAGCATTTAATCTGCTTGAGGCAAATGGACACAAACACCACACCTGCTCCCCTGTTACAACAACCTCCACCCCCCACCCCCTCAATTAACCTTGAAAATCAGGTATCTGCCTGCTATCAGGCAAATCTGGAAAGTGGTGGGTAGAACTCACACACAAAATAAATTTTAAAATTTGTTCATAGGATATGTTCACTGGCTAGGCCAGCGTTTATTGCACATGGGGCATTTAGGAAGGGACAACATTTGCTGACAGTCTGCAGTCATACGTAGACCAGACCAGACCAGGAAAGGATGGCAGATTTCCTTCCCTACAGGACATTAATGAAACAGGTTTTAAAACCTATCAACAGTTATTAGGTTAGTCAGTATATCATTCCACAATTTTATTGAATTCAAATTTCACTATCTGCCATGGTGAGTTTCAAATGTATGTCCCCAGTCTGGGGTGCTGGTCCACTAGTCCATTAACACTAGCACTATGAAACCACATCTTCTACTTTGATCCTTCAGAAAGGCAGATGGAATCTATGAAATTTTATTCCATGATGTGGAGGTGTTGGTTTTTGACTGGGGTGGATAAAGTCAGGAGTCACATGGCACCAGGTCCAACAGGTTTATTTGAAATCACAAGCTTTCACAGCGCTGCTCCTTCGTCTGCTGCTCCTTATTGTATGAAGCTGCATGTGTCAGGAAAGAGGCCCTGATGTCTTCTGTTAGATTCTATCAATCTGCTTTTTGAATTGTGACCAGATTTGCAAAGTCTCTGTGTCCAAAGAGTAATGGCATTGGATAATGTTACAGCAAGAATGGGATCTTTGGCAGGCAAGAGGTAAATTGCAATGCAAATGAAATGATTTAAAGGCAGCATAACAATGTAGGAAGGAATATTCATGGTGAAGACAGTATCTGGAATTAAGTCTTCTCCAACAGAACTTCAGTCGCACTGAAGAACTACTTCAGAAGAAGCTTTTTCATCTTGCTCTGTTATTGCTGTCATCTCTTGCTGCTGTTCACTGCCTCTCTCTCTGTGGGTGCTTCATGTTTCAGCAGTGAAATTATGAGTGGCTAAGCCAGATTGAACAATGTCCTCAATCTCCCTCGATGGCTGACTATCTTTTTCCAAATTGGGGTATTTGATGGCTATTTCATTCTGATCATTTTACTGTGTTTACACAACTGCAAAAGGGTTAAAATAAGACAAAGAACTGTGGGTGTGGTAAATTTGAATCAAAAGTCAAAAGTGCTAGAGAAACTCAGTAGGTCTAGCAGCATCTGCAGAGAGAAAAACAGAATTGACATTTTGAGTCCAGTGACTCATCATGACTTAACTGTTTCTCTCTCTACACATGCTACTTTTCTCCATCAATTTCTGTTTTTATTGCAGTAAATGTTATATTGAACTTTTCTGTTCAGCTATTTAATCTTGGGTTTCTGTTTCTTTGCCCAAGGTGTGATATTTCCTTTTTACTCTTTCATGGGATGTGGACATTACTGACTAACCCACTATTTGTTGCCCACCCCTAATTGCAATGGTGAGTTACTTTCTTGAATTTCCACAGTATGTGTGATGTAGTATATATTATTCGAAAGGGAGTTCCAGGATTTTGAACCAGCAACAATGAAGGAACAATGACTTTGTTTCTCGTCAGGTTAGTGAGTGGCTTTGAAGAGAACATGTGCTGTTCTCCTGGAGGTTGTGAGTTTAGATATCCCTGCTGTTCATCTTGTGTGTGTGGTGATACTATGATTTCAAAAAGTGTATTTTGCGCAAAGCTACTTGAATCCATTGGAGTAAACAGCTTGTGAGGCCTGGATTTTTATTTAAGTTGAAACATTAGAAGCAGGCCTGAATAGGTGGAGTCAAGCTCCCCCAGAGCCAAGACATTTAGTTTTAGATTATCAGTAGCAGTTGCTGGGATCGCGAGGCTGTAGTCCATCTCTCCTTGCTACTCTCTTTCCCAGAATTTTCTTTTGATGTTTTCCCTCCTAGAATAGAGATTTGAATGATTCACAATTTATTTTACTGAATTTGCCTTTGCCAAGGGTGTGCTTATGGGATGCTATTATATTGAAACAGTTGATGTTTAGTTGTTAACCTTACTCTGTTAAGTTTTCCAATAGAGTTAAGTTATTCCAATTCGTCTTTCTTTTGTTGTATTTTATTTATAGTGTTTAAATAAAATGTGTTATGTTTCAAGACAAGGTAGTTTGATCAAGCAAGTTGCATCCTCAATGCAACTCCTGGCACTTGCTTTTAAAATAAGAAATGGTTAGGGTCTTGGCTATCTTCTTAATATATTTTGGGTGGGGGGCGATGGAGATGTCGGGTGTTGGTCTGGGATTGCTTGAATCTAAACGCCTCATGCTAAGAAACTGACATCCACCTTTACCATCTGTGAAAGTCATCAGAGCAATGGAATGACTTTTCTTGTGATTCAGGAACCTACAGTTATTGCGTCCAGGACAATATAGGAAATATGGGCACAATTGAAGGCTCAATTAAAGCAGTGTAGAAATCTCTCAGGTCAATGCTGGTTGTCTACAAGGAAAATATATTAGCTTCAGCAGCCATCAATAGATTGATCTCTGCACCACAGATTGATCCATGCTGCCGATGTTGGCTGCAGTATTCTGGAGTGAGCTTCAACCCTTCAGGTTTGAGTGTTATGATGACCTTGACATTGTTGTTTCTGCCCTTGGGGTTGTCAGTAGGCCATGGAATGTGGTAATAAACTGTTCCTGGTGAATCATGTTCTGTACAAGCCACTTTTACCTAGAAATGAGTGACTCCAATTGCTTCCCCCATTTTCTATCCAGCCACTGAAATTACCAAAAAGGAAAATACCATCACTCAAATCTTCCAGTATCTGTGATATCTGAGATTGGATGCAAGTCTCCCTTACCTGACCAACCCCTGACACGATCTCACTACCTGACCAGAATGAACAGCCTCCTTCCCTGATCTGACTGACTATGCCCTGACCTAATAGTCCCCTCAACTTGACCTGAATAACCCTGCACCCTACTAACCTCGCTTAGCCCAACTATCTTTTCTCCTATCCAATTGCCACTCTCACTGCCACCCATCCACTGACTGAGAAAGACTTGAAACCTTCACATGAGCAGTTGGGAGAGAACGTATCCAGAGTGAGACACAGTCAGAGGGAATGTGTGCTTCTGGGAATTCTGAGCGCAATGGGAATTTGGTGCAGAGATGAAGATGTATTTTTGTTTTTATTTTTGTGGTTCATAGTTTGTAAGGAATCTATTTACAATAATGAGAACCAGGGAATAAGGGCCGAAGAGTAATTGAAGGTTTAATTCAAAGGGATAAGTCATGGCAGGGAAGCTCAAAGCGTTGGTGTGTTCTTCCTGCTCAATGTGACAAGTCAGGCACAGTTCCATTGGCAGCACAACCAGTAAGTATGCAGGAAGTGTCTCCAAATGCAGCTCCTGGAAACCCAGGTTTTGGAGCTGGATTGGTGGCTGGGGATTCTATGGAGCATCTGTGAGGTAGAGACTGTTGTGGATAGTGTGTATAGGAAGAGGCATAGTTTGCACATGCACAAGGGTGGAGATACTGAGGACTGCAGATGCTGGAAAGTCAGAGTCGATAAAGGGTGGACTGGTCCTGATGAAAGGTTCCAACTTGAAACGTCGACTCCCCTGCTCCTTTGATGCTGCTTGACCCGCTTTCAAGGTGACCACTAGGCAGGATTCTACAGTAGCTATTCCCCTGTAAAACACATTTACCACTTGGGATGTTATGGACGGGAAAAGCAACAACAACCAAGTTTGTTATGCTATGGGGTTAGCTCTACTGCACAGGGGAGGAGTAAAAGGTGTGGGAATGTGACAATTACAGAGCATTCGACTGTAAGGGGAATAGACAGATGATTCTGTGCCTCAGACAGGACTCCAGGATGGTACATCACTTCCTTGCTGCTCAAGGATGACTTAGAGTGGCTACAGTACATACTGGAGAGTGAGGGTGTAGAAACAACATTGGTTTAAAATGGGATGAGGTCCTAAAAGCATAATATAGGGAGTTAGGATGTAAGGTGAAAAATAGAACATCAAACTGGAGAGGTTATACCTGGGCAACAGCTGACTCACGTCTGAAGGCAGTGTTTGTTAGAGTGTTTGGGGAGGCTTTAAACTAAAATGGTAATGGTAACCTATGTAAGGCCTCAGAAGAAGGGGAATCAAGGACAAGAACAAAGACAAGAGGGGACGAAGAGGAGTGATAGGCAAAGAAATCAAGGGCCAGGATTAAACAAGGACACAATGAAAAATAGTGGGACAAGTAATGTTAATACGACGAGCCTTAAGGCATTGTGCTTTAATACATGAAGTATTCACAATAATGCGGATGAATTAATCTCTCAAATAAATTAAAACAGGCATGACATAATGGGATTACGGAGACATGGCTGCAGGGTGACCAGGGATGGGAACTTAATAGCCAGAGTTATTCAGTATTTAAGCAGGACAGACAAAAAGGAAAAAAGGGGTGGAGTTGCCTTGCTGATCGAAGAGGAAATTAATGCAAAGGGCAAAAATCACTAAATGGAGATGTATTTAAACTTCCAAACTGTAAGGGGTGATGTTGGGAATGGCATTGAACAGAAAATTAGAGACACTTACAATAAAGAAACATTACTCTCGTGATGGAGAGGGATAAGTGTGTACTACAGGGCAAGAGTTATAGCTGGGGTCAGGGAAATTATGATGCGGTGAGGTATGACTTAGGATGTGTGGCTTGGAAAAGTAGACTCCAAGGCAAGAGTGTAAATGATATGTGGAGCTTGTTCAAGGAGCAACTGTTGAGTGTCCTTGATAATTATGTACCTGTCAGGCAGGGAGGAAAGGGTCGTGCGAGGGAGCCGTGGTTTAATAAGGAATTGGAATCCCTTGTTAAATGGAAGAGGGCGGCCTATCTCAAGATGAGACGTGAAGGTTCAATTGTGGCGATTGAGAGGTATAGGGTAGCCAGGAAGGACCTGAAGAGAGAGCTAAGAGCAGCAAGGAGGGGACATGAAAGGTCCTTAGTCGGTAGGATTAGGGAAAACCCTAAGGCTTTCTATAGGTATGTTAGGAATAAAAGAATGACTAGGGTAGGAATAGGTCCAGTCAAGGATAGTAGTGGGAAGTTGCGTGTGGAGGCGGAAGAGATTGGGGAGACACTGAATGAATACTTTTCTTCAGTATTCACTCAGGAACAGGGCATTGTCGTCGATGTGAATACTGAGTCACAAATAAGTAGAATGGATGGCTTTGAGCTATGTAGAGAAGAGGTGTTGGAAATCCTGGAAAAGGTGAAAATAGATAAGTCCCCTGGGTCTGATGGCATTTATCCTAGGATTCTCTGGGAAGCAAGGGAGGAGATTGCAGAGCCATTGGCCTTGATTTTTATGTCCTCTTTGTCTACAGGAGTAGTGCCAGAAGACTGGAGGATAGCAAATGTGGTTCCCTTGTTCAAAAAGGGGAGTAGGGATAACCCTAGTAACTATAGGCCGGTGAGTCTCACTTCTGTTGTGGGCAAAGTCTTAGAGAGAATTGTAAGGGATAGGATTTATGCACATCTGGATAGGAATAATGTGATCAAGGATAGTCAGCATGGTTTTGTGAAGGGCAGGTCGTGCCTCACAAACCTTATTGAATTCTTTGAAAAGGTGACGAAGGAGGTTGATGAGGGGAAAGCGGTAGATGTGATATATATGGATTTTAGTAAGGCGTTTGATAAGGTTCCCCATGGTAGGCTACTGCAGAAAATACGGAGATATGGCATTGAGGGTGAGTTGAAGGTTTAGATTAGGAATTGGCTGGATGGAAGAAGACAGAGGGTAGTAGTTGATGGCAAAGTTTCTTCATGGAGTGCCGTCACTAGCGGTGTTCCGCAAGGATCTGTTTTGGGACCATTGCTGTTTGTCATTTTTATAAATGACCTGGAAGAGGGGTTAGAAGGTTGGGTGAGCAAGTTTGCGAATGATACGAAAGTCGGAGGAGTTGATGACAGTGAGGAAGGATGTGGCAGGTTATAGCAGGATATAGAGAAGCTGCAGAGCTGGGCAGAAAGGTGGCAAATGGAATTCAATGTAGCTAAGTGTGAGGTGATTCACTTTGGGAAGAATAACAAAAAGATGGGGTACTGGGCTAATGGTCGGATACTTGGTAGTGTGGATGAGCAGAGGGATCTTGGTGTCCATGTACACAGATCTCTGAAAGTTGCCACCCAGGTAAATAGTGCGGTGAGGAAGGCATATGGCGTACTGGCTTTTATTGGTAGAGGAATTGAGTTCCGGAGTCCTGAGGTCATGATGCAGTTGTATAAGACTCTGGTGCGGCCGCATCTGGAATATTGTGTGCAGTTTTGGTCGCCATACTATAGGAAGGATGTGGAGGCACTGGAACGGGTGCAGAGGAGGTTTACCAGGATGTTGCCTGGTATGGTAGAAAGATCGTATGAGGAATGGCTGAGGCACTTGGGGTTGTTTTCATTGGAGAAAAGAAGGTTTAGGGGTGACTTGATAGAGGTGTACAAGATGATTAGGGGTTTAGATAGGGTCGACAGTGAGAATCTTTTTTCACGTATGGAGTCAGCTATTACAAGGGGGCATAGCTTTAAATTAAGGGGGGGTAGGTATAGGACAGATGTTAGGGGTAGGTTCTTCACTCAGCGAGTTGTAAGTTCATGGAATGCCCTGCCAGTAGCAGTGGTGGACTCTCCCTCTTTATGGGCATTTAAGCGGGCATTGGATAGGTATATGGAGGATAGTGGGTTAGTATAGGTTAGGTGGGCTTGGATCGACGCAACATCGAGGGCCAAAGGGCCTGTACTGCGCTGTATTGTTCTATATTCTATGTTCTATTAGTAATTATGGGTGAATTTACTAGAGTCATAGCTGTAAATAGATTGGCAAATCAAATTAGCAACAATACCAGAGAGGAGGAATTCCTTGAGTGTACACAGAATGGTTTTCTGGACTAATATGTTGGGGAACCATCTACAGAACAGGCCCCCCACCATGGACTGCGTGTTGTGTAATGAGAAAGGAATAATTGGCAATCTCAATTGGCCAGTGGGGGATCCTGGGGGATCAGTGACTATAATAGAAATCCTCATCAAGATGGAGAGTGATGTAGTTGATTCTGAGACTAGGGCCCTGAGCTAAATAAAATAAACTGTAATGATGTGAGGCTCGAGTTGACTATGATAAATTGGGAGACGTTACTTGAAGGGTTTATGGTGGAAAGGCAATGGCAAACATTCAAAGAACACATGGGTAAACTGCAACAATCGTTCATTCCCGTCTGGTTCAAAAATAAAACTGGAAAGGTCACCAAGTCAAGGCTTACAAGGGAAATTAAAAATAGTATCCTATCCAAGGAGGTGTATAAATTGGCCAGAAAAAACCAGCAGACCTGAGAAATAGGAGCAGTTTAGAATTCAGCAAAAGAGAGCAAAAGGTTTGAGTAAGAAAGGGGAAAATAGAATATGAGAGTACGTTAGCAGAGAATTTAAAAACTGACTGTACTAGTTTCTATAGATACGTGAAGAGATAATGATCAGTGAAGACAAATGTAGATCTCTCAGTCAGAAATAGGGGAAATTTATAATGGTGAACAAAGAAATGGCTGACCAATTATTTGTGTTCACAAAGGAGGACACAAATAACACACCGAAAATGTTAGTGAGGGTGGACCTGAAGGAAATCAGGATTTGTAAGGAAACGTGTTGGGGAAATTAATGGGATGGATGGTAGATAAATCCCCAGGACCTGATAAATCTACATTCCACAGTACTTATGGAAGAAGCCCTAGAAATAATGGATGCATTGGTGTTTATTGTCAAAGATTCTGTAGACTTTGGAACAGTTCCTAAAGATTGGATAGTAGCTAGTGGAACTCCCCTATCTAAAAAGGGAGGCAGAGAGAAAACCAGTCAGCCTAATGTCCGTAGTAGGGTAATTGCTAGAGTCCATTAGAAAAGGGTTGATGCCTGAGCATTGTAAATAATGGAAGGATCAGATAGAGTCAGCATGGATTTACAAAAGGGAAATCATGTTTGACAAATCTCGTGGAATTCTTTGCAGATGTAATTAATAGAGTTGATAAAGGGGAATCCAGTGGATTATTTGGACTTTCAAAAGGCTTTCAACAAAGTCCCACAGAAGGCATTGATATGTAAAATTAACATGGGGGCAAAGATTGGGGGTACATGGATAGAAAACTGGCTGGCAGATTGGAACAAAGAATAAAGGGGTCTTTTCCAAATGGTAGGTAGTGATTACTACAGAGATCGGTGCCAACATGATATATATTAAGATTTAGATGAGGGAACTAAATGAAATATCTCCAAATTTGCAGATGCCACAAAGCTGTGTGGGAGGGTGAGCTGTGTGGAGGATGCAGAGATGCTTCAGTGTAATTTGGACAGACTGAGTATGTTGGCAAATGCAGTAAAATGTGAACAAATGTGAGGTTATTCACTTAGGTAGCAAAAACAGAGATGTGGATTATTATTTGAATGACTATAAATTGAGAAGAGAATGCGAAATGAAACATGGGTGCCAATAATCACTGAAAGTAAGCATACAAGTGCAGCAGGCAATAAAGAAGGCAAACTGTACGTTGGCTTTCATAGTGAGAGGATTTGAGTATTGGAGCAGGGATAAATTGCTACAACTGTACAGGGTTTGGTGAGAATGCATCTGGAATATTGTGTGCAGTTTGGTCTCCTTAACTGACAAAGGATGCTCTTCCTTTGGAAGGAGTGTAGTAAAGGTTTCCCAGACTGGAATGCAATGAGGAGATGTTGAAACAGTTAGCTGGGGTTTGCTAGCAACTATACATACATAAATATATATATAGTGTATATGTAGAGCAAAATATGAGGGGATCTCATAGAAACCTATAAAGGTCTAAAACAGGACTAGATAGAACAGATGCAGGAGGAATGGTATTCCTGATAATGGGGGAGTCACCATGTAAGGATATGGGGTAGGCCATTTAGGACAACTAGCGCAGGACTTAGAGAGTTAATGGTAGGTCCCTGGGGAGAGTGCCAAAGAGATCCCAAAGGTGTAAGGTGTATTGTTCCTTGGAAGTGGAGTCACAGGTAGGCAGGATGATGAAGTTGACTTTTGGCACGCTTGCCTTCATTGGTCAGTGCATTGAGTATAGGAGTTGAAATTTCATGTTTCAGCTGTACAGGTGTGTTTCCATGTGGTATAACTCTGGCTCTATGACATTGATGAGGCCACTTTTGGAACACTGCGTAAAATTCTTGTCACCTATAGGATGGACATTGTTATATTTGAGAGGGTGCAAGAAAAGATTTACAAAGATGTTGCTGGGACTGGAAGATTTAGGAGAGGTTGAATAGGCCAGGACTACTACTTTGGATCATCAGAGACTGAAGGGTGAACTTATAAAGATTTATAAAATCGTGAGGGACATGGATAGGGTAAATAGTTTCCGAGGGTGGGGAGTCCAAAACTAGAGGATGTAGGTTTAAGGTGGGAGGGGGAAGATTTATTAAGGATCTGAGGGTAGAATGAGCTGCCAGAGGAAGTGGTGAGGGTTTAGAGGGATATGGGCCAAGTGCTGGCAAATGGGACCAGGACAGATTGGGATGTCTGGTTGGCAAAGATGAGTTGGACTGAAAGGTATGTTTCTGTGCTGTATGACTCTATGACTGAGTTGAGGAGAAATGTCTTTACCCAGAGAGTGGTGAGCCTGTCGAAGTCACCAGGAGTCTAGGCCAAACATGTTAGGATTTCAAGAAGGAGTTGGATATGGTACTTGGGGCAAAAAGGATCAAAGGATACGGAGAAAAGCGGGAACTGAGTATTGAGTTGCTTGGTTCAATGAAATCCATCTTTTTTTTTAAACATATTGCGACTTAGCCTCCACCTTCCTATGTGACTAAGAATTCTACATGTACACTACCCTCTGAGTGAAGACATTTCTCCTCATATCTATTCTCTCGCCAACTTTGAGACCATCATTCCTGGTTTTGCCTCCACCCCAGCTCTGCCAGTCTGTCAGAATTTTAATGAGATCTCTCATTTTTCTAAAGTGAATACAGGCCCAGTCAATTCAATCTCTCCTCATATGACAAACCTACTGTTCCAGAGAACATTATGATGAAACTTTGCTGAATTCCATCTATGGCAAGTGTTCTTAAGTCAGGAGTCCAAAACTGGGCACAATTCTGTGGGTAGAGTCTCACCAAAGTCCTTTAGAGTTGCAGCAAGACATCCAAGGCTCCTGTACTCAGATTCCCTTGTGATAAAAAGCCAACAAATCATTTACCTTTCTAACTGCTTGCTGTATCTGCTCACTTGCTTTCAGTGACTAGTGTACAAGAACGCCCAGGTGTTTCCTACCGCCTCTGTGATATATTTGCCGAATCACAAAACTTGCCTAATCCATTGAAACCACTTTAGTTCTTCCTCATCCACTCACAATTCTTCCTAAGATTGTCCTAATTTGTAAATTGGGAAATATAGAAGCTCATATCATGAAATATGCCTGTATCCTCTCTTCACTTGTTGTTTCTTGATCTCATTGTCTTCCTCTTAAAAGCCTGCACCGACCTCTGCTACATCTCAAAGGTTTTTTCTTATGGGGGTAAAATCAACCTGTATAAAGATCAGATTAGATTAGATTCCCTACAGTGTGGAAACAGGCCCTTCAGCCCAACAAGTCCACACCAACCCTCTGAAGAGTAACCCACCCAGACCCATTTCCCTCTGACTAATGCACCTAACACTATGGGCAATTTAGCATGGCCAATTCACCTGATCCGCACATCTTTGGACTGTGGGAGGAAACCGGAGCACCCGGAGGAAACCCACGCAGACACGGGGAGAATGTGCAAACTCCACACAGTCAGTCACCTGAGGCTGGAATCGAACCTGGGACCCTGGTGCTGTGAGGCAGTAGTACTAACCACTAACTTTTCTGGATTTTAGCTGAGAAAAGAAATAGCAAATACCAGTTGTAACAAAGTACTTTGAGTCTCTTGTACCCCATGCTTGAGTACGTGACGATAAAACCTAAACCTAAAATGTAAACATCAAAAGGCCTTTCCTCTGTTGACTACGATCTGACACACTTGGTGAAATTAAAGTAGAGACTCTAAAGATCCCACAACATTGCTTCATTGAACACAAATACAACAATTTTAATTTGAGAAAAAATACAAAATGAAACCATGTACAATATATGTACAAACTCTTTTTGTACAAGACAAAATATTATCACCAGATATCATATATGACAGAGCCAGGTAGATCGGGTCTGAGCACCATCATATTATCTCCTCTAATTACTAAGCGGAAAACAAATGCAAACCGAAAACAAAAGTTAAGAGAAAAAGATCACTCCCTGTAAGAATTCTCCATCTTCAAGATTGATGATGAAGAGGTGACAGCAAAGAGAACAACATGGAGTGAGGAAACAAAAACTAACAGAAATAAAAGTGCATAAATGTAGAATGGAAAACATGCTAAAATATTGAAAATGTGCATTTTTCAGTAAGAATAGTAAAGTTAGTTTTTTTTATTGTTGTTACGTAGTCATCCACTGAATTCCCAGACTCTGGCATCATGAAAGAGTCGAACTGAATGGAAGGTGCTGAAGCGCAAATCCTGAAAACAGACTAGTAAGTTCTCCTTGTTAACAATCCAATTAATATTGATATATTTTATTCACAATTGTTTCACTCTACTTCCTACAAAATTTAACAACAAAGTAATCACAATTCAAAAATCACTCCAGAACATAGTGTTGTTGGGTAGCGATATGGATGTGTTCAGTGCTGCAGCTGGAGAACAGACATTAAAGCTGAGATAGTTTTAGCTAAAGTTAGAGTCTATAACTGATGGAGCTGACACAGCAGGGCATGCAGAAACAATAGGGTTGCCTGCCATTGTATCTTTTCCTGACGTGAGTTTGCAGTAGGCCCGGTCCACCTTTCTTTCTGTTTTGCTTGTTTCCATCCCCTCTGACCTCATGATACTGGACAAGATGGCTTTCGATACTACAAGGGAGGTGGGGGTAACACCAGGAACCACAACTGAACTCCTTGAATCAATAAGAGCTGCTTGAAACTCTGTGTGTGTGTGTGTGCAGGCTTGCTTCAGACAACTCTGCATTAATATTTCCTACCTTGCTGAGTTAACATTGTCTCTTTATCCTCCCAGGATTGACTGCAAAGTAAGATCTACTATCTCTCTGATATGTGTTAACTACTTTGAAGTATATCAAAATTTTTCTTTTAAAACAAGCTTAAGAATGGAGAGGATGAACAGTGTTAGGAAAGAAAAGCTCTTGGCTTGCAGTGTTCTCGGTCCCAGAAGACCTTGTAAGGTTTACTTTCATCTACACAGAGAAAACAAATCAGAACAGAATCATGAAAAGATGATGATGCTGTAATGTGGAACAATCTTTAATACAGGATTTGGTCTACGCCCTATCTTAATACAAGGATAGATAACAGCATATATTCTGGTAGCGCTAACATGCTAGTTATCAGGCAACATTGGAAGCCTCATTTGCCGCAGCTAGAAGTGTACTTTTTTTTAAACTGTTTTTGTTGAGGGATTGGGTGCATTGAACTAATATTTTTGTGACCTTCATCCTCCACAGGGGAAACAAAAGAGGAACAAAATAAGAGTCTGGTCACAAACAGAAGGTAAGCGAAGCTACAAAATTGAAGATGGCAGATATTGCATTTATAAAATAATACATTTTTAAACATAAATGGCCATAATATTCAGTCTGTGTCGATTGTCTTCAAGTCATCAGCAAAATAATCCAATAAAACCTGTGATTTCATGCTGGACAAGCAGATAACTTTCAAGGGCAGACTATTATTTCTTGGTGGTGTAGAGTCCATGATCCTTCACCTGTCTGTGATAGAACACAAAGATCAATGGAGCGTCAAAGCCAGCATCCTGTCAAAGGCGCTTTACAACGTCTCTTCTTCAGACCGAAGTTCACACAGGCATCAACATTCATCTTCTACCTCTCTGATGGGTGGGATCAAACTGCTGGTTGATTTGTACTGATTGATTTGATTAGCCATGTGAGTGCTCATTGGTTTGATCTGAATGTTCCTAGGGAAGGTGTTATCAGGTTCATCTGTAAACCATTTCTTTTCTGGAAACAGCAGGAGGGACCCAGAGAAGAGAGAGAGAGAAAGAGAGAAACAAACATTGTGGTTAGTCTTGTGGGCTGGAAAAAAAATTGTTAATGCTGTTGCATGTTTGACAGATTGTAAAATTGGAATTCATGACATGTTACCTCCTCCACTGTGGTTCTGACTGATTAAGTGGTTTAAATTATTCCATGTGACAGAATGATAAAGTTACAATCTGTTCTGACATGATCTACAGGTTGCCAGCATTCTGCAGTGTCCATCCACATTCATCTTCACGTCAAACAGACATTTTTTTTGTAGTTGTAATTCAATGGAACTTTTAAAGTAATCAGAACACCTGAATTATTGATAGGGTTTTTATGTGGAGGGTTCCCAGTGGACTAGAGTTAGAGAGACAGAGGGAAAAAAAACAGTTTTTTTTCTAGGATTAGAATGCAGTCTCCCCTAAACTAGTTCAATTGCTTTGAAACTACAAGAATATGACTCAGAGGGATTGTAAATGTAAAATAAAATCAAAGCAACAAAAGGATGACTACATTTCATTTTGACAGCTTTTGCAAAAACCAATAAAAGTATGATGTCTTGTTTGATATTGTGAGATCATTCAATTTTACAGGCAAATTTCTTTTCTGCTCATTTTACTCCTTCGTGCCTCTACGTGCCCTCTGTTACTAGGCCTAATGTATGGATTTAGATACTTCCCCAGACCCACTGTCAGGGCTGTGCCATATTTTGTTCATCTATTATGCCGTCCAAGCTAGTGAATGAGACAGTTTTGTCTGAGTGTAGTGCTGGAAATGCACAGCAGTCAGGCAGCATCCGAGGCTGTGCTTTTCTAGCACCACACTCTTTGACTCTGATCTCCAGTATGTGCAGTCCGCACTTTCTCCCAGTTTGTGTCTATGTCAGCTTTTATCCCACCTCAGAGATCGAATACTTAACTATTCCACAATCTGTCATTTGCTACTTGAGTTAATAGCATGGTTGAATTCTAATGAGATTCAATCCATTGAAGCAAGAAAGTTGAAGTGACAAGCCACTTGGTTGCATGACATCCTGGCCAAGCATTCAACCATTTGCGTTCCTAGATGATTGTGCACAGACATTTGTAAAACATCCAAGCCGTTCACACATTGAGAATGTTATTCTTGCAGCACTAAACCTTCAGACTGGTGTCAACAAACAGCTAGTGGAACTCTGAAACTCCCTAGCTATCTTTAACCTCGTTCACCCAGCAAGAACAAGGCAACTTAGAGTCAGAATTCTGTTCCATTTGTTCCCAGATATTTCACTTCTGATCATTGCTGCATTAACCGGCTGTTACCAAACTCATTTCAAATCAGTTGAAAATGCAAGTTGATAGATCTATAGATATGTTTAGTTGACCAGTGCAGACATGTTGTGATGCAATGTCTGAGGCAGGTGGAACTTATCCCTACCTCAGAAGATCCGGGTTCACTACCACTGTATCACGAAAACCCATTTCTCTCATAATTCTTCCATGTCCAGTGATATTATTACACACACTCCACATGATGTGGAGATGCTGATGTTGGATTGGGGTGGATAGAGTCCGAAGTCACGTAACACCAAATTATAATCAGACAGGCTTATTTAAGATCACAAGTTTTCAGAGTCCTACTCCTTCATCAGGTGAAGTGAATTTTAACCCAGGCCCCTGTCTCAGAGGTAGGGTCACTACCACAGCATCACAAGACCGCCCAGAACTTGTTTCATAATAGGACCAAATATATGCTCAATAACCAATGGGGAGAGTTAAATGATGGTGTTAAACCATTACTGGACTTGAATTCAACCTGTTACTTAAAACGACCCCATGCTTATTTAACAACAATGCCGTCAAACCAACTCTTGAACATCTCTTGCATAAGACACATAATGTGTAATCTTGTGATAGAACTCTCAGCTCTCAGGATTCCTTATCCTACAGGTAATTTGAGAGATAGTTAAAGCCCAAAGGAGGAACTGGGAGGCCATATTCTATGAATGGAGTGTGTTAGTTGCACACACAAGATTAGAAGATGATGATCTTGTCTCTAGTGTCATCTCCTTCCCTGATATGATGACAGCAAGGAGAATTTAGAAATTCTTTTGTCACATATTTTCAGATGCAATACTATTGTTTTTGTCAAACTGCTCTAACCTGGTGGAAATTAGTTTAAGTTTGAAAAAGGCAGAGCAACTCATGATTTCTGCACCAAACCGCTTAGTTATTTTATAGAAACAAACTTCACTTTTGATGCAGGAGTCAGTCATGCTACTGCACATAGTGAACAGTTTGGCATGTATTATCCCATTTCATACAGGTACAGTGGCAAATATATTTTGTCTTTTAAAGTATATCCTATAACAGCTTGCCATGTTAGAGCCAGAATCAGTTACATTTAAAACTGATGAGTTTATCCATTTAGCACTCGACATTGGATGTTGAGCTAAGCAGGGTTTGGTTGGACTGTCATATTGTGAAAATCTGACAAGTGTGATCAACCTTCACTTCAACCTGAAGTAGACAGCTTCCCTTGAAGCCCTTTATTTTTGCTAGGACAGTTGACGATAACATGGCCATGTATATGTGTACTTTTGAGAGAATTAAAGTGATTAAATAAAGCAATTTCTTTCACGAATCCAAATCCTATAAAAGATTACATTTCCCAAAGATAACACTGTCATAAAGTGACTTTTTTATTTGTCTTGGAGCAAGACACACTTTCTTGGCTGGTACAGATTGTCAATGGTTGTTGTGGAATTGATGTCAATAGTTACATACAGATTTAATCAATACCCTGTCATTTTCACAAAGTCGGAAAGCACTGGTGGGTTGGTGGTGCGATGTAAACTAAAACATTTACCACCACGTTATTTCTCTTTATCGATTATCAGCCTCCGGGGAATCTTAATAGGTGTTTTGTCAGAAGCTTAGAAGATTGAGTAAGCACATGATCTATGTATTTAATATGCTAAGAGGAAAAGTATCCTTAGATGTACACTGTGACTATCTTCATTGAATTTAAGGGATTACAAGGAATTCTTTACTCCACCGCTGACCCCTGCCCTTCACCAGAATGGTGCTATAGGCTTCAGGAAAAAATATCGGCTCAGGCTGAGGCAGCTAATCTCTTTTTAAGAAAATTTCCTGGATAAGTAACTGTTTGGAGAAGATTAATGGCTGTAGGTATAGGTTGTGAAATGATCTTATCCTCCCTAGGCCACCTCTTTTCTTTATTATATTGTAAAGCACAGTGCAAGTAGACGAAAAACACAGGATTGAAGGTTTATGGATGGAGGTATACTCATCAAAATATAAATTGAAATACAGGTTGAAAACTTCTGCTACCTGACTTGTATGATTTTTTGTTGTTGTTGTTTCCCCAAATGGCTGTGTTGTTTCAGAGCAATATGGTACGACATCAACATTCTGGGCAAGTAGTACTGATGAACGTGACCTGACTGAGCTGCTAAGCCTGTTCCTGTAATTGGTAAAGAGATGGAATCTGTGGAAGTGAGTGGATTTCTATTGCATATGTGGGGCTATCAGGCTTTCAGCCTGTTTAGTTCAGTGAGGCAACAAAAACAGGCAAAAACGTTGCTCGAATTTTGCTGTCGACATCTGTTTGGAAATCTACTCTTTCGACTTACAGTGGGCCAACAGTGTTAGCACTACTGGTGTAAAACACAGGGTACAGAAGGCAGATGGACAGATAGTCTGCCATGAATTGAAATTGCAAATATGGGTTTTATGTTTGTGTAGCTGCTGACAACCAATTTGCACACATTTTGTATGGGCATTTAGGTGCGTTTTGTGGAACTGGTAAAAAAAACATTAGTTTAATTACTTATTTTGTACCACGCACAGACATCAGCAAGCGGGACTAAGAAGAGGTTTGATTCCCAGGACAGGTGGTGAGAGGCTGGAAGCTTAAGACCTGACAGTTCAATAGTTCCGACATTATTACTTCAGAAAATATTTCCAAAGATCTCAAACTACACAACAAGTACTGTGCAAAATTAC
Organism: Chiloscyllium plagiosum; assembly: GCF_037043375.1. Taxonomy (NCBI): domain Eukaryota; kingdom Metazoa; phylum Chordata; class Chondrichthyes; order Orectolobiformes; family Hemiscylliidae; genus Chiloscyllium; species Chiloscyllium plagiosum. Next base: position 15,913,478 of record NW_028270181.1, on the reverse strand, counting down.
AGGAATGCTTTTGAGAGTTTTCATTTTATTGATTTTACTGTGGGTTACTGTCATTCAACTGAACCCCTTCAGGAAGTAAACCAATGGAAGTGAATCTTCTTAAATGGAAGTGAGTCACGGATCCAGAACTGTGTTCTGATCAGAAAGTTTCTTTGCCAATTCTAACAAACTTTCTACGATATTTCCTATGATCTAACTAGAATCAAAACTCACTTTTTAGAAATGGCAAATTCCTTCAGAATATGCAGAAAATAAGGAACTGGTTAGATTTCAGGAAGATCGTGTACAGTCACAATGGGCAAAGAAAGCTGGCTTTGTGTCTGTGAAAGCATAACGTTTATTCCCAACTGAATAAGCAGAGCCATTGTCAAACATGCTGCTGAGTGTAGACAAGGAGCCAACAAACAGGAGAGTTGGACTAAAACAGAATGTGCTGGTGAAACTCAGCAGGTCTGGCAGCATCAAAGAAACAGTTAACATTTTGAATCTGGTGACTTTTCCTGAATGATGACAGCAAGGAAAAGATGGTGTTTATGCTGAGATAGGTGTGGGGGGAGAGGTGAATGGATAGGCAGAGTCTGAGCCCAGAGATATGAAAGGGGTAAGCAGATGAGGGACTGAGGGAAGCTGAATAAGTGATCATGAGAGCTGACAGTAGGACAGAATGAGCAGGCTGTGCTGAAAGCAACCCATGCTGAAAGCAACAGGACCAAAGTTTGGAGCTGAGAGGAAAAACATGGAAGGACGGAATCAAGCTCTAAAGTTATTGAAGTCAAAGTTGAGTCCTAGAGGTTGCAGATTCCCAAAGTGGAAAATGAGATGCTGTTCTTCGAGCTTGCGCTGAGGTTCACTGGGATAGAGATGGCGGTGTGTTGACGTTGAAGCTCAGGGTTGTATTTATAGCAGAACGTAGGTATCATGCAAAGCAAGCCACCCAACCTGTGTTTTGAACCCCCAGTGTAGAAGACACCATGTTGACAGCAGCAAATACAGTAGACTAGAATAAGTGAAGTGCAGGTAAATCACAGCTTCACCTGGAAGGTATATATAGGGCCTTGGATGGTGAGGTAAAGGAGCAAGTGTAAAGGAAGGTGCCGTAGGGGTGCGGAAAGGTGTTGGGAATGTAAGAGGAGTGGACCAGGGTATTCCCAAGGTAACGGTTACTGCGGAATGCTGACATAGGAGGGGCAGAGAATATGTCTGGCTGTGGCATTCTGTTGAAGGTGACTGAAATGGTGGCTTATAATTCTTTTGGATGTGGAGACTGGTGGGATGGTCAGTGAGAACCGGGGGAATGTAACAGTGTGGGAGGGAAGAGAAGGCATGAGGGTAGAAGTGCAGAAGATAGGTCAGATATGGCTGAGATCCCTGTCAAGCTGTTTTAGTTTAATTCCAGAAGAGTTGGGCTGATCAGCTGAGCATTATCTACAATGTTACAGACAGAATTGCATTCACAAAATGCACCAGGTTTTCAAGATTGTTTTCATCAACATGCTACAATAAAGGGATAGCAACCATTGGGTTTGGTCTGCAGGGAGCTCCAGTAAAAGGACTTCTGAGTTGCAGGGTTGAATTTGTTCAGAATGTGATGATGGTTTCACATTTCCCCACAGTCCTTCAGCTCAATTACAGACGACACAGGAAACACAAGGCAACTTTCAGGCCTCAGTAATCAAGCAGAAAATTATAAACAGATAAATAGGAACCCACAGGGTTCTTAAATAACCTGAGGATTAATAATTTACTACCCAATCCATAACATTTCCATTTCTTCGCATCATAGCCATTTGCAGGAGATGACAAAGTAGAAACAAGCAGGAAACAATTTGAGTGATTTGTTTTTTTTTCCACAACAGTTGTGACAGCAAAATGCTCTTGTAGCGTCGCTTCCAATCAATATAGTACATTGATGTGAAGAATTCCATGTAAAATTGGTTCATTAGAATTATGATTCTGTAATGATTTCTTGACAATGACTCCGTGTGCCTCCTCTTTGCAAAGAATTGTAAACTGTGTTTTTAATGATTGCAGGTTTCAAAGATTGCTGTTATGTTTATAAGTTGCCTGCAAGTGTTTTTCTTTCAGTCCAGATTACCACAATAACCTCAGGGATGATGGTGCTACTGAAAGCCATGGAAGCATGTGTTTGAGATAATGTAATGCTCCAGGCAACACTTACCCATCGTTGTGTTAAATGAGAAGAACAACTGACCAAACTGATGGCCCCATCCACTGAATGTAGCCGATTCATATTGTAAGAGAGTATATGTTAAGGGATAGATAAAAAATCCTCCTGAGAAAATTACATATGATTGGAATTCTTTGTTTACAGGTTTAAATATCCTGTTACATTGTGGGTAGAATTGTAGAAGAATAAATAGTGTATAAAGCAAAGAGTGGTCGTTCTGTGTTCTGTGTTCATGGGGCTGTTGAATCACTGACTAGGTCAGTATTGATTGTCCAGGAGAACGTGTTGTGAGCTGTCTTCTCAAACAGCCATGGTCCTTGGGGTGTAAGGGCATCCATGGTGCTGTTAGGAACAGGGTTTCTGGATTTTGACCTGGTGATAGTGAAAGGAATAGTGGTGAGGTTCCAAATCAGGATGGTATGAGCCTTGGAAGGGAACTTGCAATTGGTGGTAACCTGATGCAATCTGTCAGTGTCTTTCAAGTTGGTAAGGGTTTGGAAAGTGCTGTCAAAAGAACTGGGTGAGTTACTGCAGGGCATCTTGTATACAGTACCAGTGTGTACAATTTACATCAGCTGGGAAGGTAAAGATGGTAAACGGAATGCCAACCAAGACTAAGTATCCAGGTGAGCAGAAAAGCAGGAATTATTTCTGTTTGTCAGGAAGGTTGGCTTTCCTGTACCATTACGTTCCCCTCAGCTCTTTATATTTGCATACATGGGTGAAATGTCAAGTTTTATGGGCAGGATGCTCTGGAATTGGCCATAGTTTCTGGATGCCAACAACCATGCATCATCTTTGAAAGGCACTCCACTCTTTAAAACCCACCAAGTCCTGCTCATCACTGCCACCCATCCCGGGAGCTACCAGAGACCAGGCAAAGCGTGGCACCATACTTGAAAAATGTCTCCCCGAAGATTGTCTCGAAGGATATCCTAGAGTGAAGTTCCCTTTTCCATATGGATAATAAGAAGAGGTCACCTTGTCTGATGAAGACAGCCTGAACAGAGGTGGCAGCAAAGGCCAGCACCTGTGGGCACCTTGAGAGAATCTGGTTCCATTAGGTGGAAGATCTATAGCTCTGGCCAAGGTTGAAAAGAGCTGAAGATTTGCACAAAATGAATAAAGAAGCCATTAATTGAAAGCAAATTTTGATTTTTTTTAGCCCATTGATTTAAGAGAGCACAAATGAAGGTAGAGAGAAATATTCCACAATTCTGAGGTTCTACAAAGCAACAAGATCGTGTAGGACATGGTGCAAAGATTCTTGATTACAAACAACAAGGAAGCAGTGATTGGTGTCTATGTCAGACTGTATGGAAGATTAAAGAAAAATGCATAAGTACAGTGAAACTATTGATGCTGAAAATAGAGATACAAATGTTGTATTAGAAAACAAATAGAGAGGAAGATTGCTTATGAATGGACAATATTTTTCAACTTTTCTGTCCAGAAATGTGAAAGAGAACATAGAGGCCTCTCTGGCGAAATGTGACCCATATTCAAATCTTGATGGACTTGTAATTCTAAAAAAAAGAGACCATTGATTGAAAGCACTCCTGACAGAGAGGGGAAAACTGCCAGTGAAAAACTAAAAGCCCAAGATCCAGCAAAGGTAATCAAAGGGCATGGAGATCTTTACCAATATAAAGAGAGTGATGCAGTCTGCAGAAATGCAATTAGAAAGAAGTCATTGAATGCAGATAAAGTAAAAAGTTCAGATTAGATTCAGTGGTGATCAGCAAGAAGTTGGAGATATGCAGTTTACAAAGCCCTGACTCAATGGGAAAAAAAATCTACAGATGATCCATCCAACCACATCACTGAAATGATTGATTTGAAAGTTGAAAGGTCCAAATCCTGTCAAAGGTATTGGAGATGATCATGGCAATGAAAGATAAACTGTATCACTGAAATCCAAGAGCAGAGTTCGAGAGGTGTGTTATAAACAAATGATTATTAGAAAAACTACTACACGCAAATGATATAACTTGCCAATGAAAACTCATGTTTAAATATATTGTAGAATAGAATTAAGGAGAGATGAGAGGAGCTTTATTAAAATTCAAGAGGAGAAAGTGAGCCACTATTCTAAAAGAACAGCTGAGTTAATGTAAAAATGTAAAGTGTGCAATACCTCTGTCCTTGGGTATGTGATTTCAATACCTATATTCAGATACGCATATGCACTTTTACATTTTTCTGTATTATGACAAGATATAAAACAATGTGAACAATTATTGCTAAGTCCTTTACATACACATTTACTTAAATATAAATTTTAATGTATACTTAGAGTAGAGTATTTGATTTCCTTTTTACTAACATTACTGCATTTGGCTCCAAAAGTGTCACAATTGCCAAACAATAATTCTAGGAAATATATTCTGCTCCCTTGCCTTCAGTAACTCCCTGGCTACTCTAGATCAGCCAGACTGTTTGGGGTTATATTTAACCATGAGATGAGCTTCTGGCTATGGTTGTGCTATCTCTAAGGGCCCTTATTTTCCCTCTGACTTGGTCCTGCCTCAGCTCAGCTCAGATGAAAATCCTCATGGTTTTATTCTGTGGAGAATTGACTATTCGCGCACACTCTTCGCTAACCTCCCACATTCTACCTGTTACCAGTTGGTAGGATAATAGTCCAGCGTATGCCTCATGGTAGAGGTTGCAAACCACTGGAAGCCAGAAGACAGTGTTGCATGTTTATCCTAAACATCCCCCTTTTCACACAATAAAAGCATCAAAACACTGTATGCATTATCATTTACACAGTAAGTTATCCAAATTACATATTATGCAGCCAATTATTCTCATGCATAAGCAGTTCATTATTCTCATCAGTATCTGCAGGTACACTATGCTCATAGCCAAATCAAATTAAACATTCAGTCCTAAGACCAAGTCACATCAATTCTGGTGGAATGATTCTCACTGAGAGGCCAAGCAGGGCTCGTCACCATATCTTATCAAGTTTGCTGCATTATTTGGCATTTCAGGGAGTATCACGTCCAACTATCAGCCCATCTTACCACACACTGTTCCCAGAACAACTCAGCACTCTCAGGATATGCCTGAATTCATCAGCAGCTCTACTAGTGGCTGCATTATCTTCAAAAGGCTGTGTATCTGCACAGGGACTGTCAGTCCAGAGTTTGTCCTGGACATGGCAGACAGGGGGAAATCGGGGACCTGCAGGTCTGGCTGGTCGGGGAAATGTGAAGACTGGACTTCTCCTTCCCCAGGACAAGCAGTGAGGGTCATGGCAGTAGACTATGCTACCCTGGTCTGAGGCTGCCACCTGGATTATTGCATACTCTGCCATCTCGATCAATGCCCAGCATTGTAGCAAGAAGATTAATGTCCTTCTCCACTCTGCCAGCGTAAGTGTCAAAGCCTACAAAACTAAACCTTCCACTCACCCAAGCTCTGTACCCACCTGCCCCCAAGGCTCATGCTCCACCAACTCTCATTACTATCCGCAACATCTTCTTTCAACATGCTGTCACCCATCCTAATCTCCAGCACCACTAACCTTACATGCCCTTATTGGCTACTCACTTGCTCCAGACACCTCCCCACTCCACATACAGTTCTGCGTTCCTCTTGACCTTCACTTTTTGCAAAAATGTAAGAAACTAGACTTAATTTTCTCAAATCATCGCCTTTCGAAGCCATGGAGAAAGATTTTGCCAAATCTGGTAGGTTTGTAAAGATGCTAATTTTCTTTAAGAATAATTTAAAGTTGATTGTTCAATGAATTTAGTTTTACAGTTTAAATTTTCTCCATTGTGTGACAAAATGAAAGACCTTTTGCTTTTCCCCTTCCCACCATAGAGCAACACGAGAATACCACTAATGGCTTGAGCATAGTAAGGTTCTGTCCACAAAAGGAAATAAAAGTGAATTAGCCAATTCTCTTTCTTATATGCGGAGCATTGTGGTCACTTAGCCACAATACAGCTGCATTGTTCACTGCCCTTTCCTTTAGACATGAAAGAAGAACTTAACACATCATTACTTCAGCAGTATTCACAACTGTGTTACTAACAAATGCTAGTGGAATCCTGATGGACAGCTCTTATCATCATTCCCAAACATCACTGTCATTTTGTCTCTTTTAAGCAAAGACAGAGGCCAGACAATTTCTCTTACTCCGACCATAGCTTTGTTCCATTTGTGTACCACCCTAGATGAAAAAAAACAGGGATAGCACAGTGGCTCCATGGTCAGCACTACTGCCTTATAGCATCAGAGACCCAGGTTCAATTCCAGCCTTGGATGACAGTTTTATGGAGTTTGCACATTTTCCCTGTGTCTGCATGGGTTTCCTCTGGGTGCTCCAGTTTCCTCCCACAGTATAACATGTGCAGTTCAGGTAGACTGACCATGCTAAACTGTCCCGTAGTGTCTAGAGATGTTAGGTTAGTTTGGATTGGCAATGGGAAATGCAGGGTTATGAGGCAAGAGGTGGGGGTGTGCTGGGCCTTGGCGGGATGTTCTTTGGAAGGTTGACGCAGACTCAATGGGTCAAATGGCCTCTATCTGGATTGGAGGGATTCTAAGACAAAAAATGCAACTGCGTTGTCCTTACTGCACTAGGGTTGCCTCCAGGTTCTGTCACACTGCAGCATAGCTTCATCATTTACATGTTAGCATTTCAGCAAGGGCACTGCCAATCATGAGTTGGTTGACTTTAGTGAATGCTATGTGCCAATACCCTTGACAGTGAATTGGCAAAATGCTTCACATTCTGACAACAAACTGGGCAAGAATTTTAAACAGTTGACTAATCCAACAAATTGTTGAACTGCCTTTTCATTTGTTGGTCACTGTTTTACTGTTGCAGCTGTCATCATTTTGGAATCTGAGCAAAGGCCGGTGATACTTGACTTATGTACTTTGGATAACTTTAATTGCCATCATTTCTATTTCTATTTCAGTTTCAGGTTCATCTGGTGAGTTCTGTCAAGCAGCTACATTAGAATTTGATTGTGGTCAGCAAAGGTTTTATTTAGTGTGTCTCCACATCCATAAATGAACAGGTCATCCATGATTGTTTCCACTCTAGGAAACACGCAAACTATTTTGTGTTATCTGCTTCGATACACATCTGGAGCTGCGGAAATTCCTAGCAGTGTGCACAACCATCTGTATCTCTTGACTGACATTCAGAATGTAGTTCGAAAACTGTTCTCATTCACCTTCACTTACTAGCAACCATCCTTCACAGCTGGTGTAATAAAGATTTTTGCCTTCTCAAATTGTGGCAAAATTCCTTTAATGATTGGAACTGGACAAGATGATCTCTTCAAGCTTTGTTTAGATCCTTTGAGCCGATCCACACTCTCAGCTTTCCAGGTTGTTTCACTGCTAGTATAATGTGAAACAATTCTCTTGGAGTTGTAACTTTCCTGATTATTCCCTTCTTTTGGGTACGGTCTGTATCTTGCTTGTTGCAAACAGCTGAAGGGATATGCTATTTAATGTGATCTGCTATTCACTGGGATATGGCCTACATTCTTAAATGTCACACGCATTGAAATTCATATCCTGCATTACTCATCTGTGTGAGAGATAGAATGTCTTTCTGGCTTCATGGCAGTATCCAGTTATTGATGAACATCACTCATGTTGCTACTGCAACAGTAGAAACATGAAACTGGTATACAGTCACCTGTTGCTTAAACCTTTGAAATACCTTATGCCGCCAGTGAAATCTGTGGTAGGCTGACTTCTTTTCAGGTCTAAAACTGATGGCTTTAGACCCATTCATGATTTTGCACAATATATACTGAGAAGTCAGGTACTCATTATCTCGAAGGATGGCTTTTATGAGCCCTATTACAGACTCAACCTGCCATATGTAAAAGTTAAACAAAGCAAGGCACTTACAAACCATTAATTGGCACATTCTCCACTTCCAATCAGAGTCCACTTGTCAACCACTCAATCAACACACTTCTACAATACAGTGTAACTGTTGTTTTCCTTTACTTTGGCATTTCTTGCAAATTGTCCTGATGAGTGCAAACCATGTCATTTTCCAGCAGTACTCAAGTTCTGTGCTTTGAAATGACGATTTGTAAGGATATCATTCTACTCCTGTAGGATCAGCTTCTTGGTCAATGATTTAACTTGCTGCAATATGCTGCAAATCTCTTTTGAAAGGTTAAGTGTTGCCAGTCAAAGCTTTAAACTTGCCCTGGGTCAGATGAATGCCTTTTGCTTACCATCTCTGATGAGGAACTCCAGATCTTTGTTGCATTAGGCTCGAGAATAAACTGTCCTCGTAGCACAAGTATGGTGTCATCATATAACCTCAACTTCACTTTTGAGAGCTTCATTTGTGGATCATCATATTGAAATCTCTGAAGGTCATGATTTTGCATGACACGCTGGTGTCTATCTGACACTTCATGTTAAAACAAACTTGACATACTTCTTCTGTAGTCATCACTGTAGCTGTTGCTATCTATCGACCTGACTGAACTAATTTGTTTTATGTTGTAGAGTGATTTGTCAAAATCTTTGGCTGATGTCTCTCGTGTTGCCATTTGTCCCTGTTTCCTTCTAGCCAAACACTTGCACACAAAATGATTCTGCTTCGAGCAGTGAGAATAATGCTTTGTGTACTCTAGACATGCTTTTTTTAACATTGTCTGATGTCCTCTCAAGTATTTGCATTCTGCCTTATTCCATGACCTTTCATTCCTTTTGGTCTGTAATTTCAGTTGACATAGTCATAGAGAAGTAGAACAGATCCTTCATTCCAACTCGTCCATGCTGATCAGATATCCTAAATTAATCAAGTCCTATTTGCCAGCATTTGGCCCATATCCCTCTTAACCTTTCCTATTCATATACCCATCCAGATGCCTTTTAAATGCTGTAACTGTACCAGCCTCCACCACTTCCTCTGACAGCTCATTCCATACACACGCCATCCTCTGGGTGAAAGTCTTGCCCTTGAGGTCCATTTTAACTCTTTCCTCTCTCACCTTATGCCCTCTAATTTTGAATTCTCCCACCCAGGGAAAAGAACTTGTATATTCACCCCTCATGATTTTATAAACCTCTATAAGGTCACCCCTCCTCCTCAGATGCTCCAGGGAAAACAGCCCCAGCCTATTCAGCCTCTCCCTCTTGTTCAAACCCTCCAACCCTGGCAACATCCTTGTAATTCTTTTCTGAACCCTTTCAAATTTCACAACATCCTTCCTAGAGCAGGGAGACCAGAATTGCACGTGGTATTAAAAAAGTGGTCTAACTGATGTCCTGCATAGCTGCAACATGACCTCCCAACTCCTATTCTCAATCCAATACCAATAAAGGCCAGCATACCAATTGCCTTTTTAGGGAAGGCTTGGTTTGTGCTGTCACGAAGGTGCTCTAGCTGTTGACTTACAACTTCAGCACATAGAGTCATAGAGATGTACAGCATGGGAACAGACCCTTTGGTCCAACTCGTCCATGCCGACCAGATATCCCAACCCAATCTAGTCCCACCTGCCAGCACCCGGCCCATATCCCTCCAAACTTTTCTTATTCATATGCCCATCCAGATGCCTTTTAAATGTTGCAATTGTACCACCCTCCACCGCTTCCTCTGGCAGCTCATTCCATACATATACCACCCTATGTGTGAAAACGTTGCCTCTTGGGTCTCTTCCATAGCTTTCCCCTCTCACTCTAAACTTATGCCCTCTAGTTCTGGACTCCCCTACCCTAGGCAAAAGACTTTTTTTATTTACCCTATCCATGCCCCTCATGATTTTACAAACCTCTATAAGGTCACCCCTCAGCCTCTGACGCTCCAGGGAAAACAGCCCCAGCCTGTTCAGCCTTTCCCTCAATTCCTCCAACCCTGGCAACATCCTCGTAAATCTTTTCTGAACCCTTTCAAGTTTCACAACATCTGCAGTGGCGATCGTTTTCCTGAGAATATGTTTCTACTCTCCCAGAAAAAAATGCTCTCAATGTGGGATCTCTTATACCTTGTCATGGACCAGGCCAGACAACCCCCCCCCTCCCCCCCAAAACATTACAAGAAAGTAGCCCAGACCCTAAGTTTCCTCGGTTGCTTTAAGCAGATGCAATGATGCAACTGGTCAAGCCACTTAGTTTTAACCAAAACAACATTTATTTATAAGATTACCGAATGAAACACAAACAGAAGAGAATGGAATACAAAATAACCTAACCTATCCGAGAACCCAACAGATCATCCCAACTTAATGATGTTGTTCCAAATACTTGCGACAACCCCCATAAACATCCCTTGGCACAAAAGGTAAAATCAAACATAGGTTTCTACAGGAGAGAAGGTAGAGACAGAGGAGCAAAAGCCTGGGACTTGCTTTCAATGAATAGCTAGACTGCCAAAAACCAAATCAAGCCAGAGAAAAGCTGAGCTGGGAGATCTAGCCACTTCCCTTTCATTACACAAGTGTTTTTTTAAACTTGAAAACTTTTTTGCCTGAGGCAGTATCTGTTACCTATAATCAAACTGGCCCTAAAACCCTTCCAAGCCCAGACGTTTCAGAACCTGAGGTTTTTACGACCTCCTGAGAAAAAACCAAGGGGAACATAACATTTTTAAAGGAGCAGAATCATCATAACCTACTGCAATCTTGTTTGTAATTGGATCATCTTTTTCTTATCCTAATACACAGGATACTGAGAGAAGTGTTTATGTTATCACAGATTGATCAATGAACCTTTTTTCACCCTTGGCCTGAAAATTGAAAACATAACTTAGGAATGGTATGTTCACTTGAGATCCAAGGTGTGCCTTCAAGGTCTTTAAAATGTCTGCCTTTTGTTTTGTTTGTTCCACAGAGATATTTAGAATAGAAACAGTAACAGTATCTCTGCAACATTGTTAAAAGTGTAGCTATTTGTAGCTGCCATTTTATTAGCTAAATCTGCTCCAATTGACTGGAAAACCAGCCAGTTCTGCTTCATGTCAACTTATATTTTGACTGGTGCCAGGACAGGAACTTTCAGCTCTCAGCTCTGGTCTTCTTTGCTTATTTTCTGTGGTCTCTTATGGTTTTTACTTACTTTCAACGATTCTGAACTATATTCCTATTTTAGTAGCAGTGCTTCTATACAGCTCTTCATCACTCAATATAAGCTTGACCTTGACATTGTGTTATAAGTTCACGGGATAACTGTGTAGCTTATTTATTGAAGTTGCTGTAACATGGATGCCTACAGTGAGTGCCTTAGGGTGGGAGTCACATGATTACAGGAAGCCAGGAGGCACATTAATACAGTATTGCATTTCTATCTCAAACACTACCCTCTGAAACTTGAGATCATCCAAAACTGTACTACAGTATCCCAATCACCTACCATTCATACATTCACTGCCCAATCTAAGTTCTCAGTTAAGCAGCACCTTCATTTATTTTAAAATTCTCTGTTGGATTTCAAATCTCTCCATAACCTTTCTGCGTTCTTACTTCAGGTTTATGGCAGTGAGAAAATTATAATCATACTTTCTCTGCTTTCAGTTGCCAAAGACCAAAGGTCTGGAAATATCTCCCCAAACTTCTTTAACTATCTATACCTCTTTCCTCCTTTAAAATGTTCCTTAAAACCTTCCCCTTTGACTGAGCATTTGGCTAGCTACTCTAATCTCACCTCACATAGCTTAGCATCAAATATGAAGCTCCCTTGTGATATTTTAAAGCATTAAAGGTCTGATATTTAAGAGGTGGTTTGTGCAGTTGGAGATCTAACAACTGAACCACTGGATAATTCACTTGGGAAGAATACAAAAGTTGGCAGTTAACAGTTGGTGTATCTTGTCAACTGGTGTATCTTGTCAACAAGTCAACTTGGACTTGTAGCACTGGTTTTGCAGAGGTTGAGCCTTTGAGAGACTATGGAATGACGACCATAATTCAACTAAGTTGCAGTTTGGGATAACTGAGGTACAAAATATTCCTGCACAATGAAAAATAATATCGACACATAGATTTTTGCTTCTCTGGTGAAAATAGAGGAGTTAGTCTAAGCAAAACTGATAGGACAAAACCAATGGAATGGTTACATCACTGAAACATATTCTGCAACAGCAATTGAACTGATTCTGCCTCCCTATCATATCATATCGTGCTGCAAATGGTTTCCTTTCAGGTGCTTAACTAAATCCCACTGAAAGCTATGATGCAATGCATTCCAGATCATAACCACGCACCGTATTTTAAACAAAGGTTTTCCACATGTCACATAGCAGCAAAGATCAGTCCTGTTGGCTGATGAATAGTGACAAATAAGGCTGGCTTCGTTTACAGAATGTATTTGGCTGCGAGATATTTTTTAAGAGACTGATATGAGACAGTGATCAGTTTATGAGTTAGAATTGAGAATGAGCAGCCATCGGTTTAATGGGATACTTTTTCTAAAAGAATCAAATAAAGCCATCAGCAACAGGCTACTATTCCCATCGAGTAAGTGTGGGGAGAATATTTAGAAAGAGTTGAGGAGGCAGAGGCAAACTGCAGCACCTTAAGGAATCATTGCTCATAGATTCTACTCGCATCATGTAGACAAGTAGGTGCTAAGGGTATTTGGATTCAACTTTGTTCAGCAGGGAAACACAGTTGTAGCACTTAGTTGGAAAACAAGGGCTTTTTTTTGTCTGATATTGCACTTTGGTTTGGTTTTGATTTTTCTCAACATGCCTCAATCCTTTTCTCCTACACTAACTGTGGCAAAGTTCACTGATTTATAACTTTGCAGATAGTGGCTGGGCTCCAGAGTAAGTGACAATTTTTTTTTAGATTAGATTACCTACAGTACGGAAACAAGCCCTTCGGCCCAACAAGTCCACACTGACCCTCTGAAGAGTAACCTACCCAGACTCATTCCCCTACCCTATGATCTCCCTCTGACGAATGCACCTAACACTATGGACTATTTAGCATGGCCAATTCACCTGACCTGCACATCTTTGGATTGTGGGAGGAAACCAGAGCACCCGGAGGAAACCCACGCAGACACAGGGAGAATGTGCAAACAGTTGCCCGAGGTGGGAATTGAACCCAGGTCTCTTGTACTGTGAGGCAGCACTGTTAACCCTGAGCCACCATGCCTCCCATGAACAAAGTTGGATAAAGACTCTCAACAAGATATTAAGTTGTTTGACAATTGCATTCTTCTTTGATTTGGTCTTACAGAGGGATGTGGGGTTCTTGCAGTGTACTGGTAGTGTTCCTACTTCTGATCTAGGAAGGCCTAGTTCAAGTCCTTCTGCCCCAGTTATGTGTCCAGATAAGGTCATCAAAATCTCTCCTCTAACTCATTCCAACTGACCTTCTCTAACCCTTTCCCTTAACTTTCTACCCAACTGTCAACCCCCACTCTATCCCTTCTAACATTCTTTATGCCATCATTTCTAATTATCCTATCAAATCTTTCTTTCCCCCTCTTACCCTCACCATCCAAGGTTTTTTCTCCCAAATCTCAAATCCCCCTTCCCCATTAAAATCCATTTCCAATCCCTGTAAATGTGATAATGGGCTGAAGAAAGACCAACTTGCAAACAGTGGAGAATTGACAGCATATTCAGCTCGTTACGAAAAAAGAAAATGTGTTTTTGTTTAAGAATACATCTTTATAGGTTTCAATCATGAAAACAGACAGTTAAACGAGACTGTTAAAAGTTTTAAAATTTCTCATGCGTGCAAACAGGCTGCTTTTAAAGGTTTGTATTGTTGATTATAAAGCCCAATTGACCTGCCAACACTTTGTCAACACAAAAACTATTACCAGAGGGGTCCCTTCCTTTGGGCCAAAATGCTCAGGTTTAAGCCTCACCTGCCCCAGAGGTGTGTCATACTGTAACAGGTTTGAACATGTTGATTAAAATAAGTTTTGAAAGCAGTTATTCGCATTCAAGTGCATATATAATGAGCTGTGGGCTCACATACTGGTTTCAAAAACTGAACTCATCCAATAGATGTCTACTTGGATAATTTTCTTCAGTAAAAATTCAAACATATTAATTGTAATATCCGTTCTCCACGGAGTGAGTAACATACTTGCATTTTCCATCTATCTTTCACATGATCTACTTAACAGAAGCCCTCTCTTTCAGTGGGCTTACAGACATTATTTCAAGGTAGAGAGGACAGTTTCCCTCCCATTCTCCACCCAGAAAACTGGCCAATCTCTAATTAAACCTTGCTAAACAGATGATCCTATTGGCATCATCCTATTACTATTCAAGAAAACTTCTAGGACACAATCGACTATTGCTTTGCTACATTGCAGCAGCGACTGCATTTCAAAAGTCTTCCTTAGCTGTAATAGCATTTTGAGACGTCAAATAAATATCAGAGATACTATGACAGCTCAGTTCTAACATAAACAGATGCTTTTGTTGACATGCATGAGTCTGCTATTTTAAGTGTTGTTCACAGTAATTTTACCGTTTTAAAAAGGGCTTAATTTCCTGCAAAGGAAAGAAAAATCATTGCAATCATTTTCTTTAAAAACTATGATTTTCAGGCATAGGCAGGGAAAGAATTTTACATTGCTGAGCGGACCTGAGTGACAGTCTCTGTTGAGTTGTGTGCTCTCTTACATGCTTGTTGAGCATTAATGTCACTCCTCACATTTCCCTGTGAATGTTGACTGTGCAAACATATCCACTGGGGACCTGCACTCCAGTTACTACACGACGACAAATTGACCACAAGCCGTTAAACAGACTGCAAAGATGTGTTAATGTTACAGTCTATAAATGGGTGCTGCATGCAACCAAGAGGCCACAGGCCCCATCACCATGTTACATTCCATTCATGAGAAGAATGATCAAATAAAACCAGGTGATTAATCAATACTCCTGTGGGAATATCTCCAACTATGTCTTTCCTGAACAATGAAAAAGCTGATGTTGAACTTGGTGGGGTGAAACATTGTCCTCTCTAATGGATTGTCAAGGCCAATCTGAGGCAATTATGAAGTCGGCCTGCAAATGGATGAGCCACACAATCACTCATTGTAGAAGTAATTAAAATTCTGATGTAGAAATGGACCAGGTGCTCCTGACCAATCAGGTGTTAAGAGCTGTCAGTGACAAGTAATTGAACAGTTAGAATTAGAACATAGAACAATTCAGCGCAGAACAAGCCCTTCGGCCCTCAACATTGCGCCAACCTGTGAACTAATCTAAGCCCATTCCCCTACACTATCCTATCATTATCCATGTGCTTATCCAAGGATAGTTTAAATCTCCTTAATGTGACTGAGTTAACTACATTGGTAGGCAGGGCATTCCATGCCCATACCACTCTCTGAGTAAAGAACCTGCCTCTGACATCTGTCTTAAATCTATCATCCATCAATTTGTAGCTATGCCCCCTCGTACAAGCGTACATCATCATCCTAGGAAAAAAACTTTCACTGTCTCCCCTCTCTAATCCTCTGATCATTTTGTGTGTCTCTATTAAATCCCTTCTTAGCCTTCTTCTTTCCAATGAGAACAGACCCAAATCTCTCGGCCTTTCCTCATAAGAACTTCCCTCCAGACCAGTCAAAAGCAAAATGTCATCAATCATATTTGTCACAATAGCTTTTACAGACAAACATTATATTCTACCCTGGTTGATTACTTCAAAACTTAAGATGTGTTGATGGCTTCTAAGAGCTAAAGACATGCTTATTATTTGTTCTAAAAAATACTGGGTACTTAGGCGTGAGATTGGGGCCTGGATATTTATGTACAGTGCATACCTTAAGTATCTGATATGATGTCTGCAAGGCTTGCATACACTGAATGCATTCTACTCTATAAGTGCATCGCACACAGTTTTGGTGAAGTTTCTGGTGGTCAGGATTTGTGCCAGAAACAGGTGTTAGGTCATTTGCAAAGTTGGGCTGTCCTGACATATGTCACTATCAAACTACAAGTTCAGAGGAAGCAAGTCCAGATGTTTCAGATTTCCGACACCTTTGCTTTTTTAAAAAAATCTTAATGTGGCCTAACAGTTGGTGCTTAAAGGAGGCCACCATCAATGGGTGCATTTCCATTAAACTAAACGTGGAACAGTAATATTCCTCCAAGCTCTGACACAAATCTAAAGACCATGATTGGCGTCATCTTGATCACCCCTCCTTCCCAAGGGCCTACTTTTAGTCTACTTTACTGGTGATCCCTTTGAAACTGAACATGTGACAGTTTCACCTCTTCAATAGCCAGTGCTATCCAAATCCACCCTTATACCTTTGACCTCCTGTGCTCCAGAAATTTGAATCCACGATGAAATGCAACACAATTCAACTTGGTATGTGATAATTTGAGGACAATAGAAAAAGGTTGGTAGATAGTCATTCAACCTAATTACTCCTTATCAAACGGAATATCCCATCCTAGAATCTATCAACACTGCCCACATGCTGGCACATGCTAGCGTAAAGCTTTCTGAGGTGGCTTGACAACTCACTTAGTTTCAACAGCCACACCTATAGCCCAAGAATGAATGGAAAGCACTGAAGACTGCAGATTACACATGCACCATCAAGTGTCAGATGCAAGTTCTGGATGATTGGCACACATCTGTAGGTGAGATGGCATCACTGTTGAGGAAGCTGTTCAGGAAAGTGGTAGGGTAAACAGCTGCTGTTTCTGAATGTCTCTGGTCAGGCTTTCACATCGCAAAAAAAAATTAAACTGTCAAGGTCTGCGCACGAATGAGGTTATGGATGCATTTCTTGTTAGCTGCTGGTGCAGCCGAGGCCAGCTTGCAATGTAAACGTGGCAGCATCTGTGGCAGATTCAGTACTGAGCTAAAACACTTCCATTTCATTACTCAGTAACTAAAGTGGAGGTGGGGGGGGGGGGGGGGGGTGGGGGGCACAGCAGCAGTGGCAGCAGCAAACAGTTTCGCAAACATTTCCGAAAGAAGTTGAAAAATATCCAAAGAAATAGTGACGAGCTCAGGGATGTTTTGTCTTAATATACGTGCATTCCACATTCTTTCTTTAAAGACACAGATCCCAATGTTTGTTATCCATGATGTCTCCAAATGAATTGACCGAGGTCAAATATACAATCCACTACCCCACTGGAGGCTTCAGTGGCAAAAGAACAAAGAAAACCTGGGAAACAAATTGACCAGAAAGAAGCACAAAGAAGCCACAGCATTTATTTCCTTTGCTTTGATTAAAGCACCACACTTTTGAGTAACTGTTTCCTGTTTTCCTGATGTTGGACAGAGGGAGAGTTATTACCCTGCTGTGATTCTATTGAAGACAGTAAGTACTCCCAGGTCAGCAAAAGCCAAAAGTAATTCTGAATTCCTGTGCAGTGACATGGGAAAGCAGCCACGTGCTCCGTGTCACCCCGACTGGGAATCTGAGCTGAGCCTCACACTTTGATCTCACAGTTGTAAAAGTTTCCAAACTTCCACAGATCGTGTTTTTTTTCCTGAGGAGGAGCACCAGGCTGAAGACTGACCAACTGGAAACAAGTTGGAGATGGTTAAAGCCACTTCGCCGCTGATTCGAGAGCAAAGTTTGGTGAGAGGAGCCCTCCCTGGATTGAATCATTGTTCAGATTCCAGGGTAAGGGTCACCAGATAAATGCCAATGACGTAAGAGTCAAACTGATTTCCATGACAAAATGAGAATTGTACCAGATGCTGAATGCTAAAATAAACTCGTTTTGCTTCGACACAATGATCTAAGAGAACAAAAGTCAGTATTAAATCAGCACTCCAATGTTGCTGTGCATTGTTCTATTGAGCCTCAGGATTATGCTGTCCCTGATGTCTATCTATGAACAACAACACTGTTAAATGCACTTGTTATAGGCACAAGAAGAATGTTATCCTGCTCAGTCTGGGAAGAGTTCAATGCTTGGCATGCTCCACACTGAGAATGTGGTCTCACCTCTGCAAGGATTACACTGTAACTGCCTTGGAACATATCAAATTTTACCTTTGATGTTAGCATGGAGCTGACTGTGCCATTCACATAACAATGGTATTGATATTAACAGTGGTGCTCTGCTGAATCAATGTATCTGGCACTATCCTGGGTATAGCTGTGTAGCAGTGAGACTGCTACAATGCTCCTCCACAGCTTTGAATAGAGAAAGGAAAGCCTGCATCCCTGACTCTTGTAACTTAAGTACATGTGAGGATAGGATCAGGCTTGGTTGTAATTCCCTGGTAGAATAACTTATTGATTTTCAAGACTTGATTATTAATTATTGCCAATTGGCCACCCAGAGGTGATTAATGTCCTGGAAGCCATAATCCAGTAAGGAGTCAGAGCCTTCAGGAGAGCAAAAGTGGGAAGCAGCGATATATAACAATGATAATGTGACCTACCCACCCCACCACCCACAGGAAATTGGCATATAGAGAAAGCTTAGCAAACTGCGTAAGCTACATCAACATTTGTACAATGCTCAAATGTATTCTAAACAGATTTTCAGGAAAGATTTCACACTTGCATTTATGTAACAACCTTCACAACCAAAGTTGTTTTATAACCAATAAAATACTTTTGAATTGTTGTAACACAAGGAATGCAGCAGCTAATTTGTACAGAACAGGCTCTGATAGACAACAGTGCGATAATTATCAAATAATATGTTTTGAGATCATAACTGGGGGCTAAATATTGGCCAAGACCCCAGAAATTGCTCGGTTGATGTTCATAACAATAGTGGTGTGAAATCTTTCATATCCACATGACTGAGCAGACTTGCTTTGAGTTAACATTTCATCTGAAACACTTTATCTCCAATGACTAGTTGGGTTTGAACTCTCAAAAGTCTGACTTAAAGCAAGAGAATGTTATCAACTGATTAACTGCTGATATTTAGCAATAAAACAAATTTCTAAATTTCCCTCTGGAGCTGTATTTGAACTTTGCCTCCATATGTTTGCTAATTGTTTGTTCTTGAGGACCAGCACAGTACCTACTTTCTATGCCCAATCTTGATACTCAGTTTCATAGTGGGTCTGGGTTTTATCTGCGCAGACAAACAGTATCAAGATACCAGTTGTGTCTGATCTTCATCAGTAACTCCGCTGTTAACAATATCCAGAGTACCCTACTGTGCTGGAATGTAAAAATTGCAAGTTCTATTCATTATCTTAGCTGTAAACAATTAATTTTTAACCAGAATCTGGCTCAACACTTCTTACAAATATTTCAGTGTGAACTCAATCTTGTAGTATTCTATTGATTTACACTGTGTAGACAAAGGAATAGTTTATTTTTAGCACTTAATAACTATTGCATTTATATAGTGCCCTCATATGTTGAAATATCGCAATGTATTTCATGACAACTTAAATCAGGTTAAAATGGTGCAAAACTTTAATAGATATTTGGAGAGTTGGCCAAACCTTGTTGAAGGAGGTGAATTTAAACGAGGCGGGTCTTGGAGGGGCAGAATGTTTTGGGGAGGTAAATCCAGACAGTGGCATCTAAATGGTTCAAAACAATGGGAGGCCATATTGTGCAGATAGGGTGTGAGGAACTTAGTGTTCTGAGGTGAATTATTAGACCTGAGGGAAGACTGAGGCCATGAAGGGATTTAAACACAAGATGAACATTTTATGTAAAGGGATGTTGGAATCCTAGGGTCAATGTGGTTCAATAAAGTAAGGAGTGACCTGTGAGCTGGACTTGTTGAAGGACAGAACAACAGACTCCGTGGGCTGAAGGGCCTGTTCCTGTGCTGTACTGTTCTATGTTCAAATACTGCATAGTTTCAAATCAGCCGGAGATTACGGGAGTCCACCTTGGGAACACTGCAGTAAGTTTATCTGGAGGTGACAAAGCAAGAGGTAAGAGTCTTAGTACAAGATGAGCAGAGAAAGAATGGAGGCAAGCCATGTCAGTATAGGTAATTTTTGTGATTTAAAGGCAACAATTTTTTTAACATTTGTACTTGAATTCCATATTAGGAAGCTTTAACATAAAGAGGGGAAGTCTAGGGTGGCAGTTTCCACTCAGTAGGCCACCAATCTTTACCCAAAAAGTAATGAAAAATGTATTTTTGTTTTAAAATCTAGACCAAAGTAACAGTGAATCAGTTCACCCAAGCTCTGGGTGTTGAAGTCAACAGGGAACGAGTGATTCAGACTGGCTGGAGCCCAGTCACACTTACCAACTTCTGAAATGTCTCCAGTCACTAACTGATCACACTTTATTTGGTTGTTGGGTTCAGTTCAGATCAGTGACAGGTTTAGTGAAGTAGTATTTCTCCATTTTAAAAATGTTTGACACTATTGTGCTACACATGTTAAAGATCACTACTATTCCATAGCTGAGGTACTTAAGAGTAAGATTTCACACAGTG
This sequence comes from Chiloscyllium plagiosum, assembly GCF_037043375.1. Taxonomy (NCBI): domain Eukaryota; kingdom Metazoa; phylum Chordata; class Chondrichthyes; order Orectolobiformes; family Hemiscylliidae; genus Chiloscyllium; species Chiloscyllium plagiosum. The sequence continues at coordinate 15,892,950 of NW_028270181.1, read as the reverse complement.
CATCCTCCTTCAACATAAAAACCAATTTTGTCCAATTGCATGTAGTTAAGTTAAACTTTCAAACACTCATAACCATAATAGTTGGTGGGAAGGGATTCAGTTGGGTTGGCTAAAGTATATTAACTTCTGGTGTAGATTTCTAGTTTAACTCATTAGCAAAGTATGCAGTAACATGGAATGTCACTGTACCTGGGACTCAAACAAGGAAAGCAAAAGATATGCACACACATACATAAAACACAGGAGTGGTTTATAAAGGACAAGTGACATCAGAGCAATAGTGTAGGGAGTAAAGCATCATGGTGACTTGTGTCTGATATTGCAGAACTGATGCTCAGCCCTGAGCTGCACTATAATGCTTTTATCCATACAATGCTGCTTATTGTTATGTACCCCACACTGACACTCCTTCTTGACAAATTATGTAGAAACGTGTTGAGGGACAGATACACGATACAGAATGACTGATTCACTAAAACATCAATTTCAGCAAACTGAATTTTCAAGAAAAAATGAGAATGAAGGTTCACAAAATCACTGTGTGAACAGGATGATTAATTGCTCAGCTGACATCAACACAAAATCAAATGATCCTGTCGGTCTCAGACAGAACAATGAGTTGAATGATAGAATCTGGATAAAGTGACAGACTCCAATTGGTCACAGGGCAATCACATGAGCAGCAAGACGCCACATGCAAAGAAGCAGGAGAATGATGGACACACAAGGTCACACCTGTCATGGACAAAGGGACAGCGACAGAAGCAGCAGACAGCTCATTTCGGCCAGAAAGCATAAACAAACACAAATTATTTGATTTGTTTAAAAAAAAAGTCTTTTTACTAAATTTTAATTAACAAAGTTTCACAAGGACAAATATGGAAAGAACCCACGGCAATTGCCATATCATGCAAAACCATTGATAGTCATACCTTGGCTCATTCTAGTCATCCTTGTAGCACTTTAGAGAAAAAGTAAGTAAATATTCTAGGTAAGTTTACAATTTTCTTAAACTATCACATTTTGGACTCAGCACTTTCACTGACACTGTCTGATAGAATATTAAAATTTCCTGTAAACAAGAGTGTCAGTGCAAGTCTACTTTGGTTAGTAGTTTTTTTTTTAACCATAACACACACCCACTAGCAAGCCCATGCTATGAAATAGTGGCATAGTGTAAACATTATTTTAGGAAAGTATACCAAACGGGGGAAATAAAAAGTCATCTTACAAATATTGGCTTCCTAAATAAAAATGCATTCCCACACAGAAAGCAAATGTCCTGCTTCTATGAAAAAAGTCAGCAAATCAGCAAATGCCAATCGTGTCTATGACAGTCACACATAGAAGCATGTTTAACTGTCTTTGTGAATACAAACTGGAGTATGTAATGGCTACTATATAAAAGTGCTTGACAGACTATTTTTTTAGTTCTTCCTGCCAAAATTCACATCATTCAACCATCCCATAAAAACATGTCTGACTATTTACCTTAGGAAATATAAAGTTAAATTTTTTTTAGAAAGTGACATCGATTCTTGGGGGTGAACAAAGAAAAAGTTGACAATTTAATAGTCAAATCAAGGAAATAGAGAATGCTTCACATGTTTGAATAAATTCTATTCATCCCCTCTGTCCCCCACCAACGCTCTTTCAGCTGTGTTTTGTTAATATGAATATGCTATTGAATCGGTGACAATGTAAAAATGACATGAATTTAAAATTCTCTGTCCTTACTACTATTAAGAGGACAATAGTAATTTTTCTTAGGAGTTGCCTGTTTGGATGTAAGTAATTTTCAGTTTAAGATAATTATAAGAGTCTTACCCTTTTCTGTATTCTAATGCTGTGCATTAAATAATTACTATTATTATGCTCTGTGTAAAGTAACAAACATTAAATAACTATATGATTTAAATATAAGTATGTCAGTAGTTGCTGCTCAGAGTTAACTGGTGTTGGTAATGATTGGTTTTTAGATCCATCTGGTTTGTTGCTGTTGTGCTGCAGGAGATGAACGATGAAATCTGTTGACAAACACATGCATACATACGAACATGTGCAGACATATGTGATACAGTCCGTGACAAAGGGAAGCTCTGCACTGGGGAATGGACAGAGGTGAAAATTCACAAACAGTTTTTCATCAGACAGCAGGGTCAAGCACATACTTCTGCTTTTCCCGGGGATCCCGAGTCTTGTTGCGGTTTGGACGGTTGGTGGTGGTTGGGATGGAGTGCACAGACGAGCTTTTCTTACTGGAAGAGTGTGAGGAATGAGACGAGTGCGATAAGCTGCCGCGAGATTGGCCAGCATTATGGTCAAATTGCATCAGACAGAAGATCACATCCGTTGAGACTAGTTCAAATTCGTAATGTGGATTAGCAATCACGTATCTGAAAAGAAGAAATATAACGAACTATGAAAATTGTCCTACGCACTTGGTACGTTATTATGCACATAAGGACCAAGAGTATTGCAAACCCATTTTAAAATTTTACTTTTGTCTAAAGCTGCAAAATGGAGATAAAACTTTCATCAAAATGCAAGGCTCAGAAATGTAATTGCATTAATTGTGTATGATGTCACCTCAACTGCAATTTGCTAATGTGCGCAGGATTGGGTAGGACAGTAGTTTTATATCACAACTGATATTATTCTCCATTGATTTTCTTTATGCAATGTAACTAGCTTCACCATGTTATGAAACTTGTAAGGCAGCTGTAATCCAAAATTACCTAACGCACCTCCTAATGGAATGTATGGTTGGACAGGATTTTTTGAGCTGAGATGTGTTGGTCAAATTAGGTCAGAATTGCTCCATGCTTCCATAAGATGCTTCACCTAGGAAAGTGAGAATGTACACATCCATTTCTCCATGACTGTACTTGGAAATGATCACTTATCTGTTGTGAGGATCTTGGATCCGGGAGCAAGGAAAAGATGTAATTTCTTTAAAACACCTATGATATTTGTAAAAATTTCTATAGAATGTGTAAATCATTTTCAGATGCTTGAACAGGTCTTTTAAAAACCTGCACTATTGTGGAGCAACCAATTTTAATTTTCTTGAATAATAAGAAACATTCGCCCGCGTAATCTGGCAACCTTTAGTCTGAAAGCAATATCAGCAGAAAGGAAGTGAAGATTTCGAAGCCATGTGCGCCAAGTTAACAAAGAGTTGCAGCAGGGTAAACACTAAAAAAGGCACATTTTTAAGGAACTGTCTGTGCAAATGTGGTTTAAAAAGGACAAAAATCATAGAATCATTGAATCTATACAGCGTGGAAGGAGATCACCCTCCCCCAGCGGGTCTGCAATAACCATCCGAAGGGCAACCCACCCAGACCCAATCCCCTATCGCCATAACCCTGCAAAAAGCTGAAGACAGAGTTAGAACAGAGATTGCGAGTTGGTAAATAGTATGCATATGCTTTGGGCTTTCAGAGCTGCACAGACTACTTAAAAGGAACTAGATAAAGGGGTCACTGGGGATTAGGTAACATCAAGTCTTGAATCGAGATCTGGAAGAGTGTGTTTTTTTGGGTGGTTACTGGATCACTTGGGATGGAATAGTTGTGACTCAAAGACCAAATATATTGAATCAGAAAAATGGAAATTGTATGTTCCAGAGACATAATGGGAATGACTGAGAAAATGCTTATGCTGTCACAACTATGCAGTAAGTGATAAAAATATTCATCCTCTGGTACCACAACTGTACAGAGAGTGATAAAGGTTGTAATGTAGTGAATAATCTTTGTGGTGTCCACTATGTCATATGCAATTTATTGTTCACAACTACAGTAATATAACTTGCCTGTTAATTTATGCTAAAGTAAAAGCTACAAAAAGTGGAATCTTGTTGGTAAATTCTTCATATGAGGGTCTTTAGGTAAATTTGGTAATTTTGGTTTAGAGGGTTCATAACACCAAGAAGCTGAAGTTATATTTCATAAAAATATTCAATTTAACTCAGAAAAAAACATTTAAGCACTATCGCATCATGGTTATATTCTTGCAGTTGAAGAGGATAATAATGAACACTTTGAGGAACACCGAACATGTGGGAAAATTAGTAAAAGAAGGAACTGCAAGGCTCTTCAGAGTGCATCCAATACATAACAAGACACAGGTTGGAACTTTGTTTTGTTAGATTACCTTAAAAGGTAATTTGTGCCGAATGCCTGAAAAGGATAATCAAATCTGAAAAAAAACCCTGCCCTAAATGCTGAGTCATGACATTAGTTAGACCTCATTGAAACTGACAATACTTGTATTAATACATGATTTGGAGATGCCGGTGTTGGACTGGGGTGTACAAAGTTAAAAATCACACAACACCAGGTTATAGTCCAACAGGTTTAATAGGAAGCACTAGCTTTCGGAGCGACGCTCCTTCATCAGGTGATTGTCACCTGACATCAGGTGACAATCACCTGACATCAGGTGACAATCACCTGATGAAGGAGCATCGCTCCGAAAGCTAGTGTGCTTCCAATTAAACCTGTTGGACTATAACCTAGTGTTGTGTGATTTTTAACTTTGTATTAATACAGAAAGCAACACTTCAAACACCAGGACAATGATGTCTAATTCAGTTCAAACTTTACCTGATATTAGAAAGTGAGTGAGCTTTGTTGGGAATGTCTCCAATAATTGAAACAGTGTTGACCACAACCTATCTTTTGGTTTTAGATGTCTACAGTACTTTTAGATTCCTAATAACTGTGCTCTAACCTGTTAATCTCCTGGATTGACTATTAACCACTAAGAGAATTGGGGTAGATGGGAAGATAAAAAGGCATTAACTTCTCAATCCTTCCTCAAATCCAACTTGTGGTTTCCATGTTGGCAAGTTGGAGGGTGAACAAACCAGCTTTGAGGAGGCAGAGTACTTATTAAAATCTTGCCCCTTTTAAAAATTTTTTTAATGCATTGTAGCCTAGAATTGCTGGCAAGTACAATGACACAGGAAAGAACCAATCCATGCTATAACCTTCTGTATTGTACCGTTTATAGGCCAGAAAGACCAGGAGTAAATCCACTATGTCCAACAAGCTAACAAGTAATTGGAACTCCATAACGTTGATCCCTGTATCTCATGATCTTTGAAACCCCTTACAATGTCAGAATTATTCTACAGATGCACCTTGTTGAATTCCAGTCTGGAATGCAGTCATAGAATCCCTACAGTGTGGAAACAAGCCATTTGACTCAACAAGTAACCACCGACTTTCTGAAGAGTAACCCACCTAGACCCATTCCCCTACCCTATTACTCTACATTTACCCCTAATTAATGCACCTAACCTACACATCCCTGAACACTATGGGCAATTCAGCATGGCCAATTTACCTAACCTGCACATTTTTGGACTGTGGGAGGAAACCGGAGGATGCAGAGGAAATCCATGCAGGCACAGGGAGAATGTGCAAACTCTACACAGTCTCCCGAGGCTGGAATCGAACTTGGGTCCCTGGCGCTGTGAGGCAGCAGTGCTAACTACTGAGCCACCATGCTGCCCAAATTCACAGTCTGTCAATCCAGCTAATGTGCTGGGAAACTAGTCGAGAAAGATGGAAGCAGTTTCTTGCCACTAAAATTAGCTGGACCTGCAGGAAACCCTTACGCTTAGGTTTGATGTCGAAAATTTCACACCCACCCATATTCATCCCAGCTTTGAGTAAACATCAGACACATATCGAGTAATTACATCCATTACAGTTAGTTCTTTTATTTAATAACAAATGGAAAAAAAACTAAAGCCTATTGCTTTAATTTGCACTGCCGTCACAGCATGAAACTCTCCAGGTTTTACGACTCCAGTGACTGCTTCCACAAACTAACCTTGCTGTTGAATCTGAACAAGCCTGTACAATTCTGGTATTCTTAGTCATTATCGTTTAAATTGGCTTGATTAAACTGACCATGTTTGCTATTAGAGCGTAGAGTATAATTTGTGATCTCGTGTCAACAGAAGATACAGGTAGTCTGACAGGAGCGCCACCAATCGGGTGCTGATTATTGGGCCTGATGAAGACAGTCAGAGCTCAACAAGGTACCACAAAAGGTTACTGTCCCTACAGTTCCAGCTTGTGTCAACCTCTGTGTGCAAAGCCTTCCTGCTTCGCTGCTCCAGAGTTCAACACGCTGCTCCAGAGTTCAACACACTGCTCGTTTCAGATGACGCATAATGTACAATGCATTTTGCTTCTGAGAAACCAGATTTAAATGATCACAAGCCAGTTTTTGTATTTACTGTATTGTCTTTATTACAAGTCATTCCAAAATTACAACTTTAGAGCTGTGAACTTAAACATGGTTTTATTGAGGAGATGCCTATGTGAAAGGCAATGGGTAAAATGGCTTCTGTCCAAAGCTTTGTTTTAGTCAAGATATTCTCACAGGTCACATTACTATAGAGGCCAAACAACACAAAAGGAAGAAGTGCCTAGTGAAAAAAAGTTGAAGGTTACCCACACATATTGTTTACAAAGAAAACCGTCATGCATGAACTGAAAACTAATTGTTCTGTCTAGTCTGTCTTTTTTTTGTCTGCCTGGGATATCTCACAAGTCATGCACAACTCTTTAGATTGCTTATTTTGATATTTACCACAAGCACAGCACTGGTTGGTGTGGTCCTTTGTCTCACTGCCCATATTGAGCCTGTAAAGTACTTCACTTACCTTCTTCAGATTAGACATAACTATTTGATAATTCGAATGGATGTGCTTCAACATTTCTTTGCTCATCACTTCAGGGATAGTGTCATTATCACTTTAGGGACAATGACACTAATCTCTTTGAATGAGATGCCATCTTGGGCAATCACTTCATCTCTACAAGCCCAACACACTCTTCTAGTGACAGCTGTGTACTCAATGGTTTCAGGCCATTCCATCATCGCTACGCCTTGCAGTACTCGGAGAGTTACATCTTATTGCATTGTTTGCTTGATTTGAGCCAGATGTTTATCAGATTCAGAAGGTGGAAGCTTATTGGAGCTTTTATACTGGGGAGGGGGTATTCTGACTGCTGTTCCACTACTTTGACAGTGAAGGGCAACTCTGGACTGTCAACACTTGATTAGGTGCATAGCCAGGGTTCCAAAATGGTGCAAGTGGCAGGCCTGATGATCTATTCCAGGATATCCCAGTCAGTGGCGAGTTCTCCCAGCTGTGCAGAATGGTGGGATTGAGCTAGCATTGGGTGAGAGTCATTGGCAAAACATTCAGTGCCTTTCTCCCTACCCAAATGCTGCCAGACTTGCTGAGGTTTTCCAGCAGTTTCGGTTTGTAATTTAGATTATAGAGTCATAGAGATGTACAGCACGGAAACAAACCCTTCGGTCCAACTCGTCCATGCCAACCAGATATCCCTACCTAATCTAGTCCCACCTGCCAGCACCCGGCCCATATCCCTCCAAACTCTTACTATTTATGTTCCCGTCCAGATGCATTTTAAATGTTGCAATCATATTAGCCTCCACCACATCCTCTGGCAGCTCATTCCATACACATACCGCCCTCTGCGTGAAAAAACTGCCCCTTAGGTTTCTTTTATATCTTTTACCTCTCACCCTAAACCTTTGCCCTCTAGTTCTGGATTCCCCCACCCCAGGGAAAAGACTTTGTCTATTTATTCTATTCACTCCCCTCATGATTTTACAAACCTCTATAAGGTCACCCTTCAGCCTCTGATGCTCCAGGGAAAACAACTCCAGCCTATTCAGTCTCTCCCTATAGCTCAAATCCTCCAACTCTGGCAATATCCTTGTAAATCTTTTCTGAACCCTTTCAAGTTTCACAACATCTTTCCGATAGGAAGGAGACTAGAATTGCACGCAATATTCCAATATTCCAATGGACCTAAACAATATTCAGTACAGCCGCAACATGACCTCCCAACTCGTGTACTCAATGTTCTGACCAATAAAGAAAAGCATACCAAATGCCTTCTTCACTATCCTATTTACCTGCGACTGTACTTTCAAGGAGCTATGAACCTGTACTCCAAGGTCTCTTTGTTCTGTAACACTGCTAAGGACCTCACCATTAAGTGTATAAGTCCTGCTAAGATTTGCTTTCCCAAAATGCATCACCTCGCATTTATATAAATTAAACTCCATCTGCCACTTCTCAGCTCATTAGCCCATCTAATCAAGATCCTGTTGTAATCTGAGGTAACTTTCTTCACTGTCCACTACACCTCCAATTTTGGTGTCGTCTGCAAACTTACTAATTATACCTCTTATGCTCACATCCTGATCATTGATATAAATGACGAAAAGTAGAGGACCCAGCACCAATCCTTCAGCATCTGCAGTGTTTTGCCTTTGGTCAGGTGTATAGCATTCTTTACAGATGCATTGAAACAGCCAGGAACAGTTTGAGAAAGGTCCTTTGCAGTAACTTGTGACAAGATACTAACAACACTTTTTCTCTTCCAAGCAGAAACTAACTAAAATGCTCACGAGCAAAGACAATAACCAAACACTCTTTCCCAATCTGTGTGCAGCGTTCGTTATTGTGCATTAATGTTCTAGTTCCATGTACAACTGCTGCTGCATGAGGGTTGCTCCAAGTTTTATTTAGCTGGCATCACACTGTAGTGACTTCACTGTTGACTTTAGTGATCGTTGTCATCACTAATTATTTGATGTAAATGAAAACTGCTTCTTGTTCGGTGCTCCTGTACCACTCACCATCCTTTGCAGTGAGCGTGCGTAGGGATTTACAAACTGATGGCAAATTGATTAAGAATTTGGCCAGATAGTTCACAAATCATCAAACTGTCTTCACATCTGTTGTTACTGTATTGTTGCTCTAGCATATACCTTATAGGGATCAGGATAAATCGCTGTTAGCTTCAGTCACTGACCTAAGTACTTGACATCAATCGACCTCAGTTCCAGTTCTTTCTTGTTCAGCTTCAGCTACATAAGACAAGCTCTCCCTAGCAGTCTCATCAGATTCTGACCACGATCTGTGATGGCTTCTTCCATTGTATTTCAATATTCACAGGTCTGCAGATCATCCCACTCCTGGAAAATCATTGACTATCTCATGTTGTCTGTAGTAATTTTCTTCTGGAGTCGCGGAAATGCCAAATGGCTGTTGTAACCACTAGTATATGCAAACCCTAACTCCTAGATTACGGTCTCTGGTCACAGCCTCTCCCACAAGGAGAAACAACTTCCCAGTATTAACACAGTCAATCTCTTTAAGAACCTTCTATGTTTCAATAAACTTTCTACCCACTCTTCTGAACTCTAATCAGTACAGGCCCAAACTACTGAACCTCTCCTCATAACAAATATGCTACACAGTTGCTGATGCAGTCTGTTTTTATGATTACTCCCATATCTTTAAGATCCTCATTCCTGTCTTTCAGACTAGACTTGAAAACAGCTGGAATTCTCCTTAGATGGTCCAGATGTGGACTCTTACTCTCATTTATGTCAAGATAAAGCGGGTGACATGGTGGCTCAGTGGTTAGCACTGCTGACTCGGTTCAATTACACCCTCAGGCAACTGTGTGTGTGCAATTTGCACACTCTCCCCATTTCAGTGTGGGTTTTGTCTGGGTGTTCCAGTTTCCTCCCACAGTCCAAAGATGTGTAGGTTAGGTGGATTGGCCATGGGAAATGCAGGTTTACAGGGATCATGGTGTGTCGAGGTGGGATGGACTTCAGAGGATTGATATGGACTCAATGGGCCAAGTGGCCTGCTTCTACACTGGAAGACTCTCAAGACCTGAGAGAACATGCTTATAATTTGTTGATGCCTTGGCACCATGAGGAATACTGGAAATTTCCTTTGATTTATGTCGTGTTAGCGATCCAAGCTCTTGACTTGTTTTAGCTACAGGAGTGGATTTTGCCGAGGTTCCATTATCTGGAAGTGCAGTTCTTCTTTTTTCCAACTGCATTAGACATTCAGCTCAGTTTGTCCTCTTGGGGTAAATATTGTTCATCAGATAGCCTCAACTTTACCTTCACAATTTCATTGCCTTGAGCAACTTTACATGCCTGTGAAATGCATAATATTGCCCGTAACACTGCTGTTTGTCTGACACTTTGCATTAACTGAATACTTTCCTGTAGTCATCATAGCAGCAGTCACAAACCATTTTTTTTTTAAATTTAGAGACTTGTGGCACCTACCTGTCTGTTATAGTGTGCAGTGTGAATTGTCAGAACCATCATCCGACATCTCGCCAGCAACTAACTTAATAGGCGTTCCTTCTTTCCTGAGAAACACTTGCGTGCAAAGTGATTTCACTTCTTGCTGCTGGAAAACTGTTTTTTCCAGGCTGGACATGCTTTTTTTCTATCCATTACTTGATCTTTCTGGTGGTCCTTCTGTAAATAGCTCGTCCTTTGCTCCATTGTCTTGCACTTGGAAAGCCTGAGCTGCTTCACAGTGCAAAGCTTTGTCTGTTCTCCCATCAATGCTCTTCAGCGGACGATTAACCACTTCAGAGCTTCTGTACCTGTCAACAGTTTCCTTGACAGCAAATTTCTTTTTCCTCAGCAGATGAGTAGACACACAGGGATTTCTTATTCCTAGGGCAATCCTATCTCTGATGAAATTTCTTCCTCAAATTCAAGGTTCAGCCACACACCTCAACTCAGTTCCATACAGATCAATATTTTCTGGAGTTGATCATAACCATTCATATGTCACATTAATAGAGTGTTCAAAAGGGGGTCTTCAAGGCCTCCATAATATTACATGACTGGCTTTTCTACAATGAAGGCGAAAGTGAGGACTGCAGATGCTGGAGATCAGAGTCAAGATTAGAGTGGTGCTGGAAAAGCACAGCAGGTCAGGCAGCATCCGAGGAGCAGGAAAATCAACATTTCAGGCAGGAGCTCTTAACCAGGAATGAGAAATTTTCTACAATGAAGTCGAGGATGGCACTCTTTGCACAGCACTAAAGACAGAACTGCTACTCTTCATTTGTTCTGATTTCTTGCTGCAATTTGACAGACTGGAGCCAGTACTGGAGTACTGAAGGTCATACTGCCTCACCCAGTAGCTCATATCCTGGAGAATTAATTTTAACTGTTTTCTGCAATTAAGGCAATGAAAATTTACTTCATTGCAGCTGTACACTCCTGACACCATATTTCATGTGATGAATAAAATGTTTTACCAAAGTAGATCTCAAATGCCACAAATCTACAAGTCACAGTAGACAAAAGGTAGCAGTGCACAAAGGCATTTCTCCAAACAGGTAGTTCCAGGCTCTACACTGTTTCAAGTGAAAAAATGCTTTTGGAAGGCCAGAAAGAACATAAGAAGTCCAGTATAGTTTGCCTTGCTACCTGTTGTGCTAATGCTTTACATACCTAGGCTTTGTTCTCACGATAAACTAAACTCAGGTGAAAAAGAAACAAACATTCTGAGCTTTAGAAATGTGAAGAAATACAGCATGTAAAAGAAGTTTTGGGATAGTTACCATTGTTTTGGCCTAGAATGATCAGGACTGATTTCTTTGCATTTTTAAAACTATTAAATTAAATGTATAACATTGAATTGTGTTGTGGTATCCTTGGATGCCATTGTCTGTGTTCATGGCATCTGTCACAGCATTTTGTTGTAAACAAGTCAATTTGATTTAATCCAGTTCTCCTACAAGACAGCAACAAATAAATACCATAGATAAAACTCTCATCTCAAGTACTCCCTGTCTACAGTGAATGACATACTGCCAGCATTGCAATTTATGCCATTTCTCCTTAAAATGTGGTGTTGCTCAACTCAAATCCAACTGAACTAATTCTTTCAACACACTCTGACAGCAAAGGTCTTACAGATGGCTTGCACATTTGCAGGAGTATAATATTAATGACACAAATCAGGAGCAAAATAAGTTAAGTCAAAGGGACACAAACATCATCAAGAGGGTGTGCGATGTTTGTGGGACCTACCGCTTTGTACACTGATTATGCGCGCGTAGATGTGCATCTCTCAATCGGTAAATTCCAAAGCAAAGCATGTTGTATGTTTTTAAGGCCTTGCAGAACAGATCTCCATAACAGCCACCATCCTGGGGGCAAAAAAGAAAGCAGAAGAGATTATATCAGCAGTTTTAGCTTTCAGAAGCTATTCTTCAGCAATTCCACTGCCACCACCCAACCATATCTTCAATTCAAGATGTAATTTGAAGAAATGAATTGCCGTAAATGAGACACAAAGATGTTTACTTTATAAAGTGCATGTTAAGAACTAAAATAAAAAGTTTAAGTGACAAGGCAGTTTCAACAAAATTCCATCATCGACAAATAACGCAAGTGTGGGTATGTTTGTGTCAGTTGTGTAATGTTACAATCCTACCAGATGTGGAAAGACTAATCACATGCACTATTGAGCAGCATCACCAAGAGAGATGTTTCCTTTATTACTCTGCTAACCACAAAATACACACCACTTCTAAGAGTCACCATTCCTAGCTTCAAGCAAATAACTCACTTCAAGCAACACAGATTGTAAATACATTTACATTGCACATCACAAACTGTGACGCTGTGCAAGTCAAGTGTTACTTCAAAGCATCCAAGAGCTTCAAATTATTTTCATTTTGCAGCATATGCAGTGATTTTCAGAAAATGTGGATGACTTTGGCCAAGAGTTTTGTCATAGCATGAAGGCAAACTGCTCAAATTTCTCCTGATTTAGCAAATAAATTTGTTTTTGCTCAATTTCTGATCAAGCTCATTTGCATAGGTTCAAACTAAAAATCTTCAAAAACAGGTAGCATTTCTTGAAGCATTTAAAATAAAACCTATATTCCAATAATATTTAAAAATTGTATCCTGATGCTGTTTTATTAGTCCAGTGCAGTAAGTATAGTCATCATAAAAATAGTCGGTGTGTCTAGTTCCTGTTAGTGACCAGATTTTAGATTAGATTCCCTACAGTGTGGAAACAGGCCCTTCTGCCCAACCAGTCCACACCGACCCTCCGAATAGTAACCCACCCAGACCCACTTCCCTCTGACTAATGCACCAAACACTATGGGCAATTTAGCATGGCCAATTCACCTGAAATGCACATCTTTGTACTGTGGGAGGAAACCGGAGCACCCAGAGGAAACCCACGCAGACACGGGGAGAATATACAAACTCCACACAGACAGTCATCTGAGGCTGGAATCGAACCTGGTAATGTGAAGCAGCAGTGCTAACCACTGAGCCACTCTGCCACCCCTGAATGGCTCTATATAGTGTTTAAAGCTATACTTCGATTGGTTCAGTCAGTTTCTCAGTAAATAAAGAAAAAGAAACTCTTAACAGATGCCTATTGCAGTTCCATGTCTAAGAAAAATTCAAATTTCAGAGCATGCTTGAGGTGCTGCAGTTAGCGGAAATTTGTCAGGGCCATTAATTCCAGGAGTGGCTGGTTTTGTGGCAAATCAAACTCCTAGTTCACAAAAGCTAACAGAAACCCAACTGGCATTGGACATAGTTGTCTTAAATTTTTTTTTTATTCTTCACACAGATTTTGAGAAAAATGCACTGGTAATACAAGTGCAAACCAGCAGAAACACTAGGCATTTATCGTTAACAATTTTTAATGTTGGTGATGAGCGGTCTTTTTAACTGGCTCTTTGTTACCATTTGAGCTGAAATCCAGGTGCTCGTGAGCACTGATACACCAGTGCCAGCGAGCAAGGTAAAAATGACAATGTACTTTTGAGATTTCACTGCTCCAAATAGGCACCGGATTCCAACAAAATGCATAGAATCTATTGAACCTCTCTAAAAGTATTAATAAATCTTCATACTATCTCATCAGCTGAAGCATTTCAAGATAATTCCTGAGGTAATCCTTGCTGGAGTACTCCCTTCAAGATTTCTTACATATATTATACAAATCCATTGTTCGGAACAAATCAATTCAGAGAATTAAAGAATATGTTGCCATCTGAGTCTGTCAAGAGTAAACCTGAAAAAGTCAATCTTCTTTTTTCTTCTATTTATTCTCTAAAATATTTTGGTTCCAGTAGCAGGCATTGATGAACATCAGCAGCAAGCGACATGAGAAAAGGAGTTACTACCCATGACACTGAAGGAGCTGAATTAACTCACAGTCAGAATGACATGATTGCTAAAGTACTCTGGGTTAATGACTGTATATCCATTAATGTCAATTCAGAATGCTCCCTTGACTGAAACCTTTGTGAAATTCTTTTTCTATGGGATTGAATGATGATTTGATGGTAGTGAAATTAAAAACAGTAATCCGCTGTGGTGGATTGGCATTTAAAAGGATCAATTCACAAGGAATATTTTAAAGCACATTTGCATTCTAATGGTATCCTTTACAGACGAGAGAAAGTATCAAATAATTGATGACACACTGAACCCCTGTGTTTAGCAAGTCTTGTAAACTCCAAAATATTCATTTTTGTTCAAAGTAGTCTTATTTTTAATTCTTCCAGGTTTACCATTTTCACAGAAAGGACACAAGAAAATCAACTTCTAATGTAGCTTCTGCACATTGTGACCCTTGACATTTATAAATTACATATTTCACCCTCCAATCTGCCCCCATAATCCTGGAACAAATTGATTAATATTGCATAAATGATTTATAATTCATATAATGCTCAATAGAGACATTGTTTTTGACTCTATTCCATTCTTATGTGGGGCTGCTCCTTACAGAAAAAGATGGACAGATGCCATCTCAATTACTGGTCAAGGGAAGCACTCCTGTGCAAGAGAAGACTGATCATTTCTGGAGAATCGACACATCTTTCTCTGGCATTGAATGATGTGTTCAATGTCACTGTTCCATTCAGCAGCTTAACTATTGGGCTTCAAATGCAGCTCCATCATAAGGTCAGAAGTGGGGATGCTTGCTGATGCTTGAACAATGTTCAGCTCCATTTACGATTCCTCAGATACTGAAGCAGTCCGTGTCCAAAAGCAGCAAGACCTGGTCAATATGGACTCAGACCCTAGACCTGATTCCTGGAATCAAATTCCTGGAATTCTGTTCCTAACAACGAACTGAGGTAGTCAAGAAAGTGGCTCACTACCATCTGCTGTCTGGCAATTAGTCTCATAGAATCGCAGGAACTGCATTTTGGGGAGTCAGATTCTCAACCACTTGACTACCTGTGCATTGCAGTAGAGTTTAACACTGCCAAAAATCCCAAGTGATCCATTTTCAGCAAAGATAGAGCATACAACACCTTGAGTCAACTACCATTCAAAAAGATCATGGGTTAATTTTTTTACATCAACACAACTTTACTAAACTATTCCATATCCCTTGGTTCCTTTAGTGGCCAAAATCATATTGATCTCAATGAGCATCCAAAACCCTTTGGGTTAAAAAATTTCAAAGATTCATAACCCTCAGGGAAGAAATTTCTCCCCATTTTAATCCCAAATACTGATTTCTTAACCTGAAATTGTGATTCCTGATGCTAGACTTGCCAGTTTCTACCCTGTCATGTGCACTAGGAATTTTATATATTTTAAGATATTCGTTTCACATTTTCCTTCTGCAAATTCAGATCAATTTACTTTACTATCTCCTTAAAGGCCAAACCTCTCAACCATGAATCAATCTAGTGAATTTTTGTGTGCTCTCTTTGACGAATATCTTCCCTTGAGATACGGAAATCAAAATGTTACACGATGCTCTAAAGGTATGACTTCACTAGAACTTCAGATAATGTAGGAGATTGTACTGAACTGAAAGGCTATGAGACAGAAATGGCTTAGTATTTTAGTGACTGTATAGGTGGCATGATGTATCAGTGGTTAGCACTGCTGCCTCAGATCGCCAGGGACCCGGGTGTGACCATCTGTGTGGACCTTGCATGTTCTCCCCGTGTCTACGTAGTGCTTCTTCTGGGTACTCCGGCTTTCTCCCACAGTCCAAAGATATGCAGGCTAGGTGGGTTGGCCATGCTAGATCGCTCAAGGTGTTAGGGACTTACAGGGTAGGTGGATTAGCCATGGGAAATGTAGGGTTATGCGAATGGGGATGGGGTAGGTGCATGGGAGGGCTGTTCTTCGGAGGATTGTCGTGGACTCAATGGGCGAAACAGACTGCTTCCATACTAGCGATTCTATTAGACTAATTGTCAAACAGCAGATGGTAGTGAGCCACTTTCTTGACTACCTCAGTCCGTTGTTAGCAACAGAATTCCAGGAATTTGATTCCAGGAATCAGGTCTAGGGTCTGAGTCCATATTGACCAGGTCTTGCTGCTTTTGGACACGGACTGCTTCAGTATCTGAGGAATCGTAAATGGAGCTGAACATTGTTCAAGCATCAGTAAGTATCCCCACTTCTGACCTTATGATGGAGGGAAGGTGATTGATGGGAAGGTGATTGATGGGAAGGTGATTGATGAAAAGCAGTTGAAGATGATCAGGTTGAAGACACATCCTTGAGGAACTCTGGGATTGAGGCTGACGTGACTGACCTCAAACATCCACAACCATTTTTGTTTGTGCTAGGGATGATTCCAACCTGGGGAGAGTTTGTCTCAATTTCCAGTGACTTTAGATTTGCTAGAGTGCACTGTTGTTTTGATGACACACTTGATCAAATACTTCCGCGATGTCAAGGACAACACATCACCTCAATTTCAGTTTGTGACGATTTGGATTATGTACTTCACCAGAAAAATTGTATTAATTGTTGAATAGAATTATAATTTTACGCTCCTGGGATATGAAGAAAGTTCATCATTCAGTGGACTATATTCTTCAAGTGGGGTGCAATGGTAAACGATTTGAATTGTTGGTGTAGCTTTGTGGTTTTGAAAATACAATGCATCAGATACAAACTGGCTGACATACACTGAAAATTTTCAATTAACAATGTATTTTTTTTCAATATATTGGATAATAATACAATAGCCTTTTCATATTCTTCACAGAGAAAGCATTAAAGTTCATATTTTACCAATATTCCCTCTTCTCTTTAAGCCCTTTTGACTGTCAGCTACCCATATGTGTATTCATTAAATAGGAGCTCAGTCATGGAGTTTATTCACCAGACATTGGAGCCAACTGTTTCCTGTCCTCATCAATGTCCAGCATGGGCTGAGAAATGGGAATCAGATCATAGAATCATACAGTACAGAAAAAGCCCTTTGGCCCATCGAGTCTGTCCCACCAAAACAATGCCAAATCTACACTAGTCCCACTTTCTAGCAATTGGCTCATGGCCTTGAATATTATGACATTTCAAGTGCTCATCTATGTACTTTTTAAAGATTGTGAGGTTTCCCACCTCAACTAGACTCCTAGGCAGTGCATCCCCATCACCTTCTGGGTGAAAAATATCTTCCTCAACTTGTCTCTAAACCTTCCCCATTTCACTTTAAAAGTGTGTCATTGGCCCTTCAACTAAGGAATACCTACTTTCTAATGGTTTTGTGCATGTCCCTCACAATCTTATACAGCTCTACACTCAAGTTGTAGGAATCTTGAATGACTGATTAGTCCACTCTTAATCCAGAGGCTCCTGGACTGATTGTACTGCCTTTTACAATATAGCTGGTTTCACCTAACTCAGTATGTGCTCAGGATCAAACTTGGGACAAATTAACCCTACAACAGACAGTAACAATTGAGCCATCAAGGGTGGTATTTCTACGATTTTAATAAAAGTTATTAACTCCAAATTCTAATTCTCGCTGTGCTGTGTGTGACTCCATTCTCTGACCGAGAGGGTGGTGGCCACATGCTGTCTGATCTCCTCAGCCCTTGATTGCTCCTTGTGGCATTCATGGGCATAGCACAGAGAGATCAGTTTGTTAGTTTTCTCTCTCTCACTGGGTGAACTGTCTGGCCATAACTCTATTTGCCCCTTCCCAAATAAACAGTTGCATTACTAAGTTCCATGACTGAGCATATTTAAGGACTGATGGATCAATGCAGTAAGCATCATATTACAAATCCATTCACAACAAATTCGAAATTGCTAATTATAATGGGTTAAATTACACAGAATTTACATAAGCACAGACCATTCAACCAACAGGTCTGTGTGAGTGCAGATGGTTCCACACAAACTTCATATTTCATTTAACCTTATCAGTTTTATAATCCTGTTCCCCTCATGTTGCGCTCCAGCTTACACTGAAATATACAGAAGTACCTGTGCAGAGTAAGAGTGCTAGATACTTTTTTTTGGAACAGAGTGGCAAACTGAGCAAAATAACAGATTCACCTTACCCCAAGGTCTGCAAAGGGGCCATCATACAGAGCCAACTGTGCGACGCGACACCTGTCTCTGTTTGCTAGTGTTTGTGGTGTGCTGTAGCCACCTCTCAAGGCATTTTCTTCAGCCAGCATTGATTCCAGCTCTGGCGTGGCTCCCCCTGTTACTAATGTCCGTATCAGAGTCAGGATATTGTCATTGAAGTATGTCTGTGGAGATAAAACAAACTCTTTAAGCGAACGCTATTAAAGTCATCACCAAAGAAATTCAAATTACGCTTTCCAAGGACTTTGTGCAGTTAAAACTAACGTGCTGTCACTTCACATATTTTATCTGGGAAGTGAAAAGACAGCAGACTCCAATTACTCTGTTTTAGTTGTATGTCCCATTAGGTCCTTTCACTATATATCTTTTCTTCCACACACAAATTCAGGTCAGTTTTCTTCTAGACAGAAATTGTAATGATTAATTCCCTCTATAATTGCTGTTAGTGGCGATGCAAAGTCTCCCTCTCTCAGTGTTAACTTCACAACCAATATGAGGCTGAGAAAGATACAAAAGTAGAAGACTCTGGACAGGTTTACAGCCTGTACGAGCTAGAGTGCCTTTTTTCCTCATCACTGATTCAGCTGGGAACAGCCTTTATGCTGAGAATGTCGCTGCACATTACCACATGTATACTCTCGCAGTCCTCTCCTGCTATCACATCTTGCAGCTTTACGACATGAGCTGACAGAAATCAGACTTAAGGATGTATCAATTAAACATTTTGATTATTTTTTAAATAAATGGATGATGAGGGTAAAGTCCCAGGTGGTCTTGTTTAAAACACTCAAGTGCGCTGGCAAGCACAATTTATTAGGTGCACAGCTACTTCAAGATGACAGCCTGCCAGCATCTATAACCATTCCATCCTGTCAGGTAAACAATCAGTCTTAGAAATATTTACTTAATGTCAATATAATAAATTTAAGCTTCATTAAAGATGATTGTTTTAGTAAAGGAGGCACTGTCCCTTTTATAAGCCTCCATGGGCCATATTTAATATTGTATAACATCCTCATTACAAAATGCTCTGGCTTTCTCACAAAATTGAATGGATTTCCAAAACCATACAAGGACATGGGGCACAGTTCCATAGGCACCAGCAACCCTCAGTTGTTTTGTTCAAGTGAAACCTTTTTAAATATTTGTTTAAAGGGAACCTTAGTGAGATATTTCCCCCATTGGTAGCCTCTTAGCTTACTCCGATCCTATCTTAACTATAGGTCTAAGAATACAGACTTCCCAGCAAGAATTGACCATACTAAAGTAGATATGCTGGGTGAAAGACCCCCACAATTCCCTTCCTTATTAAGAGGCACACAAGGGGTAAGCGGCAGAGTTCAAACAATTGTCCTGATTCATTAGGTAGCAGCCTTGAGAATTAAAATGCAATCCTTTAAAATCTGCTTGCCTGTTTGATCTTTCATACCTCTAATTATTCTGCTGCTAAATTAAAGATGTGCCATGTGAAAGTACAAGGCCCAATTGCTGTCAACTAAAAAGGTCAGACTATAATTACTATTCAGGGTAAGAACTGTGACAAATGCAAAGAAGCAAACCAAGATGAAATTACTTGCTTTTTTATCTTTAAGCAAATGTTGTTTTGTACATGTGGAACCAAAGTGTGATGTTTGGTGAGCAAGCACGCACATGCATGTTGGCCACGTTAAAATTCATTGAGCTCTGCTTCAGACCAGCTTTCTAACTGAGGTTGTCTCAACACAGCAAAACCACATGAGCCTTGACATTAACTTGGGGAATAACTGTCATGGGTGGGAAGCATGGATTGCCATATGACAGAAAACAACCCTAGCAGACAGTTCACTGTAGGTCATTTTAACTCTGGGGATTCACCAGTAGGAAAAAAAATTACAGACAGCAGGTGCGAATGGAAAACCTGGTGGAAGGTTTGCAATCACCTGCAGACCTAAGGAAACAACTCCTGGCCCAAAACTAGCGTTAGGACTTGAGGTGGGATGGAGCCTCTAAAGCACTGTGGATTATGAGATAGAGTCACAATATTTGATGATGTGTCAGTATCTCAGCTTGCTGCAGTTAAAGTGAAGTTGCAGCATAAATGGAATCATCAGGCCATGCATTTGGAACCTCAAGCTGGCCCTTTCTGCTTAGCATAGCTGGTGGTGGGTAGCAGTGCCTCAGGAATACATTGTTAGTCCTCCACCCAGTTTAAACCTTGATACTAAAAACTACCTACCCTGTGAACTGCTCGAAATAGAAAAGCCCAAATCCTGCATTATTAGAAAACTTTCCATTTTGGGAAAAAAACAATTGTATTAATTTTGAAGATATCGCAGTATTGCTCATTTTTGAAAAGGAAACCGTGACAGTAAAATCTGTCCTTTTTATTACCACAAGCAAATCACATCCTGTCAATCACAGTGTTGTCAAGTCTTTCAGCACCAGTTTTTGACTCTGTGATTGACTGAGAAATAGAATATCTAGCCTTGCAACAGAAATGTCACCAAATGTGATAACACTGCCATCTCTTGTAAGGAGAGACAGTACCTGTAGAACATTGATCCCAGCTTCATTCACACACTTCACAACATTGTAAACCAAAAGGCGTTCAGAAAGTGGAGGGATTTTGCTAATCACATTTTTCAGTAAAGATTTCTCAGAAACAACTGGAGCTAATAAAGGAACGCAGAAGTTACGAAACAAATAAACACTTTGGCTTTATTGTCGAGCAAAAATTCACTTGTCTGTTGGTATCCTCCCCTGTATCCAGCTTCTATATTCACAGACCCATTTGCGCTAATCAAAGCCTGTTTCTATTCCCAAGTCCATCCTTAAGAAAGAGGTAAGAAAGAGCTGAAAAACCTAACAACTGAAAACTACTATCAAAAGTGGCAAGTTCTCAACCATCACAATATTAATGCTGCTGATTCAGACCCTGGCTGCCAATACTACCAAAACGAGTTGGGACCAACTCAAGTGTCATTATATGATGATATAAATTTAATGCCTATGCCTGAGTGGAGGTTCTGACACATGGCAGGAGGATCAGATGTGTGACAAAAGATATAGGTAAATTGCCTGTCATTGAAAGTTTTGTGGTCCCTTCAGGACCTTGAAAAGAGCCTTCCCAGCACCAATCCTTCCACACCCTCGAGCCTTGGAGATTTCCCTGAGATCAACCTGCCCTGATTGCTGTATTATATAAAAAGAAATCTCCTGTCTCCCTCCCCAGTGCCATTTGGGGTGGCATGGTGCCTCAGTGGTTAGCATTGCTACCTCACAGCTCTCGGGACCCGGGTTTGATTCCACCCTCAGATGACAGTCTGTGGGAGTTTGCACGTTCTCCTGGCATCTGCGTGGGTTTCTTCTGGGTGCTCTGGTTTCCTGCCACAGGCCAAAGATGTGCAGGATAGGTGGATTGGCCATGCCAAATTGTCTGAAATGTCCCAGCTATGCAGGCTAGGTGGGTTAGCCTCTATAAAAACTCTATGCGAGGTTACGGGGTTGGCAACGGGGTCTAGGTGGGATACTTTCGAGAGGGTCGGTGCAGACTCGATGGGCCAAATGGCCTATTTCCACACTGCAGAGATTCTGTGATTCTTTGATTTGAAGAAACTCATCCAATCAAAGCCTCCTTCCCAGCTGCCGAGATATGCAGATAATTTGGCTTGTGTCACACATGGTTCCACTCAATCACTTTCAACATCACCCAGGCATTACATTCTGTAGGACTTCATTGCCGACTTGGCTTTTTTAACACTGATTCATTGCCTTTTCCATTTCCTCCCAGCTCCACAATATTGACTTCTTTGTGTCTGTACAAGATTGAAAAGTGTCAAGGAATCAAATCTCCTAGCACCAACAGTAGGGTTAGAAATAAATTCAACTTTTTGCAGTTGTCACTCTCAGTGAAGCTTAAGGACTGAATCTTTGGGACAAGTGGCCGAGCTCAATAACCTGACATTTAGTCTTTCGCAATGCATGAGGCATTTATACCACAGGACTGTTTCACCAACAAGAGGGCGGCACGGTGGCTCACAGCACCAGGGTCCCAGGTTCAATTCCAGCCTCGGGCGACTGTCTGTGTGGAGTTTGCACATTCTCCCCGTGTCTGCATGGGTTTCCTCCGGGTGCTCTGGTTTCCTCCCACAGTCACAAAAATGTGCAAGTCAGGTGAATTGGCCATGTTAAATTGCCCATAATGTTAGGTGCATTAGTCAGAGGAGAAATGGGTCTGGGTGGGTTACTCTTTGGAGAGTCGGTGTGGACTGGTTGGGCCGAAGGGCCTATTTCCACACTGTGGGGAATCTAATCATAAAGAGGAAGACAACCACAGCTGTTGGCAGAGAAGAGAGATGGCTGGTAACAGCTGGTTGTGCCTCTGTCACAATGCCAGCTGTCTACAGAACATTACCTTATATGTAGACTGCTAGCAACAAACAAAAAAAACATGAAAAATGTACAACTGCAAAACAGTTCTCTGCTTCACTTTGAAGAGTGGGGGAAGCCACAAACAATATAGATCCCATGGAAAATATCTAATTGGGTTATACAGCCATCTTTAATAGCCCCTACCAATACAAGCTTGAAATCATATAGAATGATTTATAATCAATAGGAACCTCCACAGATGGGAAAGTTGGACCAATTGAAATGCAGCAGAAATTTCTACTATTAGAGGGGCAAAAAAGAACTGATTTACTTTGGAAACATGCAGCGGGAAATTCAGTGCCTGCTACTCAGCCAGTAGAAACAATGAGCAGCTCCAGGGATTGTATGTGATTGTAAGTGAATTATAGACCCACAGCTCTTAGTGAAGCAAGCTCAGCATTAACATGTAGCAGCTATCTGCGATTTGACAATGCTGTCAGCCGGGATGATAGATGAGAGTTGTCTGCTAATCATCAACACCTTTGTTCAATGTGAAATGTTGCTTGAATGATGTTTTGTTCTAACTGTTTTTCAAAACCAAGCAAGAGCCCAAATTGAGACATCAAATCAGCATAGTGTTTCAACACCCAGAAATACCTCCGCGTTGCTGGCAGTTTTTGGACCACACCAGCCAACAAGAAGTATATTATGCCAATGTCCTACCCATGAGCCCACACAGCTTTCAGGGATTCTTATTTGGGCAGCTCAGTGCTGCAGTGACCTTGTTAAATCATCTAATGTGCACAATACAGCTCCATTTGATGGCAGTATATGTGAAAAGTGTGTTGACAGAAACTTCACTTGGCTGATACTGCTGCAAGTCAGATTGTCTGATCAATCTGACAGATTCATTTATAAACTTTCGCCTATTAGTGCAACTTGGATTCAACTTAAATTTGCATCTGGTGCCAGCCCTGGATTTATGAATTCTCTATTTTTGTTGTTGTTGTATCATATTTCTTGCAGAGACGGACTCTCAACAGTCACAGAAAAGGCATCCGAAATAATGCAGCAGTTTTTCCAAAAAAAAAACAGCTCAATACTTCATACTCAAGTTCATAAATTAACAATCTCCCTGCATTTTGCTTTAAACTTCACAGGAATTTGCAGCGCCTGTGCTCATACTCTATATATACTAGAGATTGCTCTAATGCCAAAACGATGGGGCTATACTTCACTAATTGTCAGCTGCATTTACATCCATGTTAAATGGAAATGAAATCATGTGTGTTCTACTTAGTGGAAAGTTCCAAACATCCTTGATCTGAAGCTGCGTCACATACTGAAGAGTGAAGGAAGATCCCAACCACTATAGCTAGTTCTTTACTGTTCATAATTATGATCCCAACCTTCCCCTTCTCTTGCTTGACTCATGCTAACTCATGATTTCACTCACTACACACTTCCCCATCCTATTGTTAATTAAGCAACATTAACAGCATTTACATAGCACCTTTGACCTAAGGTTTAGGAAGGCAACCCTACAGCTTGTGGCCTTGGCCATCAATGGTACACCAATATGACTCAGGACTAGAATTAGAGGAACACAGGTTGTGGGCATAGGGGAGATTACAGAGATAGGGAGAGACAAGGCTTTGGAGGGATCTGAAAACAGAGATAAGTACTTTCAAGATGGAGACATTTATAATCAGGAGTGAATGTAGACTGAGTCTAAGAACAATGGGTTAATAGGGTACTGAATAAGTAGGAAAGCTTTGGATGCTGTGCAGTTTATGGAGGGTAGAACGTGGTTGGCCAGTCAGAAGTGGATGGCAATAGTACTTCAGAGGTTTCTTTAGCATTTGGGTTCAGGCAGTGACAGAGGGGAAATGCTTTGGTGATGGTGCAAATACAGAGCTGGAAACTCAACACAGAGGCAAGTATTTTGCCAAGACTGTGAACAGTCTAATTCAGTCAACGGATCATTGATGGAGAATCTTAACAAAGATTTTCTTTAGTATTGCATACTATGCTTACTTTATATTCACCTCTTCAAATTGCTCATTGACTTCTATCCCTCTAATTCTCTCTCTCTCCTCTCAAGCTGTTCTTTAAGAGCTACCTCTTTCTTCAAGTTTTTGTTTAGCTGCCTTGATAGCTCTGTATGTGATTGAGTATTACATTTTTTTGAAAATACTGGAGATATTTTTAAAGGCACTATATAAATGCAGGTTGTTACTCTTGAAGAGCATCCTGTGTTTGCTGGAATAGCCTGAAATGGCTGCTGAATGAAATATTTAATGTTCAGTAAACTCAGGCCTTGTCCTGACAAATTGAGAGGATAGCTGTCAAAGGTGACTCTTCCAACCATTACATTTCAGCTGCATTGGAGCACTTAGCTAACCGAGTTCCATTATTTCAGAAATCCATTCAGTAAGAATCACCGGTTGACTTAACTGTTGTTCACTCTTATTATTTTGAAGAGATGCTTTGAAAGCTTTTGATCGTTTTCAAAGTAAACCCAGCTTTCTCGACTTAGTGTTTTATTTTGAGAAAACAAGAGGAGCCCTTAAAACCATAGGTTTTGTTACAATCAAGGGCCTCAAAGGATCAATCCTGCAGCGTATTTTTCACAGTTCAACATCACCATAAAACTTTACACTTCAATACTTTTACTACAAATTGTGTTAAACCAACAGGCCAGTTACACTCTACAATTTGCATCAATTGTGAAGAAGCTTTGGCTTCAAGCTGACGTGAACTGCAAACTTCAACACTGGTACAAAGTTGTCCAAATTGGACTGAGACCAGCAGTGTGAGTGGGCCTTGAGGTAGTGTGCTTTCCCACTGCTTCAGCATCCCAGCAGCTGCACTATAATTGCAGTTAGTATGAAGGGAATTCTAAGCACATCCCTAATGGTTGGACTGACTGCTGGGGAACTTCTTAAAAAAAAAACTTTATTTCCACCTTTTAAAGCAAACAACTATCCCGTCGGCTCTTAGTTACCATTAAAATTTAACTGGTGTTTGAATGCCTGCAAGCAGAGCTCAAGTGCTTCAGCTTTTCTGGCCAAAGAACAGTGTGGAGCCAGCTGCACAACTTGCACTGCTGATCCCTCAACACTTTGACCAGGTAATTAACTCAGACTACTACCTGTAATATCACACTGCACCCATACGGTCAACATCACTGCTACTGTAATCTGAATGAGAAGGACCAGCTCTTTAAAAATTTGCTTCTTAATTGAAGGGATGCCTTTGTTTCATGTACAATTCTAATGTTGCTATTTGCAGTTTACTTTGGCCACCTTGAATTGTAGCAGCAGACTTATTAAAACACACAGCATGTGAGATCTTCAAACGCCCAAAGGCTTGACCAATCCCTGCTAAGCTTTGGGTTTTAAACGACCAATGGATCTGTCAATGAGTGATTTACAGCGAAGGGTCTATTTTTAAAAACTCCACATCAGGTGAGCTTGTGAATTCAACTGCAAGCAATAGAGAGAAAAGACTGGACATGAAGAAGAAAAGCACATCAGCTTGCTTTTACTTACCGCACTCATTAGGGAGTCTAACACACTGACAGCGAATGCTGTCCCGCACGCGAATGGCTGTGTCAAATACAACTCAGTATCTGGGTCATCATCATCATCTTGGTCCAAGAATTGAACATTCGAGTCATTCACTGGAAGGATCAAAAAGCAAGGCAACAAGTTATTAGCAAACACACTGAATGGATCATAAGGCATAATGGAAGTTATTGAACAGTCAGCATTAGCTTTAAGAAACTAGAAATTGTCATCTATTAAGATTTTGCTCTAACGCATTACATATTTCATCGCAAAGTGCAAAGCATAGCAAGCAAGTAGAAGTTATTATTTCTTTTACAATCCCTGAACTCTGTCTTCAGAGTAAATCTAGCACAAATAAACAGTTTGAAAGAAGGTTTGATCTGAAGTCTTGTTTTGATTTTTTCCCCCTCTACTCAGACTTTCTGCGAGAGCTGTGGAAAGAACTGTCAATCAACATGACAGAGGCTGATGAATAGGCTGAAGCTGCAGAAATGAACTGCAAGCAAAATACTATGGAAACAGCTGCAAGGACAGAACAGTGAGGTCAAAGAGCAAGAGATATTCTGTGAAAATAATAATCATTAAAAATAAATTAGAAGGACACAACTAAGGCAGCCAACCTCAATCATAGCCAGCAAAAGAAAGGCACTAATACTGGAGAAATCTCTCTCAGCCAAATGAAAAGAAGAAGTGATGAGTGAAGTGAAACTGTGGACAAAGGAGAAAGGGCTGCTTACCCAACTCAGTTATCATTGGTATGTTGGCTCCAATGTTTTTTTCCTGACTGAATGAAACCAAAGGGAGCAATTTGCCAGGTTTAACTAATAATGAATGAGAAATTGGTAAACAGGAGAGCACAAAGGCACAAAAAGAAACATACAGGTAATAATTTTAAAGAGCACCGAAATAGAGAACCAAGTTCATTAAATATTTACCATCACAAGAAACAGTTTTGAAGCTTTTCATTAAGTAGATATCAAAGACAACAGGATTGACTATACATTAGAAGAGGCAGTAAAAGTTTTTGTTTGAACTCTTTAAGAACCACCATATATATTTGATAGCCATGAGGAAAGGTTTATTTTTGACAAATCCTTCCAATTTTCTCCAGTCCTTCCTTGAAGGTACTGAATCACAAATCAATGGCATTGTCCATCTTCCCAGGCTTCATCCACATGGGACTTCATTTTGAGGCCAGTGGGTACAGCTGGTTGCTCATATAGAGGATATCACAGCCAAATTTGACATGGTTTATGTCAATATAAAGCCTTGAAAATTCCAAGGAAGAGTACTGGAGAATGAACAGGAACAGGAATACTGGCTGACAATTTCCCTTCTTAGTTTTCTCAGCTGAAATCAGATGCTACAGACAGGAATGTGGTACGAGACCTTTGTGCAGTAGGTAGTAGAACCACCTGGATGAATTTTCCCGTTATCCCCTACACACACCTCAGATCAGGAGATACAGCACTTTTAAAGAAAGTGCTTGTTGTCCTTGAAAGAAAAACTTCAAAGAAGTCGTTATTATGAAAATTACCATTGTCAGTTAGTTTCTGTCAGCAGAAATCACACATCACACATGTATAAACAACCCCTGCCAAAATGCACAATATTTAATAGTCAGGTGCTCAGTGACTTGCTTTGCTACTGAGAATACAGATTGTGTGTGTCAGTTTATGGGAACTTGAGAAAAATACCAAGCATGTATTCACATAGAGAGAATATTTTAGGTGGCAGTGTGCTATTTATTGTCCACACAATGATGACAGCCAAGGGCTCATGTTGGGGAATGATTAAGTAATGGTGGCCTCATCACAAGGAAAAATGCACAACCAAGGACATTCATCTCTGTTTACTAAAGGAGACTTCTTGTCTCGACAAAGTCGTACTTGGCTCATATGCCTGACCAGTAATGAATTTTATTTTCTCACATCAGGTGCGTCCTAGCTAGAATTCGGGAAGGAATAGAATGCCAACTTGAAATGCATTAATGCCTGTGGCAGCAACCAGCTGAATGGATCTCTGATGAGACAGTGAAGTTCTTCCTGAAACAACCATTTTGGAAAACCTCTCCAACAATTGAGATGGGACTTAATTATTTGAGTACAACAGAATGGAAGGTACAGTGCAATTTTCTAATTGTAAGCCAAAACAAAATAATAATTGACAGGTTACATCATATGTATGTGTATGATTTAGATATGATAGCACTTTTAATTCAATGGTTATGTCGATACCCATTAGAAAATTCAAAACACCTCTTTCTCTTCACACTCAACAGGTTTCTTTCTTCAGAACTCCTTCAGTAGGGATAAAATATTAAATCAGTGAACATAGTCAAGGATCTTGAGTGAACATGCACTCTCATTACTCTGACTTGAAAATATTTTGTCAAATGTCCAGTTGGCAGCTGTGGGAGAAAAGTTGCTCTGTGGCCTTTATTGCTTTTATATGTGCACGAGACAGTGCATTCATAAAGCACCCAAACGCAGCAGTGATCGAAATGAAAAACTAGCTTCCATTCTAGTGTTAGCAAACCAGGTGAGAAACCTTTTGTAGCTCACCGAAGTGTGACAACAGCAATTTGATGTCATTTAATATCACTGCAATTTTTGCAAGGTGACAGGAACTGAGACACCATCTCTATCATGTAAGGCAGAGATGAATGTGCAAGTACTGAAGCAAAGAGTGAATAGATTTTGTATCAAGTTGTTTCGACATTTACAATTACAGAGAACACACACACAGAAGTTTTAGAATTGTGGCAAAACTACTAGGCTTACACAGCATTATGATGTTAGTACGCCAGAAAAAAGGGTACTGTATGCTACATGTGTCATGTAATATACCCACATTAGACACGTGGTCAGGTCATCAATACATTACAATGATCTGGATTGTAGATACAAGGAGCAATAAATCAACTGGAAAGAAAAGCATAAGGGGAAAGTTCACATTGATAAAGATTGAAATGGACATGTTTTCTTTGCTGCAGCTAGTCTGTGAGAGGGTGAACATGAAAATATCTGTATTATAAAAAGGGACACTGTTAATTCTAACATATACATACGATCCAAGTTTTGATTAATAAGACATTATAGAAACGGAGATTCACTGATTAGTTCATTGAAATGTCTTGGCAAATGGCAAGTCAACTCCAGGCTGGCACATGAATCTAAAATCAGATGGAAGGAGGTTAACATGCTCGTCAGAAGTTGTTTTCCCCGGAGCCTGAAGATTAACCAGTCTGTCTCTGTTACGCTGGAAGTCAAAAGACTATAAAACCACAGTTGACTGTAAAGAAAATGAGTTCTGGATCAAGACTGTAGGACAGGATGCAAAGGAATTATCATGTTAAAATTGATTAAAATGGCTCACAGAAGCCAGAGAGCATTGTGAACTAATTATTTTAATATTTCGTTAGACAAAGCTAAATTGAATCCGATTTTAACTTGCTACTACATATGTTTACCACACTGTGAAGGAAAGGAACTTAACAATTCCAGCAAATCTATGTTTCAGTTTGTTTGCCTTGGACTTCCTTTAGTGAAACTGAAGAAACATTAATGCAAAATAGAATGGTTCCAAACCAATGAATGCTGGAGTTTAGTTGTTATCTTGTGGATTAAGGCCACAAGTGAAAACAGGGCAGTGCAAATCAAATCACTTTGAAAATAGTTAACTCATGGTTCACATCTTTTTGGTATTTAAGTTTCAATTTTAGGAATAAAAGCTGAAAAGTGAAAGAAGAATGCAATAAATGCAACTGAAGCACCTTGAAGTCTATTACACTTAAAATTTGGGAAATGATGCTTGAAGAGAATAAACAATTTGTAAAATAGAATTAAAATAGAAGAGATTGTTTTTGGGATTTTATATTCATTCAGCAGATGTGGACCTCATTGTCTAGACCAATGTTTATTGCCCATCTCTATGGGAAAATGATGGTGAGATGCCTTCTTGAACCACTGCAGTCCATTTGGTGTACATGTAGCTACAATGTTGTTAGGGAAAGAATCCAGGATTTTGAGCCAGTGAAACTGAAGGAACAACAATATACTTCCAAGTCAGAATAGTGAGTGGATTTGAGAGGAACTCGCTGATGGTAGTCTTCCCATGTACCCGAGGCCCCTGTCCGAGATGATAGTAGTCGTGGGTTTGGAAGCTGTTGTCTAAGAAGTCTTGGTGAATTTCAGCCGTGCGTCTTATAGATGGTTCACCCAGGTGCTACTGAATGTTGGTGACAGAGAGAGTGAATATATTTGGATGTGGTGCTAATCAAGCAGGCTGCTTTGTCTTGGATGGTGTCAAGCTTCATAAATATTATTGAAGCTGCATTTATTTATGCAAGTGGGGAGTATTCCATCACTTTCTTGACTTTTGCCTTATAAATAGTGAACAAACTTTGGAAAATCCAGAAGGTGAGTTATTTATTGCAGGATTCCTTTGTCTTGCTGTTGTAGCCATTTATATAGCTAGCCCAGTTCAGTTTTTGATCATTGGTAACCTCAAGGGGTCAGTAGTGAGGGGATTCAGCAATGGGTATTGCCATTGAATGTCAAGGGGTAATGGTTAAATTCCCTCTTATTGGAGACGGTCATTGTCAGGCAATTGCACAGCACGAATGTTACTTGCCATTTGTCGGCCCAAACCAAGACATAGTCTAGGCCTTGCTACATCGGTTTTGAAGGTTTGATGGGCATCTCACAATTCTGCACTTGAATTGGATATCAAGTGGGTTTGAATATGAAAAAAAAAGTGAAATCAGGAGCTTCATTCGGTTTTAAAATAATTTTGTGAAAGATTGCACCATTCAGTTCGAGTATTCAAAAGGCTGGGCGGGACTGGCTAATTCAATTGGCCAGGTGGTACAGCATTTTTTTTTATTTCAAAAATATACTTTATTCATAAAATACTTTGATGATCTGTGCAAATGGACATGCCATACATATAGTTTGGGGGGGGCACCACATCAAGGATGGAGCAGGAGTGAAGACAGGTCCCAGGTCTACCTCAGTTTGAATAGGAATTAAGCCTGTGCTGTTGGCATTATTTTGAACTATGCTGTCCAGTTTATATGGAGGTCAAAGATGGACCGGGTCCGAAGGGACTCGCTGTACAAATATCTGGGCAACGGGGGAAAAAATACACCCCTTTTGTTTGCATACCGAAAACAGAGTAATCATTCCTATTTAAAGGTCTGTACGATTAGATTTTTAGCTGAGGCGTCAGCAGAGCCCAAATGACTGCGTGGGCCTCCTGTTCTTCTTTAGGCAGGCAGATGTTACACGGTGGTCTTTCCCCACCGTGCATTGGCGGCAGCTGCCCCAAGCTTCAGCGCGTCCCTCAACACGTAGTTTTGGACCTTGGAATGTGCCAGTCTGCAACACTCAGTCGGGGTCAGCTCCTTCAGCTGGAAGATCAACAGGTTTCAGACCGCCCAGAGAGCGTCCTTCACCGAGTTGATGATCCTCCAGGCACAGTTGATGTTCGTCTCGGTGTGCGTCCCGGGGAACTGCCGTAGAGCACGGAGTCCCGCATCACAGCGCTGCTCGGGACGAACCTCGACAAACACCACTGCATTCCTCTCCAGACTTTTTCTGCGTAGGCACATTCCAGAAGGAGGTGTGTGACAGTCTCCTCCCCTCCGCAGCCGCTTCGAGGGCAGTGTGCGGTGTGGCTGAGAGTTCGGGCGTGCATAAAGGATCTCACAGGCAGAGCCCTTCTCACCACCAGCCAAGCCATGTCTTGGTGCTTGTTGGAAAGTTCTGGCAATGAGGCATTCTGCCAAATGGCTTTGACAGTCTGCTCAGGGAACCGCTCGATAGGATCTGCCCTCACCTTTTCCCGAAGGGTCTCAAGGACACTACGTGCTGACCACTCCCTGATGGACTTGTGGTCAAAGGTGTTTTTCTTCATAAACTTCTCCATGAAGGACAGGTGATACGGAACGGTCCAACTACTCGGAGCGTTCCGCGGCAGCGAGGCCAGGGCTATCCTTCGCAACACCGGGGACAGGTAGAACCTCAGTACGTAGTTTCACTTGGTGTTTGCGTACCGGGGATCCACGCACAGTTGATGCAGCCACACACAAAGGTGGCCATCAGGGTGAGGGTGGCATTGGGTGTATTTTTTCGCCCGTTGCCCAGATCTTTGTACAGCGAGTCCCTTCGGACCCGGTCCATCTTTGACCTCCATATAAACTGGACAGCATAGTTCAAAATAATGCCAACAGCACAGGCTTAATTCACATTCAAACTGAGGTAGACCTGGGACCTGTCTTCACTCCTGCTCCATCCTTGATATGATGCCCCCCCAAACTATGTAGCCAACTGTTCCTCTCTGATACATATGCCTACAGTCCCTCATGAACTGTGGCTAATTATCTACCTACCTACTTTCAGTAAGGTGAATTGAATCAACTAATGATTCAGTGCAGAATAGAAAAATGCAGATAGAGGTCTGAAAATGACACAGGAGTTATTGATCACATATAGTCCCAAAATAAAACTAGGGCAATTGGCTGAGTACCGGCTCATCTAGTTTCTACATTTCTCAGTGATTACTATGTAGACTGACAAAGTCAAACTGCCACAGCAGATGAACACCACTATATGAAGCT
The DNA here is from genome assembly GCF_037043375.1 of Chiloscyllium plagiosum. Lineage (NCBI taxonomy): Eukaryota > Metazoa > Chordata > Chondrichthyes > Orectolobiformes > Hemiscylliidae > Chiloscyllium > Chiloscyllium plagiosum. Next base: position 15,860,151 of record NW_028270181.1, on the reverse strand, counting down.
TCAGCAGGGTCATTGAATAAACTTGTTTTCTCTAAACGTGTCATATTCCAATAAAAGTAATGTTCATTATTTATTTTGTGCTTGATATACTATTTCCAAATATTATATTTCTGCCTATTGAAAGTAATTAGGAAGAAGAGCTGCAAAATCCTTTAGATATTATTCATTAATTAAAAGCACATTTTAACTAATTCCCAATTTTCTGAGAATTTGTGTGAAAATTAATTTAAATAATTTTCCAGGAATTATAAATTAAGTGTCTTCTCACCAAGAATAACCTGCTCAATATATATTGTCTACTATTGTCTCTCATGCTGTTTCTTAATTAGGTTCAAACAACCTTTCAATTTAACTTGATTTTCAATCTGTAATTTTTTAAAATTACAGCTGCACTGGAACTAAATTTGCTTCACTTTCAACATCAAATACTGAAAGGTTAGATGGAGTACAGGTAATGGGTTAAGAGGATATAAAACTTCTCTCGTTCAACTAACAACAGGAGGCTGACTGCCTCTGTGCACTAGTTCCAGTAAAAGTCATAAAATCTTTCATGACTTCATTGGATTAATCTGTGGAGAGAAGTTTTGAGAAAAACTGTATCATGATTGTGTTAGGACAGGATTTCTACTTCCTGATCTAACAATCTCCATTGGGCTGAGTGTTACAGGCACTTTTGGACCCAAATCCAAATTTATTTCACTTTCATCCTCTCACTCACAACAGGGTGAGAACACTCATCTCAATAAAGTTTGATCTAAAGGTGAATATTAGTCCAAAACGTGTAATTTTGAGGCTATGTCTTCATATGCTAGTTTCAGCTGCCCACATCATTCACTTTCAACTAGTTTTATGCTGGAAACTGTTAATGAATAATTAAGGATGAATTCCCCCCAGGTGGTCTAATCTCTATGGGGATGTTGCTAACTCACCTGGAAGCAGCCTCACAGTCGTTGCATTCTGAACAGATCACCCCAACAGAAAATGCCACATTTACAGTGCCTGCTGCTGGAGACATTACACCTCCAAATGTCTGGGGCCTGCCTGGCACCAGCACTGAAAATAATTTTCAAGCGCTCCTGAGGGGGCACCAATAAATGGATGTTCTGTCACATTATCCTTGCAGCCTGAGCATCAACCAGATTCCTCTACTGAGCCACTGACCCATTGATTGGGGTGGCAATGAGATCCGCTAGATCAGCATTCTTTACTGGACACATGATCGAGTAGCAGCCAATAAACAACATGTCTGTCAAGGTCTCACTACTTGCTTGAAAGGCTTAAAAACCTCATGTGGTCCGGATGTTGGGATGAAACTGCTTGTAAAATCTCTGTCTCCATGTCTATTCACCTAACCAGTAACACTCAAGTCAAAAAGAAATACATTCAATGATGAAGAAGAAAATCAGGTGAATTAGATACCAGATCAAATTAGATAAAGCAAGTGAAATAGTTTTGGTCTCCTTACTTGAGAAAGGATGCACTGGCATTAGGAAGAGTGCAGAGGAGGTTCACTAGTTAATTCCAGAGTTGAGGAGGTTGGATTATGAGGAGAGATTAAATAGACTGGGATTATATTCATTGGAATTTAGAAGAATGGGGGTGGGGGGGATCTGAGAGAAATGTATAAAATTATGAAGGGAATAGATATGATAGAAGCAGAGAGGATGTTTCCACTGGCAGGTGAAACTAAGACAAGAGGGCATAGCCTCAAGATGAGGGGGAGCAGATTTAGGATTGAATTGAGAAGGAACTTCTTCACCCAGAGGGTTGTGAATCTATGGAACTCCCTGCCCAGTGAAGTAGTTGAGGCTTCCTCAGTAAATGCTTTTAAAGCTAAGATTGATAATTGTTTTGAATAATAAAGGAATTAAGGAATACAGTGAAATGATGGATAAGTGGAGCTGAGGCCATGAAAAGATCAGCCATGATCTTATTGAGGTGCCAGATGGCCCACTCCTGCTCCTAGTTCTTATGTTTTTAAAGGGACCATAGGAAAAAAGAAAAGAAAAAATTGGATCAGGAAACATAAAGGAGAAAACGTAACATTTAAAATACCTCTAACAACAATTTCCTATCTGCCAGAGTGAGACTGCGAGATTTTTATTGTTCATTTTGTGGGAGTCCATACTTGCGTCAGGACAACAGAGTGCCCTAATAATAGTGCTTGTGCTCTGAAATAGCAGTCCTAACTGTCTGCAGAAAATTTAATTTGTATATATGTGTTGTCGACAAGCTCCCATTTTGTGATGCTAATTGCTCAGCAGTTTGTGACAATTTTCAAATCATTGCGTATCTCCTCTCACCTCAAATTGCTGTCTTATTTACACACTATTAACTGCATGCGCCTTATACACCCAGTAAAATCTGGGTCAAAGCTATTCACTATGTTGCCCAGGCAACTTTGCTCATTAATGCAAAGACTCCAGAAACTATTGTACCTTTAAAAGAAAGTCAAAAGGTTACTGTATGTTTTCATCATGATAACCATGTCCCACACAAAAAAGGAAGAAGGATTATTACAATTATAGTAGATTTCATATGACATGTTTAATATATCCTATTCAAAGCCTTTATCATAACTAACTACAATTATATCCCAGTGAACTTGCACTAATCATGTCACAGTTGTTAACCTCTGGTGTAAATACTGACATAAATGACTGCACTTCAGAAAAAAGTAGTTCATTGTGTGAAACACTTCGGAGATATTTCAATGTGAGAAGGTTTTAAATGTGTGGCTTATTCTTGTGGTGTGGAAAGTAATCAAGGATATGAAGCAGATTGCCAGCACCAACACTGAAATAAAAAGAACAGTATAGAGGTGAAATATTTTGGAATTTCTATTTGTCTATGTACAACTGCAACACAATTTATTTCAAAATAACAATATAAAATTAACAATCTGTTTGTAAGAGGTTAAATCCACTAACTCAAGCAATATCAATTAGATTTAGCTGAACCTGCTGGTTAAGTGTTGCTTCCTGCACACATTTTTATCTTAAAACAAATGAAATTCATTTAAACATACCATATATATCGAGACCTACTTATATTAGCATGGCCTATTTATTCAAGGATTGCAGATGGTTGTTGGAGGGAACCATTACCTAGGAGAGATATGGCATAAAAGGGTTGATGTCGAATCAGCTACCTCTTCCAAATCTCTCTTCCTGGTGATTTCAATGGATGAGGTTCTGGAGGGGTTTACAATGAATGGTCATTTCGCTCTCACTGAGTTTGCATTACCATTGTTAAGTTACAATGAGACCTGTTAATTAGCAAATAAAGAATCATTTGGTCTGGGCATATCTTGAAGACCTAGGAAGAGAAATAAATTGAAAGAGTGACAGCACTTTTCTCAAGCTTGTGCCAATCGTAAAAATGATTGGGCAGAAAAGTTATATTTAGCCCATCGACATGGTCATTTTTTGCACAACTTGTTTTATAAGGAATTCATGAAAAAAATTGTAATTTAAATTTACAATCAAAGCACAGTTTTGTGCTTGTGATGGGAGAGTCACAAATTGGGTCTCATTGCACTCGAACATTCATTAGATTATTTTTCAGTATATTGAAGAGTTACACATGGTCACAGAGAGCGGATTACAGATTTCAGTTCAGCTATCAATATGCTTTATCATTTTGATTCTTGGATTGTGTCAGCTTAAAATAAATCATTGAGCAGTAAGGTTTCATAGAAGCTTCATAGAATCTCTACAGCATGGGGAATGGAAAGATCAACCTCAGAGTGTAAAAATTCCAAGAGTCCAAGGACTGATAAATTGAACCTGAGAAATTGTGTGATGCAGGCCCAACATTTCTAATATTGCCTTATTGCAAATACCAACTTGGCAGAGATTTCACAAAAATAATTTTTTTCCAAAGGCATTTCTTACTCATGTAGACACTATGTGAGTTACTTATGAGTCATCCCAGACTCATCCTTTGCACACCAGGGACAGGTAGAACCTCGGTGCGTAATGACACTCAGTGTTTGCATACCAAGAGTCTATGCACAGCTTTATGTATCTGTACACAAAGGTGGCCATCAAGTGGAGGGCAGCATTTGGTACGTCGTTCCCCCCTCTCAACTTATTCAGAGTTTGTATATGGTGTTCCTGTGGACAGGACCTCCAGATGAAGTGGAAGACGGCACGGGTGACTGAAATAACTGATCATTTTGAAATCATGACATAAAGCATAACACATTTCTAAAGCAAAAATATAACGATAATATTTCCTACTAACCAACATTTTACTGTGGGTACGATGGCTGCATTCACATCATTGGGATATAAAAGGACGCAGCTACAGAGATAGTGAATGAACTGGTGGTATATCTCCCAAGAAACCTTAGATTCTGGAAAAGTCCTAGAAGACTGAAAACTATCAATGTAACAACTTTATTTAAAAAAGGGAAGCAAACAGATAACTGTAGGCCACTTAGGGTAGCCGTCTGTTGATGGAAAAATGATAAGAATCCGATATAAAGGATGAAAGAGTAGAGTATTTAGAAACACATATTCATACAGAGTCAGTACAGCTTCCTGAGACGAAATTGTGCCCAACAACTTTACTAGAATTCTTCAGGGAAATTAGAATGTAAGTTTAGAATTCTTAGGTCATTCAGCCATTCAAGTCTGCTCCACCATTCAATGAGGTCATGGCTGATCTGATAATCTTCAATTCCATTTTCCTGTCTTTTCCCCATAACCTTTGATTCCCTGACTGATTAAAATCTGTCCATCTTGGCCATGAATATACTCAATGTCCAGCTATGAAAGCCATAAGACTATAAGATATAGGAGCAGAATTAGGCCGTTCGGCCCATTGGGTTTGCTCACCCATTCGATCATGGCTGATGTGTTTCTCAACCCCATCCTCCTGCCTTCTCCATTGATCCCTTTACTAATTAAGCCTATTTATCACTGTCTTAAATATACTCAATAACGTGGCTTGTACAGCCTTCTGCATCAATGAGTTTTACAGATTAACTGCCCTCTGGCTGAAGAAATTCCTCCTCATCTCAGTTCTAAACGATCATCCATTCACTGTGGCTGTACACTTGGGTCCTAGTCTCTCCTACTACTGGAAACTTGTCTGCATGTCCACTCTCTCCAGGCCTCTCAGTATTCTGCAAGTTTCAATGAGAGACCGCCTTCACATCTTTCCAAACTCCATTGAATATAGACCCAGAGTTCTCAACCATTCCTCATATGACAAGATCTTTATCCCTGGGATCATTCTTGTCAACCTTCTCTGGACCCTTCCAAGGCCAGCGCATTCATCCTAAGATATAGGGCCCAAACTGCTCACAATATTCCAAATGCAGTCTGACAAGAGGGTTATACAGCCTCAGCATTACATCACAGCTCTCATATTTTAGCCCTCTTGAAGTGAATCGCATTTACTTTTAACTGCCAAATGAGACTGCATGTTAACCTTGAGAGAATCCTGAACGAGGAATCCCGAGACTTCAAAGCCTTTCCATGTTTAGAAAATAGTCTACGCCTCTACTCCTCCTAAAGTGCAAAGCCTCAACTTTCCCGCATTGAAGTCCATCAGTCATTTCTTTGCCCACCATCCTAGCCTGTCCATGTTCCTCTGCAGCCTCCCTGCTTCTTCAGTACTATCTGTCACTTCCATCTATTTTTGTTTCATCTACAAATTTGGCAAAAATTCCCTCAGTTCCTTTGTCCAGATTGTTAATGCATAACATCAATAGCTCCGGTCCCAATACTGACTCCAATGGAACTCCATTAGTCACCAGCTACTACCTGAAACAGACCCCTTTATCCCCACTCTCTGCTTTCTGCCAGTCAGCCAACCCTCTATCCATGTCAGCACATTGCTTCTAACACCATGGGCTCTTATATAGCACCGAAATGCGCAGCAGTGATCTTCTGGCACACCACTAGCTACAGACTGACATCCTGAAAATTCACCCTTTATTCCAACTCTCTAATCTTCTTTTAGTTAGCCAATTCTCTATCCATACTAATATACTATCTCCAATACCAAGGGCTCTTATCTTATTAAGTAGCCAAATGTGTGATATCTTATCAAACAAGTTCTGAAAATCTAAATATATTACATCCAATGCTTCAGCTATCCTTCTTGTTACCTCCTCAAAAAATTCTAATAAATTTCTCAGGCATGATCTCCCCTTCATGAATCCATTCTGACTCCGCTTGATCATGTTTTTATATTTCGAAATGCTCTGCTTTTACACCCTTTAAAATAGACTCTAACATGTTCCCATCAACAGACATGAAGCTAACTAGCCTATAGTTACTTGTTTTAGCTTCCTTTCTGTTTTCCATAAAGGTGTTACAAAAACTGAAGATGCTGAAAATTAAAAGTAAAAAAAACAACTGCAACGACTCAGCAGCGTCAGTGGAGAGAAAGCAGAGTTAATATTTCAGGTCCAGTGACACTCTTTCAGAACAGGACCTAAAAAAAGTCAACTGCTTTCTCTCCACAGATACTACCAGACCTGCTGCGTTTCCCAGCAACTTCTGTTTTGTTTCCAAACTTCTGGGGCTTTTCCAGAAACCTAAAGATTGGTGGAGAATTACTACTAATGCATCTCAGTCAACCTGGGCCATTGTAATAGCTGCAAGCAAGTTACATATGTTGTTGTAACACTGATTGAAGTTAGAAAGATAACTGATATAGATGTTCAACAAAATTCATTTAAATATACTCCAAGGTCTCTTTGTTCAGCAACACTCCTCAGGACCTTACCTTAAGTGTATAAGTCCTGCTAAGATTTGCCTTTCCTAAATGCAGCACCTCGCATTTATATAAATTAAAATCCATCTGCCACTCCTCAGCTCATTGGCCTATCTGTACCCGTTGTACTCTGGGGTAACCTTCTTTGCTATAACTCCAATTTTGGTGTCATCTGCAAACTTACTAACTATACTCCCTATGCTCACGTCCAAATCATTTATATAAAGACAAAAAGCAGTGGACCCAGCACTAATCCTTGTGACACACCACTGGTCATAGACCTCCAGTCTGAAAGTTATTGCTGAAAGTCCACCATCACCCTTTGTCTTCTACCTTCAAACTGGTTCTGTATTCAAATGGATAGTTCTCCCTGTATTCCAAGAGCTCCAACCTTGCTAACTAGTCTACCATGAGGAACCTTATCAAACACATGACTGAAGTCCATATAGATTACGTTCACCATGCTGCCCTTGTCAATCCTCTTCATTACTACTTCAAAAAACTCAATCAAGTTCGTGACACATGATTTCCCATGCACAAGCCACGTTGACTATCCCAAATTAGTCCTTGCCTTTCCAAATACATGTAAATCCTGTCCCTCAGAGTTCCCTCCAAGAACATGCCCACCATTGATGTCAGGCTCAATGGTCTGTAGTTCCCTGGCTTTTCCTTACCACCTTTCTTAAATAGTGGCACAACATTAGCCAACCTCCAGTCTTCCAGCACCTCACCTGTGACTATTGATGATACAAATATCTCAGCAAGGGGCCCAGCAATCACTTCCCTAGCTTCCCACAGAGTTCTAGGGGCAGCAGGATGTATACACTTAATGGTAAGGTCCTGGGGAGTGTTGCTGAACAAAGAGACCTTGGAATGCAGGTTCATAGTTCCTTGGAAGTGGAGTCGCAGGCAGACAGGATAATGAAGGCAGCATTCGGTATGCTTTCCATTATTGGTCAGAGGATTAAGTTGGGAGGTCATGTTGCAGCTATACAGGACATTTGTTAGGCCACTTTTGGAATATTGTGTGCCATTCTGGTCTCCTTCCTATCAGAAGAATGTTGTGAAACTTGAAAGGGTTCAGAAAAGATTTACAAGAATATTGCCATGATTGGAGGATTTGAGTCGAATAGGCTGGGGCTGTTTTCCCTGGAGTGTCGGAGGCTGAGGGTTGACCATATAGATGTTTATAAAATCATGAGGGGCATGAATAGGGTAAACAAATAAGGTATTTTCCCTGGGGTGGGGGAGTGAAGAACTAGAGGGTGTAGGTTTAGGGTGAGACGTGCAAGATATAAAAGGGACCTAACAGGCAACTTTTTCATGCAGAGGGTGGTGCATGCATGGAAGGAGCTGCCAGAGGAAGTGGTTGAGGCTAGTACAATTACAACATTTAAAAGGCATCTGGATGGGTTTATGAATAGGAAGGGTTTGGAGGGATAAAGGCCAAGTGCTGGCAAATGGGACTGAATTCGGTTGGGATATCTGGTCTGCATGGACTAGTTGGACCGAGGGGTCTGTTTCCCTGCAGTACATCTCTACGAATCTATGACTCTCCACAATACTATTGACAATAGGATGCCATTTGGTCAGCACTGTACTTTCCAACTTGATTTGTAGAAGATATATACATGACGGAGTATTGAATCTTTATGACTAAGGATTCTTTATAAATTTGAGCTGATTTTGCTGATTTTTGCTAGGGCGGACACAATTGTGTATAATATCTCTGAGCCAGGGGAAAACAGATGTTGAGTTGAACCTGGGACCCCTCGGCCTGAATAAATGGGCTCGTTTCATCGTCAATAACATTCTAACAAATATGGATTTCTTTGAGAAGTGAACAGTCATCTTTCAACCATTGATCAGTCGTGTTGCAACAATCTGTATATAAACGTTACAGCAGATGCCCTTGAGCAGACTGAATCTGAATTCTGTCCATATCATTGAACAATTAGCTACAATAATAGTCAGTGGGAATGCCAGTCATTGACCAACAAGTCTGTACTGGAGGCCCCAAAGTTTCAGTCTTGTATTTTTTTCACATTTGGCTCAAGATTCCAGCTCCTGTCTTAACTAGAATAGCATTGTCTCATACATTTTAATTAAATCATTGCTCTTAGGTTCTTGGGAACATTCTCAAACATGGAGAATATTGAGATGTAAGAAGTAAGTCTACTTTCACAACACATGATTTTACAGAGCTACCTTGGCAAGTTTGGTCATGAAGTAAAACTAAACATTATTGACAGAAAATTGGAATGCCAGAAGTTTTAAATTTATGCTCCCAATGAGTGTCAAATTTTTACTCTATGGCCTCAAGTCATTTTTTGATCAGGTAAAAGCAAAAATTCGAGGTAGGTCTTTTGAAGCATTAATAGCTTTCTTTTAAATCATTTACAAAACGTTGATACTGCTGTACATGATAAGGCTGGAATTTATTGTCCATTCTCTAAAGACCCTTCAGAAGCTGATAGTTAACCACAATCTGAAACTGCTGCAGTCCATGTGGAGAAACTACATTACAGTTCTGAAATATAAGGAGCTCCAAAATATTGACCAAGTATTGATAAAGGAGTGGCAATATATTTCCAAGTCAAAATGTGAGTTGGAGAGAAAGCAGATGTTGTTATATTCCCATAGGCCTGGTTGTCCTTATCCAAGGTGGCAAACTTAACGGGTTTGGAAATTGCAGTTGAATGAACCTTAACGAGTTGTTGCGATATATCTGGTAAATGGCCAGATTGCAGGGAGTGAAACTATTTAAGGTAGTGGATAGAGCACCAGTTATCTATCGACAGAGTATGTGTGTGGCTTTTCTGGTATACTTCCCTTCAGCAGCATTAAAGTTTGCAAATATCAGTCAAGAAAGCAGTCATTAAGCATGAAACTTAATCTTAAATGCTTTACTTGAGGGGACTGTTGGTGGATTGTGACAAATGGAAAACATGTCAAGTGATTTATATGACTAATACACACCCCATACACGATTAATGGGTTGAAAAAAAAACATAGCCAAGAGGAGGAAATTTGATCATCTTACCTAATTCAGTCATCATTGGGATGTTGGCCCCGGTGGTGACAGATGTTTGTCGGACTAGGCCGTGGACTGGACTGTTGTCAGGAGACGGTCTGTCCATTCCTGGAGGTGTGAATCCTGGGCATTGAAAAAATAATTCACTCAGAAAATCATAAAACCTTCCCCTGATATCTACCTCATTGAGAAAAGAAAAATTCTTGCACAAGTGAGTGATCTACCCATCTAATTTTCTGATAATACTTAACATTTACCTGCAGTGATTAAGAGCAACTGACCTCGAGTCACACAAGTTTGAATATACAGCAGTAATGAAAATGCCAATTCTTGTTTTTTTCCCTACAAAACCATAATTAAAGAGCACGTGTATGTTAACACAGTTGTGAATGTTACTTTATTTGTGCAGCATCTCCAAATAGAACAGTTTGAAATTTGAGGAACTGAAAAGTGCTATAAGAAGCTTTCATTATAATACTCTCTGATGTCCACATTTCATAATGCAACATGGATTGTTCATAAATAAAGCATACACAAACTATCTGAGTTGCTACAGTCCCACCACTGAAACATAATATTTGTATGGCTCCCGAAGGGAGTATTATAGTGAAGGGCTACAGTACAAAGGAAGCTGTCAACATCTTAAGTTCAGAGAAATGGAATATGCTTTAAAGCCAAACAACCTCCCCTCACCATAACTTCCCTTCCCCCAAAATGGTTAAGAATTCTAATTGAAGTGGGAACATCAACTGATCAAACATCCCTCAATTTGAAAATGTGTGAAGCACAGGAAAAATGAACTCCTGTAGCTTCTCTTAAACCAAGTCCCTACCACCCACCCCACTCCTTGTTAATGTTGGTAGATCAGGAACTCCACGTAAGCTTTTATTCTAAATTTATTTCTGGTTTGTTACATTAATGTTTCACCAAACAGACAAGCCGACAACCTGAAATAATTTCATCAATAAAAGTCACTTAATACTTATTTAGTATTTACAGCTCCCCATCACATTGCTGATATTAATATTACATGTTCTCCATTTGGGTAAAACATCGTAAACATAAAACCCTTCTTATCAGAAATGTTAACGTTCAGAGACCTAAAAAAAATCCCCACAAACATGCTATTTCTTTGAAGTCATAGAACTTGACATATTTCATTTTTCATGTTGACAAGTCAACACCTAAAGCCAGTAATGCTGTATACATAATACATAGACTTCAGGTTTTTTGAGAGGGCTTCAGGCCATTAGTTAATGCTGACACAATAAAACCCAAGCTGCTAGCTTCTGAATTGTTATCTTTTTTCAAAAAAAATCTCCAAGTTTTAAAGAAATCACATTCTTTCAATTGTTTTAAATAAACACTACCTGAAATGTCCTTTTCAAATGGAAATCCTCACCAAATCTGAACTACATATTTGATCTTTCCAAAACGCTTTTACTTAAATGAAGAATAGTATTCAATTGAATGCTGAGAAAGAAGCTTTTTTAAGAGGTCGGGTTCAGTTAAGTCAATCAAAGTGTTACATTTATTCAAGACTTTGACTTTTTAAACTGTTAACAGTTGTTGTTGAAGGGGATCTGTAATGTATCTTTCAGGATTGTAGTAACAAAAAAAGCAAGGGCCTTTATTGCTGTCATGCAAATTTATTAGCTGCTGTTTTGTTCTTTAACATGTTAGAGCTTACTATGGCTTAAAAAGCTCAACTTATACAAATTGCCTGTAACTACAGGAAAATAAAGCCCAAAGGAAGAGTGAGTGAATGAAGAGATCAAAATACCTGGAAACAAAACAATTTAAATCACCAAACCAGAACAAAACAAAATGTGTTTTTAAAAATAAATTAAAAAGGTTTAGCAGATCGAAGCTTGATTTCTATAATCCTTCACCCCTCTGTCTTATTTCATACAATTGTTCTGTGCACCATTCCCTTCCTGTCTCAATAGAAATAAAGTTACTTTGCGTTTTGAATGCTGAGAGATTTGTTTTAATAAACAAAGACACTCAAAGTCTCAAAAAAACCCAAGACTTAATGGAAAAAAAACCGAATATGCACTAATTATTACAGTCTTTCTGTATCCTATTCAAACCAACATCTCAAAGTCTGTCTAAAGCAGATTTAATACTTTGGTGCCATTAGAATAATTCAATACAACCGCCATGCAGATGGCACACACATCTCCCCACACACACACATATATACACACATACATGTACATATATATATGGCACACATATATACACGGTTGCAAAGTCTGGAAAAGTGTCTTGGCATATACGATTTGTGTTATTATTCTGCTCGAGGAAAGTATAACCATTTATTGCTTTTAACACTTCGGCCCACAGAGGATTCCTGCAGAAGATGCTGTCTTATTCTATGTATTTCACTGTTCAGACAATACAACTCCCATGTTGTTTGAGACTCTTACTTACTGTAGTTGTGCATGAAAGTTAATATGGAAATAATAAAAAAGAAAGCTGACAGTGTGCCTCTGTAGTATTGGTGACAGACATCCCAAACTATCTGAGGATACTTTTATGGAGGACACAGATCAAGAACCAACCGGCATATTTTAAGATGGTAATTATTTTACACTATCCAGCAGGTAGTGAACACAAACAATTGTTGAATAGAGGAACAATCAGTGGTCATGATAAATAAAATTCAATGACTATATTAAATACTTCTTAATATCACTTTAGTAGCTCCTGCAACATAAATTATGTAAATTTCACACCAAAGCTTATGTGAAAATTATGCAGATTATAACTTGATTAGGATTTTATCATGAGACCCAATTTGGCTTTTTTATCTATTAAGCTTCAATAAATGAGGCATCTGAATAGCTCCCTTGAGCAAGTGCAGTAATAACTACACCAGCAGTTATTTCAGCTTTTGATGTCAAAGTAATTTGACATGTACAGAGAGTGTGGGGATGGGAGAAGGAATGGAATAGTGGTTGGGGATGGGAAGAAAAGGCAGGGGTAAAGATTGTTCATTTTAACGTACAAGTTTATATTTTGGGTACTATAATCCAAAGTGATTCTGAAAAATCAAGAACGTGGAAGCTGATGCCATTACACCTGAGATACCGCAGAGCATAGATAATGTTACTGCAAAATGGTGTTGATTTAAGTTTAGGAGTTGAAATATGGTCAAGAAATGTGCTGCCATAATGGACTCTCAAATGGCAATGCAGTCACTATTCAGCTCAACTCCAAGTTGGACATGAAGCAATTTAGAAACTTGCTTAATCTTTGTTGAATCCTCTCCTGATGAAAGGTTCTTCTACTAAAAAGAAATGTAACAAAATCAAATAAAATTTGCATTCACTAAACAACATGTTTCTGAAACTAAAAACTGACTGTTTCATGAGAAGTTTTTGAGAAAGCCAAGGGAAAGATCTGCTTGAACAGTGCTCCACTAAAGTGTTGATGATCATCTCTGTGCTAATGCACCTAGCTTGTCGGAAAAATACAGGGTTCAGGTTGATCTCAAGTCCATGTGTGACACAGGCCTTGTTATTTCAAACGTGTCTGTATTATTTTATGTGCTTTTGTCTGGTTAATTCAATTGAGGGTCTCAGCTTTTCCATTACATTCTGGAATTTGTATCTTGGAAATTCTCATGTAATCTTGATGGTATTAGTTTGGCAGAACATGCAGTGGATCTTTGCTGGATTTAACCATTCCAGAACTCCCATTTTGATATGTGTGCAATACATAAGGGATAATGAGTTTTAGATATCCACAAAACACTTCAACAAGTACAAAGAGCTATTAAAAATAATTTGGTATTGCTGACAAATGTACCATATATACTCGTCTAAAAGTTGATCTCATGTAAAAGTCGACCCCTTATTTTTGGCCAAAAACTCTTGTATTTTTCATACACCTCAGTGAAAGTCTACCCTATTATATTGCATTATAAATCTCTTACAAAGGAAACTGCATGTTTCCATTAACCCACTTAAACAAAATTGCATTTATTCATTCATACCAGAAACTCTACTCATTACTCATTGCGTCTTCATTCATTCATTACTCTACTTAGCCCACTTGGTTTACTACAGCACATTATGATTAATTCATTCATTCAGACCGACACTAAGTCTATTAGTACTTATCGCACTTTGTTCACTATACATCCAAAAGTTAATATCGTTAAAAAGTTAATCATTTTAATTATGATATTATATCTGGAAAAAAGTGAGCTATATTAGCTACATATATCTTTAATTCTTTGACAAATTTGTTAATGTTGCTGAGGTTCATAAAATACAAATGGGAGGGAAACGGAAGAATTTCGTGTGAAAGTTCAAGACGCTTACACATTCAGAATTTAATAAATGTTTAATTTTAAGTGTGCTATTATACAACATCATGACAATGCTGAACAGTGTGATTTTGCAGAAATTCAATGAATCTTTGACATGTTAAAATTTTTGTACTAGTATGTATAAATAAAACTTACTAGTAATTCATTCTTGTTTCTCTTGCTTTTATCTAGTAACTCATTGTGTTTTTCTTCTTTACCCAGGATTAATTGTGCAATCAAATCAACTTCTGCTAAAAATACAGTATTTCGAACTGCAGCATAAATTTCAGCCCCTCAAAACTAGTATCCATGTATTTGTCTAACTCTAAATTGAACCTTTAAAAGTAGTCTTAAAAATTCAACTTTTACATGAGTATATAAGGCAGATTGTATTACACATGCTCAGAAGCCAAAGCAGTCTAGGAGTTTACATATCTCCAGTCATCCCTTTGTATCTTGTCTTTGTTTTGAAGGATAAGAGCCTGCGTGGAGATCTGGCATGCTAGAATTTTGACTACTTTCAAGAAAGGAGACAGGTGTGACTCTGGAAATTACAGAAGGATTTCCCTGCTGTCCACCAAACGGAAGGTCATTGCAAGAATCCTCCTCAACTGCCTCCTCCAGTAGATGAAGAGCTCCCTCTGAGTCTCAATATGGCTTCTGCCTGTCAAGAGGCACAATGGACTTTCAGTGCATGACAAATCCATGAAAAATGCAGGGAACAGTACCAACCTCTGAATATGGCCTCCCTCGACCTCACAAAGGTCTTTGACTATGTCAATCATTGAGGGACTGTGGAATATCCTTCTCAACTTCAGCTGCCAAGAGAAATTCGGCATCCTTCTCTATCTGCTTCATGATGACATGCAAGCCAATATCCTCAGCAATGGATCCACCATCCATCCAATGCAAGTGCAAACTGGGGTCAAGCTGGGGCTGCGTCACTGCACCAACACTCTTCTCTGTCTTTCTCACTGCAACACTCCAGCCCATCTCCATGAAGCTATATGCAAAAGTGGAACTAGTGTCCAGGATAAGTGGGAGACTGGTCAACCTTGGTCTCCAGGCCAGAACCAAGACCACTCTAACTTCTGTCGGTGAGCTGCAGTATGCAGACAATATCTGTATATGTGCACACTCAGAGGCTCAGAAGCTTGAGGAACAGGGAGTTCAAAGTACAAGACCTCAAATCCAGCAACAAATACATGATCTACAGAGCAACAACCACCCCGACTTCCTTGTATGCATCAGAAATATGGATCAGGAACAGCAGACACCTCAAATTCCTGGAGGATTGTCACCAGTGCCACCTTTGCAAAATCCAGTAATTCCATTGGCAGGATGGGATACCAATGTGAACTCTGTTTCTCAAGCCAACGTCCCCGGTATTGGGTGGGCCACAATGTCTTCACGCCTGACACAAGTTGAGCTAAACAAATGCTTTACTCTGAGCTCCATAGTGGCACGTGGAGGGCAGAGGAAGCACTACAAGGACTCTCTAAAAGCCTCCCTAAACAAATGCAAATCCCCACTGACATGTGGGATTTGCTTACCTAGAATGCACAAACTAAAGATGAAGCCTTAGCAAAGGCATCAACCACTTGGCGCATGTGGCGACCAGGTGCAGAGCAGCAAAAAAGAGTGCAAAGAATGCAGTGTGTCCCGCACACCCAAGCCCTCGGACACCCCCTGCCCCCTGTGCAGAGTCTGCGGCTCCAGGATTGAACTATTCAGTCACTGCAGAGCACACCCTTAGTGTGAAAGCAACTTGTCTTCAAACTTAAGGGACCATGAAAGAAAAAGAGGATGTATAAGATCCAAACTTGCAGTTCTAAAAACAATTTCTCTTGGATAATTTTAGTGAACACATTTCATCATGGCAACAAGATTTGAAACAGCAGTAATATGGCAGCAAACCACTGCCAGCTTCTTCCCTTTTTCACTTTCAAATCCATTGCACTTTACATTCAGAAGTAATCACTGTTCTGATTGTATACGCTCTAATACAAAGTGACAATAAAATTAGGTGATGCAACATAATTCTTTGAATGATGCTAAAGTATTTTCTCTATTTTGACAGAACAGATGGGCCAAATTTCAATGGCATAAATCCTATCCCTCAGACTTCTTTCCAAAATCTTGCTGACCACAGATTAAACAGGCTATTTTAAGTGCTTATGAATTTGTACCAGAAGCATATAGACAGTGGTTTAGAAACACAAAGAAGGAGCCAGGTCAGACTTATGTTGAGTTCGAAAGAATTAAACATAGTCACTTGGATAGATTGGTGCATGCTTTGAAAATAGATAGGACCTTTGAGGCTCTACAAGAGATTATTCTGCTTGAGGAGTTTAAAAACTCACGTCCAGAGATGGTAAGAATTCACATGGAGGAACAGAAAGTTCAGGAAGTGAGAAGGGCATCAAAATTAGCAGATGAGAACATGTTGGTTCTTAAGATAAGCTTCCAGCCAGAATTTCACCCTGTGAGGAATAGAAGTTGGAAGAAGGGGAGATCCTACACTACGAAACCAAGAGTAAAGAGCACTGGTAAGAATTTACCACAGGATAAAAAAAGAGGCCCAAGATGGTACAAAGGAGGTAAAAGGCTTCACTATGGTAAAGTGGGACGTGTAAAGACACAGTGCTGATTGTTAAAGAAAGGCACTGTGGAAAAACATGTGGTAAAAGAAGCTAAGCTAGCGCCATTAGTGAAGATAGTAAAGGAGACCCCAAGAAGAGCTGAAGATCTGCAAGAGAGTGCACAGCCTAGGGGCTGGGTATGGAGCTAGTACCTGATCTCGACAAAGAATTCGCCTCTGTGGGTAAAGTTTACTCAGAAAGAACAGGGGGAGAAGGACAAGAAGTTATAATTTTTTTAGAGATACACGACATAACCAGTCACTGATAGCAAGGGATGAGCGAATATGCACTCTTTCTAATCTGTTGCCTGAGAGTGTGGTAATTTGTGGGATAGATGGATGGAAATTTAGCATTCTGCTATGTAAGATCAGGTTGGGGAAAGTTACAGTGGGAGTGATTGACAGAGTGTCAGTTCCAGGAATTCAGTTTGTTCTCGGGAATGATTTGGCAGGATCCAAGGTGGGAGTGACCGTCCTTGTTGTGGAGAAGCCCAAGGAAGACAAAGAAACTGAGGAGTTAAAACAGAAATATCCTGCTATTTTCCCAGACTGTGTGGTAACCAGATCCCACTATCATAAGTACAGCATGAAGCAAAAAGTAAAGAGAAAGATGAAGGAGTTGAGATTCAGTTAGCAGACACCCTGTTTGATGTAATGGTGCAGGAAAAACCTGAACAGGCAGAGGGTCAGACAGAAGTGTTTAGTCCTGAAAGGCTAAGAGACTTGCAATAGCAAGACAAGACAATAAAAGATATATATGCGGATGTGTACTCTGTAAAGGAGGCAGAGAATATTCCGGAGGGCTATTATCTAAAAGGTAGAATCCTAAAGTGGAAATGGAGACCATGGCAGGTTAGTGCAGAGGAGAAATGGGCCGAAGTGCACTAGATTGTGTTGCTGGTAGCAGACAGATAGGAGATGTGACAGGTAGCACATGAATTACCTGTAGGAGGTCACCTAGGGGTATGAAAGACTCAGGCTAAGGTACAAAAACATTTTTATTGGCCTGGAATACACAAGGATGTAGTTAACTTTTGCCGTATGTGTCATACATGCCAAATGGTAGGTAAGCCACAGGCGGTAATAAAACCGGCATCTTTGTTGCCAATTCCTGCATTTGAAGAACCTTTCACACAGGTTATAATTGATTGTGTTGATTCCCTCCCAGGAACTAAAAGTGGGAACCAGTACTTGTTAACCATAATTTGTTAACAGATTTCTGGAGGCAATTCCATGACAGAGTATCAGGGCAAAAAAGGTGGTGGAGAAGTTAGCAGCTTTCTTAACATGGTATGGGCAACCCAGAGAGAGATTCAGTTGGACCAAGGGTCAAATGTTACTGCTATGCTGCTTAAAATAGTTTTGGATAGCTTAGGTATTCAGCTCTTTAAATCCAGTGCATAGCATCCTGAATTTTGGGAGCTTTAGAAAGGTGGCATCAGATCGTGAAGACCACGTTGAGAACATACTGTCAGGATTATCCGAATGATTGGGATAAAGGTATCCCATTCGTACTGCTCGCCATTAGAGATGCCCCAAATGAATCTACTCAGTTCACTCCCTTTGAATTAATACTCGGTCATGAAGTGTGAAACCCTTTGAAATTAATTGAAGAAAAATTGACAGGACCAAAGTCGGAGATCTCACATTTAGATTATGTATCGGAAGTGAGGGAGAGATTAAACTGAATAGGTGAGTTAGCTAAACAGCACCTAAGGAGGGCACAGTGTAGAATGAAGCAGGTGGCAGATAAAAGCTCTGACACTCTGATGCTTTCCTGAGGGGATAAGTGTTAGTACTGTTACCAATGATAGGAGATCCCTTCAAAGCCAGATTTAATGGTCCCTATCAAATTGAGAAATAGTTTTAGTAAAGATGCCAGATAGAAAAAAAGGTATTGAATATGTCATGTGAACATGTTGAAACCATATTATATGAGAGAGAAAGAACTGGAGAACCAAGTGTTAGTTACTGTCCTGCAGAGAGAAGAATCAAAATCAGATGATGTGGATTTTGAGGTGCCTCAAAATAGATTAAAAAATGAAGAAGTCCTTGATAAGTGGAATAGGTTAGTAAGCTATCTGTCTCAGGAGCATAGAAAGTAATTGAAAGATTTGCTACTGCAGTATAAGAATATATGTAAGAATCAGATGGGGAGGACTAATGTTATTGCACATGAAGTAGATGTAGGCAGTACTGCTCCGATAAAACAACACCCCTACTGGCATAATCCTTTCAAAGCCAGACAGGTCCAGATGGAGGTGGAAGCCAGGCTCAATGAGGACATCATCGAACCAAGCCAGAACGAATTAAGTTTGTCAATCATCTTCGTTCCCAAACTGGATGGGACTCAACGATTCTGTGTGGATTATCGGATGGTCAATGCCGTTACAAAATCAGACTCATACCCATTTCCTAGATTGGAGGACTGTATTGAGAAAGTCGGACAAGCCAGTTACATCACCGAGCTGGACTTAATGTGTGGTTACTGGCAGAGACCTTTACCAGAGATGGTGAAAGAAATTTCTGCTTTTGTAACTCCAAATGGGTTATATCAGTTTAAAGTGATGCCCTTTGGAATGAAGAACACACCCGCCACATTCCAAAGACTCATGAACAGCATTGTGGCTGGGTTAACAAACGGTGCAGTTTATTTGGATGATGTAGTGATCTTTAGTAAGTCCTGGAAAGATCACATGGTACAGTTGGCAGAGCTCTTTGAACGACTACGAGAAGCAATACTGGTGATGAATTTAAATAAAATGGAATTCGCGAAAGCAGAGGTGGCATTCTTAGGACACAAGAGTCTAGATTAGAGTGGTGCTGGAAAAGCACAGCAGGTCAGGCAGCACCGGAGGAGCAGGAAAATCGATGTTTCATCAGATTCCTGATGAAGGGCTTTTGCCCAAAAGGTTGATTTTCCTGCTCCTCGGATGCTGCCTGACCTGCTGTGCTTTTCCAGCACCACTCTAATCTAGACTCGGATTTCCAGCATCTGCAGTCCTCACTTTTGCCTATCCTTGGGAGATAACATCGGTCATGGAAAGCTAACCCCATGGAATGCAAAGACAAAGACTATTGAGGAACTTCCACAACCAACCTCAAAGGAAGAGGTGCTTTGATTCTTAGGACTCAGCAGATTCCATTGGAAGTTTGTTCCAAACTTCAGCAGTGTGGTGATACCATTAACCGATTTGTTGAAGAAGAACAGAAAGTTTCAGTGGACAGAACCATGCCAGGAGGCATTTGACCATTTAAAATTGATATTAGCTACACCAAAGTTTTCAAAACCTTTTAAAGTCACAATCAATGCTCGTGACATTGAAGTTGGAGCTGTTCTCCAACTTGAGGATGGGCTTGATGAGGATGGGCTTGAACTGCCAGCTGGTTACTTTTCTAAGAAGATCAACCTCCACCAGAGGCAATACTCCACAACTGAAAAGGAACTGTTGAGTTTGGTACTGGCCTTACAACATTTTAATGTGTATGTCACGAACAATGTGTCAGAGACGGTTGTGTACACTGACCACAATCTGCTTACATTCTTAGAACATTTTAAAGATAAGAATATGAGATTATTTTGTTGGAGTCTTATGTTACAGAGTTTTAATTTAAAAATTATACATGTTGCAGGTTAGAAGAATGTAATCGCAGATGCGTTACCATGGATTTAACTGATAGAGTTTAGATGAGATTTGTCTTTATTTAATGTTATATATACACACAGGTGTATGGGAAGAAGTTAAGATGAGGTTAAAGTTATCTGTATGTTAGGTAATGTGTTTAAAAAGTAGAGAAAAAAAAAAGACATCTTTTCATTATGATGGTTTTTTTTTCCTAGAGGGGGGTAAGTGTTATGAAGATATGGGTGGAACTATACCTTTTAAGAGAGTAAAAACGAGCAGTGACAGTACCAAATGTTCTCAGTAAGACACAATGTAACATGTGCTCCGGCTACTGGGCTAGTTGGTTGCCTGGAAATGACGAAAAACAGATTTGAATTAGGCTAATCAATCAGTTTAAATTAAACCCCGAAAAATACCAAACTCCAAACCAGTTTGAATTTAGTATACTGACAATCTTAAAAGCCAGTGACACAATCCGATGCTTTGGTGGTATAAGACTAGGGAAATTGAACAGTTGAGAGGAGAACTGCCAAGCCCCAGCATGTAAACAAACTGCCTGAAAAATAGCTCTCTTAAAAGACCTTTACCGATCAGTACCCTGAGACACAGAATCCCTAAGAAGAAGAAAAGAAGACAGAGGAAGATCCAAATACAAGAACCGAAAGCTGCCTTGTTTTGAGATAAGAAGTTTTGTTCTGTAAATCTTAATTGGGAGTTTTATCGGACTAGTATTATGGAAGGGAAGGTAAAAGATAGGTTAGAGTAAGAACTTGTGAATAGTTATTAGTTAATTATTCTCTGTTATTTTTTAAGAAATAAAGTTGTTACGTTTTACTTTAAATAGTTCTTGACCATTTGAATTTTTACAGATTACTGCATGGGATAAATCTTTTCTGTGTTTCTGGTTTTAAATTAAGCAGGAGGATTTACCCCGTGTTGTAACATTCTCCACAGAATTGATACCTTTTGACATGAAATGAAAAAGTGGGAATGGTTTGGAGAGTCTGACTCACTTGGCAACAAACCAACATGTTTTAGAAAAACCTCCTGATGGATCTAGTGAAACTATCCTTGAAGACAAAAGAAACTTTTTGCAATGCATGCACAACAGGTGCCATATCAACTCTAAACTGGATGAGCAAAGCTACATTGATTTACTTTCGTCTGTTTGTTACAGAAAGACAGATAGAAGGGGGAAAGGAGAGATTGGGACAATGAAAGGAAGTGTACAAAAGCCAAAAGGATTTAGAGACAGTAGAGACCAAAGTGTACAAGAGCTAAATGGAATGCGAGATTATATGGACACATAGTTGCCATTGTCCCAAAGAACGATAGGACTGCTCTCTCACTAGAGAGAGATAACTTGTGGTTAGTTTAATCAGAGGGTCACCATGCTTTAGGTGAGGGGTGAGGCTGAGAAAACATGACTTTACATGGGAGACCAAAAGTTATATGTTCAGCATTGCCAAATTCCAACCAAGTAAACAGATATAGCCATCTTAAGAGTTTCCCCCTGATAAATGTGGCAAGTTTTGAAATAAGTACTATTAGAGTATTATTTAAACAGTATATACAGAAAGCAATTGATGCTTCCATTAAAATGTGGATCTTCAGTTTGAGACTCAGTGCATTAAACCAAAAGAAGAGAAAAAAGCAATATCCTAAAAAAATGCAGCAATAATAAAAGAGCTGAAGAATTAGTTGCTACAATGAATCCACGCATGTGAACAGAGGTACTAAATATATTGTCAGTTCAGATGCTTCAAAGTGAGTCATTAGTAGTTCTGACACAGTATGAAGAGAATATTGATCGGGTTCTAAGTAGAGCTGAGGAGAAATTAGTTAACTCCTTCCCTGAAATGCAGATTAAAATTATATTTATATATGTTATTTACCGCAGTTCTTCTTCAATGATAATGACAGAGTATCAATTGTGTAATTATGCAGGCACATGTTAGGTTAATAATGTGATCAGATAACAATCAAAATGAGCTATCAGTGTTGATGAATGTATTTGCTTGATACTTTCTATATGTTGGAAATAAATAAAACATTTTTTCACATAGCTCATTTCATACAGAAACTGGACAGATGAGCAAAGCCCTCAAAGTCCTCCAGTGATGAGTGTTGACAGCTTACGTTATGGAGATCATTTGAAAAGTAATCAAAATGTCATGAGATGAAAGTATATTGAGACTTGCTAAAGTCAACCACTTTTCCAAGATTGATTTTATTTTAAATGGTTCTGTATTTTAAAAAATTCTTTCATGAGATGCCATAGTCACTGGCAAGACCAACATTTGTTACTCCTTCCTACCTGTCTTTGAGAGGCCATTTCAGAAAGCATTTCAGAAGCAACGAT
The DNA here is from genome assembly GCF_037043375.1 of Chiloscyllium plagiosum. NCBI lineage: Eukaryota > Metazoa > Chordata > Chondrichthyes > Orectolobiformes > Hemiscylliidae > Chiloscyllium > Chiloscyllium plagiosum. The sequence goes on along the minus strand of NW_028270181.1, from coordinate 15,837,432 downwards.
ATTGCTTTGGGTCTGTAGTCACACATAAGACAGATTTCCTTCTCAAGAAGGCATCAATGATTTTTAAGACAACCATGGGTAATTTTACAGTCATCGTTACTAAGTCTAGCTTTCAATTCCAAATAAGAGTTTATTAATTAGAATTTTGTCAACTGCCTTGGTGAAATTTGGACATATGTTTGCAAAGCATTAGCCTGAATCTCTGGATTACTAGTTCAGCAACATTATCATGACACCAGTGAAAATCCAGAAATGTACACAGTCAATTCTGCTAAAAACAAAATGCGTTTCTTCAACCAAGTTGAGTTTAATGTGATTGAATAAATTAGATCGTGATTTGTAGAACACAAACTTCCTTTCCCTGTATTGGCTATAATGCAATTCCAGTTCCATTAGTTTAACGGCGATGCTATTGAGCGAGTTTCTTATAATGCGAGATTGCACAAGAATGGAATTGTCACATTATATCAGAACTGACTGTATTTAGGGTAGGGGCTTTGACATGAATATCAAGTACTTTGCCATTTTCTAACCACTGCAGGACAAATGAAGAATGAATTCAAATAGAAATTCAGGCAAAACCTCTAGACTTGAAATGTAGGAACGCACTACCATCAAGAGTGGTTGAGATAAGAGCATAGTCATATTTAAGGGGAAACTAGATAAGCATGAGGAATAAAGGGATGGAAAGATATGTTGACAGGATGAGATGAAGAGGGATGAAAGGAGGGTCCTTCAGAGCACAAACATTGATTGGCATGATAGAGTGGAGCTGGAAATGTGTTGCTGGAAAAGCGCAGGTCAGGCAGCATCCAGGGAACAGGAGAATCGACGTTTCGGGCATAAACCCTTCTTCATGAATGAGGAAAGTTTGTCCAGCAGGCCAAGATAAAAGGTAGGGAGGAGGGACTTGGGGGAGGGGCGTCGGAAATGTGATAGGTGGAAAGAGGTCAAGGTGAGGGTGATAGGTCAGACTGGGGTGGGGGCGGAGAGGTCGGGAAGAAGATTGCAGGTTAGGAAGGTGGTGCTGAATTTGACTGAGACAGGGTGGGGGGAGGGGAAATGAGGAAACTGGTGAAATCCGAGTTCATCCCTTGTGGTTGGAGGGTTCCTAGCCGGAAGATGAGGCGTTCTTCCTCCAACCGTCGTTTTGTTGTGGTCTTTCCACCTATCCTATCACCCTCACCTTGACCTCTTTCCACCTATCCTATCACCCTCACCTTGACCTCTTTCCACCTATCCTATCACCCTCACCTTGACCTCTTTCCACCTATCCTATCACCCTCACCTTGACCTCTTTCCAGCTATCCTATCACCCTCACCTTGACCTCTTTCTACCTATCCTATCACCCTCACCTTGACCTCTTTCCACCTATCCTATCACCCTCACCTTGACCTCTTTCCACCTATCACATTTCCGACGCCCCTCCCCCAAGTCCCTCCTCCCTACCTTTTATCTTGGCCTGCTGGACAAACTTTCCTCATTCCTGAAGAAGGGCTTATGCCCGAAACATCGATTCTCCTGTTCCCTGGATGCTGCCTGACCTGCTGCGCTTTTCCAGCAACACATTTCCAGCTCTGATCTCCAGCATCTGCAGACCTCACTTTCTCCTCCATGATAGAGTGGAGAAAGGTTGATGTATCAAATAAAACTAAGAAATTTCTTTTTGAAAGAGGGAGCCAGTTATAATGATTTTCATCGAAACCAAAAGAATGGGTTTGGTTATATCCAATGGTAATTTGTTCTGCTGATTACCGCTGTTTGAATCCCTCTTATAACAATTTGATTAAGCCTGTGGTGGGCTCCAGAAGCTGGCGGTTCCTTAGTATATAAGAAAGGGACACTCAAAGTCCATTTTACAACCCACAAGTTATACAAGACATCAAACAACTCATAGTCATAGAGAGGTACAGCATGGAAACAGACCCTTTGGTCCAACCCGTCCATGCCGACCAGATATCCCAACCCAATCTAGTCCCACCTGCCAACACCCGGCCCATATCCCTCCAAACCCCTCCTATTCATAAACCAATCCAAATGCCTCTTAAATGTTGCAATTGTACTAGACTCCCAGAATACACATTGAAAACCAGGGTTCTCTACTGGACCGGCGACCTGGAAATCCTTTAAGACATCTGTCAATTTGAAATGCAAGTAGAGTTCACATTTGAAAGGCTCTGCTTGAAATTGTATTTCTGTTTTTACAGCGTACACATTCTCATTTCTGAGAATGCACTTCAGCCATCATGAATGGAGTTTCATCCCCCAACATTAAACTGTGTTTGCTGATCCCTGGGTGGCACCACACATAACAGAATCAATGCCTCTATCACCCTTTTCCTCCCAGTAAAAGCATGATTTGCCAGGAGGGTGGGCCTTCCATACAATCTATAGCAGTCCATACAGTTTCTATGACTGTGTGAATATTGAAACCATTGTCTTTGTCAGCCTCATCAAATTCTTTTGTAATTGTGTAGACCTCTATTAGTTCACATTTCTGAAGAAAAGATCAAGTGATGTGGGCAGGGCAAGTCTTTGCAACTGTGACTGATATTACACAGCTAGGCTTTACTGGTTGTAGGTCGATGCATGAAGACATACATGAGTGTGATCATTAAAGGAGATATGATGGGGCTCTGCATGACAGTCCATGCAATCAGTGTGCTAATACTCAGGCTCACACATGAACAGTAGTCACTTAGGTCTGAAACTGCAAATATCAGGGCCAGTGAACTAGTACGATCCCAAAGGAAAAAGCTGATGGAAAATAAACAGATTAATTCACTCTGAATTTTTCCTAATGGATAAGTAGGCAGATTCAACAAGTTAGGTGGTATAAGACATGCAGAAGATTTCAGTCTGTGTATACCAGTTGCTTTCAGCTGAATAGCTGTAGAACTGCAACAATTGTTCCCAAGTATTCAAAATAAGGTGAGGGGACATGGGGGATAATCCGCTATTGTTGGCATTCTCTGTCAGAACAGATCAGAAAAATGCATTTGTGGAGATATCTTGATCAGGTATGATCATGACCTTCCCGAAAACAGATTGCCAAAACTCACTGTTAAACACATGCCTAGAATTTTCATGACCTCGGCATATCCCAAAGCTTTACAGCTAATGAAATATTTTTGATATGAATTCAAGTCATGTATATCATTTCATCACAATAGCAATGAGATAATGGTCACAATTTTTTTTAAGCAAAGAGATGTTGATTGAGGGAAAGTATCGGCCAAGACATCAAAGTGAACTCTTCAAAATAGTGTCTATCTAGTTGGGATCTTTTATGCTCACCCATGATAGGGTTTCAGTTTCATCCAAGAAACTAACTTCCAAGTTTGCTCAGTACTTGTTCAGCACCGGGATGGACTGTCACTCTGGAATGTTGTAATCGACTCTCTAGATCAGGCCTTAAACCCACAAGCACAGTGGCACAGTGGTTAGCACTGCTGCCTCACAGCGCCAGAGATCCGGGTTCAATTCCCGCCTCAGGCGACTGACTGTGTGGAGTTTGCACATTCTCCCCGTGTCTGCGTGGGTTTCCTCCCACAGTCCAAAGATGTGCAGGTCAGGTGAATTGGCCATGCTAAATTGCCCGTAGTGTTAGGTAAGGGGTAAATGTAGGGGTGTGGGTGGGTTGCGCTTCGGCGGGGCGGTGTGGACTTGATGGGCCGAAGGGCCTGTTTCCACATTGTAAGTAATCTAATCTAATCTAATCTAAAAACCTTCTGACTCTCTGGTAAGTGCTACCTGATCGATGTAAGGAAGTCAAAAATGATGTTCTGCAAGGCTGATGGCGGCCTGTACCTGACCAAGAAAACCAGAGTGTTAAAAAGGAGTGAAGAAAGTGGAAAGATTGATTAGCGACAACTAAAATTCAACAAATATAAATTTGATCCTCTTTTCTTTTTTTTTGAATTCACTCATGTAAACCCAAAAAAATCTAAATTAGATGGCAGGAAGTGGCAAATAACTCACAGAAACTAATGAATATGGAACAGCTTTAATCATCCACCCAACAAGTTTCGCTGCAGCACGTGAAATATTTTCATGCTTAGAAAGCTCCTGCATGAAAATAGAATTACTGTCATGTTTGTGAAATTATACCTTATTTATTCATTTAAAAGGTGAAATAGTCAACATTATAAATCATCAACACTCTCTTTATATTCATAGAACAAATATATTACACAGAAATAAGTTAAGCCTGAGTTTCATGTCACACCTGAAAAAAAATTAGCACATCAATCACGAAGATGAAATATTTTGTATAAATTGCACCATTTCTCAAAACTCACACCAATTCCTTACTATACATCATTTTGTCTCCTTTTTTAAAACCATATAGTCAATTTTCTGATACTTTTGGTTCATGAAATAGGAAATGTACCAGGTACACACTTCATCTTAGTTGTACAACCTTAGCGATCTTCTTTGTACATCACTGCCTTGACATGGTGGAAATGGCTTGTGTGCTCTTAATCAATGTTGTCAGAAGCACCTTGCTCCTACTAGAACTATCCACGGAGGCAAGGTTGGGTTGGGTGGGGGGGGGGGAGAAGGCTGGTTATAGGAGGTGCCAAAGTGGAGCAGCATGGTGGCTCCGTGGTTAGCACTGCTGCCCCACAGCTGAGACTCCCAGGTTCAATTTTACCTTCCAGTGACTGTTCTGTGTAGAGTTTGTATGCTCTCCCAATATCTGTGTGGGTTTCCTCAGGGTGCTCCAGTTTCCTCCCAACGTTCAAAGATGTGCAGGTTCAGTGGATTGCCCATGCTAAATCACCCATAGTGTCCAGGGATTTGCAGTCTAAGTGAATTAGCAATGGGAATGCAAGGGTACAAGGATAGGGTAGGTGTGGGTGGGATGCTGCTCAGAGGGTTGGTGTGGACTTGATGTTTCATTACTGTAGGGATTCTAAGAAAAGTCCTCAAGCAAACAAAGGCTGCTTATCTCACAAGCTCTGAAGACAGAAGATGACTGTGAATACATGGTTGTCCCATTCAACTTGGCTCAACATAGCCACCAGCCTGCCAACATCATGTGATGTGTGGCAATGCCCCAAGGTCCCCATATTAAATGTAATCATGTATAGGTTTCTACCAGGGTGCGTTTGTCAGGTTCTGAGGTGATGGTGGACAGTGATAGTGATTCTGGGAGAACACAGTCAAGAATCTATCCACAGGCAACAGCTGCATGAAGGTTTGGGAACCTTCCTTTGGTCAACGGCATCTGTGACTGATCAGCCATTATGACGATACTATGCCTTTAAGAACTGCATTTTGACCTGGTTTTATTTTAATGAAGAAAGGTTGAGACAGAGATGCTGAGTGGTCTGCTCAAAGCCAATAAAGTAAACAGCTTGTGAGGCCTTGAGTTTTTTTTAAACATAGTTGGAACAATAGGAGCAGTCTGAATGAGTGGGGTCAAACTCTCACAGAACCAGGATTTCCAGTTTTAGCTTTCAGCAGTTCCTGGGATCTTGAAGCTAAACGTGGAAGCTCTTATTCCTCTCTCTGTTACAGCTAAAAGCTGGAGTTCTGTTTCTGCTGCTAGAATGGCATGTGAGGCAATCTATTTTACTGAATTTGCCTTTGCCAAGGATGTTCTTATGGGATGTTACTATATCCAAACAGTTAATTACTAGTTTATATCTTACAGACTTACAGTGAAGCAATGGGACATAAATTTAAGGTGAAGGGTGGAAGGTATAGGGGGGGATGTCAGGGGTAGGTTCTTTACCCAGAGAGTGGTGGGGGCATGGAATGCGCTGCCTGTGGGAGTGGCAGAGTCAGAATCATTGGTGACCTTTAAGCGGCAATTGGATAGGTACATGGATGGGTGCTTAAGCTAGGACAAATGTTCGGCTAAACATCGTGGGCCGAAGGGCCTGTTCTGTGCTGTATTGTTCTATGTTCTATGTACAAGCAACCCATTGTCAGATTCTAATTGTCCCCATTAGCAGTTATTCCTTGCATCACCTCCCCACCCCATCTTCAGCATAAATTAATCTTTTCCTAGCCACAATCAGTTCTGAAGAAGGGCCACTGGACCTGAAACATTAATTCTGCTTTCTCTCTATAGATACAGCCAGACCTACTGAGTTTTTCCAGCAATTTTCTTTTGTTTCTCATTATAATAAAGAGAAGCATGAACACAAAATCACATGGGGGCATTTGAGATCAAAACATTGACACCTCCTGGATTCTGTCTTTGTTAGAGTCCAACATCGAAATGATTTCTGGGTCACTAAATTCATGCAAGGGCCTGATACCTACTGAACAAGTCCTCGATAGTGAACTTTTCCCTAGCACAAAGGCTCAAGTGTAGATCAGAATTTCAAAAGTAACTCACAACCAATCTGGAAAATATTTGCACATCCAAATCAATTTCAGATCAATGGGATCAAATGAAGCCAGCTGTACGGGATTTCTGTTTCAAACCATTGATTTAGATTAGATTAGATTCCATACAGTGTGGAAACAGGCCCTTCAGCCCAACCAGTCCACACCGACTCTCCGATGAGTAATTCACCCAGACCCATTTCCCTAACACTATGGGCAATTTAGTATGGCCAATTCACTTGGCCTGCACATCTTTGGATTGTGGGAGTAAACCGGAACACCCGGAGGAAACCCACACAGACACGGGGAGAATGTGTAAACTCCACACAGACAGTTGCCCGAGGCTGGAATTGAACCTGGGACCCTGGTGCTGTGAGGCAGCAGTGCAAACTGCTGTGCCACTGTGCCACCCATAACATTTCTAATATCGTTAACAGGCCTGGATTGATAAAAATGATGCAGAAATATGTGACCACCTAGAACAAAACCAAACTGCCTTGTTTCACTGCCTGGCAGGCCAACTAAAGATTGCAAGTCAAGACGACAGCATTCCAAGTGCTCAGGATAGATAACCAACGACAAAACCAAACCATAAACAACTGGTGGTGGGAAGACATCCTGCTATGTCCAAATGTATCTTGACCATTGTGGTTACCAAAGGTTTGTTTTTGAAGGCACCAACACTGAAATATGGACCAAAATCAAATGGACAAGCACTTCTCTTCCTGAAAATGATTATCCTATTCATCAACTCTGAAAAGAACAACTCCTCTATTGTGAACCCACACTGGCAGCTGTGGCTATGATACAAATAATGGGTGAACCACTGTCAATGGGAGAGCTGCAATCAAACAGATGAAAATCCTGTGGTCTTGATAGTATTCCAGCTGAGGTCTTCAAAGCTACTATCTTTTTTGCTCACATCAAGATAGTATGCATGCATCTTAGGAGCGTGGGAGGTTCCTACCCCCAGTGATGGCATACATCTTCAAAAAAGGAGATAAATCAGACCAAGGAAACTATGGAAGCCCTTCAGTGTTGTCCTTGGCAAGGACAATCCTGACACACATTGTCCTGGATTACCTATTGCGTGGCTGAGAAATTCCTGCCTGAGTCACAGTGTGGACCTTCCAAAAAAATCTCTGACACAGTTTTTTTGACCAGGAAAACTCAAGGAAAATGTCAACAAAAAAATCCCACCACTATTTAGCGAGGCACCAACAGCCATAGGTTTTAGTCTTGAATGCAATGGGCTTCTGAGTGGCACCTTTGCTGCATGTGCCTACATTTGCATTGCAGCTAGTGAAACGAGGCCCACAAGATTCCTGACCAGCTGCCCCTTCCCAAAGGGATACGTTGCCGTTCAGTCATGGAAAATCATACGCTCAATTTTCCAATTGCAACTGCTCTTGGTGAGACCACCACTGGTGTGGCCTCAGAATCCCTAAATTTAAGAAAGTCCTTTCAGCTGCTGAAATCTGCTACTCTGCTTAAAAATAAATTTCCAATCATTCCATAGCAAAAGGAGAGCAAGAGGAAATGGGGCTCAGTTACAGCCCTGGGCACTACCACCGCTGGGACAGCACTGGAGTCTCAGAGAGAACTGCCAAGGGCCACAGGTGAGAGTAAGGCACACCCCAATGATGCCAGGCTCTACTACACGTACTGCTGATTTGTGGATTAAAATAAATATCACTTGTTGAATAAAAATAAACAGTGCTAAACATGACCAAATCCCCTGAAGGAATCACCAACATTTCTAGCCAAAAGATAATCAACAAATGCTAGATATTAATGCATTCCTTCTCCATTATAATCTTTTTACTTAAAAGTAGTTCTGCTGGGCAGAGGGCAAGGTTTTTAGTAGTTAACACATTTAAATAACCTTTTGCTGCAAGTTTCCAAACAAAGTCACCTCAAAGTGACTTTGCACTCCAAGCATTAACTTTCAATTCAAAACTACTAACTTATATTTTTCCATCTCCAGTCTACTCTTGACAACATTATGATTGGCATAGCAAAGCCAAATCCCAAATCTGAACCACGGATACCCCTAAACAGAGGGTCACGCGTTGGAGATGGAATCTTTACTAATCTTTGCACTCAGCGACCATCACAGGGAAGATGTGTCAATTCTTGATTATGGCTATTATCAACCAGGCACTGTGTGTTGGGCAGGATGGTTAAAATAACAGCATCTCCTTGTTGTATTTGGTATCAACATGTTTCTGCAGCAAATCATGACACTGTACTGTCAGAAGGTCAGTCTTACCCTGCCATCCAGCCCCATCAGGAAGTATAGAAGAAGAAAAGAAATAAAACAGCTCGCATTTGCAGAGCATCTTTCACAACATCAGGACAACCCAAGGGCCTTACATCCAATTAATTACTTTCAAAATGTTGGAATGTAGAAAAATATAGTAATCCAGTTGTGTAAGATAAGCAGCAGGGAGATAAATGAACCAGATATTCTGTCTTACAGATATTGGCTGAGATCGAAATATTGGCCAGGAAGAGAGACTGAGAGAACCTTTCTACTCCTCTTCAAATAGTGTTAAAGGATCTTTTATGTCCACAAGAAAGGACAGAGTCTTGACTGAATTACTCATTTGTAAGTCAGCACCCTGGTAGAGCAGCACTCCTTCAATATTGCCTTTCTGTTCTTTCAGCAGGCACAATATCAAATGCAATATCTTTAGGGGCAGGGTGAGGGATTTATGCAAGATTAACATGTTTCCACCACCCCTCTATTTCCCAGTCCAAAGGAAAACAGAATATGATTTAAGATGTGTTAATGGATGGGAAAAAAAATTTGTAAAAATGCTGCAAATCATTATTTTTGGAAAAGAACATGATCATAAAGATACTTAAATATTATAAGATTTATAGTTTCTGTCAACTTTTCCATTCTAAATGCCTGTGTCTGTATGTATAATGGAAACCACCAATGTAAACATGTCACACTGTAATTGCATCACTATTTCTGTCACCCTCCGCTCCGCTCACCCCCCCTCCCCCTCACCCCCACCCCAAAGAAGGTCTGCATCATCCACCAATACAGGGAGAGACTTTTAACAGTGTGATAGGTTTACCTCGGCTTCTCCCATCAGAAAATGCTGACATGGAATTTATGACGTAAATTCCAAAATAGCAGAAGGCGCTACTTGAAGGTGGACTGAATTGCATCACTATGCTCTAGTTCAGTTTCTTACACAATAACACCACTCCAGTTGATAAGTATACTTAACCCTTCAAAGGTTATAATCCTTTATGAGCAGCATCTCAAGAGATTGTCTTGGACTACACAGTAACTCCAGCCACCAGTGGGAACTGCCCAAGTTATTTACCTGCCTTGGAGTTGCCAGATGTAATATGATTTGATTTGATTTATTATTGTCATATCTACTAGGTACAATGAAAAGTTTTGTTTTGTGCAGTACAGGCAGATCATAGTGTACAAAGTGCATAAGGGTAATAGAACAGAGTGAGGAATACAATGTTACAGCTGCAGAGAAGGTGCACAAAGAGTGAGATCAATATTAAACTTGAAAGTTGAGAGATCCATTCTTAAGTTTAATAACAGTGGGCAAGATGATGTTCTTGAATTGGTTGGTCCATGTGTTTACGTTTTTGTACCCTCTACCTAACAGAACAGGTTGGAAGAGACTATAACCGGGGTGGGAGGGGTCGTTGATGATGTCACTTGCCTTTCCAAGGCAGTGAGAAGTATAGGTGAAGTCAATGGATGGAAGGCCAGCTTGCGTCATGGACTGGGCTGTACTCACAGCTCTCTGTAGCTTCTTATGGCGCTCAGCAGAGCAGTTGCCATACTAAGCAGTGATGCTTCTGGATAGAACGCTTTCTATGGTGCATCAAAAAATATTTGAGGGAGTCTCTAAGAACACACTGAATTTCCTTAGCCTCCTGATGAAGTTGAGGCATTGTTGTGCCCTCTTGACCATTATATCAATGTGGGTGCACCAGGACATTTGTTCATGATTGTACATTTTTGGAAACTTGACACTCTCAACCATCTCCACTTCAGCTCCCTAAAAGTAGATAGCAGCATGCCCTCCACCTTGCTTCCTGAAGTCAATAATCAGGTCTTTCATTCTTCAGATGTTGAGGGAGAGATTGTTATCTTTACACCACACCACCACGCATTCTATCTCTTTCCTGTCTTGTCATTGTCTGAGATCCAGCCTACAACAGAGGTGTCATCAGCAAACTTGTAGATGGACTTAGGATGATATTTGGCTACCCAATCCCAAATGTAGAGAGAGTACAGTAGGGGGCTGAGTACCCAGTCTTGTGTGGTAGTGTTGAGGATTGTCATGGAAGAGGTACTAATCTGTGGGGCAGGAAGTCGAGGAGCCAGTTGCAGAGGGTGGAGCAGAGACTGAGGTCTCAGAGTTTGGAGATTAGCTTCCCACCCTACCTCCTGCAAAAATGCCATCCCGTATTCCCAATTCCTCCGCCTCCGGCGGATCTGCTCCCAGGCGGACCAGTTCCACCACAGAACACACCAGATGGCCTCCTTCTTTAGAGACCGCAATTTCCCTTCCCACGTGGTTAAAGATGCCCTCCAACGCATCTCGTCCATATCCTGCACCTCTGCCCTCAGACCCCACCCCTCCAACCGTAACAAGGACAGAACGCCCCTGGTGCTCACCTTTCACACTACCAACCTTCGCATAAACCAAATCATCTGCCCACATTTCCGCCACCTCCAAATGGACCCTACCACCAGGGATAGATTTCCCTCCCCACCCTTTTCCGCCTTCTGCGAAGACCGTTCTCTCTGTGGCTACCTGGTCAGGTCCACGCGCCCCCTACAACCCACCCTCCCATCCTGGCACCTTCCCCTGCCACCGCAGGAATTGCAAAACCTGTCCCACACCTCCTCCCTTACCTCCATCCAAGACCCTAAAGGAGCCTTCCACATCCAAAGTTTTACCTGAACATCCACCAATATCATTTATTGTATCCGTTGCTCCCGATGCGGTCTCCTCTACATTGGGGAGACTGGACGCCTCCTAGCAGTGCGCTTTAGGGAACATCTCTGGGACACCCGCACCAATCAACCACACTGCCCTGTGGCCCAACATTTCAACTCCCCCTCCCACTCAGCCGAGGACATGGAGGTCCTGGGCCTCCTTCACTGCCACTCTCTCACCACCAGACGCCTGGAGGAAGAATGCCTCATCTTCCACATCAGAACACTTCAACCCCAGGGCATCAATGTGGACTTCAACAGTTTCCTCATTTCCCCTTCCCCCACCTCACCCCAGTTCCAAACTTTCAGCTCAGCACTGTCCCCATGACTTGTCCTACCTGCCTATCTTCTTTTCCACCTATCTACTCCACCATCCCCCCTGACCTATCACCTTCATTCCCTCCCCCACTCACCTATTGTACTCTATGCTACTTTCTCCCCACCCCCACCCCCACCCTCCTCTCATTTATCTCCCCACCCTTCAGGCTCTCTGCCTGTATTCTTGATGAAGGGCTTTTGCCCGAAATGTCGATTTTAGTGCTCCTCGGATGCTGCCTGAACTGCTGTGCTTTTCCAGCATCACTCTAATCTAGACTATGGTTGGAATTATCGTGTTGAAGGAAGAGCTGCAATCAGTGAGTAGGAGTCTGACATAGGTATCCTTCTTATCCAGATGTTCCCTGGATGGGTGTAGGGCCGGGGAGATCGGGTCTGCTATAGACCTGTTGTGATGGTAGGCAAATTGCAAGGGATCAAAGCAGGCTAGGAGACTAGAGTTGATATGAGCCATGATTAATTGCTCGAAGCACTTCATGCTTATGGAGATCTGAGCCATTGGGAGTGGTCATCGAGGCATGCTACACGAGTTTTCCTTGGTACTGGGATGGTGGTGGTCTTCTTGAAGCAGGTGGGACCTCAAATTGTAGTAAGAAGAATTTAAAGATGACAGGGAATACTCCCGCCAGCTGGTCCGCACACAATCAGAGTGCTGGCTGAGCAATCCATCCGGGCCAGTGGCTTTCGTAGTTTCACTCTCAAGAAGGTCAATCTGACATCTGCAGCGGTGACTGAGGGAACAGATACAGCTGGGCCTGTTAGGGCAGGTGACACGGTTTTGCTGACCTTCTGTTTGAAGTGAGGGTATAATGCACTGAGCGCAGAGGGAGGGATGTATTTTTACCTGCTCTGCACTGCTTCCCTTTATAGTGCATTATGTCATGTAAGCCTTGCCACAAATGGCGGGTGTCCATGTTAGTTTGGGTCTCTAGCTATGTCTAGTATTGCCTCTTGGCATCTCTAATGGTCCTACGCAGGTTGTATCTGGATTTCCTGTAAAGGTCAGGCTTGTCTAACCTGAACACTACTCACCTGGACTTCAGTAGGTCACGGATCTCCCGATTCATCCATGGTTTCCGTACAGGGAATACTCGGATTAACTTCTTTGGCATGCAGTCTTCCACACACTCGCTAATGGAGTCTGCAACAGCAGTGGCATACTCATCCAGGTTGATCTTGAAGTTCTTGAATATGGACCGTCTACCGATTCTAAGCGGTCCCATAGAAGCTCTTCTGCTGCCCCAGAACAACATTGTACTACTGAGCTGGTGTTAAGGATGTACTCTCAAGCCTAATACAATTTTTTAAATTAAGTGGGCATGTTGCAGCCTGACGATGTTTAAAAAAAATCACACGACACCAGGTTATAGTACAACAGGTTTATTTGGAAGTACAAGCCTTTGGAGTGCTACAAAAGCTTGTGCTTGCAAATAAACCTGCTGGACTATAACCTGGTGTTGTGTGATTTTTAATTTTGTGCATCCCAGTCCAACACTGGCTCCTCCATGTCATAGCCTAATGATACCATTGGATCTGCAATTCTAATTTGCTGACCTGATTGGGAAGTCTATTTAATGGTGGGGAAAAGAATCTATAGTCAGTAACAGGCCTGAACAGGAGTAGGAATGTTTCCCCATGACCTGGCATGACAACGTTAAGCGTCTCCTGCTGAAGACTCATCCTCCCCGCCCTCTCCCTCACTATTCTCATCATGATCCTCCTACCCTTACTGCTCCAGGAGAGTCCCAGCAGCCAATCCTGGCAGCAACTTGGGTTACCTGGTGTTCAACCAATTTCCACCCCAATTGGACAGAAAATCAATGTTGGGACTCCATTCAGGGCAGCAAGTTAAAAATGGCCTGGGCTTCATTTCTGGAACTGCAGACATGCTTCTAACTGCAAAGAAAATAATTCACAGCTGAAATTGGACCTCTGACCCTCTCAGACACTGTTGTTTGTACCAAAGGACTTGTACTCAGTTCATTCTATTTCTGGAGGTAGCTGACCTGCTCTCCTTCCTGTCAGTCTGCTTACTTTGCACAAAGTAGCAGCACATGCTACTGCAAATCTCCCTCTCACTGCAGGGTCTGGTCAAAGATTGTCTTCGCATTGTTTCATGTTGAACTGCTTTGCACAAGCTCAAGTCATCTGACGTTCACTGCAATCTCATTTAATCGCATGCTTAGAATCCTAAAACAAAAGAAAATGGACTTTGCTGTCTGTGTTAAACCCGAGGCGATGGAATTTACCACAGAAATAAATCTGAATCTTATGAGGATTTGTAAAGGTCACTTTTATGAGATCTCGTATCTCGAGTTAACATTCTACATTCCCCATGTTGCTGGTTTAACATCATGGTCCAGATGAGTGCCTTTGACTTGTCCTGAGCTTGTTGATGCGATTATTCATTTTGGTCAGGAAATGGACACCGAGGCGATCAAAAACACACATGGGATGTTTACAACTTTTAACAAGCTGCTGACTTCATTAGCAGTCGCACGTCAGGCAGCATAACCCCGTAACCAGCAGTGTGACTTACACTTAGCCGTCGACCACTCGCCGCCAGATTTATGTGGCACAGCCTGAATGGGAATTCAACCCCCCACTGAGGTCATATGCAGAATACATACACTGTAAATTCATGGTCGACATTATATCAGTGAGTGTAATTAGCCTTGTAAATCCCAGAAAGCTGCCTTTGACAGCTATGCTGAATGCTTGCAATGTTTTACGTTAGTGATCTAAGCTTAACATAAAACCGTACCTTGGGCAAACCGCAAGCATTCTGTAGCTACCTCAGAGTTCCTGAATTATGAGAGTTTTTCATTTACTTCAGTTTGATTCACCAACAGGGTGGAAATTTGACTGATGACCATGCATTTTAAACAACCAACAGTTGAAAGCAGCACGAAGGGCTCTCTGCTGCCGTTTGGTCTTTCCACTACCACTATCAGCCTTCCCCTTACACCCCGCCACTGCCCTGCCTCACCCAGCAATTAGCTCAATACATGGATTAATCCCCTGCTGGTCACTATTTTGTGGACTGACATACATAGCTTTAAAGTTTCTCTCTGGTTCAATTTTAGAAGAGCACAACAAGGTCAGCTACATTTGGAGGCACTCTCCGAAGTTTCCAGCTCCTGCTGACCTGATTTCCCTCAGCCGGCCTTTATGCTATCTCTCAATATTTTTATTACCAATAAACAAAGTGCTGCCTGGAAGTGGGAAGAAGGCAAACAGTTTTCTTTTTAAGCTGCCCTGACAATTTTCTTCTCATTCTTTCACTCACAGCAATTAATTTTTAATCTGTGGAGACTCTGGGGCAAACTGGAGGGTTGGTGACAATAGAAAAATGGCCCCTGAGCAGCATGCTCCCCACTTACATTCAGCGCCTGAACTTGTGACTGAAGTGCCTGGGTTCCTGAACACAGAACTCAGATTATGCTGCACTACACGCCCAATGGACTACCCCAAAGTGGGGTTGATGCTGTGGTAGCAGTAGGTAATTAAGTTGGCCAAGGTGATGCTAGGTTTCACATATCTGGAAGAGAGGGATTGTGGAAGGCCTTCTCATTCTGCTGCAAATTGAAGACATTAAGTGGGCTATTGATGCAGTGCAGCCTCAGTGCACCACCACTGGTATTCACCTTGAAGCGGGCTGGGAACTCACAATGTGATTGGTCTAACCAGGTGTTTAAAAGGTTGACAAAATTTGGTAAGGTAGGTACACAGAATGAGAGAACTGAGTACATGAGGGATTTCACACCCTGGAAAGATGGCAGATGAAATGTTAACTGCTGTGCATCATTACTGAGTCTTGCAGTGAGAGGTAGAAACTGATGGCTCATGAAGCCACCCACTAACATCAGAAGGTGGCTGTCAGAGATAATGTGAATTCATGATGTGGGTGGGGAAGACTATAGAGGCTTTAACTTTCCTTGAGGACCCAGTGGAACACCACTGCTAATCCATGTCTTACATAAGAAAATAATTTTCGAAAGTCTTGTCTTAGCAATTCCATCAGCTTCCAGCAGGAAAAAATGGGCAACCTACTCAACAGCTAGTTAAAAGTTCAATGGCACAGATCTATACATAAATTGTATAGATTCGTAGTCATCAATGGGACTCCTAGGAGTAGAGCTGGAAATGTGTTGCTGGAAAAGCGCAGCAGGTCAGGCAGCATCCAGGAAACAGGAGAATCGACGTTTCGGGCATAAGCCCTTCTTCAGCATAAGCCCTTCCTGAAGAAGGGCTTATGCCCGAAACGTCGATTCTCCTGTTCCCTGGATGCTGCCTGACCTGCTGCGCTTTTCCAGCAACACATTTCCAGCTCTGATCTCCAGCATCTGCAGACCTCACTTTCTCCTCCTAGGAGTAGAGGCTACATCAGCTGCCAAAACAAACAGTATTCATATTGCAGATTGTGGAAATAGACAATACCTTTTTGTATCATTGAACACACACCATTCCTGCTGATCAGTGAAGGGTTAAAACTAGGCTTGACATGCCTGATTACTGGAGTCACAAGGCACAAGTCTGACTCAAAACTGGTGAAAAATTCCAGTTAAAAATAAATCTAACTCAAGGATATAATAAATATTGATGGCAACTCAAGAGGTATAATTAGTCAATTACTGCCTTCAGGATACAGATGTAACCTCAAACCTTCAATAGGACTTTCACCTTTGCTTGCTATAATGAACTCTCATTGACCCTTTGCCAATAGTTCACTATTGTATCTGGCAACTCCAGCTCATATTTCTATACCACACATTTCAGCTCAATAACTGCATCTATTTACATGTAAATCTAATATAGTTAGATTTCAAATAGTTTGGTTCCATAACAACCTTCTGCAGAAATGAGTTTCTCATATCCTAATTCCTCAATTAGGATAACAAATTATAATAAAGCATTGCAAAGTTCACAGAAGCGTTATAAACTGCAGTTTGACACTCGGCTAAATCACATGACCTGAGAACCAATGGCCTAAAAGCTTGGTCAAAAAGCATCTTAAAAGTGGAAAGCCATAGAGAGGTTGAGAGTTTAGTGAAGGAATTCCAGAGCTTAGGGCCATCAATCATGGAGCAATCAAAATGGGGATGTTCGAGAGGTCAGAATGGGAAGAATGCAGATAGCATGGAGAACTGTGGAGCTAATGTTTCCATTGGTAGGAGAGATTAGGACACAAGGTCACAGCCTTAGAATAAAGGGAATGGAGATAAGGAGAAACTTCTTCAGCAAGAGAGTGGTGAATCTATGGAATTCAATGTCACAGAAGACTGTGGAGGCCAGGTCTTTGAGTATATTTAAGACAGAGGTAGATAGGTTCTCGATTGTCAAGGGGATCAAGGGTTATGGGAAAAAGTGGGAGAATGGTGTCGAGAAATCTATCAGCCATGATTGAATGGCAGAGCAGACTTGATGGGCTGAATGGCTTAATTTCTGCTCCTATGTTTTATGGTCCTATAATATCTCTTCACCTCTTTATACCATTAAAACCTTATATAAAAATACTTCAATTAAATTGCCTATTGAAGTACTCTGCTAAAGTATGACAAGGTTTCATCACAACTGTAGCTTTCCACTACAAGCATCAATCTAGTGCGTGTATGTGTGTGCATGTGTGTGCACGTGTGAGTGAGAGAGAGAATGTCCCTTCAGTAAACAGTTGCTGAAGAAACAGTGCCCTAACTGGACCCCCATTACAAATACAAAAATGCGTGGATGCTGGAAATCTGAAATAAAAATAGAAAATATTGGAAACATTCAGCAGATCTAGTGGCACATGAAGAGAAAGAAACAGAGTTAATGTTTCAAGTCTGCACACTTCCATCAGAACCCTGTTGCGGCCTTATATAATGTATTTACATCTTGGTCTTTCACTCTCCTGCTTCTGCTCATGAAACCCAAAATGCTCCTAGCCTTTTCCTTTGTGGCTTCAACACTTGTGCTCCCATTTGCAGAAATTCTGTATTGAAACAATAGCTGTCTTTGATTTGCCCATCAGATAACAAGGTAGGGTTCCAAACCTCTACAAAACTACCTGAGTAGCCAGGTATTAAAGGTTAATTTCTCGGGTACTAATGTGATCACAGATAAGCTGCCATATTCTGGTTGAAAAATGTGGGCTAATCTTTATGTTTCAATTGTTTATCAAAACATTTTTGTTCATCACTTCTAGAAATAATTGATGTAGAAAAAAAAGGCTGTTTGCAAAATGCTGTTAAGAATCATTCAATCAGACAATGATTTTAAATTGGCAAGGGAAGATGGTGTACAATGTGGATGGGCATGCTGGACAAGTGACAGGAGTTGTGGGGAGGGTGGGGCGGGGGGGGGGAGAAGGGACAGCAGATGGTGGCAAGTTATAACAGCTTCAGGAATATGTCCAAACAGAGTTAGCCATTTATGCTAAGGGAATATCTGTTATAACGTACACCTTTTATCCACACTGGTTTTAAGAACCAATGGCAGCCTTTAGTTATACAGAGGAACCTCGATTATCTGAAGATCACGGGTTGGGAATATTTCACTTGGTTAATTGAATTTTGGATAATCAAATGCCGGATAACATAATTTAGCCAAGCATTGGGACTTTGCAATCTTGCTGCATAATCCCATATTCAGATTATCAAATGCCGCATAATTGAGGTTTCTCTGTACTGAGTTAGTTCTGATTCACAGAGTTAGAAATGGAATGTGATGTGAAAATTGGCTTCAGCATCCAGGGGATAGGAAGCTGGAAAACTAGCTGGGATTTCACCTCCTGATCATTATGTGGACACCCTGTGAGAACCGACTTCAACTGTAATACGCCAGGCAGGTGGCTCGATGAATCCTGACTTTGAATTTTCTAATACCATGATGTTCACCTATCGCACCATGCCCACTGACTCACACTGGGTTCTAGTAACTAGAAATTCAAGTATACACATGAACAAAAATAAATTAATACTGCTTCACAATGGGGTTGAATAATGCAGCCCACACCATGACAATAAATAATAACCTTTATGCTACTTAATATAGTCTCTCTCTACAAAATTCCATATTTTAATTTTATAATATAACCTTTATAGATATAAGATGACGAACAGTGAAATCCCACTCCAAATGGAGTGCGATGTTTAAAGGTAAGATTGGTAGCATATTATTTTCAAGACTAAATGGGTGCACATTACTATTTTTATTCATGGCGTGTGTAATTGTAGCGTTGAATTGCAGAAAGCAAAATAAAAGCGAAATGTCTCATAAATCAGAATCTGCCAATTTTAACTTGATATAAAGGCTAATTAAAACTTAATTCACTTCGTTGCTTGGGCAAGTTTAATGAAAAGTTGTAGCTCCAGCATTGGAATGTATTAGCGGTAGTTCATGACAAGATCATGGTGCAAGCAGAACATCAAAGGGCAACACTTCTTATCAGCCAAATGTGGGCAGTTCCTATATGCACACCAAAGATAGGGAGACAGTTTGCTTCTGAACTGGCAGCACAGTTTCATCTGGTGTTCTGGCATGGTACTTTCTGGGTAGGATTTAATTTTACAGATAAAAATGTAAAAGGAAGAAATCAAATCAGGTAAGCATTCATTAACATTCAACTCTTTGGTTTCTTCATGTCTTCTTTCCTTCTTCGCTGACTCCTATTGGGGCATAAATCTAAGCTGCTGATTGGTATCTTGCTCAAGTGGCCAACGTGAGCCCACACTCTGTACTGGTCAGATATTCAATGTTGGACAACTGGTCTGCAGACATAGGTAAAAACAATGACTGCAGATGCTGGAAACCAGATTTTGGATTAGTGGTGCTGGAAGAGCACAGCAGTTCAGGCAGCATCTGAGGAGCAGCAAAATCGACGTTTCGGGCAAAAAACCCTTCATCAGATGAAGGGCTTTTGCCCGAAACGTCGATTTTGCTGCTCCTCGGATGCTGCCTGAACTGCTGGTCTGCAGACATATCAGATTCACAAAACAAAGGGGAAGCTTAAAGCAATTTTTATCTTTTGCTAGGAAGTACAGCTAGTTTTTTTTTCCCCCTTCAGGAATTTAAACTCTATGGGTAGGAAGTTAGTTATCCAATAGTGCTGTTTCTCAAGTGTAGACAGTGATGTGGCCACAAAGCGTACCAAACAGAGACCTTTGAGATGATCACAACTGGGCCTCTGACTCAAAGGACTTACTCTAAATAATTTCCTGAAAGGATTCTAAAACAGGTGTTAAGTCCTTGTCAACATACTTAAGGGACAAACATCTGTTTTGGGTGGTGGCAGTGATGTCTGAAAAATTGCCCCACCCTGTTGTACTCCAGGTGCAACAATGCATTAAACACAATCTAATTCTTTTGCACTCACTTATTTAATAAACATCTGGAATAATTTATCGGGGTAATAAAGGCAGTATAGACAATGCTGATCTGAGAGAGCTGGAGTAAGAGCTTTGGAGAGTTCAATGGGTTTTCTCATACTTTGCATTTTTTCATGTTCTAATTGCAAAGACAATACCACTGCCCAGCTGGGATCCAATTTGGATCCTCTTGGGTTTGCAAGGCTCAGTATGTATATAATCTTGAAAAAAAACCTGCAAAACATAGTGGTTATAAAATTATAGCATTCAACTGGAGAAGTGAGTCCCATATTTCCAAAGACAACTGTGTAGCAACAATAACAAGTTCTGAAGGGAGTTTCAATCAGCAAGAGTAGACTAGAAGGGGTACACACTTTCTGCGGCATGAGTAGGGAAGAGACACAGTCAAACTAACATCTACAATCAAGTTATCTACAACACTGGCAGATTTTTAATTGGACTTCTGCATAAAATAACAATTAAATACTCTTGCAAATGAAGACAAAAGGCACATTTTAACAGAACTCACTGCAGGTTCAAAGAATCTTTTTAACAACTCATGCAACTGAACAGTAAAAAAATGGTTATCTAGAATTAGTACAGTGAGTAATAAATGTAAATGACAGAAATTTGGAGGTAATGTCTTTTTGAACTATTCCCTTAAGGCCATACTGTGAAAAAAAATCCTAAATGTAGATACCAGGCTAATGTACTTCAACCTGCAATTAGTACATTACTGGAACCATTACCCACTTAAACAATAGCATCAGATGCAGTCCTTGTAGTCTCATTAGAATTTTAAGGGTTATGTGGTTTACTAGCATTGTGTTACTGCTTTGAGCTTGCAATTAGTAAATATAAACCAGCAGGGTGGCTAGTCATGTCATGCTAAAGGTGTGTAAAATATTAAAATTACAAAATTTAATTTTTATTTGCAAGTAGGCAGTTTAAATGCCATTCTCGTAGCCATTGCAGCTTCATTTAATTAAGATTGCTGAACCACTTAAGAAAACATCAAAGGGCCAAAAGTCATTCTAATAAGGCACCAAACACAATTACTGTAATAATGATAGACCTCTAAATCTATTCCAGAGACTTTTAAAATATACTATATTCACGTCAAATGTCTTACTGGCATGAGAGCTTTTCAATCTATTCTGAGGAAAATTAAGAACAGACATGGAACAACCAGTCCAGCATTAAAGACTCAGAACATTTTAAAAGTCTCAAAGGAGGTATAAAGTGCTTTTATAAATATTTCAGAAGTACAATCATTTAAACGGTGTTATTATCTATTGCTCTGTTAGCTCTCTAATACCACTACTTGAAGTTGGTGAGTGTTATTTAGCAATTGTTGCAAATCGATTTCAGTAATTTTATAAACAGCCTTAAGCAATGGTTGATTTTCTACCTGTTGCCAAGCAACTGCTGCAATGCATAGTCATCTATATAAATCATTACATTCGGTTGGAACAAACATTGATCTCCTTGTACATTTTAATTAAATCATAATATTCTTCCCAGATTCAAAAAAGTACTACAGATTGCTGTACATAACCCGAGTAAGAACACTCTTTAAACAATTCAATGTCTTAAGGCAAAGAGAGAGATTAAAATATTTATAACTGGGCCAAAGAAGCAGTAAATAATTGCTTTCTGCACCTATATGTAGATGTTATCGAGCATATATTTGCTGATTTTACATGTCCCACGTCATTTCTCATTTTCAAGAAGGTAGTCAGTTTTAAGTCCCATATGAAATGGAAACATATCAACGGTTTCTAATATGTTTATGTCCCCAGATAGTGGTACATAAAATATTTCCACAAGAGGTACATTACTACATAAACAACTGTACAATCTGACAATGAATAGAACCTAAATCTTTTCCAACAAAACATTTTACGAGGTCAAACAGTTCCCCGCCTCATTCTATTATCAGATAGCTGTGAGTTTGATGTGTGAGATGTTGAGGCCTTAAACAGCGCTAAAAGGTGATTAGTCATAGTTTTGAAAACAAAAAGAACTGTGCATTTCAATGTTTAATTGATAATGCATATTTCTGAGCTAAACAGAGAAAGTATGAAACATTCTCTAAACTCTAGACTCCAGAATTGAAAATGTCCAAGTTACCATATGCCTTGACCTTCTGAGAGTCAATGAAATTTTGAGGAAAATGAAAAAAGACAATTGTTGCAAGCAAAATTATCATATATATTAAAAAAAAGGATCTCTGTCATTTTTTGTTCTTTTCTCTCAAAACAGTCACAAAAATGGCCACACACAAACTATGCATAAGAAGCTTTTGAAACACTTAAGTTTAATTATACCCTTGCTATATAAGGTTCAGCCCATTTAAAAATGTCCCCATCAATCCAAAAGCTATTATTTTCCTTTGCTGTTTATCTCCGTCCTGTTTAAAACATCATTGCAGTCAGTTGCCCTTATTGTCAAATATACCAATCTGAGACTGTTTGAATTACTGAGTGAGGGATATTCTTTTTGCCAGCTCCTGTCCCCTCCAGGCATTGCAGGGAAGTATTATAGGGCAGTCCTTACCTTGGGAATTAGCCTGCAAGACCCCTATGCTGTCATCAAACTGCATAGATTTGATGTTGAGTGACGCCAAGATGCATTCTTTGTCCTGCAGCGAACAATCGTCGATATTGTTCTGATTGGCTGATAGAATAACACACATGTCGCAGAGGTTGATGTTGACAGCCCTTAAATCAGCTCGACATAATGGCGTACCCTTCAGCGAATAAAAAATAGAAAAACAAATTAAAGATCAAGACTGCAGCTATGGGACAATACTTAACAAGTAGTCTTTTATACTCCAACATTAAACCAATGTAACTATGTGCTGGGGAATTGGAGATGTGCACTTATCTGAAAGGGTAGATGGTGCTGATGGCAACTCTCCGGTTCATTGTTTATACTCACTGAAGCCATTAAAAGCAAATAAGAGACAGGCACATTGCCAGCTTTCTACATCTGAGTCATTGATGCCAAGTCAATAACTGTAAGCAATCTTTTCTAACTGGCAAACTCTGGCATTCAGAATGCGTGAACGAAATGCCAGGCTGCTCATCATTGCAACAAAATGTCAAATAGCACTTGCGGTATCTGGATATCCATGGAACAAAGGGTGAAGAAAGTAAAGGAGCCGAAACAATGGCAGTTATTTGTGCATATTAGCCCTTGCTAGTGCACTGATAAGGTATTTGCACGGCAGGGTAGATTATATATCCTTTTTAAAAACTTGTTCAAAGGATCTGGGCATCAACAGGCCAACATTTCTTCATAATTCCTAATTGACCTGGAAGAGGTGATGGTGAGCTCACTTCTGGCCTACCAACAATTCTTGTGGAATAGGGACACCTACAATACTGTCAGGAAGGACATTCCAGGATTTTGATCCAGTGACTGAAGGAACAGCAATACAGTTGCAAGTCAGGATGGATGTGTGGGTTGGAAGGAAACTTGTAGGTGGTGGTGTTACCATACATATGTTGCATAAGGTGTTGTTGAAGGAGCATCTTGTCAATGGTACACTGCTGCTAACGGGCATTAATTGTGAAGGAAATAGATGTTGAAGGTGGTGGATGGAGTACCAGGTGAGATGCCTCGTCCTTGGTAGCTTCAATCTTTACAGTATTGTTGGAGCTGCACTATGCAGACAAATGGAAAGTGCTCCATCATGTATCTGACTTGTGCCTTGCAGATGGTGGACAGGCACTGGAGAGACAGGAGGCAAGCTAGTCATCCAGAATTCCTATCCTCTGACCTGCTTGTGTATCACAGTATTTATATAGCTGGTCCAGTTTAGTGTCTGGTCAATGGTAACCCCCACAATGTTGATTGCAGGTGATTCAACAATGCGACTGCTATTTGAAAATCAAGAGGCAATGATTACATTCTTTCATGTTACAGGTAGTCATTGCCTGGCACTGGTATGGTGTCAATGTTAGTTGCCATTTATCAGTTCACAGACTCCTTTAATATCTGAGGAGACTCGAACTGTACTTATCATGTGCAATCATCAACAAAAAGCCCTACTTTTGACCTTATGAAGGAGGGAAGATGATTGTTGAGACAACTGGGCACACCCCTGAGGAACACCTGCAGTGATAAACTGTAGCTGAGATGTTTGACCTCCAACAACCACAACCATTTTCACTTGTGCTAGGGTATAACTCCAACCAGCGAGTTTATTCCCCTTAATGCTCATTGACTGAATTGTCTGTTTCTGTGCTATACATCTCTATGGCTCTAACTTTGTCAGGGCTCTCTTTGATGCCTGAACTGGTCAAATTCTGCCTTGATCTCAAGGCCAGTCACTCTGTTCACACATCTGGAGTTCAGTTCATGTCAATATACGGACATGAGGTTAATGAGGTCAGGAGTTACGTGGCCCTGGTGGAACCCAAACTGCGCATCTGTGAACAGGTTATTGCTAAGCAAGTGCTGATTGATAGAACTGTCAATGACCTGCTTTCATCACTTTGCCGAAAATGGAACATAGACTGATAGGGGCAGTAATTGACTCAGTTGGACCTGTCCTGTTTTTTATGGACAGGACATAGTTGGGTAATTTTCCACTTTGTTGGGTGTAGATGCCGGTGTTTCATGCTGTACTGGGACAGCTTGGCTAAGGATGTTACTGATTCTGAAGCACAAGTCTTCAGAATTGCAGAATGTTATCTGAGCTCATTGATAATGCAGCAGCCATTTGCTGATATTACATGAAGTGAATCAAAATAGTTGAAATGTAGCACCTGAGAGGCTGCGGACCTCAGTAGGAGGTCATCTGAACCCTCTCTCTGTTGGAAGCTACAACTCCATCAACATTACAATCTCTAATTGAAGAAAATATTTCTGATATTGTGGAAGATGTTCTAAATTGTATTTTGAAGAATTTGCACTCATATACATATTTTTGTGGTGTGTATTAGATTATCTGGTTCATGCAGGAGCTTGAGGGTTTTATTCGTGTGTTTGTGTTGAAGGACTGGATTTGAGGGCTGAAGCATTTTGTTGTTGATCCCTTGTGCCCATCGGGATAAGAAGCAAAAGAGACCTGCCTATTTGCTGCCTTTTGGTTGTGGTCTTTAGCCCTTGTTGGTCTTTGCTGACCTTACTTAGAATATATAATTTTGAATGTTTCTGCTGCTGTTTCTTCCTTCTGATGATTCTTTTGAGTATATCGTTGGGAGCAATACACTGAAAGGACCTTGAAAATAATTACTAGATATTGTCTAACTTTAACTGGTAGCCGAATGCCAATTGTTTACTATTCCGTCAGTGCTTCAGACACACATTTGCCATGGAGAGGCACTCAGCACACCAGCGCATAGAAAGACAGAGGGAGTCAGAGGTGTACAGCACGGAAACAGTCCCTTCGGTCCAACTTGTCCATGCCTACCAGATATTCGAATTAAATCTAGTCCCACCTGCCAGCAACTGGCACATATCCCTTCCAAACCCTTCCTATTCATATACTCATCCAAATGCCTCTTAAATGTTGCAATTGTACTAGCCTCCACTACTTCCTCTGACAGCTCATTCCATACACTTACAACCCTCTGTGTGAAAATGTTGCCCTTTAGGTCTCTTTTATATCTTTCCCCTCTCACCTTAAACCTATGCCCTCTAGTTCTGGACTCTCCCACCCCAGGGAAAAGACTTTGTCTATTTATCCTATCCATGCCCCTCATAATTTTACAAACCTCTATAAAGTCACCCCTCAGCCTCTGACACTCCAGGGAAAACAACCCTAGCCGATTCAACTGAAAGAATGAATCTTTTCTCAGCCTCAATCAAAACATCTGCTGGCTTGTACGCAGTTTGAGAGCTCCTCGCTGTTTAATCAGTAGGATCAGCGATAATTAGGGTGAGCCATTTGAATTGTGGGATCTTGGGACTAGTATCCACAATGACACTGCAAAGGGTTGACTAGAATTTAAATGAAAGAGGTGACCGAACTAGTCTCTAACTTCTTCAGCAACACACTTCCATTGTATTGTGGCACCAGTGCATACTATATAGAGTATGTATAGCTGAAACTAACCAATTATAGTTTTGCTGTACCTATCAAGCCTTGTGATCTCTATCAGGAGGAGCATAAGAACAGAAATATCATGGAAATTCTCCGAACTCCTAGATTCATTGCAAGTCACATTCTGACTTTGGCGAATACTGTTGCTCTTTATTTATTGTAAGGTCAAAATCCTGGAAGAGCATACTTAATATCACATACAGATTATTACAAGCTGTAGATGCTTGAAGTCCTACGAACTGAGCAGATGTCTGACTACATTGCCAGGTAAAAGCACATAATATGGAGAAGGGACTAATCTGTGAAGACAGATTGGGCAAAGTGGGACTGTATTTTGTTGAGTTTTGCAGAATGATCTTATCGAAACTTACAAAATACCTAAAGGGACAGACAGTGTGGGTGCAGGTAAGACATTTTTCCTGGTTGGGGGGGGTCTAGAACTTGGGGGCACAAGTTGAAAATAAAGACGATGTCACTTATTATTATTTACTCAGGCGATTGTGAACCTTTAAAATTCTCTACTCAGTTTTTGGGGATGTTCAAGGTAGAGATTAATAGTTGGGTCCAGGGGGTGGCATGGTGGCTTAGTGGTTAGTGCTACTGCCTCACAGTGCCAGGGATCTGGTTTCGATTCCGACATCGGGTGACTGTCTGTGTGGAGTTTGCACATTCTCCCCGTGTCTGGGTGGGTTTCCTCCGGGTGCTCCGGTTTCTTCCGGCAATCCAAGGATGTGCAGGTTAGGTGAACTGGCCATGCTAAATTACCCATAGTGTTCAGGAATGTGGTGGTTAGGTGCATTAGTCAGGGCTAAATATGGCATAATAGGGTAGGGGAATGGGTCTGGGTAGGTTACTCTTCGGAGGGTCGGTGTTGACTTGTTGGGCCGAAGGGCTTGTTTCCACACTGTCGGGATTCTATCCTATTGGCAGGAAGCAGATGGGCTGTTTTTGTGACTAGAAGCCTGAGTCCAGTGGGGTTCTGTGGTGATGGACCCCATCCTCTCTGTGGTCTATATAAATAATTTAGACTTGAATGTAGGAGGATTAATCAGTAAGTTTGTGGATGATAATGAAATTTGGCGGGGTGGTAAAAAGTGAGGACAGGAGGATATAAATGGCTAATCAGTGGCAAATGGAACTCTATCTGTCTAAGTGAGAGGTGAGCACTTGGGTGGGACTTTGGGAAGCACCGAGGCGCAGAGGGATCTTGGTGTGCATGTTCACCAGTCTCTTAAAGTAATGGGACAGATAGATAAAGTGGTTAAGAAAACATATTAGATACATGCTTCTATTAGCCAAGTCTTAGAGTTTAAGAGCAGGGAGGTTATGGAACTGTACAACACCTTGGTTAGGTCACAATTACAGTACTGTGTGCAGTGCTGGAATCCACATTACAGGAGGGATGTGATTACACTAGAGATGAGATTTACCAGATATTGTCTGACTGGAGTGTTTTAGCTTTGAAGCAAGATTGGTTAGTCTGGTGTTCTTTTTCTTGCAGCAGAAGAGACTAACTGGAGTCAGGATTTAGATGTATACAATGATAAGGGGCATAGATAAAGTGGATAGGAAGAATTTTTTCCCCTTGGCACAGGGATTAATCACCAGGGGCATAGATTTAATGTAATGGCAGGAGGTTAAGAGGGACACGAGGAAAACTTTTTTCACTCAGAGGGTGGTGGGAAACTGGAACTCACTGCCTGTCAGGTGTTAGACACTGAAACCCGCTTAACATTTTAGAAGTATTTAGAGTGCACTTGCAATGCCAAGACATACAAGGCTCTGAACGAAATGCTGGAAAATGGGATGACAATGGTTATGTGTTTGTTTTTGACTGGCACAGACTCACTGGGCCAAAGGGCCTTTTTCTGTGCCGTAGACCTCGATGAGTCCAGGATAGATTTCTGATTCCAGTGGAGGTATAGCGTTATGGGAATGGGTGGATAAAAGGCACTAATGTATTCAATCAGCCATAAGTATCTTGAATGGCAGGGCAGGCTCAATGGGCTGAATGGCCTGCTCCCATTCCTGTGTTTCTACATTCCTATCAGACACAAGGAAACTTCTTTTACACATGGCAAAAAGCTACCAAAAACCTGTCACAAAAACACAAGAACCAAATGACCCTCCGAAGAGTAACCTACCCAGACCCATTCCCCTACCCTATTATGCCATATTTAGCCCTGACTAATGCACCTAACATTGTGTTCTGTAACAGGGACTTGTTAGAAAATGTTTTCCTTTCTAAGTGTAACTTCTGATGCTTTCACTCTGATTTACCAAGTAGTGAAATTCATGACTCAGCTAAATAAATGCCTAGATGCTGTACATCTCTATGACTCTATGACTGTATGACAAAAACACATGCTTTCACATAACGGAATTCAAGGATTAGCATTACCAGTTGTATTCAAGACTGACTTTCGATCTTTGCTTTAAGAATGAACCAGAGTGACAAACTGTTTTATTAGGTTCTTCTTTTGCAAGCTCAGTGGAGATTTGTCAGAATCTGAAGTTGATGGAACTCACCGGCAATATCGATACTTTAGGGAAGTTGTGAAGTGTCTCCCATTCTCTTGTTAGATACTCCAGCGTCCCCACAAAAACAATGTGCTTCAGTTCATGATAATGGAAATTGCTGGCTCGCAAAGGCATCACTAAGTTGCGCAAACCAACCAAAGCAGAGTTCATATCCCCAAATATACATACGACCACATGCCCGCTTAAAACCGTCATGGCAGCTTCACTCCGGGTCTAGGGAACAGAGATCTTTATTAATGACAAATATAAAGCTCATCCAGGTATGTAAAAAGTAACCACAGGTTAAATGACAGATATTCACAACAGACTTGGACTTTGTCCCATGCAAATCTACAATACTTGTAGCTTTACCTGTTAACTGCATCTTACTTTTGTAGAAATAATGGGTATAATCAAAAGTAGCTGCCCTACTTTTTACTTTCTGTTTTTCCCATTCTGTCCACATGCTTCTAAGACCTTTAATTAAGTTAACAATGAAACACTGTTTTAAACTGATGGGATGGTGAGTAACTTGAGGACGTTTATGGACAGCACGGTGGCTCAGTGGTTAGCACTGCTGCCTCACAGTGCCAGGTACCAGGGTTCAATTCCTGCCTCGGGTGACTGTCTGTGTGGAGTTTGCACATTCTCCCCATGACTGCATGGGTTTCCTCCGGGTGCTCCGGTTTCCTCCCACAATCTAAACATGTGCAGTTTAGGTGAATTGGCCATGCTAAATTGTCGATAGTGTTCAGGGATGTGTAGGTCAGGTGCATGAGTCAGGGGAAATGTATAGTAATAGAGTAGGGGATTGGGTCTGGGTGGGTTACCCTTCGGAGGGTCAGTGAGGACGTTTCCACACTGTAGGGATTCTATGATTTGAAGCAATTAGCAAAAGAACAAGAGGAAGGATGGGGATAATTTTTCTTCCAAGTCATGAAATATTGGAACACATGGCCTGAAAGTGGAGTGGAAGCATATTAAATACTAATTCACGATAGGGAATACTTAAAAGATGAAAAATATGGCTGTGGAGAACAAGCAGGTAAGTGGAACATTTGGATAGTTCTTTCAAAGAATCATCACAAGCATGTTGGGTCAAATGGTCTCCTTCAGTGCTGTAAAATTTTGTAAGCAACAGCCTTTTGCGTAGGTGCCAAGAGGGAGAAATTGATTTGTGTTAAGGAAGTCAGTCATACCTACTGTAAAACAGGACAACAGAATGATGGGTGCAACAAAATCCAGGCATCCTCAATCCTTAACCCCTGTTATCCTGATTATTTTGATTTTCACACTGCTAAGTGTCCTTGCTGCAATTTAGCATTTGCAAAACCAATTGGCTATAAATTTTCAAAGATAAGTGTTATGAAATTGTAGAACTGCATGGAGCTTTACTGCTGTTAATTGCCAGTGCATTTTGAACAGACAGAAATTCTAAATTGAGATAGAAGCAGCAACAGAGCTATCACAGAGTAAGTCGAAGCATACAAACTCAATCTTGCCAAGTCCATTATACCAGAATTTGTCCTAATGAAAATACATCTTTTGATTAATCATCACTTTTATCTTTCTGAAGAATAAGGTTTAATTGTCCAGGGGGAATACTAAAAATGGGTCCAAGACATGAGCTGATCTAATTGGACAGTGTTGTGGAAATGAGGCGCAAACGAGAAAGGCTGAGTTCAAGATCAACCATTTAAGGAACAGGAGTTTTAAAGAAGTGTTATTAAAAAAAAATGTTTCCTGCCTAGTCTGGTTTAATTACTGGATTTAAGGAGCAGATCAGAGACTTCTCCCTCACCAGGTCTTATGTTCATCACAGGCAGTAAGGATCAGGATGAGGAAGAATGTCTTCATGTAGAGGGTTATGAATCTGGAATTCTCAACTTCAACTAATATTGAGATGCTGAGCACATTTTTAACATCACCCCCACAACATCTCTGATGGAATCCCTTAGATATCCCAAGGACTCCATGGAGATTTCCTAAGAAGCCTGAATTTCAGATGCACAATTCCCTTGCTCTTGCAGACTCTCCGAAAAAGTTTCCATCACTGGGTTAGAAGTGGGCTTCGGAGGATTCCAAAATACTGACCTGGATAGTTAGCCATGCAATGCCATACAGGAAAAGACTTAGTCAAATTCCGAGATAACTACAGAATTATATACAGCCCCTCACTCCCCCAGTCACTGATGCTGACAACCACCTCTACTGACCCCTGACAATTCTCCAATCACCTCTTCTGAACTTTTGACTATGCTGCTAAACCCCAACTCTCCCCAGACCCGACCTGACTTTGCCACAGAACTAATGCAGCCCGACCCGACAATCCCTTAATCTAAGCTGACCTGACCCCACCCAACAGACACCAACCTGACTCCCCTTTCCAAGGCCTAGCCCCACTCCCCCGAAACTATCCAAATTGACTGATGACTTGACAGACTCCTGTAACATACTTACCCACCTGCAACCCATATAGTTCACACACTTGCCACTCTATTCCCTGAATCATAATGTTAGCCCTCCCCACCTCCCCTTACCCTCTTCTCACCATAGCTCTTTGTGGAACCTTTGGTGTATTGAAACTCTTTACAAACTGGAATGCTGCAGCTAATGCCATGAAAAGGTGGCACGGCTTCTGCTCACATTCTCTGTGCTGCTCTGTCCAACATTTGCTGCACTGAGTCACTTCTGAAAGATCCTCCATTGGAAGATCACTCAGAGGAAGATAAATGTGTGATTCTTGGCTGATCAGGGTCATAAATAAGATTTCTGATCATTGTTAGAAGATGTGAAGAAATGTAAAGGCAATTTATCTAAATGGAGAGAAACTTCAGTGTAATTCAATGCAGAGGGATCTGGGCGTCCTCGTGCATTAATCATGGAAAACTAGCATGCAGGCACAGCAGCTAATAAGGAAAGCAAATGGAATGTTGATATAGTATTATTTTAAAAATTAAATATATAAAAGGTAGGGAAGTATTACTGCAACTATACAAAGTATTCCACCTGGAATACTGCATATAATGATTGTAACCTTACTTGAGGAGGAATGTGGTTGTATTGGAGGCAGTTCAGAAGAGGTTCACTTTATTGATTTCAGAGATATGGGGTTTGTCTAATGAAGAGAAATTGGGCAGTTTAGGCCTATACTCTGTGGAGTTTAGAAGAAGGAGAGAGATCTAATTGAGGCATATAAGAGGTGAAAGGGGATTGACCAAGACGTTGAAAGGATGTTTCCTTATGGGGCAATCTAGAGCAAGGCATCATAGTTTTAGGATAAGGGATGGTAGATTTAAAACAGAGATGATCAGAAATTACTTCTCTCTAATGGTCATGAATTTGTGGAATTTATTATCCCAGAGTGTGGTGGATGCTGGGACACCGAGTAAATTTAAAGAGGAGATAGGCAGATTTTTAATAAATTATGGGTTGAAGGATTATGGAGAGCAGGCAGCAAAGTGGAGTTGAGGCCAAAATGAGATCATGTGAAAGTGAGGACTGCAGATGTTGGAGATCAAGTCAAATGGCAATGGGAAAGCACAGCCGGGTCAGGCAGCATGCAAGGAGCAGGAGAGTTTACATTTCGAGCATAAGCTCTTCATCAGGAATGTGATGAAGAGCTTATGCTTGAAATGTCAACTTTTCTGCTCATCGGATGCTGCCTGACCGGCTGTGCTTTTCCAGCACCAGACTTTTTGACGCCAAAATGAAATCAGCCATGATTGCATCAAATGGAAGAGCAGTCTTGAGGAGCCGAATGACCTACTTCTGTTCCTAGTTCTTCCATTCTTATGTGGACCCATGGTTTAATTTAGATATAAATTAGACCTACAAAATATCTGCTAAAATATAACTTCATTTAGCAAAACCATTATTTATCCTCTGCGTTCAGCAGCATTAGCGAATAATTGTTTCTGTAACATATTAATAAAGTGACCTGCTACAAGCCCTTGTAGTGCAGTGGCAATGTCCCTACCTCTGAGCTGGGTTCAAGTCCCACCTACACCAGAAGTGTGCAATGACATCTCTGAACAACAGAAAGTTTAGAAAATACATCCCCAGAGATGTGTCAGAATATATCTGAACGGGGTGATTTGAAATATCTAAAATGATCTGCTCCAACTATTCACTTGTTTTCCCATTACATCTTACAATGTGACAAAGAAAACAATGCCAACACTAAGGCGATAAGACAATAATGCAATCACATCTCTGAATAGCTTAGAAAATATCTACCTCTTGCCTCGGTCAGATAAGCTGATCTGAATTTAGGGAGAACAGGGTAAAATATAAATTTAGTACTGCAACTCTGGATCGAGGGGTGAAAAGTTTCAGGTAAATGGCTTTACGTTGCCATTGAAAGAGCAGGGCAAAGAATGTCACAGGAGTACATTAACCATTTCTCCATTGGCCATACTGACAGCCCAGAAAAGGCCCTGGTGTTTTTAGTGAAACAAATACAGACATGGAGATGGCATGAGGCCATGATGAGATTTGTAACAGTCATCATGATCGAACAGCCTAAATTATCCAAGTTCATTATCATTATCCAAGTTCAGTGACATTACCACCTACATCAATTATTGCAACTGCAGTGTAATCCACTGACTGCAGCATAGCAAAAAACAACTGCCTTTGGAAAAGGAGAAATAAGGACAGAAAAGGAGAAATAAAAACAAGCATTTTGAATGACAAGTAATTGTGATATGAAAAGATTGTAAATAAATACAAATAAAAGACCAGAATTGCAACCCAATTCAATACAGAGCCTTAATTTCTTCCTTACTTTGTCTGATTTGGCAAAGTATCATCAGAAAATCATTTTAAAGACAATTTGTGATACATTACACATTGTGCAGTGAATAAAAGATCAGTGCTCAAAGGGGCAGCAGAAATCCAATAAGGTGATTAATGGCTGGGTGTCAACAATACCATAGCAGTGAACAGTTCACTACCATTGTTTGGCTCATGGCATCAATGCCATTCTGCTTACATA
This sequence comes from Chiloscyllium plagiosum, assembly GCF_037043375.1. Lineage (NCBI taxonomy): Eukaryota > Metazoa > Chordata > Chondrichthyes > Orectolobiformes > Hemiscylliidae > Chiloscyllium > Chiloscyllium plagiosum. The sequence goes on along the minus strand of NW_028270181.1, from coordinate 15,803,832 downwards.
AAAATATTTTCAGGCAGAATTACCTTCTCTGATATTAACATCAACTGTATTGGTGGGTATGTCCTCCTGACATTAACACTTTACTGCTGGAATTTTGAGTATTTGAAACCATTTGCCCTTTCAAAACTATTATTCATTTGTTCAGGGCATTTTCTGTTGTGGAACTCACCAAGTGGGTCACAAGTACAAATCTCTGGCCTGAGCTGAGTCAGCTGATCTCAGCCATGTTTGAAGTAAAGAGAAAATCCCCTCTTTGCATTTAGGATACAGAAGAGTAAGTTCAACCAGTGACATCCATTGCTGGAGAACACCTCCATGCGGACATGAAGTGAGAACAGCCATGAATGGTCCTCCTGAGTTCAGAATATGCTGCTAACCCTTGCTAACAAAGAGGCATTTTGGGGGAGGTGTGAATGGGCTCAACAGCCATCACACTGTGCCACAGTAGAAGTCAGAGGATTCAGAGAGGAAGAAATCAATTTAAAAATGAAAGTTCCACACGTATAAAAGCACAATGGGCAGCATGGTGACTCAGTGGTTAGCACTGCTGCCTCACAGGGCCAGGGACCTGGGTTCGATTCCACCCTTGGGTGTTTGTCTGCGTGGAGTTTGCACATTCTCCCCGTGTCTGCGTGGGTTTCCTCCTGGTGCTCCGGTTTCCTGCTTCAATCCAAAGGTGTGGAGATTAGGCGAATTAGCCATGTTAAATTTCCCGTAGTGTTCAGTGATGTGTAGGGGAATGAATGAATCTGGGTGGGGCACTCTTCGGAGAGTCGGTGTGGACTTGTTGGGCCAAATGGCCTGTTTCCATACTATAGGGATTCTATGAAAAGAAATTAACAATGTAACCTGCTGGGGATTTCTAAATTGTTTCAGTTGTGTTTTACCAACTGGATCTCAGCTATGCTAATTCCAAATGGCCCTGACTGACTGGCAACCTCCAGTGGCAGCCTGCCCTAGTGGAATACTCAGGGATCACTGTCCTCAACACAGCTGAATTTTCCCAACAACTGTGTGTGCAAATTCCACACCACCAGTGCTAATGTGGATGTTGTCTAAGATGCACAGAAGGTAATTGGCTAAGAGTATGTTCATGATAGTGTTCCAAAGGGACTGGAGTATTAAAAAAATGTGCTTCTTGCAAAAACTTTACAAGGCACTTGTTAGACCATACCTAGAAAACCGTGAACAGATTTGCCCCTCTTATGTCAGGAAGAATATATTAGTATTGGAGCAGTTCAGAGAAGGGTCACCAGGTTATCCTAGGTATTGGAACTTAGAAGTATGAAATGTTTAAAGATGATAAAAATCCTTGACAGAGTAGTGGAGATGTTGCTTCCTCTTGTGGGACAGTCAAGGATCAGAGGGGGGTCACTTTATTAATATGTTACAGTAAGGGGGTTCTCATTTAAAACGGAAATGAGGATGAATATCTTCTCTCAGAGTGTAGTGAATCTGTGAAATTCCTATCTGCAGAGGGTTGTAGAGGTTGGGTTAATAAGTATATCCAAGACTGGGGTAGATAAATTTTTAAATGAGTAACAGGATCAAGAGTTATGAAAAAAAGAAGGAAATGAAGTTGAGGATAATCAGATCATCCATGATCTTGTCAAATGGCAGAGCAGACTTGATGTGTTGAATGGCCTTCTTCTGCCCCCTACACCTTATAGTCTTGTGGGAAGTGTCCGTGGTGATATTGTTACCCAAATGAACTTTCTGGGGCTTTGATGTGCTGAATCATTGGAACAGAGAGGAGAAGAATGAGTCAAACTGCTTCTGTGGCATTCCTGTATCAATATGATTTCAGAGATTTCAAAGTTACTTTTATGCTTAACAAGTTTCTTTAACAAATTCGCCCCCTAGCATACCTGAGTGGGTTTGTTTAATCTTGGTTAGCCATGTGAAGTGGCACCTGTCTCAGTAAACAATAATTAAAACATTGGCAATAAAGTGGAGATAGACAGTGCCTTCTCTAGGCTTTTTCCTATTCAGGAAATCATTTCACTATTCCAAAACAGGGAGGAAGCTATAGGGAGCACTCAGAACAGAGGAGTAATGGAACAGAATGATAACATAACTGCAAGAATTCATTACTTACAGATGAGAACACATCAGTGTTATAAAGTGTGTATGGCTGACCATGAGACAGAATAAATATCTCCACTTGTGAGGCCACTCAGTGCTCACTTGTGATTTCACCATTCGTGAGGATTCATTGAGACAGGTGCCACTTCACATGGCTAACCAAGATTAAACAAACCCACTCAGGTATGCTAGGGGGCGAAAGCATGGAACCAGTGTGACTGCAAATCCTGGTGCGTTGGGTACCTTACAACCCTGTGACTATTGCTGTTTCTCTGGATCAGGCCTGCCTGTCAAACAGGCTCTGAAGCTGGTCTCTGTGAAGAAATCAAATCTCCAGCAGAGACTGAGCAGGTTAGCATGTATTTCAAAGCAGGACTGCCACATTTCTGCAAATCAGCACAGTGATTTTACAAATGAGAAGTGGCATTTATGTAATCAATGAATGCAGCATCAGTTTGAGGACTGGCTGCTGATAGGCAACCAGGCATTTAAATGCAAAAATACCCACCTTTGATTGTTGATCTGATTGCAATTAAATAGCAAATTTACAGTTCTAATTGTAGTTATATGGGTGAAATATTTTAGGAGCTGTCTAACTAGCTGAACCCTATTAATATTGGAATGAATGACCCATAGCCAATGCATATTATTTCAGTGTCTCAAACTGAGTGTGGTCAACTTCATTCAAAAAACATGGACTGGTTCCTGCTGAAGCAGAGTCTGATTTGTCATACTGCTAAGTCAGTCAAAATCAGCAAACAATGGTTTGATCAGAAGACAGTGGATCTTAATGAGGTTCAGAGCTGCTGATGGCAGTTTGTAAAATAACATGTCACTTTTACTCTTACAAGATACTGAAAAGCACAGCATATATGCTTGTCAGATTCCACTAAATGAAATGTCGATTACAAGTAATTGGAGAGTCATGTCACCTTGCACTATCCAAGGTCACAGCCCACTTGTGATACCCACCAGAATGACCTTCTCCATTTCTTTAGCTGGACACCAGTGAAACATCCCAGTGGAATCATATTTCTTCACACTGGCGTCCATTTCCTCTATCTGATCATTTCCTGGAATTGACAAGGGGTCATGCCTGCAGAGACAAGAGAATCAAGACAAGAGTTGTCCGTCAGCCTGACACCTCACTCAATCTGCTTTGACCAGTTGACAAGTTACTGCTGGCCAGGAACGCACTTGCTTGAATGCGTGTCACTTCATTTACAAGCAATCCCATTACTGCTGTACTTACTCCAGCCACCAACCCACCCCCACCTTCCTTGCACTCCCTCCAAAAAAATGATCAAAAGGCAGACATTAACTGCTGCAATGAGGTGAAATAGATAGAGACAGAGCCTCATGCTGGCTGAGTGGCATGAAGATGAAAAGCCAATTACAGGCTTTTACCGCATACAACTTCCGATGCTGTTCTCTGTGCAATAAAAGCTTTAACAGGGTACACTTGATATATTTTAGCAATTTTACCCCCATCATATTTTGCTTTTTTGAAAACTGGAAGCCATTAAAGTTTCAGAGGATGTCAGCTCGGAGCAGATTGATTAATTTACATCTACATTGCGAGCAGATGATTTTTCTTCTGAAGAACACTGAGTATAAAAGTGGTCTTCAGCAGCTGCCACCTGACCATCAAAGCCTGCACTTCTAACATTTCACTGCATTCTGCACATCCATCATTCGCCACCAGCTGTCATCCCAAGTCTCTATCTTGAACAGTCAGCAATAGAGCTTTAAAAACTCCTTTTCATCCCGACCGAGCTGAAACTCTATCAGAATCCCCATTACTTCAAATTCCATCACTTACAGGGTAATTACACCTGCTGCAAATCTTTACTTCAACCTGCATAAGATGCATTTAAGAAATGTTTCCAAAATTTTCAATGCACACAGCAACCTTGCTCAGACACTAAAAAATCTGAATAAATTCTGAGAAATAAATCATTATTTTTGGGGAACATCAATTATTTGCTAAGTTTTGTAAATATCAGAATTCCAGTGCAATAATGATCAGTAAATGATGGAATACGTATTTAGCTGTGTGAAAGAAGCCGCTAACAACTCAGTCTCTTCAAGAAAATGAAAGATTCATTGGACACAAAAGAACTGGCTGTTTAACCCTTTCACCTGGAAAGTCTCACACTGAGTGCCGCTTCCCGACCCTGAAATCGTTGCTTGTAATGTACTGTTTGTACTGCAGGCCCCCTCATGTAGTGCGGTGCTGAGTGCTGATAACTCCCCTATGTAAAATGATGCTTCAAATAACCCAGTCTGAGGTGGGCACTGCAGACATTTGAGAACATTTAATACACAGAATTAATTAGACAGCAGGTGAAAGCACCTTTCCAGAGGCATGTGGGTGACACTAAACTCAGAACCTCAATGGGTTAAAAACTGAAGGGAAGAGTGAAGTTGCTCAACAAGGATTTAAATTGACTTTCTTTGAATGCATTTAGACAGCATTTTACAAATTCTTTTTATATTTAATTTTTGTATTTTTTTCAACCTATTTTGATCAGTACACCTTATTAAAAATTGTCACCTATTGATAAATATGTCACTGGAAGTGGTGTCCTGTAACAAGTCAAAGATGTGCTGCCAAATTTGCAACTAGCAAGAACCCATTTGGAACATCACGTCCAACCATGCAGTTCAGGGACGAGTAAAAATTGTGGGTAATGTACTATGCATGCACACTAACCAAACTGACTCTCGAGCAACAGCCAGAAGGAAAACCTTAATCTCATCCAGTAATGTTACTGGGGATAGATTTTCTGCAGATCCGACAAAATATTGCTTCTCGCTTGGCACTTCAGTCATGTCTGCTCGAAACCTCACATGTTTATTTAATTTCCCCCCTCGTTTTCTGCGTTCCACACTCTCAGTCCTTCACAATCATCATGACAAAACATTTGTCTATTAAAATGTTCGTCGCCTAGATGCATGCAGTCAGTGCAGGTGCTAATAACTGCAAAACCATTTAGCGATTTTACACCATGGCTGAATATTTCATGATGCTCTGTGTGTTTCACGATTTAGTCAATGGACCTCTGTCACTTCAATCTTTGCTGACTGTCTTGACTGGCGCAATAAAGCTCCACCAAGATAGCTATCTTTCACCAACTGTCACTCACTGCAGCCTGTCACTGGCAAACTCTTGTTGAACGCTGCTACTCACAGGGAATAACTACGACATTTGTTACACCGTAATGCTCTGTTCTGATGGATTTGAACAAATGCGTTGTGATTAATAGACCCTGCATTCAGTGACTACAATTAGAAGCAAGTATCCAATGACCCTCTGAAATCCAACAGAATGGTATTAATTTCATGTAAAGAATGTCAGACTGGCACTCGTTAGAACTTGTTATACTGAAGGCTCAAACAGTTTTGTGCTTGGTGTTCAAGCTGCGTTTAGCAATTCCAATGTGATGCTGACTAGACAGCACTAGCAGGGGATGACTATTCTTGCTCAGTCCCACTCCACCAGGCAATGAAAGCAGACTGCTCTTTGAAATTTCCCGTTCCCATCATGCAAACTGACAAAGGCATGCTTTTCAAAACCCACATCCAAACTGTTGATCATTACTTATTTACAAAGGCCTTGAGGCATGTGTGCCTGCAAAAACCATATATGATACGATACATACCAGCTTATTCACCCTTGTGCAATAAGCACCCCTTAGGCTGACTTAAACCAGTACTTAATATTGCCTATAAAACGTATCTTGTAATTTCAAAATATGTAATATTTAAGGTATAATATATCTGCAGGAAAAGGATTTCTGAAGGGTTAGGTGACTCTGCGTTCAGTAATTCTATGTTTTGCTAAGGGCTATGAGTTGAAAAAGCCGCACCAAGCATAGACGACCTGTCATTTCGCTACCCAAGGGCCACTAATATAAAGGAGTACCCTACAGCAGCAAAACTTCGGCACAGCTTTGAAGCATACATGAACAGCAGAACTTGCTCTCTCGAATTATTACTGCATACAGATCAAAAGAGCTGATGCATATTTTACATGGTAAACAGGGACCCTCTGCTCATCTGTGAAATGTCTGGAGTTTTTGTAAACCTGAAGCAATCCTTGTGTAATATTGTTTTATATGCTAAGTGGATGAAGCTGTTTACTTGTCTAACATTGCATGCACTTTAATCCTTGACACAAGAGCAGCACAGTATCTATCACAACCCTCCTTCTACCTTACCCCACCAATTATTAGCTTTTGTTTCCTACCTCTAAGTCAAAATCAATTAATGCCAAATTAATGTAAATAGACAAGATAAAAGGAATGTAAAAAATTTGGGTTCATTTTTCATTGCGACGCCACATCTCACATATGGCCTAAAGTACAGAAAACAGGACTCGAAGGGCTTTGCGCAAACAGTGAATAGCCTGAGGCAAAGTAACCGTATGAGCCTCTCTGATTGGTTACTGCTGTCATTAGTGCCATTGCTGTTTAAGAAGTACATGCGGACAGGTTGAGGTGACAGCTGAGACTTTAAAGGCTGCTTTTTCTCTAACAGCTTTTCCTACCCTCTTTCATGACAGAATTTTTTCAGCTCTATCATTAACTGCTGACAGGCTGACAGAATAAATACTTCAGCCTTTAAGCATTTCTCTCTTGCTCGCCCACTCCTCTCTCTCTCTCTCGCTCTCTCTCTCTCTTTAGACACAAGAGTTCTTTAAACTATCTTACCTCATCAGTTTGGGTGAACTGTTGGGTGAATTTCGCATACCTCCATTTCGCTGCTTCTTTTTGGGAGACAGGGCTGATGGGTTTTCATCTTGAACTGCAAACATATGGGAGATGGGAGATTAGGAGCCATTTTAAGTCTGATGTGAAATGAAAATGAAATATTTAAAAATGTATATTAAACAGAAAGTGACTCATTATGAAAGTTAAAGGTCCCCACTACAAGCAACTAACAAGACTCAAGAATAAAAGTATAGCTTGGAAAAAGCATTAATCAGGATGAGTTAGAAACCCTAAATATCACAACTGGGGTTATGAATTATTCAGTAATATTCAGACTATGGAGCTGTAAGTACAGTAAAACAGATAATTAAAGTAAAATTTAAAGTAATACACATAAAAACAAAAAGAAAAGGAAAGTTGAGAGTGGAAATAGTCTAAATTTGGGCGGTTAGGAATGCAAGGCATCACCTCACCTCTCCAAAAACACAAGTAAACCACATAATGAATAGATTCAATATATGTAATGCGCTGAAGTAATTTATTAAAAAATAAATCAAACCACTCGGGTTAGAGACGGTGTCATTCCAAGAGTGCAGTTTTCACAAATGGGCTCCTGTGTTCAATCAGCGTGACCAAAGGAACTACAAATGTACCACTTGCAGGACTGGGCAAAGCATGCAGACTGAGAGAAAATACTGCAAGGTATGTTCCTCTGCCTTTGCCTTTCAAACAACGGCTGTTAAAAAAGGTAGACAAAGTTTAACTGAAGTATTTAATCCATTATGGAAGCACCATTAATTCTGTTAGTCCACTTAAACAGTCTGTGAATGCTGTGAAAATGTTAAAACCCACACAACAGTGTACCTTTATCTATCTTGCCTGTCATTCTGTTCCAGGGGTTTTAAAGGCATTTAGGCAAATAGCATATTTTCAGTCACTCTAACATTATTTGATACCTTATTTAAATATTCATTGAATTCTGGAATTCAATTGGAGTCTTTGAAGCAGGTACAGTTAAAGTGTTGTTGTGCTCCCAACAAGCTGCAATTTTAGTTTTGTTCAGGTAAGAACTAATGTTTTATGGAAAAATGGGACTATGGTGTGAATTCAGTGATTCATGCACTATAACTAGAATTATCGACAGTCAATGGAAACCAGCTACTAATGAGGAATCTTATAGAATGACAGGTCAGTAAAGGGCGGTTGGATCGAAGGTATGGGAAAAGAAATGAAAAGGTAGGGCAAGGAGAAGAGGTCATTTCCAATGATTAGAGTCACAGAGCACAGGAAATCAGGTGTTGTGGGAAACCACAGCTAACACTACAGTTCTGGGGCTCCCCATTTCTGCCTTCCCATTTACTACATACCATTGACCCTTCACTGGATCACTGCATATTTTCAGCACGAGCACAAATAAAACCCATCATAGGAATACTCCCCTGGCCTTCAATACTGAGGCCAATGACGGCAGCAACAACAAAAGAACATAATTTCCTCTAAAGATCACATTGGAATAAATTGAGATATTGCAAATGCTCCAATATTTTTGACACAATGAAAAAGGCTGCCAGAATCTGTGGGAGATCTCGATTTCACTGCGGCTGTCAGACTATGACGAATAGATCAACTAACATTCGACAACAATGTCTAGAACGCAATTAGCAAGAGATTAGATTCTAGTATAATATGCTTCTTAAAAATAAATCCTTGCCAAGTGTTCTGGAGGGCTCAGCAGTGACGACAGTGTTAGTTGGAAAGAAAATAATTCATGGGCTGTTAAATCAGGTTAGACTGAGATATTGGCTGGTTTGAAACGTTAAAGAGCAGGGTTTTGGCTCAGGAATTTTCAAACATTTTCTGGAACATGTTTAGTCAAACTTCAAACTGTTATTACTGGCAAGCGATAAGATGACACAGTCCCCCAGATAGTGATCCACAAAATCTGGAAAAGCACATTCTTTACTTTTAAAGTTGTAATATATTACTATGAAATCACATGGTATTTTCATTCCTCATTTGCAATGCAATTTTACTTCTTATTTGAATGTTCATTTCTTTAACATTAAATCAGCATAAACAGGTGGGTTCTGAAAAATCTCGGTAGGCTTCATCCACTTGTGTGAATCCATAAACAATGATGCATATAATAGTGAATGTATACCAAATGGAACAGTTACTGGATCTTCACTGTTATAGTGTACAGCTATGGATGATTTTGCATGACATATTGGAAAAAAGACATTGATAATGAATTTAGGAAGTCCATCCAAAGTCCATTCCAGATTTGTGAATTCTATTTTGATTGTGAGTTAAAATAATTTTGCTCCTTTCTAACTTAAGTAATTTCAACGTATTGTACTCGCTCTAAACAAATCGCAGTCTACCAACACATCAAAACACAGGCAGCTTTAAACTCTCGAACCCTGGAAATGGCTGTTTTTATTAAGCGTTCTTATTGTGTGTGTATGTGTACTCTTGCATTTGGAAGTTAATTGTATTATTTTGGATTCGTTTAAAGGCTGCTATGAAATGGAGCCTCAATTCAGATCAGACAATAAAAGGATCACTTCTGGGTGGACCGCACTCCTGTCACCACTTGCCAGATTTGCTGACTGTGTGTGTGTGTTTCTTTTAAGTACTGTTTGAAAAGGGAGGGAAAAAAGGCACCCCAAACTACGCTGTCATGCACAGCTGTCAACATTGGCTGCGGAATGTGACCAAGGGCACCTATGGAGGTCACTGAAAGCACAGTGGATGGACTGGTATCTGTATTTCATGAGCGAGCTTAGTGCCCCGTTTAACTTACACTGGACAACACTCCCCTGTTCCCTTGTTTTCAGCAGACATAGATGGCTGAGTGAAGGGTCGCTGAGCAAGTAAAGACCTCCTTTGTGGCTGTTAACAAGCAGCAAGGGTTCAGTCTCTTTGTAACAGGTGCAGAATTCAGCGAAACCATGTGACCTGGACAACAGTGGGCTTTAAATGGCTTTAATAAAATTGCTTTAGCTTCATTCTTTACTGACAAGTATGAAAGAGATGGCAAATTACAAACAAATTGCAACTAAGCATCTGCCTTGTCAGAAGTTATTTTTGGTAATATTTTACAACTTCATTTCCCTTATCCCAAGGAGAAAGTAATTACACAAAATTCACTGGCAAGTTTAGGCTGTCTATTGAAGCCAATAGGAAAGCAGAGTGTATCATCTCCAATGAGGAAACAGTCTAACCAGCTGTAAAATGCAATAGTACTTGTAGTTCAACATCTGGGATGCTGGTAAGACAGTCAGAAACAATTTGCATGAGTACAGATTGCATAGGTAACAACACACTTGCAACATTAGGATTGTGTTTCAGGGTTTTAGTGCTTACAACTGAGTTGATAGCAACAACTTATAAGCTGCTCCTTACATAATCTTCTAACAACCTGAACAAGATGATGTATTCTAAGGACTTGAATGGTGTCAAACCAGAGACTATCCAAAGGGCAGATTTCTCCAATTATGTGATGATAATTAGCTATTAAATGCTTACATGGAAGTCCATTTGATTTAGTCCCTCCCCGCTTTCCCTACTTCCCTTTCACTTTTGACAAGTTGCATTGTCCATAATGGGCTTTGCTTGTACAAATTTAACTTGCTACATGGGTGATTACTGATGGTGGTTACTACTTTTGAAAAAAACACATAAAATTAATTATGGTGATTTGGTGGTGGGCAAGTTGCTCCGTTGTGTGTGATAACACTTCAGGGCAGAAGAAAGAGTTAAAAAGGAAATAGATGAATTTCCTCCTTCTCTCACTACTTTGATATTCTCCAATTGTTTGCAATTTTTTCAGTTTCAAGAGGATGGGTTCTTCATGGGTCTTATGAGTGGGTGATCTGGATGCCTATACTAAGGGACATCACAAAGCACCTGGACATTTCAGGACTTGTCTGTTTTATTTCTGTAAACCTGCTATATGTTTGGAAATTGCCTGGCCTCCATTTTCACCACTTGCAACATGGCACCGCTAAGGTAAGGAACACAGTATTTGGAAAAAGCCAAAATGCAGGCCTTTTTCCATCAGATGTGATAACAGTAACTGAAGACTAAAATGTGTTGTTGGTACCAGGAAATCAGACTCCTTTCTTCATTATTCATGAGTGCAAATGTTTCTCATTAACTTCAACTCCCATCACTGCATTCTTAATACTAAAGAACTAACATTCTTGTTACTGCAGAATAGGCAACAAAGCAGCACCAAAACTTTCCATTGCAAACGAACCTAATCACAATGCCTCTGGGTTGCAAAGCTTTATCCACTAGTTTGCTAGTTGGAATTACATTTAGCAACAGTATCCTACCAATAGTGGGCCCCCTTCTTAGAACATAAGATATAGAAGCAGAATTGGGCCATTCAGTCCTTCAAATCTGCTCTACCATTCGATCATGGCTGGTATGTTTCTCAACCCCTTTCTCCCGCCTTCTCCCCGTAACCCTTGGTCCCATTAGCCTTTAGCAGCAATGAGTCCCACAGATTCGCCACCCTCTAGCTGCAGAAATTAATCCTTATTTCAGTTCTAAAGGATCATCCCTTTATTCTGAGACTGGGACCTTGGGTCCTAGTCTTTCCTACTGTTGGAAACATCTCCATGTCCACTCTATCCAGTCCTCTCAGTATACCTTGAAAGTACTAACCAGTACCGAGTCGCATGCTGCTGCCTGTACTTTTTCTCATTACAACAAGGTCATATACTCATCACCACAAACTCAATTTCTATAAGACAGCAATGGAATGCAACGATCACAGTGGGGAAAACTCCATGGAAAATTTTACTAGCTTCCTGCTCTCCTTTAATACTTGGCGTCACTGCATATGGATCAAACACGCAAGCTGAGATTTTAGTCACAAAGTGCTTTCTGAAGTCCCAAACCCCACTCCATCCCATCTCCCATTGCACACAAAAGGCTGATGGCATTGGAAATACTGAACAAAAGCATCTTTTGGAAAGAAAATGTGTCCATCCATCAAACAATTTTAGCTAAAATTAATAAATGCTGAACAACAATTACAGTACGGGTGATGCCAATTCATAAGGAGCTTTTCCAGCATTCTCTGGCAGTATAACAACAGGGCTTGAGTGGAAATAATGTGAGATTCATCCATGCTTCATTAGTGTGCACAGTAATTGTAATAAATATTGCTATGTGAACAATAGCAAATTATTTGGGTGAATGTAATACTTGGAGAAATTATTCGGAGATTGACAATAATACAAATAACTATTTATAGCAAGTATGTTTTTCCAAATTTAATGATGTGCAATCCTTGTGAATGACTTGCTAAAAATTATACTGCAATATTTATCATTTCCCAATGACTATGCAATTTTGATTCATAAAACGTTCAGTACTCAGGAAACCCCGATCAAATGGATCCAAGTCGAGTTTTGTACCAAGCATCTAAATGCCAGGAAGTGTAATATTTTCCATTGTTACTGAATAATTAATTGGGTTAATTCATTTCATCGAGTCATTATTATAAATCTTATTCAACTGATTATCAGGCATCAAAAAAATGATAGAATCACTTATTGTGCTCATTTCACTTTTAGTATAAGCCAATGGCACTTTTGAAAATATTGCTCTTCCACATTAATGAGGACAGTTCCTGAAATCTTTGGACAACAGCAGCAAAATATCCAAACTAGCTTAGAGCAATCCGTGGAGGTTGATTCTAACGTCAGCTGCTGCTTAGATTTAAACCCCCGCACCGATAACTCCTGGATTCATCTGCATGTTGTCAAACATATACAGCATTAGTTTGAGAATTCGCAGGGTGGCAGTTTCACTGAGGATCCAGAATGATCCAGACGGCTGCTGTCTATTTACGCACGGTGAGGCAAATGACGAGCTTGCCATGCATTTTTTTTTCTCAGCAATGCATTGACTGGTTAGCAATTGGAAAGATAACAAATCGGGAAATATTCATATTTTCATCAGCAACAATGTTTCTTCAGCCTTGTTATATATATTTCCCATTTTGCCCGATTTTTGAATTTAAAGGTCTTTGTCACATCACTGGCAAAGGGAAAGATGTAAAACATTGCTACAGAATGTCCCTCTGAATATGGTCAGCTACCGTCAGTCAAATGCTGGGCTATGTAGAAGCTGTAGATGAACAGCTACATTTCTACATATGGGATAGCTATAAAAAAATAGAACAGGCCACACCCTGATGTCCCATTCAAATCAGCCCACCATCTCTCAGTTATATAGCTTTTATCAAATTTTAGAGGGTTAGCAATTTTAACATGGAAGAATTTTAGGTTGGTATTAGAGGAACATATTGAAACCTTTATTACTCTATTTAGGATCAAATGACATAGAATTTGCTTGTAGTCACTTGTGGAGAATCAGTAGGAGGTGAGGAAATAAATACCCTATTTACTTTAATGCCAAAGAAGGTGTGTGTTTGTGTGTGTGTATGTGTATATAATATATAAATGCAGGGGTCTCTGTTACTTCATTCCTTAAGTAGTAGCACCACCTGCTGTTTATTACATTCATTTAATAGTCTGCATTGCCTGCCACACTCACCATCTATTGTGTTAATTTAATTTTAAAGGAAAGAAAAACAACTACAATGTATGATAATCATAGTTGCATTTGACCATTTGACACACTGAAGCAGTGCACAATGTTATTACTAAGGTCAAAAATTCCATGTGATCAGTTACAATTCTTTAAAAGCTGACTTCTATTCTAAGAAGTAGAATACATGGATTACTTTTAACAACTAATGACTAAAATATTTAATAACAGTTTTCTCCCAATGGCCATTTCTTCAGTACCTAACTAATGACTCATCCCTGAAACAGTGACATGAAATCTGAATGAAACTATCTAAATGATAGATAGTGTATATTAAAGACAGTATTTGAATCTGCTAAGTGGTATTCAATAGTGCTATTGTCTGTGCCACTGCACTTTTTAATTCAACTACCACATTGTTGTCCCCACACTACAATACTGGACAGTAAGAAACCACACTGAGCTTTTAATGTAGCAATAAAGAAGCACCTGCAATTAAAACAAAAAGCAGAAAGGAGTGAATAAAGACTGCAATCCAAACTTGGGTTCAGATAATGTTCACCGAAACATCTGAATGCTGTCCTCCTTGGTTTTAATGACACCATTAAAAGCGTTGGCCCCATCTGCAGGATTGTGGCTTTCTCCCAGGAACCTGTGTAACTGTCTGGAGTCCATTCCAGCTTCACTCAAAGATGATTTTTAGAACCTTTAAGATTATGCTTATTGTGTAATATGTTCGGAGAATGAGCAGACTGGAAATCAGGATGGAGTAGGGGATGTGACAGAGGATGGCTCAGCAGGCATTTCAAATACGTCCAGCAATTATTTTTGATCAATGGGCAGAACTGCACTTGAAGACTTGCCACAAGCAGCAGCTCAAAAGAGCCAGAGCTTTGCTGACGGTGCTCGCATCTGCACATGAAGATTTGGCAGAACGGAGCTGCTGATATAGAGACTCTCCCTCTCAATATTTCACTTACAGTTTCCCCCCCTCCAACCTCCCCAATGTCTCATTACAATATTCAGGAAGTAGCTGAATCGTAATAACCAAGAAGGTGCTGGGTCTGATCCCCAGTCTGTGTCGTGTTAACTGAATGCAGATCAGTCCAGCCTCTCTATTTTAGAGAGGCACAAATTCGGTTCCCACTGTTGCTTGCTATTCAGTCATTCCCATGAGTTTAAATGTTGAGCTGAAACATTTCTATGATTGTTTCCCACTTGCACGTTCACACTCCCTGTCAAGACTTGTACACAAATAATAAACACTAAAATATAACACCAGACCAGCACCTGTGTAACCATACTGTGTTAGGAATCAACACCTTAAAGAAATGGAGAGACAAAAACAATCTAATTTAAAAGCCAATGCTTCAGCTAAAGAGTCCAGATATTTGACCTTATTTGTGTTGACTCAAGCACAAGCCAGTGATATATATGAAATGGCTTAAGATCCCAACGATCAATATCAGCCATTTCAACTGAACAAATCTTGATTATGGCTGGTTCTGATATCACTGAAGTCTAATTTACAAACGGGTTACAAAAAAGCCAATTAAATAGGTAATCACTGCACTTCAACTAGAGGAATAAATCTAACGAAATGGAAACAAACCATAGGGAGGAAAAGCAAGTGGGTTAAGGGAAGAACATTGGGGTAAAAAAATCAAACAGACAAAAGGCAAAGGGATAAACTAATTGTTGACAAACCAATGACTTACTTGAGCTGATATATCCGTTATAGCCATATTTAGCTGAAGACAATGCAAAGAAAATGACAGGTTAAAAAAATGCAGGAAAGAAGAATTATGTTTCATGAAAGGTCAATGGAAGCATAGAAGTAAAATCAATACAAGGGACCTTAAATTTTAAAAAATTGGTACTGATAATGCACTCTGCCCAGTGTTCTAGTGTTTGCCTCTATATATGAGTTACTTATATATCAAGTGATCACCAATGTATATTTGGTGACATTTCCATCAATATATTCAACAACACATCAAAGATATCCTAAAAACAACACATGTTGCATGTCTCGTGGTGACCATCAGAGGTCTTTAAGCCATTACAAACATTTTTTTAACTTGTATCTATACCACCGAGGAGAGATGCCATGGTGATGCCCATCTCTGCTAAGCTTGTTACAAAGGTTGGCACGCATTTCCACTTCCTATTCCTTGCCCCACAAAACATTAATACCCGACAGGAGGGACAGGTCATATACTGACAGGTGGGTGACAAGTCACCTTCTGAAGTCAAATCAAAGTGTACAATTTCACCTAGGCGTTCCTGTCACCTACAAACTGAACCAGAAAGCATGCTGGGAAAGTTTATTGGAAGTGGAAATGTCGAGCAAGCAAAGGGCTGAGAAGAAAAGGAAACTATATTTTTTAGCATAGGGGAAAACTCCAATAGTGAAGCGTCAGGGCATATTTTGAAAGATCAGCCACAAAAGAATTCTGATGAAAAATTAGTTTGATGCCAATTATACTTCAGAAACTTAATGATGCAGGACAGCTGTGCTGAACTGAGGAAGTAGAGAGAGAACGTAACTGTTTACAAAACAGTGACATACTCGAACAGTTATTTCTGACCAGATTTCCTTGCCAATCTAAGTAACTTTTGCTTTCTGTCTGGGATTCAACTTTGGAGATTATGTTAGCAGAAGAACTGCCTCACTAAAATTACTGAATTCAGTGCTGACATGGGCAATTGATGTCTGCATCAAGATAGCCTGGGTGGAACTTTGCTTGTAATGCAGGCTGACTTGAGGGAAGAGAACAGAAGGTGAAATTCGCTTTGAGCCTGCTCTGGATGAAGTTTGGGGCTTCTCCGTAAAAGGTTTTGTTTTATTCACAAAAGGTCACTCTTTGGACTGAAGGCAGGACTCTGACAGAAATGTTCCCAGGAAACAGTTCTTGTCCTGGCATCTGTCGCTTGGAATAGTCTGGAGCGAAAGGGCTCTGAAAAATAACTGCCGAGCATCTGTCTTGCACAAAAAATGTTGAGAGGAATCTGCTGCCTGGTGGTAAGAAACTGTCAGGGTGAGTTTCATGACAACCAGCAGCACTCAGAAAATGAAAATGCAAACATAATTTCCATGTCACCACGTATAAACCCTCCACTGAATTCACAGCAGAAGATGCAGACAGCATCATTTCCAGCCTGTCCGCATCACAACAAGCCACTCGCTGTTTAGTTTTCAGTGACCTAATAAAAAACACTATAGTAACAAGTCCATGCTAACAAATGGCTTTAGTATTAGAAATTCTTGACCTCTCTTAGAGTCATAGAGTTATACAGCACAGAAACAGACCCTTCAGTCCAACTCGTCCATGCTGACCAGATATCCTAAACTGACCTAGTCCCATTTGTCAGCATTTGGCTCATATCCCTCTGACCCCTTTGTATTCATGTACCTGTCCAGATGCCATTTAAATGTTGTAACTCCACCACTCCTCTGGCAGCTCAATCCATACTCGCTTCACCCTCGGAGTGAAAACGTTGTCCCTCAGATCTTTTTCAAATTTTTCCCTCTCACCTTAAACCTAGGCCCTTTGGTTTTGGACTCCCTTACCCTAGCTATTCAGTCTTTATATACCCCTCATGATTTTCTTAAAGCTCCAGTCTCTCTTCCAGTTAGCCGACACAATGCCATTTTGATGCAATGTCCCCTTTAAAATGGCACTAAGAATAGTTTTGCAGCACATAGAAAGAAAAAGACACCGCTTCCTGCTGTTTAACTATATTGATACGTCATATCATATGGACTTAACAAAGAGTGCCAACACTTTGAACTTGCATTGTTACACACAAATAGGTGCACACAAACTCATTCAAGGTTCCCCTCTGAGTAACGTTCCATTTTCACTTGGAAATTAAATTCCCTACTAAACACCAATATTGTAAAGACGAGCTCAGCGCAACTACAGAATAGGAAATAAATGCGGCCTCAGAAAAGTCACACACATCCTAAAAATAAACAAATCACAAGATAAGCACAGACAACAAAAAAAACACTTGGGCAAAGAGACCTCATCTATTCATCTAATTAAAGACAAAAAGCCTGTCTGTCCAAAACCTTAATACTCAGCAAGCTACTTCAACCTACTTCTGGAAAAATGAAGAGCAGAATACTGTGGATACTGCAAATTGAAATAAAAACAGGGAAGTGCAAGATATACTCAGCAGACCAGCAACATCTGTGGATAGAGAAATGGAATGAAAAGGTTTTAGGTCTTGACCTTTCATTAGCACTGGGAAAAGTTAGAAATTGAACTGGTTTTGGGACAAGGACAGAAAGAAGGTCTATGAGAGAAGAGATTTTGTGACATAACAGTTGGTCTTCCAGAACCAAAAGAGAATGATCGACCTCTTACTCAAAACATATTATATTTCTAACTTCTCTCAAGTATAATGAAAGGTCTCAGACCCTGAAATATTAACTCTCTTTTTCTTTCCACAATGCTGCTTGACCTGCTGAACATTTCCAGCACTTTTTGATTTTTGTATAAGAATGACTTGTTGCAATTCTCTTCTAATATGACCTATTCTAACAGGTCACAATCAATTTCGAAATGCAGTCTTTTGTCCTGATACTTAGGTATGTGCATAATATGAAGGCATAGGCACGCAAACCAATCCAACATTCCTTCATGAGAAAAACTAGCATTTGAAGCTGACTTTTTGGAATAATTATAAAATGGAACAAACTGACCAAACGAGCAAAGAGAAATTGAGCAGATGCTGGAAATCAGAGTCAAAAAGTGTGGTGCTCGAAAAGTACAGCTAGTCAGGCAGCATCCGAAGAGCAGGAGAGTCGATGTTATTCCTGATGAAGAGTTTATGCTCGAAACATCGACTCGCCTACTCCTCGAATGCTACCTGATCAGCGGTGCTTTTCCGGCACCACATTTTTCAACAATGAGCAGAGCTGCTACACCATTCATTTCCCTCAAATCCAATAAGATTTTTCTGTAGGTCATATTGGGCCCCCAAATGTAATAAATACAAGACAATGGAGTATAGGTTGCACATATTTGTGCAGCATATGCATGTCAACTCTAATCTTTTTACATACTTATTGGTAAAATGGTTGGACAGAAAGCAAAACGTGATACTTACATCCTTGATTGCTCAATGTCAGTAGATGTTTAAGTAAACATACACAGTAGATTCACCTGTATTATGTGAACTATACAAGGTGTCTTCTACTAACATCATGCTGATGAAACTATGTTGCTATAACCACATCTGCGACTAGTCAGAATTTTCAGAGGATCAGACAATGCTGCTTTAAAAGCTTTACTGAGAGATAATCAGGGATCAAGGCATGGATTCTGTAGCTGACACTATTGTTATTCCTGTATCCTGTTGATATGTGCTAACATGTAGATATATTTGTGTCTTTGCAATATCATATATTCTTCCACCTGCCAAATATTTTGCATGCTTGACAAAATAATGAGTTACTCTCTATGGGCAAATAACAATTCTACAGTTTAACTTACTCAGAGTTCAAAGGCATAATTGTGTTGATGAATGCACCTTTAGCTCGTACTAATGCAAAATTACATCAATCATTCCAATAGGAATTACTGTTGCTAAAAGATAGAAAGACTGTTCTGTGTGACAATGCTCCCGCTCATCCATTTCCTTGTAGCCTCCCCTCATTTTCATTCTGGCATAAAATAATGAAATGTGAGTCAATTATAAATTTTAATCTACTAATAAACTAATCTATTTTCCTTTGAGGACAAGATTTGTTAATGTTGTGCTGCTGAAATAACAGTATCATTATATTATGTCATCCAAATGTCAGTGTCATTAAGAGATTACTGTGGAACTGTGAAGGTTGCAAACTATGTTGAACAATTAAATAACAAAGTGGCCTTCCAATTTTGAGTCAAATAATCTAGCCTGACCTAGGCTGCTGGAGTAAAAGATTCCTCCCCCGATACTTGTAAAGGGTCTTTGTGAAATTATTTTTGACAACCTCAACCAAATTCTCTTTGTGTCGACCCACAGCTATGAAAATTGACGATAATGTAGGTACCAGTTGGCAACCATACCCATCATGGCTGACAGCAGTATTAAAATGGACAAGTGGATGATCTTCTGATTAGTTATGGAGGAGGATTTTTTTTAGAATTGGTCTTTTAGTCTTGAAATGAATGGAAGGGAATCTTCCAGATACGAAGTATTACAAAAAAAAGAAAATTTGAAAAAAAAAGCTTCCAACTGCACCATGACAGTATGAGATTGGATAGGTTCAAGTTAGGGAAAAAACAAATTTTGGAATGGACTTCTAGATCAGACAAAGCTCATTTAAGGAATAAAACAGCAAGTGCTGGAGAAACTTAGCAGGTCTAGCAGCATCTACAAGAGAAAGAGAGTCACACTGGACTCAAAACAATAACTGTGTGTGTGTGTCTCTCTCTATACAGATGCTGCTAGACCTGCTAAGTTTCTCCAGCACTTACTGTTTCTATTTCATGTCTCCAGCATCTTCTTCTCATTTAAGGGGATGCTGTGATGGATAACTGTAGACTATTTTCAAAGGTGACTTACAATTCATTGAATAGTTTATTCCTCAGCTTTTTCCACCTAGTGACTGGACAAGTAATACTGTGCATAACTGTTGTACGCATCTTCAGTGCTGGCATCCTTCAATATGATGAGCATAAAGACTCAAGACATTCTCTCATCCTTGCCCCACATACACCCACAACAAAAATGATCACCTGTTAAAAATGTTTCAAAGTCTTGCATGGGTAACAGTTATTTTGAAGGGGTCAGTTAGGTCAGTCAGCTGATGGCTAGTTTGTGATACAGGGTAATGCCAACAGCATGGGTTCAATTCTCAGACTAGCTGACATTACCATGAAAGACTTGCCTTCTCAACCTCTCCCCTCATCTGAGGTATGGTGACCCTCAGGTTAAACCACCACCAGTCGTCTCTGTCTAACTAGTGAGCAGTCTTATAGTCCTATAGGAGTATGGCAACTGTACCTTTATTATACTAAATTCTTAGTAAATTGGTAGATACATAACATTATGCATCTTGTGTCTTATGGTAAGAGGCCACGAGCAAGTGGGTGTCTGAAAACAAAGGCCCAAGAATCACACCAAATTGGGTTCCCCTTCCATAATACCAGTGAATTATAGATCTTATTTAGGCTTCATCAATCAAAGAGTTTCTCAAATTATCTGATTCAGACAGCGAGAGCCTGCATGTATGTTCTGGAGGAGGGATGGCAAAGCCTAACGTACTCTTGTTCCTCTTGGCTCTGCTCAAGAACAATTTTTTAAAAAGTCAACTTGCTTTTTCATCAGTGGACCCCAGTCATCATTTTAAGGACCACTGGTTAGACACTGCAGCAAATGAGAAAATAAACTGAGTGTATTACATATGGTGTGTATTCCACATTATTTCAGGCAAATTATACAGCAAAGCCCGAAATCAGTGATAGGTTTCACTATTAGCAGATTGAAGAAAGGAAAGTCCTCTGGCCTACTAGATCCATACATTACATACTTGGACTGCTCTCTGAAATGTTACGGCAAGCAATTCAAACTGTTATTGGGCATCCTAGTACAACCATTACAGGGCAACTAGAGATGGGCACAAAATGGAGTCCTTTCCACGTCCCAGTATGAAAAGGTGCTTGGTGAATAGTCATCTTGTCCAGGGACCACACGTGTTTTGTTCTTTGTAACCCATGGGGACGAGTAATCTCCATATCTTATTCACCACTCTGACTGAAATCCCAAAACAACCAGCAGTCAGAGCAAGGCCTGCTTGGCCCACACAGCTCATTGATTCACTTGGTCAACAGGTAAATGATAAAATAACCACCTTGCATGATTTTAAATAGTGGCGCTAAGTTGATGGTGCACGTGAGTAGAAGTTTGTAGAATATGTCATATTATTAAGTCGCCATGTAATGTTTATGCTTTTCAGTTCTTCAAATGCTAACAAAAATGGAATAAAAGTCAGATTGAGTAAGATTATAAAGCAGCTTTGGCAGTTAGTCTAACATCAAGACTGGGTCACTCCAGCTACATGCAATTCAATCCCGATAAAGACATAACCAATCTGCCAAGTACTGTTCTACTTGGCTCAAGAGTGTGCTTCGATCAGGGATTTTATTTAATAAGAGTGGATAGGAACGGTACTCTGTAATCATCCATTTGGAACAGGATTCTAGAATAACATCAGTGAATAGGAAAGGAAACCTATAACTATACTGGGTAAAAGTACTTATGCATCGACACATAGTAAGGACATATACACAGTAGCTATAGCTGTTTAATATACACTGAAACTCAGCAGCTGAGCAGGGGTTTGAAGGCAATAATGATTACTGAAAATGCTACACTGCAACTCTGTACTTCAGTCAGTATTCATAAATGATAGGGATAATAGACTCCAGTTCTACACTTCAAACAAGACTTGCACACAACAGGAGTGCTCATTAACGTGTCTTCACTGTTAGTAGTCCATTTTTCTGTGATTAGGTTTTCAATTTAGTATAAATTCCCTTTTTGTGATCCCATCAGAAAGGTGATACAGCTTATCAATCCCTTTGGCAACATATAAATAGGATTTAATATTGTCAATCCACTTCAAGAGTCCTTGAGTTCAACTTTTATTCATGTTATGATTTGGTAAATTGATTTTATTCATTGGTCATGGTTTTACTGTTCTTAAAATTGCCCTTTATTTAATGAGCATTGGTCTTGATCTTGCCCTCTGCATGGACAGTGATAGTGCATGACTAACCTGCTCCCAGTACACTGTGAGGATTGCTCATAACCAACCAGGATGTGCCCAAGTAAACTGGTTGCAAGGTAGGACTATATGTTACTGAATTAAGTCAGTCAGTCCCTCATGCCTGTATTGCCACTCAGTGGGATCATAGTTGGATTTATAGATCAACTCAATTTTTCTGCCTCTTTCATATCCCTGAACCTTCAGGGATCAAAAAAACAGTTTACTTTTTATTCATTCTTAGAATTTGGGTGTTGATATCTGAGTCAGCATTTATTCCCCACCCCTAGTTGCCCTTAAGATGGCGCTAGTGAGCTGCCTTTTTGAATTGCTGCAGTCAATTTGATGGAGGTAGACTCACAATACTGTTAGGGAGAGTGTTCTGGGCTTTTGACCCAGCGAGACTGCATGAACAATATAGTTCCAAGTCAGAATGGTGAGTAGCTTGTAGGGAAATTTGCAGGTGATGGTGTTCCCATGTATCTGCTGCCACTGTCCTCTGTGGGTGGTAGCAATGATTGATTTAGAAGCTATTATCTAAGGACCATTCATGAATTTTGGTGGTGCATCTTGTAGATGATATAACCTGCTATTGCGTAGGCTCTGTGTTAGAGGCAGAGATTGTTTGTGGATGTGGTGCCAGTCAAATGGTCTGCTTTGTCCTGGATGGTGTCAAGCTTCAGGAGTGTTGTTGGAGTTGTACCCAACCAGACAAGTGGGGAATGTTCCATCAGCCTCCTGACTTGTGTCTTGTTGATGGCAGAAAGGCTTTGGAGAGCCAGAGGTGAGTTACTCACTGCAGGATTCCTAGCCTCTGACCTGCTCTTGTAGCCACGGTATTTATATAGCTAGTTCAGGGTGGTGGTTAGGTTATTTCTTGTTGAAGACGGTCAGGGACTAACCCTTGCATAACGCAAACTTTACTTGATACTTATCAACCCAAACGCTGACATTATCAAGATCTTGCTACATTCTGAGATCGATTATCTCAGTCTACCATTACATGTGTTGCTTTCAGTCTTGAAACATCCACTTGTGTCAGCTTCCACAGCCATTTGGAAGAATGAATTTGAGATTTCTGTGACCTTTATCACGGTATTATTTTCTAACCACTGAGCATGGTGACTCAGTGGTTAGCACTGCTGCCTCACAGCGCCAGGGACCCGGGTTTGATTCTAGCCTCAGGCGACTGTCAGTGTGGAGTTTTCACATTCTCCCAGTGTCTGTGTGGGTTTCCTCCGGTTTCCTCCCACAGTCCAAAGATATGCAGGTTAGGTGAATTGGCCATGTTAAATTGCCTATAGTGTTCAGGGATGTATAGGTTAGGTGCATTAGTCAGGGGTACATTTAGAGTAATAGGGTAAGGGAAATGGGTCTGGGGATGCTTCTATAAAGCTAGAATGCCACAGATTAGCCTTCCAGATTCAAGAGCCAGCATCCCCACCCTTAGCTTGATTGGAACACTGCCTCCATGCCAATTAAGGGACCTCTAATATGGAAATCTCAACTTTTGACTTTTTGCTCAGAAGGTTGGTTTCCCACTATAAATAAAAAAATCCCACCTCAACTGCAAAAATACAGCTTTGCATCTCTCTATCCTGTGCTAATATTTACTAATGCCACTGTTCTCCAGACTAGATTATTAAATCAACTATATTCCAGAGCAAAGTTCTGCTTAGTTTTGGAAGTATTATTCTTCTTGGGGAAAAGCTGTCTTAGCACAAGACATGAGAGTGGAAGTTGCAGGCTGCTAACCTAATGCAAACCTTTAGTCAACAGTGTTGCATAATCAAGAGTAAATGAGCAGTCTCAAATGGTCGATTAATCCTCAGCTCTTCGGGAAAGAGGCACCTTGCCACAACTCTGAAGAAAAATTTTAATATTATAACGAAAGGCTGCAAAATGAGACCATTGGGATTATTTGTGAGCCATACCAACATGGGTACAATGGGCTGAATTGCCTCCTTCAATGCAGCAATATCCTTTCCACTCTCTGAAAGCTTACCTTAGAACACAAGCTCACTGTGTGCAATATAGAGTCATAGAGATGTACAGCATGGAAAGAGCCTTTGGTCCAACCCGTCCATGCTGACAAGATATCCCAACCCAATCTAGTCCCACCTGCCAACACCCAGCCCATATCCCTCCAAACCTCCCCCCCCACCCCACCCCCCTTCAAATTCATATACTCATCCGATGTCTTTTAAACAGTAGGTGTAAGTCCCTGTTCTTACTACCCTAAAGGCAGGTTGTCGTGTCTCAAATCAGGTAGTAGACAGTGAAGGAAGAGGTAGAAGCAGAGAGAGGATTCTTTGCTGTAGCAATGAAGAATTCATGACAAACCTCAACAATTACAAACAGCCATGGTGTACAAAAGCGTGCAAATCACAATTCCACGTTAAAAAGGATTTTTAACAATTTAGGAAGGGTAGCAGATTGCCACTATCCTTTGTGTCAAGGATACAGAGAGAACGGTGGCAGAATGAGAGACCCTGAAACAAGAAACAAATGGTATCACTGATCACCCAAATTGTAAATGATAGGGATTGGGTGGAGGGTGAGGCCTTGCAGGGATCTGAGAGCAATGGTATAGATCTTAAAATCTAAAACTCCAATTTGCTATGATGTGGAAGACCAGTGGAAACTGCAAAGGAATTGGACGTTGGGAGAGAAATGGGAGGGAAGAGAGAGCAGTGGGGGCATTGGGATTATGATTTTTGTGTAGGATTCTGTAGCAGTTAAGATTCCAGACTGCCTATTTGGAGCAAAGGTTAGTTGCCCACAGGAAGAATTAAGCATCAAGACACTTTATTTTGTCTTGGATTCCTGAGCCGAAGAGTAAGTTTAGGGTCTGCCTTCTGAGCAATAAAAACTGTAATACAAGCATGGAACACCAAAGGGTGCTTCAGACTTGCACTGCCTTTTCCCATTCACATCACCAACTGGAAGAGACTACACCCAACAGGATTTTGGCAAGCTAAACATTAGTCCTTATTTAATTAGGTTGAGCTATGCACAGAAATGTGTGCTACAGTTTAAGAAATTAGGTGCAGCTTGTGTTTTCACATTTCATTTTTCATGTTTTACTTTCACCCATGCCAACTGCCACTCTGTTCCCTCTTGACTTGTGTGAATATCAGCACCCAGATGCCTGTACATATTGTCAACAAAATCCTGTTTGCAAAATGTCCCAGTCCTTTGGACCGCAACTGCCGTGTAAACATACAAGCTTTTCTTTAAACGTCACTAAGATGCGTGATTGTATTTTCTGTAAATACAAGGAAGAGGGGCCACATGAAACAGATACAGATTTTTATAAATTAAAATACAGCTTTGTTTGGGGAACACCTGACTACATGGCATCCAGGGAAAATGGCAATGCATAAAACAGGAGCACATCTCAAGTTTTACAAATTGATTGCTTAATTGTGACTCATTTTCTTGTGCTTGTTGTACTCAGTATTAAATATTGCAACACACAAACATGGATCACAGGCAGCTTTTTGTTCACTTGGCATTCTGGCCTCCTTTGCAGAAAAAGCTTTATGGTATAAGAGCAATCCAAAGTGTCGAGAGTCTAGATTTCATTATGTGAATCCTTTGACTTCCCTTTGAAACGTAGTACGTACATTGAAGATGGGCCAGGAAACGTCCAAAGTAATTATTGTGTTTGCCAGTTTGTGGAACTGGCTATGTGATCTTACTGAAATATCAAAATTGTGTTGTAATGAAAGAAAATTGTCTGACAAAACCATGGAGTGTGCTAACGTTACTGGGGTCCATACTGAAACCAAGCCAAGTAATGATATAATGGGCTTTAATGAGTATCTAGGGAAGCAATCTAGTACCACAGTGAAAGACAAAGGGCAAAAAGCATCATAGCTGAACTGACACTAATTCAAGCTGATTGTCAGAGCAGCTGAAGAATGTAAGAAAGGAAATGTGATCTGTACATTTGACCTCTCTTTGATTCCATCCCCCACTGCTGCCATTTCTAATTGTCAAATAGTCAACATTTCACATCTGCTCATATTAATTTAATGAAAATCTGAATCTCACCACTCAATGTCCTTTCTTTTCCCCTTGATTTCACGAACTGTTTCAGTTAAGCAGTCTCTGAACTAGATTGCTTTCCATACATTTATTTTCCTCCTACTGGATTTAAACTATTACTCAACAACTATTCATCAGTTGAACAATTGGAATTCTTCCTCCTGAAGCAAGAGGAATGTTTGCAGTTCAACAAATAGATGTAAACAACAAAAACAAGTGTAGTCCAACTAAAATGGTAAGTAAAGTTCACAACAAGTTGGAAACAACATTGGAGTTTTCATTCTAGGTAACATCAGCAATCTATGCACACCTAAGTCTAACAGTTGAAGTATAGGCCAGTTTGAAAGCAGAATCTGTTTAGCGAATTTCAGTTTAAGTTAGAATTAGAATTCCTACAGTGTGGAAACAGGCCACTTGGCCCAACAAATCCACACCCATTCCCGTACACAGGTTACTCTAGACTTCCTCTAACTAATGCATCTAGCCTGCATATCTCTGAACACTATGGGTAATTTAGTACGGCCAATTCACCTGCACATCTTTTGGACTGTGGGAGGAAACCAGAGCCCCTGGAGGAAACCCACACGGCACGAGGAGAATGTGCAAACTCCACACAGACAGTCGCCTGAGGCTGGAATCGAACCCATGTCCCTGGCGCTAAGCACTGAGTCACTGTGCCCCCCCCCACAAGTTGTTACATGTTCCAAGGAAAGTAGCATCTGCTTATGAGGTGCACTTTGAGATTAATAAACCATAAAAGTACCGATTTAATACCTGTGCTTGCACAGTGGTTTGAGACTGGTACTTGCATTGAGTGATGCAATTTCAGACATATACCTGACATCCCACAACCTACCAAAGGGCTCATTCAAGATCTTTTTATTGCCTCCGCTCTTGATTCCTTCAATGTATTCTTTTCCAGCTAGTCTGCCACCCTCCATAACTTGGAACACTGCTGCCAGTCCCTCACACAGAATAATCCCTGCTCATCCACATATTTTTCCTCCCTCACACACACACAATATATCCCAGTTCCCATGCATTAACATTTCGAATTTCCAACTCTGAACTAACATACAATCAAGACCTTGCTTGTCCTAAATTCTGTAATCTCTTTCTGTTCAACCCCTTTCCATACCATGCATTCAAGCAAAGCATTCAAGAGAGCATTGGATAATGAGCTGGATATAAATAACGTGCAAGCATATGGGGAGAAAGCAGGAAATTGGCAGTAGGTAATGATGCTCATTTGGAGAGCCAGAGCTGACAAGATGGGCCGAATGGCTAATACCTCTGTGATTCTTACCAGTCCATTCCCTTCTGCATGTTCGCTCATTCTGTCTTTGCTTCTTCACAGCTGTTGTTTCAGCAATCTAGCTTTTGATCTCTAGAATCCTCCCTTTAAACCCCTCTGCCTTTCCATGGTCCTCTCCTACATGAAGACCCTCATAAAATCTTCCCCTTTGACGAACCCTGCGGTCATCATGCCTGATGTGTGCTCCTTTATTTTAAGAGTCTATTTCCTTCACGCTGTAGTATAACATCATGGGACATTTTCCACATTAAATCCGCAACATAAATGTTCCATGGGATATGGTTTGAAAATTAGTAAAATGTGGAGAGGAACGGGGTTCTACTTTTTCTGTGATGTAGAGAGGCCGAACTGAGTTCTACTGCCAAACTTCCCATCATCTGCTAGGAAAGAAAAGCTGAGCTCTGTTCAACAAGTTACAAATATTCGTAACATTTTAATATTTGTGAATGGACAAAAATTAAAAATGTGAATTTTTTAAATTAGTTTTTAGGATAAGGACATTGTTGGCTGGCCAGCATCTATTGCCTGTCCTTACTTGCCCCTGTAAACGCTGATGGTGAGCTGTCTTCCTGAATCTCTGCAGTCTGGGTGCTGTAGGTAGACCCACAATGCCACTAGGAAGAGGGTTCCAGGACTTTAACCCAATGGCACTGAAGGAATGGCAATTTATTTCCAAGTCAGGATGGTGAGTGGCTTGGAGGGGAACTTGCAGATGGTGGTGTTCCCATAGACCTGCTGTCCTTGTCCTTCTAGATGGAAGTGATCGTGGATTTGTAAGGTACTGTCTAAGAAGCCTCAGTGTATTTCTGCAGTGCATCTTATAGACAGTACACATTGCTGTTACTGTGCACCAGTGATGGAGGAAGTAGATTTTTGTGAATGTAATGACAAATAAGCAGGCTGCTTTGTCCTGGATGGTGTCAAGCTTCTTGAATGTTGTCTGTATTTATAACTTATACTTAGAAAGTAGAATGAAGACTGGAGTATGATTTGAACCAATGAGGTCAAAGGAAAAATATTTGATGCAAGTTGATTTCACAAAACTGACCCAAGTTCAATTTTGGTGACAGTCACAGAATACTGCACACCTTTGCATTGTTTACTGGCATCAATACAAAATGTGTGGGTATAACTCTTTTGGTTAATTGCCAACACTCGGTTCTATTCAGACCATAGTTGGAATCTGTTCTGCAGGTTTCAGAGGTGTCTTCTTCCAGGTCTAAGCTGGAACAAACAGTTTCATTTCACAAGAATAATTTAAAATTGCATGCCATGCAATACAATTCCAGTCTCTCTTTTCTGAACAGCTAGATTAAGATCTCTGGCAATGTTTACGCCCAGAGTAAAACACCGTGGTGTCAAGCTGGCAATTTTGAACCGCGAACTAACTACAGGCACAGCCAAGTGCGATTGTTGAAGACTTGGCTTAATGCAGAACAATCTGATTCAATCTAAATGTTACCTCCTGGTGTAAACAGATTATACTATGAAATAAGATGACAGAATTACCATTTCTTAAAAGGGCCATGGCATCCAGCAAAAGAGCAGGCTCAAATATTTCAATTCTCAATTTCTGCAGACAACTAAATAAATAAGTTAGAAGGTATGTATTCTAATGAAAACTGTGGGAAAACCGATAAAGGATTCAAATTCCAACTTTACATTCATCTGATCCACTCATTGCTCAACTTTGGGTACATGATACCAATATTTGACAATGGTTTTAAAGGGATTTTTGAAAAATCTTTAGTAGGTTAATTGTAGAGTCATGGTAATATGATGGTGTATAATTGGTTATGATTTCATATTTGCCAACTCATCACTAATCTGGATGTTTGCATGTTTATCCCACCAATAGGAAATTGAAACAATGTTGAATGCTGTGGGTGTTAGTACCAAGCACATAGAATGGGATGTTTGAGTCTGCAATGCCAGGAGGTATTTGGCACTGCTCTGAGCACGTGATTGTGGGCATTGTGTATTTGTGACAGAAAGAGATAGTAAACGAAGACTTAAAAACTTAAAAACAGCTATAATTAGAAGTAAGTCAGCTAAATTCAAAAGGATATTCTAGCCCCACCCGACCCCAGTCATGTACTTTAACTTTAATGAAGTCACTTCTCCACACTTTATCCAGAATGACATTGAGACATGGAATAATTTTAAAACCACACCGTACCAAGAACATCCACATCAAAGCTAAACTGTGGGTCTCCCATGCTCATTCACAGACCCAAGTTCTAGCAAAAGCACACTTAGCCAACTTAGTCACTAGGAAGCTCAATGAACATGACAGCAGTGGCAACTAAATTACAACTTACTGGACCACAGAATACAACACAGAAGGGACGACCCCACATAGGACGGACATGGAACAGCATGGTGTTAAACTTACAGGCACGTAAACTGGTGGAGCAATCATTAACAGAGACAGAAGAAAGTGGGAAGGTTCTCTCAAGGGTGTCCAAGTTACTATGTACACTGTCTGACATGCAAGTGCAGTCACGCTCACAGCGTCCGCAATCAAAACAACATGCGAGTTTCATTCTCTTGTAGATGGACATCTTGGCTATAATCATGTTTTCGATGGAAGGAGAGGAAGAGGAGCAGGTTAATGGCAAGGTTACTCAGTCTGGCAGTTGGAAGGAATTAACACGGGATCTAATACAGGCCTTAGTAACATACGCAGGCTTGACAAGGAAGAAGAGCTGAGACTATTTCACGAAAGGAGCGATAAGAAAATCACATTTAAAAGTTAAAAAGCAAGAGTTCAGCAGATAAGTTTGAATATACAATTCACATTCTTAGATATTTTCAAGTTCATGCCACACGGGATACTGTTCAACAGGAACACAAGAAACTGGTGAAAATTTTAATTGTAAACCTGCTCATTATATCCCTTTTAAACAATTTAGCCAAAGCAGGCAACCAATGGAAAAAGAATTGTATTTTTGTGATTGTTCTTTTCGCCGCTCTCCATTGTTTTGCACAAGCATGTGGTGCTGGCAAGAATTTGGTATAATTAGCATTTCCTTACAATTAATACTATGCTAATGAGCATGACAAAATTTAGGTAGCACATAAAATACAGGTCCAATTCTTTCAAGCACACAAGATGCCAAAATGGTTATTGTGCTAATTGATTCACTTGTTCAATGAAATTTGTAATATAAATAATATACACCATATTATTTGATAATAAACCTAATGTACTGGTAATGAGGAATAATTTAAGTTTCTCATATTAAGTAAAGCAAAAATCAGTCTTGGATGAACAAGCCATTATGCCACGTGAATGACATACTTAAAGCTCTCAACTGAGTCAAGCACTGACCTAAGGCCATTTATATCAAAATTACTGGCCAAGCAAGGGTCACGCTATGATTGAGGAAAAAAAGGCACTGGAAGGTGAAGAATGAGAGGCATCTTCAGTAGCATCCCCATTTCTCTGCGGTCTTTTCAGCGGTTAGTTGCAAAACATTAATTTTCAGGAAAATCTTTTTTTAAGATTATCCGCTAGCTGAGAAAAAAATGATCATATCATGCAGCATTAAGCCTGTTCAATGCACGCAACAAGACTGTTCGGTTAGCACTGTTACTTCAATGAAGGAAGTAGCATCAAAGAATAATAAATGCTGATGATGCTGGGTAGCATCGGCCTCTTGTCTTCCTTTGAATGATGCCAATCTTTTCAGTGTGACATTAATTGAGTCTGACAAGTCTTTAAAAGGAATGGAATCTTGAGGGAGATGAACCATTTTTTGATCTTGTTTCTTGAAATGAAACCAAATACTTGAGCCAAATTATTCTTCCCAATCAATGGGGGAATTGTGAAGAAGACGTGGGTGCCTATTTTTTGTTTTTTTAAAAAAAAGGAAGACTTGAGGAAACAATTTCTGAGTCCATGCAGAACCACCAAAATAACAGCATGCTGATAAACATAAGAGCCTTCAACCTTGGCAATAATGAAAAGGTAATAAAAAAATTCAAAAAGGTTTATTAAGATTGAAGCATCCATAAACATTAATATTCTAGCTTGTTTTTCAAAAAAAAACATGCTGTAAGAAATACACTGCATTCGTTGTGGAAATAAAACGCAAACATTAATAGCACTTTCAGACAATGACATGTTAGTTGTTAATGAGATGCATGTAGTTCTACACACGAAGGACGTGTCCACTAACTCAACACACAAACTGCTGTATGGATTCCTTGCAAAAACATGTTTATACTGCCACTTTTATATTTTTAAAAATGATTTTTTTTGGAATAATCATCGTTGAGGAGGACCTGAAACACCACACGCTGTTGGAGACCAGAGGGGGAATAAGAAGGTCTCTGAGGACATCTAGTGGATGGCTATCAGAGAGCACCATGCTCAGCAAAAGGTGAAAACTGTCAGGGTCCAGTCACGGGTAGTGAGTAAAAAAGGGCCCAACTACCAGGAAGAATCAAAATGGTGACAAATTCATTTTAATTCAATGTCTATTGATACTCATTTTCATAAAAATGGAATGAGGAGTTGAGGGATAATAAAAGAAGAACAAGATGATTATTTTGAATGGTGAAATAAACTTTTTCTTCTGATAATAGTTTCTCAATTTGTGGGATTTAGAAGATGGCCTGTTCAGTGAAAATACAGCAGCAATATTAAACTGAGAAGCAGGCTCAAAATGGTGGCAGCATCCAAACTACCTTCACAATCTACTAAAGAAAGCTTTCCAACACCTCTATTTTTCCATAATTCGAGTAGAGTACCAGGGCCAGGGGCTGTTTTTTGTGAAATGGGGATTTTGTTTTGCCAACTAATAAAATTAGGCATTGGATTTTATTGCTTGAGCTAGACTGTTGGTGCAGAAGTAGTGTTCTCTGTCCACCTGTTAAACATTCTCCACATAATATAAGAGTAAGATGCACAAACAAAACATTACTTTTGAAAGATTTTAACCCTCTTTAAACATCCTGCACTGTTTTCTTCAAATAGAAAGTTTCTTATTTGTTCACTGAAGGCTATACTTTATACAGGTTCTGTAGCCCATACAATCTCGACAATGGATTTTCAACTACATCCTCATATGTTGGCTATACACAACACTTTGTATCAATGGGTCAATGATTTGCAGTTGGAAGCAGGAACCTTGACTGTTGTTTCCCTCCAAATGTAGGAATATTGGTAATACCACAGCCTTCAAACTATCTGAGGTAGGCAAAATCAGCTCACCTAGATAACCAAATCTGGCACCTCTTTGCTGGCCTTTCTTGATGGTACACTAGCCTTTCTCCAATACCAAGGCACTATGTCAGTAACATTTAAATCCCTTGACATCAATGCTATATCCTCTGCAATGCAAATTTTCAGGACTCTCAGATCATGGGGCAAAACCAAATTCTCCAGTGGAAGAAGCACTTACACACTTGCCACATCTGAAGCTACCTGTACTGCACTCATGTTGCCTAAAGAAAGGTGAAAGGGCATCCTTGTGACAAAAATGGCAGCATGGCTCCTAAACTCCTTTTGCACTTCAAGTGAACATAAAAATTGGAAACATTGCAAGAAGGTTTTGGAATGAATGCAATACTTATTTTATCTTTCCTCTTTATGCTATCATCAACCAATGAAAGCTCATTGAACACCAAACCTCACTACTACTCATTTCTTTGCTTTAACTGAATTTTTACGCTGGTATTTTGCTGCTGGGCTGCTGTATTTTCTACAGATTCAAAGTGATCTGTGGGCGGTGCTGAAGATGATGTGTACGTATGATGTAACTGCTACACATGCAACATAAAAATCTCTTGCTTAAGGTAGACAGGTTGGATCGCACTCTGGGCAACAGGGAACCCGTTTTTACTCACAATAGATCACTACCAGTGTGAAGTTAAATTATAGAGTTTCATGTTCCAGGGCAGCAAGGAGAAAAATAAATTAAAAATACATCAATCATCAAAAGGTATTGCAATCATTTCATACATGGATTCTCATGTGTTTTGAGTTCCACGGAAAAAAAGGTCTATATGCAACTGTGTTTTGTGCTTTCTCTTTTTCCATTACATTT
This sequence comes from Chiloscyllium plagiosum, assembly GCF_037043375.1. Taxonomy (NCBI): domain Eukaryota; kingdom Metazoa; phylum Chordata; class Chondrichthyes; order Orectolobiformes; family Hemiscylliidae; genus Chiloscyllium; species Chiloscyllium plagiosum. Next base: position 15,770,265 of record NW_028270181.1, on the reverse strand, counting down.
TCTACAACATGAGACAAACCTAGAAGGGATGAACACTTAAAAAAAATATAAGTTCACATATACAGCAGAAATATCGTTATGTATCAAAATTCAGCATTCTTTTTCTAACAATTTCCTTCTTTGGGTGGTTGGGGGGGGGGAAAGATGGTGGGGGCAGGGGCGGGGGAGGTGGAACTGAACTGGCTATTGCAATTACTACCCCACCCCAACTTCGTCACCTCGAAGAAATTTGTCTTTGCAAATTCTGGATCATTCTTTAAATAATTCAGATTACGATGAAAAAATAATGATACTTTTAAGCTGATTTTTATTTGTTGTGCATTCAAGCAACCAAGATTTTCTTCTTCCATAAAAAAGATAAAGCTACTCACTTTAATTATTCTTGACCTCCATGGATGCACAAAGTTTTTTTTGTTTAAATTATTAATAATGGGCCTAAAAGGTTTGGACAAGTGACTAAGTAGGTCAGGTATATGTTAACAATGTGACATGACTAATGCCAATATAATGATAAATCTGCTGGACTTTCATTCTAAATGTGACAGCAACTACTAAGATGTGTGCTCTTCTAAAAAAAAACCTCTGCATTTCTGGTACTGTATTCGAGTATTGCATTTTGCATGCTCCACCATTATGGACTGTGAAATACAATGCATTTGGCAAGGGTTTGTCTTTGTTTTTCCAGCTGACTTGGAGCATTACCTCTAGAGTTTTCAAACAGCAGCAGTTTAGTTCTGACAAGCTCTTTCTTCAGCCTCACTAATCATGTCATTTTATTTATACATCTGTTCTACATCACATCATTAATAGACTGAAATTTGGACTCCTCATTTTAGGCATTCCGTTATTCTCCAAGTATATTTTTAATTTTTTGCATGCAGCTTAATCACATTAATGATAATTATTTTTCGCTCGCCAATCTGCAGCATTCATTAATTTTCCCCGATTTCCCATTATGTATTAATGGCATAATGTTAATCTAAACCTGCCTTCCTTTCAGGTAATTAAACTTCCTTTCATATAGTCTGAAAAATGTTGCTCTCCGCGTAATTTCTCTTGCCTTAGTTATTTGACTAGTTAGAAAGAGTTGGTAAAGGGCATTGATGGCACAGTTATATTGCCGCAAGCAGGTGGCCAACAGAAGCTAGGCACTGTGCCACTGAGCAAGTAAGAAGATAAGTCAAACAAACCATTCCACAGCCACTCTTTGACCAATGTAGTTGGCCAAGTTCTGAACAACCTGGAGCCAGTTATTGATCCACTCTATTGGCTGCAGGGAGCAATGGGTATTGGGGGAAGAGTTTCGGCCTTTACAAATTGAAGGCAAAATCCAAGATTTATCCATTCTGATGCACATAAAAGCATTAATGTTCTGCTCTAAAATAATAATTTACAGGGGTGTGAAAACAATGTTTTTACAACATTAAGAGTTGACTTATAATAATTATTAAGAGTTGAGTTCTTACACATGCTGGCCTTCATACACATCTTAGGTAAAAGATTTATATCTTGTAACAAACTTTATGGCAGTTGAACCAAATTCTGCCAAATAGGGACTATAATTAATGGTGGAGCTGCAATAAAATATGCACCTGTACATTTTATAACTGTTGGATATGAGTGTTTGGCTACTGCATAGCAGGCATTTATAGTTTGTTGCTTATACACAATGCTCACCGGATGAGTAAATGCAGATTTACATTCAATAATGTACCCACTTCTGACCACCAATGACAAGCTAATGACAGAAAATAGTTGATGTTTGACATGCCCTCCACCAATAACTATACACCGTTGGCACAATAATATTATTCAAAATGAACACTGATTGCAATGTACAATTACTAATAACAAGATAATAATGCAAAACAAAAGACATTTTTACTTACGTCGTTTGCAGCCACATTTCTTAATTCTTTTTGTATCTGTGATGTCATCATGACAAGCTTTGCAGTAGAAAAATGCCCTGAAGCAATAAAGTACAAGGATGACCATTTAATGGACAGAAGCCTTTGCTCCAGGCTACAGTGCCACAATTTTCACTAACACCCAACATGGCTTATTCAGATGGAGAAAGGCAGTGTAATGTCTTCGACAGCTAATCTTTACATGCGTTAAGTTCAAAGATATAAGGCCAGAATTTAAGTTCCAAATTCCACAGTAAGGTTCAGTAAGATTGTTTGAGGGGAATAGGAGAGACATTTCATTCCAACTGAAGGAAAAAAAAATTCAACAAAACATAAAAGGCCATTTGCCTCATCAATCCCGCTCCTTTCACAGCCATGCACACTTTGTGTTATCGTGGACTCTACCCAACATATTTAATCTCCTGAGGAAAAGTTGTGTGAAATTTCTCCCTGACCCCCTAAGGTAATTGACTGAAACTCCAGAATATCAATCTGTCCTAACAAGACCCATTATTCAATTCTGACCAGCTGCCTCCAACCAATGACGTTTCCATGGCGTCGGTGTCACAAGAACTATTGTGTTTCCGAAAGTCATTGATCATCTCTGTCTGGACGTATCATTATATTCTTCAGTTCTACCTTTAACCAGATATGTAGCTGCTCTTCTTAAAGGAGTTAATCAGCACAGCCTGAACTGTTTTTTTGCTAAGAATCTGTTCCAATATCTACACTACTCTGTGGGGGAAAGAACATTCTAATCTCAAGTCCTGCCTGAGGCATGTTAATTTTGTTCTCATTTCCTGTAGTTCTGCACTCACTGTCCAAGTTAAATAACCTGCTTACATCTGTATTATCCATGACTATCAGCATTTTAAAGATCTGGATCCTTTCCTGAACTAACTTCTCCAATGACAAATTCAGTTTGGACAGCCTCTTTTCATAAATCACAGCCCTAAGGCTTCAATCATCCTTGTTCTTCCTGTAAAATGGTTTTGTTAGTGAAATGTTCAACTCATAAGTGTGTGGGATACTAAATGATGGGAATGGAGAAGTTTATGCCTGGCACCTAATGTCAGCATTTAACAGGTCAACTTTGGATGAAACTCTCTCAATCAAACAATTTAACTGTTTGCCAGCACCTTCAACAAAGTAAAATACTCCCTTCATTGCAGAATTATCAAGCTATGTTTGACACCAAGTCACAGAAGATATATTTATGTTGAACATACAAACTGAGTGTGAGAGGAAGCCATTCAGCCCCTTGCTTAGGGGACCACAGTCCCGCCTACCCCAGTTAACCTTTCACCTCCTTACTTAACAAGAACCTATTCACCCTACCTAAAAAATATTAAAGGACTTTGCTCCCACCACCTTTTCAGGAGGAAAGCTCCAAAGACTCTCAACTTTAAGAGAGAAAAAATATCACCTCATCTGTTTGAGATGGGTGACCCTAGATTTTAAATAGTGACTCTTAATTCCAGATTCTCCCGTAACAGAAGACATTCTCTCCACATCTGCTCTGTCAAAATGCTAGGGATCTTGTATCTTTCAATAAAGTCAGCTTTTATTGTTCAAAAGTGCAGCAGATACGAGCTTATCCTGCCGAACCTTTCCTCATAAGAAATTCCTTAAAAAGAAAGAGGGCGGGTCAGATGAAAATCACCCATCTACACTTTCTGTCAACTCCCCTTCATAACTGTCCCCTTCCTATTACCAATATCCTGGGTGGATTTGGTACCTGCAACAGGTTGGAAATGTCTAATCTAGGAGTGCAGTAGGCCCTTTGATGAGGCAAGAGCTATAGGTTGGTGGGACATCCATCCCTTGGATCCTTAACTAAGATGAAGGTTCACTGATGGCTGTGAATTGCCTGATGTATGGGCCTTCCATGCAAGATGACACTGCTCTCACCAGTTTTCCTGCTGACAGCTGAGACCACTGACACCTCCACAAGATTCGATCATCAGAGTCAGTGAAGAATCCTTTTACCCTCAAAGTATCAGATGAGAAATGGCATAACTTAGCAGCTGTCTTCTGTTATAGTGCAGTGTGGAAGCAGGCTATTTGGCCAAGCGAGTCCACACTGACTCTCCAAAGAGCATCCAACCCAGACCCACCCCTCTATCTCTGTAACCCTGTATAGCTAACCCACACAGGGCTAATCCACCTAACCTGCACGTACCAGGATACTATGGGAAATTTCTCATGGCCAATCCACCTAACCTGCACGTACCTGGATACTATGGTCAATTTCTCATGGCCAATCCACCTAACCTGCATGTACCTGGACACTATGGTCAATTTCTCACAGCCAATCCACCTAACCTGCACGTACCTGGATACTATGGTCAATTTCTCACGGCCAATCCACCTAACCTGCACGTACCTGGATACGATGGTCAATTTCTCATGGCCAATCCACCTAACCTGCGCATCTTTAGACTGTGGGAGGAAACCAGAGCACTGGTGAAAATCCATGCAGACACAGGGGAGAATGTGCAAACTTCATACAGACAGTCACCCGAGGCTGGAATCGTTCCTGGGTCCCTGGTGCAGTGAGGCAGCAGTGCTAACCACTGAGCCACTATGCCGCCTGTCTTCTCTCGACATATTCCAGTATTCAATTTTTTTTTGTATTTATAATTCATGTTTTGCATTTTAAATATCTCCATTTCGCAAAATGTATGATTTGTAAATTAAAAATGTCTTTCTTCACAAAGTCGAGTCCCATTAAAAAGTATATGAAATGATTTCCCTGTGAATTAGTCTCTAGTCTTGACTGGGGGACTAACACAACACTCATAGGTACATAATACGAAAAGGCAATTGGTAGGTATTATCCCAGATCTAATTCTGCAGAGCAGACCACAGGACAATGGATTAGAGAATTGAACACCCTTTTTTTGCCATCACTGATTCTGAGCTTGAACCCAAAACATTCAGTCTAAGAAAATTCAAATGGCAAACTGACTGGAGTAGATTCATGAAGTCATAATTGGCAACAAGAGAGTAACACTTGAGGAACAAAAGATTCTTCAAGTTACAGGCACTAAACAAAATGATTATTACTCAGTTTCTCAGAAGCAGAAGTCCATCAGACTAACCGTTGCCCACAAACAAGAACTGGTTAGCATGAGTCCAGTATGTGATGTTCTTCTGTTTTCAGGACCAATGCAGATGAGAGAAACTTTCTGTCTTTAAAAACAATAGTATTCATCTTTTTTTGCTGTTATTTATTTTAAACTTAGATTTCCTCTGGATCAGTTTTAGATTTTGCTTTCCTTGCTGGCAGAAATGAGGCCTATCAGGATCTGCCTTCAGTAAGGCTCATTAAACCCGTCTGGTAGTTTAACAGACACAAATAGTCGAGTAACAACCAAAGGTGTTACTTCGATTCTGAATTCAAATTATGGGCCCCATTTTAACTTTCTGTCATTGAGTAGGCTTTGAATGAGTTAAAATAGCAAATGCCCACATCTTCAAAGAATAGAAGCAGTGGCTTTCTGCTTGTCAATCATGGTGATTTCTGATCATGTTGAAAGAGAACCAGCTTACACTTAAACAATTGCATTCTTCTCTAATTTGCATTGAAAACTGCATTCAAATCAATTGTATGATTAATTCTATGCTGTAATGTTAACAATTTATTTTAACAACCCAAACCTTGAACTATGTGCATTCCCACCAGGCAGTGTCAGATATGCTACTGAGGAACACTTTGAGGTCTTTAGAAAAATCAATATTCCTTATCTGTTTAAACATTGAATGGAATGAATTGTATCTTAATGTACAGGGAAGCATAATCCAGCAAGATCTTTTGAGGGGAGTTCATGGGTAATCAGTCTTTACTAAAAACCTGTGTATCACTTATCATAACCAGTTTAAATATTACAGCAAAATCCATGTTGAACAATATCACTAATGGCTAAATAGTTGCTGCATCATTTAACTAAGTCCAGTTTAGTGGGTGAGTGGATTGCTACCAAATCTTTTAATGAAAGGTTGATACATCATAACAGGCATTAACAATCATTAATGCTTTGTTGGAATATAGTCCTGAATTCTCTTTCCCTAGGAAGGTTGGAAAAAGGAACAGCATGAGGGGCCAATCTACAGCTCTCACTCAGTTCTCAGCTCTTCACCAAATTCAAGATTTAGTGCTACGCTGAATGGCATTGGCTAAATATCGGGCCTGTGTTCTCTGAAGATTTTCAGAATGAGAGGTGATCTCATTGAAACGCACAGAATTCTAGAGGGGCTTCATGGGGTGGATGCTGACAGATTGGCTCTTCTGGTCAGGAGACCCAAAACATGGACAAGTCTCCAGAAAACAGCCCACCATTTAGGGGGAAGAAGAGGAAATAAATGAAACTAGATAGACCACGTGGCATTAACCGAGGCATCGGAAACAACAATGGCAAACTTAGTTTTGTCAACTCCTGACTAATGTTTGGGGCAATGTGCCAAACTTTGGACAAACCTTCCTCACAGTCAAGCAATAGCCTGACATGGTCATATTCATGGCATCATACCTTGCAGACCATATCCCAGATAACACCATCACCATCCCTAACTACGTCTATCCCGCTAGCAGGGCAGCCTATCAGTTGTGCTGTAGAGGTTTACAGTTGGGAGGCAGTTAGCCTAGGAGTCCTCAGTATTGACATCAGGTCAAACATAGTAAAGGAAATCTCTCACTAATTATTATCGACTGCATAGAACATAGAACAGTACAGCACAGAACAGGCCCTTCAGCCCACGATGTTGTGCTGACCACTGATCCTCATGTATGCACCCTCAAATTTCTGTGACCATATGCATGTCCAGTAGTCTCTTAAATGTCCCCAATGACCTTGCTTCCACAACTGCTGCTGGCAATTCATTCCATGCTCTCACAACTCTGTGTAAAGAACCCACCTCTGACATCCCCTGTATACTTTCCTCCAACCAGCTTAAAACTATGACCCCTCGTGTTAGCTATTTCTGCCCTGGGAAATAGTCTCTGGCTATCGACTCTATCTATGCCTCTCATTATCTTGTATACCTCAATTAGGTCCCCTCTCCTCCTCCTTTTCTCCAACTCACTATCAGCTATTAAATCAGTACCTCTCCACGCTGAACGTAACTTGGAGGAAACACTGAGGGTGTCAGAGAGCAGAATGTACTCTGTATCAGTGACTTCAATATTCATCAACAAGAGTGGGTCAACACCACCACTACTGACCAAGCCAGTTGAGTCCTAAAGGACATAACTGTTAAACTAGTTCCTTGGTAGATGGTGAAGGTACTAATGAAAAGGAAAAACACCCTTGATTTTATGCTCATCAATCTGCCTGCCACTGATGCATCTGCCACATCAAGTCTGCACATTGAAGATTTCCTGTTTCATGATAAATGGGATCAATTTGAACAGATCTAGCAATTCAAGACTGGGTAGCTATGAGTGTTCCCAATCATTAGCTGCAGTAGAACTGTACAAAAACATAATCAAAAACTGTTTTGCTCAGCCTATCCCCCGCTCTACCATTTCCATCTAGCTAAGGGAATCAACCTCAGTTCAATGAAAAGCACAGGAGTACAAGCTAGAAGCAACATCAGGCATATTGAAGAAAATGAGGTGTCAATCTGGTGGATCTGCAACACTGGACTACTTGCAATCCAGACACCATAAGCAGTATATAACAGAGGGCTAAGTGATCCCACAAGCAACAGATCAAAGGTAGGCTCTGCAGTCGTGCTACATCTAGTTGTGAACGGTGGTGGCCAATTAAATAACTAATTGGAGGAGGAAGCTCTATAAAGATCCTCATCCTCAATGAAGGGGACGCCCAGAACATCAAGGGCAAAAGATAATGCTGAAATATTTGAAACAATTTTTGGCCAGCTGTCAATAATTCATCTTATCCTCCAGAGATTCCCTAATGATAAGAGTCTTCAGTGATTTTGAATTGCTCAATATGATGCCAAGAGATGGCTGCAAAAGCTGTGGGCCCTGACAACATTACAGCAAAGATCCTGAAGACATGTGCTCCAAAACTTACCACACCCCTAGGCAAACTATTCCAGGACAGTTACAACATGACAAAGTGGAAAATTGTCCAGGTATGTCCCATTCACAAAAAGGATGACAAATCCAACCTGGCTAATTACTGCCCTATTGGTCTCCACTTGATCATCAGTCAAGTGATGGAAGTGCTATCAAGCAGCACCTACTCAGCAATAATCTGCACCACCAGGACCACTCAGCTCCTGACCTCATTACAGCCTTGGTTTAAACATGGACCAAGGAGGAGAGATGGTCTTTGACATAAACACTGTGCTTGACCAAGTGTGGTCGAGAGCCCTTCCAAAGCGACAGAGGGAATTGGAATCAGGGGAAACCTCAATGCTAGTTGGTCCCATTACCAAGCACAATAGAAGTTAGTAGTTGTTGGATGCTAGTCATCTCAGCTCCAGAACATCGCTGCTGGAATTCCTCAGTGTATCCTAGGCCCAATAATCTTTAGCTGCTTCATCACTGGTCTTCCCTCCATCATAAGGTAGGCAGTGGGGATGTTGACTGACGGCTGCCCAATGTTCATCTCTATTCGCAACTCCTCAGATACTGAAGCAATCCATGTCCAAATGCAGCAAGATCTGGACAATATGAAGGCTTGTGCTGACAATTGCCAAGTAATATTTATGCTTGCAAATGTGCCAGGCAATGACAATCTCCATGAAGAAAGAATCTAACCATCACCCTTTGACATTCAATGGTATCAACATTACTGAAACCCTTACTAACAACATCCTGGAGTTATCACAGATTTGAAACTGAACTGGACCAGACACATGAATACTATGGCTACAAGAGCAGGTCAGAGAATCCCTGCAGTGGGTAACTCTTTTCCTGACTCCCCAGAGCCTGTCCACTATGTACAAGACACATGTCAAGAGTGTGATGGAATACCCCTGATTTGCCGGATGACTTCAGCTCCAACAACATTCCATGATACCATCCAGGACAAAGTAGCCCATTTGATTCCCACCACATCCATGAACATGAAATGCTCTCCCTCCCTGCAACCTTTCAAATGGCACAGCAGCAGCAGTAGTGACTACCGTCCACACGGTGCGCAGCAGAAATTCACCAAGGCTCCTTAAACTACAACTTCTATACTCACAACCACTACTATCTAGAGTGATAGTCAGCAGATACATGGGAACAGCACAACCTGCAAGTTTCTCTCCAAGTCACTCACCATGCTGATTCAGAAATATCTTACTACTCCTTTAATGTCACTGGTTAAAAATCCTGGTACTCCTTTCCTAACAGACTGCCTTGTTAAAGATCAGCACAGCACAGCTCATCAGCACAGTTTCACAGGCAATCTGGGATGGACAATAAATACTAGCTTTGCCAATGACATCCACACTTCATAGAGTCATAGAGATGTACAGCATTGAAACAGACCCTTTGGTCCAACCCGTCCATGCCGACCAGATATCCCAACCCAATCTAGTCCCACCTGCCAGCACCCGGCCCATATCCCTCCAAACCCTTCCTACACTTCCCTCGAAGGATTGAGAATCTCCAGAATACTCTCCCCAGAGCGTGATGGATAGTCTACCCCTGATACCTTTAAGGCTGAAACAGACAGATTTCTCTCATTTCACAGGGACCCAGTTGATATCACTAGTGGGGAGGAAAGAGGAGCTGAAACTCACAATTGGCCATGATCATATCAAACAGCAGATCTGGCTCAACAGCCCCTATGGTCTACTTCTGTTCCTAGTTTTTGGCACTGAAGCAATTCACATTGTTGGATTTGAGTAGAACGAGCTTTGCTCTCTATCTTGACCCTGTTATACATGACCAAGTGACCTTAAATAACTCACCAGATTCTCTGCAGAAGATCTCTGGCAATATTGTGGCATCCATTGCTGCAAGAATATGATTCCATCCCTTCCTAATTTTGTAATTATGCTCACTGGTTTTCTGATACATCACTTAAAAAAGAAAGAGCTTTGAATTTTTTTGAATCCCACTCTGCCTCTATAAAAATTCTGACTGGCACTAATAGTCACAGTTCTAATACCAGCCAGGAGCATGGAAGATTCTGATCCATGAAATTCCACAAAGACAGTCAACTCATCAGAGTACCATTGTCTAAGAACATCTTCTCATGGGATTATACCCAGCACTGTGTTCCATTCCTTCCAAAGCTAACAGTGGTGGCTTTGACAAAGACAGATTAAGCATCGGGTATAATGGTGTCTGAGCAACATTACGAGCAGACAAATGAACTTGGCCATCTTGCTTGCCATGACAGCAACAAAACTCCCAGCTGCTTTTATTAAGTTTGGACAGTTCACATTTACATCCATCCCTTTAACATTTGAATGCTGAAGAACATTTTGGAATTAATGCCAAACTGTTAAAAAATTATCATCCTAACTTATGAAAATGCTTTCTTCCCATAAAAAGTGAGTTGCTGGATTACAAGTAATAATATTCTCAGACTTGACTTGATTTCTCACTATTCCAAAAAAAGCAAAAATATGGGACTAAATATTGTTTGGTATATTTCATCATTAATTGGAAACAGATTACATTTGCTTTCATTTTCCAAGGATCTCAATCAAACAATTACCTTTTCACTTCTTTGGCATCACTTGCAATGAAGAATCCCAATGTGCCTTCATGGATCTTGATGTGGTTCCCAGGATTGATTAGTATGCTACTCAGTGAAAACAGAAAAACACCAAATTTCTGTTACCTGCAGCTGAAGAAAAGCATTGTCTTGATAGTAAGTGATTCAAAGGGGAATGGTGAAAACATTCCCACGGCAATTGAAAACTCTCTTACATGATCTGCACATTCTGACAGATGATTGTAAATGATTCAATTAATGACTGAAAGGAGCTTGTTTATCAGACCCATAATATTAAGATAAGCAAAGCACCATCTGCTTCAAAACATACACCCTTAAACAAATCTCATTTTAGCTCATTTGAAAGTCTTTGATAACAAAGCAAAGCTTAGGCTTTTAAATTTAATCTGGGTGATGTAGCTCATTGCTAATCACAGTGTCTGAACTGACTTCAAAAGTGCAGTTTAAAGGTTAATTTTCAGGATGAATGTTTTTTGATGGGTGACTGCTGCTTTACCTCTATGCAGAAGTAGTGCTTTTCTTTGCTGCAAACCTACTTGTTCTAATTTGCCAATTTTTTTTTGTTCTATTTTGATTAGGACCCTGCTCCCTCTTGCTGTTATGATGACACATTCCCCAACTGACAAGGTCCCAAGAAACCTTCTTGTCAAGCTCTCCCCATTACTCTTGAGCTGGTTAAGAGGAGGAGATGTCTGAAGTGAACTCTAGTTTTTATTGAGTGTTACCTCTGATGATAATATGTTGCGATCAGATACTTTCCACTTGAATAACTTCTGATAAAATGGTTTAGGAATTGGATGTGGGTTTGATAGGCAAAACAGTTATATTTGAACCAACCAACATTACTTAGGCAAGAAAGATCTTGACAGCAATATTCTGGTGAAATGGAAAAGATTCTTCACTGAGTGACCACCATGTATGGACTGAAATCTAGCCCTGTATCCTTAAGGTGAAGCTACTATTCACAAATAATTTACCAGGACAGCTGCAGTGTCAAGCAAACAAGTTTCATTAGTTTGTTAGTTCCCCTGTGATTGCAAAACAATGTGAGTTCTGTGTAATATCATTAATGAACTGCAGTTTATCAATACCTTAAAGTAAGTCATAATTCTTTAAAGGTAATACACATCAAACTGATAACTATTGCACGCTAAATTATGTAGCTGACCCAAAAGAAAGAGATGGCTGGTATATGCTATCGACAAGAATCCCAATCTGTGTTTAAATAAATCTTACTTTAATCCCAATTGTTCACAATATTTATCCAGCTCTTTCTTCTGGGCACTCTTACACTACTTGATTCTATATAGTTCTACTTTCATATCCAAAGGCTTTGATTACTGGTTGACAAGAAGAAAAAAAACATGAAAAAGACTAGCAATAGAGAAAGCACACTCAAGATAAGGGATCTTCACAAATAAAGCACAGCAAGACCTAAATTGCTTCCAGGGATGATTCCTTGCAGTTGGTGATGTACAAGTGTTATCGATAGGGGCACATTCTCACCTCTTGGTTTGCTGAGATTATACCAGCATCACCTTTCATAGATACAGCTAAATTCCACAAGGATTCTTCAATAGTCTAAGGAGAATACCAGGCATTTCAGTTCTTTTTTAAAAAAAATCTTCCTATTCCCTCTGCCTTGTTCTTAGAATCATTCATCAACTAGCTGCTGTTCCTTTGATTTACATTATCCTTGCCTCCTACTGTTTTAAGTATTTCTGGAACCCTGCACAATGGATCTTGGCCCTTCACTTTCCTTTCTGAATAATAAAAAACAGCTCTCAAAGTAAACCTGCTAACATCATTTAATGCAATAATATTTCTAAATGGAATGGTGATTCTGTTTTAAAGTCAAATTTCACTTATCCTAAATATAGAGAAAATATGAAACCAAACAGATCAATCAGCATCAAAGTTAATGATTTTTCTGGATATTTTTTGTTCTTATTCTAGATTCACTACATTGATTTTTCATTTTCAATTCCCCCATTTTCTTGCATGCAGTTTTTATCTTCCTAGCTATTTCTATGTTTGCTTAATGCACTTCCACTATCTCACCAAGATTACTTTCCTACTTAGTAGTCTTTGATTTGCTATTAAGCAGTCACAAATTACTTAACCCATAAACCTTCTCTCTGTCACTGCAGCTTCTCATTATTTCTAATATCTTCTTCACCTTTTACTCCCAACTAACTGCAATCCCCTCCTCCTCCACCTTTATTAAGTTGGTAATTCTCATGTACTTGTTTTTCTACACTTGTTAAAAGTTATTGTTTCACTTCTGGTATAAAACATATTGAATTCTCCACTGTGCAAGTCCTGAATTGTTGGGAAGCTGCGAATATCTGACTTCAAGAAACTGGTGATTTATTCTAAACAAAATAATTTTGCAGTAAATGAAAAAATCTTTTATTTATCTCACACTTTATGACATTGTTGAAAGATCTCAAAGTGTTTGACACAATGAACATTCTTCAATATGGGACTCATTTGCACTGGCCTCCAATTGTTGGGAAATAGCCCAGCTTCTAACGATGATCACGTGTTCTAATTGCCTAGTTCATGAAGTTTTGAACATTTGAGTCCAGATATGTTCAATTCATGGTTCATTCTTAATACTTTCTAACAGTTTTTGTTTTAAAACATATTTTATTGTTGATGCTTTTGCTAAATAAATGCATGTGGGCCTTATTTCTTGCATTATTACTAGATGTAACAAAGAATATTATGTTAAAAGATGCTGTACGTAATTTCTCAAAGAGGAAAATATGAAATATACATTTTAAATCAGACACTATGGTATCTCTAAAAGCTGGTTCGGGAAAATGGTTTGTGCTTCTTGGATTTATTATGAAATTTATCAACAATACAAAGTGATACATAATATCCATGTTGTAAAATAATACCACTTGTGTGTTATTATTTATAAAATGTCGCTGTATCTTTATCCTGCCATAATTTGTATTGCTGGGTTGAATGGAACAGTTCTAATATGTGTCTTTATCATTTAGATGACCGCGCATATACATTGCACACTGGCGTATGTGCCCCTGTACTCTCATAAGTGTTTCATTCTTTATGAAATCAGAGTTCTGCAGACATCAGATTCAATCTAATATTCAATTGGCATTCTAATTAGATTATAAATTAATAAAAACCAAGTCTCGGTATAGATTTCCATGTATCAGCAAACTATTCATATGGTGCAAGAGTGACATATTAACAGATTAAATTTTAACAAGAAAAATCAAGGAAAAATCCCGGAAAGCAAATTTATGTTTGTATCGAATAGAGTTCAGTTAAACGTGGCAATGACATGCTTTCACCACAAACACAGAACAACACCTTCAAAAGTAGAGGAACAACCATTGCAAACCACATGTGATTGCAGTTAACTGAATGGCATTGGAAGCCCTCTTACTTTTGTTGTACATATACCACTGCACACGAGCTTGGAGTCAGACAAAGGAAGGAGGTCAGTAGGATTGGGGGAAAGAAGGGGAATTCTTGGGACAAAAAAAAAGAGAATAAGCAAGTAGCTACTAAGCTAGTTGGGTTAGCAATTGAATGCAACTTGAAAAAACAAAAATCATGAAAAAAAATCAAAGAATAAATTTGGTATCTTTGGGCTAAAAGATATTGCCAAAAATATTAATTTACTTCATGCATTAATATTTCACTCAATGTCAAGCAACAAACAGGGGTGGGAGATGGGCTCAAATGACAAGGGCCTGTCTTTTACAGTGGGCTAGGAGACAACCTGCAAGTTTGCTGAAGCAAGTAAAACTGTAAAGAAATTACAAAAACTGCTTCTGAAATATATATTTTCATATTTAGTGATCTGACTGTGTAAACATTGAGTGCGATCAGTTACCACCAGGGCATCTTAAAATTATAATTGTAAAAAAATTCAAATTCATTAATTAGCTAATGAATCAAGTTTTTGACTGTTCACTTTTCCCTTTCATTTCAATTAATTCACAAACAACACGAACTACTGTTTTGATGTACAAAAATGTGAAGACAGACAATGGGTAAGACATCAGTTGAAGACGTTGACAACCAGACAGCATAATAACACCTTGGCTGACTGACATTTATATTGCATCATTATGGGGGATGGGGAGGAATAAAACTTTATGCCAGCAAAGGTTTTAATAGGGAATGACTGGAAACACAATCCGTGAGATAGCAGAGAATGAAGGACCATCTGGAAAAATATATACAAATATCACTTTTGTTCGCAAAGAAACTATAAAAAAAAGGATGTCGAATGTTAACTATCTGATGTGTTTTCATATCACCCTGCTGATTTGCTGAGAGAAAAAAGGAATAAGCTAAGAAATATGTCCCAAAGCTGAAAGGTTTAAAGAATTGAAGGGAAAGTTCAGATTGGTTGGAAAGCAAATGAAGAAAGCTTTACCGCTTGGCACCTCTGTAAACAACAAGAAAACAATTCAATCAACCAACGTGGCAGGAACAAACAACTTGCAACAAAAAACAAAGGAAACATTCCAACTTGGCAAACATAAGACAAACAAAATAGTTCTTCATCTTTAAAAACATGAATGTGACAAAACGCAAAAAGGAAACCTAGTAACAAAAACACAAAGTTTGAACTTTGTACTGTTTTCTCTGTGATGTGAAAGAATTAGGGAGATGAGTTAGTGCACTCCAACGGGTATAGGCATTAGTCTTAGTCATTCACTGTTCTGATGAAGGGACCCTCGACCCAAAACATTAACTCAAATTTCTTTCCACAAATGCTGCCAGACCTGCTGAGCTTTTCTAACAATTTCTGTTTTTGTTGGTCATTCATTATGCTACTTTGCAATATTTACATAGTACACCATGTTTGGCTAAGATAGTTGTGAGTTTTAATAAATGTGACTCTTTGACAGCTAATCAAGCTTCCTTGCATCTTTTCTCACATTTACTTCACTCCAACAAAACAAAAAATGAATAGAGGTTGTGTTTTGAATGATCCCTATGTGCTCTCAAATTAAACAATATAATTAGCCTTACTATTAAAATCTCCCATAAACTTTGAAGAAAAATAACAAATGAATCAAGAAGCAGGAGGTGCTGGAAATGCTCAGTGGCCTGATCTGCACCTGAAAGAGGAGGAGAGATTTCTGATGTGACCATTCACTAAAATTGCTTGGTTAAAGATAAACATCCAACCTATGCACTAACCTAGTCTCTTTTAGCCGGATGAGCTGCTGTGCTTCCCCAACATTTTTCCTAGAAAAGTGCCCTAAGATGCCTTTTTAACCTAATTACTTTAAATTTATACTTTGTAAAAGTTTCTATAACATAGAATTAATCAATCATATTTTAATGGAAGAGAGTGGACAGCAAATGTATTTTACATTAAGCTGGCATATAACATTGGACACATATAATGACAGTGAGAGGCTGATTAGACTTGCTAATTAGCATTGGTTGATACATAGTTTTTCATGTGAGCAGTTCATTATGTCTTACTGGTGTCTGATGTATGCAGTATTGAGTAGAAGGTTAATATCACATTTAAATGAAATTAAGATCAGTTACCAGTACAAATACCTAGCAATACTACTCTAGAGAGGTATAAAGTTCTTCAATTGAATATCTTTGAGATTATCTTTTGATAACAAAGACTGCATTTACTTGAGCATTGTGAACCCTTCATTACTGGCAGTGAAAGGAATTACAGTGTTAAGTACATTCAGTCTAATATTCTGTCTGTTCAATGAACATAACAGCTTAAGAACTGTAACGTACAGACTCTTTAATGACCCTTCTTGCAGAAAATTGGATTGAACATGAATATGAAACAATAATTTAGCCTCACCTACTGCCTTTGAAGGCCTCATAGCTTGTGAATAGAAGCTATCTTGGTCCCTAACCTAAACGACAATACTGATTTAACTGACCTGTTCTCGTCAGTTTGTTTCAGTACTGTTTAGTACACTTTGGGTAGTGTTTAAGAAGTGACGTACAGCCAGCAATTTATTTCAACCAGCTTTGCATAATCAGTCGCTGCCAGGCAATATACCCAATTTGAAGGAGCTATTCGAATGATTGTCTCCACTTTAGCACCTAATACATATCCACAGCTGTGAATGGGTATGTAATCTTAGTTCTTTGAGAATCTACAATGCATATTACAGCTAATTGGGATTAGCATTGAATCAATAATGTTTGCTTAATGCAAATAAGTGGATTAAAGAACAGTTTGCTTAACATGAAGCTGCTTCCATTAAGTGGATTCCACTGTGTTAATGAGTTTAAATCAGTACCATTTATTCCCTTTCACACTTAAGGGCAGCTATATCTGAAATGCATTCACCTGATGAGATGTATCATTCCTTTTTGCCAGTTCAAATCTAACGTTAGATGACTTTTGTATGGTTAAACGTGGCATTGGATGGGATGGACTGAGTTCACAGAGCACATAAATGTTGTCTATCACAGTGGCCATTACCCCATTGCAACACTGAGTGCTACTGAGCAAGACCTTCCTGATCATGTATGCAACACAAAACCTTCAAAGCTATCAATGCCTAGCTAGCACATTACCATCAATCAAGGTGCCAGTGGGGACTAAATGACTATGTATAGGAAGTAGCTTTGAAATGCAAGGACAGTTCTGATTAAAATTATGCTAAATTAGAAGGATGTTAAGCATTAATAATTAACCTTGCTCAGCTCTATCAAGATAATTTTATTGACGAATATGTTTTACTAACTGTGTACTTTCAGAAAGGTCATGATATTCCCACTGGAAATAATGTTAATGTCTGGTAAATCACATTAATAATTTGGTTGATGTCTTTACTTAAGGATAAGAAGAAACAGTTGGTGGCTCTTAATTACAAACAAAAACAGAAATTGATGGAAAAACTCAGCAGGTCTGGCAGCATCCGTAGCAAGAAATCAGAATAACAATTCGTTCCTGAGTTCTGAGGAAGGGTAACTGGACCCGAAACGTTAACTCTGATTTCTCTCCACAGATGCTGCCAGACCTGCTGAGCTTTTCCAGCATCTGCAGTTATTTCAGTGGCTATTAATTGTCTGAGATTGTAGCACAGTGATCGTGTCCTGACCTCTGAGTTATGAGGCTTTGCGGTCAAGTCCTACCTGCTCTGTAGATGTGTCATAAGTTCTCTGAACAGAATTTGTTTGAGCCTTCTTGGGGTACAGTGATGATGTCCCTCCCTGTGGACTGGGAGGCCCAGGTCAAATATCACCTGCTCCAGAGGTGCATAATAAACTCTCTGAACAGGTTGATTAGAAAAAAAAGGTTAAATAAAAAAACCTCTAATGACTCTTATGGCATAGTGGTAGCATCCTTTCCTCTGGACCAGGGAAGATTTAATGGCATCCCTGAACAGGTTGACTAGAGAGAAAAAAAAGTACTCTAGTGGCTGTTGTGGCACAGTGGTAGTGTCCCTACCTCTGAGCCAATAGGTCTATGTTCAAGTTCCACTTGCCCCAGAGGTGTGTCAGAACAGGTTACTTGAAATACCTACATGCACCTACACCTAATGGCTCTTGTGTCACAGAAGTAGTGTCCTTACCGCTGAGTCAGGGGACCCAGGTTCAAGCCCCACCTGCTCCAGAGGTGTGTAATAATATATCTGAACAGGTTGATTAGGAAAGATGATACATGCACTAAAGGCTGGGCTGAGCTATAAGCCTGAATAGTTCAATGGACACCACCCACAAAGGAAGGTATCTTGTTTTCTGTATCAGTGACTGTCTTCGATCCATATTGACAAATTAGTAAGATCAGTGCCACTATGGAACAACAGCTTTCAGAGGCTGTCATGCTAAAAGCATATTACTTTTTATTATTATTCCTTTCATATTCCTCTTCCCTGACTGTAGCCATGACCCATTCTCAGCTCTTTACACATTCTCTCCTCTCGTAGGCGTTTATTTCTCTCCATCATACAATATAAATAGAGTCATTGATGAGCAAGTCATATAGTTGATTTGCCTTCTGTATCAACTTTATTTGACTATTTTTAAGATAGATTTGGTAGGCTTTTCAAAAGATGTAGGGAGATTGGTAGCGATATATTTTTGTGAAAAATGGAACTAACCATCTATTGTGTATCACTTCATAGAAATGTGAGAGCTGGGGTAACAAGTAAACTATGTGGGACAATACTGATAATGACAACAAAATTTAACATTCTGAGATTTGAAGAAATGTTTAGATATTTGATGTCATCGTAGTTGACATTATGTGAAATACTCATGGGTACAATACTTTATCAACATGCCATTGAAAGAACTAATTTTTCACAGTGTGAGACATCAGGAGAATTAGACATCACAGTATTCATTTCAGTTGTGCAGCTCCATTTTAGTTTGTCTTCAACTCCACCAAGAACTCTGCAACCAATATGGCAAATTGACTTTTAGTCAGATTGAAATTGCCAATGTGAAATGGGATTAGAAGATACTGAGTTTGTAGCAATAACTGAAAACTTTTGACAACATTTAATGTTCTCTTGACTTTTTTTTCCATTTGGAAGCCTTTGAAATTAATACTCACAATTCACAACAAAGGCTGTGGTACTCACCTGCTTTCCCTTGTGTCCGATTTGTACTCTATGGCTAACAGCAACAGCTTAAGTTTCACAAAACACAGCCTGTATATGGAAGATAAAGAAGCAGTCACCTCATGTGATTACAACTCTGGCAGGTAAAACCATTTCAGAAATATACTTTGAAAATTGTTGAAGTTTCTGACGTAACGGAATCATTTTGATCTCATTCAAGTTCTGTAGAGAGTTATAAAAATGCTCAGTTGGAGGAGCATGAATCAAAAGGGATTTAAGACAACTCCTGCTCCATTGAGTAACAAGAATGTAACTGTACAGATATTAATGCTTAGACTGTTCTACTCGTCTCCCCAGAGCTAATAGAAATAGCTCGCTCGCCTTCATTGCTCAGACCTTTGAGTAGAGGAGTTGGCATGTCATATTGGGAGGAGGATGCTGGTGAGGCCTTTCCTAGAGTACCGTGTGAAGTTCTGGGTGCTCTTTTATAGGAAAGATATTGTTAAATTGAAGATGGTTCCAAAAAGATTTACCAGGATGTTGCTGGGAGTGGAGTTCTAAAAATAGGCTGGATAGGCCAGGACATTTATCACTGGAGCGTAGGTGGTTTATAAAATCATGAGGGGTATAGATAAAGTGAACTGCACAAGTTGTTTCCCGAGGATAGGGGAGTTCAAAACTAGGGGGCATATTTTTGAGGTGAGAGGCAAAAGAGTTAAAAAGGTCATGATGGACAACTTTTTTTTTACGCAGAGAGTAGTTTATGTGTGGAATGAACTGCCAGAGGAGGTGGTAGATGCAGGGTCAGTTACAACATTTAAAAGACATTTGGATAAGCACATGAATAGGAAAGGTTTGGAGGGATATGGGCCAGGAGCAGGCAAATAGGACTAGTTTAATTTGGGAACATGGTTGCCGTGAACTAATTGGACCAAAGGGTCTGTTTCCATGTTGGATGACTCTGACTCTAAATGGATGACATTATAGATGGGAGAGATTGGGTCATGGGGTCACAAATGGAGGTATGGAGGAAGGCAAGAATCAGGACCGAGAATGTGGTGTACTCAGGAAATACAAATAGGTTCTGCCAACTGCTCCTCCAAAATATATTATCCAAGTTTGATAAAGTAATAGGGAAATGCTTTTTTGCAGATCAATCCAGTGTAAAATGTGATTTTGACTCAGAGCCACATTAAGCATATTTCGTCAATATCAATGGCTGGACAGAGTGGAGAATCAACCTGAAGGCCAGGCTGTATGATTTGACATCAAGTCAAAAGCAGGGTCTACGTAAATTTGGGAGTACACTTATTACACCAGTCTGAAATAAACTGATTCATTTCATTTGTCGTTTTTCAGACAACTGCAAGTAGTTTTCACAATGACAGAGACTGTCATAAATGCATTTGGGTCAAATATGAACTTCAAAACTTATGCTAAACAAACCATAACTACTTCCTTAACAAAGAATCATTTAAGAGATAAAAAGGATAATATGTATAATTTCTGATAGTGTATAGTAACATTGCTTGTCAATTAACACACATTATGTGTCAAGAAAGAAAATATTTCCAGCTCTGGTCCTATCATCCATCACTGTGCTTCTAATTGCAGTCATTCTATTACACGTACTGATAAAAAATGTGAAAATCAATTTTTATTAGACGTACAATCATTATTAATTAAGCAATAAATATTGAACCCAAGTATGAAGAAAAATCAGTGTAAATTAAATTTATAATTTATAATACTTCTGTCATTAATGTAATGTTTACAGCTGAACCCACACAAGTTTTCTTTTTGCACAGTATAAAATTATCTCAAAGGAAATAGAAATAAAACTCAATGGACAATTAATCATCAACTTAATCTTGAAGTCGATCATAATTATTACGCATGCTGAAATTTTAACCATCATTGACTATTTTACAGTCTTTAAGATGACTGTAGTATTAAAGTACATTGGAACAAAAGCAGGCCATGCTCAAATTACAATCATGGCTGATCGCCATCTGAGCTCCATTTACCTTTCTTCGACACATTCTTTCATTCCCGTATCAAATATCTGTCAATCATATACTTCAAAATTTCAATTGACCAAACATCAGCAACCTTTTGGAAGATAGCTTTTTACAAGTACATTTCTTTTTGTATGAAAACACTTACTCATTTTAAAAATGTATAGGATTCTGCCCCTACCAGAGACATGGCGGCTCAGTGGTTAGCACTGCTGCCTCACAGCGCCAGATACCTGGGTTCAATTCCAGCCTCAGGTGACTGTTTGTGTGGAGTTTGCATATTCTCCCTGTGTCTGCGTGGACTTCCTCCCACAATCCAAAGATGTGCAGATTCGGTGAATTGGCCATGCTAAATTGCCCATAGTGCTAGGTGCATTAGTCACGGGTAAATATGAGGTAGGGGAATGGGTCTGGATGGGGGTTGCTCTTCAGAGGGTCGGTGTTGGGCCGAAGGGCCTGTTTCCATACTGTAGAGAATCTAATCTAATCTTTCTTCAATCTCTTTCTCAGTCTGTCTATTGGCTTACCTTGTTATTTAAAATACTTCAATTTGATGCCCTCTTCACCTTCTAAATTTTATGCAACATAAGGTAATACAAAAGTAAATATTTGTAGTCATAATTTAATATTTTGTTAGTTGTTAATGAATAAATATATTTAAATTTATTTCTACTGTTACAGTAATGGTAAACACGGGTGACTGATATTCAACTTTCAGCATCTGATTTTAATACCTGAGACCTTCATGGATTAAACAGATGTTTTAAAAAGATAAATACTAACCGAAGATAGTTGCCCTGGCTACCTGAACAGTTTGTGCCAAGTTCATAACCATCAGTAAACAAGCATCAGTCTGAGCCAAAATTAACATAATTACCAAAGATACTGTAATTCTGATTTGGATCTCTGGATGCACCTTTCTGAAAGCTACATATTGAAATCAAAGTCACCAGTAAATCACTCAGTTTGAAAAAATTATGCCAGGCACTGGAATCTACAAAGCGACTGTATTTCAGGAAGCAGCTTTCTTCTTCAGGAAGAAGAAAGAAAACAAAATCTAAATTGAAATCAGCAAGGACACTGCAAGTCCCATCTCTCTCAATTTTGCATCAGTGCCTGTCAACAAAGCAACTTGGGACAACAGCTATTTATCACAAATTTACAATCTAAATCTAAAATGCTGCAGAATGCCAATTAAACTGGCCTCAAGATAAAAATCTAACACTTCAAAGATTCTAAGGATGTTTTAAAAACTGTGTAGGCTATTCTTCTTGTCTATTTTTAAAGCATATTACCTATTATTGTGTGTTGATTCATATTTTTATTAATTCTTCAGATTGGTAGGTAATAATGGGTGGCTTGCATACAGACTGGGTTAATCATGGCAGTTCTAAAGTTATGGATGATGAATTCCTGGACTGTATGAGATGGGTTTCTGGAAAAGTATATTGAGGAGCTAACTAAGGATTGGGCAATTTGGATTTCGTTTTGTGTAATGGGAAAGGGCAAATTAATAATTTTGTAAAGGTACCTTTGGGAAATAGTGAATTTTACACTATGATTGAATGGGACATGATTCATTCTGAAACAAGGGACTTAAATCTGAACAAAGGAAACTAGTAGATGCAGTGTATTCAGATTTTCAGAGATTTGGGTTTAGATTAGATTAGATTACATTACAATGTGAAAACAGGCCCTTCGGCCCAACAAGTCCACACCGACCCGACGAAGCGCAACCCACCCATACCCCTCCATTTACCCCTTACCTAACACTACGGGCAATTTAGCATGGCCAATTCACCTGACCCTGCACATCTTTGGACTGTGGGAGGAAACCGGAGCACCCGGGGAGAATGTGCAAACTCCACACAGTCAGTCGCCTGAGGCGGGAATTGAACCCGGGTCTCTGGCACTGTGAGGCAACAGTGCTAACCACTGTGCCACCGTGCCGCCCGGGTTATTATCTCTGTTTATTGTATGTAGTGTTACAACAGCTGAAGAAAGGTGATCAGCTCCCACTTTTAAAAACCCCTCACTCATGTTGCAATAGATATATTTTTTATTGCTTGGCTATTCCATTTCAATTAAAATATAATTAGTCAGGTCAAAATGAAGAAGCTGAATTCCAAGGTTTTCTTGAGTGGCAGAAGGAACAAGGCAGCCTTTGTGTGGAGCCGCAGGATATGGGGGAGATACTAAGCGAGTATTTTGCATCAGTGTTAGCTGTGGAAAAGTACACAGAAGGTATAGAATGTAGGGAAATAGATGATGACATCTTGAAAAATGTCCATATTACAGAGGAGGAAGGGCTGGATGTCTTGAAATGCATAAAAGTGGACAAATCCCCTGGACCTGATCAGGTGTACCCTAGAACTCTGTGGGAAGCTAAGGAAGTGATTGCTGGGCCTCTTGTTGAGATATTTGTATCATCAGTAGTTATAGGTGAGGTGCCGGAAGACTAGAGGTTGGCTAACGTGGTGCCACTGTTTAAGAAGGGTGATAAGGACAAGCCAGGAACTATAGACCAGTGAGCCTGACGTCGGTGGTGGGCAGGTTGTTGGAGGAAATCCTGAGGGACAGGATGTACATGTATTTGGAAAGGCAAGGACTGCTTAGGGATAGTCAACATGGCTTTGTGCGTGGGGAATCACGTCTCACAAACTTGATTGAGTTTTCTGAGGAAGTAACAATGAGGATTGATGAGGGCAGAGCGGTGGACGTGATCTATATGGACTTCAGTAAGGCATTCGACAAGGTTCCCCATGGGAGACTGATTAGCAAGGTTAGATCTCATGGAATACAGGGAGAACTAGCCAGTTGGATACAGAACTGGCTCAAAGATAGAAGACAGAAGGTGGTGGTGGAGTGTTGTTTTTCAGACTGGAGGCCTGTGACCAGTGGAATGCGACTAGGATCGGTGCTGAGCCCTCTACTTTTTGTCATTTACATAAATGATTTGGATGCGAGCATAAGAGGTACAGTTAGTAAGTTTGCAGATGACACCAACATTGGAGGTGTGGTGGACAGCAAAGAGGGTTACATCAGATTACTACAGCATCTGGACCAGATGGGCCAATGGGCTGAGAAGTGGCAGATGGAGTTTAATTCAGATAAATGCAAGGTGCTGCATTTTAGGAAAGCAAATCTTAGCAGGACTTATACACTTAATGGTAAGGTCCTATGGAGTGTTGCTGAACAAAGAGACCTTGGAATGCAGGTTCATAGCTCCTTGAAAATGGAGTCGCAGGTAGATAGGATAGTGAAGAAGGCGTTTTGTATGCTTTCCTTTATTGGTCAGACTATTGAGTACAGGAGTTGGGAGGTCACGTTGCGGCTGTACATTGTTAGACCATTATTGGAATATTGCGTGCAATTCTGGTCTCCTTCCTTTCGGAAAGATGTTGTAAAACTTGAAACGGTTCATAAAAGATTTACAAGGAAGTTGCCAGGGTGGAGGATTTGAGCTATAGGGAGAATTTGAATAGGTTAGGGCTGTTTTCCCTGGAGCATCAGAGGCTGAGGGGTGACCTTATAGAGGTTTATAAATTCTTGAGGGGCATGGATAGGGTAAATAGACAAGGTCTCTTCACTAGGGTGGTGGAGTCCAGAACTAGGTTTAGGTTTAGGGTGAGAGGGCATAGGTTCAAGGTGAGATGGGAAAGATATAAAAGAAACCTAAGGGGTGACGTTTTCAAGCAGAGGATGGTACATGTGTGGAATGAGCTGCCAGAGGAAGTGGTGGAGGCTGGTACAATTGCAACATTTAAAAGGCATCTGGATGGGTATATGAATAGGAAAGGTTTGGAGGGATATGGGTCAGGTGCTGGCAGGTGGGACTAGATTAGGTTGGGATAGCTGGTTGGCATGGATGAGTTGGACCAAAGGGTCTGCTTCTGTGCTGTACATCTCTCTGACTCTATGACTCTAATTATATGAGATAGGAACATAGGAACTGAAGTAGGCCATTGAGCCCATTGAACTTGCCCCACCATTCTTGTTCATGGTGACCTTCTCCTCATTGTCATTTTCCTACATCATCTCTATACTACTTAATGTCATTGGTCTCCAAACATATTGAGATCTAACTTAAACATGCTCAATGGTTAAACCTCCACAGCCCTATGGGGTAAAGAATGCCAAAGATTCACCACCCTCGAAGTGAAGCAATCCCTCCTCATTCCAGTGGTTCCACACAGCAAGTTAGGATTGAGAACTGATGAACTGATAGAAAGCAGAGAGCAGAAATAACTGGATCATTGTCAGGATGGCAGGCTGTTATTTTTGGGGTATCGCAAGCATCTATGCTAGATGCACAACTAGTCAGATTTGGATATGGTGAACAATTGTAATATTTCCAAATTTGCTGCCGACACCAAATTGGAGGGGAATATTGTTGTGAGCAGTTTTCAAGAATGCTTCAAGAGGACTTGAACAAGCTAAATTAATGTACCAAAAATGGCAGACGGAATACATTATAAATAAATGTGAAGTTACTCACTTTGATACACAAAAAAAGCAGAATATTTCTTAAATGGGAAAAAGTTGGGAAATGCTGGTGTCCAAAGGATCTGGGTGTCTTTCTCCATGAGTCACCAAAAGCTAGCACAGAGGTGCCATAAATAATTAGAAAAGTAAACGTTGGTATTCATTTTAACAGGATTTTCAGGACAGAAATAAAGATGTCGTGCTGCAGTTGAAAAGCACTTTAGTGAAAACTCATCTGGTGTTTGTGGACAGTTTTAGTCTCTTTAACTAAGGAAGGATATACTTATCACAGAGGGCATTCAATGATTGTCTGCCAGATTAATGAAGAGAGGTTGAGAAAATTTGGTCTGTATCATCTTGAGTTTTGAAGAATGCAAAGTGATCTAACTGAAACTTATAAAATATGATCAGGGTTAGATGGGGTGGATATAAATAGGATGTTTTCCTTGGCTGGCGACTCTAGGACCACAAACATATTCTCAAGATAATGGGTCAACCAGTTAAGATTGGAATGAGGAGGGATTTCTTCACTTCAAGGGTGGTGAATCTTTGGCATTCTTTACCCCATAGGACTGTGGAGGTTTAACCATTGAGCATGTTTAAGTAAGAATCAATAGGTTTCTAGAGACTGATGACATTAAGTGGTATAGAGATAATGCAGGAAAATGACGATGAGGAGAAGGTCATCATGAAGCAGAATGGTGGGGCAGGTTCAATGGCCTACTTCAGTTCCTATGTTCCCAGCCCATATAATTGTTCCTTCTTACTCTCAAGAAAACCTTGGAATTCAGCTTCATTTTGACCTGACTAATTATATTTTAATTGAAGTGGGATAGCCAAGCATTTAAAAATGTATCTATTGCAACCTGAGAGTGTGTCAAAAAAATGTGGGAGCTGATCACCCCATCTCAGCTGTCGTAACACTACATACAATAAGCAGAGATAATAACCCAAACTCATGGTCAGAGACAGGCATAATGCTGATTGTTAACCTTGTGATTGAGTGCTCTTTGTGGCAGGGATTTTGCTTTTCTCAAAGTTACTTATATTAAAGCATCAGCTCATATGTAACAATTGCCTCTACTATCAGTGATGTAATCAAGCAGCTTAACCAACCAGTCACATTTAAGAATTATCCCAGATATCAAAATCGTAAAGTTAAAAGCACAGATTACCCTTTAATTTTTAATAATTTTACAGAGAACAAAATAAATACAAGGATATACAAATGAGATTAAAATAAAAAATTAAATGTCATAAAGCTTTTAAAAGGTTATCAAAAGCTATAGAATATTTTCTTCATAAATGAGTTATTTGACATTCAACAGATATAAAATTAGCTTTTCAGGGCCAGAGAGTTTGTTGAACAGTAATTACGAATTTGATATTTTGCTAAAACTCCACATGCACATGTTGAACAAGGTGTAACGTTTCAAGGATTTTTACAGTGATGCCACATGTAAAAGTAGAAGCTTATAATAATTTGCATGATTATAATTAATTTTCACCTGCTCCGACTTCAATCGCATTCTCTATGGAAAAGGCGGAAATCACTGACAGCAGTTTCTGATTTCCGCATTTGACTATGCATGTGTGAGCGCCACAAGTTGCTGTCAGTTTCACACTGTGAATGCTGCAGTTTTATCATCAGTACAACTGCAAAATCCAGGTCATTATGTACTAGTAGTAAAATAATTTGGAGGTAACTCTATAGATTCTACAATTCCGAAGCAGGTTATCTAACTAAATATTTTGGATGTTCAGCACAGAAGCCACATCAGTTGGCTGAAGACTCTTTGACAAGGTGTGATGAATCAATTTTGCATTTTGAAAGTAATCAGCTCTAGTACTTACATTTTAAAACTTTTCATCTGTTTAATGATATCTTGCTCCTAACATGATTCCATAAAACAGCTGTATTTACACTAATGTTAACATGGATTAATTTGTGCAACAATATACAAGAGGACATATTGATTATCATAGGGCTTAATTAAAGAGAATTGGATAGCATTATCCATCTAACACTAGCAAGGACATGAGAGTGTGAATAATGAGGTCTCTTTAATTTAAACTAGAAAACAGGATAATTGAGTCTCTAGGCAAAACCGATGTGTCAAGTGAAGATTTTTAGGCGATTCCTAAATCTCATTAGAACATCTGCATTCATTGATCATCACTTCCTCATGGCAGTGCATCATTAGTCGACAATAACAACCCCTCCTTGTTTAAATCTCATTAACCCCATGAGAACAGATGATGCGAATTTTCCAAGCAGCCATTACCATGACAAGGCGACTGTTGTTTGGTATATGAACATGACTCTTGTAATAAAGTAATCAGCTACTCCCGAGGGGAAATCCAAAATCTGAACTGTAATTACCATACTGAGACATTAACTGCTTTCATACACTCTGCTTGCACTGGGAAGCCCAATCCGATTCCATGTCTTGAGCTCAATTGAATTTGTTTCACCCTTTATATTCATGGTCACCTTTGCCCTGACCATGGCAATCACTGAACGACCTACCCATCATTGCTCGTGACATATTTGGATGAAAAATAACTATTTATTCTAGACAGAAGATACAGCTGTCTGATTTTGAGTCCAGATTTATTTTACTTCTGCTTCTTAACTCTCTATAGTAGATATATTTATTGTATTCATTTTCCAACATTAAATTTCATTACCCTCTCCAACAGAAAATATCACTTCATATTAAGTATCAAGTTAGTGCTCTATGTCAGTTTTCAGAGTTAGTCAAGAAGATAGCTGTCTAATGTTCTTCCAGTAATGTTTAGCAATCAGTTATTGCAATGCAAACAAACTAATATAGGGACTTGTTGTTAAAAGAATTAAGATGCTTTATTGTAGCGGCTACCTTCACGGCATTGGTGAGATTATGTCATGAACACTGTCTGCAGTGTTGGTCTCACGATCTGTAAGACCAAAAGATATAAGAACAGAAGTAGGCCATTCAGCCCATTGAATCTGCTCACCCTTCAATGAAATCAAGCTGATCTGATAATCCTCAATTCCACTTTCCTCATAAATCTCAATTCCCTTACTCATTGAAAATCCGAGCATTGAATTTCTTATTGAACGATCCTCTGCAGTGATAAATTCCACAGATTCACTATACTCTGAAGAAATTCCTTCTTATTACTATCTTAAATGGGCGAGTCCTGAGTTTGAAATCATGATTTATGTACCAGAAGGGCAAATAACCTTTCCAAATCTCTCAGTCAAGCCCCTTGAAATCTTACATGTTTCAATAAAGTCACCTTTCATTCTTCTAAACTCCAACCTACTCATCTCCCTCCCCAATAGCCCTGAGGACCTACCCACATGAATGGATTGTAGTGGTTCAAAAGGCAACTCACCACCACCTTATCAAGATCAGCTAGGGATGGGTCTAAAATAATGCAGTTTGGAAGAATAAAGGGGATCTTAACAAAATGAGTAAAGTTATGACAGGCCTAGACAGACTGGATTCCAGGATGATGTTTCTCCCTGTCTGGGGAGTAGTCTCAAAGAAGATATCATGCTCTCAGGATTCAGGGTTGCAAATGTATGACTGAAATGAGTGGCAATTTCTTCACTCAGAGGGTGGTTAACATGTGGAATTCACTACCTCATAAGGCTGTGGAGCCCGAGTCACTGACTATATTAAAAAAATCAGATTGACTTCAATACACCAAAGCCATTAAAAGGTTATGGGGAGAAAGCCCAAGTTTGAGGCTGAGATAAAGGATAGAGCTTGTAAGAAGGCCTATAGCGTATTAGCGTTCATTAGCAGAGGGATTGAATTCAAGAGTCGTGAAGTGATGTTGCAACTGTACAGGACTTTGGTTAGGCCACATTTGGAGTACTGTGTGCAATTCTGGTCGCCTCACTTTCGGAAAGATGAGGAAGCTTTGGAGAGGATGCAGAGAAGATTTACCAGGATGTTGCCTGGAATGGAGAATAGGTCGTACGAGGATAGGTTGAGAGTGCTAGGCCTTTTCTCGTTGGAACGGCGAAGGATGAGGGGTGACTTGATAGAGGTTTATAAGATGATCAGAGGAATAGATAGAGTAGACAGTCAGAAACTTTTTCCCCGGGTGCAACAGTTGTTACAAGGAGACATAAATTTAAGGTGAAGGGTGGAAGGTATAGGGGAGATGTCAGGGGTGGGTTCTTTACCCAGAGAGTGGTGGGGGCATGGAATGCGCTGCCTGTGGGAGTGGTAGAGTCAGAATCTTTGGTGACCTTTAAGCGGCAATTGGATAGGTACATGGATAGGTGCTTAAGCTAGGGCAAATGTTCGGCACAACATGGTGGGTCTAAGGGCCTGTTCTGTGCTGTATTGTTCTATGTTCTATGTTCTATCAGCCGTGATCAGATTGAATGGTAGAGCATGCTCAATGGGCAGAATGGTCCGAGCTTGCACCTAATTCCAATGTTCATACTACACCACTTTCACCACCTTCTGAAGCAGAGTTCCAAAATGCACAACTTTCTGAGAAAAAAAATTCTCCTGATTTGTCTTAAAATGGCCTCCTAAAAGCTCTCATTTTAAAGCTGTGCCCCTTACTTCTGGACACAGCCAGAAGAGGAAACATCCTTTCCAATCCACCTGTTCAGCTCTTTCAGGAAGTTTAATTCTTTCATACTGCAGTGGAAAAACAAGTCCAACTTGTCCAATCTATCTTCATAAGGCAATTACTTATTCCAGGGATTAATTTAGTTAACCTCTTTGAACCTCCTCTAATGCATTTCCATCTTTCCTTCAATAATGAGGAGTTAAATACATACTTTGCATCAGCCTTTATAGCAGACACTATTAGCTTTAAAAATAAGCTAAATCAACATACAAGAGATGAAATAAATATAACAACAATCACTAGAGACAACCTACTAGGGAAACTAATTAGATTGAAGACCAATACGTTCCCTGGATTTGGTGGTTTGCAACCTCAGAAACTGAAGGCAGTAGCTACAAATTTAATAGATGCATTAGTAATCTTCCAGGAATCTATAGATTCTGCAAAATTTCAAGAGGATTGGAAAACAGCCAACAAAACAACCTTAATCAAAGAAGGAGAGAGAAAATTATAGTTAACTTAAAATCTATCACTGGGGAAATGTAAGTGTCTATTATAAAACTGTAATAGCGGTGTAATTTAGAAAGACATAATCTAATCCAGCAGAGTCAGCATGGCTTCATGAAGGGGAAATCATACCTAACAAATTAACTTGAATTCTTTGAAGAGGGAACAAGCAGGATTGATAAAGGGGAACCAACAGATACAATGTATTTGGCCTTCCAAAAGGCATTCAATATGAATTACACATAAGGTTACTTAACAAGATGTGAATATGCTATCACCAACTTTGTAAATGACACAAAAATAGATGGAAAGACACAGAGTCAACAGAATATAGATTAGATTAGATTGCCTACAGCGTGGAAACAGGCCCTTCGCCCAACACGTTCACACCGACCCTACGAAGACCAACCCACCCAGACCCCTATATTTACCCCTGACTAGGCACCAACACTATGAAGAAGGGCCTATGCCTGAAACGTCGATTCTCCTGTTCCTTGGATGCTGCCTGACCTGCTGCACTTTTCCAGCAACACATTTTCAGCACCCAACACTATGGGCAATTTAGCATGGCCAATTCACCTGACCTGCACATCTTTGGATTGTGGGAGGAAACCGGAGCACCCAGAGGAAACCCACGCAGACAGGGGGAGAATGTGCAAACTCCAGACAGTTGCCCGAGGTAGGAATTGAACTCGGGTCCCTGGCGCTGGGAGGCAGCAGTGCTAACCACTGAGCCACTGTGCCACCCCTAAAAGCTAGGTTAAATGAGTGACCAAAAGACCAGATGATATAGGAGCAGAATTAGGTAATTTGGTCCATCCAATCTACTCCACCATTCAATTAAGCTGATATGTTTCTCAATCCCATTCTCCTGTCTTCTCCACATAACCCTTGATCCCTTTATTAATCAAGAACCTTTCTCTCTCTGTCTTAAATACACTTAATGACTTAGCCTCCACAGCGTTCTGCAACAAGTGGGCAATGACTTGGCAAATGGAATACAATATGGGAAAATAAGAGATTATGCACATTGGCAGGAAAAATTAAAGAGTGAATATTATGTAAATGGAAAAGACTGCAAAAAGGTGCAGCACCGAAGGATTTGGGGGTCCTTAAGCATGAATCACAAAAAGCTAGCAATCAAGTCTAGTAGGTAATAGGGAAGGCAAATAGAATGTTTCCCTTTATTTTAAAGGAAATGGAAAGTTTGAAAAAAAGGAAGTCTTGCTGAAACTAAACAAGCCACTAATTAGACCACACCTAGAATACTGTAAACAGTTTTTTTTAGTGTGATATTGGAGTTAACTTCATTTATTCTCATGTAACAACCTTGCCTTCCCAGGAATCTGTCTGGAGAGTGTTCACTGCATTCCTGATATCAAGTATATCCTTTCTTAGGTAAGGAGACCAAAACTGCACATAATATTCCAGATAGCTGCAGGAGGACATCCTTGCTCATTCCATATTTTAAGCAGATAGGTTATTATTAGGCAAGGGAATCAAAGGTTACTGAGGATAGAAATGAATGTGTAATATCAAACATAAACAAACCAGAGTTGATTAAACTGAAGATAGGCAAAAATGGATACTGCAAATGCTGGAGATTAGAGTCAAGATTAGAGTAGTGCTGGAAAAGCACAGCAGGTCGGGCAGTATCCGAAGAGCAGGAAAATTGACATTTCGGGCAAAAGCCCTTCATCAGGAATAAGGGCTTTTGCCTGAAACATCGATTTTCTGGCTCCTTGGTTGCTGCCTTACCTGCTGTGCTTTTCCAGCACTACTTTAAACTGAAGATAGATCAGGCTCAAATGGATCGAATGGCCAACTTTTGCTCCTATATTCATATGTCTCTAAATTTTAGAAAATAACCCTTTTCTTGAGTAACTGGGGTTAATGCAGAGATTTTCATAACTGCTGTGTTCCCCTAATAAATGGTTTTCACTGTTGGTTTATGAAGGATTACTTCAACATTTTTGAGTGAATCAGTGTAGTTAACTTGACAGATAGCAGTTATTGGAGCCAATCAGAAAAGTTTGATGGATAATTTTTTTGCTCCTTTCAAATAGCTCTTTCTCAGATTAAATGTATAGGCTGTCACATTTAATGTGTAACTGTTATTCATAAGACTTTTAATTATATATACTAATGGATAAGGAGCAGTAATTGCCAGAGAGGAGAAGAGTCAGAACAGCTCTAAGCAGAAGAGAAAGCAGCAAAGTGGGGGGAGGGAAGGGGCTGTTGAGCAGTGGTACACAGGTTTTCTCCTTCCAAGGTATGACCCTTCCTGTCACCTCCCTTCTACCTACGATTCAAGCAAGAGAAGAAATTTGACCCTCTGGGGAGGAGGAGGGGGTAGGGGTGGGGAGTGTTTTGGCTTTTCTTTTACTCATTTATAGCAACGTGGATGTTTGATGGTTTGCATTGCCTTTGATGAGCTTTACATGTAAATTGGAAACATGGCTGACTTACTGGCAACGGTGAATTGATGGAAGAAAAAATTACAACAGTTCATTTGAGCGGGGGTGGGGGGGGGGGAGAGAAAACATTATACATTCAGTTCTGTGTAAAAGAACTTCGGGACATAAAAGAAAGCGTGGGTGTTGCTGGCATTTATTGCCTTTGCCTAATTGCCCAGATGGTCATTAAGAGTCAATCACATTGTTGTGGATCTGGAGTCAGACGCAGGCTAGACCAGGTAAGGCCAACATACTTCTGTGGCGGAGGTGGGTACTGCCGATGCTGGAGATTAGAGTCAAGATTAGAGTGGTGCTGGAAAAGCACAGCAGGTCAGGCAGCATCCGTTGAGCAGGAAAACCGCCGTTTTGGGCAAAAGTCCGATGAAGGGCTTTTGCCCGATACGTCGATTTTCCTGCTCCTCGGATGCTGCCTGACCTGCTGTGCTTTTCCAGCACCACTCTAATCTTGACAACATACTTCTGTCCCTAAAGAACCTGACTGATCCAGATGGATTTTACAACAATCAACAGTGATTACATTGGTCACCATTAGACTAGCTTGTTTTGTAGAAATCAAATTTCACCACCTGCCATGATGAGATTTGAACCCCTGCCCCAAGAACTTTAAACTGCGCTGTGGATTACTAGTCCAGTGACAGTACCGATGTACCACCACTTCCCATAACATTCATTTTAAAATTGGCTCGAGGGATGACTTTTAATAGATCACAATGAGGTAGCTGCACTGTTACATAGAAAACTCTGAGCCAGAATCAAGTTGTTTATGAATAATTTAGCACTGGGTTCCCAATGAGCATGATGTGCATTAAAAGGAGAGAGATGGCCCCTAATTATCTGCACTGTAGCCCTGAATCAAACAGTATTATGCACTAACCACAGTCAGCTGTACCAGGCCAATCAGTGATTGTGTCACATTATGTTAAAGAGGGAATGCCATCTCTCAGGCTTCAGTCATTATCCCACAGATGGTAGCTTCCTGCCGCTGGCTCCTCAGCCAAGTACACTCACCAAATATCTGAACCCTTGATTTCACCCATACTGAGCAGAAATGCTATTGCAGGAACACATCATCAGTAAGGTAAACCTAACCTGTCCCATGATGCTATAAACCCAGATCATGTTTCTTTTTAATGAGTGCACAGTTCAATGCTTGGTGAATTTTGCTTCACAATGATAGGAACAGCTGACATCAAATGAACAGAAACATTATAATATGACATGGCCCCTGAGAGCAGTTTTGCTGGTCTCATTTCCAAACCACCTGCACCCCATTTCTTAATGGCCCCAAACCCAGAAACCCAAATCCAGACATCACCCAGCTTTCTCCCCTGTGATTCTCTATCTGGGGGTCTTGAAGGTGGAGTTCCCACAGCAGTCTCTACCATGGCTTGCTGAGTTTTGGAGCTGCCACCCTCTCATTAGCTGCCTGATTGACTTCTGATCCAATGGGCTTTCTGAACAAGATAGGCAGCAAAACCTCTCTGCTTTTGGACTTAATCCAAAAATGACAAAATTCCATCCTTAATATGGGGAGGGGAGAAGAAGTAGGAGCTGCACTGGGTAAACACGAGGAAACAGCAGGACCCAGCACCAAGTGGAAATAGGGTACTGAGAAATCATGTCACAAAACTTTCAGAAAGGATGAAATGAAGCTGGGAGCGCCTGATATAGAGATTGGAAATTGGCTGCAAATGCAAGCAGAAAAATAGATCTGCCTGAACACAAAAATACTGGACTCTGTCTCTCTTTAGCGTTATTCTTTGGTTAACATTGCGTGATGGCACAGGGATCAGTTGGCAAGTTTTGAGAAGATTCGTAGCTCAGGTTGAGGTTCTGGATGTAGTTTTGTTCATTAGGCTAGAAGGTTTGTTTTCAGACATTTCATCACCGTACTAAGTAACATCATCAGTGAGCCTTCCGTGAAGCTTCATCCAGAGGCTCACTGAAGATGTTACCTAGTACGGTGATGAAATGTCTGAAAACGAACCTTCCAGCTCAGTAAGCAAACCTACATCCACAGGGATTAGTGTTCTGAACTCAACTATTTACAATCTATATAAACAAAGGGAGTGAATATATGGTTGCTAACTTTGCCGATTGATACAAAAATAGGGAGGAAAGTAAGTTGTCAGCAGGATAGGCGGAGTCTGTGAAGAGGTACGGTGAGGCAGAGAGGTTGAGACAGTGGACAAAAATCTGTCAAATGGTATAAAATGTCAACTTATCCACTTACACAGAAAGAATAGCAAAATATATTTGAATAGAAAGAGATTTCTATTGAGTTGCTGGGGGATCGAGGTACACTGGTTATTGAACCATAGTTGGCATGCAGGTACAATAAGTGCTTAGGAAGGTAAATGGAATGTTGGTATTTATTGCAAAGAAATTTGTATATAAAAGTATGGATGATTTGCTACTGTTGCGAAGAATGTTGGTGAGGCTAAATCTACAATGTGCAGTTTGGTCTCCTTATTTAAGGAAGGACACAAATGCATTAGAAGCAGTTCAGAGAAAATTCATTCAACTGATAACTGGAATGGGGGTGAGTTATCTAATGAGAAATGGTTGCACAGGCTGGGTGGTAAATAATTCTGTATATTCACTGCACTCATAGAAGAAATTCCTCCTCATCTCTGTCTTAAATGGGCGACCCCTTACTCTGAGATTATGTCCTCTGACCCTAGATTCTCCCACAATGGGAAACAACTTCTCAATATCTACCCTGTCAAGATCCCTCAGAATCTTATATATTTCAAAAAGGTTGCCTCTTATTCTTCCAAATGCCAATGAATACAAGCTCAACTTACTCAACCCATCCTTATAAGAAAATCCCTGCATGCCCAGGATCAAACTAAGTGAATCGTCTCTGCACTTCCTCCAATGCCAGTGTATCTTTCTTTAGATTTTGGGTACCAAAACTGTAAATTGCATTATAAGGTGTAGTCTAATTAGTGCACTCAATTGTGTTAGCAAGGTTCCATTACCTTTAGACTCTATTTCCTTTGAAATAAAGGCCAACATTCCATTTGTCTTTGCTATTACCTCTGAATTTATATGTTAACTATTTGTGGTCTATGGATGAGGATCCCCAGACTCCTCTGTTCTGCAGCATTCTGCCATCTTTTTCCATTTAAATAATATTCAACTCCTCTATTTTTCTTGCCAAAGTGCATAACACCACATTTTCCTACTTTATATTCCACTGTCATGTTTTTGCCCAACAATTAACCTGTCTCTATACCTCTACAGGAGAAAGTGATGATTGCAGATGTTGGAGATCAGAGTTGAGAGTGTGGTGCTGGAAATGCACAGCAGGTCAGGCAGCATCCGAGAAGCAGGATAATTGCCCGGGCATAAGATTCCTGATAGAGTCATAGAGATATACAGCATGGAAACAGACCCTTCGGTCCAACCTGTCCATGCCGACCAGATATCCCAACCCAATCTAGTCCCACCTGCTAACATCCGGCCCATATCCCTCCAAACCCTTCCTATTCATATACCCATCCAAATGCCTCTTAAATGTTGCAATTGTACCAGCCTCCATTACTTCCTATGGCAGCTCATTCCATACACGTTCCACTCTGTGTTGCCCTGCAGGTCTCTTTTATATCTTTTCCTCTCTCACTCTAAACCTATGCCCTCCAGTTCTGGACTCCCCGACCCCAGGGAAAAGACTTTGCCTATCTACCCTATCCATGCTCCTCATAATTTTGTAAACCTCTATAAGGTCACCGCTCAGCCTCCAGCGCTCCAGGGAAAACAGCCCCAGCCTGTTCAGCCTCTCCCTATAGCTCAAACCCTCCAACCCTGGCAACATCCTTGTAAATCTTTTCTGAACGCTTTCAAGTTTCACAACATCTTTCCGAAAGAATGACCAGAATTGCACACAATATTCCAACAGTGGCCTAACCAATTCCTGAACAGCCGCAACATGACCTCCCAACTCCTGTACTCAATGCTCTGACCAATAAAGGAAAGCATACCAAACACCTTCTTCACTATCCTATCTACCTGCGACTCCACTTTCAAGGAGCTATGAACCTGCACTCCAAGATCTCTTTATTCAGCAATACCCCTAGGACCTTACTATTAAGTGTATAAGTCCTGCTAAGATTTGCTTTTCCAAAATGCAGCACCTCGCATTTATCTGAATTAAACTCCATCTGCCACTTCTCAGCCCATTGGCCCATCTGGTCCAGATCCTGTTGTAATCTGAGGTAACCCTCTTCGCTGTCCACTACACCTCCAATTTTGGTGTCATCTGCAAAATTACTAACTGTACCTCTTATGCTCGCATCCAAATCATTTATATAAATGACAAAAAGTAGAGGACCCAGCACCGAGCGTTGTGGCACTCCACTGGTCACAGGCCTCCAGTCTGAAAAACGACTCTCCGTCTTTTACCTTTGAGCCAGTTCTGTATCCAAATGGCTAGTTCTCCCTGTATTCCGTGTGATCTAACCTTGCTAATCAGTCTCCCATAGGAAACATTGTCGAACGCCTTACTGAAGTCCATATAGATCACATCTACCACTCTGTCCTCATCAATCTTCTTTGTTACTTCCTCAAAAAACTCAATCAAGTTTGTGAGACATGATTTCCCACACACAAAGCCATGTTGACTATCTCTAAGCAGTCCTTGCCTTTCCAAATACATGTACATCCTGTCCCTCAGGATTCCCTCCAACAACTTGCCCACCACCGACATCAGGCTCACTGGTCTATAGTTCCCTGGCTTGTCCTTACCACCCTTCTTAAACAGTGGCACCACGTTAACCAACCTCCAGTCTTCCGGCACCTCACCTGTGACTATCGATGATACAAATATCTCAGCAAGAGGCCCAGCAATCACTTCTCTAGCTTCCCACAGAGTTCTAGGGTCCACCTGATGAGGTCCTGGAGATTTATCCGTTTTATGCGTTTCAAGACGTCCGGCACTTCCTCCTCTGTAATATGGACATTTTGCAAGATGTCACCATCTATTTCCCTACAGTGTATATCTTCCATATCCTTTTCCACAGTAAATACTGATGCAAAATACTCATTTAGTATCTTCCCCATTTTCTGCGGCTCCACACATAGGCCGCCTTGTTGATCTTTGAGGGGCCCTATTCTCTCCCGAGTTACCCTTTTATCCTTAATGTATTTGTAAAAGCCCTTTGGATTCTCCTTAATTCTATTTGCCAAAGCTATCTCATGTCCCCTTTTTGCCCTCCTGATTTCCCTCTTAAGTATACTCCTACTGCCTTTATACTCTTCTAAGGATTCACTCGATCTATCCTGCCTATCCCTGACATATGCTTTTTCTTAACCAAACCCTCAATTTCTTTAGTCATCCAGTATTCCCTTTACCTACCAGCCTTTCCTTTCACCCTAACAGGAATATACTTTCTCTGGATTCTCATTATATTATTTCTGAAAGCTCCCCATTTTCCAGCTGTCCCTTTACCTGCGAACATCTGCCCCCAATCAGCTTTGGAATGTTCTTGCCTAATACCGTCAAAATTGGCCTTTCTCCAATTTAGAACTTCAACTTTTAGATCTGGTCTATCCTTTTCCATCATTATTTTAAATCTCATAGAATTATGGTTGCTGGTCCCAAAGTGCTCCCCCACTGACACCTCAGTCACCTGCCCTGCCTTATTTCCCAAGAGTAAGTCAAGTTTTGCACCTTCTCTGGTAGGTACATCCACATACTAAATCAGAAAATTGTCTTGTACACACTTAACAAATTCCTCTCCATCTAAACCCTTAACACTATGGCAGTCCCAAATCTATATTTGAAAAGTTAAAATCCCCTACCATAACTACCCTATTTTTCTTACAGAAAGCTGAGATCTCCTTACAAGTTTGTTTCTCAATTTCCCTCTGACTATTAGAGGGTCTATAATACAATCCCAATAAGGTGATCATCCCTTTCTTATTTCTCAATTCCACCCAAATCACTTCCCTGGATGTATTTCCGGGAATATCCTCCCTCAGCACAGTTGTAATGCTATCCCTTTTCAAAAATGTCACTCCCCCTCCTCTCTTGCCTCCCTTTCTATCTTTCCTGTTGCATTTGTATCCTGGAACATTAAGCTGCCAGTCCTGCCCATCCCTGAGCCATTTTTCTGTAATTGCTATGATATCCCAGTCCCATGTTCCTAACCATGCCCTGAGTTCATCTGCCTTTCCTCTTAGGCCACTTGCATTGAAATAAATGCAGTTTAATTTATTAGTCCTACCTTGTCCCTGCTTGCCCTGACTGTTTGACTTGCTTCTGTTCTCAACTGTACCAGTCTCAGATTGATCTCTTTCCTCACTATCTCCCTGGATCCTACCCACCCACCTTACTAGTTTAAATCCTCTCGAGCAGCTCTAGCAAATTTCCCTGCCAGTATATTAATCCCCTTCCAATTTAGCTGCAATCCGTCCTTTTTGTACAGGTCACTTCTACCCCAAAAGAGATTCCAATGATCCAAAAATGTGAATCCTTCTCCCATACACCAGCTTCGCAACCATGCATTCATCTGCTCTATTCTCCTATTCCTGCCCTCACTAGCTCGTAGCACCGGGAGTAATCCAAATATTATTACTCTCGAGGACCTGCTTTATAAGTTTCTGCCTAACTCTCTGTAATGTCCCTTCAGAATCTCAACCGTTTCCCTTCCTATGTCATTGGTTCCAATGTGGACAATAACCTCTTGCTGGCCCCTCTCCCCTTTGAGAACATTCTGCACCCCCTCTAAGACATCCTTGATCCTGGCACCAGAGAAGTAATACACCATTCTGCTTTTTTGCTGCTGGCCACAGAAACGTCTATCTGTACCTCGAACTAGAGAATCCCCGAACACAATTGATCTCTTGGAACCCGACATACTCCTCGTTGCATTAGAGCCAGTCTCCATACCAGAAACTTGGCTGTTTGTGCTATGTTCCCCTGAGAATCCATCACCCCCTACATTTTCCAAAACAGCACACCTGTTTGAAATGGGTATATCCACAAAAGACCCCTGCAGTAGCTGCCTACCTCTCTTAACTTTCCTGGAGTTAACCCATCTATGTGACTGTATCGGAGACTTACCCCTTTCCTATAAGTGCAATCCATCACATACTGTTGCTGTTGCAAATTCCTCATTGCTTCTAACGGTTTCTCCAAATGATCCATTGGATCTGATAAGATTCGCATCCAACAGCATTTATGGCAGATATAATCTGCAGTAACCCTTAAACTCTCTTTAAACACCCACATCTGACAAGAAGTACATATCACTCATTTTTGCTCCTTCGCAATCTACAGAACCAGAAAATAACACCGTCTTATTCCTCTCCAAACACTGCCCCAGGTTAAATTAATAGTTATGGCTAAGGGCTTATGCCCGAAACATCGATTCTGCTGCTCCTAATATGCTGCCTGACCTGCTGTGCTTTTCCAGCACCACACTCTGACTATATACTTCTATAGACTGTCATTCTCACCGCTTGCGTTCCTACCTATTTTTGTGTCATCATCAAACTGGACCTTACTCATCCAAGTCATTAATATATATTGTGACTAAGTATGGATGCCAGCACTGATTCCTGCTGCACTCCACTGGTTGTAAGTTACCACCCTGAAAATGACCCCATACTCCAACTCTCTGCTTTTACTTATTAGCCAATTTTCTATCCATACCATGGCTCTTTCCTTATTATATATCTTATATATGGTACCTGATCAAATGCATTTCAGAAATCCAAACATAATACATCTACTGGTTACCCTTCATCTCTCCTGCATCTTACCTTCTCAAAGACTGTGATATATTTGTCACCTTCTCCTTTATAAGCCATGTTAATTCTACTTAATTGGACTAAGTAATTCAAAATGGTCTTCTGTTACATCCTTTATAATAGACTCAATAATTTTCCTAATGACAGATGTTAAGCTAACTGGTGTACAATTTCCTGTTTTTAGTCTCCCTTCCTTTTTGAAGTTTTACATTGGCAGATTTCCAATCCTTTGAGACATTTTCTCATCTAAGGATTCTTGGAAGATTATTATCAGTACATCCAATATTTTTGTAGTTACTGCCTTTAAAATCCTCGGATGCAACCCATCGGTTCCAGGATACTTATCGGCCTTTAGTGCCATTAAATTCCCCAGTATCTTTTCTCGAAAAATAGCTGTGGTTATTTCCTTTCCCCTGTTTCCCCTTGGTTACTTAGCATTTTGGGGAAGGTATTGATATTTTCGGTTGTGAGGACTGATACAAAGTATTCTTGAACTCCTTTGCCACATTGTGATTCCTCATCATTGTTTCCCCATCCTCATTCTCGAAAACACTTACGCTCACTTTGATTCCTGTCTTTATTTTTGTGTAATAAAGAAGCTCTTACTGTCCAGCTGGTTTACCTTATTGGTTTATCACTAATCTTTGCCACATTGTACATAGTTTTCTTTCAATTTGATACTTGTCTTAATTTCTATGATTGGTTTATACTCTCCCTAACATCCTTCTTCCTCAAAGATGTAGCTTTATTGCGGCTCATGAATTATTTTGTTAAATGTCTCTGTCGGTGGGATGGGGAATAAAATAGAGGCAAATGTTCAGACCATAGGTGAAGTTCAAAAAGGTGCAGTTCAAGGAAACGAGGCCTGGTGCAATAATCAAGGTGTGCATCAACTCCTCTTGGAGCATAGTGTCTGTGCAACTGAAGCAATTGATAAGACTGCTCTGAGATTCACTACTCACAGGAGTTACTCAATGCTTATTCATGAGCTTAAAGTCATTGTTGGAGATATGTTCTTGGTTACTTACTCGCAAACTGCAGGAAATGACAAGCCTATGAAGGCACTGGACAAATATTCTGTGTACATCTCATTTGCTACCCCTTCTAGGTAGTATTTTTGCCAGGTGTCCTCCTCAATCTAGAATGAAAAGAGAAACAGCACGTTGATACACCTCATGAAAGGAAAACCAAACTTTGGCCTGTAAAGAGATGGTTGAGTAAAATCCAATGCTGTATTTTTAATGGCGAAACCCGGGTCTAAGGTTTGATTGAATCAACAATATCAACTGTGGTAAAGTAATAGAATACCAGAGAAATTAAATTAGCAAAGTTACATTGGTCTAACTGGAAGCATTTATTCTGCCTTCATAGCAAGCACTACCCACTGATCAGTATATCAAAGTATCATTGTTCAAAGTTCAAAGTATCATTGATGTAATAGCACACTGGGAAAATACACATTGCCTTTTTATCCCCCTCAGCTTAAGACACAAGCACACTGTTTTCTAAAATTGTGAGGGGCATGGATAGGGTGAATAGCCAAGGTTTTTTTCCCTAGAGAGGGGCATCCAAAACTAGAGGGCATAGGTTAGGTGAGGGGGGGGGAGAGTCAAAAGGGTTGTGAGGGATAACTTTTTCATGCAGAGGATGGTGCATGTATGGAATAAACTGCCAGAAGTGGTGGTGGAGGTGGGTACAATTACAACATTTAAAAGGCCCCTGGATAGGTACATGAATAGGAAGGTTTAGAGGGCTATGGGCTGACTGATAGCAAATAGAACTAGATCAGTTTAGGATATCTGGCCGGCACGAATGTGTTGGACTGAAAGGTCTGTTCCATGCTGTATGACTCTATGAAAGGCAATGCACTTTCACTTTATCCTATCAAGATTCAATTCCAGCCTTGGGTGACTGTCTGTGTGGAGTTTGCACATTCTCCCTGTGTCTACGTTGGTTTCCTCCGGGTGCTCCGGTTTCCTCCCACAGTTCAAAGATGTGCAGATCAGGTGAATTGGCCATGCTAAATTGCCCATAGTATTAGATGCATTAGTCAGACGGAAATTGGACTGGATGGGTTACTCTTCAGAGGGTCGGTGTGGACTTGTTGGGCCGAAGAGCCTGTAGGGAATCTAATCTAACCTTAATCTAAAGACAAATCCATCTTGATGTTAACGCGGAGAGAAAAATAAAATTCAATTCTCTATCTCAAGCATTTTTACTTTGACAAGCATAAAATGCTACACAAAACACCAAGAAGAATAAACATCAGAATAAATACACTGAGTAGGCTGAAGGGGTTCTACCGTCTGTATGTCCGGTTGCTATTCATCAACACCTTTTACAATTCCAATTCAAATAGTAATATGAATGTTGATATGGTTCTGTTGTAAGATTTCTTCCTGAATCACACTATTTTCTCTTTCATGACACGATGTACTCTGGGTCACACTATCAGATAATGAAGGCTCAACCGAAGATCTAGTTAAATGTTGGGATTGACAACAAAACTACTGCTCATACGTTTTTGACTGAGACATAGCCACAGCTGAGCTCGGTACTCAACAATGCTTCTTTGTCCAAAATGGCGATATTCAACCTAACCTTCATAAACATGCACTTCTACATTAGAAACATTCTCATTTTTCACCGTGCTACCGAGGTCTCTCTCAGCTACATCTGGCTAACGAGTAATTTTAAATTGCAAGCTTGTGATTAGGTCATTGAAAATGCATTGTTTCTCATTATTTTATGACAGTAAAAATGGATGAGGGAGAGAAATTACATATTTTATTTTTGAAAGAGATTCAATATTAGAAAATGAAACCTGAACGACTGTAACCTTGGCTGCCCTCCAAGCCTGCTCAACAGAGACATTTCTGTAAGAAACTGCGGGCACAAATTTGTGGCACAGAGTGTTAGTATGGCAGATCTCTCTGTTACTAAATCTCTTGAAGCTCTTATTTTCAAATGTAGTTATCTTTGGATAGGCCAGGAAGCAGCTGGGAAAGGAGATGGCATAAAATCTAAGGAGTTAAACAATTCCCACACACTGTATCATTTTACTCAGAAAACAAAGGGAGAAAACTAAACATCGCTAAATTTTGACAGCTATTTTGTAAGTTGCCACATCTTTAGGTGTTTTTATGACAAAAAATATCATTCCATCAGTAGATGGAAAGATGACCTGCTTCCAGCTTTCTGCCAACACCCAACCTGGCTTGAATATTAGGAAGTGTGTGGCATAGTTTTTACTCCCAAGAAAAGTGTCTCTGTTCTATCTGACACCTCTCCATTCCACAAGACTAAAATCAGACTTTATTACATGATACACATGGGGAAGGTGTCTGAAGTAGCATGTGAGTGAGCCAACGCAGTGTATTGCCAACCAAACCCATTTATCTCAAAAAGAATTACTGAGAAAGAAAAATAAGCATATGTCTTCTACTCCTGGTTAATTATAATCATCTGGAATGTTCCGGAATATTTTACAGCACTAAATAGAAATGGAATGCCAGCAAACTCAAATTAGTGCTGGCTTCTGTACAACATTGAAGGTGGGATGTGAGAAGGGGGTGTAGATTTTGGGCACAATTAATCCCACTTGTCAAGTGGATGAACAAAGAGAAAATTGCTGCTCCATTGATCTCCTGGTGAACTATTGGAAAATTATCTCTGATAAACCAAAACAATACTGGGACTTAGA
This sequence comes from Chiloscyllium plagiosum, assembly GCF_037043375.1. NCBI lineage: Eukaryota > Metazoa > Chordata > Chondrichthyes > Orectolobiformes > Hemiscylliidae > Chiloscyllium > Chiloscyllium plagiosum. The sequence goes on along the minus strand of NW_028270181.1, from coordinate 15,725,608 downwards.
CAATGAGTTGGTGATGAATTATTCTGGGATCAGAATGTTGGTATGATTAGATGCTTGGGGTAAAATATTCACTTTTTTAAAAAAAAGTCCCTTTATGTCAACTTGATTGCCCTCTGGTGCTTTTAAATGATGTTATTAGAAATTATGTCAACCCATACCATGTCCTATTTCATAAACTAGTTTAAACCCATTGCACATAATTGTACAGTAAAGATATTATGAATCCAACACCCAGTTTGCTCTGCACTGACCAGTGCAACCAGACAATCTGACAAAACATTTAACTACCAGGTGTATTTAAACTCACTACTTTTATCTGCAATCATCCATTTTCCATGACGCCAAACAATCCCTTGCAACTCTTCTTACTTTCTCTCCTAATTTTTATTACCAATGATGCTCTTACAAACTTGGTCTTTTACAATTCCAAAGATGCCATTTTGCATGCTGTCCCTTCCCTTCTGCATTTTTATTGGGTTCAAACTATGACTCATTACTTGGTTTCTGACTTCATTTATTTATTGATAGAACGTCATGATGGTGTGTGCCTTATCTTCCTCAGTCTTCCTCCTTTCTATAACTTAACAATTTTCAAACCTTAGCTCATTTGCAAATGATCATCAAAGGTTCTCGTTTTTTTTCTCCTCTCATTTGTTCTTTGCAGTTTTGGATGGTGTTCTGTATTATGGCTCTTTCCCTTGGTCTCTTATTTTGAAATAAAATTAGAAACTGATCGATCAGTTTCTTTGTCCATGCCTTTAACTAAAAAAAAAACACATTTCTACAGCATCTTTCCTGCTCTCAGACTCTCTCAGCCAGTCAAATACTTTTCAATTGGAGTCACAATTGTTCTGGGGGGAGATAAAAGGCAAACAATTTGGGTACAATAAGGTGATGGGAAAGCAAATGCGAAAACTAATCTGTTATGCTGCTGTAGGTTCCATCTCTAATATTGGGTAGGACAGTGGAACTACTACACTTCAATGAAAAGCATCAGTCAACTCATAAAACCCCACCTGTAAAAGGTGGATTACAAATTACATGTTTTCAGAACAAGTCAGTTCCTTTTCAAAAAAAAATCTTCAGTGTAGTGGTAATGTCACAGGATTAGTATCCAGAGCCCAGGCTAATATTCTGGGGACATGGTACAAATCCCACCATGAGAAATAGTGAAATTTATTATTCAATAAAAAGCAATAAAAATGCAATTAAAAGTTAGTCCGATGCTGACCATGTAAATGTTGATTTTCATTTTTATAAACCCCATCTGGTTCATCAATGTCCATGCAGGAAGGAAATCTGCTGTCTCTACCCTGTCTGGCCTGCATTTGACTCCAGACCCACTACAATATGCTTGACTTTTGACTAGCCTGTGAAACAGTCCAGCCAGCCATTCAGTTACATCCAATCACTAGAAGTCTAAACAAAGGAGTGACACTGGACACAATACCCGGCATTAATCTAAGCATCAGAATCAACAATGGCAAACACAGACCTGTTGACCTTGTAAGAACTTCCTTAACAAACATCTGGGGCTTGTGACAAAACTGGAAATTCAGTCTCTCAGACTAATCAAGCAACAGCCTGAGTCATGTTCATGGAATCATACATTACACACTTACCATAACAGTATCAATGGGAGTGACTACCGTCCCATCTTCACAGTGAAGATCCCCTACATCTTGTTGTGTGGCACTACTACTGTGTTGAATGGGATGGACTTCAGGCAGATTTAGCCATTCAATATGGGGCATCCATGAGGCACTGAGGCCATCAGCAGAGCAGAATTTATTAAACCATAATCTTTAATCTTATGGTCTGGCATATTCCCCACTCTACCATTACAATTAAGCTAGGAGATCAACCCTGGTTCAAGGAAGAGTGCAGGAGAGCACGTCAGGATCAGCAAAACACCTACCTAAAGGTGACATGCCAACCTGACGAAGCTACAAAACGGGACTACTTGTGCACTAAACAGGATTAGCAGCAAGTGATAGATGGGGTTTAGCAACATGACAATCAAAGAATCAGATCCAAGCTCTGCAGTCCTGTACATCCAGATGTGAATGGTGATTAATAACATTAATATCTTCATTTTCAATGATTGGGAAGCCCTCAGTATCAGTGCAAAACAGAAGGCTAAAGTATTTACATCAATCTTTAGGCAGAAGAGCCAAGTGGATGATCCATCTCAGCCTCCTTCTGAGATCCCCAGCATCAAAGATCACAATTTAACCAGTTTGATTTACTCCACATTATATCAAAAAATGTATGGAGGTACTGGGCATTGCAAAGATTAACGGCCCTATCAACGTTCTGGCAAGAGTAATAAAGACTTACGCTCAAAAACTAGCAGTACCACAGCCAAGCTGTTGCAGTACAGCTAGAAAACAATGCTGAAAATCCCTGAAAACTTAAAAATACTGGGGATCACAGCAGGTCAGGCAGCATCCATGAAGAGAGAGCAGGCTAATGTCTCGAGACTTCATCAGAGCTGTCAGCTGACATTCAATGACATTATCATTGCTGATTCCCCTGGGGAGTATCACTGATCAGAATCTGAATGGAGCAGTCCATAAAGCACTGTAGATCCAAGATCAGTACACAGCGAGTCATTGAGTGGTGAGTAACCAATCCCATCTCCTCAGTGCCTCTTCACCATCTATAGGCAACAACCAGAAATGAAATACAATACTATCCCCACTTTTATGGTCCAATGCGACTCTGAAAACACTCAAGAAACTTGGCACCATCTAAGACAAAGCATCTTTGATTGCTAACCTATCCACTACTTTCAACATTTACTCCCTTCACTATGACTCTCAGTGGCTGCAGTGTGTGCGATCTCCAAGATGCACTGAAGTAGTTCACCAAGGTTCCTTAGAAAGCCCCTTACAAATCCATGATAACACCGTCTAGAAGGAGAAGGCAGTAAATGGATGCAAGTTCCCCTTCAAGCCACATACTGTCCTGATTTGGAATCACATTGTTGTATCATCAGTGTCGCTGTGTGAAATTCCGGGAGCTTCCTTTCTAACAGAATTGGAGTTGCACCTACACCCCACAGGCCGCAGTAAACCACTACCAGGTCGAGAGCAATTACAGACAAAAATCACATGCTGGCCCAGCCAGTGATAACCACATTCTGAGAATGAATTGAGAAATAACTAGAAGGTAGCAGTTAGAGCAATTAACTATTTTCAGGATGAGAAAACAATTAAAAGAATCATCTCAAATAATTGGCAAGTATAATGCTTATGAAATAATTATTGCTGATTTATTTGAAAACCTCTCCAAGTGAATGATGACATGAGTTACTTGCCTCACTTCTGATCAATTGGTGATAGATACTTGTTGATATGGCAGATACAGTCATTGAGTTAAAGGCTCATACAGTACGGAAATAGACCCATTGGCCCAACTCGTCCGCAATGACCAGACATTCCAGTCTGACCCAGTCCTATTTGCCAGCACTTGGCCCATAACCCTCTATACCCTTCCTATGCATGGACCCATCCAGATACCTTTTAAATGTACTTGTACCAGTCTCCATCACTTCCTCATTCCATACATGCACCATGCTCCGTGTGAAAAAGTTACCCCTCAGGTCCTTTTTAAATCTTTCCCCTCTCACCTTAAATCTGTACCCTCTAGTTCTAGTTGCCCCCACCCTAGGAAAAAAAACCCTGTCTATTTACCCTATCCATGCTGCTTTTGATTTTATAAATCTCTATAGGGTCACCCCTCAGCTTCTGACACTCCGGGAAGAAAACCCCAGCCTATTCAGCATTTCCCGACAACATCTTTGTAAATCTTTTCTGCACCCTCTCAAGTTTAACAACATCCTTCCTATAGAAGGTCGATCAGAATTGTACACAGTATTCTAAAAGCGGCCTCACCTACATCCTGTACTGCTGAAACATGACATCCCAACTCCTATACTCAATGTCCCGATCAATGAAGGGAAGTATGCCCAATACCTTCTTCACCGCCCTGTCTACCTGTGCCTCCACTTTCAAGGAACAATGCACCTGCACCCCTAGCTCTTTCTGTTTGGCAACACTGCACAGGACCTACCATTAACTGAATACTGTTCTGGTTTGCCTCACCAAAATTCAATACCTCACATTTATCTAAATTAAACTCCATCTGCCACTCTTTGGCCCAGTTGCCCCTCTGATCAAGGTCCCACTATAACACTCCTATTTGCGACATCTGTAAACCATGGCTCCTATATTCACATCAAAACAGTGGACCCAGCACCAATCCTTGTGGTTACAGGCCTAGCACAGAACTCTTCCCAGTACCAAAATCAATTGTATATGAGCTATTGGCTATGATTATTTTGATAAGCTTAGTTAACCACGTTGGAAAAAGTTAACTTTGGAGTGTTGCATTATACTTTCAACTTTAAAAATACAACTGTGTTGCCTCCAATCCAGATGTTTAAAATCAGAAATGCATTAAATAAAACAAATACTTTTACAATGTGCTAGGCATCAATTTTAAGTGAGTTAAAATTAAGGTAGCTTGACAATTCAGTTATGTACTACCTGGGTACAGTGTGGGGTCAGACTAGTTATTCACTTGGCTACTTGTGCACTGGTCTATTCCCAGCTAATCATTGATCTCGCCCATCCCAAACTCCAGCAAGATGTGAAATCCTTAGTCCTGAGGTTGCTGGCATTGATTCCTTTCATCACCTGAGGAATAGATTTATAGTGGCCGCTGGTGTTAACTTCTGGTAAGACGGCGATGGAATAAGGTTTCTGAGCCTGGGGCTCATCTGTTTTGTTTGCTTTTCATGTCATTCCTTTTCTTTTTTTCCCTCTCTCTTTTTTTCTATTTTGTTTTAGTTACCTCTTGGTGAAGACTCGGTCACAGTGACGGCATCGGTGGTGGCGTGTGGGCCTAGCAGCACGGCCTCCTGATGAGTTTGGGTTCCCTGCGGAGTCTGCATCAATGAGGTGGTCCGAGTGCTGACTCACGGCTCCTGCTGCGGATGTGGATTTGGGTTTCCGGCAGTGTCTGCTTCCAGTGCAGACTTATGGAGGCGAAGGCAGAGGTGATTTTGGGCCCAGTGTAAGACGCAGCGGCTGCATTGGGAAAGTTCACCCAAAGCGGAATCATGGTAGCGGCAGAGTGGAGTTTGGGACAGTCCAGTATCTGGCAGCATTGGTAACATCTGCATTGGCGAGGTCCAGCGAGGAGTCACAATGGTGAGGGCATTGGTGAAGGTGAGATGGCACCGAAGTGTGGCAACTTTTCGTATTAGTGGTGGCAACGGTGCAGTGAAAGGGAGGCCTGTCTGGCAACCAAGCCCATGGCAAAGCACTTAACAGGAAGGACTGTAAGGCTGAACATTTTCTTTATCTCTTCATTTTTCTGCCTTTATTTTCTATGTATTTTGTTTATTTTTCTGTCTTTCAATTTGATGCCAGAGAGTGGCGAACTATACAACACTTACTTTGTAACAAGATACACCTGACAATAAATAAGTAAATGCCTCCATATAGAGTGGATTTATGTAAGGGATTAGTTGAAGTTAGGATTCAGGTCACAACTGAAGGGGGAAGCAGCAGAAGAGAAGGGTCTTTTGGTCACATGTAGCCACTGTGGATGGTGAGGGAAGGAGTGGGCGGACATCTGTTCACCCTGCCTTTCACTAAGGGACCTGCGATCATGTAAGGATTAGATGATCCACACAGGAAAGAAGATATTTCCTCCAGGTGCCTTTGTTCAGCTCAGGGGCAGCTTGTATATTACTTGAGTTAACCAGCCCACAGGTTTCCCACAGTGTTCAAACTGCTGGCTGGGAATAGGCTAGTTGCAAATACAACTGACAGCTATCAACAATTAGACCACTATATCCTTCCTGTAACATCAAGGGACAATTTAAGCCTATTTTCCCTTTAAATCCCCAAGCAATCTGTTAGAACTCTCTCCTGAAGCAGCTTGGCAATTAGTGACATCCAACCCACCAATCTAAATCAAAGTGATCCCACTGCCCACCACTGATAAACACAGAGTAGAGAGCAGAAAAAAAGACAGCCAGGGCTATACAATACTAGCAACATCTCCAAATAAATAGCTATAAAGAGATAATCAGGCTTCTACAGCAAATCAAAAATTCCAAGTGTTTTGCTCCATGGGTGTTTAGTGATACAACCACAGCAACGAGACACAGTAATTATCACCAACACCCCTTCTGAATCTGCACTACAGCAGTTTGTTTTTCACAAACTAATGACAGTGGATCAGCACAGATGTTCCTTCCCTCCTGTGAAAGATAATTCATTAATTTTCACACGAAAATCCTACTATATATAACTTTGCCAGATCCTAGAACTACCCTCTGTTTTGGAAATCTCATTCTTGGTCTACAGCTTCTGCTTCTTGAAAATGGGTTTTCATTTATGTGTTAAAATGGATTACAAGGCATTAATTGCCCTGAACTAGGCTGATACAGATCGCAATGGAAGGTAGAGGAGACTGCCAAATTAGAAACTCGAGAAGATCTCTGCACTATAAAACGTTACATTCTGTGCTCCTCAAAGCTTTCACCCTTAAATATGACAGCTAACAGTGTGCGATACTTTGCTGTTATTAAGCTAAATGTTGACTATAATTCCCATTGGTTGGCAGTGGCTTGCTATCTGATAAAGTAGTATGGTGTCTGACATTGTGGTTGACATCGATGTACACCCAAGTTATGAGAGTTCTAGTAGGCTTTGAAGAACAATGTCTCCAGGACTGTTGGAGGTTGTGAGGGAAAGCATCAAAGCTTCTATTCCTTCCATTTGAAAGTACAACATCACATTTTCATTGCTGAGATTTCAAAACATTCAAAGCCAATGTCTATAATTATCCACAAAAATCCAACCCTGCCAGTTCAGTTAGTCTGGAATAATTTTGGGGAACCATGGCTCAGACTTGCCATTCAAATAGAGTTTCACACCTTTACATCACCCCTGCTTATCAGTTGCTAATATTGGACCTAAGTGCCACTAAACGCTCCTACTCCCATGTGAGTTAACAATGGGTTACAATAAATGCAACCATATCAGGCAATGCTTCATAAAATGCTGCCATGCATCTCTCCTAGGACCATTTCCATGTTAGCAGGCTGCAGCTTCCCGACATCAGTCCTGCAACAGACAGGGAGTTGCAAACAACGTCAAACTATATTTTAGTAACCAGTCAAAATGCAGAGATCACAGCAGTGGTGATTAGTTGTACACTGTATTTAGCAGGAAACTGTGCAAACACCACCATGCTTACCAGAAGGGGTGGTGACAGTCATAAGAAGTTGGTTTCAGTAACATGTACTTTTGATTACAGTTTCAGCTCCTGCTCCCTTTTAAAATGCATCTTTTCCAATTTTCATTGAAAAGAGTGAAACAAAAGAAAACAAGCTGAAGGCCTGAACCCTTATGGGAAATCCCTGGAAGAGTTATGAGTGCTGGAGTGTTAACTATCCCACTATTGAGAAGTGGAAGCGTATGCTTCATACTGGCACGTTTTGCCAATAAGCCATGACATGCTTTTGCGCTGTGATATCTGTGCTAAAACCTCACAGATTTTACAAAGAATGCACCACTCAACCTTTGAAAAGGATGTGAGGAATCCAAAACTCAAGACATGACATCATCAAGCTTGAGTTGCAATTGAGAGGGGAGGAAAAATTATCTTTGCATGAGCATAATGAATGAAAGAGTTGTTGGAGAGATGACAATTGCATAAACAGCACTGGCTTTCAAAATAGCTTCTTAAGGTTTTTGATTCATATATTGGGCTGTCATTCTCATTCAAATGAAATGACAGGAGTTTACTACATTAAAATGAAATAAAGATGAACTGGGAGCTCATAAATTTGAAGTCTGTGTGTCTTCATGCAATCAAGGATAAAGAGAAGAAACAGCACGTGTAGAGGAAGAACTGGTATCATGGGGATTGTGGCCATTCAGGAAGGGGTGCCAAATTAACTGTAATTTATGGTGTTGAATTCTGAGGTTGTAACTGAGGCTTTTGGTAGTATATCAATCAACTATGGAACAACATCAAAGTCAGAAGTATTAGGTGCAAAGGTAAAAGAAAAAAAAAGCATACTTCAATTAAATGTGGAATACTACAAGAGTTTCTGCTAGGAACTGAAGGAAAAACACCTTCTGGCTTCATGTATAAAAGAATTCTCCTCAGACCTGGGTAGATTTATGTTCAGATTAATGTGCTGAAGAAAATGTATTGCTTGAACAATGTCCAATACACTTAATACAGTTTTTAATAATTTGCATGTGTTTGTGGAGTTAGCTTGTACAAGTACTAGCTAAGCATTCCTTTTGACTGGTCTTCGACTTTATTTTTAAGCCTGGATTTAATGCAAAATTACTTTGAGAAATGTATGAAAATATTTCAACATGAACACGTAATTTAGTGATTTGTCAATGCGTTTCTGGCACTTTATCAACTCTGTGTTTAATATGCACCATTTATTTTCAGACTTAATTTTGAAAGATGAAATCAGCACTTGGATTTCGAAATGCTCCATAAACTCCCTTCACACCAAATTCTTGAGTGACAACACAGAACCAAGTGATTGATCATTTTCAGGTTTTCTTAACCCTCGAATGAGATTTTGATTAAAACAAATCATTTTTCATCAACGGATCACCAGGTGATTAGTTATTTCAGCAGAATGTAAGTAAACAAACAGCAGCTGTGATTAATAAAGGCGATGGATGGGATCCAACTTTTTAATTCCCAGACAGGTTCAGTGTTCCTACAGCCAATAGAGGAAGTTTTATTATTCCCCTAATCCCTAAAAGCTTTGGCCTGCACAACTGGTCCTGTTAAAAGCCAGGACCCTGGAGACTTTGTTATGCCGATTAAAAGCCAGAGAAACAACAGTAAATTATCAAATACACTTCGGAAAAAAATATGAAGTCTATTCTCAACTTGGTGACAGGTATGATGTATGTATGTTTTGAAATGATGTGAAACCTTACCTAAACTAATTACTTCATTCATGTTAACAAAGCACTCCTCAGAGTCTGATAATTAACTGATTCATGCCCAAGACATAGTGGCATGAAACATCAGAAGAAGTGGCTTTCCCATTAACCAAATAAAAAGCTAACAATTTTGTATGTACAAGACAAATAGCAAGCTTTAATTTTGAATGTGAATAACGTGATTTGAAATTTCTAAACAATTCTGGATATATTAACAGCCACATTAGAGTTGGTTATCCACCATGACCAATATCACAGAGTTTGTCCTATCATAATGTACAGCAATTCTGGGAGTTTCAGTGTCCCCTGAGGGGAGAAGACATGTTCAGTGTGGCAGAGCAGATCAGCACCCTTAACTATTCTCTCGCACATTCACAGCGAGACAAAAGCTCTAGGGTGTGGCCCATGAAGATCCTCCAAACAACAAGAGATTTCCTGACCCTGAATACGGAAGAGCTGTCTGACAGAACCTCATGACATGAAATTGTAGCTAAGTTAGAAGCTAAGAGTCCCCAAGTCATTTTACATGCATCAATACTGGAAAGAGTAGTCTCCCAGATCTGACTTTATTGTAGAGAAAATAAGTAAACAGAATGAATTCCTTTAAAACTTATCACCTTTACTTCTTAAGTATTTGCTTTACAAGTTAAGCAATGTAAATACTGTTACTCTCCACATTATGACAGATGTGACCACCACCAAAGATAAAGCCACCTGCAGGTTACATACCCTTCTAGCTAAGCTGGTGGCATCATGGGCTCCTCCAAGCAACCAAAGGTCATCAATTTATATACTTAACAGAAACAATCTCATCAGAACCTAAAGCTGTCCGCATTGAAACTGCAACATACATTCTTCCAGTGAATTAAATATTTTTACAAACAATATAGTTTTCTAATTTTTAAACTGGCACATAGACAGGATGGCTACCCCAGGAAAATGTGTTACAAAAAGAAATCATGCTACAAAAAGAAATCATGTTACACAGTTGAGCGTGCAACACATCAGTCATATCAATAATGAGAAACACAAATTTCTCAAAGCAGTTTGGTTGCAGTTGAAAGAAATCATTAATTCTACTGTTGACTGGCGATTGGACTTTCTTTCTCGATGGTAAATGGCATCAGAATCATTCAGATAAATAATAGTTTTTTTTGCAATTTTTGTAGGTCAGTAAAGCTCTTACATTAGAAGTGGCACCACAGTCACAATCATAATGAATGAGAGGTGTGTGCAGGTCCTTGCACTGACCATTAAAATGAATGCTCCTATCACTTCTGGCCTAATTGCATGACACATAAAAGAGAACTGATAATCCATCACTGTCCACCATGCCACCCCAAACAACAAAGCTCTCTCATCACCCTCCCCCTGAAAAAATGAACAAGCATGAAAATAATTTATTTCTCTAGATAACAATCTACTTTGAATTCTGTGTCATTGAATCCAACGTGACTCAATGATTCAGTTGCTTAGAACTATATTTTCACTTAATGGTGATACTTATGTGGTATTTTTGGACATTCTGAATCATTTCAAGTAATACAGCATGACTTCAAACTATCAATATGGTCTAAGAATAAATAAAGATTTGCATCTGCCTAATGCTTTTCACGACCACCAAAGTCCCAAAGCACTTTACTATCAACAGAGTGGTTTTGAAGTGTAATCACTGTTGAAGTGCTGGAAACATGGCAGCTAATTTGTGCTCAGGAAACTCCCATGTACAGCAATGTGATAACGACCAGATAATCTGTCTCTTGTGATGGTGATAGAGGAATAAATATTGGCCAGGACATCATGGATAACCGAACTATTACTCTTCAAAACAGCACCACGGGATCTTTGATATCCAACCAAGCTGACAGATCAGGCCTTGGTTAACATTTCATACAAAAAGTGTAGCTCTAACAATGTAACGTTCCTTCAATATTGAGTGGGAGCATCAGTCTTAATATTGGTGTTCAAGCTATGGAGTGTGACTCAAACTCAGAACTTTATAACCTTGTGCTTCCAACACAAAATGCATTATTTTTTAATATGACTGTATAGTGGAGAGTTAAAGTGCTAATTTTGGTTTATGCACTTATGTATCAGTCAAAAGATTCATGCTCTATCAAAGATGCATGAATTCTGTTCTTAATGACCTTGTCCCAATATGTGCAGAAAGCGAGATTTTTTGGGATACACACATTTTTACTACATATGGTTCATGGCATCACTCTTCTGGTCTAGCTGAAAGCAACGGTTAATTTTCTTGGAGATTGTCATTAAGATTGTTGAAGATGAAATATTTTTTAACTCTCCCAGAAAGAATTAACTAATGAATTGTCCTTCAGCCACAGGCCAAAACATTTCAAATACTTCATCTGCAAAATTTTAGGAAGTCCTTAAAAATACACTTTGGGCTGGTCTAATTACGAGAAATAAACTCCTGAATGTTCAACTGGCAGTTACTTAAGATTGAACTAGAATTAAGCTTTTGCTACCTTTAAGAACTCACTTTACCTGTGAGAACTATCCAGACTTCCTCTTAACTAGGTGTGCAAACTCATTTTTATTCAAAGATTCAATAAGAACAATTTAATAGAATTCCAATTATGGCTTATTTCAAAAAATAGAACACATTCTACCCAGCCAGAATCAGTAGGTGATGATCCTATTTTAAATGCAGATGAGAAGCTCAATAGTCATTATAGTCACTTATAGCTCTTAATTCTGGATATCAAACTAGATGGATTCAGCAGCAAAATGTTCATTCTTATGAATAACCAACTTAAGAAATGCCCTCCAACAGCAACCCAAGGCCAGGCTCAGCATTTTCCTGTATTACAATTTTCTCAGATTCCAAGTTGGTCACTACCATGAGACTATAATGTGTTTTGGAAGTATAGCAAATAGTGGCATACAGAAAATGAAGCAGATAGCAAGTAAGCAAAGACTTGAAGGGTTAGTGGTTTGAGTAGAATAGCTGTTTGGTTTTAGAACTCAAGTCAACTTTTCTGTTGTGCCGTGTTAGGACGTGCACTGGAGATTGAATGATTTTGGTGATATTGTTATTTGTTAAAAACAAAGGGTAAGTGCACAATGTCAAATTAGGGTCACTGGACAATCCAGACAATTTGCAAGCCATTCACTCAGCCCTCATGTTAGAAGCCTGTTGGCTAAGTGCCTCCCTCTAAGAATGGGGTATGTTTAACAAATCCTTGATCAGACAGGACTTGTCATCTTTGACATTCTTTTCTTCAGGCTAAAGGTATCACTGTTTTCAATGGACAGATCAACTGAGTTACACAGGCAGTGCTACAAAAACATTAGTTCTCTTTTTCATTAGTTTTTAAAATCATTATATGGAAAACACAAGTCAGGTTGATGAAGTACATACAAGCAATATGTGGGCTATGAATGCCCTTTTGGAGAAGACATTTGTGTTCAAATTTCATCTAATTGTAAATCCAATTTGCTTAACACATGGTACATCAAACACAATTTGAAATGTTTGGAAGATCTGCATTTTAACCCAACAGTTCCTGATGTTAAGATATGCTGGCCCTGAAAAGCAGACAACAGCATAATTAGAATGTCTTTCATGGATAAAAGTCTGACAGACAAATTCTACCAAAATTATTCGTCATTGTTTCATAAAAAGTATTTTTTTATTATAAATGTATGCTGAACTTTACTAATATATTAGAAGTCAAATTCCTTTTCATTTCTTGCCAAATGTTAAATAAAAATAAAAGGTTCCATATGAATGCTGTAGAAGCTGGAGGAATAAATCAAATGATTCTGGTTTCAGTGTTTGCTTTAAAATGAATAATACAGCAGGCAGTCAAAATGAATCATACTGTTTAAGGTCCAACATAATGGGTAAGGTCTGTTTTATTTTCCTAAAATTGCAAAACCAAGACCTTGGCCGATGGAAGCTTCAGGCACTTTAACTATTTATGGGAAAGTGATTGCCAAGGTTGGAATTTAAATCTCGGTCTGAGTTTTTCAAAGATGCTTCAAGGTCCAGCTGTTGGATCAGGTAGTGTTGGCCACTGCTGAGGCTGCACCTCCACGGTGAACATGGCAGACATTTACTGGCGGGGGGTGTGGTGGGAGAAAGGGATTGCACTAGTGATGCTCAGAGCATGGCCGTGGTCTTTTTGATCCATGGTGTACTGTTTCGGAAAGTCACAGATCCATCAGAATGTGCCAGGATTCACCGCTATGGCAACGTGCCCTTCTGACACACAAGACTGCCCACAGGGATAGTAACAGCACCTTAACTGGGCCATGAAGTGCTTTATTTGCCACACCACTGATGTTCTTCATGCTGGCAATCTGTCATAGAACAGGGAAGATGTTGGGTTTCTTGTCTATCACCTTTTGCCACTATATTGCGAGCGCACATCTCCCAACCCAACAGCAATACATAAAATGCATCTCCTTGTGTACTGGCTACACTGGCTGTGCATTTACCATCCATTCATGCCTCATAAATTGGACCGGATAGTCATAAACAGATGTAGGAAGATACATTAATCCGCTGAATTTTCTAATATACAATTATACAAAGGCATAAGCTATAAAACATGAGGAAAAGATTTCAGTTGGGTGCCCTGTAGAATAAAATCATAAATATACTTCCTTTTTACAAACAGGCTTATAATTTTGTTATCCATGCCTTAGTTCTTCAAGATCCTTCTGTTGCAAGGTGGCTCCATCACAGGAATGTTTTTTATTTAAAATTCTCAGCATGTTTTTAAATCTCATCCTTCCCCCATCATTGTAAGCTCCTCTAGCCCTACAAGGATCCAACATCTCCATGTTCCTATTAATTTGGTCTTTTGTCCATCTCTGAATGCCATCATTCCACCATTGGTAGCTCTGTCTTCAACGGTCTTATTTTCAAGTACTGGATATCTTTCATAAACTTTGCTTTCTTTCAATATGATACTTAGAACTGACCATTTTGATAAAGTTTTTTTTCAGCACTTTTCCTAAATATCTTCATATGGTTAGGTGATACATGTTGCTCATTGACAAACCTATAGCATGTCTTTGGACATTTTTTACCACATTAAAGTTGCTACATGGATACAAGTTGTTGTTATTATGCATCACACACAGAATGCAATTTCCTTCATGATTATTGTTGGATACCATTTGCTAAAGAAATGCTTTTTCAATTATTACTAACAATTACCAGAATCCAAATCAAGTTCAAATCCATTTATAGATCCAACAGTTCAAGACATCTCTATCTCACACGGAGTACAGTCGAGAGTGTGATGCTGGAAAAGGTCTTTATCAGGATGAAGAGCTTTTGCGCGAAATGTCGATTCTCCTGCTCCTCGGACGCTGTCTGACCTGCTGTGCTTTTCCAGCACCACATCCTCGACTCTAATCCCAGCATCTGCAGTCCTCACTTTCACATGGAGTACAGCTGGGTTACAACAACCAAGTAGGTTGGAGAATGTATGCTGTCTTACCCAAATCCATCACCGCGACAGCATTGTGACGGGGCATTGGGGAGGAGAAGCTTGCTCTACAATCTGAAATATCTATGGTGAGGAGGTCAGGTTCATCAATCAGCACAACTGAATAGCTCATTGTCGGTGAATGGTCAAGTTTGTACTTTAAGAAGTATCATATGAGGACGGCATGGTGGCTCAGTGGTTAGCACTGCTGCCTCATAGCACCAGGGACCCAGGTTCCATTCCAACCTCGGGCAACTGTCTGTATGGAGTTTGCACATGCTCTCTGTGTCTGCGTGGATTTCCTCTCACAATCCAAAGATGTGCAGGTTAGGTGAACTGGCCATGCTAAATTGCCCATAATGTTCAGGGATGTGTAGGTTAGGTGTATTAGTCAGGGTAAATAAGTCGTAAAGAGTTTGGCTGGGAAACTCTTTGGAGAGTCAGTGTGGACTCATTGGGCCAAAGGACCTGTTTCCGCGCTGGAGGGATTCTAAAACTCTAAATTCATTTGGACAAGGTATGGGAGGGTAATCAGCAGTAACAGCACAAAACCCAAAATGTGAGTCACTGCCTTGGTGATTGGGGGTTTAAAAATAAGTTTTAAAAAATAATTGAAACTGTAAGCAAAGCGTGAGAGGAGGGTGGGTGGTGGAAACAAGAACTTCCTGAACTAGCTCCAAGTCAGAATTGGAATGAAATGTCCTGTTTTATCTCTTATGTTTGTTTTTATTTGTTCATGGGATGTAGGCAGGGGGCCAAGATTTGTTGCCCATTCCTACATGTCCTTAAAAAGGTGGTGGTGAGCCATTATTGCCCTTGTAACATAGGTACACATTATTAAGAAGGAAGATTTTGACTTAGCAGCAGCAAAGGAATAATGATATAATTTCAAATCAGCACAGTGTGGGGCTTGGAGGAAAACTTGCAGGCAGAGGTATTCCTTTATCTCTCAAAAATATTACAAATCCGCACATATTTCTCATCGACCTTTTTCAATTGTGAGGGTGTAGTATCCCTGATTTGCCTTTGCCATTGCTTTACCTTTTGAATGCACAGTTTGTTACGTGGATGGAAAGGCTGGTGCAATTTTGTGGGGCTCCGTGACCAGGAGCCAGTGAATTGCTCACCACACAGCATGTCTCAATTCCTATTGCAATAGTATCAGACTGAGACCCTGGAACAGCTGTTGTACATTACACAAGGGTATACAACAACAATTCAGAGAATACTGGCACCTGGCAAATGAGACAGATGCTGGTGCCCTGACATCTCTGTTACTGTCCCAGAAACAAATCAATAGGGTAATTCACGTGTTTTATTAAAATCCTATATTCCAGATCCTCTATGGTCAAGGTGGCTCCAAATCTGAAGCGTCACTTTTTAAAGAATCCTTAAATTGTCTTTCTGATGCCAAGGAACATCTAGATCCATAAATAATTGAAGGTTACAGTAACAGCAAACCTGTCTCACAATTATTGTTACCTTGACACCTTTCCCACTAGTATCCACAAACTTGATACTGCATGGAATACCTCACATTTTATCTCTTTTTCACTCATCTTACTTATCTTCAAATGCTACACACTAAAGATACAAATACTGCAAGTGTAAGTCTCGATACCATACTTGATCTTCTTTCGCCATCTGATGCCACTTTTCTCGTTGGACTTCATGTTTAGAACGGAATCCTTCAACAATTTCATTGTTCACCCTCCAAACTACAAGTGCTCCAAATTGCTGCCACATTTCATTATTTGTGGTCTCTTATGCTGCAAGAACTGATATCCTTGTATTTCAGTTGAGATATGATCTGGTCTGAGTGGAAAGTTTAGTACTAATGGAGTACGCCTTGCAACTAACTGAAATTTGAAGCATAACTTGATCCATCCTTTTGCTCCAGCTGGCTGGCTCCATTAGTATTGCGAGCATCCACAACACACACAATTTACCAACATTTTAGAACTTGCATTTATATAGCCATTCATGGCCTCCAAATGGCCCAAAAGAGCTTAGTGCGAATGAAATATTTCAGAACTGAAGATTCATTTCCAATGTAGTAAATATAGCAGCCAATATTTGCACAGCAATGAGATAATGACTTGATCACCTATATTTTGATGGCAATGATTGAGATATTGGCCAGGGTACCAAAGAGAATTCTTCTGCATTTCCTTGAAAATTATCATTAAACATTTTTACATTATTTAAGAGACCAGACGTGGCTTCGATTATCATTTTAATCCAAGACTGTGCAACACTCCCTCAATACTGCACTTGAATCCTAACCTAATTTATATGCTTGGGTCAGAGCTTGAACCAACAACCTGCTGACCAAGTGGAAAGTGCTAACTTCAGAGCCAAGGCTGACATCTTGCTATTTTTCACATGACATGTAGAGATTGTTTCCAGTTTGAATTCCGGGTTGGTATAAACCTTGGAACTTCAACATTAGTGAAATGGTCACGAAGATTTAACAATAAGCATTGTAAACCTCTACCAGCCTGAAATGCTAGGCTTGTGTACTACCATCCCCATCCCCATTCACCTATTGTATTCTATGCTACTTTCTCCCCACCCCCACCCCCCTCTCATTTAACTTTCCACTCTGCAGGCACCCTGACTCTATTCCTGATGAAGGGCTTTTGCCCGAAACGTCGATTTTCCTGTTCCTCGGATGCTGCCTGACCTGCTGTGCTTTTCCAGCACCATTCTAATCTACTACCAAGAGTTTGTCAGCTTCATATCATGTTTTGAAATGCAGGCACTGTGTGAAAGCCAGCAGTGTAATGCACATAGATTAAACAGCAGTAGCAAATGCAATGATATTATCAGAAATGTATCAACCTGTATTGTACTAAAACTCCTGCTTTGCTTCCTCAGGACAGAACTATAAACTGGCGGCCTGAGTTTCACATTGGAAACCTTATATAATGCTAGCTGAGTATCTTGAAAGCTGTGTCAGAATACCTCCAGTGGCATACTGCTGATAGCTAGAGACTGCATACAAAAGAACCAACCTTTATTGCTTATAAACACAGGAGAGTAGCACATGAATCAAAGATGTTCAAGAATCATTATAAATGCATTATGGTATGTTTAACCATCTTATATGTAGCTCAGACTTTTAAAATCTCAGCCTATTTATTTCTATGGAATACACTATCTGTCAAGGCTACAAGGTTAGGGTGGTTTGATAAATGACTTTCAACAGAGCCCACACCATAAATGACATCCACTAAGTTCTTCCAACAGTCCACAATTGGTGGTCCTCTAAACATTCATTTTTATGAGCAACAGATTACTTTGGGCAGGATCTGTCAGGCTTTTGAAAATATTTTAATCACATTACATGAGGTTCTATATGTGATTTAACTGATGTGGCTATATTGCTGACAAATCCAAAGTGTCAATGAATTTTACAGTTTTACATAAAATCTACTTTTTAAAAAAAATGCCACTCAGCCTAATTAGCCTCTGCCAGTATTTATACACCTTCTAGTACTGCTTCTAATTCCATCGATGTTTATTTCTATCACATATACATGTTCTATTTTCCTCTCAACTGTTTGTTCACTGTCGTATTCGGCCACAGCGAATGAGGTACAGCTGTAAGTGTGCCAGAAAGCACCAATGTCAAGTCTGTGTCTCATGAGATACTGAAAATACGCTACTGTCTTTATGGCACGGATGAAGATGCTGTACTGGAGACCACATTTTATGAAACAAATAAAGAATAAAGGTGCATCCTTCAATGGGAATACAATAAGGAATCTCATAAAAGGTATTTCAATCCCTGACAATACAAATATTGCTGAAATTTGCTCATTACTGGGTCATGTCATCCTGAACTTCTTAATGATTCCTCCCACAATTGAGCAAGCACAAACTACATGCCAGATTGACTCTAACATGGTTTTGCAGATTGAAACACATGCTAATATGTGGTACTGAGCATCAGAAGGTCCCTTCTGTGCAACTGCTAACATGGATACCAAGCACAGTAACAAAATCTATTAAACTCAGACAAGCTGACATTTACATTGAGCCTTTCATGATTCAGGAGGATTAAAAGGCTTCATTGCCAATAAATTATTTTGAACATGAGGCAGCTGACCTGCACACCATGAAATCTCACAAACAGTAATGAGCGAGGAGACTATTTTGGTGGTATTGGTTGAACAACAAAAGTTAGCAAGGCCACAAGGCAATCATCTTTCAGATCTGCCTGAAGAGGCAGTCGGAATCTCTGTTTAACAATCTCACTTAAATGCCTCCAGTAATGCAAACCTACCTCCATACAGCACTGATGTGTCATACCATATTATAGGACCGATTCAACTCTGGTAGAGCTACAAAGTGGAAGCAAATTTTCCACCCTTTACAGACCCACCTTATCTGAAATTCCATTGACTTATAAGAGAATTAAACAATACTTCAAACTAATTCATTGGCAGTGAAGCATTTCCAGTGGTCATGGGCTCCATATAAATTCTTTGAAGAATTTGGTCATTGCATATAAAGCAGGGTTACGTCACACAGTGGCATACACTTCAATCTGCAAAGCCTCAACTGAACGGGTTGACACATGCCTGTCTATTGCCTTTGCAAAGGAAGTCTGGAGAAAGATTGAGTGGCTTTTGTCGATGTTCGTCCTGAACAGCTCCATGACATGTGAGTCTGCTCTACGGTCTGCTCCCCAGGACGCACACTGAGACAAACATCAACTGTACCTGCAGGACCATCAGCTTGGTGAAAGATGCTCTTTGGTCTGCCTGAAACTTATTGGTCTTCTACAGCAAGGAGTTGAATGTTGCAGATTGACATATTCCAAGATCCAGGACTTTGAGCTGAGGGAAGCACTAAAGCTTGGGACTGCTGCTGCCAAGGCGCAGTGGGGAAAGACCAATGTCTGAGGCCTTTCTGCCAAAGTTAAATGGTGGTCCAATCAGTTATCGGACCCTTCTGCTGCCTCAAATGCATGTAAATATAGTCTTGTACAACTAAGAGAAGCCTTTGGTTTGTTTATTGGATAGAGTCAAGCTTCATATGCTACTGTACAGAACTGAAACACATTTTTGACCATGATATATATTACAAACTTGAAAGGGTTCAGAAAGATTTACAAGGATGTTGCCAGGATTCGAGGATTTGAGCTATAGGGAGAGGCTGAACAGGCGAGGGCAGTTTTTCCTGGAGCGTCGGAGGCTGAGGGGTGACCTTATAGAGGTTTACAAAATTATGAGGGGCAGAGATAGGGTAAATAGGCAAAGTCTTTTCCCTGGGGTCGGGGAATCCAGAACTAGAGGGCATAGGTTAGGGTGAGAGGGAAAAGATATAAAAGAGACCCACAGGGCAACTTTTTCACACAGAGGGTGGTTCGGGTATGGAATGAGCTGCCAGAGGAAGTGGTGGAGGCTGGTACAATTGCAACATTTAAGAGGCAGTTGGATGGGGATATGAATAGGAAGGGTTTGGAGGGATATGGGCCGGGTGCTGGCAGGTGGGACTAGATTGGGTTGGATATCTAGGCAGCATGGACAAAGGGTCTGTTTCCATGCTGTACATCTCTATGACTCTATAACATATGAATAAAGTAGATTTTTGAAATAAAAAATAACCTGCCCATTGGTGGACAATTAGTTAGCACCCATTTTGTGATCTCAGTGAAGTTCCATTTTATCCCTATGCCTCTCAATGTGATAATTTTGCAAAATTTATCTTTGTGTGACAAGACACTCATAGACAAGGATACCATCAGCTTTTAGTCACAACTTTTCAATCATAATGTAAAGAACGATTGCCTATTTCAAGGCAAGGCACAATGAAATTCCATCCATTTGTGTGGGATATCAAACTGATGACATATTCAAGGAGATTTTGAGAATACGGTGGCATTGAGCTTTTTTCATTTTCCTCACTCAGCCAACAATGCCTGCAGTTTACAGGTTTCACACTATGACATGTTTCAGTCACATGGTCAGGAACGCCACAAAACGTTTTTATTGTTAAGAGAAAGGAGGAGGCTTGGATGAGACATGAAGGCTCAGTTACAGCACTTGAAAGTTACAAATTAGCCAGGAAGGACCTAAAGAGAGAGCTAAGAAGAGCCTGGAGAGGACATGAAAAGTTGTTGGCAGATAGGATCAAGGAAAAATCTAAGGCTTTCTATAGGTATATCAGGAATAAAAGAATGACTAGAGTAAGATTAGGACCAATCAAGGATAGTAGTGGGAAGTGTGCATTGAGTCAGAGGAGATAGGGGAAGTGCTAAATGAACATTTTCATCAGTATTCACACTGTAAATAGACAATATTGTCGAGGAGAATACTGAGATACAGGCTAGTAGACTAGATGGGATTGAGGTTCACAAGGAGGTAGAGTTAGCAATTCTGAAAATAGATAAGTCCTCTGGGTCAGATGGGATTTATCCTAGGATTCTCTGGGAAGCCAGGGAGGAGACTGTAGAGCCTTTGGCTTTGATCTTTATGTCATCATTGTCTCCAGGAATAGTACCAGAAGACTGGAGGATCTTGTTCAAGAAGGGAAGTGGAGACAAGCCTGGTAATTATAGACCAGTGAGTCTTACTTCAGTTGTGGGTAAAGCGTTGGCAAAGGTTATGAGAGATAGGATTTATAATCATCTAGAGAGGAATAAGTTGATTAGAGATAGTCAAGACAGTTTTGTGAAGGATAGGTCATGCCTCACAAACCTAATTGAGTTCTTTGAGAAGGTGATCAAACAGGTTGTCGAGGGTAAAGTAGTTGATGAGGCACATATGAATTTTGGTAAGGCATTTGATAAGGTTCCCCACGGTAGGCTATTGCAGAAAATATGGAATTATGGGATTGAGGGCAATTTAGCGGTTTGGATCAGAAATTGGCTAGCTGAAAGAAGACAGAGGGTGGTGGTTGACGGAAAATGTTCATCCTGGAGATCAGTTACTAGTGGTGTACCACAAGGATCTGTTTTGGGGCCACTGCTGTTTGTCATTTTTATAAATGACCTGGATAAGGGCGTAGAAGGATGGGTTAGTAAATTTGTGGATGACACTAAGGTCAATGGGGTTGTGGATAGTGCCGAAGGATGTTGCAGGTTACAGAGGGATATAGATAAGCTGCAGAGCTGGGCTGAGAGTGCCAAATGGAGTTTAATGCAGAAAGGTGTGAGGTAATTCACTTTGGGAGGAATAACAGGAATGCATAGTACTAGGCTAATGGTAAGATTCTTGTCAGTCTAGATGAACAGAGACATCTCAGTGTCCATGTACATAGATCCCTGAAAGTTGCCACCCAGGTTGATAGGGTTGTTAAGAAGGCATATGGTGTGTTAGCTTTTATTAGTAGACAGATTGAGTTTTTGGAGCCATGAGGTCATGCTGCAGTTGTACAAAACTCTGGTGCGGCCGCACTTGGAGTATTGTGTATAGTTCTGGTCACTGCATTATAGGAAAGATGTGGAAGCTTTGGAGAGAGTTCAGAGGAGATTTACTAGGATGTTGCCTGATAATGGAGGGAAGGAGGAAAGGCTGAGGAACTTAAGCTGTTTTTGTTAGAGAGAAGAATGTTGAGAGGTGACTTAATTGAGACATACAAGATAATCAGACGGTTAAATAGGGTGGACAGTGAGAGCCTTTTTCCTCTGATCGCGAAGGCTAACACAGGGGATGTAGCTTTAAATTGAGGGGTGATAGATTTAGGACAGATATCAGAGGTAGTTTCTTTACTCAGAGAGTAACAGGGGCATGTATCGGCCTGTCTGCGACTGTAGTAGACTCACCAACTTTAAGGGCAATTAACTGGTCATTGGATAGACATATGGGTGATAATGGAACAGGGTAGGTGAGATGGGATTCAGATTGGTTTCACAGCCCGATGCAACATCAAGGGGCTATGTTCTAAAATGCCATTACATCTTGAACATAACCTCTGTTCTCATGCTGTCATCAAGAGCACTGGGAAAAAAAATCATAGAAAGAAAAGCATACTTGCATTAATACTGTGTCTCCACAAACTCTGGATGCCCCAAGACACATTATATAGAAAGCATAGCAGCTAATTACATGTAGCAAACTCCTACAAACAATATGATAAGAGCAGATAGTCTGTTCTATTGCTGTTGACTGAAGGATGAATAATACCTAGAATCAGAGAGTTATCTTAGCTTCTCTTCTTTGAAATAATTAAGCACCATTTCAGAGAGAAGACAGGACCTCTTAATGTGGCATCCAAAGGATTGGACCCCTAACAGTGCAACGTTTCTTTGGCACTGCTCCCAAGTGCTGAATTAGATTGGTGGACTCAAGTCTCTGGAGTGGGAGTTGAACCCACCAACTTTGGCCTCAGAAGTAGATACAACCTGTTAGCCTATATTTTTGGGAGGAAGTGGATGCAGCAGTGCATCGTTAATCATCCATGCACCACAAGCATTTACCTGTACAGGGAAAAAAAACTGCGATGGTAGTTTTGTAGACAAGGAATGGCAGAAAGTAGCCCCTTGCTGATGCCACACATTTTGGTGGAAATGATAGAGGAGTCAATTGGCAATGCAGACTCTTGTATATATACAGCTTGCAATCAAAAAACCCATCTGGGTTTCACCTCTTAACAGCTTAGCATTCTATGTGTTTGGCAGCAATCACATTTTAAACACTGCACCAAATATATAACCTGTGCACAGTTAGTTTAACTAAATTCAAGCCCAAGAAAGCAACATCAGATTCACACTCCATTTGAATTACTGAAGCGCTGGCACACATTAAAAACTGTGGTATGTGGGGGACACCTGCTGTTAAACACAAAGTAAAACATGGCAACATCTTCCATCTTTTTGTATTTTTCCTTCAAGATATATGCTTTTTTTTCAAAAGAATGACAAGTAGAATGAATGTTTTCTCAGGCTTAATATGAAGAGACAGTACAATACCTTGATGAACGATCTCATGGAGAAGAGATTGGCCAGCATTGTAGAGAGGCCTGGAGCCAGGCAGCTTTGAGCTATAAAACCCAGCTTCAGTTCAGCTAGGCAGATTGCATCATCCCCTTCCCGCCAATTCCAGCTGGGTATGTTCAGCAGATGGGCCTGATAGCAGAGGAGAGCAAAAATAAAAGAGAAGTGTACAAATTCAATTCTGCTCATACTGCACCCCCCGCCATCCCATACAGCATGAAAATGTATGCAGTGCATCACGAAAAGTTTGAACTAACTGTCTCCTTTATTTTCCCTGGGAACCCCAAACAATAGGGTGGCATTGCAGCAGTGTGCAGCAAACACACTGGACTTCAATCTGGATTCACATCTGTTGCCCATTCAGAGCGAGCTCCCTCGGGCCTTTCATACCTTTCCAATATCGTTGGTTAAACATTTTGTTTTATTTTTATATTGTTCATGCAGAGGTGCCAGTGTAGCATTTCTGTTCTGTAATGAACTACAAAAACAAGAGCAGCTGCAGCCTTTCCAATAGCAAGCGTGGAACATACACCCGATACAAGCGGCCTCCCTTCCCCACCTTGTGCCTGGGCTGTCAGTGCTGCATTTTGCTAGCTGACATTTTACAGGTGTGAGAATCCTGAATTTGAAGAGATGTACTTTATTGTCATTTTAAATACACATGCAAGAAAAAAATGGCAGCAACATTTCAAACTAAACAGATCTTAATCATTGAAGTGAAAATTCTGTTAAAAATCAAATCAATTGATTGGTTTTGGAACTGGAGAAGTAGGACAGTCTGCTTGATTATTTTTCAAATTTGATTCCTGAGCAACTTCCTTCCCCGTACTTCTAGGGGCAGCAAACATTCCTGCACGGTGGGAATCACAAACGTGTTAACAAAGAGCAATGTATACTCTCACCATTGACTGCCCCTCTGGAGAGGACTAGGGAAGAATACCTCACTGAATTGGCCCTTCTTCACTCAGACAGCAAATGTCAGTAGGTTATGTAACCATACTGTGTTTAATGGCCAAACATATTCCGTCATCACCCCACACCCACACGTACACTTTCTATTGAGGGCACAGGATGAGGGAGGTACATGGGAAGGAGAGGGGTAGTCATGAGGAATAGGAAGTCTGGCTATTTCTTTTCCCCCTTCTTTGCCTTAGGGTCACTAGGGCTAAGTACAATTCCTTGACTGTTGCTTCAGCTGTGTTCAGCTAATACAAAACATATGAGAAAATGAACCTGAAGTCTCATCTACCATTACCACGTCAGACCGTACCATTACCTATTAAGCTAGTGCCGAGCTGCACAACCCTCTTTGAAACAGAATGCTCATGGGAACATGGGACGATTGCTCAGAATTCTTCCAAAGTTGCTTTTCACCTGTCAGCCAAATCTGCTTTGCATCCAGGTCTTGCTGCATTTGGACATCGGCTGCTTTACTATCTGAGGTGGTATGAATGGTGCTCAATTTATGCAATCATCAGCAAACATCCCCAATTCTTATTTCGTGGTGCAGGAAAGGTCATTGATGAAGTATTGAAAGTGGCTGGGGATAAAATACTGCGCTGAGTGATGTCCTGAGCTAAGATGACTGACCTCCAACAACCACAACAGCCTTTTGTGCCAGGTATGACTCCAATTAGCAGATAGTTTTCCCCGATTTGAGTTTCGTTACGGACCCTTGATGCCATACTTGGTCAAATGTGATGTTGATGTCAACGGCAGTCAATCTCACCTCACTGCTGAAATTTGTCTCTTTTGTTCATGTTCGACCCAAGGTTGTAATGAAGTCAGTGGTTCTAGTGCAGAGGGCAGTCAAGTGTCAATCCCACTGCTGTGTGTTTGGAGTCAGACGTAGGCCAGACCAGATAAGAATTAGAGGGGTTTCGATGACAATGGTTTCATGGTCATTAGTCTTTTAATTCCAGATTGAATTCAACTATCACCATCTGCAGATGTGGGATTTGAACCAAGGTCCCCAGAATATTACTTATGTCTCTGGATTACTAGTCCAGTTACAATATCACTATGCCATCAGCACCAGTGGATGGCGAAGGCTTACACCAGGAGTGATAGATGGCGCAGAAACATTCAAGATACTTTGAACTGCGAAACTAAGAATGGATTTAGTGCCTGGTACAATGATCTCGGATGTTCAGTCATTTGCGAGAGAAAACAGAGAGGACAAAGTCCTTGGCACCTTAAGCCTTGTTAAGCCATTCAACTAAACTGTGACTTAACTGTATCTTAAGTCCATTCAACTGCATTGATACTGTAACCCTTAATAAGACAGCCTAGTGGAAATCTATCAAAATCAAATCTGGGATTTCCAATTGAACCCACTGCCTCTACACTGTATTTTTTAGGATTGAAGTAAGTTCCACTGTCCCACTTCCTTTTGTGTGAAGAAGTGTTCCTCAAAATGACCCATGAATGTTGGGATATCTTTGGAGGGTTAGTGTGGACTCAATGGGCTGAATGGGCTGTTTCCACAGTAGGGATTCCATGACTCTCCTTGCAAGGAAAGTAAAAGATTGCCCAGGTTCCTCACACTAAACTTCTAACGAACTAAATCAAGGGGAAAGGAAACTCTGTTTCAAAATGAGTTCCTCAATGCTTATTCTTCCTTCAAAAACAGCAAGATACCATGATAGGGGACAAGTTTCACCCTCTGCAGTTCCAGGTAGTGACCACAGAGAGGAGCAACTGCTATTGACAGCAGCTTGGACTCCTGTGCAGTAAGATTCCCAGGGAGGCCAGTGCAAGGGCTGTGTTAAAAATACTTCCTGAAAACAAACTGAACACCAAGCTCTCCTTAAGTGACACTAGCCTTGTGCTTCTTCTGGTCACATTCTATGCTTTCTACAAAAATATGTCATTTAAATGTATTTTTTTCCATCAGTCCAAAGAAATCCTGCATTAGCAAGACAGAGGGGAAAATGTGAGGAGCAGAAACATCTGCTGCAAGTCTGCAGCTTGGATCCAAATCAGGTTGCGATATTGCTGGCACAGGCACACAATATCAAATATCTCTCTGTTTCAATGCCACATGCCATGCTTTCAGTCTGGAGAAAGAAAACGATACTGAACATACATAGAGCAAGTCATTTTCCGTTAGACTATTCAGTCTTGTTGTTTGTTTGTCTTCTGATTCTCCCCAGAGAATGACACCACAGGCAACAAGAGATCCTAGCCCACTTCTCCTTCAGTCTTCCTGATATCCCTGCCTTTCTCAACCAGTAGCATCCCGCTTGTCCCTCAAACTTGGCAGCTGTGATTTCCTTCAACTTACCCCTCTTCAGGATTTGAAGTTCAGGAGACGGAGTTTTGTGTAGGCAATGGAGTTTGTGAGAATTTTATCTCAAATTCAGGGGCGTCAGGTAGGATGAGGAAATTTTCACAGGCAAACTGGTTTCGGAAGCAGGAAGTTCATTTCAAAATTATAATGAGGGGGGCTGCCTCCCTTTTATAACTGTCCTCTGGATTTAACTGGGCAGCTGAGGAGAGATGAGGACTGCTTGTCAGTCAAATGGAGCAGGAATCCCCTATCCAAGGCAGCGAACCCACCTGCCCCAGGGTCATTGCTTATATCTTCAATATTGAACCTTCTACTCCAAGATTTCAACCTGACTGTCGCTCTACCTTGGAGAGCAGTGGAGGCTGACTGGGGCAAATGCATGAAAACCTGGGTGAAGCATAGAAGACTATACAGAGATACACAGAGCTTTCCCAGGGCTGGGGGTGGCGGCGATATTGGGAACCAACTGGATGCTAGTATGACCACAATAAGCTGAACGGCCTTGACTGTGCTGCAAGGATTGTCTCATCAACCGGCAGCGTGCCATTCCCTTGTTGAAAACAAATGGTAGAACCTCTGCACTAACCCTAAGACTTTGCAATTGAGACACAGGGTTTGGACTCAAGAGTCAGTCAATATCTGCAGCCCTCTCAAATGATGAGATTATTCAAGAGAGTAATCAAAACAGCATTCTATAGTCAATAAAAGAAGATTCTGACCTTGTTATGATACTGTAACATCTGTGTTATAATTCTTATCTTTGGATTGTAATTTTTGATAGATATTACCCTGAAACAAAAAAGCAAAATTATTAATTAGACTGGACCTTTTTAGGCAAATAGGAGGCAATCTCCTGAACAGTTACAAATAATACAATTGCAAGGCAGCAAAGAAGTATGCAGTGTTACCTCAATTTTGCATTTGCAGAATTAGATTCAAGAAAAACTTATAGAAATGCTTACTTTAAAAAATGAATATACTCCACTTGTCCCTTTACTTATAATGAAGAAAACAAGGTATAGACCAGGAATAGACCGTAGGGCTCTTGAGCCTGCTCAACAATAAGACCACAACCGACTGTTCCTCAGCAGGTTCCTCATGGGAGACTAGTTAGCAAGGTTAGATCACACGGAATACAGGGAGAACTAACCATTTGGATACAGAATTGGCTCAAAGATAGAAAACAGAGGGTGGTGGTGGCGGATTGCTTTTCAGACTGGAGGCCTGTGACCAGTGGTGTACCACGAGGATTGGATCGGTGCTGGATCCACTGCTTTTCGTCATTCATAGAAATGATTTGTATGTGAGCATAAGAGGTATAGTTAGTAAGTTTGCACATGACACCAAAATTGGAGGTCATAGATATATAGCATGGAAACAGACCTTTTCGTCCAACCCGTCCATACCGACCAGATATCCCAACCCAATCTAGTCCCACCTGCCATCACCCGGCCCATATCCCTTCAAACCCTTCCTATTCATATACCCATCCAAATGCCTTTTAAATGTTGCAATTGTACCAGCTTCCACCACTTCCTCTGGCAGCTCATTCCATATGCGTACCACCCTGTGTGTGAAAAGTTGCCCCTTAGGTCACCACGTTACACCTGGAGAATTTATATAAATCTGGAAATATAATGCTATTCCAGTAACTGTGTTTATGTAACAACAGGATAGCTAGAAAAATGCATTTAGTTCACTGATGTCCTTTAATGAAGAAAATCTGTGCTGTTCTAATTTGGTTCATCCTAAATATTACTCCAGACCCATAGCAATGTAGTTGCATCTGAAAAAACTGAACGAGCCATTCAGATGCCTCAACACCACATTCTCAAAGATAGTTAGGCATAAGCAGCAAATGGTAATAATATCCATGTATCATGAATTTTTTTTTAAAAACAAAGCCTTCCAGTGAAATTGTGCACAATGGTTCAAGACCACAGAGATGCTTAAACCTAGCATATTGGGAATTTCACATAGACCGTGCATAATCTATTCTCCAAAATGAAAAGACTTGTGCACACCCTAATATAGCACACCGACAGGTCTGACTATTTCCCTGGCAGTATATATTATTGCCATGAAACATTGGGTGGCTGCTATCTTGGCTGTCGAGCCAGTGTTGTCAGGAGATTCCATTGATTAATCGGGGGGTCGGTTAACTCAGTTGGCTGGATGTAACAGCATGGGTTTAATACCCACACTGGCTGAGCTTACCACTGAAGGTCTCTCCTTCTTAATCTCTCCCATTGCCAGAGGTATGGTGACCCTCAGGATAAATCACCACCAATCGTTTCTCTATTCAGAGAGCATGCCTTTAACCTTTTACTGCAATGATCCTTTGGCAAAAAAAGGGAGCTGCAAAAATTGATAAAATTGAAAGCTAATAAATCCCCAGGATCTGATAATCTATATCCCAAAGTACTTAAGGAGGTGGCCTTGGAAATAGTGGTGTTTTTCTTCCAAGATGCTTTAGACACTGAAATAGTTCCTACAGATTGAACAATAGTGAATACAACCCCACTATTAAAAAGGGAGCTCAAGAGAAAACTGAATTATACACCTGTAAGTTGAACATCGGTCGTGGAGAAGATGGTAAAGTCCAATCATAGAGTCATAGAGTCGTACAGCATGGAAACAGACCCTTTGGTCCAACCTGTCCATGCCGACCAGATATCCCAACCCAATCTATCCCACCTGCCAGCACCCGGCCCATATCCCTTCAAACCCTTCCTATTCATATACCTATCCAAATGCCTCTTAAAATGTTGCAATTGTACCAGCCTCCACCACATCCTCTGGCAGCTCATTCCATACACGTACCATCCTGTGCGTGAAAAAGTTGCCCATAGGTCTCTTTTATATCTTTCCCTCTCACCATAAACGTATGCCCTCTAGTTCTGGACTCCCCAACCCCAGGGAAAAGACTTTGCCTATTTATCCTATCCATGCCTCTCATAATTTTGTAAACCTCTATAAGGTCACCCCTCAGCCTCCGATGCTACAGGGAAAACAGCCCCAGCCTGTTCAGCCTCTCCCTGTAGCTCAGATCCTCCAACCCTGGCAACATCCTTGTAAATCTTTTCTGAACCCTTTCAAGTTTCACAACATCTTTCCGATAGAAGGAGACCAGAATTGCATGCAATATTCCAACAGTGGCCTACCAATGTCCTATACAGCCGCAACATGACCTCCCAACTCCTGTGCTACAGGTCTGAGCTACAGGGAGAGGTTGAATAGGCTGGGGCTGTTGTCCCTGGAGCATTGGAGGATGAAGGGTGACCTTATAGAGGTTTATAAAATCATGAGGGGCATGGATAGGATAAATAGACAAGGTCTTTTCCCTGGGTTTGGAAGTCCAGAGTGGAGGGCATAAGTTTAGGGTAAGAGGGGAAAGATATAAAAGAAACCTCAGGGGCAAATGTTATGCAGTGGGTGGTGCATATAAGGAATGAGCTGCCAGAGGAAATGGTGGATGCTGGTAATTACAATATTTAAAAGGCATCCGGATGGGTATATGAATAGGAAGGGTTTAGAGTGATATGGGCCAAGTGCTGGCAAATGAGACTAGATTAATTTAGGATATCTGATCAGCATGGATGAGTTGGATAGAATGGTCTGTTTCTGTGCTGCGCATCTCAATGGGAGCCAACCATTACAGTACCTTTGGGATTATTCAGTCCCTGCTAGTTGTATGTTGAATTACACAACATAATTTTAAACACACCAGAGCAAAGCTGGACAAAAAATAAGTCCATTTCTCTTTTTTTCCCCATGGTGCAACTGCAACCTCAGTACAAAGTGTATTTACATATGGATACTTCTGCCAAAGTTATAGAATTTTTAAATTAATTATTTCTTGGGATATGAGCTTAATTGGCTAGGCCAGCATTTATTACATCCCAAATTGCCCAAAGTGCACTTTGCAGTCAACCACATTGTATGGGTCTGGAGTCACATATAGGTCAGACTAAGTAAGGACAGCACATTTCCTTCCCTATAGGACATGAATGAACCAGATGGATTTTACAGCAACTCACCAGAAGTCTCCAATAAGCACTAAGACATCGCTTGGCTGGTGGTGTGAAATCCTTCATGTACGCCCAGACTCTCAGCGCC
This sequence comes from Chiloscyllium plagiosum, assembly GCF_037043375.1. Taxonomy (NCBI): domain Eukaryota; kingdom Metazoa; phylum Chordata; class Chondrichthyes; order Orectolobiformes; family Hemiscylliidae; genus Chiloscyllium; species Chiloscyllium plagiosum. The sequence goes on along the minus strand of NW_028270181.1, from coordinate 15,694,771 downwards.
ACTGTACACAGCCCATGAAGTGGGTGTCGGACAGAGTGGGGAGTAGAGACTGTCATACACCTCCTTCTGAAGGTGCCTTTGTAAAGGAAGTCTGGAGGAAGATGCAGTGGTTTTTGTCGAGGTGCATCCTGAACTGCTCTGTGAAGATGGACTCTGTGCTCTACGGTCTGTTTTCCGGGACGCACACGAAGACAAGCATCAACCATGCCTGGAGGACAATCAACTCAGTAAAAGACACTCTTTGGTCTGCCTGAAACCTGCTTGTCTTCCAGAGCAAGGAATTGACCTCGACTGAGCATTGCAGACATTCCCCAGTCCAGGACCATGTGCCCAGGGACACACTAAAGACTGGGGCAGCTGCTGCCAAGGCATCGTGGGAAAGCTCACTGTCTGAGGCCTTTCAGCCAAAGTACAATGGGGGTCCATTCAGTTATTGGACTTCCCCAGTGCCTCAAATATATATAAATAGTATCTTGCATAAGTAAGAAACGGGTTTGGAATTGTCAGGAAAGTCAAACTCCAATATTTGTCTGTTTCTCCAAAGACAGCACTGAACCAAACTGCTTTAGCGATTACGTATATATATGTTTTATTTATGAATAAAGTATCGTTTTGAAATTTTAGAAAAGGATTTTTACAACAACTGGCAGCGGTTACATGATCACCATTAAGCTAACTTTTTACTCCAGATGTTATCTTTAAATGGAATGTCACACTCTGCTTTGGTGGGATTCAAATCCATGTCCTCAGAACACTGGCCCGAGTTGCTAGTCCAGGGTTGCTAAGGGGAGGCAGTGATAATGTCACAAGCCCTAATAATCCAGAAGCTCAGGCTCATTTTCCGGGGCATGAGTTCAAATGCCACCGTTGGCGATGGTGAAGTTTGAATTCAATCAATATCTGTAATAAAGACAACATTAGCCTAATGGCGACCATGCTAAATGTTGTAAAAACCCATCTGATTCTCTAATGTCCTTTAGGGAAACAAACCTGCTATCCTTATCCAATCTTACACGTGCATCCAGACCCATATGTTGACTTTTAACTGCCCTCTGAAATGGACCCACTCGGATCAAGGAGCAACAAGAGACAGGCAGGAAACATTGGCCCAATAATTTTTTTTTGGAATTATCAGTGTGTGACACCTCCAAGGGATTTCAACACTCAATTTTTTCCTGCTACCTCCTGTGAACAGGAGTTGCATCTCTTAAATTTTATTTCTTATGGTACCCTTCCGTCAGAGAATTAATGTTATTCCTCATCTGACCAGACTATTGATCTTCACCATGCAGTCAGCGATCGGTTATAAGGCAGTTTTCACAAGTGGGTAAGACAGGATATCCAGGTCTCTGAGTAACTAGGCCACATCTTTGTACCAATGCCCAGCTCCTTCCTGGCTTTCATTGTAATATATGTTGTAGTCACAACAATAAAGAAGACTGTCAATGCTTTTACCAAAGTACTTGAGATGATATATACTTTCCAGATTGTGTCTATCTATTTTATTTGGCTGTACATTTCCTGCAGCAAAACTTTTCAAAATCCCAGTTGAAAAATAGTCTGTAAAAGACTTTTGTTCAGATGCAGGAATAATAAACAAACAAATGCTTTCCATACTCCTACATGATTTGTAACAGATACTAATAGTCCCTAGTCATGACAGAAACAACTGTCATGCTGGTGTCACATTCCCTTCACTGCTGTCTGCTGGAGTCACGATCCCCTCACTGCTATCTGCTAGTGTTACACATCCCTCACTGCTGTCTGCTGGAGTCACGATCCCCTCACTGCTATCTGCTGGTGTTACACATCCCTCACTGCTGTCTGCTGGTGTCACATTCCCCTCACTGCTGTCATGCTGGTGTCACATTCCCTTCACTGCTGTCTGCTGGAGTCATGATCCCCTCACTGTTATCTGCTGGTGTTGCACATCCCTCACTGCTGTCTGCTGGTGTCACGTTCCCCTCACTGCTGTCTCCTCATGTTATGTTCCCTTCACTGCTGTCTGCTGGTGTTACACATCCCTCATTGCTGTCTGCTGGTGCCACGTTCCCCTCACTGCTGTCTGCTGGTGTCAGAGGGGCCTCACTGCTGTCTGCTGGTATCACATTCCCCTCACTGCTGTCTGCTGGTATCACACCTCCCTCACTGCTGTCTGCTGGTGTCACAGGTCCCGCACTGCTGTCTGCTGGTGTCACATTGCACTCACTGCTGTCTGCTGGAGTCTCACCTCCCTCACTGCTGTCTGCTGGTGTCACACCTCCCTCACTGCTGTCTGCTGGTGTCACGGGTCCTGCACTGCTGTCTGCTGGTGTCACATTGCACTCACTGCTGTCTGCTGGAGTCTCACCTCCTTCACTGCTGTCTGCTGGTGTCAGACAGCTGAGCGTGATAGATATTCAGTGTCATTTTCTGTACAGAAATAAAAGTCCTGACCCCAGGTAATACATTTGTGATGATTTCTTTGTGCACCACAACACAGTTAGATCCAAACCTGAGAACACACAATTATACCCCCTCAAACAAACCACTAAACAAATGACATTTTAAAACACAACACACAAAAGCACTTAACAAAAATCTTTTCAGGAAACGCAGGCTTTTGTCTGTGTTAACATTAGGCTTGAACAGAATGTAAAAGTCAGTGCTGCTTATCTTAGATGGAAACACAATGGAGATCATTTTATTTCAGTGGTGTAAAACAGATGATGTCAGGTAGATTGCCCTTGTTAAAACATCAAGTGATGTTTATAAAGTCTCTCTCTCTTCAATAGTGTGATATTATTTGCAATTGTAAGGACCATTCTGGATGACATCTGTGAGGCAGAAACTGAAGCATCTCCCTTGCTTCTTGTCTGCCCACCTCCTCTTCCCACCCAATAGCTGGACTGTCACCTGCTCCCCCCCTATTCCTACATATTGAGGTCCCAATAGCCCGTCCATCTCTGAGTAGCACCATAATTTGCCCATCCCATTTACCTTTGTGTTGAAATACTTTGAATGTACAACAGACCACAGGTTACTCAGTCCAGCTCTATGCTGATATTTTCACTCTACATGAGACTGTCCACCCCCACCCCATCGCTCCTCCCCACCAACACATTTCACCCTATCAACCCAACATATTCCATTCTGCTTCATTAGGCTGCAGTTGCTCCTTAGTTCCCCATGTTGGTGGTGCTGATCTTAATTAAATTGCTGTCCTTCAAAGAGAGCAATGAAAACTATTCCTGACGTTAGAAAATTGAAGTTAGTTTTGAAGAAGATTTTGTTGTGAAATTTTCCAATGGGCCATGTCATATGAAGGGAAGTATCACAACGTATCCATCTTTGCGAAAAGTTCAAATCCATGGATCCAGTTAAATATCAGGAAACTTGGGAGACGTGAAAAAAGTCAACGTAACTTTTCATCACAAGGTCAATATAAGGAGAACAGGTTACCCAAGGAAGCCAGTATTGAGGAACAACGTGTTTAATTGGAAGCTAACTCCAAGTCTGAGGCATACCGATGAAGGTGGGTAGTGGCTGTTCATAAAAAGGGATTGGCTCACAGGGCTGAACACCATTCTGTTGTGCATAAAACACCTTGAATTCTTACACACAAACCGTGAGTGCAGCACACACAATGGGACAAGTTGCATTCAGAACTTCTGGACACCCTCTTTGACCTTATCCCTCTGTAAGGTATGAGGTTACGCTCAGTAGTAATGTTCCATCCTCCACCCTTACCTCATAATATTGGAGGCATCTTCAGCGTCAGGATCGGGACAGTATTTGTTTGCCAGAATTAGACAGGCATCTGATGACTCTATCTGAGACACGGCAAAACATGAAAAGCCAATGAAAGGCATGGATCAGAAGGAAAACTCAACAAATCAAACTCAAACACAATTCAATGAACTGATATTCAAAACATCTGACTTAACTAGATTGTACACATCTAATAAAATTTAAGATAGAGCTTAATTACAACCACTCCCTTATTTGCCAAGTTTTGAAAGCTGCATGAAAGAAACAGTGAAAATGATATGTTATCCTGACCAATCATATTTATGAAATGCTAAAACGAAATGCCATTTACAAATTAGAAATCTTGGGTTCTTCACAGAGGATCATTCATATCCTGAGAAATCCGGTTCCTCATATTACAGCAGAAAAACACTCATTCAACACACACACACCAGTGTCTTACTGCTGCTGCTTATTGGTAGGCTGCAGCACCTAACGGGGAATCAAGTTGTAACCCTGTGGCCTTTGTAGATAATTTAGCCAACGGAATGCATGGCATTGGTTGGTCTAAAGGGGTAAATGAAAGCTGGGGGACTCCTTCACAGAGAGGGGTGTTTAGAATGGTGCTTGTACAGACAGCCATTACTGACTCACCTTGGACATCGAGAAGTCTCTGCTGGGTTGTAAAAATGACTTGGCAGCAGTAGATAATGATGTTTGCACGTTATGTAAATGAATAAAAAGCAGAGAGAATTCTAATTGGCTGAAATTGTTGTTTACTCAGTGGTTTGGCCTAATTGAACACTCATTTATTACACTTTCAAACTTAGTTAAGGAATTCACCAATCAGAAAAGCTTGTTGTACATCATTTTACATTTTCAGTCGTGTTGGTATTTAGTATTCACAGGGAAAAGACATCTACATACAGAGTTCTAATAGCACCCTCTTGTGGTCATGTGTATATGTGTATATGCATGGACATGTATAGAATGCCAAAACCAAATCGAACTAAACTAGTTTTATTTTTGTTCCAAACTCCATGACTACTCTTAAACTGCAATAATGTCACAGTCCCACACGAAGGGTGAGATTATGGTTTCCCTGTCCAAACAAACTTGGGTTGGACAAACTAATCACAAACCTCCAGAGGAACTTAAGAGAGCTCTCTCTGTAATAGAAAGCCTTAAACATCAGTCACGATAAAATTGTGTGGTACACAGGTGGACTTGCCTTCAAAAACGGCTGCATCAATTGGGTGGCTGGGGGAGTACAGCCATGGTTGAACGTCTTTTGGGTGCATATGCTGAGCAACCAGAGAGATTTTTCAATGTTAAGAATATCCTCATGATGCTGATAATGCAGCTGTCAATGAGACAGCTGGAGAAAGGAAAAAGGCGATACTTTGGGCTGACACAGGCCCAGGACAGTATGAAGCACCCACAGGTTTGTCAGGAAAGGAAAAATACCTTTAGGAATACAAAACCGAGGGTTAACGTTTATTTGTTAGCAGATGCAAGATAGGAAACGTATGTATGTACATTCAGAATATTTTGTACATGTTTAAATTGTGTGAGAAGTGTGGCCATTCGTATATCTATGTGTAAACCCAAACACATTAAACTAGTTTGACTACTGTACCAGACTCAATGCTGTACATATGGGTATTTTTGTTCTGCAAAGATATTACCAGAATACCCAATTCTTACTGAGCTCCAGCCAAGTAAATGAAGGAAAGGCACTGTCTGGTACACTAGTATGACAGACTCACTTGGTCACCAATACCGGAGCTCTAAATAAAATTGCCCAAATTCATCGTAATTTCTCTCAGGATGTTTGCAGTTTTGTTCTTTGGATCTGTGTTCATTAGCCATTGGTCAAGACGTTCTGAGAGACATTTCAGGATCCTTCCATCACTCAGGGACAAGATTTGGATTTCACACCAACCTGGACTCAATGTTAACACAACTCCAAAGCCACAGGTATCAAGTAAATAACATGCTGAGAGACAGAACCCAGGATCAGCCGAAGAGAAATCAAGGGTATATTATTATTATTACCAATAGATGGACGCCATGACATCCAATTACCTAGAGTTTATATTGGTCCAGAATTGGCTGCAAAAATAACTGAGTTTAATGAACAAATTGTTATTAGTGTGTAAATAATGCAGCAGCTCATGAGGGAGCTGGTATGCCGTGAGTTGCGAATCAACATAAATCTCTTGAACTTTTTTTTAGAATTAGGATCCCTACAGTGTGGAAACAGGCCCTTTTGGCCCAACAAGTCCACACCAACATGCCAAAGAGTATCCCACCCACACTACATTTCCACTGACTAATGCATCTAAGCAACACATTCCTGAACACTATGGGCAATTTAGCACAGCCAATTCACCTCACCTACACATCTTTTGGTTTGTGGGAGGAAACCAAGCAACCTTACACAGACACGGGGAGAAAGTGCAAACTTCACACAGACAGTCGCCCGAGGTGGGAATCGAACCCAGGTCCCTGGTGCTGTGAGGCAGCAGTGCTAACCACTGAGCCACCATGCCGCAATTGATTTATCATCAGTTTTGAGTTTCATGAAATTATAGAGTTTACTCAGAAAGGTCTGGAGGAAGCTCCATCTGATACTTGGAGAAGTAAGACTCTGTGAAGGACAGGATGTATGATCCAGCAATGGAACTCTGCTTCTTTAGAAACTGAAACTTTGGAGTTTCATTCCCATATGTAGTGAATTGTTGCGAGAGGCTTTCAAAATGTACATACTTTTTCCTTAATCTGTCTTTCCTCAATCTTAAGTTGAAGGCTGAGGGAAATAAATTTAAGAGGGCATGCCATGAGATGTCTGAATCCTGCCTTCTCTGAGCCACGGTCAGTAATTTGTGCCTTTGGATGCTCTGAAAATCCTGAGGGTAGAGATATATGCCTGAAACACCAGGCAGCATTGTGTAACTTGCTATTATTGCACGCAGGCATAGTCAGCAGGAATAACTACAGTCAGCTTCAAGAATTTCCAATCCCAATAGCCTCTGGGTGTCATATAGACATCAATAGACAGCGGCTGTGCTATTGATCCTCATGTTTGCCGCTATATGATCCTGGGTTCTGTTTCACTGCATTTCACATGCCGCGTGGATTTTCTTACACTAAATGAGATGCAGGTTTCTAAACAAAACAAAAAAACGCATCCACTCACAGTGTGTTTGAAAAAGAGCAGCTGATAAATTCAAAACCGGGGTTGGGGTTGGGGTGAACCTTTTCTGAGTTTAACCAAACTTTACTGCCCTGACTGAGATATAAGAATTCATCATATCAAAGCACTCAAGGCAGTAAAGTCAGAAAAAGGATACAGGATTACCTTGACTCTGGCTAGATCGTGAGGGTTCAGGACAGAACCTTGGAAGAATTCCACCTGAGTAAAATGTCTTTTAAAAAGGGCTTCGAGCTCAAGGTTAGGGGAAATACTGGGGAGACAAAGACAAATTGAAACAGTCAGCAGCAATTCTTTAAACAAAACACAGGCATAAGTTAGACAAGAGAAATACAACCAGTGATAACAGATTGTATGTTATTATAATAATGTTAATACAAATCAATTTTGGTTGAACCTAATAAGAAGTGACAATTTAACCTAGAGATTACCTCACTGATCGAAACCCCATTGTTACTGAGATTGAGAGTTGAGACTCTGGCTCTACTTCCATTAGCAAGACTCATGCTTTTCAAACATTTATCTCTTTGACCAAGGTTTTATTTACCTGTTTTAATTTCATTATGTGTCCCACTATTACATCGTTCTTCCTAGCAACGCCTTTAGACATTTTATTATTTAAAGGTGCTATATAAATGCAAGTTATTGTTGATTGGACCCAATGCAGAACAACATTTCAAAGGTTGCTGGGTGGTGAAATACAGTGTTGGGCTATTTTTAATGTTCGGAATAAGGTTATTTGTCCTACAAATCAAACTCTATTTGAAAAGCAGAATGATTTTGTCACTAGGCAACTCGTAGCTAGCAGAGCAACTTGGATCTACCAACCACACCTTGCATAGCACAGGTGATGGTGTAATGAACCTTTCATATAAGCCACACAACTGGAGACCTAATAGAACATAGGATCATATTTGAATGGTATATGAGATAATTATATAATCAGAAGATCACAGCCCGTTGTGTCTGAGCTAAATTTCTGAAGGAGCAACCAAGTAATCTCAGTTCCTTGCTCCTTCCCCATATCTTTGTAATGTTTACCTTTCTGAGCATGTGTCTATCCCATTTGGAAAATTACTATTGCATCTACTTCCAATACTCTCTCAGGCAATGCATTCCTGCTCATAACTTGCTACATCAGAAATACAATCCCGCCTGGCCTGGCTTCTTGCTTACCATGTCCTGCTATCTACTTTATCAAAATCTCTCAATCCAATCACAGCAGGTTCTGATAACCCACTGACTTCAAGCATTATTGCTAACAAAAGGTTTTACGACCTTTCTATGAAGAATATTTTCCGGCTCTGACACTGTCAATAGTGAAATCATGAGTACAGTACAAGGAGACCAGGTTAGGGAGTGGGCTAAAACAGGGCCTTCTTCCCAGGGAAAAACAATAGAAAGTGTCCTCCACAAACCCTCATGGGTTTTACAAAGACAAAGACATGACTTCAATAAAAATTTGCTTCTCGAGAATACATTCATTTCAGGTGGATTGGTTTAATTTTCCATCCTCTCTCTGTGTTTTGGGACCTGTGAAGAATGTACTTAACAGTGATCAAAAGTAACATCTTGACACATTTCATCAGCTCCTTGAAACATTCATGAGAGACTCTGCTAGCCAAATACGACAAAGAGCCTGCAATTAAAACTTGGAGCCTCACAATGACAGCAAGAAGCATTTTCTTTCTAAGCCTGCAGTCTCGCTCAACACAAGGCACACGTGTTGGGAATTGATGAGCAGTGTCACCAAGATGGCAGATAAAAGTTTGCATTTCAGGGTTCCCTTCTTGCAGAGCCCTGGATTACAGACTGACCTCTTGGTGCCACTGTGGACTGGGGTAAGTCCCCTCCCCATAGCCCACATGGAATCAGGTAATCACGGTATCCTCGGCTGTTTTACCATCACATCTGCCAAGTCTCAGGGATACAAGGAAATGACTGGCCAAGTCTTCAGCTGGAGAACGGCACAAATCGTTAAAGAGATGGAAACTGGGAACATTAATACAGGGATCTTTTAAAAAATATATAAGTCCTGAAAGGTTATTGATAGTAGACAGCAATGTAGAGCTGAGGTGCAGTCAGATCAAATAAAACAGGCTCGAGGGGCCAGATGGCCTACTCCTGCTCCTAACCCATACGCTCGAATGAGTAAGGAAAAGGAATATCTAGATTTCTAAATCCTCTGACCACTTTCAGTCAGATCCAAAGGGGAACTGAGTTAGTGCCATCTACTGGCTCCATGAAAAATTACAGAGTATTACTCATTTATTAAGGAATGTTGAAAATAATTAGAATCGGTCCTCAATCAGGCTACGTCAGATTGACAGAGTAGACAAGTCCTTTCTAGGAAATGAGATTTTAAAAATAGTTTCTCGAATTATGGGCTTGAAGTGTGCAAATGCTGGAACCTGGTATGGTTCAAAAGCACCTTCCTATGCGAAAACTAAAAGAAACCCTTACTTATGCAATAACTATCCCCTTCCCACTTCTTCCTGAAAGGCATTGACTTTTGGGGCATGTATGGCTCCATTAATGCCAAAAAGCCACCATTAACATGTCAGTTGAACAGCAAGTGTTTATGGACTATTCTTCTTTTAAGTGTACCATAACCAAATCAGATTCTGTTGCTACTCAATGGTCACAGGTACAAAATTTCCAAGTGTTCACCACTCAGGGAGTTACCTGGATTGAACTGTCTCTACCTGATCCAAGTTGGACGAAAGCCAGGTCGTGAGCATGGGCATGATAAGCTCACTCAGCAGGATAGGCCGCTGGGAAGAGGGGTTTGGTAGAAAGAGAGTTGGCCTCTGATGTTTCTCGTCTGCGTGGCTTACTTACTCACTGCTTAGTCTTGCACAGCCTTTGATGGAGCTCCTGGGATCATTTTACATTATTACGATCTACAACCAGCTTAGGAAAATCAGCAGCTACAGATGCTGCTGGGGTGAAGTGAGTGAATTGTTCAGCTCCCCTGCTGATGTGCTAATCCAGAGAACAGAAGACTGGAACCACAGGCAATGAATCAAATCATCACTGCTATCAATAATATAGCTCACAGTAGTCCAGCCAAAGCTAGTCATGCTAATCTATTTACCATCATTTCTAAAATGAGATAAAGCAGCGATCTTATTTAAAAAGATGTTTTATTCCAATAGACACACTTTAGCTTACCACTCCCCATGTCTTTTTCAACATCAACTTGTAATGCATAACATCAAAGGCATTTCATGGGTTAGACTAAACCTGTTGGACTATAACCTGGTGTTGTGTGAATTTTAATTTCATGGGAGTGATTACCAACACATTTTGACACCAAGCTTTTTAAGTGGATACTAAGACAGGTAACCAAACGTTTGTCAAAGAGATAGATTTTGAGGTGTATCCTAAAGTAGAGATGGAAAAGCCTGCCAAGGGACTTTCAGATCTTGGAGCCCCGTGTGTCAATGGTGAAGGGAAAAGTGCTGAAGATGTGCATGATGTTGAATTGAAGGAGTGTGGAGATCTTAAAACACTGCAGATGAGAGGAGCTCTCAGAGTTAGGAGATCTGGTATTTATGATATCACACAAACAGGAGACCTTTGTTTAAATGGGCTTCATGTTAACAATGGCTCAGGGATAGGGTCTCAGAATCTTCAGTATAATGGTTAGACTGTGCTAAATCAGCTGATCTCCACTGAGATAGCAGCAGTGCTACAAATGACCACATCACCTTGGATCTATGAGTGCAACTTTAGCCTCATCGTGGATTTAGTGTTTTGGCACGGACTGTTTATTGACAAATCACCTCATCCTTTGCCATTTTGAGGGTTGCATTTTGCCAGCATCTTCTGATTTTAGTATCACATTTACAGGGATATTTTCCCCACAAGCTCTTCCATGATGTATTAAAAGGACAATGAATTGGGAAATAGGTGGAATTTCAGTGGTTGGCAAGCTCTTCCAAACCATATTGATGTTTATTAATGCAATCCTTAAAAGTATGCAGAATGATTGTGGAAAATCATAGGTACGTCAGCATTTCCTTTGTTTTTCCAATTTTCTCAAAAACTTACACTGCATAGAAGCTGAGTATGGAACGGATCAGGAGTAAGCAGTTACATTGTTCACGTGAGCCAGAACAATGAGTATGGCTAAGGCATGTCATCAGTTGCCACACAATTACACTTTCCAAGAGCAGCTATGGGGAAATAATCAAGCTGGCAGATTGTGGTTGACTTTCTTCCACCCAAACCCAGGGATGATTCTCTGACCATTACCAGGGTTAGCTGAAAACTTTATTGTGCACGGGCGATATTTATAAAGCCACCAATTGAATTGCCTTACTTCTAATTGCCAGTCACCAGAAGTTGAACCTTCCAGACAATGTTTTTTTTGAAGATGGACAAGAACACAACATATGATTACACTCTGCGCTGGTGCAATGGCAAAGGGGGCAGTTCCTCTCTAACCCCCATGTCACAGGTGGCAACACAAATAAGTTCACACATGCTTTTTCTTTCTTCCAGTATTAAGCTTTGGACAGGGCAAAATCTGGGCACAAGCACAGAATATTGCAAACAATTGTGGCATTTCTGCACCAAAGCAAATCAAAACTTTACTTACTTGTGTAGAAAGACTATTTCAACGTTCACATCATCCCTGTCCTTGTGCAAGAAGTCCTTTAAAAAATTGGAGACACTCTCCAGTGTGATGTGTCCACACACAACTATATGCCTGTTAAAGTGAAAGTAGACCAGGTCAAAACTAGAGCTACGGTCAAAGATTCTTACGTTAATGCAGTCTTATTATTTCACCAAATAGATTAGGAAGACAAAATGGTGGTGTTGTGACAGGAGGTGGTGGGCTTCTGTCTGTGAAGAAGCAAGAAATGCTCATGGACTTTTTAAGAATCCTGTGTCCATCTAAGAGAGGGGAGCACAAATTCATCAAATAGATCAAATCCCAACAAGATTTCTAAACTTTTCTCCCTCTACCTAATCCGCTCTAGATAGCTCAGTACTAGATCTTGCTTTACTCTTGATCAAACCCACATGAGGTAATGGAAATGACATGTAAACAAACATCTGATTTGGCAAACGCACAACTAGTCAAATCCCAATCTGGAGCAGTGGCAATTCTGAGACCGGCAAAGACAATGCTGTGAACCCAGATCTGTTCTCTTGCACTGACATCAACAACAAAAGATTATCCTCTGCCATTTCCACAAGACTGGCCAACAACTCTAGATCTGCACACTATTTGAAAGCAGTGGAAGTTTGGAGATTACGAAATATTTTACCTAAAAACAACTGGTCCTTGGAAGAATGAAAGAGAAAGAGGGCATAGTAAACAGGAAGAACAGAGAATAGACAGTTGGGCTTTAAAATACCTTAGTGATAATTTAGTGCTCGGTTTTAATGTCTCTCAAATAATCATTTGCCACAGGGAAAGGTTTGTGGCTGCCAAAGTAAATTCAAATTTATGCCCTGAGTACAATCAAATGTAAGAAAGAATTAGTCACAGAAACACATAACCTGCAGCAAGGAACGAAGAGTGTGTCCAAAGACCAAAACTATAGGGTGCCCCTTTAATATCTGGTTTCATAGTGTATCAAACAAGGACCCATGAGCCCCTGATGAATTCATGTCTTCTTTCATTGCTGCCTTAAGGAAAAGATTTTAAAAAGTTTGAAATGTGATACAAGTGGAATACATAGTCTATGAATATTGCAGCAATAAGATTAATCTTAGTGCTTTATGATTTGAGTGTTGTGTAAGGTTTTCTATCATGTGTTGAGACTGATGAGTGGAAATCAATTGTCAAGTCTGATAAAAATCTAACAGGGCAGTGAAGAGTTATTGAGGTGACATGGTAGATTTAGTGCCAGACAAGCAGAGGTACAGATGGGTGTACAGCAATTAGACAGCTCCCAGCATAGACAATTTCAAAGCAGAGTTGAGAGTGACTTTTTTGGCAAGACATGTTGTATAAGAGCTGATAGTCATTTAAGTTGATTGACAAATAGAACTAAGTTTTGATGCACCCTTTATATGCGCAATTTCTGCTCCAATAAATACCTTGACAAAACCAATAGATCTCGTCACACATCTACAGACTGACCCAATAAAGACCTTCACAAATTAATTAATCCTTTCGAACTCCAATGAGCCACTTTACAAACTAACTCCAATAAAACCCTCCATATACTCAATATACCAATTCACAAGAACTTCTCACAATCCCGATTGTCATGGTTAGATGAGGTACTGGAGGGGTGGCGATGCCTGTGGATCTACCCTCAGCAGAGGAAGAAAATAAGATTGGGCTCAAATATGAATTTTATTTATTGTTGACTAGAAAAGTTGGGAAGTGTTGACAATATCCAATCAATTGAAAAGCTGGGTGACTGTTGGAAGTCATAAATAATGGAAATTATAAGAAATACATCGACACTATGTAAACATCCCAGAATCCTCATTCCACTGTATGCACATAAATGCTGAAAGGGTGGGAGGTGGGGAATTGTTTTTAATTGATGGCTACATTTATAGTCATTCTACACTAAAATAATACTCGTAGACTATTGCAAAATGTAGAATAAATCAGGCTGAAGCATTAATGGCAGCGATTGCCATTGTTGTGCTGCTCTTCAGGGATATTTCTTCAAACTTGGTCAGAAAATAACCTAGAATTTTAAGTAATTAACCTAGAATTTTAAAACAAATATGCAATGGGCTCCAACAGTCATGGAAAACATGTGCAGTAGCTGCTTTGCACTTTTAATAAAGACAACTTTATCCATTAATTTGTTGATCTCTTGCGCAGTTAAAGGTGCAGGACTGTTCAGTGTTTTACTCAGTACAGATTGGGTAACTGGATATACCATTGATTCCAGAGACCTCACGTTCTCTGACATAATGTATTGACAGAGAGAGAGAGAGCACTCTGAGCAGACGATGTTCAAAACATATATCAGTCAGCATCTGGAAAGAAAAGGCAAACAAATGATGTAGACATTCAGGATATCTAAGTCGCTTTCACTTTCAAATACTGAATGTCCTACATTTCATATTTTTCTTTCAGATATCCATTTGCAATTTTTTTTCCTTCTCTCATCTCCAACGTACTTTCTGAAAAAGTATTTACCATGGATTGTATCTTTAAACAGTGACTGCACTTCAAAAATTATTCACTAATTGCAGTGTTTTGGGAAGTCCTGACTGAGATTATGAAAGACACTTTATAAAAACCAAGACATTTCTTTCTTGAGTTGCCTATTAAAATATATTTAACTTTGGCTTTTAATGTTAAATTTTACAGATGTTGACGAAGGAACTGGTACGTGGAGTATAATTATCTATGAAAGAAGCTATAGTTGTGCTCTAAAACACGAGTTAAACCCACCAGTGAAGGACAGATGCTTCTTCCAGACTGCTCTTGGCGGGTTTGAAGAACATTATGTGATTAGGATCTCATGGGAGCATTTCAATTTAAAATAAGATTCTTAGCTTGAAAGAAAACTGGAAAGGACAATGTGAAGAGTTGCAGATGTGCTTGGAGGAGGTAAAGCGAAGAAGAAGTGAAACAAAAGCGATTATTTCTCCAAAGAATCATTTGTAATTATGGAAAAAGAGAGCATGTGTATACTTGGATGTATTTCATATGTCAATGCCTTTATGTGTTTGTTTTGTTCAGTTTGTCCTCATTTATATTGCAGAGCTACTTCAAGTAGTAATTCTATAATAGACTTGGCTGTGGCAATTTGCCCATTCATTTTGTATGGCAGATTCAACATCACTAGTGGCAAAAGACAAACTGCTGTGGTTACCATGTCCGCATTTGCTTGCAGATTGTAACTTGCAACTTGCCTTTCTGACTTTCATTCTGCAGCAAAGTCCTGAAACCACATCTGAGTTGATCCAGCCAGGATAATGGCGGCCGACTGACTGAGCAACCTTTTCCAGTTCTAGTTGCTACGGCAGTCTCTGAAGGTGGGGGTGGGGTAATCAATCACATCTTCATGTGACTTCTAGCCTCCTACAGAGGCAGCAATGTTGGCCGATTTACCTCATACTCTGACAGCGCTGTGAAGTAAATACAGCATTAGAGAATTTTAAGCAGACAATGTGGCTAAATGGAGTTTTGCCAACAGTATGAATCATACTGTGGAGTGGAGAGGAAAGGCTGGTAGTATTTTTCTTCTGTCTTAATTATTTTAATTCAAACTGAGTATTGCTCATACCTCTGGGCACCCTTCCTGAGAAATTACTGGGGCTGATTGTATGAGGAAAGTGATCTGACATAACAGTACATATGAACTGATCGTACCTCACAGGTTATGCCATTATAACAAATTTTTAATCTTCCTCGGAATTCAGTAGAGGAACTCAAGGGGTGTTGACAACACTTGCTGCTTCAACAAAAGTACTGATTAAAACAGCTCAGTTATAATCATATGGACCAGGAGGTCTTGTGTTGTTCCACTCCATACTGAGTGAACTAGGGAGGCACAGTGGCTCAGTGGTTAACACTGCTACCTCACAGCGCTAGGGACCCGAGTTTGATTCCAGCCTCGGGCGACTGTGTGTAATTTTTACATTCTCCCCTTTGTCTGCATGGATTTTCTCTGGGTGCTCCGGTTTCCTCCCACAATCCAAAGATGTGCAGGTTAGGTGAATTGGCCATGTTAAATTTCCTACAGTGTTCAGGGTTGTGTAGGCTAGGTGTATTAGTCAGGGGTGAAACTTTATTGCTGGAACAGCACAGCAGGTCAGGCAGCATCCAGGGAACAGGAGATTCGACGTTTCGGGCACAGGCCCTTCTTCAGGAATGGGATTCCTGAAGAAGGGCCTGTGCCCGAAACGTCGAATCTCCTGTTCCCTGGATGCTGCCTGACCTGCTGTGCTGTTCCAGCAATAAAGTTTCAACTTTGATCTCCAGCATCTGCAGACCTCACTTTCTCCCCGTATTAGTCAGGGGCAAATATACGGTAGGGAAATGGGTCTGGGTGGGTTACTCTCTGGAGGGTTGATGTGGATTTGTTGGGCCGAAGGCCCTGTTTTCACATTGTAAGGATTCTAATTCTATTAGCAGAAGACAAGGACAAACAGAAAACTGGGCGAAAATAGAGAGAGAGGAAATATCAGAATCACTGTAAAAGTGAAACAGAGTCAAATATCTATTTTCATTATCACCAGTGTTGGGGCAATAAGTTGGTGAAAAAAACTACTGGGTGTGGGAGGTGAAAATCAGGGATGATTGGCGCTCCTGACCAAAGTCTACTGAAGGCAATATCAGTATTGGCAGCGATAGTCGCTTTTGCCAAACCAACTGGTGGCAAATCAATGTGGAGCCTATCTCTGAGAGAATAGTCACTTGAGAAAGGTAAAAGAAGATTGTTGAGCCTGTGGACCTCCAGAAACATTTAACATCCTCAGAAAAGGAAAGACTAAAATTTGATTTTTTTTGTTCAAACCACTTTGAAGATACTATGATGTTTTGAGTCCATCAAACTTTGGCCACATTTTAGTTCCAAACTCGTGAAAATGTCAACACCATGTAAGATATTGTTTGGTTGGCACATGTCCTGTGAACCCTCATGTCAAGAACCATGTCTTATAATGTAGCTGCGCAAGTCTTGGTGTGATATTTACCAAAGAACATCAAAACTGAGCAGGATTCAAAAGCAATATCCACTCGGTTCAAACCTATCAGGAAACTTTAGGTAGATCAAGAGAGAGATGTTTAGCTAATATTCTCCTCTATAACTATGAAGGACTAGTTATTACACTCTAGCCACAAGTTTAGCAAAGTCATAAAAAATAATCGTTCAGTAAGAGACCACCTGGCATACTGAGTCTATGTTAAGAGCAATTTGGTTAATCCCACTCCCTTGCACTTTTCCTATACCACAACATGTTTTCCTCATGTTCCTTTGAAGGCTACTATTGATTCTGTTTTCAGAAAATGTATTGCAAATCCTAACCACTTGGTGTTTAAGAAGCTTTTCTTCTGGATCTTTTGTGAAACACCTTAAATCTAGCTCCCTTGGTTTTAAATCTTTGAGCCACTGAAAACAGTTCAATCTTACTTACTCTATTCAAACAACTTCAGGATTTTAACCACCTTTCAAATCCCTTCTACCCTCAGAGGAAAACAACCTTCCTCCAATCTATAGATGCAACTGTAATATCTCATCATTCTACATAATTTCTGCCTTCACGTTCTTTCTAAAGTTCGGTGTTCAGAATTTGACAGAATGCTCCAACTGGGAATGAACCAGTGTCTTACTCAGAAGGCTCATTAAAGTTAAGAACAAATATGATTAAATTTAAGATGTTGAAATAACAGATTAGAATTCACAAATTATGTAGGCACAGAATTCCAATCATTGCCCAAAAATAATTGAATGCAATAAATGACCGGGAGTGGATTAAAGATAAACAAGGCTTTGACATAATCTGGGAGAGAGGAGGCAATTATTAAACAACAAAAATGGCATTGTTGATTATTTTGAAACCCAGGGATAAGTTCTTAAAGTGGTATAACAGAATTGCTGAGGGGTGGGATAACACAAGCAATCAAATAAAAAGCAAGCAAAATATTTTGTCTTATTACTAATTAAAATCTCTGGGTCTTTAAAGGGGAGTAATTATACTTGTATAGAAACTTTTAAAAAATACTAATTTAACAGAACATTAAGCAACATTATGTTGGGTGAAGAATGTGCAACTTTGATTAGACAATTACAGCACATCTGAATTAATGAGATCATTAGATTAGCTCCCAATTGATGTAATTGATAATTTGGGAAATATTCAACATCAATTAAATTCTTTGTTAATAAAAACCTTACAAAAAATCGTCTTTTGGTAAACTCATGTTGAATGTGTAGTTTATAAACCAGAATAAAAACATCTGGCTTTTCAGACAAGCTCCCCACACTACTCTCCTCACAGAGAAGAAAAGGTTTTAGTGATAAGTACAATCAAATGAATATTAAAGACTAGCTGGTACTTTGGATCTTTTCTTGTCATTTAAATTTTTTTTGGTACCCCAAGTATCATTTCCAGAATGGCCAAAACCTTCAGCCTTGGATTAAATAAAAGACATTTGGTTGTAAAAATAACTATTAAATGATCACTCTTTCTCCCTCCCACCCACCTACCTATGTTTTAACAAGGGGAGTTTGTTTTATGGGGATTTGTGCCTTGCCTAATTATGCTGCTACACCAATCTGATGTCCAGTCACACTGTGCAGAACCTCCCATGTAAGCAATTTCTATAACTGCTGCAGAGTCCTTGAGCATTAGAAATTAAATATCAATACCAGAACAGATAAACTGAATAGAAAAGATCAACGTAGTTTTTTTTTTCAGATTGCATGAATAATTATTTTGGATGTTAACTATCTTCTATAAATAAATGGAAAAATGACAAGAGGTTGAATGCGTGTAGTTTTGGGACCCTGTCAGCACCAGCAGGAACCAGTTGCTCAAGGCAAGACACTGAAAGAGGCTGCTGGCAGTACTACAAAGGTGACAGGTACAGCCTTATGCACTAACTCCAGAGTCTCAATGGCTCAGGAATTTCTACTGGGATGCTAACTGCAGAACACAGACAGGGCTTGGTGGAAAATGAAGGAAACGTAGGGCCAGAAGTCTCTTCTAAATCACCAAGGAGTTTGACATACACCCACCACCAGGTTGCCGGACACATGATGCATACACAAAAATATTCTGAGAGGACTCAGATACATACCCATCACCAGACAACAGACACATAAGACATACTCACAAATAGCAATGATAGCAGATATATTCCAACCACCAGACTGCCAGCCATCTGATGGATACCTGCAAATACCCTGCAAGATTCAGACAGGTACCCATCACCAGACACTTAATACACGCCCTGAAACACCTTGGCAAGATTAAAATACATAACTGGACTGTCAGATTTCAGCACATATTTTTTAAAATTGTCTGACATTGATTGTAAAAGCGCAAATACAATACTTTCACACACAAATTCAGTATCCAAAGAATTTGGGAGTAATATGAATTATCTGAGACTTCCCTCCCCAGACAGCCACCATTTCAGAAACAAATCCACCATCACCAGAATAAGAGGGAAACAGACCTTCCAAGACAAAAATCCATGACCAAGATGTAAAACAGTAATGAAAGTATCCTTACCTTATTGTGGAGGAGGAAAGCATTTGGTGCAATAGTGACTGAAACAAGTGATCGTTAATCCCAAGTAGATGCCTCCTAAACTTCATTCCTCTTTTGTAACAATGCAGCACTGTTTCAGTCTTAACTTTTGATATAATTATATGAAGAGGCTAATTTGGAACAGAGTCCAAACTAATGTTTGAGCACAAGAAATTACATTAAACTATGAAGAACACCTTTAAAAAAACCTTGTTGACACAAATTGTGGAATCAGAATCCTTGTTTACATCAGATTTTTGTACTCAACAGCATTTTGCACCGAATTAGATGTTAACATTACAACTGACATTTTACAATGTTAGGTGTTAAGACTACTTAATAGTGCAAAATACTCTTGATATTTTTACTCTCTTCCATTATAGCTGCTGCAGGACTTCCTCATCCTGCGAAGTGGGAGATCAGAGATAGGGTACAGCTGGCATCGTTGAGAAACGTCACTTTATGCCCTTAATAATGCTAATTCACAGGAAGCTCAGCTGGCATTTGCATATTGCTACCATTCCTATCTTGTGATGAACTATATTATACCTTAGACATTGCACAGGTCAAAGTTGCAGTGCAATTCATGAATTCCAAATGATAGTAAGATTCTCACTTGCACCAGCTTCAGATTACAGGTTGCTACAAGTTTAACATATTCATTCAACTCATCCCAAACCTGAAAGACAAACTAAAAGGGAAGATGGAAAAATGAACATTGGGTTATTTCCATAATCAATGCACTAAGTCCCCTGCTTGCATTGGTGCACTTAGGAATGATCCTCACTTACCATTGGCAGCCATTAATGTCACATCCTAACAGCTGAACAGCTGACAACAATTAGATTAACCGTGCAAGCGTCAACATTGTGCAAGCAGTGGGTAGCATATTGGTAGTGGTGGAGAATCTTTTTCTAATCTCTTGAGTACAGTACTGAAAATACTGTAGTGATAGTAAGGAGTGGAAATCTTCCAGAAATTACTAATTTTTCAGCAGATAGGCATCAATGTTTCCAAATCTCTGGAAAGGGAGCGAAAGAGAGATACAACCAATGCCTGACATTGTTCAGAATATGCATACATGTGGCTGATATCTGGCAGTCCATTTATTTATTTTTGTTGAGATGGGAGCAGGGCTTGGGAAGCAACTATGTAACTGCTCAGACCTTAGTTATCATAGTGCTTCAATTTGACAAATACTTCAATGTTTACATTTTCAGAGGCAAAACCAGCTTAAAACTCTCAGCGGACAACCCGACTGAGCACAAATGTTATTGGAAACAGGCAGCAGTCAAACACAATTATCATTCATATTAAAGAGGAAAGGAATAAACAGCACAACAGAAAGCCAAAAGACATAAAACACAAGGAGAATAAACCAGGGTTATGGTGAATTAATGTGCAAATGCAGCCATGCAACAGAGAACCCAAGGGGCTGACAGGTTTAAGAGCAGCTCCAGCATCAGCACCAGACTCAGCCACACCTCTGTCTACTGCTCTAATCCTCATGTCATCGCATTTGTGCATTAAAAGAATAATTGTTCTCACAGAAAGTGCTGTTAGGGTTGTAATGTGATCAAGCTTCTTAAAGAACGCAAGTTTCAGAAAGATGATCAAAGAGGAAACCGTGGTACATTTTGCTTTGCGTGTCAGTCTGCACCAGTGGTTGCCTGCTTGGGTGCATTGGATTCACATAATGCAACTTCATAATCTGATGGCAGGCTTTATTTGTTCTAATTCTTTTCATAGACTGCTTATGAATAGTGACAGCCAACAAACTGCAAGCTATCTTAATTGGTATTTAGACATTCTGTTGCTGTACAAAATGAATGTTTATGTCGAGGGCTACATTGATATGTTAAAATTAGAAAGTTGGAAAATAAGTTGTTTATAAAATGTCACTTCACATCAACTTCCTCTTGACTAAAAAAAGTTGACTCATATGAAAGACAAGAACTCCAGCCAGCTATCATGGCTGAGGCCAGAAGCCACACTTGCCAGCTGTGGTTAAAGATGCTGTATGGCTGTAAATTACAACCACATGGTCTTCCTTATCTACTGGGCAGGGGTTCTGAAGATTCTGACAACTCATTCTGTCAACATTAGGCTCCAAATGAAAACCAAAATGTTCGCCAAACATAACATATTGTCAATCTTCTTCTGCTAATGGGCAAATGAGACTGAAAAACAAAGGATACTGACTTTCACACAGTGTTTCCCAGCTATATAAGCACTGATGCAAAGTCTAAGTGACTAAAGGCTTTAAAAATTTTAAACCACACATAAATTAAGACAGTTTTATGAAATTTTATCTCCACCAGGCAGTTTGTGTGCTGATGAAAGAGCAGAGTTTCACTTAGGGTGGGATTGAAAATCTGAGGGATTCCACAAAGACAAAAATTAGCAGAAGCAACAAACAATGACTATCTCCAAGCAAAACGCCTGCTCAGCCAAGCAGACAGCTGACAGAGACTGTAAAGCAAGCCAAAGGCATTTAGAATCGGAAGGGCTAGGAGTTAAGGCCTTCAGAGTTTGGGGGAGTGGAAGGAAAGGGAGGTTTAGGGGACTTTGACTGAAAATCAGGCCATGGCTTTAGACCACACAGTATTGCAGAACTGAACACTGGTGACAGATGAGCCTCTGGCAAGCTCTCATGAAATGGTTTCCATGGAAGAGTCACATGGACTTTAATGAAACATGGAAAATACAAGCTGCACGCAGGAAATAAAGTAGTTGAAAATGTCAGAGCAATGGAAGAACTGACTACAAGTTTAGATTTTTTTTTAAAAAGGTTTGAAATAAATCATTTTAAATGACATTGTAAATATGAAAATAAAGACTATAATATTATCCTTTCTTTGGTGAAAACCAAAAACAAGGCAGCTAGAAGAGTTTGGCTGCCATGTTTTTCTTCAGACTCTTCTTTGTCCACAGACTAATAAAACAACAAGAATTCGTGTTTGAGGTACTAACAAAATAAAAGTTAACAACTGTGACATGTGCCTTATCATAACCTAGGACTCCAAAGACAGTGTGACAATCCTAACAGTAACATCTGACATCACAGCACAAACAAATTATTAGATCCGTGGGTCAGAGGTCACCAATAAGGGTTCAGAGGTCACACAAGCACACCTTGTTTGGTTCGACTTACTTTCTGCCTCGAGTCGCATTAAAAGTCCCTCCATATTTCTTCCGATTAAGGATGAGAGCAGCAATTTCTGGTACGTAGCGAGCAAACATTGCCTACATGCATGAAACAGAAAAAGAAAATGGCATGCAGAGAGTATTCTACTGCAATAGAGGCAGCAGAGGCCCATGGGATACTTACTTTCTTCCATTAACCGCACTATAGGTACCACCATATTTCTTGCGGTTTCCTATTAATTCTATGATTTCAGGGACGTAGCTCGCAAACATGGCCTAAGAAGAAGATAGGAGACAGAAGAATAGACTAAAAAGAGAGGCCAAAGAGGGGATGGGATGCTGTGTTCTAAGGTTCAGAAGATGTTCTTAAGATCTGAAATTGTAAAAGAATTAGTCAGATCTGTGAAGAAAATCTCAGCTCCGCTAAAACTAGAACTCACAAAGCAAAAAGGCTAAGCTTTTACAAAAGAAGGGTTTTTTTGTGCTTAGGAATCTAAAGAAATTGGAGCTTTTTGAAATAAAGTTGTGAAAATATTTCAGCTACTAAAGAGATATTTTTCTAATAGTACAGTAGAGGTAACAAATAAGTTATGTTCTCTAAATGAATAAATGAGGCCAGGGACTCAGAAGAGCTTGCACCAGTTTAGTTTGTGAGTTTTAGGAAATTTTTCAATGAAAATAATTGGACCAAAATCATGTTTTGAAAGAAATAAAAATGTTTTAAAAACACAGAGCTGATCATGTAACAGCCAAACAAATCCAAAAAGTCTGCTCACAAGATTCAACATTGAAGGAAAAAAAATGCAAAAGCAATCAAGAGAAAATTTCTATCTGCCATGTTTTGTGCAACAAACACTTCGCTTGTGATAGGTTGCATCTGAGAGCTGTATCTGGATGAGTTTCCGAATGATTTATGTTGGGATTCATTTTCAGATGTCTCCATAGGTGAGCTTTTACACGAGGTACCAATAGTCTGGCCCATCGTCACGCATCATAGTCAAGCCAGATTCTGTTCTCAGATGACATGTGCTTTTTCAAATGGGGTGACTATATGCTGATCAGCTAGTTCTCCCCCTCCCATGTTCCAGAGGTACTGAGAGTAACAGCAGCACCATTATCACAGTTCTCGGTTTGGGTAGAATAGATAAAATGTAAGACTTCCTCAGCCTCTTCGTTCTATCAAATGGGTCATCTACCAACTTGGCCATCAGGCTAGGAGATAGGAACCTAGATGAACCACTGATTTGTTATGTGCTTGTCAGCACTGACAATGTGATAACACTTAATTATTGATATTACTTTACTCTCATGGCCTCAAACACCAGAATATTTGTGATTTTAAGTCTATTTTGGTGCAGAAGTTAACTAAGATCAGGACTGAGTCAATGTGAAGGCCTCTTCTCTAGACAAGTCTAAATTTAGATCAAGGTCATGGTTTACAAGGCAGTAGTCACTCCCAATATGCTTAGTGAATTAGACAACTCGACAGCAGCCATCCTAAAGCCCTGGAGCAAAACCACCAGCCATGTCTTTGCAAGATCCTGCAAATCAGGTAGCAACAAAGGTGTTCCCAACATTCCTGACATTGAAGTGCTAATCACACAAAACCAGCTCCACTGGGTAGGGCATTCCACACATATCTTAACACAAGTCTCCTGAAGAAACTGCTCCACTTGGAACTTAGACATTGCAGAGGACTCCCAGGAGAGCAATAGAAACTCTCTCAGGATGTCCTAACGGCATCCCTGAAAAGATCAAACATCCCTACTGCTTCATGGGAGTCCCTAAGTATGTGATGGTCCAAAACAGAAAAGCCTCACTCAGGAAGGCACTGAAGACCTTGAAAGACAATGTCTTTCTGAGGGGTCTACAGGGGAAAGGTCAAGCCATTGGAGAAAGCCACCTGAGAACCCACCAGCTAGAGTAGAACCAAGCCATCCTCAGTCCCAAGGCTTGCCTAAAGAAGAGGATGTTTGCTGAAATATTTATTTTAGAAGTGGCCAGAAGTGGCTAATAAATATTTACTATATCATGTATGTTGTGACTGAATTGCATATGACAAGAAATACTTTAAAAACAGTACCTCATGAGGACGTGCAGCAGTTTGAATTATGGATCCAAGACTTGCATTTTGAGCCTAATTAAAGGTAACTACAATAGGAAACTAGATTAAGAAGTACAACAATGGAGATGCGATGGCAGACTCTCAAAGGAGATATTGAATAATTCTCAGAAAAGATTGATCTCAATGAGGAAGAAAGGCTCTTTAAGAAGGTTGCACCATCTTTAGCTAAATAAGGAAGTTAGGAACAGGATCAAATTGAATGGAATGTTGTATAATTCTACAAAGACTAGAGGTAGGTCAGCAGATCGACAGAGTTTAAGGACTAGCAAAGGATGACTAAATAAAGGTTGGAGAAAGAACAGGCTGTTCTGCTATAACATGCGTTTCATTAACACAAATTCACTTTAACACAATTGATGAGTTGGGATCACTCTTTCTTGGTTATAATGGTGTTGCTATTACGTGATTTTCTTATAACACAAGAGAACGGAACTACCGTATTATAGCAGAACAAACATAGAGTCTCAGAGGAAGTTAGCTAGTAATATAAAACAGATAGCAAGAATTTGGACAAGTATTTATATAAGACACTAAAGCTATTGATGGTCCTTTAGACACTGAGTCTGGGGAATTGGTTAAGGAAAACATGAAGGAGTTGCTGAAGAGTTATTTTATGTCTGTCTTCATGCAGCAGGCTTAGAAAGTTTCCCAAAGTCACTTGAAAATTAAGAAAAAGGGAGAGAAGAACTTAAAACAATCACCACCACAAGGAAAAGGGTGCGGGAAGCTATTAAATCTCAAATCTTACAGGTCCCCAGTAACAGTTGGCATGTATCTGGGGTCTTTTTAAAAAAAAATGCGGCTGCAGAGATAGTTCAGGTATTGGTTATTAATCTTCCAAAATTCATTAACTTTTGGAATGGTCGCAGCTGATTGGAAAATAGCTCATGTCACATCAGTAGAAGGGAGGAGGGAGACAGGATGGTGCAAACGGTATGTCAGCTAGCCTAACAGTAGTCATAAAGAAATTGCTAGATTCTATTATTAAGGATGTTAAAACAGAATACTTGGAAAATCACACCATGATTAGGTAGAGTTGACATGGTTTTGGCGAAACAAGACCACGTTTAATTAATAGATTACAGTTCTTTGAAAAGGTAGCAATCGAGGTGGATAAAGGGGAAGCTGTAAATGTGCTATACTTGGATTTCCGAAAGCCATCTCATAAGGTCCCATACTAAATGTTATTGCAAAAATAAGAGCCCATGGTATAAGGGGGTATTAGTATGGGTAAAGGATTGATGAGCTAATAGGAAGCAGAAAGGAAGAAATGGGTAATTTTCAGCTTTCAGCAAACAGTAAATAGTGACGTGCCACAGGGATCAGTGCACGGACCTCCACTATTACAGTTGAGATCAATGATCTGGAGCGAATGATTTGGAGATGGGGATTGAATGTGTGGCAGCTAAATGTATGGTACTCATGATAGCAAAACAGGTAAGGAAATATGTAATGAAGAGAAGGTATAGATGCTGCAAAGAGTTATAGACAGATTAAGTGAGTAGGCAAAAGTTTGGCAGATGGAGCATGAAGTGGGAAAATGTGAACTTGTCCAGTTTGGTATGAAAACAAAGAAGCATACCAGTTAAATGGAGAGATATTGCAGAACTAGGAGGTATAAAGACACTTGGGAGTCCTTGTACACAAATCACCAAATAGTACTTTGCAGGTACTTCAAATGACAATTAGAAGTTTGGCATTTATTGCAAAGAGAGTAGAATAGAAGAGTAGGGAAATTTGACAGCAGTGTACAGGTCTCTGGAGAATACTAGATTGCTGTGTACAATTTGGTTTCTTTATTTGATAAGGTATATAATTACATTAAATCCAATTCAGAAAAAGTTAACTTTATTCATTCCTGGGAGGAAGGACTTATGAAGAGAAATTGAAGAGGTTGTGTCTTCACCCATTGGTGTTTAGAAGAATAAAAGGTGGCTTTCTCGAAACAGAGGACTTGACAGGGTGGATTCTGAGAGAGTGTTTCTCTTTGCAGGAAACCCCCAAATTAGGGAACACAGTTCAATAAAAGGTCTCACTTTTAAGATGAAGATCAGGAGAAATTTCTCTTGGATGATCTTTAGTCTATCAAATTCTCTTCCCCAGAAAATAGTGGAGGTGGAGAATTGGATTTATTCAAGGTTAAACAGATTTTTGATAGACAAGGGAGTCAAGGGAAATGGGAGACTGACAGAAAAGTGGAATTAAGTCTACAACCAATTCAGTCACAATCTTATTGAATGGCAGAGCCTTTTCATAGGACAAAACAGTCTTTTCCTGCTCCTTAACCTTGTGGTCCAATGAATCATCACCTAGCTGGATTTCAATGCCTCAGTCTTGCAGTTAAAATACATTGTCTAAATAAATGAACACCTTAATTGATGCTGAAGATTTTGGATTCCATAGCCCAAACAATGACTGCTATCAACATCAGTGAATGAATACTAACCTTCCTTTGGGGTACATTTCAAAGCCGTCAACATTGTATCTGGCAATGTCTATGATGAAAGCATTCACCCATTAATATCACCCCTAATAATTTCTGAGTTCATGTCAACAATGGTTACTAATACATTTGGTTTATTCTCATCCAGGGGTACAGGCTCTACAGTGCATTCTATAATCATGTGTTTGTTAGCAGTTGGAGAAGGACACAGAAGGGCAGGGCTCCTGAAACCGCACTAAAAAAAATCTAAAACATACACTTTATTAAGAGGAACAAATCACACAAAAGGGATTATGGTCAGTGGCATATGTGGAAAAACTATTACATAAAACAGAACTGCTCAAAACAGCAACCTGGCACTATCACATAAAGCAGGACAAATGTTTTCTACATTATCTACGTCACTGAAAGTTGCTCATAGAACTGGTTTTAAAATGAGTAACAGCTAAAATTTGACTAATTTTCACCAGCTCATTTTAAAAACACAGAAGATTAATAATACATTTTGATTGTATATAATCCCGCTCACAACATTAAAAAAACAATTTGCATTCATTAATTATGTCAGTATTGTTTTATCGTATTTAAAGGCAACTCTACCCTATTAAAAAAAGCAAATATTTGAAGAAGTGTACATTTCAGTGTGGAAATCAACAGTGAATTATACCCAAAATTGATCTGTAGATTTTTGACACTCTGCCTGATGGATGTGGCCCTGCGTAAAATGGACTGGAGTAGTGCCAATTTTGGTGTGTGGATACCATCGTATTGAACAGAACTGCTCCTAAATCAGAACAGGAATTGTATTAAGCCCAGCAACATCATTTAGGCTAAAAAAAAAGCAGTTGCGAGATGCCCTGCAGCTCTTTTCTAAGGTTCATGCTATGGCAGTGTCAAATCATAAGGCTATCTTAATAAAGTCATTTCTACATTGCATGAAAATGAAGTCACAATCCAAAGTAGACAGCAGGACAGGGCGAGTAAATGTGATGGTTTTGGATGCTTTCCACAGCATAAGCAGCAATTTAGTGGAAGTAAAATGTACATTTATGCCTAACTTTTATGATTTTTAATTACTTAAAATGAGCAACACAAGCAGATGATGAGCTGTGGGATATGATCTATATCCCACTCAGCTGGTAACCATAATTCATTTGCAATTGTTAGCTGAGAGTTGTCAAGTCATTCTGTTATAGGAAATAAATCGTATTTCACAGCTCAACACATATCTTTGATTTACGTTACACCTGGCTATAATATAGCTAAGTATGGAATGCTTAATGACAACCCAGGGTGCTCAAAGTGGAAAATGGTCCATTTCCAACATTGATATTCACCCATCTTAATGAACATTAAAACGCACTTTTTTTTAAATCCTCAAGTAGTGAATGCTCATAACTGACTCTTCAATAAAATCCTGTGTCATCTCCTCTCACCTCTTACTGATAGGCAATCAAGGGATCCAGCAGGAATAGCAAATGCAAATCTTGCAAGTCAAAACTTTGATAAAATATGTGGCAGACTGCACAAGATAGTGGATAATACATTTGTAATTGTTTAATTGTCCAGTTTCAAGATAGGGTACCTACCATTAGTAGAATATTGCATAAAAATGGATACAGAGTAGTCTGTTTCCCTCACTGTGTCCTCTCGACCCCTAGTGACTACACAACTGATGGTAAGCTCAAAGGGAGGTGGTTAATTGATGTCTTACTGTCTACACAGGCTGCCTGAGATGGATGGGGTGGGTAATGAGACATTGCTAAGACTTGTAGAGTCAGGGAGCTTTACTTCGAGAGAAAGGGGGAGCAGTTTAATTCATATTATTAAAAAAGACATCAATAATATGTATTTAAGTAGGTGGACTAAGACATAGGAGTGGAGTTTTCTGGAGTTATGTTTTAAATGTAAAATATTGCAGTGACATCCATAGAACCATATAATAATTGCAACAGAAAGAGGCCGTGGATGTCAGTTTGCTCGCTGAGCTGGAAGGTTCGTTTTCAGACGTCTGAAAACGAACCTTCCAGCTCGAGCAAACTTACATCCAGAAAGAGGCCATTCAGTTGATCATGTCTGTACCCACAGATGTTGCTCCTAATTCTCAAAGGATTAACCTGGTGGCACTTCAGTTACCACAGGGAATCAGAGAGGCTTTCTTCACAGATGGGCCTGGGGTTTTCTGTTTATTCTTTATCTCGGAGGAGATTCCATGGTCACTGGGTGGAAAGGAAGGCATGTTCATTCAAGATGTTCATGATGTTGCGAAGACTAGATAGATTAGCTGATCTTCTCCTGTCAGCCAATCTTGCATGTTATTTTATAATCCAGGACCCTGACACTGTAGTAATCATAACAAGATCAGCCAAGCGGACGTCACAGAATATGAGTTGCTTGATTGGGGCTGTTAATGTGGTCTAATCAGGGAGCCCTGATTGACAAACTAAAGCAAGAATGATTTGGAGATGCCGGTGTTGGACTGGGGTGTACAAAGTTAAAAATCACACAACACCGGGTTATAGTCCAACAGGTTTAATTGGAAGCACACTAGCTTTTGGAGCTATCACCTGATGAAGGTGCATCGCTCCGAAAGTTAGGGTGCTTCCAATTAAACCTGTTGGACTATAACCTGGTGTTGTGTGATTTCTAACTTTGTAAAGCAAGAATGTCAGACATCCTGACTTTCCACATGTAAATAAATGGTTGACTGGAGATTGGCTTTGTGAAGTTATTTCAGACACAAGGTATTACTCTGCTGCTAGGTTGGAGCTGAATGTAATCAGTTTATCTTTTTAAAGATGCACAGTCTGATTGCTATATATACCTGCTGAAGTTAATTGGAAGCCAATTGTGTTTGGTGGACCCTATCATAAAAGACAGCAGGTCTACAGCTGCTACAGATAGGTTTTCCAGCAGAACAAAATATATCTAATATCAGAATAAAGAAGCAAAATATTAAACAATTTACAGAATACCCTGCCTATTTGCCAGTTAGCAAGTCTGCTTTACTGACTGATCTCAACAGTGGGCAGCTTGCATGCTTAAACTTTAATACATCCACTCAGCAAAACTGCATGAGAAAGAATTAATGGCATCCCCTGCTGTTGAATAAAATACAGTCTTTCAACATACTGGACTGTTTTACAGCACAGCTGCACAAAATAGGCTGAGGGGCTTGCTTTGCAGTCAATTATATTACAAAAAATAATATTTTTCTAAAAGTCTCCAAGAGGGTAGAGTTGCCTTTGAACCAACTTACTAATGAGTCAACATGTTATTTCCCCCCCTTCACGACTAAGTTGTTTTCTGTGAAACCGCAATATTTTAAATGTAACATTTGGAATTACTGTGATGTTTTACTTTATAGTTAGATGCTTCACAACGTTGCAAATGAGGCTATTGTTACATTAACAAAGCCACTGTCTGCCGCCTGCCATGTTCCAATTGATAAATTATAGTACAATCTCAAATAATACTTCAGGTATTAAAGTTATAAATTAATTGTTCACTTCTTATAATTATATTGGTATTTATCAATAATTTTAGCACACAGTAAATTTCGTTGTTCCCTGTTTTTGAGAGCCTGTTTGCCTTAAATCTTAAAAAGACCATCACATAATTCCATTCCAAGAGAAGCACTTAGAAGAAAATGCCTGATAACATACAGTTTAAGCATTAAAACACCCTGGGGATGAATAGCTCTGGCTGCCTTTGCAGAGTCAACATATGGCAAGGACAGTGGGGTGCGAACATTAATGGTCCTAATCTTCCTCAGTCACAAAACATAATTCAATGAACCCCCACTGCTTTGCCTCTATGTTGCCCAGAAACTGTTTGCAAACCTGCCAAGGAATAGGTAAAAATAAAGGCCTCTTCTTCTGTCAAAACAGTGGAAATGTAATCAGCACCAGAACACTTGTACCAGTTGTGATTTTTACAGGGCCAATCGAGTGGATGGCTAATAGTACAGCTGCACATTGGGGATGGGCGAGTTACATTCTTGGAATCAAGAGCAACTGCATCTTCCGTGGTCAGAAAGTGCTTGTGGTTCTGAAGTCCTATGTGTCTAAAATGTATTAAGCTAAGGAAGCCCAAATGCCAAATAGTTTAGCCAATTGTCCAAAAGTGTGCTCTCATGCTCTAAGGAGAATTGCAATTGCTTATTAAATGGCAGCTTGTTGGTGGGCCCTACAGCTACATTAGGTAATTTAATTGAAGTGCATCCTAACTGTAACAAATAATTTTAAGCAAGTCCAATGATTGCTCCATTTTGTTATTCTTTTCACTTTTGGGACTGAAATTAATCAAATCTTTGTAAAATCCACCTCCCTCCCTCATGGGATGTTTCCAAGAGAATTGGCCAGAGCCTAAATATAATTTAAACGTGTAAATGAAAGAGCATCAGCTCAAAACGATAACTCTGTTTCTCTCTACACAAATGCTACCCAACCTGCTGAGTGCTTCCAGAATTTTCTGTTTTTATTCTGGATTTCAGTATTTGCTTTTGCCAAAATAGACTCAATTGGACATCCTCAACTATCTGCAGATTCTGGAAATTTTGAAGCTGTCTTTACACCTTCACTGTAGATGATGGGCCTGTTATTATGGTGGGTGTTGCAATCAAGGCAATATACATGGTTTGAATACATGAGAAGATCTGCAGCTGGAAATGAAGAAATCACTTGTGAGACAGTGAGACAGAGACATCTCCTTCAACCAAATATTGAAGCTATACTGAGGATGGGGCAATTCACAATGGCTGTCAAGTTAACTACTGCCTTCAATGTTTACATCCCTGGATCTTTCCAAACAACAGCAGGCGGTACTTGTTAAATCTCACAACCAGCAGTGAATAAATGCATCCTGCAGGTAATAGGTACATTGTTTGCTCAGGCCACAGAATTCAGTAATTTCTCCATGGAAACCAGCCAACACGAAAAAGCCCTGCACTTTTACCATCTGGTCTGATTCCCCACAGTATTAGGTTTTATTGGTGGTGTATGCATGACAATACTTTGCTTTTAATGTCATTTAATTTTGAACAGGAAAGGGTTGGAATTTGTGTCCATGTAGCTGCTCTATATTTGAGGGATTAGACACTCTCCCATTCACCTTTGCTTTAGAGAAATCTACATTAACACTAAATTTTGGGAGGAGGGAGTGGTCAGTTAGCTGGTCTGTAATTCAGAGTAACATCAACAGCATGGTTTAATTCCTGCACTGGCTGAGATTACCATGAAGGATTCTCCTTCTCAACGCTATCCTGAGGTGTAGTGACCCTCAGGTTAAACCACCACCATTCATTACTCTCTCTCTAATGAGAAAGCAGCCTTACTTCAAGGTCCTGCAATGATAAATGGATAACTACAGGGAGGCCTAGTTAGACTAGCTTTACATATAATGGCCATGATCTCACTGAGACATCCTTGGACATGGGTTGCTGAGATCTGATAACTTGATGAAACAGATTGTCAGGATGCTAATATTGATCAAGTAAAGGGGTAAGGTGGTGGTAGGGAATCTTACAGTAAAGGTAGGAAAACAATCATCATTACAACATTCTGCAGTCCTTTGTACAAGTCTTTACATAGCAGCATTGCCACAGAACCAATTCAGAAAGGAGTGAGCAATAACAAGTGGCAGGATGCCTTACCTACAGTCCGATAAGAAACATTCAGCAGCTGCCCCAAGATTCAAACAAGCTGCATTCTGAGTTAAGTTACTGTGCCATCGATGTGCAACTTCCTCAATAGATCTTGCAGTACCCAGCTAAAAAAACAAATTTCTCACCACTATCCTAAACTTTACATCAGTGAAATCCATGACCTCACTACATTTTTCCACAACTGCCTTACACATCAACCACAACTCTCTCAGTGTTAGGAGACAAATTAATCAACTTGTTTGCCAAGGCAGCACAAGATCCAAGGTCGAGAGTGTGGCGCTGGAAAAGCACAGCAGGTGAGGCAACATCCAAGAAGCAGGAGCATCGACGTTTCGGGCATAAGCCCTTCATCAGGACATTCCTGATGACGGACGTTTGTCCGAAACGTCGATTCTCCTGCTACTCAGATGCTGCCTGACCTGCTGTTCTTTTTCAGCACCATACTCTCGACTCTGATCTCCAGCATCTGCAGTCCTCACTTTCTCCTAGCATAAGATCCAGGGTTTTACAAAATTTAATGGCAGAGTTTCCTATAAATAGAGGTTGAATTCTTGCTTATGGTACAGGAAATAGGAGTTGTGAAAATTTTCTGGTCTGGAAACCGCTTTTTGTACGTGAGGGGTCAGGGAATTGGAGGGATTGATTAGGGAGTGGGGTGGCAGTGGAACTAGGAGGGAGAAGACATACGTCACAGTGAATCATTTTTAGGATTTTGACCCGTGCACCCTCTTATTTGGCACAGAGACAGAAATTCGGCCCTCTAGCTGAGGTCAGATTATGTTAAAGCAGATCAAGGACACGAAGGTGTCTCCACATATTCTTGTGGGTGAGTCAGCATAGTCAGGCAGGTGAGGCAGTCATATTACAGATGTCCCCAAACCTAGAAGACAGCTTAGTGCACTCAAATAACTTCATGTAATGTATTGGCAAGTCAACTTCATGACTTCCAGCTTTCTCTCAGATCAATTACTTGCACACCTCCTCAGTTACTATTTCCACACGTTTCTCCTCATGTGTGCCGAATTACTGGTGAAGTGGCCCCTTCTACAACTTTATAAAATGAACACCCAAAGAGTGGATTGATCTGTACTGTTTTTATGTGCAGCCTTCCCCTGCAAGTAAACAGAAAAGAGATATGTTTAGATTAGATTCCCTACAGTGTGGAAACAGGCCCTTTGGTCCAATAAGTCCACACCGACCCTCCGAAGAGTAACCCACCCAGACCCATTTCCCACTGACTAATGCACCTAACACTATGGGCAATTTAGAATGGCCAATTCACCTGTCTTGCACATCTTTGGGAGGAAACCTGAGCACCCGGAGGAAACCCCCATGCAAAACACGGGGAGAATGTGCAAACTCCACACAGACAGGCGCCCAAGGCTGGTGCTGTGAGGCAGCAGTGCTAACCACTGAGCCACCATGCCATGTTGAAATGAGAAATCAAAGAAACGTATGTCATCCAAGTGGCCAGGTCAATAATCCAATCATGTCAGTACCTGAACATCAATTACACATGTATCTGCTGTTGGCAGTAGCTTCCAGATTTAATGGGACACAGAGCAGAAAAACTGGGAGGATATTTTACCAAGCATCAAGCAAAATGCAGTTCAGACATGGTGTGGGGAAAGTTTAGAAAATTCAGCTCAGTGTAAAGATATTTACTCTTAAACATCTTCCTCACCTGGATCCCAGGATCTGACCAGAGCTGAGACAGTGCTGATGCTTTCAGCAAACTTCATCTGGGTTGGTTTGGCACTACTTTTGCAAGAAGTCTCTCAGCTTCAAAATCAGTTTTCCCAGACAGACCTTCAAGTTTCTATTCTTATTTATTGACTTATTCCAGCCATTTCACCTTCTTGCAAGCAGCAGTATTGGGTGAACGATGCTCCTTTAAGGGCTGTTACCCACAGATAACCTATTCTTTGACCCCACTGCACTCCAAACTCCTCATGTTCTGTGCACTGGGAGCGCAGTGAGATGGTGGAAATTAAGCAATCTCATATTCTGATGCAGAATCAGGAAAAAAATATAGTTCAAATGTGAAGCAACTGATGTGTACAGATTGTATTTACCACCACAATACTGGGATCCCAACATCTGGTTCACAGTGAAATGGAGCTATTCGTGGGAAATACACACCATTATCAATAGAGGAGGATCTCAATGGTGAATTCACAAAAATAAAACTCACTGCCTGATAACATATGCTGTGAAAGACAGACAGGTGAGTTACAGGTTTCTTCTGGATAAACATTCATACGTTGATTAGGTTCTGTTTTCTGGACTATTTACATTTGGTGGGCTGAATCCTTTTTTTTAATGTCTCTACAAGAGGAATATATAGGCACACTGCTTCCATTGTGTCCCATTCTGTTCTTTCTATCAGACTAATCCAGGATAATATGGTCAGCACCTTATTCCATAAAAAACAAAATCTAAGAAAGTTAGATTGAAGGCACTAAAATTTGCAAGTGGAAACCCATAGTAATCTGTGATGGTGTTTCTGTATGGCGTTGTTTAAAAGTTTCACCGAATTGAGTGTCACAAATATTAACAATTATTGCGTAAAATTGGCTCAATCCAATTCCCAAGTGGCATCAGCCTAAAACTGAATGCTACCCATTTCTCAGGTTAACTTACTAAGTCACTAAATCCAATTGTCCCAGACATTTTTAATTCATTGTATTGTATTTAAATAGCTATACCCTTAGTTTAGGGTGTTAGAATTAAGGTGTACTTTCTTTCACAAATACTTCTGCTAAAATATACTTCCTTTCTCTTTACACTGAACTGCTTCATCTGTCAGTCTGCCCTATCCATTGACCTATGTTACCCTCTAATTCTGTATTGTCCTAAAGGACAATCACATTCAATTTGAAATGTTAACTCTGGTTGTCTCTCCACAGATGCTGCCAGACCTGCAAATAATTTCTAGCACTTCCTGTTTATCTTTCAGATTTACAGCATCTACAGTTTCTTACGTTTATCATCACATAATCCTCTGTGTTCCTCTCAGTTCGCCATGATCACAACTGATATCATTATCCGATATCAATGTCAACCCTTTCCAGCATCTAGCCAAAATCATTTTGTTAATTGTTTGACAAAAACATTACGGCATTGTAGTATACACATCATTTAAGTCTATGGCGTATCTATTTAGCCCTACTTTTTGCTTTCCCCATCACCCACCCAGCCCCACATATGCTTCTCTGTCTGTGTCTACATTTTTTTATACACTGAACTGTATCAGAGCAAACTGTGAGAGGAACTCTTATTAATGGATGGCAGGATTTCCATGACTGATGTTATTTCACCTTACCAAATGCCTTCTGAAAATCCAATAAATAAATAAATCCAATAGATCATCTACATATTCTGTGATTTCCTCCAAATGGGCATTTTGAATTAAACTGCTTTTTTCTAATATATTTAACCTGTTCCTGATTATTCTAGGAGATTGTAGAGAAACGTAATACTATAAACTAAGCTCATGAGTTCATTGGGATTTTGCAGCTGGAGCTTTATAAAATAACACTGTAATGGCAGAGGTAGTCTGAATGTAATAGGCTGTCTTCTTTAATAAATAAGTCTTTTCCCAATGAATTAAGACAGATCTCAGTTTTTATTCCTTTACAAGCTGTTCCTGTAGATCATCATTGACGCCCCCTCATTTCAAAATGTGACAAAGAGCTGATCATCTGCTCTCAACAGATAACAATGCCTAGCCACTCCTACATTTGAGATAAGGAACAAACATCAGACACATTGGCCCATGTCGACTCTTAAGTAAACAGCTGCTTGACGCACACAATGAGTGCTCAAGCTTTCAGGACTAACACTCATTGCCATTTTGATGATCAGAGATAGCAAACTTTTAAATTCTGAGCTCAATTGCATAACTGTAATTCCTCTAAACTATGCTTGTTATAGTATCATAACATTTGACAAAATAACAAAAAATGGTAAATCGTTTGTGAACATTCTTCTTGTTTATATAGACATGATATTACAGCTTCACAGACCGTGTAGTGTTGAACTGAACATTAAAAAGATGATATTAAATGTTTGCTATTTTCATATACATGAAAAGTGCATTCAATATTTATTTGCATGGTTGAAACTAAGGAGCCGGACCAGTCTGTGTAATGGATCGCCAGTCTTCGCAATAAACAATGACTAGATTGACCTGTAATTAACTGACTCTTCCATCAGGCCAGACATCTGTCAACAAGTTTGTAAATTGTGTAAGTGACCTTTATAGAAGCTGACAATGCAACATGGAGCACAGCCTCTGGGCTGGATGCGCCCAGTGAGAGATTTTTGGACATCATGCATAATTCTGGAAAAAGATATTAAAGCACAATGGGACAATCTAAAAAGCTTATTAAACAAAATGAGAGCAACTGTTTACAAATTCTCCAAATCATTTCATGGAGTTGAGATTTGCAGCATTTTGAAGCATTTGTACTGTTAAAGAATAGGTGAGGGGAATTGGGAATTGAAATTTGGAATGCACAGAGGACCTTTATTTTTCCATTTGAAGCAGGTTGCTACGACCTCAGATTAATCACAAAAAAGTAGGAGGGATATTTTACCAAGCCACCAAGGATGAAGAAGACCATAAAAAGACGACC
The DNA here is from genome assembly GCF_037043375.1 of Chiloscyllium plagiosum. Lineage (NCBI taxonomy): Eukaryota > Metazoa > Chordata > Chondrichthyes > Orectolobiformes > Hemiscylliidae > Chiloscyllium > Chiloscyllium plagiosum. The sequence continues at coordinate 15,657,607 of NW_028270181.1, read as the reverse complement.
AAGGGTTGTCCTTGCATAAACGTCTCCATAGCCAACTGTGGACATTGTGACCATAAGTAAGTAGACGCATTCCCAATAAGTAAGTGGTTGGGAATTTTGGAAGTTTTCCCAAGGATCCCCTGAGTTTTCCACCTATGAACAGTTAGAAGAAAAAATAGTTAAAAATCTGAAGCTGAAGAACAGGCACTAAGCAGTGAGTGTGCAGCGATATAGCTACAGCACCACCTACTGTCAACAATAGCACATTTACATCATACAGCAGTTCAGAATGTGATTTACTTGGTTTTAAACTATGCAAACAGAACAAATGACTTCTGTTATGTTTATTTGAGTTCACTGGACTGTCTAAGCTCCAAAAGAATACATTATGTTCAATTACGACTTAAGGTTGGCTACACATATGTAAATGCTGAATTCAAAGCAAGAAGATGGACCAATAAGCCTGAAATGAAAATATCCCTTCACCTACTGTCTCCCCGTTACTCCTCACATAGGAGATATTGCACAGTAATAGGTCATTCAGTCCAAACATTCCAAAGAACTGTATATGCTCTACCCAAGTCTCTGTCTATTTTTCTGCATCTAAATCTTCATAGCATCCATATTTCCTTCCACCTCTTATGTTAGTTTAACATGCCTTAAATTCATTAAAATGATTCACTTTAATCACTCACTGTGATAGCGAATTCCATAATCTCACTGCTTTTGGTAAAGAAATTGCTTCTGAATCCTGTACTTAACTTTTTGATGACCATCCAAGATTGGTTAGCTGTAGTTATGCAGTTTCCTTAACAGAGAATTACTACTCTTGTACTGGATTGGTAAGAGCACAATTTCAATTTACTTGAAATCTCAAACAAATTTACTTAGCAGATAAATTGATAATTTGCAGCAACAGAGTAACTCAGTAACCCATCCTTAGCTTCCTGTGCTGCTGCTTGGAGTATAGTGAGCTCTTAAGGCAGTTCAACAACATTCCCCCCTTCCCACAAGATAAAATTCCACACACTAAGAGGGAAAGTGTACATTAGGTTGTTCCAAAAATATTTAATAGGAACAACTTCTAAAACATTATGAGATTAATAGTCTAAGAGTCTGCATAATTCACATACGGTTTGACAATCTTTCCAGATCTCATGATGGCATAACCTTCTAGAGATTCAGACTCTACATTTACCTGTTCTCAATTTATTTCTGTATTGGTCTCTTGTGTATGGTTAGAGTGTTGGTTGTTGTCATGATGATTTTCCACACCATTATCTGAGTTTATCTTTGTCTGTTTTCTATGACTGTTGAAGTACAGTACAGTCCCTTGAGTTGCCTTCTGTTTCTCCTCAATGTTGCTCCATTTGATCTTGTGACTTTGTAGAATCTAGGCTCACTATACTCTTTGGATACTTCTGCAGATTACCAGATTCCCTGGCTAGGATGCATGGCATTTACCTCTTGTCTTTGTACAGATTAGGCATTTTCACACATGTTCGTCATGAACAAGTTTCATTCTCCCTGTTTTTTTGTGAAGTTAGTTTTGCATTTCTGAAAATTTGAACAGATGATGGGTTGGAAGCGTTGTCCTAACTTGTCTTCCAAGATCACTGCTTGTGACAATATGCCCATATTTACTGGTGTAGCATAGCTATATGAAGGTGCTGTTTTCTCACCCTGCATTCTATGATAAGTGCTTTAACAACGTAATCTATTTGACCGTTAGATCTTGAATTGTAGATGTGTTTTACATCCCATTTGACAGACCTTTTCTGAAAAAGGTATGTTGGAGGAATTTTTAAGAAGCCTGTTCGGATAATGCAATGACATATCTCTGGTCCAGGTGGAACTTGAACCTGGACATCCTGCCACACTATCACTGCACCAGAACCGGCCTAGGATTGCCTGTATGTTGTAGTTCAATGTCAGATATGATCTCATCAGGTGTACTGAACAGACTGAATGTAGTATTCTTTGGACATAATCTTGCTTGAAGGTAGAGGCAGGCCTGAAAGCGAAGGTACTTCTGTTTCAGGTCAGATTGGGTTTTCTCCAGTAATTACACTCTTCGCAGCTCTTTGCATTTGCATACATGGGTAAGCCGTCACATTTTATAGGCAGACAAGAAATTCTGCCATCGCCAAGGTCTCCAGGCTCCAATTTCTGGGTGCCATATTTAAAAGGTACCAAACAACATTTCATTCTCTGCAACCCAGAAGCATAACTCAATTCTCAAATGGTATGTAAGATCATCAACCAACACTGGAGATGTAACAGACCAGGCAAACTGTGCCACTGTGTTTTAGTGTTGTCTCCCTCAAGATCCTCAAAGGCTGTCCAGGAGAGAAAGGAAGTGTCTCTCTGCATGAATGGCTAGAAAAGGCCATCTTGACTGACAAAGGCAGCCTGGACAAAGCTAGCCGTGGTAGTCAGCGTCCTTGGGTGGCCTAAGCCAATCTGTCTCCAGCGCTGAAAAAGGGATGAGCAATTGGTTGCACTCCACCACTGTTCACTCAATGCTTCATGCCCCTATATGTGTGAGCAGCATTATAAGATTGTCACTGCAGAGTACTGTCGCAAGATGCTTTAAATCCTAACAAACCCGATTTGACATTCTTAACAATGACACATGTAGACAATCATAGCTCTGGACACTGACATCTCTATCTGTCTCTATTAATGCAAGCATAGTGCTCATCTCTCCATGCTAATGTCTCTTAATGTGTCTCTACTTCTCCAATAGTGGAAACATTCACCTTGCTGGGACGACTCTCACTTTCTGAAAACTGGTCTCACTAAAACAAACCCTCACTAAGCCTAGTACAGCTAATGAACTTCTATACTTTATTAGTAATGAGGTGGCACAGATACCTAGGCAGAAGAATGTCTGGCAGAGGTGCCAGAGACCACTCGCAGACTGAAGTAAAGGGCCGGGGAGACTGTCCACATTCTATCTGATGTTATGGCTCCACTATGTGAATGCATGGCAGCCCCCATAGAATGGCTGGTGGCTGTCTTGGACAGCGAGGTCATACAGAACAATCACTATCAGCTGAACATGTGTGAGAACCTTCGTGAACCCTCCCTCCAGAAACCCCATCCCCATCAAAAGTTGAGACTTGCCCATTGCACACAGACAGGGAGGAGGAACAACAGCGAGGTACCAAGGGATTATCATCTCAAGACACTGCAGAGGTGCCCTGCTGCACCACCTACCTTTATCTTCCAAAGACGCAGATCCGTCCATCAGGTCTGGCCAAGGAGGTGACCCCTACAAACAGTGGTATCTAGGCACCAGACAAAGAGGTCACCCACCAAATTTATCTGAGGCAAGGCAGTCAGTAATCCTCCTCAAGTTTAGTTGTGACACCAAGATGTAGTGATAGGAAAAGAAGAGCTACAGAATATAAAAGTTACTTTGGATGCATGGGTGCACAACATGACACTGGCATAAGTCCAGCACTTTGTATGACGTTCCTGTGGTCTTTTCCGATCTTTTAAGGCTCCTCATTATTTACATTTTCCTTGTAGATTATGCTGAAGTGCACTGTTCAATGGGGGTGTGAAGGGGTGGAGGTGTGAGGGGGTGGTGAGGAGGTTGGAGATAAACGAAAGGGCAATACCATGAAGGGACGTTCACAGTCAGGGGGTCTGACTGGTGTTTCTGATTGAACACATGGTTGGAGAACTGGTTTAGGAGGGAAGATACCAGATTTCTGAGGCATTGACACCAGGACCTGCACAATCGGGATGGGTTATATCTTACTAGGTTTGGGACTAACATCCTTGCAGGGAGACTTGCTAGTGCAACTGGGGTTAGTTTAAAATAGCTTGTCAGAAAGCTGAGAATCTGAAGGAAAACACAAACTGGAAGGGAGCTAAGCTGGTAACAGCAAATAGGAATGCTGCAAAGAACATTAGATGACGAGAGAACCAAAGTCAAGCATCGAGTATGCCTCAAATGCGAAATGAGTCAAAAAGACAAAGTTAAGGGAACTTTGCGGGAATGCATGCAGCACTCTCAACAAAATAGAGAATCTAAAGGCACAAGTAGTGGTAATTAGTTATGATCTAATTGGCGTTTTAGAAACATAACTGTATGATGTCCAGGACTGAGGACTGAACTTCCAAAGATAATCAATATTTCGGAAGGACAGGCAAGGAGGTGGAGTTGTACTGATAAAGTCATGGGATCAGTACATTAGTAAGGGTGGATCTCTGATCAGGAGAACAATGTGTGGAATTTGTTTGGATGAAACTAAGAAACAGCTCGGGGAAAGCAGACATTGTTTATAAACTTCCTATCAGTGGTGGTAGTGTGAGGCATAGTATAAATCAGGAAATAAGAGAAGCATGTAGGATGGGCAACAGAGCCAGCATGGGTGACTTCAATCTGCATGTAGACCAAATGATTACAAATACTATAGAAGACAACTTTCTGGAGTATCTTGAAGAACCAACTAGAGGATAGACTATTATGAATTTCATATGATGCATGAAAAAGAGCTAAGAAAGAGTCTTCTTTTAAAAGAAGCTTTACAGATGTGTGACACTGATATGATATGAGGCAAGGGTGTTAGAATTTGAATAAGGGTAATTATGAAAGCTTGATGTTCAAGTTAGCTGAGCTGGATTGAGCAAATCCACGAAAAGGCATGACTGTACATAGGCGATGGCTAGTCTTTAAAGAATTCCACAAAGACCGTTCCCTCCGTGACTACCTGGTCAGGTCCATGCCCCTCTACAACCCACCCTCCAATCCTGGCACCTTCCCCTGCCACTGCAATTGCAAAACCTGCAACCACACCTCCTCCCTCACCTCCATCCAAGGCCCTAGAGGAGCCTTCCACATTCATCAATGTTTTACCTGCACATCCACCAATATCATTTATTGAATCTGTTGCTCCCGATGCGGTCTCCTCTACATTGGGGAGACTGGACGCCTCTTAGCACAGCGCTTTAGGGAACAGTTCCGGGACACCCGCACCAATCAACCACACCGCCCTGTGGCCCAATATTTTAACACCCCCTCCCACTCTACTGAGGACATGGAGGTCCTGGGCCTCCTTCATCGCTGCTCCCTCATCACCAGACGCCTGGAGGAAGAACGCCTCATCTTCCGCCTGGGAACACTTCAACCCCAAGGGATCAATGTGGACTTCAACAGTTTTCTCATTTCCCCTTCCCCACCTCACCCTAGTTCCAAACTTCCAGCTCAGCACTGTCCCCATGATTTGTCCTACCTGCCTATCTTCTTTTCCACCTTCCACTCCACCCTCCCCCGCCTGACATATCACCTTCATCCCCTTCCCCCACTCACCTATTGTACTCTATGCTACTTTCTCCCCTCCCCCACCCTCCTCTCATTTATCTCTCCACCCTTCAGGCTCTCTGCCTGTATTCCTGATGAAGGGCTTTTGCCCGAAATGTCGATTTTACTGCTCCTCGGATGCTGCCTGAAGTGCTGTGCTCTTCCAGCAACACTAATCCAGAATCTGGTTTCCAGCATCTGCAGTCATTGTTTTACCTTTAAAGAATTATTACATGTCTTACAGTCCTTCAAGGTGCTAAACTCAAGAACGAACCCTCAACCATAGCTGCCAAAAGAAGTTAATAATAGTATAAGGTAAATGAAAAGAATTATAAAGTGACCAAAACAGTAATAAATCTGAAGGTTGAGAACTTTTTTAGAATACAGTAAAGGAGTGTCAAGAAACTGATGAGGAAAGAAAGAAGAGAATACAAGTACAATCTAGCAGAAAATGAAAATAGATTGTAACAGCTGTATAGGTATGTAAAAAGGAAACATTTGGATAACACAAATGTCTGCCCACTAAAAACAGAGTCAGGAGAAATCATAAAGGGGAACAGAGAAATGGCAGAAAACCTAAAGGATATTTTCTGTCTGTTTTACTGAGGAAGATAAAATACATCTCCCAGAATTAGAAATCCAAGTGACTAGGAAGAATAAGAAGTTGAAGAAAATTAGTAGAAGATTGTACTGGAGAAATTAATAGGGCTGAAAGTTCAGAAGTCTACACCCCAGAGTGTTGAAGCAAGTGGCTATAAAGATTAGATTAGATTACTTACAGTGTGGAAACAGGCCCTTCGGCCCAACAAGTCCACACCGACCCGCCGAAGCGCAACCCACCCATACCCCTACATTTACCCCTTACCTAACACTACGGGCAATTTAGCATGGCCAATTCACCTGACCTGCACATCTTTGGACTGTGGGAGGAAACCGGAGCACCCGGAGGAAACCCACGCAGACACGGGGAGAACGTGCAAACTCCACACAGACAGTCGCCTGAGGCGGGAATTGAACCCGGGTCTCTGGCGTTGTGAGGCAGCAGTGCTAACCACTGTGCCACCGTGGACGTGGCAACCAAATGTACTATTTCCAAATTTGCAGTTGATATAGTTGATGCATTGGTGATCATCTTCCAAATTAATTCTGGAATAATTCCTGCAGATTAGAAGGGGGCAAATATCACTCCACTGTTTAAGAAAGGAACAACAGGGAACTACAGTTCGAACAAGATGTTAGTGAGGTCTCTTCTGGAGTACTGTGTCCAGTTCTGGTTGTCCTGTTATAGGAAGGATTTTATGAAGTTGGAGAAGATTCAGGAGAGATTTACGTGGATGTCACCAGGAATGGAGGCTTTGAGTAATAAGGTGAGGCTGGGACATTTTTCACTGGAGCATAGGAGGTTGATAGGTGTCCTTATAGAGGTTTATAAAATCATGAAGAGTGTAGATAAGGTCAATGGCAGGTGCTACATCCCTAGGGAGGGATATTTTAAATCTAGGGGTCATATTTTTATAGTGAGAGGAGAAAGATTTAAAAAAGACATGAGGGGCAAATTTTCTTTTTACACAGAGTATGGTTCATGTGTGTAATGAACTTCTGAAGGAAATGGCGGATGTGGGTACAGTTACAATGTTTAAAATACATTTAGATAAGTACATGAGTAAGAAATGTTTGGAATGATGTGGGACAAGCAGAGGTAGGCGGGACTAATTTAGTACGGAATTAAGGTCAGCATGGACTGACCGGATCAAAGGGTCCGTTTCCGTTCTGTATGACTAGAATTCTACAAACTCACCAGTCTTACAGTGATATGAGGTAAAATAAAGAAAAAGATAAATGGACACCTGTGTAATACTGATCTTATAGAGCACAGTGTGGATTTGTAGATGGAAAATAGTGTTTAATGTATGTGAAAGTGTTCGTGTACTTAATTTGGATTTTCAGGAGGCTTTTTTAAAAAGTTCACCTACAGAGATGGATTAGCAAAATTAAAGCACACAGTATACAAGATAATGTGCTGCCATGGGTTAAGAAATGGCTAACAGATAGGAATGAATGGGTCATACTTCCGCTGGCAGACTATGGCGAGTACCAGAGGATCAGTACGTGGGCCCAATTGTTCGCAATATATGAAAAATTTGGACGTGGCAACCAAATGTACTATTTCCAAATTTGCAGTTGATATAAAGCTACGGAGGAATGTGTGCCGTGAGAAATGTAAAATACTTTGAGGAGAATTTGGACAGACTTAGTTTGATCTGACAAGAACATGACTAAATAGATATAATCCAACAAGTTAAAAAAAATTTCAAAGGCACAGACCCATCATCTATGGTCAACTAGCAATGGGAAAACTAAAGAAAAATCATATAAATCGTGCAAAGAAAAATGGCATATCACAAGATTGGACAAAATATAAAAAACAAAGAATGAACAAAAGGTTAATAAACAGGGCTACTTAGAAAGAAAGGGCTAGCCAGGAATGTAAAAACAGATAAGAGTTTCTACAAATATTTAAAGGAAGAAAAAAAAGAGCATTAGTTTCCTATAAAAAGTGAGATTGGAAAATAAGGAAATGGCAGATGAATTGAATAGGTAAATTGCAGTATTCTTCACTACAGAAGATACCATTTCAACTATGATTAGATTAGATTAGATTACATTACAGTGTGGAAACAGGCCCTTCGGCCCAACAAGTCCACACCGACCCGCCGAAGCGCAACCCACCCATACCCCTACATTTACCCCTTAACTAACACTACGGGCAATTTAGCATGGCCAATTCACCTGACCTGCACATCTTTGGACTGTGGGAGGAAACCGGAGCACCCGGAGGAAACCCACGCAGACACGGGGAGAACGTGCAAACTCCACACAGTCGGTCGCCTGAGGCGGGAATTGAACCCAGGTCTCCGGCGCTGTGAGGCAGCAGTGGTTAGCACTCCGTGCCGCCATTAAAGGAAAGCCAGCCAATTTACTGTATTTAGATTTTAGGAAGGCATTTTATGAAGATGTCATATCAAAGGTTAATGCAGAGAATTAAAGCTCATGGTGCAGGATATAGCATATTGGCATGGATAGAAGCTTGGCTGCCTAACAGGAAGTAGAGAACAGACATTATTTTTTTTCAGGTTGGCAAGATAGGTGACCATAAGAAATAGAAAGGGGAAGGAGGCACAGATAGGAATAATGCCTTGGCTCCTAACAGTAGCTATATGTTGGAACAGTGAATGAATCAGGGGGTAGCGAGGCCATGTAACAAAGGCAATCACCTGTTTTTAATTCAAAGAGAGACGTGGGATCACCGACTGTGTTGGCATTTATTGGTGATCAAGTCTGGTAGTGAGCTGCCTTCTTGAACCACTGCAACCCATGTTTGTAGGCAGACCCACAATGCTGTTAGAGGGGGAATTCAGGATATTGACTTGGAGACAGTGAAGAAATTGCAAGATAATGAAGGGGAATACATAATCATAATGGAGAGGAACCTGCAGTTCGTGTAAAGGGGTCATTTCCCTTGTCCTTCTAGATGGAAGTGGTTACCTAAGTGAAAGTTGCTGTCTAAGAATCTTTGGTGAATTTCTACAGTGCATCTTGTGAGTACTACGCACTACTGCTGTTGAGTGCTGGTGGTGGAGTGACTGAAGTTTTGTGGATATGGTGCCAATCAAGCAGGATATTTTGTCGTAAATGGTACTAAGAACTCAACCAGCCAAGTGGGGAGCATTCCATGACAATGTTGACTTGTGCCTTGTAGATGACAGACAGACATTGGGGAGTTAGGAGATGAGTTACTTGCTACAGTATTCCTAGCCTCTGACCTGCACCTGTAGCCACTGCATGTGTCTGGCAAGTCCAGTTCTGCTCTTGGTTTCTGGTAACACCCAGGATATTAATAATGGGGATTCAGTGACAGCAATGCCATTGAACATCAAGGGGCGGTGCTAGATTGCCTCTTATTGGACATGATCATGGCCTGACATTTGTGTGGTGGGAGATATAATCTATGACTTGTTGCATTTGAACGTGGATTGCTTTGAATGATGCTTTAATCTTCATGTAGATAGAGATAGTCAGATTGGCTGAGGTAGTCATGAGAAGAATTCAGAGTGAATTCAGGACAGTTTCATAAAACAATACATGTGCATCCAGCTAGGAATCAGGCTATTTTGGATCTGGTGACGTGTAATGAGGCAGGTCTAATAAATTATGTCAGTATAAAAGATTCCCCAGGAAACAGTGACCATAACATGATAGAATTTAGCATTCAATTTGAGAGGGAGGAATCTAGATCAAAAACAACTGTGCTAAGGAGGACCTGGGATTCTAGGAAGGGGAAAAGTCAACCATGGATAACCAGGAAAGTTATAAACAGCTTCAATGCGGCAAAGATTAGTGATAAACCAGAGAATTGGGAAGCTTCAGAAGCCAACAAAAAAACACACAAAAGCTAAAGATGAACTTTGAGAACAAACTTGCAAGTAATATCAAGACAGACAGCAAGAGCTTCTTTAAATTTAAAGAAAAAAGAGAAAGAAAGTGCACAAAGGACTCCGAGAGAGGTTGGGGAAATAACATTGGGGAACTAGGAAATAGCAGAGGAATTGAATAAATATTTTGTATCAGTCTTCACAATAGAAGACACTAATAGCATTGTAAAGTTGTTATATAACCTGGGGCAAAAAGTGGTGAGGAAACAATATAACTATCATGAGAGAAAGATTGCTTGGGAAACCAATGGGGATAAAGACTAGTCCGTCCTCTTGTGTGATGGGATACATCCTAGTATATTAAAGAATGTAGCAACAGAGATAGTGGCTGCAGTGGCAGTAATAATCTTCTAGATTATGGAAATATCTCAGAGAAATGGAAAACTGCCAAATTTAACATCTTCATTTAAAAATGAAGGCGATGAAAACAAGTAACTATTGGCCAATTAACTTAACATCTGCTATTGGGAAAAATAGGGCAATTATGAGTTTACTGGAATTCAAGTTTACTAGAATTCTTTGAAGAAGTAACAATCAGGATAGATAAAGGGGAAGCAGTGGATGTAAAAGCTTTGGATTTTTTTCAGAAGGTGTTTGATAAGCTACCACACATTAGGCTACTTAATAACAGAAGAGTTCATGATGCTGGAAGTAGTATGTTAGCATGGATAGAGGATTGGCTAACTAATCAAAGACAGATGGTTGGGGTAAAGGGGGACATTTTCAGGACGGCAACCTGTAGTTAGTAAAGTGCCACAGGGATCAGTCCTGGGGGCACAACTATGTACGAAATGTATTAATTGCTTGGATGATGACAGTGAATACACGATAGCCAAATTTGTGGATGACAGAAAAATTGGCGGAAAGGCAATTGGTGAAGATGCCACAGAGTGTACAGAGGCATTTAGACAGGTTCAGCGAATGGGAAAAAGACTTGGCAGATGGAGTATAATGTGTAAAAATGTCAAGTCATGCACTTTGGAAGAACAGATAGATGAGCTGAATATTTTGTAAATGGGGAAAGATTGCAGTAGAGAGAGATTCAGCAGTCCTCATGCATGAATCACACAAAGCTAAAATCCAAATTCAGTGGGTAATAGGAAAGACAAATTAATGGCCAACTAGCCTTTGTTCCAAAGGGAATATAAAAACAAAACTTAAAATTATACAGGGCATAAAGTCAGACCATACCTGGAATACTGTGTACAGTTTTGCTCCCCTTATAGAAGAAATGATATATTGACATTGGGGGCAGCTTAGAGAAGACTCACAAGGTTGAGATTCTGGGAATAAAAGGAATTTGCTTATGAGGAGAGGTTGAGTATGTTGGGCATGTGTTTAGACGTTTAGAAGAATGAGAGGAAACCGTAAGAAGCATAAAAGATTCTGAGGGGGGCCTAACATAGCAGAAGCTGGGAGGTCCCTTCCCCCTACAGTCTAGGACTGAATGACATAATCTCAGGGGAAAGGATTGCCCATTTAAAACAGAAATAAGGAGGAACTTTTCTCTCTCTCTTCGAAGGTAGTCAAACTGGAATGCTTTACTGGGGAGGGCTGTAGAGGCTGGGTCATTAAGCATATTCTAGGCTCAGATGTACAGAGTTTTAAATCAGTCAGGGAATCAAGGGATATAGGGAAAAACAATAAAATGAAGATGACGATTGAGATCAGCAATGAAATGGCCTACCTCTACTCCTACGTCTTACGGATGCGTTTGATTCCTGTTCCTCAGAATCATGGAAGTTGACATGTGAACTAATGTGTTTAAAGGAACACAAAGAATAGATGGAAAATGATTTATAAAATATCCAGAACAAGGGGACAGAATCTGGACCAGTTAAGAGGAAATCCAGGAAAAGAATAACACAAAGGGTTGGGAGATCTGGGTCACTGCGCTGTAAAATCTCCAATTCAAAGTCAACTGAGGCATTTTAAAGAGAGATGGATGTGTCAAGAAGGCATTTTAAAGAGAGTTAAGGATCTTGGCAAAATCGAGACCAAAATAATTGATCTGCCATGACAAATAAAATTAGTGCAACACACTCCCTAGGCTGATTGGCCTCTTCTCGTTCCTTGATTTAGTAATAGTTAGTAATGGACTATGGATATATGGTGATAATATCATTTCTGTCAATGCTTCATTGTGAATGGTATCATACAAACATTTACACCCACCTTAATACTAGCAATGCTTGGGCTTCCGATATTCAATAAATGGACATTAATGCCACAAAATAAACAAAGGTGCATTCAGATACCAACTTCAACATTGCTCAAAACTTCAAATGCTCAGAAAACAGCTGGAAATTGTTAACGATATTACTACAGTCCCAAAATACTGTTGCTTTATAAACATTTGCAACTACCCATCTCTATCAGCACAATAAGTTGACTTTTGCTTGACCAGGTTCGGGCCTATCAAGAAATGTTAATGGTAAACACTAGTAGCATCAGGTGCCAAGCAAACATCTGGGCAACACAATGCAGATTAACAGTTATTTACTTAATGCAGATTGTAGTACTGGACTGGATTTGGAATGCAGTTTTTGCAATATAAAAATTCAAGCATAAAAGCTATTAAGATATTAATTAACATTTTAACACGATGACAATTGACCTCTTGAAGAAGCTGTTGACACAAATGATGGTTGGCAGTGAAATTGAGTACTTACCAAATGTATGAAGCCAGCTCCCGTTAGCCATGTGCTTATAAATATGGATAATAGATTCACCAACTTGATGGAATTGCTGTCCAAAAGAGAAAAATAAATACTGAATGGTACTGTTTAAGAAAACATATCAAGGTGAGTGTTTATGCATTTCTACAGTACTTGGTCACATGAGTAGTCCTGAAATATCTGAAATGCACAATTTCAGGGGGCAGCTGTGAATGATCAGAAATTAAACATTAAAACAAAACCAGAAAGTACAGGAAATGCAAAGCAGGTTAGTCAACCTCAGATACTAAGCAGTCTGTGTCCAGACACAGCAAGATTTGGGCAATAAACAGGCTTGGACTGAAAACAGCAGGTAACATTTGCACACACAAAGACCATCTCCAATAGCAGAGAATCTAACTATTGTTCCTTGATGGTCAATGATATTATCCATCACTGAATCCCCCACAATTAACATCCTGGGCACTTGCCATTGATCAGAATGCCTTCCCATTTTAACACTGCACTGAAAGAGGAGGTGAAAGGCTAGGAATTCTGCACTGAGTAATTCACCTTGTGGCCCCCCCAATGCACAAGTCAAGAATGCAACTGAAATTCACTCCATTTTCTTGGATGGGTTTAACTCCAACACAACTGAAGAAACTTAACATCGTTCAGGAAAAAGCATCCTGCTTTTTGGCAATATACCCATCACGTTCAACATTCACACCCTTCACCACTGGCACAGAGTGGGCTGCATTGTGTACAACCTATAAAATTGACTGCAGTAACTCACCAAAATTCCTTCAACAGCACTTTGCAAACCTACCAGCCTCTGAAACCAAGCAGAATAAAGGCAGATGTATGGGATCACCACCACTGCATGGTCCCCAAGTAACACACCATCTTGACTTACAATTATATTGCTGTTCCTTCACTCTCACTGCGTCAAATCCTCAAATTCCCTTCTGAACATCACTGGGGGTGCCCATATATCCTAAAAATTACCGTGGCTCAAAATAACAGCTTGTCACCAGCATCTCCAGGCCAAATAGGAATGGACAATAAGGGCTGGCCTGGTCAGAGACACCCATATCCCATAAACAAATTTTTTAAAAACCATCTTAGAGTACTTACTACTGCTCAGAGAGCTGTGTCAGTAAATTCTGAGACCAAGTTGTCTGAATTCATCCATAACCTTTTCAAATGGGTAATATTGCATCATAAAGATGAGAAACACAGAAAAGCTTACTAGAAGAGAAAGCTCATACTTACCACCAGGAAACTGAAAAGAATATTGTCTTTAACAATAAAGACTATTTGTGTTTTGAAATTGCACAATTTACCTTACAATTACATGGTAACAGCATAATGGCACTTTTCAATGTCAGTTATACATTGAGTCGCAGGCATTTGTAGTAAGATCAAAAGAGATACATTTTCTTTGATTGATAGCATTCTGCTTCTCATCTGGTAATGAAATGAATATATAAAACTCAAATATACATGCATAAACTTCCTCCCGATGTAAATATACATAAATACATATGGCACTGACATGGATATGCTGAGCCAGAAAGACTTTTTCTACGCTGCATATACGTAAGCTCACATATACATGGACACACACATATATGTATGTATCTCAATAAATTATCCATATGCTTACACTTCCTGGCTTTAAAATCAAAAACAGGCCAACAGGAAGTAAAAGTTGCAAGCTGGAGAGAACACAGACATAGGAATTCTAATATATTATGAGTCAAGACAAAACTAATAACTTGAATGGGGAGGATTGAATTATATTCTGATCCTATTACCCTGCCCTCCAACTCCAGTCTATCCAAGGACCACACGAGGTTTCATCTCCCCATGTGCTGTACATGACATCTATCCAAACAGATGTGGTTTGACAGCCTCAGCAACAACTATCAAGTTATAATTTACTTAATATAATGCCAAGAATTTACCAGAAAAAAATCTTCACATGCGCCCTGGATTTCTTTTAAAATAAAACAGCTGACAAATTTAGCAGAAAGGAGATTACCACAACTGCTGATGGTGTATTTAGGAAGGCTGGTCATACCATCACTTCAAAGTCCCTTGTTAAGATAGAGTTTGCACAGAGCCATCATTGGAGCTCACCTTCACCATTTAAATCCCTGTTAGGATTACAAAAGCTTTTAGCTGTTCAAACTATCAACATTTACATTCTGCAAGTTCATAAACATTGCCATTCAACAGCTGAAGAAAGACAATATTTGCAGATGCTGTGATCATAAAGCAATTGCCAAAGATGGAAATGATTAATGCACAGTTCCATACAATACAACTTTTTATTCAGGCCAGTGAAGTACATATTCTTTAACTGAATAAATTATTTTAATATATTTTTCTGTATTAAATACGCCACTGTGGTAATGTAATAATTAGGATAAATAACAAACTATAGAAAGATTTTTGTTTTAAATTTCATGGCACACTGTGCACGAAGTTTCTTCATATCAATTCTTGTTTTCGTGGAAAATGTGTTTAAATGGATTAGAGTCTTTTCCACTTTCAATCAGAGCAACTAAAGATGACCCCCGGATTAATCAGGAGCATGTTCAAGCTCCTCAACATCTGTGCACAGCTAGGATTTCAACAAGGTCTCAAACAGGCTTGAAAAATCCCCATTTTGCTCCTGACTAAATAATAACTTTTAAGACAGAGGTCATATAGAGCCATCATTGGAGCTCGCCTTCACCATTTAAATCCTTTCAGGATTACAAAAGCTTTTAGTTATTCAAATTATCAACATTTACAATCCTGCACTGCAGAAACATAATATCTAGCCAGAAGCAAAATGGACTATTTTGAAATTCAATATGCTGTAATTTTTCTTGTTGCCTGTGAAGTAAATGTTTATGCTGATCCATTCTACAGGATAGCAACGTGGAAATAAGTGCCCTTTGCTTCCAACATAATCACAAACCAAGTGAATACATAAACAGGACACTTGCCTGGTACTGGCCATAGTTGCATTAAGATTTTCCATCACAGCCATAACACTTCAAAATATTATAAGCAAAGCTGGCAAATGTTAAAGCACATTGCACCAATCTTGTTCAGGAAACGGAATGCATCCAATTATCTACAATAGTCAACTTTGCATCACAAACTCGGTAACACTGCTGCAATTACGCTGAGGATTATTGATAGAGTCTTACAGCACAGACACAGAGCATTCGATCCAACTCATCCATGCTCACCAGACATAGCAATCTGGCTTCCTCCCATTTGCCAGCATTGGGCCCATATCCCTGTAAATCCTTTCTAATCATATACCCAATCAGATGCTTTTTAAATGTCATAATTGTACTCTCCTCCACCACTTCCTCTAGCAGTTCATTCCATATGCACACCACCCTCTGCGTGAAAATGCTACCCATCAGGTCCTTAAAACTTCTGTTAGGAAGATGTGGGTGCACTTTACGAGAGTTAAAAGCAGCAGAACTACCAGACATAGCATCAAGTGTTCTCAATAAGGTAACAATGTAACACTTGGTTGAACAACTCGATTAGCTCATTGCCTGGAGACAAAAACAAATTCAAATTCGGCCAATCAGTTTAAATTATACCCCGAAAAATACCAAACTCTAATCCAATTTGAATTGAGTATACTCACAATCTTAAAAGCCAATGACACAGTCTGATGCTTTAGGGGTAGAGGACTGGGGAAAATTGAACAGTTGAGAGGAGAACTGCCAAGCCCCACCATGTAAAAGAATGGCTGAAAAATAGCTCTCTTAAAAGTACCTTTCTTGATCAGTAATCTGTTACACAGAAATTCCTAAGAAGACGACACAGGAAGATGCAAATAGAAGAACCAAAAACTGCCTGATTTTGAGATAAGAAGTGTTGTGTTGTAAATCTTAATTGGGAGTTTTATCGGACTAGTATTATAGAAGGGAAGGTAAAAGATAGGTTTGAGTAAGGACTTGTACATAGCTGTTAGTTAATTATTCTCTGTTATACTTTAAGAAATAAAGTTGTTAATTTTTACTTTAAATAATTCTTGGCCACAATTTTTACAAATTACTGCATGGGATAAATCTTTTCTATGTTGCTGGTTTTAAATTAAGCAGGAGGGTTTACTTCATGTCGTAACACTTGCCCCCCTCACCTTAAATCTATGCTCTCTAAAGTTTGGAGGAAAACGTCATCAGGAACTAAGGGAAACCCACCGTACCACAGCTGAGGGTAATAGGGTGCAACAACACTCCAAATCAGGAGCAGGGCATTCAGTCTCTCTGTCGGACTCAGAACTGGACCTTCCCAGCTTTAATCACACCCCAACGACACCAGATGAGGGCAATCCCCCCCTTGGAATGATCAGGATGACTATCTCATTCAGAGAGTATCCAATAGCTTGGCCACACCACAGGGAGGCAAGTACTCCCCTAATGACAAGACCATGAGTGAACAAACATTGGATCTACGGGTAACTCTATAAAATCTCAAAATGAATTTTAAAATTGCCAGTATTAAGATGCAAAGTGTCAAATCTACATTTTAGCAAAGTGTTACCACGTTGGCTTACTTGGCCAATATCAAAGCGGACCTCCTATTTCTGCAGCAGTGTGGTATACTACACCTCAGCAGCTACAGGAAATGGTTGGAGACCACGGGCCTTTGATTTGGTCGGGGAGGAGTGGAGTACGATAACTGCTTCTCTAGCCTGGGTATTCTGCTGTGAGGAGGTAACTTCACCACTCCAAAGTTGAGGTGGTAGTTTGTGGGGGTGGGGGGGCTGCCTCCTCATAGCAGATGTTATGGACAGAAATACTCCTGAGACTAATTAACATGCACACCCCAGTGGAAAAGAGTGAGCAGTTGGCTGCCCTGCAGCAGCTCCCATTGCTGCTAGTGATGTCCAGGCCGGTCATTCTGCTGGAGACTTCAACTGCATCATCGCTGCAAATGGATGATCCAGATGGGCTGACAGCAAACTGGAAGCCATGTTCAGATTCCTGAATGAAACGGTTAATGTTGTCAAGCTGCACAATGTCTTCAGCACTCTTGTCGACACAGCGCAGCGTAGATATACCTGGTCACGGCCAGATGGAGCTGTCTGCTCAAGGATAGATTTCCACGTTGTGTGTTGCACATTCTTGGTCAGATCTGCTGATGTCAAGCCAGTGATCTTCTCTGACCATATCTCCCTGACTATCACCTACAGGTTGACCAATGGGACAGCAAGGGAACATGGAAGCTGAACATGAAACTGTTGACTCCAGAAAACATTGAGGAACTCAAAAGGGATTACACACATTGGAGAACTGTGAGGCCCCGCTTTGAGTCTCCAGTGAACTGGCTGGAAACAATCATGAGGAACATCAAGAGGTTCTTTATCTTCAAAAGGTATTCAGAAGACGAGAGAAAGACAGGGAAAACTGTCTAAATTCCAGAAAAACATACAGACCCCAATCCTGCCGCAGACCACAGCGGTTAATGTCACAGAGGATCTCCAGGAGGTGAAGAGCCAGCAAGCTTCGCTCTTTGCCTCAGAGGACTCCAAGATAATCTTCCAGTCCAGGGTCCACATCATCAATAAAGTAACCAGCTCAAAGGGGTGATTATAACTCAATGAGAGAAGTGAGAGATTCTTTACCAATATGCTTAGTTCATCAAGCTTTTATCCTCAATCCTCCACTCAGTAAGTTGAAGAAAACTTTAACACCATTTTGTGCTCATCGGACTCAGAGTGATTATATTTAAAAATACAATCTTAGTTGTAGGAAAAGAACATCAGCGCCAGAAGTCCAGAAGAGATAGAAGATTGAGCTTGAACACTTAGAGCACTGAATGGGAGCAGCAGGAACATCTCCTTTCCCTGATTACATGACCATACTAGACTCCAAAATGGGAGAGGAGCTGCAACTAAGGTGCCCTGACTACATTAAAATTACTTCTAGTTCCATTCTCTTTATTTCTCCAGACATTCTTCTAAGTGGTGTTCAATGGCCACCTCAACAAAGATGTCAAATAAATATTGGATAACATAAGCCTGCATGCTATCAATTACAGTTTTGGGTCTATCAATTAAATACCATTTGAAATTATTGCATTTTTAATATCATATTTCTGTTTTAATAATGAATAGATATTATTTCTGGAAAAAAACAAGTTTTCTTCAAGCTTTTTATGTATTAATTGAGGCATTTTCTAAGAATACAAACTCAAAGGGAAAACCTATGTTTACCCTGCAAGAGAGGAACACGTTGATTAGTTGGCAAGTGGACACTGATTGGTAGTTGCACTACCAGGGAGAATACACCTATTAAAGCTGATTGAGAGTTAACAGCCTGACTTTTGTTTAAATTTTAAACCAGGCAGGTTGATTCTGCTGATCTGGGCATTAACCTAATAAATGAACAAGCGAGTGGCTGTTCAGTTCAAACAGGCACAGTGTTGTGAACATTTATTTTTGACTGCCAAGTACAAGCACAGCGCATGTACATATTATTTTTAATCTATAAAATACAAGGCCCTGTGTAATAATATATCTCACTTCCAATACATGCAGCACCAGTGTGATGTTAGGTATGTCGGCCATACGTATAAAGACTGGTAGTTCACATTAAACGGTACCTCTATTCAGCTGTTCGCAACAAACTAGGCAGTGACTGCATCAATGAGCATGTGCTTGCAAAGCTCACCACACTATTGTGTGACATTAGGTGTGATTCTGCAAGTGGACAATATTTTCTGGATAATTTCGAATGTTTGCAGAATGATGCTGACAACAAAATTTGGATTGTCAGTCAAGCTCACAACTCAGTGCGCTTTCTTCATAAGACAACCTGTCAATCTAGGTTTTCGTTAAGTAAACCTTCTCTAAACTGCTTCCAAAGTACTTATATCCTTCCGTAAATAAGGTAGCCAATGCTGCACACCATAATCTGGATGTGGTCTCAACATGCATAACTGAATCATAACCTCCCTACTTTTACGTTCAGTTTTACTCGTAATAAATAATAACATTCCTTCCTTAATTACCTGCTGTTCCTATAACTTGTACAGCAGTCATTCATATCCCTCTGCATCTAAATTCTATCTCCATCTAGGTCAGTCTTTTTATTCTTCCTGCCAAAATGGAAAATTACACATTTTCCCACATTACATACTACTTGGCAGACCTTTGCCCACTCACTTATCTTTTTGAAACTTTATGTACTGTTCACAACTTGACTTTTTAATCTATCCTTGTGTCATTAGCAAATTTGGCAAACAGATCATGCAAGTATCTAAAGAGTGCTGAGGTCCCAGCACCAGTTCCCTGTGACATGCAACTTGTTACATCTTGTAAACTGAAAGAGACTCAGCTACGTCTACTCTGTCTCTAGTTAGCAATCCAATCTTCCAACCATGTCAATATGCTGCCCACTACACCAACAGCTTCCATTTTCCACAACAGCCTTTGATGTGACACTTTACCAAATGTCTTCTGGAAATTTCAGTACAATAAATCCACTAATTCCCTTTTATTCACAGCACATTACTTCCACCAAGATCATAATTAGTTGGTTAAATATGATTTCCCTTTCACAAAACCATTTTGACTCTGTCTGGTTACCTTTAACTTTTCCAAATATCCCACTATAACTTCTTCAATCAGATTTTCAATAAAAAATTAGGAAAGCTCACAGAATGTTACATTTTATCATCAGGGAATTGAATAAAACAGTATGAATGTTATGCTTCAGCTACTGGTGAGACTACATCTGGAATACCGTGCGTAATGTTGGTCATCTTATTTAAGTGTTGACTGAGGCTTTGCCACTCAATTTATTCGGTGAACACAATCTCACAAACACCAAATTCATTCAATCAAAATCAATCTTTATTTGACGAAATGCAAGTGACTATCTCATGTTATAGAGTCATAGAGGTGTACAGCATGGAAACAGACCCTTCGGTCTAACATGTCCATGCCGACCAGATATCCCAACCCAATGTAGTCCCACCTACCAGCACCCGGCCCATATCCCTCCAAACCCTTCTTATTCATATACCCATCCAAATGCCTCTTAAATGTTGCAATTGTACCAGCCTCCACCACATCCTCTGGCAGCTCATTCCATACACGTACCACCCTCTGTGTGAAAAAGTTGCCCCTTAGGTCTCTTTTATATCTTTCCCCTCTCAACCTAAACTTATGCCCTCTAATTCTGGACTCCCCCAGGGAAAAGACTTTGTCTATTTATCCTATCCATGCCACTCATAATTTTGTAAACCTCTATAAGGTCACCCCTCAGCCTCCGAAGCTCCAGGGAAAACAACCCCAGCCTGTTCAACCTCTCCCTGTAGCTCAAATCCTCCAACCCTGGCAACATCCTTGTAAATCTTTTCTGAACCCTTTCACAACATCCTTCCGATAGGAAGAAGGCCAGAATTGCACGCAATATTCCAACAGTGGCCTAACCAATGTCCTGTGCAGCCGCAACATGACCTCCCAACTCCTGTACTCAATACTCTGACCAATAAATGAAAGCATACCAGACGCCTTCTTCACTATCCTAGCTACCTGCAACTCCACTTTCAAGGAGCTATGAACCTGCACTCCAAGGTCTCTTTGTTCAGCAACACTCCCTAGGACCTTACCATTAAGTGTATAAGTCCTGCTAAGATTTGCTTTTCCAAAATGCAGCACCTCGCATTTATCTGAATTAAACTCCATCTGCGACTTCTCAGCCCATTGGCCCATCTGGTCCAGATCCTGTTGTAATCTGAGGTAACCCTCTTCGCTGTCCACGACACCTCCAATTTTGGTGTCATCTGCAAACTTACTAACTGTACCTCTGATGCTCGCATCCAAATCATTTATGTAGATGACAAAAAGTAGAGGGCCCAGCACCAATCCTTGTGTCACTCCACTGGTCACAGGCTTCCAGCCTGAAAAACAACCCTCCACCACCACCCTCTGTCTTCTACCTTTGAGCCAGTTCTGTATTCAAATGGCTAGTTCTCCCTGTATTCCATGAGATCTAACCTTGCTAGCCAGTCTCCCATGGGGAACCTTGACAAACGCCTTACTGAAGTCCATATACGTCCACCGCTCTGCCCTCATCAATCCTCGTTGTTACTTCCTCAGAAAACTCAATCGAGTTTGTGAGACATGACTACAACATATTTCCAAAAATAAGCAATAATTAACCTTCCCAGTAAGATCGGTGAGCCAAGTCTGAGTCATAATGGCCAAGCGCCAACAGGGGCTGACTACCAGCGTTGAGGTCTCTGGGTTTCATCTTTGGGTCTTCAAGCTCAGGATTCATGCTATTGACCAGACCAGGCCCCCTCAAAAATGTTTTAAGAAGGTAGAATAGAATAGAATGCCAGGTGCACTTGAATGATTGCAGTGAAAAGATTGTGATGTCGCCTCTTGTCGCCATCTTAGGTATAAAGTACTTAGGTACAGATGCTTCAACTGTTGTTATAGAGTTAAAGAAATACAGGTTAGCAAGGGAGCAGAGTTTAAAAAGTCAAGAATGATAAAAGAAAGTAGCCTCGATCCTAACATTTTCTTATTTTAAAGGCAAACTTGAAGAGTCTCCACTATTCGACGCTGAGCAAAACACAAACAACCAAAAGAAATAGGAATTTAGAATAACTTAGTTCTGTTGGAAATTGCATGGAATAATGGATATAATAACTATTGCCAATTAACTGTAGTAACATCCCATTACCATACCCCTTGGCAAAAGGAAAATTCAGATACCAATTCTCACATGCAGTTCTCCAATCTAGGAAGAAAAAACATCAAGAGAAAACTCAGAGAGAGTAGTAGCCAAGAGATATTCACTTAAGTTCCCAACTCTCTTAAGACTGCAATATCTTCTGCTTAAAGCTAAAACTAAACACAACTAGAAAGCCTGGTATGAGAGAACTGACCATATCCAGGCTGCTTCCATTGTTCCAACTTCAAAAAGAACCCCAAGGCATCACAAGTTGTTTACTTTCTGAGAGACAGTTCATTATCTCTGCCTTATAACCTCCATTTTAAAAAAAACAGGACCAAATAACCTCTTGAAAGCCATAGCATTGTCACTGTTCTTTTTTTCTTCTTGAGATGATTGTTTCTGGGTTGTTGCTCCAGCATTTTGTTCACCTGAAGGTGGTGTGTGTCTTGGTTCCTGCATTCCTGCATGTAGCAAGCCACCAACTCCTATCATTTCAATAGTTGCAATTTCATTATTCCAGTTGGTCAGGTTGTCTCGTGATGTTCATTTCATTAGACAACATCTCGTTCCCTCAGTTAATTATGTTATCGCCTGACATTGAGCCTGCAATTTGCTATGCCCATATTTAGTTAGAGCCACTCCACTCCTCAGAGTTGGCCACTTTTACCAGCATGCAATTCTGGCTGCAAGGAAGGATGTAAATGTGTTGGAGGCAGTTCAGATAATGCCTAGAATGAAGTATGGGTTGTGGGCAGTTTTCTTATTAACAAAGGAATGCAAGGCAGAGCAAGGCTCAAATTTGATGTTGCAAATATTCAAAGAAATATTGACTAGTTTGTGAATAAAAAAAAATTGACATTTTCTGCTTTTCATTCACAATCTCAAGGTGCACTAGAAAGACTCCTAAAACTTTGAAGATCATGTTTAGAATGTATTGCCAAGGATTTCCTAATGATTAAGATAAGGGGATCTTTATTACTATTTTTCATTCGGAATACACTGAATGAGTTCACAGGATTGAGTTTATTTCACTTATATGTGGACATTAGGTAAGAGTGTCACTGAAAGAAAACAATTATACACCATAGGTCAGAAATACTTCAAACCTATTTTTGATTTTCAGACAAGATTTGCTCAAATGATGTGATTTGGCTAAAACCATTTGGAAAGTACTCAACAATTAAAGCTCAAGAAGATGAAAAAGACCAAATTCAAATTTTTGCTACTGGAGACTAGGTGTTAGTGCTGTTATTTGTCTCTAGGAAACCATTCAATGCAAAGTCCGCTGGACCTTGTCACATTAAAAATAAAATCAATCGTGAATTATGTTAGTGAATAGGCCAGACAAGAGAAAGAACCAATAAGTGTGTCACATTCAAAAGATATTATGACAGGGATGATCGTTAGACGAGAACTGTACCAACAATACTGAAAGATACATGGAGTGAAAAAGAAATATCAGAGCAATTAGAGAATGAATCAGAAATTAAAAATTCAAAGTTTATCCTCCCAACAATTAGACTGGAAAACACAAAGGTCTGAAGAGCTTGGATAATATTATACTTCATCGTCCAGAAGACTATTAAGGTGGCTTACCAAGGCTATCAGATTCTCATGACAAGGATTCAAAACCACAACTAAATTAAACCCTATATAGGATGAGAAACGGCATGTTTTCTGGTATTTGAATACTGTAATGCGATGTTGTTTGGATTAATGGGGTTTTACTTTGTACTCAGAGTTTCATAATCTTTAGATGAGTGTTATATGTGCAAATAGTTTGATTTATTCTATTGTATTTTACTTTTATTTCTTTTGCACAATACATTTTTGTTTTACTGTTAAAACCAAATCTGCAACATTGCATGCGTGTTTCAGTGAAGAGACCACCTTGTTAAAAACAAACAAAATGTTTTATCAAGCCAGATTTCAGTCTTGTACCTGACTTGTTCTATAGTAACAGGACAGAGATAGATTCTGGTTCGGGAAGAGGATGACAGGTTTTTAGGAGTAGGCGAGAATGGACATTTGAGGTTCCAATCAGATCAGCTGTAAAACATTTTGCTCGCCCCCTACCCTTACTTTACGGGTCTGGCCTTTCTTGCTCTTTTTATTGCCCGTTTTTTGGGAAACCAAGACATCATGGGTTAACAACAGAAATCCTGTTAAACTGAAGGCATGCAGCCTCCTTCAAACATTGTGATGACTGATCCACCTCCTCAGAGCACACTGTATCGCTTATGCCACACTGATATAAATTAGCAAGTTTGAAGCAGGTCATGTTCCTGTTTCTACTCCATTAACTTTTTAAACTTCCTATCTGAACCAAATCCACCTTTTGGCAGTTAACTCTCCATGTTTATTGACTTAGAAGTACTTGCTTAAGTTTGTTAGAAATATACTTCAAACTATTAACATCAAATACTTTCGTTGGAACATCATCTGACAAAGATGACTACTGCGTTAATTCCATAAATTAGAATTGTCAATGCAATGAGTTAGCGTTTATGTTTTTTTGCTACCAGAACTCTCTGCTGGAAATTGGTAAAAGCAGAAGAGTTACAATGGGGATAACTCTTGCATGGCTGAGAAGTCACTTAAGTTTACTTCTCATCTAACTTTAAGCAAAAATATGGATTCATACTAAAATATTAGTTGAATGTAATACATCTTGATGTCAGCTCTGACATGATGCAGAGGTGCGGGATTTTAGACTGACGTGGACAAAGTCAGAAGTCACATAACACCAGGTTATAGTCCAACAGGTATTTTTGAAACCACAAGCTTTCAGAGCGCTGCTCCTTCATCTGGTGATTTCACCTGACGAAGGAGCAGCGCTCTGAAAGCTTGTGATTTCAAATAAAACTATTGGACTATAACCTGGTGCCATGAAACTTCAGACTCAGTTGGGATAGATACTTTGTTTTAGGTATATCATAAGTAGTTAATTGTGCTGGATCATACGCCTGCTCAGGTTAAACATCTGAGATGCAGAAGCAGGAAATTAGAAGAATATAATAGATTTGCCGATTACTTAAAATACACCTGAACAGAAGGAAAGATCCTCCATGAGAACTTGGAACTCCTGCTAAACCGCATTTATTTTGAACGTTTAATTTTGAGGTTTGCAGGTGAAGTGAAAATGCAAAATGTAGTAGATAATGAGCAAGTCAATAGTTCAAAATGTGAGGTTATGCAATCTGGTAGGATAAAATAGAAGAGCTGAATATTATTTTAATGAAGAAAGATTGCAGAAAGCTAGAGAGGAGAGAGATTTGGGAGTCTTCGTCCATGAATCACAGCAATCAAGTTCACCAGGTAATACAGCAGGCAAATGGAATGTTAGCTTTTATTTTGAATTTATTTCTTATATTTAGAATATAAAGTCACGAGGTTTTGGAATACTACGAAAAGTTTTAAACCCCTTATCTAAGGAAAGTTATACTGGCATTGGAGGCAGTTGAAAGAAGGTTCACTCGGCAGATACCAGGTATGGAGGGACTGCCTTTTGAGGAGAAGTTGAGCAGATTGGGCCTGTACTTATTTGATGGCAGGTAATAATAGAATTGGGCTGTGCTCCTAATGCATTTGTATAATTTTACTGTCTCAAATGCAGCTTAAAAGTGAGGAAAAATACAAAAAGATTTCACTACGTTTGCAATGTATTCCAATTTTCTTTGAGCAATCAAAGCTAGCTACAGATGGATTATAAATTCACTGCTTTCCATCTCTAACTGATGCTATTTTGTCCCTCTCCTATGGCAAACCTATAAACATCAATGAGAACTGTATTTACATTTTAATCCACAATCCTTCTTCAATCAGTACAAAACATCTTTGACTTCTTTTTTAAACCATTTAACTGGATTACTGAAATCCAGCTCAGCCCTCAGTAACCTTTCATCCAAAATCTTGTCTTTAAAAAAATCAATTTTTAAATGTCTTTCTGAATACTAAATAAACTGTTGCTCTGTTGTCAAAGACGTACTAAATGTGATTCTGAAACACACGCACAGAAAAATCCCATATGCAACTTGCAAGTTGTGGGGATGTCGGAGTATCTTAAGATACTACAGTTTTTTCAGTGACCCTAAACTAAACAGATGGACTCTGCACATGTGCCTGAGTGTATGGACAGCTGGCAACAATGAAAATAATATTTAAAAATCACACAACACCAGGTTATAATCCAACAAGTTTATTTGGAAGCACTAGCTTTCGGAGCGCTGCTCCTCTGTCAGGTGGTTGTGCAGTATAAGATCATAGGACACAGAATTTATAGCAAAAGTTTATGGTGTGATGTAACGGAAATTATATATTGAAAAAGACCTGGATTGTTTGTTCAGTCTGTCATCTTTTAGAATGGGCACGTCAGTTTCAGTTCTTTCATATGTAAATTCCAGAACTTTTAAGAAAGTTCTGTTACATCACATTGTAAACGTTTGCTATAAATTCTGTGCCCTACGATCTTATACTCCACAACCACCTGATGAAGAAGCAATGCTCACAAAGCTAGTGTGCTTCCAAATAAACCTGTTGGACTATAACCTGACATTGTGTGATTTTTAATTTTGTACACCCAAATCCAACACCGGCACTTCCAAATCGGAATTAATAGAGATGGGTGGTAATGCCTATCATTCTGTACAAGCTAGCAAATGAAGACACAGGAACAGAAAATAATGGACCAAGGAAAGAAGCAAATGAAATTGTTTTAAAGTGCATCAACATAATGAAAATTTGTAAAGAAGAACATTCTTGAAAACTTTATACAGCTATGTCCATTTCAAGACCTGACTTGTGGTACTTACAAGGAATACTATCACCTTGACTGACTCAAGCTTCAAACAAAAATCCACAATGACACAATCAATAGGAGAATGACCCAATCCATGGGACAATGGTGTCATATAAGAGGGAATTTGTCTGGCTAAAAATGATTATACTGAAGTTTGCAAAATTTCAGACCAATTCAGTAGGCATCAGGTTCACCTCTTGTCATAAAATTGTTGGATTAACTCTCACTACACAACTTGAATATATAATCCAGACTGACAATTCTGTGTGGAACTGAAGATGTGCAACATTATCGAAGGGGTCCATTTATTGCATTTTGGTAAAACAAATAAGGGCAGGATTTATACAGTTAAAAGTTGGGCCTTGGTAGTTTTGTAGAACAGAGACTCAGGGTTCAGGTACATAATTCTTTGAAGTTTGCATCACACGTAGACAGGACATCGTTGAAGTTGTACAGGATGTTTGTGAAGCCTCTTCTGGAGTACTGTATCCAGTCCTGGTCTCCTTGTTACAGGAAGAAAAATATTAAACTGAAGAGGGTTCAGAAAATATTTACCAGGATGATGTCAGGAATGGAAGGTTTGAATTATAACAAGAGGCTGGACAAACTAGGACCTTTTTTTCTTCACTGGAGTGTAGGAGGTTAAGGGGTCACCTTATAGAGGTTTATAAGATTATGAGGGGTATAGATGAGGTGAATGGCAAGGGTCTTTTCCCTCAGGTAAGGAATTTTAAAACTGAAGGACATATTTTTGAGGCGAGAGAAGACAGATTTAAAACAGGCATGAGGGGCAATTTGTTTTTGCACAGAGTGGAATGAACTTCCAGAGGAAGTTGCAGATGTGGTTACAGTTATGACATTTAAAAAATATTTGGTTAAATACATGAGTAAGAAAAGTGCAAGAAGGTGGGACCTAGTTGAGTTTGGGATTACAGTAAGCATGGACCTATTGGACCGAGGTGTCTGTTTCTATGCTGTACGACTCTATGAGTCTTTGAGCATGATTCTATCTGGAGATGAGAAAGGAGTTCTATTAGATTAGATTAGATTACTTTACAGTGTGGAAACAGGCCCTTCGGCCCAACAAGTCCACACCGACCCGCCAAAGCGAAACCCACCCAAACCCCTACATTTACCCCTTACCTAACACTACGGGCAATTTAGCATGGCCAATTCACCTAACCTGCACATCTTTGTGACTGTGGGAGGAAACCGGAGCACCCGGAGGAAACCCACGCAGACACGGGGAGAACGTGCAAACTCCACACAGTCAGTCGCCTGAGGCGGGAATTGAACCTGGGTCTCCGGTGCTATGAGGTAGCAGTGCTAACCACTGTGCCACCATGGCAGGAATTAGTATCCTGAATTCCAGAGAGCAGATAAGAATGACTGCCCTTGACACAATGAACCGAGTGCTGTATCAAGGAGCCCCAGCAAAACTAAAATTCATTAAAATAAAAAGGGAAAACATAGCTGATTGGAATCTTAGCTTACACCTAAGATGGTTGTTGAAGATCAGTCATTTCAGAACCAGGACAGCACTGCAGGAGTTTCTCAGGGTAGTGTCCTAGGCCTAACCATCTTCAGCTGTTTCATCAATGACATTCCCTCCATCATGGGGTCAGAAATTCACTGATGATTACACAAGGTTCAGCGATATTTACAACACCACAGATACTGAAGCAGTCCATGTCCAAATGCAGCAAGGCCTAGACAAAATTGACTCTGGCTGACAAGCGACAAGTAATATTCACACTCCACAAGTAGCAGAAAATAACCATCTCCAAAAAGCACAAATCTCACCAGCATCTCTTGCCACTCAATGGAGTTGCCATCACTGAATCCCCTACTCTCAACATTCTAGGGGTTTACCATTGACCAGAAACTGAACTGAACAAGCTATGTAATTACTGTGGCTGCAACAGCAGTTCAGAGGCTGGGAATCTTGCAGCAAGTAACTCACATCTTGACTTCAAAGACTCATCTATTATCTATAAGGTACAATTCAGGAATGTGATGGAATACTCCCACTTGCTTCGCTGAGTGTAGCTTCAACACTCATGAAGCTTGACACCACCCAGGACAAAGTAAATTGCTTGACTGACACCACATCCACGAGTAATTCACTTTCTCCTCTACCAATACATCGTAGCAGCATTATCATTTGGGTATTAATTGCAAAAATTCATCAAAGCTTCTTGAACAGTACCATCCACACTTACAATCGCTACAATCTAGAATGAGACTGGCAACCAATACATGGGAACATTACCATCACCTGCAGTTTTTCTGCAAGCTACCCAGCATCCCAACTTAGAAATATATTGTTAATCCTTCACTGTTGCTGGATCAAAGTCCCAGAACTCTCTTCCTCATAGAATTGTAGGGCAACTGCTCCAAATGGGCTACAGTAGTTCAAGAAGACTGCTTACCCCACTACTGCAAGAGTGATTAGGAATGGGAAATAAACAGCTGGCCCAATCAGTGATACCCTCTTCCTCTCAAATGAGTAGAAAAAAAGCAATTAGTTAGCAGTACATACTCAGTCATAATAAGGCGCAAGCTCTTAAAATGAAAGCCCTGTTGCACTAGATTCATCACTGCAACATACTTAAGTTCTGCACTTCATGGCTGGGTTGAAATGTAAGTTCATTTAAAAGGATACATAATAATTTATTTGCATTTACAGTAAGGAAAATTTGAGTACATTTTATGTAAAGAATTATACAAATTATTTCTTGGTGTAAAAACGTTTGGAAACCAGTAAGACGGCACTCAGTAGTGCATGTACCTTTGCCATATTAATGCTTCATAACTGCAAAAGTGAGAAAATAAATATTTTAATTTAGAGCTCCCATCTCTCTACAGGCCTCGGGTCAATCCACATCCAACAATCTACAACTAGGTTCACATTTTGACAACTGTGACAAACTGCACCACAGCTGTTGAGACAACCCACAACATACTATAATAATTAACAACATTCCGAATAAGACAACCCACAAAATTGTACAAAACAAAATCAATTGACCGTACCTCCCAACTGTTAATGAATTGTTTAAAAAGGAATCCACAACTTCATCAAAAATTAATTACTTCTTCTTTTAGTCACATTCTATGTGGCAAGTTTTGTTGAAAGCTGACCATTACTTTTTGAGATGTATTAATTACAGACACACAGGCTAACAAATGGACAAAAATGTTACCTCCACTACTAAATCACACAAGGCATGTCTAAAATAGTCCTTCAGAATGTTAAATGTCTGATTCAGAATTTGTGTTGCTTACCTTGTTTTTAGAATATTCAGAAATTGTAAAATCTCTGAGAACTGTATCAACCTGAGCGCTCTTAAAAATCGTAAGCCTGTGAAAAGAAACAATAGGTTAACATCCACTTGTCGCTGTTCAGAGCACTTAACAACCTGTGATATTCAGAACCAGTGTAACCGTGAGCTCCTACATAGTGTACATAAAGAACTAAGGGGTAACTTTCTGCAAGAGGAATCTCATCCTCTGGAGTGCAGATTAGAATTTATGGTTTGCTGTGCATGTAAACAAAACATGGCCTGCAACTCAACAGATGCAGTGATTCTGTCGGAAAGCTTTCCCTTAGGTTTTAATTAATATAAGGATGCAACCTACTTCATATTTTCAAACTGCCAAGTCTTGCGAGCATCAGCACTGACAAAGAAAATGTGTTTGGAAACTGTGTGTTCTGAGTCGAGAGCGTGGTGCTGGAAAAGCACAGCAGGTCAGGCAGCATCTGAGGAGCAGGGGAATCGACGTTTCAGGCATAAGCTCTTCATCAGGGCTTATGCCTGAAATGTCAATCCTCCTGCTCCTCGGATACTGCCTGACCTACTGTGCTTTCACAGCACAACACTCTCGACTCTGATCTCCAGCATGTGCAGTCCTCACTTTCTCCTAACTGTGTGTTCTGGTCAATTTGGAACATATCATTGAAACAGAATGCTGTTTGTCATCAAATGGTGCTTTTGGCAATAGATTCCAACAACTCAAAGGGAAAGTGTGGAATCATCATACAAGACTTATAAATAAGTTATATTTAGTCAGGCATTCCATGAAATGCTTGTGGGAGAATTGACTTCCTTCACCAGGTTTGCTGCATACCTGTGTTTTCCATTGGGTGAATGACAATTTTCACTGCAAGTATAAATCAAATTTCATCAGCTACTTTAGACACTATTATAACAGGAAACCCATCTCTTCCTTTATCTACAAACAAGAATTTATTTCTACCTTGAGTTCTCTCCCAGAAGTGTTAACGGTACCCAAAGTTGGTTGGACCTGACTCAGTATAAATAGATTGCATGCTTATCCTGATAAATTTGCTTATTTATACACGACAGTGCAGTGAGACTGCTCCAACAACACTACTAAAAGTTTAACTGGAAATGATATGCATTAGGCAGTGCACAGAATGGGCCTTTTGTCACAACAGGTGTACATCACATTTATGTTCCACACAACCTCCTTTTACATTTCCCCAATTAATTCCACCAACATATTTTGCTAATCTTTTCCCTCTCAACTGTTTGTTTAATTTCCACATGAGTCAAATGTGGTTACTTTCATAGAACAAATCACCATGTGAAAATGAGCTCAATGGTTTCAATGGTGAGACTAGGTAATGGATAAACAGAGTAATTAGAGAATTGACTGTCAGTGTTCAAATTGTTTGTTATGTCAGGGCAGCGACGCAGTAGAAATTTGTGATTGAGTATTTGATGTGCTCAGCTGAAGAGACATGCAAGAGAAAAGCACAAAGAGACAAAATAAATAGAACACAAACCAAGTAACACATTTTATTAAAATCTTTGTTAAAAATATCATACAGGGGGGAGTTCAAGATGGCAGCGATCTGAATCGATCAGCCTTGCTGAGCTCTGCATCCAACCCAAGGTTTAATATGTTTTCGCCCCCCACCTTAATTTCTTTTGGAAAAGAAAATTGTTAAACGGTAAAACAACTGTTTAAATCCTTTTTCGAGCATGCGAGAATGACGAAGGGGAAGCAAATGGCCAAGTCTCAACATTTAGGACACTCGAAAATAGCAGGCAGGCCCGAGACTGCAACTGGGGAAGCAATTGCAGCTCCCTCCGCAGCTGTTAAAGAAATGCCTGCACAGCAGAACATCATGGAGGAACTTGGAGCGATCTGACAATTGATCCAGGAGCTGAGGGAAGAGACTCATAATCAACTGGAGCCATCTCAACCATGCTGCAAAAATATGAGGAGTTGGAAGGGCTTGGGAAGCGAGTTGAAGAGGTTGAGCAGCGGACCTCGGCTTCAGTGACTGAGGTCGAGTCCTCGGTGAGGCAGACCCACGCCATTGAGAAAAAGGTTCGGGTCCTGACTAAGTTGATGACCTGGAAAATAGAGGTAGGAGGAAAAATAGCCAGGTCGTTGGCCTGCCGGAGGGAGTAGAAGGTGGGGAGCCAGCAAGTTTTCTTTTGAAGACTGGTTGCCACAATTTCTTGGCTGGGATGCCGAGGCAGACCGGGTCAAGGTTGACAGAGCTCACTGGGTTGAGGTGCGCTGATCCGGTCAGAATCAATGCTACAGGAACAGGCAGAGAGTCATGGATACTTCCAGAAGGTTGGGGAGAGATCCGCAGGCCCTGATCTATCAGGGAACTAAGATAATGTTTTTCCAGGACTTTTCTGCGGCAGTGATCCATAAGAGGAAATGGTTTGATGAGGTTAAGAGAAGGTTAAAGGACCTCAGTATTCAATATTCGATGAGGTACCCAGCTGTGCTTCTTTTAATTACTTACAAGGACACTGTGAGGTCATTTCATTCCTTAGAGCAAGCCAAAAACTTCTTGGACACTTTAAAATAATGTAGGTGTATTTATGGACATGGACATAGTGTGTGGGTTTTTTTTTGGTCTTGTTTTTATTTCTTGTACTTTCACTCTTTTCCCAAAGAAGCTGTTGTTGGTGGGTTTTATTTTCTCTCCAAGCTGGAGTGGTATTGATACTTGTTGGGGGGGTGGGTAGAGTGCTCATTGTTTTTGTTATACCTTTGTGTTTACAAGGTCTGTTGTTTGCTTTCTCCCACTGCTTGGATTTGGGGTGCGGCTCAAGCTGGAAGGGGCGATGGAGGTGAGTGTGGGAAATGTAAGCTCCCTCTGTGGGCAGGCTTAGAGTCCCTCATTAAGTGCCTTTTGTGTTTTGAAGTTAGTTTTCTTTTGGTTTTTTTTGTAAATAGACTCTATGAGTCTCCTTTTGAGTAAGCTCAGTGTGTTGTAAAGCGAATTCTTCCTCTCGGCAGGTCAAAGGTGATTGTGAAGGATCATGGTTAGCAACATTCTTAAATGGCGCACTGGAATAATAGAGGGCTTCATTCACCAGTTAAAAGAAAAATGGTGTTGTCAAGCCTTAGAAAGGAGAGGGTGGATGTTGCCCTGTTACACAAGACTCATCTTAATGACGAGGTACATTTGAAGTTACAGCAGGATGGGTTTGATCGGGTGGTTTTCTCGACTTTTTGTACTAGGAGCACAGGAGTGGCAATACTCATCTGGAAAGGTTTCCCATTTAATTTAATAGATTGTGTTAAAGACGAGTACCGTCAGTTTGTTATTCTTAAGGCCCTTATAAATGGTGAGGAATATGGTATTTTGAATGCCTACTGTCCTCCGGCCCACCCTCTTAAATTTCTGATTGATGCACTAAGCTGGTGGCCTTGGCATTGCAGCCAAAGAGGGACCGCGGGGGGGGGGGGCTTGAATTGAATTATGAATCCTGTGCTGAATAGAATGTGCAAAGGCCCCCCCAAAGCTTTCTTCACAATCTAAGCAGTTGGGCAATCTTTGTGTGGAACTGGGGTTGGTGGACGTTTGGAGATGTTTACACCCTACAGGCAGAGATTTTACATTTTTTTCCAATCCTCATAAATGCCACACAATGATCGATTATTTCCTAACTCCCGTGGCTTTTGTAAATTTGGTGGTATCCTGTTCGATTGGGAATATTGCCATCTCTGATCATTCAACGGTGTATTTAATGGTTAAGATTCAGGATGATGCAATGGGCTCACGGTACTAGCGAATAGATCCTTTCATCCTCAAGGACAGCAAGTTTGTAGAATACTTCTCAAGGGAATTTGAAGCTTTTTTGGCCATCAACTCAGGTACAGCTAGTAATCTGTCCATTGTTTGGGAGACTTCCAAGGTCTATGCTAGAGGGATATTTATCTCATACTCTGCCAACCAAAAGCGACAGAAGGGAGAGCAGCAACATCTGCTTGAGGCAGGACTGAAGGCAGCTGAGACAGCATATTACAGTAGATCGCCAGTGACTAAGCTGCAGCAGATCACAGCTCTCCGACCACCTTAAACTCCATGCTAAAGCATACAGCAAGGAAGGAACTTTCCTTTGCGAAGCGGGGACTGTTTGAGCATGGTAATAGGCTAAGTAAATACTTAGCATATTTAGTCAGGAAGAAGAATGACTCTCAATCTATTGTTTCTATTAAGGAAGGAAATGGGACTCTAACTTGTAATGCTAAAAAGATCAATGGGGCATTTTGGAGGTTCTATTCTGAACTGTATAAGTCTGAATATTATGAGGATAGATGGGATAAAATGGAGACTTTTTTTTAGGAACTTGGATCTTCCGGGGGGTGTCTGCTGAGCAGGCATCTCTCCTTAGTGCTCCATTAACAGCACAAGCGATATAGGAGGCAATGAGACAACTTCTAAGTGGAAAGGTGCCTGGCCCTGAGGGCTTGCCCAGTGAGTTTTGTAAGGAATTTGTAAAAATACTGTCAGGACCGATGCTCGACGTGTACAACTATTCATATAGTCGTGATTGCCTCCAGCCATCCTTGAGAGAGGCGAATACCTCTCTTATCCTCAAGAAAGGGAAGGTGCCAGAAGACCATGCTTCTTACAGACCCATCTCGCTTTTAAATTCTGATTTTAAAATTTTATCGAAGACTCTGGCATTGAGATTGGAAAGGGTGTTGCCCTCTATTGTTAAGGAGGATCAGATGGGCTTTATAAAGGATCGCTGATCATCCAATAATGTTGGGAGACTGCTTAACATGATTAAAGTGTGCCAGCAATGGTCAGTTCAAGGGTTGATGGTTTCCTTGGACATAGAAAAGATATTTGACCGGGTGGAATGGCCACATCCCTTTTATACCCTAGAGCGGTTTGGCCTGGGTGAAGTGTTTACTAGATGAGGAAGGATCCTTTACAGTAATCCTCTGGCAGTGGTTCTCACCAATGCTATAAGGTCTGATAATTTTAACATTGGTAGGGGCAGTCGGCAAGGCTGTCCCCTCTCACCTTTACTCTTCACATTGGTGATTGACCTGCTGGCAGAGGCCATTCATGGGGACCTTAATATAGCTGCCCTAAAGGTAGGGTCAAAGGAGCATAAGATCACATTATACACGGATGATGTTTTCATCTTTCTTTTGAACCCAGCAATTTCGGTGCCCCAATTGATACAGTGTATTAATTCAATTGGCTTTTTCTCAGGTTACAGGATCAATTTTTCAAAATCAGAGGCTATGCCTATAGGGGATCTTAGGGGAATACCGGGAGTTGAAGGTGAGTTCCCCTTTAAGTGGGCACAGGGAGGCTTTCTTTATTTGGGCCTCTCTGTTACCCCTAGTTTTGATCAGTTATTCAAGGCTAATTTTGTTCATTTGTTTGACAAGACTAAACAAGACCTTCCAATATCATGGCTAGGTCGAGTTGGTCTTATTAAAATCAATGTTCTTCCTCACTTGTCATACCTCTGCAGATGCTTCTCTTGCTTTATCATAGACAAATGTTTCAGAAATTAAATGGTTGGTTTAGTTTTTTTATTTGGCGCCATAAGCGGCTTCTTATCAAGCTTACAAAATTGCAAATCCCATGGGTTGGGAGGAGTGGATTTCCCAGACGTCAGAAGA
Organism: Chiloscyllium plagiosum; assembly: GCF_037043375.1. Classification (NCBI taxonomy): domain Eukaryota; kingdom Metazoa; phylum Chordata; class Chondrichthyes; order Orectolobiformes; family Hemiscylliidae; genus Chiloscyllium; species Chiloscyllium plagiosum. Next base: position 15,621,707 of record NW_028270181.1, on the reverse strand, counting down.
TATCAATTGAGCTCCCTTTTATCTTTTGAGAGTGATTGGGCCTGTGAAGACTCAGCGTTGATATGGTTGGACATTGAAGCCTCCCAGGCAGAGTGTCCTCTTATTAACCTATTGCTTCTGGACAAAATGAGGATAGTTGCTGAACATTGCCGCAATTCCATAGTTATTAATACTATCAAAGTGTGGAGGGCAACAAGACAGATGGAGGGTAATATGTCTAAAACACCTTTCCATTCTCCCATAGTTGGTATGCCAGGTTTCCAGCAATGGACAATGGATCCCAGGTTTAAGTCCTGGGCGGATAGGGGATTCTCTTGTTTGGGTGACCTTTTTGAAGATGAAACTTTTATGTTATTGTTGAGCAGGGACCTCCTCCGTTTTTTTCAAATCAGAGATTTTATCTGAAAAGAGACTCTGCTTCTGACTGAGGGTAATCGATCTGATACAGAGAACAGGGTGCTTCAGACTAAGAGCACTCTTTCAGTGAGTACTCTCTATCGTTTGCTGGGAGGAGGTTCCTCAGGTGACATCGAGCAATTATGGGAAGTCTGGGAGGGAGAGTTAGGGTGGAGATTACTCCAGAAATTCAGGAGGACTTCTAAGAAAGTGTGAAGAAGATTTCAATATGGAAAAGGACTCATGCTATTTAAGACTCTTCATAGGGCTCATCTGGACCAAGATCATCTTGCAAAATTTAAGCAGGGTGCTTCTTCAGTGTGTCCCAAATGTAAAATAAATGCAGGTACCTTCACTCATTGTTGGTGGTCTTGCCACAGACTCCGTACATACTGGAACGCTGTGGCAGGAGTAATAGAGGGTCCTGGGGGACCGAAGTCAAGGTGGACCCGGTTTCTATTCCCCTGGGTTTGCCGAATTTATCTCCTTTAGATGTACATGGGAGAAAGCTTGTTCAGCGCCCTCACTTTTTGTGAGAGGAAGAACATTCTGATGTGCTAGGTGTCTGAGAAGCCCCCAAGTCTGTCAGGAGTGAATTATGAAACATATTCCTTTGGACTTTCTCACAAATATGCTGCACCAGAAAATCGACAATTTTTTTGATAAATTGTTGAAAATGTGTTGCTGGAAAAGCGCAGCAGGTCAGGCAGCATCCAAGGAACAGGAGAATCGACGTTTCATGCATAAGCCCTTCTTCAGGAATGAGGAGCATTCTCATTCCTCATTCCATCCTCCTCATTGTAGAGCTGAGGTTGTCTTAAGCCGAGAAGCATTATTTATTTACTTATTGATGTGTAATGAGTGCAGTTGTGAGTTTGTAGAGTAGTATAGTAGTTGGTTTATTGTTGTTGTTTTTATTGTTATAATGTTATATTTTCATATTTTTGTAATTTTATAATTTTGTAAAGAAAAATTTTTTCAAAATAATTTTTTTTTAAAAAACCACACAGATGTTCTTTAGAATTTTAAAACAGGTCAATGTAATAAAATGTATAATCATTTTTGATGGAGCTCATGTATTTATGAAGCTTTATTTCCAATCTATTTTATCATTCAACTCACTCCTTGTCCAGTTTTTGTTTCAGGAATGTTACCTGGCATTAATCTTGGATCAGAGTTACAGAGTCCATCGTATTAGTTCTTTGATAGAGTTAAGGACTGTTTATAAACAAAGGCTAAAAAGGCTTGGACTCTCCTCATTGTGGTTTACAAGAATGAGAGGTCCCTCATTGAAAGGCACTGGATTCTTAAGGGGCTTGACAAGGTAAATGCTGTGAGGATGCTTCCCCTCATGAGAGAGTCTAGGACCAGAGGGCATAGCCTCAGAATAAAGGGGTACCAATTTAAGACAAGGAGGAGATGAGGAGGAATTCCTTCCTTTAGAATGGCTTTGGAACTCCTTACCACAGAGGGCTGTGGATACAGAGACCTTGCGTACATTTAAAATTGAGATACACAGATTATGGATGAATAGGGGAATCAAGGGTTATAGTTAAGGGCAAGAATATGGATAAGAGAAATGTCTGATCAGCCATGATCCTATTGAATGGCAGAACAGGTTTGAGAAGCACACTTGGTACCCTGCTCCTCTTTCCTACAGTCTTATAGTCTTATGCAATTAGTTCTATTTGCCCTGTAATCCTGCAAATACTGTCCTTGCCAATTCCCTTTCAAAATGTACTGTTGAATATGCATCCACCGTCCTTTCAGATCATAATGTGGTGCGTAAATCCATGTCCTGTGGTTACCAACTCTGCTGCCCATTGGTGCAGATTCTTCCTACATAATCGTAATGTAACCTCACAGTTTTAGATTAGATTAGATTAGATTAGATTACTTACAGTGTGGAAACAGGCCCTTTGGCCCAACAAGTCCACACCGCCCCGCCAAAGCGCAACCCACCCATACCCCTACATTTACCCCTTACCTAACACTACGGGCAATTTAGCATGGCCAATTCACCTGACTTGCACATCTTTGGACTGTGGGAGGAAACCGGAGCACCCGGAGGAAACCTTTTGCGCACTGGTCAGAGGATGCAACTAAAACGTCATCAAGTTATAGAATCATAGAGTACAGAAACAGACCCTTCAGCCCAACCCGTCTGTGCCGACCAGATATCCCAATCTGACCTATTCCTATTTGCCAGAATTTGGCCTATATTGCTCTAAACCCTTCCTATTCATATACCCATCCAGGTGGGCACATCTCGCACCAGTCCTGTACAAAGTTTAGTATCTAAAACTTGCATAGAATGGAGATGTCCATTGAACCATAAATATAGTTGGACATCATGATTTAAATTGGATACCTTGAGGCATTCTGTCAAACTTTAAAGTGCAGGCTGCTAGTGAGAAAATAAGTTAGATTTTCAAACAGCTACAACTGAAACTTATAGTGAAGGACCAAAATTAAACCAAAAGATGAATAATAACTGCATTGAAAGAGAAGTTTCACTTAAAGAGTGAGCAAATCCAGAATTTGCATCAAATTTATAGCTCACTATTTAAATTCACTTTTGATAAATTGTCCCTAAGAAATGCAGTGGCCTGAATATTTTGCTTGAGATTTTAAATGTGCAAACCTGAAGGTATGTTAAGTTTGTGCTCTGGTGAAAGGAGACAGATATTGCACAGTAAATGACAACATAAAGAATGCTAAAGCTTGGAACATCAATGGCATTTCTGATCTAAGACATGAAATCATAATATGTAGGTTACTATTATTTTAAAATATTATGTGTATGTGCCTATTACTCCAATTCTGTTCTGGACTAGTGTTTCAATTTGGAAGCATGTATTTGTTATATAGGGTTCACACAACATGCATTCAGAAAGTAACATGGAAAGCTACAACAGCAGTAAAACCAGAGGGAGCTATAAACGGATCGTCAAAACAAAATTAAAATAATTGGAAACCCCTGTAATTTCGAAGTTGCCCAGAGCTGGAAATATTAGAAAGAATGAAATAGCTCTGCTTTAAATGTCAGCTTTAAAAAAAAACTGAACTGAGTGCGAGGCAGAGCCAGATGTGGAACAATCTTTTGAAGGTATAACTACAATATCTTGGGGTCAGAAGAATCTTACCCCAGTAATACACGACGCGATAGCAAGAAGCCAGAGAGTTTTGGAAGCTATCTTGTTCCTCTTTCTCCATATTATGACTGTGAGCAGCTCTGACACGGTATCCATTCTGGAAGAGGTCACCCAGTGATTTCTTACGTCTCCTGGTGCTCCGTAAAGTCTCAGTCTGAGTAGATCCATTTGGAGCACGATAGACTAAAATTTTACTTGGAATCATGACTCTTGATATTTCAGTTGGTTCCAAGGAGATTCAGTATATCTTGTCCGAGCATCTCTTGCAGATTCCCCAACATTTCAAAGTGAGCACACAGTTTTTGAAGTTTGCAGTCCATTGCTAATTCCCTTTTTTTGTGTTTTCAAATCTGTTTCTTCCACTGCTCATTACTACGATATGTCCACTTCCACTAAAACTGATCAACAAAACAGTGCTCCTAAAGATGAAGGAACTTGCATTTCTAAAATGTCTTTCTTAACCTAAAGTGCATTAGAGCTAACAAGCGCTTGCAATGTAGTCACGCTGACACTGTAGTCATGTCCCTCCTGGGACTTGTGATGCTTTCATTGCTAGGTTACAGAAAGCCTAATCCTCACACTCTGCACCGATTGAGATGAGGATCTGGAGAACGCACTTGTTCATCCACTACACACAGAGACAGCCAGCAGCGCTCAGTGGAGAAACAAACAGAACAAACGCAGGACAATGAGAAACAGGGACCTCCCACAGCTGCTGCTATGATCCTCAATGAGCAAAGCTTAGAAAACCATTTCCATCAGGATATTACAACATAATCTCCTTTTTGATTCAACCAGAGAATCACCTTTGACTGTAAAGAACAGACCGGCTGCTTTTCCAACGTGCTATTCCCATCTACAGCTGGAGACTCATATAAATTTTCGACTTGTTACTCTACACTGTTCACACCACGTCCTTAGCAGATGCTTAAAGGTTTATTTTTGTGCGTACCTACAGCGATGTGAGTGTTAAAAGTCCTACTTGCACTGAACTGTGTAAGAAAGGAATAGTTCTTGAATCATTCAATTCTTCAGGGATTTAGAACAATCTAAATGAAAGAAAATAATCCTATCTATCTTAATACAAACGCCATAGACGTGATGCTGTGCTTTAGTTCCTTGGACACTTCCCTAAAGGCATGTAGCAGTAAGCAGATAATACAAGTCTATTTCCAAAACATTCCTGCAATCATCAGATTTAATTTGCAGAATGACACAATACTTGTATAATTACAAATCCGATACCACTTCAAAAATTAATGAATCTATTTTAGTCTTCAAAATCAAAAGTAATTCAATGCAACTATGAATGATCTCAGACTGTTTCTTTCAGATATGGTTCTGGACAATATTAATTCCAAACGTTCCTTCATAAAACAGACAACCTGAGTACAAGTGAAAAAGCTGTCAATGAATAAAGGAGAAATGGAAGGAAAGAAGTGAGCAATAGGAAAAAAGGAGGAACCTGGTACTAATAGTGAGTGAATGCATTGCTTATTTATTGACTGGAATCTCAATTACATTGATTTTGGAACCAATGTTGCTAGTGAAAGGTGATAAGGAACTGTTCACTGGTACAAACACGTAGATTTTTAATAAATCACTTTTTGAACCTTCTCCAAAAAAATTCTCCACATGGTTCATTCACTAGTGGTGTGAAAGAACTGCAATTAGCCAATACTGGCTATAACTTCAATTCTTCTGTGAGTCAAAACTCTCTTTAAAACATATCCAAATGTTTAAAATCAAAGTAATGTACAGTTTTACAAGCTTAATCACGATTTATTTATATTGAGTTGGCAATTTAGCAAGCTGGGTGGCAAAGGTCATGGAGTGAAAGAGCTTCAGATTTTATGGTTGCTAAATCTCCAAGCTCGTCCTGGAGTCTTTGAGTATTATTTCACCACATGCCCAAAAGACAGATGTGCAGAAGTAGGCCATTTAGCCCATCCAGTCTGCTCCACCTTTCAGTGAGATCATACCTGATCTGATAATCCTCAACTTTATTTCCCTGCTTTTTCCTCATAACCCTGATTCCCTTACTGATTAAAAACCTGTCTATCTCAGTCTTCCATATACTTAGTGACCCAGTCTCAACAGCCGTCTGTGGTAAAGAATTCCACAAATTCCACTCAAAGGAAATTCTTCATCCGTCTCTTAAACATGCTACCCTTATTCTGAGGTTGTGTCTCTATTCCTACACTCTCCCAACAAGGGGAAACAAACTATCTGCATCTATCTTGTCAAATCCACTAAGAACTCAATATGGTTGGGCCCAGAGCAAAGTGGGCTGGAGACATGGAGTGGAGCGGCTGGGGGCTGCAGCAGAGTGGAGACAATTGTTGGATTGGGGACCGGTGTGGGCGGTCCGCAGTTTGTGAGGCCAGTCAGACCACGTGTGGAAGCCCTTGCGCTGATCTGTTGTAATGTTTATCTGACTGTAATGTTATCCTTTATGTCTTATATTCTAACTTATACTATGAAACACTAAGGTAATATAACTTTTTTCTTCTTTATTTCTCTATTTTTGTATCTAAGATTTCTCTATTTTTGTACCTAAGGTGGCGCTATGAGCAGCAACATTGTAAACTTTTCACTGTCCAGGGTGTTCTCATATAACATGACGGTTGCGTTCATCTGCAATCTCATGCTATAGAAAACGTGCTAAACAAAATGTTTGACCCGTTCTGGACAAAATTCATGTTATCCAAACAACGTTCACAATTCATCAATTGCATTATAGCCAAATCATGTAGAAGAAACGTGGGTTAATCAAGAACAACCTGTACTTCTGTACTTGAGTACATGTGACAATAAACCTAATTCGATTCTGTTCTGTCTATTCAATAAGGTCGTGTCTCATTCTTCGATATTCCAATGAGTATAGACCCAATCTATTCAAACTCTCCTCATAGTTTACTGATCCTTATCTGGAAAATCTCCAACGTCACGATAACTTTACTTAAATAAAGGACCTACAACATTCCAGCTGTGATCTGACTAATGCCTTGTATAGTTTTGGCAAAAGCTGTCTTTGGAGCAACATAGATCAAAATAAAACCTGGGACATTAAAGAAGTTTTTTTTTCAGTTTGCTGTCATGATTAGTTATAAAAATATTTGAGATGGGTAAAAACATATTCGATCAGACACAGCAGATTTGGTAGGGGGAGCATGAATGAAAGCAGATTTGGACCTGAGAACACATGTATGACATAGTTTGGATGAGTTGCAGTGCAGGTAGCATTTTTGAGCACTGTTTGAGTCATAAAACAAGTCATGAGTGGTGCCTTTGGTTGAGAAGGCATTTTATCTTTAAATAAGCAATTAGGAACAATTTAGAATGATTTAAAATTGAAAATCAATTGGTATATCAGTATCTTTGATCCACTGGGGGGAACTTTTAATACCCAAGAAAGGGCCAGTTGGATCAGGTGGGATGTTCAAACAATAATCTCAAATGCAAATCCAACTTGCCTCAAACTTGCCCACTTTTGATTTTTAATAAACAGGTCAAAAGGGCAGGTAACCAATCCAGTTCCAGGAGGTAGAAGTCTTTTTTAAGTATTTTCATTGTGCTGCATGCCTCATTCTCTCCATTACAACATTAAGACTGGTTAACCAGGTTTCTGACGCTTCAGAAGAAAGTCAGCTAAAGGGAGAAGTGGACTGTTGGGATCCACCTAACTATTGCCTTCCGAGCACACCTTGTGGTTTAGGAGATCAACAAATTTACTTCCAAACCATTCCGTATGTAGTTGTTCTCAGCATTCCTCTCAGGATTAATCCTGAAAATCCCAAACCACAACTTCATGCCATCCCAACCTTTCACATCTTGCTCTTATCCACCACGGATCTTTCTAGTTCTTTGTTTACCCCAGCTGCAGCCTGCAATCTTCCCCCCGGTCTTTGAAGTTTCTCTCCAGTAGCTGCCGAGAATGGAAACAACAAATGCTAATCAGCTCATAAATTTAGCAGGATTTGAGAGAAATCCAGGCTTTCAGATTCCCAAATGCAAAACAGCAACTCTGCTCTCTAGAAGAATGTTAAAAATCACACAACACCAGGTTATAGTCCAACAGGTTTAATTGGAAGCACACTAGCTTTCGGAGCGTCGCTCCTTCATCAGGTGATAGTGGAGGGCTCAATCCTAACACACAGAATTTATAGCAAAACTTTACAGTGTGATGTAACTGAAATTATACATTGAAAATTTGATTGTCTGTTAAGTTTTTCATCTGTTTGAATATCATGATAGTTTCACTTCTTTCATGTGGAAATCACAAAACCTTTTTTTAAAAAGTTGCATTCGGGTTAGCTGTTAACAATGGTGATAGCTAGACAATATGTTGAAGGTGTTGGCCCCCGTGTTCTCTGTCTATGCCATGATGTTTTGATTGATTCTAATCTAAAAAGTGAGATAACGGAGTTTTACATGAATTCATGCAGTTTTTGATCAAAGTACAGTGTAACCCTGCAAGTACAAATTCACCCCACAAAATGTGTGTGCGTGTGGGTATTTGTCTGTGTGTGTGTGTCTGTCTGGGTTGGGGGTTGTAAGTGTGAGAAATTGTATGTGTGTGTGTAGTGAGTGTAGAGTGTGTAAAGTCTGTGAGAGGGTGCATGTGTGGGGGTGTGTGTGTCTGTAAAGGTGTGTGTGGGTATCTGTGTGCGCGTCTGTGTATATGTGTGTCCGTGTGTATGTGTGTATAGGAGTGCCTGTGTGTGTGAGAGTGTGTGTGTGTGTAGGAGTGTCTGTGTGTACTTTTAACTTTGTACACCCCAGTCCAACACCGGCATCTCCAAATCATGACTACTCTAGAAGAATGTCAGGGTTGTGGTCTGTGAGGGAGTCATGGGTTTCAATGAAGGCTATAGGAAAGGACATCAAGAATCACTTGTATAACTGCTGATAAATTTACAATGAGGTTTGCTGAAGAAAGACACCAGATGAGGGGAGGATTAAGAAGAGATGTTGAGGATTTTGGGAGGTTTTATTCATAATGTCTTTTCAAACTAATGAGGATTATGATGTGACATGGTAAGATTTTTAATCAGGGTTATATAACCTATTTACTTAGCATTGGAGGAAGAGGGAACAGCCAAATCACTTAAACTAACGTGATTCCTAAAATTTCCTGTCAATATCTGCACAACATTAAAAATTTGTGAGAATCCACTTTTCACCTGAACTTCGTATACCAGACAGCGTGTTGGATTCCAAACTTGACAGACATGGGTAAAGATTAAATTTGAATCTGATTAAAATTTACAAAACATTTTCTTCTATATTATGTTCAAAACAGATTCTTTTATCGGGCCCATTCGACAGATCTCCAGTGTAAGCAAATGTTGGCCTTACAAAAACAGGTTTAAATCTGCAGCTCCACAATCCCAGATTGTGGAGTTATGTAAACCCAAGCAAGATAATGTGATGCAAATCAGCTCCGCAGCTTATATTTAGACTGTCATGATATCCAAAATGTTAACAAACCACAGTGGTACATAAATGAAGCATTTAAAAGCAGCTCAGAACCAGAATTAAACAGAAGGTTTTTTTAAAAAATATTTGATTTATAACTCAGAGCGATAAGATGTGGAAAAGGGTTTTCGAGTAGGAAAGTGTTGCAGTGACTAAAATGAACCTAAACCTGAGAGCCCAGGACATGCTGAGTAACAGACATCACCATTAAATCACCACTATTACTCCCATCCTGAACATGAAGTCCACATTTTATAAACTTCTAAACATCATTTAAGTCAGCTTGTCTTCTTCCACAAACAGGTGCATGTGACACCTGGTTGGTGGGTGAAAGTGAGACCTGGAATTAGAAAAGATAGAAAGTAATGCTTCCCCAAGGACTCCATCCTGCTTGCCATGGTTCAAAGATCATGCATTGCATCTAACTGTACAAGCAAAGCTGCTCTGTGCACACCTTTTGTTTATTTGTTTCTTTGTTTTCCATATCTCCATTCTCTTTAGCCTTGGAAGATAATTTCTCTCATTCAATCTCTCCTGTCGTCCACCTTATCACTGATCTTCCCTTCATCCTGAGGTTTTGGGGAGGGGATGGATAGACTATTATGTTTTTAAGGAGGAGAAAGTGAGGACTGCAGATGCTGGAGATCAGAGTTGAGAGTGTGGTGCTGGAAAAGCACAGCAGGTCAGGCAGAAAGGTCGATTCTCCTGCTCAATTATATTTTTAACTTCCCAGTTCCAATGAAATGTCATGGCCTTGAAATGTTAACTCTCTTTCACTCTGAATATTTCCAACATCACATTTATCACATGCAAGTTCCTTTTAGTACTTTGGAAGCTCAATATTTCTTGTTACAAGTCACAAGTACATTACGCTATTTAGCATTACTGACATTAATAAAGGTTAGGGGCGGCACAGTGGCCCAGTGGTTAGCACTGCAGCCTCACAGCACCAGGAAACCAGTTGCCCAGGGCGACTGTCTGTGTGGAGTTTGGACATTTTCCCTGTGTTCTCTGTGGGTTTCCTCCAGGTGCTCCGGTTTCCTCCCACAATCCAAAGATGTGCAGGTCAGGTGAATTGACCATGCAAAATTGCCCACAGTTTCAGGTGTATTAGTCAGGGGTAAATATAGGGTAGGGAATGGGTTTGGGTGGGTTTCTCTTTGGAGGGGCGGTGTGGACTTGTTGGGCTGAAGGGCCTATTTCCATACTGCAGGGAATCAAATCTAATCTAATCTAAATTGCCCATGGTGTTAGATGCATTAGTTATGGGTAAACATGGGGAAGGGGAATGGGCCTGGGTGGGTTGATCTTCAGAGGGTTGGTGTGGATTTGTTGGACCGAAGGGTCTGTTTCCATACTGTAGGGAATATAATCTAATCTAGATATGAAATGTCAGAATCCAGAAGCCAGCTCCCTCTGCTTTACTCAATAGGGCATCTCTAACCACAACTTAAACAATTTCTTAAGAGCTGGAAAAGCGCAGCAGGTCAGGCAGCATCCAAGGATCAGGAGAATCGATGTTTCGGGCATAAGCCCTTCTTCAGGAATTAGAAGGGCATTCCTCAAGAAGGGCATATTCCCGAAACGTCGATTCTCCTGCTCCTTGGATGCTGCCTGACCTGCTGCGCTTTTCCAGCAACAAATTTTCAGCTCTGATCTCCAGCATCTGCAGTCCTCACTTTCTCCTAATTTCTTAAGAGCACCTTGTGCAGAGGAACACTTCCCTTGCTGTTTTCCACAATAGGAGCTGAAAATGTGTTGCTGGAAAAGCACAGCAGGTCAGGCAGCATCCAAGGAGCAGGAGAATCGACGTTTCGGGCATATGCCCTTCTTCAGGAATGCCCTTCTAATTCCTGAAGAAGGGCTTATGCCAGAAACATCGATTCTCCTGCTCCGTGGATGCTGCCTGACCTGCCGCGGTTTTCCAGCTCTTAAGAAATTGTTTAAGGAATGAGGAAAGTGTGTCCAGCAGGCTAAGATAAAAGATAGGCAGGAGGGACTTGGGGGATGGGCGTTGGAAATACGATAGGTGGAAGGAGGTCAAGGTGAGGGCGATAGGCTGGAGTGGTGGTGGGGTGGGGGTGGAGAGGTCAGGAAGAAGATTGCAGGTTAGGAAGGCGGTGCTGAGTTCGAGGGATTTGACTGAGACAAGGTGGGGGGAGGGGAAATGAGGAAACTGGAGAAATCTGAGTTCATCCCAAGTGGCTGGAGGGTTCCTAGTGGTTGGAGGCGCTCTTCTTCCAACCGTCGTGTTGCTACGGTCTGGCGATGGAGGAGTCCAAGGACCTGCGTGTCCTTGGTGGAGTGGGAAGGGGAGTTGAAGTGTTGAGCCACGGGGTGGTTGGGTTGGTTGGTCGGGGTGTCCCAGAGGTGTTCTCTGAAACGTTCCACAAGTAGGCGGCCTGTCTCCCCAGTATAGAGGAGGCCACATCGGGTGCAGCAGATGCAATATATGATGTGTGTGGAGGTGCAGGTGAATTTGTGGCGGATAAGGAACGATTCCTTGGGGCCTTGCAGGGAAGTAAGGGGGGAGGTGTGGGTGCAAGTTTTGTATTTCTTGCGGTTGCAGGGGAAGGTGCCAGGAGTGGAGGGTGGGTTGGTGGGGGGTGTGGACCTGACGAGGGAGTCGCGGAGGGAGTGGTCTTTTCGGAATGCTGATAGGGGAGGGGAGGGAAATATATCCCTGGTGGTGGGGTCCGTTTGGAGGTGGCGGAAATGACGACGGATGATACGATGTATATGGAGGTTGGCAGGGTGGTAGGTGAGGACCAGTGGGGTTCTGTCCTGGTGGCGATTGGAGGGGCGGGGCTCAAGGGCGGAGAAGCAGGAAGTGGAGGAGATGCGGTGAAGGGCATCGTCGATCACGTCTGAGGGGAAATTGGGGTCTTTGAAGAAGGAGGCCATCTGGGTTGTATGGTATTGGAACTGGTCCTCCTGGGAGCAGATGCGGTGGAGACGAAGGAATTGGGACACCTCCACCCCCCATCACGAAGGACTCAAAGCCCTCTGCTTCTTCCTTTCCCGCTATACCGACCAGTACCCTTCCAATGACACCCTCCTTCGACTGACTGAACTGGTCCTCACCCTGAACAACTTCTCTTTCAAATCCTCCCACTTCCTCCAAACCAAAGGAGTAGCCATGGACACCCGCATGGGCCCCAGCTATGCCTGCCTCTTCGTAGGATATGTGGAACAGTCCATCTTCCGCAGCTACACTGGCACCACCCCCCACCTTTTCCTCCGCTACATCGATGACTGTATCGGCGCTGTCTCGTGCTCCCACTAAGAGGTTGAACAGTTCATCCACTTTACCAACACCTTCCACCCAGACCTCAAATTCACCTGGACCGTCTCAGACTCCTCCCTCCCCTTCCTAGACCTTTCCATTTCTATCTCGGGTGACCAAATCGACACGGACATTTACTACAAACCGATCGACTCCCACAGCTACCTAGACTACACCTCCTCCCACCCTGCCCCCTGTAAAAATGCCATCCCATATTCCCAATTCCTTTGTCTCCGCCGCATCTGCTCCCAGGAGGACTAGTTCCAATACCATACAACCCAGATGGCCTCCTTCTTCAAAGACCCCAATTTCCCCTCAGACGTGATCGACGATGCCCTTCACCGCATCTCCTCCACTTCCTGCTCAGTGAATGAGAGTGTAGTTGTTAGACAAACTACATAATCTGGACAGACATGACATAGAAATAGAACAACTGTTGATAAATAACCACTGATTAGAAATATGTCAAGCAGTAGCAGGGCTTCTAATTTAAATGGTAAGCATTCCTGGAAAAAAACTTATTTCTAGCTGTTGTATTTATTGTTTGTGATTCATTCGTTAAATGTTGTTTTGGAGAATTAAGCTTTAATTTTCAGTCAGATATTTAATTCCAAATACATGATAAATGTGAAAAGAGATGCTAACTGATTACCATCTCAGCCAACCTCCATAAAGGAAAACATATCTCATCATTTTAGCACTCTGGAGGAATACTAATCTTCCTGGTTCAAAATAAATAATAAACAAAAAGAGATTAATAATCGCTAATTCATTTTGAGAATGTCACACATTATTAAACATACTGAAATCCTTATTAATTTTATAGAAATAAAAAATAATCAAATCTTACTGTGTTTGAGTTGATACTTTTGGTCTCTGAAAGTGATGCAACAACTAGGGGATTGGGGGAAATGCAGGAGACCAGACAGAATATTGAGTCAAATCTGAGATTTTAACCAGGAGGGGAGAATGATAAAACTCAGGTTAAAGAAAAATTGACACAATGTCTCAATTGGGATGAAGCACAAAATGAATTAAAAATTAAAAACTTTAAATTAATATTTTTAACTATAAGGCAGCAAGTCAAAATATGTGAAACAAAATTATGCTGCATAAACTCAAATGTCAGTATGTCTCATGAGTCATAGCTGAGTATAATTTAAATATTTTTGACCCTCCAAATAAGTCTAATGCCGACTGAGTAAATTTATTGACCATCTTAGCTAATCTGCAATTGCTCTTATCAGAAAATGACTTTTGAAGCCACTGCTTCAAGGATAATGTGCAGTCATATGTAAGCCAGAATCTTGTATGAAGAGAAGTTAATTGCATTTATATAGTATCTTTCACAAGCTCAAGACTACCCATTTTGCTGACCACCAATGCAGGGTTTTCGCAGTACATCACAATCATAATGTTGGAAATGCAGCAGTCAGTTTGCACAGCAAGCCTGAAACCTCTAATTTCAAACTGAAATTAGGTAAATGAGCATCATTTGGAGACTTATTTTCAAAATCGTTAAGTTGAGAGATAAATATTAGCACTGGAGCGAACTACACTCTTCTTCAAAACAGCAAGACAGGATCTCTTAAGAGCACCTGAGGAGGGAAAAGGGAGCTTTGATTTAATTCAACATTTTCACAAAATTATACTGGAATGATGTCGAGATGCCAATTTTGGACTGGGATAGAAGTCACGTGACACCAGTTTATAGTCCAACAGGTTTATTTGAAATCACAAGCTTTTGGAGTGCTGCTCCTCCATCAGGTGTTGTGTTACTTCTGAGCTTCTACTGGAATGGCAGACTATTTATTTTGTGCTGGATCTCTGGAGATCAATAGTTTCCTTCTCCAGAAGCAAAATGAACCAGTCGGAATTTTCAGCCACTTGGCTGCTTCACAGACACAAATGATCAGATGTATTAAACTCAAATTAATAACTTGCAAATTCAATTCAGAGTCAGTAAAATCGTGGGCCCATAACAAATACGTAACACCATTTTATGTATTTTTTTATTACTGCTAACAGGCTTACCTGTAAGTGAGCACTTGCACCCCTTTAGAATGCAAAAGTAATTGTGTTTCCTTAGGTGTCATATATAGCTCAATAAGTTAGCACTGAGTCACAAGGTAGATCCAGGCACACAATTTGGAAAGATCATGTATCTTTTGACATTGTTGAATATAGACATAAATGTGCATTAAAAAGGAGATAAACCCATTGTCAAGTTCACTAGGGCTGTCAAGTGTCAAATAACATTTAAAACCCAGCCTCAAAACTTTTGAAAAATCTATCTGCAGACTAGAATAAAAAGCAGTACTAGCAATTCCATTCAATCTGTTGACATAAGTCTGAGATCATTCATTAAAGGACTGTGCTGAATGACTGATTTCGTAACTTATCACAGTGGAATGCCTGTGAGCTCATAGCTTGACAGCTCCAAATGTTTATAAAGTCTTACAACTGCGTATGACTAGAAATAACTTCTATTTGTATTATTCATTCAGCAGATGTCACTAGATAGACCAGTGTTTATTAGCCATCCATAATCATTCTTGAGAAGCTGATGGTGAGCTGCCTTTCTTGATTCAGTGCAGTCCATTAAGTGTAGATTTCAAAACATTGCAATTTGGGAAGGAGTTCCAGGATTCCTGGAAGAAGGGTGGTCTTTATTGGTCAGAGTATTGAGTACAGCAGCTGGGAGGTCATGTTGTGGCTGTACAGGACATTGGCTTGGCCACTTTTGGAATATTGTGTGCAATTCTGGTCTCCCTGCTATAAAAAAGGGAGAATGTTGTGAAACTTGAAAGGGTTCAGAAAAGATTTACAAGGATGTTGCCACGGTTGGAGGGTTAGAGCTATAGGGAGAGGCTGAATAGGCTGGGGCTGTTTTCCCTGGAGAATCAGAAACTGAGGGGTGACCTTATAGAGGTTTATAAAATCATGAGGGGCAAAGATAGGGCAAATAGACAAGATCTTTTCCTGAGGGGGGGGGGGAGGGTCCGGAATTAGAGGGCGAAGGTTTAAAAGGGACCTAAGGGGCAACCTTTTCACATAGAGAGTGGCGCACATATGGAGCAAGCTGGCAGAGGACATGTGGAGGCTGGTACAATTGCAACATTTAAAAGGCATTTGGATGGGTATATGAATAGGAAGAGTTTAGAGGGATATGGGCCAAGTGCTGGCAAATGGGACTAGATTAATTTAGAATATCTGTATGGACGAGTTTCCATGCTGTACATCTTTACGGTTCTATTTTGACCCAGCAACACAAAAGGAACAGTGACATATTTCAAAGTCAGGATAGTCAGTGTTTGAGAGAAACTTGCAAATGGTGGATTTCTCAATTTCCTGCTGCACTTGCTCTTCCAGATATTAACAGTAATATGTCTGGAAAGTGCTATCTAATGAGTTCTGGTGAAGTTGTACAATGTATCTTGAGGACGGTACATATTGCTGCTACTGTGCCCGAATGGTGGAGCGAGTCAATGTTCATGTATGGGGTGCCAATCAAGTAGGCTGCCTTGTCCTGGATGGTGTAAAGCTTCTTGACTGCTGTTGGAGCTGCATATATTAAGGGTGAGTGTTCTCTTTACTTGACACAGTTTTTAGTCAACAGTAACCCTGAGGATGTTGATAATTTGGGTTTTAGAAATAACAACAAAGAACAGAGCAGCACAGGAACAGGCCCTTCAGCTCAACAAAACTACACTGTCGCATGATGCTTTTCTAAACTATAAACCCTCTGCCTCTACATGGTCCGTATCCCTCCATTCCCTGCATATTCATGTATTTGTCAAGATGCCTCTTACATGTTGCTATTGTATCCACCTGTGCCGCCTTCTCTGACAGCGCGTTCCAGGCACATACAACCCTCTGTGTATGACTTATGATTTATGACTCTATGACTCACTTTTTTTTAAAAAACTCATCTTCTTTTACCTTAAATCTATGTTTCTTAGTAATTGGCATTTTCATCTTGGGAAAACAACTTTGACTATCCATTCTAGCCATGCCTCTCGTAATCCTGTAAACTTCTGTCAGATCACCCCTCATCCTTTAATATTCAAGTGAAAACAAACTACGACTTGTAATTTTTATTCTCCATGCCCCAGTCAATGAAGGCCAGGATGCCTTATTCCTTCTTGACTGCCTTGTGCCTTCTTGACCACCTTATCTCCTTGTGCTGCCATTTTCAGAGAACTATGGACCTGTACACCTAGATCCCTCTGTATGCTGATGCCACAAAGAGTTCTGCCTTTTAGTGTATACAGATGAACCTCAATTATCCAAACAACACAGATGGAGAGTATTTTGTTCAGATAATCGAATGCCAGATAACATAGTTTAGCCAAGCATCAGGACCTAGCGACCTTGTTCAGATAATCCGAAATTCGGATAATCGAGGTCCCTCTTCACCTGCATTTGATCTTCCAAAATGCATCACCTCGCATTTGTCCAGACTGAATCCATCTGCCATTTCTCCATCCAAGTCTCCAGTCTATCCATGTCCTGCTGTATTCTCTGGTAATCCTCCTCATTAGCCACAGCTTCCCCAATCCTTGTATCTTCTGCAAACTTACTAATCATGCCACCTACATTCTCCTCCAAATCATTCATTTATATATACATTTTACAAATAACAGGAGTCCCAGCACTGATCCCTGCAAAATACCACTAGTCACAGATCTCCAGTCAGAAAAACCACTCTTCTACCCTGTACTCTCTGTCTTTTATGACTAAGCCAGCTCTGTATTCATCGTACCAGTTCACCATGGATCCCATGTGACTTTTGTATCAGCCTGCACGAAGGACCTTGTCCAAGGGTCTTGCTAAAGTCAAGACAGACAACATCTACTGTCTTGCATTTGCCAATCACCTTTGTCACTTCATTAAAATACTCAATCAACTTTGAGAGACACGACTTTCCTCATACAAAACCAAGATGCCCATCACTAAAAAGTCAATCATTTTCCAAATATGTATAAATCCTATCCTGAAGAAACTTCTCCAATAATTTCCCTATCACTGACATAAGGCTCACCAGCCTGTAATTTCAGACTATCGCTGTTATTCTTCGTAAACAAAGAAACAACATCTGCTGTTCTCCAGTCCTCTGGGATATACTGTAACTAAAGAGGATACAAAGAATTTCCTCACCTGTCTCCCTCAGCATTCTGGGATAGATCCTATCATCAGGTATTGGGGACTTGTCTACCTTAATTCTTCGTCCTCCTTCCAACACTTCCTCCTTTTGTTTTCGTATTGACATGCCCCAGAGTATTAACATACCCCTCTTGAGGTGCACCGTCCACCATGCCCTTCTCCTTTGTGAATATCAATGCTCATGGATCAAATACTTTAAGTGCTTGAAGTGAGTGGGTCTTTAGCATTAACAGCTTAAAAAGCAGTTCTAATTTCATTAATAGACACTTAGAATTGCTTCTTATTTCATCTCAACATGGACACTGAGGTCTGACTATGGTGGACTAGCCACTAGCCACGCTACTTGGAACTTCTTGGAACTAACAGCCAGACTTCTCTGCCCACTGGGATTCATCATAGCCCATAAACTGACAGCCACATTCAGACAACTCACCAGGACAAAAGACCCTATATCCATCATGTTCAAGACTAATCCAATTTACAGGATTCCATGCAAAGACTGCACAAAACACTATGTAGGAGAAACAGGCAGACAACTAGCAATCCACATCCATGAACACCAACTAGCCACTAAATGACACGACCAGCTGTCCCTAGTAGCCATACACACATTCGACAAGATCACAAATTCAACTGGGACAACACAACGATCATAGGACAAGCTAAACAAAAGACAGCCAGAGAATTTCTGGAAGCATGGCCCTCATCCACGGACTCCAACAACAAGCACATAGACCTAGACCCAATATACTGGCCACTACAATGAACTGCAGGAACTGGCAACCGGAAGCAGCAAGAACAGAACAAAATAAATTCCAAACGACACAGTACAGCACCACTTCACAGGAGGCTCCAAAGCACTGAAGATGTCACCTGGACAGGGGACGAAATGTCTACAAATTAACTTGCCAGCTCGGTGAGCATACCCACAACCATGGTGAATACAAGGTGAGCTGTCATGAAGGATGAAGGGGAAAGGACAATTTCACATTACTAAGCTATTAGCACTAGAATTCCTGAGTATTGCGATTACAACTTGACCTGATTAACACTATCTTGGTGAGAACTATCCCTCTCTCAGACTTGCAGCTTCTTCCAATTATCCAACTTATTGTACCTTTCTGTGCCACACTGCTGCCTGCAGTCTTCGCACGGGAACTCACATTTCCCCTAACCTGCAGGGCACTGGGCAGGAGGGTGCTAGCCACTTCAGGTTTGGCAGGACAGGAAGACCAACAAGCAGACAAAACACGTCCAGAAATCCTAGCCACTCTCCTCTACATCAAAGACATCTTGGAAATGACTGCCAGACTACTCAGACCTCTTGACATCATGGTAGCCCACAAACCCACCAACACACTAAAACAGCAGCTAATGAACTTGAAAGACCCCACACAGACAACAAACAAAACTAATGTCAAGGGCTGTAACAAACACTACATTGGACAAACAAGCAGAAAACTAGCCACCAGGATACATGAACATCAACTAGCTACAAAACGACATGACCCTGTCTCACTAGTATCCTTACATACAGATGAGGAAGGACACCACTTTGACGGAGACAACACATCCATCCTAGGAGAAGCCAAACAGAGATACCCATGAGGATTTCTAGAAGCATGGCATTTCCAACTGGAACTCCATCAACTAACACATTGACTTGGACCTGATTTACCATCCCCTGAGAGAAAGAACCGGAAATGACATCACCATAGGAAATGACATCACCAACCCAAAGAAACCCAAACATATGAATAGAAAGCAGGAATCATCAGCAATGCTTTGTCCAGAGGTCCACTGAAGATGTTACCTAATATGGTTACGAAATGTCTGAAAATGAACCTTCCAGCTCAGTGAGCAAACCTACATCCACAGTGACTATTCTTCAAAAGGTGCTTCATTGGTGACAAAGCACTTTAGACAAGTTTGAGGTTGTGAAAGGTACAAAAGCAAGGCCAGTCTTTCTTTAACTATTCCTGCTACTAAAAACAATATAATGTTTCAATCCACATAAGCTAACTACCTTACAATTTTATAGCAAATTTGTTTCACCATATATTAACTTTACAGTGTCACATTATAGAAGAAAATAGGTGTAACTAACTTCAGCGAGTGATTGCTGATATTCCTCTGTCAGGAGCTCCATCCGACAGTCATGCACAAATTGCAGTATAATGATGGAGCTCCATTCTGAGCTAAGGCACTGTGATACCTGCTTAAGTGATCAGTCTCCTTCAGTTTAACACAATGCAAAACATTATGCAGCAGTGAGGGATCTGTTGGGTTTCCTGAACAATCTTTGGAATTTACTTAGCTTTCATTTAAATATAACTCACTGTTCCACTCTTAAAGTCAACAAAAATTGGAGCACTACCACAAGTCTTTAGTTCACAGTTTTGTCCTAGACCTGACACCTTGAATCAAAATCAAGCAATGTAAACTAGGTACTAAATGGCTGGGTCAATATATGCAATATACATGCACCTGCTTAATGTTAGAAAACTCTTTCAAATGCTTTTAAGTTTGAGGATCCATGTATCTAATCATAGCTTTCAGAGAAATCTCTGTAGGTCTCCCTGCAATGACATCCTGTCATAGTTGCATGTTATAATTTATTCATCAGATCTTCAGAACAGTGGTTTATGACTTCAACAAATGACAAACAAAAAAGCTGCCTTGTGTTGGATTGGTATGGAGGTATTGCCAAATGAATCAATCATCGAGTGAACAAATCATACTGTGAATGTAATTAATTTATGTTCCGTACATGTATTAAAAATGTCAGACATCATCGGTGATTGTTCCTCCATGTGGGACATGTTAATAGCTGGAAAATTAGATTCCAATTGCAAAGACATGCCTGATCATCGAGCAACTTTTAGGTTTACTGTTTGCTTTCGCACGATAGAATGGTAGAGTTTCAGCTTTGATCTCTCAGTTCGTGGGGAAGACAATTCTAATAGTTCTAACAGTTGAATTGATTACTGAAAATTAAAATCTAATGTTTGAATGAAATTCAGTCAATTTAAAGCTGAAGTGACTTGGGCAACACTACAGCTGAAACTGTATTTTATAAAATTATACAGAATGTACAGAACAGACATCACTTGGTCCAACTGGTATATGCTCATGTTCATGTTCCATATGTTCCTCCTCTCACTATTCTTCATATAATCTCATCCACACATCAGATTCTTTTTCTCTCATGTCTATCCAACTTTTGTTTAAACACATTTATATCATTTGCCCCAATTACTCCTTGTGATTGCAACTAACCTCTGGACAAAGATGTGTTTTCCTGACTTCCTTATTGGATTCATAGTGATTATCTTATGATCCCTATTTCTAAATTCCCCAAAACTGAAAACACCATAACCCTGGCTACCGTATCAAATATTTCATTAGGTCTTCCCATCATCCTAAGGTCAGAGAGACTGTTCGCTGATGAATATATAATATTCGGTACAGCTGGCAACTCATCAGATCCTGAAGCAGTACACATCCATACGCAGCAAGGCCTGGACAACATTCAAGAATAGAATGAAAGTTGTCAAGTGACATTCACACCACACAAGTGCCAGGAAATGACCATCTCCCAGAATAGAACAAGAATTTATCTATCTATCTCTCCCTGATGTCCAATGGCATTACCATTTCCATTGAATCTCCCATGTGAAGTTAGAAAGGCAGCTTGTACTGGGGTGTGCTGAATAATAAAAGCCAGACATAGTAAAAGTAGGTATTGTGAAGATGGCTGGAGCAAAGAAAAACAAACAGGAGTGAAAGTGAAGTTTCATTAAAAGGAAGAGGACCAGTAGAAGAAAATATGGCAGGATGACATGATAAAGTCTGCAGCTAGAATTGACACTCTAATGGAAAATCTGAAAGATCAGAGGTTTCCAGTTTGAAAAGCCAAAAGTGGAGCCCTGTGAGGAGAAAGTAATGGGTGACTTGCATCCCCAGTGGCTATGGAACACAAAATGAAAGATAAAGGTGATAAATACCTAAGAAAACAAGGAAATTTAATGACAAAACCAGATTTGTGAGGAAATAACAGTTCTGTGAAACACTACTGAAGACAGTGAAAAACAAACGATGGTGTGTAGGCAAGTTTAATCATGCCATTGTGAACCGTGTTCATTTCATTCTCTCTACATTGGAATCTTAATTCTGAACCACGTGTACTTAAAATTTTAAGACCGGAAAAATACTGAAAACTAAGTGAGCAAGCAGCTAACTTGTGGGATTCAAATGAGTCAAGCTATTAAAATCCGTCAGACAAGTGTACCTGGTTGCATTTCATGCCCAGTTTTCCTTGGGAAGTTAAAAAGATAACCTTCTCAGGTCAGTTTTGAGTTTCTAAGATAAAACTGGATCGATTTTCCATTTTTGCTAGTAAAAATTAACAGAAAATGCTGAAAAACATTACAGATTAAGTGACACCTGGAAAAAATGAGTTCACACGTTGCAAAATGTTTCATGTAGGTACTCTTAACTCTGCATTGTTTGTGAAATTAGAATAAATGAATTGTGCTTTTGAAGCAGTCTCACACTTTGCTGTGTCTGCTTCCTCACAAGAAACACTAGAGGGTGCTGATCGATCACTTCAACACCACAGAGCAGTTTACATGTAATGTTTACACACTGGTATTCGATTGAGGCATTATCCAATGAACAGTCTACTGAAGTTGAGCTTTCATGCCACTATTTTCACCTAACTGCACACCATCTGCTTTAATATACAGGTCTTTCGAAACTACACAAAGTACACTCTTTCCATCTCACTCACAGTAAATTAACTTGATTGACCAAAGACTTTTTTTTGGTATTGAATCATGCAGAGTGCTGAATTGGAATTGATTTCAACAAATTGTTGAGCTGCAGAAACATCTCAATTTTCAGTCACGCTGGCTAGATAATTAAAATGTCTTCAGATTCAATTATAAAGCTGTCAAAATGATATCCTTTGTTTAACTTTCCATCCTTTTAGAAAGAACAAAGTGCTGATGCCTATCAAAGAATTAATTTCCACATTAGACAGACTAAAATCAGGCAATTCGACACAAGATTTATTCTACTTCTTCCATTTGGAATGGAAACCAAACCCTGGTGAGTATATCTGTCAACCTTATCGCAAAGTAGTACAAAAACAGGCAAGGGTGGAGCAGAGCCACACAAATGCATTTAATAGGCTTGAACTCATCACAATGTAGTTTCCACACAAGTTATTTGCTACACAGCAATCAATATACTTGCTTTTCTTTTGAATGCACTGGGTCCCAATCAGGTTGCAATACAATGCTTACTGAGCATCTATGCACCGCAATGTTAAGTTTCAAACAGAAGGGCCTAAAGCTTTTTTACATTCTCATTGGCATTAAACAGCAAATTTGCTGCCATTCTCCTTCATCAGATTTAATTAACTTGTGTGATATTTGGGAGAGCAACATATTTGGATCAATATGGCATTTAGCCCACAATGCAGACTGTTTTGGCCAGCCCAGATTCTACCAGAAACAAAAATAAAGACAAGTGGATTTTCCTGTCAGAAATATTCTATATCTGAATTTCTGACATGGATTTTTGGATTGTGGACTTAAAAAAGGATTATACTGCTTTAAACTAATGAGAGATTGTGCAAAAATTAAATTACGCAAAAGTTTTAAAAATCAGGTTTGTTGGAGTATATTATGAGTTGCAAATACAATGTTGCTTTTGCCTGGAACAGAAAGAGCGAAAACAGACATAACCGTACGGATGGATTCTGAATTAGGGGACAAACCTTTACAAAAAAATTTGATTGGCTCCTGACTACGTGGCCATGTCTCGTGTGGAGAGGGTACAGTAGTAACACCTAAACTGCAAAGACAACACATCAAAGATTTCTCCCTGTGATTGTTTCTCTTCTGTACCAGTTAGTCTGCAGTAACAGCTAGCTGTCTTCCACTGTCTTTGCAGATTCCCTTGTTGAAAGGGAAAAAAAAGGAAAATCACCTTCAGAGCCTACTGAATCAGAAAATGAAAGGCAACAATAGTGTGCAAATGACCTTGTTTCCATTAGCAAAGAACTAATAGACACTGAAAGAAACTGAAAGAAAGCAACTCATCAAATCCTATGATTGTAACTGGTGCTATAAAACCATTTCTATCATTTTTCTTCAGCTTTACTTTTCTATTAACATCAACGTCTTGTCTGTTTGTGAAGGCAGGAATTTAAAAATGGTAGAGTGTAAGTGGAAGAGTTTCAACCAAGGAAGTCCTATTTCCTGTCCTGCCATTGGTTAAAACAATCTATTTGAAGAAATAGCCTTTTTTTCATTACATACAGAAACTTACTGAGTGTCTTCTTTGAACCTAAATTCATCAGACAAGTAAATTGCGATGCTGGATAGTTTGATTATGTTTTCCACATTTGTGATGACTCCAGGAACAGTAGGATTTAATTTCCAGCACAGTATCCCAGCAAGTCATATCAAGCAGAATTTCAAAACTTAAGTTGGTCCTCCAGAGAATGTTGAGTTAAAAGTAAGTAATGAGAAACAGTGGAGGAAATTTACAAATACTTTACCACCGTTTTCACTACAGAGCATACAAAATACAACACTTGTTAATAGCCGTAAGTCAGGTAGTGAAAAGGAAGGGCAGAATTTGGTGAAATTATAATCACTAGGAAAGTAGTGCTGAACAAACTGATGAAGTTGAGGCCTGGCCATGTCCCGGGTCCTGATAGATTTCACTCGTAGGTCTTAAAAGGAAATGGATAGCAGGGTAGTAAAGGCATTGGTGTTAATTTTTTAAGCTTTGCTAAGTTCTGGGAATGTTCTATTAGACTAGAAAATAGCAAATGCAATCCTTCCAGTCAGAAAGGGAGGGAAGTAAAAACCAGGAAATTATAGGCCAGTTAGATTGACATCTGTCATGTAGTTGGTATGAGAATTGATCAGAAAGGAAGTTAGAGCTGGACTTTTTGAAAAATTCAAGATATTTCGGAGAATCAACTTGAGCTTTGTGAAAGTCAAGTCACGTTGAATCAACTTATTGGAATCCTTTGAAGGAGTTGCATGACATATGGATAAGGGGACATGGTCAATGTATCATATTTGAATTTACAGAAAGCATTTGACAAAGTGCCACTTAAAAACATATTAAACAAAGTAAAAGCACACAGCATAGTGGGTGACATAGTAACACTGACAGAAGATTGACTGACTGGCAGAAAACAGAATATGCATATAAAGGGTATGTTTTTCATTGGCAGAACGTGAATTAGTTACTGCAGGGATCTGTCTGGGCCTTAAACAATTTATAACATATAGCGACGATTTCATAGTAGTTAAATTCACAGATGACACAAAGATACATCGGAAAATATGTTGTGGAGGGGACATAATGAGATTGAAAATAATGTAGATAAGTTGAGTGAGTGGGGGCAAAAGTCTGGTAGGTGGGATACAATGCAAGAAATGTGAAGTAGTGCACCTTGGCCGGAAAATAAAACACACAGTATAACCTAAACTGATAACTCTTGGCATCTCTGAAATCAGTTATAAAATCAGAGTCACATAGCACGGAAAAAGACCCTTCGGTCCAAATAGTACATGCCGATCATGTTCCCAAACTAAACTAATCCCACTTGACTGCATTTGGCCCATATCCCTCCAAAACCTTTCCTATTCATGTACTAATCTAAATGTATCTTCAATGTTATAACTGTACCTGCAACCTCCTCTGGCAGTTGGTTCTACATATGAACTAGGAGAAAGTGAGGTCTGCAGATGCTGGAGATCAAAGTTGAAACTTTATTGCTGGAACAGCACAGCAGGTCAGGCAGCATCCAGGGAACAGGAGATTCGACGTTTCGGGCACAGGCCCTTCTTCAGGATTCCTGAAGAAGGGCCTGTGCCCGAAACGTCGAATCTCCTGTTCCCTGGATGCTGCCTGACCTGCTGTGCTGTTCCAGCAATAAAGTTTCAACTCTACATATGAACTACACTCTGTGTAAAAAAGTTGCCCCTCATGACCTTTCCAAAAACGTTCTTCTCTCACCTTAAAGATATGCCCCCTAGTTTTGAACTCCCCCACAAAAACCTTTGCCATTCACCTTATCTGTGCCCAACATGATTTTATATACCTTTATAAGATCACCCCTCATTCTCCTATGCTCCACTCAAACCCTTGAGTTCTGGCAACATCCTTGTAAATCTTTTCTGCACATTCTCCAATTTAATAATATCTTCTCTACAGCAGGGCAACCAGACTCTCCACAATACTCCAAAACAGAAATAGAAATTGTTGGAAAAGCTTAGCAGGTCTGGCTGTATCTGTACAGAGAAATCAGAGTCAATGAATGTTTCAGTTCAAGTGACCCCACCTGAGAACTCCAACAGTGGCCTCACCACTACAACCGCAACAGGACGTCCCAACTCCTTCTTCACTGTCTACTATACCACCAATTTTGGTGTCATCTGCAAACTTATTAACCATGCTTCCTATAGTCTCACCCAAATAGTTTATATAAATGACAAACAACAAATCCAGCACTGATCCCAGTGGAATACAGGCCTCCAGTCTGAAAAACAACCCTCCACCACCATCCTGTCTCTCCTTCCATAAAGCCAATTTTGTATCCAATTAGCAAGCTTTCCCTGAAACCCCTGTGATCTAACTATACTAACCAGCCTACTATGCTCTGTCCCCTCACCTTTCTTCTTGGTAACATCCTCAAAAAACTCAATCAAGTTTGTGAGACACAATTTCCCATGCATAAAGCCATGCTGACTATCTCTAATCAGTCCTTGTATCTTCAAATGCATATAAATCCTGTTTCTCAGAATCCCTTGCAATAACTTACTCACCACTGATGCCAGATTCACCAGTCCATAATTCCCAGGCTTCTCCTTACAGCCTTTTTTAAATAAAGGCACCTCACCTGCAGCTGTACATGATTCCATTGGTTCTGCTATAACGTGCCTTTCTTCAGTGCGAATTGGCTTTAATGTAATTGAAGAATTTAGACCATTATGCATAGAACATTAACTTTCCTTCCCTATATTTGCTATAACGCGATTCCAGTCGCAGAGGTTTAAGTGGTGCTACTATTATGCAATTTTCTTATAACATGAGAACAGAACAATCATGTTATATCAGAACACACTGAACCCTCTGCTAGGGGCCCCGCAATTTCAGAATCAAAGGAATAGATAGGAATGTGGAACTCAATACATAAACTGATCAACCATAATCTTATTGAATGGAGAAGATAGTGCAAAGGACCATATGACTTATTTCTGCTTCTAATTTCTATGTTCATAAGTAATCTTGAAACAATCACTTCAGGAGGAAAGAAAAGCAAATTAAGAAATGTGTTTTCTATCTCTCTCTTATATTAAAACACCTATATTCATATAGGTGCTATATGATGTTGTTCATTAATAGGTCAAATATTCTAAAAACAAGATTGTTATGCCATGTAACACACAATGCATCTCGAGAAACGTTTCTGATAACTGAATAGGTCAGATTCTCTCCTGCCACATTAACTGCGTGTGATAGAAGATATGTTACAAGGAATAAGTAACATTCATACTAAGATTGTATGAGTTATTGCTGATAGACGTGGATATTTGAGACAGAATTTCAGTGGTGAATCTTCTTGCCTCCCTCCAACAAAGGATTGTTTAATACAGAATTATTATGAAATATAAATGTCTTAGTTATCCATTTGTAAGGGTTGATTGTCAATTTTATGATGGATTACTCAAATCCATTTCATTTTGCCGAATGTGATTTTCAGAACTTCACGAGCCATCTGTTTGCATATTTGAGCCTACAGTTCTTTCAAATAGGAAAGGACTCTTCTTTTATCGATAAGAGGTTAAACAAACAGCTGTGATTTTTTATTTTGTCTCAGAATACCATGTACCATATTATTCTCTTCATTTAAGGTATGACATAGGTAATTTCAGAAATGATCATTACATGAGGCAGAGGTTATTTTCGGTCAAAGCCAGAAATATAGGTTTGAAGGGTTAAGTTGGGAACTCCCAAGGGCAAAATGGCTTCAAAGGACTAGTCTGCAAATGTTTTTCTGTCTTGTTAAATGCCAGTGCCAATTATAAATTAAGGCATAGAGTACTAGAAATACAATGGAGCACAACTGTTTGCTAATGGTGGTTAAGCAATGAAAGAGCAGGTCTGAATAACAGCATAATTGAATAACTGCTTAAATCAACTTGCCAAAATGCATTACATTGTCATTTTTTATTACTTTACACAGTAATGCTTCTAACATAAGAAGTTTAAAAGTGTACCTACAATACAGCGCATAGAAATTAATATTAATTTTTATATTCAGATACAGAACTGGTTCGAAATGTAAACACAGATGGTAGTGGTGGAGGATTGCTTTTCACACTGAGACCTGTGACCAATGGTGTACCACAAAGATCGGTACTGAGTGTACTGCTATTCATCAATGATATACATGATTTGGATGTGAACGTAAGAGGTATGGTTAGTAAATTTTCAGATGACACCAAAATTGGAGGTGTAGTGGACAGCAACGAAGGTTACCTTAAAGTACAATGGGATCTTGATCAGTGGGCGGCACGGTGGCACAGTGGTTAGCACTGCTGCCTCGCAGCGCCAGAGACCCGGGTTCAATTCCCGACTCAGGCGACTGACTGTGTGGAGTTTGCACGTTCTCCCCGTGTCTGCGTGGGTTTCCTCCGGGTGCTCCGGTTTCCTCCCACAGTCCAAAGATGTGCAGGTTAGGTGAATTGGCCATACTAAATTGCCCGTAGTGTTAGGTAAGGGGTAAATGTAGGGGTATGGGTGGGTTTCGCTTCGGCGGGTCGGTGTGGACTTGTTGGGCCGAAGGGCCTGTTTCCACACTGTAATCTAATCTAAAAATCTAATCAGATGGGCCAACGGGCCAAGGAGTGGCAGATGGAGTTTAATTTAGATAAATGTGAGGAAAGGCAACTCAGGGCAGGGCTTATACTCTTAATGGTAAGGTCCGAGGGAGTGTTGCTGAACAAAGAGACCTTGGAGTGCAGGTTCATAGTTCGTTGAAAGTGGAGTTGCAAGTGTACAGAATAGTGAAGGTGGCGTTTGGTACGCTTTCCTTTATTGGTCAGTGCATTGAGTACAGGAGTTGAGAGGACATTGGTTAGGCCACTTTTGGAATACTACGTGCAATTCTGGTTTCCCTCCTATAGGAAAGATGTTGTGAAACTTGAAAGGCTTCAGAAAAGACATACAAGAATGTTGCCAAGGTTGGAGAGTTTGAGCTATAAGGAGAGGCTGAATAGCCTTGGACTGTTTTTCCAGGGGCATCGGAGGCTGAGGGATCCCCTTATAAAAGTTTATAAAATCATGAAGGACATGGATAGGATGGGTAGCCCCAAGGAACTTAGGTATTTTTCCTGGGGTGGGAGGGGAAAGAGTCCAAAACTGGAGGGTATAGGTTTTAAGGTGAGGGGGAAAGATTTAATTGGGTCCCAAAGGGCAACGTTTTCATGCAGAGGATATTGTGTGTGTGGAATGAGCTGCGAGTGGAAGTAGTGGAGGCTGGTACAATTACAACATTTAAAAGGCATCTGGGTGGGTACATGAATATGAAGGGTTGAGAAGTATATAGGCCAAATGCTGGCAAATGGGACTAGTTTCCATGCCATACAGCTCCATGACTCTACCTATTATCTCTGTGCATACAAGTGGGAAAATGGAGAAAATAAAACAAAACACAAGCTTAAAATATAAATTCCTTGAATTCAATTATTCTGTTAATTTGAACATTAAGTCAGAAATTATGCATTTGAAGAGAGTGAATTCTGGAACTCACTTAACAAAAAGCTGTGAATGTTGAGCCAAGTGAAATTTTCAAGACTGAGATTGAGATTATTTTGGTTAAGGTGATGAAAAAATATGGAATACAGATGACCATGTGGAGCTAAGGTAGAGATCAGGATGATCTAATTGAATGTCAGATCAGACTATAGGGGTTGAGCAGCCTAACACTATTCCCAAAATAGTTATAAATCATTTAATAGGGAAAAAAAATGAAATATTTAGACAAGTCCTTCCTTTTGAATTTGTATTATGATAGAACAACAAGTTGCATTGATACCGTCTCTAAAACAGGTAAACCCCTAAGGTTCTAGTTTGGTCCAAATCATGCCTAGAGGGAAGAGGATTTGGAGGTCACAGGATAAATTCTGTGCTGCCATATCTCAAAGCAAGAAGATATGAGGTAGTAATACCACAGAGACCAGTTAGAGCTCACTCAGAAAATTCAGTGATGCCACATCTCAGTCGCAACAAGATCAGAGTTGGTGTTACTACACTGTAGCAGCAGCTCTGTGGGCAGCACTTACAACCGTAATCCTTCAGACTGTAGGCATTCTAATTACAAATAAGCAGTTAAAAGTTTTACTCAATTATAAACTAAAGGCATACAATAGGTGTCAAACTACATTGTTTTTACAGTGAGAGCAATGGCCTAGTGATACTGTCGTTGGACAAGTAAACCAGAGACTCAGGTAATGTTCAGGGGACCTGTCCTCCAATCCCACCACGGCAGCTGGTGTAATTTGAATTCAATAAAACATAAACTTCAAAGTCTCATGAAGGAAACTGTTTGTGTTTAAGATTGCAAGTAAAAGCTCATCTTTGGAATTGCCCAATTGCTTGTCTGTATGTGATATTCCCTTAATGGGAACAACAGGCTAGGGTTCTACAGTGGGAACTGGGGACAGAGTGCTAATGACTAAGAGTGGATGTTCAGATGGAATGTAGCTCTGGGCAGACAAACCGTGGTCTGGTTGTGAACAGCGACTAGGGTGAGATAGTGGAGTGTTTGTCTGTGCGTGTGAGGTTCAGCCATGCCAGCAATGTACCTTGACCAGACTGGGTGTGGTGGTTGCTGTGGCATGATGTTGCTGGTGAACGGCAGCACCCAATTGCCAGTCTTTTAAACACATTACAGTCACCAATGATGCTATTTTACTGAGAGATATCCTGAGGGTGGCAGAATGTGCCAGGAACAGTGGGTGGTACAATCAGGCTAGAATCTAGTGAGAGAGGCACTGTAGGGACACTGTTGATAGTTTTAAAAAAATGCGGTGACAATATATGCTTCATAGGAAAAACCCTCTGTGAAATGCGATGAAACTAATAGACAAAAAATACAGTCCCATACAATGAATAGACTGTGGAACTCCTGAACAAGTACTTATTGCAGGAGATGGTGAAATACTGGAAGCAGTTGCACTGCTAGCACCAGGTTGCGAAATCTTTGTGAAGCACCACATAACCACAAGCCTCTGACCCCCTCTTTGGCAATGCCATCCACTTGGTAGCATTCTTGCTTCTAAGCACACAGTTGAGCTAAAAGATAAAACTCCTTAAATTGCATTTTTGACATATAAAGAATATTGTAAGCATTAAGTGTAATTTGGTAATTATTGCAGAATATTGGAGGAAACTGGTTTGTTTTATAGCTTATATAATTTCAATTTTGAACAGTCACGTCTTGTACTTATAAAATTTAGTATTTTTTAATGGGGAAAAAAAATTGTGACTTAAGATTCAGAATCTTATGGTTTAAAGCTCCACTCTACAGACTGATCATACAATCTAGTGCTCATACGTAGCATTGAGGGTGCGCTACATTGTTGAAGGTGATGTCTTTTGGCTGAGATGTTAAATCAATGCCTCGCTGAAGAAGATGACCACTCCAGCAATCAGGCTCAACCTCAGGCATATTTTCCATTTCTCACATGAGCTGCTTTGCAATTTCTCTAACTCAGGTTACAAACATAAACTGTGTCCAAGTGCTTTTTCTACCTCCCCCCCACACTCTCAGCCCTCATTTGCTGTTTTACATTGAACTAAAATGAACTATAAACTTTAGTTAGGGTTAAATAACTTTGTTTATGTTAAATTATAATTAAAAAGTTCAACTTTCCTGACGCATATATTTTACCATTGTATTTATACAACATTTAAGAGCTTTAAAAACCACAAATTATTATGAGTAATGTGACAATTGTTGTATACTCCATGAGGTTCTGTCCAAACGTTGCAATGAAAACTCAACGGTCAAAGGACAGGAAGAAAATTGAGGAGTTCTCCATTAATGGAATGCTCTGGCCAAACCAATATTAGTTCCATGAATATGGGGCGGCACGGTGGCACAGTGGTTAGCACTACTGCCTCACAGTGCCAGAGACCTGGGTTCAATTCCCGCCTCAGGCGACTCTCTGTGTGGAGTTTGCACGTTCTCCCCGTGTCTGCATGGGTTTCCTCTGGGTGCTCCAGTTTCCTCCCACAGTCCAAAAATGTGCAGGTTAGGTGACTTGGCCAAGTTAAATTACCCATACTGTTAGATGTAGGGGAATGGGTCTGGGTGGGTTGCGCTTCAGCGGGTCGGTGTGGACTTGTTGGGCCGAAGGGCCTGTTTCCACACTGTAAGTAATCTAATCTGATCTAATCTAAATATTATGAAAAGCCAATGACAGTTACAACCAGCTACCTAGACATGTTCATACTCCTTTCAGTTCAAATATGACACCAGATGGGAAAATAATTGCATAATATTCTGACTCATCCACCGTGGTGAACTATGAGAATGATGCAGTCTTGTTACAAATTCCTGTCTAAAGTGTGAAAATTAAAAACATTCATACCAAGCAAGAATGTTCGTCACAAAAACAACAAACTATATTTATAAAGTACCCTTAACATAATAAATCATTCCAAGGTACTTCACAGAAGCACTGTAAAAACAAAGCAACACATGGAGATATTAGGACGAATGACCAAAAACATGTTCAAAACGGTAGGTTTTAAGGAATGTCTCAAAAGAGGAAATCAAAGTAGAGAAGACAAAGACATTTAGAATTCCAGAGCCTGGAGCCGAATAACTGAAGGTACAGTCACCATTAATGGGGTGACTAAAATTGGGAATACACAAGAGGACATTGAAACAGCTTGAATTTATATTGCAGGTTTATTGTAGCAAACTGTCCAAATAGTGCTTCCTAGAATGTCATTCAAACAACATTTGTCACCAAGCCGCATGTCAGGGGATATTAGGGATGGTTATCAACATCTTGGTTTAAACAATAGATTTCAAGGAGCATGGAGAGGCTGAGGCAAAAACAAAATTAGGGAGGGAATTCCAGAGTTAACAGCAGCTGAATTCATGGCCACCAATGGCACAGCATTAAAAAAACAGATATGACCAAGACTCCAGACATTTAGACAAGTAAATTTGTATTTCTTCCACAAAGTGAGAAGATAATAAGACGTTCTATTTTCATGTAAGAGTTTATGGTGCTCATTTTAAATGTTAACAATCAACACAGTCCAAGTGAGCAAGGTGTGAATAATAAGACAGTGTAATCACAGCATGCATTGATGGTGGCTTTCTGATCTCCAGTAGGAATATGAGCCAAGTCTCAGTGCACTTCCACAGGGATCAGGGATTTTTCTTTTGTGCAAGATGATGGAAATATCTCCTTTTAAGATTAAAGTATTTTTTCGTTCCACTTTATGTCTGTACCAGACACCAACTGCGGCCCAGAGTGCAGCTATACAATCTCCACAGGAGCTCTGAGGTTGACAGTTCAAATAATACAGCTGCTGGGGGAGGCTAGTTTGCAGACAGTTCTTTTGCTTTCCAGCAAAAAAAAAAGAATTATTGACAGCAACTCGCACTTACATAGTGCCTTTTACAGAGAATAAATGCCAGGAGACACTTCACAGAAGGATAATTAGGCAAAAGTAAACAGTAAACTGAAGTAAAAACTGAATAAGTAGCTTATATCAAAGATGATTAAACATTTGGAACCCTGCTCTGCAATTCAAGTATATCATGGTTGATCATCTACCTCTGGAATCTTTTCCCACTATACCCATATTCCTTGATGCCATTGTTCTCTGGAAACAATCAATTTCTGTCTTGAACACGATCAAGTATCGAGTTTCCAAAGCTCTTTCTATACACTTTATTTAAGTTTATTCTAAGACTGTGCCCTGAGTTCCGAAGAAAGTCATATCGTATTTGAAGTAACACTGTTTCTCTCCCCACAGCTGCAGCCAGACCTGCTGAGTTTCTCCAGCACTTATAGTCACAAAGATAAACCACAAAAACAGACCCTTTGGTCCAACTCATCCATGCCAGCCAGATATCCTGAATAAATCTCATCCCATTTGCCAGCAATTGGCCCAGATCCCTCTAAACCCTTCCCATTCATGTACCCATCCAGATGCCTTTTAAATGTTGAAGTTGTACCAGCGCCACCACTTCCTCTGGCAGTTCATTCCATACACTCACCATCCTCTGTCTGGAAAAAGTTGCCCATTAAGTCCCTTTTAAATTGTTCCCCTCTCACATCAACCTATGCCCTCTAGTTTTGGACCCCCCAACCCATTGTCTATTTAGCATATCCATGCCCCTCATGTTTTCATAAACCTCCCAAACCTCAGCCTCAGCGTATTCAGTCTCTCCCTGTAGCTTAAACCCTCCAACCTTGGCAACACCTTGTAAATCTTTTCTGAATCCATCCAAGTTTCACAACATCTTTCCGATAGCAAGGAGACCAGAATGCATGCAATATTTCAATGATGGCCTAACCACTAATGTACACAGCTGCAACATGACTTCCCAATTCCTATGTGCAATGCCCTGACCAATTAAGGCAAGCATACCAAACATCACCTTCACTATCCTATCGACCTGGGAGTACACTTTCAAGGAACTATGAACCTGCACTCTTTGTTCAGCAACACTCCCCATTAAATATGTAAGTTCTGCAATGATTTATCTTTCCAAAATGCAGCACCGTACATTTATTTAAATTAAACTCCAACTGCCACTCCTCAGTCCATTGGTCAATCTGATCAAGATCCTGTTGTAATCTGAGGTAACCTTCCTCGCTGTCCACTACACCTCCAATCTTGGTGTCATTTGCAAACTTACTCACCATATCTACTATGTTCACATTCAAATCATTTATATAAATGATGAAAAGCAGTGTACCTAGCACTGATCCTTGTGGCACACTGCTGGTCACAGGCCTCCAATCTGAAAAGCAACCTTTCACTACCACCCTCTGTCTTCTACCTTTGAGTCAGTTCTATATCCAAGTGGCTGGTTCTCCCAGTATTCCATGCGATCTCATCTTGCTAACCAGTCTACCATGAGGAATATTATTAGATTAGATTACTTAGTGTAGAAACAGGCCCTTCGGCCCAACAAGTCCACACCGACCCGCCGAAGCGCAACCCACCCAGACCCATTCCCCTACATTTACCCCTTCATCTAACACTACGGGCAATTTAACTTGGCCAATTCACCTAACCTGCACATTTTTGGGCTGTGGAAGGAAACCGGAGCACCCGGAGGAAACCCACGCAGACACAGGGAGAACGTGCAAACTCCACACAGAGAGTCACCTGAATTGAACCCGGGTCTCTGGCGCTGTGAGGCAGCAGTGCTAACCACTGTGCCACCGTGCCGCCCACAAGACCTTGTCAAAGACCTTACTGAAGGCCATATTGATCACGTCCACCACTCTGCCCTCATCATTCCTCTTTGTTACTTCTTCAAAAAACTCAATCAAGTTTGTGAGACACGATTTCTCATGCACAAACCCATATTGACTATCCCTAAATCAGTCCTTGCTTTTCCAAACATATATATTCTATCCCTCTGGATTCCCTCCAACAACTTACCCACCACTGATGTCAGGCTCACCAGTCTATAGTTCCCTGGCTTTCCCTTACCACCTTTATTGAAACAGTAACACCATGTTAACCAACCTCCAGTCTTCCAGCACCTCATCTGTGGCTATTGAAGATACAAATATTGCAAGGGGCACAGCAATCACTTCCCTAGCTTCCCAGTGATACACTTAATGTTAAGGTCCTGGAAACTTCTGGGGTACACCTGATCTGGTCCCAGGGATTTATCCACATTTACATATTTCAAGATATCACAGAAAGAAAAACACACGCTGTTTTTCTTTCTGTAACCCTTTTTCTAGATTCCTGCCACGGCAAATATCCTTTCCACAGAAACTATCTCCTGGAAGAATTTACTAAGTTAACAGGTCTGGGTGGTTATGAGGTTGAGGGAGGCAAGTTCCAGAGGTTAAGGCTGAAAACGTCAAAGACATAACTATCAGTTTGAGTAGAGAGGGGAAATGCTCAACTGCTCATAATCATCAGAAAACAGTTGCAGGATATGGCATGGGACCTCTGGAGTTCGAGAAACAAAGAATGCAAACATCTGCATATTATATTTATATATACCAAAGTACCACACTGAGTGAGAAATCAGGTAATTTCATGCAGTATAGGATATGGGCAGATGAGGGACAGATCATTTGAGGCTTTACAGGATGGTGAATGCTAGCCCAGGTCATGGAAAGAACAACACATCTAGTTCACACGATTTAAAAACTGAAAACAAAAGTTGCCCTTCCAACAAGGAACACAGAAACAAGAATAAGCCATTCAGCTCCTTCAGCTTGCTCGCTCCCTGTCAATCATGGCTGATCATCTAACAATTTCATTTTGTTGCATCATAACCCTTGATATTATTAATATCAAGAAATCCATCAATCTTTATCCTGAATACATGGGATGACTAAGCTCCCATAAGCCTCTGGAGTACAGAATTCCTGAAATGAAGAAATTTTCTGCATCTCAGGCCTCGTAGGATAGCTCCACCATCCCAGGAATTGGTCTGGAGAAAGTATATGCTTGCTGATGTGAAACCAAAACTTTGCACATTATGCCAGGTGTGGTCTTGTTGAGCTTCTGTACAAATGAAACAATGAGCAGATTCTTAAAGGACCTGAATGACATGAGCTATATCGAGAAATGGGGCAGAACCACTGAAAATCTGGAGATGTCTATCATGACATAAGGAGCAACTTTCTGCATCTTTTAATTAAGTTTTGAGCATCAATGTTGCTATGTCCTGCAATCCTGAACCAGGCTTACAGAGTCTGGCGATATAACCTTCCCCGCTAGCCCCAGGAGCAGAGGACATCCCAGGTCTACACAATTCTACTGAACAGGACCTCTGCCTGCAAAAGAGAGGCACCAATTTTCCTTCTCTGCCATGTGCAGGGCAAATGTAAGGAACTGTGCAGAATAGCTCTGGACTAATGGTGCTTGTCCAAGTGCAGAGTAGCCATTTAAAGATGGCACAAGTGCCAAGGATGCCAGTCAATTCCAGAATATTCTGACAATGATGATGTGTTCCGACACTGCCAGATGTTGAGATGCAGCTAGAATCAGAAACGAGGGGGAGAGTTGATGAGATGGGTTTGCTGCAAAAAGGTGACAAATCTCGCTAGGCCTCACAGTGAGAACTCCTCCAAGAAGCTGAACAAAACTCACACTTCATCAACAAAAATAAAATTCAACCCATCATCACTCCTATACTCAAATTAGTTTCCTATAAGGACCAAGCTGCCTCTTGTCTTCTAAAATACCTGCTACACTTAGATATTAACTTTCAACAAATTATGAACAAGACTACCCAGGTTCCTTCAGATGTCAACTTCTGAATTCCACACGTCCCAATTGTTTTGCCAATGTAGAAATACCTCGCACATCTGTTCCTCCTATTGAAGTTGATATCATATTCCATCTGCCAGGTGTTGCTTGATCACTCAGTCTGTCCTTTAAGCCTCTTTTCATCCTCCTTGCAATGATTCTGTGTAATCTTCAAACTTGGATATGTCACATCTGATCTCCACATCTACATCAACGATATAGATTGTGAGCAGCTACGGCTGAAGCACTGATCCTCAAAGTGCCCCACTAATCACAGCCCACCAAGCTGAAAATGACTCATTTATTCCTGCTCCTTTCCTTCCCTCTCAATTAACTAATGCTGAACTGATACCAATTTTTGTTCCCATATCCCAGCATTCAAATTTTGTTCATTAATCTGTGTGGGACGTAGGTGAAAGCCTTCTAAATACACTGTATTCACTGGTTCCTCCTTATCCACTGAGCTGGTAACATCCTCAAAAAAGGTTTTCAAACACAATTTCCCTTTTGTGAATCCTCTTCTCAATCAGATCATTATTTTCTCAATGTCCACTTATCATAGCCCATGCCTTACATAAATTCTGATATTTTCTCTACTTATGATAGTTGACAGACAGGTCCATAATTTCTTATTTTCTCTCCCTCTTTGAAAGTGGGACTATACCTTCCAAACTGCTGGCACCATTCTGAAATCAACTCAGGTTTGAAAGATGATCACCAAACAACCAATTGTTTGTGGACAGTTACATAAGATAGTGCACTCTCACATCTCCTTTCCTGCGCCTCCTTTTGACTGGCTGCAATTTGTAAATGAACCCTGGGCATCTCCCAGCTGCCATTAGTGCCTTTCTCTCTTAATGGTAAAGTGCTATTTGTTGTATTCATTTATCTGCAGTCATTGACTAAGAGCCAAAATAGCCTGAATTACAAATATTTTAAATCCAATGAATTTGTTTTTAGCGTGGCTTTAGAAAAATCTCTTGACTCAAGGTCAATCCTCATCTCATCAAGGCAGTTCCTGGAAACCTTGCCATATGTTTAATGTTGTTATGCAACGCTGGGGTATTACAAAGTACAGAACCAAAGAAGATGAATGAAGTGAGTATACAAAGCCATCCATGATCTAATTAAATGCAGAGTGGGCTTCAGGGTTGAATGACCTACTCCCATTCTGTTATATTTCCGATTTTTAGGCTCAACGTTGATGATTTTCCTTTGCTAAACTCGCTTGAAATTACTAATGGAAATTTAACTATTACCAAGTTGATCACAGGCATGAAACTCTAGATCCTGCTCATATTTCTATTAACAAAAAGGTCCTGAACGTTTATTCAAAGCCTTTTCACTCATTTTTCCTTTGTTGCTGCAAGACTTTGCTGCAGGTCATCGTTGAGCCAGAAGTTATTGTATCTATTAAGAAAAGGAGAAATAAGCTTTCGAATCAGCAGAAGATATAGGGCCATTGCAAAGCGAAATACAGCAAATTCTAGAAATCTAAAAGCCATGAATCTTGGGGGAAGTGATGGGGGGTTTGGTTGCCACCCAGACAGCTAGCCAGACACCTGCATAGTCTCTGTCCAAGCATGCCTGCTGTGTCCTATTCCACTCAGCCACTCGATGGGCCAACTGCAGAACCTTCCCTGGATCACGGATTTGGAGTGTGGAAATAGCAGCCGTCAGCTCTTAGCAGAAGCTCTTCTGTACTCAGCAATGTCAGGAGGTGTCTGCTACTGGAACCTCACTTACCCAATGTCTTGGATCGAGAAGGTACCAAGGTTAAGGTAAGTGATGGCAGTTAGGGGATCTAAGGGGAAAGGGAGGGAAGGGATTTTGGCAACAAGGGCTCAATGCATTTTATAGCTCAGCCATCAGGAAGATTGCTTTTGTCTTCTTCACAGCAATAATAAGCCCTTAGGGGCCATATGACACTGCCAAATGTTTTCTACTGTTCTAACACAGGATGAT
The DNA here is from genome assembly GCF_037043375.1 of Chiloscyllium plagiosum. NCBI lineage: Eukaryota > Metazoa > Chordata > Chondrichthyes > Orectolobiformes > Hemiscylliidae > Chiloscyllium > Chiloscyllium plagiosum. The sequence continues at coordinate 15,582,677 of NW_028270181.1, read as the reverse complement.
TTCGCAAACAATTATGTTAAAACCACGACTTAATGCACAAAAATAAACAGATAATTAATGAGTGGCAATTTGATATATCCATCCAAAGATACAGGGTTACTATATTTTATAGGCATGTTTATCCCCAAGTTGGCCCTCATATAGCAGTTCCTTTAAAATACAAGATAAATACATAGCTACTAAAAAGAATACATCGCCATATTTGTCACTTCCACCAACACAAATCTCCAAATAAAAACCAAGAGAACTGTGGATGCTGCAGATGGTGTTCTGAGGAAGGGTCACTGGACCCGAAACGTTAACTCTGATTTCTGTCCACGTGTGTTGCCAGACCTGCTGAGTTTTTCCAGCAATTTCTGTTTTTGTAACACAAACCTGGATGCAGCTACAGTGCTTTTAACTATCCTTTTCGGTTTTTTTAAAAATTTCCAACTGAATTGATAATACTTGCCATTTCTTCTCGCTAAAAAAAACATTGCTGTACTTGAGTAACCATTAGAAAGACCAGCATGTGAGACATCACTAGAAATTAATTCTTTCTAGGTTACCCAGGGCTGGAAAACTGTCACATTGTTGTAAACTTAATTTGTCTTGCTAGCCTTCAGTACTTCTCCAACAGTAACATATTTCAATATAGTGCTTAATTCTAATATATCTTAACATATATCCAGTCTAGTTTGTGGGCATAACCAGCTTAGTTGGCCAGTTAATCTTTTCAAAGATTAATTGTAGACCCCCTTTTCTGAGGATCTGCTTTCTTCATTGATGGCCTGCTTAATAACAATAATATTTCATTGGATACTGTGTCTATGCTAATAAAACAATTGATTTCAACTATTTTAAAATAAATTACCGTTTATAAAATTTTATTGTATTATCATCCCCTTCCCTATCTGGAATGGATGGAATTCTCAAAAACCTTAACATGATTCTAATCCATAGCATTCAGTGAGCCAAAGCAGCATTTCAGCCAGTTCCAAGGACGAGTCATATTGGACTTGAAATGTTTCTCACTCCGCAGATGCTGTCAGACCTGCTGCATTTCTCCACCACATTCTCTTTGGACTTCAGATCTCCAACATCTATACCTTTACTCAGCTCAGAGCAACTGTTGGACAGACAAAGGAATGGGTAAAAGTCAGTCTGAGGGAATCAATAGCTGCTCATGGGGATCAGTGGTGTCTGACAATAGGCTATTTGTGGTAGCAGCCCATGTCATGACAAGGCCTGGTGAGTGGGGTTTGGGGTGAGGACATGGGAGAAGGTGCTCTGGCTCTAAAATTATTCATCTTCATACATAATCTTGAAGGCTGCAGTGTCTTCAAGAGAAAATTGAGATGCTGTTCTTCCAGCTTGTGCTGAGTTTCACTGGAGCACTGCAGCAAGCCAGAGACAGAGATGTTAGTGAGGGAACACTGTGGTGTGTTGAAATGGCAGGCAACAGGAAGCTCAAGGTCATTTTTGTAGACAGAACGTAGGTGTTTTGCAAAGCTGTCGCCTAGTTTCACCCCACATAAGGAACGCAAGGTTTCCACTCTTTTTTCCTTTCTCACGGTCATTACCTTTGATGTCACTCTCAGTGTTTGATAAGGTATTTATCAAAACTCACTTTCACAGCCACATCACGTTCCTCAGTGACTGCCTCTGGCTCAGTCTCACCCCATGTGGATTTTAACTGAAGTTTAATCCTTTCCATTTTGAATTCACCCAGAATCACAGGCGTCTCCGTGATGTATTATGTTCCTCTTCTTGCCGTATCCTGAGATCTACAATCGGTACTATGTACTGCCATATACACACACTCAACCTCTCGATCAGCACCACCTTACGCTGGCTCAGAGCTGTCCTGCCCCTGGTTCCACTTCATTTCTCTTCCTTTCAGGCATTACAGATTGCAAGTTGCAACTACTTATAGACCACCACCCCACTGTAGTGTTTCATACCTCCCCTTCCCTCTGACTCCACCTTTTCTCCTCCAAATACCCATCACTTGTCGGGTATTTGCTAACCCTTCTGACCACCTGCTCTCTGATGCTGCACATTCTGCACTCAGCAAAGGCCTTAGTTCCATCCCTCTGCGCCCACCTCAAAGAATTTCAGGTACAATAATGACATTAAACTCTTCTTCTGTTAACTTCACCTCCGTGCCCATTTCTTTCAGCAGGAGTCTTTCCCCCCTCCCACAAACCCCTCCATTACTCTCCCCCCACTTGGACCCTCTTTTTACCCTTTTACCTGTTCATCGAGAACTGTTGACATAACATTAGTTGCCTTAATTTCTCTGCCTCCCTCTTCTAATCAAACTTATGTCCTTCTGAACTGACTGCATACTGTGCTCTCAGAACCAACCTGCCGACAAAGGTAGTGGTGCTGTTGCTGACTGAAGAACTGATCTCTACACTGTGGAGGCTGAGTACCAACTCCCGGATACCTCCTCCTATCTCCCCCTGGACAATGACCTCATTAAACATCAGACCTTGTGTCCACAATGATCACTAATCTCATTTCATTTGGTGATCTCACCTCCATGTTCATCATCCCCCAACCCACACAGCCCGCTTCTACCTCCTGCCAAAATCCACAAACAGGATTGTTCAGGCAGACCTACTGTTTGTGCCATCTCCTGTCCCACAGAACTCATCTGTTCCCAACTTAACTCAATTTTCTCTCCTTGTCCAGACCCTTCCCTCTTACATCTATGATTCTTCTGATGCTCAATGTTCGTTTCAGAATTTCCAGTTTGCGGGCTCCAGCCATCTCTGCTTCACCATAGACATGTAATTCCTTTACACATCCATCTCCCATCAGGATAGTCTCAGGTTCTTCACATCTTCCTGGGAAAAAAAGGCCTGAACTATCCACCACCATTCTCACGCTCGGTTTCTTGTAAAGACTCTATACCATTCTCCCAGTTTCACCATTGCAACTGTTGCAATGATGCCTGCTTTGGAAGGGGGGCTCTGAAACATCCACCTTCTTCCAATCGAGAAGTCTCTAGCACCGTGGTTGATAAGGCTCTCGACCGTGTCTGACCCATCTCCTACCCTTCAGCTCTCATCCCTTTTCTTTCTTCCCACAACACCAACAGGCACCACCTCACCAGCATCCACATCCAAAGGATCCTTAGCCACTATTTCTGTTACTTCCAGCAGGATTCCATCACCAGACAAATATTCTCTCACCTCTCTTGCAGCCTTCCACAGGGACCAATCCCTCTGGGACACCTTAGTCCACTCCTCCTCCACTCCTAACAAGTCCCCACAGCCTCATGGCACCTTCCCTTGCAATTTCAGAAGGTGTATCATTTGCCCATTAACTTCCTGTCTCCTCACTATCTAAGGCTCTCCTCACACCTTCCAGGTCAAAGAGCGATTTATCAGCACTTCACTATCTAGTCTACTGTATTGGCTGTTCACAATGTTGACTGCTCTACATTGGTCAGACGACTTGCAGGCTGGGTGACCACTTTGCAGAAAACCTACATTCTGTCTACAAAAAAAAAAGACCCTGACCTTCCTGTTGACTACCACTTCAATACACCACCACATTCCCTTGCCAACATCTCTGTCTCAGGCTTGCTGCAGTGTTCCAGTGAAGCTCAGCACAAGCTAGAAGAACAGCATCTCATTTTCTACTTGAAGATTCTGCAGCCTTTAGGACACAATACTGAGTTCAATAATTTTAGGGCAACTTCTCCCATTTCTTTACCTCAAACCCCATACGCCAGGCCTTGTCATCACATTGGTTGCTTCCACAATCAACCCATTCTCATCAACCTATTGATTCTTCCAGGTTGACCTTCACCCATTCTTTTGTCTGCCCAAATGTTGTTTTCTCTCTCTCTCTCTCTCGCTGGGCACCATTTCCACCTCTTGTTTACTCCTCCCCCCACTCTGCTTTCAACATATATGCCAACATTTTCCTAGCTACAATCAGTTCAGAAGAAAGGTCACTGGACCTGAAATGTTAACTCTGCTTTCACTCCACAGATTCTAAGTATTCCCAGCATTTTCTGTTTGTGTTAAACATTCATTTTAGCATTCTATCCTGGTCTATTCCACACATGGTCGACACATAGCCGTTGTTAAATGCTACATGACTGAAAGATCCTGCCATGAGCACATGCATCACTGGGCTGAAAATTCTTGTGACCAATGTAATGCCCGCTCTTTGTTTCATATTCTCACCTTCTTTCTCTAAACTTGTTGTTTCCTGTTAAGCTGTTATAATATTTGGTAAAGTTCATAATATTTAAGTACTTTGAATTGTACTTGAAACATCAATTAACTATACCCAGGGCATTGCTGGGGTTTATTCTCTTCGTGTAAACCCTAAATTTGTTTGGCTTTTCAAAATGATCAAAAGTATTTGTCTTCATTTATCTTAGTCTCCTTTTGTACTGTTGCCTGCAACCCATATCTAGACAGACTGGCTCGTGCATTAGCATTGCGTCCTCCATTTTCTGTTGTATCACAAGTTGGTCCCTCTGCTCCACGAACACTGCTGCAAAGGAATGTTTTCCAAGGAGTTATTTTAGTGTTTCTGACATTCACTTTAACTGTGCGAGTTAATCTGTAAACTTAACTGCTGTCAAAGCTAAATGTCTATCCATCCACAATCCTGTGGCTCATTTATATAACTTAAGTACTTGCACAGATTGGGGTATTTCAAATGGAAATTTCTGCGGTTTTGCTTTCAATCTACAGCATTCTATTATAGACTGTTCCATGTTAACTCTTCTAAATTGGCAAATTCTGACCACGCCTCAGAAGTAGTCAATAAGTCTTTTTTTGATAAATATTCATCACAAAAGCTAATAATTTGTCTAAATTTCATCTGTGATTGCTTAAATTCTGAAAAAAAGTCTTCTTATCCCATTTCTCTAAGGTAGCAGAAGTGCCAAATCCACAACTTGTTTCCTATCTGGCAAACAAGTAACGCAGGTACACGTTACTTCAGCCATTCTTCTGCTCATAAGAAAACACGGTGAGTATCACATCCTAAAACTATGCGTTTTGCTTTCACCATTCCCTGCCACCAATGTTGCAGACTAGAAGTTAAACCATTTTAGACAGTCCAGGCATACACTTTCTCTTGAAGAGTTTTATTTCATCCAATCACACACTATAAAACTTTTCTCCTGGCTGACTTTTCCTTATACTCCTTTAAATCCTCTTTTGGCAAAAGGCGAAGGCTCAACCAAGCCGAATTAAAAAGAAAACAAGCAGCTCTTTAGGACATCATTACAAAATAAAAACGAGGAGATAAAATTAAGTGGTGTTAGTGACAAAAGTAATGAACATCCCCCTAAACTAATGCTTGAAGAAAAAGCTTAAGGTGTGCTGAGGTGTATATATTTAATACAGTTAAGTAATAGTTCACAACTCTGTTTGCTCTGTTAATTTTAATTCCTAGGTACTTCACAAAATATTAACGTAAGTAGATACAAACAGAGGGGTGATCATTACATTCTCTCTGGTTAGAGATGGTCACTGCCTGGTATTTGCATGGCACAAATGTTACTTTCACTTATCAGCTCAAGCCTGGATGCTATCTACATCTTGTTGCATATTGGCATGCAATGCATCAGAATCTGAGTCGTCATGAATGGTACTGACCGTTATGCAATCATCAATGAGCACCTCCACTTCTGACTCTATGGCAGAAGGAAAGTAATTTGTGAAGTGACTAAATATAGTTGGGCCCAAACCACTATCCAGTAGAATTCTGACTGTAATGTTCATGGATTCAATGATTGACCTTCAATAATCATAGATTATGCTCCACTTGGATTCCACCCAGTACAGAGTTTTCTCTCTGAATCCCACTGACTCCAGTTTTTCTTGGCCTCCTTGATGCCATATCCAATCAATCGTGGCCTTGACATCAAGGGCTGTCACTCTCACCTCCTTGCCGGAGTTCAGAACTTTTGTCCATGTTTGGACCGAGACTATAACAAGGTTAGGAACTGAGTGGCTGGAACAGAGCTCAAACTGAGCATCACTGAGCAGGTTATTCCTCTGCAAATGCTACTTGACTGCGCTGTCAAAGACCCTTTCCATCATTTTATTGATAGTTGCAAGTAGACTGATGGGTGTATCCTGCCAGTGGGGTGGGTCTCACTCACAGATGATGATGTCTGGGATACTGTCATAGTCATGGGCTCTTACCTTAGACACAATGCCAGGCTGTTGCTTGACTAGTCTGTGGGACAGCTCTCAGAATTTTGGCATAAGCTCTCAAATGTTGAAGAGGAATTTATAGGGTTTGCTGCTGTGATTTCTGATGCTAACTTGATGCCAAATGTCTGTCTGGTTTCATTTATTCTTTCATTTTGGCCTAGTAGAAATTTGATCGAACTCAGTGGTTTCCTGGGCCATTTCAGAGAATAGTAAAAAGTAAACGCATTGTTGTTCGTCTGGAGTCAGTTGTAAGCTACACTGGGTAAGGATTGCAGATTTCCTTCCCTAAAAGATATAAGTAAACCAAATAGACTTTTATGACAATTGACAATGATTGCCATTAGGCTAGCTTTTAATTCCAGATTTTATTGAAATCAAATTTCACTCATTTGCCATTGTGTGATGCAAACCCATTGCCCACAGAATACTAATGGATTATTAGTCCAGCAACACTAACATTATGACTCTTCTTCTCGCATTAAGAACCTATACTGTATTCACAGCAACAAATGCAAATACCTACTGTTATCAGGGCAAAGCTAAAAGTGCACTTACATCACTGTAATGAGGTACTAAAGGTACCATTAAAAGATAACATGGTACATTTTGCACTTAACTCGTTGCTTAAAAAAAAGGCAAAATGAGGAAGGATTGCAACACTTGAGGAAAAATTAGTTCTAAGCTGTTTATAGAGTAATTACTGCACAAATAAAACAACATAAAAATTAAGTTTACTCAGAGATCAACAATCTTTCATGCTCCAGATCCACTTTAGCCAAAAAAGAAGACAATGCATCAAAATATTTTATTCAATGCCGAACAACAATTAAAATCTGTATAATCTCATGACTAACGAACAGAACCACAACCTCAGTGATATGATTCAATAAAGGAGAAACAACAGTTAACTTAGCTGCTCTGTATTTTCATCTGTGACCAAAATTAAACAGCCTGACGCAAATCAATGGTTTAATGGGCAAGAGGAATTAAGAATTTGCATTATAAAGCAATTTTCACAACGTCGAGATGTCTCAAAGCACTTAATGTCCAATGAACTACTTTCTGAAGTGCTGTCACAGTAGTAGTGGTCGAGAGAATGTAGTGAGCACTCTGATGAACCTGTCAGTTCAATTTGGTTGGCTATTACTCTGCCACAGCTGAAGGGATTTTATCACCAGGGATGTTCATTAGCAAGCCTCAAAGTGGTCTTTATGTCATGATTTCTCACTTCTGCAGGTTAACTCTGTTCTGCATGATTCATCTCAAGAGTTGAAGATATGAAGAGTTGAAGGGAACAAAATTTTACTCCAGCTCTACAGTTGGACAATCTGCATGTTATAAATGCAGCACAATTTCCCAAATGTAACAAGGGTTAGATTTGGGGATTACTTATCCTCGACGTGTTTGGTTTGGAATATAGAAGGGAAAAGATAGTTGGATTAAGGTTATTAGGGATGGATAGAAACTTTTCCTGCTGTGGGAATTGAGAATAAGGACATGTAGCCTTAAAATCAACCTTTAGAGGGGAGTTAATAAACGCTTCCTCCTGCAACGAGTAGTACAAGTGTACAACTGTCTTCAACAGAAAGCATAAGGAATTTAAAATTCTTTAATGATTTAAAATCTTAGATAAATTGATTTTTACCAATCAAGAGTGTAAAAGGTAATGGAAACAAAGCAGGAAATGCAGTTTAGATACAGATCAGCCATGATCTAACTGAATGGCCAAACAGTCTTGAGATTCCTAGCTTTGAGCAACCATGACAGTTAAGGTGAAGAACTTTACAAATTAATTTCTCACTCATTTCATTGAAGTATGTCCAAACTGATTTTGTTTTCCAAAGAACAGAATATTTTAATGCTCTTGACCACAGACTTCACTGTGTATGTGTCAAGGCAGCAACTGCCAGGAAAAAGATGGCAGATTGAGAAGAGGCCTAAATTTGCTTTGAAAGGCTTTCATTTGTGGCTTTCTTCAGATTTTCAAATCTCTGCAACTGGAGGGTCATTGCTGATATTGAAGGATGATAAATATAGGACAGATGTCATAGGTAGGTTCTTTACTAAAAGAGTAGTAAGGGCAGAACGCCCTGCCTACAAAAGTAGTAGACTCGCCAAACTTTAAATGGTCATTAGATAAGGCAAGGAACAGGGAGAGATATCAGCTGAACATGTGGCTGCAAGGATGGTGCAGGAGGGAGGGTTTTAAGTGCTTGGATAATTGGGGCTCATTCTGGGGAAGGTGGGATCTGTACAAACATGATGGTCTTCACTTGAACCAGAGGGTTACTAATATCCTGGGTGGGAAATTTGCTGGTGTTATTCGGGTGGGTTTAAACTAGCTCAGCATGGGGATAGGAACCTGAGGGGTAGTTGCAGTGCACAGGAGGATGAGAGTAGGAAGGACAGGGACAGGATTTCAGAGTCACAGGAATGTGCTGGCAGACAGCAAACTGGTTTGAGGTGTGTCTACTTCAACGCCAGAAGTATACGAAATAAGGTAGGTGAGCTTGCAGCATGGATAGGTATCTGGGACTTCGATGTTGTGGCCATTTTGGAGACTTGGATAGAGTAGGGAGAGGAATGGATTTTGCAGGTTCCAGGCTTTAGATCTTTCATTAAGAACTAAAAGGTGGTAAAAGAGGGCGAGGTGTGGCCTTGTTAGTCAAGGATAGTATAATGGTGGCTGAGAGAACTTTTGATGAGGACTCGTCTACTGAGGCAGTGTGGGCTGAGGTTAGAAACAGGAGAGGAGAGGTCACACTGCTGGGAGTTTTTTTTATAGGCCTCCGCAGAGTTCCAGGGAGGTGGAAGAGAGGATTGGCAAAACTATTCTGGGTAGGAGTGAAAGGAACAGGGTGATCATTATGGGGGACTTTATCTTCCCCAACATTGACTCGAAATGCTATAACTCTAGTACGTCGGATGGATCAGTTTTTGTACCATGTGTATAGGAGGGTTTCCTGACACAGTATGTAGAAGGTCCGACAAGAGGGGAGGCCACACTGGATCTGGTGCTTGGTAATGAACTAGGCCAGGTGTTTGATTTAGTTGTAGGTGAGCACCTTGGAGAGAGTGACCATAATTCAGTTAGGTTTAGTTTAGCCATGGAAAAGGATAGGTACATGCCTCAGGTCAAGAGTTATCGATGAGGCAAGGGCAATTATAATGCGATTAGGCAAGAAATAGGATGCATAGAATGGGGTAGCAAAATACAGGGGATGCAGACAATTGAAATGTGGAGCTGGTTTAAGGAACAGATATTACGTATCCTTGATAGATATGTCCCTGTCAAGCAGGGAGGAAGTGATAAGGTAAGGGAACCGTGGTTTACTACAGAAATTGCATCTCTTGTTAAGCGGAAGGAGGAGGCTTATGTATTGATGAGGCAGGATGGTTCAGATGAGGCGATGGAGAGTTACAGATCATCTAGGAAGGATTTAAAGATAGTTACAAAGAGCAAAGAGAGGACATGAGCAGTCTTTAGTAAATAGAATAAAGGAGAACCCTAAAGCTTTCTATAGGTATGTGAGGAATAAAATGATGACTAGGGTAGGAATAGGGCCAGTCAAAGACAGAAGTGGGAAGCTGAGTGTGGACCCTGTGGAGATCAGAGAGGTGCTAAACGAACATTTCTCATTGGTTTTCACTCAGGAAAAGGAGAATATTGTAGAGGAGAAGAAAGAAGCACAGATATTAGACTAGAAAGGATCGAGGTTAGTTACAAACAAGTGTCATCAATTCTAGAAGGAGTGAAAGTAGACAAGTCCCCTGGGCCAGATGGGATTTATCCAAGGATTCTCTGGGAAGCTAGAGAGGAGATAGCAGAGCCTTTGGCTTTGATATTTGAGCTGTCATTGTCTACAGGTTTAGTACCAGAGGACTGGAGAATTGCAAATGTTGTGCCCTTGTTCAAAAAGGGCAGTAGAGATGACCTAGGTAATTATAGACCAATGAGCCTTACTTCTGTTGTAGGAAAGGTTTTGGAAAGGATTATAAGAGATAAGATTTATAATCATCTAGCAAGCAACAATTTGATTTCAGATAGTCAACATGGTTTCGTTAAGGGCAGGTGGTGTATTACAAACTTCATTGAGTTTTTTTAAAAGGTGACCAAGCATGTAGATGAGAGTAGGGCAGTTGACATGGTATACATGGACGTCAGTAAAGCCTTTGATAAGGTTCCACATGGTCGGCTGTTGGAGAAAATGCAGAGACATAGAATTGAGAGTGATTTAGCAGTTTGGATTAGAAGCTGGCTTTCTGAAAGAAGGCAGCAAGTGGTGGTTGATGGAAAATATTCAGCCTGGAGTCCGGTTACTAGTGGTGTGCCACAAGGATCTGTTTTGGAACCACTGCTATTTGTCATTTTTATAAATGACTTTGAAGCAGGCATAGGTGGATGGATTAATAAATTTGCAGACAACACTAAAGTCAGTGGAGTAGCGGACAGCTTGGAAGAATATTACAGGTTGCAGGGGGACTTGCATAAATTGCATAATTGCGCTGAGAGGTGGCAAATGGAGTTCAATGCAGCTAAATGTGAGGTGATGCACTTTGGGAAGAATAACAGGAAGGCAGAGTACTGGGTCAATGGAAAAATTCTTGATAGTGTGGATGTGCAGAGGGATCTTCAAGTCCATGTACATAGATCCCTGAAAGTTGCCACCCAGGTTAATAGTGCTGTTTAGAAGGCATACGGTGTGTTAGGTTTCATTCGTATTGGGATTGAGTTCCAGAGCCGCAATATAATGCTGCAACTATACAAAACGCTAATGCAGCCACACTTGTAATATTGTGTACAGTTCTGGTCCCCATATTTCGGGAAGGATGTGGAAACATTGGAAAAGGTGCAGAGGAGATTTATCAGGATGTTGCCTGGTCTGGATGGAAGGTCTTATGAGGAAAGGCTGGGAGACTTGGGTCTGTTCTCATTAGAAAGAAGAAGGCTAAGAGGGGATTTGATAGAGACATACAAGATGATCAGAGAATTAGATAGGGTAGACAGTGAAAGTCTTTTTCCTAGATGATGATGTCGGTTTATACGTGGGTGCATAACTACAAATTGAGGGGTGATAGATTTAAGACAGATATCAGAGGCAGGTTCTTTAAGCAGAGAGTGGTAAGGGCGTGGAATGTCCTACCTGCTAATGCAGTCAACTCAGCTACATTAGGGAGATTCAAACAATCCTTAGATAAGCACATGGATGATGATGGGATAGTGTAGGGGGATGAGCTGAGAATAATTCACATCGAGGGCCGAAGGGCCCGTTCTACACTGTATTGTTCTATGTTCTATAAACATATGGATGATAAATGAATAGTGTAGGTTAGATGGGCTTCAGATTGATTTCATGAGTCGGTGCAACATCGAGGGCTGAAGGGCCTGTTCTGCGCTGTAATGTTCTATGTTCCAATAATAACTTCTTGCTGTATGATGATTGGCACATGTTGTCCACTTTAAAAGGAGCCAAAAAAAAAAAAGGAGCAATTACCCAGGCTGGAATCAGATATTTTAAATTGACATCACAACAGGAACTAAATCAAAAAGGTGATTTTCAGGATATGTAGTTTGCTCCACTGAACAAATAAACATGTAAATGTGATGGTTAGAAAGTTGCTGCTTGTATAATGAACAAATACAGGTTATTTCTGTTTATTTTCCATCATTGCTAATAAAATGGCCAATCAACCTGAATCACTGACTCCATCATGCCCACAGAGGCTCAATGTGAATCTTGATATGGATTTGCTTATACAGAAGATAATGAAACCTGTAGATTATCAGGCCAAGAGGAGTTAAAATGCATCCACTTTCAATCTCACAAAACACTACAGTGTAAAAGAGTTCAGCACCATTTTGGTGTTAGGAAGACTTGGACAATATTGTTTCTGATATCATGGAATGAATTTAATAAAGTTACACTATCTAGAAATCTATACCGGTAACTCTATTAAAAAAAACAAGCATTTCAATACAGATTTCTTTAAACCATACGTACCATGATCCTGAAGAAAATGCAATATATAAGCATTCTCCCTAAATTGACTAGAGTAGCACCTGAAAATTGCACAGTTTCCAGTCACTGCTTTCTCCCCATTATATAAGATTCAAGTTTCCCTATCATCCAGTAACAGTTTTGACAGCAGCAAATATTGCCCAGGAGGTTTTACAATGACTAATTAAATTTTTAAATAGAAATGCTGAATGCTTTGAGGAAATCCTTCACGTAAACATAATCATGTGCCAATGGGTACATTATATCTGGAGGGAAACCTCTAAGCAAACAATTGCACATGTGACCCTGTTGGAATTTCCACTCAGCAGCATTAATTTGCACAATACTAGCAGATAGAACCTGCAACGTAACCCAAAAAGGGAATCAAATTCTTTTGCGCCTCATTAATAGGGAACACTGACTGCCTTGTTTTAATGGAAACTTTAACTTGATTAAGATATGGGATAAGAAAAATCAGGTTGTACCCAGACAGAGGGTGAAAGTGGATGGGAACAAAAGAAACTTAGTCAAGTATATTTAGCCATGCAAGGAGATTACTGACGAGGTAAAAAGCCTGTCTCCTCCCCCAAATAAGTGAAACCAACATGCAAGAGTGAGGGCGCATCAGCAAGCAAGTTGGGTCAATATCTCCCAGCCAGGTTGAGGTAGGCAGTCAGTCAGCATCTGGGTTTGAGGCAAAAGTTCTGGCATTGACTCAACCTGCATCTGAAACTGGAGGACTGTGGCTGCACTGGAATTTCTGTAGGTCCCATTAATACCAACAGAATGAATCTGATGGGCTGCTACAGGCATCTCTTCCATTTGAAGAAAACAAGTATCATGATTCTTGCCTCTCCACCAAAGCCAAAAATCAGCAACAGCAGTTCTATGCATGAAGGGGATGGTGGATGGTATCCTGAATATTGTGGAGCATAGGGATCTCACCTGTTCCACAGCAACATCCTTTTAAAAATGTTTTTTTTTAAATTAGCTGAAGGATTTAATGTGAAGTAAGTTTAACCTCAGCTTCGCTCTACAATACCTAATATTTGCAATTATTTCTAAAATTGGTACCAGAGTCCCTCAATTACATCTGTAAGGAACTCAATGCCTTTTTAATGCAGTTACCAGGGGGTTCTGAAAAATGAACTAGCCCAATACCAAATTTATCAGGTGTCGTTTGGAATCAAACACTGGCCACCAAAAACTAGCTTTATGCACCCTTTTTACTCCCACACATGTTTATAATGTGGCCTAATTTATCACTGTCACTGTAAAGGAAGCTCTGTAACAGTAACAGTTAAATGGGGTGCTCCTGACAACTTTCCAATGGGTGAGTAATCTGAGTTTTTGCTTGAGAGGAGAGTTGTATGGTTAAAATCGCTATCACTGCCCTCACTAGTTTTAGCTACCAGATAAACAAGAGATTTTGATTCTAACACAATCTAGCAGTCTCAGGAAATTGCTATTTTAAGTATCAAAATGCATTCTGATAATGTACCTTGAGACTGTTAATATTATCAGAATGTTTGGTTGCATGGTGACAAATTACAAAGCTCATAGTTGCTGAAGCTATGATATAGGAGTCCAATAGTGATCCTGTAGACACAACAGCTTTTGAATTCACTTTATTTAGTTTTGATTATATTGCCCCAATTCATTACTGAATGATTCTGTAAGGCTAATGCTCTTACTTTAAATCTCTGCTGAGTTAATTGTGCCTCTTAATGACGTTATAAATAGATATTAAATACAGATATTAAAGCTACTGAAGTACATTTTGTAAATTAAATCGATTTTAATCTTTACCATCTGACAACTGCAACGTTTCATTACCACATCATTCTACTTTTCAAACAACCTTTGATTGTACTAATAGAAATCTCTCAAATGCATGATGTGCCAAGTCCATTAATGCTCACTGCTAGATACAGCACGCAACCTATGCATAAACAAGGTATGTATTCTATATATTTGGCAGAGAAAATAAAAGCATAACAAAGCATTCCATTTAAGCCACCAAAATTCTGAATTTTCACTGCTACCTAAAACATGGTATAAGTTTCTGAATCACATACCCTGCAATTTCCAGAGTTCACATGACAAAGAAAATGACCAAAAGAAATATAACCTACCCCGACTATTCTGTGTTACCATTCTCCGTCTGTAGCTTACCACCTAATACAATGCAGCACTAATATAGTTAAAACACTTTGCATCAATAAAGCTCCAGAAACCTGGAGATGCTGCTCTCAAAATATGTGCAAAAAGCAACTCGAGCATTTTAAATCTCCTTTCGAAAGGAGATTATCGAATTTCCAAACATAATTATTTCTGTTTTCATTGTGTCAATAGATATGAAAGAAAAATCTTTGTAAACAATGACACTAGAGCAGGAAACAATGATAGGCTTTCAAACTAATCTACCTGGCATTCAATCAAAATATCACCAAATGTCACCTTTAAACAACTAAAACCTAAAACAAGTCATGCTGAGACACTATCACAGTAAGAAACCGCAATAAAATTTCAACACAAGAGTCCTGTACAATAATCAAGGCTGATGCTTCAAATATTGCTCTGAGAGATGGTGTTGGATATTTGGAAGTCTATGCATTAAGTCATAAACAAAGGCTTCAAGCATGCCCTGCTCAGGTGGATGGAAAATTTCTGACCATACTATTTGAAGAAAACGAGCCAACATTGTTCCCTCAAATGTCACTTCTAGAAACAGATGAATTGGTCATCTGCTGCTTATTGGAACTTACTGCACATAAATTGACTGTTGTAAGTGAATTTCCCCTAAATAGCATCATGTTCATGTCGTCAGGAAGTCCTAAAGTGCTTCATTGACTATGAGTTGCCTTTATGGAATGCAGTCGTTTCTGTCATCTAAGTGAATTCCACTTACATGACAGAAACGACTGCATTCCAAAAAAGCAGCTCATAGTCAATGAAGCACTTTAGGACTTCCTGAGGATATGAACATGATGCTATTCAGGTGAAATGCAAATGGATAAGCACATGGATGATTATGGGATAGTGTCGGGGGAATGAGCTGAGAATAGTTCACAGGTCAGCGCAACCTTGTGGGCTGAAGGGCCTGTTTGCACTTTATTGTTCTATGTTCTATGAAATTATTAAACTCATGGCTGTGAGAGATGAGAACTCGCTATGCAGTGAAGGTCTTTGCACAGAGCAAGAACTCATTACAATTCATGATCCACCTAATAGACTTGCTGTCAGACCTTTGCTCCAATAGGAATACACAGGGTACTACAGAAAAACTACTTGGTAATCTTCTGAGAAAAGGCTCTTGCCTTAAAAAGGTACCGCTTATAAGATGAAAGCAACTAAATACAAATCATATTGGTTCGATGAACGTTATTACTGAGACTGAGGGAGACCAAGATGTTAAGTCTTACTCCCTTGACATCCAAAGTTGTTCCCCTGCACAAGTCCATGTGATATTATCATATTGGATGGAGCTTAATGCACTCCTTATCATTAACCTTACAAACTCTTAAATCCTTATACAGCAACTAACCCCATGTTTCTTTCTCCATTACTGACATTATACCTTGATATATACAGTTAAATTTTCCTCTGTCCCATCTCCCAGCAATTTTCCCAGAATTCCCTCTTCTCAGACTTGGAAGATCAATAGATCTCCGAATTGAAAATTGTCGACTGATTCAGTTCTTAATAGTATGAGGTAAGTCCTGATAAACTGCAGGGTCTTTTATCTCTTGGATTTCTTTTTCTCAGGACACATTTCCTTCAGGGATATGCAAGTGATTTGTTGTTATATCCAGAGGGTCTGTAATTTTATATTCTTTGTACACATAGGACAGATTTTCTATCAAAATAGTTACTTTCTTTTTTTTGCAGTATCTTACATGTCCAATGGGCAATATCCTTGTTTCTGAGCCGGGAAATTTCATTTTGACAAAATAAAAACTGAAAGAACAGCAAATGCTGTAAACCAGAAACAAAACCAGAAACAAAAACAGAAATTGATTGAAAAGCTCAGTAGCTCTGGTAGCACCTGCGGAGTGAAATCGAGTGACCTGAAACATTAACTCTGATTTCTCTCCATAGATGCCGCCAGACCTGCTGAGCTTTTAAAGCAATTTCTATTTTGGTTTGACTGTGTCCTGAATCTGTGGACATTACCTGTCCCATTTCAGTGGCGACTTTCATTGCATTGTATTCAACATTATCCTCAATCTGTATGAGATTTTTACACTTGCTCTACATTGAAGGGTTTAGATCCTTCAACTTGTTCATTAGTTTGAATGCTTCCATCTGCCCACAGTGATTGCTTCACTGAAATTAACATGTTCACTTCTTCAGTGATGCACCATCAGGACTGCTTCTTGCTCAGCATTATCTGAGTTACTGGAACTTGATGATTGTACCTGTGAAAATGCTACAATAAATATTCTAGTTGAACTTGTGATTTCTCTCTGTACCTGACATCAAGCTCAAGTATATCATCACTGTCTCTTCACCAAGCTGTAATGTAATCTGAGTTAGAGCAATTGAGAATTCAGCCATGAATTCATGTGAGGTAAATCACTCATTTGCTATCTCATCAGTTACATATCCTTACAAACTTTGCTGATTTTTCAAATGTGAATCATCATCACTATTTAGGGGAGTGAAAACATTTGTGCCAACCTTGTGTAGTCACAGGTTTTCATCTTACTGACAGTATAAAACAATTTTTTTTAAACCAACATAATTAATTGCAACGAATTTGATCTTCAGTTTGGATTTCACCATCAGCCTAGGAAACCCTATGAAAACTTCTATAAGTTGTCCCTTGGCCTGTTGTTCAGTAATCTCAATTTCTTTGTTCCATTATTCTGAGTGGTTTGCCCAGTTATTCCATAACTGGCTGTTCCTTGAACAGTGATTTTTGACTTCAACTGATTTGACTCCTTCCTCTGTTACATTGGAAAATCACTTTAAGTCAATTATCTCCCAATCTTGATCCTTTTACAAGCAGGCACAATATCTCCTTACCTACTCTGTTGAGACTTCTCATGATTTTGAAAACTTCCATAAAACTTGCTCTTAGCCACCTTCTCTCTATGGAGAATAGTCTCAATCTCAGTCTATCCTCACATCCTCCCCTAGAAAAACATGCAGCAGCTGCTCTGTCCAATTCAGGAATCAGTAAAGGAACATATCATACTGGAGTCACATCTATGTCAAAAAGTGTGGTGCTGGAAAAGCACAGCCGGTCAGGCAGCATCCGAGGAGCAAGACAGTCAACATTTCAAGCATAAGCTCTTCAAATGTTGACTCTCCTGTTCCTCAGATGCTGCTTGACCAGCTGTGCTTTTCCAGCACCACACTTTTTGACTCTGATCACCAGCATCTGCAGTCCTCACTTTCACCTGGAGTCACATCTATGTCCACAAAAATGCCTGCATGCTCCTGTAACTGATGAATCCCCCTATTATTACTGCTCAGCCTTTCTTCTTCCTCTCCTCCTGGAAGACCAAGCCACTCATGGTACTAGCAACTTATCACTGATTGCACTCCCTCTTCAGATTCCAAAACAGAAATACATTTTGCGAGTGGAATCCGAGAGGATTTCTGCATTAACTGCCTGTTTCTCTTAGACAGCCTCTAACCCTTTCCCCCTCTGCCCCCACGTTATCCCTGTAACTCCACATTTCCCATGGCTAAACCCCCTAGCCTGCATATCCCTTGACACTACTTAACAATTTAGAATGGCCAATCCCCCTAACGTGCACATCTTTAGATTGTGGAAGGAAACTGAAACCCAGGGGAAACTCACACAGACACAGGGAGAATGTGCAAACTCCACACATACAGTCACCCAAGGGTGGAATCAAATCAGGGTCCCTGACACTGTGAGGTGCTGTGCTAACCAATTTCCTGGTACTACAATTTTAAAAGATATTGGTTTAATAGTGCTATAGTGTGAATCTATGTTTAAGGAAATCTCAGTTACTCTCCAGTAGATATGACTTTAGCAATGGAAATATTTGATAGATGGACCAAACAGGGATTACAGGAATAAAAACAAGGTTATTCAAAAGTGATCCTTACTCTCCATTAAAAGTGCTGCAATCCATTGTGAACTCTCATCTCTATTAGCCAGGATCTTACAGAAGGTGTGAGCCATCTCCAGATGAAATGAAACTTCAATTCACAAAATGAAATGCATGTGTGAGGGGTATCTGTACATCTCAGTGTGAAAGAAGACAAAATGGCTCTCAGCTACTGGGCCTCCACTTGAACACTAAATGAAGGGTTGGGTTAAAATTCTGCTATATGTGTCAGTTCTTTTCAACTCTCTCTCTCATACATATTCTATAATCTCGACTCAAAGAATCCAAAGAATGATGTGCAGCGCATAGATGCTTGGTAGCACTGTGATAATAACTGTATATATGTGTAAGAACTGTATTGTACATCTCTTTCTACGTGGGTTCTATAATAATTCTTCTGGCATAACTACTCTGCACGTTCTCACTGCTCCAGTTTCACTTGTTTGAAATTAATGATAGCAGATGTTCCATTTCAAACGAGTTTATTCACAAAGTAACATACCTCATTACCAAAACTTGGGTTTGAATTAAAATTGGAATTTCAGAAACTCAACACAAATCTATGAAAAATAAGAAAATAAACTCAGTGATGCACCAACGAGGTTAGGTTTTAATTCTGTTTAACATTATGTCCGATTTTTGATTAATAATCCAACTTGCTTCCAGTTCATTTGCCCAACAGATTGAGGTCTTCAGCAACCTCTTTCCACCAGGAATCAGCACTTCTTTTTATTTTATTATCCCTGTGGACATATATTTAAAGCCATCCGCTTTGCTTATTGATTGACACTGCTGTGGTTAAAGGCAACTACACTAAGGACAGATGTCTCAGGGCTCAGATTATGGGAAATAAATTAAACAGAAAACCCACTATTTCTCACCTCAAGCCAGGAAATGAACTTGCACTTAAGTTGCATCTTTCACCACTTCAGAACACCACAATTCACCTCTTGACCAACTGAGTAGTGTAATGTAAGAAACTGTAACTAAGGATCCTCCTTGTATGTTTGATTCTGTAAGACAACTGCACAATTATTCTCCTGCCATACCCATTTTTCATACAGCCAGTGCAAATTCATACCAAACTAGAAGCCATTATGTGTAGTGAAATTCCCTCACTGGGAATTTGTTAAATATCCCTTGGTTTAACATCAGGACTTGGGGGAGAGGATGGTAGCACATGATGATAATCAGTGAGACCAGTGCTCTGGGGCAGCTCAGGCTCTTTAGCCAAGTCATCAATCTAGATGGTCAGCGTCCAAAAGAGCCAATCTGGAATGTAGAACTGGCTATTGGAGTGCAAGGAAAGGTAATGGGTCTGGTGCCTCACCACTTCGATAGATAGCTTTTACCACCTACCTTCCTTCCAACAACGTGTGGCCTTGTGACAGGTACTTTTATATGAACTCTGTCAATGCTAGCTTTCTGTGTATGCCACCAAAAGCCAAGACAGGTTGGTATCAACTGATCTGAATTCTTTAGCTCAGTTCCTGTCCCTTCCCCGGTGACCAGTATTTGGGGTCTAGTCTGTATGTCTGCGCCTTAATGCACAAAACTTTTCATTAGTTAATTTGATTGTTTGACAGTTTTCAATGGCCATATTTATTCATCACTCTTTAAAACAATTCTCAACAGATTGATTTTCTTTGTTAACAAGTTTTCTTCGTAACATAATTTTTGTTTCTGATATTCGTATTCAATGTTATGCCAAACCAGATCTCAGGCAGCTGCTCCTGGCTTTCTTATTAAAGGGGGAAAGACAGACTGACAAGAAGTCTGACTGCTTCTGGAGAGCTCAAACAGAATGGGAAATACTGGGAATGCTCAGCACTTCCAGCAGCATCTGTGCAGAGAGAAGTGGAGGTTACTGACCTTTATTAAGAACAATTGTATGTCATTGACATGAAGCATTGATTCTGTTTCTCTTTCCATTGTTGCCGCTTTGCCTGCTGAGAATTTTCTGTGTATAATTCAGAGTTTCAGCATTTGCCATATTATACCACCATTATATTGCACTATTATGTTGTGTGTGCACTATTATACCACCATGTTATGTGTGCTGCTATTTTCAATTTAAAATGAAAAAATATTTATCACTAAATGCATAATGTGATTTTTCTTATCACAAAGTCCAACACTTTTGGACGTTGCTGTCAAAATATTGCATAAGGTCAAGTTCAATGAAGCAGAGCTGGTTGTATAACATGACAATGAGGTGAAGGCAGCTTCAATGAGACATTCAAGAGGCCATTGGAAAATTATCAGGATAGGAATAGTGTGCGGGAATATGGGGAAAAACAGGAGGTTACTACTACTGGAACTGACACAATGGGCCAAATGGCCTCCTTCTGCATGATAATAATTCTGTGAATGGCCAAGTTGTATGTTATTGTCTGATAAAACAGGGCTGTAAAGTGTAAAACACTGAAGTCTCAGCCTTTGGTGGACTTCACAAATGTAAGAATACATTTACAAAAGGCAAAATTATTTGCTAAACCTAAATAAAAATGTTTGACCCAACTGTGACTATGGTTGCCAATTCTGGGCACCCAAAGGAAGTGAGGGGTGGGTAGAAGAAGGGTACAGGAGAGAATAAGAGGCCAGAAACAGGGACCAGATTTATTTCCCTTACCCTGGACAAGACTACACAAACTCAGGGTGGTATAGAATCGCCTCTATCAGAGAAAGGGGTACTTCATCTCCAATCTATGCTGATTTTGAATCAAGTTGCGGAGGATAAAAGACCAGATAGTAACCAGTTACCTAACAAAACTGCATTTGTAAAGTTTTATGGGGTTTATCCCATACCATGATATTTTTATACACTTTTAATGAATAAATTCTAAAATTAGCAGAATTTTAATCAAATAACAAAAGCACACAGGTACACTACATTATGATACAATGAGAGACACTAATGGATCTTCAAGTGTACTCTTGGACAGTTGAATAAAAATAAGTTATTCAATGTTTTGATTCCCTGAATAAATTGAACAACTGAAAAATATGTTCTTGTTATACCTTGTCACATGCATACCAAATAGACCCCATCACTTGAGTTGCTTAGTTGGACAAACAAGAAACAGTTGTGAGTATGTTACCTATTTACATACTTGTAGGTTATGGTAAGAATGAGATCCATAATTAGACAAAGAAATGCACGGACTGAGCTCGCTCTTTGTTTCCAAAAAGCTGCTAACACAGGTTCTCTCTATGAAGCTACTTATTCAGTGTGAAACAAGGATGTGACACCATATGGCCAAAGTGAGTACAGCTGTGTATTTGGTGTCGTGTGTGATTACTCAACCTTTGTGTAAATCATGCTGTAAAATGACAACATGCAAAACTGGAAGCTCACCTTTGTGCTATCCAATTTATCTGGGCAATATTGATCATTCGTGGTCCCTTGCAGACGAGGATGACTCTCTTCTGCTCTCAATTGAGTCTGCAGGTGGCTGTATAGACTGATAGGCTTCCACAGACTCTGTTACACTTGGGGCAGAAGGTGGTCGCGGATAGGGTGTTGGTGTGGCAGCATGAACCTTTCACTGCTTTCGCCTGGCTTCCATTTTCCCCAATGGCAAATCTCAAGATACTCAACGTTTTCCTGGATGCTCCTCCTCCATTTTGAACAATCTGGGGCCAGTGATTCCTAGGTGTCTGTGGGAATGCCACACTTCACCAGTGAGGCCTTGAGGGTGTCCCTGAAGTGCTTCCTCTGTCCACCTGGGGCTTGCCTGCCATTTCGAAGCTGGGAGTAGAGCATTTGCCTGGGGAGTCTTGTGTCAGTCGTGTGGATGACGTGCCCAGCCCTTGTATCCGATCAAGAGGAGTCAGTGCTTGGACACTGAGGATGTTGACCTGATTGGGGACACTGGTGTTGGTGTGTCTTTCTTTCCAGTGGATTTGCAGGATCTTGCGCAGGCAGCTTTGATGTTGCTGCTCCAGCACCTAGAGGTGTCTGCTATGGACAGTCAACATCTCAGAGCCATATAGGACGATGTAAACCACCAAGCTCTGTAAACCATGGTCTTGGTATTGGATCTGATGTTGTCCCCTTTTCCTCAGGCTGCACTAGCACACTGGCGGCAGTGCTGGATCTCTTCATCAATAGCTGCTTTGGCTGACAGAATACCTCCGAGCTATTGGAAGTAGTGAATGTTCTCTTAGGCCTCCCCGTGTCCCTTGATGATCAGGGGTTCACTCTACAATGCTGGGCAAGGTTAGTAGAGGACTTTCGTGTTGTGGACGTTCAGGAAGAGAGCTCTGCTCTCATATGCCTCAGTTAAGATGCTGACAATCATGCTGCAAAACTGGAATCTCACCTTTGTGCCATTCCCACTCTCTGGACAACATTGTAGGATTGTAACAAAATCAAATCTTGTTACTTTATACAAAATGCATACTCCCCACCTTCAGCTTTCCCCATTATTCCATTGCTACTGACTTGTGCTTGGAGGTGGACATACGGCATTGTTCTCTGCTATCTCACCCTCTAGAATGAA
Organism: Chiloscyllium plagiosum; assembly: GCF_037043375.1. NCBI lineage: Eukaryota > Metazoa > Chordata > Chondrichthyes > Orectolobiformes > Hemiscylliidae > Chiloscyllium > Chiloscyllium plagiosum. The sequence continues at coordinate 15,559,899 of NW_028270181.1, read as the reverse complement.
ACTTACCACAGTGAGTATTAACAGGCTATTCAACTCAGCAAGGGATCAAAGCCAACTCTTCATCAAACCTGTACTTTTCAATGAATGCAACTGGAAACAGTAATTCAGGTCAATTTAACACCTCCTCATTCCAGAATAGCTGACACAAACATAGAGTTCAGACATGTTTAGTGAATTCAAAGTTTTATGATCATACATGGATTAGTGTGACAACTTTAAAAACTTCAAGGATTAAAATCAACAAAGATAGCTGTTATACACAAAAGAGGAAGCAATGGCTTGGTCTGGAATAAACTCTCTCTCGAGATATAATGGACAAGAAGAAACTGCTATAAAAGGAATTAGAAGCAATATGCAAATTAACCATCCGCAGGAAGAAGCAACATAAAGAAGCGATTTCCTTGGGGTGAGGAGATAACACTGTTTAATTACCTGGTGTGTCATGACAATGGGCAATTAAGCCTGCCTGCAGAAGGAATATCCTGGTGTAAGGGGGCCCAATTGCAGGAAAAGCTGTGTTTTAAACAGAGACCTAACCGTGAATGTAACAAGGAACAGGGGAGCTATTTCTGATAAGGCGGCAAGCTACAGACTCGAGGTCTCCAGAAATGTAATCAATGTTGGGGATGAAAGAATTTAAAGAATCATCAGTGGTGTCACACCACAAACTTGAAAGAGAGAAAATTGTATTGGAATCCAACACCAGAACAATTCAGTAACATAACTTTGAAGAACAACACTGCGTAAGGATTAGATTCTGGACACTTCCAGAGACAGACACTGTTAATGGAATCTGGCCAAGTTGGGTTGTGAGGCTTAACCTGCTTACTGGGGGGTCTTATTTTGGTTGCTACATACGATAAAGTTTAAATCATTGTTTCAGCATTTGATTTCTGAATAAGTATCCAAATTAGTAAGTACATACTCACTAATTAAGCGATTTACCCACAACATTAGCACATATCACAAATTAACTGAGCTCATGGCAAAACAGTATCTTAATTGTGGGGACTTTACTTAGGGAATCAGTTAGCTTGGTTGGCTGGATGGCTGGTTTGCAATGCAGAGTGATGCCAACATCATGGGTTCAACGCCCATACTGGCTGAGATTACCATGAAGGATTTTTATTCTAATTCTCGTTCTCTCCCCTCATCTGAGACACAGTAACTCACGACCAGTCATCTCTCTCTATCAAGAGAGTAGCCCTATGGTCTGGAAGACTATGGTGACTTTACCTTTTACATTCCCATTAATTCGGGAAGAGTGTTTTACTTCACGAAGCCAAAAATAAATTGCCAAAGATTAGTTTTGTCACTCGCCTTTAACAATTGAAACATCAAAATGGAAGTTCAGTGCTGAAAGGGTTATTGACATGATCCATTAACATTGAGCAGAATGATTTACTTCAGCAAGAGAAAACTGAGAATCTCTACAGAGTGCTACTTCTTTAGAAAACTGAAAAATACCTCTAACTCTCAAACACAAGTGAACTATGATAGTATTTTATACAAGCATCACAAAAGCTTACTTCATAATCTCTAGCTTTCTGCAAGTTATTCAAAGCTTTCTGAGTTTTTGGGAAGGATATTTTTTTGTCCATTGTTACTTGATGCTTACAAGTTATCATTTTAGATATTTACATCAATGAAAACATCTCACTGCTGTAGGCAGTGAACTGATGATTACATTCCATTAACGTAAAGCAAGGTCCATCAGTTAGACAGCCAGGTTGATAAGCACCATTACCTTTCTATTATTTAAAATGGATTTTCTTATACTTCAGAGCCAGTGGCCTTCATATTTCATGGTTTTGGCCCACTGTCCACCCTCCACCCTGACTTTCTTATGTCCTCTGTTGCAGTGTTTGCTACTATTTGTATGAAACATGACCCCTAACTTAACATGCATACACCCATTAAAACAAAGAACTGATGAAGAGTTACAGGACACGAAACATTAACTCTGCTTTCTTCCCACAGATACTGCTGAGTTATGCCAGAAATTTCTGTTTTTGCTTCAGATCTCCAGCATCCACAATTCTTTGTTTTATTTTATCACTGCCAAATTTCTTCCAGGTATGCCTACTTTGAAAAAATTCTGCTCCCTCTATCCGACAAGATTTCTAGTAAACCTTTCTTCTTGTTTTCCATTGTCACTTTTTATTTCTGTCTGAGTATTTGACAAACTTTTTGCCAAAACTCACTTCCTCAGCCACTTCTCATTCCTCTGTGACTGTCTCCGGTTCAGACCACCCCATGTCGATTCCGGCTGAAGTTTCATCCCTTGTGTTTTCATTCCACCAAGGATGACAGGTATGTCCAGGATGTACAATGTTTCTCAGACAGCTCTTCCTGCTGCATCCTGAGATCCGCAGTCAGTGAGATGTGCTGTCATATGCCCAGCATCACCTCACGCTACTTCAGAACTGTCCTGCCTCCTAATTTCACTGAATCCTCTGGCTTGTTCGACATTCTAACCAGAAACCTTTTCTCTTCCTTTAAAGCTGCAACAACTTAGAGATACACCCCTGTGGAACATGCCTCCCCTCCCTTCCCTCTGACTCTATCCTTTCTCCTGACTCCACCACTTGTCAGGTATTTATTATCCCTTCTGACCTTCTGCTCTCTGATGCTGAACATTCTCTACTCTGCAAAGGTCTCAGCTTTATCACTCTGCACCCCCATCTCAATGAATTCTGGGCCAGACATGACATTGAGCTCTTCTTCCATCTCCACCATCTCCATGCCCATTTCTTTGTATAGGAGTTCTCTATCAGTTCCGCAGATGTCTTCACCCACCTCCAATACTTCTCCATCTAGACCCTTTCCTCTGGCCTTTTGCCTGCACTCCACTTGTTTGTTGAGAACTGTCGACATGACATTGGTTGCCTTAATTTCCCTCTTCCTCCTTATCCGTTCAAACCTATCTCCCTCTAATCTGACTGCTCTCCATGATCTCAGATTCAATCCTGACTTTTGTCATCAAGCCTGCCAACAAGGGTGGTGTACTGACCTCGCAGACATCTCGCAGACATCTCCTATCTCTCTCAGGTCATGACTGCACTATCAATTATCAGGCCAATGTGTCCATGATTATCACCAACTTCATCTCATCTGGGGGGGTCTCCCTGCAGCAGACCCGAAACATTAACTCTTTCCCATGGACCTGCTGAGTTTTGCCAACAATTTCTGTTTTTGGCACACGGACCCATTGCTGGATTCACGGAAGTAGGTTTCGTACAATCCATTTCTATTTCTTCAAAACATTTAAAATCAAGCTCCCACAGGGTAATTATGACCCCGGTTTTTAATAACTGTACAGTGCAGACTTCTCTGGGGATTGTTATTCACGCATGGGATGTTGGCATCACTGGCTAGGCCAACATTTGCTGCCTTTCCCTAATTTCCTTTGAGAATGTGATGGTGAACTGTTTTCTTAAACTACTGCACTCCATGATGTGTAGACACACCTACAATTCTACAGTTCCATGGTGATAACCAGATATTGTGAAGGAATAGCAATATGTTCAATTCAGGATGACATGCGGCTTGGAGGGGAATTTGCAGGTGGCCATGTTCCAATGCATCTGCTGACTTAGTAACTCTTAATGGTAGAGGTTGTGGGTCTGGAAGGTGCTGTTGAAGGAACTTTGCTGATTTGTTGCAATGCAACCTGTAAATGGCCACAGTATGCCAGAGATAAAAGGGGTGTGGAATTCAGTGATGGCAATGGCATCAAATATCAAGGGGTGATGTTAGATTCTCTCTTGTTGGAGATGATAATTGCCTGGCTCAAATATTATTTGCTCTTATCAGCTGAGGCTGAAATGTTATCCAGGTCTTGCTGCATATAGACACAGGCTGCTTCAGTATCTGGGAAGTCATAATATTGGACTAAATATTGTGTGAACATCTCTGCTTCTGAACGTAAGGGAAAGTCACTATGAAGCAGTGTCACTGAAGTTGGTAGGATTGAGGACACTATCCTGAGGAACTCCTGCAGAAATGCTTGAAGGTGAGATGACTGACCTTCAAGAATTAGACCAATTTTCCATCATACTAACCATGACTTCAATCAGTGAAGAGTTTCCCCATTTTCCCTGAATCCCATTGACTTCGGTTTTAATGAGACTCCTTGATGCCACACTCTGATAACTGCTGCCTTGATATCAGTGCAGTCACTGTCACCTCACAGTTCCACAATTAAAGGAAGGTCAAAGGGAAGTTTTGCAATTCCCATGGGCCAGGAGTTAAAGAGTTCTTATCTGGTCCCTCACCAAAACCTTTGGCCTTCTCTTCCCTTTTTCTCCCTTTGCTGAGTGCTGAGCTTCCCAGCTTCTGCTTAAAAACTCCAAAATGGTCAACCTTGCCCCTCCCAATTAATTAAGACTGTTCTCAATTAATTCCTGGCGACATCAGCCCACTGTTGGTTTTTGCTCTCCATTGTTGCTGGGTGGGGAACTGATCCAAAAATATAATGAGATTTTACTGTTAAGCTCAGCAAGACATTTGCAGATCCTTGGCTTGCCAGGTTCTTACTGTCTTCTGTCTCCTGCACTATCCCTGCCACCAAACAACTACAAGCATCAGCAGCACTCAAGAAAAGTGATATTCTTAAAACTAATGGTCAAAATATGCTTTCAGCAGAGCCTGTTACAGAGGTTTTTATGACCTAATGACAACATAATTGCCAGAAATTAAGCTGTAAACATATTAATTTCACATAGATGTTTGTCTATGACTGTTGTTGTCAAAACTGATTCCTTCAGATGGTTTCCATGACACTACAATTATGGGTTGCAGAATCACTACTTCTTAGAGGAGTTCTATGAAATGACAACGGCATCTTTTGACTCTCTATCATTAGTGGGGGTCATGTACATAGGAATTATTCTTTGTATTTTAATCTATATTACATTATAGCCAAGCTGAATATGTGCACATCTCCTGCCTTGCATAATGGTGATAATGTAACTGCAGCACCAGATTTAACAATTTTCAGGTACTCTGTATTGTGATAATGTGGTGCACCATGGAGTTAATCTCACCTGGCCTATCAAGGGAGAAACCAAGCATGTTTAGGATAACCAGTTATTTTTACACTTCTCCAGTATGCTGAACAGCATTACTGACAAAAACCTTTGAATGGGCCACCTATGCACATTGTCAATACAAGGACTGCTCATGCTACTAGAGTCCAAAGGAAGAAGTTATAGAGTTCATTAATTTTTTTGGAATGGGCGTTCAGTGGAGGACACTGGCTTGAGCACCAGGAGTACTTTCCTCTTCATCTTCAAACAATGCAAAGTGATCTTTTAAAAGAATTAAATAGGTCAACAGGAACTAACAAGATGAGAGTAGTGCTGGTAAAGCATACCAGGTCAGGCAGCATCTGAGGAGCCCTTCGGGCACCTGCCCGAAAAGTCAATTTCCCTGCTCCTCGGATGCTGCCTGACCTGCAGTGCTTTTCCAGCACCACTCTAATCTTGACTCTGATCTCCAGCATCTGCAGTCCTCACTTTCACCACCAGGATCTGACATCTGATCCAAAAGTCAAGATTTTTAGTAAGTCAATTGTTATGCATAATTAGATTCCCGACAATGTGGAAACAGGCCCTTTGGCCCAACAAGTCCACATCGACCTTCAGAAGTGTAACCCACACAGACCCATTCCCCTAATGTGGACACTCACGACACAGAGTGAGGATTGAACCCCAACATGCTGACTGAAGATGGTATGTCATTTTGCAAATCAAGGAGGTTCAAGAGACCAAGCTTACCCTGAACTGACCGAGCTGATTTTAGACAGGTAAGCAGCAAGGATGGCATAACCTCTTCTTAATCAAGGAAAGGGAAGGATATGAATCATCGGTAAGAGCTTTTTTTTGTATATGAGCTGAAAGAGAAACTTTGACCAAGATACGCTAGAACAGCTTTGGATGAACAAACAGTCATGATTGAACCTAAGTCCTGGTCAAATACTTTGCTGCCACTTACTAATTAGCAGGCTTACGTATGTAAAATGCCAAATAAATATCATTCTTGATTATTTCTGGCACCCACATAACCAGAGTCCAGTAATATTTGGCACCTTCAGGAAGGTGGAAGGTGTGAGGGTGAATCATCACAGAGTTATTCATCTCACATTATAATTATGTCTATTAAAATTCTAAGCATCACTACATTACAATCACAGCTGCATTTTTAATTTTTACTGTCAAAATTACTCACAAACAACTTTTTCCTATATTTTTAATCCATCAGACAAACTTTAAATAGACTTAGTTAAGATTCATCCAAGTGCTGAAGATGATTGGACCATAAGAGTGAGAAACTAAGAAAGGTACTTATGAAGAGAAAGACTTGCTGAAATAAATTCTGAGGGAACATTTTGACAGGGTAGTTACTGAGCTAAACCTGAATGTGAATTGAATATGAATCCTATGTACATCTAAAAAAAACTCTACAACTTCAGTCATTTTATGGTCAAGCTGTGTCTGAACACTTACAGGCTCTTCCAAATCTCTCTAAATTATTTTTCCATCTACATATTAATACAAGTCACAAAATTGACTTTAAACCCTCATATTGCGTTTACATCTTGAACAGTGTACCTTGATATTTTGTAGTGGTTCAGTCAGCTGATATCCTTGAGCAATTGGTCATTTCTACTTTCATTTCACTCAGTGCCAGGTATCACTCACTGTCACAAACCCACATGAATAGTGTTCAGTAAGGAACCAATTCATACCTTCCTTATTCTTATAAGGTCATTAATCATATCTGCCTCTGATATGACTGAAGAAGTCACAAACTAAGTTGACAGCTGTGAACAATAACTATGTGCAAACCTTGAAGAACATCTGGATGAAACTTGAGCATAGATAAGAAACTGCCTATATGGCAGAAAGCAGTGGATACGGGACAAAGGAGACTCGAGCACAAAAATCTACATGGACACTCCAGCACAGTAGTAAGGGAAAACTACATTATCACAGATGCTGAGGTTTAGGCTGAGATATTAACCCAAGACCACATCTGCTCTCAAAGACAGACATATGAGACCCCATGGGTGTTGTTCTGAAGAGGATGAGGAGACTTATTCCCAATGTCCTGGCTCCAAACACCATCAAGATTACCTGCTCATTAACACATTGTTGTTTATTGCTGAAATATTCCATTGACTATTTTCATCTTGCATTTATCAGGTCAGTTTGCAGAAAAATCGATTAAGGGACAAACCAACATTGGTTTTTAAATGCTGGTTTGTCCCTTGAATAGGTATTCTTGTGAAATGTCCTGATGCGCACAAGATGAAAAGCTTTGATAAAATTTTTTCAGCAATACACATGTTCTAAACTACTAAAACACATTGCTGCTTGTGGAAGTTTGCTTTGCAAGCTTTGGCTAAGGCTTTCCCAAAATTACAACCATGACAAATTTCAATAAATATCCCATTTGTCAGAAAATGTTTTGGGTCACCTTACACATGAGAAAAACACATAATATTTTCTGACAAGTCCTAAAAAAGTAAGTGCTGTCTACTAACATTCAGTGTGGGAATCACTAATATTCCCAATTTGCGTCAATATTTGGATTCTAAACTCAATGCAAATTGAAGTGGTAATTAAACTAGAATGGGGCTGTGAAATTAAATAATGCAATTAAAGAATGATTGAACTAAAATATGTATGTGGTCCAAAGCCATAATGAAGATAAGTGCTATATTTCATTTAGGGAGAAGTGATTATGGAGAATTGGCACTATATTCTGTATTTTGGGAGCCTCCTCTTAATGAAAGTAAACATAGACAATGAAATTTAATATCAAATCCATTCTGTCCATTTGGCCAATTGAGGAAGGGACTATTTGAGAGCGAAGACCTGAAATCCAAGACTAAGATCATGGTTTACCAGGCAACAGTCATTCCCACAGTAATTTATACATCAGAGACTTGGGTAGCCCACAAAAGGCATCTTTAAGCATTGCAGAAATACTATCACCAGCAACCTTCAAAAGATCTTCCAAATCTAATGATAATCAGTTTAATAACTGTGTCTCCTTCAAAGCTAACATGTCCAGTATCAACGTATTAATCGTTCAAAATAGATCAGTGGGGCAGGATGTTATTCAAGGGACTGACATCAAACAACCAAAACTAATCTTCTACTCAGAACACAGTTGCAACAAGAGACTTCCAGGAGGACAATGCAAAGACATTTGTTTGTCTTCAAAGCATCCTTGGAAAGATCAAACACCATTGCTAATTCAGGAGCATCCTTGCCAATGGGACCTTCCAAAGTGGAGGTGGTTTATTTTATAAAAACTTTGCAGTTCATGCGTTAGATTGATCAGCCATTCCAAAAGCAAATGATTCCTCGTTCCTGAGTAGCTGCATAAGAAAGGAGCAAGGAAGGAAATTTGGGCATCATGCATGATTTTCTCAATAGTGACGAAAGAGCCAAGTTGACAAAGATCCAGGAGCCTCAGTAGACTTACACATATAGCATTTCCAACCAACAGAGAGCTGCACTCAAGTAAATCAAATAAATATTCACCCATATAGCAGGAAAATAATATACAAATTGAAGGAGGTCGCAATCAAACTTTACCGAACCCTGGTCAGATTGTATGCTGTGTTCAATTCCAGTCAATGAGGAACAATAGACTCATTCAACTGTACAGGAAGCAACTTGAGTTTTGCAACCAGAAAGATGACATTTGAAAGATGATTTTATAAAAAAGTATAATCTAGCAAATGGTATAGAAATGTTTAATCCAGAATCCTATTATAAATGAAACAGGAGTAAGAAAAGGTGACACTGGTTCAAAATCATTAGGAATTAATGCCGGGGGTGAGTCTTCCAACAGTACAGTGAATAACAACATTTGGGATATACCCCTGGGCAGAATTGTGGAGACAATATTTCTGGAATTATTGAAGAAGCAATACACAGAGCACTGGGATTTGGGGAAGGGATGGCAGGTCAGGTTGTTCTGGATGGATGAATCATGATGAGCCTCACAATGTTCCTCAGCTTCATACTTCTGGCTAGTTTCATCCACAAGATCCCTCAAAAAGCCCAGGTTTGCTTGGTTTTATGATCCTTTCCTAAGTATTTTTGCATTGTTACAAACAGACACCAACTTCCCAGTTCTCCTGCTGATTCTGCTGCTGACTGAATCATTTTACTCCCAAAGTCCTGATTATGAAAGGTTACTGAGTCACCAGACATTTCACTGACAGGATATGAATTCAGCTGAATTCTAAGTGATAAAGGACTTTGGCCAGAAATGACGATACTCCTGCTCCTCGGATGCTGCCTGACCTGCTAAGCTTTTCCAACACCGCATTCTTGACTCTGATCTCCAGCATCTGCAGTCCTCGCTTTCGCTCAGCTGAATTCTAAGTGACACAACACATATATTACAGAGGTTTCCACCAGTGTCTAAAATTACAGAGCATCTTAAGTTTTACAGTCCAGAAAGGACATTATTTCAAAGCAGTTTATACAAGTAGCCTTCAGAAAATTAATAATTAAATGTTAACAGGCTCTGAAATGTCATCTTTGTTTTAGCAGTGATCATTTTCTATCCATAATGTGTTAGAACAGAAAAGGGCAGGTGCAGAAGATGCTATGAGTATAGGGTGAAGTTGTGTGCCACAGACTGAGAAAAGGTTTGATGGCTAAAGGTAACTATAAAAGGATATAGATAGGTTAACAGATTGAACAAAATCTAAGGAAAGTATAATGTGGGAAAAAGTGAAGCTGTCTATTTTTGTAGGAAAACTTCATAAAAAGAAACATATAATTAAATAATGAAAGATGCAACAAGATCTGGTTGCCCGAATGCAGGAATCACAAAAGGCTATGATTCAAATACAGGAGGTAATTAGAAAAGCTAGTAAAATGTTACCATCAATTGTGAGGAGAAATTAATACAAGTGTAGAGAGGTTATGCTTCAATTATAAATGGCATTGATAAAACAGGATCTGGATTATAGTGCACACTATTGGTCACCTGATTTAAAGAAGGGATATAAACGAATTGTAAGCAGTTCAGAGGAGATTTACCAGACTTATACCTGGAATTAGTGTGTTGTCTTATGAGGAAGGGTTGGACAGTCTAGGCTAATATTCTCTGGAGTTTAGAAGAGTAAGGGACAACTTGATTGAAGCAAGTAACATCCTGAGAAGTCTTGACAGAGCAGATGTGGGGAGGATGTTTCATCTTAAAATAAGTCACTGTTTAAAAATCAGCAGTTCCCCATTTTAAAACAAGATGAAATGATTTGTTTGTGGAGGGTGATAAGGTTTTGGAACACACCGTGAAAAAGTGGAAGCTTGAATATTTTTATGGCAGAGGTGTAGCCAGTCTTGTTAAACAAGGGACGAAAGGTTATCTGAGATAGGCAGGAAGATCAATTTGAGGTGACAATCAGATCAACCATATCATATTGAATGGCAGAGCTGGCTCAAAGGGTTGAAAGGCCTATTCCTGCTCTGTGTTCTTACATTGATAAGTTATGTGAAGATCAAAGCTTAATATAAGCAAAGATGCAATAGCTGGCGGGTTGTAATATTTGCAATTTTATCTTTTCTATACCACCATCTATACCTGTGCTGGATCTGAGTTTCTTTTGTCCTAAATTCCAGAATATGTTGGTACCTATGTCTTTTCTAATGCTTCTTGATACAATTTGGTGTGAACCTGTACCAGGCGAATGTGGTGAGGGATGAGTGGGGTAATGTGAAAATTGGAGCCTTCCCATAAACAATAAGCTTTATTAGAAGCAACAGTGCATGACCGGTTTGAAAAGTAGAGTAATGCCCAGTATAAAAGTCTTTGCTATTATATATCCACATTACTCGATTAGTTCTCTATTACAAGTCTCTGTCAATTAAAACTCCAGGACTTACGGCTATAAGTACATGCAAAAATGTTCAGGACATTGTTACATCAGCACAAGGTGTACGCGATTGTTCCCAATGTGCATTCACAATCTGCTCAGCACTGAATTTATCTGATTGTTTTTGGATTATTCCTTAGTAAAGCCTCCAGCAATCAGGAATTAAAATTTACTTAAAACATAATAAAGCAAATGAATAATAAACATATTTTCAAATATGTTACCTGCTAGCTTATGTCTGTTTGCATTCAAGTAAAAATTTCTCAATTCATAAAATTTATGAGTAACAGTTTAAACCTGTTTGAAATTGGTTCAAATGCACTGATGGCATGTGAAAGTGTCCATCAGGCTCTCATGTCCTCTTTATTGCACTCCAGTCTTGACCCACTTTACCTCATGCTGCTAAACAGTCCAATTCTGCAAAGCCACTACATTCCAAATCTCAAAGCTTGCAAATATTCTCATTTAGTTACAATAATGGAAAGAATGTTAAAAATACCTTTCTGTGTAACTTGTTCAGGCCACTGTGACTATCGCATTCTTCCATGGTCAAATAATTCCTTGTAAACATTTATTTTAATTTTTTTTAAATAAAGAAGCTCCAATCACTTTAATATCACTTCTGTTCCACACAGCTAAACCAAGTCAACATTCCTCCCTTAACTAATGCCATGATTAACCGAAGATTTATTAATTTCTATCTATTTAGGAACTTCCTGTGTGCATAAGCAGCTGCCATACTTGCCTATATGAGAGAATCATAGTAATTCAGTACATGTGGAGATTGCTGAGATCGTTTGAAGAGATAGGATAAGGAGCTTTATAAATGCAAGTCCATTTTTAAACTGATCAAATCTGACCATAATCAGGCCTCTTATCATTGCAAGCTTTAAACTTTCACTGGCACGGCCCTGCACAGTTAATTAAGACAGCCATGGACTCTGCTTCCCCTGATCCAAGAGGAATGCTCAAAGCAGCCATGCACATTGGTGCAAATACAAAGGGGCCAAATGACCCAAAGAAACATGCACTATACCTCCTGATAGACAGATGGTGTATTTGGTTCAGAATATAGTTTTAATTTCCTAATAATTCAATTCGTGTACAGTTGAAAATCTATTTTTACCACCACGTTATTTACAAATACTAATATAAAGATTAGATTAGATTACTTACAGTGTGGAAACAGGCCCTTCGGCCCAACAAGTCCACACCGACTCTCTGAAGAGCTACCCACCCAGACCCATTCCCCTACATTTACCCCTTCACCTAACACTACAGGCAATTTAGCATGGCCAATTCACTGAACCTGCACATTTTTGGACTGCAGGAGGAAACCCAAGCAGAAACAGGGAGAATGTGCAAACTCCACACAGACAGTTTTCTGAGGCGGGAATTGAACCTGGGGTCTCTGGCACTGTAAGCTTCAGCTTTCGGCCCAGAGTTCAACATGAACAGCACTACTTTATAGTTATGATAAAATTCCCAACATGGAATGTGTGTGTAACAAATATAATGGCTGGATGAGCAAATAATTGCCCCCAGCAGAGCAGCCAAACATTATGACTGAATTTTACACTGAAGACAGTCCACTACTTTGACAGTCAAGGGCCAATTTACTAATTCCCAGTGTAGCAATGAAAATAGCACTATTTAAAAAAAAAATAGGGAATCCATTGCAAAAAGAAAAAATCAGAACAGTCCAAAAATACTAATCTGTTAAAAGACAGCTTTATAGATTTCTGGACCACGAGAAAATGTGAGGTGGGGGTCACTTCCAGCAGTACGAGACCATTCAAATTAAATGGGGTTGAAATTGTTCTCGCCAGTAGCAAGAAACAGATGCAAACAAATCAAGATGCCATTTCACATTCCATTCGATTTTCTTTAATATTTCTCCTTGAAGGCCGTTTGTCTGAAAATGATTTCTCTGGTCAGTCTTTGTACCAATGGCATACTTTGTCCTGGCGAATACACAACTAACAGCATAAAAATTTAGTACCAGGTACATTAACATTCATTTTTATGCTAAAAAGGGGTTGAGTTAAGGTAAGGGAGCATACTCTAGTCTATTTTGTAAAAAAAATGATGACTTTAAGGTGGCTCAGTGGTTAGCACTGCTGCCTCACAGCGCCAGAGACCCAGGTTTGATTCCTGCATCGGGTGACTGTCTACGTGGAGTTTGCATGGTCTCCCCGTGTCTGCGTGGGTTTCCTCCAGATGCTCCGGCTTCTTTCCACAGTCCAAAGATGTGGGGATCAGGTGAATTGGCCATGCTAAATTGCCTAAGGTGTTATGTGCATTAATCAAAGGGAAATGGGTCTGGGTGGGTTACTCTTCGGAGGGTCAGTGTGGACTTGTTGGGCCGAAGGGCCTGTTTCCACACTGGAGGGAATCTGATATTTCACTTGTTTTAGAGCGCTGCCGTTGGAAGTAAGCTTGTAATGTAAACAAAGTGATTCTTCTGCCCAGAGATATTCAACCCCATCATCTTAAGGGTTACCCAAGACACTTTTGAAATTTTCTATGAGAATATATCTCTGACTAGGTCATTTTGACATTGTAAATCAGCAAAGAATCTCCCCTAACATCAGGAAAATTCCATTAGCAAACCTGAAGAGCTGGCATAGAAACATAGTAAACAGGTGCAGGAAGAGGCCATTTGGCATTTTCAACCTGCTCCTCCATTCAATATGATCATAGCTGACCATCCAATTCAGGAACCTGTTTCTGCTTTCCCCCCACACTCTTTAGCCCCAAGAACTATATCTAACTCCTTCACGAAAACATTCCATCTTTTGGGTTCAACTGCTTTGTGTGGAAGAAAATTCCACAGTCTCTGGGTGATGAAACTTCTCATCTCCTTTTCGCATAAAACATGAATAATGGAAACATAGTCAAGTGAAAGTCCATCACAGTTCTGTGAAGTTGCTTTGTAATGGAAATGGGGTGAACCGTGTTTGGTTCACATGACAGAATCATTTCCAACGAAAGTAAATTGGCTCTAGAGGTATAATGTGAAGTCTGCTGCTCAAATAATAGACTGGCAGGAGGCTGGAAGACACAGCACACCAGGCAGCATCAGGAGGTGGAGAAGTCAACATTTCGGGTGTAACCCTTCTTCATAGGCCACAGACAGTGCTGTTTGTGAAGTCAACATCACTTCCATTAATGTAATACATTCTTTTAATGTGGTGTCAAGTTCAAATAGCTATCTGATGACACAGTTTGTGGGAGTGAATGAAGTGAGCATATATTCATGTGAGCTAAATTACACTCAACAAATTCTCAAAATATATATCCTAAAAAAAAGCACAAGGCCACAAAGATGTTAAAATAACAACACAAAATGGTTGAAACCCTCTGCTTTAATTGCAGGGTGTCAACATTTTCTGTCATTTTACTCAATTTCTCTCTCTGCAGATCACGGTTGATCTGCTCAAGATTTCCAGCTTTTTCTGCCCTTATCTAAAATAATTTGCAAGACCACCCTTTAGTTTGTGGAGCGCGGCTACTGGAATTGATGCTTTCTTCTGTAAGATACATGATTAAGTGATCTATACAAATAAAAATCCAGATATCCTTGCTATAATACACCCAAACATTGCCAAATGCATGTGTACATTTCATTTGATGGCACAACAAATAAAGGATCTCAGACCTCCAAGTGTTTGAGAGATAAAGAAGGGAAACATAGTATGAGCTCAGTGTTTGTACTGACACTATTTGAAACTGTGCCATGATTAACGTCCAAAGATGTACTGCTTTCCATTGACTTGCCAGCTAATCAACTGCAGATTATTTCTCAATGAAGCTGCAGTAATGACGTCGGAGATACTGATGCTCTGTATGAAAGTCATCGCACAGCAAGGGCAGAGAATGTCCTGACAGTAGGTATTCATGGTGACAGCTGCTGTCAACACAAAGGCTGATCCAAATAGTCTCATAGAAAGATGAAGCAGCACCTACTAAAAATAAAGAGACACTATTGCCTTAGGAGAGCTGATTTTGTATTTCATTTCTTCTTGCTCTCTCTTCCTTAAATGTGCAACTTGCAAGCAGATGGTGCAGTTGAACTTAATTCCACTGATGTCTTCAAGGGGAAATTCATGAGGGAGAAAGGAATGAAAGGATATGCTTCAACACTCAGATAAATTATGATGGAGGAAGGTTCATTTGCAGCATGAATACTGGCACCTTCCAGTTTGGCCAAGTGTTCTGCTGTTGTGTTTTAAAGTATTTTCAAGTCTAGACACCTGCTGGGATCTGATTCCATGTGCAATCAATTAATTGCTGGTGCACTTTGCATTGGATTCATCTTCATATGCAAACTGGCAATGGGTTTTAACACACTAATAAAAAAAGCATCACAGCATCATATCTGCACTTGTTCTCCACATGAACACATTTAAGAAAAAGAATCACTAGGTTATTTGCTCAGGAACAATGAATCTAATTGTACGGATTCAACTCACATCCTGTTTAAGATTGCTGACTCCAGAACGTGTCAGGCATAGAACCTGAAAGATGGTCGGCCTGTATGGCTCACAGTCATGCCAATCTTTCTATGCAATGCTAGGTTCCTAATCTCTGGAATTCCACACTTCTATGTCTTTAACTGAGCTTTTAGTGACCTCCTCTCAGTCTCCTCATGCAGCCTGATGTTGAATATTCTTTGATTCCTCTCCTGCGAAGCACCTCACAATGTTAAAGATACTACATAAATGCAAGCTGTTATTTTACTTTAGGTTTGGCATACAGCATTTGGTAATATGAAATAGTATTACTACATGTTTAGAACAATCAGATATCTTTGCGCATGGCTTAATCAGTTGGGTTTTGGTTAAAGGGACATTGCAGGTTGAATAAGAGGGCACAGCCTTGAAGAGAGTTGTAAATGTAACTTAAACCACAAAATTGTAGATGCTGGAAATCTGAAACAAAAACAGAAATTGTTGGAGAAGCTCAGCACGTCTTGCAGCACCTGTGGGGAAAAAAAGATCTGAACAAGAGTCCCTAACTCGAAATGTTAGCTCTGCTTTTTCTTTCCACAGCTGCTGCCACACCTTCTGAGTTTCTCCAGCAATTTCGGTTTTTGTCACTAATCTTATATGGATTGAGTGGATTGTATGTCACGAGAAGATCACCTTCAAAAGCAATTCGTTGGGTGGGAAGCACTTTAGACCATCCTGAAGAAAGGAAGATGCTTCTATAAATGGTATTTCTTTTATTTTAATTAGTGATATTTATTAAGTGTTTATTTGGGTTGAACCTCTAACAATGAGTCATGTAGTGTTGGCAAAGGATTTAATATTATTATACTGGTTTATGATGTCAGCATGAATTATCACTAGCATAAAAAAATGTAATTCTGGTGAAGTAGTTCTTTCAACAACAATCTAGATGCAGAAACTAGGGTCCCTTACTGCTGGGTGAATGGCATATATGTGCCTTAAAGGTGCATTTTGGGGATCACTGCATGTTCTGAACTTGTTTCTGATTGACCCCCGAGTAATTGTGAGGTTTTGCATTATGGTCGGAAGAATAGAGTTAACTATTAACGAAATGGAGAAAGACATCAGAAAACTGCAGCAGTGAAGGATTTGAGGATACTTGTGTGTGAATCACAAAAAAGCTAATGTACATATTAAACAGTTAAGAGGTAAGGCAACAGAATCCTGGCCCTTATTTCAAAGAGAATGAAGTACAGTCGGTTCTGCTACAATGCAGTAGTTCCGTTCTTGTGCAACCTCGTGTTACAAGGAGATGTGTAATAGCAGCACTATTTAAACCAATGGGGCTGGAAATGCATTATAACCAGTACACACTAATGGTTTGTGCTATCGAAACAGTGTCCCCAATTCGTCAATAGTGTTATAGCGAACTGGCATTAACGGAATGCACCTTAGAGCAGAATGACCTGTACAAAAATAGGGGAGTCTTGCTACGTTCTCCTCGAAGTTTAAAAGAATGAGAAGAAATCTTAATGAAACACATGTAATTGTTAAGAGGTGTGACAGGGTAAATGTGGAGAGTCTAGAACCATAGGGGATAATTTCACAGTAAGAAATCACCCATTTAAGGCGGGGAACAAATTTCTTCTCTTAGATGGCAATGAGTAAGTGGAATTCTTTACATCAGAGACTGTATAGGTTGGTATGAGTATATTCAAGACTGAGAAAGACAGATTTTTAATCAGTAAGGAATCAAGGGTTATGGGAAAGAGGCAGAAAAATAGAATTTAGAATGATCAGACCAGCCATAACCCCATTGAATGGCAGAACAGACTTGATGGGCTGAATAGCCTACTTTTACTCCTATATTGTTTGATCCAATTATTGATAAATATGATCATCAACTAAACTAACACTGTACCTATGTGACAGTAAAGGTTGGCATTATTTCCCTGCAAAGTCCATTGTCTTGAGCATTGTCAGCCGTGAGGAAAAGTGTGGCTTTGGAAAAGTACAACACGTCAGGCAGCATCAGAGGAGCAGGGGAGTTGACGTTCCAGGTATAAGCCCTTCACTCTCCAGCATTTGCAGTCCTCACTTTCCCCTAGCTATGAAGAAAAGGCCTCCAGGAAAATATGCGATTAAATAAGGAAACCACTGTATATGTGAAATAGAGAAGTGCTAATATAAAACAAAAGTAAACCAATCACCTAGTAACTCTTGCAAACCAGTGGAAGCATTTGGAAAAGGAAGACCAAGAAGCAGTGTTCTGATTGGCATAAGAACTCTCCCAGCAGATACTGTGAAGTGATCACTGGATCACTTTTCCAGTTGTCCTTCCATCCATTCGCTTCTCCCTCTACTTGTTCTGTAAGGGTGAGGTTATAAGGCTATTAGAGTTGTAATTAGCACTGCTATATGCCAATCATTCATTTCTGTTTACCTAATGCTAGAGTCTATTTCCTTGTAATAAATAGCAATTCCTTTTAAGTGTAGAAATCTGGTCTCAACTTTGTTAACCTGGTGCAGAGATGACTAGCTACAAGAATCATCTATCCCATTTATGTACATGCCCCATTTGTAAGTGAAACTGTGCCAGGTCCAGAGGCACAGAACTCCTGCATTATGAGGCAAGCTGAATACCAAGACAAACAGGTTGAGAAACCATGGCTGAGTGAATTCCAGCTACTGCACATGCAACTAGATTTTGTCATTGATACTACAGCAATTCACACCTTGTCTTTTTTATTTTTCTATATTTTAAATTGTCGACTGAAATAAGAAAATAACTGGATTGCTGGAGGATGGTTCCATCTTTTGACAGTAAGTAATCTGACATTCATTGTGAATACTATTTGCACAGCTGTTGGTTCCAACAGTGGCTGCATGTGATTACAGATGAGTTGGAGCCAAGGGGTCATGTGTGGATGGAGCTTTAGTCAATACAAGTAGCTGATTGGTCTGTGGACTAGTGACCAGTTTTCAATAACGAAAGCTTTCTGCCTGCCTAGATTATGTGATTGGTTCCCTGGTAGCTGAACAGCTTGTGAACAAGATACGAAGAATCCTTTAGATCTCCATCAGCTCACAAATGTTCTTTTGCTGTTCTTACTTTTAAGTCGGAAGAAAACCAGTTTATGTTTCATCAGCAGTTGCTGTAAGCTGTAACTTTTTATAAGTTAGAGGCATGTTATAAGTAAACCAATCACCTAGTAACTCTTGCAAACCAGTGGAAGCATTTGGAAAAGGAAGACCAAGAAGCAGTGTTCTGATTGGCATAAGAACTCTCCCAGCAGATACTGTGAAGTGATCACTGGATCACTTTTCCAGTTGTCCTTCCATCCATTCGCTTCTCCCTCTACTTGTTCTGTAAGGGTGAGGTTATAAGGCTATTAGAGTTGTAATTAGCACTGCTATATGCCAATCATTCATTTCTGTTTACCTAATGCTAGAGTCTATTTCCTTGTAATAAATAGCAATTCCTTTTAAGTGTAGAAATCTGGTCTCAACTTTGTTAACCTGGTGCAGAGATGACTAGCAAACTGGGGAGCTTTTCATATTTTTCAAAATCTCTAACTTGTCTTAGAAGAAAGTATGAGCATAGTATAGATTTAAGTGATTGAGTTTGAGTAGGAAATGTGATTGACAGAGTAACAGAAACAGCACAGCTTGAAAAACAGGAAACAGTTTCCAAAAAATTATCAGTTCAATGTCAGAAGTTTACTAAAGAACCTTCTAACAACTCCACTATTAAAAATGTGACGCCTTGATAGTATTGCACATTAGATTACACATTACTGAAGCTGCAGCTTTAAGTAGTAGGGTTATTATCCTGCAGATATTACTAAGTTCCTGAAAGCAACTGGAACAAAGGGAAGTAGTCAAATTGCTGGAATTATTCATCAGGTCATGAGCATCAGCATAGACAGAGAAGCAAAGTTAATACTCTAGTTCAAACAGACTTAGAAATTATTTTAATCGTTGTTTAGAAGATGTCATCTCAACAAAAGCTGCAATATGAATCACAGGGGTGTGTTGAGTTGTACTGTCACTATAGTAATAATCCAGAGACCCAAGCAATACTCTGGTCCCAGATTCGAGTACCATGGCAGGATGGTGGAATGTGAATTCAATAAAACTGGAATTAGAAGCCTAATGATGACTATGAAACCATTGTTCATTCTGTGAAGGGCCATCTCATTCACTAATGTCCTTTAGGATAAGAAAACTGACATCCTTACCTGATCTGGCCTGCATATGACTCCAGACCCACAGCAATGAGATTAAATCAAAATTGCTCTCTGCAACTATTTAGCAGTCCACTCAGTGGTATCAATCACCTCAAAAAAGGAATGAAAGCAAATGGACCATTTGCCATTGACTAAGATACTGGAAACTGAGGCAAATTCAGTCCAGTCAACCCTGCAGAAACCTCCCAACCAAAATCCACTGTTAATGCCAAAATTGGGTGAATTTGACAAGCCAAAGCCTAACACAATCATACTCATGAATGATACCTTAAAGAACATGTCCCAAACAAATTCATTGCCACTACTGGGTTATGTTCTATCCCATTGGTAGCACAGACCCAGCAGGCATGGCAGGAGTGTACTATGTAGTTGGAAGGTCATTGCGTCAGGAGTTCTCAACATTGACAGATATCAGTCTTCAGCCAACTCAATTCACTCCAAGTGAAATTAAGAAATAGATGGAGATACTGGAGACGGTAAAGGGTATGGGCACTCACAACACTCCAGCAACAGCACGGATGTTGCTGTATCCCTAGCCATAGTTATAGTGCAGCTGCAACACCTGCATCTATTTGGTCATGTGGAAAATTGTCCTGTTGTCTCCTTTACCCAAAAACAGTACAAATCTAAATTGGCCAATTTCCACCCCATCAGTCTACTCTTGATCATCAGCAAAATGATGGAAAGTGTCATCAACAGTTCTGTCAAGCAGCCCATGCTTAGCACTAACCTGTTCACTGACGCTCAGATTGGCTTCTTCCAGGCCACTTAATGCTTGACCTCACTACAATCTTGAATCAAATCTGGGCAATCTGGATTCCAGAGTTGAGCCTAGAGTGAGTGCCCCAGATATCAGGGCTGCATTAGACTGAGTGTGGCATCATGGAACGCTAGCGAAACTACAGTCAATGAGAACTAAAGGGCAACCTTTCCACTTGCTGGAGTCATAACTAGCACAAAAGATGATGGTTCTGGTTGTTGAAGGTCAGTCATCTCAGCTCAAGGACATCTCTGCAGAAGTTCTTCAGGATCAGTGTCCTAGGCTCAAACATCTTCAGCTGCTTAATGAATGACCTTCCTTCCAATGAGCTCAGAAGTGGGGACTTTTGCTGATTAAAGACCAATGTTCAGCACTATTCATGGCTCTTCAGATACTAAGTAGTCACAAATTATTGGGGAAATATTTTGGAAATCAAGCCCAACTATTTCTGCAGTCATCACAAAAGTTATTATTTTTAAAAGGAAAATGTAAAATCCCCAAACTGATTTTCAGACCCAGGTTGACAGAAAGCATGGATGACATTTCTATAGTTAAAAATAACTATTGCAGGTGATTAGATTCTAGCAATCACAAACAACTAAATTAAAATAAGTAAACTCTACAAATTAAAAGCATAAACCACTTTAAAAACTCCCTTTTACACACTGACAGAGATAAATATTGAAAAAGTTACATTTACAGGGGATAACTGGGAAAACGGATATGGGTCAGTTCTGAGAATGTCACTTTTTTAAAAACAGAATGTCATTTGAAACAATGATCTAATTACGTAAACTCCAAGAAAACACACGATTGCCTGCAAGAAATACCGTAGCAGTAATGAATGAAATGCTTATTTTGCTGAGTTTCTACCTTACCAATGCTTTTGTTTTTTTGATTTTCAGAAAAGAAGGCTCAAAGTGTCCGTGCAAAAGAACCAGGTGTTCAGTACAGAAGGTAGAACGGTATGTCCTAGCAGGAGAATCAAGCTTCAGTTCAAGGGAATATGTAACTTTAGACAAAATGCTTTACTTTGTGAAGCTTCCAAGTTGGGAGAGCTCAGATGAAAAAAAACTGTTGCGTTATCAGAAATAAAACATTTAGGCTATCAGAATAATGAAAGACTCAAACTAACAGACTTAAAGGAAATTTAAAACTATCTTCATAATAAAGAAATGAAACTGTAAGGAATCAATTAAGTAAAACTTTAAAGATTTGAAATAAGAGTGAAATTTCTTTGGAGTTTAGTATCTGTAAAAGTAGAGTGCTGGGGAAACAGCTTGAAGCTTCCTTTTGCCAATTAAATTACAATCTTTCTTACTGTCTTATACAGCCTTGATCTTTTTTTCTTTTATGTCATAAACATATATTATGCTGTTGAAGAACACCTGCAGCCTCATTTCACTGACTAACCAGAGTTTAACTTCAGTGATGGAAAGCTTTTTACATTCAATTATTTGGAACAGAATTAATAGTCACATGGAAAAAGAACTTACAAAGGCGAAACCATACTTGCCTAACCTTCTGGAATTGTTTCTGAGGAGGTCATAGAAAGGCTCCTAAGGGAAGGAGCTTTGACTTTTGGAAGGTGTTTGATAGAGTGTCAAACAACAGACTTGTGAGGAAAGCTATAAACAACAAAATAAAATGAACATTTTAAATATAATATATTTTTCAGACCTAAGGAAGATTTGTCATGGAGCTACCAAGGGCTATTATTGACACTCTTGCTATATGTGTGTGTAGAGGACAATTTTAAAATCTGCAAATTTACAAGAATTGTAACCTGTGAGAAGGCCAGTGTAGAATTCCAAAAGGTCACAGACAACTTGGTGGAGTGGACAAATAGGTGGCAAGTGAGGTTCAATGCAGAGAAATGTGAGGTGATGCATTTTGATAAGAACATTGAGCCAGAGTATATTGGGTACGATTCTATAGGGGCTACAAGACCAGAAGGACCTAGGTGTATATGTACACAGATCAGTGTAAGTGACAAACCAGTTAATGAAGCATACAGTATCCTCGGTTTTATCAGTAGGGGCAGAGAGAACAACATTCAACTTGTTGGTGATATTGAACTTGTACAAGATAACTGCTGAACCTCAGCTACAGTATTGAGTTCTGCTCTTGGTGAAATAACTCCATGAAGGGTGGTAACCCATCACCAAGTTACCCTTTATTTACATGGGGAGAGTCCTTGGCACTGATCCAGCTAGCTCAGAGCCTGCTAGAGTGAATAGAACTTCTGACACTCCTGTCATCCAAGAGTCCTGATTGGGGCTGTTAACCTTATCCAATCAGGGAACTCATATTCCATGAGGCTCAGCTGGCTGACCTCATTCCAATCACTACATCAGGCATCATTTTATCGGATGTATGTGAATGCATTGGAAAATGTGCAGAAGTGATTGACAAGAATGGTTCAAAGGATGATGAACTTCAGTTATGAGGATAGTTTGAAGAATTTGGGACTGTTCTTCATTGAGGGAAGGTGACTTAGTGGAGATCTGACAGAGGTTTTCATAGGCAAGCTGGATAAAATGAACAGACAAAAAATGTTCCTGTTCATATAAAGAATAAGAGTGAAGGGCATAGTATTTAAAGTGATTTTCAAAAGTAACAAATGTGATGCAACATAGAGTATTGGAGTATGGACTGCACAGCCTGAAAGTGTAGTTGAGGCAGGTACAAGGGCATTGAACAATTATTTGGATAGAAATAACATGCAAGGTAGTTGGTGGGGGGGGGGGGGGGGGGGGGGGGGGGGTAGAGATCAGCACTAAGCAATGATGTTTATTTGAAGAGCTAGTCTATCCATGATGGGCCTAATGGCCTCCTTCTCAACCCTAACACTTCTGTGATTCCATGAACCACCACAGCAACTGAGTGCAATAATTAAACATATGATCTATCAAGCCAGATTTCCTTCTTTGTCCTTCTTTACTGCCATCATATGAGACCACAACAGTAAGTAAAGATAGAATCATAGGATTAGGATAGTACAGAACAGAAAAAGCCCACTAAACCTACACTGGTTCTTTCAAAGAAAGGTCCAGTTATATGCACTCTTTGATTCTACCGCATTATCCCAGCAATATTTTCTCCTCCAACTATTTATCCTACATTGTAAATTCTAGCCTCCTGACTTAAAAGGATTTCCCTTAAAATGCTTGCTGTGTTATAAGAACTTTGGAGCAGCTGGATTAACAGACAAAACAAAATTTGTGGTTTTAAAAGTTCTTTGGGCCATGACAATTTCCTAAAGCTTTCATTTATTGAATGAAACGATTCATATTTATATTTATTGCTGAACATCATAAATTCAATATATAATTGCACATATAATTATATGTACACTATTAACTGACATTCCATCAGCCCATTGAGCTCTTCCACCATTTGATCATGGCTGATGTGTTTCTCAACCCTATTCTTCTGCCTTCTCCCCATAACCCTTGATCCCCTTGCTAATCTATCTCCGTCTTAAATTCTCCCAAGTCCTTTTTTACTTCAGGTTTCCAAAGTCACATTCAGGAGTAAATAAAAAATATAATTGGTTGATCTAAAGTTTTTTCCATTACTGTAATTTAATCAGTCAGAACTCTCCAATTGCTCTTGCTCCTTTTTAATGCAGTGCCAGGATGGTACTTGCACACGACTCTCACTAACTCAGTTCTTGTATCTCTTGGGAAATCGCTTTCAGTTAACAATATGGAAATCCTTTACTGTTACAATTAGTTTGGAGAAACAAAACGTTCCATGTTCCATGTTCAGCAATAATTAAAGCTCCAGCAGGAAAGTTAGAAGTGCTTTAGAAGGGTTGAGGAAGTGACTCAACTGCCAAAACATCCTGCGAAATGCACTTGACTGTTAACAATTATGGACACTAATGTCCCTCTGTATTTCTTCAATTGCACCTTCCAAACCTGTGACCATTACCACCTAGAAGAGCAAAGGCAGCAAATGCATGCAAACACAATTACTTGAAATTTCCTCTCCAAGCCACAGACCATTCTGACTTGGAACTATATTGCTGTCCCTTCACCATCATTGGGTCAAAATATTGAAATTCCCTTCCAACAGCACTGTAGGTATACCCCACGTGACATGGACTGCAGCATTCCAATCAGGTATCTCACCATCAACTTCTCAAGAGCAGTTCAGGATGGGCAATACATAATCACATAGCCAACAATGACCACAGCCGTTGAATGAATAAAACTAATGTATAAGTGATTGATACTCAAGCTCAGTGAAGAAGTGTTCTATAAACCTGTTGCATCTTCTTGAGAACTGCAGAGAGCACTGGAAGCCATGTTGACTGAAGGCACCCTTCACCAATGACCTGGATACTGTTCTACTGCGTGACCTATCAGCTGGAAACCCCAGGCAGGATCCAGTGAACTTAAAACTCACTGCTTAAAATAAAGTACAACGGCAGTTTAAACAGCACAAATGTGATACACGTTCTTGAGTTTCTAAAAATGGAAGGGGAGAAAAGCAGCATGGTGATTATTATCTTCATCTTTCGAATTCTCCAGGCAAACTGCTAGACTTGCTTAATTGTTGAATTATATTGAAGGGGTAATGTGGTATATTTTTGGGCTCAATAAGGTCAAAGGTTTTGGAGGTAGGGTAGGAAAGTAAGTTGAGGGAGAAGGTCAGCATGATCGCACTGAATGTCAGAGAAGGCTCACAGGATTTTGTCACACACTGCTAATTCTAACAATAAATGTGTAACTTTTGTTTAAAGCTGTTTCATGAAATTAGCACTAGGTGGTGCCAACACCGCACAGAAGCCACTCTTACCACTCACCTGACTAAAAACTAATACTAAAAACCAGAAACCAAATTAGGAATGCCCCAACATGAACATTTCCACTGTTCCAGTTTTGAAAGAAAAATACACAATTCCCACATTCACAAGTTATAAAAATTCATCACAGCAGCTGCTAGAGAAAACTGTTTTGAACTGATGCTGATTTTGTATACACCATGTTCTTCTCAAAACACTGCAGTGTGTTGTAGAAGGGTACTAGGGTCTGAGAAGAGTCTTAAGCGCACCTACTGCGATGTTGTCATATCAATTTAGTGGGAGAACAGTTGCGGATGCTGAAAGAGCAAAACCTACCATCATAGTCTCCGCAACCATGACAATCATATCAGTGTTGAGACTGTCATATTAGTTGCTAACCTGCGATAAACTAAAACCTGTTTCTGTCTAAAGGAGATGGTTGGAAAGGCACAAAGGGAGTTAGTGATGATTGGTAATGTCACTGGGCTGATGTGATGTAAAGAGTATGAGACCAATATCAATTATTTTAGAATTTGGATGCTCAAGTGATGGCAGGAATTTGGGTATTTTGGTCTGTACGAAGGTTGGGGGGTGGGGGGAAGAAATTTTAACAACTAACTTATCTGGTATTGCAGCAGCCATGACTTTTAAAAGTAGTCTGAAACAGGAAGCTATGGGGGTGAAATTGGGATTTATTTACATTGGGAAAGTTCTGAGTAGACAGTAAATTTTGAGGCAAAAGTCTGGCGCTGGAGAAGCAGAGCAGGTCAACCAGCATCTAAGGAGCAATGGTTCGAGCATAAGACCTTCATCAGGAATGTGGGGGGCTGAGAGGGTGGGATGGGGGGGAGGGGGGGGGAGAGAAGAAGATAACTAGGAAGGTGGTAGATAGATGAAGGTGTGGGAGTGATGGTAATAGGTTGGAGCGGAGGGTGGAGTGGATAGGTGGGAAGGAAGATGGACAGGTAGGACAGTTCAGTTTTTGAGCAACATCAGTTTGTTCTCTGTTTAGAAGGATCAGGATTCTTTGCTTGGGAAAGACCTATAGGTTAGAAAGCTTTTTATTCAATTTATATTTCAATTTGTAGAATTCCTGGTCAAAGATGTAACAGCTTAGGAGATAGTAAGGATTGGAGATGCTGAAAAAGTCAAAGTCGATAAAGTATGCCGCTAAAAAAAAGCACAGCAGGTCAGGCAGCATCTGAGGAGCAGGAGAGTCAATGTTTCAGCTTAACCTTTATCCTATAGAAAGGAGGTGGATCAGAAAAGTTAAGAAATACGTTACCCCAGCATAATGGTTTTACTTAAAAGCTCCAGGCACTTGCTTGTACTGAAACATGCAACCCATTCTGAAAGATGAAAGACTTAACAATCCAGGTTGTTCAATATATCACTGTATGACACTGTAATCTTCTGTTATAAAATCTGTGTCTTATGATCCTACACTCCATCACCACCTGACGGAGCACCACTCCAAAAGCTAGTGCTTCTGAATAAATCTTTTCGACTATAACCTGATGTTGTGTGATTTTTAACTTTGTGAATAGCTTTGTCAATTCTATTTTAACTTTTCTTTTGTCGTAAACTTTTGTTCCACTGTTAAAACAAAATCTTCAGCATTGCATGTTTATGTTTCAGTGAAAGACCATTTTATTAAATAAAGCAAAAACAAAAATAGGATCTATCAAACCTGGTTTCAGTCCTGGGTCTGACTCGTCCAGTAATAATAACAATATAGGAGTCATAATAATATGGGATGATGACACTCATAATCCAGATTCCCAGCTAATGCTCAGAAGACAAAGGTTTGAATTGTATCATGGCAGTTGAAATTTAATAACAATGGAATAAAAAGCTCATAATGATGGCCAAATAGGTACTATTGATAGTCATATAAAAACTAATCTGGTTCAGCAATGTCCATTAGGGAAGGAATAAATGCTGGTCTAACAAGCAAGGCCATGAAAGAATAATTTCTCATTAGACCAGTAAGTTATTTTCTTCTGCCACATCAGAGTAAGTGGTCCCTGTAGATTCCTAGTCGAGAGTGTGTTGCTGGAAAAGCACAGCAGGTCAGGCAGCATCCAAGGAGCAAGAAAATCGATGTTTCGGGCCAGAGCCCTTCATCAGGATTCTTGATGAAGGGCTTCGGCTGAAACATCGATTTTTCTGCTCCTCGGATGGTGCCTGACCTGCTGTGCTTTCCAGCAACACACTCTCAACTCATCTCCAGCATGTGCAGTCCTCACTGTCTCCCTGTAGATTCCTACCCCATGGTGAGCAATAATGCAGACAACCTCACATAAAATGTGGTTAGTGATTAGGATTGGTCATACAACAGACCAAGAATGCTTTACATTCAGACATCCTTATAAAATCCATCATCTCATTAATATTTTTGTTGGTAACAGTAACAAATTTGTTTTGAGCTGCAAACATTGTTCTTTCATTTGATAATTTTAAGGAAAATGACAACTCGATAATGAACTAATTTTGTAATATATGGAAACGTTGTAAGATTCAATTATGTGCCAAGCATGGATAGTCAAATTTTTTGCACATAGTTAGTTGAATGGCATTTTTAGTCTCATTGACTTTCTTATCAGCTAATGCACACATCAGTGCAATAATTCCATGCAGTGCTCAAAACAATGTTGTGAAAGGCACTCTATAAATGCACATTACGTTTTTGTGTATGAATACAGTTTAGATGGCTCATGGACATCTTTAGTTAACTGGTATTCCATTGATACTAACAGTGGGGCTTTCAAAAGCAGAGTAAGGTATAATGATGACTGATCATAAACCCAAACTTTCCACGGTCACACTGAACTTGTAACTGCATCATATTCTTTTGAAAAGAGAACACATAGCCAAAACTAATTGAGATGCACATTCTGAGCAATGTAGTCAGTGACTGGCTGGAAGGCATTTGTAGATTATTCTCAGCCTCGAAGGAGACCATGGAAAGTTAGACCTGACCGGTGTCAAGGATATTTCAAAGAAAAAGGCTTCAAATTGATAAACTCTCAGAACACTGACAGTTATCTCAAGACAGTGAGCCTGATGGGAGAAAAAGAGTGCAGTCTGAGTTACAGAACATGCTGTTTTTTTCCCCTTTCAAGAATCACAAACTTAAACTGAACAAATTTCAAGCCCATCAATTTCCAGTTTTGACTGAAAGGGCAACTTACCTGTTTCCAGGAGATATGTCCCTTATTCAAATATTTTCAAAAGGTTGCATGCCTGAACGTTTCTCCTATCTTCAATAATAAAACCAACCACCTGGGTTTCTAGAGCCTTTAGATTAAAAGCAAGTTACAACCCTGGTCTACGTGTAGTAGTTGGAAAAAGCAAGATCACAACTGAAAAAAATCCTAATCATCCTAATACTGCAGTTAAAAGGAAAAGCAGTCTCTTTTTCTTTGCTGGAAAACAAGTCAAATGATAAGTTGATAGGAATTAGGACAACGGTCAGCATCTCAAAGTCAACTGCACAGCTACAATCAGCAGGAATTAGCAGCAGTGCTAACTACTGAATCAACCAACATAACAACTACAATGTCCAACTGTCTACTTTTGTCAGAACTCAGTAATCGATTTGTATATTTTTGTTACTATTTTTGGATTCAGCTCTCTTTTCTAATCTGTATGTTTGTGTATTGCATTATTATTTATTTTCGCAGTTTGTAATTCATAACAAGTAATTTATAAACTCACTTTATCATAAACTCAGGAAAGCCTGGTTAGACTGGCTCTACGTAGAGCATAAATGCAGTTCTTAAACGAGAAAGGCATCAACAAGGAAAGGGATCTTTGGATTAATCTTGTCATGACCAACCAAAGTATTCCCATTTGGAGCAATGATAAATGAGGGAACATCACACAGGGACTGGTCAGAATACTAATCAGTATACCAGTGTTTAAGGAATAGAGCTGCATCTCAAACATCACCTTTACGTCCTCGCCAGTCATGTTAATTATGAGACCAAGGTATCTTTCTCACTCCATTACAAAGGATCAAATATCACCACCAAATATCAGCTACACATTCCTCACTGATACAGTTCTAAAGATCAAAATTAAAAACATTTTTACTCCTAACAATAAACTCTGCAAGATCTACAAACTACCATGCTCTCACTATATTGCAAAGAATAACACAGAATAGATTTAAACAACAATCCCAATGTTAATGCAAGTCATAGACTTGCATTCTTAGTTATACCAAGGCAATAAGATGGGATATAGTGATACATTGCTTGCTGATTAAAACAACAGACCAACTCAAATTCAAAGGCTGAGAAATTTGGGAAAGGCAGAACAGCATTTGAGGTGCTTGCAGAGAATGTTCTGTGCTTTAATGATCGGGCTCAAGAAACAGAAGTCATAAAATCCCTACAGTGTGGAAACAGGCCATTTGGCTCAACAAGTCCACATTGACCATCCAGAGACCCGCTAAATTTACCCCTGACTAATGCACCTAGCCCTACATATCCCTGAACACTTCACCTGACCTGCACATCTTTGGATTGTGGGAGGAAACTGGAGCACCCAAAGGAAACCCACGCAGACACAAGGAGAATGTGCAAACGCCACACACACAGTCACCTGAGGCAGGAATCAAACCTGGGTCCTTGACGCTATGAGGCAGCAGTGCTAACCACTGAGCCACCAGTCAATCGGGGTTATTTATTCCTAGCTTTATAGGTGGGGGATTGGGAGTTTATTGATTGGGTGCTGGAGTGTGATTCTGGAGAGGGAAGGATAAGGCCAGTGATTTCTTGAATTGGGACCAGGGAGACGTACATCTGCGCTTCCTGATTTGACATTTAAGTACAAATACTTCTAAAATTAACCATGTTGGTTGTGGATGTGCACTTTCTGCATGCAGTCTGTATCATCAGGATAAATCAATCTTGCAGTGATGGCTTACAACAAGCAGCAAGTCCTATCTTTGTGCGGACAAACAGCCTAATGGCTATTACAGACAAGGACATTGCACAATAATTTTCTTTTACCAATATGGCAGGCATTAGACTATCAGACTCAAAATGAACTTGCAGTTCCTGCTCAGTTTCTAAGTTAAATTTAAGCTCAAAATTCATTTAATTCTCCAAAAAAAACAAAGGATTTCTATTTCTGTCACACCTTCCATGCAGCAGTTATAAAATGCAACAACCAATTCTCAGAAACAGCCGTGTGTAGTAATGATCGGATAATCTGTTTATGGTGATGCTGATTGAGGGATAAATACTGGGCAGGACGCTGGGGAGAAATCACCTGCTGTTAACTAAAATAGTGTCATGGGTTCTTTAATCTCCCTTAGATAGGGCAGATGTGGATTCATTAAAAATTTTCATTTGAAAGACAATACCCCTGACAGTGTTTCAATCCCTCAGTAAAGACCAAAGCATCAGCCTCGATTTTTCTGTTACACTTGAAATTTTCATTTTCATTTACATTTATTCATCAATGTGGTTCAACACTGGAGGATAGAATCTTTTCCAATTTCCGGAACCCACTGTCAATATGAAGTACTCTTGGGTCTCAAGCATCAAATCCAGCTCTCTCTATGCTGCACCAAGGAAATGCCTCAGTCCCCACAAAAACAACAGTAACTGTTATAACAAATGTGATATTCTATTTCCTTCCAACCAGCATCTCTACGGAAACTTGGAAATTGCCAAATTACATTAGTTGTGTGGTGAGGACCTGAACTCATTGAGAAGAGCATAGGATTCTCCTGACAAACATGGGAAGATGACTTTCAGCCTGTCTTAAAACTGGGTATGTGCAACCACAGTCCCAGAGCTTTAAAAGGATTGTTTATTGTCCTAGGATTTCATTTAGAGATTCCATTGACCAATTGGATTATGTTGCACTTTGTTATTTGAGTTGCAGTGACTACAGGAGGATACAATGGCGTACCTTAACCAGATTCTTCATTGACTTACCACCAATACAGTAGTACATAAGCTATCCCTCATTGCAAAGAGAAACCTTGTTGAATCCCACTCCTGGTCACAAGGTGATAAACATATTCCATTAATCAGAATGGTTGTGAACTGATAGTGAACAACCTTCCCACAGCTCCAGGGCTGTTAACAGCTTTGCAGCGATAGATCATTAATGATTTCCACACACAAAAGGAAAATTAGGCAGGAAGTAATAAAAAGACAACAAAAATATCTCAAGATTCACGTAAGTTCTACAAGGTCATAAACTCACTGAGTGCCATCTGAAATCTCAAGCTTGTCAAAATTGCTTCTGCAATTTTTGATTTTGAGACTTATAATACATTGTTAATGCACGACAGAATTCAGCCCTTTATAACTAGCAGTAATCACTGTCAGACTGCTTGTTTCTGTACCCACTATGATATTTCACAAGGGAACTAAGCATCCTCTAACTCTCTCTTACTAAAATTTCATTAAAAGACAAGTGTAAAATCATCAGCAAGTCCAGGACCTACAAATCGGGAACAAAGAAACTTAACAGTCCAAAGACATCTTAACAGTCCAAAGACTTCTGAACAGCAGGCCATATTAAGCTTCTTTCATACACACTCACCAGATAGTTGTGCTTACATCTCAACATATCCATTACTGCGGAGACACCCTGATACTTCACTAAAAGATTAGACCGTGTAAAGTTGTAGAAGAACACTATTCAATATGCAACATCTGGCTAAACTGTACAACTTCAAATGGAGTTACAAAGGTCATCTAAGGCTGATTAGTAAACCTGCACTAAACCAGACCACTCTCAGCTCATCATGCTCTTTCATTAAACCTCTAATTATACCATTCTGTAAATACAGAAGAAATTCATTTTAAGTGACCACACTTGTAGTGATTACTTTTGCAAAGGGGTTTGGTTTGAAGTATCAGCTCGTGGTGATGAAAGCTGCATGACTTGGACTTTTTCTGGTTGAACAACTATTCTGTAAGCACAGCTTTTCAGCCATTGCTTGATGCACACAAGGTCAATCTCTGCTTCTCAATTCCTGCACAAACAAATCATACATGTCTAACTTTTGTATACTGCATTAAAGCTCATCCTCACATTCTGGCAGAGGAACACAAATGCCAGCCATTCACCAGTCATTGAAATATTGGGCACAGACACGAGTCATCTACAGGGCAGCCAGAAAAGTTTTTGGGTTCACATCAAAGCTTCAGGTAGGTAAAAATGCAACCCGATTCTGGAGATGTAGACCATCTAACACCTCAGCTAAGATGAAGATGATTATCCGGATACACAGGCTTCTAATTGCTCTCAAGTCAGACTAGGACTTTGAGACAAATTTATGCTCCAAGGATTGTGTCAACACACACTAAATATTTGCGCATATAAAGATAATTCAAGATGCCTAATTATCAACTAATTTTATAACAATTGGTATTTGTGAGTTGACATAAATGAACAAAATGTAACTTACCCAGCCAGCTTCTGCTCAAATATACAGACACAAAGACAGGTGGGACGGTGAAGAAATCTACCACAGAATTCACTTCCAACCAGAACCATAATTTATCATTTGCTGCAATAAACTGAAAGAGAAAAGAGTGAATAATTATTTCAATATTCCCTCCTATGGCAGGTGTATTCAGCTTTACCAGACACTGTCAAAACATCAACATATTCTACAATTCTTAAATTTCTAAGGTTAGGCATTTTAATAATATTTGAATCAATGTAATATGACGAGCAGTGAATTGCTGTGCCGCAGGTGACAAAATGGTGATGTGAAAATTTTTTTCAAGGTCTTAGCTACCTAAATACAGAACCCTGAACTTATCAATGAGGAACTTTGAGAATGAAATTCACAGACAGCTGGACATCTCCAAATGTAGAACCTCATTAATTTTACCTCTATCTTCTCTGACACAGATGTTTCTTTTATTCATTTTTCAATAAGTATTTTGGCCAGAAATCAGCAATGTCCCATCAAATGAAGACCTTGGGGTAACTGTTAACCATTACTGGAAGTTAAACCTGGAGATCACAATCTACTTACAGATCATGGTGACACTAGACAACTGACATGAACTGTGATGGAAATTATTCTTTAGAGGTTACTCTGCTTTATTTTAACTTCCTAAGCACATCAGTTTACAGAAAGGTTGCACTGCAATTTTGCATTTACTGCGTAAGAACTATCAGTTGTGATTCTTCACAAGAACTGAATGAAAATAGGTGTGGACAGTCAGTGAAGCGCCAGCACAGGAGGCCAGTCTGAAAATCTGTTCAGTAATTTCACAAAACAGTTTTCATCTTTGAAACTGTCCTGTGGCAACTATGCCAAAGGGCATCACAGTGAAGCTCAAAAGACCTCATACAGAATCAACATATTCCTTCAAAGGTGCTGTTTACTATATTCAGATTTGCCCACCCAGAACTTCAGTATAGAAAGTACTTGTTTCACTCTGAAAAGAAATGATACATCATTTCATAATAAATACATTTAAAGGCACTACCATTTTATATGATTTGATCTTTCTAATTTAATGAATTGTCCACACAACGCAGTATAAGAGTCCTTACACTCTCTTCTAAAGTACTTTCTATTCCTGAAAATAGTGTTTGATGAATTATTAGACAAGAATATTAAGAATTTATAGGCGATGGAGCCATGGCTGATAGGAATTTGAGTTACAGATCAGCAAAGTCCTATCCGAATGGTGGAACAAACTGAAGAGGCTGAATGGCCTGCACCAACTTCAGTGACCCCTGGTGCATATCTCTGAGTTACAGATAGACTTCACCCATTTTCATGTACAGCTTTATGGGAAGAAAAGAGCTTAATTACTCTTTGATTGAGCAATCCAGACTGGTGGTGAAATGTTTGCCTGCGCTTGTTTCTTATTATTAAATTTAACTCGACTTGATCAACTCTACAAAGGTCATCCTTTGCTAACCCTGCAAATAGCTCCCAAGAAAACCTCGTATTAATCATGATTTGGAGATGCTGGTGTTGGACTGGGGAATACAAAGTTAAAAATCACATAGCACCAGGTTATAGTCCAACAAGTTTAATTGGAAGTTAAACCTATTGGATATAACCTAGTGTGGTGTGATTTTTAACTTCGTATTAATCAGACTTCTCTTGCATTATTTAAGTGCAGCACTGTTCGTCAAGGTAAAGAAAATTTAAACAAGGTGACATTTCAGGACAGCCTGTTAAGCACTCGGGAAGGTTTATACTTTCCTTTCCTTCAGAACTGAGCAGTCTCTTTTTTTAAAAAATGCAGGTTAGACATAATCTCTTTGAACTCATCTTGGCTGTATAAATACATGTTGCTTGTACGAAGGCCAGTGAGGTGTTTAAAGAGGCTGTTTACTGCCACTGTGTGTGTACTCACGCACACCACAGACATCAAGTGTAGCTTGGAAATTTGATGCATGTTTGTTGTTATAACCACAAACATTGCCTCCAAAGCACATAGGCTGCAGGCAAAGTATATGTCCAGTTGACAAGATAAAGGAAGAAAGGAAAAGGTGCTCTTTCTCAGTTATTTCATGCTTGGAAAATATTAATCTTGTAGGCAACCTGGTAGATAGAACTCACTCACACAAAACTGACTGAAGCAGGCCTCTTGACTACATCATCTAACCACTATATTAATTGGAATGAAGCATAACTTTTGATTAAGTTGTGAATTTGAACACA
Source organism: Chiloscyllium plagiosum (assembly GCF_037043375.1). NCBI lineage: Eukaryota > Metazoa > Chordata > Chondrichthyes > Orectolobiformes > Hemiscylliidae > Chiloscyllium > Chiloscyllium plagiosum. The sequence goes on along the minus strand of NW_028270181.1, from coordinate 15,525,052 downwards.
AAACAAAGGGACATCAAAATAATACAGAGCCAATCTGAAAGATTGCAAAGGCTAATAATGCAAAATTTAGATCAGATCAAACTTAGAGTGTTTTCATGTAAAATTTGTAGCAAGATTCATTACTAGCGCAAACAATGTACAAGGTCATCCTTTATTCATGAACTTAAAGTCCAAAAACGTGCAGGTTAGGTGAATTGGCCATGCTAAATTGCCCGTAGTGTGAAGGGTAAATGTAGGGGAATGGGTCTGGGTGAGTTGCTCTTCAGAGGGTCGGTGTGGACTTGTTGGGCCGAAGGGCCTGTTTCCACACTGTAAGTAATCTTATCTAATCTAGCAATCTTAACCATGTGAAAATTCTGAAAGAGATATGAAGCAAAGAACAGCTTGATGTCATGGCATGGATATTATATGGTCCATTTAGGAAATAAATATGTGACAAGACAATGTTGAATTTTGTTAAACTGAGTTTTAAAATTGTGTTTGAAACAAAATCCTAAGTAATTGCACATTTCTAACTTAAACCAAAGGTGAAGTAGAGGCAGAACTCCATATACAGTCATAAAGCACGGAAACAGACCCTTCGGTCCAACCAGTCCAAGCTGAACATAATCCCAAACTAAATTAGTCCTACGTGCATGCTCCTGGCCCATATCCCTCCAAATCTTTCTTTTTCATGTATCTATCCAAATGTTTTTTAAACATTGTAATTGTACCCACATGCACCATTTTCTCAGGAAGTTCATTCCACATGCAAGCCACTCTCTGAACATTTACCTTTTATGTCTTTTTTAAATCTCTCTGCTCTCACCTTAAAAATGTGTTCCCTGGTCTTGAAATCCCTCATCCTGGGGAAATGACCTGATTTCTTTAATTACATAGATTGTGAGGACTGGACTACAGAGATCATTAAAAAAGGCTGTCTCAACTATTCCAATACCGTGCTGTAAAATAAAGAATGATTCTGATAGAAGATACCACAGGAACTTAATGCACACTCTTATCCTACAGCTGATGAAGGATAAGCTTGTGCATTCATATGGTTTGTTCTGCATACAGCATTTTCATTCTTTTCCCCTTTTGGTCTGATGGAAGACAAATACATAAAATTGCAGAAGATCTGACACTTTTGACTTTGCTTCGGGAAGATTTAACTTTAGTCAGAATTGTTGACATTGAATTGGATGTCCCCATTTGGCTAAGTTAGGCAATGTTGCAGTAACAAAGCATTTCACTTCAATGGGGTTGAGAAAACTAGCCCAGTACACTGCTTCCAAATGTCAACTCATACAGAAGGTGGCTACTGTGGAGAGTGCAACCACAAAATCCCAACCATTGTTCCCACACCACACTGACCCACAACTATGCCAGTGGAAAGAATGGGGTTCTCGCAAAGGAAAATAAGGACAAAACCTACAGTTTTAGCTTAAACTTTGTCATAGCAATGAACTGAGTAAGACTAACTCATGCTCAGCCATTGAACTTTATTTACATACCACCCCTTTCCCCAACAGAGATTAAAGTGCAACAAAATGCTCAGCTCTTACACCTGTGGTTTTGCTCATGGTTTGTGGGACGATCTAGTACGTAACAGGCAAAATGGTGGGCTAATCTAAGTAACTCCTACCACTTCAGTCTGCACTCCCTCTTCACTCACTTAGTGCTGGCAGGACTGAAGAAGAGAATAACAAGGTTAACCAAAAGATCATTACAATTGTATACAGTATTCCTATTTTACTTTGTGAGATAACTCACTATCACAGACATCTTATGAAATCACGATAAGAGAAAAAAGACATTACAGACTGAATGCCTCTTGTGTTATACTGCATTATATGCACATCATAGGGCTGAACAGTAGTTCAGTGGTTAGCATTGCTGCCTCATAGCGCTGGGTTTGATTCCAGCCTTGGATAACTGTTCTGTCTGGAGTTTACACGTTCTCCTTGCGTCTGTGTGGGTTTGTTCCCACAGACCAAACTTGTGTAGGTTAGGTGAATTGGCCATGCTAACTTGTCCCATAATGTCTAGGGATGCTCAGGCTGGGTAGATTAGCCATGGTAAGTGCAGGCTTATGGGGAGGGTAGGGTTGGGTGGGCTGTTCTTCGGTGGGATGGTTAGACTTGATGGGCCGAATGGTCTCTATCCGCACTGTCAGGATTCTATAATATATTCATATTGTGTACATAATTGTTCAATGATTCACCTTAACATGCACAAAGACTGGACGAAACAAACAGTAATTTGCAATCAGTTGGAATCAAATTATCTTCTTAATTGCTCTGTTTAAAACCAAAAGCCTTCCAAAAGACTACATTCTAAATCTAACTTGTGTGTTAAATTGGTTCTCACCCGCAGTCCAAAGTAGAGTAGGAAGAATACATTGAATGCCATGTCAATCTGCAACGTGAAATCTTCGTAGAAATTCTGACAGGATTCTATTGGGCTAGTAAAACACAGGAAAAGGCAGTTAATGATTAATCAGGACAAAACAATGCATAGAAAACAAAAGCAATAATGAAACATTTTCAGTCCTCATTCTATTCCTAAATAGTAACAAGTCTTTATCCCTACAATTTTCAGGGTTAACTGTTTCAATATTACATATACAGGAGGAGAGAGCATCCGATATCGGGGAATGCCAAAAATGCATCAGGAACATATGGGATTTGCTGTAAAAGAAGGAACATGCACAAAAAGCAGATATCAATCGTAATTTTGTTGGTCCTTGATTAACCCTTAAAGGACTGAATACTTAAAACTGATTTTTAAAAATATACTAAATCTATTCTTAATTGTGGAATGTATACAGCACTCGTAACATGGAGTGCCTCGAAACATAAATATACTACCTTTACGTAAATAGTAAGTGAAATAGCAGTGCTTTAAGGGTTACTAAATTCATGCAGGATTTATTTTCTCTGTATGAGAAGCAGCCATAGCAAATGCTAAGATATCGAATCTCTTCATGTGGATCAGTATCAGGCACCAGTTATTGACAAAATATGTATTTTGACACATGCAGTTTATACAAAACAAATTATGATTACAACTCCCTGTAACTTTACTCTTCAGAAACCTTTTAATCTGCCCATCAGTACGTGAATTACAGGCCAGTAAAAGGCTCTTCAAACTAATGCAAATATTTAGAAATATTCAACTCAAAGCTGCACATGCACATTGGCAAAGTCACTTAAATGCACTACCAAATGGATGTCAGAACAAAAAGTAATGCCTTAACTGAATAGAATTCCACCATTCTGAAAATATTTTACCCGATAGTGAAAATACATAAACAACAATGTGTGTCTTTTATTTGCTTTCTGGTGACACACTGGAGTTTTGTATGGATTAGGAATACACCACTGATTTATCTAGGAAGCATAAATGATCTACCTAAGTTAAATACATTGAGAAATGAAAAATGTTGGAAATATCCAGCAATGAGTAGCTCTCATGAAGGCCCCAACTAAAATATTAACTGGCCTTCCCCCTTTCTCAATGCAACTTAACTGCTTTATATTTCCAATACTTTTTCATTTTTAGTCAGATTGTGAAAATTATATTCTTTCTTTCTATCCTCTGAAGCCCTTTCACTTCCTGCTCATTTGGAAGCTTTGAATACACTACTGGAACTCCTGAGAGATTGCGCATGATAAGTAAAATCACAATCGGTCTTAAAATGGACATGCTACACAAATGGACAAATCACATTAATTAGTTGCTGAGATAGATCTGTTTTAACCTGACCACCTCTGAAAGGTGCTCAGTCTAATTGCTGTAATTATATTTACACATACGTAAACCAAACATTATATATATATATATATATATATATATATATAGTCACTCAGAAATCAGTTAATTTTAAAAACTCGGTTTAGGAACACGGTATGATGAAATATATGAACCAATTTTAATTTGAGGCTGTACAGTATACTCAGCATTTTAAGGATGTTATATAATTGTACTGAAGCATACTGTCTGCAACACTTCAACCAGAATGTACTGTTAAATATTTTATAAAGTGATCACCTATATTTTTGCTGTTAGTTAAGTCATCTGATATCATAAACATTAACTCCTACAATTGTCAAAAATCTATTCACCCAAGATGGAACAAAACGCCTTAAGATAACAACATATTCTTCGGAATTTAGCTGCTATTTGGTCATGGACCTTAGCAGATTAAAACTTGCCTGCCAACTTCAGGCTGCAGATGGGAAGCACATATTTAAATATTATTTTGCATCTATACGATTACTAGAGTAATTTCTACTTCCGTTGAAGCATTATTTTTATATGTTATTGCCAATAAATGTTTTCCAAACATTGATGCTTTAAGTGTCAGAGAGTGAAGAGGAGCTCATTTATTTTGGCTGAATAAAGAAAGCAGTTCCATGAAGTTGCTTTAATCTAGGGTAAGATATTAAGAAAGGAAGGTTAAAATGGTTGGGAGGAATGGGTGGTTCTATATAGGAGCAAGAATGAGAAAATCACTGGAATTATGATAGTTTTAGATGAAGGAAGCTTTTAGTAAGGCAGAGATAAAAAGGAGAGAAAAGAAAAACACGAGCAAGCAAAAAGATTGGATGCATAAAGTGGCCTGGCTTTAACCAGAGAAGTAAACATTCTGTTCAGTTGCTTTCATTCACTGTTGCCATTACAGAGATATTCATCAGTTCAAGGTCTATTGTGTAAAGGGGAAAGGGGAAAGGAAAAGGAAGAGGAAAAGGAAGGAAGTCAATACATTCCTTGGAGGGACTGTTGATTTTCTAGCGATGGATTCTATGCACAACAATTCAATAATAGTTTTTCACTAACCTTGTGAATCTCTTACAATGTGCAAGTACGACTATGAAAATAACTAAATCAATAAGCTAGAGTGGTCCTCTGGAATCTAATCATCTATCCTCAAAGCACAAAAAGCTGCCATCAAGCAGAGGAATGATTTGATTGTGCACATTAACATCAACTGACTGTTTCAACAAATCACTACACAAAGCTGCAAAATCTCACATTGAACCACATGACTTTGAGGCTCAAAGTACAGTTTGGCTTTTCAAAGCATGACTGTTTATAACTGAACATCGCATCTGTAAAAAATTCTGACAAATGCTGTAACACTCAGTCCTGCTAATAGAACAGTTGGGACCTAGTAACTCAAAAACTGACAATTGAAATATGTAACCAACAGTTCTCACATGACCTCAACTTAAATAAAGCACAACTAACTCTCCAATCAAATAACTCTAGGTTTTCTAAGCTCTTTAATTCCATCAATAACACATCTATACAGGTACTAAACAGATCTTTCAAAGCTCTCTTAAGTAAAATAAGTTAAATAAAGATGTTACAGCAGTCAAATACTTCTAATTTCAAAAGTGGTTGTGCTCAGTTATGGGTTCTAAAAGTTCAATGACACCCTGAGAACTATAGCAAGAGGGCCCGAGTAGGTGAATTTGCCGGCAGGGGAGTTTCTGTATTATTGTTATAGCAATAAGTTAACAAAATGAAACAGGAGATCAAGTTGAAACAGAGTACATTACAAGTGAATTTAGAAAGAGCACTGAAGTGGAATGCAGAAACTGTTCTTCTCAGTCTGTACCATATGACTTTGTCAATTCAAAAAAAACTATCGGTTCAGTGGAAACAATCAACTCAGTAACTTGGCATCCTGATTAATCAGGAAAAAATTTCTGCATTGTGAAGATAAAAGCATGATTGAATATGATTCTCCCTAAAGCCTGCTTCTAGATGGAATGAGGCAATCGAGAATTCATACCTCATAAAATTTATAAGTACCAGTATAAGGATGATCTCCTACTGACTCAGTAACAGGACCGATGAGCCCTAAGCCAAAGTTGACCAAGATACAGGTTTCTGGTATGGTGGTAATGTCCCTAACCCTGAACTAGAAAGCCTGAGTTCAAGTTTCAGCTGGCCCAGAGCTATGTCAGAATAGGTCCAAACAGGGAGTTTATAAATATATGGATGTTTCTATGCATTTTTAATCATTTTTGTTAAAATTTCACATGCTCATGGATTCTTGATTTCAGCACTGAAATAAACAGTTTTGACTTTTATCAAGCTTTTGATTCTCTTTATAATTTAAACACCCCTAAATCTTGCAAACTCAAGGAAATATACGTTAATTTTCTGTAACATATCTCGTCATAATTTAGAAGTTTTAGCCCAAGAGTGTTTACAGTGAATCTGTGCTACAACCATTCCAAGGGGGCTTTGAATGTATTTCAAGCTGATTTTTGGAGTGTAAAGCACTCAAAAACGATCTAGGATGATATGGTGATATTGAAAATTGTATCAACTTTCTCTCTTCTTCCATCAATAAAAGTGAATAAATCACTAACCTTAAAATAAACTATATGCAGCTGCACTTGGAGTATGGCGTGCAATTCTGGTCACCGAATTATGGGAAGGATGTGGAAGCATTGGAAAGGGTTCAGAGGATATTTACTGGGATGTTGCCTGGTATGGAAGGAGGGTCTTACGACGAAAGGTCGAGGTACTTGATGCTGTTTTCGTTAGAAAGAAGAAGATTGAGAGGTGGCTTAATTGAGACTTATAAGATAATCAGAGGGTTAGATCGGGTAGACAGTGAGAGCCTTTTTCCTAGGATGGTGATGGTGAGCATGAGGGGGCATAGCTTCAAATTGAGGGGTGATAGATATATGGCAGAGGTAGTTTCTTTACTCAGTCTGCAACAGTTGTAGACTTGCCTACTTTACGGGCATTTAAATGGTCATTGGATAAACATTTGGATGAGAATGGAATAGTGTAAGTTAGATGGGCTTCAGACTGGGTTCACAGGGTGCACAACATTGAGAGCCGAAGGGCCTGTACTGCACTGTCATATTCTATGTTCTACGTTTTATTATAGCTCTAAAAATATTCATCCTTCCATTAGGCAGTCCTTTTACACTCCTTTACTTCGAGAAAGTATAAAGTTCTTTTAACTTTCTGGTTAATTTCCTCTTCTTTTTTTTGCAATACTGGCCTACAAAAGGCTTATACACCAAAGTCTTTATGATTATAAATATCACTAAAGGTGGGAGGAATGGGTAGCTTTGATAATGGGGGATCCAAGGGTCAGGATGTCCCTCACAGGAAGTCTCCTAACCTGGAGATGGTTATGGGTGGGGGGAGGGAGGACGATTTGGTGGATGCTTTGAGGAAAGAAGGTGGTGATGAATTTTCTCCTGACTCACTGAGAGGAAACAGTGAAATTGGACAGAGGCTTTTGCAGGTGACATGAGTTATTGTATTCCATGGATTGACTAAAGGCAAACCCATTAAAAATATATCAACTGTGTGAGCACCATCCTCAGTTGTGTTCTCCTCCTTGATGGAGGGGCACACATTGCAATATATTTGCTCTCATGATATCAAGATCCAAGCAATATGAGAAAATGTAGGAAGGTGTCAGATGAAGGGCATCTGTTGATGTGCAATGCAGCAATGATAAGAGGATTGCAATGAAAATGCTGAAGAGATCAATCCCTACCATTGTTCACATCTATCAGCTCATGCATACAAGAAGCTGGGATAAGTAAAAGTGCACTTCTACCAGCTATGGTGTAGCAAAGCTTCGTTGAACTGTGGGACACATCAGCCAAGTGTTAAGGGTCATAAACATAATCTGAACTTCTGGTCCAGGTTTGCAGAGACCTGGTGTCCTTTAATTCTGGTGGCCTGGTCTTCGACCTTAGAAGATCCCTTGGTCCTAGGTTCCTTCCACCTTGATCTGTGAGATTTGTCCTTCACCTCAAACATGTATATGTAATGAATGGAGATCATATGATTACATAAAGAAACCTGAGCCCAAACAGAAGTATTTCCATGACTGACACTGGACCAGACTCGACAGCAGAAGATTTCACCCAAGGTCAAAAACTTAAGAAATACAGCTATTCCTATGGGTCTAAAGATTTATCCAGTGAGTCATACAGAACAGAAAGGTGCCAGGGTACCTTTCTATCTTATATTTAAATAGATAGGGCCTACTTAAAGGTCTTTCAATTAGTGTCATTGCTTGAGGTTTTAGGTGCAAAAGAGCTGGGCCAGGGTTCCCACTGGTGACTGTTAATGAGTAAACCTGCTTTGGTCATTGGATGATATCATTATTGTGCAGAGCTAATACACCAGCTCTTGTTGGATAGTCTACTATCACTGAATAACAAAGGAAACTGTGAAAAAGTGCTGTTAAATAAAAATAGTGTTGCTTGCTCAATATTCATGCAAATGGTAGAAATGCCTTCAAGGAGGAGCTAGTTAAGTTGGCAAGAGAGAAAAAAGTAACAGTAAATAAATCTGCTGATAGAAGTAAATGATGTACAGTGGGAAGATGTTCACGTGGAGCATAAAAACTGCCATGAAAGAGTTGAATTGAACAGCTTGTTTCTGTGCTATAAATTCACTGCAACTATATGTAGAAAGCCCTAGTTGCTGAACCATGGAATAACATCAGCATAGGATCTAGGTCATCACATATGAGGGATGCTTCAATGAAATTACGGGTCAGACAGGAAGAAGTTGAAATTTATATTACTTTACTTTTCTTTCTGTTGATTTTGACAAGAGAAATGTAGTGATTGTAACAAGGTCAGCCAGCAGGACATCATAGAATAGGAGTTCCCTGATTGGGGCTATTAGTCTGGTCCAATCAGAGACCCCTGGCTGACATAACAAAATTTAATGTTGGAGATACAGTCTAGCGCCTGACTCTGTATGAGACAGCACTGGTCAAGGACTGTTCATGTGTAAATAAAGGATGACTTGATGATGTGATTCTGGCCTTTGTGGAGTTATTTCAAGGATGATAGAATAACTTGCTCCCAGGTTGCTGTCAGAGTTATTCTTGGGTTGCCTCAGATGATTTTCCCTCACTCAAATACAGGGTGACCCCCATATCTGCGGTCCTGTTCCCATGATTTACTGAGGCCCGAGCACATTGAAGGAACATGCCAAAACCAGGAACAGGAGGCTGCCGGGAAGAGAAATTTTCCATTTAAATCAATGGGTTCGCTCCTATCCGTGGTTTCAGGCTTCCGCGGTAAGTCTTGGAATATATTCTCCACGGGTACGTGGGGGAACTACTGTACATCCAGTCAGGTTCAATTCATGCAGTACCTTGGATAGCACCATTCCATTAAACTCTTGGGAAATATCCTCACCTCAGGAAGCAAGTGGTGAATATATGAAAGAATAGTAAAAGAGAGATACCAGCTAACGTAAAAGCAAAGAGAGTTCTAATAAAATGGGAATGTCAAAACCAAAAGATAAGCCAAAGGATAGAAAAAGCGCTCCAGTGGACTTGTTAGAAGATGAAGAATTTAGACATAGATTATCACCACTGCTTAAGTGTGAGCTGACAATGGTCTAAAAAAAATTGGGAATAAGTGATTTCAAAAATTCAAAATGCTTCAAACTAAATTAACATTGTTAGAAAGAGAATCAAGCTTGGCCTAAACAATATTCAAAGAGGACATTTGGACCTAATTGTCAAAAGTAGTAAAACACAGGCTCATGGAAGAAAATGAAAAAGTTGTGAGGCAAAAAATGCTTCAACTGCAGGCAAACAACTCAAGTTGACTTCATTGGGTGAAACATGCTCGGATGCAAATTAAAGACTTCTCTGTTTGGAGGGACGCAGTTGCTGATATTTTTCAACAGAGTAGTCATTGCAGGATTGAGGTTATTTCTCAATATTTATAGATTGAATGTGTAATTGGTTAGCAAATAAAGTATGAATATTGTATTCTGCTCAGTTATGTTCAATGGAAAAAAATGGTTTGTCTATGAATCAAGCCGTGTATTGAGTGGAGTGCCACATCAGTTCAGGGCAAAATAAACAAATGATGGAGGCTTGTTTTTATAGCACAAACACATAAATGTAGATGAACAAATGTGAAGATGCTTTGAAGTAAAACCTTTTATTCAGAGACACAGTTTTGTGTTTAAATTGGCTTAATTTTGGAACTGCATTAATTTGGATTTAAGTCCTGTAAATTGTGCTGCATAATTATTTCTTAAAATAATCTGGGCTGTTCAGTGTCAATATAGCAATAACGCTTGATTCTTTATCACATGACTCCGACTGCTATGGAGAACAAAGGAAATGACTTTTCAATTAATCTGTTCCAGGTAACAGCACTGATTCTGAAGTCACACATGAACAAATGGTTCTTTCAACTGAAAGATATTGGTAAGGTTTTGGAATTCTCAAGAACATTAATTTAATTAGTTATACATTTGGGAAATTCCTAATCATTAAAATATGATATCATTTCTCCTCAGCAGACACAGATTAATCTGGTAATGCCTTCTTAACTTACTAAGTTTGTGATTTTCCACTAATAGGGAAAAACCATAGGAAAAACATGTGCCTATAAATAACAAATACCTAAAGGAATTGGTGAGAAAATAGTTGGAACTGGTATTAGTAAGATGACTATTATCCTTAAGAAACCAACCAGTAGTTGGGCACACACTGCCCTGCCAATCTGAGATTGATCATGTGCCAGTCATCAAGTGGTAAGCCAAACTAGAGTTCATAAATTCTACTGATTATGCTCAGGGGTAGTGGCCATAATCTTTAGCAGCCAGACGCCCAGGGAAGATAACAGGACAGCAACTTCTGTTAAGAGAACAAGGGATAAGCACCTGGTCAGTCAGAAGTCACAAGCTAGTGTATGAAGAGAACTGAATGAATCATTGTTTTATTATGAAAAAATATTTTGTACTTATTGTGACAAACGTAATAAACCGTATGAAACTTGTAAAACAAACTTACAGCCTTAATCTAAAATTGTAATTGACTTGAGTCCTACCACAAATTGAACATGTGATCCTGACTCAAAACATCAGAGACCTGATGGTATCTTTACCTCAGTAGATAAGTGTAAACCAATCTTATAAGGATATTTTTATATATAATGCCATTAATAATTACCATACAAACAAAGTTAAGGTTATTCAAGAATTTAATGAAGTAGTTAACAGATTAATATTTAATGCAAAACAGATGTCCTATAATATCTATATCAATGGTAAATACTTTCCAAAATATTGGATAATGCAGAGAAAAGAGAAATATTCAGTCATGTATTTAAATTCTCAATGGGATTGCAGAGGCAGACTAACATGGTGTGGTTAAATCTCCTCTCCCTGAACATCCTTAAAAGAGTAAAATTAGCAGTAAGCTGACTGCTCATGTAACAGAATGACTTTATGGGTAAAGAGAGGAAGGGAAACTGAAAGCTGAGCATTATTGTTCACTGTCTTGCTGTACCATGGGGAGATGAGCAGCATCATTGTGACAGAACCATCGGAACGCTGAGCCTCAAGGTTAATTGCAATCCCACATGAGGGCATAGCTGCAGTTCAGAGCCTGATGCATCAGTTAAAGCAAGTAAAACCACAATACACCTGCCAAATGGTCTTGGTGACGGGTTTACATCATGCAATGACATTTCTTGAAAATATAAAAGTGGTGAATCCCCACAGCATTACACAGGAAAAACTCCTGCACTTCTAAAGTAAAATACGTACCTTTACTTAATCAATTTTAACATGTCTGAGCACAGCTATTTATATATCTATTACAAAATATTTATAATTCAATAAGTAATTGCTTGTAAATTCATGATTAAAAATGAAATATAATGGAATTATTCCACAAGGTTATAATCATTTTAAAAAATTCAAGAATTAGACGCTGAGATTTTTCAACATTATATATTACTATGAATAGTATCCATAAAATCAGAGCCAAAAAATAAGCAACATAGTCAGAAATGTTTGTACACTTGCCCACATAACCATCCTTGGATGAAGCAGAAATGATGCAGTGGAAGCACTCTGACAAATACAATACAAAATGAAGATGATTCTTAATATTGAGTCAATGAGGATTACAGAATATTGTAGCGATTGAGATTTATATGCTCCATCAGTTGGTCCTATTCCAAGAGGGAAATATGTCAATTTGAACAGTTGCAAATTTGTCTGTTTTTCTTTAACTTTTATAAACTTACTTTGTGTTTGGTTAGAGGAGCAACCATTGAATGAAGCTCAGACAAGGAAGGAAAACATTGAGTGAATTCTGCAATTAATGTTCAATACTTCACTTGGTATGTGTGCTTATGCTTATTAAGTTCCACAATTTAGCCCAAACCTCTGTCACTATCATTGGGATAGCCTAGGAAACTTCAACAGGAAAATAAACCTGGTCAGTCATCAAAATTGCTATTTGATAGCATGATCATTCAGTTAGTATCTCAGCTAGGCCCCGTTGCCTCTAAACATAAACATCGTTTTTGGTCCATAATTGTCTTTTCCTGTCTTGTACAATTTTTCACCTATGGAAGACTTCCTGTATGTTAGCTGTCAGTCTCTTCTCATATACCACTCCTTTCTTTTATTCACTTATTCTTTGAAAGTTCTCTTTAAGCGATGTTCTCATATATAATAACCTGACATTTGTCGTGTGCATTCCTTTTCTGTCTTGCTTTTATCATGCAGGAGGCTCTGGATTTATTTGTCATGGCATTCCCTTTTATGGAAATATATCTCAACCTTATCCAAACCATCTCCAGTTTAGAGGCAGCATATTACTCTGTTACAGTTCTGTCTGTGAACATCTGGATGAGATCTATTCTCACCCACTTAAGCTGACCCTCTACTAATTAAGTGCTCTTGGACTTTTTCTGTCATTAACCTAATGATACCATGATCACTAATCTCCACATATTCCCCATCTGAAGCTTAATCTATCTCATTCCCCAGAACCAGATCCAGCAATGCTTTCTTCCTCATTCCACCTATCCCAGGCTGTGGCTAGGCCTGGGTGCCTGTATCGGTGGCTGAACATTCCAAACAATTTTATGGAGATAAGACTTTAGACTTTAAGATTCAGATGTTTTCTTACCTTTTGGCTCTTTATTTTTATTTTTCTGTGTTTTCTTAATTCTGATTTTGTAGCCAAGATGGCAGCAGAGAATGGCAACTTTGTACACTTTTCACAGTACTCACGGATATATGTGAAGTTATATCACTTCACTGTGAAAAGCTGAATGGCAGAATATTATATAAGTGGTGACATAATGGGAAATGTGGATGTACAAAGGGATCTGTGTGTCCTTGCACACCAGTGGAAGTAAAATGGGTACATTCAAAGTAAATAAGCAAATGGTATGTTGGCCTTATTGCAAGAGGCTTTGAATTCAGCAGTAGAGATGTTTTACTGTGTTGAGAGTGTAGTGCTGATAAAGCACAGCAGGTCAGGCAGCATCCGAGGAGCAGGAGAGTCGATGTTCCTGATGAAGGGCTTTTGCCTGAAACTTTGACTCTCCTGTTCCTTGGATGCTGCCTGACCTGCTGTGCTTTTCCAGCAAAACAGTCTCAACATTAGTCTGTTGAACCCATTCCACCATTTAATACTTTTGTTGCTGATGGAACATTTCAATGCCTTTTACCCATGATATCCCTATAACCTTCTGTATATTGATAATCAAAATATATCAACTTCTAGAACCATAGAATTATAGAGTAAAGAAGAACCCTTCAGCCTATCAAGTCTATACCATCAAAAATACACTATTAACTACACCAATCCCACTTGCCTACACTAGATACATAGCCTTGAATGGTATAGCACTTCAATTATTCATCCAATTATTTTTTAAAGGTCTTGAGATTTCCCACCTCAAATATCTGGATGAACTGGAGGTAGGTATAGGTGGTCTGATGAGCAAGTTTGCAGATGACACTAAGATTGGTGGAGTAGCAGATAGTGAAGGGGACTGTCAGGGAATGCAGCAGAATATAGATAGATTGGAGAGTTGAGCAGAGAAACGGCAGAGGGAGTTCAATCCGAGCAAATGCGAGGTTATGCATTTTGGAAAATCCAATTCAGGTGTGACTCTACAGTAAATGTAAAAGCCCTGGGGAAACTTAATGTACAGAGAGATCTGGGTGTTCAGGCAATGCAGGTCAATAGAGTGGTCAAGAAAGGATATAGCACACTTTCCTTCATCAGACGGGGTACTGAGTACAAGAGTTGGCAGGTCATGTTACAGTTGTATAGGACTTTGGTTTGGCCACATTTGGAATACTGCGCAGAGTTCTGGTCACCACATTACCAAAAGAATGTGGATGCTTTGGAGATGGTGCAGAGGAGGTTCACTAGGGTGTTGCCTAGGATGGAGGTGCTAGCTATGAAGAGAGGTTGAGTAGATTAGGATTATTTTCAATAGAAAGACAGAAGTTGAGGGGGGACCTGACTGAGGAGAAGTTCTTTCCCAGAGTGGGGGGCTCAATTACTAGGGGCCACGAGGAGATATGCGTGATAAGTTCTTTACGCAGAGGCTGGGGAGTGCCTGGAACACATCGACAGTGGAGGTGGTATAGAGACGGGCACGATAGCATCATTTAAGATGTATCTAGATAGGTACGTTAATGGGCAGGGAGCAGGAGAATACAGATCCTTAGAATATAGGTGACAGGTTTAGATAGAGGATCTGGATTGGTGCAGGCTTGGAGGGCTGAAGGGTCTGTCCCTGTGCTGAAATTTTATTTGTTCTTTTATCCTCCCAGGCAGTGGGAAAACATTTTTTTTCAAATCCACTCTAAATCTCCTGCCTTTCACTTTAAAATTATATCTCCATTTTATTCACCCTTCAACTAAGAGGAACAGGTACTTTCTATTCACCCTGTCCATGCCCCTCATATTTTTATACACTTCTATTAGGTTACCCCTCAAACTTGCCTGCTTCAAAGGAAACAACTCAAGGTTATCCAGACTCTCCTCATTGCTGAAATGCTCTATCCCTGGCAACATCCTGGTGAATCTCCTTTGCACCCACCCCAGTGCAATAATAACCTTACTATAGTGCAGTGAACAAATTATGTACAGTACTCTAGCTAAAGCCTAACAAAAGTCTTGTACATCTTCAACATGACCTCCCTGCTCTTATAATCTATGACACAATTGAAAAAGGCAAGCAGTTATATTGCTTTTTTTTAATCTACCCTATTAACCTGCCCTGCCAGCTTCAGGGATGTGTGGACAAACATCCCAAGATCCCTCTGTTTCTCTGAGCTTCCTAGTGAATTGCATTCATCGAATACTCAGGACGGGTTGGAACGAAGGGTCTGTTTCCACGCTGTACATCTCTATGACTCTATACTCCTTTGTCTTGTTCCTGCTTCCAAAGTGCATCATACACAACAGGAAAAGGCCCTTGGGCCCTCCAAGCCTGCGCCAATACATTTTGCCCTTCCATACCAAAACTGTCTTCACTTGCAGGATCCGTATCCCTCTATTCCCTTCCTATTCACTGATTTGTCCAGGTGCTTCTTGAATGCTACTATTGTGTCTGCTTTCACCACCTCCTCTGACAGCACATTCCTGGCACTGACAACCCTTTGTGTGAAAAATGCGCCTTGCACATTTTGTTTAAACTTCCCCTTGCACCTGTGTCCCCTAATAATTGACCTTTCCAGCATGGGAAGAAGCCTCATATTTTCCACTCTATCTAGGCCATTCACAATCTTATAAACTTCTATCAGGTCATCCCTCAACCTCCTGAGTTCCAATGAAAACGAACTCAATTTATCTGACCTTTCTTCATAGCTAAAATCCCCCGGACCAGGCAACATTCTGGTAAACCTTTTCTGTACCCTCTCCAAAGCATCCACATTTTTCTGGTAGTATGGTAACCAGAACTGAACGCAATATTCCAAGTGTGGCATAATTAAAGTTCTATAAAACAGTAGCATAACATGTCTATCCTTATACTCAATGCCCCTTCCAATGAAGGCTAGCATGCCATAAGCCTTTTTTACTATCTTACCTACCTGCACTACTACCTTCAGTGATCTTTAGATCTACAAACTCAGATCCCTCTGCACATCGATAGTCCCAAGGGTTCTACCATCCACTATATAATGTCCACCTAACTTGGCCTTCCAAAATGCATCACCTCACATTTGTCCGGATTAAACTCCATCTGCCATTTTTTATGCCCATGCTTCCAACTGATCTATATCCTTACACTATAAAATTACACTTATCAGGGTTAAATTGCATCTGCTACTGATCTGCATATCTGACCATTCTGTTTATATCTTCTTGAAATTTGGGTCAAGGCTCATGTAATTTCCTCCCTCATCTCCCACAGCAGCCAAGGATAAAAGTAATCTGGATCTTGGGATTTGACACTTTTAAATTTGTCAAAACTTCCAATACCTTGTTGATTCTTATATCAATCTTCCCAGAACTTCACAGTCCATCCTTCTTGAATTTTTTACTTGCATCCTCCTTCTCGCAATTAAATACAATTGTGAAGTATTCATTTAACACTCTACTAACATCCTCCAGCTTCACGCACCAATTGCCCAATTGGTCCCTACCCTGTCCCTGGTTATTTTCTTTCCCCATTATAAACTTGCAGAATATCTTGGGATTCTCCCTAATCTGGCCTACCAGCATTTTGTCATTCCCCCTCCTTGCTTCTTGAGGTGTCGTGTGTCTTCTCCCTCTCCCTCTTCCCCCTCCACTCCAGTTACCTTTGAGAAGGTCCGCTTGAATCGCTTAAATCCATTTACTGGAGGTGGATCCAAAATATTATTAGGAAGGGAGTTCCAGGGTTTTGACCCATCGTGAAAGAATAGTAATAAACTTCCAAGTTATAATGCTGATTGGTTTGGAGGGGAATATGCAGCTGACAGTGTTCCCATGTATTTGTTGCCCATGTCCTCTTAGATGGAAGTGGCCATTAGTTTTGAAGGTGCTGTCAAAGGATCTTTGGTGAATTTCTGCAGTGCATCTTGTAGATGATACACACTGCTGCTGCTGAGCATTGGTGGTGAAGAGAGTCCATATTTGTGGATGTGATCCAATCAAGTGGGCTGCTTTGTCCTGGATAGTAACCAGCTGTTGAAGCTGCACCCATCCATGCAAGTGGGGAGTATTCTATCACACTCCTGGAGTTAAGTTACATGCTGTAGAAATGTCTGTCTGATCCTCTGATTATGGAAGCCCCTATGACTATTGCTATGGCCCCTGTGGGCAGCATGTAGCTTGGTGGTTAGCACTGCTGCCTTACAGTGCCAGTGACCTGAGTTTGATTCCATCTTGAGTGACTGTCTATATGGAGTTTGCACATTATCGCTGTGTCTGTTTGGGTTTCCTCTGAAAGGTGGGGTGAGTCTGGGTGAGATGCTCTTCAGAGGGCTGGTGTGATTCAATGGGCTGAATAGCCTTAAGAACATAGAACAGTACAGCCCTCTGGCCCACAATGTAATGCCAACCATTTATCTTAATCTAAGATCCATCTAACCAACAAACCCCTCAATTTACTGCCATTCATGTGCTTGTCCAGCAGTCAATTAAATGTCCCTAATGTCTCTGACTCTAAAACCACCGATGGCAGTGTATTCCACACACGCATGCACCAGTCTCTGTGAAAAGAACCTACCTCACATCTTGCCTATGCCTTCCTCCAATCACTTTAAAATTATGACCCCTCATGACATCCATTTCTGCCCTGAGGAAAAGTCTCTGACTATCTACTATGTCTATGCCTCTCATTACCTTGTACACCTCTATCAAGTCACCTCTCTTCCTTCTTCTCGCCAGTGTGAAAAACCCGAGCTCACTCAACCTCTCTTCATAAGACAAGCTCTCCAATCCAGGCAGCCTCCTGGTAAATCTCCTCTCTAAAGCATGTACATCCTTCCAATAAAGAGGTAACCAGAACTGGACACAATATTCCAAGTGTGGTCTAAGCAGAGTTTTACAGAACTGCAGCAAAACCTCACAGCCCTTAAACTCAATCCCTCTGTTAATGACAGTCAAAACAACATATACCTTTTTAACAACCCTATCAATTTGGGTGGCAACTTTGAGGGATCTATGTATGTGGACCCCAAGATCCCGCTGTTTCTCCACACTACCAAGAATCCTGTCTTTAACCCTGTATTCAGCATTCAAATTCGACCTTCCAAAATGAATCACTTTGCATTTATCCAGGTTGAACTCAATCTGGCACTTCTCAGCCCAGCTCTGCGCCCTGTCAATGTCTTGTTGTAGCCTGCAACAGCCCTCAACACTATCTACAACACCACCAACCTTTGTTTCATCAGCAAACATACTAACCCAGCCTTCCACTTCTTCATCAAAATCATTTATAAAAACTACAAAGATCAGAGGCCCAAGAACAGATCCCTGCGAGACACCACTGGTCACCGACCTCCAGGAGGAATACTTTCCATCTACTATGACTTGCTGTCTTCTTTGGGCCAGCCAATTCTGTATCCCACATCTTCTAACTTTCTGAATGAGCCTACCATGGGAACCTTATCAAATGCCTCACTGAGATCTATATACACCACACCCACTGCTCGACCTTCATCAACTTGTCTCATCACATCCTCAAAGAACTCAATAAGGCTTGCAAGGTATGACCTGCTCCTCACAAAGCCATGCTGACTACCTTTAATCAAACTATGTTTTTCCAAATAGTCATAAATCCTATCTCTCCGAATCCTTTCCAGTACCTTGCTTATCACATATGTAAAACTGACTGGTCTATAATTCCCAGGGATTCCTATTCCCTTTCTTGGACAGAGGAACAACATTTGCCTCCCTCCAATCAGTTGGTACAATTCCCGTGGACAGTGAGGATGCAAAGATCATTGCCAGAGGTGCAGCAATCTCATTCCTCGCTTCCGGTAGTAATCTTGTGCAAATTTGATCTGTCCCTGGAGACTTAGCTATCTTGATGCTTCCTAGAACTTCCAACACATCCACTTCTTTAATATTAATCTGTTAAAGCCTATTAACATAGTCCACTGTGTTCTCACTATCAACCAGGTCCCTCTCTCTAGTGAATACTGAATCAAAAAATTCATTTAGGGCCTCCCCTATCTCTTCAGATTCCAGGCACAAATTCTCTCCACTATCCCTGATCAGCCCTTCCTCTCTTAGATCATTCTCTTATTCCTCACATATGTGTAGAACGCCTTTGGGTTTTCCCTAATCCTTCCTGCCAAGGCTTTCTCGTGCCCCCTCCTAGCTCTCTTCAGTCCCTTCTTCCGCACTGTAGGGATTCTATGATTCTATGTATTCCTATACGTGAGTACACGCAACAATAAAATGTAATTCTAATTCTATTTTGAGTGTATTTAGAAGGGACAAAGGTCATGGAATATTGAGTGATTAAGAAAATTCAGAAGATGCTGTATGGAGAATCAAATTTAAACAATTATGGAAAAAGGTGGCGGATGAGATGAGAGATTTCACATGATGATAGCTAAATTAGAAGCAGATTTGAAGCTTTGAAAACACTGGCAGCCTGAATTTTTCAGCTACAATATACCGTGAGAATGATAAAAATGCAGAGAACAATTTTAATCAATCCATAGTGCTATATTCCCAAAGGATGAGGATGAAACAAAGTTCTGTAAATACGGAGACACACATCTAAATGATAATTATCATTGTATCAACAGCAGTTTGCAGACAGGAATGGTAATGACAACCAATTAAAAAAGAACTTTTGATAGCAGCTGATCATTAGCTGAGGAATGAGAAACATGAGGATGTACAGAACCTCTCCATCAATGCCTTGAGTCTTTTGAAGAAGTGATGAAGGCTAAGTGATGGACATTGTCTATATGGACTTCGGCAAGGCTTTCAACAAGGTTCTGCGTGGTAGACCGGTTAGCAAGGTTAGAGCAAACAGAATCCTGGGAGAAGTAGCCATTTGGATACAAAACTGGCTTGAAGTAGGAGAGAAAGGGTGGTGGTGGAGGGTTGTCTCTTGGACTGCAGGCCTGTGACCAGTGCTGTGCCGGTTGGATCTGTGCTGGTATTGCTGCTTTTTGTCATTTATATAAATGATTTGGATGCCAAGGTAGGAGAAATGGTTATTAAATTTGCAGATGACCCCAAAATTGTTGGTGTAGTGGACAGTGAAGGAGATTATCTCAGGGTACAATCAGACCTTGGGCCGAAGAGTGGCTGATAGAGTTTAAATTAGATAAATGTGATGTGTTGCATTCTGGAAATAGCAAATCAGCATAGGATTTATACACATAACGGTAGGGTCCTGTGGAGTGTTGCCGCACAGAGACCTTGGGGTGCAGGTTCAGAGTTCATTGAAGATAGTGTTGAAGAAGGTAGTGAAGAAGGTACACAAACAGAAATTGCTGGAACAGCTCAGCAGGTTTGGTTGCATATGTGAAGAGAGATCAAAGTTAATGTTTCGGGTCTGAGGAAGGGTCACCGGACCTGAAACATTAACTCTCATTTCTCTTCACACATGCTACCAGACCTGCTGAGCTTTTCCAGCAATGTCTGGTTTTGTATCTGATATACAGCATCCGCAATTCTTTCTGTATTTATTTAGTGAAGGTGTTTGGTACGCTTTCTTCATTGGTCACTGCATTGAGTAAAGGAGTTGGGATTTCATGCTGTGGCTGTTTAGGACATTGGTTAGGCCACTTTTGAAATACTGCATTCAATTCTGATTTGTATTAGGAAAGATGTTGTTAAACTTGAAAGGGCACAGAAAAAAGTGACAAAAATATATTGCTGGAATTATACCTTTTGAGCAACTGGGAGAGCCTGAAAAGGCTGGGGCTGCTTTCCCTGCAGCATCAGAGACTGGAGTGACCTTATAGCGATTTATAAAATCATGAGGGGCATAGATAGGCTAAATAGACAAGGTTGAAGCTGAAAATGTGTTGCTGGAAAAGCGCAGCAGGTCAGGCAGCATCCAGGGAACAGGAGAATCGATGTTTCGGGCATAAGCCCTTCCTGAAGAAGGGCTTATGCCCGAAACGTCGATTCTCCTGTTCCCTGGATGCTGCCTGACCTGCTGCGCTTTTCCAGCAACACATTTTCAGCTCTGATCTCCAGCATCTGCAGACCTCACTTTCTCCCTAAATAGACAAGGTCTTTTCCCCAGGGTGGGGGAGCCCAAAACTAGACTTCATAGGTTTGAAGTGAGAGAGGAAAGGTTTAATAGAGACCTAAGGGGCAACTTTTTCTTGCAGAGGGTGAAGCGTGTATAGAATAAGCTGCCGGAGGAAGTGGTGGAGGCTGGTACAATTACAACATTTAAAATGCATCTGGATGGGTACATGAATAGGAATGATTTAGAGGGATTTGGGCTAAATCTGAAAAATGGGACTAGATTAGTTTAGAATATCTAATTGGCATGGCCAAGTTGGGCCAAAGAATCTGTTCCATACTGTACATCTCTATGACTTTATCAATTGAGCATCTTCACCATTTTCTAAATTTAAGATTTTTTGTATGCACGGATTTTTGCTTTTGGAAAACAGGTATTGTACTTTATTATGGTAGAATTAAAAAAATCAAATCATAAACAAATCTGGAAGAAACAAAATATTGCAATGGATGTAGGTAGAAAGTCACAAAAATAAGGAATGACTTAACACATGTAAAGAGATACTGAGGCTGAAGCTACATTTAACTTAATATTTAGCAATGAATTTATCACAGACAATAATTAATAACCTCAAATGAATGAACAGAAGTTTGATTTTTTTTTAAAAATCAAAAACATTGACATTCATTGAATTTTAAAAAAAGATTAAGATTTGTGGAATTAATTGCGATTTACCACAGATGGAACAAAAGCTGGATAAGTAAATGGCACAAATTGTAATAAATGGATAAGCTTGAATGAAGTTCCACAAAATAAAAGCAAACTGCGTGTCAAGAACTGGTGCAAGGGGAAACACAATGTTTAAGGAGGGCTAAAATAAATCACCATGGTTCTGAGGAACATCACAAATCTTTCAATGAAAATATATCTTTGAGCAAGAATCATACAAATGACCTCTACATAACTATCCAATAGCTCAGCTGGGAACAGGATATAAAGTATGTATGATTCACGTCACTCAAGGAAAATAGTTGATGGGAAACTATATTCATCAAGATTAGTGAAGAATTGGGAGACACATTCATGCAGACTTGGATCAAACAAGTCTATTTTAAATTTCCAACTCATTGCTCAGTGTGGACACATCTTGAACAATGTGCATAGCATTGCACCAGAGGGGTTAATTAAAATGCAGAATGAAGTTCACGATCTGCAGTTGCTGAACTCAATATTGAAAACTATAAGGACTAAAATGCCTGAATGGAAAATGAGATGTTGTTCCTCCACCTTTTCCAGCCCGCTTCAGTCCTGAGGTAGTCAAATTGGACTTGAATTTTATTTTTGTTTATTTCTCTCTCTCTACAGATGTTGCCAGAGTGCTGAGTTCTCTGGCAGTTTATATTTTTATTTCATCAGAGACTGGTTTGGAACAGAATTCTAACAAACCAATTTACTTTAATAAAAAGCTTATTAAACATCCAAGGAATAAATGAGCTTCATGAACTGAATAGACGTCCTTGTTCCAATCTTTACATTCTAACTTTAAAAAAAATGTGCTAAATAAACTATAGTATATTGGTATACTGATTTTCCTTAATTCAGAGCAAAATGACCCTAGCTCCAATAAGCATAAAGGATAAGACTGTATAGAAGAAGGTTTAAAAAAATCATAGAACAAGTCAGATAAACAGCAGTATCTAACAGAAACTGGACTACTCTTAGCTTAAGTTGTTTTTTTCTATCAACATCCTTTTTGAACCAAGGAGACCTGTTTATAGAAAGACCTGGCTTGGAATGGGCTGAGTGTGATACCTTAGCGATCATGAAGCTTTCTGTTCGTAAGCTTCCTCCTTGGGGAAACTGCAGGTGACAACATTTGTGCAGGCTTGTTTTTGCAAAAACAAAGACATATGTCACACAATGGACATAGTTGTGCAGTGTCATCAATCACATGGATTAATCAGACTCCTAAACTTGCAACTTCTTCCAATAAAATCTTCTAAACATGTGACATTTACCATATAGAAGAACAAAGGCAGTAAGTAAATGGGATCACCATTACTTAAAAGTTCTCCTCACACACCACATTCTAACATGGAACTATATCACCAGTGTCTCACTACCACTGGATCAAAATCCTGAATTCCCTTCCTAACACCATTGTGGGCATACCTTCACCATGCAGATGTAACAAGTCAAGAATGTGGCCAACATCACCTCAAGGGCAATGAACATTGGTCTAACCAGCAATGTATACAGTCCATGAGAGAATAAACAAAAGGAAAATTGGGTTATATATGATCAACTTCTATCCTGCTACAAACCTAGATTAAGAAATTATCTTTATTATCAGTGGATTATATTGATCAGCCCATGATAACTCCCAAACTCTCACAACTCAAAGAAGAAGAACTAAAGTTGTACAAATGAAAGTTAGAACTTAAACATATGCCAGTAAATGTGGGTTACTGCTTGGCAGTTAGCAATGTACATGATCACAGGAGTGTGAAGAAAAGGCAATAAAATTACTAAAGGGAGGGGTAGCTATCCTAAATCAATAACCTATACCATACACTCACGTCTGAGCTGAAACCAGCACTTTCTGAATGACAATTAGTCACGTCAAGAGCTTCACATCAATTGATGTAATTGACTCAAAGAGGTCAATTTGTTCAACAACTAATTCTTAAAATACACCGTGGCTAAAGATACAAGAGGTTCTACCAGAAGCCTTTGTTTTGTAGATGAAAATAAGTAGTTTTGAGGTTTGAGATTCCCAAATAGTTTAAGTAATACACTTATTATAAGTTAAGACCATTCTTTATTACTTTGCCATTTACTTATAGTATGAAGCTCACCAATTATTTATGCAGGTCAAATAATAATGCTATAAATTATTTCTGTACAGATGATGCTCTGAAATCTACTATTTAAACTTAAGTGATTTTTTAAATGCAATTCTATTTTGGATACATGTCTTATTTCTAAGATAATTAGTCAAGTAGCCAATATTCACATACAAACGTTATTTTTTCCTGTGCCATGAAGGACATCTCAACTTATCCTAACCTCATTTGCACCTGATATCCACAAAGTAAAACACATGGTAACTGATTCGTGATTGGTGAAAAACCACCCAATTATTCCCTCCCTAAAAAAGGGATGCTGAAACCAAATATAATACCTGGCCACAACTATTACATTTGACACAAAGTCAGAAGAACATGTGGAGTTGAAGATAAATACGTGGCTGAAATATTTAGTTTCTGAAGGACACTGACTCCAGTATGGGAATGGGGGGAACTGTATTGGAGAGGCAAGCTCCGCCTGAACAGGACTAGCACAAGTAATCCTGGTGGCAAAGATAAACATGGACTGCTGACAGAACTATAGGACCTACAATAATATAAATCTGAAGACAAAAGAACTGGATGCAGAAGTAAAGTTCTGATCAAGGGTAACAAATAGTGTGGAAATAAATCTAGTTCTAAAACAGATATGTAAAATCACTGCAAAAAAAAACAACCATTAAAGATGAACCAAAGTGCCTTCCAGCAACATGCACAGTGTTCAAAATAAAACTGGGCAACTGGAAGCAATAATCTATAGCAAGAAACCAGATATAGTGGCAACAACTCAAGTATGGCCACATAAGACCATAGGCCATAAGAAAGATAAACAGGAGTGGCTCTTCATCCCTCAAACCTTCTCCACCTTTCAGTAAGACCATGGCACGTCCACTTTCCTGCATTTTCTCTATAACCCCTTAATTGCCTATTGATCAAGAATCTATCAACTTTAAATATACACAAGAACTCAGTCCCACAGCTCCCTGTGGCAAGGAGTTCTCAAGAATCACAACCCTCAGAGAAGAAATTCTTTCTCATCTGAATCTTAAATTGGTGCCTCTTTAGTCTGAGACCAAAGAACAGGATTTCCAATTAAATATTTCAATATAGCATAATCACAAAGGAAATGGGAGAAAGGGGTGGTGATTGGAGTAACTGTACTCATTAGAGAAAATACAACAGAAAAGAAAGAGATATAAGCAACTGAAGATTATAAACAAAATACATAAACATTGAAATTAAAGATAAGAAGGATCGGTTTCATTTGTGGCGATGGTACAGACGTCCATATTAGATAAAGGAACTGGAGGGATAAATTTGGAAATGCATGCGTGAAATGAATAAATTGAGTAATATTGACATGAAAGATTTTAACTACCCCCAAATAAAGTGAGAATTGGAGGAAGCACAGGCAATATGTTTTTTTTTTAACAATTTGTGCAGAACTCCTTTCTTAACTCGATTAAAGAACAGAACAGAACTACATGCAGACAACAGAGTTCACAGCATGAGGTTTAAGATAAGGATTGAGAAGAATATGAGTAAGAGAATGACCAAATCAATAAGTTGAATAAAAGTTTGTTTTAATGAGTGGGATTGAAACTGGTAAAACAGACTCACAATACTGAAAACAAAAAATGCTGGAGATCACAGCAGGTCAGGCAGCATCCATGGAGAAAGCGCAAGCTAATGTTTTGAGTCTAGATGACTCTTCATCAGGGTTGAAGTGAAGAGTCATCTGGACTCAAAACATTAGCTTGCGCTCTCTCCATAGATGCTGCCTGACCTGCTGTGATCTCCAGCATTTTTTGTTTTCAGTACAGATTCCAGCATCTGCACTAATTTGCTCTTAAGACTTACAATACTTATTGACAAAAAGATGGAACGAAAGTTGGAAACATAAAATGAGCAAAATCCAAGAGAAATCTATTCTGTTTAAAAGCAGAAACAACCTAGCTAAAAAGAATGAAACATGGTTGAAAGAAGAAATAATGGAAAAGTTGAAAAATAAAAGGCATACACTAAGTGTGACAATAACAAAGGACAGGCAAGAAGGAGTTGGAAAAAGTTAGGAGAACTGTTTAAAAATAAAAGTAAAGAGAAACCAATAATTGAATTGTGAAAAAACAGAAAAAGAAATAATAGTCCATAAACACATAAATAACAAAGGGTAGTGATAATAGTAACTAGAAGCTGAAAATAAACTGCGTTGTCAGTTTAGATTCCAAAATGAAAATCAACCAACAGACAAGGTATGTAAGAGGAGATGATTATTTTTGTTTTCAACGATCCTTTTCAAAAGTATTGTAACTGGTAAGGAGGATAGTGCAGAGCTTTAAAACAGCAAAGGTCAGTTAATGAAGTAGGCACATTGATGGCAGATGAAATTCAATGCACATAAATGTAAGCAATGCACTTTGACATAAAGAACATGAAAAAAAATGAGCGGACGGGATAAAATACTTAAAGGAATGCAGAAGCATAAGGTCTAGTTTGTATATGTGCTTAGACCACTGAAGGTATCAGGACAGGTGGGAAGTGCAGTTGGTGAAGCCGACTATATTCTGGGCTTTATTAGTATAGGCACAGAGTACAAGAGCAAGGAGCTTATGCTGAATTTATAGAAAGCATTTGTTACTTCTCAGCTGGAGCACTGTGTACAGTTCTGGGTGTCACATGATATGAAGAATGTGAACACAGTGGATACAGTGCAGAAGAGATTTGGAAAAAAAACAATTCTAGGTTATGAGGGTAGATTGGAGAGATTGGGACTTCTCTTCTTGGAGAGAAGATGGTTAAGAGGAGATTTTGCAGAAATTTTCAGAACCATGAATGATCTCAGTAGATAGGGAGAAACTGTTCCCACGTGTAAAAGTATCACGAATAAGAGGGCACAAGGTTAAGGTGATTTGCAAATGCATCAAATGCGATGTGCAAAAATATTTTATTATGTGTGGTTCGAGTCTGAAGTGGACTGCCTGGAAGTGTGGTAGCAGCCGAATCAATGAAGGCATTCATGGGGATACCGGATGACTAATGAATAGGAACAATGTGCAAGGGCATGGCAGAAGGCATTGATGAGCTCTTGTCGTGCAGTGGTAATGCCTCTACCACTGAGCAAGGAGGCCTGGGTTCAAATCTCACCTGCCCCAGATGTATGTAACATCAATTCTGAATAGGTTGATTAGAAAATATCTGTGGGCAGAAGGCAAGTGAATGGCATCAAGCTTATTGGAGAGCTGGTGCAGACATAATGAACTGAATGGCCCATACTGCATCATAATAATTCTACAATTCTGTGAATAAGATAGAAATTAATGGATCAAACCATATGTGTGGGATGAACTTCCAGACAAGGTGGTGTACGTGAATACACTTATATCATTTAAAAGGCATTTAGATAAGTAGTTGAATAAGAAATGTTTGGAAGGATATGGGCCAGGTGTAGGCAAAATAGGATTATTTTAGTTTGGGATTATGGTCGGCATGGACTGGTTGGACTGAAGGGTAGTTTCCACGCTGTATGACTCTACATGGAGTCAAGGGGCAAATAGCTGAGTGAATAGCAAGCTAGCTATGGAGGAAAAAGTAGGATTAAAAGTCATTAGTCAGACTGATTAAACATTAGAAGTAGCATTTTTACAAGCATGATTTGCATAAATGATTAGATCCTGGTATTCAGAATTACAATTTCAAAATTCACGAATAATCCCAAATTTAACACAGCATGATTGAGACAAACAGAATGGACATGCAACTGGCAAACAAACATCAATGTTGCTAAATACGAGGATTTACCAATTACAATTGGTCTGGGAGAAGATTCCTGTGATGGTGGAACAAAAGAAATTCCTCACAATCCTGATGACACTGGTTATGTTAAAAGATATATTTGAATGGCCTTCAATCTTGAATCACAAAAGAAACCCTGAGACACTGCATGTTGGATGAGATATTTTTCATGAACTGCCCTTGAAAATGATCATAATTTGATACACAGTGAACCAGAAGACACTGAACATGACTTCTAAATCACTAGTGCAGTGTTTATAGCAATCAGTAGGCTAGAATTAAATATTCAGAAATTTCTTCTGGTTAAATTTGAAAGTTGTTGCCTTAAGTTAATTACGTCTAAAAGAAAGACTAAGTCATTGTGTAAAATAAATGTGCTCTTCTCTTTAATATTCCTTATACCAACAAAAAAGCAAGAAGTTAGGATGGCCAAAATGTTGGTATATATTAATGCTATAAGGGTTAATGGTTTTGGTACACCTTTTCTTTCCAATTGGTTGCATCCAAAGTATGTTTCCAATTGTTCACATTTATGGAAGGACAATCCTATAAGGCTAGAGAATGTGTATATTTGCAAGGCACTTCAATGTGTAGCAGGTCCAAAGTATTTGTATGAAATGCTTTTCCTGGGTTGTGCCATGAAAATTCAAGATGTAAGTAGCTTTACACTACAAGGAATATTAGCAAAAATATATGACAGAAATAGTTGGAAATGTTGTGTTTGATTCATGTTCAAATTAAAGGATATCAGTTCTGGAGAACAGACCATTTATAGCGCTGGTTTAACTTAACATAAATCAATGTGCCCTTTTCACTGCTTTAAAAGAAGTTCTCCCGTTTTCCTTTCCTCCCTCTTCTATTGAAGGTAGTAAAAGAACCATGATTGTAACATTTAATGGATTTTTCAATAAGATCCTTACATCCATGAGCCACAATCATATTGAATGGCAGAACAGGATCGATGGGCCAAATAGCCAACTCCTAAACCTATTTTCTATATTTCTATCTACAAAAACATAGATTTTCATGTCATAATTTTTGGCTAATCTTGAATTGGGATTGAAGAAAACGAAGAGACAGTATGCTAAATGCTCGCTATGTATAGCTTCCTGTCTGCACTTCTGATGTTAAGTCTGAACATTGTATAAAATGTTTAACAATCATTACTAGTTCCTCTAGAACTAAAACCGGATAATATTTTCCTCGCTGTGAATCATATAAATTCAAATGATTGATGTTGTCAATCTTAAATGTGTAAAATCAAATGAAAGTCTTGTTTCTTCTTAAATGTTCCTTTCATTTTCCTTAACCTTTCATTACATTCAAAACTGAGGTTTATAATCTTTTAGGATTAAAAAAAAATAATAATTTAAAATAATAAATAAATAATAATTTAAAATAAACCTGATCACAATTTTTATCAGTTAGAGAATGATAAATACATATGACATTAACATATACCCCAGTGTTGCAAACTACGGCAAATGTTCCACACAAAGCCAGCCTTTCAAATACTCTTATAAATTTCTTTATGGACTCTCTCCTATCCATTTCACATTTTGCATATACAGATACAATTCAGTAAAACATGATATATTCAACAATTAAATGGAAATTCCTGGATAATGAAATTGCTGTGAAACTAAAATGCGTTTGTTAATCAAAGCTTATATTTGACTTTGTATTCAACATGTTAGTACCACGGTTTAATATTCAAATCATTCATGCATATATACTCCAAGACCAGCCAACGAAATAGTGGTTGTTAATAAACAAAATAAGCAACACTCAACACTGTTACAATTATTTCTCCACAGAACATCCAGAAAAAATTTTGATTTCACTGAGATTAACAAATCTCATTGTAGCTTTTGACACTGTGATTTTGTAATTTTAATTTGCATTCTGTCAGTGTCAAAAATCTATAACTAAATAATTCCACTATAATGTTAAGTGGGCCATCAGTGGCATATTTCCCTATTTTTCTATTGGCATGCCTTGGAATCTTATATTTCTAACTATGAAAATTCACAGTTGAGTTTGAAAATTTCCTAGAAATTATGGAAATTGCTCAATACAATATACTGACAAATTCAAAAAGGAATAGTGTGTGCGTAACTATAAAATTTTATATACATTCAGTTAACAAGTCACCAGGCTGATTATGTTGCATGCACAGGCAGCATAGGCTTTAGCTATGGTTGGTCAGGGAAGCAATGGTTAGTACCATCATGCAGTTAGTGCATGGCTTTAATGCCATGCAATAAACCTACATCAATGAGCCTGGAGTGCGTTTCCTGGGTAAGACATGACATGAAACAGGGCTTGGTTAGTACAGCAGTGACAGATCTAGTGCAAAACGCTGTTGCTATTAAAAATATTATTTTAGCAGCACTAAATTAATTCAATAAATATTTCCACATCAGATGTATGATCAGTATTTTTTTTATTGTTTAAGGCACTTGCCATTTTAAGTAGCCCCAATAATTAGCTTCACTATCAGCAAGTTGTTGGTTCTTAACATATTCCAAAGCATCGGGTGGTGTCATCCATGGAACCTATTTCCATTGCATACTCACCATACACAGCCTAATTTCTTAATTCTGAAAAGCAGATATGTTCAAACAAGTCACATAAATCTGCTTCCAAAATGGTTAGTTGTGTTGAGGTTCCACAGGACCATATATGTATTTTAAAGTGACAACCCAATGGCTTTCCTCTTTGAAAAAGTATTTTTCACCTCCTTTGTGCAATTGAATCCACTTGCTTCCTATTTTTAAATTTCTACTTGGTATGATTTTTCAAGAAAGAAATCGTCCTTTTGTTGGCCCACAAAGTCTATGATGAACAACAGGTAAACTGAATAACATCTGTCAAATGTCACACGTTTATGCTATCTTGTATTTTGAGAGATAAAAGTCGAAATAGACCAACAGAAGGTAGATAAAAGTAACTAGGGGTGGCAATGGCATTTACAGCAGGTTTAAGTGAATCATTGATAGCTCTGGCATTAGATGAAGCCATGTTCATCTGTTAACAATACAATATCCCACTTTAAACTCACTAATCTTAAAAATATCACTGCCATTAGAATACAAGTTTTTTTAACCACTTCTGACTTTCATGTTTATTTGCTCCCTGTGTGGAAAATAATGGTTTTAAAATATGATGTGATAAAACCAATTCTCCACCTATAGGATTTTCTATTTTGAAGAGCTGTAATCTAATGCCTAAAGCATAGGTTATCCAATGAAAAAGTATTTAATTAAGGCAAATGAAGTTAATTTCTATGTTCTTGAGCCACTCTTTGTGGATAATTCACTTTCAAAAGATTAAAATATATGTTTGATTAGATCCTTATCTTGGGTGGTTTGGCAATTCCATCAAAGGAACAACAATACAACTTTTCCAATTCAGAGATTATAACTTTTGCAATCAAAATGATATCCTGGCATTTAACTTTGCCCATTGCTAATTCTTATAGAAGGCTTAAGAACCCAGGAATTAATTTGCATTGGCCATAATGATGCAAAATAATTGGCATATTAGCAATATTGGTAAAATATTCAATTATCCAATTTTTCATGCAACAATACTGACCCAAAATAGAAATGTGACCAGGATGGGCACATCTAGTAATGAGTTGGTCACATGTTTACAGATCCAGCTTTCACAAGTTCAATTTAACAGTTTGCTTTTTAAAAGACAGAATAACCTTACAATTAAATTGACTCTTCACTGACACCATTTGTGGATAAACATCAGTCGTTTTCCATTAAAGAAAATCAATATACTTTCCAGGAACTTTCCAGCCAAGTAAAAACGAATAAAGAAGTGGATACGGAATTATCTGTTCAATTCCTCCACAAAACAAACAGCTTTCAGGAAACATTAAAAGAATGGCACATCCATAGTATCTAATAAAACTAGACAGTGCTGTAAGAACACAGTAGGTCAGGTACTATCTGAGGAGACAGAATTAGAGCTACGAGTACTGAACAATGACCTACAACAGTTCAACCAAACTTGTTAAAAGACCACTAACTAACATATTAACTCTGTTCCCCCTGTCACGGCCTGACCTCCTGAATATTTTCAGCATGTTCTGTTCTCTTTTGACCTAGAAAACTATGACCTTCAATATAAAAAAGGGAAGAAAATCCCTAAAGCGGTATCATGACTTCAGAATTCTAAATTTAATTGTGGATTGTGGTCATACAGCACATTTAAGTAGCCAAAATTCTACTTGGTCTTATGAAATAGTGTGCGATGACAGACTCCTTTGAAAACAACGGGAAAATTAATCATAGGCATGAGCCAGGCCTTATTAATTAATGCTGGAAAGCTCTCAAGATTTTTCTAATCATCTGTTGTAACACAATGAACTCTGCATGTTATTAATTATTAATATGCGACAGAAAGTCCCATGAATGCATCTCCCAGATCAAATTATTTTGTTGAAATTTATTCAAATTACAGCACCTTGCATGAATCCGAGTGGTTGGAGAAGTCTAGCTGTCGGTTCCAAGACTTTTTTTTAATGTAAGGTAGTGTGGCTTACTGCAGATGCCGAACAGATAAATAATGTGATGAGGATACATCACAAACTAACTCACGAGCTGTGCTACCTTACACGAAAAACATCCCAGAACTAACAGCCAGACTTCTCTGCCCACTGGGATTCATGACAGCCCACAAACCGACAGCCACGCTCAGACAGCAACTCACCAGGACAAAAGACCCTATACCCATCATGTTTAAGACTAATGTAATTTACAGGATTCCATGCAAAGACTACACGAAACACTATGTAGGACAAACAACTAGCAATCCACATCCATGAACACCAAGTAGCCACTAAACACCACGACCAGCTGTCCCTAGTAGCCATACACACAGATGACAAGGACCACAAATTCGACTGGGACAACACAATGATCACTGGACAAGCCAAACAGAAGATAGCCAGAGAATTTCTGGAAGCATGGCACTCATCCACAGACTCCATCAACAAGCACGTAGACCTAGACCCAATATACTGGCCACTACAATGAACTGCTGAAACTGGCTACTGGAAGCAGCAAGAACAGAACAAAATAAATTCCAGAAGACACAGTACATCATAGAGTCATAAAGTCATAGAGATGTACAGCATGGAAACAGACCCTTCGGTCCAACCCGTCCACGTCGACCAGATATCCCAACCCAATCTAGTCCCACCTACCCGCACCCAACCCATATCCCTCCAAACCCTTCCTATTCATATACACATCCAAATGCCTCTTAAATGTTGCAATTGTACCAGCCTCCACCACATCCTCTGGCAGCTCATTCCATACACGTACCACCCTCTGTGTGAAAAAGTTGCCCCTTAGGTCTCTTTTATATCTTTCCCCTCTCACCCTAAACCTGGACTCCCCAACCCCAGGGAAAAGACTTTGTCTATTTATCCTATTCATGCCCCTCATAATTTTGTAAACTTCTATAAGGTCACCCCTCAGCCTCCGATGCTACAGGGAAAAAAGCCCCAGCCTGTTCAGCCTCTCCCTAGAGCTCAAATCCTCCAACCCTGGCAACATCCTTCTAAATCTTTTCTGAACCCTTTCAAGTTTCACAACATCTTTCCGATAGGAAGGAGACCAGAATTGCACGCAATATTCCAACAGTGGCCTAACCAATGTCCTGTACAGCTGCAACATGACCTCCCAACTCCTGTAATCAATACTCTGACCAATAAAGGAAAGCATACCAAACACCTTCTTCACTATCCTGTCTACCTGCGATTCCACTTTCAAGGAGCTATGAATCTGCATTCCAAGGTCTCTTTGTTCAGCAACACTCCCTAAGACCTTACCATTAAGTGTATAAGTCCTGCTAAGATTTGCTTTCCCAAAATGCAGCACCTCGCATTTATCTGAATTAAACTCCATCTGTCACTACTTCACAGGAGGCTCCAAAGCACTGAAGATGTCACCTAGACAGGGGACGAAACTCATGCAAATTAACTTCCTAGCTCGGTGAGCATACCCATAACCATGGCAAGCTGCAGCTGAGCTTCAAATCTTTACACAAACCTTATCATACTTAGGCCAAATTGAAATTGTACATTCCTATATAGTTTTAATGGGTATAATTATTTTACATTCTTCATCCACATATCACATGCACTGTGCCAGGAACAATAATTATATAATCAATACTCAATTGCACAGAGAGTGCAAATACATTTGTTATTAATAGACAGGTTAAGTGAGTGGGCAAAACCACGGCAAGTGAAGATCAATAGGGAGGACGTGATGCACGAATCAAAAAAGGGTAAAGTGGACTATTTCCTTAATGGTTATAGATGGTGGAGGAGCAATGGGATTTTGGTATCCAGCTACAAGTTCATTAAAAGGTAGTGCATTAGCACAAATATCAAAACTACTAATAAAAGTATTTACCTAAATCCCATCCTTGAAATTTATGGTAAAATGTTTTTTTACTCAATAATATTCATGTGCCAATAGTATTTTTTTAAATGTGGAACTTAGCTTTGGGCCTATTTGAGTACAAGGTGCTACTTTAAGAGTTGTCACGTAACAGTAAATCTGTTTATCGATAACCTTGGGGCAAAGGCGAGAAATGTAGGATATTATCAGGTTTAAAAGGAACAAATTAATGGATGGTGCTTGGGCATCAAGAATGCATTTGCCTGATTGTGGTATCAAGGATCCCTAGGAAAACTGGAGTCAATGGGAATCAGAGTGAAAGCTCTCCACTCTTTAGAGTTATACCTGGTACAAAGAAATATTGTTGTGCTTATTGAAAGCCAACCATCTCAGGTCCAGTACACCTTTACAGGAGCTTCTCAGGGTAGTGTCCTTGGTTCAACCATCTTCAGCTGCTTTATCAATGGCATTCCCTCCGTCATAAGGATATAGTGAGGATTTTTCTTGATGATAGCATCACTTTCAGCACCATTCACAACTTTTCAGATGAAGCAGTCAATGCCCAAATGCAGCAAGACCTGACAATATCCAGGTTTGAACTGACAAGGGACAAGTAACAAGTAACATTCACACCACACAATGTGAGGCAATGACTATCTTAACGAGAGAGAATTCTAAACATTACCCCATGGGATTTAACAATATTACCATAGTGAAATCCCCACAAACAACATCTTCTGGGTTACTATTGTCCAGATAGTGGACTAGTCACAGAAGTACTATAGCTACAAGAACAAGCAAGAGGCTAGGACTCCTGCAGCGAGTAACTCACCTAACGATTCCTCAAAGCTTGCCCATCATTGACAAGGTGCAAATCAGGAATGTGATGGAATATTTGCCATTTCTGTGGATGAGCACAGCTCCACCAACACTCAAGAAGCATGATGCCACTTGATTGACACCACATTACAAGTATTTATTCTCTCTCCCACCGACACTCAGTAACAGCAGTATGAGCCATCGACAAGAAATTCTCCATAGCTCTTGAGATAGCACCTTCCAAACCCTCGACTGTTGGCGAGGTCAGGCAGCAGATACATGGAAACTCCACCAATAGCCAATCCCTTCCATGACACTCACTATACCTGACTTGGAAATACATCATTTCTTCAGCATTGGCGGATCATTGCTCCCTAATGGCACTGTGGGTCTACCTACAGGAAATGGATGGCAGCAGGTAAAGTAGGCAGCTCTATATTATCTTCTCAAGAGCAACTAGAAATGGGCAATAAATGCAGACCTAGCCAGTCACACCTACATCTTAAGACGCAACATAAAACAACAATTTTAGTCTAATGGAGCAGGAAAGAAAAGCCCTGCATTTTTAAATAAGTGTTCAATGGCAGTTTATACTACAGTATTCCAGTTTAATCTGTGTAACACATGCTTCAATGGATTCTGGGTAATCCAAGATGGAAGACAGGAAAGAAATTGTGGCTGTAAGAGCTGCTCTTTTTTTAAGGCATTTCAGTGTTGGCGCTGACTTCCCCAAAGTCGAAGAGCAGTAATTACTGTTTTAGAAGTCAATGCATTGTTTTGGAACTTTAGGGGAAAGAAGATCAAAACAACAGCCTTTAAAAAGGAGGAAGGGAGACAAAGGCAGTGACCACATGGGAAGTGATTCAAATGGAGAAAGAAACCGACACTGCTATCTGACCCAGTGGTAAATCTGCATAGCTGCTGCCTTTGCTGTTTGGTTTCAAGTATCTCTGGAAATCAGATTTTGTTCTAAGAAAAATAAACAAACAGCAAAATTCATAGCTGACCTTGGAGAAAAACTTGTATGGTCAAGCTCACACCAGGGGAGCAGTTAAGAGGCTAGTTTTAAAGTTTAACCTAACTTTTTTGTAAATCTACAATAGCGAGTAGAGTGGGCTCTTTTTTGATTATATGTTTTTATTGAGATCTGTCTCCTGATTAAACTTAAAAATATTTTTAAAAAGGCACAAAGCGAGCCTAGAGCAGTCTTATTACAGCAGTAAGACTGTGCTATTTTCAGGGTCTATAGATGGTTAAGGTGCAAAGATGGCCTTCAGTACAGTGATGTACTTTTCTGGTTGGATATGAATGATTAGCGAAGGTTTCCAATTACTGATGATTATGTCTGCAGGATGTGTATTTGGATGTGAATCCTATCAGATCACATGGATTATTTGCAGTGTCAATTAGAGGCAATGAGGAATTTACAGGAGCTAGGGGGTCTGATGCATGGCATTTGTGGGAAGGGAGATAAACCAAAGATACAGTCAGGTAGATGTGTGACCTCCAGGAAAGGCAGGAGAGTGAGGCAGGTAGTACAGGAGTCTCCTGGGCTATCCCCATTTCAAACAAGTATGCTGTTTTGGAAAACGAGGAAACAGCAGCAGGTCATTGTACACATTGGAACTAATGATGTAGGAAAAGAAAATGAGATTCTGAGGACAGAATACAGGAAGTTAGGCAGGAATAGGGACCCAGGGAGACAGTGAGGAAAGAGATCAGTCTGAGACTCGTACCGTTGGGAAAAGGAGCAAGTCAAATAGTCAGGTCAGCCAGGAATAAAGCAGAGAAAGAGGTAGGACTAATAAATTAAACTGCATTTATTCCAATACATGAGGACTAACAGGTAAGGCAGGTAAATTCAGAGTATGGATGCGAACATGGATATCATAGCAATTACAGAGACCTGGCTCAGGGATGAACAGGACTGGCAGCTTCATGTTCCAGGGGAAAGATGCTATAGGAAGGATAGAAAGGGGGCAAGAGAGCAGGGGGAGTGGCAGTTTTGATTAGGGATAACATTACAGTTGTACTTAGGGAGGATATTCCTGGGAATATGTCCAGATAAGTTATTTGGGTGGAACTGAGAAATAAGAAAGGGATAATCAACATAATGGGATTGTACTACAGATGCCTCAATAGTCAGCAGGAAATTGAGAAACAAATTAGTAAGGAGATCTCAGTTATCTGTAAGAATAATAGGGTGGTTATGGTGGGGGATTTTAACTTTTCAAAGTGCCATAGTGTTAAGGACTTGGATGGAGAGGACTTTGTTATGTGTGTACAAGAAAATTTTATTTTGCAGTGGATGTTCTACTAAAGAAGGTGCAAAACTTGACCAACTCTTGGGAAATAAGGCAGGGTAGATGACTGAATGGGGGAATGCTTTGGGGCCAGTGACCATACTTCTATTAGTTTTAAAATAGTGATGGAAAACAATAGACCAGATGTAAAAGTTGACATTCTAAATTGGAGGAAGACCAATTATAACAGTATGTGGCAAGAACTTTCAAAACGTTTATTAAGTAGTGTCAACAATTTCACTGGGCAAGGAATTCCATAGATTTACAACCCTCTGGAAGAAGTAGTTCCTTCTCAATTCAGTCCTAAATCTGTTCCCTCTAATCTTGAGGCTATGTCCTAGTTTCACCTGCCGGTAGAAACATCCTCACTTCTTCTATCTTATCTATTCCCTTCAAAATTTTATATAGTTCTAAAAGATCCCCCATTCTTCTGAATTCCAATCAATATAATCTCAATCTACTCAGTCTATCCTCATAAGCCAACATCCCCCACCCCAACCTCATGAAACAGATGTCAGGTGAATCTCGAGAAGAGTACAATGGCAGTAAGAGTATGCTTAAGACGGAAATCAGGAGGGAAAAAGGGGACCTGAGATAGCTTTGGCAAATAGAATTAAGGAGAATCTAAAGGGATTCTATAAATACATTAAGGGCAAACAGGTAACTAGGGAGAAAATAGGGCCCCTCAAAGATCAGTAAGGCCACCTGTGTGTGGAACCGCAGGAGCTGGGTGAGATATTAAAAAAGTATTTTGCATCAGTGTTTACTGTGGACAAGGATATGGAAGATAGAGAATGTGGGGAAATAAATGGCGACATCTTGAAAAATGTCCATATTACAGAGCAGGAGGTACTTAATGGCTTAACATGCATAAAAGGTGCATAAATCCCCAAGACCTGATCAGATGTCCCCCTGACCTCTGTGGGAAGCTAGAGAAGTGATTGCTGGGCCCCTTGCCGAGATATTTGTATCATCATAGCCACAGGTGAGGTGCCAGAAGACTGGAGGTTGGCTAACATGGTGCCTCTGTTTAAGAAGGGTGGTAAAGACAAGCCAGGGAACTATAGACCAGTGAGCCTGACGCCTGGTCCAAATGCTGGTAAATGGGACTAGATTTATTTAGGATATCTGGTCCGTGTGGCTGTGTTGCACCGAAGGGTCTGTTTCCATGAAGTGTATCTCTATGACTATGACTCTAATAATTCTCCGGGGGAATTGTTTTTGTGTTTTCATTTCCACTTATGACCTCCAAACTAAATTGTTGCACAGGTTCACATATTGGCAGCTGAGTTAATAAATAAATTTAGGTGACACAAACATTGCATTTCTATTACAATCTTAACCCTATATAATTGATTTGGATTTACTCTATTTTCAGCCAATTCTTCACAGTGGAATTCAGTTTGAACTTCCAAAGCAGTTCAACTTTCTACATGAAGCTAGTGGAGCTTGATGTAACCAAGGCAACAGACAATACTTGCTTCTGGCAATTGAAGATTGCAGATGTAAGTTGAAAGAAATGCAAACACTGTCACTGTAAATGTTTTCCAAATTAGTTGTACTCCACCACCAGATCATTTACGGAAAAGAATAAAAGGCAAGTACCATCATTGAACTACAGTCAATATTTTTAAGAGCAAGTAGGCCAGCTAAAACTATTTAAAATAACATTCTGAAAATTTACAAGAGTAATAAATTTCTCTTCCCTTAATTTATGTTCCTTAATGTCAGAAAGCTGCACTATTACTTTGACCTATTATGGGTTTCGCCTGAGGAGCTCTGGAGAAGGAAGACAAATAATAATTCAAAAGCATTTTGTAGTGGTGATTCAAGATGGCGGAAATCTGAACAGTTGGGCTCTGTGCCATACCCCAGGCAAGGTGGACCTCTACCCCCTCCATTAGTCACCCCTGAGGAAAGTTTGCAGCATAAAGTAGGTAGAGCACCTACAGCTCCTTTAAATTAGGATTTGGAAGATCTGGAAGTGATATGAAGACATCCAAGGGAAAGGGAACTGGGGGTTGTAGCAGACAGGGCACTCTCCGCAGCCACTATCTCGACCCCCGTGGCACCGCCCTTGAGTTCAGTGGAGCAACCCCAGAATTTGCTAATGGAATTTGCAAAACTCAGTGAAAAAAAAATCGAGGGAGCGCTGGAACCAGTTACTGCCATGCTGACAAAGCATGAGCAGGAGATCCAGGCCTTGGATCAGCGCGTGGAGCAGAAGACCGCAGCCTCGGAGGCCGAGACAGATAGATCTGAGGAGTGGGTCCAAACCTTGGAAGGTCAGGTTTGGACCCTGCAGGAATAAGTAGATGACCTCGAAAATTGAGGTTGGTGAAAAAATCGGCGATTATTGGGCTTGCCTGAGTGTGAAGAAGATGAAAACGTCGCTGATTTCCGCGAGAGGTGGCTCCCAGAGTTGCTGGGCCTGGAGATTGAGTTAGGCCGGGTGAGGGTGGAGCGGGCCTACCGGATCACAATGCACAGGTCCGGGCCGGTCCAGCATTATAAGGAAAAGCATTTAATAATATAAACCGCCAGAAGATGGGGAAAAGATCCACAGGCTTTGGCTTATAAAGGTTCAAAACGTTTGAAGGTTTTTTTCATGACTTTTCTGCTGCCATACTTAGGAAAAGGAAGACCTTTGATGATGTAAAGAAAAATTTAAGAGAATTAAAAATTCAATACTCTCTGAGGTACCCGGCAGTGCTACGTTTCAATTATGGGAAACTGTCTACAACTTCGACTTGGTGGAAAAGGTAAAAGAATTTTTGAACTCGCTGAAATGATAGACTTTGGCCGAGGAGGAAAAGAGGCATACGGACAATGGCATCATATAACTCTTTTTGCATCTTGTTTCTCTTTGTTCTCCCTTTTGAGGTCTTGGGCTTTATAGGCTTGGTATTGCT
Organism: Chiloscyllium plagiosum; assembly: GCF_037043375.1. NCBI lineage: Eukaryota > Metazoa > Chordata > Chondrichthyes > Orectolobiformes > Hemiscylliidae > Chiloscyllium > Chiloscyllium plagiosum. The sequence continues at coordinate 15,485,007 of NW_028270181.1, read as the reverse complement.
TTGGGGTTAAGTCCAGTCTATTTTATATTATACCTGTTTGGAGGTTATTAGTTATTTTATTGCTCTGTTTTGCTGGGTGAGGAGTGGTTATTCCTTTGATGTAAAAATGTGTAGGTTGAGATGAGGAGGGGGAGGGGTGGGTGTCCATTGTTAATTTGCAGGAGTGTAAATAACATGTTTATTGTTCCCTTGCTTGTGTTTGGGTCATGGCCTTGATTGGAAGATGTTAGGATGGTTGTGAGGTTGGGAGCGAATGCCCCTATGGGCAAGGGGGGGGGGGGATCTCTGGGAAATTGTGCTTTTTGTGTTTATTTGTTTAAGTTAGGAGTAGAGCTTAGATTTTTTTTAGTTTTAATTGTTTCGGTAGTGTTGGTAGGAATAGTCTTTAGATTTTATAAAGTCTGTTTTTTTTCTCCACTTGTCACACACTGAATGGGCTTCTTCCTCTCGGGGGACTGCAGGCTGTAGTGTGTGGTTGTGGCTAGCGATCTGTTCAGGTGGTGCACCTGGAATATAAAGGGGAGCCACTCCCCCATTAAAATGAAAAAGTTGCTCTCAAATCTTAGGAAAGAAAGGGTTGACATTGCTCTATTGCAAGGGGCACATTTGACTGATAGGAAACATCTGAAGTTACAACAGGGGGGATACAATAGGGTATTCTTCTCCTCCTTTAACTCCAAAAGCAGAGGAGTGCCATACTGGTACGAAGGAACCTCCCATTCCAAGTGACAGATCAAATCAAGGATGAGTATGGATGGGTCATCATTCTCAAGGCTATGGTGCACGGAGCAGAGTATGGCATCCTGAATGTTTACTGTCCTCCGACGTACCCTCTCAAATTTTAAGTTGATGCAGTCTCTAAATTAGTGGCTCTTAGGGTGCACTGTACAATTGTAAGTGGAGACTTTAATTGTCTCATGGACCTGGGGTAGACAGGATGCCAAGGGGACTGTTGGGTACACCTCAGCAGTCTAGACAGTTAGTGGACTTGTGGGAGGAGTTTGGGCTAGTGGATGTGTGGAGGTGCCTCCACCCAAATAGGAGGGACTTTACCTTTTAATCCAACCTGCGTAAGTCCCACACAAGAATTGATATGTTCTTTGTTCCATCAGTTTGTTTGGACCTGGTGTTAGCCTGCCCAATGGGAACTATCTCGGACCATGTGGCAGCATATTTGGATGTTAAGAGCAAAGGTAGTGGAGTAGGCACACAGCAATGGTGCATGGATCCATTTCTTTTGAAGGATGACAATTTTGTACAGTATATTACAAGGCTTTTTGGGACATTACGGCCAATAATCCATCAGTGCTCTGGGATACCACCAGAGCATTCTTAAGGGGTCTGATTATTTCATACTCAGCAACGGGAAGGAGGCAGAGAGGAGAGGAGCAGCGGTTACTTGAGGCCCAGCTGAAGGCAGCCAAATCTGCATATTATACCAGACCATCTGTGGTCAAACTGCAACAGGTCACGTCTCTCTGGGCTGCTCTGGACTCAGTGCTCACACAAGCGGCGAAGAGAGGCGTCTCCTTTGCAAAGCAAAGGCTGTTTGAATATGGGGATGAGCTAGGTAGATACCTGGCTTACCTGACGAGGAAGAAAAGTGCTCCACAGTCCATTGTGTTTGTGTTTATCAGGGAGAGAACTGGTAATGTCAGTTGTGAATTGAGGAAGATCAATGCCAGATTGCGAGAGTTCTATGCAGAGTTATACCAGTCAGATGGACATGGGGATGGAAATGCAAGAATGTAATCTTTCTTTGAAAACTTGGACCTCCCCCGTACAAACACAGATCAGGCATCCCTTTTAAATGCACCTCTGACAGTACAGAAGATGCAGGAGGTGGTAAGGCAGCTCCAAGGTGGTAAGGCACCCGGTCCAGATGGATTCCCGGGTGAATTTTACAAGGAGTTCACGCACATGTTAACTGAACCACTGCTGGGGATGTATAGTCATTCAAATAGCCGAACTGTCTTCCACCCTCTCTTAGGGAGGCGAATATCTCCCTCATCTTAAAGAAAGGGAAAGACCTTGAGGATTGTGCATCGTATAGACCCGTCTCGTTGTTGAATGTGGATTTTAAAATTCTATCAAAGGTATTGGCTCTGAGGTTGGAGAAGGTGCTGCTGGTTATTATAAAAGAGGACCAGGCGGGCTTTTATCAAGGGCTGCAGCTCCTCCAACAATATCAGGCGGTTGTTGAACATAGAACAAGTATGTCAGCAGAGACTGACTCTGGATTTGGTGGTCTCCCTGGGATGCAGAAAAGTCTTTTGATCGAGTAGAATGGTCATATCGCTTTGCTGTTCCCGATCATTTTGGTGTGGGGGGGGATGGGCTTCACCTGGTGGGTGGCAGTGTTATATAAAGACCCCAAGGTGGCGGTTATCGCAAATGGAGTTAAATCAAGCAATTTTGGTGGGGAGGCACGGGTAGCCGACAGGGATGTTCCCTGTCGCCGCTACTGTTTACCTTAGTACTTGAACAATTGGCAGAGGCTATCCAAAAAAGACCCTGAAATAATGGCATCAAAGTTGGGAGCTGGAGAACACAAATCACTCTGTATGTGGATGATGTCCTTTCGTTTTTAGCTAACCCCGAAAAGTCCATACCCCGGCTAATACAATAAATTAAGTTATTCGGTAGCTTTTTGAGATACAAGATAGATTTCACAAAATTGGAAGTCATGCCCGTGGCGAGGCGAGGGGGTGGATTGGTGGAGGTATCAAACTGCAGGACAGAATGGAGTTTCCTTCAGATGGTCACAGAAAGGTTTTCTCTATCTGGGAATTTTCATTACCCCTCTCTTCCGGCAGCTATACGGAGCGAACTTTTTGCAGCTGTTTGAGAGGATAAAGCAGGACTTGCAGCAATGGGAGGGACTAACCCATATCATGGCTAGGCTGTCTAGCCTTGATGAAAATGAATGTTCTTCCTCAGTTGTTATATCCTATGAGGATCATCTCACTGTTATTACCCAAACAGGCACTGCGTAGGTTTGCGGGATGACTTGGATCATTTGTGTGGTGCCATAGGTGCTCCTTAGGTAAACTTACCCATTTGCAAAGTGTGTATGTGTGTGCATGTGTGCGTGCGTGCGTATCAAATAGGCACCCTGTTGTCATAAGTAGGCGACTGGGTACATAATGACTCGAAGTCGATATGGCTTGATGTGGAGGCTCCTCATAAACTTACTGTTCATGGATAAGATGAGGTTGGTAGTTGAGCACTATGCAAGTCTGATTATCATAAATACAGTGGAAGCATGGAGGATAATGTGGCAGGGTGAGGGCAATTTGCTTAATACTTTGCCGTTCACCCCACTAGTGGGACCCCCAGGATTTAGACCAGGATCAATGGACGCCGGCTTTACAGCATGGGAGGGTAAAGGAATCTCCTGTCTGGGAGATTTATTTGAGGGAGAGGTCTTGATGTCTTTTAGCCAATTAGGTCAGAAATACAGAGTCCCTAATAGGGACCTTTTTGGATATTTCCAGGTTAGGGATTACATACAGAAGACAACCACGCTCTTGTCCCAGCCCTACAAGTCGGATATAGAATGTAGAGTGCCCCAATGCGGGGGTGCTCTCTCTCAGTTAGTACCACATATCATCTGCAGAGAGGGAATGCCCAGGGGGATATGAAAATATTCCATGAGATTTGGAATCAGGAGTTATGAGAAGAAATCTCATCAGAAACGTGGGAGGATATATGGGGGAATGTAAAGACGATTTCAATACGCAATAAGGCGCAAGCGATGCAATTGAAGATCCTCCACAGGGCCCATATGGCGCTACAGAGGTTAGCAAAGTTTAAGAAAGGATCTTCCCTGAATTGTTCCAAATGTAAAAACAGTATTGGCAACCTTACACATTGCTTTTGGTCCTGGTACAAGATCCGCGGATATAGTGAGTGAGCTGGAGAGGATGGAAGTTAGGGAGGATCTGGTGTCCCTTCTTTTGGGGCTACCCAATCCTCCCTCTTTGGGTGAGCAAGGGAAGAGGTTATTCTACATTCTTACGCACTGTGCAAGGAAAAACATCCGAATGAATTGGATATCAGAAAAGTCTCCAGGTCTCGCAGGGTGGTGCAGACTTGTGATAGAGCACGTCCCTCAGGAATACCTGACAAGAATGGTGCACCATGGCGCAGAGCAATTTTATAAGACATGGCGGCCCTTTCTAAATTATGTTCACATGGATCTGTCAGCGGTATTGATTAGGGCCTTTATATACCTACAAGGGACACACATATGGCGGTCCAGAGATGCCGGTGGTGTGTGTGTGTGTGTGTGTGTGTGTGTGTGTGTGTGTGTGTGTGTGTGTGTGTGGTGGGGGGAGGGGGGAAGAGGCCTGGTATAATCACTGTTGCTCCCGTGGACAGGAGCCTTGATGGAGGTTCGGCGAGTGGAGTAATGTAATATAGTACAATGCAGTGTAATTTAAGTTTAGTCGATTGTAATTTAATTTAATGTTATTTTATTTAGTTTGAGTTTGTGATAATTTGGATTAAGTTAAGTAAACATGAGTCAACTATATCTTAAAGAATAGTAGACAGTTTATTGTTAATGTAACTGTAGTATAACATAATAGCGTCATATTATTTCTATTTTTCTGTACTTCTGTATTTTTATATCTTTGGTTTGTGTTTTTGTGAAAGAAGTGATTTTTTTCAATAAATACATACATTAAAAAAAACACTTTGGGCTGCTATATTTATACAGAGGGTGAAAAGGAGCACAGGGAGAATCCAGCAAAGACAAGGATAAGGGAAACATACAGCCATAAAGTAGTGCCAAATGTACATTGTTTTCTCTTGCTGTGGCTCCTGTTGAATTGGAACTCCCTCAGAGATAATCCTGGTAGTTGGGAAAAGGAAGTGGGGGTGAAAAGTGGGTATAGAATCATAGATTCCCTAGAGTGTAGAAACAGGTATAGAGGATAATAACCATAACTGTGCATGCAAAGATATATCAAGGCATGGGGGTAGAGTTTGCTACCTTGGGGAGGGTTGCAGAGAGAGGCCACAACCAGCAAAATCGAGACAGAATGCTACCTGAGGGGGCTTAGAGAGATTTTCAGTACTTCTGCTTCTCACGGCCCATAAGAAGTGCTGAGAGAGGCACTACTATTCTTGAAGGCAAAAGTGAGGACTGCAGATGCTGGAAACCAGAATTTAGATTAGAGTGGTGCTGGAAAAGCACAGCAGGTCAGGCAGCATCCGAGGAGCAGGAGGCTATTCTTGAACCTACAGCTACCTTTATGCATCAGTTATTAACTTTGGATGAAGTTTCTGGGGTTTCACTCTGGGATTTCAGATGACATTGCAACAGTAAGTAACCTGAATGCAATTACTAACACAAAAGAGGTCAATATCTCCAAAGTTTTAGGCTACTGTTAACATTGCAGTACACAGGCATGACTGGTTTACTCAAAGAAGTTTCAACTTTTGTTTGATACCATTTCACACACAATAGAGTCATAAGACTCATCTTTATTCTTTTTGCTTGAGACCCACACAGAATAAAACTCAGGCAACTAGCCTTAGTCAAAATCTTGATCTGAAATGGTGCTCTTCCACTTTTTCAGCAGCACCACAAAATTCAAATTATTTGAAGGGCTGCACTGTTACTATGTACTTCAACACTTATCTTCTACGCAACTAAAATCAGACCCAATAAAGGATTAATGAACATGCAGTTTTAATAAAGAATGCCATGTGGAACACTGAATTGTATTATGGGTCTTAAGCAATGTTATTCAAAAGAACAATGCCTCTGTTAACATCTAAGTAATGTACTGAAGTGTCAACCATGATATCTGCTCAAATTCTGAGTTGGGGATTGAATCCAAGACTAACTATCTAATGAGCCACAATAATTATAATTTTACTCAAAGGTCAATTAGGATTGTCCCAGTAAGGAGACTTCATGAAAGTGAATTCAATTATATTCAAGTATGACTTAAAAGATTTTGCCATTCTAATATTGAACCTTATAATCACAAAACATAAATAAAAATAAGTTCTAAAAAAATTCACACATATCAATGCCACCCCAGGAATGAATCCAGTGAACATTCTCTGAACTGCTTCTAGCACAATTATATCCTTTTCCAAATAGGAGACTAAAGCTAGACAAGGTGTGGTCTCACCAAAGCACTGTACAGCTGTAGCAAAATTTTTCCAACTTTTATATTCCTTTCCCTTTACAACAAATGCTAACATTTCATGTGCCTTATTAATCACTTAATGTGATCTATATATCAGGGTACCCAAATTCCCTTATTGCACTGTGTTGTGCAATCTCTCAATGGCACTGTGCCCCACTGCACATCTCTTTAATACTAAACAATAAATTATCATTGTTCTGGCAACAGCCTCATTAATCTTATTTGTTGATTAAGCTGTATTTCAGGAAGAAAGAAGTTTGCTATAATTTATTTTCAAAAACTCACATAAGATCTCTAGAAAAGTCAGTAATTTCCTTCATAAATCCTCACTCAAGACTTTGCAATTTAGTCAGGTAAAAAAGGACTTCCTAAAGTAGAAGCTAACTGCCCACGGCCTACCAATTTACCCAATCCAAACTACAAAATAATAAAACATTCTCTCTTTTTGGTAAATCCATGAATCTTCTTGGTAATAAATGCTTTCTTTTCAAACAACAGATCTACTCTCTGACTCAGTATAATACATCTATACTCACAACTAATTAGCTGACAGACACTTCAACCATTGCTAGTCGACACTGAGTGAGGAATTAAAGCTTAAGTAATCACAGGCCATTTTGCATACAATGGGAACAGTATATCAAAAAGAATACATGACATGGAACAGAGCCTTGTAACTAATTTTGCAGTAATTGGACTTGCATTTTTTATCAATATAAAGGCAAATTATGTTCACACATTTCAATACTTTCTTTAAAAATATACAATTAACCATGTCAAAATTGTATAATGGATATGATGATGCAGAAATTCATCCAGCCTGGCCTCTATGTGGTAAAAAAGATCAATAACAAATAAATTGAAATTTCTTGCCTCACAGAATCTCAATGTTTCCTGTGTTTGGAAATTCTGCTCTTTGCATTATGGAGACATCATGACTTTATCCAAAAAAAACATGATTTTGGCTTAATCTGAATCCTAATGAGTTTCTGCTATTTCAAGACCATGTTCAGAGATCACCAAGCAGAGAGTATTTTTGTTAGACAAAGGGAAGAACAGCACACATACTGGGGCATTACAAAAGAAAAACAGTTTTCATAATGGTTTACAGGATATATAACAAAAACAAAAAAATCATTGTGGTTATTAATCTAACATCAACCCGGCACTCAGACCTACAACATATGTTAACATGGTAATGCCAACCTTCAAATTTTCAAATGCCTTTAGCATTTCACAGTACATGATGAACAATAAACTCTAATAAACTACATATTAGGCTTGCACAATTCATCCTAAGGTCATCAAATAACTAAACTGACTTCAATACTAGGAGCACATTAGCTCTAATTGTTATTCTTCTGTATTCAGTTCCTGTCCCTTGTTGAAACCTGGTGATGTATGTGACCAAGGCTGGTAGTAATAGGATTGCCTGAGGCGAGGTGCTGACAAAACCATAAGCCTAAAAGGTAAGGATTTTGGAAATTTGAGCCAAAGGAACTGAAAGTCTTAAAAGCATAGCCCTGGAGCAACACATTATAGGCATGAGTCTAAGGTTAGCTATATAACTGAATTACTGTGTTCTATGAAAGCTGGTGAATCATGGACCTAAACAAATGATGCACAACTGAGATTTGGAGGCTAAATGCTTCATTCAAAATCATAACACTGCAGCTCACACACGATAGTTATGAAGAAAGCAGATTTGCTGATTTGGAGGGTTGTGGGCATCAGCTCTTACACCAAAGGTCTAAAGCCAGAGCATGCAGAATAATTCACACTTTTCATCCACTGATGTACCATAAATCAAATTGTGGAAAAGATAACTAAAGTGCTGAGACAGATTTTGTGAAACCAAGTCAAAATATCCTGCTAAACACTTTGCCTAACACTTGGATCTCAAATTATATAAAACTTCAATAGATGTCATTTGATCTTGAAACCTTGCTTCATTTTGCCTCCTTCTATACTGCTACCAAAAGCCCTTGCTATCTCAGAAACGAGAAACAATCTGGGGAACTAACTTCCGAAAAATTATTTCAGCAATAAGAAAAATGGGATAACTATCTAGACTTTTTAATTCTCATATATCTTTCTATAACTGTTGTTTATTGAAGATAATCTTGAGAGACTTCCAGAATATTGATGCAACACAATAAATGCATAATTCATTCTTCCTCCCAATAGTTTGCCTGTATATTTTTTAAACATTGTCACGTTCGACTCTTTCTCGGCCTGTGGGCTTAAAACTGATTATTGACCTCAGGATCGAAGTAATATGCTTGACATTCTTCTTAATTGGTCTCCAACTTTTTGATAGAGAGGAAGAGCTTCAGTCTCTATTCTGCATTTTGTGCAATATGCTAAGTTTGTTATTTGGTAACTGTAGGTAAACTGCTGTTTTCTTGTTGGTTTATGACCAGTACATTTGCAAGATTTGATTGCTCTTAAGTTAAAAATAGCTTTAACTATGAAAAGATAAGCTATCAAGTTGAGGGATGGCCATGGGAGTCTGCAGGAGAAATTGAGGAGGATCAAAGGGACAACGATCTGAGAGGAGAGAGGGCAAAGTGAATTAAGGTGGAGGCTGGAATCATTGAGGACGTAAAGTTGCTTGGACGCAGAAGTTGAACAAGTAAAGAACTGAGGATATCTTAGTAAGAAAGTTGGAGTAGGGTTTGTGTGGATGGTAGAAAAGAAAGAGTTTTAAAGAGAGTTGAATCAAAGTGAGATGTTCAGAGGAGACAGCCATTCCACCAATTATGGTTGAGACTTGGTGATGATGGTCACACTGCCAGCAACATAGTTTAGATCTAATGCTCAGTGAAAGGGAAAGCTACGCAAGTGATTTTTAGTGAGGTCCAAAAGTTATTGCACATAAGCAAAGTCTGCATCAAAGCAATAATGTTCATGCAACCAAGCTCAATGTCATGGTGGTGAAGGGTTTTTCTCCCCACAGTTAAATGTATGTAATATAGGATGATGCAAAAATAATAGTGATTATGTTTCCATTGGTAAAGTCCTTGATTAGCAGTTCCAAGGGTGAGTGGCATGTGTCAGCAAGAAAAGACCTCAAGATCTCTGGGTGAGAATGCTAGCTAGACGTAATGATTGGATATCTGGTTGTCTAAAATTGCTGCTTGTATATTGGCAGGTGTGATTGGTGCCTCAATATAAATAAATAGAGAGAGAGAGATAGAGAAATAGAGAGATAGAGAGAGAGAAGTAGAAAGAACGAGATAGAGAGAATAGAGAGAGAGTTAAAGATAGATACAGATAGAGAGAGAGAGATCAAGAGAGATCGAGAGAGGTAGAGATCGAGAGAGGTAGAGATCGAGAGAAATAGAGATCGAGAGAAATAGAGATCGAGAGAAATAGAGATCGAGAGAAATAGAGATCGAGAGAAATAGAGATCGAGAGAAATAGAGAGGTATAGAGAGGTATAAAGAGGTATAGAGAGATACAGAGAGATACAGAGAGATACAGAGAGATACAGAGAGACACAAAGAAACACAAAGAGATTGAGACAGGGAGCGACAGATATAGATAGAGATAGAGAGATTGAGAGATAGAGATAGAGAGAGAGAAATAGAGAGAGATAGAGAGAGAGACAGAGATAGAGAAAGATCGAGAGAAAGAGATCAAGAGAGATGTAGAGATAGAGAGACGTAGAGATAGAGGGACGTAGAGATAGAGGGACATAGAGATAGATAGAGATGAGGGATAGAGAGATGTAAAGAAAGAGAGATATAGAGATAGAAATAGCAGGGGAGATAGAGAGAGATAGAGATGGAGAGATACAAATAGAGTTGGAGAGATAGAGATACAGATAGACAGCGAGATAGAGAGATAGAAGGAGATAGAGATAGAGAGAGAGAGAGATAGAAATATAGATAGAGATAGAGATAGAGACAGAGAGAGATTGAGAGCGAGAGAGAGACATAGAGAGAGATAGAGACAGAGAAAGATCGAGAGAGATAGATAGAGATAGAGATCGAGAGATATAGAGATAGAGGTAGAGTGAGAGAGAGATAGAGAGAGAAATAGAGAGACAGAAGAGCGAAAGATAAAGATAGAGAGATAGAGATGGAGAGAGAGAGATAGAGAGCATGTGACAGAGAAGGGGACAGACAGCCATACCTACAAGTTTATATGTGATGACAGCAGTGGAAAAGTTGCAAAGTAGTAGAAAAATGAGTGATTAAGGAGTTAAAAATCACACAACACCAGGTTATAGTCCAACAGGTTTAATTGGAAGCACTAGCTTTCGGTGCTTCCATTAAACCTGTTGGACTATAACCTGGTGCGTGATTTTTAACTTTGTACACCCCAGTCCAACAGCAGTATCTCCAAATCATGATTGAGAAGAATTTTGTAAAGTAAAGTACCTAAAAGGAGAATAATGAAATGAGGCACAAGGTGCCTTGTAAAATAGAATGAAATCAGCTTGACATACGATTGAAGTAATGTCCAGTATGATTGAACTAATGTTCAGTATGATTGAACTGATGTTCAGTACCATTGAACTAATGCTTCGATTCAGAGTTAGCTCTGGAAGGTGAGTGAATCTGTTTGAGGCAGAGAGTAATCCATGGGAACACTACGATGTGTCATTCCACTAAAAATGAGAGCCAAGGAAGCACACTATATTGACCATGAGCTAGCAGAAGTAAATGGTGGTCTCGATGAGTCATGTTGCACAGGGGAACCCAATGTCTCATTGAAGGATAAGTGGTGTCAACAACAATTATAAGCAGGAGGGAGGCTGTGAAGCAAGCTGAGAGAGTAAGTGTACTTTAGCCCAGAACAAACTCTTGGAAACTGATTAAGTGAATAAGCTCCTGACTGAGCTGAGGAGGACTCACCAGTCTGAAATGTTGACATTACTTCTCGCTCCACAGATGCCACCAGACCTAGTTACTTGCAACATTGTGTTTTTATCATAAATTAAATGCTTCTCAGCCTTAAATGTTAACATGGCAACTGAGAGATTACTTTCTGTATTATTAAGAAAAGCAGTCACTTTGACAAAATGGGGGTAACTATTACTTACCAAAGCACTAGACATAGTGCTATTAGCAAGTCACAGTCTTGCCATTTGAAATAGCTCTGTATCCTGATTTCAATCATAACTTAAGAAACCTGTTGACTACAATGAAGGAATTATCTAAAAATGCCGTAAGTTACTTGAATACCATGTGGGCAGCACGGTGGCACAGTGGTTAGCACTGCTGCCTCACAGAGCCACAGACCTGGGTTCAATTCCCGCCTCACGCGACTGATTGTGTGGAGTTTGCACATTCTCCCCGTGTCTGCGTGGGTTTCCTCGGGGTGCTCCGGTTTCCTCCCACAGTCCAAAAATGTGCAGGTTAGGTGAATTGGCCATGCTAAATTGCCTGTAGTGTTAGGTGCAGGGGTAAATGTAGGGGAATGGGTCTGGGTGGGTGCGCTTCGGCGGGTCGGTGTGGACTTGTTGGGCCGAAAGGCCTGTTTCCACACTGTAAGTAATCTAATCTAATCTAATCAACATTGTGAAGGAGAAATAATTATCCAAGGTTTCATTCCTGATTACCCACAGTTGATATAATGTTTAGCAGAGGAACGCAATCCTGTATTGATGTACCTCCTACCTCCTGGCTTGTGATCTTTACCATTATACACTCACTGCAGGCCTCTATCTTACATTCATAAAAACACAGTACAAGCTAGACTGTTCTCCTGCGAGCTCATATCATAGCGTTAGATTAGAGCAGAAACATCAAATCCCCACTGTGTTGAAGAGCTGCACAGAAGCATAGACACTAAAAAAAAAAGAGGAATACAGGATTCTTTCAGAACTGCGAGCAGCTACAGGAAGCCATGGAAAAGGGAATAAAGAAAACACGCACGCTACACCTGAAAGCATGTGGTGAAGACACAAAGGTTATAAATTTTCCTCTTCCAGTGCCGGTCAAAGTGAAACATGACATGAAGCAGAACTGGTGGGTTTTTTTCTATCGACAGTGGCAAAATCTCAAAATTATGACAGGTTTAATTAGCAAACCACAGCAGCTACAAATACCTACATTTTTATCATTATTGGGAGACACTGTTATAAAGTATGTTCTATCCTAAATCTTTCAGCACAACAAAAAAAAGACAACAGAAATGCAAATGCCTTGAAGGTGTTGTGCTAAAGCCCAAGTGAATACAACTGATGAATAATACACGTTCAATATTAGGATCCAAGGTAAGGAAGAATCTATTGATCTGTAAGTGACTGCATTTTGATTTTGATTTATTATTGTCACTTGCATGGAAGTCAGTGAAAAGTGTTGTCTTACATGCTGTACAGGTAGATTGTACTGTACAAGTGCATCACAGCAACAGAACAGAGTGCAAGATACAATGTTACAGCTGCTGAGAAGGAGCGAGAGATCAACACTAACATTAAAGAGGTCAATTCAAAGATCTGATAACAGTGGGAAGAAACGGATCTTGAATTTGTTTGTACGTGCATACAAACTCCTGTATCTTCTATCCGACAGAAGAGGCTGGAAGAGAGCATAAGCGGGCTGGGAGGGGTCTTTGATTATGTTGGTTGCTTTCCTGAGACAGTGGGAAGTATTGATGGAGTCAATGGATGAGAGGCTGATTTGTGCGATGCACTGAGCTGTGTTCACTGAAGTTTCTTTCAGTTTTGGGAAGAGCAATTGCAGTACCATGCTGCGATGCATCAAATAGGATGCTTTCTCTAGTGCATCTATAAAAATGTGTCGGAATCTTCACGAACAATTTTCTTAGCCTCCTGAGGGAGTCGAGGCGTTGTTGTGTTTTCTCAACCGTACTGTCAACGTGGGTGGACGAGGACAGATGATTGGTGATCGTCACTCTCAGAAACTTGACGCTCTCAACTGTCTCCACCTCAACACCATTGTTACAGACAGGGGCTTGCCTTTCACTCCAATTCCTGAAGTCAATGACCAACTCCTTAATTTTGCTAATGTTGATGGAGAGATTGTTGTCTTTACACCATGCCAGTAAGCAATCTATTTCTTTCCTGTACTCTGCCTTCTTGTTATTTGAGATCTGACCTACATTGGTGGTGCCACCAGCAAACTTGTAAATGAAGTTAGTGCAGAATTTGGCCGCATAGTCATTTGTGTATAAGGATTTTGTAGGGATCTGATTACACAGCCTTACAGGGCACCAGTGTTGAAGATTACCATGAAGGAGGTATTGTCACCTATTCTTACTGACTGCGGTCTTTTGGTCAGGAAGTTGAAAATCCAGTTACATAGTGGGGAACAGAGACCTCAGTCCCAGAGTTTGGAGATGAGTTTATTTGGAATTATGGTGTTGAAAACAGAACTGTAGTCAATAGATAGGGGTCTGATGTAAGTATCCTGGTTGTCCAGATGTTCCAGGGATGAGTGTAGGGCTGGTAGTCAAATTGCAGGGGATCAAGGTAGTCTGGGAGGCCAGAGTTGATGTCAGCCATGACCAATCTCTTGAAGCACTTCATAATTACTGATGTCAGCGCCACTGGGTGATAGTCATTGAGGCACTTTGCATGATTTTTCTTTGGCACTGCTGGTATTTTTGAAGCAGGTGGGGACTTCAGATCGTAGTAAAGAGAGTTTGAAGATGTCTGTGAATACGTCCACCAGCTGGCCTGTGCAGGATCTGTGTATGGCTGGGGTCTCCAACCAAGCCAGTTGCTTTCAATGGGTTCATCCCTAAAAAGGCCGATCTGACATCTGCAATGGTGACCGACGGTGCATCAGAGGCTGATGGGTCAGGTGTCATCATTTCACTGCATTTGCACAGCTCACAGAATCTCACAAATAATATAAGCTGATAGAATTGTATTAGGCATAAAAGATTCCACAGTGACAGTGCATCTACTGAGAGAGAAAAAATCTGCTTTTAAGTAAGTGTTCAACATATACAATAGTAATGAACATTGTAAGGCAGCAGCTAGAGCACCTGCAGCGCAGAACAGTCCAAGCCTTGCAATATGGTGACAGATACTGCAAGTCAAAAGGGTTGAAATATCAGGAAAAGGAGCAGGATGCAAATATTGTGGAGGGAAACGCCCAACAGAAAACAAGGCATGTTCAGTGTGCTCTCACAGCAAGAAGGCAAATAATTTTACACACTCATTGGCTAGGAGGAAGCACAATAAACAAATACAGATGGCCCCTGGAGAGATACCAGCTGAAGTTTCTGTAGAATCACTTGACATCATCAAGAGACTGGGCCAATAAATGATAAATGGTTTGTGTCTGTTTCAACGGTGACTGCAAAAGGCAAACAATCAGACAACAAAATGTCAGATGGACAACAGTGCATCATGGAGCTTTCTGATCCTCATAGACCTGTACAAAGCAGCTCAACGTGATGGTCCATAAATGAAGCCCTTGTGAGCAAAATAGATGCGCTATCCTTGAGTCAAGAGGACAAATTACACAGATAGCCCAATGCAAATATAAAGAGAATGAACTGGAGATGCAGATCACAAGTGGCAAGCAACATTTACTCATTTCAGCAGTAGCAAGTCAAAGAGATTTGTAATGTGGTGCAGTGCACTAAACCACGATCCATGGAACTGACCCTGCAGAGTAAAATAATTGTGTTTATTATGTCTTCCTGAAGAATATCATTTCAAAATGGATGAGTGTGAGAAATTAATCAGCACGTGGCCAGAAAGTTCCAGGTGTCAAGGCCAACCTGGAAGAAGCAGCAACAATTAAAGGAATTTTGCCACATCCTGCAAAGTCAAAAATCAGAACCGATCCTTGACATGAACGATAGCTATTGGTATGAAGCTAGACGAAAGTAGCAGCTTTCCAATTCAATTTTTGTATTTCCATGGCCATAGAAGAGTATCAGTGCAGACAAGATGAGATAGGTAATGATCTTCCCACAGTGGAATCAATAGTGGATGACCTGCTTCTTTAGGTTTGCAGAGACACACCATTGCTGACCATATTCAAAATCTAATGTGATTGCTAAATATAATTCACCAAATAAACGTGAAGCTGAACAAGAAAAAGTTGCAACTAAAGATGCCTGAAGTTAAGCTCATATGTTATGTACTGACAGCAAAACATGATTTGTTGGATTCATTCACTATTTTGCTAAATTCTTGTCCAATTTGTCATCAGAGCGTGAACCAGTACAGCAACTCTCTGCCAAAAACATGCAGTAGTATTGAGGTGCAGAGCAAGAAGCAGCGTTCACAAGTGTCTAGCAACTAGTGACAGCAATGCCAGTGCTGAAATACTAAGATGAAAATGATCAAGTCACCCAGCAGCATAGCACACAAGACGGGATTTGAAGCAATCTTAATGCAGAAAGGAAAACTGGCTGCATTTCCATCCAAGACATTAATGTAAATGAAACAAAACTACAGTCAGATCAATAAAAATTCCTGGCTATTGTCTTTCATGCCAAATATCGATATCAGTATTTACCTAGAAAAGACAACACGACAGTACAGTTGACCAGAAGTCACATCAAAGTATTTTTCTCAAGCCACAACTCTCTCCTCTAAATGTTTTTCTGATTACAGAGCTATCACCTAGATGTGATGTTACATGTCAAGGAAAAATATGCAGATCGCTCACATACTGTTAGAGCAGTACTCCCTATGAAGAAGAAGTTAGAACATCCAGTTGTAAAGTTCTAGAAGTCATAAATGCAGCAGGAACATTGAATCTACCATACTGCTGTGGTTCTGTTCGCCGAGCTGGAAGTTTTTGTTGCAAACCTTTCGTCCCCTGTCTAGGTGACATCCTCAGTGCTTGGGAGCCTCCTGTGAAGCACTTCTGTGGTGTTTCCTCCGGCATTTACAGTGGCCTGTCCTTGCCGCTTCTGGTTGTCAGTTTCAGCTGTCCGCTGTAGTGGCCGGTATATTGGGTCCAGGTCTATGTGTTTGTTGATGGAGTTTGTGGATGAGTGCCAAGCTTCTAGGAATTCCCTGGCTGTTCTTTGTTTCACATGCCCTATAATGGTAGTGTTGTCCCAGTCAAATTCATGTCGCTTGTCATCTGCGTGTGTGGCTACTAGGGATAGCTGGTCGTGTCGTTTCGTGGCTTGTTGATGTTCGTGGATGCGGATCGTTAGCTGTCTTCCTGTTTGTCCTATATAGTGTTTAGTGCAGTCCTTGCATGGGATTTTGTACACTACGTTAGTTTTGCTCATGCTGGGTATCGGGTCCTTAGTTTTGGTGAGTTGTTGTCTGAGAGTGGCTGTTGGTTTGTGTGCTGTTATAAGTCCTAGTGGTTGCAGTAGTCTGGCTGTCATTTCAGAGATGTTCTTGACGTATGGTAGTGTGGCTAGTCCTTTGGGTTGCGGCATGTCCTCGTTCTGTTGTCTCTCCCTTAGGCATCTGTTGATGAAATTGCAAGGATATCCGTTTTTTGCGAATACCTTGTATAGGTGTTCCTCTTCCTCTTTTTGCAGTTCTGGTGTGCTGCAGTTGTGTTGTGGTCCTTTTGAACAGTGTCTTGATGCAACTTCGTTTGTGTGTATTGGGGTGGTTGCTTTCATAGTTCAGGACTTGGTCTGTGTGTGTGGCTTTCCTGTGTACCTTAGTGGTGAATTCTCCGTTTGGGGTTCTCTGTACCCTCACGTCTAGGAATGGGAGTTGGTTGTCCTTTTCTTCCTCTCTCGTGAATCGGATTCCTGTGAGTGTGGAGTTGATGATCCGGTGTGTATTCTCTATTTCCGTGTTTTTAATGATTACAAAGATGTCATCAACGTATCTGACCCAGAGTTTGGGTTGAATTTGTGGTAAAACTGTTTGTCCTAACCTTTGCATTACTGCTTCTGCTATGAGTCCCGAGATTGGTGAGCCCATGGGTGTTCCGTTGATTTGTTCGTATATCCAGTTGTTGAATGTGAAGTGTGTTGTGAGGCACAAGTCCAGTAGTTTAAGTATGCCGTCTTAGTTGATGGGTTCAACGTCCTGTTGTCTGTTATGTCTGTTCAGCAGGTTGGCTATTGTTTCTCTGGCTAGGGCTTTGTCAATAGACGTGAACAGTGCCGTTACGTCGATGAGACCATGGTTTCTTCCTTGTCTATGTGTATATTTCTGATGATGTCCAAGAATTCCTGTGTTGATTGTATAGAGTGTCTGGATCCGCTGATCAAGTGTTTCAGTTTCTGCTGTAGTTCTTTCGCCAGTTTGTGTGATGGTGTCCCTGGTAGTGATACTATGGGTCTGAGTGGGATGTCTGGTTTGTGCACTTTAGGTAGTCCATAGAATCTGGGAGTGTTGTTGCTTTCAGGTTTCATTCTTTGTAGGTCCGACCTGGTTATCTGTCCGTTTTTTTGTAGGTTCCTCAGTGTGTTGTTTATCCTATTGGTGAGCTGTGAGGTGGGGTCAAACTCCCTCTTTCAATTTCATCAACAGATGCCTTAGGGAGAGACAACAGAACGAGGACATGCCGCAACCCAAAGGACTAGCCACACTACCATACGTCAAGAACATCTCTGAAATGACAGCCAGACTACTGCGACCACTAGGACTTATAACAGCACACAAACCAACAGCCACTCTCAGACAACAACTCACCAAAACTAAGGACCCCATACCCAGCATGAGCAAAACTAACGTAGTGTACAAAATCCCATGCAAGGACTGCACAAAACACTATATAGGACAAACAGGAAGACAGCTAACGATCCGCATCCACGAACATCAACAAGCCACGAAACGACACGACCAGCTATCCCTAGTAGCCACACACGCAGATGACAAGCAACATGAATTTGACTGGGACAACACTACCATTATAGGGCATGTGAAACAAAGAACAGCCAGGGAATTCCTAGAAGCTTGGCACTCATCCACAAACTCCATCAACAAACACATAGACCTGGACCCAATATACCGGCCACTACAGCGGACAGCTGAAACTGACAACCAGAAGCGGCAAGGACAGGCCACTATAAATGCCGGAGGAAACACCATAGAAGCGCTTCACAGGAGGCTCCCAAGCACTGAGGATGTCACCTAGACAGGGGACGAAACATTTGCAACAAAAACTTCCAGCTCGGCGAACAGAACCACAGCACCGAGCACCCGAGCTACAAATCTTCTCACAAACTTTGAAAATCTACCAGACTAGTTACTCACACGTACTGGATTCTGGTTATGATGGAATAGTTTATCCACACCTTGGCATTTAGCTCATTGTTTTAGAGAATTTTCAAAATGTGGGAAGTTGCTACCTACACAGCAGGAAGGGTGAGCAGGAATTGTGCTACCAATCTACAGCAAAGTTCACCCATCCTTACTTTGTAATACCTGGATACTGTATTTTTTGATCAGCAAAAAGTACCCAAACATGAAACGTTCAGTCTCCAACACTGGATCTGAAATCACTGCTCTATACAACTAAATTCCTTGTGCTTCAAAATTATTGTTCAATTATCATTACCAAATAATACATCATTAGTAGTTGTTAATGAAAAGTGTAAGAAATAACTTTTGTTATAATTGTTCAGACTTTTACTTTAGTTAGGGAATATTTTAGCTGTTTACATTCAAGACTTCTATTAAATGTGACCTTTCGAATGACTCATACGTATAATTGGTTATATGACAGAACAACCCCCCCCCTCCCCCACCTCCACCCCTAAAACACTTAAATGACTCATAAAACTAATTGCTTGCGGGATGGAAAAAATCCTCTTCCAAATTGTGAAGTAACCCTTGTCGGTAGGATTGTTTATGACTGCAAGTGATACTCAATAGATTACAATTGTGACTAAACACTGGAAGGTTTCTTCTGCAGATTACATACAATTTGCTGTGATCAGCCCAGTATCCTCTACCCAGGAGGGAAATAGAGGAAGTTGACAGTAGTCTTTAGGTTATAATTAATGCCACTGAACCATGAGATTTGAAAACTCCATCATAAAGTAGTTCAATTTGCAAAGCCTTGAAGTCCAAGAGTAGTTATATACGCTTTACTTTAGCTCCTGAATTAACCCCGCATGGCACTATATAAATATCTTACATATTTATTATTCAAAGGTTCTGTGCTAAATTGACAGACGATTAATTGACAAACTAACGTAGATTTACTTATGTTAAGCATAATAAACTTTTCCAGGTGCATATTAAAATGGAATTCTTTCATAGCACCATTTATACAATTAATGATTTTCCCATTTGAGGGAATAAATTTTAGTCATGACACGTTTTCAGGCAGAAATGGTATGAGAGAGATATTGTCTTAATGAAGAAGTGTGCATTGATCAACGCTGCACAAGAATAGATGCATTAAAGATGATAATGGTCTGAATCTTCCAGCAGCTGCAGTTTTTTTTGTCTCTATCTGAATCTTCCAAATGGTAGCATTGCAGCAAGATTATCCCGACCCAGTACAACTGAAGCTCCTTTGGAATCTTCTGGTCCTCAATATCAAAGAAACGCGCAACGGTCAGAGTAGAATTGGGGCAAACAAGACATGCCCCCTTTGTATGGCATGAGCTGTTGTATGATGTTTAATGAATGTTAGTGAATGGATGAATGAATGGGTGACTGGGTGGGTGAGTCGGTGTGTGAACGGGTGACCCAGGTGGGGGAGATTTAATCAAGGTGGACACACATTGGGTTGTGGTATTGTCAAGTGGAAGTTGGTTGGTGTCAGTGATAGTCAGGTGATTAAGGGAGGTGACTGGGAATGAACCTTTTTGAGTTAGCCAGGTCTTGGGTTTTAATCTGTCTAACATTTTCTAGTTCAAGAGTTGGGACAGTAATAAGAGCTCCCAAAGAAAAATGGGGATTTGCCCACTAGAAATTTAAACTTGCTGCACAATTTGCAGATGGGTCTATATGTCAGGATTTCCACAGGATCATGAAGTGTATTTTCAGTATATATTAGTTTTCAATAAAATCTGAAGCCTGGAAGATTTGGTCAAATGCAGCCTAGAAGCCTGGAATACAGCCTGGAATACACTGGACACTTCAATCTTTAACATGCTGGAGCTCTAGAAGAACTCCCCCTGAATTTATCATCTGCAGCCTCATGAGTATTTCCCCAATAGTCCCTATTTATTCATTAGAAAATACAGAACAAGCAAAGAATTTATGGAATAACGAGCTTTATTATTAGTCTTTTTCGCTGCTTCCTCCAATCTTCAGTCTAAATTTAGATTATGCAAGAAGGACCTTAACTTTTATTTTAAAATGTTCTATTGGAATATCCCTGAGCTTGAACTGATCTTCTATCATGTTTTCACAACTGCAGAAGTGATACTTTAACTCCACGCTTATTCTGGCAAGTTAATTCTGTCACACACTATACCCCCGTATTTCTGGAGGTATAATTTTAAAAAAAACTTCCAATTAGAACCATGTAAATTGGTCTAAGACAAGGCAAATCACTTTAAAAAAGCAAAGTTGCCTCGAGGTGAAGGTGAAAACGAAATCGCCCTCAGGAATATGAAAAGGGAGACTGTTTATAATCCTCACAAATAAAAACCTACCAGTTCTTAGTAAAGCACTGGATATTGAGACCATGACTGTCACAGATAGACCCAAGAGAAATACACACAGCAAAATTATTTGAAGGGAGGTTTGGAGAGCTTTTGGGAGATTACAGAAAGGAAGCTTGCTACATCTACTTCTCTCTCCAAGAAACCTAACCAGTTTCCACGGAAACCAGTCCCAAGAATAACATCAAGGAGACAAGACATTTAAAACAACTGAGATTCACAACTGTTGACTACAACAAAGAATGCAGCAAACCAACTTTATTCTCCGGTTTGAACTTTATATCTCAAGAACAACCAAAGGACTCTAAACTGCATACTATTTTACCTTCCACTATATTAGACACCATCTTCTTTTAACTTTATACATAGATTTATGCATGTGTGAGAGATAATCCAAGTGACTGCACAAAAGTCAAATGCTTCAGTCAAGTATTTCTAATTCTTTTCTTTGGTTTAGCAGTCAATAAATTTGTTCTTTCCTTCACTCAAGAAAAACTTGTGATTGGCTCCTTACTGCTCACAGTTGACAATTTAAGTTGGGGGGAGGGGGCGGGGGGCAGCATAGCCTCATGATAAAATAAACTTAAACCATATTGTGACCGACCAAGAGTAGCTATCTCACAATTTCTAATTTGGTCTAATGATACTTCATCCTTGAACTTTCTCCTTGATTTAAGTGGATTGGGGATCAATTTCCATTTGTTTTGTCTGATGCTAACAGTTCAAAAGAAGACAAGGAGAGGGTTAATAACCTCACAGTGAATGGTGTGACAATACTATGGCTTGAAGAGGTGTATTTTGTCCTGGGTTTTATTTGAAGAGAGGTTTTAAGACAGAGGTACGGAACTATCTATTTGAATCCAATACAACAAACATCCTATGAGGTATTGGAGAATTGTTTTAAAAGTTGGAACAATAGATGCAACCTGAATGGGTGGGGTCAAGCACTCTCAGAGCCAGGAATGTTAGTTTTAGTTTCTCAATAGCAATTGCTGCTAGGGTCTTGAAGCTGGGTTTAGAAGCTGCAATACATCTCTTCCTCACTCCCCTCTGTCTCTCTCTCTCTCACACACACGCACACATACACACACAGTTTTCTCAAGATGTTTTTCCCCTGGACTGGAGAATTTCCAGCAAGACAATCTATTTTACTGAATTTGTCTTTGCTAAGGTTGTGTTTATAGGATGTCACTATATTCTTATAGTTAATCAGCAGTAGTTAATATAGCTGTTATTTTGTTAAGCATTTCAGTTACAGCTAAGCCAATTCTTTCTTTGTTTTTATTTTTATTTTAACTGCCATATAAAAATAAAATGTGTTTTGTTTTATGCCAAGTAGTTTGACTAATTAACTTACATCTTGAATGCAACACCTTACACTTACCTTTAAAATAAGAAAAGTTAGGGTCTGGACTATATTCTGAATATATTTTGAGGGGGGTCTGGTTTGGTCCATAACAATGGGGTAGCTTACTGATGCTTTAATTCTGCAGGGGCCTTCTGCTAGGCTGAGATCTGATGAAAGATCATCAATTTGAAATGTTAACTGTGTTTCTCCTTTAAAAGATACTGCCTGGCTTGCTGACTATATCTAGCATTCTCTTGTTATTTCAAAACAATCCCTTAGGACACTTTGGAACTAATCTTCCTCTAGGTGCTTCAGAAATAATATTGGCCACTGATACCCCTAAAAAATTTCCTGAACATTACCTTACTGCAGAACTGGGCAAATTGCATTCTCCTAAATTCCAATGATTCAAGACACATTTATGACCCAATCATTCCTCATAGGAGAAAATGCCATTTCAGGAATCTGCCTGGTGAACATGCATTGTATTCCTTCTATTGCAAATATATCCTTTCTTAGGTAAGGAGACCAAAACTGAACATAATACTCCAAGTGTCTTCTGACAAAAGCCCTGTACATCTGCAGTAAGACTTCCTTGCATCTTTACTCAAACCCTGTTGCAATGAACTTTTCCCATTTAACATGCAAAAGATTTCCCATTCCACAACTCACTGTCCCTTTAATTCTCCCATAGTCAGTCTAGAGTCATACTCTCAAGGGTTTACTTCCATTCTTTTTCCTTCCCAGCCTGTTAACTATTTAAACCAGTAATGTCTTTTAAAGCCATAGTTCTCCTGGAGTTTCTACCTCTAACTCAACCTAGAATGGAAATTTACTTCACTTCAATGGAAAATGAATCTAAAAGGAAACATTTTAGCAGCAACGAGAGAAACAGGGACATCCTTGAAAATGAGAAGAAAATATTCTTGGAAATGCACTTTCAACATTTTTCCAAGAAATGGTTATATATAACTTTTAGGGCCGAAGGGATCAAAGACTATGGGGCAAAGTGGGAACAGGGGACTGAGTGGATACTGAATGGCAGAGCAAGTTCCAAGGACTTAATGGCCTACTCCTGTTCCTATTCTGCATGGTCCCATGACTGATTGGCAACAGACCATGTGAGCACAGTTTTGTAAAATCAGGTCTCAGAGGAGACATGTTGGAGATGATGAGTTTCTTTTATTTTTAAGGTAAGTGACTGTGTTATTTTGACTATTCCAAGGTGATATCCACACTGTCAGAGTTCAGTAATCACACTGTTTTCAAAATATCGCAATAAAATGGTAAAATCTTCATTTCTGTATTCATTAGATCAGAGAAAGAAACAGGTCATGTGCACCAGGTTACCCTTGACTGAGTGTAGTGTTGGACTATACATGTTATTGTACATTCTGAAAGTTCTGATTACCATCTTTTTACCTTGGGATTAATCAGTTTACTAAAGGGGACAATTCATCAGCAGCTCATTTTATCAGGGCACTGTAACTGAATAAAAGCCATAGAAAGCTAACATTTTGGAATGTTAAGCTATATATTTTAGCTATATTTAGAATATTGCAGAATTATCTTCTTGCGTCAATTGATTCTCTGGTAAACATTCTTCCTCAACTGCAATAGCATTTTAAAAGTAAACATTGTTAATTCCTGGAAAAGGACATCCGTGCTGAAACTCACTGGAGTTTCATTACTTCTCATCAGTAAGTTGTAAAAGTTTTGCTTTTCTAACCCCCATATTGATCAAACGATTGATGAATCAAGATTGGTGCAACAAAAACATTGCACACCAGAATGGACTAATGTTTGCTTCAGCATCTCAAACAGTTAAACATCACCTCACTACTGACAAAGTTCAGAAAAATCTCTAAGTAAATAGGTGAAGTGGGACGTCTTGTCACAATTATTTGCCAGAAGAGATTTTCTTTTAAAATGAAGACAGCTATGAAACCCAATATTTGCATTTCCTGTTATCATTTACTCGACAAAATAAACCAGTACAGAAACATCATACCAAAACTGCTGAAGTTATGTCAAAAACATTGTAATATTGAAAGATATTTTTGAAAGATTAAACTGTTCTATTAAAACAAGTATGGATAATGGTGTTCATTTCTAGTTCATGCATTGCTACTTGCTATCTACAAAAAGCATTCCCAAATCAGCAAATCGCTACACTAACATAGTTATACAAAAGAAAGGACTAACTGAAGAGAAAGGCAATTCTAATACGTTCAGTAGGACTGTCTGAAAATAAGTGGGTGAGGGACTGCATGCTTCTGTAGTTGAACAGCAGTTCTACTTAATACTATATCTCTAACATGTCTACATTCCTCAGCAATGCAAACATATCTAATACAATTAAAAGGGTAAAACAAGAGCATGCACATCTTACCTTGATGAACTAATAATTTGATATTTAAAGAGAAAATGAATGGGAGAAAGAGCTGGTATTAGATCAAGTTATTTTGATGGTAGATTCCATTAGTAAAATGTTAGTATGTAGCTTTTCTCAAGGAAAAAAAAACTTGTAATTTCTAGATTTCCAGCCAGTAAGCACCAGAAACTTGCTGCCACCACCAAAGCTGTGCAAAGCAGCCAATGAGAAAAGTATTTCAGATGTTTGTCTTCCCTTCAGCAGGCTGGGATGAATGATGTCAGGGTTTTGTGTTGCAAGGAAACAAAAAGTTAAATGAATAGCACAAATGACATTTGTGCACTCTCCTCTTCCAACCATTGCTAACCAATGTCATTCATAACACGATCAATCTGAAGACCACCTCAGTTGAGGTATGATAAATTCAGTGTATGTTGTGTTTCCTAAATGGTCACATGGAAGACTTTAAAAAGTAGACATTCATTTTCCCCTGTTCTGTTTAATTGACCAATAAAGGACTGAAACATTTCATCTACAATATGGTGGAAATATTCACCAAAACACACTGGTTTCCATTCCAGCATGTAACCACAGGTTGTCTGCCACCAATTTCATTTAAAGTTGGGTTGGTGGGTTCCAAACAGATTTGTATTTATTGCTACCTATTGGATTAATGCAATTGTAATTTTCTTTTTCACAAGAAAATTAATGACAAGTACAATAGCTGGGGTGTTGATATACATTGAAACTTCCATTGCATTCCTCAACTTGCTGAATTGATATTGCATAAGGCAGAGCTAATAAAAGACTTGGATTCCTTGCTTATGCCCATTGCTATGGGCTAGATTCTTCTAAAATATGAAACTGTTGAAATTTAAACTTAAACAAACAATTAGTTCCTTTTCTTATAACAACATTTTTTAAGAGTTTAGAACCAATGGTAGCAACATGTTCATATGCCCACTGAGCATCTGTTATGGTCATCAGTTGCATGATACCGTATGATGTGCAGTTTTATTTGAGCATCATCACAATGCATTGAGAAAGTTTATAATTTTCTCTTAACTCCACATTACAGTGAAAAAGACCTCTCTGCTAACAAGGTCGTGGTAATGGTCTTGTGATTTCCATTTGCATCCTCCCTAGATGAATCTTTTGTTTCTTTGTTTTCCATTACAAAAGGTCCTGAGTTGCAGTGGGTAGCATCCTACCTCTGAACCAGAGCTCCAGGTTCAAGTCGCACCTGACAGCCAATGAAGGTGCATTCATAATACAGCTGGGGCAGACAGACTGTCACCCACATAGTCTTTCAATATAGCCAATGGCATGTGGCAAAGGCATGAGAAATATCTGAACAACCATGTGAAGAAAGGTAATTGGGGCCTCTACCATCATTGTTCCTGATCATAGCATGAACATAAACATTCAGGTTACCATGTCAATTCCAACTCCTTTGGCAACCAGTTCACTCAGTCAGCCAGACGGTAGCTGTGAATCAGATCAATACCAGGACTGCAGGGTTCAATCCCTAATCAGGTTGAGGTGGATTTGGGACCTGCCTCTTTGCTTTAACCACTGTGGAAGTCAGTGTTGTGGGTCAGATCTATCTTTGGGCAGAGAATTGAAGCTGATGATGTCCACAAATATCCTTCTTTAACCTTGCACCATCACCCCTTTACTAATTTAAGTACCACTGGACTCTGCTTTTGGATAGAACTCCCCACTACCCCTAACCCCAACTCTTGGATGTTTTTTTCCTGGCTCTGGAATTGCTTTTTAACAATTAGATCTACAATGTTTTTCACTTCTGATGAAAAATCATCAATCTGTAACGTGAAGTCTGTATCTCTCGCTACAGATGCTGCCTGACTTGCTGACTTTTTCCAGCATTTTGTCAAGTAATTGGCAGCCATGCTTGTGGATATAGTACCTTATAGCACCAATGGAGGCCATTTGGCCCGTTCTGCCCACTTGCAAAATGTTCCTTTTCAGTTAAACACGTGACTCTTTTGAAAGTTACTCTTGAATCTGCTTCCACCACCCATTCAGGCAGTGCATTTCAGATCAGAGCAGTTCACTGTACGATTTATCATCTTCCCTCAGATTCGTTTGACAATTACCCTAAATCTGCATTTTCCATTTATCAAAAAACACACTGATGTTGAAAAAAACCTTCCATTTGCAATGCTGACAGTAAAATAAGCATTTAGATATTATTAATGAAAATTATCTTCTTAATGATAAATTATGTGAGAATACACCTTATTTCCTCTTATTTTCCAATATAGAACAGGCATATCCTGGATTAAGAAACGATCGACTAACTGTTAAGACAAAGGTAAGGAGAACAAGAAGTTACAGAATTCTTACTTTTAAATCTTTTAAAAATTACAAAGATAGGAAAGCAGAAAAAACACTTATATGCTGAAAACAGGAATACATGTTAACAATAGTGTTATTCACAAATTACCCTGTCAGAAGGAAGTGTACACAAACTGCAAACAGAAATAAACTGAAATTTTGCCTGTAGGCCATTGGAATAGGAAGGTTAAAACGTATTCTGGTACTTACTCTGAAGAATCAATGAAGTATATTACAAGTGCACCAATGCTGAGAGCAAAAACCAAGACCACCTGAAAACGTGAGAAAAAAAACAGCTTTAAGTGAAGAATTTAACAAAAGCAGAGTGAACTACAAATACAGTTTGCAAGAAACATTGCTGTGTTTATTGCTGCTGACTTCTAATCAATATTAACTCTATCTACACAATGATGCTAGATAAACTCAATGTTTGACTGAGGTGTGTTGTGTGTCTTTAAATAACATTTCTTCTCTTTATGCTTCACATGATAATATATTTGTCAACTGCTGGGCTTATAATTCAATGTTACACTTCAATAACAGTCAAAAGATTTTATGTGGACGTTGATATTTCCCATCCCCAACAGCCCTTGAGCAGGAGGTGGTCAGCTGCCTTTTTGAACTCCTGCAGTCCAAGTTGAATTAGAACACCTGCAATGCTGTCAGAAAGGGAGTTGCAGGATTATGACCTAGTGACAGTGAAAGAATGGTGATATGGTTCCAGATAAAGATGCTGCGTGGCACAGAAGAGACTCTGTAGGCAGTGGTGCTCCCATCTATTGGCTACCCTTGTCTTCTAGGTGGTAGAGGTCACAGGTGTATAAGGTGAATTATACAGAATGATATAATTGTGGATGAACGTTTAGGCTGATTAGTTGATAAGATTGTCAAATTTGATGTAAAGTCAATTACTCGGTAACAATAAAAAACTTTATTAGATATATCTTTTCACTTAATTTTGAAACAGCACACATCTAACTAGTCAATGTTATAACCTACTGGCACTAACAGTCAATGCAAGGTCAATGGTTAGGCTGAATAGTAGAGTCAATGGCCATCAGAATAAATGGATCTAAAGTCAAGAAGTATTATCTTTCCATTCAACTGAGCAATTCTAAAGAAGGATCTGTACTCAAATCTGCTTTCGCTTTTCAAATACTATTTCTGTTCCTGCGCAGCTGTTGTGTTTTTTGATATAAATCACACATCCAAAAAACATATAAAGGAAGCTACTGTGTCTCTGCAGGGTCTTGGAAAAGCTGATTGGTCCTACTTCCCTAAAATAAAATAAGGTTCTGAAGACGAGTCACCAGACACAAAATGTTAATTCTGCTTTCTTCCCAAAGATGCTGCCAAATCTGTTGAGTTTGTCCAGCAATTTGCTTTTATTTCAGAATCCCATTTCCCTTTCTTTCCCCATAGGCATGCAAGCACCTACAGCAAACTTTTTAATAATCACACCTATAGGACAGGGGTGTGCCAGTTAAATCGGTTAATCAAGAGATACGCATAACCACAGTAAACCCTGACTAAGTGAAGTTTTGAACATCCCTCACAAAAGCTTTCCAAAAATATTAACACGCCTGCTAAAATCAATGTAAAGACAAAAAATAAGTAATAAAAACGTAACGCAGGGTGTATACAGATCACTATTATACTTTATTTATAGCATAAATACTCAGACATCACAATACTTGAAGCATATAACTTTTGCCAGTTTATCAAGAGTACTGGTTGAACTAAGTTGCCAGTTCAAATCAAGTTTGCTGTATCACATTTGCTTTTTTATACTGTTGAACCTACTTCCAAGATGCTTTCAGGCTGTGCATTCCAATAAATAACTTGAATCTCATGTCTTCTCATTACTAATCCTCCTGCCGATGGAAATACTTTCTTGCTAGCTACTCTATAACCTTCTTTCATGTTGAATTTTAAATCTGCCTTTAATCCCCTCTGTTGAAAGCAGAACAAGCCTAAATTCTCTGATCTCCTTACTTCATTCAAGTTCTTCAGCCCTGGTACCATTCTGGTAAATCTCCTCGGCCCCTTTGTCAAAGGTCTTCATATACTAAATTGAAGACTGTAAGCACTCCGGTTTCACAGCTTTGTAATGAGGAGAGATTTGCTGAACTCGACATTTTCTGGAGAAAAGCACGGGAAGGGTGTGTGATTCATGCCTTTAACTTGCAGAGTTATGCAAATGCATGCAGATTATATAACTGAATGTGAATGCAGGGCTAAAGAAACATGGTAAGCCTCAAGTGCGTATTGACATTAGAATTTTGTTTTGCAGAGCAATCACCATGGGTTGCCTCAGGATAAAGGAAGTTGGACTCTGGGCGTTATCGGTCCATCACACCCTTCGACTAATAGCCACTCAACTCCAAGGAAAAATGGGACTTTTTCCTCGGAGCATAGGAAGTTGAGAGGTAACCTTATAGAAGTTTATAAAATCATGAGGGGCACAGATAAGGTGAAGAGCAAAGGTCTTTTCCCTTGAGTGGAGGAGTTCAAAACGAGGGAGCATAGCTAGGGTGACAGGAGAAAGATTGAAGAGGGAACTGAGCAGCAAGATTTTCACACATAAGGTGGCTCGTGTGTGGAACAAAATATCTGAGGAAGTGGTAGATGCAGGTACAGTTATAACATTTAAAAGACATTTGGACAGGTACATGAATAGGAAAGGTTTGGAGGCATATGGGCCAAACACTGGCAAATGGGACTAGCATAATTTTGAAAACTTGGTCAGCATAGACAGGTTGGAATGAAGGGTTTATATGTGTTTATGACTCTATAATAGGCACACCATGTAGAGCTAGTAGCAGAAATACCAGCTGTTATGACTTGACACACAGTTCAAAGAAAGTATAATTACAATTAAAAACAAAATAATCAGCTATTTCGCAGCCATTCTCTTTCAGCTGTTGACACCAGGAGCGTGTGAAACCTGTGTACATGCTTTTGCTGCATGAGCAAATGTGTAATATCAGCATGACCAGAAATGACACATTTTTGATGCACAGTTCCTGCACCATTTTCTCAAAAGGTGTCTAATTCCAAGGAAATCAAGCTGGATTTTCATAACTTAAATTAGCCCAAAGTCGGACACTAAATTTAGATCAGAGTGTAAGGCTGCTTGGGGCATTAAAACATAAAGCATTAAAACATCTAATTCATCTTTACAAAGATGGGAAAATGGTGCACAGCCTTTTTCACAATGATTGGAGTCCCCATTTCTCTCACTCTTTCAATACTATCCACAATACTGAAAGAATAGTTCATTGTGTCAACAAATTAAGATTTAGTTTTTGCCATTATTTATCTCATTTTTACACTAATGTTTTAATCCCTGTTCCACAAATTAGAAAACGGTGAACTAGCCGCCTATCTAGCCTGAGCAATAATGGTCAGCACAGAAGGTGACCATTTAGCCCATCATATCCACACAGTCTACAAAGATTTGACCACATTATTCCCATTTTCCAGCTCCTGTCCAGCTACTCTGGAGGCTATGGGAACATAAATGAGCATCTAAGTACTGCTTAAATATTACAAGAGTTTCTGACTCAACTACCCTTTCAGGAATTGAGTTCTAGACTCCCACTACCCTACAAGTAAAAAACTTCCCTCAATCTGTTTCTTAGCCCTCTGTCTCTTCTCTTAAATCTATGCCCCTGGTTACTGACCCCTCCACAAATGGAAAAGGTGCCTTACTGTCCACTTATCTATGTCCCTCATTGTCTTATACATCTCTGTCACATCCTCAGTTGGCTAGTCACTGTGACAACATAGACAAGAGGAAGAATCAGAGCAAACTCTCAGCATAAAGAACAATTTAAAAATTCAACCTTCACAATATATTTTGAGTGCTTTTCTAACTGAACCTAAATTTGGAGCTATGATTGCAATAATACATCGTCACTCATTTTATATCCTCATATCGATATATTTAAGTATAGATACATATAAAAACATACAAAAATAAAAAAGTAGTTCTTCTCATTCAGTTCTTAGGCATTTGTCAGGATTGAGGCAGTTGTCTTCAGTCTGCTTGTTGGCTTTAAGATGGATTTTAAGTCCAATGTACAGTTTGTGGACTCTGCCACATGTGAAGCAGATGGTGCTTCAAGTTCAAGATACATACACACAAACACATATGGATATATAAAACACATGGCTCTGTACAAACATGTGCATGCATTTGCATATTCTAACAGAATATACATTTGTAACCAGAGGAAAGGTTAACAAAAAGCCCTAAATGTTCAGGTTAGCATGATGAGATCTGCACGAAACTTGTTTCAAAGAAAATGAGGATCCAATCGTTATTGATTATTGTTTATATCGTTAGTAGCTAACCTCAATCCCAGAATGCCCAGGTAATGCCATGGTTTTCCATTCAAATTGTTGGCAAATTACAGTATAACCATAAAATCGAGTTAAAAGACCAACTGCCCTAGTGTTTCCCTTTATGAATAAGAACTACCATATTTTACAAATTGACTTAGTTTCAACAGTAAAAGATCATAAGTTTAAATTTAACTTTCACCATAAGGCTGTCAGATATTGTAATGGAAGGTGCACTTTATATATAAAAAGTTATATTTTGGGACTTATATTTTAAAATAGATGTAGGAAGATCTAGGCCAGTTCTGTGAAATGATTTATTTTAAAGAGGTCAGAAAGTCATTTGGAACAGTGCATTAATTCCAATAAATCATGTGACTGCAGTTAAGCATCTGGCAGAATCTCTGTAGTGTTAAGGGATAGTATGTTCATATATTGTATATTTTAATATTCATACTGCTGAGTTTACAATAGACCGGAAAGTCATTCGATTTGTTCTTTTTTCAATCAGTTCAGATGAGTCAGGAGGTCAATTCATAAAGGGGAGAGCATCTTCTCCCAGCAGCAGAATCAAGCTTTTAGATCAAGCTTTTAGTTCAGGGGAACCAGTCCCTAGTCAAAGAGTTTCAGTTTGTACAGCTTTTAAACCAAGACGGTTTGGTTAAAAATCTACAAGTTGCTAGACTAAAAAAGTTTTGGCCATCAGAATTGTAAAAGTTTCAGGTCAGCCAATTTGGAAAGGAATTGTTAAATTCCTCTGGAATCCAAGAAAAAGAAACAGGGAGTAATCAATTAAGTAGAAGTTTTAAAATGTTGAGGTAAGAATGAAGATTCTCTGGAACTGGGAACTGTAAAAGGAGTATGATTGATACTCCAATAACACTCAATAAGTTCAATATCATCCAGGACAAAGCCTGCCTAACTGGCACCACATCCACAAACATTCATTCCCACCACCATGGGACAGTTAGTAGCAGCAATGCATATCATCTACAAGATGCACTACAAAAATTCTCCAAGCCTCCTTAGAAAGTATCTTCCAGACCCATGACCACTTCCATCTAGGAAAAACAAGGGCAGCAGATGCATGGGAACACCACCACCTGCTGGTTCACCTCCAATCCACTCATCTTGACATAGAAATATATCGCCATTCCTTCACTGTCGCGGGATCAAAATCCTTGAATTCCCTCCCTAAGGGCATGTGGGTCCATCTACAGTATATGGACAGCAGCAGTTCCAAAAGGCAGCTCACCACCAGCTTCTTTTCAAAGGGAGGTACAGGTGAGCAATAAATGCTGGCCATTTGCATCAAACAACCATTTATCATGTAATCTGAACAGTGGCAATGTCCATATCCCATGAAAACAAAAGGATAGTATTTTAAAAAACGGGGGCTGTAACCTTGCTTTGCTACTTGTGTTCAGATCTGTCTAAATATCTTTTATACATAGATAGCTTCTTTCTTCTGTTGTGGACTAAATATGTATTGTGATGTTAGAGAACACTGTGGCCTTGTGTCTATATGTTATAGTCACCCACCATCATGGTAGTCAACTGCAAATATTAAAGATTTGATCTGTCAAGAGTTTTCATTCTGGGACCTCACGTATTCAGTATTAACATCAGCTGATATAACAATATACAGAAATTTTAAACATATTGTAGCAGAAAGCCAATGGTCAGAGCAATTGTTAAACTGTTGTGTGATGCAAAATACTTTTTCACACAATATTTTATGTATTCTATCATAGGATGTGGCAATGCTCGCCATGCTAATGGGTATTATAGACTTCGAACTTTAATAACTGTTCGTGGTTTGAATGAATCAACTCTTACACACACAAAGAAGCAGCAATAATTCTGCCTGGAATAAACTATTAAAGGACAAGGACAAATTTATAGAGGAATTGAAAGCAATTAGTCATGTCTGGCAAAAGGAATGGGGGCTATTTGAATAAAACTGCTTTTACACCTGCTTGATATACTGGATGCTTTATCGCCACAAGGACAACTGATTGCCTTGCAGAAGAATTTAAGGAGTTAGTTGCGGGAAAACTCTGTCTTTGAGCAGACAGTTAAGGTCAAATGCAACAAGGAACAAAGAAGCTACTTCTGATAAGAAGGCAAGCTGCAGACTTGCAGGAATTTGTATGAAAGAATCTATTGAATCATCAAACTTGAAAGGGAGAAAATTGTGTAAGAATCCAAAACCAATAGAAGAAGTCAGTCGTAGAACTTTGAAGAATAACATTGCATAAGGATCAAACGCTGGACACTTCTACAGACAAACACTGTTAGTGGAATCTTGACAAGTTGAGTCGTAAGGCTTAATTTGCTTACTTGAGGGGTCTTATTTTGGTTGTTACACACAATAAAGTTTAAATCATTATTTCAGTACTTGATTGTCTGTGTGACTTCTTAATAACTAGCTATGGTAAAGATAACTTGTGGTGAATTACCCATAACATTTGCTGTCTAATCCGAATTGTTCTCAAGAAGGTGTAAATTACCCACCTTGCACCATTTCTTGCCCATGTCCAAGTGTATCATAGTCCTGTTTGGGAGGGAGATCCAGGATTTTAACCCAGCAGCAGTCTCAATCAGGACAATGCCTGGCTTGGAGGGGAACTTGCTGGTAGGGATATTCTTGTGCATCTGCTCCCCTTGTCCTTCTAGGTGATGGGAGTCATGGATTTGGGAAGTGCTGTTGAAGGATCCTTGGTCAACGACTGTAATGCATCTTGTATATGCAATACACTGTTGCCAATGTGCAGTGGTACTGCAGGGAGAGAGTGATTAAGGCAAGGGATGGGATGCTAATTAAGTAGGCTGCTTTGTTCTGTTCACATAAAAAAAACAGAATCCTTTCCAATCCAAGAGCTCTAACCAAAGGGGCAAGTGTTACAGAAAATATCCTTGGAATACAGACAAAGGTAAAACTGCAAAGAACAAGAATGCTTATTAGATATCTAGAGAATGAACCCTGCCCTTTATAAAGGAATGGTTTTGTCTGCGGTGTGATGATATTGTTCCTTTAGTTTATGTCATCCTTGGCTTTTTTTTCCAGAGAGGTCGTAAAAAACACAGACTCTGAAAAGTCTAAGTTTGAAGGGTTTTAGGGTCAGTTTGACTATAGCTAACAGATACTGCCTCAGGAAAAAGGGTTTCAAGTTAAAAAAAACACTTGTACAATAAAAGGGAAGTGGTCAGGTCTCCCAGCTCAGCTTTTCTCTGGTTTGGTTTGGTCTGGCTGTTCACTGAAAACAATTCAGGCAGTTGTGAAGCTGCTAGACCCAAAGAAGCAGGTCCACGCTGACCCTCCCTCTATCTGATTTCTCTCATGTAAGATCCTGTGTTTGATTTTACCTTTTGGGCCAAGGGTGTTTATGGGGATTGTTGTAAGTATTGTGAACAGCATCATTAAATTGGGATAATCTGTTGGGTTTTCAGATCGGTTAAGTTATTCTGTATTCTGTTCTCTTTTGTTTGTGTTCCATTTGGTAATCTTGTAAATGAATTCTGTTTTGTTTAAAACTAAGTGGTTTGACCAGCTGCATCCCTCCTGGAATATCTGTGTTACACCTGCTTAAGAGGCCAAGTTAGGATCCAGGCTACTTTGTGGAAATGTTTTGAGGGGGTCTGGCCTGGTCCATAACAGCAGTTTGTAAAGTTATTTGACAGGATTCAACGTGCCTGGAAACCTCACCATAAACAAAACTAGTTTTCATTCATAACACTCAGAATAATTTGCAAATCAGGTGAACTTATGTAGATTAAAAACTCCACCACCAATAATGCAGCAGTTAAATATCTTTAAGCTATCTAAGCAATGATGAAACTTATCTCCAGTGTTATTTATTCCGCAATACACCATTTTATTTAAAGGCCACTTGTGGCACAATGGTAGCATCCATGAGCCAGTATTACACATCTGAGTAGGTTGATTAAAAATATCTGCTACCTGATTTAACTTCATAAAGAGTAATTTGATGGTTGCAAAGTATCATAGCCTCAATATGGACACAGTAAGGTTACAGCTCTCCAATTGCTCACTGACGATTTGTTTAAGGAGTTAGCTTTATTGCAAAACAGGTTAAAGATTTGTGACTATCAAAGTTTAACATCTGTAAAATTTCAGTGGGTTACGCAACAGCATTTTAGTCAAGGCTGCGTTCTATCAGGATGCAGTTGAAAACATCTCTCCCATTGTGTGATCCCAGCAAGCCCATTTTCAAATTATGTACAGTAACATTTGATAACTTGCACCATTAGTCTCCATGGAAATATTTCTGCACCTTAACAATGAAATCACGTGCTTTCAATCATCAATTTCAGAAGTCAGAGAAGCAGGAAACTACAGATATAACAGTGAAATGAGAACATGTCAAATTCAGCATTTTGGTGCAATTATGTCATCCCATACTCTGATCATACTCTGAACAGGAGGGCAGGAAGATAATAATGGAGACCCACAAGTGGAACTTGACAGCTTTTAATAAGAGTAAAAGGTTGCTTAGGGTCATAAATAGCCAAAACAATACGCACTTTTGCACTATTTTTAAAGATATGGAATACTCCAAGGTTCTGTCCCCAAAGAGGGACAGAGACATAAAACTGAGCAGCAGTTAAGAGTCACGGGAGGCAATCAAACTCATACATTCACAAGCCTTTTCAAAACCTAAAACAGATATAGGAGACCAAACAGGGATTCCAAAGTGCAGGCACAGAGCAGACCAGACTTGGAAGAGAAGGTGTGAACTGGTGCACAAGGGTTAAGCAGATTGCCAAGTAGCGGCACGGTGGCTCAGTGGTTAGCCCTGCTGCCTCACAGCGCCAGGAACCAGGTTCAATTCCAGCCTTGGGCGACTGTCTGTGTGGAGTTTGCACAATTCTCCCCGTGTCTGCTGTTTTCTCTCTGGGTGCTCCAGTTTCTTCCCACAGTCCAAAGATGTGCAGGTTAGGCGAGTTGGTCATGCTAAATTGCCCATAGTGTTAGGTGCATTAGCTAGGGGGAATGGGTCTGGGTGGGTTGCTCTTCGGAGGGTTGATATGGACTAGCTGGGCCAAAGGGCCTGTTTCCACACTTTGGGGAATCTAATCAAGTAGAGTGCTGTGAAGTGCAGGTGATATTTTTCACCTTGTCTCAATGAACAAAATGTACAACAGAAACCACAAAAAGGTAGTTATAAACTCAGACAGGCCTGGCTAGGTGAATGCGAAAACATTTCTACGAGCCCATTACTGCCCTAAGTGCCGAGTCTAAAAAGAACTTAAGCACTACTCCATTAATTGGAGAGTCACTAATTTACTTTCACCATGGCTTCTCCTGTGAAAAAACAAGTTGTCAGAGGAAAATAAACCACTTCCATTTGTACCTCTGTATTCATCCAGGTAGCCTGGGATAAGACTGTCAGGACATAATGAACTATAATCAGATGCTGTTCGTAAGAGTGTTTAGACTGTTGGCAGCGCTTGATTCTTCACTGAAGAAGGCTCAAGATTGGGTTTGAAGTGGTAGTTCATAAATTGTGTAAACTTTGCTCCGGGTATTCGTAATGACATTAGAACCACTTGATGAATTTATTGCCTTGTGGTCAGTCTCTGGCACCAGCGGCTCTCCGTTTAAAACACACTGCCTGAATAAGATTAACTTGCATTCCAAGATAACTTGTAGAATCTTAATTAAATTCCTTTCTGAAAAGGAAGACAATCAGAGTAACTTTTCAAAATTCATGTACAGTGCATTTTAGATCGAGCAGATATTAAGGAGCGGCCCTTGACATATTTGTTACTGTGAAATTTTAACTTTGCCATTTGTATTTTTAATATGAAGCTTTTTCACCATTACAGAACAATTAATTTTAAGGCTTATCACTGGGGGAGGGCCGAAGAACTTTACATGAATGCTTGAACTCAACCCTGGCTGTAAAAGTACAACAGCATGTGTTTCTCAGCTCTACTACTGGCATCAGGGACAAAATACATTTCTCTCCTCTTTGTGCAGAAATTAAAATATGATTTGATTTTAAACGTTCTTTAAGAATAAAAAAATCAGGTGAGCATACAATGAGATTAAATGTGAGGTCAACAATTGGGAGAAGAAACAAATTTCGGGAACATAATAATACACAGGTTCAGCTTTTTTAAGGATAATTTTAATAGGGAAAATTGTAAAATATCTAATTTAATAAAACTGTCATTTGACCTCCCTACTCTAGTAATTATATTTAAAATGCTTTTTTAAAGGATCAATGAATGACACTTATTTTCATTGTTAAATTTTAATTTTGATACTTACATTTTTTGTTAGAAAATGTATTGACTATTTATTTCAGGAATATTGATTTGTTTCCCTAAAATAAGCTTGTGCAGCATCCTGAGTGCGTAAGTTATTTTGTTACATGAAATCAACAGCAATTTAAGCACTTTGTTAGCCAGTCACCAAGTTTGGTATCTTTTCAGAGCTATATCTGAAAGAAAGCCGCATTCAAAACAAGTTCCATTACTAATTTGCATCCTCGAAGTAACATACTGAAGGAAAGAGAAGTTCAGTTGAAAGGACAAATACAAGCAGCACTGCAGAGGCAAAGATGAAATAATCCTTTCCTAAACTGTTGGGTCATAGCATTATCAGGAAAGCGGCTGAAACGTTTTACAGGATGATGCTTTACTATTAACTTTCACAATATTTGAAGAATGATGGATGCTTAAAAATGATCACAAACCAAACAGCTTCTGAACGTGAATGTGCGCAGTCATAGTAGAATTGTAGTGTCAGTGCAAAGTGCAGCTTCACAACCTGAAACTGGAGTCAAAACCAGACTTTGCACCAGAGTGGAATGAAATGTCATAAACATGGTAACTCCATTTTGTTTCAATTTAGAGCTATTTTGAGCCATAACGTCTAATTTGTACTTAATATATTCAGCATTGTTGGAAACTGATACAGGCTTTTCTTGATGTTAAACTTGGCAAGTTAATGCTCCAAACATGAGTTCAGATGCCTGAGTAACTAGAAGAATAGTGCTCGTGCATGAGCCAAACCTAAGAATAAGTTATTGGATCAAAATAATTGTGAGGTATCAGTTTTGGTGTGAATCTTTGGAAGTCTCTACCTCAGGATGTTGTGAATGTAATATTATTAAATATTAAAACCAAGAAATATTAATTATTGATCTCTTAAGGATATAAAAGATATGGGATGTGGGCAGGGAAGTGGAGTTAAAGCTCAAGATCAGCCATGATCACGCTGAATAACAGAGCAAGCTCAAGTGGCTGTGTGGTCTTTGCCCACTCCTATTTCATATGTTCTCATATTAATTGAACACACTGGTTTTATTTAGTTACAATTCACTTTTATGCTAAAAGTAGTTTCCCAATGCAACAAGTGTGTTCCGAGTTTCAGTGCTCAATGGGAAGTATGAGAGTTATAATATGACCACCACAAGTTTACAATTTGTTTATTTACAACTTAATACCATATGATGCACTAGGCATCTTAGGGTGCAGTATGCAGCATCCATTCCACTAAGCTAGAAGCTCTAGTTTTGAGTCGTTCCTCAGACTTATGGCCAAGCAAAGTGTGGCTATAACATATCAAAACAGATTAATATTCTGCAAATGCTTCCAACACATAACAGTGGTATGACTGGGAGAGATCCCTGAAAAGAACTGGAGTTTCTTTCATCGGTATCCATAACTCAAGGCTGCTACATCAAATGTGCCATGGCACCTCGCACTCAAGTAAACTGTGATCCAGTTTGAAGCAAATGAAGAGTAAGAAAGGTGAATTTATTTGACAGTAACAAATAAAAAAAAGAGGTTGAACTAGGTAATCAAACTTATCATTGCAGAGCAGAAATAAAAACCCCTATCCCTAGCATTTTTAGCTTCATTGTTGGATATTTTTAAGCATTTGCAGTATACCATTCAAGATCAGAGACGGTTGCAGAGAGTGGTGAACTCGGCCTGGACAATCACAAAGGCCAACCTCCCATCTATAGAATCCATTGACCAGGCCCGCTGTCAAGGAAAAGCCGCCAGCATTCTCAAAGATCTATCCCACCTTGGCAAAGTTTTTCTATAACCTCTACCATTGGGGAGAAGGTACTGAAGCCTGAACACACGCACCAGCCGGTTTCGAAACAATTTCAACCATGCTGTTGTTAGAATACTGAATGGACTCCCAAACTCTTAACATCCGCCTGTACCTGTGTTTTTGTTTTTACCGCTGTTTACCTATTATTTACTTATCTATGCTACTTAACTCTGTGATCTGCCTGTATTGCTCGCAAGACTTTTCACTCTGCCTCGGTTCACGTGACAATTAATTCAATTCAAAATCAATACGACCTGAAATTTCCACAGTATCTTTAAAAATCCAATTCCTTGTTGATACCATTCAGCATTTGGTGGAGAACCCAGGTGGAGAATACTAAGCACTGCACGTTTAATTAAATTGACGGGTTCATAGTGACACTCTTCATCATGGCTGTCAGGTTCAGATGGCCTGTCACAACTGTCTAACCTCCAGGATTGACTACATGATAACCAGCACTTCAACAATTACCACAACCTAAAACATCGCATCAGCAACATTGCCATTGCCTACAGAAAACAGTGTTTTTAAAACAATCAAGATCTCGAAGGGTTGTAAACGTCTATTAAATCAGGTCTTTGCCTTCAATGTCCCAGCAGACACAAATTTCTGAAAAGTCTTTCCTCATAACTTTCATTTCTCATTGCTGGAATTATCTTGGTGATTTTATTCAGGACACTTGCAATGCTTTTTAATATGAATTGATGCACGCTCAGCATTTCTTTAAGAGAAAGACAGACAAACAGTGCACCGGCCAAATTTGTGCTGAGTGTTTGTACTTTGCAGCAGCCAATTTCCTTTAGAGCCAAACTCTGTTAAGCAAGCAACAATTTTGTCAAGAAGTGTTATACTCCAGTTAGGTTTGTATTTCAATCAGTATTTCTGCGTACATCTTTGGACCTGGGTCAAATCAATTGAGATCTCTAATGGAATCAAATTAAATGGGAAAAACATCTCATGACATATACGTATCCTCACACAACTGATTATAATCTTTAATACGTTGCTATAGCTCAGAGATTATACTGCAGATCAATTAAATTGAGAAGTTAAAAACATATATATAAATAATTTGGAAATTGTGTGGACTAACTTGATAATCAAATTGATATGGTTGTCTTAAGAACATGAGAAGAGCTGTGCTGGCAATTAAGAATCCCTGTTTGGAGGTTATCGCACTAACATAAAAAGATTTCTTCATTCAAGATTTGCAATTATAAAGACATATGTTACATACAACCTTACCAGCACTATCCTGTCTCTCCTTTAGTGATATAAGGTGTCTGCTTTATAAACATATTTTATCATCATTTATTTTGGTTTTCCAATTGTTGAATCTAAGATGAAGGTGATCAAAGGCTAACAAACCAGAACTTATCGCAAGCATTTATATCTACAAATCCAAAGATGGGCTGCAAGACAGACATTTGCATTCATGATGCTGAGATTTGATATTTCTAATCTCCCCTCATATAAAAGAAAAACTGTATTGTTTAAAATCATAATTAAAAGCCATCAAAGATTCTGGAAATCTACATATATTATTTATAGTTTGTTAATTTTGACATAAGTGCAAGGAAATACCTCTGCACCTTTCATTATTGACTCTATGTCAAAAACTAACATGGATAATTTAAGTTTCTATCCATCTACTTTAGTGAAAATCAAAGCTTGAACCAGGATTTATTTTTCCTCACGTTATTTCCTTTAAAAAATGAGGACAGCAATGAGATTAATCTAGCTCCAGAGGATCTGGATAGTAATTATAAATTCTTTAAGGTTATGACCCAGCTGATATTATTACTGGACAAGGCAGATCTCAGACTGAAATCCAGCCTGATAAAACATACTTTGTTTTCTTTTAAATTTTAACAAGGTGATCATTCATTCAAACAAAAAACACACAAGGTTGATTTTGGTTTTAACAATAAAATAAGAAGTCTATTACACAAGAGAAATAAATAGAATAAACCAAAGTATTAACACAAATTTAAATGTGAAACTTGGTAAAACAAAATTAGCAATAATCCCAACAGCTTCCCGTTACAGACCTCAAACCCCAGAGAGAAATCCCTTCTTTATCCCACAGAGTTTGATTTAGCTGTGGCTTCAATTCTGATCAACTATTAGATTAGATTAGATTACATTACATTACAGTGTGGAAACAGGCCCTTCGGCCCAACAAGTCCACACCGACCCGCCGAAGCGAAACCCACCCATACCCCTACATTTACCCCTTACCTAACACTACGGGCAATTTAGCATGGCCAATTCACCTGACCCTGCACATCTTTTGGACTGTGGGAGGAAACCGGAGCACCCGGAGGAAACCCACGCAGACACAGGGAGAACGTGCAAACTCCACACAGTCAGTCGCCTGAGGCGGGAATTGAACCCGGGTCTCAGGTGCTGTGAGGCAGCAGTGCTAACCACTGTGCCACCTTGCCGCCCACTTACAGTGTGGAAACAGGCCTTTTGGCCCAACAAGTCCACACCGCCCCGCCGAAGCGCAACCCACCCATACCCTACATTTACCCCTTACCTAACACTACGGGCAATTTAGCATGACCAATTCACCTGACCTGCACATCTTTGGACTGTGGGAGGAAACCGGAGCACCCGGAGGAAACCCACGCAGACACGGGGAGAACGTGCAAACTCCACACAGTCAGTCGCCTGAGGCGGGAATTGAACCCGGGTCTCTGGCGTTGTGAGGCAGCAGTGCTAACCACTGTGCCACCGTGCCGTCCACAATATATTCAAATATATTCATTGATTCATCACACAGTTGAGCTTAAACTTGCGGAGCTTCAAATAACCCCTTCAGGTTTTTAACCAAACATTTCTGGTCTTATAAAACTACTTGCCCTAAGGTGATCTACTTTTAACAACTCTAAAATAGCTTGTCCTTTTGCAGAGCAACTACTTTACATAACCAGATTTAGCTGAGAACACTATTGAAAACTATTAAATTGAAACTAAAAGAAACATGTTTTTCCCAAAGCTATGGGTGTTTCATGTAAGCCCCCACAAATTTCAGAATCTGAAAGCTTAATGCATCATACGGTTTACTTTGTTCGTGTGTAATCTTGCCCAATGTAAACAAAAAAATCTCTCCAATCTCTCCAGGAAGTCCTTCTTCCACTATTTTTAAAGAAAATCACCATGGCTACAGAAATACTTACAAGTTATCCATTATAACTCCTTCAGACACACAGGAAATCCATATGTCACAAGTTCAAATATAAAAATCTGAATGCAAAAATCAAATCTATATAGATCACACACCTTATGTCACAATAAAGAAAAAATGACTGGAATAGGCAGAGTGACATTAATCTGTGTACTCAGGCATGAGCAAAGCTGGAGAACAAAATGCTACTGAAAGCAAAAGAAAGATCCTATACAACCCAAAATAGCTGTGACTAATTTTCTTGGGGTGTCATACAATGATAGAATGTCAGAAAATCTGAAAGATAATGAGGTTTGTTTATTTCAGCCTTGTAGATCCGATTGCATCACCCCCCACTTCTAAAGAGGTGACAAGGTGATCAAGTCTCTGAGCCATTGTAAGTCAGTAAAGAAATAACAAGAAATAGATGTTTTCATTTGGCAACTCCACCAGCCTCTATAGAGACAAAGTGGCTGAAATTCAGTGAGTGAATGTTACATTCAGGTATCTCTTGCCATATCTTCGTGAATAATAGTGCCACAGTGAGTAGTAGCTAAGGAGGTGCAATAAATTTGGAGGGCTGTGGTGGTGGTCTGATAATATCATGAATGATCACAAATATTAAGCACATCAGTACACAGAAACTGGAGTATAGCCAGGCGCATATTTAATATATCACTGTCCTATCTCACTTCCACCATAGCTGTCCATTTAACTTCAAATCTCCATCACTACTACCTTATTCCCATTTCCCATTCACTATCTGTATGTCTACATTTCTATCAGTAAACGTAACTTTATTTTTCCTCCCGACTGTTTGCAACTTCTGCCCAAGGTTTGAGGCTGACACCAACATTGCAACTCGGCTAAGTACAATACCATCAGATTACATTTTGCTGTGCTTTGTTACAGTTGTTATTAACTGCTGATATTTTAAATTTATTTACTCAAAAACTATAGCTAACTGTTCAGGCTAGAGAACTCTTTGGCACTGAGTTAAGTTACATGAAGATTGTAATACCATCTACATTCCACAAGCCAACAGGGCACATATTGTTAATGTGCACTGTAAAAAAAAATCACATATTCACTTCATCATATGCCACAGGAGGCCATTTGTTCCATCATTCCTGTGCTAGCTGTTTGAAATCAATAACATCATCAGTCTTTTCCAGCAGACTAGATTCTGGTAATTGGTTCTTTTTGATAAACTGTCATGATTAATGAAGCCAGTAGACAGCGTATTGCTTTATAAAAGTTATTCAGAATGGAGCATTCGACAGAGGGATGTGGGGACCTGAATTCTCAAGTCCAGTTGGTCTTATTCAAGTATTTTTGTAGAGATAGCGGACTCTGTGGCACAGTGGCAGTGTCCCTACCTCTGAGACAGAAGGCTTGGGTTCAAGTTCCACCTTCCTCAGGGGTAAACCATAATATGGTCTGAACAGGTTGATTAAATATATCTACAATCTACAATATATCTACAATTAAATATACTACAATGTACTGAGAGCAATGACTGAGGGCCTAGCAGCAGGTAAAGGGGTAGATTGAGTGATTGACCTAGTATGTGGTAAAAGAACAGAGACTTAGATATTAATGGTGATTTAATGCTTTGGTCAGAAATCTTGCAAAGAATTTCAAATTCAATGCATTATACTAAAGTGCAGTGAGTGATGTTATACAAGCAAATACTGCAGCCATTTTATGCAATGATAGATCCAACAGGCAATAATAAGCTGATCGGCAAATTTGTTGGCCAGAGCATCAGAAGTACTCTCGCCAGTCTTCAAATGCTGCCATGGAACCTGTAATAATTACTTAAAGCACTAAAAACATACCAAAGGATTTTAGATACATGTCTCATGTGCAGGATAGCACCACTTGAACATCCAAATAAAACAAAATATTGTGGATGCTGTTGATCTGAAATCAAAACAAAACATTCTGAAGAAACTCAGCAAGTCTGGCAGCATCTGTACAGAGGGAATCAGAGTTAATGTCCTGAGTCCAATGACTTTTTTCCAGAACTTCAAGATGTCACTGGACCCAAAATGTTAACTCTGTTTCTCTCTCCACAGGTGCTATTAATTTTTTTTGTGCACTCAAACATATTGTGTCAGA
Source organism: Chiloscyllium plagiosum (assembly GCF_037043375.1). NCBI lineage: Eukaryota > Metazoa > Chordata > Chondrichthyes > Orectolobiformes > Hemiscylliidae > Chiloscyllium > Chiloscyllium plagiosum. The sequence goes on along the minus strand of NW_028270181.1, from coordinate 15,440,514 downwards.
GTTTTCATGATCAATTTCCACAATCTTCTGACGAATTGCTTAATATTAACATAAATAACCAATTTTCCAGTTCACATTTTAGCATAGTCTCTACTGATTATTGATGTCCCCTGCTTCCACCCCCAATCACACCTAACATCATTTTAGTGTCTGGCAACTTATGAGTGGGGTGGGATTGGAGTAAACTATTTCAAATGATTTGGAGATGCCGGTGTGAGATTGGGGTGTACAAAGTTAAAAATCATACAACACCAGGTTATAGTCCAACAGGTTTAATTGGAAGCACACTAGCTTTCGGAGCAACGTATGGACAATCACCTGATGAAGGAGCGTCGCTCCGAAAGCTAGTGGGCTTCCAATTAAATCTGTTGGACTATAACCTGGTGTTGTGTGATTTTTAACTTTATTTCAAATGAGGTTTCCAACCACAGGATGAAATCACAGCACGGTACCTGTCCGTGGTGCTGAAATATCAGTAAGCCGTTTCAAGCCTGGGCCTGCTAGGAATTACTTTTCTGGCACTGGCAATCTTGCAGTTTTCAACTAATTATGAGTATCCCACGGTGTTGTTCATGGGTAGTCTGGAATCTAAAGTAGTCCATCAGCTAAAGCTACTGCTCAAAAACTACTAGAGTGAATCCAAGTGATTGTATTTACTTTTGTATTCCATGGGTACATTTCAAGGCAATAGATTACACTTTAACTTATGATACATGCCTGGTCATGTTTCTCTTACTTTGTATTATTTTGCACCAGTAATCAAATGCAACGGCTGAAGCAAAGTGTTTGTAGTTTTATCAAAAAACAGAAATTGTAGTTCCGATTCATGGCTGGAATACAGACTTACAACTTGATGGGAAGAGGTAGAAAACCATTAACAGTTGTGTGGAAATCCAATTAGATATAAGATATATTAAATATTGACTAATAAATCCAAGAAGAAATTCAGAAGAAACACGTTTACAAAAGTGTGGTTAGAATACACTTTCACAAGGAGTAGTCAAGATAAGAGGCACAAGTTGTTTTTAAGGGCAATCGAGCTAAGCCCATGGGAGAGAAAAGGATAGAAGGATATGTTATTGGGTCAGATCAAGAGGAGCTGAAGGAAAGTGACATGGAGAGTACATGCAGGCATCAATCAGTGACAGCCATTGGCCTGTTTCAATGCTGTAGACTGTTTGTAATGGTTACGCAAAACTAATATGAATTGCATGGCAACAACAAAGTATTTAGCCAGAGCGGATATACTACTCATATGAGAAATAAGTATCTCAGCTCGGTGAAAACTTTTTGTGCCATTAAATGTAATTTTAACTAACAACTCGTGATATACACATTCCAGGTTAGGAATACTTGCCTAATATTCTTTTTGCTGGGAGGAGAGGTTTGATATGCTCTGATGAGTAACTGACTTCCTATTGCCACATAAAATCCTTCACCATGAAAAACATGACAGGAATGTGACAGAATATTTTCCATTTGTTTGGAAGAATGCAGCTTTAACAACACGAGAAAAGCTTGCAAATCATTGAAGATATAACAACCTGCATGATTAGCATCCCATCCAACACACGGAACATTTATTCCCTCCACTTTCAGCACAGTGTTAACAGTGACTGCTAGCCACACAATGTACTCCAGGAATTTACCAAGGTTCCTTTGATAGCACTTCCTGATCCGACCTAACGATACCATGGAAATAACCACAGAGGCTGAAGCAGTTCACAATGCTTGTTCAATACAAATTAAAACTCAAGAGAAGTTAGGGATGTACAATCACAATGCTAGCTTTGCCAGCAAAGACCATATCCCATGAACAAATAGAAACAAAGTCTATCATCAATTAAAAGTGAATTGAGGGACTGCTGAGAAAAAGACCCATTTGTGGAAGCTTTTTATCTTGCACTCATCAGAACATTTTTTGACAAATAGCAATGTAAAGGGAAAACAACTTTTTAATACCGTATATCACATTGAACAGACCCACCACCATTGTGTGAAACAATGAACTTAAGAATTCAGCAACTCTCACAACTGAGTTCAGTTTTAGTAACATCACATATGCCCAAATAAACGGTGTTGCCATTGCACCCTGCCAACCCAGCTCTCTCAAATGTCTTTTCTGTGTTTCATGATAAAGATGTATTTGATAGAATGACACCTAACTTCCCACCCTTGTACATTATAATATATATCGATGATATGTTTACTATCTCTGAATTCACAGCAGCACATAAGATTTTGCTTTATATACTGGTTAATGGACTTCATACTTCTCTCAAATTTATTTTTGAAGAGGAACAGTCAAATGAGCCCCCTTTGCTCAATGTCCTAGTTGACAAATTGCCCAGGGTATGTCAGCCACAGGTCCCAAAGATTGGTGGATTATGTCACCTGTGTGAAACAAACCAGGTACTGACTGTACCTAACCATCTCACGCTTACAAATTCAAAACAATGTCAAACATTAGATGTGATTCCATAATTTGAAACCATTAATTAAATAATCCTGAGTGTTCCAAGAATAATAATGATGACAAATTTAAGATTGCAAATCAGGTTTGCAGCACGGCACACCTATGTATCGGAAGCTACATATATTAATATACAGGTTCCTGTTCTTTGCAGACAGAAAGGATACAGACAAACACCATAACGGGTAAAGTCTCAAGATAGATTATTTCACAAATCTTAAACCAAGCCATTTAAGGAAATATTAGATAGTCAAAATGGTAGAGTTTTACAGAGTATCTCAAAGGATAAAAGAAAAGTAGAGACAGAACCAGGGTTAGACAAGGCACTAAAGCTTAATCCCTAGGAAGCTGAAGCCAAGGTTGACAATATTGCAAGAATGAAAGTGAGAGATGAATAAGTGTTTAACAGAAGAAGCTCAGAGATCAGAGAATGGTAGGTTTGGAGGTAATCACAGAATCAGAGAAAGGCAAGGCCAAGGAAAGAGTTGAAACAAGATGTGAATTCTTTTAACTGAGCATTGGTGAACTGGAAGTCAATCTATGACAGTAAATACTGTAAAGCTATCAGCAAGAAGTCACTGAACCTCGGAGGGCACCTTTAACCAAAGATCACCCTCAGACATAGGAGCTAATTGCGCCAACCAAGTTAGAAGAAATAAGATGTTTTAAAAAAGCTTTATTGATGTTTGGAAGCATGTTAAATAATTTCTTTAAAATAAAGACAATAAGAATATAATGAACATTAAATTTGCATAATATCATTCGCCCTCCAGATCCATAGAATCCACTGAATCCAAACAATGTGGAAACAGGCCATTTCACTCAACAAGTCCACATCAACCCTCTGAAGAGCATCCCACCTAGAGTCATCCCGCTACTCTATCCTGTATCTCTGCATTTCCCCCGACTAACGTACCCAACCTACACATCCCTGAACACAATGGGTAATTTAGCATGGCTAATCCACCTAACTTGCACATTTTGGACTGTGGGAGGAAACCGGAACACCCAGGGGAGACACACACAGACACTGAGAAACCGTGCAAACTCCAAATAGAAACAGCTTTGTCACGCTGCTCACCGTCATACTAAGCCATCAGAATTAACCCTTGTAATTAGAAAACTGAACTGTTCATCATCAACCCACAACTTGTACACAATGTGCTCCTACATTTCGTTTCTGATTGTAGAAACATTGGAGAAAATGAGAATTGCAGATGCTGGAGAGTCAGAGTCAAAAAGTGTGGCGCTGGAAAAGCACAACAGGTCAAGCAGCATCCGAGGAACAGAAGAGTCTGAAACATTGACTCTCCTGCTCCTCGGATGATGCCTGACCGCTGTGTTTTTCCAGTACCATACTTTTTGACTTTGCAAAAACACTGATCAAGTCCATTAAGCCGTGATGTGGAGCTGCCGGTGTTGGACTGAGATAAAAGCACCTGTCGAAGGGGCAGCGCTCTGAAAGCTTGTGATTCCAAATAAACCTGCTGGACTATAAATGCGGTGTCGTGTGACTGCTGGCCATTAAGCCCACCATACCTGTGTAGTTGTGAAAGTTGCAAAGCAATTGGTATGCTCAAGATGTTCCTTTTGAGAATCATTCCTGGCCATGCCTGTGATATTTGATATGATTGGCTGCTCATCAGTTACTGTAGGAAGTACCCACTCATAGAAACTGAGCTTCAAAACCTGACGGAGGTGTGTGTCAGGCACTTTTTTACTAGTACGTCAGGAGTGTGTAATGAAGATGCCCAAAATAATTTGCTCCCCCAATTCTGATTGGTCAAACCCATTGTTTTCTTGATTTAAAATTAGAATGGCCATTCTGACAAACAGCTATCTTCCAGAAGTTATAAGATATAATGAGTATATCTGGACTCTTACTGTCAACTCCAGCACAGAGAGATGTATTTTAAATGTTGGCTTTTCATTTTGGGTAGTGCATGAGTCTAGCTGGCATGAATCCAACAACATCTGACTGAGCACAAAGAGATAAAAATTACAGCAATAATGTCACATTGGGACTTGGACAGATGGTCAGAATCCTCGTAAGAGAGCTCCAGCATTGAATCTAAGCCATCTTTATCCTGACTTAGTATTGCTCAACCTGAGTGCATGAGAAACAAAAATAATGTTCGACTGGCTGGTACTGCATCATTATCTAGCTTAATATGCATAATGGCACATGCATTGACAGAATAAATTACATTAAAATGCATCCAAGAACATTGTGTGCCACAAGGACCATTATATTGTAAATTCACAATAAGTAGTAAAAAATGACCTGCTCAAAATCCCTTCACCATAAAGCACTATAATGGCCTCCACGTGTTTCTACTTTCCAGTAAACACTTATTATATCTTATTACTATTTGGCTAGACAAATACCACAGGCCACATACTTATTAGCAAAGGTATCAGATGTACAAATTACAGGTTCCAACTAACAGCCCATGGAGAGCTGAAGGCAACTATAGTACGAGCAAAGACAGAAATGCAATTATATAGTTCTTTCTTGACCTCAGGACATTCCAATTACTTCAAAATGTTTCAATCTAGGAACCTTTGCAGCCATTTTGTGCAGAGAAATTCCCAAAAACAGCAATGAGATTTTTTGTGTACTGTGATGGACAAATATTAATTAGAACACCAGGCATAACTTGCTTGTCCTTTTTTCAAATTCTATGAGATATTTTTTGTCAATGTGAGAGGGGAGAGGAACAGCCTTGATTTAACATCACATTCACAAGACTGCACCTCTGCCAGCATCACACGACTTGCTACACTCAAGTGTCAGACCAACTGTGTACTCAAGTCCCCTGGGTTGAAGCTTGCTCTTCTGAATTTCAAGATGCAGTTGCTACTGGCCAAGGCAAATTTGACAAGGCATAAGATTCTCTTTACCTTGCCAGATAGAAAGCATTCTCCACTTCCTTTTTCTAATTAGTTGATTCATGGAGCTGATCCCCAGTTTAAAGTATAAAGTGGGAATATGCCAGGTTACGGGTTGTGTTTAAATACAATTCTGCTGCTAGTAATGGCCCACTGCCTCATGGATAACCAAGTTTGTGTTGCTGCATCTGTTCAAAATATCCATTTAGGATGGTAGTAGTGCCACACAACATGATGGAGGGCATTCTCAATGTGAAGAATAGACCTCATCACCACGCTCACTATACAGTAATCATTCATATCTAGGCCAGATGCAAATGTAACGAATTTGGTGATTGCCAACATCACGTAGGTTTTTCTTACTTCCTTACCATCTGCTATAAATCTAGCTGAGTGATTTACATCCTTTAGGCCTCAGACAGCTCAATCAATGGTGGTGCTATTGAGCCAATCCTCATGGTGAACAATGAAATTGCCCACTCAATTTTATTCTGTGCCTTATGCCACCTTTAGTTATGTCAACAGTATACTGAATTGTAATACCTTCAGTATGCTTACTAAATTTTATATCACACTAGGATGCTATTTCCCTGGATTACCTAACTAGATTTACGTCTACTGCAGTTAGTTTTTTTTTAACTTTAATGGCCTTTCAGAAACACTGCATCATAAATAACAGACACAGGAAAGAAAATCTATAACTCAGTCTCACAGTTTGGATTACATTAAAGAACTTTGCTCTCACTATAAAATGAAATGTAATTCTGATGGTTTACAAGTATACATCGCACCTTCCAGATTTTTATATTAAGACAAAAATAAACAATGCATCACCCTATAATTGACATTGAGAAATTTTTAGTGTCATTCCTTCAACTAGTAGATCCCTCTGAAAAGTTTTCTAAGTTCTATACTCTTTTCCACCTTTAAAATCGTCTGTAAAATCGACCTCTGAGTGAAATCTGGGTCATTGCTCCCAATTCTTTCTTTGACTTGCCATTCATTTCTCCTTTAATCCTCTTTGAACCCCTAGAGATATTTCTGGGTCTTAAAGGCACTTTATTAAGTACTTGACGTTGATGGCTAATCCCTCATACAAAAGCATGACAATTTCTTATTTAAGAAAGGGCCCCATGCTAAAAATCCAACTGACTGAATTTACACCAACAAATATTTGCTCTGAACTACATCTGAACTACTCACTTAACCTATCCATATCCTCTTTCAAGCACATCATATACTTTTCAACATATTTTCATACCTATCTTTGTGCTGTCAGCAACTTTGACAACAATATGTTCTGTCCCTTTATCTAAGTTATTTATATAACCTGCAAACAGTTGAAGTCCCAGCACTGATCCCTGTTGTACATCATTTGTAACATTTTGCTAATATGAAAAGACCAATTTTTACCTACTCTGTCATATTAGCTAGCCAATTTTACATCTATGTCGAAAAGTGTTGTGCTGGAGAAGCTCATCAGCTCAGGTAGCATCTGAGGAACAGCAGAATAGACGATTCCCGAAACATCAATTCTCCTGCTCCTTGGATGCTGCCTGACATGTTGTGCTTTTCCACTGCCATACTTTTCAACTCCCATTTCCAGCATCTGCAGTCCTCACTTTCTCCCAATTTTGCAATTCTGCCAATATGCTACCCCCTATACAATGAGCTTTAATTTTTCTTAAGAATCTTTGATACGGCACCTTATCAAACGGCTTCTGAAAGTCTGACATTCTGAAAGTATGTCCACTGTTTCCCTTTTATTGACGGCATGTTACTTTCTCAAAAAACTTCAAAAGATTAGTCAAATTTAAGTTCCTTTTCACAAAACCTTCTTCCTAATTACCTTCACCTTGTGACAGTGCCTCGCTGTAATTTCCTCTAATTTCTTGCTTTCTGCCTCCCTCCCCTTTTGAATACAGGAGTTGTATTCACCATCTTCGAATCGAATAGGACCATACCCAAATTGAAATCGGTTTGAAAAATTAAAACCAATGCATTAACTATTTTACTAGCCATTTCTTTTCAGACCCTAGCTGATGTCCATCAAGACCTGGGCGCATGTCATCTTTACTCCAATAATTTACTCAGTATCACTTCTCTGGTAAGTATGCTTTTCCTGAGTTTCTCTTTTCCTTCCATTTCCTGATTTATTGCTGTTTCTGCTGTGTTACCTGTATCCTCTAAAGTGATTACTAATGCATCTGACATTTTCTTAGTCTAATTTTCTAACTTTGTTAAATCTTTCCTTACTTAAATATTTTCAGAAACTCTTATGTTCTTAGGTTTCTGGTTAGCTATCTTTCATACCCTATATTTCTCTCTATCAATATTTTGGCCATTCATTGCTTTTTTAAAAAAAAAATTCTGTCCAGTTTTCTGATCTGCCACCTGTATTTTGTTTCTGTACTGTATCTTGCCAATTCATTTTGCCATTTCTACTGTATCTTGCCATTTCTACTTTCTTCATAATTCCTTTTATTTCATTTTTTTAAAAAAAACATAGTCTTGGCCCACTCCTCCCGAGTCAAAATCAATGTTAAATTCAATCACATTATAGTCACTGCTACCTTGAGATGTCTTCATTATCATTAATTGATCCTTCCCACTGCAGAGTACCAGATCCAAAATAGCCTGCTTTTTGATTGGCCCTGGAACTTGCTGTTCTAAGAGATTATCCAAAAAGGATTTATCAAGGCCATCTTTGCCCATCTGTTTTTTTCCAATCTGCACATAGATTAAATCGCCCATAATTCTTGCCATACCTTTCTGACAGATTCTCATTAATTCCTCCTTTGATCCACCATACTGTGTAATGAATATCAAGAGGTCCGTTCATCACTTCCACAAATGACTTTTTGCCTTTATCATTTTTCATTTCTATCCAAACTGGTTTCACCTTTTAGTTTTCCAAAACCAAGTCATCTCCCTCCATTGTAAGAAATTCAGGCCCCAATCCTTGTCACCTTGCAGCCAAGACTCTGTAAAGGTTACCATCCCATACTTATTCATTTGTATTTGTATTCACAGTTCATCAGTTTTGTTTTGGATGCTAGATGCATCGAGAAACAGAGCCTTTAATTTTATCTTTTTACTTTCTTTGTAAATTCTCTTATTGGTTGGTTGACTATTGAGATTCATATTCCCCATCCCTTCCTGTCAGGTGGAGACTATGCCACCCATCCAGATTCAACCTCCCTCATTACTAGTGCTAATGCCTCACAAACCAGAACCCACTCACCTACACCACTCTTTAAACCACAGTTTAAAGTCTATTCTGATTTGCCCTATGACAATTTTCACATTGCATAGTTAATTATACAGATAGTATGATCATTGAGGTTTTGCTTCTTAATTTGCTTTGTTCCTCAAACTTACACAAAACCACGTCATTTTTCCTGCTTATGTCATGTCACAATGATCCTCCCCCTCCCACTGCCAGCTTCTTTCCAGCCGTTACCTTACTTGTTTATTTGGTTTTCTCTTAAATGCATCATGGCTAGGCTATTGGCCTCAATAGTTCCTTGGAATTGTTAACTCTGATGTATAAGTCGGTTAGTATCTGAAAAGGTTGCCTGACAAGACAAGGTAAGATTCATCCAGCAGGTATGAAGAACTGTTTCTGGATGGAATTAACTAGAGGTGTAGTTGTTCAGTTGACTCGAAACTGAGTAACTGATGTTTGAGTAGCAGCCATTAGGTTGGGCCTGATGTCCCACAGGAGACCATAATATATTTCAGATACAATGAAAGTAGCTAATACGTATTATGTAATAAACCTTTACTGTTTATTAAGAATAAGCCTAATTTCTGCCAAAGACATTGTGTGCACATGCCTTTCCATATTTATCCGTAATGTAGATTCATACCAACCAAAAAGATTGGTAGTGTCAAATCTATCTAAGGCTTCTCATTCGCACCTGGGATTATAATAAGATCCACTACTCTTATCACAACAACAACCGAGAAAGTGCATGATGTTCCATATGCTTCATATTGCAGAATCTAAAAATTATCTTAAGACAAAATGAAAGCCCTGTACATTAATATTGAACATTATGATATTAACATCTTGAGAGATGGGGGTGGCTGAACCGAATTGGTCAACCGAATACCAATGTAAGTACGAATGACTGGTATGAGGGAGGTTGCAGCAGCTCTCTAAGGAGTTATGATACAAACTGGAATCATTTTATGCATTTTGAATGGTCACAAGTGGGACCATACATAATGCTTTTTCCACAATCTGTTCAGTTTGGTTCAGTGTCCTATGTCAATTACATTGCGTTAAAGTTTTAATGGATCAAATATTTTTACAGCATCATTCTATGGTTCTCATTTCCTGCAGCATTTTTGAGTGAATATGACTGTATATTTCTGTGACTATTTCAAGAGGAAAGAGGAATATATTATAATTTTCTGTTTCCAAAACTTTTCAGTGAGATTTTGTGTGGTTTGGGGATATATACCATGTGGCAAACTATTAAGAGATAGACTAGTGAGGATCTGAAGTAGAGTTCCTCACAAAATAGTTACTCATTTCAGTGTTTCTGAGACAGCTGCAATTACCTCAGAAACAAAGCCTGTTACTTGACTGAGATGAACAAAAACGTGCTTGAAAAATAAACATTTCATGGAGCTCCTCACAACAGAAGTACAGCAACTCAAACTTCTCAAAGAGTCCATCTGGATACCAGGAAATTCATGTTCCAAGTTTAAAGAAATATTTGCATTAAAACTATTTGCATTAAAACTATTTAAAAGGTTTCAGATAATTTTATTCTTCAGCAAAATCTACTAGCTAATGCAATGTCAATCACAAGTGAAAGATTTAGAGACGCTGGTGTTGGACTGGGGTGTACAAAGTTAAAAATCACACAGCACCAGGTTATAGTCCAACAGGTATATTCGGAGCACTGCTTCTTCATCAGATGGTTGTGGACAACAAGTGAAAGAATTGTAGTCAAATCAACCTTAATAAATAGTAGAGTTTGCACATATTTGGGCAATGCATGTAACATTTCTCTAACTTCACACAACTTAGACAAAGTTCACTTCAGTTTGTCAATGAGTATCAATGTGATGTAAGTATAGTGGTTATGTAACCAACCCGACTGCCACTGGAAACGAAATGTAAGTTATCTACTTCCATTCGAAATCACTAAATCTCAATTAAAACTGTGAGAACTGATTAATTTATTTGCTTTTTCCAATTTCTCTCTCCGAAAGAAAATAACTTCATTTTGGAGTATGTTCCACTTGTCAAACCTAGCATTACAACCATGATGCTGATCCTTACTATGAGCTGGCTATTGAGGCATGAACATAACGCAGTAATCATTGTTGGGTGCAAAATAATGACTAAAACATGCTTACATGCATATATACAATATATCCTTTGGTGATGGGATCAAATGTGGGCCAAGTGGCTCCGAGCCTGCTTCACCATTTAATAAGATCAGGTTGATCTGATCATGATGTTCAACTCCTCATTCCTGCCTCTGCATCTCCACATCATGTACCATTTCACCCCCTTGCTTATGAAGAATCTTTGCCATAAAAACATTCAACGAGTCTGCTTCCACTGTCTTTAGAGAAAGAGATATCCAAAGACTCTCAACCCCCAGAGAAAATATTTCACGTTCATTTCTACCTGAAAAGTGCAATTCTTTATTTTTAAATGGTGACCCAGTTCTAGGTTCTTCCAAAACTGGATACGTCCTTGCCACATTCAATTAAATCACTTCAAACTTTTATAAACTCCAACAGATAGCAGCCTATTCTGTTCAATTATTCCTCAGATGACAGCCCATCCATTTCAGGTATTAGTCGAGTAAACCTTCTCTGAACTGTTCCCAATGTACTGCTGCTGTATTCAATTTCCTCACTGCAACAAGTTATAACATTCTATTAGTTTCCCAATTACTTCTGTACATTCATGAATAGAAAGATATAACTTGCATATCATTTCCAATGTGAATTTTACTAGTTTCATAACAATTGCCTGGATTCACTAGGATAATAAGAGTAAGAGGAGTAGCTGTCTGGATTTTCCTCATTAGTTAAAGGGGATGGAATTTTCCAATTCAACTGTAATCACATAACTCAATACATACGGAATCAAATCTGGAACATTCCTAATCTCTATGCGTTAGTTTAAAAATAATTGACATTTTACAGTAAAATTTCAGACGTTTCTAAAATGATTTGCAGCCAACAGAATGGTTATTGTGGTGACATAAGAAACAGCATCCATTTGTGCATAGTAGTCTCCCAAAAACAGCAATGAATTAAACAACCAGATCATTCACCATTAGATGTCAATTAATGAATAGATAATAGTCAGAACAATATTCTCAAATAGTGTTGTGGGATCTTTTATAATCAACTACTGGAGAGTTAGAAGCTCAACTTAGTGCTTCAGGCGGTGCAGTACTCCTTCACTGCTGACTAAATTGTCAGATGGTACTGCATGCTATGCTCTCAAGATCCAAATCAAAAGGTACGGCTGTAAACATGAGCCACCTGGATATCTCACAGAATTATGGAGGTGCTCCCCTATTCCTCTTCTTCAGTTGACAGAATACATATGCTTATTTTCTAACAAAAAAAAACATGCGATAGACCAGAAATTAATTATGTTGTAATAAAAAACAGAGGCAGAACATACAGTTAATGTTTGATCACCCAAAATACTTGATATCGTTAGGTTGTAATCTCTTGATAGTTCAATTATAATAGATTTTTTGATATGCATTTATCATAAGAAGGACAGGAGCAGGTTTTTTTTTGTGTTGGCGTTAACAGTAAACAAAGCCAGAACTGTTTGAAGACATAAGCTTGCACAAATGTAGTGCTCCACATCCACAATAGAAAGAAAAAATGGATTCCAAGCATTGAAAGACAGAAGGATGAAGACAGTGGAAATGGGAATCAATGAGATGACGAAAGGAAGTGTATTACAACAGCATATTTTTAATGCAGTGGTTCTGAGAGGAATGTGGGAGAACTGGATCGAGAATTCCAGATACCTTAGTATCTCAAACAATAGCCACCAGTGATGGTGGTGAGCAATCAAGGAACGAGTATTCCAACACTATAGAAATATACATTGCACCAAGGGACATGAGAGTGAACAGCAATATAGGATGAAGGTCATGAACAAAGTCAAAAGTATGAGCAAGAACATTGAAATTTATACAAATGGGTCTTGAAGGGGTTAAAGTTTAAAACTTTAGCCAGATAGTCAGTAATAAGCAAAGCCAGTGCAGAGAACTGAATAACAAATGAGTCATTCAGACTGTCAAGGCTAGTAGCGAAAACCCCATATTATCAGAGGCCTTGGGTAAAAGAACAGACAATGTCTATGAACGTCTATGAACGACTGTGGAGGAATACAAAGTTAATGTAAGGCACAAACATTGAAGGTTGGAATAGTAGCATGCATGCTGTGATCTGCTTAGAGCTCAAAAAGGGGTTCTGTCACCCACCAGAGCATGCTTTATACCTCAGTGCTAGGGCTTCCTCTCTGCACATACATATGAAATAAAACAGTCAGTCAGTTTTCCCAAAGTCCTCTTATCCATTTGTCAAATTGACCTCAAATGGTCAGGAAGAACTGTGGGGCTTAAAGAGAAGTGATTGGATGTACAATTCAGTATTGTCTTACAATTCAGCATTCAACCGGATACAAGTTAACTTATTGCTAAAAGAACATTAGGAGTGTGTGGTCACCTAATTAAGAACAACCAAGAGAAACACAATTATCAATAGCTTTGATATTGTGAAACTTGCAATGCCAAGATATTTGGTATATATCTGTAGCCACCAGAGGGGGCAATGAATCTACAAAACTTGTAAAGCTAACCTAGCTTTCAGCAGTATCTGTACAAGATAAACAGCTACCTATGAGAGAGATTGACATTTGCTTCCAATTATTTCATTTCTAGCAAGGAGATATTTGCCATTTCTCTGATAGCAACTGCTTTGGAGATGGCTAGGATCCTTTTTGAGACAAGATGCCATTAGCAGAAGACAATAGCAAAGAAACACACTTTGTTGGAGAATTCACTACAGATAATTTTGGCTAATCTAAATGCATGATGTACAGGCTCCAACTTTTACCTACATTTAAGAAGCTATTCCAGCTTGCTGTGTGGGTGAAATGTAATTTTAAAATCAGCTCTTTGCACAATGGAATGGAAAAGCTGTCAGCTCAATAAATTTACAGAGATACACCAGAAGAGGTAGGTAATAGGTTAAATGCCTTCACCACACAAATTGGCTTGACACAAATAATAGATTAGAGCTACCTCGAATTAAAATGGATTTCAGATTCCAACCTGCTTACTAAACTAGAAGAACTTATTGGGTGAGTAATGGGCAATGTGAGGACTTCATGACAAGACACAGGAGAGGAATGTGGGCCCACAGAAACCTGAGGGAGAAAGAGTGAGAGATTCAGTCAGCCAAAGCAACAGGCAAACTCTGCTAGGAACTCCATCAGTATTCAAAAAAGTTGATGAAAGTGATGTCAATGCAAGGCTGAGAGCTGTTTGGTAGGCAGTGGGCAAGTTGCTCATCTCATATTTAAAGCTGTATTAAGGAAAGATAAGAGTGCTAGAGTCACTTTCAAAGAAAGTAACTTAAGTCACTTTCTACTTAGCTTACATTTAAGGGAAAAATTATTTCAACTATAAGCTTGGGAAGGAAGGTTAGTCCCACGTCTGTAGGATGCAGGAGGTCTTAGAGACTGAAGACAGTCTGGGTGACCACATCTGCAGGAAGTGCCATCAGTTTGACCAGCTTCAGTGCCAGGTTTCAGAGCTAGATCTCAAGGCATAGAAGTGCATCAACAAGGATAAGTTACGGGGATAACAAGTTTTTTGACTCGGTAATTCCACAGCTAAACGAAGTGCGGCCAGAGAAGGAATGGGTGACCAGCAGAAGAAGGGGTGCAGGCCGATAGTCAGGAAGACCCAAGAATGCATCCCACTCCAGACCAGCTTACCTGTGCTGGAAAACAAGGAGTGTGACTGTTCCTCTGGGGAGTGCAGCCAGAGGCCGGCTGCACAATAAGGTGGAGAAACAGGGGAAGAATAACAGTGGTATGAGACTCAGTAGCAAAGGGAACAGGCAGGTGTTTCTGTAGGCATTGACGTGATTACCAGGTGATGTTTTGCATCCATGGGACAATAGTGAGAATGCTGAGCCCACATGTTCCTGCTAAGATGAAGGGTGGGGCCATCTACATTATTACAACATTTGATTCAATTAGATTCCATACAGTGTGGAAACAGACCCTTCGGCCCAAAAGGTCCACACCGACCCTCCGAAGAGTAACCCACCCAGACCCATTTCCCTCTGAATAATGCAATTAAGAATGGCCAATTCACCTGACCTGCACATTTTTGGACTGTGGGAGGAAACTGGAGCACCCAGAGGAAACACACGCAGACATGGGGAGAATGTCTGTGGAGTTTGCACAGTCGCACGAGGCTGGAATCGAACCTGGGTCCCTGGCGCTGTGAGGCAGCAGTGCTAACCACTGAGTCACCATGCTGCCCCCAACATAACAGACTTGTGAGGTAAGTTATAGGTCATAGAATAAAAGGGACACTAACAGTGTGGATACAAAATTGGCCGAACGATAGGAAACAGAAAGCATAATTTGAGATATGGATACTTTTCAAACTAAAGGAAGGTTTGTAGTGGAGTTCCCCTGGAATGGGTACTAGGACCCTTGATTTTCTTGATACATATTCATGATCTAGATCTTGGTGTGTAGAGAACAATTTCAAAGTTTGCAAAAATTGAAAGAATTACAAACTATGAGAAGAACATTGTGGAACCCAAAGGACATAGACAAGTTAGTGGAGTGGTTGGATATTTGGCAGATGAGACTCAAATGCAGACAAGTGTAACATGAAGCACTTGGTAGGAAGAACATTGAAAGACAATGGAAAATGAGGCGCAATTCTAAAAAGCGTGCAGGGATAGAGTGACCTGGGTGTATATGTTCATAGATCATTGAAAGTCGCAGGACAGGTGAAGAGAGCAGTTAATAAATTGTTCAGTGTCTTCAGCTTTATTAATATTGGCATTACATGCAAGAGCAAGGAGGTGATGTTGAATTTGTATTTGTCAGGTCTCAAATGCAGTTTTGTGTACAGTATTGGATATACGTTGTATAAAAGATGTGAATGCATTGGAGAGACTGGTTCACAGGAATGATTCCAGGAACGAGGAAACTCAGCTATGAGGTTAGATTGAAGAAATTGGGACTGTTCTTGGAGAAAACGTGGTTGAGAGGAGATTTGATAGAGGTTCTCAAAGTCATGAGTAAGCTGGATAGAGTAAATAGGGAAAAGAAAGACATGACAAGACATGAATCTCCACCTGGAGAGGCATGGATTAATCAAGGCAAATCAACATGGCTTTGTCAGTAGCAAATGGAATTTAATTCTAAAAAGTGGCTGATGATACATTTTGGGAAAACTAACAAGGCAAAGGAGCATATGATGAAAGGACAGACCCTAGGCAGTACAGAGGATCAGAGGAACCTTGTGTACATGTCCACAGAACTTTGAAGGCAGCAAGTCAGTTGGGCAGGGTGGTGACAAAGGCATATGGGATATTTGCCTTTATTAGTTGAGATACTGAATTCAGGAGCAGGGAGGTTGTTGTGAAGCTATAGAAAATATTATATAGATAATAGTACTGGCTATACAGGCTAGAGTACTGTGTGCAGTACTTGCTGCAAATTGGAAAGATGTGATTGCTCAAGAGAGGGTGGAGAGGAGATTCACCAGCATGTTGCCTGGACTGAAGTGTTTCAGCTATGAAGAGAGACTAGGAGTCTGGGGTTGTTCTCCTTGGAGCAGATAAAGTTGAGAGGGGGCAGAGTTGAGTTAGCAAAATTATGAGGGGCATAGTTTGAATAGATAGGAAGAAACTTTTCTTCAAGTAGAAAGTGGAACACAAGGCAGCAATCCTTCCAATATTTAGCAAGTGCTTGCTTGAACGGTGAAAGACCATAGCATACGAGGCAACTGGCAAAGTTTAAAAAATGAAATTAGAGTAGCTAGGTGCTTGACGACTGGCTCAGACCGATGGGCCTCTGTCCATGCTGTCGACTCTGTTAAATGTAGTGGTCCAAAGCATGGTCAGTACATTAATGTTATACATCACAAACCAGTTCACCTTAATGTTGGATATGCATTCTTAGCAACACACAGAACTCTATCGCAGCACAAACCAGCTAGAAAGGCTTAGTGTGCTTTGAGAATATTATCTGACAATAAGGGAAATCTGGAAGTTTACAGCATCGTTCAGAGTAGCAACTTTGAAAAAGGCAGGAGTTCAGACCAAGAGTAATAGTTAGGTAACACCATGTTTGGGATGTTAAAAGGCTGCAGATTGTAGGAGGGAGTGGGAAGCTTAATGGGATGCTCTATAGCTATGATCCTGATCAAAAGGCAGACAATCAAGTCTTTATTATATTTTCACATGGACCATTGACAACTGAGTAATACGAAGATAAAAATGCCTTGAGGAATAAGTCTTAGGAAGTTGTTAATTATCACATTTACTCAGAGTGAAATTGATGTTATATCTGTCCTAACACAGCATCATTCACCTTTTAGGTTTTTGTTAAGTTACTGTCAATAAGTCTCTCTGATCCACTACATTCTGAAAGCCAATGTCAAATACCCTTAAGGCTGGTCTGCTGATTCATATGCAGCGTTGCTGAGTTGCACAAGCCCTTACAGAAATCCCATCCTTGATCCCAGGCCTATGCAGACTTAGTCGATTCCATCAATACAACTGACTTCAGCATCTCAGCTACATCAGATGAACTACTGGAGAATATACACATGGAATCACAGAGCAGACAGAATGAGGCTCATTAGGTGATGGCTCTCCAATGCTCACTTGGCCTGTTCATATTTAGGATTTAGGTTAAGATGAGGTATGGTCTCTTAGATGTAATAACAAAGCATCTGTGGAGAAGAAATCAGGAAAAGAAACAATTTGGAAGATGGAACCCAGGAATGGCAGCTTTCTGCAGCCATCCCTAAGTGTGATTTACAAGCCTGAACATAAACATTGCGATATAGTCAGCTCCTGAACTATCTTCTCAGAGTACTTTTAAATACATCTTAGCCTAAATATCTGAAGGACAGGCCAAATAAACACTCATATAAAAAGGAGCTGATTTTAATCTGTCCTGCAAGGGATTAGACTAGACAACTTATCAAGATTCATGCTGAGGTATAACTTTCAAAAGAATGTTGATGCTATCACCTTTCACTGCTGTCAACCATCGAAACAGGTTGCTGGAGTCCAAAAAAAGGACCTTATAATCTTGTAAATAGCTCTTATCAGCATGCTTTATGGTGTAAGATGCTGTGTGGATTAAATATGGATACATTTTAAAATCCACTGCATGAAGGTCAGCAGGAGGAGTACAACAGGCCCGTATCAAGTCAAAAACATCAGGACAAATAATGCAAGCAAGACCAGTGTTCCCATATCACAGGAGTTGATATATCATGGAGTCAGACACAGCAAGCTAAATCAGCCTTTCTACCTCTGTACGCGCAACACAGTAAAATTAATCAAAGACCCCAAACAGTTGCATCCAATGGTTCTGAACTAGATTTTTCAATAACCAATCCCAGACTTTGTAAATAATTAATGTCCTGACATTGGTTTTGTATCTTAAACAAAAATCTTAATGATTTAGTAAATACACAATAATGTCAGCAGAAAGATTTTAACAGCAAGGTTATCTGATTAACGTCTATGCTTTAAATGCAAAGCATTTGTTTTTGGCTCCTATTTCACACAAAAGACAGGTAGACAAACAAACACAATTAAGGGATAAATGAAAGAAAGTACAAAACTGACCTGATTACTTAAATGGTTTTCACGATGCATTGTTTCACAGATATAGACGTGGCCTTCTTGGTTGTTTTTCTGGAACTGCCAATCAGGAACATCTTCTCAGTGCATCCAGGCATAGGCAGCAATAGAGCTTCCAGAAGCTGGTATGGGTGATTAGGCATGCAGCTGTCAAAATTTCATGCTGTGTTGTCAGCAGCCAAGATCACTTCCAGAGGAAGTGCTGTTCAAAAACATAACTTCGATTATGGCTCTTTCCTGAGAGACTGATAGTCTATTGCCAAGGTCTTAACCACCATTCAACAATTCCAAACTTGCCAGAACCATTTCTCAGGTATTAAACTCACTCATCACTGATATTTGCTATCTGTGTAAACACAATGCTCTTCTGAAGATCACTGTGTCTGTAGGAACTACTTTGATCAACACTCAGCCTACAATTAGCTTACAGTCCTGGCCTCAAAACCAAACAAAACTTGTTTGGTATGTTCTCTTTCTTTTACCACATGCAGTTGCAAAGTCATCTTCAGCCCACAAGTGACAGTTCACAACTCCAAACCAAAACTGATTAAAGAACAAAACTCAAAATAATGAAAAAGCAGCAAAAGTTCTAACAGCTTACAGCACAACATCCATACCAGAGTCTCTCAAGTTACATCCCTGAGAATTTCAACTCGTTATTGCAAGTGGATACCTTACATGCAATATCAAACCAAAATCTCTGGTTGCCCTTTCAGATAAAAACCCAAACTTCTAGGATTTAATTCAAAACAATTCAGAGGACACTCAGTAGAGGATATTCCTATGTCATGTTATGTAAACGCATCATTATTACAAAAAAACGGAAGAAAGAAGTCCTTGTATTAAAAGCTTCCAACTTGTGAAGGTGGCTTCAGGCCACTCCATATTCAACAAGCTGCTCTGAAAATGCTGCTCACATTCAGATACATTGCAGCACAGCAGCTGAGTAAATCCACAACATTCTAAAACAGTAATATTCTAAATACAACATTGAAAAAAAAGCAAATTCTTACACTCCCTCTATTTAAAAAAAAAGTTGTTTTAAGAAAGTCCAGTATCTGGATCCACAAAAATAAAACGCAGAACGGAGGACATTGGAAATCTGAAACAAAAACAGAAACTGCTGATCTGGAAGCATCTGTGGAGACAAAGCAGAGTTGACATTTCGAGTTCAGAGACCCAAAGGTTACTCTCCACAGATTCTGCCAGACCTGCTGAGTTTCTCCAGCAATTCCTGTGTTTGCCTCTGGATTCACAGCTTGCCAGCAGCTAATTAGGTCTTCTTTGGGTGATACCCTATGTACCAAATGTTGTTGAAATATGTACATTGGGTTGTGAGATAATTGCCTTCAAATAAACAGAGGTGAAAACATGACCCCAGTCTTCAGTGTCGAAGGTTAGACTAAAGAGCTCTCCCAGTGCTCTAGTCAGCACTTTTACCTCAAATCAACATCATAAAGAATGAGTAATCTGGACATTCTTGCATTTTCTGCTGAAGATCTTGCTAGAAGCACAATATGTTTGCCTCCAAACTGTGGTAGCTGTAAAATAATGTGGAACATCCTGTGCTTGTGGTTAAGTACTATATCAAATTCCAATTCCAAATTCTTCCTTGCTTCATTACATATGTATTAACCACTGTCTTTTTCTTCATATTGCTCTATTTCTTTCTCAGTGCAGTCTTCTAATGTATTCTTTGGGTGAGCTGCAAACTCTGCCCATTTCCATTTTGTGCGTTTAAATGTCAACAAGCACAAAATCCTTGGAGAGAGAGAGAGATAAACCTGGAGAGACAAGTGAAAGGCATGCCAAATGTATATTAAAGAGCTTTCCACAGTAACCACAAGCCCTCAGCACATGTAAATCATTAAAAGTTATTTAATAAGACTTGATGCATTCCCTAATGAGAGGATTACATTACATTTAAGATTCCTAAAGACTGAAAATAGAAATGCATTTATCAAAGACAGTATTGGTAAGGGTCACCACTACACAATTTTTGGGGAGACAAACTCCCGCCTTCACACTGATAACACCTTACGTCGTGTTACCTTGCTAAATGGAACAGACTTCGAACCAGATCCAGCAACTCAAGACTGGGCATCCATGAGGCCCTGTGGGCCATCAACAGCAGAGAACCATACTCCAACACAATCTGCAACCTCATTGGCTGGCATATCCCCCATTTTCGCACAACCATTAAGTCAACGTCAACCATCAACGTCATCCAATGAAGAGTGCAGGAGGGCATGTCAGGACCAACACCAGGCATGCTAAAAAATGAGGTATCAACTTAGTCAAGCTACAAAACAGGATTGTGTGTGCACCAAACTGAATAGCAGGAAGTGTTAGACAGAGATGATCAATCCCAAAATCACAGATTACAACTAAGGTCTGCAGCTCTCATGGGGAATGGTGATGGACAATAAACAATTCATTCAAACTTTGCTACTTCAGCCATCTCGCACCAAAAATCATAGTCTACTACAGTCACTACTGGAGGAGGTGGTTCCACAAATCTGCCCATCCTCAATGGTAGGAGAGCCGAACATGTTAGTGCAAAAGATAAAGCTGAAGCTTTCACAACTATCTTCGGCCAGAAGTGCCGAGTAGATGATCCATCTCGGCTTCTTCCAGAGGTACCCAGCATCAGATGCCAGGTTTCAGCCAATGCAATTCACTCCACATGATGTCAAGAAATGATTGATGGCACTGAGCTATAGGTCCTGACAACATTTTGGCAATAGTACTAAAGACTTGTGCTTCAGACCTTGCCACACCATTAACCCAGCTGTTCCCAGTGCAGCTGTAAAAAAAAATGGAAATTGTCCAGGTTTATCTTGTGCACAAAAATCAGGACTAATCCAACTCAGACAATTACTACCTCTTTAGTCTACTCTCAGTCATCAGTAAAGTGATGGAAGACGTCATCAACAGTGCTATCAGGAGTCACTTGCTTAGCAATTACCAGCACACTCAACTCCTGATCTCATTAAACCCTTGGTTTAAGCATGGCCAAAAGAGCTGAATTCCAGATGTCAGGTGAGAGTGACAGCACTTGACATCAAAGACATATCTGACCAAGTGTGACATCAAGGAGCCCCACCATTCTAGAATAAATGGGAATCATGGAGCAAACTCTCTGATGGTTGAAGTCATACCTCTCACAGAGGGAGATATTAATGATTGTTGGAGGACAGTCATTCTCAACCCCAGAGCATCTCTGCCGGAGTTCCTCAAGTTAGTGACCAAGGCCCAACCATTTTCAGTTACTTCAATGACTTTTCTTTCATCATATGGTCTGATCTGAAGTGAGGATGTTCACTGACAACTGCACAAAGTTCAGCACTATTCTCAACTCTTGAGATATTGAAGTAGCTCATGTCCAAATGCAACAAGACCTGGAAGAGATCCATTTGGGTTAAAAAGGGGAAGTAATCTCTGCGCCACACAAATGCCAGGCAATAACTATTTCCTAAAAGAGACAATCTAACTACCACTCCTGAATATTCAATGGCAATACCATCACTGAAGACCTCAGTCCAACTGAGTTATCACTGACCAGACACTGAGCTAAACCAGCCATACAAACACAGTAGCTACAAGAGCAGGTAAGAGGTCAAGAATACAGCAGCAAGTTATTCACCTCCTGACTTCCCAAAGCCTGTCTACCACCTACAAGGAACAAGGATAGAGTGTTATGGAATACTTCCTGCTTGCATATACTTCTATTCTTTCCTCCCTCATGAGTTTATTCAGCTTTCCTATGAATGCTTCATTATTATTCACTTCAACTATTTTTTGTGGTAGTAATTTCCAAATTCTAATCCTTTTCTGGGTTTCCCATTGGATTTATTAGAGACTTTTACATACTTATGTCCCTAGCTCAGGTCTGACCCATATTTGGAAACATATTTTCTAAATCTATTTAAGCAAATTGTTTCACAATGTTGAACACTTCTATCAGGACACCCCTCAGTCTTTTATAGTCAACAGCCTTAGTCAGTTCAATCATTCCTGGGAGGTAATATGTTGCATTATTGTGCTCGGTCTTAATTCAGAAAATGACAATATGTAAATTGCATACCAGGTACATAGAACCTGGAAAACAGGTGCAAAACAGCTATCAAAGCTCTCCTGATGATTTGCTTGGCGAATTGAATTACACTGCCAAGCCACATAAGGCCATCAGATACTGGGGTCAAATTTCTTGTACTCCGGAAGTGACCTCAAAAGGAAGGATAATTTTCTGATGTGACATGCATATCTGAACTCAACAACAGGTCAGGCCAGAAACAAGCAGGTGGTCCAGATCAGACAAAGAAAATACGTCAATAAAATACAACAAAGGACTGCAGATGATAAAAATCTGAAACAAAAGCAGAAATTGCTGGAGAAGCTCAGCTGATCTGGCAGCATCTGTGGTGAAAAAGCAGAGTTAATGTTTCACAGAAGAAAATGGTCTGTCTTTTGTGCCAAATCTAAGCTTTGCCTCAAATTTCCATGTGCTGTCAGCTTTTCGTCACTTATCAACCTTCTTACCCCATTCATTGGCAAACATTCTACGGCCATCATTCTGCAAACAAGATAAACTTATATGCGATTACTTTCCTAACCACTTTTTCTTCATTCATTCGCAGGACTCAAACTTGGCAACAAAGTGAATACTTACTGCACATCTCTAATTACTCTTGAGGAGCTGGTGAGCCAACTTATTGAATTGCTGAAATCAATTTATACTGGCTTTGTTAAAATCCAGAGATTTACTAGGCCATTTCAGACAGTAGTTATGATTGAAGCACATTGTGTGGATCTGCAGTCACATATACAGCAGACCAGGTGAGGATAGCAGATTTCTCTCCCAAGAAGGACATTTATGAAACAGCTACAGTTTTGTGACTATCCAATCCTTTCACTGTCACCATTTCGGTTTATATGTTTTTATTAATGACTTAAATACCATCTACCATAGCATTATTTGAACTCAAATCTCAAGATTATTAATCCAGCAGCAAAACTGCTATGCAAACATATCATGACTCTGAATCATCTTCATGTGGTTAAGTAAAGTCAGAAGTATTAAAACTGCAACTTGATCAGTCTCCAAAAGTAAAACTATATAACGTTAGCCAGTATTGCTTTGCAGTTCTGCTTAAAGTAAAACAGTTGCTTCGGCAGGGAATAATAAAATCAAATCACATCAACTCATAATAACACAATTCACTTGAAGTAAATTAGACATTAGGAGTAAAATAAATATGTAATTATTAATGACTGTAAATGTCAGAGCAGGTAGGTTGGACTGAGACCCTCCTGCTACATACTGAGAATTTTAGATTGTTTTTCAATCTATCAACTTTTCCAATTAGTGTACTGGCTTTAGTTACTCGGGACTGGTTTGGGGGTAAAAGGGTAAATCATGCAACGTTTCTCCCTCTGAGTACTGACCTTTGTTGGACAACAGTCATGTGGATATTGGACGAGGTCAGACTTGGAGAGCTGCCCACACACAAAAGCTTGCCGGTATTCAATATTGAAAATTGTATGAAAAGGAAAACCACCTGCAGAAAGTACATGTCATTCTGCTGGTGCTTACAATGTAATTGCACATCACGACTTGGCACTTTCAACAGGGGTGGTGAGGATAGCATGAAGCAAACTGAGAAAAATGTTTCAAAAGAAATTATTGCTGAATCCAGGACAACTGGACAAAAGCAAGGTAATTCCCGAACCGCTGGGACTGTTGCCAACATTTTATAATTAAATTAGTTTAATGCATCAACGGGCACTTCTTAAACTACATCGTGAACATTGAAGATTCCAGGTCACTGATGGTAATGTTTTGAATGCTTTGACATTTGCTAATAGGTTGGCAAAGAGCTTTCACAAACAACTGGAAATGTACCATTTAGAGAAAGATCTAAAACAATGCAGAAACAACAGCAGTGGGGAGCTTGCGGGATTAATATCACTTAATGTTCAAGTGCTGTTCTGAAAGGTGACAACTGATGATGTAAAAAGGAGCTTCACAAGTACATTATTCAGTTTCTCATCTAACAAAGAAATGTAAAACAGGGACTGGTGCACTTCTCAGGCACAGCCATGTGTCAGCAAACTAGAAGAGCATGCTAAGAATATAAATAACATCAAGTAAAACCTCCAAAGCTGCAATAAGACACAGCAAGACTAGTACAAGCTGTTCTTCACACCAGTGAAATACCTGCAATGACAGTGTTGAGCTGATTCGAAAGGCAAAGCATTGGCTTTTCTACCTGGATTATCAGCCTGTTATCAGGGTATCAACTCTATTCTCAACCCCAACAAGCCTAAACCCACCACAATGCCTCTTGGCAAGTATTTCCAGGCAAAGAAATCTCCCTCTAAAAATAAACCCTAACACTTCACTCAAAGCCATATAAGAACTATCAGCAGGCATCATAAGCAACAACTTAATAAGCTATTCAGCTTTTCAACTAATGCATTTTCTAAGACAAATCTTAGCTCAAACATTAACGCATGAAGGTTTTGTTCTGAAATTAAATCACATGAGAGATGAGTTATTTTGCAACATTGTCCCGATACCCATGAATGGCAGTGCTGGGCTCACGAGAGTAGGGTTTAAATTACTTTGTAACTGACACTCAAAGGCCATTACTCTTAACAGACATGGGCTGGAGTTTCTCAGCAAATCTGTCAAAAGCAATGTTTCATAGTGATGGATCACCTCAGAGATCAAGTAATAAACTGATCCAATAAAAACATCTCCAATGGATGGCGACAGAGCAGCAATCACTGATTCCAGTGTTGTTGAAAAGCTTCACAGAAGCAATGCTCTTTGGTCATATGGATCATGTGCTTCTAGACAAAACTAGCAAGTGACAGAAGAATCTCAGATGGATGAAGATAACCTTTAGAACCCTTTCCTCAGTTCTTAATTTGAATATTAGGAAGACTGAAGTGTTGTCTCTGACTCAGTTTCCTAATGACAGATTCTATCCCGCCTGCTTTCTACTATCTATGACTGAAAATAAATTATTAATGATCTTAGTGTCAGGTTTGTTCGCAAGATGAACTTCCAACAATATACTTAGATCGTCACCAAAACTGTTATTTCCCAAATATTACCTGACTTTGTTCCAGTTTCAGTTCATCAATAAACTTTGACTATTCTAATGCGCACCTTAAATCTCCCACATTCTGGACTACTTCTTTTAAGTTGAGGAAATCCAAAAATCTGCTAGCCAAATCCTAACTAGCACCATTCTATTCACTATCTCTTCTATGCTTGTTGATGTAACAGTGATCCCTGGTTAAGCACTGTCTTTCAGCGAATGGTGCATAGTGCTGTCTTTTGGAATGAATGTTAAACCAAAGGCTCCTCTACATGTTTGGGTGGATGTAAAAAAATCCCATGGCCCAAATCTCAAGATGAACAGGCAAATTATTCTCGATATCATAGAATCACAGAAATGTTACAATGCAGGAGGAGGCTGTTCAACCCATCATGTCTATGCTGGCTCTTCAAATAAGCATCATAACCTACTGGCAATTTCCTGTCTTTTCTTTATACCCTTGCACATAATCTCTATCAAAATGAGTATCCAATATTCTGCTGAATGCTTCAATTGAACTTGCTTCCAACAAAGTTCCAGGTGGTACATTCCATACCCAAACTACCCACTAAGTGAAAAAGTTGTTTTTTATCTCACTTAATTTTAAATCACATTCAATCTGTGCCCTCTGGTTCTTGATCCTTTTATGGTTGGGCATGATTTCTCCCTCTCTACGCTATCAAGCCTGCTCACAATGTCCATCAGATCTTTTCTTAGCTTTCTTCTTACAAGGAGAATACTCCCAACTTCTTCAAATTTATCCTCATATCTGAAATTCCTCATCCCTGGAACTATTCTTGTAACTAACTTCTGCACACTCTCCAATGTGTTTACATCCTTCCTATAATATGACAGCCAGCTATTGTTAACAAGTGTCGAATATAAGTTCAGTACCACCTCTGTGCTTGTATTCTGTGCCTCATTAATAAATTGGAGGATATCATATGCTTCATCAATTGATCTCTCAAAATGTCCTGCCACCTTCTGTGATATGTGCACATATAAATCCGGACCCCTCTTCTCCTGCGCCCCCCAACCCCCCACCCTTTAGAATTCTACAGTCTATTTTGTATTGACTTCCAAAATCCTTCTGACCAACAAGCATCATTTCACACTTGCCTGAAGTGAACCCCATCTGCTACCAATCTGCCCATTCCACCAACTTGTCTATTTTAGAGTTTGACACTGCCTTCCTCGCAGTTTATAAATTTTGTTGTCTTCACAAATTCCATAATCCAGACTTTCTATTCATTAGTGTTGTTGCATTTTATATGAGCTAGCTGTGTACATATTGGCCACTGTGTTTCCTACAGTGTTGACAGCTCCATAGTACCCCATTGGCTATGAAAGTGTTTTGATGGGTTGTGAAAAATGCTATTTAAATCCACAGCTCATTCTTTTACATGATGATCAGAATGGTATTTGTCTGCAGTCGTAGCTTCTGTTGTTATTTGTGAATTGATATTGTTGTTTAAATTTAGAAATTGATTTGAAACAGTTTATCACTGAAGATTTTTTATCCGAACTACATATATTTAGCCAGCCAGTAAATGTGCAAGAACACCAGGACAATCAGTACATCACTAGAAGATGCTCTTAACAAAGGCCTTAGTAAATTCTTACATCCTAAAACTGCAGGCTAAAAGTCAATCTACTTTTGATGTACACAGGAAGGTATTACGATGATAAATCAAAAATGTCATCGTCACAAAGGCCTCAGGCAGAAACTGTACTTGAGCAACTTCAATGTTATAAATCAGACAATTAGGGCATTGACTAATTAATGTTTTCATGTAGGTACTTTTAAATAGAAACAAATGATCCCATTTCATTTTTAGGTTCCTCTTTTGCAACCGAATTCTAGATGTCAAACCGATTGAGATCAAACTTTTCATTCCACAATTTAATTATATTATAACCCTTTGCAAAGTCAGGATTTTACAAATAGATAGTAGTATTTATGCATTCTAACTTTAATATAATGAATACACCTCCCAGCTCTAAGCAAGAATATCCAGGTTAAAAGCTTGGACAGAGAAGATCAGAACGTGCAAAACAAAAGTATACTTGATATTTTAAGCACGTAATTAACATTTTAATTTGGGTAATATTGACATATTACAAATTGTCAATGTTAGCAGATACCACAAATTGGAAAAGTAACATGTGGTGGCAGATCAAAACAAAACACATGTAGTAGGAGCTGGTCAAGGCCATTTAACCCGACATACCTGCTTCAACATTCAAAAAGATTGGAGTTAATCTTTTAGCTCAAATCCACCATCTCAATCACATATCCCGTAAGTACCTTGGTACCCAGAAGTGTTGTGATTGATTGATTGATTTGATTTATTGTCATGTGTGTCTAAATAGTTTATGAGCAGTATAGGCAGATCACAGCAAGCAAGGAACATGTAGAGTACAGTGTTAAAAAGAACTTGGAAAGAGGCACACAGGTTACATCACATAGGACAATTAGCAAGATCAGCATTACTTGAAGTTAGGGAGCCCATTCATCAGTCTAATAACCAAGGGAAGAAGCTGTTCTTGAACCTGCTGGTGCATGTGCTCAAGCTTCTGTATCTTCTACCCGCCGGAAGTGATTATGGGAGAGCATTACCAGGGTGAAATGGATCTTTCATGATGTTGACAGCCTTTACATGGCAACAAGCTGCTTAATGGAATTCATGGATGGAAGGCTGACTTCCATAATGGTTTGAGCTGTGCCCACAACCTTCCATAGTTTCTTACGGTCTTGGTCAGATTAGTTGCCGTACCAGGCCATTACGCACCCAGACAGCATGCTTTCAGTGGTGCAGCTGACAAAGTTGGTGAGGACTCTTGTGGACATGCCAAATTTCCTGAGCTGGCTGAGGAAGAAGAGACATTGTTGTGCCTTCTTGGCCATCGTATCTATCATGGGAAAAACTAGGTAAAAACAATGACTGCAGATGCTGGAAACCAGATTCTGGATTAGTGGTGCTGGAAGAGTACAGCAGTTCAGGCAGCATCCAAGGAGCAGTAAAATTGACGGTTCAGGCAAAAGCCCTTCATCAGGAATAAAGGCAGAGAGCCTGAAGCATGGAGAGATAAGCTAGATGAGGGTGGGGCTGGGGAGAAAGTAGCATAGAGTACAATAGGTGAGTGGGGGAAGGGGATGAAGGTGATAGTTCAGGGGCGGGGGGAGGGTGGAGTGGATAGGTGGGAAGGAAGATAGGCAGGTAGGACAAGTCATGGGGACAGTGCTGAGCTGGAAATTTGGAACTAGGGTGAGGTGGGGGAAGGGGAAATGAGGAAACTGTTGAAGTCCACATTGATGCCCTGGGGTTGAAGTGTTCCGAGGCGGAAGATGAGGCATTCTTCCACCAGGCGTCTGGTGGTGAGGGAGTGGCGGTGAAGGAGGCCCAGGACATGGGAAGTCCAGAACAGGTTATCGTCACTCCTACGAACTTGGTACTCCCAACCCTCTCAACCTCATCTCCGTTGATGTAGATGGGGGCATGTTCTCTTCTTTTCCTTCTGAAGTCAATGATCAGTATTTTAGTTTTACCGAAATTGAGAGATGGGTTGTTAGCACTGCACCATGTCACCAAGCCCTCTATCTCCTTTCTGTATTCTGTCTCATTGTTGCTTGATATCCGTCCTACCACAAGAATGTCGTCAGCAAATGTCTTATCTTGAACATCCCAATGACTGAGTATCTCAGCTCTCTGAGATGGTAGGGCAGCTTCCACAGAAATAAAAAGCATTTAATTTTCTCCAGAATCATTAACAGAAACAAATTGCTTCTTGAGCAGAGGAAGAAAACTGATAACGTTCCATCAAATTATCCAGTCTGGGCATATTGGAACCCAACGAAGAGCCCAATATGAGAGGGAAATAGGTTCAATCGATCAAACACCATCTCAAATATGTGCTTCCACATTTGAACAAACCCAAGAGCACATCCTGCCTGTCCAGTTCGGAGGAGCAGTGGTCCCATTAAACCTCTTGATTGTCCACCCTATTCGCAGCTTTAAAAAATTTGCCAATTCAAACAGACTCCTTTGCTGACTTTTACAGTTCTGACTTTTGCTTCACCATGGAAATCCAGACTCCCTTTAGGCATCCCATGCTTATGTGCATAAGCACAAAGATAAACAACAGAAGATGTATATTAGAAGGAGAAGTGCCTATTGCTGAAAAGGGAGACATATTGCTGAAAGCCTAAAACTCATAATAGCAACCTCAAGAATGCTTACATTGCACCGCCTTTAGAGCGACTATGTCCATCTTAAGGTAAAGAAAATTAAATTGTACATAATATTCCAGGTATCACTTCAAATTCCTTGTATAATTATAACAAATTTCTTTATTCTTAAACACCAATCAGCCACAATCATACTGAATAATGGAGCATGTTCGATGGTTTATGCCACTCTTATTTCTCATGCTTTTACGTAATCCATGTGCAACAAAAACTAGAAAGGAAAAGGTTTTTATTAAAAAAATAGATAATCTCAGCTGAATAATAACTAAAAGCAAAAGAACTAGTTTACATTCAAGTCTAGTTACTGCAGTAAAGATTGTAAACTGTGGTGACATTGTCCAGGTGGTTGCATCACAAGAGATTCTTTTGATTATCTAAAGGATGACGGGTTTTGGTATGGGAAGAGAATGGACAATGTAGGACTGTTCTCCTTCCAACAAGGAAGGTTACAGGTTTTTCAAGATGACAAGGGATTTTGAAAAAGTCCGTTTCCTGGTGAAGTGGGTCAATAGCTGGTAGAAGCCGATTTCAGAAACAATTTTAAAAAGTGGACAGGCATCTGAAGATGAGAAATTTGTAGGGTTATGAACAAAAAGTCAAAAACAAGATAACTCTTTCAAGCAGCAAGCACAAGTTCAATGAGCTGTCGGGCATTCCGATTTGCAGTTATGTTCTCCTGAATCTATGATTTGCTTTCTCCAAAAGCTACTTGTAAGAAAATTACTAAAATTGTTTTTAAAAATTATTTTTAAAAAATATGTCATGGCTTTCTTCCCCCTCTCAAGATGCTCACGACAGCATCCAGGAGATGAATCTTCAATTCCCAGAGACTCTTGCAATCCTGAAGAGTTGAAAGCCCTAACCTCCAGGCAAACTGTAATCATTACACCAGCTCTGCTCATCAAAAGATACAAAATACCCAGAACCCTGGGGACTAAACTGCATTACTCAAACATGATTCCACTCCTCACTGATGGTCACCTTGATCCTGGGGAGGAAAGTAAACAGAATTCAGACAGTTGGGAAAATGATTCACTTATATTACCAAAAAGAGTTGCTTTTCTGGTGTTTCCCTGTTAGAAAAAACAAATTTGATCACTGCAACCACATCAATTTTCACGTTGTAGAGTTTCAGCAAACTAGTAAAGCTAGGCATCTTCCAAAGCTGGCACAGAGATCATTTTCCTTCACACAAACTCTAAGCAGCATTTATCATGCTTGGAACCAAATGCTTAACCAAAGCAAATCCCTTTGCTAAATAAAAAAACAGGCCGCACCTTCAAAGTGGAAGCTTGGAGTTAAAATGCAAAAAGAAAGATTTAAAACTCAGTCTTAGAGAAAATAAATAGAGACACTCAGCTACAGAAAAAAACAGAACTGAAGACAACAGAGGAAAATAGCAAAAGATAAAAGGATTTTTTTCTATGAACTTAAAGTTGCTTGCATTTAAATTAGATTAAAAATAAATTTTACATAAAAAAAGCTTCAGCTTAGAAATACTTTTTTAAAAATTTTGGAAAGAGATGGAATGTTCTTCCGAGTCAATGATTTTAAGTTCTCTTGACACAATATACACTATCATTAACACATCCATCAGTCACCAATTATTTTCGATCTTCTTTCTGATATGTGATTTTGAAGTGTAAAGAATAATGGAATTATCTTCACTGCATGCAACCAATCTAATTTTCATGAAAAAGCTCTGAGCAGAATTTCAGTTTAACGCTATGCATTATTTATCGATCTGTTCTTTTGCAAATTGGTGCATCTTAACGACTTCAGGAGATCTAATGGAAGAGAAGCTGTCACTCAGAAATGGCCCTTGTTTTCTGCTGTGTTGTAGACTAATTAACTGCTATCCATGTCAGTTTATAGGACATTTCCACCCTAATTATAATTGAAAGGTCATTTACTATGATAATGACCAGCTGTAAGGATCTATTTGAACAAACCCACAGGAGTCCATAACCACAGTGAGCACAGCTGGGGCTTTTATTATATGTACTACTACAGACTGTGTAACCTCAGTTTTAATAGGGTATTCTCAAGGCTCCCTCCCATGATCTGCAAATGTGAGTTTCCTGTCTATCGAGCAACAACAAACACAAAATACTGCAGATGTTGGAAATCTGAAATAAAAACAGGAAATAACCAGCAAGTCTGACAGTATTTTTGAAGAAATACATAGAGTCAGTGTTTCAGATCGATGAATTGCCCTCAGATGATCTCATTTAAAAATTCCAGCAACTCATCTCAAAGGATAGAAGGTCTTCAGTTCGATAATGGCCTTTGAGTACGAAGACTGAGATCTTGCTGTAAGTTTAACAAAAATTAAAAACATCATTCTGTTTACATATTATTATATGTGGGCGGCACGGTGGCACAGTGGTTAGCTCTGCTGCCTCACAGCGCCAGAGACCCGGGTTCAATTCCCGCCTCAGGCGACTGACTGTGTGGAGTTTGCACGTTCTCCCCGTGTCTGCGTGGGTTTCCTCCGGGTGCTCCGGTTTCCTCCCACAATCCAAAGATGTGCAGGTCAGGTGAATTGGCCATGCTAAATTGCCCGGAGTGTTAGGTAAGGGGTAAATGTAGGGGTATGGGTGGGTTACGCTTCGGCGGGTCGGTGTGGACTTGTTGGGCCGAAGGGCCTGTTTCCACACTGTAATCTAATCTAATCTAAAATAATTCAAAATTTAGACCTTGAAGTCTTCTTTATCAAAATTATATGTCAGCATATAGTGATTTCAAAAGCAGCACTAGATTTAAACTGAGTTCCACACTTAAAAATGAGTTCTGCACTGGGACCAAAATACCATAATATAAACGGTGATGAATTAGCTAATCCTCTCATTAAAAACCTTGCTGTTTTCCCCAACATGAAATTTACTAAATTGCTTGGGACACTTCACTACATTCAGGATTACTCAATAATAAAATTATTTGATTTCAAATATAATGGTGATTTTTAATTTTAACAAAAACATACTTTAAGTTATCATTAATAGGATAATGTATAAAATTATAGAATCAACTTAATCTCAGTCTAATTGATACATGCCAGTGTTTATGCTTCACATTAACCTTCCTCCCACCTACTTCATCTAACTCTATCAGCATTTGTTCTCATGTAGCCTTCCAGCTTGTTCTTATTGCATCAAGGAATGAACTGATATTCAAGGAAGAAAATAAAACTATAGAAATAGCTGTATATAATGGAAAAAGCATTGGACAGAGCATGAAAGATTCTAGTGTTGCTATTTGCTAAATAACATCCACAAAACATTATCCTTCTTTAGCAATTTATTTATTGCAGACATTTTGTTTGTCTGTTGCCCCTGGCCAGCACCAATTGCAGAGCCAGGTAATAAGAATGAAGAGCAGAGATTAGTACCATTTGTAAATACATTTAACTTGCAAAACCTGCCACCAATAATTGCGTTTGAAATGTGTTTTGTACGTTTTAATCTAAATGTTAAACTTTGCAAAGAAGAACAGCTGAAGTAGGCCCAAATATATGTTTTCAGATTATTGCATTCAAACAAATACCAACAGCACAATAAATGGTTTTCTACCAAAGGTTGTTTGAGAAAGCCATTGAGTCAGGCTTTTTTACAGAGTTTTCCCAAGTGTACACAAAATAAACAGTAATTTCATAGGTCCCATCAATAATTTCTTTTCGAGCTGGCTGGTCTGTGCTGCCTGTCTGTAGGCGATATTCCCAGTGGAATTTTACATTATTGGAAACATTTATTTTTGGATTGCATTCAGAGACAATTTTATTTTGGGAACACAGTATCCCTTTAAAGCTGCCAGTGTTCATCATTATATTACGAGGCCTTAGAGTCATCTCCAGCCTTGTTAACCATTTGGCCAACAGTTGTGTCTGTGTAATTCAGAAAGCAATATATTTGTGTTTTCATAACGTAGGTCAACACACACACACACACATTCTATTAATATAACAGTCCATTATTTATTGGCAACTTAACCTAGAATTGCAACACCGAGTTAGTGCTGACAATGTAACAAACCTTGTGGAGATTGGTTGCATAGGCACTGGCCAGCCTCCAGTATCTCACCCATTCTTTTTATGTAGGCAGACATACTAAGTGATGACAGGCTAATTTGCATCACAACTGAGTCTGATTATATCCTCCCTGATATCGATACACACATCAACACCATAAAACTGGCACTGGGTAACAATTAAGAACAGAAGCCCCAGCTGGCTCTTCCTCACAAAGTGATGAAAGCAATTATACATCTGCCCAGTCAGCTAACAGTACAGAACAAGTTGTGGAGGTGCTGGTGTTGGACTGGGGTGGACAAAGTTAAAAATCACACATCGCCAGGTTATAGTCCAACAGGTTTATTTGGAAGTATTAGCTGCAGCACTCTGAAAGCTAGTACTTCCAAGTATAGAACAAAATTTGAACAAATGTCTAATTTTTTAGTTCTACCTTATTGTGTTTCACCCATCAACTGAGGCTCCAAGTGAAACAATGATGATGTCACACCAGCTGTTGCCAATTTATAAACATCACTGTTCCCTTGTAAAAAGCAAAAGAACTGTGGATGCTATAATTCAGACACAAAATCAGAAATTGCTGGAAAAGGTCAGCAGATCTGGCAGCAGCTGTGGAGAGAAATTAGAGTTAATGTTTCGGGTCAAGTGACTCTTCCTCAGAACCTCTAAGGAACTTTCTGAAGGAGTGTCACTTGACCCGAAACATTAACTCTGATTCCTCTCCACCGATACTGCTGGACCTGCTGAGCTTTTCCAGCAATTTCTGTGTTCATCAACATTTCCCTGAACAGGTTAATAAGGTCTGCTAATGTCAAAGTTCATCCACCAATCCTCCAACTCCTCATCAGTACCTGGTATGACTTTTCTGGGCTGCTACTCATAAGACCATTTGTTGATGTAGATTCTTTACTCCTGCCTAATGCATTTGGCACCAAACATCATCGCTCATCAGCTGATACAATTATTCTCAATTTAAAACTTATTATTTGGGTTTCTTATTTGGGTACAGATTTCTTTTGTAGACTAATTCCCTACATCATTAATATTAGAGATGTTTTATCACTATTCATAAATAGATTTATTTTCTTAATCTCCAATAAGTCATAATTTGTAATAACAAGGATTTGATAATTGTTTCCATGTAATTTAAAACAAGTACTGTTACACACTTCCGAATGAAGTCCAGGTCCATTCTTGCTTTCTACTCAGTTAACAATGCTCTATAAAATAATATCCTGCTGATTATTTGCTCCCCATGCATATACAACAAATTTGCACTCAATTAACTCATAATTAATACTTCCAGACACGTTCCCACTTCTATTATGTCTCAGGAATCCCTTCAGAATATGTTAGATGAGAACATCCACAATGAGTGTGATATTTCTGATATATTCATTCTTGAAAATACATTACTGTTCTTTCACTGCCACCGGGTCAAATTCCAAACTACTAATCAAACTAGTGTAGATGTACCAATGCAACACAAACCACAGTGTTTCATGAAGTCAATTCCTCAAAGTTAATTAGGGATGGACAATACATACCTGTTAGCAAAATCCACATCCCACAAACAAAAAATGGGGAACAAGACAGTATAACCCTAGCCAGTTGATGCCAGTGAACATAAACACTGCTGAATTAGGTCCAATCAGGCACTTGCCTACTGGACGAGAGCAATATTTGCTCAGATAGTAAAGGCACATATTTTTAAGAGGAGAAAAACATTATTTGTTCCAATAAGCAAACTCCATTTTGCATCTTCTCTGTAAATCATTGAGGAACGCATATACAGTAGTTGTCTCAATTTCAAGAGCCTCCCAAGATAACTTTTATCATGGATTATTACACTTTAAGGAAATACAACCATAGAAATAATACATTAAAGAAGAGGGTCATTTGGCCCATCTTGTCCATGCTGACCCAAAGAAACCCAGATGCCCTTTTTAATCCCATCTTCCTGCATACTGTCCATAGCCCTGCAACTTATAGCAATTATAGTGCAATTCCAGGTAATTTTTGAAATAGTTTAGGGTATCTGCCTCCAACAACAACTCAGGCAGTGAATTCCAGACATCCACAATCCTCTGCGTAAAAACGTTTATCTTCACGTTCCCTCTGATCCTTCTGCCACCTAACTTGAATCTATCACCCCTGATTTTTGAACTCACTGCCAAAGGAAAATTTCTATCTCTATGTCTCACAACTTTATACATCTCAGTCATGTCGCCCCTCAGCTTCTCTCTTCTAACGAAACCAACATCAACCTCTCCAAACTCACCTCGTAGCCACAGTTCTCTAGCCCTAACAATATTCTAGGAATTATACTTTGCATTCTGCAGACCAATTACATCCTTCCTGTAATGTGGTGATCAGAACTGTACACAATATTTCAGTTGGGGCCTCACCAGTGTTTTATACTATATCCTACTTTGTGTTATGTACCTCTCCCAATGAAGGATAGCATTTCATATGCCTTCTTTAGAACCTTATCTATCTCTTCTGCTACTTTAAGGGACCTCTGCACTTTCAAACCAAGATCTTTCACTTCACCTACCCCTCTCAGTATATTCCTGTTTATTGTGCATTCCTTTTTATTGTTCAACGTCCCCAAATGCATTACCTCACACTTATCAGAGTTGAACTCCTCCTGCCACTTTTCTGCACACTCCACCAACCCAGCTATATCGTATTGGAGCTTACAATTATTAGATTAGATTAGATTACTTACAGTGTGGAAACAGGCCCTTCGGCCCAACAAGTCCACACCGACCCGCCGAAGCGCACCCACCCAGACCCATTCCCCTACATTTACCCCTGCACCTAACACTACAGGCAATTTAGCGTGGCCAATTCACCTGACCTGCACATTTTTGGAGTGTGGGAGGAAACCGGAGCACCCGGAGGAAACCCACGCAGACACGGGGAGAATGTGCAAACTCCACACAGTCGGTCGCCTGAGGCGGGAATTGAACCCGGATCTCTGGCGCTGTGAGGCAGCAGTGCTAACCACTGTGCCACCGTGCCGCCCACAAATTATCCTGTATATTTTTCACTACACAGCCAATTTTTGTGTTGCCTGTAAATTTCCCAATTGCAGCTGCCATGTTCAAGTCCAAGTCATTAATGCATAAAACAAACAGCAGGATACCCAACATCAAGCTCTGCAGATTATCACATGAAACATCTTTCCATTCGCAAGGGCACTATCAACTATTATCCTTTGTTTCCTGTTATGAATCCAACTTTGGATACAATTCAACAGATTATCCTGCATCCCATGAACCAATACATTTTTGATCATTCTGCCATGTAGGACCTTGTCAAATGCCTTGCTAAAATCCACGTGGTCAACATCCACTGCACAATGCTCATCAATCCTCTTGTCGCTTCCTCAAGGAATTCAATCAAATTTGTAAGGCATGACCTTCCTTTAAAAAAGCCATGCTGAACATCATTGACCAATACATGCCTTTCTGAGTAACAGTTTAGCCAAACTCTTGTGACTGATATTAAAAATCTGTCCACCACCGAAGTAAGACTAACTGGCCTATAATCACCTGATGAAGGACATCGCTCCGAAAGCTAGTGTGCTTCCAATTAAACCTGTTGGACTATAGCCTGGTGTTGTGTGATTTTTAACTTTGTACACCCCAGTCCAACACCGGCATCTCCAAATCATGGCCTATAATAGTTTAGCATTTCCTTTGTATCCTTTTTAAACAACAGAATTACATTTGTATTCCTCCCAACCTTGAGCACTCCAACTGCATCTAGTGAAGATTGGAAAATAATCGTCAGAGCATTTGCAATTTCCTCCCTGACCGCTTTCAACATCCTAGGGAATAATCTATTCAGCCCTGGCAACTTATTCACTTATTCTGACAAAAATCCCACTTTCACCTTAACAATCCTTTTGCTCTTTGTATACTGGTAAAATGTCTTTGGGTTGTCTTTCTTGCTTGCTAATACTTTTACATGCCAACTCTGATTTTCTTTTTTTCATTTGATCCTTCTATTTACCTGATGTCTGTGGAGGTTGTACATTCTCCCCATGTCTGCATAGGTTTCCACCAGGTGCTCCAGTCTCCTCCCACAGTCCAAAAATGTGCAGGTTAGATGGGTTGACCATGGTAAATACAAGGTTATGGAGATAGGGTGGGGACTAGATCTGGGTGGGATGTTCTTTGGAGGGTCAGAGCAGATTTGATGGGCTGAATGCCATCTTTCTGAAATTAGGTATTCAGTACTCCTCTCAAACACTACAGTGTTAAGTGTTTCCTGACTTCCATGAGATTACTTCTTCTGTTTAATCTTCCACTATATTTTTCCTAGGAACCATGGGGGCCTAGATTTGGCAGTACCTTTTTTGGGAGAGGACATGTCTGCTTTATGTCCAAAGGATCTCACTTTCTAGTGCCTCCAACTGGTTTACCACTGATATCTTAGTTACTAGTCCTGGCCAGTCTCCCTCAGCCAAATCACTTCTCAGTTTTGTCAAATTGGCCATCCTCCCCCTTTTACTTCGGATTTATCCCTGTCTTTTTCCAGAACAATACTAAATCTAACCGAAATGTGGTCACTATCCCCGAAATGGTTGCCCACTGTCACTTCACCCACTTGCCCATCTTTATTCCCCAAAACTAAAGCCAGAATTGTATCTTCTCTCATTGGGCTTATCGTTCCTGGATGCAGTACATGAATTTTTGACCTTCAATGCTGCTTTATATTGTTTGAAACACAGTTCACATTGTGATAGTTGAGGGTCTACAGTATATTCCTAGTAGTGTGGCTGTCCCTTTTTTATTCCTAAACTCAACTCATAAATCCTGATTTGTTAACCTGTTTAGTATATCATCTCTTCTCACAACTATAACTGACCATTTAACCAATACTACCAAATAACCCCTCCTTTTTTGTCACCCAATCTATCCTGCCTGAAAACTCTATTTCGAGGCATACTGAGTTGCCAATTTTGCCCTCCTTTGGCCATAGTCAGCTCATAACCTTAGTTCATCAGCCCTGTTTGTAATACTTCTTGGATTAAAGTATAAGCTGTTTAACCCCATTAATTCATTTGCTGGATGCTTTCTAATCCTTGTTTCTTTTGTCTTTCAATTGCTGACTATATCAGTAATTAATGTTGTATTATCCCTTTCCTGATCTGAATCTGACCATCTAAGTGTACACTTAGTTCCCATCCCCCTGCCATCCAGTTTGAAATCTCACCAATGGAATTAGCAGTAGGGTGGAAGTTGAATAAGGACTTGAAATCGGCCTGTCGCAAAAGAATTACTACAGTTGAGGGATTTCAACATGCAAGTAGACTGGGAGAATCAGAATGGTACTGGACGCCAAGAAAGGGAGTTTGTGGAGTGTCTCCGAGATGGATTCTTAGAACAGCTTGTACTGGAGCCGACCAGGGAGAAGGCAATTCTGGATCCGATGTTGTGCAACAAACTGGATTTGATCGGGGACCTCGAAGTAAAGGAGTCTTAGGAGGTAGTTACCATAATAAGTTTTAATCTGTAATTTGAGAGGGAGAAGGGAGAATCGGAAGTCAATATTGCAGGTGAACAAAGGGAACTATGGAGTTATGAGGGGGGAGCTGGCCAAAGTTCAATGGCTCAAAACTCTAGCAGGGATGGTAGTGGAACCGCAATGGCAAGTATTTCTGGGTATAATGCAGAAGGTGCAGGATCAATTCATTCCAAAAAGAAAGAAAGATCCTAAGGGGAGACAGGGGCGGCTGTGGCTGACGAGGGAAGTTAAGGACTGTATTAGGATAAAAGAGAAGTATAACATAGTTAACATGAGCGGGAAGCCAGAGGACTGGGAAACTTTCCAAGAGCAACAAAGGATAACAATACACGGAGAAAAAAAACTGAGGTACGAAGGCAAACTGGCCAAAAATATAAAAGGAGGATAGTAAAAGCTTTTTTAGGTATGTGAAAAGAAAAAAATGGTTAAGACTAAAATTGGGCCCTTGAAGACATAGGTGAATTTATTATGGGGAACAAGGAAATGGCAGAAGAGTTGAATCGGTACTTTGGATCTGTCTTCACTGGGGAAGACACAAGCAACCTCCCAGATGTAATAGTGGCTGAAGGACCTGGGGTAATGGATGAACTGAAGGGAATTTATATTAGGCAGGAAATGCTGTTGGATAGACTGTTAGTCTGAAGGCTAATAAGTCCCCGGGACGTGATGGTTTGCATTCCAGGGTACCTAAAGAGGTGGCTCTAGAAATCGTGGACACATTGGTAATCATTTTCCAATGTTTTATAGATTCAGGATCAGTTCCTGCGGATTGGAGGGTGGCTAATGTTGTCCCACTTTTCAAGAAAGGAGGGAGAGAGAATACAGGGAATCATAGACCGGTTAGCCTGACACCAATGGTGAGAAAGATGCTGGAGTCAATTATAAAAGATGAAATTACGAATCATTTGGGTACCAATAACAGGATAGGTCAGAGTCAGCATGGATTTACAAAGGGGAAATTGTGCTTGACTAAGCTTCTGGAATTTTGTGAGGATGTAACTATGAAGATGGACAATGGAGAACCAGTGGATGTAGTGAGCATAATTAGGGCACATGGTATTGGGGGCAAAATACTGACTTGGATTGAAAATTGGCTGACTGACAGGAAGCAAAGAGTCGTGATAAATGGGTCCCTTTCGGAATGGCAGGCGGTGACAAGTGATGTACCACAAGGTTCGGTGTTGGGACCGCAGCGGTTTACAATATACATTAATGATATAGATGAAGGTATTAAAAGTAATATTAGCAAATTTGCTGATGACACAAAGCTAGGTGGCAGGGTGAAATGTGAGGAGCATGTTATGAGAATACAGAGTGACTTGGACAGGCTAGGTGAGTGGACGGATGCATGGCAGATGCAGTTTAATGTGGATAAATGTATGGTTATCCACTTTGGTGGCAAGAACAGAAAGGCAGATTACTATCTAAATGGAGTCAAGTTAGGTAAAGGGGAAGGACAACGAGATCTAGGTGTTCTTGTACGTCAATCAATGAAAGCAAGCATGCAGGTACAGCAAGCAGTGAAGAAAGCTAATGGCATGCTAGTCTTCATAACAAGAGGAATTGTGTTTCGGAGCAAAGAGGTCCTTCTGCAGCTGTACAGGGCCCCGGTGAGACCGCACTTGGAGTATTATGTGTAGTTTTGGTCTCTAAATTTGAGGAAGGACATTCCAGCTATTGAGGGAGTGCAGCGTAGGTTCACGAGGTCAATTCCCAGAATGGTGGGACTATCATATGTTGAAAGATTGGAGTGACTGGGCTTGTATACACTTGCGTTTAGAAGGATGAAAGAAGATCTGATTGAGACTTATAAGATTATTAAAGGATTGGACACTCTGGAGGCAGGAAGCATGTTTCCGCTGATGGGTGAGTCCAGAACCAGAGGACACAGTTTAAAAGTAAGGGGTAGGCCATTTAGAACAGAGTTGAGGAGAAACGTCTTCACCCAGAGAGTGGTGGATATATGGAATGCTCTGCCCCAGAGAGCAGTGGAAGCCAAGTCTCTGGATACTTTCAAGAAAAAGATGGATAGAGCTCGTAAAGATAGTGGAATCAAGCGTTATGGGGATAAGGCAGGAACAGGATACTGATTGTGGATAATCAGCCATGATCATAATGAATGGTGGTGCTAGCTCGAAGGGCTAAATGGCCTACCCCTACACCTATTGTCTATTGTCAAAAACCCCTTTAGGTTTGTGAAAGTCCCACCGTCCCCAAAAATGGTCCCAATGCCTCAAGAATCTAAAACCCTCCCTGTTTCCCCAGCCATGCATTCAACTGATCTATCCTGTTATTCCTGCCCAGCTAGCATGTGGGAAAGGAAGTAATCCTGAGATTACAACATTTGAGGTCCTGCATTTTAATTTATCTCCTGACTTCCTAAATTCAGCTTTCAGGTCCTCATCCCTTTGTTTACCTCGGTCATTGGTACCTATGAAATCCACAACCACTGGCTCTTTTCCCTCCTGCTCCAGAATGTCCTGTTTTAATTTCATTCCAAGCATCATACAGGCAAATCTTTTAAGATAGGACTTCAATCTTTAAACAAAAAAAGCAAAGCCATTGATCTTGGGCTAGCTTTAAAAAATCTTCAACAACTAAAGTTCAATCTCACTATCGTCAGGATGAGTTCCCATGCACCAATAAAATGTTATGACTTGAAAGAGATAATTCGCTTGATATCCTGTCCGTATATGGCAAAGTGCTCTTGTTCCTGTAAGAGAGAATATCCTTCAACTTAGCATGAGTTATTCAGCAGGAGATCTGCCAGTTCTGTAAAATTATTACTGCGCTGAGTGTTACCACAGTCAGAATCAAGGACTCCAATGTCACATATCTCAACAAGGCTGCCAGTGGAAGCTTCTTTGCCTTTTCTTCATCAACAGATGTTAGCTTTGGAAAATCACTATACTAACATTGGATCTAAGTACTTTTATAACATAAAATCTTCACACATTAAAACCATACCCTTTTAAAAGCAGGTAACATAATTACAGGAAGCACACGCATTACTGACATATTTTGCACAATATATTGCAAGTGTCAATAGTCTTTCAAAATATCTACAGCATATTAAAATTCCAAAGGTTCTTCAGGCTTGCATACAAGACTGTCGTCAGAGTTTATGATCAGTCACCAGTTAGTTGGAATATAACTTGCGCAATTGCTTTAATAGCATGTTGTTTCATGTACATTGATTTCTGACTGTCCACTAAACTTAGGCACGAAACTTAAGAAGAAAAATGTCTCTTTGATTTGATGGATGATCTGGTCACTTCACAAAACCTCCAACAGAAACAATCACGCTTCTTATGCTCCAGAAATTTCACATGATGCACATTTCTTCCTCTCATTCGTCAGATCAATGTCCAACCTCAGCAAGGGACGACTTAACAGACTTAACCTATGTCCCTGCCTCTGTGCCAGGAGGCCTGGGCTCAAGTCTCACCTGCTCCAGAGGGGCATAATAACGCCTCTGAACAAGTTGATTAGAATATATCTCTATGGACTCTTTCATAATTTGCTGGGAGTACAGCCTACATTTGCAAGCATGGGTCACATTCCACACTTACACAGTGAAGGCCAGATACATCAAGTCATTAAC
Organism: Chiloscyllium plagiosum; assembly: GCF_037043375.1. NCBI lineage: Eukaryota > Metazoa > Chordata > Chondrichthyes > Orectolobiformes > Hemiscylliidae > Chiloscyllium > Chiloscyllium plagiosum. The sequence continues at coordinate 15,397,686 of NW_028270181.1, read as the reverse complement.
TATTACTGTGCTGAGTGACAGTCAGAATCGGGGACTCTAATAGCACATGCATTACACAGTCAGAATCGAGGACTCCAATGGCACATGCATTACACAGTCAGAATCGGGGACTCCAATGGCACATGCATTACACAGTCAGAATCGAGGACTCCAATGGCACATGCATTACACAGTCAGAATCGGGGACTCCAATGGCACACACATTACACAGTCAGAATCGGAGACTCCAATGACACACACATTACACAATCAGAATCGGGGACTCCAATGGTACACACATTACACAGTCAGAATCGGACACTCCAATGACACACACATTACACAGTCAGAATCGGAGACTCCCGGAGACTCCAATGGCACACACATTACACAGTCAGAATCAAGGACTCCAATGGCACACACAATACACAGTCAGAATCGGGGACTCCAATGACACACACATTACACAGTCAGAATCGGGGACTCCAATGGCACACACATTACACAGTCAGAATCGGAGACTCCAATGGCACACACATTACACAGTCAGAATCGAGGACTCCAATGGCACACACATTACACAGTCAGAATCGAGGACTCCAATGGCACACACATTACACAGTCAGAATCGAGGACTCCAATGTCACACACATTATACAGTCAGAATCGAGGACTCCAATGTCACACACATTACACAGTCAGAATCGGGGACTCCAATGTCACAACTATTATAATTGATAAATTGTAATATATTTTGTAGCTCTTAATCACAGATATGTCAATATAATCTTCTTCCATATCCAGTGAAGTAAAAAGCAAATATAAAATACTTCTTCATGCAACAAAAAACAAGAAATTAAAGCAATGGCATGCTGTGTAGCTCCTCTAGCCTCCCCCAACGTGCAATAAGATCATGGTGATCTTCAACTTCAACTCCACTTTCCTGCCCAATCCAAACAGCTCTTGACTCTCTTAGTATCCAAAATAAACCCTTTGAAGAGTGGAGCGACTTGGATTTACAAATTATGATGTTTCTTCAATTGCAAGAAGATATTTAAAGTAACTCACTTAGCCCCATTTTAAAAATATTATTGCTAATTTTTCCTCACTCAAATATGAACCTTGTTTGCAACTCCGGAAGGTGAGCGTAAACCAAGTAACATTTACACGATATTTAAAAAGACCTTAAGACTGTAATTGTGGCATTGGGAAACAAGACCAGTGGAATTACAACCCAATCTCTACTCTTTAGTTTGTTACACACAAGATAAATGTTTTGACTGACAGCTTTATTTTTGTTAACTCCATAAAATGCACATCCCACTGATTACTAGCTCCCCATGTTTATACGACCAATTCACGTTTAATTAACCCTTAATTAATACATCCATCACCCGTTACCTTGTTCCAGTAGATCTCAGGCATTCCTTTAAGTCATATGGAATGATGATAGGTTTGTAACTAACTGGCTCCTTCCAGGTTCTTTACAATGGACTGTGGAGACAATCTGATGACTTCTTTCTGAGTCTGCTATTTCACAAACAGTGAAGGCCTAAACATTTGCTATTATATAAACTTGCAAATTTCTATTCAAACTCTCTTGGTTTGGAAGCCTCACAACAAATTCAGCATTACTGCCAGGGTCGCTGGCTTCCCTCAACTACCTTGAACTCCTGTGAGGACACAACACTCTAACGTGCTTCTAAATTCAAAACCGGTGTTTTACTAACTCAACTGAAAACAAAGTTAATGGCCTCAATGTGTTTACACTACTTGTTATGAACTCAAAAGTAAATAAACATCTTTCCATTAACAACCAGAGTAGTGTGCAGTCACACAGTCATAGAGATGGATTGGAGGCCTGGTGTGCCACAAGGATCGGTGCTGGGTCCAGTACTTTTCATCATTTATATAAATGATTTGGATGTGAACATAGGAGGTATAGTTAATACGTTTGCAGATGACACCAAAACTGGAGGTGCAGCGGACGGCAAAAAAAAGTTACCTCAGAGTACTACAGGATCTTGATCAGATGGGTAAATGGGCTGTGGGGCAGATGGAGTAAAATTTAGACAAATGCGAGGTACTGCATTTTAGAAAAGCAAATCAGAGCAGGACTTATACACTTAATGGTAAGGTCCTGGGGAGTGTTGCTGAACAAAGAGACCTTGGAGTGCAGGTTCATATCTCCTTCAAAGTAGAGTCACAGGTAGATAGGATAGTGTTTGGTATGCTTTCTTTTATTGGTCAGAGCATTGAGTATAGAAGTTGGGAGGTCATGTTGAGGTTGTAAGGACATTGGTTAGGCCACTTTTGGAATATTGCATGCAATTCTGGTCTCCTTCCTATCAGAAGGATGTTGTGAAACCTGAAAGGGTTCAGAAAAGATTTACAAGGATGTTGCCAGGGTTGGAGGATTTGAGCTACAGGAAGAGGTTGAACAGGCTGGGGCTGTTTTCCGTGGAGTGTCGGAGACTGAGGGATTACCTTATAGAGGTTTATAAAATCATGAGGAACATGGATAAGATAAATAGACAAGGTGTTTTCCCTGGGGTGGGGGAGTCCAGAACTAGACAGCATAACTTCGGGTGAGAGAGAAAAGATATAAAAGAGACCTATGGGGCAACTTTTCATGCAGAGGGTGGTGCGTGTATGGAATGAACTGCCAGAGGAAGTGGAGGAGGCTGGTACAATTTCAGCATTTAAAAGGCACTGGACGGGAACACGAATAGGAAGGGTTTAGAGGGATAGAAGAAGAGAATAGAAGAAAATCCCTACAGTGTGGAAACAGGCCCTTTGGCCCAACAAGTGCACAGCGACCCTCCAAAGAGTATCCTACCCAAACCCTTTACGCTACATTTACCCCTGACTAATGCACTTAACCTACACATCCCTGAACACTATGGGCAATTTAGCATGACCAATTCACCTGACCTGTGGGAGGAAACTGGAGCGCCGGGAGGAAACCCACACAGACATGGGAAGAATGTGCAAATTCCACACAGACAGTCACCTGAGGCTGAAATCGAACCGGGGTCCCTGGTGCTGTGAGGCAGCATTGCTAACCACTGAGCCACCATGTCACTCCTTCAATAAAAACAAGGCAAGTTACTTCCTATTCACATACTATGCTTTCTGAGCAATGCCAGATTTAGATCACTCCTCTAGAATGACCCACTGACATCTTAAAAAATCATTACAGTAGTAACCACATCAATCTGCCTCATTTAGAAAAATCCAGATTCTAATAAAATTCTAACAACAGATACTAACTACCTTGCATCACATGGTAAACATTGGAAAAGATTCAGGTTAGGCAGATTGGCCATGGGAAATGTAGGGGTAGGGGGATGGGTCTGGATGGGATACTGTTTGGTGTGGACCCGTTGGGCCAAATGTCCTGTTTCCACATTTGAGCGATTCAATGACATGATCCTATGCCTATAAAATCCTTTTCCCTATTCTCATAATGATATTATGGGTTTAATTTTAGGATTCAAAAGGGACTAGATAATAGACTATGACAAGTTGTTTGCCTTGTCCTGAATCGTAGAATCAGAGAACATGACCTATGCTTGAAGGGAGAAGATTTAAAACTATCTACAAAACCAGTTCAATGAATGAGTAGGTCAACTTATAAAACAGGTTTCCTCAGAAGATAATGCAAGCTTTTAGTTTTGATTCATGTAAATTAAGTGGATAATTTTCAGAAAACATTTTACAATACAATAAATTAGTAAATTGAGATATCATGTGGTCAGTCTTTTTAAAAAGCCATAGTATTTGTTGCAGTTCCCAAAAATACTCAGTGGCTTTCACCACTCAGTGACCAATTCAGAGGGTAGTTGAGTCAACTATATAGTTGTAAGTCTTGAGTCAAATATGAGCCTGAATAGTAAAGGTGATAGATTTCTTTACCAAAGAAATCACATGGGTTTTTATGATAATTTAATATTATTATAGTCACTATTACATATGAAAGGTCCCTTAAGTTCTAAATCTTTTTTGGCAAATAAACATATATTTCAGGAAAACCCTTTTGTCTCTGAGTTAGCATCAATTGTTGGCAAAGAGTATCGCTATTGTACAAGTTCACTTTTGTTTCACCAAGAATATAAAAATGTGGTAAGGGATTTGGAAACTGGCATGATTTAAGTTTGGAAAGACCATAAGATCATAAGATATAGCAGCAGAATTAGGCCATTGAGCCCATTGAATCTGCTCCACTATTTGATCATGGCTGATACATTTCTAAACCCCATCATCCTGCCTTCTCCCCGTAATCTTTGATCCTCTTACTAATCAAGAATCTAATTATCTCTGTCTTAAATACATCCAATGGCATGACTAAAGTATTGAAATGCTTACCATGAATGAACATTGCTCTAAACATCGAAGATACAAAGTTATCAATAACAGGTAATTAAACCTCATATTGTACTTTGACTGATAACAATGTACATTAAACTGTTTTTCAATTGTACTATTCTTGCTCCAATAAATGCAAACTGGAGGAGAAATACACATTGGTTCAAGAACAGGTTCAGAATGCCTGTCAATTAAACAAGTGACCTAACTTTTCATTTAAATCAAATCTCTGTTGATCATATTGTCAGCTGTGTATTGAAAAAGACTTCTTGTGCACAAATTTAACAGAGGAGGAGCAATTCTAGAATTTAATTAACTCATTCGATGAAAAAAAGCTACACTGTTCCCATGATACATCCACCACCCAATGGGCAACGGAAACGCACACACCAGCAAGATCTGCATTTCTTGGTTGCAAGTTGTATCCAAGTTATGGCAATTTGCCATAGCCCCTTGGGCATGGGACAGAGTCAATTTTCAGCCAGCATTTTCAACGTTAAGCACCAGCAGTGACTTGTGCTAACATGTGCAAAACAAAAACCCAAAAATATATTTAGTGTAAAGGGTGTTGGCTGTGATATCACCTCTACATTTTTCAGAGAATATCACATTTAATTTTTTGTTCTGATTGCATTTGGATCTCATTTTCTGCTATCTCAGAATTAGGTCTAAATAGATAAATACACCTTATGAGTTTATCTTGCAAGAAGTGTTATTTGTTCCTATATTTATATAGGTTCATTAATTGAGCCCATCATAGCCTTTTAAGCCTTACAAGATAGTGGAAGTTCTAAAACCACGTGCTTTCATTCTGAAGTACCAACAATTTATTTTTAAAATCTAATAATGATGCAGCATTAGCAACAGGCAGCAAAATGAATTGCTGCACTTGCACCTCTAAACTGGTAATATGCCTTTTTTATTCATCTATATGAATGCTGTTTGACCTTTGCCAGAAAGACAATAGAAGTGATGAAAGACAGAATTTAGCAATTACTCAGAAGCGTGACACTTTCTATGACTACCAAATCAACCAACAGAATAATTCTCAAGAGAATATAATAGAGAACTTGAGCTTGAAAGATAATTTGTAAGTAAAGGTACTCAACACATTCAAATGGAATTGAACTGCATGTCACCAGGATTCTTCAAGAAGTTCTATACTGGCTGGTTCAGAATCAATTCCTATGTTACGTCAAGAGAAAACCATAGCAAGTGACTTAGTTTTGGTCACAGACAACTTGTACCTACCAAATTCCACAACAACAAAATTAGATGATCTGAAACAAAGTTTCATTGAGTTATTTTTTAATCTGTTCCAAAGGAGCCAGATGGATTTATTTTTCTTTTATCAATCAGGAGCGCTATAACACTGTATGATGTAGGTGACTAAAGTCAGGAATCTTCTCAGTGTAACAAAGATCCGGAAGATTAATGTGATACCGTATCCTTAATGCTACACTGAAAATGTAAGTTTGCAAATGCCAGTACACTATCAAGGAAAGAATTAGATAGGCAAGCATTAAACAAGCTCAAAGTGAAGTTAGCAAAGTTTTCTGGCTCTCCAGTGATTTCTCACATCTGGAACAGATGTAAAATCAAGACTTCATTTTGGAACAATGGCACATGGCAGATTAGAGTTGGGTTTTATTCCAAAATGTATCAGGATCCTCATCATTTGTGAACTCTTCCTATAAAACTACAAGCTTTTAAGTTCCACTGACGTTTTCTGTCCATTTATTACAGCCATAATTTTAGCAAACAGATGGTGCCAATTAGAAGTGCCAGACTTATTTTCCATTTACATTATAATCATTATAAAATCTAGAATTTTTGCTTCTTCAAGCCAATGGAGAAAAGCCTTATAAGTATCTAGAATAAATCTTTGAAATAATATGGTAAAATATTCAGTCTGATTATTTTTCTCCTTTACAAAGACAAAACGTAGATTAAGCTTCTACTTGCAGAACACTTCTGACCATAAGAATGAATCATCTTTTCAGTGCTGCTATTTCAATAAACCATCTTGCTCTCATGTCAACATTTCATCCCTCACCATGTCTTCCTGTGAAGCTCAATGAAATCTGGAGGAACATCAAGCCATTTTCCACTTTAGGACATGACACTGATGTTAACAACTTCAAAGTGAACATGGTCATCCATTTTGATTACATCAACTCTCAACCTCCTGTGCCCTACTTATTTTAAAATTCAAAACTCTTTATTACCACCATTTGCACTTCTTTTTATCTTTTGAACTAGGAACATGTGCTCTCTGTTCAAATCGGTCCTCCTAACAGCATAAAAAACATTTTTTTCAGCCCTCATTCAACTCCGAAGAAGACTACACAGAGGCTATCAGACCTGCTCGGTCTCTCTAGCACTTTCTATTTTTATTTCAGATTTGTACCATGTGCAGTATTTTGCTTCTATTTAACTTTATAAGTCTTGGGGGAAAATTAAAAAGAGGGAAATCTGAATTTTGTTTTGTGAGTTAACATAAATATAGGTTAATTCACTTTCTTATCTGACCTGACCAATTGACAAATTTTATTTGAAGTTGACATATCTGCAGAAGTATTTAACACATTTTGAAGTGTGGTGCATGTCTGATTAATATAAATATCATTTATTTTAAAGTTCAAATTTTAAATTTTTGACATATGAGTTTTGGTCTGCATATATGTGGGTTTACCGATTTTCTTCTCAGTATACCTGGAGCCATGATTTTCCTTAAAAAAGTTTTGAAGAGGTAATCCAGAGTGAAAATGGGTATTTGTTTTCACTTGGAGAGTTTTATAAATGGGCAAAGTAAACATTAAACATTTCTTTGCTTTGAGGAAAACCCATAGCTTAGAAGGCTTTTATTTTTAGTTTGTACATATCCTGGATGTTAGATTGTATAAGCACAGCTCCTCCTGAAGAAAGCAGATAATTCAGGAGAGTTAGGAAATGGGTTACCTCAATGCAAGTATTTTGGTCGGAAAATTCTAGATTAAAAATGCTTAGTTAGAACCCTGAAGGTGTTACTCAAAGCTGAGAAAATCAAAGCTCAGTTGTGAGAACAGTCAAGGTAAGGCTGTCAAGCTCTTAAATACGCAAATTGAAACAGTGAAGTCAAACCTTGACCTTCACAGAAAAGGGCATTCTCTTCATTCTTGGAGTGCTGTAAAGCGTTAGGGAGATAGAAATTGGACTTTTGTGTGCTTCAAAATCTCTCAAATTGTGTAACATACAAATTGTCTGGTTTAAACTGTTTTTTATTGTTAACATCAGATCTTCAGAATAGTATGCTTGTGTTGCATTGAAAGAGTTTCTTAGTATTTTTACTACAAAACAAAATATGAACTACCAAGTCAGATTTCCATTTGGAATCTGACTTGTCCAGTAATGACATCAGCTGGGATCATGACAATAGTTTGATTCAGGCTAACTGGGAGAATCCATTACCATTTACAAACCATTATTCTTGCCATGTCCATCAGTGGACATTCGACAGGATCTGAGGGGTACGTGAAAATGATAATGATGCGAGAATACAGGCACAACAGTTTAACAGCTGACGAAGCAATAACACAGCAACTTAAGGAACTCACACAGTCCCAACACTGAGATTTCCTGATGTTATACATAGATAAATGAATAAAATTGCAAGAATTAGAACTGTAATTCAATTGAGCAGTTTCATGTTACATCAACTACAGGTTGGTCAATATTAAAAGGAGTATGATGGGATTTAACCAAAGCTAAATATATATTAATTTAAATATTCTGAGTTCCTTGCATTTCTGAGTACTGCCAGTGTATACAAGCCTGTGCTTATGCCATGGTTGTTTTTCAAATTAATTCTATTTTTAAATGTTGCTCAGCCAGCCTCCTACTCTGCATGAGATTTTATTAAGGTTACATTGTAGAACGCTTTCTGCATGAAGCTCAAGGAAGCAAGCAATACCACTTGAATCTCGAGCTCAATATATAGAGTAACCTGAAAAGCAATCCAATATTATTCATGCCTATGGCTGTCCTTGCGGTGGATCGATGACATGTTGCTCTGTTAAGACAGGAGCCATGTGACATAATGGACAACCTGTTATTCTGCTTTGCATCTCACGGGTGTAAGCTGCTGGGCTTGCTTCAAGCCAATTTGAGGCTGACGAGTCTTAGCAGGGCATCAAGTCAATTTTGAAAATAATCTGTTTTATTTAAATTAATTCTGGTTACATAGGCAGAATGTAATATATTACTAGAAAAACACACAAGATGAAAGCAAACAGGTCTAAAATGTTTAATCAGTTACTTTCCCCACAGATGCTGCCTAATTTGCTGAATATTTTCAACAAATCACGAGACCCAGGTAATGTTCTGGGGACCTGGGTTCGAATCCTGCCACGGCAGATGGTGGAATTTGAATTCAATAAAAATCTGGAATTAAGAGTCCAATGTCAACCCTGAGTCCATTGTTGCTTGTCTGAAAAAACACTCACCTGGTTTACTAATGTCCTTTAGGGAAAGAAACTGCCACCCTTACCTGGTCTGGCCTACATGTGACTCCACACCCACAGCAATGTGGTTAACTTTTAACTGCCCTCTGGGCAATTAGGAATGGGCAATAAATGCTGACCTAGCCAGCGATCATCCCAGGAATGAATTTTAAAAATCTGACTTTTATTTTGGATGTCCAGCACCTGCAGCATCTTTGGTCTTTTTGGGGTAGTTTTGTAGAAGATTGAACAGTTTGGGGCTTTTTGCACAAGAAAAAGGTGGCCAACAGATGGCATAGAAACAGAACTAGGCCATTCAGCCCATTGAGCCTTCTCCACTATTCAATACAGTCATAGCCGATTGAATACTTCAAAGCCTTTTACAAACTTTCCCTCAAATTTGATTCCCAGCTGCACAGGCCTCTGAGGTCGATGCACATGAGCAACTTCAGGACCTGGAAGTCAATGCCATAGTCAGCATACCAACTCCAATCATCATGTGCGGAACCTTGCAGCGATTGCACATATGCACAGCCGTGCAGCTTAGAGAGAGCGTTATCTTTTACCCACTGTACCCTATCATTTTCGTCTTTAAACATACTCAAAGACTGAGCTTTTGAGCCCTCTGGGATAGAAAATTCCAAAGCTTCATGACCACGAATAAAAGAAATGTCTCCCAATTTTCGTGCTAAATGGCAACTCCCTTAGTTTTAAACTGTGTCCTCTGGTTCTGGATTCTCCAACCAGAGAGAACATCTCACCTTTACCTACTTCGCCTACCCCTTAAGGCTTTTGTAGGTTTTGATGAGATCATGTTACATTCTTCGAATCTCCAGAGAATACAGGCCCAGTCTGTCCGATCTTTCTTCGTAGAACGGTCCAGTCACCCCTGGAATAGGTATAGTGAACCTTCATTGCATGCCCACTATGCAGTAATTTCCTTCCTGAGATAAAATTGCACATAGTACTCCAGATGCAGTCTAACTAATTTACTATACAGTTGAAGCAGGACTTCACTATTCCTGTAATCATAACATTCTAGAAACCATCATGGGAATTTACGCATGTGAGACAGTGAACATAAAGAAGACCCTCAGGCAAGATGTAAAATTTGGGCCATAAAAATGGATAGTCGCTAATAAAACCAATAGAAATTTCAGGAGAAAATTTTCTTTTTAAAACCTAGACAGTGATTAGAATGTGGAACACACTACCAAGGAAATGGATATGGAAACAAAGTTATATTCAAGTTACATTAATATATGAGGGAGCCAATAAGGATGTGCTGATGGAATTAGAAGAGAAGTGGGGAGTTGGCTCATGTAAAGAATGAACATCAGGATAGACCTGTCGGCTGAATGGCCTATTTGTGTGCTGTAAACACTTGGTACAAATGCTGTTTCTAATTTAGAGGTTTGATTTGAGCTATTAAGTTTGGATATGACTGATTTATAATTAATACATTTTCATATCAATGAATCACCTGGAAGGAGATGCAATTAGCTAGAGAAAATTAAAAATCTGAATTTGAGTCAGTTTGCACTTCATAAATTTGAATAATTCAAATTGAAGAAACAAGCATGTAGAGTGATACCAAGGAAGTGTGACAAAACTGCGAGTTAGATTCATCACTTCTATAATACAGAAATAAAAATTTGTTTCATCAAACACTAGCAGCAAGGTTTAACAAATTATGTCTGACTCCAAAACTATTACTGCCTATAAACCAGCTTCAACTGTGCTTTTGTTATTTATGTATGAGCATTTGGGGAATAAATCTGTCATACATTACTAGCCTGTCATATTTTATTTCTTAGTTGAACTATTGGCACACACAATCAATAAAGTGAAGTGCGTACCTACGTAACAGTGCATGAGCCAGAAATTATTTGCAGATAAAACACTTACCTTGTGAATGTACAGATGTACATTACTTGTGTCTTTTGATCTTAAAAATACCAAAAGGTTATTTATCTTTTGCGTCTGAACCTCTATAACTTGCATCAATTCAATCAATTAATTTATCTTTTTTTCTGCTTTACTACATATAATCATTCTTTTTGCATTCTCCTTGAATTCCCTGAACTTCAGTGAAGAAGCTAATTTTTCTTGTGAAACACTTTCAAGCGGATGCATGATTCAAATGGAAATTGAATGGCAAACACTTAGCTTATCTCCTGGCATTTGTTTTTTCATTAGTTTTCACTATCAAGGAAATAATTAAGCAGCACCATTACTGGAATGTGAATACTGTTCAAACCTCCCATAGTATGGGGAACTATCAGTACATCACTCGCCAACTGGCATGACAAGAATGGAGGTGAAATATTATGAGTAGGAGGTAGACAATTAGATCCATGGATTTTTATATGGTCCCTATCAGGGAGGAGGCTAGCAGACAGAGTCCCAAAGCATCTACTCAGTCAGACTTTGTCTGGACGTGTCAATTTTCAATCATTCGATGTCTTTGCTGACCAAAAGGTGCAGCAATCTTAAATACCCACTACAGAACACAGTCAGTGCATAAACGTCAAGGGATAGAGCAGAGGTTGTCCTGGATATTCAGACAGAAGTGGAAGGATCATTTCCCTTGGGATAGGATTTGACTGCAAGTGAGGCAGGTAAGGGGACCCAGAGAGGAGCCTCAGCCTTTGCAATTGTCCAACAGGTCTGGAGTTTCTTCTGCTTGTTTGGCTGAGAGCGAAAAAATGTGCTAAATTGCCTATAGTGTTGGGTGCATTAGTCAGAGGGGAAATGGGTCTGGGTGGGTTACTCTTCAGAGGGTTGGTGTGGACTGGTTGGGCCGAAGAGCCTGTTTCCACACTGTAGGAAATCTAATCTAATCATTGCCTGGAATATAACAAGATAAGACTTTTTAATGACAAGATAAGTGGAATAGAGGGACTAGAAATTGGACTGCTTGTTATTTATTTTCAGATGTTATTCAGCCTCGCGTTCCAAAAGCTTGGATAAAATGTGTATGCATGTCTAGCCTGGAGTGCACTGACCAAGTTCAATAGAGACTTTATATCATGCCAAAAGAAGGGATTAGTCTTTTTGCAATGCAAATAAAAAGGGTTTACGGCCTACATGAGATAGTTGATTGCTTTACTCGGATGCAGCCAGCCTCACCAACTGCACATGGAGGGAGTGGCCTCCACAATCTCCAGGGATTAAGGATTTATGTGAATGTGGAGGCAAAAAGAACATGGGTACTCCTCCCAATCCCACACAAACCTCCACCTTCTTACCATCATTACCGTTTATGACCTTCCTTATTCTATTAAATCCACTTCTGATCCTCACACTTCTTCACCTGGCCCCAACCCCCAACCAACCAATACGGCCTTGATCTCTTGTTGTCAATTGCATACCTTGCTTAGTTGAGGACAGCTGCAAGTGTCTTGATCTTTCTTCACTAATCTTCAATTATGGATTGCAGGCCCAGTGATTATCTAACAGTGAAGTCATATATCAATAGGACTTTATTTTCCCTGACTATTAATTAACTTTCCCAATTGAATCTTTCAACCACTATCTTGAACTTCAGCCATGTAGAGTACTAACATTTTTATTTTAGTTCTGAGCTCACCAGTAGCAACTTCTCCATCTCATTGTGAACAATAAACCAAGAAAATACCCAGTCATTCCATTGCAAATTGATCAAAATATAACATTTGACTTTAAAAAAGGTCACTACAGCATTATTTCCTCTGGTGGGGCTAACATTAGCCAGCACAAGTACACTAATGAATCTGAGAATATATGTTTTTGACTGAAACTAGTTTTATTTTGAACTTGAGGTGACTTGTTAGGATTGGAAAACACGCAGGAGAAAAGATCAAATTAAATCTTCGCAAAAGTGTATTTGTGATTACGTACACTCCTAGTATCTTGGCAAACCTCACCAACACTTTCAGCCTCTATTTCTTTCTTAAATCTATTTGGTTTTAGCCTCCACAGTCCACTGTGGTTGAGACTTCCATACGTTCATCATCCTCCATGTTAACAAATTTCTCTTCATCTTGGTCTAAATTGCCTCATCACTTCTCCTGAAGTCAGTAACCCTTGTTCTGGACCCTGTGGCCAGGGGAAACATTATTCCTATATCTAACCCTGACAGAATTTTACATGTTTTACTGAGATCCCTTTTAATTCTCCTAAACTCCAGAGAATACAGACTCCATAAACCAATGTCTCCTTAGAAGATAAACCTGTTATCCCAGGAGTCAGTCTGATGAACATTTGCTGCACTCCCTCTATGGTAAGAATATCTTTCCTTTTCCATGTGTGGTCACTTCACCCAGAGTGCAGCTACAGTGAAACTTTCTTGTTCCATTACCTAAACCCTCTTGTATTGAAGGCCAACATTCCATTTGCCTTCCTAACTACTCACTACATCTGCTTTGTATGTCAACATTTCACAATCTATCACTATGTGAATAATACTCTGCCACTTTGATTCTTACTGAAGAAGACAATTCCATATAATATTGCATTTGCCATGCATTCACTATCACATGCTAATTGTCTGAATCATTCTGAATCCCCTTTATATATACTCTTGACTATTCACAATACCAACTTGTTTTGGGCCATTTACAAATTTAGAAATAGTAAATTTGATTCTCTCATCTAAATTGTTGTCATTTATTATGAATAGCTGGGTCCCAATCACTGATTTTTGTGGTACTTCACTCACTACCGCTTTCACCCTAAAAATGATAATTTATTCCTATTCTGTTCTCTGTTAATTAGATCTGTTTGTCAGGTGACTCACAAATCTCAAATACATTTGTACAGTACAATTTCCCTTACATAACTTAACACATTATTTAGAGAAAGCCAATGGGATAGTACAAAGTGTCCTGTTGTCACATTTTTAATCAGGTTATATACTAGTCTGGCACATCTGTCATGTACTAACAATGCAACAACCTTGGCTTAAAGTTATTGTGTGATTCTGAACATTGTCCGCCCCAGTCCAACACCACCACATCATGGCTAGCATAGACACCATTAACTGCTGGCTCAAAGTGGAGAGGATCTCCAAGAAGATCGCGCATAATGACACAGACACCAAGTTTCTGCAGAAATGTAAGAAAACAGGAAAGATTCCAAAATGACTACAGATCATGAACCTACCTGTTGTGTGATTTTTACCTTTGTCCACACCAGCCCAACACGGGCACCTCCAGATTAAAGCTAAGAGCAAGACTTATCACCTTCTCAAATGAATAATGGCATAAACCAAAGCATAAAAAAATTCTAAAAGTTCTCACATCTTACCATTCAATTAGCTTGTTACGGCAACATAGATTTAGGTTTAAACTCACAATAAAATGGATGTACAATGCATCACGAGAGCGCACACATACTACATAAATATTTTATCACAGCACCACATAGTGTAATATATAATGAACATACTCTAGTTTGTCAGTATATTCATCAAAAGAGTTATAAATAATGTACTGCAAAAATGCGTATGTGCATCTATTCATCTGTCACAGTGATGTGATAGAGCTGAACAGAACAGTATCTGATGTCTCTATCTAATGGAGTGGGAACTTCATTAATGCAAGTTGCTTCAAAAGCGCACCACGGGTTACAGACTTGAAGCTATACAATACCTTATCAATTCCACAAAAGCATCATTGTTCTACAGAATGACAGACTTTGAAATGCTGTACACATCACACCACAATCTGCAGAAAGGAATACAACCCTTTCCCTAGTTTTGTTACTATCGATCAAGAGAGAAATATTGGCCAGGGCAACAAAAGAAATTCCTGCTGTTCCTTTAATCTTTGATGAAATTTTAAATTTGTTTCCAAACTAGAGGAACAAACAGAGGGAGGTTTCAGTTTAATGCCTCATGCATAGAGTGATACCATTGAAATATAGTATTAATGGCTGATGATCTGCAGCAGTTCAGCAACTTATGATGAATAAAATTAAATTGATTTTCTGGAAGCCTTTTTGCAATGCAATTTGTTGACAATACAGGCTAATAACAACATGGTGAGGAGAATGGATTATTTGTGATTGATGAATGAAAATTATTTAACTGGAGAAAGTCTGTAGAAAGCTGCAGCACAAAAATTTGGCAGTCATAGAGTCAGAGTCATAGAGATGAACAGTACGGAAATAGACCATTTGGTCCAACCTGTCATGCCAACCAGATATCCCAACCCAATCTAGCCCCACCTGCCAGCACCCAGCCCATATCCCTCCAAACCCTTCCTATTCTTATATCCATCCAGATGCCTTTTAAATGCTGCAATTTGTACTAACCTCCACCACTTCCTCTATCAGCTCATTCCATGCACGGACCACCCTCTGTGTGAAAAGGTTGCCCCTTAGAGCTCTTTTATATCTTTCACCTCTCACCCTAAACCTATGCCCTCTAGTTCTGGACTCCTCCACCCCAAGGAAGAGACCTTGTCTATTTATCCTATCCATGCCCCTCATGATTTTGTAAACCTCTACAAAATCACCTCTCAGCCTCCGACACTCCAGGGAAAACAGCCCCAGCCTGTTCAACCTCTCCCTATGGATCAAAACCTCTAACCCTAGCAACATCCTTGTAAATATTTTCTGAACCTTTTCAAGTTTCACAAGAAGTAGACTAGAATTGCACGCAATATTCCAAAAGTGGCCTAACCAATGCTCTGTACAACCGCAGCATGACCTCCCAACTCCTGTACTCAAGGAGTGCATACCACATGCTTTCTTCACTATCCTATCTACCTGCAACTCTACTTTCAAACAGTTATGAAACTGCACACAAAGTTCTCTTGTTCAGCAAGAATCTTACCATTAAGTGAATAGGTCCTGCTAAGATTTGTTTTCCTAAAATGCAGCACCTTGCATTGATCTAAATTAAACTCCATCTGCCACTTCTCAGTCCATTGGCTGATCTGATCAAGATCCTGCTATAATCTGAGGTAACCTTCTTCGTTGTCCACTACACCTCCAATTTTGGTGTCATCTGCAAATTACTAATTATACCTATTATGCTCACATCAAATCATTTATGTAAATGATGAAAAGTAGTGGACCCAGCACTAATCCTTGTGGCACTCCACTGGTCACAGACCTCCAGTTTGAAAAACAACCCTCCACCACCACCCTCTGTCTTCTACCTTTGAGCCAATTCTGTATCTAAATGGCTAGTTCTCCCTGTATTCCATGAGATCTAACCTTGCTAATCAGTCTCCCATGGGGAACCTTGTCGAACGCCTTACTGAATTCCATATAGATCACATCTACTGCTCTGCCCTCATCAATCCTCTTTATTACTTCTTCAAAAAACTCAACCAAGTTTGTGAGACATGATTTCCCACACCCAAAGCCATGTTGACTATCCCTAATCAGTGCTTACCTTTTCAAATACATGTACATCCTGTCCCTCAGGATTCCCTCCAACAACGTGCGCACCACCGACATCAGGCTCACTGGTTTATAGCTCCCTGGCTTGTCTTTACCACCCTTCTTAAACAGTGGCACCACATTAGCCAACCTCCAGTCTTCAGGCACCTCACCTGAGACTATTGATGATACAAGTATCTCAGCAAAGGGCCCAGCAATCACTTCCCTAGCTTCCCACAGAGTTCTAGGGTACACCTGATCAGGTCCTGGGGATTTATCCACTTTTATGTATTTCAAGACAGCCCACACTTCCTACTCTGTAATATGCATATTTTTCAAGATGTCAACATCTATTTCCCTACATTCTATACCTTCCATATCCTTTTCCACAGTAAACACTGGTGCAAAATACTCATTTAGTATCTCCCCATCTCTTGCAGCTCCACTCAAAGGCCACCTTCCTGATCTTTGAGGGGCCCTATTCTCTCCCTAGTTACCCTTTTATCCTTAATGTATTTGTAAAAACCCTTTGGATTCCCCTTAACTCTATTTACCAAAGCTATCTCATGTCCCCTTTTTTGCCGTTCAGGTTTCCCTCTTAAGTATACTCCTATTGCCTTTATACTCTAAGAATTCATTTGATCTATCTTGTCTATACCTAACATATGCTTCCTTATTTTCCTTAACCAAACCTTAATTTCTTTAGTCAGCCAGCATTCCCTACACCTACCAGCCTTTTCTTTCACCCTAACAAGAATACTCTGTCTCTGAACTTTCATTGATGGAAATGTGTTGCTGGAAAAGCGCAGCAGGTCAGGCAGCATCTAGGGAACAGGAGAATCGACGTTTCGGGCATTAGCCCTTCTTCAGGAAGGGCTAATGCCCGAAACGTCGATTCTCCTGTTCCCTAGATGCTGCCTGACCTGCTGCGCTTTTCCAGCAACACATTTCCATCTCTGATCTCCAGCATCTGCAGACCTCACTTTCTCCTCTGAACTTTCATTATCTCACTTCTGAAGGCTTCCTATTTTCCAGCCGTCCCTTTACCTGTGCACATGTGCCCCAATCAACTTTTGAAAGCTGTTGCCTAATACCGTCAAAATTAGCCTATCTCCAGTTCAGAACTTCAACTTTTAGATCTGGTCTATACTTTTCCATCACTGTTTTAAAACGAATAGAACTATGGTTGTTGGCCCCAAAGTGCTCCCCCAATGACACTTCAGTCACCTGCCCTACCTTATTTACCAAGAGTAGGTCAAGTTTTGCACTTTCTCTAGTAAGTACATCCATATATTGAATCCGAAAATATTTTCTGTACACACTTAGCAAATTTCTCTCCATCTAAACCCTTAACACCATGGCAGTCCCAGTCCATCTTTGGAAAGTTAAAATCCCCCACCATAACCACCCTACTCACAAAAAGCTATTAGACAAGTTCAGGTAGTAGGAAGGCAATAGAATGTTGGTCTTTGTTTCAAAGGGAAAGGAATATATAAATTGCAGGGGGGGCTGCATTGTTGAGGTACAAGGTACCAGTTAGACTACACCTAGAACGTGGAAGAAATATAAACAGAAGTTGCTGGAAAAAAAGAAACAGAGATTGGGTTGGGATATCTGGTCAGCATGGACGGGTTGGACCGAAGGGTCTGTTTCCATGCTGTACATCTCTATGACTCTATGACCAAAAGAAGTACTGACAATTGTTAGGCATTTCTTTTTTATCCTCCAGTGATCAATATACTATATATACTTAAAATAGTTCACTACCTTTGGAGAAATTCATCCAGTTTTAAAATCCTAGCTGCAAGCTTTTGAGTACTTGAAAAAGGAAGCTTCTTCCTCACGTACTGCCCCAGAAGGTTAATAAACCTGGGGTGGCTCACTCATTCAATTCATATACCTTATCACAAACACAAAGTTAGGATACACAGCATGATTTGCAGCTCACATGAAATTGCTAGGTCTTTTATAAACCATGAAATAAAAGTTTATCCACTAACAATGGCAAGATACAATGAACTCTGTCTTTTTCCATTAATTTCTGAGACGTTATTGCAATACTATCCCAGATCCTTAAATCTTCTGAGGTATGGTTTAAGAACTATAAATGAATAGAATTTTAAAGTAATGAGGCACAAATTGCCACTAAAGATTTGCCATCCAGTAAACATAAGACATGAGCAGAAGTAGATCACTCAGCCCATCAAGTCTGTTCCACCATTTAATGAAAACACAGCTGAATTGATAATCCGCAATTTCCTGTCAAAATCTTAAAAATCTGTCTCTCTCATCCTTGAATATACTTGACAACCTAGCATCCACAGCCTTCTGCAGTCAAGAACTCCACAAATTCACTATCGTCACAGAGAAAATTCCTCCTTATCTATCTTAAATGGGTTACAATTACTTTGAGAATATGCCCTCTGGTCTTAAAACTCTCCCATCATAGGGAATAACCTGCCAGCATCTACCCTGTCAAGGCCCCTGAAAATTTTACATGTTTCAGTGAGGTTTCCTCTAATTATGCTAAACTCCAACGAGTAAAGGCCCAACCTACTCAATCTCTTCTCATACGAAAATCGCTTCCATGCTCAGGAACAATCGAGTGAACCTTCTCTGGACAATCACCAATGCCAGTATATCTCTGTTTAGATAGGGGGATCAAAACTCTTCAGTATTCTAATAAAAAAAACTGAAAGAACTGTGGATGTTGTAAATCAGAAACAAAAACAGAAGTCACTGGAAGGGTCACCGGACCCGAAATGTTAACTTTGATTTCTCTTCACAGATGCTGCCAGACCTGCTGAGCTTTCCAGCAGCTTCTGTTTTTGTTTCCTCAGCATTCTCGGTGTGGTCTAACTAGTGCCTTGTATAATTTTAAAAAGATCCCCTTATTTCTAAATTTTTTCCCTTTGAAACAAAGGCCAACATTCTATTGCCTTCCTATTACTCAAACTTGTGTATTAGCTTTTTGTGACTCATGCCTGAGGACCACCAAATTTCTGTGCTGTAGTTTTCTGCAGACTTTCCCCATTAAATAATTTTCAGCTCCACTACTCTTCATTCCAACGTGCTTAACCTCATATATTCCATCTGCCATGCTTCTGCCCATTCATTGAACCGGTCTATATCCCACTGTAGACTCACTGTGTCATTCTCACCATTTGCCTTCCTGCTCCTATTGCTTGTGTTTTGTTTGACAGTGACATCGCCCAATCAGAGAATGTTGCAAGACATTAGCCTCATCAGGATGAGGAAAAAACACATTTTTGAAAAAACACATTGGAACCAAATTCCATATTTAATCCATGTGTCATTTGTCAACTTAAAATGGAAATTAGTGTGCTGAGTGGAGCAGTGTGGGATCTCATTAATATATAGGATCCATGAATAAAATAATAGGAGTCTTGAATATTAATGGGAATTAGCTTGTTGTACTCATTAATGGTTTTCATCTTAGCAATAAATGTTACAATATCAAAGTTTTTCCAAAAGAGTTTACATTTAAGCTGAAATGTTGGGAATGCGCAGCAGGTCAGGTAATAATGTGTGGAAAAAAAAAGCTCACATTTCACATCATTGATGTTCAAGCTCTGATGAAAGGTCATCAATATAAAACACTGATTGTTAATGTCTTTCTACAATGCTGAGCTTTTATGGTCCAGATTTTCAAAATCTGCAGCATTTCACATTTTTACTAAAAGAGCTCAATGTTATCATATATTTCTCTTCTGTATTTGAAGGTGCTGGGATTGCACTGGATGGAATGCTTGGGACCTGAGTTACTCTTACTTGCATGATTCAGAAATGCCAGTTAAGGTCATCCACAGACAGTCAATCAGACAAGTTTGAATGAAAGAAGAATGAGGTTGCATTTATAAAGCACATTTACTCCTGCAGAACATCCTAAAATGCTTCAGACAAACACAGGTAATTTCTCATTGTGCTGTTATTCTGAGTTTGACACAATGTTGTATGAAAATACAGCATTGAAACAGCTGGCCTTTAATGATTCAAGCCAGCGTTTATCCTCCACATGAGTCTATGTTCTTATTGAACAAGGTGCGTTTTATTAATTAAAATGAAGGAATGGCGTAGGATTTACATAAAGTGGAAGCCTGAACTATGAATCATAACCTTTCAACTCATTTAACAAGAGTGTGTTGAACCTTCATTGTATGAAGGAGTGGCCACATGAAGATTTGGATTAATTAAATAATGAATGTAATACACATACTCAAAGAAGCTCATCCACGTTTGTCTCATTTTAAAATGTAACTTGAGTAAAATTTCTGCTGTGCTCACTGTTCATTTGGGAGTACACATCAACTCTATCTTTTGCATTCATTCATTTTCCTAAAGCCTACAGTAATGTAAAGCTTTAAAAATGTCCACACAGGTAAATAGATCAGTCAATGAGACTGAACCTTCTAAGAATGAAAGAAACAGTTTCAAATTCTTACTAAATAAAAAAAAACACGAAAGAACGGCAGATTCTGTAAATCAAAGACAAATCAGAGATGCTCCGAGGAAGGGTCACTTGATAATCTCTCCCGACAGATGCTGCCAGACTTGCTGAGTTTTTCCAGCAATTTCTAAATATAGTAGCAATATTCCTACTGCTACTAACATGAAACTCAGGATTCAAAACAGAAATATTTTCGACAAAAAATTGCTTAGAGCATGTTACTAAATTCTAATGACCTCATACTCAACAAGAGAATCTATATTTTGTTATAAATATGAATTGTGCACCATTTGGGACTGTCTCTAACATAGGGTAAAATGAAGGAAAATTGACCATGTGACCTGTTCTGAATTCGGCCTGACAGCAAATATCAGTGGATTGGTTGTTGAAAGTTAAAGGAGGTCAAGATTGCCTTACTGGAAAGGAGATGCGATTCTGCTGAAACAAAAACGGAAAGTGCGAGAGAAACTCAGCAGATCCAGCACCACCTGTAGGAAGAAAAGCAAAGTTAACGTTTTGAGTCCAGCCCCTTCATTAGAATTGAAAATAACTTTGAAGAGTGGTATTGACGCTGATGAATTGGGCTGGAGTACAGTGGTGGAAAGAGGAGAAGCTGCATCAGGTATTCGTACACTCATTGAATGTGTCACAGCATTAAAAAGTGCCAGTCAATTTGCACTGAGAAGCAAATGACGAAATCAAATGGACAAAGTTCTAGAAGGGAGCAATTGGCCAATATACCAAGAAAAGTATCAACTCATCTTTGTTACCTTTGAGGAGATTTATCAAGATGCATATGGGCCCTCAAAACCCTATTTTTGCTGACTCAGAAGTGGAAGTGCTACAATTGAATCAAGCCGTTAATTAAATGATGCAGTACAAAAGTAAAATGCTTAAAATATACCCACAATCTTATATTGCAGCATATCAGAAGTCCTTTCAATGCAATATGGCACATCATAGATCTATAGAATTGAGGTAGATTCTGCTGAGTGACAAAGGTGCTGCAGCAGGAAAATAAAGGAATAATATCTGGGCCATTTCAATTCATCTATCCATAAAAGATCCATTGCAGCTCGTACATGTTGTCTAAAGGATTCCAAATACCTCTACTATAATATTTGAAAATCAAATTCAAGTGTTTATTGTACTCTATATTAAACATTTCTGCTTACCATTCCTGAAATAATCTTTCAGTTCTATGGTCTTTGACTGGAACCAGGAAACGTTAAGGACAAAAGGAAGGGTCTGAGATAGGACAGAAGCCAGGAGAAGGTGAATGATAGAAGAATTGGTCTTACATGGCCAAAAGAGAAAGGTAAAAGGGCAAGAAATTAAAACAAAAGATGTCGAAAAGGTGTGCTGTCGGCAAAAACTAGAGAAAGAAAATGCAAAAAAAGGAAACAAAATGGGGCAGAGATTATGGCATGAAATTGTTGAACTCACTTGTGTCTTGAAGGCTAGAGAGTACCAAATTGGTAGACAGAGTGCTGTTCCTCAGGCTGACATACAGCTTCAATGCAACAGTGCAGTAGGCAGAGGACAGAGATGTCAGTGTGAAAGTATGGTGAAGAATAAAAATGACAGGTCATGGGAAGCTCAGGGTCATGCTTGCAGACGGAACAAATCAGTCACACAATCTGCATTGGTCTCCCTTGTGTAGTGGAGACCACAATGTTAGCAGTGAATACAGAACCCTAGATTGAATTAAGCAATGAGGACTCAAGGCAAAATGTGAAGTACAGTGATGACTAGAGCACTACAAGTTTTGTAACCACCTCTTCTGACTTTTACTCTAAGCTTGTGATGCTGTAGTTCAACATACTGCTATTTTTGCTGTTTTATGCTCCATATCAGTTGGACACAGTTAACAATGAGTGTTCAATGACTCATAGGTCTACTTCTACGTCACCAGCCCTAAGCTATTTCAACACTATTCAAAGAAATATAAGAACTGACTTGCAACACAGCAAGAAGGTCATACAACTGAAAGAAATACACAAAATGAAGAGCTTTTCATGCTCTTCAATACAAAGTCTTACAGTTCCATCCTTGGCCTTTGCTAAATTAGGGGCATCATAGTTGGCATGACAATAGGCACTTGATATTGGTCTGCCTCTCATTTCTATGGAACTGCGAAACTAATTCTAAACATTAGTTCCTATTGCAAAGTGCACAGATGCACTTGGAATGAAGCCAGGATTACATACAACTGTATTACTGCTGAAAATGAAAACGGATCCACTGATCGCTTGTGAGAGATTTTCAGGTGGAAATGGGATAATAGGGCCCTAAAAATAGGGCATGATTTACCACCAGTTTCCAATGATAATGTGGTCGATACCTTCCCAAAGTAGGTCCAGCCCGAGTCAGGCAGTAAGCCCATTTAATATTCAAATGAGAGGCCTATGGCATATGTAGGACTTTGATTCTCATTTTAGGACTCAAGTAGGCACCATGAAAACTCTGTCCCAGCTGAAGTGCAGGTTAGAAGTGAAGACTAATATATTTCTGCAGGCCTGGAGGAGCAAGAACGCTCCCGAGACTTTGCAAAATTAATATTGAGTCACAGATGCAGAAGCTGTCTCATTCCCAGGAGAAGTGGGAAGCCTGGGATTGGTGCAGGGGAGATCTTGGGGTCAGCCTGGGGGCTGGGGAAGAGAGCTCCTGGGGTCTGTCGGTGAGGAGAGAGAGTGAGCCTGGAGATGATGCGAGAACCTGAGATGAGGGAGGCAGTGGGAAGATCCCGAGGTGGGTAGTACAATGCCCAAGGTCGTCAGGTGCTGAGAGCGACAAGTGAGTGTTCCAGTGTGAGGGGTGCATGGAGACTGAGGAGGGAGAAGTGTGGGGCCTGGAATCTGGAGAAGGCTGGAGTGTGCTTGCTGGCAAGGAAATGCATGGTTTGGGGAGGGGGTTGAGAGGAGTTCAGGGTTTGAAGAAAATAGGGAACTGAGGGGGAAGAGGGTGGGTGGGACAGAAAACAGGAGCCTGGGGTCTGGGTGATTGTGGAAAGAGAGAGAGGATCCTGAGATCTGAGGGGAGTTGTGTGGGAAAGGGGTGGAGTTTTGTGATTTTTCCTAAGTGGGGGACCCTGGCAAACACTCCAGGAGATGTTAAATCGGTCCACATTAATTCACCCAAGGCTGCCATAGACTCAAGCTGAGAAAAAGGAAAGAATGGTTCAGACATTAGTTAGAATTAAACACATAAGGGCATGCACATTTTGAGAGGTGATGGTATTTGGAGTCAATTAAAGCCCTTTTTGATCTTGTACATTCCTGTGATATCAATTGAATTGACCCACAATCAATCTCTGATTTTCTTGCATCAAGAGTGCTTTGTATTCATAGGTCAGGGTAATTGTGCATACCTTCACATGTTCACTCTCACTGCACAGTATGGAATGTTGAAATTATTTTTTATGTTGATTAGCAATCTATTGAGCTATGTGAGTGTGGTTGTCTGTGGTTAATAATGCCAGGAATTGGTCTTGAACATTAGTTCTTCTGACTCAGAGACTCTATCTTCACTGCTGGGACAATGTAATTAGTCACCCTGACACAAGAATAGTAGAGACTGGAATTGAGATTTGTAACTTTGCTTTGGTCATTTGGGTGAATGTCAAACCATTGCCGTGATATGACACTTTGAATCACCCTAAAAAAATTCAAGTTACTACTTGCCTGATGTGGTATATGTTTATTCACCAAGGGGACAATGCCTATTTACTCCAAACTAAAGATAATTAAGGCATAAATTGGCAAAGAACTAGTGTTAAAGAAATTTTCCCAGACCAGAAGCAAACTTTTGTTGAAGCTCAATTCTTTAAAATCATGCCAAAAAGTGTGCCATTTGGTTATGATTATTTGACCATTTAGAACATTGACTTGCAAGATAATCTGGAATCAAAGAGGAATAATTGCATTCTCCAACTGGGCATCTACCCTTCTCGTGCACAACAATGCATTTAAGTGAGCTGGTCATGGTACTTTGGATAGTTACTCTTGATCTTGTCTCGTGACTTGAATGAAAAGCTATTACCAGAAGAAAGGTGAAGGGTGCTGCCTCAACATTAAGTCAGTACAGAGTATGAGTTTGGGTAAATTGGGAAAAGTCAGCAGTTCTTTGGCTAGCAAAATTAGCACAATTTTTAGCTGCTTCATCAATGACCTTCTGTTATGAGGCTGGAGTGGGATGGGGAGCTATTTTTCAGGTGATTGAAGGAAATTTAACTCCAGTGACAACCGTGAAACTGAGATAATCTATGATAGCCTACAAAAGGACCTGGACAAAATCAATGCTTCAGAAGAGGCATCTATAATTCTTTGTATTTAACTATGTCAGGCAGTGGTGTATAATGTGAGGTCTGTCCTTCAATTGCACTATAATTGCCAAATCTCCTATTCTGTGATTGGGTTTAGGGAATTACCATTGAAAAGAAATTTAATTAGACCAACTGTATCAACCTGGTGAAGCTAACAAACAGGACTACTTGCATGCCAGACAGCATAAGCAGCAACTGATAGATACAGCTGAACAATCCCTTAACCAAGCTCTGCCGACATCATGTCAAGAATGGTGGTGAAGATGATGGCTCCACATATATCCCCATAAATGATTGAAGGGCGCAACACATCAGGGCTTTGGATGAGTAAACTGCTACAAGTAAAAGCACATCAGAAAACAATGGCATGTTCCACTTGGGTGCAGCTGCAGCAAATCAAAGTTCAAGACTATCCAGGGAAAAGAAGAATGGACTCATCCAACCATTGAAATCTGTGCCCACTCAATCCACCACTGCTTCCCTCTATTCGTACAGAATACATTGTAGTAAAACTGCTCAGTCTCATGACCTCTACCATCATGAAGGACAAGAGGAGAAATATCAGATAAACATCACATCATTTTTGGCTTCATCATATTGCACTGTTTCATTATTGATGCTGCTTTAAATTATGGAATTCTCTACTTCAGATCCATCATCAGAAGGATAACAACAATTAACAAGATAGCAGGAACACCAACATCTTTTCAGGGCAGTCAGGGATAGACATAATACGTAACACAGCCATTATCCCAAGAAATAATGCAGATCGTCAAATGTGAATTTTGAGATGTTGCTGGGTTGCATATACCAGTCACAGGGGAGGCGATGATGTTGTGGTATTATCGCTAGACTATTACTCCAGAAACTCAGCTAATCTCTAGGGACCTAAGGTCAAATCCTGCCATGGCAGATGGTGGAATTTGAATTCGATGAAAAAAAAATCTGGAATTAAGAATCGACTGATTGTCAAATGTAGGAAAACAGCATCTGGCTCACTCATGTCCTTCAGGGAAGGATATCTGCCATTCTCACCTGGTCTGGCATATGTGTGAGTCCAGAGCCACAGCAATGCGGTTGACTCTCAGCTACCCTCTGAAATTGCCTAGCAAACCACTCAGTTGTATCAATCACTGCTATGTCTCAATGAAGAATGAAACCAGATGGACCACCCAGCATCGACACAGGCACCAGAAAATACAACAGAAACAGCCCCATCAACCCTGCAAAACCCTCCTTTCTAACAGCTGGGGGCTAGTGCTAAAATTGGGAGAGCTTTTTCACAGGATAGTCAAGGAACAGTCTGGCACAGTCATACACGTGGAATCATTCCTGCAGCCAATGTCTCAGACACCTCATTAACATCCCCGGGCATGTCCTGTCCCACCAGGAGGACAGACCCAGCAGATGTGGTGGCACAGTGGCATATAGTCAAGAGGCAGTTGCTTTGGGAGTCCTCAATATGGACTTCAGACCCCATGAAGTCTTATGGCTTTAAGTTAAATATAGGCAAAGAAACCTCCTGCTGGTTACCATGTGCCACCCTTCCTTGGTTGATGAATCAGTGCTCCTGAATATTGAGCAACACTCAGAAGAAGCACTGAGGATGGCAAGGGAGCAAAATGTGAGGGATTTCAATGTCCACCACCAAAAGTGGCACAGTAGCAGCACTACTGATCAAGCTGGTCAGGTCCAAAAGGACATAGCTGCTAGGCTGGGTCTGCAGCAGGTGCGAGGCAACCAACAAGAGGGAAAAATATACTTGACCTCATCCTTATCAATCTGCCAGCTGCAGATATCTCTGTTCATAATAGCATCAGGAGTATTGACCACTGCCCAGTCTTTGTGGAGGTGAAGTCTCAGGTGCACATTGAGAATATCCTCCATCATGTTGTGTGGTGCATCACTATGATAAGTGGAACAGATCAAACAGATCTGGCGATATAAGCCAGGGCATCCATGAGGCACTGAGTTGTCAACAGGAGCAGAATTGTACTCCAGCAGAATCTGCAACCTAAAGGTTCAGTATATCCCCAGGCAACCATTACCATCAAGCCAGGGATCAACCCTGGTTCAGTGAAGATTGCAGAAAAGCATGACAGGAGCAGCACCAGGCATACATAAAAGTGAGGTGTCAACCTGGTGAAGCTAACAAACAGGACTACTTGCATGCCAGACAGCATAAGCAGCAATTGATAGATACAGCTGAGCAATCCCATAACCAAACTCTGCCGACCTACCACATCCAGTCAAGAATGGTGGTGAAGATGATGGCTCCACATATATCCCCATGAATGATTGAAGGGCGCAACACATCAGGGCTTCAGATGAGTTGAAGCATTTGCAGCAACCTTCAGCCAGAAGTGCCAACTGATGACCCATCTCAACCTGCTCCAGTGGTCTCCAGCATTACAGCTGCAAGTCTTCAGCCTATTTTATTCACTCCAATTGATATCAAGAAAGAGGCAATGGATAATGCAAAGACTACAGGCCCTGTCAACATTTCAGCAATAGTAGTGAATACTTGTGCTCCAGAACTTGCCGCTCCACTAGCCAAGTTGTTCCACTAAAGTTACAACACTTGCATCTCCCTGACAATGTGGAAAATAATCCAGATATGCCACATTAACAAAAACAGGACAAATCCAACCCAGCCAATTACTATCCCATCAGTCTACTCTCAATCATCAGTAAAATAATGTAAGGTGTCATCAACAATGCTACCAAGTAGCACCTGCTCTGCAATAACCTGCTCAATGACGTCCAGTTTGTTCTGCCAGGGCCAGGGCCAGGGCCACTCAGCTCTTGACCTCATCACAGCTTTGGCTCAAATACGGACACAGAGCTGAATCCCAGAAGTGAGTTGAGAGCCCTTGACATCAAGGCCACATTTGATCAAGTGAGGCATCAAACAGCTCTAGCAAACTGGAGTAAACAGAAATCAGGGAGAAAGCTCCCTGATGATTGGAGTCATACCTGGTATATAGGAAGATGGTTGTGGTTGTTGGTCAGTCACCTTAGCTCCAGAACATCTCTTCAGGAATTCCTCAGGATAGTGTCTGTGGCACAACAATCTTCAGCTGCTACATGAATTGCCTTCTCTATTTCATAAGATCAGAAAAGGAGATGTTCGCCATGGTTGCACAATGTTCAACATCATTCACAACTCTTCAAATACTGAAGCAGTTTATGTTCAAATACAAGATCTATACAATATCCATACTCGGGCTGACAAGTGGAAAGAAAAAATCATAACACACAAATGTAAAGCAATGACTATCTCCAACAAGAAACTAAATATTGTTCCTTGACATTCAAAGAATCGCCCACTGTCAACATCCTTGGCGTTACTATTGACCAGAAACTGAGCTCGATTCATCACATACACACAGTGGCTACAAAAGCAGGTCAGAGGCTATTTGGTCAAGGAACTCACTTTCTGACCCCCAAGCCTGTTCATCATCTTCAAGGAACAAGTCAGGAGTGTGATGGAGTACATTCTACTCGCCTGAATGGGCGCAACTCCAATAACATTCAAGAAGATTAACACTACCAGAAACATCCACTGTCTCCAACACAGACACTCAGTAGCAGCAAAACCGCAGCAGAAGTTAATCAAAGATACTCAGACAGCACCTTCAAAACCAATGACCACCTCCATCTAGAATGTCAAGGGCAGCCGATAAATGGGAACATCACCACCTGCAAGTTCCCCTCATCATCCTGATTTGGAAATATATCACCATTCCTTCATTGTCACCACGTCAAAATCCTGGAATTTCCTCCCTAATGGAATTGTGGCCAACCCACAACAGGTGGACTGCAGTGGTTCAAGAGGGCATCTCACCATCGCCTTCTCAATGGCAACTAGGATGGACAATAAATGCTGACCAGCCAACAACACCCACCTCCCACAAATGAATAAAATTTTTTTTGACATTAATAGAGTGAATATCCAAGACATGATTCCTCCAGCAAGTGAAACTAAATCTAGGGCACAGAGGTTAAGAATATGAGATCTGTCGCCATTTCAAGGCAGATCAAGAGACTTTATTTTCTCTCGGAGGCTTTTTAAGAGAATGTAATTTATCCCCCCTGTAAAGTAGTGGAGGCTTCAATTTTTAAAATGTATTCGAGGCTGAGTTCAATAGAACTTTGTTAGAAAAGGAGGTCCAGTCTTCTGGGGTGCAGACAGGAAAATGGAGCTGAGAACACAGACAGATCAGGCACGATCTTTCTGAACAATTGAGAAATCTCAAACACCTTCTCCCCAAGACCCATTTCCTTACATTTTCCCTCGAGAGTGGATTTGTGCCCACTCACAGACCACTTTTCCTTCTGTTCTGGAGCCAAGCCAGCTGAGGGATACTTGCTTTATACCAGTGTTACTGAGGGCTGGCTCTCTCAAAGTGAATCAAAGACTCCCAATCACCTGAAAAATGCAGAAGGGGAGTATAATGAAATATCTGACCTTGTATTAGAGGGACAACCCACTTAGAAATGGCACCGCAGAGTTACTGGAATTCACAGAATCTGACACTGGCATACCTTCAGAATAAGAGAAGAGACAAACAGAGTTAAGCAATTGGTGGGCACAAGCAACTCCAGCTACAGAAGTCAGGCATACACTTGGATTTACACTGCCAAATTTCCTACCAAACACTCACTTTTCTCTTATAATCTGCTTTATCAGAAAGTGATCTGCAATAACGGATGAATGTGTCCTCTCATCCTACTCAAACATTGTCACATCCTAATGACATTTTTTTCCAACAGCTGCTTTTGTTTCATTTCAAAGTTTCAGAACTATTATGTTTAATCTCATGAGCCAAACCAATCTGAGCACCTTCACGCCTCCTAATGCTTTTTCTGGAGCAAGTAACAGATTAGAGATTTATCTAACCCAGCTCTACCTGACACACATTATATTAGGAGTAAATTTAACTTCCTCTTCAAGTCATAACTCAATATAGAATTTGCTGGTTTTCATTATAATGTTCATTATATACTTAATGTGTGCTCAAAATGAATGAGAATTCAGAACAAGGATGAGGTTTTAGCACATTTAGGTTGAATGATCTAAACAATGAAAGATGATTTTGTGTGTTCATCAATATCATATTGCAAGATGCAGTCACAGGTATGGTTAGCAGTACTCTATTTTCTCATAATAAGACCTTCGTCATTGGCATACAATCGAATAATTTCTTAAAAAAAGGAGAAAATTTAACACTCCTAGATTAGGTCCAATGATGTACATAAAACCACAATGTCTTTTTAATTTGTTCATGAAGCAGCAAACCCACTCTGAAAATCTCTTGGGAAATAAGACCATTGAGAGTAAACAGAAAATGCAATGATCACTAGAATTGTTCCTCCAGTTACTCCCAGGAAAGTCTAGGCTGTTGACGCCCATGGAATATCTAAATGGATAAGCTACTGGACAAGCAAAACAGAGGTCTGA
This sequence comes from Chiloscyllium plagiosum, assembly GCF_037043375.1. Lineage (NCBI taxonomy): Eukaryota > Metazoa > Chordata > Chondrichthyes > Orectolobiformes > Hemiscylliidae > Chiloscyllium > Chiloscyllium plagiosum. The sequence continues at coordinate 15,367,228 of NW_028270181.1, read as the reverse complement.
TCTAATAGAAAGCTACCATCAATAACCGTGACCATGCAACCACTGGATTGTCATTAGAACAGATCTGGTTTGTTATTGTACTTTAGGGAGTGGATTGTGTCAGACTTACTCCAGACCCATTGCAATGAACCAACATTGTCCTTGAAAATGCCCTATTATGCTACTACTCAATTGCATCAAAACCATGCAACAACCTGGAACAGTTCAAAAAAGCTTCTCACCACCATTGTCGTAAGATCAATTCAGAATGGGCAATAAAACCTGGTCTCACCAGCAATGATCTGAATCAAGAAAGAAAATGCCATTTCTCTCTTTCTATGAGACCTTGTCACACCCCCTGACATATCTCTACCCATTTCCTTACTGACACAGGCCTTCTTTACATACTGGTGGGAACCTCTGAGTCATGTGATCATCAGCCAAGCATTCTGGCATTTAGATGGAGTTCAGAAGTTGATATCTGATGGGCTTTCAACTTGCCATGCAATCCATTCGAACAAAGTTAGAAATTATCCCTCAAGTCTAGTATTTAGAACAGAGTAAACTGCAACAATGAAGAAAATGCATACCTGTAAACTGCCTTGAATGAAAATCACCCACACACTAACATCAACCATGGGTCAATGGTAGCAGGTCAGTCCTTTCTTTACTGGTATCCTCACAGCACTTGAATCTAAACTCTTCAGCTTTCTCACTGTACAATTTGCACTTGAAAATAATAGCTAAATAATCTACTGAGATTGACAGTAATAAATGCAAGTCATGAATGAGGCCCATTTAATAAATGGATTCAATCAGATATTATGCCCTATCAACTGGGTAATGCATGCAACGGAATAACAAAATCAAGACATCAAATCTTAGTCTTTCACCCTTTCCAAGTGGTTAACATGAATCCATGGGAAGGATGCAGGAGTTTGATTGCTAAGTAGGGCTCAAAAGGCTGATTGAACCAAAGTCAACTCACACCATGTGATGTCAAGAAACAGCTGAAGACAACGGCTCTGACAAAAGATATGGGCCCTGACAACATCCTGCAACTAGAACTGAAAATGTGTGCTCCAAAAATTGCCATGGTCTAGCTTTCCAGTACAGCTACAAAACTGGTACCCAACAATGTGGTAAATTGCCTAGGTGCATCCTATACACAAACAGCAGGATAAATTCAACCTGGTCATTTACCACTTCAACAGTCTACTCTCAATCGTCAATAAAATGACGATGGTATCATCATCAGTGCTATAAAGCAGCATTTGCTTAGCAATAAGCTGGTCACTGATTCTCAGTTTGGGCTCCGCCAGAGTCAATCAACTCTGGTCACATTACAGCCTTCAATTGAACACAGACAAAAAAGCTGAACTTAAGTAGTGAAGTTCGAGTGACTGCCTTTAATATTAAATCTTCACTTTACCAAGCATTCATCAAGAAACCCAAGCAACATTACTTTTTTTTCCCTGGAGCATCAGAGACTGAGGTGCGACCTTCTGTCAGTTCATAAAATCATGAGGGGCATGGACAGGGTGAATAGTCAAGGTCTTTTCTCCGGGGTTGGGGGGGGAGAGGTCCAAACCTAAAGGACATAGATCTAAGGGGAGGGGGTAAAGATTTAAAAAGAACTTGAGGGACCACCCTTTTCACACTGAGGGTGGTGCATGCATCGAACAAGCTGCCAGGGAAGTGGTGGAGGCAGGTACAATTGCAACATTTCAAAGGCATCTGAATGGGTATATGAATAGGATGGGTTTAGAGGGATATGGGCCAAATGCTGACAAATGGTACTCGGTCAGATTGGGATGTCTAGTCAGCCCAGGTAAGTTGGACTGAAGGGTCTGTTTTCATGCTGTATAACTCTATAAATCATAAGGAAAGCTCTCCATTGGCTATATTAGTATAAGCATAAAGGAAGATAGATGTGGTTGTTTGAAATCTGTCAACTCAGCTCCAAGACATTTCCACAGGAGTTCTGCTAGGTACTGTCCGAGGCCCAATCATTTTCAGTTGTTCATCAATGACCTTCCTCAGGTCAGAATGATGTTTGTTGATGACCATTCAAGATTCCTCAGATACAGAAGCAATCTATGTCCAAATTGGGCTGACAAGTGGCAAATGACATTTGTGCCACAAAAGAATTAGGCAATGACCAGCACTAATGTAAGAGAATCAAACCATCACCCCTCAACATTCAAAGGCATTATCATTGCTGAATTCCCCATTATCAATATTCTAGATGTTACCATTAACTTGAAACTAAATTAGACTAGCCATATCAATATAGTTGCTACAATAGCAGTTCAGGGACTAGGAATTACACCATGAATAACTCACCTCCCAACTCCCCATCATCTATAAGGCACAAGTCAGGAGTGTGATGGAAAATTCCCAACTTGACGAATGATGCAAGTTCAACAACAATCAAGAAGCTTGTCAACATCCAGGAAAAAACAGCTGTTTGATCAGTACCATATTCACAAATAGTCAGTCCCTTCATCACTGATACTCCGTAGCAGCAGTACCATTTATAAAATGCACTGCAGAGATCCACCATGACACCTTAAACAGTACCTTCCAAGCTCAAGGTTCTGGAAGGACAAGGGCAACAAATACATAGAAAAACTAATACCTGTGGATTCTCTTCCAAGCTACCCACCATCCTGTTTTGGAACTACACTACAGTGCCTTCAGTGCAGCTGGATCAAATTCCTGGAACTCCCTCCCCAGTGTGGCTCTGTCTACTCCAAATGAATGGCAGCAGTTCAAGAAGACATCTCACTATCACATTCTCAAGGGCAACTAGAAATGGGCAAAAACAAATGCTGGCCCAGTCAGCAACTTCCCACATCCCATGAATGGATAAATAATAATATCCTGCCTAATGTTTCACTTCATAACTTCCCATCTTCCTCCTGCCATTAATCACAACATGCTCACACATGCAGTTCCTCACTGACTGCACCAAGTGGAAAATATCTTCAACTCAAAATAATAAAAATCTTAACATTTATATGGTATCTTTTTAAGACCTTAGAGCCCCTCAAAGCCTTTACAACTAATGATGTTCTTTTTGAAGCCTAACTGTTGTGATCTAGGAAACATGGCCAAACCCACAAACATCAATATGATAAATGGCCTGTTACGCTGTTTCAGATGTTAGTTGAGGGATAAATATTGACCAGGATCTCAAGAAACACTCCATTGATTTTCTTCAATGTAGTATCATGGGACCTTTTACAATTACATTAAGATGGCAAACTGGCCCTCAATTTAACATCTTGACCGAAAGAGGAAACATATTGCTTTGCAAAATTATTCTAACTTATCCGACATATTGTCCCAAACATGTCTTTTCAAATGCAAACTTGATCTTAATATTAAATTCTGAAGAAGCGAATTTTAGAGTTCGTCTGTAAACATGAAAGCAAAACTCAATGCAAACGTATTAAGCTAAGCAAACAAGAAACACAGTGACAAGGACAGAGCTTTTTGGTAAATGCTTCATTAATATGCACTGGTAAAGCAAATTTTGACAAGTCTGTGCTGAATTCAGAAAATCATCTGATTTAAAAACTCAAAGCATTTAAATTCTAACCACAATCTGAATTCCTGCTTTGTGTGTTCACTCTTAATGGCCTGACTGTGGAGAAATATTTATCACACTCCTCATGGGAATGAATTCAACACAGATTGATAGAATGTAACTTTGCACACTGGCAATTTAACATCAAATTACCTTAAATATACAGCGTTGCTTCTAAGCATTTTTAATCAAATTGTTCAGAATGTTAAGACACATCTCCAAAATAAATGGGACTTGAACCCATTTCTGACTCAGAGGTAAGTACAATACTATTGCACCACAAGAACCTCAATCTTGCTTGTACTCTGTCTTTGCCTTGCCCTTGGGCATATTTAGTGATTATTGATAGAGGATTATCCCACAATGGAGTAACTATACAAGGTGCATTGGTTCTTAGATAACAGGAAGGTTTACTGCTTGATAGCAATGCATGCAACCACATTTAGTCAGGCACACTTAGCCAGTCCTAAAGTGGTACTAATACATCTGCTGCTCTGACAGCTTCAACATAACTCCTCACCTCCACCCATGGACCACGTGTGACCTCAGTACAACAGGTGGAGCCAATGTAACATGAACAATACCACCTCACAATCATTACTTTACACTTATATTTCTAATCATTATCTTATATAACTCATTCATTATCAAAACAATTCACTCTCTGTTTCTAATTAAACAAGGAGTTCAGCTATTTGAGTAAAATGCTTTGCCATTAAAGGGACATCAGCTTCATGAATAAAGTATCAGAAACATGTTTTTGTTTGAGTGGGAGGAAAGTTGTGTACCATTTCCATCAGGAATGATGTTTCAAGTAAAGATTTCTATAAATCTTACAATATTTTAAGTTCCGCAGCCATCAGTAATTTTTCACATACAGCATTAACCAATACATTTTATTGTTTTAAGTACATATATCATCCATTGAATACAAGTTTGCAGGCCATTATGCAAAACAACACCAACAAACACTAAAAAGTGTAATTCATCAAATCAAATTCTTTCAAGTGGTGTTTTAGGTCCTCATTCATCGTGACACTTGTAACTTTCCTGTTGGCACTTTACATTCAATTGCATTCATTGCAACAGAGTAAATGGAACTGAGTTGCTAACTAAATTAAATCAGTTATTTGGATTCCATGGCCTCCAGAAACCTTTCACAAACTGAACCAGACTATGGAACTCCTGAAACGACCTTTAACCCACATTTCCTATTCAGCATCAACTGCCTATTTCATCTGTGTGTATTAATCAAGTCTTTGTTCTCACCTCCTACTTCCCATCATTCAGCCTCCAGAAACAAAAGTTTGTCTAAAATGGAGTTGCCCTGTCCTACATCAAGTTTTAGGAGAAAGTGAGGACTGCAGATGCTGGAGATCAGAGCTGAAAATGTGTTGCTGGAAAAGCGCAGCAGGTCAGGCAGCATCCAAGGAACAGGAGAATCGACGTTTCGGGAATGAGAAGGGCTTATGCCCGAAACGTCGATTCTCCTGTTCCTTGGATGCTTCCTGACCTGCTGCGCTTTTCCAGCAACACATTTTCAGTTACATCAAGTTTTAACCCATCATCGCGTTTACAAATCAACACTAGCTCCTTTCCTTCAAAGATCACAAAAATAAACTCTTTCTCAGCTCAAACTCTTCTCTAGCTTTGCCCTATCCTATCTTTGGAATCTCTTCCTGCCTTCTATTCTCCCACTCCTTCACACCCATTGGACCTAACTCCAACTTTTGCACAACACACACTTTTCTTCAATCCACCACTGGAAGTAAAACTTCAGCATCCTCCGTCCAACTGAAACGTATGCTTTAAAGCCTTTCACTTCTCTCATTTCTAATCTTTCTCAAAGCCCGTGTTTCTGAACAAACATAAACCTCTAACTTCCCATCTTTTGCTTGTCAATTTGTGAGAAACATCTTGGTCACTTCTTAACCTTATAAGTGCTCCACAAATACAAGTTATTGCACCAAATATCTACTTTCAACTAATTTGTTCTCTCAGTAGCTGTACTTTGAAATAAATATTCAGCAGGAATATGTTTCAAAATTTATTTTAGAAGCAATTGCCACTTTCATCTTTTCCACACAATAAAACATAGATTATTTGAGATAGTGTGTTTTATTAAATGTTTACTCTGCAAAGAAACTAAACTATTCCCCAGAAATCTCATTTTGAATCAAAGAATGAATATATTTGAAATGAGCCGTGTCCATTTTCTGTAGTTTCAGACACATTACTGAGACACCAGTGAAGGATGGAATCTCTCGGTTTAAACTAATAAAGCTGTTCTATTAACTTCCATCATCGAGAATGACGCAAAAGATGAGCTGAACCATGAAACATAACAGTTATAGAAGATGATCTAAATACAACAGTGGTCAGTTCTTGATTAATGATATTTTGTGATTTTGAATATAAGCACTCAAACTGCAGACTGGCATCTCCATAAGGCTGCAGCAAAACCTCATGCACCTTGGCTTTAGTACAAACCGAAACTAATCAAATTCTTTGTGAATAAGTGGAATGTCAAATATTTCAATCCTCTAAAAACCAACCTCTCATTGTCAAGTACAGGTATCCCCCGCTTTTTGAATGTTTGCCTTACGCAATTTCGCTTTTGCTAAAGAGCTACATTAGTACCTGTTTTTGCGAATCCAAAAAGGATTTTCGTTTTTACGAAAAATGGCGATAGTTTTTCCTATGTGAAAAATGCACCTTTGCTTTACACCATTTCCTAGGAACACTCTATTTCAGATAGCGGGAGCTACCTGTACATCAGTTTACTCATTGAACTTCAGCTGCTGTTAGTTCTGTTTCCATTGAGATACTGCATTGCTCCAACAATGTACATATCCTCTCTGATGAGGTGAGCTTCAAACCTCCCATTCGGCTGACCATTGAGATGACCTACTTCGAAAGATCAGCTGCCTCTATCGCTACCTCTTACCCACTACTGTTGTAACTCTGATCCATCGTTGATACTCTTATCCATGCTGATACTATCAAACTTTCCAGCTCAAATCTTCAACTTTTTGCCCTTAAGTTTGGTCTAATTCATGCATACAACCTAAAAGTGCAGGAGAACCTCCGCATCCATAGCATCAGAAACAGAGTAACGTTTCAAGTGCAATGTGATTTCTTCAGAACATTTCATAGCAACCCCAAAGAGGAGTCATACTGGATTTGAAACTTTACTTGCTTTCTTTTCATAGATGCTGCCAGATCTAACGACTTTCGTCAACTCTTTGTTTGCACTGTAGATCCCCAGCAACTGTGATTACGTCTCTTTTTATTCTAATTTGTATTTACTGTCCAAAGTAATTCATAATATGTCAACAGACAATAAGTAATAGTATAAGTACAGACTCCTAAAGCTTCAAAGTAGCAACTTTATATTTTCCTTTGGTATATTTTGAGAACAAGATAACCAGATATGCATGAATTACCTACCTTCAATCATTAAAGAGTTAGAAGGGTCATCAACTGTGCTGTCAAGCAGCACTTGTAAAGAAATAACCTGCTCACTGATGCTAAGATAGGGTTATGCTCAGCTCCTGACCTCATTTCAGCCATGGTCCAAACATGAACAAAAGAGGTGAACTCCAGAGATGAGGTAAGAGTGATTAAACCTTAACATCAGGGTTGTATTTGATGAATTATGGCATTAATGAGCTGTAGTAAAAGAAAAACTCTCTGCTAAGTCAGGAAGGTAATCGAATAGGCTCCACTTGCCCAGATGCGTTTAACTCCAAAAACACTCCATAAGCTTAAAACCCATCCATGTCAAAGCAGTCCGTTTGATTGGCCGAATTTACCATCTTCAACATTCAGTCCATTCACCAATAATATACTCCGGCAACAGAGTTTACCATCTAGTGTGAACTGCAGGAATTCACAATTGCTTCCTTGATAGCACTTTTCTAAGCTTAGATCACTACTACTAGAAGAACAAGGGCACAGACACATGGAAAGACCACTAACTCTAAGTTCCCTTCTAAGTTACCATCATCCTGACTTGGAATCTTATAGCTGTGCCTTACCTATCGCTCCTTGAAAGTCCTGGGACTCCCTTCATAGCAGTGCTGCGGGTATTCCTATGCCCCAAGAGCTGTGTGTCACAGCAACTCTAAACATTTAAAACATACCCACTAAACTGAGTCCAAACCATTAACCTATCTTTCAGATAATTAACACATTGTGCCTTTTGAGTCATGTTTTTAAGAAATGCTTTCTGACTCCTGAATGGGAATATAAAAGGGAACACTATCAGGGTGACATTTCATAGAATATTATAGCACAGAGGATACCATTAGAATATCACGCTTATATTAATTCTTTCGTGAATTTCTTTCCTATTAGGTCTGCATTTTTTCTTTTGAAACCATTTTTTCCAAGAAGTTTTTGAATTCTGAAATTTGAATTTAACAACTTTAAGTGTTGTAACCTTGTGACCGAAGTAGCCAAGAGTATTTAATGCTATATCACATCATAAAAGCAAGAAATGAATAATACGCAAACAAGCACAGACAATTAAAGGAATGGAAACCATACTGTTTAATGCCCTAGTCTCTTCCAAATCAACAAATGGATTAAGAAAGAGTTGTCAGCTTCTGTCTTAACCCTCACACCTGTTAGCTTGAAACCACAGTGTCTGACAGCACCAATTGTTTGAGTTGACAATATTTTTTATTCATTCCTGGGCTGTGGACATCACTAGCTGCTCTTGAGAAGGTGGTGCTGAGTTATGTACTTGAAGTACTGCAGTCCATTTGGTGTAGGTAGGCTATTGGAGAGGAAGTTTAGGATTTTGACCCAGCCATACTGTAGCAATGACAATATATTCACAAGTCAGGATAGCGAGTGGCTTAGTGTGGAACTTGCAGGTGATGGTGTAACCGTGGAGGTGCTGTATGAGATCAAGCCTGCCCAGTGGGAGCCCTAACCTCATCATTGAGCTAGCACGTTGGAAGTTCAAGACACATAATCAGCCAATGTTTTCTAAATTTAAATAGGGTAAAGATAGAAAGGACATGGGGGCTCAGAAAACTTCTGTTCCAATGCTTAATAAACTCATTGCTGCAATTCTGCAAAATTATTTTAGTTTAGATTTATAAATGCTATAGAGTAATACGTTAAATGTTATTTTCCGCTGAATTGAAAATTGTTTTAAAATAACATTGCTAAAGATATTATTTTTGATGCAAAGTGATAAAAAAAACAAAAGTATGCAAAATTTAAAGAGATTGAATCTTGAAAAAAATGATTCTTATTTTAATCAGATGAAGCCTTTGTTTTACAAATGTAATAGTGCAGGAACAGCAAGCTAGCGCAGGGAAGACTTCATTTCAAGTATTCTCTCACCCAAGTTAATTTAAAAGCTCTCCTACCTGGTTAGGACAGTATTTCACATGATTTTCAAACCAACTGATCATTATTTGCTTTTATCATATAGATGGTGACAGAATCAACCAGTTCTCAGACTCCTGATCAAACTATGAAGGTCGCATGATCTGATTAATATCTTAATGAAACCGTGAAGTCAATTTGTGGTGTTCCATTGAGCAGACTGAAACAAATGAAACATTTTTCCCACATTACTTTCCAAGCTTTCCTATATCAGAAATGATCCATGTTTCAACTTGAAAGGACAGAAAAAGATCATACGATGGCAAAAGTGATATAGTTCCATAGCCTACAATCCATTGATTGGATAAGCAGAGGAAGAAATGCTGAAGTAAAACCAGGACTTGCAGAAGAAAACATGATGAAACCCCAACACACAGAGCAAGAAGGTGGACACTCACATGGAGATAAAAGGAACAGAAAACAACAGGGAGGTTCAGTAAGACAAATAAAAATCAACACAAAATGAAAGCATGTCTCTTGGAACAGAAATAAGAACTGAAAGCACTTGGATTCAAATATTATGCCAGAAGGAAGGATTCGCTATCATGGGATGGTCTAATCTGACCGAACAGTCAGCCAGGTCATTGGTTTTCTTAGCAATGGACTGCTGCATGTATGTTGTGATTGGAACAGCTCAGTGTGCTACAACTGATGTTGTTCCAGATGGCTAGCATGAGGTCCACAAATGAAATATTTGCTTTAGGTGATATTATGTCATTTATTAGCCACATTGTAATGGGATATTTATAAATCTGAAACTAAAAGGACAAGATAGCGACAAGCAGCTCAATGCCTTCATAATTCTAATACTGTCTGCAGGCATTGTCCGAATGTTCACTTGCTTTAGGACCTATTGAGTGAATCTGATGAAGCATCTCTAATAGAGGCAGAGTGAAAGCCATGCTTAAGTTAAACTGAGGAATGCCATAATACTGCTACTTTTGTGTTGATGGGAACAAAAACTAAAAGTGCTACCACATAACTTCAGAATCTATTCAAATTCTAACATTTCAAATATGTTTAGCAAGCAGCCTCGGCTCCTCAAAAACACTTTTAAAATGAACTGACCTTTGTTTATGCCTGCATGCTATCACCAACATCAGAGGCCAAGCCACTGAGGACAGAAGTAATGACCCCTCCCAAATATTTTGATGTGGGTTCAGGAAATTTCCATCACTTCAGTCCAAGTACTAACCACCACCTGAGTTGAGCATCCAAATCTGAGAGCTTGCTGACTTGATTCCTCTTTTAGATATTTTGGTCCTTTTTTGATGTTCCGCCATTCCCAGCATGTGCCAATACCCAAATCTCAACTCAAACCTGACCCACAACCCCCCCACCACTCCCCACTGCCCCCAATCCCCTCTCAGGTGAGAAACCTATCTTTTGAGTTTAAGGTATAGGGTATTTCCCTCAGAGGAAGAATGCAGCTCGCAGCCCAAATTGCAACTCAGATGTTGCTGGGTGAGATTCACAGAAACTGTTATAAGATTGGGTACTGAAATATAGCTGCAGCTTAAGTTTTTGAAACATGGAGCATTTCAAAATACGTAACTGTTCAAGATATATCATTCTCACACCCCATTGAATATTGAGCTGCATAATACGTTTGTACGTTTTTGAGCCAAGACTTGATTTGGTTATCGCCAGGCTGTGTGTTGAAAATAAATTAAGAGAATGTTTCAGAATTGTGTCCCACAGGGGAAATGCAAAAGCATTGCAAGTCCAAGGAAGGTACAATATCAAGATATTGAGTCAAGGCAGCATACACAAACTGCTGTTAAGCAAATATTTTATATCTGTCATCAGAACAGAACTCTTAAAAGCAATCCAAAATTAATAGAGAACCAAGGGTCTAATGAGAATGAGGAAATTAAAGTAATTAATATTAGTAGAAAAAAAGTAATAGAGAAATTAATAGAACTGAAAGTCGACCAACTTCTATAGAATCAATCATAGAATCCTTACAGTGTGGAAATAGGCCATTTGGACCATTGAGCCCACACTGACCCTACGAACAGCATCCTACCCAGACACACTCCTTTTGCAATCCCTGTAACCATGCATTTCCCATGGATAATCCACCTAGTCTGTATATCCCTGGAGACTATGGGTAATTTAGCATAGCCAAACCACCTAAACTGCACATCTTTGGACTGTGGCAAGAAACTGGAGCACGTGGAGAAAATCCACGCAGAAACAGGGAGAAAGTGCAAACTCCAAATAGACAGTTGCTGAGGCTGGAATCGAACCCAGGCCCTTCGCGCTGTGAGGCAGCAGTGCTAACCACTGAACAACTGCATCAGATCATGGACATGATGGGCTAAATTTTGAGGTTCTAAAAAAGATGGCTATACAGACAATGGATGAACTGATAGCTATTTTTTTAAAACTTCCTAGATTTGCAATGTCCCAGTGGATTGCAAGATAGCAAATATGATACCACTTTCCAAGAAAGGAGGGAGAGAGGCCATGGGAAACAGAAGGCCAGTTGGCCTGATGTAAGAAAATATTAGAACATATATTTTAAGGAGGTTTTAACAGTCATAGTATGACAGAAAATCATAGTATGAGAATGTAATTTCATGAAAGAGAAATTGCATCTGAAAAAAAATGTTTGGAGCAATTTGAGGATGCAAGTAACTGTGAAGATAAAAAGAAACCAGTGGATATATATTACATATGGAGATCCAAATATCAGTCAACAAAGTGCCACATAAAAAGCAAGGGATCCTGGCCAGGGACAGATATTAACATGAATAAAGTCCAAACATTAAGCAAAAGCAGAAAGCGCAACATTTTCAAGTTAGCAAACTGTAACTATCGGGGTGCACAGGGATCAGTACTGGGGTTTCAGCTACTTACAATCCATATCAATGACTTCAATGAAGGTACCAAGAGCAATGCATCCACATTTTCTGACCAAATAAAATTAGATAAAAAGGTTGGCATCACTCCTGACATGGCCTCATGCATCCTTCAATGAATAGGGGTTGATTTCCTGGTTTGATGGCAATGATAGAATGGACGATATGCCTGACCATGAAGTTGCAGATTGTGGGTGAATACATCCTGCTGCCATCGATGACCCATGGTGCCTTATGGAGGCTCAGTTTTGAGTTAAGAAATTTTAAATTTAAAGAAGTGTTCTGTGTCACAGTCATTGAAACAACAAGGTATTTTCTCTTGAATATTACTTTAAGGTATTAGCTTGCCACTCCATTATAAGTCAAGTCTCATAACACAACTATAGAAGTGCAAAATCAACATCGTCACCCTGACCGATTTGGAAATAGCCATTTAATGCATAATCTGATACTGCTTTGGATTCCTGCCCTAAACATTTCAACTAGAGGATGACATGAGATGTAATAGAATCAGCAGCCAAGGCCATGAGTGCAACTTGCTTCTTGTGGCATTCGTCGAATTCTATTAATACTCCTCTAAACCTACAGGGTATTATCACATAGGTCGGCAGGAAAGATATAGCTTACGGACATGTGTTTTGATCTGATGTCTACATTAAAACATTCTGATGTGCACCAGTCACAGAGTACTGAGGTCAGCACTTACACATATATTCCATGGAGCTACAAATAAGAAATCAGTGACTTTATGACAGACAGTGAAGCTGCTTCATTATCTTACACTTTTATTTTGCACTGAAACATCAACAGCACAGATTTATTCATGTATCTGCTGTACTTTTTTATTGCTTTGTACATGATAATAACTCAAAACTACTTTCCAACAAATGTTCTTCCAAAAAATGTGTTTACAAATTTTACATCGAACGAGTTTGTAGATCAGGGAATGTGATATTTGTCTCTTTCCTCATCTTAGTTCGATTCTCTTACATTGCGAAAGGCGTCTCCATCCTATTTCTTTTCCTTCACTGTATCTGAGAATTAAATCTTCCTCAGTCTGAACAAAAAGAAAAGCCAACCCCTAGTGTGTCTCAGTTTTAGCCTCAGAAAATCAACCCTACTAAACCGTAAGAGTCCACGCAAGACTGTATACTGACCATTCACATTGTTTTCAGATGAAGTGCACAAGTTGACATCAGATCTGCTTTAGCCCATGTCTCCACCAGAAACTATGTCCACACTGTCAATCTGTTGCACTTAAAAAGCTCATAGCCAAAGAGAGCTGAAACGCCTCTGAATTTCAAACCAAATTCTAATTGCAATATGCTAATGTATTCATAATATTCGTGTCATTACTTTTACAGCATGGAAAGAAGCTTTTCAGTCCATCTTGCCCATGCTGGTCATCAAGCACCTATCTACTCTAGTACAACTATCCAGCACATGGTCCATAGCCCTGTATGCTATGGTGCTGCAAGTAGCCAGCTAAATACTTCTAAAATATTATGACGGCTCCTACCTTTACCACCAATGAGGTCCAGATACCCACCAGCCACTGAGTAAAACAAAAAACTTCTTCTTTAAATCTACTCTAAACTTCCTGCTCTTTACCTCAAATCTTTGCCCCCTATTTATCAGTCTTTTTACCAAGGAGAAATGTTACTGCTAACTACCCTAGTTATGTCCATCATAATTCTGTATACCTCATTCAGGTCTCTCCTCAGTCTTCTTTGGTCTCAGGCCTTAAGGATTATAACACTGACTGGCACTGGTTAACCATACCATCCAACATAGAATTGAGACGTTATGGAGCATTGCAGATCGTTTCCAACTCTTGGATTTCTTTCCTTCTACAATGTGCAGCTCAAAATTGCTAACTTTTCAAGTGATGATTAGGAATCAATATTAACCTACATTGTATCAATCTATGGCACAAAGCATCACTGCAATAATCTGCTAGACTCTTGTGCAGACTGACTGTACTTTAAATTCAACTCAATGTTAAATATAGCATTATGATTGACCTGGTTGGTCATATTATTCTCAGCTTTTATTAACCAACACATTGAAGCTATGTAGTGACCTACAATTGTAAAGCAACAAAAGTGACCATATGATCAATTTCGTGTTTCTTTCTCAGAAATCCATTTTGTGACTTTGACACTGACAGAAAAAAAAACAACCAACAGTTGGAGTCAGATCGAAGGAGTGAAATGGAGATGCAAGATTTTCCAGAAGCAGCAACTTAGCTCCGACAGCATAGTGTAGTCAGCCAGAGGGGTCACAGTCTCCAGATAGGAAACTTCACACATGAAAAAACTTTTCAACTAACTCTATTTCCTTCTCTTTCAGCAGCAAGAAATATGGCAGTCTCACATTATTTGGACATGAAACAGAAGGTTCGGCAACATTTCAGTCTGCCTCATGTTACTGGAATTAACTAGAATGTTTAGTATTCTGTGATCTAAAGAAGCATTTTAATAAATGGAGCAGAACATCAGTGCATGATCCTCCTGTGAGTCTTAGTGCCTTTACTCATCCAATCTATCTCAGATCATGCACAACAGTTTTGTACACAATGCTGAACGTCTGCCAGACAGCAGGTGATTACCTGTATAGCATAAGTAAGCATTCATAGAAATTCTACTGAGAAACAATGAAGTCAATGATAAATAATTCATTTCAAGGATCAGGTTGCACATCGTTTTGCATCATTCGTCAGAGTTTTTAAGCAATTCAAACATGTATTAGTACAACACCTGGAGAGTGCAGATGCCCTTTATATATTAAAATACTTTTAAAAATGTGGATATTCAAAGGAAAGTCAGGAAATGCAATGAAACAGAATTTATATAGAATAAGAATACCCTGTCATATAATGCAGAGTTTGAACACAAATTTGAACATTCAATTTAAAATCAGAGTACATTGTGTGCAAATAATTCTTCAAATAATGAAATCATAGACAAAGAAAAATACTGCATTTGCTGGAAATCTGAAACTACAGATCATGTGGAAAATAATTAGTAGATCTGGCAGCATCTGTGGATAGAGAAACAATAAATGTTTCAAGTCAATGACATTTCATCAGACTGTGTATGCTTAGGGGCACTGTGAGAAAATAGGGCACAGGCTGACTAAATAAATTGTACGTTATGGGTAGGTTAAGTTAACATTTTTATCAAGAAACCCGTACAATGAATAGAAAAAGTAAGAAGTGAACAAGTGCTGAGAAGAATATTGCGTGCAATTCTGGTCTCCTTCCTATCGGAAAGATGTTGTGAAACTTGAAAGGATTCAGAAAAGATTTACAAGGAGGTTGCTAGGATTGGAGGATTTGAGCTATAGGGAGAGGCTGAACGGGCTGAGGCTGTTTTCCCTGGAGCGTCGGAGGCTGAGGGGTGACCTTATAGAGGTTTATGAAAATTATGAGGGGCATGGATAGGGCAAATAGGCAAAGTCTTTTCCCTAGGGTGGGAGAGTCCAGAACTAGAAGGCATAGGTTTAGGGGAAAGATATAAGAGACCTACGTGGCAACTTTTTCACACAGAGGGTGGAAAGTGTATGGAATGAGCTGCCAGAGGAAATGGTGGAGGCTGGTACAATTGCAACAATTAAGAGGCGTTTGGATGAGTATATGAATAGGAAGGGTTTGGAGGGATATGGGCCGGGTGCAGGCAGGTGGGACTAGATTGGGATATATGGTCGGCATGGATGGGTTGGACCGAAGGGTCTGTTTCTATGCTGTACATCTCTATGACTCTATGACTCTAAGAGTGAGCAAAAATGTGTTCTATTAGAAAAAGGCAGCAAGACTGGGAAGGGTCCACCTTAGAGGAAATGGACTGGTAAGAGACACTATCATGGCAAGAAAGAAAAAGTGAAAAAGTTTGTGCTAAAGTTAGGAGAGGTGTCCCACAGATTAGGCAAGCAACAACCTGACATAGTCACACCCTTGAAGGAACGATGGTACAGATCTTACAGTCTCTGCACAGAGACCAGACATGTCCTAGAGATGCCTGACCCGGGGATTTACCAACATTTGCAACTGTCTTAAAACATCCCAACTTGAATTGAGTCCTAAGGGTCCCAATTGACTTACCCAAAATAGTAAGCCAGGAACAGTTAGAGGAATTGAACCTGCTCAAACTGCTGGCTACCTGTAAAATGACTGATCCGGCCCCCACCTCCAAATCACCTGCAATGAGGAAGACAAAGGCACAGAAAGTACTTGGGGGAGGGGGGGGGTTGCACAACATCTCACCAAACTTGCTGAGCCCTGAAGGACATAACTGTCAGATTTGTTTTGCAACAGGCAGTGAGCAAGAGGGAACAGCATACTTGACCTCGCCAATCTATTGGTCACATATACATTTATCTATTACAATATTGGTAGGAGAGACCTTTGCATAGTCCTTGCAGAGACAAAGTCGTATTTTTACAATGGGGAAACCCTCCATTATGTTGTATGGCACAACTACTGTAGTAGAGTCATAGAGCTGTCCAACACAGAAAAAGACTATTTGTTCAACTCGCCCATGCCGACCAGATATCCTAAATTAATCTAGTCCCATTTGCCAGCATTTGGCCCATATCCCTCTATTCTTCCTATTCATGCACCCCTCCAAATGCCTTTTAAATGTCGTAATTGCACCAGCCTCCACCATTTCTTCTGGCAGCTCATTCCATACACGCACCACTCTCTGCCTGAAAAACTTGCTCCTTAGGTCCCTTCTAAATATTTCCACGCTCACCTTAAATTCATGCCCTCGGATTTTGGACTCTCCTACCCTGAGGAAAAGGTCTTGACTATTTACCCTATACATTGCCCCTCATGATTTTATAAACTTCTGTAAGGTCATCCCACAGCAACTGACTAAACTGGATAGATTTCAAACAAAGCTAGAAACTCTAAACAAGACAGATATCTAGTGGCATGTGGTTATCAGCAGCAGCAGTTCTGTATTCAACCACAATCTATAACTTCACAACTTGAAGTATGTGCCTCTCTACCATAACCATCAAACCAGGAGATCAAGCCCTAAAAATATTTATTTTGTAATTTGCAATACAGGATTAATTATAGGCTAAGCAGTTAAAGTGACATACAATAGAGCTAAGTGATCCCACAATCAGTTTTCCCACATTCAGCCATGAATGATGATAGAGAACTAATCAAC
Organism: Chiloscyllium plagiosum; assembly: GCF_037043375.1. Taxonomy (NCBI): domain Eukaryota; kingdom Metazoa; phylum Chordata; class Chondrichthyes; order Orectolobiformes; family Hemiscylliidae; genus Chiloscyllium; species Chiloscyllium plagiosum. The sequence continues at coordinate 15,350,201 of NW_028270181.1, read as the reverse complement.
CAATTGGATGAGAGCTCCACAAACATTTCTTTCCTCAAAGTTGGGAGTACCCAATACATCAGTATAAAAGAGAAAACGGAAATATTGGTAACCGTCTTCAGCCAAAAGTGCCTCATTGATTATTCATCTCAGTCATGTGCTAAACTTTAGTTAATTTGATTCACTCCCTGTGCTACCAAGGGAGGGTCAAAAGCAGTGTATAAAGGCTATCAGCCCTGACAACATTGGTCAGTGAAGACAAGCAGGCCTTGCCCAGCAGTGGTAATGGTTTCTGCTGGATTTTCAGCTGAAAAGTGAGAACCCCTTTACCAACTTAAAATTCCACTCTTAAGAGTGTAAAGACCTACCTGATCATCTTAACAATGCTCCTTAGCACAATCTTTGAAGGAGTCTCCAACTGCATACTAGAAATGATGGCATTTATAATGACAGTAGTTTGCGGTCTTTCTGAATAAAGTGACTGATTTAATAATGAATTAAATGGACAGATCTGTACCCACAACAAGCCAAGTGTGACAAAATAAATGTTTTTTATTTAGGAATCTTAATAACTAACAGATAGAGACAATTTTGAGTGCTTAGCGAGGGTTGGATTTGCATCCAAATGACAGTGAAGTAAAATTTACTGGTTCTTTCATAATCCACATTAAGAATTTCAATTTTGCAGTGGAAAAATGGCTTCTGGTTAAACCCAGGAACAGAATATGTTTGTAACACAATCTGTACATGTTCTCAACATGAAATACTTATTTTTGTGTTTACATTCTGTATCACCAGTGATAAAATTGCAGTCAGAGGCAATTCAGTGTAACTTTCTGAATAGCTGGTTACTGCAAAACATATTAAATATCTTTGCATGCACATAACATTGCCTGTCCCTAACATTACTTAGGTAGCTACTTAGTCGCAGGAGACTGCAGATAATCAGCAGTGAACTGGATCTGGCAACACTTGGATCAGGTTTCCTAAAAGAACTGTCTCATCTTGCTGAGTACTATGGAAACTTACTGATCACAGTGCACTTTCATCGATGGCAAACATTTATTGCAGGCTTAGAAGCCAGATAGCTGAATGCGAAAAAGAGAGCAGAGACTAATACACTAACAGATTTGGTCAAGATCCCACAGGTTTGATAGCAAAGAACGGGTGCACGTGTATTATGTTGGAGGGAGATCCACAGTGTGGTCAGATAAAGGAGTCACAGGTGATAATGAAGAACGATGATGTATGTGAAATTTTTCAATAGTGATCCCATTCATTTGCTGTACTTGTTTTCCTAAATTTGGGAGGGGCCTTTGCAACTTCATGCTGTACATTCTTTAGATAATACAAACTGTGGTCACAGTTCAGGATTGCTTGAGGGAGTAATGTTTAAGGTGGTGGACAGTTTACAAGCCGGTCAAACATACAACTTTGTCCTAGATGGTGTCACATATCATCTGTTACCAAAGTTGATCGATTCAGACAAGTAGAAAATACTGCTTACATACGTGTTGTGGATGGTAGATGGACTGTGGGAATTGACAGGTGCCTCACATACTGCAGAATACCAATTGTAGATCCACTCTAATAGCCATGCCATACAAATGGTTGGTGCAGTTGAGCTTCTGGTCAATACCAACGTCTAAGATATTGCTAGTCAGAAAAGTGATGATGATAATGTCACTGAAAGTCAAAGGGATGTGACTGGATTTCCTTTTGTTGGAAACGAGCACTATCAGAGATTTGCTTAGTGCAAATACCATATGTTGATATCTTTACATCCTGAAAAATGATGTAAACAGAACATGGCTAGCTCTCCTAGAAATTCATATGACTCAGGTTATTTGAAGTTGGCTTTGTCTTTTCCTAATCTTAGTCAAGGACACAAATATGACCACTCATCCCTGGGTTAATCATTGCTCCTTGCTGACAAAACTTCAATTCTCTCATTTAAAAACAGCTTCTGAAAACTCTTTTGCCTTTATACAAAAATATTACAAAAAATGCATAAAGCATTTCAGGATTTGAAAGTTAGCACATAATTGGGAAACATGTAGTTTAAGACTGACTAAGAATCTGAAGATTTTATTTTGAAACTTCAAATATTTACATTTAAGATTCCTTAATTGAAACTCATTTAGCTTTTTGGAGCTCACATCATTCAAATGCCTAATGATGGGCTTAAGGAAAAGAGTGAGCAAAGCTGATTAATGATGACAATGGACACAATGCAAACACATTTCTACACGTTGAACAAAGATACCCATTTTATGAGAATGCGGTTGCAATGACCATTCACTTGCAACAGTGGAGCTTCAATGATGGGTCAAAAGATCACCTTCTGTTGTTCTATCATTCTTTGATGCCTGGTCGGTTGCATTCTCTCCCTCCCTTCAGTTCAACCTTAGATCTTAGGCCTAACTCTAACAGGAAGATTGCAGCCTCGTCTGGTTTTGGATTGAAGTTACTTCAAATTAAATATAAAAATGCAGCCATTTAAAATCCAGTTGCTAAGTAACGGAGATGCACCAACACGTGAACACTTTTAGTGTGAAAGAGTCTGGACACAGCTTTCTGCAGTATCACAAAACGATCAGCATTCCTGACTGAACAATGAGAGTATGCCACTTATATAATTTATTAAAAAGTACTCAAATGGAACATTCTGGCAGTTTTGAAATATTTACATTATTTCCAATGAAATCACTTTCTAGTTTACAACTCATTGTACAAAGATAACAAAATTCAAAAAATATTACAGTTTGCACTATTAGCAATCACTAGCACAGCATGTTGAAGTTCCAAACTTCAAACTCAGTTCAACTTCCAGCCCAGCTACAACACTTTCTTTAATAACTGCCAATAGGACTTAATTAAGTTTACCCCTTGTCATCAACTTATACATCATCACAAAGCAAGTGTTAACTTTTTAAATGGGTACAAACAATAGCATTCAACTCAAAAAAATAAATCAAAGAAATTTTTCAATGTAAACCATAGAGTTGCTTTCTTCTTCATAATGGCCTTCATAACATCTAGTGCTCATTGATTTTAAAAAGCCTTAAGTATGCTGTTGGGAAGCAAATTCTCCTTTTCCACGGTTACTAGAAGTGAATTTAGTCACAAGCAGCCAGACCAACATCCTCCCAATGTTGGTACTCAAACTGGACATGTGGATGACCACCTTGGTCAGGCCCAAGAACAAGCGTTTCATATTCGTTCTCCGGAAACAACCAACACCAATCTCTTGCCACAGAGACTGGACAAAAGCCAGGAGCGTGGGTTGGATTTGCAGCCTGAAATTCCCCAGGGTAGTGTCCTGGGCCCAACCATATTAAGCTGCTTCATCAATGACTTTCTCTCCTTCACAATGAGTGCACAATATTCAGTACCATCAGATCACAATTGAAGCAAGGCCTGGACAACTTCCATATTTTGGCTGACAAGTGGCAAATAAATTAATGCTGTAAAAGTGCCAGGCAATAAGCATCATTTCCTAACATAGAATGGCATCATCATTGCTGAATCCCTTATTATCAATATCCTGACAGTTACATTTACCAGAAACTGAACGGGACTAGACATATAAATAGTATAGCTTCAAAAACACTTCTGAGGCTGAGACAACTACAGCATATAATTCACTTCTTGACTCCCCAGAGCCTGTCCACAGTCTACAAAGCACAAGTCTGGAGTGTGATGGAATACTCCCTACATGCCTGCATGAATGCAGCTTCAATAGCACTTAGCTTGACAGTAGCCAGGATAAAGCAGCCCACTTGATTGGCAATATATCCACAAACATTTACGTCCTCCATCACTGACACCGCCTGACAAAGGAGCGGCGCTCTGAAGGCTTGAACTTCCAAATAAACCTGTTGGACTATAACCTGTGTTGTGTGATGTTTAACTTCATCGAGAAGATGTACTGTAGAAATTTACTGACACTCCTTAGACAGCATCTTCCAAACCCACAACTATTACCAGTGAGAAGGACGTAGGTAATTCATACATAGGGACCACCACTACCACCTGCAAGTTCACCTCTAAGCAACTCACCATCCTAACACGGAAAGTTATCACTGTTCCTTCATTGGTGCTCAGTCAAAACACTGGAACTTCCTTCTCAACAACACCATGGTCATATTTGCACCATGTGGACCCATCACTATCTTCTCAAGGACATCTAGATATGAACAAGAAATGCTCGAATTTAAAAAGTTTTGAGATCAGGTTGGCTATTCTCAACTTAGTTGCTAATAGCTGTGATTCCAAACAACAAAAAAACTATAATTTAAACAATAACTAGATTAAATTGATAGTTAGTTCAGACTCGTTTCAGGGGTGATCGCCGTGGGATACAGAAATTGGACTACTTCCCAGGGGTGGTTCAAGCTGTTGGACTTGGATTTTACTCAGAGCAATAATTAGCAACAGAGTTTTACTGCCAAACTTCGGAGCTTTTATTACATGGCATCAGTGACTGCAAGCATGCGGTAGACCTTCACTGATCTCTAACAGCCACAAAACCAATGCACTGAACAGCCTATTCAGATCAGCTGAGGGAATCACCCACTCACAATTTGACTTTTCAATTCAATGATGATGATGAAAGAGATAACACCAGTAACTTTAACTGAACCAAGGTCATGGAAAAGGCTCTGCCAAATGTGGACAAGAATGTGCGGTTCATGATCAGTGCCAACATAAAACAACCTGCTACCTCCTGTGAGATACAAGAATTAAAACTGCAGACACTAAGTTGAATGTGTAAGTAACTCATTCTCAGAAATTTATAGTACAATCGAAGGCCATCCCTGAATGATTTTGTGTTGGAATTAAACCTGTGTCAATTGTTGACAGGTTTGTTACAGTGTTATTGACTTAGGAATAGAAAATGATTCCCACCTCATTTTAATTCACTTATCAAGTCCTCTCAATTTGCTTCTGGGATAGAAACCAGGAAAACTGAGGCCAGCTAATAATTGGAGATTGGTCCTTACTAACATTGTGGAGGCCAATTACTGGCACCTCTTGTGCCCTCACAGGCAGCCAGTTCATTTTAAACAGAACATTTGGGCATTTTGCTTCACTGGCAGTGGCTTGAAGGCTAGGTTGATATGAAGGCAGAGGTTGTTTTGTGTAGTTTCTGCAGAATAAGATAAATGTGACCGTGAATGCTATGGGTTTGGGGAGGAAGTTGAGGGGAGCATTCCTGGTCCTCTTGGCCTTGCGTAAACGTATCCGTTGAAAGTTTTATTTAAAAGCTATGATCTTAAATTTCATGATGTAAACACAGCTTGGTCTAATTTTGACTTCAAGGCCACAGGACATTCTGACTATTCATTCAATAAATTACATCAGAAAGTGGTCACATTTCTCACTTACGCGGTCCAAAGAAAAATTACCCAGCAACTGATTCATGTCAACTGATCATTCACCTGTAATGAAATGCTAAGCAATAAAAATTGGTGAGGGGAGCTGGAAGGAAAGCTTGCAAAAGTACTCTTAAAGATTAGAGAGTTGTGGGTAGCCATAACTCTAACTCTTTCTCCAAACTCCTCTTCCTTGAGCAAGAATCGGGCCCCAAAGATACGGAGTTTGTTCACTAAATGCCTCTCTGTGTTTCCAAACAACAATCTCACAGTGGCTCAGTGGTTAGCACTGCTGCCTCACAGCATCAGGGTCCCAGGTTCAATTTCAGCTAAATTGTCCATAGTGTTAGGTGCATCAGTCTGGATGGATTAGTCTTCAGAGGGTCAGTGTGGACCTGCTTCCACACTGTAGGGAATCTAATAATGAGGGCGCATGTGGCTCAATGGTTAGCAACTGCTGCCTCATAGCACCAGGTTCACAGGTTCGATTCTAGCCTTGGGTGACTGTCTGTGTGGAGTTTGCACATTCTCCCCATGTCTGCGTGGGTTTCCTCCGGGTGCTTCGGTTTCCTCCCACAGTCCAAAGATGTGCAGGGCAGGTGAATTAGCCATGCTAAATTACCCACAATGTTAGGTGCATTAGTCATAAGGGAAATGGTCTGGGTGGGTTACTCTTCGGAGGGTCGGCATGGACTGGTTGGACCGAAGGGCCTGCTTCCACACTGTAGGGAATCTAAATCTAATCTCATCTTCCCAATATACTATACCACTCCTTATTGTCTTTATTAAACATGTTTTGCACAGCTCAAAAAAAGTAAGCACACAGTTCAAAATAGAAATCACAAAATCCTGGAACCGCTTCACCAGCAGCAGTGTGGGCGCTCTTACACTAATTGGACTACAGTAATTCTTGAAGGCAGGTCACCTTCTCAAGGGTGATTGAAGATGGATAATAAATGCTGGCCAAAGAACAAAACCATCATTCCCTGAATGGGGTTCAAAAGTTGTATAGTTCTATTAAGTAAAGACTGAAAAGATACAAGCAAATACAGCATCAAGTAATCAAAATTCACTATCACAGAAAGTTTTATTCAAACTGTGAATAAAGTGACGGAATTTTAATCTTTTCCTAAATATCTAAAATTATTTGCATATAACATTTTAGTGGAAGATTTAACTTCAGGCTATTAAATTCAGAGCCCAGAGTCGAAGCAAAGGTATAATAAATTATTCAATGTGGAACTGTAGATAGTTAATTAAGGAAGCTTTTAACTAGGGCTCAGCCATTTTGATAGTTTCAAAACATATAAATATAGTAGCTCAAAGCAATTTAGCATGGAGGATGACTCAAAAAAGTTCTGTCAGTTTACTGAACTGGAGAAGGTGGTATTCTTTGCCTTTTAGACAATAGACAATAGGTGCAGGAGTAGGCCATTCTGCCCTTCGAGCCTGCACTACCATTCAATATGATCATGGCTGATCATTCTTAATCAGTATCCTGTTCCTGCCTTATCTCAATAACCCTTGATTCCACAATCCTTGAGAGCTCTATCCAACTCTTTCTTAAATGAATCCAGAGACTGGGCCTCCACTGCCCTCTGGGACAGAGCATTCCTCTCTGGGTGAAGAAGTTTCTCCTCATCTCTGTCCTAAATGGTCTACCCCGTATTTTTAAGCTGTGTCCTCTGGTTCGGCACTCACCCACCAGCGGAAATATGTTTCCTACCTCCAGAGTGTCCAATCCTTTAATAAACTTATATGTCTCAATCAGATCCCCTCTCAGTTTCTAAACTCAAGGGTATACAAGCCCAATCGCTCCAGTCTTTCAGTGTAAGGTAATCCCGCCATTCCAGGAATTGACCTCGTGAACCTACGCTGCACTCCCTCAATAGCCAGTTTACTTTCAACTTTCTTATCTAGAATTTATAGACAATACACTGTAGACCAAAAGTAAGCTTAAGGTATGGGAGAGGAGCTTGGCCACAAAAGAAGTCCCATCATTGCCATGTGGAAAGTCATGGCCTTTCACATGTCGTAGACAAGCTGTAAGTGCAAGTGACTGCAAAAGCCTTAGCTTCAGAGTTTGGAACTTGAGTAGCAGCTGGACCCACAGTTGTGCTTCTGCAAGACAAAGGATGACATGGACAACATGCCCATGTAGCTGGTTAGGGAATGGATGGCTGCCAGGAAATCTTAAAGAATGAAATAGGTAGTGCGAAAATTCCCAAAATGAATCTGCTCACTAATCAGATTTCTGTTCTGGATACTGGTGAGTAAAATAGTTCCTCAGGACAGTATAGCCAAACTCATGGCATCCCAGGTGAATCAGCTGCGTATGAGGGAAGGAAGAAGAGCGGGAGAGCAGCCATGATCAGCATTTTGCTACATAGGGAAATGGACAGACTTTTTCTGTGTCTGTGGACCTGATTCCAGAATGGATGTTGCCTCCATGTTGCCTCTGCAAGACATTCTTCTGAAGGAGAGTGATCAGCTAGGAGGTCCTAGCCCACATTGGTACCAACAACAAATGATGGGAAATGTGGTCTGGTCAAAATTTAGGGAGCTAAGTTGTAAACTAGCAAAGAGGAACTCAAAAGTAGCAATCTCAGGATTGATTGTCTTGGTTGACTCATAACTGCTTTCTGGATGAGCAATAAATGCTGGCAAAGCCAGTGATGCCAACATCCCACTAACAAAACAAAAGCCTCCTAATACCAAATGCAAGTGAGTATAGAAATAGATGGATAAAACAATTGAATGTATGATTGAAAGATGTCCAGAAGGGAAAATCCTGGAACCACTGGTACTGGCTCTGGAGAAGATAGCACCTGTACAAGCCAAATGAATTATATCGGAAAAAAAAACAAATATAAATTCAACCAGGACATTTTGCTACAGCCATTGGGAAAACTTATAAACTCACTCAGCAGGGGTGTGGACAGAGGAGATCAGAGAGGAATAATAGGGTGCATTAAATATGTAAAGACAATGAAAACAAGAAGAGTAATTAGTAAGTTAATAAGTGGAGTCAGAATGAGGGAGAAATTGAAACACTCTAAATCTGGATCATGTCACATGCATGTGAATGCATGGATCATAATAAATATGATTGTTGAGTTAGAGGCACAGATCAGCAAATGGAAATATCATAACGTAGCTATAACACAGACTTAGATCAAGGACGGTCTTGACTGGATGTTGAATATTCCTGGATAGAAGGTGTTCAGGAAAGATAGGAAAGGAAGAGAAGGAGGATGGCTTATAGTATTGGTTGAGGACAGGCTGGAGAAAGAAAATGTCTCAGAGGGTTCAAGTGCAGAATCAATTTGGTTAGAGCTAAGGAACACAGAAGGAGCAATGACATTGCTTGATGTTACCTAAAGACCACTAACTCGTGTGAAGAATATCAAAGAACATACAGGGAAATTACAGAGAGATACAAACACTATAGGATAGTTTTAACACAAGTTTTAATTATCCAAATGTATACTGGGATAGCAATAGTGTAAAAGGAAAAGAAAAGTAAATGTCCCTTGACTGCGTTCAGAAAAATGTTCTACAGCAATATGTGGCCCAGCTCAAACTGAAAGGGTGCATTCCTAAGAACCACAGGGTACATCCTGTGGTTCTTAGGAATGAAGTGGGCTAAGTAAATCAAGTCAAAAAGTGGAGCACTGGAAAAGCACAGCAGGTCAGGCAGCATCCAAGGAGCAGGAGAACTGATGTTTCAGGCATAAGCCTGGCGAAGGCCTTATGTTTCTGAGAATGGCTGGCTTTTAGCCACTCTTTCCTCTAACTAAGGAAACCTGTCAGAATTCTGCTGTAACATCTATTCTCAGCCACTGCTATAACTGATGCTTGTTTCAAGGAGAAGATTAAGTTTTCTGTCTTCTCCTTCTTCATGTTTTCAATGTATTTGCGCTAAAATATTTGTTCATCAATTTCAGATTGTCTGCTTCATTGTTTTGAACTTTTTACCATTTTCTGTTAGAATTATTTTCCACTCTGTGCATCCTGTTTTATACTTTTTTCTCTCTAGGCGGGACTAAGAAAAGGAAATGGGGGCTAAATAAAAGAACTGTGGTAGGAATGGGAAAGAGTTAGCAGAAATACTGGCAGACAGAGGAAAAAAGTTAAAATAGGATTCAACATTGAGAAATGACAAAATAAAGTGAGAAAGAGGGAGGAAAATGTTAATCTACCAGATAAGACATTCACATGTCCTAGAAATGAATAAAGATGGCAGATAGCATGCTCTGTCAGAGATGAAGAGCAAAAGGAACATGAAGCAGCAGGAAACAGACTGCAAACAAAAGGGATGCAGGAAACATTTGAGGAAAACATTAGTTCCTTACTGTGCAGCTGTCAGTGTAAGTAAATACTAGCAGTCAGTGCTACTCCTTTTAGGTAGAATCTCAATTTTAAACATGGATTATATTAACAACAATCAACAGACCTGATTCTGAACAAAAGTTTAATAATGAAGGCTCAGCACAAGAACTGATCAACATAATACTACTTTGGTTTTTGCAACTGCAATCTCAAGAAATGTGCTCTCAAGAAATTATGCATGTCATTATGTGTACATTGCTCAAGAGTAAATTTATTCATAGTCTCTAGCAGCAATCAGTGAGAGGGCCAAAATGACAGTGATAATAAATTTCAGAGTATGGGAACTCAAATGTAATAGTCATGCTAGCGTGCTCTGGTTTGCATTGGGCAGTGGACACATTCCACATTTCATTAAATCATTACTTGCACTTACAAAAAGATTCAAGCAGTAGGCTATACAGCTATGCAGTAATGGTCTACATCCTAAATTCGAAGCAGCTTTGGAAATTCCACAAAATTCAAATTCAGCTATGCTACAGTTTAGCTCATATATTTGTCAAACATCTTTGATATCAATAATACAAGAGTACATTTCTGCAAGAATGAATAAAATTATGTCGTTATTAATTCATCACTCATAGATGTGGTTGAAGGATTTATATGTGTTTATCAACTATATAAAGCTATAGCTTCACTGAATTTTTCAGTGTAAGTTGGACATCACCATTGATATTATTCTAAGGGTTCCTACTCATATCAACTGACCTGTGATTTGCCTGATAGAGATGACTTGACAATATTCAAAAATGCCCAGGGGTGTAACTAATAGATCTGTTCTCAATAAACCGAAACCTTGCTGTGAACTCATATCAATATTAGTGTTTCTCTGCTCTGATAAATGTGCTTCATTCAAATTGAAATGAATTTTCATTCACAAAATTGTTTTTAATTTCACAGAGCAGGTCTCCTCCTCCTATATCCGAGGAAATACTGGTCTTGCTCTCAATTCTAACAAGACTATGACTTAGGGAGATTTCAGAAAGTCACTTTACATGAATATCTGCTTTTAGATTGCAAAGAGTTACTCAACCATTCGGTTTTTGCTGCTACAGGTACACAAGTTCAAAATGAATAAGCTTCTCATACAGAGTGAAATCAGTTTTCTTCAAGAAAGCTTACTGAGAAATAATCACATTGCTGTATTTAACTACGGACCAAAATGATCATATACAATAAACTATAGTATTATAACTTTATGTTGAACAATAAAGACATCAGTTTCTTTCTATTTCAAATTTTATCTGATATTTAACAAGGAAAAAAAGGAATTTCCATGACGCAAAAACAACTTAGTTATTATAATGTTGAGCGGGCAGAAAAATTCACCTCCTGTGAAATAAGGTTTTGAAATTTCTCCTGAAAAGGATAGACTTTGCATTCACTCAACACCTTTTACATTCTCAGGATGTTCCATAGCACATTCCACCCAATTAATGATACATAAAACTTAGACATTTCCATTTTATAGGCAGAAAGTGGAAGCCAATTTGTAAAGATAAGATCCCACAAATAGTCAATGATAATTAAAGGGACTAATTCCCAGCATTGGACAGTTATTAGCCCTGTTCCTGTCAAATGTGTACATGGTCTTATCATATGCAAGTGTTATGGCCGCAGTCACTCCTCTCCTTCAACTGGAATATTTTTGGAACAACTTTCATCTGCTGCAGAGGTGTGTTTTGACCATAGCTATACTTTCAGGTTCATCAGACGGACTCCAGAGATGAGGGCTTCAGCAGTTTTAGGCCTGTGCTCTTTGGAGTTTAGAAGATTGAGAGGAGTTCTAACTGAGGTATATAAAGTGCGAAAGGGAATTGACAAAGTAAACACAGAGAGGATGTGGGGCAATCTAGAACAAGTGGTCATAGTTTTAGGATAAGGGTAACAGATTTGAAACAAAGATAAGGAGAAATTACTTGTCTCAAAGGATTGTGAATCCATGGAATTCACGAGCCCAGAGTGTAGTGGATGCTGGGACATTGAGTAAATTTAAGAAAGAGAGAGACAGATTTTTAATTAGTAATAGGTTGAAGGTTTATGACGAGTGGGCAGGAAATTAGAATTGAGGCTGAGATGACAGAGCCATAAACCTATTGAATGGCACAGTCGGCATAAGGGGCTAAATTGCTTACTCCTGCTCCTAGTTCTTGTGTTCATGTTCTTATTATTGCCATACAAGAGGTGGGATCCTTCACTTCCATCATGAATTGAATCAGTTTAGGATGGAGCCCTGTTGCAGTAGTTTTCAGTTACCTATTGCAATGAATGAGACAGGTAACTAATGACCTGTTTGCTTATATTAAAAAGAACTTCTAAAAGCCTTAACCTCCTTAAAGTGGATTATACACTGCCATGGTCATACTTTCATTTTTGTCCTTCCTGCCCCTTGTCTCTGAACACTGAACCACAGGGCTTAAAGAAGGGTAAATGGCAGAGAACAAAATGGAATCATGTTTTGTTATTTGAATTCTGTTAAAATTCACCTGCCCACATATTAATGGGCACAATTTTTCTTAATTGGGCTGATTCTGTTCCTGCATCCTTCAACCCCATACACACACAAACAAAAATGACAGGAACAAATCTACCAAACTGTGGTACACTCCCTGAGTTGTATGTGCTTCTTGCTCTTAATGGGAGAATAATTCTAATTATTTAAATATCTTATCCAGCTGGATGGAACAGATCTATCTAGGATCTTACATTCATTAAAATAATGCTAGTCAATGTACTTGAAAGTAAATCACACAACATCATGCATTTTAAGACTATACCCTTCAGATATCTCGTGAAATGACATGTTAGGGCCATGGCTTGCTAACTTGAATGTGCACTTTTTATTGTAATTTATGGTTCTATACATTTGCTACTAGAACTGACCATAAACAATTAACTTAACATCTTGCTTCTGGGTTTAAATTCCTCCTGTAAATTTTGAAGTCATAAGCATACTCTACTTTGTAAAAGCTTCTGGTTTCAGAGTTCATGCATGGAGTTAGCACTTTTTTGATCACCTTTTACATTGAACATTGCCTTGATGATGATGAGAACTAAAAACGTTTTACAAACTAATTGAATGACCTGTTTTTTGAAAACTGAACCATAAAACAATAACCTCACAATTAGTCCAGAGCAGTGTTCCCTAATTTATAAAGCATTGTTAAATCCCTTTCATGCAGATTTGCTCTTACTGCTGAGCTGAAAGCTGAGCATGAAAATGTCAAAACTGATAGATGAGGAGAATACAAAAACCAGTCCATTAATCCATGCGCATTTATAGTGCTGGAGTCTGGTTAAAAGCCTAACATAGTCTGTAGTTTATAACAACATATAGTTCAGCAAACTCAGCCTTTGCTGGGAGGCTGATAATTAGCATATATAAAAAACTAATGATTAGCCTGTACATTAAGTGGAGTGAGATATAGAGAGGTACTGGTTGTTAGGTGTTCTTTAAGATTCAAAGCACCTTTGGGCTGAATTAAATAGTGCAGTTACGAACTCAGTTCTAAACTCATCATCACGGATTGGATTCCATGATAGATTTCTGGACTATAGTTCTGGTTACATTCTAAACAACCTATTTATGAAGTAAATTACAAAGAGTTATATAGAATGCACACTGCAGAAGCAGACCATTCAATCCAATCAGTCTACACCAGTGCTTATACTCATGAATCCCTAACCCACTTTGTCCACATTGAGAGTATACTCTCCCACACTTTTCACCCTCATGTTTACTTACCATTTCTTTAAATGCATCAAAGCCACATTTGAAATCTAACAACATGCATCACTTGGAAGTAAAATATTTACCCTTACTTCTGCTGCACTAATTTCTCATTACCCTTTTCACTGAATAAACAATGTTGAGCTCAACGTAATTTCAAATGAGGCAACAGAGAACAATTAATTTGTTGCATTCTTCACTCATGAAGGGAACATATACATGACTAAACGTCAACGGAAAAGAAGCATCTGAGATATGGAAAGTTTGAATTTCATATGTTTAATCAATTAGTAACACAATTCTCAAAACATACTTTGACAAGTAGCAACTAATTTCAGCAGAATCAATGTGTAATGATGTTCATAAATGGCATCTGCTCTTGATACAATTTCAAGATTGAGTGATTATTCCTCACAACATCAGAATACAGACTAAAAATTATAATGGATAAAATTGATGCTTGACTTCTGAAGAAAAATTCCAAATAGTCGTGAGCTTGCTTCCAATAAAGTGATTTACCTGATGCAATAACACTTATGCTATCTTCTGTAACAAAAGAAACTGCATGTGGATATTGGGGTATTGACATTTACTACAACTAATTATTTTATGTAAACATGACCCATCTCAGGCCCTAAATGTCTGGGCTAACTTTAAGCTATTGCATCACAACAGGAGAGCGTGATTTCAGTAGAGTGTCAAACTTCAAGTGAGATGAAAATTGAAGTCATTATATGCTCAGGTGATATGGTATGATGTAGTTACAATATTTATCAGCATGTCTCTTCAAAAGTATACTCGCGTGAGATATAGGCCATGAGACATTACATAATATTCCCTCTTTCCAAAGATATTATCCCAAATAGATATGCGTAGTTGTAAAAATGTTGTTAATTACATAATTATACAAACAGGTAAAACAGAGTGTACAAGACTAGCATTTAAAACATCAATGTGATGCTTGGAAGTTTCACAATCTGCCCTGATTTGGTAATTGCAAACCCATGCATTGCTCTCTGTTGTACTTGTTTGACAACTCGCTTGTCCTGCTGCTGGTTGTTGTTACTCAATCATCTCAATCACACCACCTCACTGCAGTGTTCTTCCTCACATTCTTTGTACATGATTGGTATATGGTTTGTGTGTCTGAGGTGACTTCAATTCCTTCACAATATAGCACCATGATCAGTAATGACTAAATATGATCCGGGTAGTTCACAATTTCGGGAAACACTCACCACAACCCAAGTATTTGTATTCATATTTCCAACTTTCACTTTGCTCAGTATGCAGTTATGGCAGTTATCTACTTTCTCAGTAATCACATATCTCTTTCATTCACCTCTGTCTTTGAAGATGAATATCCTGTATCTCAGAATAATTAAATAATTGCTTGATGTGCAAGGTAGCTCACATTTTCTTACTGAACATAAGTTATGGTGGTGAAGGTATCCTTTTTTCATTGATATTTCATGAAAATACAGCAATACAATGTGAAACATTTGCTTTGTTGAGAGACATTTAATGATTATTGATTTGATAGTACGTACCATCCATTTGGCTAGGCTATTTGCATATGTTGGGAGGTTTGTGTGGATCTGAAAATGTGTTGCTGGAAAAGCGAAGCAGGTCAGGCAGCATCTAAGGAGCAGGAGAATCGACGTTTCGGGCATGAGCCCTTCTTTAGGAAAGTTTCCTGAAGAAGGGCTCATGCCCAAAACGTCGATTCTCCTGCTCCTTGAATGCTGCCTGACCTGCTGCGCTTTTCCAGCAACACATTTTCAGCTCTGATCTCCAGCATCTGCAGTCCTCACTTTCTCCTAGGTTTGCGTGGATGACAATGGGATAGGTCACTCCTCAACTAGTACATATCTTGAAACAGCTGACTAGAGTATTGTGGTGCATTGACAGAAAGTATCTGATCTGGGAGGTGAAATAATCTGAAAATAGTGTTCATCATGCCAACAATTGTTATTCCCATTGTATTGCTAATATGTCAAATAATGGGACATTTAGAGAAGAATTCCATCGCAAGGATGGAACCTTCCCCATACACTGTGAATAGGTCTATTGATACCTTCATCCAAGGAATGAATGGAACATCATGTGGATGCACAGGTTGCTGGGTTCGATAGGTTTGGCTTGCATTACAACTGTTCATGAATTGTTGAATATCTTGTTTCATCCCGGCCACTGCATAGATTCAGGTGTTAGAATTCCTGTGTATTTAGTATCTATGCCCTTGGTGCATCTTAGACATATCTTGGTAAAATGCTTGGGATCGATTCAACTGGATAAAGCAGAGCTTTGATGTAGCCTCGGATTTCTAAATTTCCTTTTTCCATATATTTTCAACTTCGCGGTCGAGTTATTTCCAGAGAGGTAAGCTCAGGAAAGAAATTGCTTGTGTGTGGCAAAGTGATCACTATCTTGATATAATGGTATTAGAAGTTGTCTGTCTTTGAAAATGACTTGTCATGAAATACCAAGTTTGTCTCCATCTGGTCAAAATGAACAAATCTTCTCAAGTATTTCTTTAATACTATCTGACCATCCCTGTATAATGATATGTTGTAACGATCATAGTTGCTCATCTTTAGTAGTCACTGTTTGCAAGTGTTCACTCCGGCTGTTGCCAAACTAGAATAGGTCAACCTGTTGAGAATGATTTATCGCCTAGAATGTCAACGTACAAATGAAGAGAAATATCTTGGTCTTTGTGTGAGTTAAGTAATCTGTTTGGCATATAAGACTAATCATTCTGACTTAATTTCCCTTCAAAGTCATATGATTGGATCTTTATAAGTTGCTGATGTGAATGCAGCAGAGCACTTGCTAATTGTTTACAGCATATCATCTCCTGTAGTTTATTATCTGATCCAGTGATGAATTTCTTGCCTAATAAGCAGATGTGAAACTGCACAATGCCGAACACCAGAGCTAGTCTTGTGCTGTATACGGAATAGTTGGCTTGCATAAATGGAAAGGTTTTCAGATCAAAGGCAGTAGCTTTTCCATGTAAAAGGCAGGCACCTGGATTTTTAAAAATCTATTTCAACTTCAAGAACCATGACTTTCATGGGGTCATAGCATTGCAATAGACAAGAATTGTTGTCAGAACTTACTTAAGAAAATCAAAGATCACCTTGCCACACACAAAGGATTTCCTTCTTGCGTATATCTCTCTGGAAATACCTCGACCGCGAAGATGAAAATATATGGACAAAGGAAATTTAAAAATCCAAGGCAACATCAAAGCTCTGCTTTATCCAGTTGAATCGATATTTGTTTAACAGCTTTATCCTTACTTTTGATTGGATTTGATTGGAATACAAATCCTTTCAAAACAAAATAAAAATTTAAGACTGCTTTTATTTCAATAAACAATATAAAGAGGCTAAAATGCATTTTTGAGCTGAAACACAAAGCCAGTAAAAATCACTATTGAAAGTTGGAAAAATACAATGTTTGTGAGAGCCATTAGAACATAGAAACAGGAGTAGGCCATTTAGCCTTTCCTGCCATTCAGTGATCATGGCGGATATGTGGCCGAATGTCATACAACTGCCTTTGGCTCATACCTCTCAATATCATTGCTTAACAAAAATCCATCTATCTCAAATTTAAAGGTAGCAACTGATCTAGCATCAACTGCCATTTGTGGAAGGAAGTTCTGAACCTCTACCCCCCTGTTGTGTGTATACATCAATACAGAGGAACCTCGATTATCCGAACAAGTTGGGCAGGCAGTATTTCATTCGGATGATTGATTATTGGGATAATCAATTTGACCTTAAACAAGGGAAGCTATAGTGATCTAGCGATGTGCTCTACCAGAGAGTTTGTTTAAATCTATAATTTTGATGTGTCTGCTATTTAAACAAACTAATTTTTGCATTCTGCAAATTGCACGTTAAACTGAGAAGGACTAAACCCTTGCCATCACGTAAATCTATGAAATATCAGCATTAAACAAGGTACCAAACAGCTTCTACAATCACAAGAGTATTTGTCAGTTTCCACTGAACTCAGTGTCGCGATAGAAAGACAGAAGCACTGCCTTGCAAATGCCTTTACTTGCTCTGCCATTTTCTTCATGAACGGCCCAGTAAAGTGACAGGAATAAAGTCTTACTTTTGCAAAAGGTTGTGTAACTAACGCTTATGTAAAAAAAGATCCAGTCATTGTTGCTTGATGTGCTTGCGCTTCTTTGTTTTTACCAGCGTTTTCACATGTTCTTCAGTACAGGTAATCAAAATTCACTTACATCTTTGACCTAATGTTTTTACGGGACCTTGAGATCTTATTCGGATAATTCGAAATGCAGATAATTGATATTTGGATAATCGAGGTTTCTTTGTATATAAGTAACAATTTCTCACACCAGCAGCTGCAGAGTCTGTGTTCTTAAAGAATAGTTTTAAGTTTATATTGAGACAACGCTTATAGTATTACAATCCAATATTTTTAAAGGTGGAACCATAGTCAGTAGGAACCCCATTACAGATTGGGTACCCAATATATGCAGTAATATTTTATAGATAAAGTCCTGAGAAAAGAGGTCTAAAAATCATATTTTCCATTGACAAAGAGGGACTTCACAAAATGAGCACATCCCATTTCTGTGAGGAAACAAATGATCCTCAAAATCAGTTCAAAGTAAGAATTAACTTCAGGATAAACTAAGCTCACTTGTCATACAGATGGCAACCCCAAGAGTCTATTGAACAGTTTGTTGGAAGATACCACAACAAAGGTCATGAGTGTGTCTCTTCTCAAGAAAAATGTTAGAGACTCATTGAATTAATCATCACCTTTTATACTAATTAAAGCCTTTCTGAAGGATCTTTTAGGTGATAAAATGGACCATATCATTCACATGTTGTTTGAGGATGGTTCAAGTATAAAGCCATTGTAACAGGCCAACATCAACTACATGTTTTAGGTGCAAAGTCTGCAAAGCCCACCAAACCAACACAATCCGTAAAAGATTCAGTTTGTTGCACCTAGCAAACAACTGCAGTTTTTCTTGAGATCTAGAAAGAAGGTGGCACTAAAGGACAGTAGGCATGCATGTCCAGGAAATCTGGCTCCAAATACCAACCAGAACTCAAGCTGGAGCAAGGCGCTTGAACAGGTTACCAACACGATGGTAGAACACTGGCACTAAATATAATATTAATTGGATCCTCAAAAGGCTGACATATCAATGGGAGAAAGTGAGGACTGCAGACGCTGGAGATCAGAGTTGAGATGTGGTGCTGGCAAGAGCCCGAAATGTCGATTTCTCCTGCTCCTTGGATGCTACCTGACCTGCTCAGTGCTTTTCCAGCACCACACTCTTGACACATGAATGAAGTTCAATGCCAACCAAGTGAAAAGCAAATTCAGAAAGTACCTAACTTCACACATCATGGTGAGAGCTTGCTCCAACATAAATCTTGTGTGGCAAGATGACCACTAACCTGTCTTTGGTTTTCTTAAGTAAGTTCTGACAATAAGTTATTTTATCTGATTCAACAATACTTATGTTATCTCCCATAACATAAGAAACTGAGAATGGACAGTGTAGTATTGAAGAATCCAAAAAGGCATTTATTATAACCAACTATTATAAACAAACCTATTCCATTCCTAGGAGAACGTGAGGACTGCCGATGCTGAAGATGAGAGTCGACTCTAATCATTACTGGGGCCTCGACTCTCGACTCTATTCCATTCCAAGGCATTTCCAAAGTTGATATTAAACAATTAAGGTTACAACAGATTAGCATGATACCAGTGGAGTGTCATGCTTCAAGTAGTAAATGGAATATGAGATCTTTATACCCTCAGGTCACATACTATGATGTAGTGATGATATCTTATTTTTTGTTTTTAAAAGATATACTGATATGCTAATGATAAAACAAAACAATCCAAAAATTATATCTTACTAGTTTGATTTTATGTCCTATGGTTCTACTCTCACAATTGAATTTTAAATAGCATACTGGGCTTCATTTGCATTCTCTTGACTACATTATGCATCTTCAAAGATCGCTTCTCAAATCATCTACCTCTGGGACGATAAAGTCCAAATGTCACTTCCTTTCCTCATAACTCAGGCCCCAGCAATGAGCATCAATGAATTCTTTTCTGCAATGTTCAGCATCTGAGAGTCTTTCGTTTCCAGTGTCCATGTGAGGAATACTCACCATTTACCTGAATGAGTGCAGCTCCAACAACACTCCAAAAGCTTCTTATCATCCATGACAAAGCAGCAAGCTTGATCAGCACCCCGACCCCACCTTAAATAATCACTTACTCCTCCCTCCAAATCCAGTGTGCATAATGGTAGAAGTGTGTACCATATACAATATGCATTACAACAAATCATCAAGGCCCCTTCAACACCATCTTCCAAACATCTACTACCTAGCAAAACAAGTGCAGCAGGCATATGTTAACACCATGATCTGAAAGCCCCCCCTTCCAAATTGCATATCATCTTGACTTGAAATTGTATCACTAGGTTAAAAATCCTGGAACTCCCTTGCTTCCTAATTATACCATGGGCGTACCTACACCAAACAGATGGCACCAATTCAAGAAGTCAGTTCACCACTACATTCGCAAAGGACAATTAGGTAAGGACAGCATGGCAACTGAACATGAGAAAGTTCAATCAGTATCTCTTTGGGCTTATGTGCTACATTTAATCATTAGATTCAACATTCAATGGATTCTGTTGACTGCTTTTCAATGATAACTAGACATAGCTGGTATAATCACAGCTGATGTGGTAAAAAATGAGGTGGACCTTTTTAATGTTTAAGCTGCATCATAGACATGGTTAAGAATGTGAGATGCCTTCCCAAACAGGGTTGTTCTCTCACCAGCGAGATGACTGTGGTGGTTTAACTTTAGAATTACTCTGCCTCAGGCGAGGGGAGAAGTTGAGAAAGAGAGCCATTCACGATAACCTCAACTGGAACAGGATTAAACCGACAGCTGTCAGCATCACTCTGCATCGCAAACCAGCCATGCAGCTAACTGACGCTAAACTCACAGCCCCTGACTCACCCTTGAACAGCATTTAATCTATACATTTTATGCCAGTGGGATAAACTTGCTGCGACTCAGGAGAAAATAGTTCCAATACTGTCAAAAGAAGCTGAAAGGAAACTGCAAAAGGCAAAGGGGCCTCTGTAAAGGGAGAATGTCATCAACAGCTTCTTAAAAACAGCCTTTTCAAGCTGTGCTCTTGATTGTTTGCGCAGACTAACAAGATAACTATTTCACAAGGGAATTTGCAAATTTTCCATATGGAGGTTGTGTGTATTGATACAAACAGGACATTGCTTAAAATAAACCACAAATCCAACAGCATGTGTGATGTTAAAATCTCAATCGCATAACTGCTCCATGATTGAAATCCCAGAGCATCACCATTTTTCCCCTATCTTTACCTACAGTTATTACCAGTTACTAAGACAAAACTCTGAATAAGGCTCGGTGTAAGATTCAATGTCAGATGTGAATGAGCTCATCATTTCCCTGGATGCTTTGAAATAATTTTGCACCAAACCAACTTCTTTGTACCAGGTGAAGAAAGGCAGGAAGGCAGCAAAGATCATGGCCCTGTAGGTATTTTAAAATGTCAACCCATATTAGTGAAATGATTGATAGCTTTGTGTCTGAATTTTATCTGGTGGGTACAACTGCGACACTTGCTCCTCTTGGTTCAATGACTCCCTATTCTGCATTAGACGGTCTCAACGATGGAGGAATTTTAAGTAAAATATCAACCAGTAAATCCAGGATGGCTCCAGTATTTCAGTCATGATAGAAACATTGTTGCTAACATAGCCCTGAAGGAAAAGATATTCCTAGCATCCATAAATCTTTAGTTCTGCAAATTAACAGATCAATTGGTGCAGGTGCAGGGTCGGGCGGTGCTGGAAAAGCTCAGCAAGTCAGGCAGCATCTGATGAACAGGATAATCGACATTTCAGGCAAAAGCCCTTCATCAGGATGCTGCCTGACCTGCTGTGCTTTTCCAGCACCACTCTAATCTTGACTCTGATCTCCAGCATCTGCAGTCCTCACTTTCACAGGTACAGGATAGGTCAGACTGCACTTAAATTACTTTGACAGTGCCCTATCACCAACCTACAGAGTCCTTCAATTATAGTACTTCCATTTCATCATTGCTCAACGTATCTGTGATCATCTATGCCAGATTTTGGAGTTATATACCAGGTATACAGAGATCTGCTGTCACACATACATACTCACAGGCTCTGGACAAGTTGACATTCCTCAGCGCGGGCTTCTGCAGGCTGTAGTATCACAGCCAGCGGGGAGGCTGAGCTGCTGGACATTTCTCAAATATCCTGAGAGGAAGCTTCTACCGGACCTGTGTGTAGTTCCTCCTTCCTCTGGGTGCTTGCTCTGCGCAATGAAGGAACACCTGCATCGAGACTGAAATGCCACATTTCCCGCTCTCCTTACCATTAACTCTGAGCATCCGGCCTGGAGGAAACAGTACTGTCCATCATTTGACCACCCTGCCTTACAGCACCTCCAGGTTTCCATCAGTGAAATGGGGTATGAGCTTCCCTTTCTAGGGCATTTACTCAACTGTAATGGTGAACAGCTCTTAACTTGCTGTGTCGGAAATGCTGTGGTTTAAATATGGTGGCAGTTGGGTGAACATTTCAAAATCTAGGCGGCGGTGGGCATTTCTGCCTTTCTTGATACATGCACTATGAGCTAGGGAACCACAGGGGTCAGCTGCATAATTAATGAGATGAAGAATGAACAATTGCTTAATAAAACTTGACAGGGGCCATGGAAGACTGTCCCACTTGAATTGCATCAAAATAATTTTTTTCAAACAATATGGGAAAGTTCAGTCTTATGTATTTGTGGTGAGTGTTCAACAATATGACTTTGTGGGAAATCCACAGTAACATAGTTAGCCACAATGACTAAATGGGCATAGTGTAAAAAGTGCAGTGGATACACTTCGATAGCACTGTGGACTGTGAAACATACTATGTCAAACAGAGAGCACTATATGCAGCACTGGAGCTCAGATTCAGAGTTCTATTCTTCTACAGTTCCTGTTTAATATTAAATGTGACAAAATTATGAATTTAAGAGGTGTATTTTGTCCTGCTTCTTTAAATGAAGAGAGGATGAGATGCTAAGCAGTCTGCTCCAATCCAGTAAACAGCTTGTAAGGTATTTAGTTACCTTTTTTTTAAAGCTGGAACAACAGAACCTGCATGAAAGGGTGGGGTCAAGCTCCCAAAGAACTAGGATTTTAGTTTAACTTTCAGTATCTGTTGGGGTTTGGAAACTGTGCTACACATCTCCCTGCTACAGCAAAACTTTGAGCATTTTCTCTCTCTCTCTCTGTCTCTCAAACATAGTTCTTTCTTGATGTTCTTTCCTCCTGGACTGGAGAATTGCCTGCGAGACAATCTATTTTACTGAATCTGCCTTTGCCGAGGGTATGTCAATGGGATGTTACTATATTGGGACAGTTGCGATTTAGCAGTTAAATAATCTATTATCCTGTTAAGTTTTCCATTAGAGTTAAGCTATTCCAATTCTTCTTTCTGTTGTTTGTATTTTAACTATAATGTAAGAATAAAGCATATTTTGCTTCAAGCCTGTTAGTTAGAGTAATCAAATTACATCCAGAACATAATGCGTTACACTTGCATTTAAAAATAGTTGGGGTCTAGGCTATCTTCTTAATATATTTTGAGGGGGTTTAGTCTGGTCCATAACAGAAGGCAGGTGACACAGTTAACTTTCTCAAAATATTTAGATGACTCTAAGGGGCTATTGTGGTGCAGAGGTAGAGCCTCTACCCCTGGACTGAGAGACCTGAGTTCAAGTCCCACCTGTTCCAGAGGTGTGCAATGACATCTCTGAACAGATAGATTGGAAAAAAAATTGAGATGACTCTATAGCAAAGCAGCAAGAGTATTCAAAAGATTCTAGAAAAGGACTTCAAGACACCTAATGAGTTCCATATTCATCAAATAGATGCATAAAAGCTTTATGAACTTAAGTCTCTACAGTGGGATATGCATTCACAACTTTATGAGAAATAGAATCCACACAGTTTATACTAATGTATATCTATAAGCATGTAAAATACTAGTGATATGAAGTACATAGGGATTGAGTAGCAAAATGAAATTGAGGTCAAGGATGATTCATGAAACTATTAATAGCAGAGACGGCTTGGGGGCCATACAGGCTATTCTGCTCCAAATTCCTATGGTTCATGCCTGGAGACTGGTCAGGATTATGTGAGTGATAATTCAGAACTGACAACGTCAACATTTTAAAAAGTTGAAGAATATTTCACACAAGTTAATTAAAATTGATAGAAAAAAAGGGACAGATGAAGTTTGAAGTTGAGACCAAACAGTTGAAGATCCCCAAGAGTCAGGTTTGACCCAACCTGGCAAAATATTATAACTGGCATCGTTAGCTGGGGAACAAAAGGTAATAGACCTGATATTTCAATCAAGGCACAACTAACAGTAACTTTTTTTACATCCACCAATGCACAGTTAAACAAAGAAACCTTCCTCCACAGGGTACGTCAGTCAAGTCCTCACAAATGATTTTAAGTCAAGATTGATCAATCAATATGAACTTTTTAATTCTATTATTCTCACGGCAGAAACTCTTGAAATAGATAAACATTGTCATATAAGATTTAACTGAGTTTTGACAGTATACTAAGTTCTAATTAGATTAGATTCCCTACAATGTGGGGAACCATACCAGTCCACACTGACCCTCCGAAGAGTAACCCACCCAGATCCATTTCCCTCTGACTAATGCACCAAATATGGCCAATTTGCCTGACCTGTACATCTTTGGACTGTGGGAGGAAATCGGAGCATCCAGAGGAAATCCACACAGACACGGGGAGAATGTGCGAACTCTACACAGTCGCCTGAGGCTGGAATCGAACCTGGGACCCTGGTGCCGTGAGGCAGTAGTGCTAACCACTGAGCCACAGTGGTTAAAACAGGGATATTAGCCTTCAATTCATTGTAAATGAATTAAATTCTAGAATTTTTATTGGTTCAGGGTATGCAAGATAAAAATTTATATTAAAATAGAGTCACGCAGCACAGAAACAGACCCTTTGGTCCAATTCGCCTGTGCTGACCGGACATCCCAATCTGACCTAGTCCCATTTGCCAGCATTTGACCCATATCCCTCTGATATAGTCATATATCCATGCCTCTTAAATGTATTAAGATTTTAAAAGTTTTATAAGTCTAAAATTCAAACAATTAGTTTGATCAGGTTCAGAAAACCAAAGGTTGTCCTCTTCACTTGTAGTTTCAGGCAGTGGCTTCTTTTAAATCACTGATAACTCTGCAAATGCACGTGAAGCTGGATGTTAGACCTTCCACATCAGCTATGAAACTGCACTGCTTGTTTGTTTGTTATTTCAGTGAAATCCCAATCTCCAGAGTTCTTGTGCAATGAGCGGCACGGTGGCATAGTGGTTAGCACTGCTGCCTCACAGTGCCAGAGACCGGAGTTCAATGCCTGCCTCAGGCGACTGTGTGTGTGGAGTTTGCACATTCTCCCAGTGTCTGCGTGGGTTCCCTCCGGTTTCCTCCCACTGTCCAAAAATGTGCAGGTTAGGTGAGTTGGCCATGCTAAATTGCCCGTAGTGTTAGGTGAAGGGGTAAATGTAGGGGAATGAGTCTGGGTGGGTTGCGTTTCAGCGGGTCAGTGTGGACTTGTTGGGCCGAAGGGCCTATTTCCACACTGTAAGTCATCTAATCTATATATAATGTTTCAGTCTGACAGCTGTGCAACTGCACTTGTTAGCTGCTTCATAAAGAGCCAATCTCTGAAGCGTATGCAATTCTTCAGTCTCTTACCTTGCCATGTCGTTATTCTCCCAAAACTTTCCCTCCTTCCTCCCTTCTAAACTATCTTTGTTTTTGATTGTTTGGTAGGACATCTGTACCTATGTTGGACTCAGGTCAGATAGAATCCAAACTCCTTTTGGCTTCCACAAGAATCAATTACCTTTTAAATAGGGAAACACCCCCTCATCACCACCACCACCACCACCCCACCATCAACATGCCAACAAATCTATATCTTTGAAGCGCATTTAAAATTACTTCATAATTAATCAGCAGAAAATCAGTGGTTAGTCTGGCCCTATCACAGTAATAACTTTTAAAACAGAGATATTAGCCTTCAATTTAATGTAATGAGCTATGAATCATAGAGTCATATAGCTCGAAAGTAATACTTTTTCCATCTTGAAAAAATAGTATCTTCAGGTAAGGTTCAAGAGTCAAAAAGTTCAAAGCAAGATGAACTTCCATTCAAAAAATAAGATCCCCAATTCAGAACTTTGGCAATCATTTCTCCCACAAATTCATCTGAAACCAGCCTGATTGTGACTAGTGATCTGTCGGTGAGCAGATCTGAAAAAGATCCAGGAAAATTTGACTTTTATGAAGTTGTTTAATCGTAACAAGTAACATGCAGATTACAATGGCTCACAGGTGCAGAATGAAGGGGTTGATTTTATTTGCTAATCCAAGCCAATGTATATTTTATACCACTTTTGCTCCAGTGGAGATAAGATTAAAAAGGAATGTTTTCAATTATACACTAGCATTGCAGCATTGAGGTCATACCAATAATTTGTCTTTTTAGTGTGCGTTTGTTCTCATTTGTTATGATGGAAACTTTTCATTGAATTGTGGTCTAACCCACCCATGGGTCCTTATCTATGACATAACATCTTGGAAAGGGATGGTGAATTAAAATCTTCCTCAAAAGAAATGTGAAGAGCAACAATCTTCTCAAAATTGAAAACAGAACAAACATAAAAATAACTTATGAACAATGACGATCATTTTGAAGCATGAAACTTACTCATCTTGATGCTCATGCATCATAAGCAACTATTTTATTTAAAATTATCACTTTTGAAAACAAGTGAAAAATTCACAAGTACAAATCTTCAAATGTTCAGCTTCAGGAGAGTGTTTTCAGTGCTTTTTCAATGAGTGGTTCTTTGGATACATGATTTAACAAGGTTTCATCTCCATTATAAGTTAACCCAGCTGCACCATTTTAAGTCTGGACAGTAAGTATAATTATACTTTGCATTAAAGCCCACCTCAGGACTAGATTTTTTTCTCAACTATTCATTTTCCCTCCATCAAGTGAGAGAAGACAAAACATGGGGCGAGTTGGAGAGAAACTTTTCCGACTATCGTAACTGCAGCAATTAAGTGCTGGGCGAAAAGACCCATTGGAAATTTACTTGACTCACCAGCATCAATGCACTTAATTGGACATTTAGCGGCCACCTATTTGATCACATTCCTCCCTAGCAGGTGAAAAGGTGATTTGTTTCCCAACTGGAAAACCATGGTGACCTGCCTGGCAGGTTAGGAGGGAGTCATTCAATTGCTCCAAGGAGTGGCCTCTGATAGCTAAAGCCTTATGGGTAGTTGTCTTCAATTTGAAAAGTAAGCAGCATTCCTTCTCCCTGTTGGTAAAATTCCGACTCACCTTATTGTTGCAGTATTGAATAAAGAATTGAAGTGGATAGTGAGCTTTGGTTCACAGGAAACTAAAAGTTGCAAAAATAAATATGGCACATGACAATTTAAGTCATAGCAATAAATATGTGCAATATCTGTAAAAGTTCCTTTTATTTTCCAAAATTTTCTGGTCCCTTTATGAGTTTTAATTTATGAGTTTTATTGTGCATACAATATAGTTTTGTTTTACTTGAATCTTTGATACTGCATTTGACTCCAAATGATAATGGTGTTCCCACAAAAAAAGTTTCCTTTACACTATGGAGAGAAAGCAGAGATAATATTTAGGGTCCAGTGACCCTTCGCCAGAACAGATATGGTCTGATGAAAGGTCACTAGACCCAAAACGATTACTCTACTTTCTCTCCACAGATGCTGCCAGACCTGCTGAGTTTCTCCAGCAATTTTAGTTTTTGTTTCCGATTTCCAGCATCTGCAGTTCATTGTTTTATTTGCTATATTTGCTATGAACTAATCATGAGGAAAGTTCTTATTGAACTCATGCAACTTTGTAAACTGGATGTAAACACAAGGTACAGTGTGAACAAAACTTCACAAAATCCTTGAAAATCTGCACACACAAACTGTTCTCCATTTGCCACAGTTTCTATTTTGACATCTTTCAGAAATTTTGACTCAATTGAACAGACTTCAGTTTCTAGGTCATTTACAAACAGCACTGTTGCGAATCAGATCCCTACGGCTAATCATTAATAGCCAATCTTTCAGCCAAATGTCACAACTGATGTCCCTCTGTCAGATATTCTCAAATAGAATCCCTCCTTATTTAAACTAAAAAGTCAAACAGACAAAACTAGTTAAACCTAGCAGCTGGCACAGCATAGTCACTTGACATCAACTGATAGAGAAACACTTCCGTAATACCTAAACTATTTTGCTGCAATCCTTTGAGAAAATCCTTTTAAGGATTGTGTGGCTAATCATTTGCTATAAAAGGAAAATTTCTTTAAGGGCTCAAACAATTCCTGTAAAAATAGAGTTGAAAACGCTGACTGGCATTATACAAGTACAAAATCACCTATGAATAATTAGAAGTTAATGCAAGATAAGTTACAGCAGCTAACTGAACTCATAGAAGGCCAGTTTCCAACTCCTAATAACTGAATATTTGCCAAATTCTTTTTCAGAAGCTTGGCTGCTCCTAATTAGCTCCATCTGAGGATGAAGGATGAGAAATTTCTGGATTCAAGAAGTGAACAGAAAATTAGGGGCAAACTAAATTTGAAAATATGCATTGTGTTACATGAAACAGATAAGTAAAGCAAAAACCAAGCATGGCAAAACAGGTATGCAGCCGGACCATTTGCAAAGCCAATAAAACAACAAAACATTCAGAAGAGATGAGAAAATAAGGAGGTTTAAAGCTTCTTATGTAAAATGAAATTGCCTTATTTTTAGTAGGCTATGGAAGAAGAATGAGAACTAAGCCCTTTCCTGGTAATGAAATGAAAGCTATCGGCAAGGGGCAGGCTTATGCCATTTAATTAATAAGAGATTTTATCGAAATGCTGCTGAAAATGAAGAGTTGGTAACAGAACAAAGATACAAGCACGAAGATGTAAAGGAGGGAGGGTTTCAGAGGCAGGTTTAGAGACAGGGGTTCTTAGAAAACTACAGAACAATGTGACAGGCTGGCTCCCATTGAGTTCCCGCCTTCACCTTATTTCCCCTAGGGCAAAAGGGGAACTGATATAGCTAACAGACCTATTCGATTGGAACCCCAACTTTGGTTATTAATGCCTCAATTACCGCCACCACTTACCTCCTCCAGGAGCATTTCCCTGGAGGAAACTTCAATGAAGAGATCAGAATGCCATCATATAATCTTGCAGATTCATGTATGAAGCAGAAAGTTTGTACACAGCAAATCACAAGCACTTAAATCTATTTCCTTGATCCAAGAGATAGTTTTGGCTACTCTGTTTAGGATGCTGATTGGACCTTGGGTGAGCACCTCCACCGTGTGACACCCCCTCACAGTTATTCTACTTGAAGAATGGCAACTTTTCCCAGAAGGTGTTTCAGCCAGTCTTCCTTTGTCTTTCCAAGTTGCTCTCCTGCAATGTAATCGGATGGCGAACTTGGAAATGATGCACAATTTGGCTGCCTCCTGCTGGTAGGCACACTCCTAACAGGCATTTGATTGCGGGGTCAGAAATTATCTCCACGCCAACTTGCAGAAATTCTTAGGAATGCTGAACATGTGTGAGGAAGCATTGGTGATGAGACTTTTAAGAATGCTCTGAACAAGAGGAAAATAAGTGAGTACTGTGAAGACATGCTACAGCATCCTGGTAAGGACAGTGGACACAAGAATCCTTCCTTATCGAGTAACAAAGTACCTCCATGACTACAACCAACATGTCTTTTAGGCTGAGTGATGTTGTTGTAGAGGCCTACACTGTTAACATGTTGTTAACAGTTAGTGAGCTAAGTTATGAGATAAGCAGTTTTGCTGTTTATTTTATGCAAAATGTTGCTAATATGCCAAGTAAATTCATTTGACAGAACACTTGTCATTTAAAATTCAAGCTTTCAAGAATTCCATAATTGACATTTATTGGGATTAAGTATTTTTTCCATTCCATGTTACAAATATAGCTGAGTTCACTTCATAAAATACACGTCATCACCAAACAATAAAGTGTACTTGGCAATAACAGCCTATGACTATGAAACATGTTCCGATGATAATTCCAAATTTTAAAAAAGGAATGTTAAACAGTTACTTAAAAATGCATGAATGTTTGTTAAAATACCTAAGGAAGAAATATTAATTGAATTCATGCACACACACCAATAATTTAAAACCTGCGTTTTCATTGCTCCTTTCATGACCTCAGAACATTATGAAATACTTTTGAAATGTAGTTATTGTTGTGAGATAAGTAAAGATGCAGGTAAACTGTTACAAGGGTGCCCCTCTTAGTTATATAGTTTGTAGGATTGTTAGTAATATGACAGCCAATTTCTGCACTGCAGGGTTTCACAAACGTTAAAAAAGATAATGATCAGAAAATCTGGTTTAGTAACAACAGTTCCTTAATCTTCCCAAATCGTGCCTGGTATATTCTGTGTTCTCCTGAGCGGGAAGGCAGAGCCTGGAGTCAAGTGTACCAAGTCGGCAGGCACCAAGGAAGCCTGGAGTCCAGACTCTATTGGAAACAAGTACATCCATTGGTGTACATACTGTAGTATTGGCTCAGGTCATGTGCTCAACTCTTTAGACTGGGTCATTTCTAGCCTTATATTAACATGATTTGCAACCTGAACCGTTTTATCAGTTAGAAATGTTACTCACAACATTGACAGCCCTGATGATATCACTGGCCTTTTAATTCAGCTTTGATTTTTTTTAATTAATTGAATGATAGTTGAAATACACAAAGGAACTC
Source organism: Chiloscyllium plagiosum (assembly GCF_037043375.1). Lineage (NCBI taxonomy): Eukaryota > Metazoa > Chordata > Chondrichthyes > Orectolobiformes > Hemiscylliidae > Chiloscyllium > Chiloscyllium plagiosum. Next base: position 15,319,689 of record NW_028270181.1, on the reverse strand, counting down.
TTCACATCAGTGCAGGCTGATTCAATGAAATCCTAACCTATTGCTTGTTGATCCGAGCAAGTGTTCTGAGTAACTGATAAATTAATTGTAACATCCACATCTTCAACTGTGCATTTAGAGTGCTTTCTCGACTTCCCGTAAGACAAGTTTCTTGTCAATTAATTGCCCACATGGTTTTCAGCCGCTGGAGTCTCCAGTTACTGAGATTAGATGGAAGTAGACATTTTACTCTCCAGAGTCTGGATACAGTCAGTCGCATGCTGCCACAACTTTTTATCTAAAATGCACAGACAGAAATTTGAAACAAATCTGTGACTGAATTTCCTCCCTACCAAGCTCTTTCACCTGTGTACTGGGGAGAAAAAAATTGCCCCTAAATATTGTAATGTTAAGAGCTCTTCTGGTGCAGTGGTAAAGTTTCCAACCCTGGGTCATAAGGCTTGGTTTCAAGGCCCATCTGCTCGAAATAGGTATCATAACATGACAGAACAGATTGATTAAAAATATCAATACCCTAAAATGAGGAATATATCTCCCTTTGTGCATTTTTTGGAGCACCTTTTAACATGGATCATGTTTCAGCAAAATTCTGAAGGGCATTTTGTTACACTAAAGACACTACATTAATACAACTTGCTAAAACAGAATTTTGTTATAATAAATACCCATTAGGCATTCGAATTAATAGATGAAATCTTGTTATGGTGTTTGGAGGTGGGGTGGTTTCACCTGCTGGCTGGAGAGCTGCAGGGCACCAACGATGCCTTGCTGTGGGAAGGTTGGCTAAACCACTAGCCAATCAAATCGTTGGAGTGACAACCAGCCAGCCTTCTGTGGGAATCAAGATCTCGGGGAGAGGGAGATCCTGCCAAGTGATAGCTTCCAACCTGTCAGAGGGCACCAGCTCTTGTACTCGCAACACTCTGTAAAGGTTGACGCTGCTACTGGCAGTACAGATACCAAAGTCCCAGGATTCCAGAGGTCCTCAGCTACAAATTACCGATGTGGGGGCTCATATGGGGATCAGGGAGCGGGGAGGTAGGAAGCAAGGGCAGGAGGGAGATAGCTAGCAGTGGACAAGCCACTCCCCACCCTGCAACACCATCCCAATGTCTAGTTTGCAAATCCCTTGTCTTTGGTGAAGGGACTCCACCCCTCCAGGTGACCCACATGGTTTCAGCTGTCATACATCCAACACGAACACAGGCCTGTTTGCCACTGAGTCAATCCCTGCAACAACGGGAAGGTTGACTAAGGTCCTTCCCTCGTTTAATTAAATTCTATTGGAAACAAAATGGCAATGGGATACAGATACACCCACCACCCCAAAGATAAATGCCCTTCCTGCTATAAAGCTCAACAGAGAGAGCAAAAGATTCCACCCAATAATTCTACTTTGCTCCCAGATGAATAGCTTCAATTTCTGCGAAGTGTTTAAATTCTAAACAATCCTTAACTCAAAAAACAGAATCAATGTGTTCACCCTGGGCAGGTGAAGATGAGGAAATTATGGATCTAATTATCTCAGAATTTCATGGGGACCTGCCCAATAAGAGTACAGCTGCCAGAAGCAGGATGTAAGACAGCTGGTCCAACTCTGCCATGATCCTGACCTTTTTGAGCAAGTAAGGTGGATAAAGCCTACTGGGCAGACACCCAATGGGGAACAGTACTGGTTTCGGGCGAGATGCACAAAATCAGACGCCCCAGTATTAAATATATTGGTATTAAATTTTCAAAGTGCTCTGAATCAGCCGAACAAAGGCAGATCAGGGTGTAGGTTTGCTCGCTGAGCTGGAAGGTTAGTCTTCAGACATTTCGTCACCACACTCAGTAACATCTTCAGTGAGCCTCTGGATGAAGCACTGGTGGTGTAGCCCGCTTTCTCTTAATGTGTTTGGGTTTCGTTAGGTAGGTGATGTCATTTCCTGTGGTGATATCATTTCCTGTGGTGATATCATTTCCTGTTCTATTTCTTGGGGGTGATAAATGGGGTCCAAGTCAATGTGTTTGTTGAAAGACAGATCAGACATTTGGAAGGGTTTAGAGAAGGTGACAGAATAGACACTACTTCCAACCTTACAGTTAGTTGTCCTGCCTCTCAACATCTCACTTTCACTTGATGTCTACTTCCCCACTATGGTTGATGGACAGTTGGAATTGCAAACCATTGTCCTCGCCATCATTAATAAGTGACAATACAAAGATAGGTGATGGGTCAGGTAGTATTGAGTAGGCACGGAAGCTGAAGAAAGATTCAGACAGGTTAGGAATTCGGACAAAGAAGTGGCAGATGAAATACAATTGGGAAAGTATGAGGTCCTACACTTTGGTAGGAAGAATAGAGGCATGGACTATTTTCTAAATGTGGAGAAAATTCAGAAATCTGAAGTGCAAAGAGGCTTGGGAGTCCTAATTTAGAATTCTGTCAAGGTAAACTTGCAGGTTGAGTTGGTAGTTAGGAAAGCAAATGCATGTTGTCATTCATCTCAATAGGACTAAAATATAAAAGCAGGCATGTACTTCAGCGGCTGTATAAAGCTCTGATCAGATCACACTTAGAGTCTTGTGAGCAAATATAGGCTCCAGGAAGGATGCAAGGGAGGTTCATGAGAAGGATCCCAGGAATGAAAGGCTTAACATATAAGGAACATTTGAGCAATCTGGGACTATACTCGATGGGGTTTAGAAGGATTGAGGGGGGACGGGATCTAATTGAAACTTACAGAATATTGAAAGGCCTGTTCAGAGTGGACATTGGAAAGATGTTTCCATTGGCAGGAGAGGCGAGGACCCGAGAACACAGCCTTGGAGAAAAGGCGGACACAGGTCATTGTGTATTTTTAAAACAGAGATAGATAAGTTCTTGACTGTCAAGGGGATCAAAGATTACATGGAAAAAGGAAGAAAATGGGGTTGAAAAACCTATCAGCCATAATTGAACGATGAGAGCAGACTCCATGGGCCGAATGGCCTAATTTTTGCTCTGATGTTTTATGACACACACACACACACACACACACACACACACACACACACACACACACACACACACACACACACACACACACACACACACACACACACACACACATTCCTACACACACTCACTCTCACATGCACACGGACACAGATACACACAGACGCGCACACAGACACCCACACACACCCTTATAGACACACAGACTCCCAGACATGCACCCCCTCACAGACTTAAGACTCTGCACTCACTACACACACACACACTTTCTCACACTCACAACCCCCACCCCAGACAGACACACACACAGACAGACAAAGACCCACATGCACACATATATATTGTGTGTGGTGAATTTTTTTGGTACTTTCAGAGTTACATTGCACTTTGCTCAAAAACCACATACATTCATGTAGAACTCTAAGCTCAAAAACTGCATGAATTTATGTAAAACTCTGTTATCTCACTTTTTAGATTGGAATCAATCTAAACATCAGGTCATAGACAGAGAACACAGGGGCTAACACCTTCAACATATTGTCTTAGCTATCACCATTGTTAACAGCTAACCCGAGAATGCAACTTTAAATAAAACGATTTTGTGATTTACACATGAAAGAAGTGAAACTATCACTGTATTCTAACAGATGAAAGGCTTAACAGACAATCAATTCTTCAATGTATAATTTCAGTTACATCACACTGCAAATTTTTGCTATAAATTCTGTATTACGATCGAGCCCTCCACAATCACCTGATGAAAGAGCGTCGCTCCGAAAGCTAGTGTGCTTCCAATTAAACCTGTTGGACTATAACCTGGTGTTGTGTGATTTTTAATTTTGTACACCCCAGTCCAACACCGGCATCTCCGAATTATAAAATACTAAAATAGTTTAAACAAAACAATATCAAGTTACAGCACACTAAAAGGTCATGCTATCATTAATACAATTTTCCTCCTATTTTATCATCCAGCCTTATTAGCACATTCATCTCTTCTTTTCTTGTCCATACTTATTGAGTTTTTGCTTACATGTTTCTATGTCATTTGCCTTAAGCTTTCTTAATATTTCGTAAAATATATTCTCCCAAAGTTGGAGAGAATATTGTTTCTTGCTTGGGGCTTTAAGGTAAAGCTTAAAATGTTAATGGATATTCTGTTAGCTATTCCTAGATATTTTTAAATAGTTATAAAGAACATCAAATTGATTTCTATTAGATTGGTATGAAATCTTTTGTTAGTTTTAAGAATAGCCATATACCTTTTCACGTGAAATGTATTGCTTAACTTCTGTTAATAAAATAGTAAAATTTGTAAAGCATCTCATTTAAGTTTTTCCTGATATAACTCCTACAAACCCTACTCTCTACATACTCCTTAAATGAAGTAGTATATTTTCAGGAGAGACTAATCATAGACTATTAAAATATCTGGGGTATTTATAGTATAGCTAAGGTTTATTAAATTGTGCAGGCAATTTGAAGGAAGGTATTATTCTTAGGCATAATTTTCCCTGTGGGCTGGTTAACTAAATTAGCTCCAAATAAGAGTTAAAAGTTATAAATCTCTTCATTCTTTCAAGTAGATTATTCTTTATTCCTACCACTCTAAATAAATAGGTTGTGGGACCTGCGTTTGATTCCACTCTCGAGCGACTATCTGTGTGATGGCTGCGCATTCTACCCATGCATTTCTTCCGGGTGCTCCAATTTCCTTCCACAGTCCAATGTTATGCAGGTTATGTGGATTAGCAATGGGAAACGCGGGGTTGCAGGGATAGAGTGGGGAGGGGTGGGGGGTGGAGTTGGGGCGGGGGGGAGCGGGTTGTGTAGGACTGGGTGGAATGTTCCTCAGAGGGTTGGTATGGACTCCATGGGCTGAACGGCTTGTATCCATAGGGATTCTATGATACTATGACTTCACATACCTTTTCACCATGACTTGGGTGAGAGAAGAGACGTCTGTGCTGAATTCAAATCAGTCACGGGAATTGAACCTGTGCTGTTAACCTCAATCTGCATCACAAATCAGTCATCCAGCCAACTCAGCTAACTGACCCTCAGAAAGATCCAGAAGTATAAGAACAAAAGATGGGTCTGTAAGCTACTTATACAAATCCCATCAATAGAGTTAACTAAAATATGGAAGATAATGTCCAGATTCCAGAATATCAAAAGCAGTGTGCCTCATGGTGAACTATGCTCTGGTAAGCAAAACCAAGGTACACTAGCTGAAAAGACAGCTCTCGCTGGGTGACATTGACCCACAAGTTCAGAAGCTGGAGGATGTTGGCAAACAGCTGATGCAGAATGACCAAGGATTTGAAACAAACAGATGCAAAGCTGCTGAAAAAAAACATACAATAGAAGCCAGAGTCACCTGAGCCCAGGAGTCCCTCTGCTGCAATGCTCAAGTGCTGCAGATCAAGAATTACTCTTAAGCCACAAATGATCATATCAACTAACCCAACAACAAGCCTTTCCATAACATTGCTGCAAGGAATTTGCCATCTCTCAGGTCATCTCTTTCCCAGGGAAAGAGGGTTTCAGCTGGTCCTGTCTTGTCTGATGATGCTTTCATTTGACAATCAGACTTGGGAACAACTAGCACAGAAATTACAACGTAATATGAGCAAATAATGGAGAACTTAGCTGGAAATCTCACTGAACAGGGGAATGTATAAATTGAAAGTTTGTTCGAACAATTACAGTGTAGACTCTATTTGTCATTAAAATGGCAGGCTTAACAGACATTTTTCATGTTAGTATTTGTTCCAAATTTCAAGGGAATAAAATTACAGTTCATAAGTTTCTTTTTAAACTACAACATTTCAATGGCACATTACAGCTAGAAATTGTAAATAGCTGTACACTATTGGTTAAGTTTTCCCCATTCACACAGTTTACAGTGTCTGCTGACCAGTTGAAAAAACAAAGCTATTTTGATGAATTCAACAGTGTGAGATGTGGATCTAGATGATGTAAGGCTGAGGAATGAGGGAGAAAATAGAATGTGACGTGAACCTAAACTTGTGATTAGGAATCTGTGCAACTTGAATGTTGACAAAGATCACAAATATACACATGGAATGAAGTAGCTTACTAAGTTAACATCATCAAGGTGGAGTGCTTTGTGTATTTGACAATGCTCCAACAAAGTGCCTTTGGACCTTTTACTATATTAAAAGCATTACATGAAAGCAAATTGTTGCTGCAATGTGTGGAGTTTTACATAAACTAAATTTTTATAGACACATTTACCATCAGTTTGCACAGCTTAATATCAATCTGTAGTCTGGCATCGTAAAAATAGCAGTACTTGTTCATAAACATTACTGGCATATTTGCCAATAAATATTGTATAACCTAAGATAAATCCAGTTATGGAACCAACTGCTGGTACTGGATGTGTGTGTCTGGAGTCCAAAGATGGCAAAATGGCCTGTCATACAAATGACTCACTTAAGTAGATGACGGCAGAGGTGGACGTGATCTAGATAGAGGTGAATGTGAGTACTACAGATGCTGGAGATTAGAGTCAAGAATGTGGTGCTGGAAAAGCACAGTGGGTCAGGCAGCATCCAAGGAGCAGGAAAATCAACATTTCGGGCAAAAGCCTTTCATTCCTGATTCTACCTGACCTACTTTGCTTTTCCAGCACTACGGTCGTGACCTATATAGACTTCAGTTAGGTGTTCAACAAGATTCCTCATGATAGACTGTTTAGCAAAGTTAGATCACATGGAATACAGGAAGAACTAGCTATTTGGATATAGAACTGGCTCGAAGGCAGGAAGACAGAGCATGGTGTTGAAGGATTGTTTTTCAGACTTGGGGCCTGTGACCAGTTGGGTGCCACACGGATCGATTTTGGGTCGGCTGCTTTTCATCATTTATATAAATGAGTTGGGTGTGAACATAGGAGGTATAGTTAGTAAGTTTGCAGATGACACCAAAATTGGAGGTGTATTGGACAGGGAAGATGATTATCTCAGAGTACAATAGGATCTTGATCAGATGGGCCAATGGGTCGAGGAGTGGCAGATAGAGTTTAATTTAGATAAACATGAAGTGCGGCATTTTGGAAAGGCAAAAGGACGCTTAATGGTAAGGTCCTAGGGATGGCTGGCGATCAAAGAGACCATGGAATGCAGATTCATAGTTCCTTGAAAGTCGCAGGTATATAGGATAGTGAAGAAGGTGTTTGGTATACTTTCCCTTATTCATCAAAGCATTGAGTATAGGAGTTGAAAGGTCATGTTGCAGCTATATAGGGTTGGTTAGGCCACTTTTGGAATATTGTATACAATTCTGATCTCCTTCCTTTGGGAAGGATGTTGAGAAACTTGGAAGGGTTCAGTAAAGACTTACAAAGATTTTGCCAGGTTTGGAGGTTTGAGATATAGGGAGACGCTGAATAAGCTGGGGCTGTTTTCCCTGGAGCACCTGAGGCTGTGGGGTGACCTTGTAGTGGTTTATAAAATAATGAAGGACATGGATAGGGTAAATAAACAAGGTCTTTTCTCTGGGATGGGGGAGTGCAGAACTAAAGGAGATAGGTTTAGGGTGAGAGGGAAAGATTTAAAAGGGACCTACGAGGCAACCTTTTCACGCAGAGGGTGCTGCATGCATGGAATAAGGAAGTGGTGGAGGCTGGTACAATTACAACATTTAGTAGCTATCTGGATGGGTATATGAATAGGAAAGGTTTAGAGGGATATGGGCCAAGTTGTGGCAAATAGGACTAGATTTATTTAGGATATTTGGTCAGCATGAACGGGTTGGACTGAAGGGTCTGTTTCCGTGCTGTACATCTCTATGACTCTATGTAAAAAGGATTGGGAGGCAATAGAGCTAACTCAGTACACACAGAACAGAAAAATATCATGTGCTCGAAACAGTTACTCAAAACAGTTACTATCCAGTCACCAAGTTCACATGAGAAGTTAGTGTGTCAGATAAACATCTGGTCCATTCATAGTAGCTGTGACTGATTCTGTGGGTCTCTGAGAATTATATAATCATGTTCAGTGTTTCCTCATACTTTGGAATAATGTTTCAAGTAAAATATGCAGGTCATTATTGGGCTGCCATTATAGAAAGCTGATAGATGAATCAGTGAAGCATGGTCACATACTTAGATGATAAGGGAATGATTTTTTTTAATATATAAGTAGTTTATGCAGATTGTAATCATTTGCCACTTTGCATGACACAATTTTAAAACTCACATTGTGAAGTATTTGACCAATATGGTAGTAAGTGGTAGAACTGATCAAAACTTTGAGCTCGCACGTAAAATTGGACTTGTTGGTTCATTTCGGTCTTTTGCTGTTTCCTTTGTATAAATAGCAAGTCACCTTTAGCTACCTAAACATTATAGAACTTGTTGGACATGCACATTAATTGTTCACTAAACTCCCTGCAGGAAAGAAAGGCTGTAAAATAACAATGAAACTAGCTTTATAATGATCTGAAAACTGTTAATGCAATACTAATTAACTTTTCTCTCCCCTGGGGATGAACAATTTTAAAATTGTTCAATTGTATCATATTAATATCTCTAACAGTTTATGACTTTCAGTGGAGATGGTGGCATAGTGGTAATGTCACTGAATTAATAATGCCATGAAGAAATGCCTTCATGAAGAAAATCTGCTATCCTTACCTGGTCTGGCCTCAATGTGGCTCTTGACTCACAGCATTTTGTTTGATTCTTAATTGCCCTCTGAATTTAGTCCAGGGGCAAATAGGGATGGGCAACAAATGCTGGCCTTTCCAGCAACACACTCATTCTTTTTTTAAAATTTTGGCTTGTTTCTTGTTTATCATTTCCATCCCTTTGTCTCTGACTCCATATCCAAGCCAGCAATCACACCTCACTGCTTAAACCAACTGAGCTGGTATGAGTCCGAATCATATTGCAATAAGTTGATTAAAAGAATGTGCATTTGGCATCAGGCTTTTGTAAGGAGCTGTGACTTCAACAAGGCTTCAATTTTAAAATGGAAATTGAAGGCTGACTGAATTTATACAGCAGCTTCCATAGCATAGGTCAGTAATTTTCTCACTGTGTTCTAGTACTGATTTTAGTAGGTAAGCAGAGTGTGAAACTAACAATTGGAGCAAGAATTGCATGAAAATTGCCAACAACATCCAATTATATAGCACTATAAGCATTAAAATATTCTCAAAGTTTTTCCACAGTTTGACAGGCAAAATTAGGAGTCAGCCAGGAATGGAAGGATCATGAATGCGACCAGAAAGTATTCAAAAAGTACACAAAAGTTTATTTATTGAGTTGGACAGTCTCACTGGTTCAGAGAGAGTAGATTTGGGCCTTAATCACTGGAGGACCACCAATGCTAAGATTAAAAAGCACAGAAGATGTAGTCCACAGCACAACGTTCAGGGATAGAGACATGAAATCGATGATTACAGGAGATTTCAAAAATGATGATGAGAAAACCTGGAGATGTTTAAAAGATAAAGATGAGAAATTTCCAAAGTAATTTGTTGAAGGTTGGGGGTGCCAATATAAATTTGTAAGATTTGGGGTGGGGTTAAGGGCAAGACAGAGAAGGAACAGAATGATTCTATGCAGCTCAGGTTATGTTTGGCAGAATTGCACTCGATGAAGGGCGCTACATGGGACAGCAGCAAAGATAATATTGCAGCACTCAAATTTTTAAGTAACATGCTTGGCATAAGAGTTTCAATTACATACCAGTAGAAACAGAGTTGGGCAGTAATGCACAGCTGAAAGAACACGTACAGGCAATAAGGCAGAATTGAGGCATTTCATCACTGGATTTTTGGATGAGGTAGAATTGTCGATCTCTGTTACCTCAGGAATTCAAAATATGGCAGGGATTTTTGCTCAGGGTTAAACTACTACTGAAACTAAGCTTTGGTGCTAATTATTTTCTTAATCATGCCACAACAATGTACTGTTGCCTTTGATTAATCAATTAAGAGAATGGCAGCGACTAAATCAGGCTATAATGTCAATGAGTAAGAGAATACATCCCTAAAGAGTTTTGGATATCACACACTGCAAGTGAGGTGAAGAAAGGAAAGCAGTTAGACTTGCGGGAGTTTCAAATGGAAGCCTCTCAGGAACCACTTATTTTGTACCTGAAATGCAACTTTTGGGCTGCAGTGTGCCCATTGTCAGTACAGACAGTCCACAGACTCTGGTATATCAATATTATTTGATAAATCTGGTATATGAGTGTTTCTGTCTACTGAAATGTCTTCACTGAAAAATACTCTGCAGAGATAATAGAGAGATTATGAGCTGATCAAGTCATGAGCTGATCAAATAGACAACCTGGGTTTGAACCTAGGAATTGCAGCAATCAAAAAACAGCTGCAGTTTGCACAAAGCTTCAATAAATCTGTGAATATGCATTTTCTACAAAACCACACACACAGGCCTTCCAATACCTCCAGCTATTTTTGTTTCCTCTGATTGTGTTCATTATAGCAGAAAAATGCCTTCAGAGGATTACAATCAATCAATCTGCATTGATCATAATACACCTCACCATATTTATACTTTTTCAATGTGGACAACACTAAAGAGGAAGATAACTGTATCTTAATTAACATAAACATTTAATCATAGAGAGCAGTCAGGGACTGCTCAACTGCTGACTGCATTTTCGCAAATCACGTTTCTGTCATTCTTCACCTGTAAACCAGCAAGTCATTTTAGTGTTTGCATTTGCAATTAACCTACAAATGCAGTCACTGTTAAATAATTGTTGCTAGTACTTCCAGCTTTCGAGGAGTGTAACAGAAAAATCAGTAAACCTGGTGCAAAACTTGGTCATTCTTAAAAATGCAGCAAAGACAAAATGCATTTCTTAACCCTTTAATTATGGACACTTGTTGGCATGCTGCACCCACAGGTCGTTCTGTTATAACACATTTCATTAATGTGAATTCACCGTAACGCAATAGAGTACTATTTCTAAAGCGCAAACCTTTAAAACGTGCTGGCTGTAACACGATTACATCGCAAACATTTGAGCGCTGTTTGTAAAGTACGACTTTTCTATAATGCGGGGTTGCACAAGAATGCAACTATCGCATTATAGAGGAACTACCTGTGATTGCAAATGTTTACCATGAAGTACTTGATACTGGGCAGAATGTACTAGCCCTGACATTTTCAGATGGGTGTTTAGAAGGCAAACACCAAATGTTTACATTCTTGACATTTTCTAATACAAAATTTTTCTGGGTTTGATGTAGAGTAGTTTATGGAACACAGGGATCTCTCCCTGACAGAAACTTCACAATTTTTGCATTTTTACACCCATATGTGCAGCAGCTAAAAGCTGTTGTCCAATTTACACCACAACAAAAGAAAATCTTGATGTCTGATATTCCAAATGGAAGCTCATCACTGCAGCAGCGTAGAGAGGAGTTGCATGTTGGAACCATGTGGAAAGCTGGTCAGAGCTGGGTTGCCCTAGAGCAATTTCTAGCTCTAATACAAACAACTGCAGGGACTAATACTTCATTGTTGTTAACTCAAATAATTACTGTCAGTAAAACCACTGCTTATGGCCCATCTCTCATTATACAATATTAGCAATGCTATGCTGAAGTGGAGTGTATCGCTAGAAAAATTAAGTAACATCTGCATCCATAAATAAAAATTATAAACACACAAAATTATGAGGGACCAGAAAAAAAGAATTTTGTAAATTGCATAGCATGTCCACCAACAACCCACATGGAGAAATATTGAATAATTTCTCAGGTTTAAAGGCTTCCTCAGAGTTCTGAATCCAAGTTGTTTCCCTTTCTGATCTTCCACATCAAAACTTGATAAAAATTAGCATACCCACAAATTTAGCAATGCTGTCCATAAATCAAGACTGAAGATCAAGATGCAGATGTGGCAGATGCCAAAAGGTGGCATTTGGTTGACAGTAATGAAGGATTCATTGAGAAAATCCAACTATTTTCTCAGTACATTTCATAATGCAGCAAATAGTGCTGAAGTCTTTTAAGTTGTTTCTATCTACATAGGTTGATTTTTTTTACAATGTGTGTTCTCATTGTGATGGACATTGAGGTTAATCCTTTGTTTCTCCCTTTCTCCAGATGCAGCTTGTATTTCCAATACTTTGCTTTTAACTCATGTGAGCACTCACCCAAAAGACCAAAGCTTCATTCACAGAAATCAGTGAAAAGCTTGCATTTCTCTTACAAACTTCATGCTCTCAAAGTATATAATAACCAATACTTTTGAACTTCAGTCACTACAATAATGGAGTAAAACATCAACCAGTTTTCACACAACATGAAATGACATAAATAACTAGGTAATCTATTTTGGGTGTTGGCTGAGGAATGCATGTCGGTTAATAAACCAGCAGAAATGCCCTACCCTTCTTGCAATAACACTATGATATTGTTCACATTGATCCAAACAAGAATGTAGGACCCAAATTTAATGCTTGATTCAACAGTATGATTTGGAGGTGCCGGTGTTGGACTGGGGTATACAAAGTTAAAAATCACACAACACCAGGTAATAGTCCAATAGGTTTATTTGGAAGCACTAACTTTTGGAGCGCCGCTCCTTCATCAGGCGGTTCGAAGTAGCGCTCGAAAGCTAGTGCTTCCAAATAAAACTACTGGACTATAACATGGTGTTGTGTGATTTTTAACCTTGATGCAAACTAAACACCTCTAACACAACACTTCCTCAGGACTGCAGTGAAATCCAAGAAAAGATACAGTTCTCATCCTATACATTAGGATTCAGAATTAAGGACATAACAATTGAAATCAGTGGAAGCTTCAATGAAATGAAACAAATCCTAATGCAGGACAAATATTGAAGAGTCTTCAGCACTCGCAACATCAATCTTTGTAAGTATTGACTTTGTAAGTATTGTATCGTTTCTGGTCATGCTTGTCACCTTGGACGCAACAGTCTGAACGTGGACGTACTCACTTCTGCATTGCGCATTGTTGCTTCTGGGCTTTAATCAGTTATTCTTCAGTGTCTGAATAAAATCTATTACCTTTAATGTATGCCACTCCTCTTCAAACAAGTGATAAATAGCCATAAAACAGTAAACAGATGCAATGTAAAAATAATTTGGCTTTTTATTTGTAAAATATTTATCTGCTGATATAGTCAGATATGCTAACGAGAAGACATTAAAATTTGCTTATAAAGATAATGAATATTTTTATTACCACAGTAAACCTTTGTGTTTTATGGGAAAGCTCAATTAACTACACAATAATCATAACACAATGGCATATGGAGAACTGTAATAATGTTATGACTATACAGTGCTTTTCACAGCCACATGCTGTCCAAATGCATTTTAAATCAATGAAGTCCAAATGTGAAATGCAATCAATGTTGCAAAGTAAAGCAAACGTGGCCAATCTTTGCACAAGATCGCACAAACAACAATGTGACAGTCACTAGATAATGTTTTTTTTCAAAATTGAAGATGATCAAGAGATAAACATGGCTAGGATGAGAAGAATCCCGTGCTCTTCATTAAATAGAGCCGTGGGATTTTATTTTTGCACTCACAAGAGGGTAGCCTGATCTTGAGTTAACATTCTATCTGAGTAAGGGGACTTTCAACTGTGCAGCATTCCCTCTGTACTGCATTGGAGTGTTAGTCAGGATTTTGTGTTCAATTCCCTGGGTAAGCAGCTGGAAGATGCCTGATGAATGAATAGGTATAGATCTGGCATGTGGAAACAAACAATTAAGGCAAATAGCTAAGAGTGTTAACTGGGTGAAAAGTTCTTTCATTGCATATGACTGATATATTTGACAAGTTCATATCTCTCCATAATGCTTCATTTAAGTCAAACATTATCTTACATAGTGAGAAGTTTCAAAGCCAGGGTTTTGCAAAGAACTTGTGGGCAGAATTTGCCACTCCCTTGAGCAATGTGAACAAAGACAAGAAAAGTTGGAAAAATGAAAAATGAAAAAATTCAGAACCTCGACATCAATAAAGCAATTTAGAATTTTCCACTTCGAGTTTAAACAGTGAACTTAAAATCTCATTAAATGACCTTACTTCCATTGATTTGCACTTCATTAATAGACCAACTCAGGTTACTTCTAATTGGCTTCCAATTTTCCTCTCCTTCCCTGAGACGTTGGACACAAATTCCCACATGGTAATCCACAAACCCAGGCAAATGCTCTGTGGACATGATTTCAAATCTCACCCCAGCGACTGGGAGAGGTTAAATGATGAGATTAGATTAGATTCCCTACAGTATGGAAACAGGCCCTTCAGCCCAACAAGTCCACACCAACCCGTCGAAGAATAACCCACTCAGACCCATTCCCCTACGCTACATTAATCCCTGACTAATATACCGAACACACTATGGGCAATTTAGTATGGCCAATTCACCTAACCTGCACACCTTTTAGATGTGGGGGGAAACCAGAGCACCCGGAGGAAATCCATGCAGACACAGGGAGAACGTGCAAACTCCACATAGACAGTCACCCGAGGTGGAAATCGAACCAGGTCCCAGGGGCAGTGAGGCAGCAGTGCTAACCACTGAGCCACCGTGCGGAGCCACATTTAAAGCATTGAATAATTCTGGAATTGAAAACTGTTGTCAGTAATGGTAAACATGAAACTATGGACTGGGGTTACAAAAAAAAAAACATCTGGTTCACTCATTCACCTTTAACTGGCCTGGTTTGCTTGTGACTCCAGGCCCACAGTAAAGTAGTTGAACTGCCTGAAGCGCCCGAGCAAGCCACTCAATGCATGGGGCATTTAAGAATGGGTAACAAATGCTGTTGCTGCTGGCGATGCCTACATAAAAATCACTACTCATGCCAACATTTTATGATTCTAAAGCATGTTCATGGAAAATGAATAAGTCTTGATTTAAAGTTCAAAACAAGATAAAATAACAATGAGAAAAGAGTTAACAAGGTCATTTACGCACGTACTGTGCAGCTCTAAATGTTGCTGGATGAAGATGCCAGATCAAATGACATTTCATTCCAAAACAAACATGTACACCACCCTAAACCAAAATAATATTAAAACTGAATTTTAAAATTCTTTGGTTTAGTAAAAGCATCCCTACATGGTCTGTCAATGTTATCACCTCCTTAGATTAAACAGTGAACAAATAAAGCCAGTTATTGAAAAGGAAATCTCTATACTTTCCCAGCACATCTGATCCCACAAGAATAATCTAATAGGATTTGTTAAGGATCCACAAACAATTTCTTTTGAAAAATTAGCAAATATTGATCAAGGATGAGACTGAAAATGTATTTTTTAAGAATGTGGCAGATGATTCATATTCCCAGCTAATTTGCAAGGCTCATTTAGTTTCTTTTTAACAGGTTCACTGAACAGCCAGCAATGGATTGTCACATTACATTAATGATATCCAGTGCTCTAGTTAAAATACTTTCACTTTGAATACTTTTCATGGTCCAATTTGTTTTAATACTCACCAGCAGGAAAAGCATGATACTGTGGAAAGAAGTAAAACTATTTGCGATTTTAAGCAGTTTTACTTGTTGCTGAAAGGTTGACCGCCCATGTAGAAAATGCACCCAGAAACTTAATTTTCTCAAGAATGTTTGATTGGAGAGTTGTTAGGTGGCAGAAAAATTGCCTGAAGATCAAATTTTCATCCTGTATTACCTCATTGCATTTTCCAATAAGGTGTCCATAAACTGGACTGATATATTTTCTGGTACAGGGCACGTGTGAGAGTTTATTGCACTTTAATCTGCATTCAAAATTTCACAGACGTTACACAAATTCACAATATTTCCATTTACAACTGCAAACGGCTTGATAAAGCAACTTTAATATACAGAAATAGTCCCAAGGCACTTGGTGGAAGTGGGATTAGTGAAAATCATACAATTTGACTTCCATCTGCTCCGGTAACTGCAACAGCTAAGTTCAAGTCCAAAGGATTGGTTTTCATCTGCAATTGATTAAATGGTCAGGGATGGGCAAATGCAAAATCCATTAATGGGAACACTTTTCAGATGCATGACACCTTAATTCCAAAACAAAATATATTGCAAAAGCAGGAGAACGCAAGTTAAAGGAAGTTGTGATCAATTTGTATAGTTCTCTGGTTAGGTCAGTCTGCAGCTTGAGCGCTGTGTCCAGTTCTGATTGCACCGTGAAAGGGGAAAAATTCATATATTGGAGTCAGCGCAGAGGAGAATCACCAGTCCAATTCCTAATGACAGGTATTTGGGTTGTCAAGAAAAAAATTGAAGAATCTTAGCTCAAAAGAAGGTGTCTGAGAAGCACACATGGCAATAAACAGTATGGAAAAGTAACTTGGAATATCTATGTTAAATTAAGGGTTCAAACAAGGAGACTTGTAAAAGTTAACTTCACATCTTATACCACAGAATCGTTATAATGCAGGAGATCATTTGACTCATAATTTCTGTACTGACTAAGCTTCTCAGAAGGTGGCAAATGTTTGGAAGGGAGAACTGGAAACATTCAAGATGTAATTAATTACACTGATGGGAAGATGTCTGGTTGCTCAGGATGGGTGAATCAAGATGGATTCATCCCTAGTGTAAAAAAGCTCAACATTCCAAATCACAAACAGAAGAAACAAATTCAGTGTCATTAAAATTATAAGTGAACTAAAACAGATTGTTCGAGCTTAATGATTTTTATTCACTCTCGTTATTTTAACAAACAGTTCACTAATTTAAAGACTCAATCACTTCTGGATATTCTGCCCAATAGAGGCCAGCGTCTGTCTAAACTTACAACTAAGAGATCACGCAACTACAGTACTTCCCTCACTCAATGTTGCTCACTGAATCAATTCATCTTATGTGCGCATTTCAAGTAAAACCTCAAAAAAAGGTTGTGTCACATAAACTAATAAGACAATTACACACACAAAACTATTACTCTCACGTCACCATTGAGCATGTGGAACTTTCCCTTTTCCTTCTAATTCTGTCCGTGGGTTTGCCCCACTGGGAACTGTAAATGGGACAGCTTTGCTGAATCAAGTGTCCTAATATAAAAGAAACCAAAAAGTAAGTGAAGTATGCTGAAATAAAATTAGCAATAATTTCACAGAGATAAAGGCCTTAGAGAAGCCAAATTATATTTTGGAACATCCAAATTGAAATTTCTGTTCCTTGCTAAATGCAGAATCCCAGAAGGCGTTTTTTTTTTAATAAGTTCAAGTTTGGAAAAGGAACTTACCTACTAATAAATGCATAGAGTGACATGAATTAACTTGGCAATATCACTTTTTTGAACCCATTTCTGACTGAAGTCCATTCATTTTTAAAAGTAAAAGGTTCGCCCACCCTGGAAAGACTTCCACAAACTACAAATATAGAACCCATGACTTTGAGGCAAGAACTGTGAAACCTAGCAGAGGCACATGGGGTTTCCACCCCAAATATATTCAAGTTTACAGCTTTGCTACCAGCTACTTTCTGTGCTGGCACATGGAGCATCGGAACAGGGTAGGTCTGTGTGTAAAACATCACACATTGCATGCAGTTGTTTTTGCAGTGTGGCAGAGTCCTGGAGGAAATAGGCCTCCTCACAGTTGGCTGGAAGGTATTAGTCCGTCTCAATGTAAGTGAGCAGAAATTATA
Source organism: Chiloscyllium plagiosum (assembly GCF_037043375.1). NCBI lineage: Eukaryota > Metazoa > Chordata > Chondrichthyes > Orectolobiformes > Hemiscylliidae > Chiloscyllium > Chiloscyllium plagiosum. Next base: position 15,302,047 of record NW_028270181.1, on the reverse strand, counting down.
CCAGTAACTTGGCATATGTCAATGCCTTAATTATAAGCAAATAAAAGTTTAACACAATTATGGCTAAGGCATTGTTATCAGATTATTTTGTACAAAATTCCACGTGGAAGAGAGTTGTCCTGAATGTCTCTGACAGATGGTAAGGAGATCAGGTCCTCCATCTTGACATTAAAATGCAGATTTCTCAACTTGTCTGAATGAGGTGGCAATTTGCTTTGACGCTGGGAAATATAGTTTGGCTAGACTGTCATTATTTACAAGATCTTGCACTTGGGGAAGTATGAGATTCAAGTCTGCTCAGTTGCTCTTGTGTTTGTGCTTTCACAGTAAACTGTGCATGCACAGTAGAAATGGATGAGGTTTTATGAGATTTATGTAAATTGAATATAACAAATTATAATCACAGCACTGGAGTTATGCCTAAAATGAATCACTGTCAAAAGCAGGACTAATGTCCTTATAAAGATACCTGGTGAAGAGTGAAATTTATGATTTTCAGAATAAATATAGACTTAGATAATTATGGGCATTCGGGTACATGATGTCTGCAAAAGGTTGGGATCTTAATAGTGTCACGCATACAACCCAATTATTTATTTTAAATTAGATTAGCAGATTAGATTGATAATCATCTGTTACTTCTAACAATTCGGAAATAACTTCAAATTCCAGGCTGTTTCAAGTACACTTTACAAAAGTTTAGTTACCTCTGCCATGGAAATAAGTTGAGCTCCCTTTGATCGGTTTTTCAACTTTTGTGTGATCATTTATGGCATTGTGCTCAATACTTTCTCATGTAATTCAGAGCACAAATCATGACGTTCATACTAATGTGCTGTTTATTACACAGTTTACATAAGTTTTATGATGCAAGAACAGACATAGTGAAAGCAGCATTTATCATTTTCTTCACCCTGTAAATTCTGAGCTCTGACATCAGTCCAATATGAAGGAATACTTTCCTAGGAGTAGGATTTAAACTTAAATTAATTTGCAATTTGAACTCAGACAGTATAAACTGGCAATATTATCTGTGCAAGATCAGCCAAGTCACTGGAGACCGCTGTGGATATGAGGCAGACTGAAGCTTATTTTGTTCAAATAAAAGCATTGTATCCCAATTGAGATTGATACTGGTTTTAAAAGAAATCAAAAGAAATCAATAATATAAAAAGAATAAGTTTAAGTGATCAGCTACTCAGTCTAGCTCAGTGACATTACACAGTCACCATTGTGTGAGGCAATCAAGGGTTCACCTCCCACTTCAGTGCACAATTCAAGTTCAAGCATCTTATAGAGTCAAAGTCATACAGACCCCTCTGTCCGACCCATCCATGCTGACCAAATTTCCCAAACCAAATAATCCCACTTGCCTGTGTTTGGTTCATATCCCTCCAAACCATTCATATTCCACATACACGTTACCCTCAGGTCCCTTTTTAAATCTTTCTCCTCTCACCTTAAAAACATGCCCCCAAGTTTTGAACTTTCACACCTTAGGGAAAAGACCTTTGCTATTCACCTTATCTATGCCTGTCGTGCTTTTATAAACCTCTACAAGGTCACTCCTCAACTTCCTACGCTCCAGAGAAAAAAGTCCCAGCCTATCCAGCCCCTCCATTTCTGGCAACATCCTAGCAAATCTTTTCTGAACCCTCTCCAATTTAATAATATCCTTCCTACAGCAGGGTGGCCTAAATTGTGCCCAGTATTCCAAAAGTGGCCTCACTAGCTTCCTTTCTGGCGCTGGCCTTTGGTTTGAGATGTTAATTATCCCATGACACTATCCAAACAAAGAACAGGGAAGTTCGCTTGACTTGCTGACTAAAGCTCATCTCCAACAAAATAATATTGCTAAGTAAAACAATAATGGAAAATGCTGAGTACAACAAACAAGTCAGGAATGGGAGGAGATTCAGATATAACCCTTCATTAGAACTGAAAGATATTTCAGCTGAGCAGCTTACTGGATGTAAATAAAAGAGAGTAAAAGTAGATGAGCTGTAAAATAATTAGGTAGAGAATGAGAGATGACTAACTGGCAGAAGAGATAATCGAATAAGACAAAAGATGGCATGATAGAGAAATGAGAGACATTTACAACATCTAGTGAATGTATGAAAAGTTAAACTAGGTTAGCTAAATTGGAGATATGGAGCAAGCAAACCTGGCAAAGGAGAGATACTAAAAATGACTGCACATCCAATTGGCTGTTGCTATACAATTTAGGAAAATCTAAGATTTAAGAAAAATACTCTTTGTCTGTGAGGGACCTTGAGGTATGAGGACATGGAAGGCACTGTAAATATCTAAATTCTTCCCTATGCTGTCCTCTACAGGAATGCCAGTGAATAAGCAATGTTACTCGGAAGGGTACTGCACCCTACATAATTTGTATACACAAACCCTAATTTTTGTTGATTGGGAATGAAAGATATTTCCTCCTTAGATGTCAAAAATATGCTCCACAAATGATGAATTACAGGGCAATCAATATATACCACTTGCTAACACATGCAAACTCACCTTGTGTCAATTTTGGATCCATCTTTTAATTCACCTTTTAAGGACATGAGTTTAATCAATTTTAAAATTGTAGTCAGTCATATCTGGGAAGAAAGGAGCGAGAAATCTTCCCTGCTTCATTTTATGTGCCCAACCACCACCAGAATTCCACCAGGGAAATGGAATTGCTAAAATCTAGGTCAAGCAGTGCAGGTGTCAAAATGTACATCACTTTCTTAGACTCCGAAATGGAAATAATTTAGAGATCAGCAAGTGGGTCAAACTACTTTTTAAACTTAAAATAGCAAGGTGTTAAAACCAGATCTAGCAACAATATTGAACTATAATTAATGTTAAGCATAGCAGAACTTCCAAATGAATCAACCCAGTTGTCTATCACTCATTGTCTCATATCAACTCATTTTCTGCATTTAGTAAAAACGTTGCAATGGTGTGCAGAACAGGACACTAATTTTGTGGATCTTCATAAAATCTAAAGAAATATGTGGCAGCATTTTTGTGAACTCTCCAAACTCTGTCTCCTTTAAACATAGCTCCCAGCTGTCGTACAAGATTAATACATTCATCCGATATTGTGTTCCATATTGAATGCTGAGCTTTCAATATTGTTTGAGTTAACCTTCCAAGTTCTGAGCTGTTTCGCAGCAATCCATCCTATGCATGAGCTGAAAGCATTTCACATCTTCCCTATAGAACCTGAAAACATGCTTGGCTCTGCCACTGAATAAGATGAAGTAATCCCCTGCTGGCAATGCTTATCTCAATGGCAGCAAAAAGCAGACATCCATCAGTTCAATTTATATAAAAGCCCAAATTCTCAGTTCAAAATGCATTCTACTGAATGAAACATATCATCAAGACAGATTTCCAAAATTAGTTCAAAATCACGATGCTGAACAAAATTTCAAAAGGACCAACAGTGTAATAGGTTCCTATTACGCTTTTCAGTCAAAAAGAACATGGTTTCAAGTCCCAGGTCAGGACTCAAAACATATATTCAGGATTATATTTCAGTGCAATTCTGAGAGGATGCTGTCTTGTTGTTGAAACCAGTAACAACTTAGGTTTAGACAGCACCCTAATAGAGAGGAGCATATCAAGATACATCAAAAGAGCTTTATCAAAAAAAAACCACTAAAATTCAATTTATCCATTCTGGTATGTTTATACAAAATCCATGATACTATCTGAAGAACTGTATGTTTGGCTTCATAATGTGAATAACAGCTCTCCATCAACTGACACCATTGAAAAGAAGTGAATTGTCTCATTTGCTATTTGTAAGATCTTACCAAGGGGAAATTGTTTGCCACATTTGCCTTCATAATTAGTGACTATACCTCAAAGGTTATTCTTTGTTAGTGCAAAGCCTCGAAAGACATCTTAAGCTTACAGCACTTCAGTTCCAGTTACAGTCTTTGACTTTTGGTCATTTGATATGTTAAGTTGATGATCAATAACCTTTGAATGAGTATTGCCTTTAGAATAACTGCACTTTTGGACATGTTGCATTGCCCTTCCATTTTATAGTTAACATGGTCAACAATTACTCACATTGTGGGAGAGTGCAATTTGACAAATTGATTCACAATTTTTTGTCATTGTCGACAAAGCCAATTTTTATTGCCCAAATCTAATTGCTTTTCTTCAACTGTTGCTGTCTGTGTGCTGAAGGTACTTTCATAATTCTGTTAGATAGGGAGTTCAAGGATTTGGACCCAGCTACAATGAAAGAATGGTGATATATTTTCAAGTCATTATGCATCTAACTTGAAGGACAATTTTGAAGTCGTGGGTTTCCTATTCACCTGCTGCCCTCTTTCTTCCAGTTGGTAGAGGTCATGAGTTTGGGGTGCTCATCCAGTTATTGACTCATCCAGTTATTGACAAAGTTCAGTTTTGAGGCACATGAAATATGTATTTTAGTGGAACTACAGCCCGAGAATGAAGCCAATGTTTGACCTGTATAAAGGAGACAGTGACATGGATTCCTTTTCCATCTGTTTCCCCAAGGACTATCTGCTCAAATCAGATGTCACAAACATATGCCCTGCAAGGAGTGAAGTGACAAATTTCAACCGCAATTTTAAATTTAAACAAGACAAAATTCTATTTCATTGTTATATCTCTAATCAGAGACAGCAGCTTGACAATAAAAACGAAGAATTTATATCAAAAATAGCACGTTGTTAATACAAATAAGTCATGACCGTGTGCATTGTCCCTTTTGTTTCAAAAAAGGCAACAGCCACCGAACTAAAAATGGTTTGTAATGAAAGCCAGAATGACTTATTTGGAATTGCTTTAATTTCCAAGGATTGTTGGCCACTTGCTCGATTGGCAGTGCCTGCCAAGAACAGTTTCCATTGGCAACAATATTTTTCTGAAGCACCCACACAATGGCAAACACAATGCAATATTTAAGCACAGGAAAATTCAAATTTCTGTATGGGGTGTACAAGGTCTTCAAGATTATTTAATTTATCACCTGTCAAAGCTAATCAGCAAGAATTGCAATAAAATTTCATTATTTACCTGCATCACTCATTTTATAATTTTCAGAATTTCTTTTTGCAATCTGTTGCAAACCTCTCTGACAATGAATAATAATCAAGTACCAACATCATCAAAACCCTTACAGTTTTATTTTTAGGACTGGCACAGCATGGTAACAACTAAGCAAAATGTAGTTTTCTGAACTGCTTTGCAATATGTTTGAGATAAAATAACGTATATTACAAATCTATCTTCCATTTTACATGAAAATCACAGCAGCATGCTTCTGTTTTTATGTCATTCTATAATAATCCCAAAAATAACCTCAAATTAATACCCCTGGCTCCTCCTTGCTATACAGACACAGTACTGTAGAGCTGGTTGAAGCTGTTTACCTTCACAGTTTTCAGTCATGGCTTTATTATTCTAAAATGTTTACGGTATACAGCTGCACATGGTAACATGAACAAGAAGCAACAGCATTTACAATAACCTCTTTTCAGAAGTACAGCAATCTCTTCCACAATCCTTGGTTTTAAAACAGTCCTTTTCCCATTTCACAACACAATCAAAAATACTGAAAAATAACATTACACAATTTAAAAAGCTCGTCATGTGTTATCATTTATTGTGATGGCAATCAGACCATTGAGTATAGGAGTTGGAATGTCATGTTGAGGTTGTCCAAAGCATTGGTGAGGCCACTTTTAGAGCCCTGCTATAGGAAGGGCATTATTAGATTGGTGAGGGTTCAGAAAAGATTTACCAGGATGCTGCCAGGACAACAGGGTTTGAGATAAAAAGAATTGGATCGGCTAGGACTTTATTCACTGGAGTGTAGCAGCTTGAGGGGTGACCTTATAGAGGTTTATAAAATTGCGAGGGGCATGATAAGTCAAATAGCAAAAGTCTTTTCCCTAGGTTAAGATGAGAGAAGAAAGATTTAAAAGGTAATTTTAAATTTTTTAAAGGGTAATTTGTTCACACAGAGTATGGTTTGTTAATGGATTGAACTGCCACAGAAAGTGGTTGATTCAGGTACAGTTACAACATTTAAAAGATACTTGGACAGGTACATGAATAGGAAAGGTTTAGAGGGATCTGGGCCAAACATAGGCAAATGAGACTAGTTTGGAAACCTGGTCTGCATGGACAGTCTGGATGAAGGGGTCTGATTCCGTGCTGTATAACTATCTCTAATCACCTTTGAGTAGGTGATGGTGATGAAGACAAACGACTGGTTTATTGTGCCATTATAAAAGGTAGTTAAAAGTCAACCGGACATATTCATTACTTTCATGGTTAACGTTACTGACAACAGCTTCTTTTTAGTTCAATGCTTAATTTAATTCAAATTAATTTCTTCAGATTGTATATCTTAATCATCTGATCAGGCTTCTGTCTAATAACTATGCTAGTTTATCTATTTATATAGTGCCCCAGAATAAATATAATGTCCCAGGGAACTTCCCAGAAATATTTGAGCAGATAGTCAAAATTTAAGGAACATCTTAAAGGAGGAAAGACAGATGCAGAGGATGAGGGAAGGAATTCCATAACCGATGGCCCTTACGAATGGTCCATTTGGAGGCATGGTCATCATTGGGAGCAATTAAAATGAGATATGTTCAAGAGATCAAACTGAAGGAGAGAATGGATTTTTTAATGAGATTGTAGGCCTGGGGTAGATTACAGAAAAGGAGAGCATAGGTAGATATCAAGGCATAAATTAAAATTTTAAAATCAAGGTGCAAGTTAACAGAGAGCCAAAAAAGATCAGTGATCTCAAGGATATAGGGTGAGTTGAACTTGGCATGACTAAAAACATGCTAACCGTCTTGAATCACCTCAAGTTTTTTAAACTTAAACATAGGATGCTGGCCAGGAGTCAATCTGACTAATCAAGTCTTGAGGTGATAAAAAGGTGCTTCAAGATTTCTGCAGCATATAAGGCAATGGCAAAGTCTAGCAATTTTACAAATGTGGAAATATGTGATTTTAGTGATGATAGTTCATTTTTAAGGAAACGTGTATTCGTTAGTTGATCTCCATCACAATACCAAAGATGTAAACAATCTGGTTCAGTCTCAGATAATATAACAATACAATAATATTAATACTACTAACCATCACATAACCATTACACAATTATCACATACTATGGTCCAACACACATCCACATAAGGGACAATACAGAATACGCTGTGGCAGTTCTCCATTTACTTAGTCTGCTGATATAATGTCATACCTAAGTTGCCCAACTTTCCCAACTAATCTTTCATCACTCTGGTGGTAAAAGTAAATGAGCTCCATTATTGCTGTCCAAGTTGCAAGAACAACAGGGTTACAATAAACAAGGCAAGAAAAGACAATGCATACAAGCAGTTAAAATACTTTCAAATAGCTAGTTAAATTCTTATGAGCCAGGAGGAACCTGTAAACAACATAATTGGAAAACCAAGTGTGGTTGACATTTACAACATGATTTTTGTTAAAACTGAAAACTATATTAATGAAAATTTCAGATGTTTGTATTGTAGCATCTGCTACAATTTGGCTCCTTATCCATCTGGTCAATACCTTGGGGTTTTAAGCTCAGTTTTCAGAGAAGGTCTTGCAATTATTCCAACAAACTGTCCTGGATTAAAACTGAATGGAAACACCCTTCTAAACTACATTTTTAAAAACATTTGAATGTTAGAGGTTGGAAGCCAATGATTACTATTATCTCTGGTCCTTATTTACAGAAATCAGACACTTCTGATAATTGACATTCTCATGGCTAATAGCATGTGAATATCGTGAGGTTAGGAAATCTCAGGTGCAAGCCTGTATTTAAGATCCCCAATATTGCAAAACCTGATAATATTTAATCAAATACAATTCTGGCATTAGGTGCATGCCTAAATGCTCTCTCAAGAAAGACTGTCATAGTTCACATCTTTGTGGATGCGATGGTGTTGATAAATATCACAATTGCTGAGTAATTAGATCATACTCTTGATGCCCTGCAATGTAGTAATTCATAATATTTTGTAGGATTTCAACAGCATAAATAAAAATCTCATTCAGGTGCTGGAACATTTGTGTCATGTCAAATGGTATGTGAGGGCTGTCTGCAGTGACTTGGAAATATTTGCTAAAGGAAGTTTACTTGCCTGTATTCCACCTGCCTCTTCATTAATAATCATTTGGTCGTTATCAAAAGTGCGGGAAGTTCTCTTTGCTGATGGGGCCGTCCTTTGACGAGTGACTAATTCCCCATCTGAAAGACAAGCGGTGACCAAATCATTGTGGACAGGTGCAGGTGCATTTGACAAATGAGTGGTCAAGTAACATGTCACCAGCAGCGAGACGATCAAGTATGTGTTCAAATAATAATATTTGCTCAAGAAAGACAGTGGTCCATTCTGCTTAACTTTTTTTCTTCAGATTTCTGAGTAAATGAGTACAACTTAGCAGCTTGCTAGGCAATTTGAGAGGGCAGTTAAGAGTGAACCACATTGTGCGTCTGGAATCGCATGCAGGACAGACCACATAAGATTACAGATTTCTTTCACATAAGACATTAGTGAACTAAATGGATGTTTAGGACACTCAACAATGACTACAAGGTTGCAATCAGAATAGTTATAATTGAATTCAAATTTCATCATCCGCGATTGTAGAATTCAAACTCATGTTCCCAGAGTATTAACCTAGAACTCTGCATTACCACTATGCTACAGCTCCTGATGAGGAGAGAAAATTGGAGAGATAGACTGGTGAAGCAGTTCAGCACTCTCATGAAGGATTCAGTTATCCAGCTCCCTATATAATTTTTAAATGCATTCAAGGAATTATAGCAGTGGACCTGGCCTACCTAAAAATAGAAGCAACTAAATTTTACAAACCACAAACTGAAAATATAAATGATAAAACAATACAAGAAAAACTGGTGCCATCTCATATTACATCATTCTGAGAATTATCATGAGACACTGAGCAGTATCAGCGTGTGTTTCATAACCAGATGGTCATAAATTCAAGACTCAGGGCTGCCTGTCACATGACTCCACAGGCCACAATTTGTAACGACTGTTGTCTGTTCTCAGCTGGAACTCCAGCCTTAGCACCTCAGGCAGACAGAAAAACCAACATTGCCCACATTCCTTCACTGCATGCGGCTCTGTTGCTACCTAATGATAGGAGTATTTTTAACCAAAGGACATGGGGCACTTAATTTCCACTGCAGTCCAGCCTCATTTCTCAAGAAAAAAAACAGGAATGCCTTTCACAATTGTTTATTCTCCCAATTTCTTACTTGCATAGACACCACCCCACCTGGAAGACCAATTTACTGAAAAAAATCTTTGAAGAGGTCACTGCAATTATACATTGGGGAGGTAATGGCCTAGTGGCATTATCGCTGGAATGTGAATCCAAAGACATCCTGGGGACAGGGCTCAAATCCCGCCATGGCAGATGGTGAAATTTGAATTCAATAAAAATTTGGCATTAATATTCTAATGATGACCATGAAACCATTGTAGGAAAAACCTGTCTAGCTCACTAATGTCCTTTAGGGAAGGAAACTACCACCCTTCCCTTGTCTGGCCAACATGTGACTCCAGACCCACAGCAATGCCCTCTGGGCAGTTAGGAATGGGTATAAATGCTGGTATAGCCAGGAAAGTCCACATCCCATGAATGAATAAAATGAAATTTTGCAGATAAAGGTGCAAACATAGAACAGTAACAGATAACTGACTGATGTAATCATTAAAACTCAACTTGTTACAAAAATAAAAGCAAAATATTGCAGATGCAAGGTATCCAAAATAGAAGGAGAAAGTTCTAGAGAACTTCCATAGCTCTGGCAACTTCTGTACATAGAGAAGCACAGTACAAATCCAATGTGACTCTAAAGAAGTGTCATTTTGGACTCAAAACGATAACTGTGTCACACCTTTCACATACCCTGCTGAGTTTCTCCAGCATTTTCTGATCTTATTTCTACAAAGATTTATATGCTGTTTGCAGTCACTGAACGCCTTTTATTTTGTGTATACATAACTATAACTACGTACAACTGCATCCTTTCCATTTGCTTCTGTTCCTTATGCTAGGAATAATAAATTGAGAGTACCTTTGCAACCTGAATTAAGACATATTTTGGAATGAGATCATCAACAACTGAATTACTAATGAGCCTTAACAAAACTTTCAGCAGAGATCACTATTCCCATTTCAGAAAAAATAATTATTTTTTCATCTCAGCCACTTAAATACCTCCTCCTTATGGAAGGAGAACTGCAAAACACAGCTGACTCAGACTCACATAACCTCTGACATTACTCATCACCTTCAAAGTATATTATACCAATGAAATATTTATGACAGATACAACACAAATAAATTGGCAATGATAAAAAATTAAAAACCCAGCTTTGGCAATACAGCAGCTTGACAAACAATGCACAGTCTGGTGTCAGTTATGAGGATGAGCTCAATGTATTTATCAGATATTGAATGAAGCTTTACAGGAGTATCGAGCAGATGAAATGCTTAAATTATGGACAAAGTTCATATCGATCTCAGCTGGTTGCATCATTACCACTAGTTAAGATCTAGTTACCATTAGTTAGGATCTAGGTTACTTGGGGGTTACTTTCAAATTCAAACTGTACTTATAGAGTCATACAGCACAGAAAGAGACCCTTCGGTCCAACTCATCCATTAGAATGCAAAACCTAACATGAATTAATGTTCATTTCTATTCAAACCAGGATGCATAAAATACATGTATAATCTAAATAAAAGTATGTTAACTCTTTTACAGTGCAAATAGCATCACAACTATTCACTTTCCTCAGGTAAGCAACTATTGATTTAAAACAATTGTTGTTCATAATATGGAACACGACTGAATTTCTCTCCCTATCATCCACTGCTGATTTGCACAATTAAGATGATAATCAAAAAGATAGTACTTTTGATGAATCTGGAAAGAAAAGAGAGCAAGAAAGTGAGAATAGATATGATATAGTATGGTGTGGTACAATATGGTATATTAAATGAGCATCCAATCACAGAAATTATGTTTTGCCAAAAACGTTAAGTGGATATTTTTCAAGATCATCCATGACTGAAGAGTGAAAATGTCTAATCCTGCCCCCATTTATGTTCTTAGAAAACAACAGGTCTTGTTGACAAGAAAACTTGTGTGGATAGGGCTGATTAGGGATAGTCAACATGGCTTTGTGCATGGAAAATCACGTCTCATGAACTTGATTGAGTTTTTTGAAGAAGTAATAAAGAGGATTGATGTGGACAAGCAGTGGGCGTGATCCATTTGGACTTCAGTAAGGCGTTCAACAAGGTTCCTCATGGGAGGCCTGTCAGCAAGTTTAGATCTCAAGGAATACAGGGAGAACTAGCCACTTGGAAACAGAACTGGCTTGAAGGTAGCAGACAGAGGGTGGTGGTGGAGGGTTGGTTTTCAGACTGTGACCAGAGGCGTGCCACAAGGATCGGTGCTGGGTCCACTGCTTTTCGTCATTTATATAAATGATTTGGATGTGAACATAAGAGGTATACTTAGTAAGTGTGCAGATGACACCAAAATTGGAGGTTTAGTGGCCAGCAAAGAAGATTACCTCAGAGTACAACAGGATCTTGATCAGATGGGCCAATGGGCTGAGGAGTGGCAGATGGAGTTTAATTCAGATAAATGTGAGGTGCTGCATTTTGGAAAGGCAAATTAGGGCAGGACTTATACATGGTAAGGTAAGGTCCTGGGGAGTGTTGCTGAACAAAGAGACCTTGGAGTGCAGGTTCATAGATCCTTGAAAATAGAGTCTCAGGTAGATAGGGTGGTGAAGAAGGTGTTTGGTATGTTTTCCTTTATTGGTCAGAGTATTCAGTACAGGAGTTGGGATATCATGTTGCGACTGTACAGGACATTGGTTAGGTCACTTTTGGAATATTGAGCAATTCTGGTCTCCCTCCTACTGGATGAACATTGTGAAACTTGAAAGGGTTCAGAAAAGATTTACAAAGATGTTGCCAGGATTGGCTGATTTGAGCTGCAGGGTGAAGTTGAATAGGCTAGAGCTGTTTTCCCTGGAGATTTGGAGGCTGAGGGGTGACCTTATAGAGGCTTATAAAATCATGAGGAGCATGGAAAGTGTAAATAGAAAAGGTCTTTTCCCTGTAGTGGGGGAGTCCAGAACTAGAGGGCATAGGTTCGGTGAGACGAAAAAGATTTAAAAGGGACCTAAGGGACAACTTTTTCATGCAGAGGGTGGTGCGTGAATGGAATGAGCTGCCAGAGGAAGTGGTGAAGGCTGGTACAATTACAACATTTGGAAGGCATCTGGCATATGAATAGGTCGGGTTTAGAGCGCTATGGGCCAAGTGCAGGCAAATAGGACTAGATTAGGATAGGATATCTGGTCAGCATGGACGAGTTGGACCGAATGGTCTGTTTCCGTGCTGTACATCTCTATGACTCTATGAATCTATGTGACGTACTTCAATTTCAGCAAGGTTTTGCTACCACACAAGTGATAACTTTGTGACAAGGCATGGACTTGGAAAAATGCTTTTGAGCTGAATGGGAAAGCAGTGAAACAAGAGAAAGCAAAGGTTAGTTATCAATGGCATTTTCTCATCACAGCAAGGAGTCATGAACAAGTGGCCAACATGGTCCAACACCGGAGCCATAGCTGCGCACATGCTTGTGAATTGCATCTGGACGTCCCTACACATGCAAGATGACACCAGTTTGAGAATGAAGGCTCAAACACCAGAAAAGAGAAAAAAATATATAAACAGGTTCTCAGAACATGGAGTGTTATGGGAAAAATAGCATTTGATGGGCAAACGTGCATGTAAAGAGCTTACATCAGAGAAATAAACATGGGAATATGAAATCAACACTCGCCTGGAAGAAAGGGACTTGAAGACATTCAGACATAGCTGACTGAAAACAATAGGAGAGCATGTGGAAGCAATGACAAAATTAAGCTTGGTCGGTATAGCCAGAGGAATAAAACATCAATAGAATGAGTTGTTAATGTAGCTGTACAACGTAATGAGAAAATCATACCTATAGTACAGTGGATAATTCTGACTGGCAAATCATAAGGATATCCAGGCATTGGAGGGGAATGAAAAACATTAGACAGACTGATAACATAACCTGAGATGGTGGAGACAAGAGCAAAGAGACAGGTCGCTCTGAGCCAGACAAGGCTGAGGGAAGTTAAACAGTTAGGCCTATCATGATAATTCCAAACATGCTACTAAATTCAAACTGTAGAATCTGGTTACTTTTGGTTCTACTATATGCAAATAATACAGAAATTAATCTTACAAAGAGAAGACGCACAATGTGTTCAGATTTAACTGATGCAAAACAAGTATAAGGAGCATTTGTCCAGGGAGTCAAAATTAGCAGTGGAGAGAGATGAGGGACTGGAAAATTGAGAGGCATTAGTTCCTGCAACTGAACTAATGAACTAAAAAAATCTTTACCAGGACTCGACCATATGTACCTGGTTTGTTCCATAATTTTAAAAATATACATTATTTGTAAAAGAAACCATGAATGCAGCACTATGCATTATTTAAGTTCTCCATTAAACTTTGAAACAATATTTATTTTCTCAGTAGGAAACATGTCAATACGCTCAAATAGATCTGGAATTTGTTACTTTAATGAAATCAATTCCGAAATTAAATTCTGCCTATTGTAAATGTTGCTTTAATTTTAATAAGTCTGAAAACTCATAGAGTCATAGAGATGTACAGCATGGAAACAGACCCTTCGGTCCAACCTGTCCATCATCTTGCACTTTTTCTCAATACTGTCTTTATATTTCACATTAAAAAGTGGGATATGTTTTATGTTAAAGCTACATTAATAAATGCAATTTGCTGTCAATTAACAGAGACAATAGCATTAAAAATCTTTTCTACTTGTTTATGCATAAGTACCATACCCATTTTACTGTCCCAATATTGGGTAGGAGCAGTACAATCAATACTTTCAGTTCCTGTCCAAGAGCACTGCATCTTTAAAATCCTAAACTTCTGTACAGCATGGGGACAGTCACAGTGGAAACATGACAGACAGTTGCACAACTTAGGATCTTTGGCAATGGGATTCTTCTGGCTGCCAAAAGTTTCGGGATGACTGAAATTTTTAATCAGTAACGGAATCAAGGTATTTGGGGGGGGAAGAAAGCAAGAAAATTGAGTTGATCATTATCAAATCAGCCATGATCCCAATGAATTGTACAGCAGAATGATCCAACTGGCACACTTCTGCTCCTACATCCTGTGGTCATACAGGCTTGGTGGGTTGTGCCATATAAAAATAAGATGGGCCAATGGGCTGAGAAGTGGCAGATGCAGTTTAATTCAGATACATGCAAGGTGCTGAATTTTGAGAAAGCAAATCTTAGCAGGACTTATACACTTAATGGTAAGGTCCTTGGGAGTGTTGCTGAACAAAGAGACCTTGGAGTGCAGGTTCATAGCTCCTTGAAAGGTGGCAGGTGGATAGAACAGTGATGACAACGTAGGGTACGCTTTCCTTTATTGGTCAAAGTATTGAGGACAGGAGTTGGGAGGTCATGTTGCAGCTGTACAGGGCATTGGTTAGGCTACTGTTGGAATATTGCATGTAATTCTGGTCTCCTTCCTATTGGAAAGATGTTGTGAAACTTGAAAAGGTTCAGAAAAGATTTACAAAGATGTTGCCAGGGTTTGAGGATTTGAGGTATAGGGAGAGGTTCAATAGGCTAGGGCTGTTTTCTTTGGACCGTTGGAGGCTGAGGGGTGACCTAATAGAGGCTTATAAAATCATGAGGGGCATGGATAGGATAAATAGACAAAGTCGAGGAGTCCAGAACTAGAGGGCATTGGTTTAGGGTGAGAGGGGAAAGATATAAAAGAGACCTAAGGTGCAATGTTTTCATGCAGAGTGTGGTACGTGTATGGAATAAGCTGCCAGATGAAATGGTGGAGGCATTTAAAAGACATCTGGATGGGTATATGAAGAGGAAGGGTTTGGCAGGATATGGGCCAGGTACTGGCAGTTGGACCGAAGAGTCTGTTTCCATGCTGTAAATCTCCATGACTCTATAAATCTATTACCTACTTGCACTCTTAAATATGTCTCTGGACTCACAGAGACCATCCACCTGGTCACTTCTGTAGTGCAAATCTCAAGCAACATGTTCGTTGGGTGGTTGTGTAAGGTAATGCCAAGTTAAAGTTCAAAGAGGTAGATTAGGAATATCCCCTTCCAGTTAATTCAAAAGAGTTCAAGCTCTAATCCTCACTCACCCTTCCAAAACAAAAGACATGTATTGTATGTTCATTTTTAAAATTCTCTCATGGAATTGGGCATTCCTGGCAGGGCCAAGCATTTATCATCCATCCCTAGAGAAGGTTGCAGTGAGCTGCAATCCATTTGGTGCAGCCAAACCCACAATGCTGTTAGAGAGGGAGTACCAGGATTCTGACCCAGTAACACTGAAGGAATGGCAACATAATTCTAAGTCAGGATGGTGAGGGCTTGGAGGTGTATCCATAGCTAGATGCAGATGGTTGATATGTTGAGTCACAAGGTTGCCTCACGGATGCCCAGTCTTGAGTTTCTGAGTCTATTCAAAGCCTATGCCATTTAGTGTGATGATAGTCCAATTAAATATGATGCAGGATACGCTCAAAATGAAGACAGGACTTCATCTCCCCAAGACATGTTTGTCAGTGATTTCATGGGAGAATTAGCAAACAAAATTTGACTTAAGCCAGTTATTAGGCAGATGAGCATATGCTCGGTCAAACTGGAACGTTTGAAGGATTTAAAGGAAGAGAGATCTATCAGTGATGCAGCAATGAAAATCAAAAGGCCAGAATAGGAGGGGTGCAGAAAATATGAAGCATTTTAAGAAAGCATGATGATCATTGGAGCCTTGCTAGTCCAAGAATTTTAAGTAGGTTAATCATCAAAAGGGTATGATGGGTGAATGGCCCCTATTCTCTGTAAAATTTTCTCAGTTTGTGGATAAAGTGACATCTCAGAACATGTTATCATCACAATATAAAAGAGCAGTGTCAGCATGCTTGAACAAGTGGAACATTCTAGATAGACGGCAAATTATTGTCATTAGAGCATCGTACAGTATAAATGGCCCAATTATATACTTTAATATGATTTGCAACATTACACATAAAATCAAATATTTTCTGTGAAAGTATTGCCACTTAATGAAAAAGGAAACACAAGAGATTAAAACATTTGATTGCAATACAGCAGTATTAAGAAATCCAGTAACCAGGGATTGTATTACCACTTAACTTACGTTAGATTGGTAAGGTGCTTTCCTGGTTATTTAGAATAATTAATGGTTATTTACATTGTATGCTTGCAATTAGCTTAATCCTTGATTATTTCCTTTGATGAAGTGATATTTTTAAGTAGCATTTTTTAATCCTCTTACCAAAAGTAGTTCATGTTAGAATTCTTGTCTATATTAAAGGAGCAGCTAGTATCACCCAGAGGAGCAGATGGGGTAAGGCCACCAAGACAGGTATCCAGCATCACCTTAAGAAATAGGCAAGCTGAAGGTACTGAGACAGGCAGACAGTATCACCAAGATGAACGGGAAAGAAAATGACACCATGGCAAGCAGTTAGAAACAGAGCTAGATTCATTTGAGCTAACTAGAATTGGTTCTCGCTCTACAGTGGAAAGAAGGTAGCTGTTTGGTAAGTCTGTGATAAGTGGTTATGAATTTGCCGTTCTTACCTTTTAGGTATTAACTTTACTGCCAATTTGTGAAATAAAATATTCAAAACATACTGTAAGTAAATGAATAATATAATTAACATGATTTAAGGATGGCAGTTCAAGTGATGTATCAAGGCTGACCCTGGCTGCAACAGTAGCATGGCACCGAGTTGATTTATGTTTGAATTGTATTAGTTAGGTTGACTTGATGGTTAATGGCTTTCCATGGTCCAATTCACTGTCAAAGTTCAATGGGTTTATAGACAAATAGAAGATGCAGAGACTCCCAGGAACAAAAGTAAAGTAGAACAAAAATGAAATCATTGTTTGCAACATATCACTTGTTCATCAGGAATGAGGCTTGTGGGCCAAGGGGGCTGAGAGATGAATGGGAGGGGGGGTGGGGCTGCAGGGTAGGTAGCTGGGAATGAGATAGGTAGATGAAGGTGGAGGTGAAAGTGATAGGTCCAGCTGAATGAGGCTATTAGAGAGAAAGGGACACAAGGAGAAAATGGAATAGGGGAAACGATTATATTTTATCACCTCATGCAAGTCTCACATACCTCCCAGATAGCACTTTAAAAGCAACACTAGCATAGGGTGGAATAAACACTCTATCGGGAGCCTTTTCAGGAAGCAAAAGAGAAGGACATGGAGAGAGCAAAAAAAAAGCAGGAAATGCTCAAAATACTAATCAGGTCTGACACTTGATTGCATTTGTTCTAGGTGTTGTTGACCTGAAACTTAAACTGATGTTTTTCATTCTACAAATGTTACTTGGAATGAGTAAAATTACCATTCAGTTTAAAAGGTTGGAATAAGGAACATTATTGAATCAAAATGTTCCCACAACATTCTAATCATCACCTGAAATAGGATAATAAATTAAGCCCATTTTCCTTTAAGCTTCTCTTTCTTAATGGTAGGATTTCAGCGTCTCTTTATTACCTGATGCAGTCACGGGGCACAGTTAACTGTTTCTGTCATGCTGTGATTGTGGAATAAACCGCTTGCTCCACTGGAGTAAAAATAAGCAAACTATTACGCACCATTTATATTTCAAAACATTTTTTGAAACGTAAGTTTCGCATTAAATGAGCATGCAACACTTTAAAAGAAACAGTCATTGCTGTTCACTAACCAGAGACCAGAAGTTGTCAATTTGTTCCAACATCAAAGAGTGTGGTGCTGGAAAAGCTCAGCCAGTCAGACAGCATCCGAGGAGCAGGAGAATCGACGCTTCGGGCATAAGCCCTTCATCAGGAATGACGTTTATGGGCCAAGGGGGCTGAGAGATAAATGGGATGGGATGGAAGAGGTGGGGGGGGTGGGCTGAGAGGAAGGTAGCTAGGAATGCGATAGGTAGATAAAGGTGGGGGTGAAAGTGATAGGTTCGAGAGGAGGGTGGAGCAGCTAGGCGGGAAGGAAGATGGACAGGTAGGACCATTCAAGAGGGCAGTGCCAAATTGGAAGGTTGGGACTGGGATAAGGTTGGGACTAGAATAAGGTCGGGAGAGGGGAAGTGGGGAAACTGGTGAAATTCACATTGATCCCATGTAGTTGGAGTGTCCCAAGGGGGAAGATGAGGTGTTCTTCCTCCAGGCGTTTAGAATTTGGCGATGGAGGCGGCCCAGGACATGCCTCATCTTCCCCCTTGGGACCCTCCAACCACATAGGATCAATGTGGATTTCACCAATTTCCGCAATTTCCATCTTGCTACCTTATCCCAGTCCCAACCTTCCAACTAGGCACTGTACTCTTGAATGGTCCAATCTGTCCATCTTCCTTCCCATCTACCTGCTTCACCATCCTCTCCGACCCATCACTTTCACCTCCACCTTCATGTACATATCTCATTCCCAGCTACCTTCTTCCCAGCCGCAACCCCCTCCCGTTTACCTCTCAGCCTCCTTGGCCCACAAGCCTCATTCCGAATGAACAGCTTATGCTTGAAACATCGATTCTCCTGCTCCTTAGATGCTGCCTGACCAGCTGTGCTTTTCCAGCACCACACTCTTTGACTCTGATCTCCAGCATCTGCAGTCCTCACTTCTTCCAATTTGTTCCAACCTCTTGATCATTCCTTCAAGGCCATTGTAATGAATTTAAAATTGATTTTCCTAATTTATGAACTACAGAACCATAAGCCAAATGGTAAGGTGCAGACTTGTTCATTTACAAAATGGATACAGAGAGAGGCACATAGAGAAAGGAGCAGGCAATTGGGACTAGTTTAGTTTGGAAATATATTCAGTATGGACTGAAGGGGTTGTTTCTGTGCTTTATGACTGTTAAGTGTGGAGCTTCTTGTAAGGTAGGAGACATGTGTGCCATGAGGGATTTTAAATGCAGCTCTGTCATTCCCTGTCTTAACTAACAAAGTCATAAAGAAATATATAGGCGAACTCATAAAAACAGATTATGGAAAGGACCATGAACACATAGCATAATAGGGGTGAATGTAAAATTGGGAGTGGGAGTGAGAATGGGGCAGGGGATGGGGCATGGCAAGAAGAAACTCAAAATGTTAAAAAATTAAAAAGAGTCAGGGGACAAGAGAAATTAACTGCAGATATATGGTATCAATTTCCAATAATGAGATCCATTGAACAATATAAATGGTTAAATACAGGACTGAAAAGTTTAAGTATAGACTGAGCTGACCAAATAGTCTTTACAACGCCTAGAATCCAGTACAGCCAAGATCATGATAATGTCAGCTGCAGCATGTAAGCAGTCAGTGTGGAATAACATGGTGTGTAATGTTAGCCTGACATCCTAGCATTTCAGTGAATTACTTTATGGAGTCAGGAAATAGTTCTACAGAGCTTTATCTAAGTATAAATATTTTCACCTTCGTTCCTGCATCTAATTTGTGACAGGAAATTTACTGGTGAGAGAATTAACTGACCTTTAGTGTACTGGGGAGTGAGATAGTGATTCTATAACCCCTAATTCCTTAAAGGGAAGGTTCTTGCTGCAATGAAGGATCAATTCATTAACTTTTTTTTTTATATTTGCTAGGGTGCTACATGCGACAAGATTGTATTTACTGTCCTTCCTTTCCTCCAAAAATCACCAGTATGGAGCAGGAGTCACATACGCGCAGGTAATTACATTTGTATATTGATCCAGCAACTTTCTTAGAATGATTCCTGGAAGGAAAAGGCCATTCTATACTCATACTTATCAAGTTATCCAACTAACTCTCCTTTCTTGTTCTTTTCCCATATCCAGTCATTTTTTTTAAACATTATTGATGCATTTGATTCCACGACGTTTGAGGCAAAGCACCTCTTCAACTGATCACAATGGATTAAAGAATTCACAAGACAAGGACAGTTGTCTCAAAGTCATCACAAATAGCCTGACAAGTTTCGAAGACATTGACTTAAATGTAAGCCTCAAAATTGTTTTCTGGAGTAAGAAAACTCCGCAAATGGTCACCGCACTAAATTGAATTTGGTATGGGATGCTGTGATTAGTACAACAATGTATGTCTGTAGGCAGTCTAGGATTTTTTTAACATAATTAGTTTGAAGGCCATGGAGTCCCACTCATCTTCCCTTTGCCCAGGAGTGAAGGGGATAAGCTTTAGTGATAGCAATGGAATCCTTTTCAGATCCATCATGAAAATGAGAATTAGTGGATGGTCTTTGATAAATGTTCTGATGAAGAGTCATCAGTGACAGAAATTCTGCTTTCTTCCCACAGATGTTGCCAAACCTGCTGAGTTTCACCAACAATTTCTGTTTTTATCTTTGATAAATATTCTGCATTAAAATGAACCATTTTGTAGCGATTAAACATAAACAATCATTCTTAAATCTTTGACAACAATGAAATGCATTTACTTATAATTTAAGAAAATGTTGCTCATGTATTTATTTGATTCAAAAGATTACATATGAATAAAATACTTCTCTCAGAATGGCTTCAACTTTTCTTTTTAAAAATGTCATAAAACAAATATGTCCCTTGTAATTATAAAATAACCATTAATACAGCTCTTACTGCTTCATTTCACACAAAGCAACTGATTAATCTTAAACTCATAAAGGTTGTTTTTTTTTATGTGCTAGTCTAAGTCAGTTCTGAATGACTTTTAGAGATCTATAATCTCTCCAAATTGCTCATGTGCTACGACTACTTCATTTTCAAAGACTATATGGTTTACATAATGACCTCACAGTTCCAAATTTCAGACTGGAACAGGTGCAGAAAAGGTGTCAAACGTTGGGCTGCACATTTGGTTTCAGCTATGTGCAACTCATTAAGATCATTAAGATGTTTATTGCCTTAAAGACTGCATAGACACCGCTTTCTGTACAATAATCGTGGCTGTTTTTCAGCACTCTCTTATTTTCTGCACCAGTGATTGTAAGTACCATTTATCAAAGGTTAGTGGTCTAGATCCACTGAAACCCCAGTCAATGTTAATCATCTGTCATCATACTCCATATGACCAGCCCAGGGAATGCAAAATTTATGAAAATAGTTCAATTAATTTAATACACTATTATAACTACATAATCTTCATTACTACATTAAACATCTATCATACGCTAAACATGCTGAAACAATTTTGAACTTTTTTAATATTCATCAGATGTTGTCAGTCAACAATGAATCTATCCCCAGGAAAGTTCAGTTCCATTTTATTCTGAACCATGACAATTCAGTCAATAACTTTCAGAGATAAAAATAAATAGATGCTTGCTTGCGCTTGTAAATATACGTTAGAGAAAGAATTTACACAGTGATCAATAAGCCTGAAAACAATGACTAATCACGTTCAAACGATGATAATGATGTACCCCCACAATACCCAACAGTTTAGAAAAAGTATGTACCACTGAGAAACTGGCCAAAAATAAAACTCAGTATCAACTTCCTGCTTTTAAATGTGATTTTTTTTTGTTATTGCATTGACATATATGCCACAGTTCAGTTTGTTTTTCTATGTAAGAAAACTTCTACATGCAAATTTCAGCAAAGTGTAAAGAGGTGAATAACCAAATAATCTGTATTTTTAAAATTAACTTGATGGATAAATGTTGGCCAGGAAATTAGGAAACATCTTCAGCACTGCTTCAAATAGTGCCAGAGAACCCATTAGATCTAGCTAAACCGATGGACAGGGCTTCAGTGTAAGACCTCATTTTGAAAGACAGCACCTTATAGGGGCATGGATAGAGTTAATAGGCAAAGTCTTTTCCCTGGGGTCGGGGAGTCCAGAACTAGAGGACATAGGTTTAGGGTGAGAGGGAAAAGATATAAAAAAGACCTACTGGACAACGTTTTCACACAGAGGGTGGTACGTGTATGGAATGAGCTGCCAGAGGAAGCTGGTACAATTGTAACATTTAAGAGGCATTTGGATGGGTGTATGAATAGGAAGGGTTTGGAGGGATATGGGCCGGGTGCTGGCAGGTGGGACTAGATTGGGTTGGGATATCTGGTCGGCATGGATGGGTTGGACCGAAGGGTCTGTTTCCATGCTGTACATCTCTATGGCTCTATGACCACCTCCAACAGTGAGTCACTCTCTCATCACTCAAACCTCTGGAGCAGGATCTGGACCATCAACCATCTGATTTCAGGACCACAGCTGAGCCAAGTTTAGTACATCTCCTTAATCTCTGCACACTTTAACTCAGACAAATTTGCTGTTCATTTAGCTTTGACAGATTTTTAATGCAAACTTTTCAGTTTTGCTGAAAGTGATTTTTTTCTGGCTTGTGAAATTATTTACATGAAGTTTAACTGTTGATATTATACTAAATATTGTGACAAAACTACTTAAAGCATGCAATCCAGCTGAGTGCACAGAGGCCAGATGGTAAGATCTAGTGATCAAAATTTACTTGAAAAGAATGAAATGATAGGATCTATGAGGTCTATGTTATCCACCCAAAGATGTGATTTATTTGTTTCCCTTTGGACAGTACAAATATGAGCTGATAAAATGGATGTTCGCATAAGCGACAGACATTTGATAATTATCTGGTCAGCAGAGTTTGGTATCAACATATATCTACAAAACATTGGCAGAAACTGATAAAACTGCTGCCCAACAAACAAAATGAGCAGTAATGTGATAAAAATGTCATCAAAGAACACAAAGTCAACAGAAACCGAATAAAGCTTTTGAACTCCATATACGGTCACTGCCCACACAGTTGCAAAACTGCTATGAAAGGGGCTGAATACCGATTATTAGTTGCTGAAGTGGCTACAAGGCCTTTTTTTTTAAATCAGCGATGAAAGTGGGAGATATTTATAGAATAGAAAATAATTTGAGAGTGCCTTGAGAATATTATTATAAATAGGAAGTGATCAGAATTCTAATATGACTCAAATTAGGCTAGAATCTGATGTCATACGTGACAACCACCTGAATATTAATTATTCTATTGTGTAGAAATTCTTTCCCTCAGTACGTGCCCCGTAAATATTATCGGTCCTCCAGGCATCCAGCATTTCAACCACTGTGTGAAGCTGCATCTTTCAAACTTTGCCTCAAAATGTTTTCAAGGCCCCACTAAGCGAATATATCCAGTACTCATGCTGGTAGTTGGGAGTGATGGACTCGCCCAAATACTTTGTCTACTGTCTTTACCATTTGTGCTCCATGTTTCAGCAAGTACAGAGAGGAGAAAAGATGCAACTGAATGTGAAGGTACCTTGCATATATGTATGCACATATTTGAGACTACACGGGTGAAGCATTAGCAAAGAAGCAGCCAATTAATAGTGATGGTAGGTTGACCTTAAGACAGACTCTTTTCACACGGTAGTCGCTTCCCTATTTCCAGGCAGATGGTCTGGGTTTAAGTCACCCTGATCCAGAAATGTATCTTTACATGTCCCAACGGATTGATTAAAATCCGTTTTGCTTTGAGTGAGAGCTCAGGAAATGAGTAGGGAAAATGAGTGCAAGGAGAGAACGACAGAATGGATTCAGGCAAAAAGAGTCTGAGATAGAGTCACAGAGAAACTGTAAAGAAGCACAAGCAAGGGATAGTGGATATGGAAGAGGTGAGTAAGAAAAAGAGAAAGCTATAAAAGATTTTGATATTTTCTTCCCTGTGTAGGGACAGTACAGTCATGTTAATGGCCTGTATGGCCTATATGTGACCTCCGTTTTACAGTTTACTGTGCTCACAAAACAATCCCACTATCTTTAGCATGTGGTTTGTGAACTTGGAGAAAGTGAGGACTGCAGAAGCTGGAGTTCAGAGTCAAAAGGTGTGGTGCTGGAAAAGCACAGTCAGTCAGGCAGTGACCGAGAAGCAGAAACGCAGACATTTCAAGCATAAGCTCTTCATCAGGAATGTGAATTTGACCAAGTTATTATCAATGGGACCTAGATCCACACTCTTGTTTCCTAATCTAAATAGAAAATGCCCTTATCATTAACGTGCACCTGATGTTTACTCACATATAAAGGCACCACAGTGCATTAAAGATTATCTACCATATAAAGGCTCATTATCTGAAACCTAATTTATCTACAGTCTAGTAACCTACACATTTGCTCCAAATTCCTGAACCCTGTGAATATTTTTGTTTCATCTGTTAATTTGTGGATGGTTCCATTATTACTTTGACCCAATTTGTTACTAATAATAATGATCCCAAAAGACAATGCTACCAAACATCACATATAACTTGGCCATGTACAAATTGAAATGATGATTTACTTGCAGGCTTGAAACTAAATTAGGCATAATATCTAGCTGCCAATCCCAAATGAACAGATATTGTTTTAAGAAAACTGAAGCTGGCAGCATAGAGCTTGCCTGGATGGTAGTTCAGGTTACACAATCTAGCAATCTAGAAATTTTTAGGGAGTTAAATTTTTTGGTAGGGTAAAAATGCAAGTGCTTTTCATAGTGCTATCATCCCTCGAGGTAAGCGCTCTGAACTTTCAGACTTACAGACATTTCTGCACTGTGGAAGAGACATCTAAACCTGGTTAGGGATTCAAACACTAAAATTGTGCTTGCGATGGCCAGGGATCTAAGAAATGACAAGAAATATCGCTTTAACTCTACTTATATTGGTACATTCATCTTAGTTGCAGTTATTCTGATCTATTGTGCTAAAGACAAATTTCATCTCTATTTCACGCCACCATCTGCTATTTATTTTGCAGTGAGGGAAACTGACAGGAAGCAAATTTCTTTCTGGTTCTTTTGACACCTGTAGATTTTGAGAAGAGACAATTGACTGAAAGGCAACAGCAAGTAACTCATATTGTGTGTGCACCTGCTCTGATCCCATGACCCATAAGTATTGACACAGTCTTTCTTGGATACATTAGAACAAACATGTCTTCAGTACTGGTCACGACTACATAGTTCGGCCATCTCTTGGAGAATGACTACAAACACAAAATCCACAACTGAGCAAAACATTTCTTGAGGTTTGTCTGGGGGAGATGACAAGAAAATGTCTGCACACAAGTAGTAGTGGAAATCTAAACTCTTTCCTGAAGAAAAGCTACATTTTGCTGACCTAACAAAATCAGGGTGATTAATTGCATGGTCTGTGTGACTGAAGGTTGAGTAAAATATTTATTCCGGCTTTACAGACAGGCAGAGCTCCATACAGCAATGGAGTGAAAGAAATAGCCAAACAGCTCTTTTAGTGAGTTACAGGATTTATAATTTTTATACTAGCTGTTGAAAAATATCTTTAACCGAACTTCAACCCCAAATTATATGCAAATAATCAAAGATAGGGGAAGCATAAATGACTGATTTTGGACATATATATTCATACATCATCTTCACACATACCAGGCCTTATGGAAAGGAAAATCAAAACAGGGAGAGCTCACGCAATCATCTAGACAATTTAGTTGTCATGTATTTAAAAGCTGCCAGCTTTGAAATTTATTTTCCAAACTACCACTGCATCAATGCATGTCATTTTACACCAGGTCAGCACTGTACTTGTCACTTGCTAGGAACTGGGCTTTACACAGCTAACATGCCCTGAACAGACCAGATGTCATGATGATGATTTTAGAGAGTCATACCAGACTCAGAACATTGACTGTGTTTCTCTCTCCACAGATGCTGCCAGCCTTGCTGATTTTCTCCAGCATTCTCAGAAGATATTTGACAAGGTACATCAATGGGCTCCCCTTTATTCTAAATGCATTTTACTCCTTCCAATAACTAGTTAAACTTATTACAAATGTTTCATTGGAAGCATACCAGATTGGGAAGTTAAATTATTATTATAGTTATCTCTACAGAAATAATTTACATAAACGTTGGATCACATCATCATTACAATTTTCATTTTGCTTTAATCTGTTAACTGATGCAGGACGTTTATAGGTTAATTTATTTCAGCCTCAAGGATAGTTAACATTTGGAACTGGGTCTGGAAACACATGGAGCATAAGATGTCGAACGCCATCTGCCTCTTGATCTGTATCTTACCCAAGTGAAACAACAACTGGGACTATACAGCTCCAGGGCAGGTCAGAGAAGCTCACGACAATATTGTGATTAGCCAGGCGGAGTCAAGCAGTGTTTAAAGAAAAGCACACTGAGGAACCCAGTGAGCTTTAACATCTACCAGCATGAAATCATTCCTCTGTGATCAAACAATTTAACAGCAGCAAGAGCGAGAAGTAGTTTCATTGGCACATTCCTATTTGACCTCAATGATCTGAGTCTCATCCTCACTAACACCTTTTTCACTTTAAACAGTTCTTTTATCTGGTATCCTCCAGGATTGCAATCTTCTGAACAGTTCAGGCTGTACCATGATTAACTTATCTGTAAAATGCTTACGGGGCAAATATGTGACAGTCATACAAACATGCACATAAGGCGCAGGAGTAGGCTAATCTATCCCTCAAATCTGCTCCACATTTAGTAAGGTCACGACTGAATTGATCGTATCCACAAATCCTGCCAATCCCCAACAATGTTTCATGCCTTTACTTACCAAGAAACCACCTATCTCGATTACAAAATAGTTCACAAGTCTGCTTCCATTTTCCTTACAGGACCGAGTTCCAAAACTCTCAATCCTCTGTCAGGAAAAAAAATGACCTCCTATCTATCTGAAATGAACGAACCCCTATTTTTAAACAATGACCCCCAGTTCTAGATACTCCCATAAGAAAAAACATCTTCTACACATCTACCCTGTCAAGACTCTTCAGGACTTTTTATGTTTCAGTCGAGATACTTCTTTCTCTTGGAACCACAAACCAACTCTGTCCAACCTTTTCTCTTAAGACAACTTGTTCATTCTTGATATTCTTCAATACATTATCTGGGCTGACACCAATTGTTAAAGTTCACTTGAGAATGTAACTTTTTAAAAAAGTTTTGCGATTTACATAAGAAAGAAATGAAACTAACATGGTCATTCTAACAGATGAAAGGCTTAATAAACGATCAAGGTATTTTTCAATATATAATTTCAGTTACATCACACTGTAAACTTTTGCTATACATTCTGTGTCTTATATTCGTGTACTCCACAACCACTTGATGAAGGAGCAGCACTCCGAAAGCTAGTGCTTTCAATTAAACCTGTTGGACTATAATCTGCTGTTGCGTGATTTTTAACTTTGTACACCCCAGTCCAACACCGGCACTCCAAATCATTCTTGATATTAGTCTAGTAAACCTTCTCTGAACTGTATTTGCATCCTTCTTTGAATAAGGCAGTAATCCAGATATAGTCTCACCAATGCCGCAAAATCTTCCTACTTTTGTATTAAATTGCCCTTGTAATAAATAATAACATTCTATTAGCTTTCCAAATTACTTGCTGTACTTGTACATTATCTGCATTTGAGAGTTGAGAGTGTGGTGCTAGAAAAGCCCAGGAGGTTAGGCAGCATCCAAGAAGCAGGAAAATCGACATTTTGGGCAAAAGCCCTCCATCGGGAAGGGCTTTCCTGATGAAGAGCTTTTGCCCGAAGTGTCAATTTTCCTGCTCCTCGGATGCTGCCTGACTTGCTGTGCTTTTCCAGCACCACACTCTCAACTATTATCTCCAGCATCTGCAGTCCTCACTTTCGCCTCTGCACCTCAGAGCCCTTCAATCTCACACCATTTATATTATATGTTTTTTTTGTTTTTATACCAAAATGGACAATTTCACATTTTCCCATATTATAAAATCATTTAGCCAGTTCTTAACCCACTCACTAAACCTATCTATATTCCACTTTGACAATTTTACATCCTCCTCACAATTGGTTTTATTACCTGTGTCATCATCAGTCAGTAGCAAGAGCTATCAAATCCACTTAGCATTCCATCCAAACTCTATTTGTAAATCTCCATGTCAACCTGTGCTCCTTGATAATGATTGCAGAAATTCATTGAAAAGGATTGAACAGGTATCTTGCACTAGTTATCACTAAGGAAAATACAATTAACATCCAAGAGCACCTATATTTCAGGGAGGGCAACTCGACCCGTTTCTTCATCCAAGTCATTTATATAAATTGTTAACAATTGAGGTGCCCGTGATCCCTGTGGCACACCACTCGCTATATCTTGCCAATCAGAAAAAGACCAATTAATGCCTATGCTCTGCTTTCTGTTTGCAAGCTAATCCATGCCATTAAGCTGTCCCTACACCAAAACATTTCATTTTCCATCATGATCTCTGATGCAGCACTTTATAAGTGCTTTGTGGGCGGCACGGTGGCACCTGGGTTCAATTCCCGCCTCAAGCAACTGCCTGTGTGGAGTTTGCACATTCTCCCTGTGTCTGCGTGGGTTTCCTCCGAGTGCTCCGGTTTCCTCCCACAGTCCAAAAATGTGCTGGTTAGGTGAACTGGCCATGTTAAATTACCCATAGTGTTAGGTGAACGGGTAAACGTAGGGGGATGGGTCTGGGTGGGTTGCTCTTCAGAGGGTCGGTGTGGAATTGTTGGGCCGAAGGGCCTGTTTTCACACTGTAAGTAATCTAATCTAATAAATGCCTTGTGGAAATCTAAGTACAAAGCATCCACCAGTTCTCCTTCATCCACAATACATTTTTTTCCTCAAAGAGCTACGGCAGGTTGTTTGAACGCAATTCCTCTATCACAAAATCATGTTGACTCTGCCCAATTACTTTGAATTTAACTATAACTTCTTTAGTAATAGCTTCTAACATTTTACTCATGATAGATGTAAGCTAACTGGCCTGTAGCTTCCTGCTTTCTGGGTCTCTCTCTCTCTCATTTTGAATTAAAGAATTACATTTGCTGCCTCCCAATCCTAATGGGATTGCCTCGAAACCAAGGGAGTTTTAGAAAATTAAGATCAATGCATCTCACTTGCTACTTCATCTAAGATCCTACAATGAAGTTGATGAAGATCCTGACCACTCAGTATCATCTCTTTGGTGATTGCAATTTTCCTGCATTCCTCCCTCCCTGAAGTATAGCTGCTCTTGGATGTTAACTATATCTTATTTAGTGATAACTAGTGCAAACTACCTGTTCAATCTTTTTCAAAGAATTTCTGCAATCACTATCAAGGAGCACAGGTTGACATGGAGGTTTACAAATGCAGAGTTTGGGTGGAATGAAAAGTGGCATTGATAGCTCTTGCTAATGACTTTGAAGAGGAACAATCTCTGTTGCATAAATTTCAGCTTTCCTAAGATCAATTCCATTCTGACATCAACTTAAGATGATGATTGGTAGCTGGTAAAAGGAATGTCATCAAGCAGGCTAAACAGTCAATCACATTGACGAATTTTCACCAGCAGCAAATCAGGAAGTGAAAAAGCACTGACTCCTTTCCGAATCATTTTACAGACAACAAAAGAAATATACAAAAAGATGATTAAAACTGGACTTTCAAAAATATTTAAAAAGTAATTATTAAATCTACAGAATTGTTCAAATTAAAATGGAAAAATCTGACACTTCATAAATGGAAAATATGTTACTTCAATCCCAGGAAGTTGGGTACAAATTAAATTAGAAACATAATACACCTCATTCAACAAACCATCATATCATATTCAAAGATTTTTACATCAGTAAAATGCAAGTTTATATCAATTGAACTACAGTAATTCTAAATATCTTAATCTGTAGATATATCAGCAGCACTCCCTCTGCAGGAGCAAGTAATCACTGAAAGAAATTTCTGGATTTCAACATTTAACAACACATCCCGGAAATCAGTTTCACAATTATCATACTGGTGAATGGTGGTATTTTTGGTATCATTACAACCATAAAATGGAGGCCACTTTTTCACATAGCAGCTAGGCTTAAGCAGTATATGGTTGCGTCCAGGATTAGCCTAGTGGTTTCCACGAATCAAATACTAACCATGCAAGACATCGCTGAGGCAACATTAGAGTAAAATCACAGATAAAGTGAAAGTAAACTTTCTCCTGTTGCTTAGTTATAAAATATCGGAGGTGGGAAATACTGACCGAGTCAGGAATTATGCAAATGGATAATGAAGAATTTATTTGGCTTTCCAATTGATGTGGGAAAACAGGGCAATCAGAGGACAGATGCTTTGGGTAACCAATGGTGGGAGTGCTGGACAGAGTGCTAACTACAGGAGTCATATAATTAAACCTTTAGGAATATATTAAACCTAAGCTGGCAACCTTATTATTAACTGACATCTAATTGAATGGTCCATTTCACCAACCCCACCCCAAGCACTTTCTGTTCTCAAGTACACAGTTTATGTTTTGCAAATATCACCAGAATTGTAGGTTCTGTTGCGATTTTACCATATCTCAAATGATCATTTCAATGGTTCCATGTTTAAATTCAATGTAGTCCTATACATGCAGAAGTAAAGGTCAAAACGCCACGACGGACATTCATAAAATCCAGGTTAAGGAAGAAAACAACTAAATGTTTTGCACTTGATTGCCACCTGCAAGTAGTCTAAAATCCTAATTTCTTAAACCAGTCGAATTGTGCAACATGTCAGAACAGCTCCACGTTACTGACACTCATAGGGGAGCTCCATGGTTAATGATACCTCTTGTGGAGTCTCTCAGTTTCTGATACTCATCATGTTGGAACTCTATAGCTGCTCATGATGAAGTTCCACATTAGGGTGAAGTTCCAATGTTACTGACATGCATCATGATGAAGCTTCACAGATTCTATCATTTTGAAGGACAGGAACTCTACATTTAATGGTATACACCTTGGATGAAACTCTACACCATCTAACTGTTGCTAGTCAAGCTGTGTTCAATTATAATCACAAGACCTGACTTTGATATTTGTCTGAAATCCCTCTAATCATTCTTTTAACAGAGATGTGAAACAAAATACCAGAATAACAAATTGTGAAACCAACAACCTTTTGGAGGTTAATGCGAAATTATGCCAATGCTTTATGATCAAAGAAAAACAATTATATTGAGAACTCTATTTGTTTTTTTGCGTTGGTGGTTGTGCATGATATTTGTTTTCCAGTAAGTGAAAATAAATTGTAAAGTACAAAGAGAAAGCAGTTGGGAGGGTAATTTAGTTTTCCAACCCAAGAAAACATTTGTCTTTACTGAAGCAACAGGATCTCCTCCCATCTTCCATTCCTTTCCATGCAGAACACTACTGTTCAGAGACAGCAAGAAAGTCTCAATGGTAAATTAAACTAATTTGTACTGATTGCCATTTTCCCATCTTTCAAATTAAAACACCGCATGCTGTTTGATATAATTTTTATCTTGATAATGAGAAGATGTCTTGCTTTGCCAAAATGTGCAGTTTCCAAGCTGCTTTACACTTTTTATATGTCCTATAATGTGCATCCATTTCAATTGCACTAAAAGTAGTACAATGGAATTTTTCAGAATGCAAGAATAGCTTCACCTACTCCAATGAGAATTACTAGTAAATAAATTGATTCTGAAATAACTGCAGGAATGCTCCAAAATAAATATGAATAAATAATGTCAGCCGATCAAATGTAATATTTTGAGGCTTGGGATATGTATTTGACCTTTAATTACCATGGTTTTTAAATGAGTCTTGTGAATTAGTATGCCTGCACTTAGAAAAACTTGGCACTGAGTATTCACATTTGGACATTTGCTATAATGCAATTTCAAGATTAATAATTTCTTTGTCAGTAAATCAGCCTCAGCTACCTACTCTAATTAGAGGAATTACTGGTACACAGGTTGTCTCTTGCTCTATAAAGGATTGACAATATCTTATGTAGCGTTCCAAAATTAATTCTTTTAAGTGGCCCAATGCAGACTGGAAGCTTCCAAGGTTACAATTCATGAATCCAACTAAGACATTACTTTTTTTTTTAACAAAGTTTAGCTCAATTAAGATTCTTTGAAGAGTTTTTTTTTAACTGAAATAAGAATTCCATTGTGGAACCCCCATGCATTGATCTACTGCAGGGCCTTTATATAAAGACTATAATGTTTATCTTTTCAACTTTATTTTTTATTTTTCTAAGTTATACTGTGAATAACTGTAAGGCAATATAACTTATTTTCATTACTTCCCTATTTTATACAGAAGATTTGTAAGACCAAATACCTAAGATGGTGCCATGTGGTTTTTCATTGTGTCTCTGTACTTGAGTACATGTGACAATAAACCCAATTCAAATATATAAAGGTGAAAGTATTTGGGTGCTCTGCTCAGCTCTCAAATGCTGACAGTTAACGCTTCAGGTGAGTACCCTTTTTCAAGCTATGATACCACTATTTCATAACAGTGGGACTGTTCTTGGTGCATCAGCGGATCCAGAAAGGCCCAGGTCCACTTCTGTTATTGCCTCCTAGCTTAAATTCTCAATCTGGTTTATTTCTAGAGGACAACCAGGAGGGACGAAAAGTGAGAGGGTGAGTCACTTTTGCCTTCATTACTCCTCCGCATATTTATTTCAGAATATTTCACTGAGGTGCTTTAAGTTCCAGCTACTTTAGGATCAATTTACTCACTGACAATTCTTAATAGAGTGGCTCAGTGGATAGCACTGCTGCCTCACAGCGCAGGGACCCAGGTTCGATTTCACCCTCGGGTGACTGTGTGGAATCTGCACATTCTCCGTATCTACTTGGGTTTCCTCTGGATGCTCCGGTTTCCTCCCACAGTCCAAAAATGTGCAGGTTAGGTGAATTGGCCATGCTAAATTGCCCGTAGTGTTAGGTGCAGGGGTAAATGTAGGGGAATGGTTCTGGGTGGGTTGCGCTTCGGCGGGTCGATGTGGACTTGTTGGACCGAAGGGCCTGTTTCCACACTGTAAGTAATCTAATCTAATCTAATCTAAGTCCAAAGATGTGCAGTTTAGGTGGATTGGCCATGCTAAATTGCCCATTGTGTCCAGGGATGTGCAGATATGTGGATTAGCCATGGGAAATTTAGGGTTACATGGATAGGGTAGCAGAGCAGGTCTGGGAATGATGCCCCTCTTCAAACAGTCAGTGTCGACTTGATGGGCTGAATGGGTTGCTTCCACACTGCAGGGATTCTATGATTCTATTCTAGAACAGGTGAAGCTAGGTTTGTACTGTTTATTTCAGACATTAAGAAAAAAGCATCGGGAGGTGGCACGGTGGCATGTCTTCCACCAATCTTCTCATCCCAGTGTGGCCTATTTATCCTATTCAGTTTAAGGCACGAGTCTGTACATTATAAGCTGACAGGATAGCAAACACATATGGAATAATTTGTCTGTTCTATAATGCCTGAGATAATGCCAACATAAACCACAGACCAGTGTCTCTTTTAAGCAAAGTTTCCTATTGGAACTGGTGAAGTCACCCCCTTGAGCACAGTGCATGAAAGTTTCTAAAACTTGAAGTGCATAAGATTGAAGTGCAAAAGTTCTGAAAATGCCATCTGAATTCTGGATGCAATTGGGATCAAGCAGCATTATATACAAGACTGAGATTTTTATGCAGTAACTATAACACTCTTCCTCAAGTATAACAAGTCTATCAAATATTATAGTTTCACATTGGAAACAGTGAGTACAATTACACACTGATCGTTCCTAATGAGCTAATGAAAAATCTTTTGTAAACTAGACTTCAAAAACTAAAATCAAGCAAGTAATAGTACTTGCCAGAAAACGAAAAGAATGATGTTAAAATTGGTTATTTCTTCAAAAATATATGCAGATGGAGAGAGATTCATTAAAGTTTGGGTATACAATTGTGCTGCCTACCTCTCAGTGGAACGACTAGCTGTTAGGGAACTACGTAACTAACATTCACACCTGACAATCACCAATAATGAGAATATTTCCATATATTTATTCTAAGAATAATCTGAAGCTAAATAAGGAGAAACCAAATACCAAAAATGTACATATTGCAAGCTAAAGGCAACTAATAAAAAAATGGACTAATAATCAACAGAATATCTCAACAACTGAACACTTAATTGCTAAATATCTTTCAACTAACTGCAAGTGGAACAGGTTTCTGGGGAACTCACTTGAATTTTGACCAGTTTCAGGCAGGATATAAGCTTCTGGATTAGTGGTGCTGGAAGAGCACAGCAGTTCAGGCAGCATCCAAGGAGCTTCGAAATCGACATTTCGGGCAAAAGCCCTTCATCAGGAATAAAGGCAGTTAGCCTGAAGCGTGGAGAGATAAGCTAGAGGAGGGTGGGGGTGGGGAGAAAGTAGCATAGAGTACAATGGGTGAGTGTGGGAGGGGATGAAGGTGATAGGTCAGGGAGGAGAGGGTGGAGTGGATAGGTGGAAAAGGAGATAGGCAGGTAGGACAAGTCCGGACAAGTCATGGGGACAGTGCTGAGCTGGAAGTTTGGAACTAGGGTGAGGTGGGGGAAGGGGAAATGAGGAAACTGTTGAAGTCCACATTGATGCCCTGGGGTTGAAGTGTTCCGAGGCGGAAGATGAGGCGTTTAGATTAGATTAGATTAGATTAGATTACTTACAGTGTGGAAACAGGCCCTTCGGCCCAACAAGTCCACACCGCCCCGCCGAAGCGCAACCCACCCATACCCCTACATTTACCCCTTACCTAACACTATGGACAATTTAGCATGGCCAATTCACCTGACCTGCACATCTTTGGACTGTGGGAGGAAACCGGAGCACCCGGAGGAAACCCACGCAGACACGGAGAGAATGTGCAAACTCCACACAGTCAGTCGCCTGAGGCGGGTATTGAACCCGGGTCTCTGGCGCTGTGAGGCAGCAGTGCTAACCACTGTGCCACCGTGCCACCCACCGTGCCGCCCACACCGTGCCGCGTTCTTCCTCCAGGCGTCTGGTGGTGAGGGAGCGGCGGTGAAGGAGGCCCAGGACCTCCATGTCCTCGGCAGAGTGGGAGGGGGAGTTGAAATGTTGGTCCATGGGGCGGTGTGGATGATTGGTGCGGGTGTCCCAGAGATGTTCCCTAAAGCGCTCTGCTAGGAGGCGCCCAGTCTCCCCAATGTAGAGGAGACCGCATCAGGAGCAACAGATACAATAAATGATATTAGTGGATGTGCAAGTAAAACTTTGATGGATGTGGAAGGCTCCTTTAGGGCCCTGGATAGAGGTGAGAGAGGAGGTTTGGGCGCAAGTTTTACAGTTCGTGCGGTGGCAGGGGAAAGTGACAGGATGGGAGGGTGGATTGTAGGGGGGCGTGGACCTGACCAGGTAGTCACGGAGGGAACGTTCTTTGCGGAAGGCGGAAAGGGGTGGGGAGGGAAATATATTCCTGGTGGTGGGGTCTGTTTGAAGGTGGCAGAAATGTCGGCGGATGATTTGGTTTATGCGAAGTTTGGTAGGGTGGAAGGTGAGCACCAGGGGCGTTCGATACAAGCTTCATGCCAGTGGTTAAAGACGAAAATGCAGGCCACAATCAATTCTTACTCCAACTACTCAAATAACTGTCACCACAATGCTTTGAGATTACACAAAACTGATTCGATAGTTTATTTATTGGAAGTGAGAATTCAATTTGCCAACATTTATTTTGCAGTAGCAGTTTCTAAACTTTGGTATTTCAGTTACAGCTCAGCCTAATTTCCCATCTAATCTTTCACACTCCCAATGAAAAGAAAGTGATTTAAGTTTAAAAGTATACTGTTGATAATCTACCATTCAATTTCAGGACCAGGTTTTTTTTAAGATTTGATTTCCTACAGTATGGAAACAGGCCCTTCAGCCCAACAAGTTCATACCAACCCTCCAACCCACCCAGACCCATTCCCCTACCCGATATTTACCCCTGACCAATGCTATAGGCAATTTAGCATGGCTGGCGCGGTGGCTCAGTGGTTAGCTCTGCTGCCTCACAGCACCAGGGACCTGAGTTCAATTCCCACCTTAGGCAACTGTCTGTGTGGAGTTTGTATATTCTCCCCGTGTCTGCATGGGTTTCCACTGGGTGCTCCAGTTTCCTCCCACAATCCAAAAAATGTGTAGATCAAGTGAATTGGCCATGCTAAATTGCCCATAGCGTTAGGTGCATTAGTCAGGAGTAAATCTAGTACATCAGATGGATCGGTTTTTGTCCCATGTATATAGGAGGGTTTCCTGATACAGTATATCAAAGGGCCGACAACAGGGGAGGCCACACTGGATCTGGTGCTTGATAATGAACCAGGCCAGGTGTTTGATTTAGTAGTAGGTGAGCACTTTGTAGAGAGTGACCATAATTCGGATACCTGTTACTTTAGCAATGGAAAGGGATAGGTACATGCCACAGGGCAAGAGTTATCGATGGGAGAGGGGCAATTATAATGTGGTTAGGCAAGACTTAGGATGCAATGGGGTAGCAAAATGCAGGGATGGGGTCAATCGAAATGTGGAGTTGGTTTAAAGAACAGATATTGCGTGTCCTTGATAGATATGTTCCTGTCAGACAGGGAGGAAGTAATAAGGTAAGGGAACCGTGGTTTACTACAGAAATTGCATCTCTTGTTAAATGGAAGAAGGAGCTTATGTGACAATGAGACAATGGTTCAGATGAGGTGATGGAACATTACAGATTAGCTAGGAAGGATTTAAAGAGAGAGTTAAGAAGAGCAAAGAGAGGGCATTAGCAGTCTTTAGCAGATGGAATAAAGGAGACCCCAAAAGCTTTTTATAGGTATGTGAGGAATAAAAGGATGACAAGGGTAGGAAAAGGGCCAGTCAAAGACAGAAGTGGGAAGTTGTGTATGGACCCTGTGGAGATGGGAGAGTGCTAAACAAACATCTCTCATCAGTTTATTGTACAGGAGAAGAATGAGGTACAAGATATTAGACTAGAAAGGAACAAGATTAGTAAGGAAGAGGTGTTATCAATTCTAGAAGGGATGAAAGCAGACAAGTCCCCTGGACTGGATGGGATTTATCCGAGGATTCTCTGGAAGCTAGGGAGGAGATTTTGGAACCTTTGGCTTTGATCTTTATCTCGTCATTGTCTACAGGTTTAGTACCAGAGGACTGGAGGATTGCAAATGTTGTGCCCTTGTTCAAAAAGGGCAGTAGAGATGACCCAGGTAATTATAGACCAGTGAGCCTTACCTCTGTTGTAGGACAAGTTTTGGAAAGGATTATAAAGAGATAGGATTTATAATCATCTAGCAAGCAACAATTTGATTGCAGATGGTCAACATGGTTTTGTCAAGGGCAGGTCACGTCTCACAAATCTCATTGAGCTTTTTGAGAAGGTGACCAAGCATGCGGGTAGGGCAGTTGACGTGGTATACATGGATTTCAGTAAAGCTTTTGATAAGGTTCCACATGGTAGGCTGTTGGAGAAAATGCAGAGGCATGTGCTTGAGGGTGATTTAGCAGTTTGGATTAGAAACTGACTTTCTGTAAGAAGGCAGCGAGTAGTGGTTGATGGAAAATATTCTGCCTGGAGTCCAGTTACTACTATAATGGATGGTACGGTGGCACAGTGGTTAGCACTGCTGCCTCACAGTGCCAGAGATCTGGGTTCAATTCCCACCTCAGGCAATTGTCTGTGTGGAGTTTGCACATTCTCCCCATGTCTGCATGGGTTTCCTCCGGGTGCTCCAGTTTCCTCCCACAGTCCAAAAATGTGCAGGTTAGGTGAATTGGCCATGCTAAATTGCCCGTAGTGTTAGGTGAAGGGGTAAATGTAGGAGAATGGGTCTGGGTGGGTTGTGCCTTGGCTGGTCAGTGTGGACTTGTTGGACTGTAAGTAATCTAATCTACTAGTGGTGTGCCGCAATGATCTGTTTTGGGACCACTGCTGTATGTCATTTTTATAAATGATTTAGACGGAAGTATAGTTGGATGGGTAGTAAGTTTGTAGATGACACTAAAGTCAGTGGAGTAGTGGACAGGGTGGAAGAATGTTGCGGGTTGCAGGGGGACTTGGATAAACTGCAGAATTGGGCTGACAGGTGGCAAATGGAGTTCAATGCAGATAAATGTGAGGTGTTTCACTTTGGGAAGAATAACAGGAAGGCAGAAAACAGGGTCAATGGAAAGATTCTTGGTAGTGTGGATATGCAGAGGAATCTTGGAATCCATGTACATAGATCACTGAAAGTTGCCACCCAGGTTGACAGTGCTGTTAAGAAGGCATATGGTTTTATTGGTAGAGGGATTGAGTTCTGGAGCTGTAATGTTATGCTGTGACTATACAAAATGCGAGTGTGATTGCACTTGGAATACTGTGTACAGCTGTGGTCGCCCCATGACAGGAAGGATGTGGAAGCTTTGGAAAAGGTGCAGAGGAGATTTGCCAGGACGGAAGGCTGAGAGACTCGGGTCTATTCTTGCTGGAAAGAAGAAGGCGAAGAGGGGATTTCATAGAGATATAACAGATGATCAGAGAATTAGATAGGGTAGACAGTGAAAGTCTTATTCCTAGAATGATGACATCAGCTTATACGAGGGGGCATAGCTACAAATTGAGGGGTGATAGATTTAAGACAGATGTCAGAGGCAGTTCTTTACTCAGAGAGTGGTAAGGGCATGGAATACCCTGCCTGCCAATGTAGTTAAATCTCCATAATGTGGCTGAGTTAAACAATCCTTGGATAAGCACATGGAAGATGTTAGGATAATGTAGGGGGATGGGCTTAGATTAGTTCACAGGTCGGCGCAACATTGAGAGCCGAAGCACCTGTTCTGTGCTGTGTTGTTCTACGTTCTATGTTCTAAATATAGGGTAGGGGTCTGGGTGGGTTACTCTTCGGAGGGTTGGTGTATACCTATTGGGCCGAAGGGCAGATATTTTTAGTAAGACTAGTATCAGGACATTTTTACATCTGAGAGAAATCCATACAAATTAAATGAGGCATTTCATATTTTACAAGTGTAAAACAGGCACCAAAACATTCATGTAGAAATGCACCACCTGTCATGTCCTATACATCATCAAAAGAAACACGTCTTAATCAGGCCTTATTCAGCCACCTACCTGTAAATGTTATAATATGCAATACCAATTGATGCCTCCCTTCATTAAGTTGTTTTTTACCGACTGCAGCAGCAAGCTGTCTCTAAAAGCGTTAGTTTTGTAAAAATAGGATTGTTTATTGAGGAAAACCACAGGCTGTTGCCAATGATTAATCATCAACTAGACCCATCACTATCTTGAACTTTATCCTTGACAATGTGCTCCTTGTCTTGATTGCCTATCTTGATTCTGTCACTACTCCCAATTAGGCCAGTTATGTTGTCCTAATCTCCCAATTGTGACAGCTGTATAAACTTGGTTTTTCCTCTAAACTGTCTTGATTAGCACCTCTCCTCTCTCTCTCTTCCTTTTCTCAAAATACTGCACCCTACAAATTTCCACCCATCCCCCACAACTCTCCCAATCAACGCCAGTCTGATGTAAATGAAAGCTAAAGCTCAAAATCAGCAGGATCTTGAATCCACCCATTCTGATACAAGCATCAACCCCCACACTTAGAAATTTGCAGGCCACTGAAAACTAAGTTATGAAACACAAACAATTTTACTGGCGTGTTACAGAACATCCCTAGAGTAAAAACTTGAACTCCTATAAACGTAGATGGAAGCCAGTTCAACAACACTTGCAGATATGTCATTTGCTTTGACTTTCAATTTCCCCAAGTACACCAAATCACTTTTTTTCTTTATCTAATATCTGGACAATTACATATGTAATACACAACTTCTTTGCATATTAACATTATAAACATCGTTAGGAAACACTCAAGACAAAACTATCAGGGGTCTGTCCAGAAATCGATCGTAACAAGTGTAAAAAGATGCAATGTTTTCTTATTTTATAATCTTTGCTTCTGAGTGCTACGAAAGAAAGCTCAAAATAACATCCAAATAAATCCACAGTAACTGGAGTTCACCTGCTTGGCTTTAGTTTTAAATGAAATAATCATCGATTTGACTGCCAACGAATTTGAACAGATTTCAGCTCCTGTTGTAGAGAATACAGGCACAACCTGGTGTCAACACATCAAACTCAGCTGAATTTCACAGACTGCAACTGTGTGGAGCGAAAGTAAAGTTAAGACTCACAAGAACTCGGCCGGTGAGAGTTTGGGCAGATATCATGACACCTGCCCAGTCTTTTACAGAAGTCATCCAGCCCACTTCCCCTTGTGGAATTTCTTCCTTCTCATCCAGGTCTTGGAGAGTATCATCTGACTGGTTACCTGTGCCGATACCGATTTTTTGCGCATCCTGAAAAAGAACAGGAAAATATAATTGTAGTTTCAACCAAAACGATAGAGGATTTTTTTTTAATACCAGCTTTTCCTCATTATAACAGCAACCAAAAGAGAAAACAGGATGTAAAATATGAGAGATCCTTATCTCACACAGAGCATTGCTGAAGTTTAGATCTATCTTCTCAGTGCATCAATATACAACAGCAAGGAAAGCAGACTGCAGCACAAACAGTGGTTACGATGTCAGAATTTAGGTTAGTGAACAGTTGTTCACACAGTTTGGTCCAGAACCTCAGCAATAGTGTTAGCCAGTGCAACAAAGGTCGGGCTATTCTTCATGATTGACACAAGTTTCCCATTTGTGCTATACAGGTCTAGTTACCATTATACATGGGAAGCCCCAAGTAACAGGAAGCAATTTTAACTCACCTATCTGGCAGTAAGTGGACGGGTGGGCAATAACAACTGTTCAGGTTAATTACCTGCCTGTTTTCCTGAGAAGAAAAAGCTTACAAAGCAAAGGTACTTGCCCAGTTCTTAGTGGGGTCCTTCTCATACATAGGCATATTGGCCCACAATGTTATTAACTCAAGAGTTAATTCGAAATTTACTGACACTGTCTCGCCTGACTGAACCAGGCAGGAAAAGGATCAGCCTTGAAAGGGGTTAGAAAAGGATGAAATTTCCTTCATTTATTAGTGGGGCTGGAAAATTACATTTCTCCTGCCTCCTTCCAATCTGTTTCAGGCCAGAAATTAGCCGAGTGATAATAGTCTTTTATTTATGCAGCAAGGGTTGAGTTTTTAAAATCACGCCATCCATTAAACCAAGGTTAAAACTGGGGCTACAGTTTCTAAGCCAAAATATCCTCATGACCTCGTGTCATGAATATGCATTCAATCCTTATGGCTGGAGTTAGCAAAACCTTCCAGTCTATACTAGTGATCTGCATGCACATGTTGTGTGCTTACAGTTGTTCAGGGGTAGACTTATTTAGACATCCCCATGGTAATAGAGGGCAGTAAAGGAGAAATGGCAAACTGGGGACATTAGAGGGAACTTATCAGTCATTCTGCATGGATTCTGCTAGTATACAAGCTTATACTGACAGACCTCCAGATCTAGGCAACATGCAGCCAATCTAGCACAGGTATTGTAATTCACAACTTCAAAAGTTAATGCCACAAAATAGAAGATTGGTTCTGGATGAATTTAAACCTTTTCTTGTAATTATAACGGTATGAAGAGATTTTGTAATTTTTTTTTGTAGTTTCAGTCTGTGTTTCTTTTGTCGACTTAATATAAGGCTGCCTGAAAATAGACTCCTGTTTAAGAATTGATTCATCAACAGCACTGCACGTAGTATTCTTACAGTTAATTCTTCTCAATCCCACTTCGTGAATTCTGGTTCTAAAAGTCCTGACAATTGACTATGTTCCTGTGTGCCTGTTGATCCTGTCTTCCAGAGTAAAATAAATTTGTTCATCAGAAAAAGCTACTTAAAACATACATAGAGAGGAAACCACAGCTCAGACATCTAGCTGGAGTTGGCTGTTAATGCTTTGCTCCAAGGATCAGTGCTGGGGCCAATGTATAAATGACTTAGAATGTGACTTAGTTCAAAAATATCTAAAAGGACAGGAGAAAGAAGGGGAAGACTAGGACAGCAAGCAGAGCAGAAAAAATGGGAACATGGTAGAGAAAGGAAAGAGACCAAGTACCTCAATCTTAAAAATCTATGGTGTTAGCCATTATATTTTGTACAGGTTGAAATTTTCTAGTGACTACATTTCAAACTTACTGAAGTGCTGTGGGTTGTATAGAGATCACGAAAGGTGCTATCTAATTATAACTCTTCCCTTAGTTGTCTAAACTGTCGGTTGTTCATCACACAACTTTCCTTACCAACTCATAGTTCTCATGTACTTCATGATTACATCAATTAAGCAATCC
Source organism: Chiloscyllium plagiosum (assembly GCF_037043375.1). Lineage (NCBI taxonomy): Eukaryota > Metazoa > Chordata > Chondrichthyes > Orectolobiformes > Hemiscylliidae > Chiloscyllium > Chiloscyllium plagiosum. The sequence goes on along the minus strand of NW_028270181.1, from coordinate 15,259,696 downwards.
AATATACAGTGATGTAAGGTGCTTGATTTGTGTGTATTTTAATGTTATTTATTTTACAGTTTATATTTTGAACTAATGGTATGTAGATTTTGGTCTGTATTTAGGACAGGGTTTAAATAATTCTCGATATTTCTTAAGTCAAGCATCCTTTTTCAAAAAAAAACCATAAGAGACTTCCTGGACTGCTGCGAAAGTGGTTGAAATTGGGAGAGTTTCATTATTGGATAGAGTAAACATTGAAGAGCATCCTCTTGCATTCAGTTAGAAGGATCAGGAATGGATTTTTTTTTACTTAGGAGAAACATACTGCTTGGAAAGCTTTTTGGTTTCAGTTTGCAGATATCCTAATTGAAGTTGGATATATGAGACAATTTCTCCTAAAGTGCAAGAATTTTAGTTTGAAAATTCCAGACTAGAAGTGTTTGGTTAGGACACAGAAGGGGTCATTTGAAGCTGCAAAAATCTAAGTTCAGTTGTGTAAATATTCAAGGACGAGGCTATCAAACTCTCAAAGATAGGGATGAAAGCAATGGTTAAGTAAAACATATAGATGTTGTAGAAAAAAGAATTTTCTCTAAAGTTTTAGTACTGTAATGGAATGCTTTTGAGATAGATAGTGTATTGCACATGTACACTGCATTTTGAAGTTGTTTAAATTGTACTGCATAGTTTGGTTTATTCTACTTTAACATCTTTACTTTTGTGTAATAAACGTGTTTTATTGTTAAGACCAGATTTCAGTATTTTATATGACCCAACAAGTCAGATTTCAGTCTGATTTTAGGCAAAAGTGAGGACTGCAGATGCTGGAGATCAGAATCTAGATTACTGTGCTGCTGGAAAAGCACAGCAGGTCAGGCAGCATCCGAGGAGCAGGAAAATCGGCGTTTCGGGCAAAAGCCCTTCATCAGGAATGAAGGCAGGGTGCCTCCGGGGTGGAGAGATAAATGAGAGGGGGTGAGGCTGGGGAGAAGGTAGCCAAGAGTACAATACGTGGATGGCAGTGGGTATGAGGGTCAGAGAGGAGTGTGGAGTGAATAGGTGGGAAGGAAAATTGACAGGTGGGACAGGTCATGAGGATGGTGCTGAGCTAGAAGGTTGGAAATGGGGTAAGGTGGGGGGAGGGGAAATGAGGAAACTGGTGAAATGTTCCGAGGCGGAAGACGAGGCGTTCTTCTTCCAGGCGTTGGGTGGTGAGGGAGTGGTGGTGGAGAAAGCCCAGGACCTACATGTCCTTGGTAGAGTGGGAGGGGGAGTTGAAATGTTGGGCCACGGGGCGGTGGGGTTGATTGGTGCGAGTGTCCCGGAGATGTTGCCCAAATCGCTCTGCAAGAAGGCGTCCAGTCTCCCCAATGTAAAGGCGACCGCATCAGGAGCAACGGATACAATAAATGACATTGGTGAATGTGCAGATGAAACATTGATGGATGTGGAAAGCTCCTTTGGGGCCTTGCATAGAGTGTGGGCACAGGTTTTGCAATTCCTGCGGTGGCAGGGCAAGGTGTCTGGAGGGGAGGGTGGGTTGTTGGGGGGTGTGGACCTGACCAGGTAGTTATGGAGGGACTGATTTTGTCCAGTAATAACATCAGCTGAGATCATAACACTACTGACCTGAAGACTACACATTTCAATAGTTATACATGCCAACAGAAAGTCTGACCAATCTAAAACTCTTAGTTCTCCTCAGTAGTTGTCACACTTTGAACACTATAATTTTACTGACGTAGCATATTCTAAATCAGCACAGTGCCGGATAGCTGCTGACAGGTCATATAACATCAGTGAACGTTAATGGAAACAGGCAGAAAGCCTAATGCTAATGTTTCCATACCTTATACAATCAAGTAATATGATCATGGTGAAACCGGAGAGAAACAGGCAGCTCAGACAGAAGCAAATGTTCTGCAAATAACGAAGCAAACAGGGCATCTCTGGGGAGTCCCACAAAAATCTTATTTACTCTTGAGGAATGGAACACTGTACCATTCCTGTAAATATATTAAATTTTACCCAATAGCATTCCCCCAAACAGTTAATCCCATGGGTCACACATTTAGTTGAGCGCAGCAATGACAACAACAGGTTATATCTTGAGCCTCTGAAATTTCACTTCATCTCATCCAGTAATTTTCCCACTGATCTGATCTTTAGAAATATATTATGCCCAGAACGTTTACATTTACATGAATAAATAGTAGATGTGCACCAGTTAATTAAGAAGATGTTACATACATGCTGGAACAGCGTGCAAAAACTGATGCAGTCTTAAGAGCAGTCATTGGGAACTTTGGGTTGTCCATGCTTGATCACTTTAACAAGAGTCATCTGGGGAAAATCATTTAAATGCAGAAGTACAAACGCAGGAGAAAATTATTAAAGATTTTCAGCATGCTAATGACCTAAAGAGGACAGAACTTCATAGGACCTTTTTATTAATAGCAATATACTTTTAAATTACTACTGTACTTTCAATCTTCCAACTGTGGCCATCCATACACCACATCAATCTGCAATACTCTCTCCAGTCTACTTTTTAATGTCCTGTCCATTATCAAATTATTGGTCCTTCGCATTCTTTCATTTCCCACTGTGTGTCCTACATTTTCTTGCCCTCAAATTCAGTGGGCGCAGATTTCAAAACATCTAATGCACTTCTGATTTCACATTTAGATCAATTCAGTCTCCACCTATTGTTTACTCCTTTACCACACACCACCTCCTCACTTTCTTCAGCACATATATTCAGCATTTTCCGAGCTACGATCTAGTTGAGGAAGGGTCACTAGACCTGAAACATTAGCTTGGTTTCTCGCCATAGATGCTGCCAGACCTGATTTCCTCCAGCAATTTCTGCTTTTGTATCAGATCAACGAGGCTTCTCATTTCTCCACCAAACTACTCTCTATTCCAAGATGATGCTTATTGTGGCTTGAATTTTAATGCTACAGGATGGAATATTGGTCCATCTGAAATAATGATAGATTAGGTATCATTAGCGAAATGCAGATTAAAGTCCTCTTTATTCAACCACCCCACTACCCTTCCCCTGTCCGCACACTCCCGAAAAAAAAATCCCTTCTTTGACCTGACAGAGAAAAATAAATGCAAATATTAATGGAGAACTGTGCCATTTTGAGAGAGATGGCTGCTTAGGAGTAGTTTGACAACGCTTACAAATTTGGCCATCATAGCTGTTAATTTATTGGCTCAGAGACCCAGTTTCAATATAAATTCATAGTACATTTAGAAGCGCCCAGGATAACTTTTTAAACAATGATATTCAAAGTTAAATTGGCAGAGTACATGGAAAGGACTTTCAGTATTTATTTTTCATAGTGTTTAATATCTGCATTGGGTCAGATTTCACATCATGCTTTACATTTCATAACATTATTGATTGAAAACTGTTGGCAACACCTTTTTTTGTGAAAAAGTACTTCAGTTAAGAAACTTTGAATTTGCTAATGGCCCAGTCGTTATTCAAGTTTAAATTTGTTTTAGAGGACCCTACGGGATTCCTTATTGTAGCAGACTTCAATGGATTTGCCCGAGAAATTCTGGACAATTTCCCGAAACCTCGGAAAGTTCCCATTTAAATCAGAGAATTCGGGAGCTCCTGATGAGATTAGGTAAATGATTAAATACACAGTCTACCTCTTAAGTACCTTATTAACCAACCTTATATTTTTCTTTACACATGCCCAAATATATTTCTGCCAAATCCCCAACATCCCTCAGACCCTGACTCTACATCCCAGGGACCCCACACCTCAAGCCGCTCCAGACTCGACCCTTCTACACCAGCGGTGAGCCGACACACCTCCTCAACCCCCTCCCCCCGGAATCTGAAACACCCTCAACCTCCTCCGGAATAAATTCCCATTAACACCAAGGAGCCAAGTCTTCTTCCCCAGCTCCGGTATTATCCATTCAACGTGCGTAATGCTTGCAACAGCCTGTTTAAGACAGCGAATGTCTATTGAGAATGTAATGCTCTGGTAGACAGTATATATATTATAAAATTATAATATGCAACATTCCGTATCTCACTCAGGTGCAACTTTACTTTTAATCCACAAGGTCTAATTTTACATGCAAGATCCTGTTAGAGGTCAGACTCCTTCGACAACTGCTAAAGTTAATTATAGATTGGAGGACAATTATCTTTGAAAACCAGCAGCGGCAGGAAATCATCTGCATTCTTTTTTAAAAGATTTGTTGCATCCATAACAGCGTGTGACGGATTCGATTAACTTGCACATAAACACAGACAACCACAGAACTCTTATGGCAAGCGGATCAGACTTTTGTTATTGGGAAAGGGTCGTCAATTGAAGGGCACAGGAGGATTCTCTGTACTTCAGTGAAATGACTTATAAATGTGTCTGAGAAAGAGCTCGTGATACTCAGCAGAACAAGCATTTGGAAAGTGACAATTTTAAAAATTTGTACCCAGCATGTGGGCATTCAGTACCCATCCCTAATTGCCCAGAGGGCACTTGAGAGTCAACGCACATTGCCGTGTGTCTGAATTCACATGTCAGCCAGACCAGGTAAGGATGGCAGATTTCCTTCCCTGAGAGCCATTAGTGAACCAGATTTCTTTTTCTGACAATCGACAAGATTCTTAATTCCAGACTTTTTTTTAATTCAAATTCCACCAAATGCCATGGCAAAGATTTGAACCCAATTCACAGAACATTAGCTGAGTTTCTGGATTAATGAGAGAAAGTGAGGACTGCAGATGCTGGAGATCAGAGTTGAAAAGTGTGGTGCCACAACCCCACCAACCCACCGTCCACTCCTGGCACCTTCCCTTGCTGCCACAAAGGATTGTTTCACATCAAGGAGAGATTTTCTTGCACATCCAAACACCTCATCTCCTGTGTCCGTTGCTCTCGATGTGGTCTCCTCTAAATTGAGGAGACAGGATGCCAACTCACTAAAGATTTCAGGAGACATCTCTGGGACACAAGCCCATCAATCCAACTGCCCTGTGGCCAACCACTTCAACTCCCCCTCCCACTCCGCCAAGGACAGTAAGTCCTGGGCTTCCTCCACTGCTAGAGCCACACGGAATCAATGTTGATTTCGCCAGTTTCCTTCCTTATTTCCCCTCCCCCCACTGCATCCTAGATCCAACCCTCCAACCCAGCACCGCCCCTTAACCTGTCCTACCTGTCCATCTTCCTTCCCACCTATCCGATCCACGTTCCATTCTGACCATCACTATTACCCCCCCTCCCTGACCTGCATCTACCTATCGCCTTCCCAGCTACCTCCCCCACCACTCTCACCCCTACTAAATTCTCACTCCCCACCTCACACATTCCTGATGAAGGGGTTATGCCCATAACATTGACCCGCTGTGCTTTTCCAGCGCCACACTTTTCTAGTGATAATACCAGTAGGCCTTTGTCTCTCCTATCATTATGAAAAGACCAGGAGACCATAAAATTCAAGGGAAGAAGTAGTACATTTGGTCCATCAAGTCCGCTCTGCCATTCAATAAGATCATGGTTGATCGCCTTTCCCCATAAACCTTGATTCTTTGCAGATTAAAAATCTGTCTATCTCAGCGTTAAATATACCTCATCACACCTACAGTAAAGAGTTCGACGGATAAAACTATTCATGTCTTGCATGAGACTAAATGATTATTTACTGAAGAATATCAATAAGGCATTTGGTCATCTGTAAGGACACAAGTTTTGATGACAAGTGCAAAGAAACATAAAATTTAAAGATTAAACTATTGAATGTCTTTCCTTTTTTTAAAAAAAATCAATTATCTCCAGTACAGCAATGACTACTGTTGAAGGTAATGCTTGGATGAACATGGTTAAATATAACATTTATTCTGTATTTTCCTCCCACCAGTCATTCCACTTTCTGGTCATCTGGTTACTTTCTCGGCTACTTTCAGAGATGAATCAAATCAGTCACAAAATTATTGTTTGCTACTCGTCGTTGATTTTAGACAAGTTTGGGGAAGGGGGAAGATCACAAAAATTGCTTCATTCAATTTCTACCCTTTGCTGGAACAATTAATTAGCCTTCTCCATCAGCGTGGGAGAATCATTGTTTGGACTGAAATGCAATCGTATACAAACATCCTTCCTGGTTTGCTGCAGTTTTTTCAGCTCTATCATGAGTAAACACATTGTGGGCAGACATCTTAAATTCATTTCAACAAATACCTATTGTGAACACTGGGGTATTATACATTCCAAGCATGATGTGAGAACTGGCACTGTGATGTGTGTAAAGCTGTGAGCTGTCCCCAGAATAAAAAAAACTAGAAAGCGAGCCATAGTTAAGATACTGGTTAAGAGAAAGTAGCTGCAGTTTCTCCCCAGCAGTTCAAACAATATAGGATATGAAGCAAAACTGCAATTCTTTTCATACATAACAGAATTATGAAAAAAAACCCAATAGATTTAGCTTTAAAGGCACACTGTGAAATCGAAATAGACGTTACTTATGAATGATACATGTTCAATATTGGGTACCAAGGTGAAAGCAAGTCCATTGAGCAATTTGTAAAGTCATTATCTCAACTTGTAGAAACATGTGAATGCACAACTACAAGATGATCTAATTAGAGAATGATCGATTCTACTACAACAACACAACTGCCAAGAGAAGATAATCTGACTCTCGAAATTATGAACAGGTGTCACACCTCTGAGCTTGTAAATCGATAGCAACAGCACATGCATTGAAGAACAGGCGAGTTTGTCCATAAGCTGGAGAAGCAGCCCAGATCTGTGCAGTGTTCATAAGCAGTTCTGACCTATGCTGATCAGCACTATGTTGAAAAGCAGCCAATATCTTTGGATTTAGAGAAAACCAACAACTATCCAGAAAGAGGCAACAAATACCAGTGTTTAACAAAAAAGCACACATTATTCCAACCAGCAGACATTGGAAAAAAGCCAAAAAGCTGGACATGCATCATCTCAAGAGGCAGATACTTTAAAGATTGCACGTGCCAAGCATTTAAACATACAGACAAAAGTAGGACTAGGTGGAATAACAAACAATTGTTAATGCATGAGAATAGGCACGTCTATATTTGTTAATGTCTGAACTCAAAATGTACATGATAACATGTCAGTTATCTTCCATTTTTGTATAAGAAGGTTTGGATTGAAATGCTAATCATATGCAAATATCATTCCTAGTTTGCTGTAGTCATATGACATCAACCATGAGACAGACATCTTAAGTTAACTTCAGTAAAGACTGTCTGGTCTGTTGTGTAGGAATTATCAGTGAGCCTCCGATGAGGCGCAGGTTTTCTGTCCTGCTTGCTATTTACGTGTCTTGATCTGTTGTGGTGGGGGATATCACTTCTGGGTTTTTTTCTGAGAAGTTGGTAAATGGGACTACGAAAAGTCGAGGAAAAATGCCAATACAACATATTCAGGAACAACAGGTACCCAATAAGCGCATTTCCCCATTTCCACACAACAGACCTACACAAGAAAACACAACACGCCCAGAGACTCTAGCACCCTGCCATACATTAAAGACATCTCAGTGATGACGACCAGACTACTCCTGCCCCATGGTAACCCACAAACCTACCACTACACTAAAACAGCTCCTGATGAATTTAATGGACCTCGTACCAACAACCAACAGAACGAACATCATATTCAAAATACCCATCAAGAACTGCAACAAACATTACATCGGACTAATGGGCAGGAAACTCACCACCAGGATATATCAGCACCAACTAGCGACTAGTATCCATACACACAGATGAAAAGGCACACCAGTTAAACTGGGACAATACATCCATCATGGGACAAGCTAAACAAAGACACACACAGGAATTTCTAGAGGCTTGGCATTCAAACTGGAACTCCATTAACAAATAATCATTTTGGACCCCATTTACCAACCTCTCAGAAAAAGAATGGGAAGTGATGTCACCCACCACAACAGACCAAGACACATAAATAGCAAATGGGACAGAACACCAGCGCTTCATCGGAGACTCACTGGTGATGTCACCTGACATTGTGACGAAAGATATAAGAACAAATCTATCAGCTCAGTGAGCAAACTTACAACCTGATCCGCAGCCTGAACTACAAACCTTCTCCAAAATCACACTTAATATATTTTAACATGAATTTCAATCTCAGGCTGAGCAATGCTTACAATTCAATTATACTTAACTAAAACTAAAGTTACATACAAAAATCCTTCTCTCAGCACTAACATTCAGAACATTAAGACATTCAGGCTCTTGAAATAATAAGCAGCTACATCTTGCATGTATGTTAGTCTTTTATGTAAAAAAAACAACAGGTTTGACATAGCTAAGAAAATGAATAGCTGCTTAGCTTTTGGAGAAATAAAGAACTATGTTCTTATGTCAGATTATTTTAGATTTCCAGTATTTTGCTTTTGTCTTCTCCTGATGATTTAAATAGTCCCAGAAAATTTCAAGGACCGAGTACTTTTGAAAGTGGGTTGACACTATACTGGAGTGACAGTCAACCCGAATAGTGAGACACTGTTTTCACCAAGGCCTTCTTTATTGATACTCTGGAACCAAAAATCACCCTTCTCTGAAGCTATACTGCAAGGTCAACCAATAAAAAAGCAAAATGGCAGAAATGTTGGAAATCTGAAACAAAAAGGCAAAGTGCTGGAACTAAAGGGAAGATCTGTGATGGGAGTGGTAGGCCATATATTAAATGATAAAAGTAATGATGGTGCAAAAAGAACATCAGGCTAATGTGGTACAAAATAAAATAACAGTTGAGAGGAGCTATTAATGGGGAATGCAAAACCTTTACCAGCAAATGCCACTGAAAAAATTGGTTGAATTTATTGATATACATATGTACAACAGATTTTGGAACAGTTTGTAAGTCAGGAAAAAGGAAACACGAATGGTGAAGAGAAGATTTTTTTCACTTAAGATTATACTGTAGTTTTGGTTGTTTGTGCGCCTATTGCTAGTAAAATAAATGACCTTTAGACAGAAGTGGATCATGTTCTTCAGACAGCCATTACTGGCTCTTAAGTTACATATATGAAATGACATCACTGTGGTAATTAGGTGATCACAGCACATGTTCACATTTGAGATATATTTACAAGAGCAATTTTCATGGTCTGGGGAGGCTTGGATACATGCATTGATTGTTTTAAAAGTGAAGAAAATAAAGTTTACATGATTACATTTTAAAAATGTTGATTATCACATAGAGATAGGTTGTCAAAACAAAACAAGATCCTAAATTAACACAGTCAGCTCTGCAATGGGAACCCACGACGTATCACAGCAGATCATCCCACTGGGGCAAATCTGAGTTAACTTGCAAACTACATTTAAAAATATAAATTTATTTGATTGAAATATATGTTTAAGAGAAGTAAAAGACCAAGTTTGATTTCTGTATTGTACCAAACCCATAAATGTAGACATTACCGAAGAACCAAATAAAATGCTTCAATTCCTTTGACATCAATATATGGTTTCTATGAAAATTTGTGAAAAAATATAGGGAGAGTCCACCTACTTAGTAAAGTGGGTTAATTTTCAGATAGTATTTTTTTCCTTTAAATAATTGCACTAACAGTTCAGTAAATGTAACTATGCATATTAAAGGTCATTTTCTTAATTATTCACTGGTTTAATAACAAGGCAATTACATTCTATTTTTGTTCTAACATCACAGTCTGAGACCAAGAAAATAGAGTGATGTTACGCCACTGCATTCTTGATCTCAAGCCACTACATGAAACTAAAGGAACCGAGGAGAGAGAGATGGGGGGGATGGGGGAAGAGAGAGAGATCATAATTCAGCCATTCAGAAGTATGTCAGAATATTGACAGCAGTTTGAAAATCAATTATCCACATAAAACTTTCATGGTTGGAATGGCTGGAAAACGAGATGAGATACTGGGCATCATGACATAAAATTATCTTAACTGCAGCTTTGGAAAGGAAAGCAACATCACTTGAAAATGACAAAATGTTGTTGTCTATGGGGTCTTGCTGTGTATACAACTGCTGTATTTCCTACATTTCAACAGTGAGCACACCTCAGAAGTGGTCATAAAGATCTTTGAGATGTCCCAAGATTGTGAAACAGGTACATACACATAAGGCTTTCTTTTTTTACAAGACTATTTATTGTAACTAAACATAACACTTTACAAATTTAAGAAAGATTACTTCACTTTTGTTGATTTCTTAATACAAAATCCAAAACTGTGCAGGTTTATGCAATTTCAGTATCATCAAATACAATGTGACATGTATGCCTCTGGAAATATTTATTGTTAAACCCTTTATTGATTTAGGAAAATAAAACCACCAGTACATCTCTGTGCCAGACAGTGCACAGCAGATAAGTCAGTGTAGTAATTTAATAAAGCATCGACCCAAGCAGCTAAACAACAGACAATATGTAGTTGCCATTCTGACAGAGAGTGTGGATTGCACTGTTCCATGCACAGCAAATAATACTGCCATCGTCACAATACTGCCAAAAAATAAACTGCACAATCACCTGAAGAGCTCACTGAAGTTATTAGCAGGTTTTTTGCAAATATTTTTATATTCAAGTTTGATCTAAATCCTGATGTTGATTGCTTAAGTCATAGGGCTGCAAATATAGATTTAAAATAGTTTCCATTTGTCCATTTTGAGAAGCAGTGAACTTTGCTTGCTAAGATAAATATTTAACTCATGCAAGCCTCACTTCTCTACGATCTATCTGTATTCAGGTCAACAATGGTCTTCTTTCTATAGAAATTTTTCACTTGTCAGGAAGCTTTTAACCTACCTACGATGTGTTTAATTAGCACTGCTCACATGAGAGATGCTTGTGTTGTGAATGATCACATAGATACTTTTGGCTGTATTTTTTAACCTTGAGGTAATGTCATTTGATGATAGAACCTCAGAATGACATTTGGAGGGAAAGGAGCAGCATGACATTCAAAAGCATTTCATTTTCAAAAAAGGGGCAGGATTTTGTCAGCAGTGAGTCAATGGTGCTCACTAATGACTGTGAAGAAAGCTTCCCACAACCATCTTATAATCTCTGTGTTCTCAACTTCCTTTTCACAATGGCAATTTAAACCTGATGGCCACATCAAGAAAATCTCCAGTTAGTAGGGGAGGTAGCCAATCACACTGAAGCATTCTTACAGATAGAAACCCAAGGAGTTAAAAATCACTAATTATCCTTAACTTTCATTTTACGTGTTCAGTCAGCAAAATGATGATGATTGGATCAATTTGGAAGCCAAAATAAAGAAGCATTAAAAACATTTTTTTAATTGTAATTCAACAGTCAACAAATATAAAAATACTCTTTTGGGGTCAGTGAGGGTGGTTTTTGGTAATTACAAACTTAGTAGGTTGTCCAGCAGCCAGTTACATCAAACATAAAGGTGCAATATTTTCTTTTCATGTTCATAGAACTCAACCATCATAGATTGAGCATCAGGGAGTGAAATCTTAGCAAAAACAAAATGACAAAAAAATTTGTGGAATCTTTCAAATAATTGCCCTGCTCCAAGCCATTCTTCAAAATGGTAGTTCAATGAGTAGAAAAAAAACCTTTGGATTCGAGATAGTTTAGGTGATCCACTTCCCTCTATCCTGTAAGGAAGAAAAGACAAAGAAGAGCAACACCCTGCTTCCTGTCTATACCATTACATTCTCCTCAAAACAATCAAATCTTTGTTGTCTCAAGTTCATGCATTTCATGAGCAGTTCATTAACATGGTTTACCATCTCGCAGTAAACAACACTCTGAACCCAAATCGTCTGACTTTTGCACACAAGATCATTTGAAGTCATTCATATCTCCTCAGTATCAGGATTGTGAAAGAACAAATACTCAGTTTACAGTGAACACATCAGGTCAGTGAGTAAGAAAGAATATTGCCATTGTCAAGAACAGTTGGAGTTTGGGAGCTAACTTGAGCAAATAGAGGCAACATGGAGCATTCAACATTTCACAAGGGACAGCCATGCGGCAACACTTACACATTATATTACACAAAGTCATTTGATGTCTACTGTGTTTTCGACAAAAAAAGCTTGCTACCTCTACCTTCAGAGAAGAAGTGAATCAATGATGGACAGCATGACTCTCATGGTGACAGAATCTATGAAGCATTTTGTGAGCTAGTCAATATGTCCAAATCTTAATCAGAACATTGCTTTCCTTCCTTGGTTTGATGAACTATAAATAAAATTAAATAGGGAATTTGACAGTCATGTATAGAGTTATAATTGAATCTTGTGATATAATTTAAATAATTAAAGCGAGTCCAGTACACTGAGCGTATGGACATATAAATCCGGAGAAGAGGGTTATTAGACCTTTTCGAATCTGCTCCATCATTTAATAACATCATGATTATGGCCTCAACATTCCTATCTACCCCCAACATCTACTGACTCGCTGATTAGTCAATAATCCAACTGCTCTACCTTAAAAATGTTCAATGGCCTCCACTGCTTTTGACAGGATGGTTACAAAGACTCTCAACCCTCAAATGAAATATTTCTATTCATCCCCATCCTAAAAAAATAACCCTTACGTTTAAACTTTATCTCCACAAGGAAAACTTCCACCCTGACAAGTTCATGCAGGTTCTCACGGTTCAATAAGATCACTTCTCAATCTTCTGAATGTAATGGATATAGGCTCATTCCTGAAGAAGGGCTTATGCCCGAAACGTCGATTCTCCTGTTCCCTGGATGCTGCCTGACCTGCTGCGCTTTTCCAGCAACACATTTCCAGCTCTGATCTCCAGCATCTGCAGACCTCACTTTCTCCTCATAGGCTCAGCCTGTGCAAATTTTCCTAACAAAATATCCCACGGTATCAGTTATCAATCAAGAGAATCTTCTTTGAAATGCTTCTAATCCAATTATGTCCTTTGTTAAATAAAGAAATCAAAGCTGTACAGAATACTCCAAACATGAATATTCAATTAAAGTGAGAAAAATATTCCTACTTTTATATTCCAATAATTTTATCACATTCCATTTGCTTTCTTAAGTAATAGCTCTACCTGTATATCAACCTTTTGTACAAGGATAGTAGAAAGCGAGGACTGAGATGCTGGAGATCAGAGTCAAAGCGTGGTGCTGGAAAAGCACAGCCAGTCAGGCAGCATTAATGGAGCAGGAGAATCGATGTTTCGGGCATAAGTCCTTCATCAGAAATGAGGGTTGTGGGCCAAGGGGCTGAGAGATAAAAGGGAGGGGGTTTGGGGAAGGTAGCTGAGAGTGCAATAAGATTCTAGTACAATTTTGTCTTCTATTAAATAAGGAAAGCAAAACTGTACAGAATACACCTATTGCTTTGCCAGCTGCCTTCCCCTGAGCCCCACACCCCTCCCATTTATCTCTCAGCCTCCTTGGCCCACAAGCCTCATTCCTGATGAAGGGCTTATGCCCGACTCTCCTGCTCCTCGGATGCTGCCTGACCGATTGTGCTTTTCCAGTACCACACTCGTAGACTTTTGTACCAGGAAACACAGGTTCCTGTATCTCAGAGTTCTGCATTTAAACACATGCTTTTCTATTCTTCCTGTCAAAGTTAAGTTCCCATTTTCCAACATTATACTCCATCTTCCAAATTTTCAGCTATTTACTTCACCTATCTACATTCCTCTGCAGACTTCTTGCGCCCTCTTCACAAGTTACTTCCAGACCATTCTTTGTATCATCAGAAAATTTAGCAATAATATGTTAGATCCTTTCATCAAAATTATAAATGTTAAATGTAAATAGTTGAAGTCTGAGCACGGATCCTCATCACATCTCACAAACCTGAAAATTACCTATTTCTGCCTCATCTTTGCTTTGTGTATGTTAATCCTTTAGCCATGCAAGAATGTTACCCCCACTGCCATGAGAACCTTCAATGTAACACCTTACTAAATGCCTTCTGGAAATCTAAGTGTAACTGGTTCCCCTTTATGCACACTGTTTAAAGCTGAGACTTTAATGTTTATTTCTTTCCCCAACAGTCCAACAAACAATTAAGAGGAGAAACATCCAATAGAAAATGACAGTTTATGTAATGATAGGGACTTGAAAGTACTATCTGTGGAAGGCAACAACCCATTGTTAATCATGGAGGTCAAAAAAACAAATGAACTGAGCTCCAACGAGGGACTTCTCAGAGCTTTCCCTCAAAGTGTAAAATTGTAAAAGAGAATGCATAACAAGGTCAATAATGCATAATTTTGGAGGAACAATTAGCAACCCACAAATACTAAAGGAATTTAGCATTCAAAGATTATGCTATTTTCTGATACCCCACTTTAAAGAAAGCTTGCAAAATGTACGAGCATTGATACATTTATATTATAGTATTGCCACAGTAATGTATCCAGTAATACATTACCTTTGCCAGCCGTGTAAAATCATCACTCTTGCCCCAATCAGGTTTAAGAATCAAGACCAGTAAACAATATGTAAACATTCCTAATTACACAATTTATCTTTCCACGACCTTTAACTTTCTGCTTTACTGCATCATGAAAAATACTTCCCACATCAAGCTTATTACTTTATCCAAGTTCAGTTTGGCTGTCTCTGCTTCCTAGTGCACCAGTCTGACAAGATTTTACAAAATACATCAATCCATGTAAACAAGACTCCTTGCACTAAGCAGTGTAAAATGGGCCATAACTTGTGCACTTTATAACTAGAAGCATGTGGTCCTTGAGAAAGGCAGGAAGTGAATTTGCTTCTAAAACATGTTCACAATTAATCAAGAAGATCTACTGTCAATTTCAGTGTCTGTTACAATTTCACATAAATCTCCATGGGAGCATCAAAACAGCCACTTACTTTGCATAGCTGACAGTTCATATGAACAGTAATGCTGAGAAATCAGTTAGCTACAAACTGATGAATAATTCTACTGGGCTGTAGTTACTCACTAAACATAGAAACATTGAAAAATAGAAAATAAGAGCACGAGTAAGCCATTCGGCCCTTCGGGCCTTCTCTACCATTCAACGTGATCATCCAACTCACATTCTTCCCAAACCCTTTAATCTCTTTAGCCCCAAGAACTATATCTAAATCCTTCTTCGAGGCAATCAATATTGTGGCCTCCACCATTTTCTGTAGCAGAGAATTCCACTGGCTCAATATTCTCTGGGTAAAGAAATTTCTCATCTCAGCCCTACAAGACATATCCTGTATCAGTATACTATAGCTGTGACAAAAGAGGAAACTGAAAACATTACAAAATTCAGAATGTTACCACCTACATCCACACATATTTCATTAGCTAATAATAAACTACAATAATAGTCAGTAAAATGAAAACTTCACAGTATGAATGAAGAGAAGATCATGGTGAACACAGGTTAATTTCTGCTGCGATGGAAGGGTGCCTAACATGCGTTCATCTATAAGAAAATTCCGCTCAGGTATTGCATGGAGGAATAGAAGTTGTTACTAGTAGTGGTGGTTATTATGAGAAGAGCACAAATACTTGAGGGAAGATGGCCCATTTAATTCTTCTGGAATATAATCCAAATTGTGTTACAATTTTACATTCATTTAAACAAGAGGATTTCATTTAATATCTGATCCAAAAGATGATATCTCTTACAATGCAGCATTCTCCAGATACCGCATTGAACAACCAGCACAACTGTGCAATCACATTGAGATAGGGAAGCTTGAATCTTGAAGTCAAATGGAAGCCTTCAGAAGAAAGTCCAGTCATGAGATTCTTTGAAAAACAGTTTAAAAATTGGAGGATGCAGAGACAGAAATACACTAAAACTGAAAGTATAGTATGAGGAAAGACACAGAAAGAACTGAACAGAATAAACAAAGGGAGGTTTGAAATGGAGAACAATAGACAGCAAAGCCTATGGGGAGAGAACACAAAGAGTATATGGGGGAGAGAAACAATGAATAAAGGGATCAGAAAGGAAGAGACAGAGTAGAAAATGGAAAGAAGGACCAGGGGAGATTGAAATATAGTGATGTAATGGAAACAAACACGATTTCAGGATTTAAGCACAAAAAACTTTTATATATTTCCTAATTGGAGAAGTGATTGCTGGGCCTCTTGCTGAGATATTTGTATCATCGATAGTCACGGGTGAGGTGCCGGAACACTAGAGGTTGGTAAAAGTGGTGCCACTGTTTAAGAAGGGTGGTAAGGACAAGCCAGGGAACCATACACCAATGAGCCTGACCTCGGTGGTGGGCAAGTTGTTGGAGGGAATCCTGAGGGACAGGATGTACATGTATTTGGAAAGGCAAGGACTGATTCAGGATAGTCAACATGGCTTTGTGCGTGGGAAATCATGTCTCACAAACTTGATTGAGTTTTTTGATGAAGTAACAAAGAAGATTGATGAGGGCAGAGGAGTACATGTGATCTATATGGACTTCAGTAAGGCGTTCGACAAGGTTCCCTATGGGAGACTGATTAGCAAAGTTAGATCTCATGGAATACAGGGAAAACTAGCCATTTGGATACAGAACTGGCTCAAAGGTGGAAGACAAAGGGTTGTGGTGGAGGGTTGTTTTTCAGACTGGAGGTCTGTGACCAGTGGAGTGCCACAAGGATCGGTGCTGGGCCCTCTACGTTTTGTCATTTACATAAATAATTTAGATGCGAGCATAAGAGGTACAGTTAGTAAGTTTGCAGATGACACCAAAATTGGAGGTGTAGTGGACAGCAAAGAGGGTTACCTCAGATTACAACAGGATCTGGACCAGATGGGCCAATGGGCTGAGAAGTGGCAGATGGAGTTTAATTCAGATAAATGCAAGGTGCTGCATTTTGGAAAAGCAAATCTTAGCAGGACTTATACACTTAATGGTAAGGTCCTAGGGAGTGTTGCTGAACAAAGAGACCTTGGAGTGCAGGTTCATAGCTCCTGGAAAGTGGAGTCACAGGTAGATAAGATAGTGAAGAAGGCGTTTGGTATGCTTTCCTTTATTGGTCAGAGTATTGAGTACAGGAGTTGGGAGGTCATGTTGCAGCTGTACAGGACATTAGTTAGGCCACTGTTGGAATACTGCGTGCAATTCTGGTCTCCTTCCTATCGGAAAGATGTTGTGAAACTTGAAAGGGTTCAGAAAAGATTTACAAGGATGTTGCCAGGGTTGGAGGATCTGAGCTACAGGGAGAGGCTGAACAGGCTGGGGCTGTTTTCCCTGGAGCGTTGGAGGCTGAGGGGTGACCTTACAGAAGTTTATAAAATGATGAGGGGCATGGATAGGATAAATAGGCAAGTCTTTTCCCTGGGGTTGGGGGGTCCAGAACTAGAGGGCATAGGTTTAGGGTGAGAGGGGAAAGATATAAAAGAGACCTAAGGGGCAACCTTTACACGCAGAGGGTGGTGCGTGTATGGAATGATCTGCCAGAGGATGTGGTGGAGGCTAGTACAATTGCAACATTTAAGAGGCATTTGGATGGGTATATGAATAGGAAGGGTTTGGAGGGATATGGGCCGCGTGCTGGCAGGTGGGATATCTGGTCGGCATGGACAGGTTGGACCGAAGGTTCTGTTTCTATGCTGTATATCTCTATGACTCTATAATTGAAATATTGCGCAGTTAAAACAGCACTGCTAAGTGGCACCAAATGTATGCTTTGGTGTTCATGTTTATGGAATGCGATGTTATTGCGTTATTGACACTGGACTAGTAATCCAGAAATACAAGCTAAAACTCTGGGTACATGGAGTCGAACCCCATCATGGTAATGGTGAATTTGAATCTGTGAAAATCTGGAATTAAAAGCTGATCCAATGGCTATCATGGAGCGATTTATGATTGTTGCACAAACCTATCTGGTTCACAAATGCGCACATTACCTGGGCTGGCCTGCATGTAACTCCAACTCTCAATTGCCCTCTCATGGCCATAAAAAGCCAGTCAATTCAAGCAGCAATTAGAAATGAGGCAATAAATACTGGCCCAGCCAGCAAAGCACATATCTAATAAGCTATAAAACTGAATCTTTAAAGACGTTAAGGCAGTTTGTAAACATTTCTAACGTAAATTCCTGAGAGTTGGAATTGTTATCTGACAAAGCTGAGTAACTGGACAGAAATCATTACATGTTAAAGCACACATGAAATTCTGTCAGTGACGCTTGCCAGTCCACAATGGGCAGCAAGAGTTAAAATTAGGATGAAGCTACTTAATATCAGTCAGGTATTAGAATTAAGACAAAGTCAATCTAAATTCTGGAAGCTCATATTCCATCTGCACAAAATGATTTTTATAAAATTATGGCAAGTTCACGAGCTGTCTGTGATAGGACTGTTTTGATCTGACATGTCAAAATTCTCGCTTGTGGTCTTTCATGTCCAATTTTCTCTGTTCTGCAGCTGCATTGCTTTAACCAGTTATTTTGAATGTTTTCAGCGATAATAGGGGACAACAAGCCAACCATAGGGTCATTAAAAGCTCATTAGACTCTGAAAGGATCCTCAAGATCTTTGGTACTGTTTTCAGTGTCGTATCATTTCAGTCAAGGACTGGATTCGTGCTTATCCTTCTCTTATTATAAATCTGTAAAATAAATCACGTTTTGAAAGTTCATTCTATTGTTATTGTAATTAGTATTTGGAAATGTGGGTTTTAAAGTGAATAAAACTATGTATACATTTAAGTTTGATTTGTAGGAGTTAAGAAGGGGAAACATAGTTTAAATTACATTTGTGAGTTCTGGCAGTAGGGTTGGGTCGTCTGGAAATTTGTTTGACTGAAATGAAATTAGGCTTTTAAGAAATTGAGGTGAATCGTCAGTTGCGTGTACCAACAAGCAAATGTGCAGGTTTCTATCAGACAGAGTAGGTCATTCAGAGGCAAGTTAGCACTAACAGTGGAACAAAAGGTCCTGAGTGGATTTGAAATTAATAAGAGAAAAGCTCCAACAAAGTTTGATGCTTTGTTAAAAGGTTCCTGATGAAGGGCTTTTGTCCGAAATGTCGATTTTACTGCTCCTCGGATGCTGCCTGAACTGCTGTGCTCTTCCAGCACCACTAATCCAGAATCTGGTTTCCAGCATCTGCAGTCATTGTTTTTACCTAGCCCCATAAATATGTTCAGAGATTGACCATCACAGTTTACAAATTGCCAAAAATGAAACTTAGGATCTGTCAAATCAGAATTCACTCTGGGATCTGACTTGCCCAGCATTACCATCAGCTAGGATCATAACAGTTGACTATTACTTTCAACCTGAATAAGACAATTTGACAACATGTGACCAGCAGTGGCCGCCCAGACAAATTCTGCAGCAGAATATCAATGGAATGCCAGAGAATTTAAGTCTTGGAACTTGAGTGCATGGTTCTCAAATTTCAATTTGCACAAGGGGCCTAAATTGTAATGGTCAGTAAGTGAAAAAAACAAATTGTAAGACATCAACAAATGAGAAAGATATTTGCAGAGAACAGGATCACACATCTCTCAAACGGCTCAAAGCACATCAAAATATTTTGATGTGCAGTGACTGTAGTTAATACAATAAGGTCTAGTGAGGTAAAGCATGAAACCATGTCCAAGTCTTGAAGTATGCACTGGAATACGTGTGATTATTTAAGAAATACCACAGAATTAATTGAGGTTAACCAAAGATGTAAATGAAATTCTCCATATGATCTTGCTGCAATCCTTCCTTTTCTTATGCAAGCACAGTTTTATTTCTTACATTTTCTCTCCCCTAGCATTCCATAATAAAAAAGTTAACATGATATTAGAAAGTAAACATCCTGTAATATTATTGATTATGAGCAGCAATGGATTGGATTTTGGAAAATCTTCAAATACAGAAAATGGCCCATACATATACAACACAAATAGTTCATGCTCCCATTTCAACCTCCCAAAGGAAGACTATGCTAAGTTGAATGCATCAATAAAGCAGAATAAACATATTACCAAGTAACATGCAGCATCCCTAATAGTAATCAAGCCAAAATGAAATCAGCACTCTAAAAATGACTTCTTCACTCTAAGGTAGAACCCAGAGGAAAGGGAAGCTGACAGGTACACAGCTGATGTGCTTGGTCTAATATAAGACACTGCTACATTTCCATACACAAGAGACAACATGCTGATCAACAAAGCAAACATGTTGACTGTTATATCTGACAGCATAATTTACATGAGTATTCTGAAGTATGTTTAATGTCAAATGGCAAGAATGTGACGACAATAAGCTTTACACGCGATGTCTAAACGGAGTTAGCCAAACAGATGTCTAGCTACAGTAAGATGTGCAAGAAAGACAAGTGCTTGAAAGCACATCAAATCAAGTAAACTCTAACAGGTTACTTGCTTACAACCTTTAGCACAAATTAGGGAAAATAACCAAAAATGATTCCATTGAATCATTTTCTAGTTCAAATGCCACGGCTAGCCAGCAAGCTTTTGTGAAACTTGAATTAAAGTTTATATTGTCAAAACATTTCTTACATACAACTAAACATTAAAAGTGCCAGTCTATAAGACCATGAGAAACATGAACAGCAGCAGGCCTTTTGACCCTTCGAGCCTGCTCCACCATTCAATAAGATCATGGCTGATCCGAAATTCCTCACGACACCTTTTGTGTGTTTTCCCTGTAACCCTTAATTCCCTTACTGATCAAGAATCTATCTTTCTCAGCCTTCACAACTCTCTGTTGCAAGAAGTTCCAAAGATTCTCAAACCTCTGAGAGAAGAAATTCCTCCTCATCATAGTCTTACATTGGTGCCCATTTATTCTGAGACTATGTCCTCTGATCCTAGACTCTCAACATTTATCCCGTCAGGTCCCTTAAGAATCCAAATGTTTCAGTGAGATCACCTCTCATTCTTCTAAACTCCAGGAGTTAAAGTCCCAACCTGTTTAATCTTTGTTCATAAGACAATTCCTCCATACCAGAGATCATCCAGCAAATCTTCTCTGAACTGCCTCAAATAGAATTATATCTTTCCTTAAACAAGGTGACCAAAACTGCTCATAGTACTCCATATGTGGTCTCAATAGCACCTTGAAGTTGTAGTAAGACTTCTGTTCTCTTATACTCCAACCTCCCTGAAATAAGGGCTAACATTGTATTATCCTTTAAAATTACTTGGCGCACCCATGTACATGAAACACAGAAAACTAGCACAAGCACCCCAAGTCCTTTTGTGTTGCAGCTTTCTGCAGTTTCTCTCCATTTAAATAAAATTCTGTTCTTTTGTTCTCCCTTCCAAAAATTTGCCAATTTTTTGACTACTTACTTAACCTGGAGGAGAAAGTGAGGACTGCAGATGCTGGAGATCAGAGCTGAAAATGTGTTGCTGGAAAAGCGCAGCAGGTCAGGCAGCATCCAAGGAACAGGAGAATCGACGTTTCGGGCATAAGCCCTTCTTCCTGAAGAAGGGCTGATGCCCGAAACGTCGATTCTCCTGTTCCTTGGATGCTGCACTTTTCCAGCAACACATTTTCAGCTACTTACTTAACCTATCAATATCTCTTTTAACTGCTTGCATCTCTCTCACAACCTACCTTTCTCTAATTTTTGTGTCATCTGCAAATTTGGCTTCAGTACATTTACTTGCTTCCTCCAGTTCATTAATATTTATTGTAAACAGTTGCAGTCCCAGCATTGATCCCTATGGAACCCCACTGGTCACGGGTTGCCAATCTGAAACAGAACCCCTTGCTGTTTCCTATCAGTTTGCCAATTCTCTATCCATGCCAATATGCTACCTCCAACACTGTGGACCCATCTTATAACTTAACCTTCTGTGAGGTATGTTGTCAAACACCTTCTACAAATACAAACACAAATTTAACAAATCTATTGGCTCTCTTTCATCTACTCTATGTGCACTATATGCACGCCTGCAACAAGTCAAATAGATTCTCATGAACTGACGTGTGATGTTCTGTAAACAATATCTGGAGTTATACTAATGCAGAATTGTACAGATCACCATGCCTTTTGTCATTTCTTCACTGCAAACATAGTTTTTAGATGTTTCGTCACCATACTAGGTAACATAATCAGTGAGCCTCCAAACGAAGCTTCACAGGAGGCTCACTGAAGATGTTACCTTGTATGGTGGTGAAACATCTGAAAATGAACCTTCCAGCTCAGCAAGAAAACCTACATCCAGAACTCTGCTCTGGTAATGAGAAGGTTCAGTGGATCCGGGAATTGCTGCTTTATCCTTTGTTTGGAATGTGGAGGAGAAAGTGAGATCAAAGTTGAAACTTTATTGCTGGAACAGCACAGCAGGTCAGGCAGCATCCAGGGAACAGGAGATTCGACGTTTCGGGCACAGGCCCTTCTTCAGGAATGTGGACATCATTGGAGAAGGCGAGGACTGCACACATTGGAGAGTCAGAGTCAAAAAGAGTAGTGCTGGAGAAGCACAGCATCTGAAGAGCAGGAGGGTTGACATTTCAGGCAAAACCCTTCATCTGGAGGCCAGTATTTATTCCGCATGGATTGAGTGGCTTGGCAATCCTATTCCTGTGTCTGGAGTTATTTCATGGGCTGCATGGTGGCTCAGTGGTTAGCACTGCTGCCTCACAGCGCCAGAGACCCAGGTTCAATTCCCGCCTCAGGCGACTCTCTGTGTGGAGTTTGCACATTCTCTCCATGACTGCGTGGGTTTCCTCTGGGTGCTCCAGTTTCCTCCCACAATCCAAAAATGTGCAGGTTAGGTGGATTGGCCACACTAAGTTGCCCATAGTGTTAGGTGAAGGGTAAATGTAGGGGAATGGGTCTGGGTGGGTTGCGTTTCGGCGGGTCGGTGTGGACTTGTTGGGCCGAATGGCCTGTTTCCACACTGTAAGTAATCTAATCCAATTTTAAAAAAAACCTTAACATGAGCTACAAATCTTTTCAAAATTCACTAAAACACAATGATCCTTCACAAATTATCCTCACATCACTGAGCATTAACCAGCATCCACAATAAAAAAACATTCCATGAGTCCACAAGACACGGAATGTATTTCTTCACCTGGATTTGGAGATAAACTCAACACATGCACACCCACCTCTCCCATCCTCTGCCCCAAAAGCAACTGAGAGACAATCCCATTTGAGAAGAATGTTCAAGTTCAGGTTTTGGACACTGATAACCATGCTTCAACTACAAAATACAAAGGCACACAAAGAACAAATCTAGCTCCAAATATTCAGCTTTAGGAATGAAGATGTGTAGAAATCATATCCAGGCCTGGTAATGTCCTGACATAGGAATTGAATGAACCAGCAAAACAGCTGAAATCAAAATTCACAGGTATCAATCCTAACAAAACGTGAGCTAAATCCCAATTACAGTATTTTACAAGCCACAGGAGACAGCAACACATCTGCAGTAGATGTGAAACTAATAGGTAGAAAATTAAGTTATGACGAAGACTTAAGGAGATTACAAAAAGATATGGATAGGTTGCTAACAGGCAAAGATGTGGCATACGGAGCATAATGTGGGAAGATGTAAAATTGTCTATTTTGACAGGATAAATAAAAGAGCAAGAATATCTAAACGCAGAGCTCTGAAATGCAACAAGATCTGGGTGTCCTCTTGCATGAGTCACAAAAGGTGAGTACACAAGTACAGAAAGTAATTAGGAAAGCTAATAGAATGTTATAATTTATTTCAAGGGTAATAAAACATAAAAGTAAGGAGGTTTTTTTAAATTATACAGGGCAGTGGTGAGACTGCACTTGGAATATTGTGACAAGGAAGGATACAGATGCATTGGAGGCAGTTCAGACATGGTTTATTAGACTAATGCTGGAATTGGGGTGACTGGATTGAAACGTAAGCTGAGGGGTCTTCCTCTTATGGGAAAAATTACTTGGTCTATATATAACTGAGATGTGGCAAAAGTTTTACCTCAGAGGGCATGAATCCTGGAAGATGTCTGCCTGAAAAGTAGTGGAATCAGAGTCCTCAAAACTTTTTAAGGCAGGGCTATAGAGATTCTTGTGTATAGCAAGGGAGTGACATATTAGCCAGGTAGATCGGAGTGCAAATTTGAGGTTGTAATTGGATCAGTCATGATCCTATTCAATGGCAGAGCATGCTCAAGGGGGTTGAATGGCCCACACTACTAATTTAGTTTGTACGTATGTTTTATGAAAAAGTCTTAAATATCTAAAGATATAACAAAGAATTAAATATATAAAGACATTTCTGTACTATTAAGATAATTTCTATCTTCAGAGTGAGTTTAATAAATCAGTTAAGACATCCAACAGTCTAACAGATTCACAAAGGGCTGAATAGCCTGTCCCTATTCCCTACGTTCTAAGCCACATCCACTAAAATAAGTAATTAATCTCTACCTGGCACCTGTTCCTGAAAAGTCTTGACTCAAATTGACAGTTCTTCATGTGAGGATCATAGTTCATGCTCATTCACCCTGAGTCAATCATGGGAAATGTAGAAGCTGTGGGAATTTTCTCAGGTTACAGTTGTAGCTGCAAATACCGGTGATCAGTTCCTTGTGGAAAATTTTCACTAGGCTTGACACCTTTGCTTAGAATAAAAGGTTACTATTACTGAACCTTTTTTTCAATCCAATTAAATTGGCTGCTTGGGAGTTTGGTTGAGGAGTGGCATTGTACAGCAGTGAGCTCCGTTAACAAGGTTAATTGCGTAGAGACAAGATTGGAGAAATTCAAGTGAAATTTAGCGCTGTAAATGGTATAGTCAATAGCAATGCTGTGATTTAGACAAATAACTATCACTCGTGCTTCTTAATGGAAGCAATTTGAGAAAAATACAATACATGCATGTCCTCACATCAATCAGGAACATGCCTTAACTATACAATTACAAGTTCTCTAATACAATTACCTACATCAAATTGATTTCCAAACATATTTTATATAAGGGAAAGGCAAACCCTTATCCAGTAAAGCTCCTATTGGCTACAAATTCAAACACATTTTTGAGTATTCAGGCATTCAATTTTATTCCAGAAGGTCTAATTTAAAGAGAATATCATAGTTGTTTTTAATTCACTCGTAGGATGTAGGTGTCACTGACTGGGCCAGCATTTATTGCCCATCTTCTGTTGCCTTTGAGAAGACCTGCCTTCTTGAATCAATGCAGTCCATTTGTTGTAGTAGACCCACAATGATGTTAGGGACATAATTCCAGCACTTTGATACAGTAACAGTGAAACTGAGCAGTAAGCTATGAAACAATGTCTTTGATGAAGAGATATTTATGCCAAAAATACATTATTGTTGAGAGAACATTTATGAGTGGAGTATTCAAATCATTGGTTTGGTTTGATACTTTAAAATGAGATTAATGTCATTGTTCTTATACTGAGTTTATAGAACAATACATAATGTGGGACTGCAACTCGATATTCCACAAGCTTGAAAGAGACTGTAAATTCCAATAAATTCACAACATAAATTGGCATTGCCTCAATATTAATTAATTTCTTTGAACTAAATTTAGAGAATGATCCGGATGCCAAAATCAGTACTATCCAGGATTCCAATGTAATCATCCAGTCTCTGATAAGGCCATTTACATTTAGAGTTCAGATGTAAATGCCTGTATTTGTTGTATTAATACAATTATCATAAGTAATCAACATTATCTATTCTTCCAGCCAAACGTGCTCACCCTCACATTTTCCCACATTATATTCTGACTGCTAAGTTTTTCCCACTTACTTAATCTGTCCTTATTCCTCTGTAGAATCTTCAGTTATCCTCATAATTTGCCTTATCGTTTGCAAATCTGTCAATAATACATTCATTTTGCTCATCAAAGCCATTAATATATATTGTAAATAATTGTGGTACTCCACTAGCTACAGGTTGGCATCCTGAAAATGCCTCCTTTATTACTAGTTAGTCAGTTTTCAATGCGAGCTAATTTTCTACCCACACCATGATGGGATTTAACCTAATAAGCAGCCCTGAGTGTGGTATTTTATTGAATGATTTATGGAAATTCAAATATATTACATTCACCAAGTTTTGCTTTATCTAGGTGCTTGATACTTCCTCAAAATAATTCAAATGAATTTGTAAGGCATGCTTTTCTCTTCATGAAGCCTTGCTGATCTTGCTTAATTATATTATGTATTTCTAAACACTTTGCTATTATATCATTTGTGATAGACTCTAACATATTCCCAATGACAAGCAGTTTTCTACCATTCCTTTTGATCATCTTCATTGCCCTGATGTTACTTGCTTGCCACTCTTGGATTCTCAGTGTTTTCAAGTGGAGTAAAAGCTATAGTTTCCTGCTTAAGGCTAGTAGTTAAATTGCACTATAGTTCCAATGACATCATCAAGATTTGATCTGTTTGCATAAGGACTCATTTAGTTTTAGGTAAGTGTCCTTGTCATCTTCTCAGTAAAGCAGATTAAAATTCAGGATGGCAAAACCTTGGCGGCTGTAAAATAGGGATGGAGCCCAAGTAATTTTAACCATTCACTGACCCAGTTACTAGTACAACAGGATTAAAATCAGCTCATCCTCTCTCCTTTCAAATACATTATCTTTCTTCTCCCTGCTAAACAATAACTCATTTTCTCAACATTGACCACAACCACTAGAGTCAGTCCTCCAATAGGTTGAAGGAGAACACTGTGGAACACATCATCAACCAATCAAGAGAAGAATTTAAGATTGGTAAAGAGGACAATTATTTAATTTAAGAAACAAGGCAATGAATGGAAAATCATTAAAAACAAATAACTTACTCACTGGACAACAGGGCAATTCATCAAAGCAGCATGTATTTACTGACAGATTTCCAGCATCTACAGAGCTTAAGGAAGAAGAAAGCATCCCTTAACATCACACAGACCATCACAATTTTTTTGTCACAACATTGGAAGCAACAAAAGAGTTTGGAGGGAAAGCATGTTTTGATTTTTTTAAAAATTCAGTGAGTACAGTGTTTGGCCAGATTTTAATTGTCCTAAATTCCGGTATGTCAGTGCATGTAGCATTCAAGTATATGAATGCAATTGAAGTTCAACTAAATTATACAAAGCAGCTTAGTACCCTCTGGTGTGTGAACTGGAATTAATTTTTTTTTCTCTTTGAAAATCTGCCCAGGGGAGAACTCCATCACTTTTTTTTTAAATGACTAAACTGAAAACATTTTTACAGTCAAATCCTTTCAAATAACATGGTACTGTTATTGTGAAAAAATATATATTTAAAGCATCTCGGTTCAAATTTGATGAAAATACATTCTTGGTTTGGGCTGAAATAACTGATAGTGTTATGAACACCTTCTGGCTTAGAATAGATTATTTCTTCTGTGCGAAAAAATTAAATTACACCCTGAAAGCTAAGCATAAGCATAATATGACAGATAACCCTCTACATGGAACCAATATACTCTGAAGTTCTTATCACTCACTATATGAAGTACATGCTATATGTTTGATCAGAAAATCCACATCTCCAGAATGCCAATTTTTGAAGGAGATTAAACTCCTTTTGCTGACAAATATCACAAATTTTATATTACTGCAAAGTTGAGTCTTCACCACAGTTACCTGCATCAATTTCTGACTTTATTCCCTGTCCCATTTGCACAAAATCTTGTGTTCTGAAGAAATGTCACTGGATCCGAAATGTCAACTCTGCTTTCTCCCTACAGATGCCGCCGGACCTGAGTTTTTCTAGCAATTTCTGTTTTTATTTCTCTTATTTGTCAAGAAATTTGAATTGCCACTCTTGTATTTTTGAGCAATTTTAAAAGATAACAACTACATATTAGTGATCAAACATTTTTCAATTTAAAAGTTTAGAAATAATTACTATTAGATCTCATGGAATACAGGGAGAACTAGCCATTTGGATACAGAACTGACTCAAAGGTAGAAGACAGAGGGTGGTGGTGGCGGGATGCTTTTCAGATTGGAGGCCTGTGACCAGGGGAGTGCCACAAGGATCGGTGCTGGGTCCACTACTTTTTGTCATTTATATAAATGATTTGGATGTGAGTATAAGAGGTATAGTTAGTAAGTTAGCAGATGATATCAAAATTGGAGGTGTAATGGACAGAGAAGAAGGATCCCTAAATTACAATGGGATCTTGATCAGATGGGCCAATGGGCTGAGAAGAGACAGACAGAGTTTAATCTAGATAAATGCGAGGTGCTGCATTTTGAAAAAGCTAATCTTAGCAGGACATATACACTTAATGGTAAGGTCCTAGGGATTGTTACTGAAAAAAAGAGACCTTGGAGTGCATGTTCATAGCTCCTTGAAAGTGGAGTCGCAGATAGATAGGATAGTGAAGAAGGCATTTGGAATGCTTTCCTTTATTGGTCAAAGTATTGAGTAACGGAGTTGGGAGGTCATGTTGCGGCTATACAGACATTGTTTAGGCCACTTTTGGAATATTGCGTGCAATTCTGGTCTCCTTCCTATCGGAAAGATGTTGTGAAACTTGAAAGGGTTGAGAAAAGATTTACAAGGATGTTGCCAAGGTTGGTAGATTTGAGCTACAGGGAGAGGTTGAATAGGCTGGGGCTGTTTTATTTACAGAGGTTTATAAAATCATGAGGGGCATGGATAAGATAAATAGATAAAATCTCTTCTCTGGGGTGAGGAAGTCCACAACTAGAGGGCACAAGTTTAGGGTGAGAGGAGAAAGATAAAAATGAGACCTGAGGTGTAACGTTTTTACACAGAAGGCGGTGTGTGTAT
The DNA here is from genome assembly GCF_037043375.1 of Chiloscyllium plagiosum. Lineage (NCBI taxonomy): Eukaryota > Metazoa > Chordata > Chondrichthyes > Orectolobiformes > Hemiscylliidae > Chiloscyllium > Chiloscyllium plagiosum. The sequence continues at coordinate 15,230,975 of NW_028270181.1, read as the reverse complement.
GGAATGAGCTGCCAGAGGTAGTGGTGGAGGCTAGTACGATTGCAACATTTAAAAGGCAGCAGTAGGAAGGGTTTGGAGATATGGGCTGGATGCTGGCAGGCGGGACTAGATTGGGTTGGGATATCTGGTCGGCATGGACGAGTTGGACCAAAGTGTCTGTTTCTGTGCTCTACAGCTCTATGACTCTGTCAAATTTCATAACCTTCTCATTGAGCCATTCATGCAAAACAAGATAAAGTATTGTTCTTTTTCCTAGAATCCCCAATATGGAAATAGGTCATTTGCCCCATCAAGTTCACACCAACCTTCTGAAGAGCATCCCATCCAGATCCGTACTTTATCCCTGTTATCCCTGCATTTTCCATGGTTAATTCACCTAACCTACACATCCCTGAACACGCTGCATAATTTAGCATGGCAACTTGCACATCTTTGGACTGTGGGAGGAAAACAGAGCAAGCGGCAGAAACCCATGTAGACATGGGGAGAATATGCAACAGCCACACAGTAACTGGAAGCTGGAATCAAACCCGGGTCCCTGGCACTGTGAGGCAGCAGGGCTAACCACTGAGCCACCACACCGTCCCTTTTTGTATTATATTTTATATGAGTAAAGCTTGTAAATAGATAATGCATTCTTTTGTTAACAAAAATGGAGCTCTAAATTATACCACAAAGCATATTTGTTGTAAAAATGAAATGCTGAGATTAAGTACATGTTATTTAGTGATGATGAGGGAAGTGTAACTTTCAATTTGGGTCAGGAGAAACAAAGCGTGATATGAAGGCATTCCAACGATTATTGGTTAGAGATACTTTTTCACACATTGAAATGGAATATCTGGAATATCAGGTGTGCAACCATTAAAAAAGGACCCAATTCTATATTATGTCAAAGGCATAACGTTTATTGATTCGCTCTGAATATAAAAATTCTCGCTTTTGTCAAACAATTTCTTCACATTTTGAATTCAATCAAACAAGTGATCATAATAAATGGCACTCCATCACCACAGTCCGGCTAAGTGGACAGAGATCAGAGACTGATCCCAAGATGCCTCTTGGTGTGCATGCTTATAAATTACAGAGACTTGCATCCCATTAGCTGTGAAAACAGACATCGTTACTTGCAATTTCATTGTTCACAGTTAATCAGCCACTCAACTGAATCGGAAATGCCACTACCCTTGTTTAAGAGGTGAGGGAAGTAGAAGATAGGAAACTATAGCCAGTTAGCCTGACCTCAATCGAGGTAGGATTTTAGAGCTCATTATTAAGGATGAGATTGCGGAGTACTTGGAAGTGCACAGTAAAATAGGGCTGAGTCAACATGGCTTCACCAACGGGATGTCACGCCTGACAAAACTGGTAGAATTCTTTGAGGAAATAATCAGCAAGTTAGACAAAGGAGAGCCAATGGACGTGATCTATTTGGATTTTCAGAAAACCTCTGACAAGGTACCGCACAGGAGGCTGCTAAATAAGATAACAGCCCATGACATTAGGGACAAAGTATTGCAGAAATAGAGGATTGGCTGACCAGCAGAAGGCAGAGAGTTAGGATAAATGGGTCTTTTTCAGAATGGCAGCCAGTGACTAGTGGGGTTCTGCAGGCATTAGTGTTGGGACCACAACTATTCTCATTAATGACCTGGACAAAGCAATTGAGGGTATTGTTGCTACATTCACAGATGACACAAAGATATACAGAGGGCCAGGTAGTGTTGAGGAACAGACAATGTTGCAGAAGGGCCCAGACATGTATGAGAATGGGCAAAGAAGTGAAACATGGAACACAATGTGGGAAAATGTGAGGTTATGGACTTTGGTAGGAAGAATAGAGGAGTAGGCTATTTTCTGAATGGGAAAAGGCTTTGAAAATCTGAAGCACAAAGGGACTTGGGAGTCCTCGTTTAGGATTCTCTTAAGGTTAACATGCAGGTTCAGTAGCAGTTAGGAAAGCAAATGCAATTTCAGTACTCATTTCAAGAGGGCAAGAATACAAGAGCACAGATGAACTGCTGAGGCTCTATGAGGCTCTACTATTTAAAATATATGAGCAGTTTGAGCCCGTATCTAAGCAAGAATGGGCTGGTTTTAGAGGGAAGTCCAAGGGTAGCTCACAATATCATGGAAATGAAGGGCTTTTCATATGAGAAGCAGTTGAAGTCTGAAGTTTAAAAGTACAAGGAGAAATCTGATTGAAACTAATAGAATTCTGGTAGGCTTGGATAGAGTAGACATGGAGAGGATGTTTCTGCAAGGAGGAGAGACTAGGATCTGAGGTCACGGCCTCAGAGAGAAGGAATAACCCTTGGGAACTGGGATGAGGAAAACTTTCTTCAGCCAGAGAATGGTTAATCTGTGGAACTCATCGCCATAGAAAGATGTGCAGGCCAAGTTATTGATTTTATTTAAGACAGAGATAGATTCTTGATTAGCAAGAGTTTTGAGGGTTATGGGGAAAAGGCAGGAGAATGGAGTTTAGAAACATGAGAGTCATGATTCAACAGACTTAATAGGACTAATTCTGCTCCTATATCTCATGGTCTTATGAATGGGGGCATGAACTAAGCAGCACTTTGGGCTTAACATTGTCTTAAAACAACATGATAGAAACTGTTCCTTCTTGTTTTCATTCACTCACTCTATGCCAGTCAGAAGTCCAAACTAAACTAAGAGAGAAGCCAACCATTCACCTATGGTTTGAACTTCAGAATCTGCTGGGTCATGAGAAAGAACGTTAACAAACAAACCTATCCTATGCTTGTTTAATTAACAAAGAAGCATGCACGGAGCCACACATTGTCCTTTAATACTCTGGGACAAATAAGAGGTCTATCTGTAAAAATGTTTAAATTGAATTAATGGGCATAGTTTGCTTTTAATCTGTTGATCTAATTCCTCATGTGGATCAAATTAATACATATTTCCCAAAGCTGTCACTATCATTCTATTACCGTCCTTTAACCCACACAGTCAATGAGAGTAATACCATTGAGACCTGGCAAATATTATTGAGTTGTACTTTCCCATTGGCTGACAATACGACTGGTCCAGTTTGCGATTGATCTATCTAACATCTATTAGATGATATTAATATAAATCCAGCTGAAGGTAATCCCGGACAAATTCGATCACAAAATAAAACTTGGCCATGATAGACTATTTGTTTTGTTCAGTTAGTTAATCTAGTGGTTAGTCACTGAAGCATGTCCACATAAACCTGTAGATTTTCTTTAACAACAGAACAGACATTCATCACAGAAAAGAACATTTGTGTTTTACAAAGCTATATAAATATAAAAGTCAGCAACCAAATCTCAAAACATTCAGCAAACCAAAGTTTCAACCTATTTCCTGACAATCCATCACAGAGACGCAAGCACCAGAGACATTACATCTTATCTCTTGAGTATCTCTTGAAACTCTTGAGTTTCTTAACGGACTTCCTATAGTTGCTTTGTTGTAAACTGTGCAGAGAACTGTGGACAAATAGTCAAGGACCTCCAGCTTGAAAAACAAGCTTCCACTATTACCCTCTGACTTCTATGGCCAATTTTGAATCCACACAGCCAAGTCACTATGAATCCCAAGCTTCTTAATTTTCTGGATGAGCCTACCACGATGGACCTTGGCAAAAGCCTTACTAAAATCCATGTAGACAACAACCACTGCTCTACCCTCATCAATCACCTTTGCCACCTCCTTGAAAAATTCAATCAAGTTAGTAAGACATGACCTGCCTTGCTGACTGTTCCTAATTAGGCCATGTTTTTCCAAATGTGGGTAAATCTTATCCCTAAAAATAATCTCTCCTATAGCTTCCCAATCACTGATGTGAGACTCACTTTTCTATAGTTTTCTGGATTATCCCTATTTCCCTTCTTGAATAGAGGTACATTAGGTACTCACCAGTCCTCTGGATCTCTCTAGTGGCTAATGAGGATACAAAATTCTTGGTCAAGGCCCCAGCAATCTCCTCTCTTGTCTCTCAATAATCTGAGGTAGATGCCATCAGGCCTTGTGGACTTATCCACCTTAGATGCTCTCTAAGAGACCCAACACCACTTCTTTCTTGAGCTGAAACTGCCATAGCATATTAGGATGCTCCACACAAATCTCACTATCTGAACTGAGAACAAATCTAATGACCTTAAATAGTTACCCTAATTGATGTAAATCCAACAGTATAAGCATCTTCATTAACATCTCAGTAGTCCACCTTTACTTGCTCTCTGACAAACGCTAGGTTTAGTTCACTGTTCCAGAATGACTCTCTGAGCTTATTCTGTTCATGACGACAACCGTTCACAGAAGTAACCAACATCCATTCACTTCTGTTTTCCATAAAAACGATATATATCTTATGTAGCTTTCATCACAATATCTTACCTTTCATCACTGGATTGTAACTTGGAAATATCTTTTACTGAGCCTTATGCCAATTGATCTCAGCTGTCCAAACAACAACTCTGCTTTCCCATTACATCATCCAGCCCAGTATACCAATTATTTCTCACTTCCAACAGTATTTAAAAAGACAAAGTCTTATTACAGTCCCAATTTTTACGATGGTTACCCATTCGGGTTGAAGTTCAACTGCACACTTTCATACAAATCAAGGATGAATTGTTGAAGTCCTTTCTCTGTTTCACCTTTGAGAAAAAAAACTTTTATATAACATCTCAGAGCCTTTATAGAAACATAGAAGATGGGAGCAGGAGGAGGCCATTCAGCCTTTTGAGCCTGCTCTGCCATGCACCACGATCATGGCTGATCGTCCAACTCAATAGCCTAATCCTGCTTTCTCCCTATAACCTTTGATCCCATTTGCTCCAAGTGTTTTATCTAGCTGCCTCTTCCTTTGGCATCAACTACTTCCTGTGGTAATGAATTCCACTCTTTGAGTGAAGAAATGTCTTCTCATCTCTGTCCTAAATGGTCTACCCAGATTCCTCAGATTGTGACCCCTGGCTCTGGATATGCCCATCATTGGGAACATCCTCCCTGTATCTATCCTAACTAGCCCTGTTAGAATTTTATAAGATACCCTCCTCATTTGTCAGAACTCCATGGAAAACAATCCTAACCTCGTCAATCTCTCCTCCTACATCAGTCCTATCATCCCTGGAATTAGCTAGTAAACCTTCACTACACTCCCTTGAGAGCAGGAGTATTCTTCACTAATATCCATACAGAATGAGCAATTTTGAAGCAGAAGACTATAGCCATTACAGAGATAAGGATGGGATTAACTTGTTAATAAGGTTTTAGTTGGGAAAGGAGTCTTTACAGGATGCCATGGAATTTAGTTCTGCATCATAATTATTCCATGGATATTTTGGCCCAGTTGAACAGACAGAAGAGATATTAGTTAAATACGTTCTCTTAGACAATGCATCCCTTCTATTAAGCATGTAAATCCTGGCTCAACAAGAGTTGATGATCTATTAATGAATTGTTCCAACATGTTAATACATACAGCACTCAAGATAATTAATAAACAATATTGCATTTATATAGATCATTAATTACCTTGGGATATCCCAAAGCACTTTTTAACAATGTGCATATTGTCAAAAGTGGATGTGCAGCAGGAAACTTAGCAGTCAGCAAAATCCTCCAAATGACAAATGACAAATGGATGGATAATCAATTTTAGTAATATTGATTAGAAGATAAATATCATCCAGAACCATCCAGTTTGTATTGGAAAATAAAACAATCAGATAATGACCAGTTAATCTGCTATTATGGTACTGTTTGAGAGATAAATATTGTCCAGGGCATCAGGGATAGCTTCCTGCTCTGCTTCAAACTTAATCCATAGGGTCCTTAAGTATTTTCCTTAACATCTAAATGTGCGGAAAGACAGGGTTTCTGTTTAATGTCTAATTTGAGATGCTGCATCCAATAATGCAGAACTCCATCATTACTGCACTGGTATAGTTTATGACAATGGAATCTGCATCTACTTGAAAATACAAATGAGACTTTAGATTAATGTCTCCAAAAAAATTGCAAGTTGGAGGGGTCTCAGTCAATGGTGCAAAATGTATCATAGCAAATCAGTCGCCGTTCTAAGTAGCACCATCTTTTTAATTGCAGGTGTATTCTTCAGAGGAGTTCCTCAGGTAGACAGGTCACAGTGAGCATGCTCTTCATGTGATTTGAGACAGCTAGTCTGGTTGAGATTCATTGAACTCAGTGGACAAATCCAGAGGTTTCATTTACAAAAACAATGCATACTGGAGAAATGGAGTAGGTCCAGGAGCATATATAGAGAGAAATGTAGAGTTCATAAGAAAAATATATTAGACTCAAAACTTGAATTTTGTTTCTCTCTGCATTCTTTTCTGGCACTTTATGTTTTTATTTCAGATGTTCTGCATCTGCAGTACCTAGCTTTTATTCCAGGGCCTCCCCTGTTGATACAATGCACATCATAAACCCAGTGAGGCACCTAGGGTGACAGCACACAGACTTGTGCAGTACTAATGGTCTTATCATGAGAAAATGATTTCTAACCAAGGCGTTCATTCCACTGATACAAGACAGGTATTAAGGCGCAGGCCTGAGAATGCCAAAATTAATTTGATTTTCCCTTAATATGGCACCTGTTTTTCAGCATCTGGGCTATGGGCCTAGCTCCAAGCCAACTTATCAACCAACTCCTTTACTTGGATTATTATTTATGATACTATTCTAAATGACAGCAAAATGAGATGAAATGCATTTTCAATTTTAATTCTCAAAGTAAAGAATTGGCATCAGGCTGACTTGCACAATATTCATTAGAACTTGGTGGGGTGGGGGGTGGGGGGGGGGTTATGACATTCAGATGCAGGTTTTCTCAGAAAGGACATAGTTTTAGCTTAACTATTCGAGTCTTTTTGGTTTTAAAGTGCTATTTTTGTTTTACTTTCAATATTTTTGCTTTTATCCCAGGAACCCATCCAGTAAATCTTCACTGAACCACTTCCAATGCACATAAGTCTTCATAAACGAAATCAGAATTTATTACAGTCTTCCAGGTCTGGTCTTGTCAAAGGCTTACACAGATTATGTGGGAACCATAGAAAGGTTAGGGCCCAGAAAGAGGCCATTCAGCCACAATGTCTTGCTGTATTGTAGCTAAACCAGGTTGACACCTCATTTTATGGTATGCTTTGTACTTCATTTAGTATATCTTCCTGCCCTTTAAATGAACTAGGCAGACCATTGGCTTGATGGTAATGATTAAGTGGGGGAATATGCCAACGCATAAGATTGCAGATTGTGGTTGAAAACCATTCTGTTGCTAATGGCCCTCAGCATCTACTGGATAGTCAGTTTGAGTTGATGGATCTGTTTGAAATCTATCCAATTCACCGTGACGCTAGTGCATACAACACAATGGCAAATATCCTCAGTATGAATACGGGACCACCTCCAAAAGGTGTGTGCAGTAGTCACTTCTACAGGTTCTGTCATGGACAGATGCACATACTTCAGATAAATCTTCAAAGTATAGATACATTTGCCAAAACAATTTCATTTTTGTGAAATCACGTTGGCTCTGTCTGTTGTGGGGTATTAAAACTCAAACCAGCTTCAATGTTCTCTGCAATGAAATATAACTTGTCCCACTGCACTGACACTGAAGTACAGGGATGTACAAACAGTTGATGCAATATGACTGAAGTGATTATTCGAGCGGTCTCATTTATAAGTAATCATTTAGTAGTACAAAACTTGAGTTTGCAGAGAATAAAAAACATTTTTGACATATCGTCTTGTACTCATCAGGATAATCTACAAGAAGTATCGAAGTCAAGGGAAAACACTTATAAACTCTAAGGAGAGTTCTAAGTAGTTGGTAAGTAGAATCTGATTGTTAGAGGTATCAGAGAATGAATAAGTTAATGGTGATTGATAGCTAACAACAAATCTTTGTTTAAATTTCAAACCAGGCAGGTTGAGTCTGATTGGTAAAGGAGAAGGTGAGGACTGCAGATGCTGGAGATCAGAGCTTAAAAATGTGTTGCTGGAAAAGCGCAGCAGGTCAGGTTGCATCAAAGGAACAGGAGAATCGACGTTTCGGGCATAAGCCCTTCTTCAGGAATGAGGAGGGTGTGCCAAGCAGGCTAAGATAAAAGGTAGGGAGGAGGGACTTGGGGGAGGGGCATTGGGAATACGATAGGCGGAAGGTGGTTTAGGTGAGGGTGATAGGCCGGAGAGGGGGTGGGGGCGGAGAGGTGGGGAAGAAGATTGCAGGTCAAGAAGGCAGTGCTGAGTCTGAGGGTTGGGACTGAGAAAAGGTGGAGGGAGGACAAATTAGAAAGCTGGAGAAATCTGCATTCATCCCTTGTGGTTGGAGGGTTCCTAAGCGGAAGGTTCCTCCAGGCGTTGTGTTGCCATGGTCTGGCGATGGAGGAGGTCAAGGACCTGATGGTAATGATTAATATATCCACCAACCTCCAGATACATCACATCATCCTTCGTCATTTCCGTCACCTCCAAACAGACCCCACCACCAAGGATATATTTCCCTCCCCACCCCTATCAGCATTCCGAAAAGACCACTCCCTCCGCGACTCCCTCGTCAGATCCACACCCCCACCAACCCAACCTCCACTCCCGGCACTTTCCCCTGCAACTACAAGAAATGCAAAACTTGCGCCCACACCTCCCCCCTCACTTCCCTCCAAGGGCCCAAGGGATCCTTCCATATCCGTCAGAAATTCACCTGGACCTCCACACACATCACTAACTGCATCCGCTGCACCCGATGTGGCTTCCTCTATATTGGGGAGACAGGCCGCCTACTTGCGGAACGTTTCAGAGAACATCTCTGGGACACCCGCACCAACCAATCCAACCGCCCCGTGGCTGAACACTTTAACTCCCCCTCCCACTCTACCAAGGACATACAGGTCCTTGACCTCCTCCATCGCCAGACCATGGCAACACAACGCTGGAGGAAAAGCGCTTCATCTTCCGCCTAGGAACCCTCCAACCACAAGGGATGAATGCAGATTTCTCCAGCTTTCTCATTTCCCCTCCCCCCCACCTTTTCTCAGTCCCAACCCTCAGACTCAGCACCGCCTTCTTGACCTGCAATCTTCTTCCCCACCTCTCTGCTCCCACTCCCTCTCCGGCCTATCACCCTCACCTTAACCTCCTTCCACCTATCGCATTTCCAACGCCCCTCCCCCAAGTCCCTCCTCCCTACCTTTTATCTTAGCCTGCTTAGCACACCCTCCTCATTCCTGAAGAAGGGCTTATGCCCGAAACGTTGATTCTCCTGTTCTTTTGATGCTGCCTGACCTGCTGCGCTTTTCCAGCAACACATTTTTAAGCTCTGATTGGTAAAGGCATGGTCTGGAGAAATGAAAAAAAGGGTGGCTGTCTCAAAATAGGTGACTTTACGATTAAAGGACTGGATGACTGAGATAAGACTCCAATATAGGAGTTTTTTCGAACTCTCAAACTATGAAAGTTAAGATAGGTCTGGATGTTGTGACTGTTATTACTTGACATCACTCTGCAACACATCCAGTTTCCTTTAAAACAAAATCTACGCTGACTGCACAATTGCTCATTGGGTAATGGCAAATTTTTAAAAAGGAGGTTAATAGAAGAAAGGAACTGAACATATTTATTAAGAGAGGAGCTGAACATAAAAGTGAGGATGTTCTGCTTATATTAGACAGGGCATTGGTGAGACCACATCCCAAATACTGGGTGCATTTTTGAATGCTTTCTTTAAGGAAAATTGTAAATTTATTGAATGCTGTTCAGGGTAGGTTTACTTATGGAATAAGTAGGTTGTCTTATGAGGGGGGTTTGGACAAACTGGGATGAATTTATTGAAAAAATGCAAAATCCTGAATGGTCTTGACAAGGTACATATAGAAAGGATATTCCCTCCTATGGGTGAGTCCAAAACTTGGAGGCGATGGGGGTAGAGGTACTGTTTTAAAATCAGTAATCACAATTAGGACAGAGATAGGGAACAAAAAATTATCTCACAGGGTTGTGCACTTTGGAAATCTGCGTCAGAAGTGGTGGAGGCTGGAAATTCTTTTTTAAGGCAGAGATTGATAGATTCTTAGACAAGGGAATGAAAGGTTGTCAGGGATACAAAGAACAAAGAAAATTACAGCACAACAAGCTCTTCAGCTCTCCAAGCCTGTGCTGATCCAGATCCTCTAAACCTGCCAGCTACTTTCTAAGGATCGGTATCCCTCTGGTCCCTGCCCATTCATGTATCTGTCTAGACACATCTTAAATGACACTAGCATGCCCATCTCTACCACCTTTGCTGGCAACACGTTCCAGGCATCCACCACCCTCTGCAAAAGAACTTCAATACATATTTCCCATAAACGTTTCCCCTCGCACTTTGAACTCATGGTCCCTAGTAATTGAGTCCTCCACTCTGGAAAAAAACTTCTTGCTATCCACCCTGTCTATCCCTCTCTGATTTGGTAGACCTCAATCAGGTCCCCCCTCAACCTCTGTCTTTCTAATGAAAATAATCTTAATCTACTCAACCTCTCTTTTTAGCTAGTGCCCTCCATACCAGGCAACATCCTGGTGCACCTCCTCTATACCCTCTCCAAAGCATCCACATCCTTCTGGTAATATGGCGACCAGAACTGTACACAGCGTTCCAAATGTGGCCGAACCAAAGTCCTGTAACATGACCTGACAAGTCTTGTACTCAATACCCCATCCGATGAAGGAAAGCATGCCGTACGCCTTCTTGACCACTCTATCGATCCTCCTCACATTTGCCCAGATTTAACTCCATCTGCCATTTCTTCGCCCAACTCTCCAATCTATCCATATTCTGCTGCATTCTCTGACAGTCCCCTTCACTATCTGCTACTCCACCAATCTTACTGTCATCTGCAAACTTGCTCATCAAACCACCTATACCTTCCTCCAGATCAAGATGTAAATCACAAACAACAGTGGTGCCAGTACAGATGCCTGTGGAATACCACCTTCTCCATTTTGAGAAACATCATTCCACTACTACTCTGTCTTCTGTTGCCCAACCAGTTCTCCAGCCATCTTTTTAGTACATCCTGGACCCCATGTGACTTCACTTTCTCCATCAGCCTACAATTGGGAACTTTATCAAACATGTTATTGAAGTCCATATATATGACATCTACAGCCCTTCGTTCATCAATCAACATTGCCACTTCCTCAGTGGATTCTATTAAGTTGATAAGTCATGGCCTTCTCTGCACAAAACCATATTGCCTATCACTGATAAGCCTATTTTATTCCAAATGTAAATAGATCTATCCCTCAGTATCTTCTCAGCAGCTTCCCTCCCACTGACATCAGGCTCATTGGTCTGTAATTACCTGGATTATCCCTGCTACCCTTCTTAAACAAAGGGACAACATTAGTGAACAGCCAGCTGTCATGGTGCATTTATACACCAATGATAAGGTAATAAACAGGAGAGGTCCTACAAACAGAATTTAGGAAGTTAGGAGCCAAGTTAGAAGTAGGACCTCAGAGGTAGTAATCTCAGGATTGCTACCAGTGCCACATGCTAGTCAAAGCCGAAACAAAAGAAAAGGAAAGATAAATGAGTGGCTTGAGAGATGGTACAGGAGGGAGGGGTTCAGATTCTTGGGACATTGGGACCTGTTCTGGGGGAGATGGGACTATTACAAATCAGACGGTCTATAACCTGGGCAGGACTGGAACCAATATCCGAGGGGGTGCTTTTGCTAATGCTGTTGGGGAGGGTTTAAACTAATGTGGCAGGAGGATAGGAACCAAAGAGGAGATTAGTGGACAGTAAAGAGGTAGTAACTAAAGCCTGTAAGGAACTAGACAATGACGTCAGTGTGACTAAGGGGAAGAGTAAGCAGGGAATAGGTGATGTCCGCAGAAGGACAGGTGGTCTGAGGTGCATTTGTTTTAATACAAGAAAAGTAGTAGGTCAGGCAGATGAAGTTTGGATTAGTACCTGGGAGTATGATGTTATTGCTATTACTGAGACTTGTTTGAAGGAAGGGCAAGATTGGTAATTAAATATCCCAGGATGTAGATGCTTCAGGCGGGATAGAGAGGGAGGGAAAAGGGGTGGAGGAATTGCATTCCTAGTCAGAAAGGATATCACAGCTGTGCTGAAGGAGAGCACTATGGAGGACTCAAGCAGTGAGGCAATATGGGCAGAGCTCAGAAATAGGAAGGGTGCAGTAACAATGTTGGGACTGTACTACAGGCCTCCCAACAACAAGCATGAAATAGAGGTACAAATATGTAGACAGATTATGGAAATATGTAGGAGCAACAGGATGGGAGATTTTAATTTTCCCAATATTGACTGGGATCCACTCAGTGTTAGAGGTCTAGATGGAGCAGAATTTGTAAGGAGCATTCAGGAGGGTTTTATAGAGCAGTATGTAAATAGTCCAACTCGGGAAGGGGCTATACTCAACCTGGTGTTGGGGAAGGAGCCCGGCCACATGGTTGAAGTTTCAGTAGGGGATTACTTTGGGAATAGTGATCATAATTCCGTAAGTTTTAGAATACTCACGGACAAAGACAAGCGTGGTCTTAATGGAAAAGTGTTAAATTGGGGGAAGGCCAACTATAGCAAAATTCGCCAGGAGCTGGGGAAGGTGGAGTGGAAACAGCTGTTTGAGGGTAAATCCACATTTGATATGTGGGAGGCTTTTAAAGAGACGTTAATTAGAGTGTCCCTGTGAAAATGAGGGATAGAAATGGCAAGATTAGGGAATCATGGATAACAGGAGAAATTGAGCAACTAGCTCAGTGGAGAAAGGAAGCATACATAAGGTCTAGATGACTGAAAACAGATGAAGCTTTGGAACAATATCAGGAAAGTAGGACCAATCTAAAATGAGGAATTAACAGGACTAAAAGGGGTCATGAAATATCTTTAGCAAACAGAGTTAAGGAAAATCCCAAAGCTTTTTATTCGTATATAAGGAGCAAGACAACAACTAGAAAAGGGTTGGCTCACTCAAGTACAAAGGAGGAAAGTTATGTGTGGTGTCAGAGAAAATGGGTGGTATCCACCGAGGAGAGGGACATGATGGATGTTGAGATTAGGGATAGATGTTTGATTACTCCAGGTCAAGTCAGCATAAGGAGGGAGCAAGTGTTGGGTATTCTAAAAAGCATTAAGGTAGACAAGTCCCCAGGTCTGGATGGGATCTATCCCAGGTTACTGAGGGAAGCAAGAGAGGAAATAGCTGGGGTCTTAACAGATATCATTGCAACATCATTGAACACGGGTGAGGTCCCAGAGGACTGGAGAATTGCTAATATTGTCCCCTTGCTTAAGAAGAGTAGCAAGGATAATCCAGGTAATTATAGGATATATGTGAATCTGGAATTCAAAACCCAAACAGATAAGCCATGATATTACTGAAGTACCAACTGATCTACTTCTACTATTTCATAAATGCAGGAGACACAGGATTGCAGAGAATGAACAAGGCTTCACTGAAGATCAGGTCAAGGCACAAGAAAGTACAGGATCTCTTTTAGATAGTAAACTTCGAATGAATTCATTAACATCCATTTTTAAATTTCATGTGTTACTCCAATTTAGCAGCAGGAAGAAGGGTAGTTCTCTTGGTATATTGTAGATTGTGATCCTCTAGAAACATAATAATTACTGAGATAGGCACTGACTTGCCACCTTTTATAAAAGGAGGGAGCTCGTTCCTGACATTTAAACTGGCTGATCATCCAACTCAGTACCCTATTCCTTTACTCCCAAGAACTTTAACTATTCAATGTTTTAGCCTCAACTGGTTTCCACAGGTTCACCCTCCTTGGTGAAGAAATTTCTCCTCACCTCAGTCCTAAATGGTGCACCTCAGTCCTTAAACTGTGGTCCCAGTTCTGGATCCCTCAGTTAGTCATCGGACATGTCCTTCCTGTGTTTACCCTGTCTAGTCCTGTTAGAATTTGATGAGTTCCCCCTCATTACTCTAAACTCCAGTGAATGCAATCTATTTTCATAAGTCAGTCCTGCCATCCCAACAATTAGTCTGGTTAATCTTTGTTGCACTTCCTTCACAGCTAGAACATCTTTCCTGAGATAAGGAGAACAACACTGCACTCAGTATTCCAGTTGTGGTCTCACCAAGATCCTGCACAATTGCAGCAGCACTTCCCTGCTCTTGTATTGGAATCCTCTTGCTAAGAAGGCCAGCATAACATTTGATAAAAACAAATTACTGCGGATGCTGGAATCTGAAACCAAAAGAGAAAATGCTGGAAAATCTCAGCAGGTCTGGCAGCATCTGTAAGGAGAGAGAAGAGCTGACGTTTCGAGTCTAACTGACCCTTTGACAAAGGGTCATGACTTTGCCTTTTATATTTCTAAATGCTCCACTACCACATCCTTTATAATAAATTCCAACATTTTCCTGATGTCTGACAGGGGGCATCTTTTACAGTCAGCTTTCATGTGGGATCAATGAATCATGATGTTGGGCATAGTTAACCTGTTGGCCTGGAGTCTGGAGGTAATGTGGGGAGAGGAAGATGAGGAAGAGTTAAATAAAGAGTTGATCGGAATGTGGGGAGGCTCAAATCTAATGGGGTTGATATGGTGTACACGGCAAAAAGGGATATGAGGACTTGGTGGGAGAATCACCCAAGTTAACAGGCTGCACTTGCAGCTCACTTTCTGGACCATTAGTGTGTTGGCTTCCATCCTCATCCAAATCACTATTGTGCAACGAAAATGAAAAATGAGTGGGCACAGCAATATTTTTTGTTCTAATGGGACAGACTCCATTCATGAACATGTGAGGCCCTTCAAGGTAAAATTGCATTGATTCAATATTTACACATTATGGGTTAAAGACACTTGAAGTCACAAAATTCTCCTTGTGTACCTCCTGCAGTGCCGATTATGTCAATTACAAATCTTGGACATAAGCAATCTTGACCAAGACATTGATCATTACAAATTAATCCTGGTAATCTCTGGAATCAGAACTAATCTCAGGTGACCTATAAAGTGACACTTGCAACCCACAATTCACAAACAGGTCCCAAGGGTCTCAGAAGCTGCACAAGGGCCCAACATTGGACTGCATGTTTTACTATGCAGTGTTACCTTTATTAGGTCATGTAATGGGTGGTGTGGGAGGGGAAGTTGTTATTTATACAATCATATTTACAATTTACAATTTCCTACTCATTTAATGGTGTGTGTGTAGAAGTTGTGCAAGTGCTATTTGTGCCAACAAAAGGCAAGAAAGGGAAGACAAGAAAGTGCTACAATCGTGCAAGCTTGAGCATCAATGAAATTGATTCACAGTAGTGGTAGTGAGAGACCAACGCAATACTGCATGATTCAACTTGGTCGATGGGCCATGGAGATCTCAACATCAAAACATCACTTCATCCTCTTCCACAAATGAAAGAACTCTCTCTCATTGGGAGGAAGCAGACACATGTTGACCACTGCACCACCCATCCTGACTACTCTGCTTTCTTGTCAGCCATTTTGTTCTGGACTGAGACAAGGGCAGGAATTGAGTGTCATGAAAGTGGTTGGCACAGTTGTTAGTGAATTTGCAGGATGGGGGAAAAGGTGGAGGTGGCGTCCAAATGAATGAGTAGGAAATGCAGAGGGTAAGAAGGGCTAGTAGTTGGGGGAATGGGATGCATGAAAGCCCTTAAGGGAAGATGTTGCATGCAGTAGTGAGAGTGGTCGAGCATGAGACTGGGTGGAATGCAGGTGTAATGCCAGAGTTAGAATGTGAGAAAGCAGACTGAAGAAGTGGCACTTACACTTGTGAAGTGCAGAAGAATATTAATTTTCTTCCTGCACTAGCACACATCCCTCTGCACCTTGGACACAGACTAACTCAGATGGTAACTTCGGAGCAAACTGGTAAAGTCCGATGCTGTGATCTCCTCTCACGATCCTGAGGAAAGGGAATGGCTGTCCTCTCCACTAGCCTGTCCACTAGGATCTCAAGGTGCCCACAAACCAGAAATTTGCCTCTATCAGCCATATTCCTAAAAGATCCTTGCACAGTGGAACCATGAAGAGCTATTCCTGACTCGCAACTCGTGGATAGCTGGGCATTATATATGGCACAAGTACTGTGAACTCCAAGGTCTAGGCAGTGGTGAGTTTTTCTGCTACTGCTAAGCACAAGATAGTGTGAGAACAGCACTATGATGGCAAGGTGCATACTTAATAAGGTGAGCATCATAAAATTATGCAAGAAACCTCACCAGAGCTCACTGAGAGAAACATCCATGAAACTCTCCGAAACAGGCCCAGCCAAAGTTTGAGTAAAATTCAGTTCTATGGGTTTAATGTCTCAATCCATAGATTGCACTGACAACATGTACTACTCTTAATGTCAGCAGAGATTATGTAGTGATGTGTAGCTTGAAAATGCAATTTCCCAATTCTAAGGCAAGAATGTTGCCAACTAAGTAGATCCAATAAAGTAGAAAGCACAGTAGCCTCTAATTGTCCTATACCATAACAATGAGGAAGACTCTCAACATATGGGAAATGGAAAGCAAAGGTAGCTGCAAAACAAAAGCACTTCCTAGGGCACTGGTGGTGAAAGAAGATTGAAACTAAACTGTAGAATTCAGAGACAAAATCTGACTATCAAATTTTAATGCAATAGCTAAAGATGTAATTCCAAATGACAAATTCCCGCCTCAGGCGACTGACTGTCTGGAGTTTGCACGTTCTCCCCGTGTCTGTGTGGGTTTCCTCCGGGTGCTACGGTTTCCTCCCACAGTCCAAAGATGTGCAGGTCAGGTGAATTGGCCATGCTAAATTGCCGGTAGTGTTAGGTAAGGGGTAAATGTAGGGGTATGGGTGTGTTCCGCTTCGGCGGGTCGGTGTGGACTTGTTGGGCCGAAGGGCCTGTTTCCACACTGTAATGTAATCTAATCTAAAAAAAGTCTCACCAGCTGAAGTGAAATTCAAATTGGAGAACTTTAAGCATATTATTACATCATTCCAAAGCAGCATTATAAAGGTGTTAGAAGAACAACTGTATTGACAGCAGGATGGGTAATTCCATTCTCCCAATGAAGAGGTGTGAAGGGTAATCTCAGACCACTCTTTCGTTATTTCTCACAGCCAACTTCAAAGCGTTAGTAGAGAGACTGGTAGCTGTCCATTTGCTGGACTACAAACAGTGAGTGGAGAAACAGTGACTGGAGAAAAAAGAAAAACATTCAGATGAAGGACACTGATGTAAATTGTGGCTTTCTTTATATAGATGCTGGCTGACCTCCTGAATACTATCCAATATTTTCTGTTTTTGGATTTCCAGCATGTTTCTCTTTCGTTAAAGGACAGAAAGTAACATAAAAGGTGGTCTTGTCCACAAAAACAACTTATTAACATTCTATTGCTGTTTACAACACAACTGGGTACAAAGACAAAGATAATTGTTTATTGAGATCCATCAAACACCAAAGATCTAGCAACTTACAATATAGAAACATTAAAAATGTACTGATCTTTTGCTTTCGTCAGATTTCACAAAAACCTTTTGGAAGCATTGAGTGGCGATTGTGAGAAGACCCAGTGCCATTGTATTCAGTACAGCCTGATTTTGGAGAGTACGCAACAAGCAGGTTTTTGACCACCTACTTACATGAACAAAAAGTCCAACACCTGTTTCAGGCATAGGCCCTGAATGCTTATATAGAGAATGTCTGGTGCTGATGCACAGATGCAATAATAGATGCTTTGGTGCCTGCCTCCTGCCTATAAAATCAGCATGTTCCAACATATGTTTAGACCATCATGTCAACTGAATAACAGGCTATTTCCTTGACTTTTCCATAAAGCAGGAAATTGTTACTACCTCAAAATAATGCTCAGATTGAGGCGCATGTATCCGGGAGGCAGTATTGATCACTGCTGACCTGAATTACCTTCAAACAAAATGCTATCAAGAATGAACAGCTACAAGGGAGCTCAAAGGAGTTGTGCCCTTTGATTGACATTGTGAGTATTTGCCTCGATAATATTTTAATTCCGCTGCTAAACAGCCTGTCCATCAAGAAGTTTAAAAAATCAAAATAAATGAATAAACGCAACTGAAATCTAGCATATTTCAGAGCAAGTACAACAGCACTGTCAATTAAGCAGACAGCAGGAAGGGAAAGATAAGATTTTGTCTTAATTGATCAGCTGGCTCACTGATAAAATTTGAAGTATCAAGAGATTGTGTCACCGTCATTCTAGACTGTCTCCAATTACAGCTCAGAGATTGCTTCTTAGAAACTAAGTTGCTGGTTACACCCAGCATTTGTGGTGAGTCCAGCCAAATGAACTATTCAAATGCATAACCCTCCATGAGAACAGCAATAAAGTGCAGAGAAAATGCTCTTGTTCTGAGATGCCTGTGCATTGGTACATTGTTTTGGAGTTGGAGTAATGTGTATGACATCCAAAACCTTCATCTGTCTGTTTCTCTCTCTCTCTCCAAACAAACATTGTCTGCCTTCTGACATTCCTGATGAAGAGCTTATACTCGAAATGTTGATTTTCCTGCTCCTCAGATGCTGCCTGAACGGCTGTGCTTTTCCATCACCACACTCTTCAACTCAAATCCCCAGCATCTGCAGCCCTCATTTTCTCCTGCCTTCTGAGTGCATCTAGACTTTTCTGTTTTGATTTAAGATTTCTTTCTTTTGGCTTTTGATCGTTGGAGAAAAAAAAACAATTAAAAATTAAGTTTAATTGGGTGGAAAAAAATTTAAATAGGTTTTGTCTTGAAAACAGCATTTTAATTAACTCTCTCACTTGGCATCCTTTTAAGAGGTTCATGTAATTCAAATCATGGAATACATCTTCAGTGTGGGCATGCTTGTCCTAATGACTCAAGGGCAATATAAATAAAGTGGAATCAACGTGAATTGCAATAATTAGTCACTTCTTGACAGTTCCTTATGGTGACCATTTTCCAGGATAGAAGGTAGGCTGTAAGCACTGCAGCCTGACCACTCCAGGTCAGGCATCAAAGGATGTAACAGCTCGTGCACTAAATGATTGGACGGCAAAGTAATTCTAGGTTTTGCAGAGTTTGGCTCTTGCAGCCTTCACCTCACTCCCTTCCATTCCAAGATCAATGATGATTTGGAGATGCCGGTGTTGGACTGGGGTGTACAAAGTTAAAAATCACACAACACCAGGTTATAGTCCAACAGGTTTAATTGGAAGCACACTAGCTTTCGGAGCATCGCTCCTTCATCAGGTGATTGTCAGGTGATCATCAGGTGATGAAAGAGCATCGCTCCGAAAGCTAGTGTGCTTCCAATTAAACCTGTTGGACTATAACCTGGTGTTGTGTTATTTTTAACAAAGATCAATGATGTTGGCTTTATGATGCAAGAACTCCAAAGACTTCTAAAGAAAAGCCATACTGGATTCATAATGGTTGAATTTGGTTCAACTCGGTTTCTTTCTCCAAAGATGCTGAGTTTTTCCAGCACTTTTTTTTATACTAGGGACAATCACTAGAAAACCATTAATAAAGCTGAAAGGGAAAACAAAGAAAACCACTTTGCCAGTATATCTGTTAGAATTTGGAATATGCTCCCCCAAAGTGTAACTAGAATGATATGTGTAATGGAAATCTAGAGAGACCTGACAGAAGAGAACAGGAATATGTTGACTGGGTAACAAGTGGGGAAATGGCTCATGTGACTTGGAATGAATATAGCACTGAAACAGCCCATCATATAATATCATGTAACACTAATCTAATCCTTGGATCCCCGTATTTACTGTTTTAGTAGCCAGTCTTGGTACTTATGTCTCTGCATAATCCATCTCCTGTAGGCTTTAAGTACACTTCCAATCAAAACACACACATTCTGCAAAAATGCTTTGTTGAAAGTCATTAATAAATTGCAACTGAATTGTATCTCAAAACAAAAGGACAGTAATTCATAAATAAATGTATTTGAGCTATAGTCTCGCACATCTTCACTATTGTTATGGTCTGTCAGTTTCCTGCTCAATTTCCTCAGTCATAAATCAACAACTCCAGTCTGCCTTGGTTGATTTTGAAAGGACTATGTGAGATAACATTTGCAACAACAAAAACAAATGTTGTTTATTACATATATCTGATATGTCAATATCCATTGAGGACATCTGTTGCCAACATGGAGCCTTTTTCGCAAAGCTGTAATGTTTTTCAGTACTGTTTGGAGACTCGGTTGTCCTAAAAATTCTAACTTCTTTATAAGCTTCCTTGGGAGAAAAGCTATCTTTTAGTTCTGAACAGTAGCAATATCATAGTAAATAGATGGAACTTACTACAATGATTATGTTGCAATGCAAATAAAGTGACTAAATAAGAAGGAACAATTTCCATTGACAGGAGCTTGCTAAACAGAGAACATGTTTTTAAGATAAACGGTACAAAATGATACATGATACAGGTACAAAAGAAAGAAAGAATTTATTTCATAGTACAAACTGTTGAGATCTAGAGTGCATTGCCTGAAAGGATGGTAGAAATAGATTATGTAATAAAAAGAAGTTGAATGTACTTGAAAAACAAGTACACGGGGAATTGACACCATTCGGATAGCCTTTCCAAAAGATTCAGCATGGACACAATAGTCTGAGTGACCTCCTTCAGTGCAGTGAGATTCTATAATTCTCTCATAATGAAAACCAAGCTAGATCACTGCAGCCATTGTGAAGCCAGGTGCAATATCAATATAATTCTAGAAATTCCAACCGTGCAACTAAATGAAAACCTTCATACTAAAATCTTCATATAAAGTCCAATTCTTTTCTAACAATAGTCAACATAATTATATGATCGGTAACTTGCCAAATAATTAAATAATTTGATGACTATGAGACATTAAAGGTAATTCATGTCTTTGTATCACTATTGTAATTTTCAGGAAATAAGTACTTTGTCTTTAATGCTGCTTTTCTAAAACAATCTTTTATAGTAAAGTCAGGACTGACTTTAATTTTGTGCTATTTCCATTTTATATACTGGGGTTAGTGTCATAAACATCTTTCATCTAAACGCCAAGCTGTTTACTTCAATCCCTGCAGGTTTTCGGGAACTCAATTCAGATGCAGAGATTGACAGCTTTCAATGTCACACAGAGGACATCAATCTGGGACAGGTGATGTCTATACACAATCACATTGGCCCTCAAGACTCTTGTTTTTCCTTTAAACTATTTTTGGTGCAACCAGTCCGAAGTATTATTTATCCTACTCGGAAGAGACGTCATCGGTAGTATCATTATGACATAAAGCTTCACTTGAAATGGACATGGCACTGAAACAAATTGAATGATGTTAACAAATCTGATATTAATAAATTATAGAGTCACAGAGTCATACAGCATGGAAACAGACCCTTCGGTCCAACTCAACCATGCTGACCAAGTTTCCCAAACTAAACTATTCCTACTTGCTTGCATTTGGCCCATATCCCTCTAAACCTTTCCTATTCATGAACCTGTCCAAATGTCTTCAAAATGTTATAACTGTACCTGCATTCACCACTTCCTCTGACAGGTCTATTCCACATATGAACCACTATCTGTGTGAAAAAGTTGCCCCTCAAGTCCCTTTTAAATCTCTCTCTTCTCACCTTAAAAATATGCCCTCTAGTTTGAACTCTTCCACCCTAGGAAAAAAACATTTGCTTTCACCTTATCTGTGTCCCTCATGATTTCACAAACCTCTAGAAGGTAACCTGTCGACCTCCTGGGCTCCAGTGAAAAAATTCCCAGCCTATCCAGCCTCTCTTTACAACTCAAACACTCCAGTCATGGCAACATCCTGGTAAATCTCTTCTGAACCCTCTCCAATTTAATTCTTTCCTTCCTATGGCAATGTGACCAGAACTGTACACAGTTCTCCAAACACCCTCACCAACACCCTACACAACCTTGGCATGATGCTCCAAATCCTATACTCAATGGTTTTAGCAATGTAAGCAAGCATGCCAAACATCTTCTTAAGCACCCTAAGTATCTGCAATGCAACATTCAAAGAACTATGTACCTGAACCCCTAGATCTCTCTGTTTGATAACAATACCCAAGACTCTACTGTGATAATACTATTTAAGAGGTATATTTTGTCCTGTTTATTTTTTTTAAAAAGGCTGAGACAGAGGTACTGAATAATCTGTTCAAAAGCCAATAATGTAAACAGCTTGTGAGGCCTTATGGTACTTTTTTTAAAAGTTGGAACAATAAAAACAGCCTGAATGGGCAGGTTCAAACTCACACAAAACCAGGATTATTCTTTTTAAGTTTTAGCTTTCAGCACTTGCTGGGGTCTTGAAACTAGCTGTGGAAGATCTTATTCCTCTCTGTTACAGCTAAAAGCTGGGATTCTCTTCCTGCTGCTCGACTTGCAAGTGAGACAATCTATATACTGAATTTGCCTTTGCCAAGGGTGTGTCTATGGAGTGTTACTATATTGGAAGAACAGTTAATTAGTGGTAGCTAATATATCTATTATTTAGTTGTTCATATCGATAGTTACAGTTAAGCCAATTCTTTTCTTTTATTTTGTCTATATTTTAACTGTAGTATAAAAATAAAATGTGTTTTGCTTCATGTCAAGTAGTTTGACTAATTGAATTGCGTCTGGAAGGTAACCTTTAAAATAAGAAAAAGTTAGAGTCTAGACCATCTTCCTATTATATTCTGAGGTAGTTTGGTCTGGTCCATCACACCAAAGTTAACTGTGTAAGTCCTGCCCTTGTTTGATTTACCAAAATGAAACACCTCAACATTTATCCAAATTAATCTTCATTTGCCACTCAGCCCATTGGCCCAATTGATCAAGATCCCTTTGTATTCTTAAATAACCTTCTTCACTGTCCACTATATGACCAATTTTGGTGTTATCTACAAACTTACTAACTGTTCCTCCTAAATTCTCATCAATCCCTACAGAACACTGCTCATCACAATCCTCCAGTCCGAAAAACAACCCCCCACCACCATCCTCATCTCCTACCTTCAAGCCAATGTTATATCCAGTTGGCAAGCTCTCCCTGAATCCCATGTAATCTAACTTTACTAATCAGTCTACAATGCAGAACCTTGTCAAAGGCTTTACTAAAGTCCATGCAGACAATGTCTTCTACTCTGCCCTCATCTACCTTCTTGGTTACATCCTCAAAAAACTCAAGGAAGTTTCTGAGACATGATTTCCTTCGCATAAAGCCACGATGACTATCCTTCATCAGCACTTGCCTCTTCAAATGTATGTAAATCCTATCTCTCAGAATCCCCTCCAATAACGTACCCACCATTAATGTCACTCACCAGTCTATAGTTCTCAGACTTCTCCTTACAGCCTATTGTGGAATTATAGATCACATCAAACCCTCCCCCCAACACACAGTACAACCAATTACAATTTATTTTAAGGGTTTCATTCGAAATTCCTCTTTTGCAGCACTGTGCCTATAGCTCTATCCTAGGGCCAGACATAGCATTCAATGGCTGAGATTGACATGTCAATTTTCCTTTTCATCAAAGAGCAAAATGCCTGTATGCTGTCCTGTTACTGGACTAGTCAAATCAAATGGTCCCCAGGTCCAGCAAACTGTTCCTTGGCACCATTCAACTGGAACAGCATCCTGCCTGACAACTCACAGTATGGTCTGAGATCACAAGATGGCTAATACACATGAAGCAGGGTATGACATTAATTTGGGCACCAACCTGACATCAATCTGCCAACTTCACTTGCATCTCCTGAGGTCAAATGAAAAGCAAGTTAAACAGAAATGCCGTACGATCAGTCTATTCAGTATAATCTTTACAAATGTATCTGTGTGAAATCCTCCCACTTCCTCATGGGACCCAGCTATGCCTGCCTCTTTTACGGGTGTGTGGAACAGTCCATCTTCTGCAGCTACACCGGCACCATTCTCCACCTGTTCCTCCATTACATCAATGACTGTATCGGCGCTACCTTGTGCTCCCACACGGAGGTTGAACAGTTCAACAACTTCATTAACACATTTCACCCCAATCTCAAATTCACCTGGACCATCTTGAAAACCTACCTCCCCTCCTGGACCTCTCCATCTCCATCTCTGGTGACCGGCTAACCAAGGACATCTACTACAAACCCACTGCCTCCAAAGCTACCTGGTCCCTCACCACCCTACGTCCTGTAAAAATGCCATCCTTACCTCCAATTCCTCCGCCTCCGCCGCATGTGTTCCCAGGATGAACAATTCCACCTCACAAAGTCCCAATGGCCTCCTTCTTCAAAGATTGCAATTTCCACTCTCACATGGTCAATGATGCCCTCCAGTGCATCCCCTCCACTTCCCGCACCTCTGACCTTGAACCCCACCCATCCCAATGCAACAAGGACAGAATCCCCCGGTCCTCCCTCCACCCCATCAACCTCCATATACATCACATCACCCTCCGCTATTTCCGCCATTTACAAACAGACCGCACCACGAGGGATACATTTCTTCCCCACCCCTATCAGCATTCCGTAGAGACCATTCCCTCTGCGACTCCCTCATCAGATCTACACTCCCCCCACCAGCCCACATCCCACTCCCAACATCTTCCCCTGCCACTCCCGGATGTGCTTAACCTACTCCCACACCTCCCCCCACCTCCATCCAAGGCTCCAAAGGATCCTTCCACATCTGACTGAAATTTACCTGCATCTCCACCAATGACATCAACTGTATGTGCTGCACCCAATGTGGACTCCTCTACATCAGGGAGACAGGATGCCAACTTAAGGATTGTTTCAGAGAACATCTCTGGGACATTCGCACCAACCAACCCCACCCCCCCGTGGCTGAACACTTCAACTCCCCATCCCACTCTGCCAAGGGCATACAGGTCCTAGGCCTCCTCCTTCGACAAATCCTAACCACCCAACGCCTGGAGGAAGAATGCCTCATCTTCTGCCGAGGGACCCTGCAGCCACACGGGATTAATGTGGAGTTCACCACAGTTCCCCTCCCCCAACATTATCCCAGTCCCAAGCCTCACAGTTGGCACTGTCCATCTATCCCTTTCCCGTCTATCCACTCCATCCTCCTCCCCGACCTATCACCTTCGCCCCTACCTTTTTTAGAATTAGATTAGGTTAATTACTTGCAGTGTGGAAACAGGCCCTTTGGCCCAACAAGTCCACACCGACCCTCCGAACAGCAACCCACCCAGACCCATTCCCCTACATTTACCCCTTCACCTAACACTATGGGCAATTTAGCATGGCCAATTCACCTAGCCTGCACATTTTTGGACTGTGGGAGGAAACTGGAGCACCCGGAGGAAACCCACACAGACACGGGAAGAATGTGCAAACTCCACACAGACAGTTGCCTGAGGCGGGAATTGAACCCAGGTCTTTAGTGCTGTGAGACAGCAGTGCTAACCACTGTGCCACCGTGCCACCCACCTATCTCATTTTCAGCTACCTTCCCCCCCAGCTCCACCCCCTCGCATTTATCTCTCAGCTCCCCGACCCACAAGCCTCATTCCTGATAAAGGGCTTATGCCCGAAACGTCGATTCTCCTGCTTCTCAGATGCTGCCTGACTGGCTGAGCTTTCCACAGTCTCAAATCTGGAATTAAGAACCTATTATTGACCAGGAAACTATTGTCAATTGTCAGGAAAAGCCCATGAGGCTCACAAACATCCTTCAGGGAAGAAAATCTAGTGTCGTCACCTGGCAGTGGCCTACATGCTACTCCAGAGCCTCAGTAATGTGGCTGACTCTGATCTGCCCTCTGAAATGGCCTAGCAAGCCACTCAGCTATTTCAATCACTACAAAGTCTCAACAAAGGAGTGAAACTGGGTGGATGACCTTGCATCAACCTAGACATTAGGAATGACAACAGCAGAACAGTCTCGTTGACCCTAAAAGGGACAGACTTCCTACATATATAGCAACTCAAGAATGGGTATCCATAAGGCACTGTGGGCCATCAACAGCAGCAGAATTATACTCCACCACAATCTGCAACCTCATGGTTATGCATATCCCTCTTCTAAACATTATTACCAAGCCAGGGGATCAACCCTGGTTCAATGGAGATGTGCAGGCCCCAGGCATATCTAAAAACCAGGTGAAGCTACCAAATAGGACTATTTGCATGCCAAACAGCAAAACCAGCAAGTAATTGACAGAGCTAAGCAATCCCACAACCAACGGATCAGATCTAAGCTCTGCAGTCCTGCCACATCAAGAGGAAGCAGCTCCACAAATATCCTCGTCCTCAATGATGAAAGAGCCTAATGCATCAGTGCAAAATATAAGACTGGAGCATTCACAGCAAGCTTTAGCCAGAAGTGCCATGTGGATGATCCATCTCAGCCTCCTTCAGCAGTTTCATGCAACATAGATGCCAGTCTTCAGCAAATTCAAGTCACTTCACAGGATATCAAGAAACAGTTGGAAGCACCATAAACTACAAAGGCTACAATACTCCAGCAACAGCACTCAAAATTTGTGCTCCAGAATGTGCCATGCCTTCACCCACACTGTTCCAGTACAGTAAGTAAACTGGCAGCTACCCAACAATGTGAAAAATTGCCCAGGTAAATCCTTTATACAAAAAGCAAGACAAATCCAATGCAGCCATTTACTGTCCCCTCAGTCTATGCTCAATTATCAGTAAAGTGATGGAAGATGTCATCAATAGTACTATCAAGCATCACCTACTCAGCAGTAACCTACTCAGTGATGCACAGTTTGGGTTCTACCAGGGCCACACAGCTCCTGACTTCACTACAGCCTTGGCTCAAATATGGACAAAAGCGGTGAATTCTAGAGATGAGGTGAGAGTTACAGCCCTTGACATCAAGGCTGCATTTGACAAGTGTGGCATCAAGGAGCTCTAGCAAAACTGGAGTCAATGGGAATCAGGGGACAAACTCTCTGCTGGTTGGAGTCCCCCTGGCACCTAGGAAGATGATTGTGGTTTTTGAAGGTCAGTCATCTGAGCTCCAGGACATCTCTACAGGAGTTCCTCAGGGTAATGTCATTCATTTGCTTCATCTATGACTTTCCCTCCATCATAAGGTCAGAAGTGGAGATCTTTGCCAATGTTTGCACAATGCTCAGCACCATTCACAACTCCTCAGATACAGTCCATGTCCAAATGCAACAAGATCTCTACAATATCCAGCCTTGGAGCTGACATTCACGCCACACAAGTGCCAGGCGATGACTATCTCCAACAAGACACAATCTAACCACTGCCTCCTAACATCTGAAGTCATTACCATAGCTGAATCTTCCATTATTAATATCATGGGGTTTACCAATGACCAGAAATTGAACTGGACTCACCACATAAACACAGGGGCTACAACACAAGTCAGAGGTTAGGAATACTGTGGCGTGGAACTCACTCCTGACTACCAAAGCCTGTCCACCATCTACAAGGCACAAGTCAGGAGTGTCACGAAATACTCCCACTTGCCTGGATGAGTGCAACTCCAACAACACTCAAAAAACTTGATAGCATCCAGGACAAAGCAGCCTGTTTGATTGACACCAAATCCACAAGCATTTACGCCCTCCACACCAACACTCAGCAATGTCAACTATCTACAAGGTGCAACTCACAAATTCATCAAAGATCCTGAGATAGCACCTTTCATACCCATGAACACTTCCATTTGGAAGGACAAGGGCAGTAGATACACAGGAACATCACCAACTGCAAGCTACCCCAAGCCACTCACCATCCTGACTTGCAAATAGATCACCATTCCTTCACTGTCACTAGACCAAATTCCGAGAATTCTCTCCCTCAGAGCATTGTGGGTTTATCTACAGCACGAGGCCTGCAGCAGTTCAAGAAGAGAGCTCACCACCATCTTCTCAAGGGTAACTAGGAATGGGTAATAACTGTTGGTCAGCCAGCAACGCCCACGCCCTGTGATTAAATAAGTTTTTAAAAAGCATACAAATATGCACTATTTTATGTTAATTGAGGTCTAGTTACTTGTGATTCAGAAGAATGCTAACAGTGTTGGTTTGTTTCCCATTCTGACTGAGGTAGAACCTGTGACCTGCTTGCTTAATCTGCCTTTATAATTGGACTGCAATGGCAAACTATCACTGACAAAGACTGCCATGAACGTGAGACAGGATGAAGCATCAGCAGAAAAAGAGCCAAGGATCTACCTGTGGTCACAGCACTCCCAGGTCATCTGTAAATAGATACTGAGCAATAAAGTTAAACTCCAGAACATGGATAAGTGAAGTTATTGAAGTGAATGCTGAATAATATCTAATAATCACTGTAGCAAGGAATCTCTTTAAATACTAGAGGAAGCTGTTAGTTGAGATATTACTTTCATTTTATACTAAAGCTTGTAATTCAGGTGATTTAAAATTCCATTGTCCAATTATAAACAAGCAGTTAAATTTATATCCAATTCTTGTATTTCATTTGAGCACAGTATCAAAATTTGACTCAGAATTAAAATGTCATCTCATCATACATCTGCTGCACTGGCATACAAATCTATTTTTGCATTGGTGTCAACATCACCATTCAGCGCATAAAGTGAAAACATTAATACACTCAAACGGTTTTATCAAGCAACATTCTGTGGGTCTTGTCAAATGATAGGCAATGACTACTGGCAATACTCCTCATTCATTTGCCTGGCTGACCTGAGTGGTTCACCGCTGTTATGACAGCTGGGATGCAAGTTAACTAAATTGCCTGCATGTAAAAACAAGCAACAGATATCCCATTATCCAGTGGCCCATGATGTCAGTTTGAATATAAAGTAACACTTATAAATGTGACTTGTTTTCAAATGATACATCAATTGAGGTCTTAATGTTTACAACCAAGCAGCTTCAACTAAATCAACTTTGGTATACTGATTGATAGAAACGTTTACGATCTTGATGTAAAACATTTGATACTTTCCTAGATTTTGCACCAGCCTTTACTGTGCCAATAAATATTCCACTCTATTGCAGTTTGGTACTCACTTCAAAAGGCCAACATGCTTACACTTCAGCCTGGGGTTTGAGAAGCCTGATTGAAATTGAGTTGCGCTGTGCAGCCTATCTTGAATTAACTCCCCACACTGCCACTTCTTACCACATCAACCTCACATTTTCCACACAGAAAGGTGGCAACAATTGTGGCACTTGAACTGTTCATCCAATTAATTCCATGCTAGGCATACTGAACAGAAACCCTTTGCAGCATAAGGAAGCAAACTGCTCTGAGATTTTTAATGGGTCTGCATTGTCCCAATGCTAAAAATAAACAGGTTATGATGACCATAAGGACTGGGATATCTGGCATTCACTTCAATCCAAATAACATTCTAAGTGACTTGTCTTTCGCCTTCTTTAAGTTGAATCATGTTTGATAATGTCAAAAACCTAACACTCCAAAATTGATTCCACACTTCAATTTAATTTTTAACACATTGGATTTTTAAATTTGCATATCTAATTAAACTCTTCAAATTGTAAGGATGCATTAAAAACAGAAACCGGAGCTCATTATGCCATTCAATAAGATCATGGCTAAACATTTCAACTCTACCTTCCTGCCCTATCCTTCAATTCCTTTACTACCCAAAAATCTACGAATCTGAGTTTTAAGCAACTTCAACAAATGAGCAACCATAGCCTTACTGGGTAAGAAAATCTGAAGATTCACAAACCAAATGGAGAAATTTCTCTTCATGCCAATCCTAAATGGCCAGCAGAAACAGACTTTGAGCATCTACCCTGACAGACTAATTTTATATGTTTCAATTAACTCCTCTCGTTCTTTTAAAATTCGGAGCATATTCCACATAGTATCATAGGTCAATTGTTCAAAGTTTGTGAGAAGATTCAATTGGCTTTAAAGATCAGATTTCTGAAAAAGATCTGATTTTCAGATTACTTTCATAAATTTAAGCACAAAATGGATGTTTGTATTCTGAGGAGGCTCTTAACAGACTGGAAATAATGATTTATACAAAACACCACTCTTCAAAAGTAGAATTGATTCATCAATGTCTCAGATTCATTAGTGTAATTCCCTAATGCTTCTCAAAACAACATTTTGAGATTGCTTGTTTCCCTCGGCTTGTGATTAAATTGGTTTTCAAAGTTGAACTTATGCTTCATATTACATCTGAAAGGAGGTAGTTTCCTTCATCTAATGCTGTTGGTACAGACAATTGCCTAAACAAACACAAGACTGCTTTGGCAGCAGTACTGGTTGAACAATTACATGTTGACAATTTTGTCCAGTTTCAGTACCATTGTTTTGAGCTTTAAAGAATGCCAAGCGCCAAGACCTGCTGTTGACAATTATTCATAGTTGCAGGAAGTTTTGTTAAAAATGCAAACTTTAGGTCAAGAATTTAGTAGAAATATTTAATATTCTAAATTTAACTGAAAATCAGCTGAACAAATTCACGATGTTTCCTCAGCCTAAAAACATACCATTAGATACAGACCTCCTTTTCTGCTTTCATCTTTGCAAAATAGATTTCAAACTAGCTATACTACAAATGGGCCTAAGAATTCAACCTTTTCTGAGGATATAATCCACCAGAGATCATGTATTTGAGGTTGACCACAATCTTCCGCGAACTCCAATCCATAGTAAACATTGCTATAATCCCAGCCGAAGGTAATAGTAGAAAAGCCAAATCCCAAAGAAAACCTGACTGATAACATGTTCAATTTTTGAAGTTGGTTACCATGGTAGTTAGTCACTGAAAGATCTTTTACAAAACTACATATGTTCTTTAACAACACAACAAAAGAAAAATATAAGTTTTTTATATATATATAGTCAAAACTAAACAAATGTTTTTTGGTCTATTGTAAACTCAGTAATATAAACAAACATTCTATTCATGAACACAAGGGTTCATCTGAGAACTTGCCTGCAGTCACATGCTTTCTTGTAATTAATGCACTTACGTCACTGTTCCAAATGACTTTCTAACCTGTTTGAAAATATGAGCAGAACTCACCTACATCTACCTGCGTCTTTCTTAAAATCAAAACTTCAAGTACAATGTATATAATAAATACCTATGTTATACACCTCTCATTACAATATCATAACGCCAGGCCACTTCATTCAGGCTAAATGAAGATAAATATTTTTAAAAGTACAATACTCACACAGAAGCATAAATATAGCAGAGTACAGTTGGTGCCAAAATACAGGAAGCTAAACAGAATTAAATCACAAGAGTTTGATAACTTTTTCATAACAAAACGTTTACACAAACTGCTGATTTGCCTGTCATTCACAGAAACTATAATCTCTCGACATTCCTGCATGATGTTTATCTGTGATTGAACCTAAATTTCTATTCGTGTGTGGGGTCAGGATATCAAATAGAGAATAGATTATCTCAAAATTGCAAGGGGTCGAGATAGACAGACAAAGAGAAACTGCTCTTGCTTGTGAAATGATCAAGAACCAATGTTTTTCAAAAGAAGCAAAAGCAGGTTTTTCACACAGTAAAATCCAAAATGTGATACATGGAAGTGTGTTGGAGACAAGTTTACTTGAGGCATTCAAGAGGGTATTGGATAACTATTTAAATAGAAACAATATGCAGGGTTCGGGAAAAAGGTAGGAAATTTGATTAAGATAGCTATGCAGATAGATTAGCCAAATGGTCTCCTCTGCACTGTAATAATTCTGATACTGTAAACAATTAGAGAAGCTCAACTATGAAATAACTGAATTTGAGAAACAATGGCAGCTTCTTAAGTTCAAAAGATTTTTTTTGAAAAAAGATGCAGCTGTTAAACGTGAAACATAAACACTAACAATTTTTCTTTGAAGGTGACCACAGTTGGTCAAATTAGAATGATAAATTTGTCCAATCTGCCAATCTGCGAAGTTGCATACATTAACACTTTAAAAATTACTGACCCAGAGAACAAATAATCTTTCTGACATAATTAATTTCTGAGTGTAGGCAGCAATGTCAATGAGGAAAATCATCTAAGACATGACTTTTAATGAAATGCAAATGGATCAAAGTTTGGTTCACTGACTACTCTTCTAACAGAGGCAAAGAAACTTTGATAATATTGACTCAACTGAATTAATCCTCACTCGCTTCTTTAATGACCAAAACACGGTGAAAAAGGGTTTTTACTACATGCCAAGTTCTGCCTCCATCACAACGGGTGAGAAAGCCAAGAGATGCCTGATGAGAGATGCTGAAAATTTCTGACTTGAACTTCGCAAATTTCATGTTGGACAAAGCGTACAAGCATTACACTTTACACATTGCTTGTGGCCAATACAACCCTCAATACATTTCCCCTCAAATGCTGAAGCAGTCTCTGTGCAAATGCAGCAAGACCTGGAGAATATCCAGGTTTGGGCAGCAAATAACAAGTGCCATATGTGCCACGCAAGTGCCGGGAAATGAGCATTTCTAAAAAGAGAGAATCTAAACCTCTATCAGCCCCTGACATTCAATGTTATTACCATCGTGGGGTTACCATTGATTAGAAACTGAATTGGACAGACTACATAAATACTGTGGCTACAACAGAGGCTAGAAATCCTAGAGTAACTCACCTTCTGACTACCCAAAGCCTGTCCCTAATCTACAAAACACAAATAAAGAGTGTGATGGAATATTCCCATATTGCCTGGATGAGTGCAGCTCCAACAACATTCATGAAGCTTGACACCATCCAAAGCAAAGCAACCCACCTGAGTGGCACAACATCCACAAACATTCACTGCCTCAACTGACTAATGCCTAGCAGCAACAGTATGCACCATCTCTAAGACGTACTGCAGAAATTCATCAAGTTTCCTTCAATAGCACTGTCAAACTCATGACCACTACCATTTAGAAGGACAAGGATTGTAGATACATGGAAACATCACCACCTATAAATTCCCATCAAAGCCTACTCACCATCCTAACTGAAATATATCACTGTTCCTTAAGTACTGTATCACTACAAAATCCTGGAATTCCTTTCCTAATGGCACTGTCGGCATACCAAATGGACGACAGTGGTTCAAGAAGACAGCTCACCATCATCTTCTCAAGAGCAACTATGAATGAGCAATAAATTCTGGCCCAGCCAGTGATGACAAAATGCCATTAAAGGATTTAAAAACAATACCTTCTAATTTAGTAGTAATGTTCTTTCTCTGCTCCAAAGATGCTACCCAATATTGTATTGTGAAAAGCTCTGAAACATGGAACTATACTTTTTATAGTCTTACTAAAACCTGGCATCATTATCATTTTTAATTCAGTAGCAAAATAATGTTGAAACTTGAAAGTATGGACCTTCCTTCAATATTTTTCCCTATTTGCTTCAATACCAATACTTCTCCAATTATGAATCCATGGGTATCAGCATCTACTACTTCAGCATTTCCTGTTTAATTGTAAGCTCAGACAGTATTGGCAAACGCACCATGCAGGACACACCTGAACCCAAGCCAGAGTCTGTCAAATAATGGGTTAACTATACCTTTAATCTATGAATAGCTATTGATCATGTGTGTAAGGAACTTTATCATAGTGATGTCAGATTACATGAACTTGAAGCACAGGTATGTAGGACTCAAAAAGATGTCCTCCCTCACAATATTTTGTGTGTAACTAATGTTTACTAAAAAAGTTTTTAATGTTCACTTAAAAAAGGAGTGTGGATCATGTTTTAGTACAGGGCCTTGCTGATAACTGTAACATAGTAGGAATGTTTGCACGTGGCGGTTAGCATGTATTCATTCATATTTTAAAAGCATTAATAATTTCAACAAAATATTTTCTCCAAGAGAAAATTCCCTCCGAAATCCAAACAGAAACATTGTACCCCTCCTTCAATTTAATAACAAACAGATTGATTGGGAGTCATTTTGCTCTTTGGCTTTGCCACCAAGCATCAGATATGTACACTATAAAGGAGTCGCACTAGTAGGAGTAGCACACAAAAATTTCATGACCCAATCCATTTTCGTGGCCTGACTGCCCTCCCAAACAGCATCAGCCCACATGCTTTTACAGCCATAAAATTCTGCGATTGGCAAAGAATAGAAAGTAAAATCAGCAACACAGATACAGACCGGTAGCTGCTCAAAGATGACCTTATGGTGCCAATTCAACAGTGTAAAGATTAACATGATTAAATAACTATTGACACATGTTTAAATTTAATTTTGCTATTCTGATGTCATGATACTTGGACAACACAAAAAAGCAAGTGCTGGTTGAAAATGTCGAGCATTGAATTGATCAGCCTGAGCCTTCATATTAAAACTAAGTTGAATTGAAATGTTTTTATTAGAACTAATTTGAATAATCTACCATTCTTTATTATTACATTAAAGAGAATGTTGAAGAGAAAAAAATATAAAACAGCTGAAGAGATTGAAGATAATTCATAAAAAAAAAGCTGACACACCATACAGCTAATTTTATTACATAAACCATCTTCTGGAACTAGCCTAAAAAAACTGTCAGAAATTTAGAATGAAACAGTAGCTTTATCCTGAAAAGTGGTAACAACAAAGTGTTATTTGAAACAAATTCCCTTTTCTGACAGGAAATAAATTTGTAAATAGAACAGTGCAAAATTGTGCACAAAAATGCCAACATTTCTTTTCACATACCCACACAAGAAGAAACTGAGAGTTGGAGGGAAGGTTACTAAAGCAGTAAACTGCTACAGGAGCAGATGGCTTTAAGCTCAATCTAAAGGGAGAGAGAAACAGAATCAATGAGAACACTGCTCTTTGCATACTTGAGCCTCAGTACAAAGTCAGCCTGGAAGGGACAGCTCCCTTCTATTCCACTGGCTGCTTGACAGTAAGCTAACCTCAAGTATTTCCTACCTGCTATCAATGTATAGAAGAAGAACACTTAAAATTCTGTCATTCTGACTTTCAAACAGTGTACACTCTGTAATAGTCAATACCACAGTAACATCCCACCATTCCCAGAAAAAAGTCAAGGTTAAAAAGGCATTCAGACAAACACATAAACAATCAGAAAATAGAGGGATATAGACCATGAGCAGGCAGATGGGATTAGTTTAGAATAACATCATGGTTGGCACAGACATGGTGGGCTGAAGGGCCCATAATGTATGCTCTATGTTTTAATAACAAAATCGTGAACCACACGCATTTTATATTTAGAACCAATTGGATAGGTCCAGTCATCCTAAGGGTCGATATTCACATTGTTCATTAAATAAAAATGATATTAGTGGAGTGCAAAACAATTCCAAAAAATCAATCTCAGCTACAAGTTCAATACAACCTACTGCGAATGAATGTCAGGCTGACTGAATAGCCTCACTTTGAATAAAACATTTAGAAGATTTGTTAGGTTTTTTCCAAATTCTAATAATATAATAGCAATGTTTATTTTCCTCATTCTCCCTACAAAACAAAACCAATCTCCAGTGATATAGCCAACTATTAGAAGTGGACAATAACTTATTCCCAGCTACTGTGGGAAGGCAAATGTTTCAGTCCCAGAAGGCAAATGTTCCCACATGAAGCGGTAAATCTTTGGTGAAAAGAAATGAATCATAGCAGAAAATATTAAACTTTAGTGGGAAGCAACGGCTGATTGTAAGCTGGGGATCTGCGCAACATGACTGATATTAATATGAAATTCAGAATCCAACGCATGTTCTTTTGCAAGGTAATGGTTATGTAGATTTTAAAATGACACTAGGCAAGATTGGCAATATGGTCTGAAGGTAAATAGCAATTGCGATCATGCCAGAGATTTAAAAAAATTATTTTATAATGTAATAACTGTGTACAACTGTCTGATGTGTAGTGTTGTATGCCATGACAACAACAGATTAGTGAACATTTACACCAAAATGGGCAATATAGTACAAAGAATGTTTTGCATGGGAAAGCAAATTTGCGAATGGCGAAGACATAAACAGCAATATTTTACTGTGTGGCTAACATGGAAAATAGCCATGTCAAATACTTTAACTGTAGTGCCCAAAGTATTTATATTACTGGGAAAGAGAAGAGGTTACTCTCCATCTGGTCTGTGCCTGATCTCAAAATATGTGTTAAGGACTGGGTGCTAAAAGCAGGTTTGTACTCCAGAACCAAATTGGTTTTGAAACATATCTGTTGCATTTATCCATCAATCCAACATCGGAGATATTTCAGAAATAAATGTAATTTTCCATTATACAGATTGCAAGAGAATCATGAAAGGTCCCGTCAATTTTCCAGAAGACTATGAGGTCACTTAGTGCATTAGCTCAAATCTAAGCGTTTATGTAAACTGGCCATTCCAAATGTAAGCGATCTTCCTTACATTTAACCTAAGTGGTATCAAACTGAGATACACCCTGCAGTGGTTTCAAATACCTCAAAAAAAGGTTCAGTATGACTTTTTTCTTCATATAAATATTTAAACAATGGAAGTTCAAAGCTGAATGTCTTACAGAGAGCACAGGATAAAGTCAGAATGTACTGGCCACTTAATTACTGTAGGCCAACCACAGAGGTATGTGGTAAGATCAGACTCCTTCAAAACAATAAGGTCTGCTGTTGGAAAAAAAACAAACAAATCCCATTCCAAGTACAAGAAGCAAACTCAATCAGATATCCTCTTTTCAACAACAGATCTGAATAATTAAAAGACAAATTAATGAAAAATCTTTTAAACAAAACATTAAGAAAATCTACTCATTTGCACATGTTCTAATTATCTTCCTCGTGTTGATTACTTCCTTTTGGACTGCCTTTTAAAGTTCTCCGCACCATGCTCACTAATTTCATAGTATGAAAATTTTATAAATTGCAGTTCAACTGAATATCAATTGCAGAAAGGTTCAGGAAACAAGTTATTAGACAACTTCATCAGTGAACAAAGTTCACTAATGCAATTCAAATGCAACTACCGAAACAAATATATCTACAGTTCTTCACCACTGAATTTAGCTGAACACCTACATTATGCCAATGAACAATAACTAATTCAAACAACAGGTTTTGTTTTAAAATTCATTCAGTGAATGTGATTGCCACTTGCTGGGCCAGCATTTGTTGTCCATTCCACAATCTCCTAGAGAGAGTGATTATAGATTGCCTTCTTGAAACACTACTGTCCATTTGGTATAAGTACATCACAATGTTATTAGCGAGGGAGTTCAGGATTTTGACTCAGCAACAGTGAAGGAATGGCGATATATTTCCAGGTCAAGATGGTGAGTAGCTTGGAGGAAAGCTACACGTGGCGGTGTTCCCATATAGTTGCTACTGAGCATCAGTGGTGAAGGGAGTGAATGTTTGTGGATGTGATGCCAATCAAGTGGACACTTGGTTCTGGATAAATTCAATCATCTCAAGTGATTTTGGAGCTGCATTCACTCTGGCAAGTAGGCAGTATTTAATCAGGCACCTGACTTGGGCCTTGTAGATGGTGGACAGGCTTTGCGGAGTCAGGAATTCACCTCAGGATTCCTAGCCTTGGGCATATATTTATGTGGCTAAATCTGTTCAGTATGAGCAATTCTGACAAATGTCAAGGGTGATGGTTAGATTCTCTCTTTTTGAATGCCTGATACAAATGGAAAGTAACATTCATGCCCAATGTAACAAGACCTGGAGAATATTCAGGAGACAATTACTGTGCTGAACAGAGTGCAATCATTAGGAAACATTTCCACTTCAGACCTTCTGATGGAGGGAAGGTAATTTATGAAGCAGTTAAAGACAGCTGGACCGAGACCACTACTCTGAGGGAACTCCTGCAACTATGGCCTGGAGCTGAAATGACTGACCTCCAATGACCACAAGCATCTTCTTTTGTGTTAAGTATGATTCCAACTAGCAGGGCGATTTTCCCTCAATTCTCATTGATTCCAGTGTTGCTACAGCTCCTTGATGCTGCACTCAGTCAAATATGGCCTTGATATCAAAGGCAGTAACTCTTATTTTACCTCTGGAATTGACATCTTTTTCCATGTTTGAACCAAAACCATAATGAGATCAGGAGCTGAGTGACACTGGCAGAACCCAAACTGAGTGTCAGTTAGCAGGCTATTGTTTGCATGTGCTACTTGACAGCACTGCCAACAACTCCTTCCATCACTTGGCTGATGATCATGTGTATGCAAATGAAGTAGGAATTGGCTTGGTTGGATTTGTCCTGCTTTGTGTGTGCAGGACACATTAGGCAATATTTACATATTTCCAGATTTTTGAGTGTTGTAGCTGTACTGGAAAAGTTTTGCGAGGTGAACAGCAAGTTCTGGGACATATATCTTTAGTACTATTGCAAGAATATTGTGGGGATCCACAGCTTTTAGGATATCAAGTGTCTTCAGCTGTTCCTTGATTTCATGTGGAGTGAATAGAATTGACTGAAGACTGGTATCTGTGAAGCTGGGGACCTCAGGAGGGGCCAAGATGGATCCTCCACTCCAGGTTGACGATTGTTGCAAATGTTTCAGACTCATGTTTTGTATTAGTGTGCTAACTCCCACATTATAGAAGATGAGGATATTTGAGTAGTCTCATCTTCCAGTGAGTTATTTCATCATCCACCACCATTCACAATAGCGTAGCAAGACTAGAGAGCTTGGATCTGATACTTTGGCTGTGGAATCATTTTGCACTATTACTCGCTGCTTATTCTGGTTGATACACAATAATTCTGTTGTAGCCTTACCAGTTTGATACCTTATTTTTAGGTATGCCTGGCATATCGTCCTGTTAACTTCATTGAGTAAGTCTCCTGGTATATGCTGGGCCATGAAGGTGCAGATTTTTCACAGCACCATACAGCATGATGGAGGGTCTAGTCAATGCAAGGATAGGACTTCATGTCTAGAAGGACTATGCAGTGGTAATTCTTACTGATAACAGCACAGACAAGTTGAAGGCAGATTAGTGAGGTTGAGTATATTTTTCTGTTTTGTTGGTTCCACCATGTGCTGCAGACCCAGGCTAGGAGCTATGTCTATCAGGACTTGACCAATTTGGTCAGTTGTAGAGCTGCTAAGCCACTCTTGATGATAGACATTGAAGTCCTCAACCCAGAGTACATTCCACAATCTTGACACCCTCATTGTGTCCACCAAGTGGTGTTCAATATCAACTTTCAGATCTACTCCCTCCCACTCCACCAGCACCTCTGTCCTGCTGGTGGGAGAAGACATTCCTAAGGATGGTAATGATGATATCTGGGACGTAGTCTATAAAGTATGATTTTGTGTCAGGCTGATGCTTGACTACTTTGTAAAGAGCACTCCAAATTGTGGCATTAACATCCAGAAGATAATAAGAAGGACTTTGCAAGGTCAACAAGTCTGAGTTTGTCATTTTCATATCCAATCAACAGTGTTAATTTTGCAAAATCAATGCCATGCTAATATAGAGTCATAGAGTCATGGAGTTGTAGAGCGTGCACAAAGACCCTTCAGTCTAACTCACCCATGCCGACCAGATATCCTAAGTTAACCTAGTCCCATCTGCCAGCATTTGGCCCAAATCCCACTAAACTCTTCCTATTCATATACCATCCAGACACCTTTTAAATGTTGTATTTGTACCAGCCTCCACCACTTCCAATGGTAACTAATTCCATACATGCACCACCCTCTGCATGAAAATGTTGCCCCTAAGGTCCCTTTTATATTTCCCCTCTCACGTTAAACCTATGCCCACCAGTTTCAGACTCCCTCACCCTGGGGAAAAGACATTGGCTATTCACATTATCCATGGCCCTCATGATTTTATAAACCCCCATAAGGTAACCCCTCAGCTTCCATGCTCCAGGGAATATAGCTCCTAGCCTGTTCTGCCTCTCCCGATAGCTCAACCCTCCAACCATGGCAACACCCTTGTAAATCTTTTCTGAACCCCTTCTAGTTTCACAACATCCTTAGTAGAGCAGGGAGACCAGAACTGCATGCAGTATTCCAAAGATGGCCTAACCAATGTCCTATACAGTGCAACATGACCTCCCGACTCCTATTTTCATATAATTAGCTTCTACTGACCAAATTCTGAATAATAGCTGTGGCAACATTTAACTAACATGTGTGTTCCCAGTGTCGACGTGTAAATGTTATTCTTCATAAAAAAGGTGAAGTTGCCATAGTCTCACCAGACACAGGGCTGATCTCCCAGACAGAAATACAACTGATGGTGGTTCAACCCAAGGGTCACCAAGTCTCAAGCAAGGAGAAAGGTTGAAAAATAGAGTCCTTCATGCTAACTTCGACCGGTGCAGAAATTTAATTCACACTATTAACATCACTCTGCGTCACAAAGCTGCCATCCAGCCAACTAACTGATCCATTATGTCTTAACAAATTTATCAAGTGCATAACTAAGTTATATAGACCAAGAAAGTTCAAGGATATACACTTGACTTTTAGTGAGTTAGTTGAACTCAGCTAGACACTACAGGTGGTCTGTTCATAGTTCTCCAGTAGCTCCCGCTATGAATACACGTGAGTAACCTGGCATTGAGGAGAGATCAGCTGTGATTCTTCCTACAAAAAAACTGCAAGTTCATTCTTGAGGAATAGGACAGCATAGGGTACCTGCTGTTATCAGACTGCTGAATGGATCTCTCTAATTTCAATCTAATGTTGACCTTGCTTTTGAGCACCTCCTTTTATACCTCGCTCTGTGTAAACATCCTATGATCTGTATGTGCTAGTTTAATATGATCTGACTGTACTGCTCGCAAAACAAAACTTTTCACAGTATTTAGGAATATGTGACAATAAATCAAATCAAAACAAGCAGTTAGTAGCTGGGTGAATATTTCTACTGCACAAACTTTGAAATAAAAAAAAACTGCCCTTTAGTTTATAATGATAGTGTTTAAAGTATAGGACACAACATAAGGGTCCTTGTATATTTTTAATATTTGTTAAATTCTCTCTATGTTCAAAACCTTTACAAAATCCATCTAGTTGTCCAGGCATTTGGTCATCTCTCCTGCTGGCCTGTTACATTTAAGCATCTGTTTCACTTCTGTGGAGCATCTTGAAATATTGACTAGCCATTTCATAAAAGCAGGTTAGCTTTGCGAGTGACAAATGTGAACAATTTGAAAAAGTAACTGAACAGTTTACCTATTAATTTCTAAGAAAAAGTATAAACAAAACAACAACCATTTTAGAAACTGGATTTAAGTATTACTGCAAATATGCAGGAAATATAAATGGAAATACAATTAATGAGTTTTGAAAAATTGCATCTCTTTGAGGTCTGCTTTCATATACTTCAAGCAGTAGGTTCACTGCCATGTTGAAGGTCCAGAAGAGGTCACTTTCCTTTGTCCTCATGATACTGAGGAGGCCAAGTAAGAAAAACATAGGTTGTTTGCACTGAAACATCAAATAGTCAGTGGATTCAGTGACTTAAATCTACCAATCCAGCCATGGAGAATATTCCAGAATTTTCAATGGATTCTGCTTTTAGTTCATAAATGAATTACAAAGGTGTAGCTGAAAAGCAGAATAAATTCCATAAATTCTATCTGTACTATTTGCATGAACAGAAGGTAAATGCCTTATTTTAATGCCTGGGTGGCACCTAAATTACATAAAATGCTTATTCCAAAGAGGGATAAAAGCAAAAATCTCATGTCAAAATTTACATTATTTCTTACAGTGTAATGTGCATTTCCATTACTTTCTAAAATAATCACTACAAATTGCAAAGTTCAAGTACGCAGAGAGTTTTTCTGTAATTTTACGTATCTGACATTAGATCTGTGATTGCAGCACTTTAGAGCCTACAAGACAATTGTTTTCAATCGCCTCCTCAGCCTGTACATACTGCTTCACTTTGCTGGCTCTCCAACTTCAGCCAAAGAGTTACAAGTGGTATGGGTTCATTGGATCATTTTCATTTTATTCAAGTACTGGGAATTAACCGATTGACGATCAAAACGTGACCGGAATTCGTACCAAATCATCTGCCACTCTCCATTTCAACAAGATAACATAACTTGTGGCAAAGTTACAACATTTCATCAAGCTGCCCCTGTTCACAGTAATTCTACATTGTGCAGTACTATGAGGGGCTAGCTCATTCTTAACTTTTGCCAAAGCTCGAACTAGAGGACACAAAGCAATTCTTTAAGAGATGAAAGCTGCAGTGTCCCATGTTTATGACATACTTAAAATTTAGCAGCTTGCAAGTTGGAGGAGAATCTATTTTTCACAGATGATAACAATACTCAACAGGGAGAAGTAAGGAGGAATGGGGAACAAATATAGAAGAGAAGAGGAGGTACCTAGTACCTCACCTGTTATCATGCATTTCCAAGTTACTAACACAAGAGTAGCTTCCTCCTTTCCAGGAAAGGCTGCATAACATGACGAGGATATGAAAAATTAGGATCGCTTCAGACCTAATTGTTCATTCCTTAAGTTAGAGATGATTAACTAGAAACTATCATGTCGCAAAGACAGTTACTTGCTCAGAAAACAATAAGATTTCAAAAAAAACTTTTATATAGTCCCTTTAACGACCTCAAGACTTTCCAAAACATATTTGCAATATAAATCTATGTTGCTCCACACGCAAATGTACACAGCAAGATTCTTCAAAGAATAAAAGATAAACAAGACAAACTAGGGTTCATTAAATGGAATTAAAAGGAATTAAGGGGTGAGCTTGTCAAAATTTTCAGGACATTTACAAAATTATAAGGTAGACATTATTGCCGCCATTTCTGGACTCTAGAACTAGAGGGACATAACCGAAACATTGGAGCCAAGCCTTTTGGAATGGTATTAGGGAAATTCATTTTAAGTTGATCAGCTTTGATTTCATTTGAATAACTGAACTGGCTGAAAGAGGTGAATGATCTATTCCAGCTCCTATTCTGTGGTTCTTATGTTCTACATGGAAAGGCTGGTTGAAGTTTGGATCTCTCTTCAGCAAACAGCAACTGCCCTTTTTAAAACTGAGTTTGATTGTGCAATTATTCAAATGGTTTAAAGGTTATAGGCAAAGGTGGGTTTTTGGAATAAGATTACAGATTAGCCATTGAATCTCATTGAATGGTGGAACAGTTCACCAACTTAAACGGCTGAATCCTGGTTTCTATATGTGTATAGCCAGTTAGTCTGTTTATGGTGGCATTGACTAAAAGGTAACAGTGGACCGACCAGCTGTTCAGAGAAATGCCCTATAAAACTCAGTTTGCACCAAAACATCATTTACTTTCACATAAAAAACAGGTAGAGTCTCAGTTATTGAGGGACAAGGTTGCTTTTGAATCCTCAATCAATGATTATGGCATCCCACACAGGACAAGGTTACAACTGATGCTTCTTGCCTAGCCTCCCAAAAATGTGATGCATTGTTTGATGTCCATTCTTTGATCCACCCTTTCCTCCTTTCTGGTTAGAGATAATACTGTCGTTAATGCCTATTCTGCATCTCTAACTTCTCTACCATCATTCAAACCCCCTTTACCTTTTGCTCTGAACACCCTCATCGTGTTTTCTCCTGCTCCTCCCTTGCTAACAGCATAAAAACAATAACTTTCCAGCCCCATTCAGTTATGAAGATCATGCTAGACTC
The DNA here is from genome assembly GCF_037043375.1 of Chiloscyllium plagiosum. Lineage (NCBI taxonomy): Eukaryota > Metazoa > Chordata > Chondrichthyes > Orectolobiformes > Hemiscylliidae > Chiloscyllium > Chiloscyllium plagiosum. The sequence goes on along the minus strand of NW_028270181.1, from coordinate 15,187,364 downwards.
AGAACAGTGACTGTTACTCTCTCCATATATTCTGACAGAGCTGCTGAGTTTCTCTGGTACTTTGTTTTTATCACAGGTTCCTAAACTCTCGTTCTGAATTCACATCATTTGTTGCAGCTGTACCTTCTCCACTTGGAAACTTCACTGTGCCTGGGAATTCATGATCTATCACAACAGGAGTTTCCACTAATAGCTTGCAACACGAAAAAGAAACTTGTAATTAAGTAGAAGATTCAAGTGTCCATGACAGAACAGTCCATTTATGCCAAAAAGCAGAATGGTAGCAATCAACTAGAAAGGTTCCTAGGGCAGTAAATCAAGTGTTGTGGCATTTCAACAGCTTATACGGAATAAAGATACGTTCACATTGACTTTCAATGTATACAGTCACTTATTACAATGAAGGAGATCAATTGTAGAAAAAGAGAATTTACTGGAAAGGTGTGGAGGTCAGACTGTGCGAGCCTGGAAGTCACCAGATAGCTTTACCAGGTTCTGACAATAAGAAATCATCGCTACCTGCATCACCAACAACATACAAGTAAAATTACAGTTAATAGCCTACGTTATTTCATCATGAGTACTTGTTCATATCACAAACATGCATGTTCATATCATAAACACTTGTAAAGTCCAGATCTGATTTGATGGGCTTGTGTGTTTGACTGTAGGTTCATTCATTTTGTTTAACTTAGTTCACCATATATGTGCAAAACCCGTAAAGTTTAGCTAATTGTTTACATCATACATAAAGTTATCCTTTATAAACATAAGAATGCATTAATTTCATCCAGTTAGCAAATCACTTGCTGGCCAAGGGAATATCTAATTTAATATATCAACTCCCTTTACATTCAAGAAGTGATATCAGCTGTGGTGGTTGTTGAGATATGGCCTTATTGTCTACAAATATGCCAGTAAGCATATTTGTCGACCCTGCAGCAGATCTATGCATTTACAGCTGTTCAACATTTACAGAGAAATGAATAAATGAATGAAGCATTAAGATGATAGCACAAAAGTGTCAATCAAATCCCTAATACAATTGGACATAGCCCCCCAGGCAATACTGGTTTAAATCTCTACCAGGAACTAAGACAGACCCACAGCAAAAAATGTCAAGACAACTGTGTCATTTGCTTTTGCAGAGATTGAATTTAAGGACAGAATGCACCCAAATGAAGCAAGCAACTCCCAGATTTTCTTAACAATTATCAAGTGATGTCTCTCAGCCTTGAGGTGAAGCCCAGTGCACATTGGAGGCTTGGTGCCTGCATGGACTCGGGTGTAAGGACTGTTGTTCTGAGCTCTTTATTACTTAATTTTCTAATTTATTCCTAAAATCTGTAATTCTTGACTTTTTTTATTTCTTTATTTTTCATTTTTTTTCCCTAAGAACTTGTACTGTTGCGAAGTTGGTGCGTGTAAAATTGTAAAATGGGTGGTCCTTTAAGATTAGATTAGATTCCCTACAGTATGGAAACAGGCCATTCGGCTCAACAAGTCCACACCAACCCTACAAAGAGTAACCCACCCACACCCATTCCCGTACCTTATAATGACCGCTGACTAATGCACCTAACACTATGGGCAATTTAGCATGGCCAATTCACCTAACCTGCACATCTTTGGACTGTGGGAGGAAACCGGAGCACCCGGAGGAAACCCACACAGACACGAGGAAAATGTGCAAACTCCACACAGTCACTCGAGACTGGAATTGAACCCGGGTCCCTGGTGCTGTGAGGAAGCAGTGCTGTCCACTGAGCCACCGTGTTGCCCCATAAGATGGCATTTTTCAGTGCTTAAAGTTAAGATGGATGCCTGAATAGCAGTTTAAAGTGCAGGTGCACGGAGAGCAGCCGAAGTGAAACATTTTGTATTGAACAGCTAAGCAGCATTTTTAACAATACAACAGGTCTTTGTTAAAATTAGCCAATCAATTCAAATCAAGCCCTTTGATATTAAAAAACAAATTTAAATCTGACAGTTTTGTTGACCTAGAACCAATTGGATTGTACACTTAGCCAATTCTCCAGACAACAGAATTCACAGACAGAACATTCCTGACAGAAGAACTGACATAGAATTCAATGATGAGAGGCATTCCTGATGCAACAATTCAGAGGGGAGAGGCATTCCTGAAAGAGGATCAGCAGAGCATTCCACAAGATGTATCCTAAATGTAATTTTGAGAGACTGAATTCTATTGTTTTGTTATATAAGTAGGACTTGTATTTATTGAAACAGCATACCATGAGGATTTTATTTTATTCAGGAATAGTTAGCAGCTAGAGGGGAATTGTTCGGTTTGTTATAGCTTTGTTAATTTGTTCACCATTGGAGCTAGATAAATAAATTGTTACTTGTTGATTATAGACTTGAGTGAAAGGATTTCATTTCACCTAACCACTCCTTTGTAAACGATTGAGGGTGAGAGATAGGTTGTACCACTTGTCATACATCTTTTAACAAATTATTATGCGAGGCAAATCTCTCTGGGTGTTTTGGTTTCATTTATCGTGTGGGGGTTGGGGGGGGGGGGCATCAACTCTGCTTTATAACAGTACCTTGTACCTAAGATGGTGCCATAAGTGAAAACTTGTAAATTTTTCACTGTACTCAGCTCGTCGGATGCTGCCTGAATTGCTGTGCTCTTCCAGCACCACTGATCCAGAATCTGGTTTCCAGCATCTGCAGTCATTGTTTTTACCTCGTTGATTTTAACGCTACTGCGAATCCTCTTGCAAGGATGCCTGCCTTGAAGTTTTCCTCCTCTCTCTACAAGAATCTCAGGGAGTCCCTCTCCCACTGCAACTCCCAGGTACTCTATGCTACTTTCTCCCCACCCCCACCCTCCTCCAGCTTATCTCTCCATGCTTCAGGCTCTCTGCCTTTATTCCTGATGAAGGGCTTTTGCCTGAAACGTCGATTTTGTTGCTCGTCGAATGCTGCCTGAATTGCTGTGCTCTTCCAGCACCACTGATCCAGAATCTGGTTTCCAGCATCTGCAGTCATTGTTTTTACCTCACTGAGTACATGTGACAATAAAGCCAATTCAATTCAATTCACCCTGAATCTCCTCCAAATACAGCAACACTTGTATGTATGGAGAATCATTAATTACGTAAAACATCCCAAGCACTTTCACAGGAGTGTAAAAGAAATTTGAAACTACATAAGGATATCCATGGATGTGACCAAAGGCTTAGTCAATGACATTAAGGACAGCCTTAAAGGATGAAAGTCAGGAAGAGGCAGAGACATTCAGTGAACAAATCCCAGAGCTCAGGACTTTCATATTGCCTCCAACAATAACACGTTGTTCTTAAGAAGTCATATCAAACTCTAAACGTTAACCTTTTCTCTCTCCACAGATGTTGCCAGACATGCAAAGTTTCTCCAACATTCTGTGTTGGTTTCAGATTTACAGAATCTGCAGTATTTTGCCTTTATTCCAAGGATTTACAAATTCCTGAAATAGGAGTTACTCTTAAAAGCCATAATCAAATTGAAGATATTCAGAACAAATGGAAAATGAGCAGTATGGAATCACTAACTTAAAGTATCTGGTCCATGCAAAGAAGTCAAAACATAAGTTAATTACTACAGATACAACCTTATTAATCCCAACAGCACCCCATTATAGAACTCAAACACCACAGCAAGCTACTTTTTCTATCCAACATAGTGTTTAACTTAGCTATGGCTTTAATTCCTGCTCATGAGAATTGGATAGCCTCTTCCTTTATTCAATGCATAACTAAGCTTATACCTTCTCAGCTTCACATAACCCCTCCATGGTTTTAACCAAACATTTCTGGTTTGGAACTTCTAAATTTAATTCCTTACACTGAGGTAACGTCTTTAATAACAGACCTAAACTACTTTCTTTCTCAGAAGCAACTAAGAAACAATAGAAATAGTACAAAGGTCTCTGCATTAAAATTAAATTAAAACATTAAAATATGATTAGATTTGGTCTGTACTGGGCAATAGTTAGTTTAACATGCTAAGAGTCTGTGAGCCTTTCTGCTCCCTATATGCTGAAACGTTACGGCATTATGATTGCACGAATGGACAATTTCTTAATAATAGAGAATAATGACTTAATCATTGGAACAAATGAACCTGGAGCACTCAATAGTCTGTTCACAGATCAGATTGGGACAGTTAGGTGTTAAGTTGCTTACTTTCAGGGCTCTCAATAAGGTGAATTCCTGCATTCTTTTGTGAGATTCAGGATACAATTAAGATTCTTATTCTTGGAATTACCACAAAATTCCCCTCAGATTATTAACACTGATGCAAACTCTGACCTGACAGTTGAGTTTTTTTTTAGATTAGATTAGATTACTTACAGTGTGGAAACAGGCCCTTCGGCCCAACAAGTCCACACCGACCCGCCGAAGCGCAACCCACCCATACCCCTACATTTACCCCTTTAACCTAACACTACGGGCAATTTAGCATGGCCAATTCACCTGACCCGCACATTTTTTGGATTGTGGGAGGAAACCGGAGCACCCGGAGGAAACCCACGCAGACACGGGGAGAACGTGCAAACTCCACACAGTCAGTCGCCTGAGTTGGCAACTTGCAGAACTGCTTGTACACAGTAATTAGATTCGAGATTTCAAAAGCTCCTACTGCTACCTTCACCCCTCCAGCTCTGACTAAATCATGAAAAAATAGAGTCATAGAGGGAGAAAAAAGTCCTAGCCTATTCAGCCTCTCCCTATAGCTCAAAGCCTCCAATCTCACAATATCCTTGTAAATCCTTATTTAGCAAGTTTAGCAATCTGGATATTCTGTAACAAGCAATCTCCCTGCCAACAACTTAAGAAATCACTATGCACAAAACAGAAATGTTCAGTGCTACTTTGTGTAGCATTATATAAAATGAGGCCTGTTTAAAATAGGCATAATTATACATACCATCCAACATGATTCCACCGTGCCATCTGGTTTTGCTTCACTGATTAATGATCAGTTTTTCTTTTCCAATACCTACTGAGAGACTGAGTCAATCTTTCCAATAAGACATATGATACTTCATTTAATTTCCAATAAAATGTGATTTAAAATGAAAAGTATTAAAGGTGGTAACGTGAAATTCATACAGTAAAGCTAATAGAAACATTACTGTGAATATCACTGGCAAAGCCAACATCTATTGGCCATCCATAATTGTCCTTAAGTTGGTTAGCTGCTACAGTCCATATGCTGTATTGGTATGCCTCACTGTGCTGCCAGGGAAGGTGCAACAACAATGAGGAAATGGACATAAAATACCAAGTCAGGGTGGTGCGTGGTTTGGAAAGAACTTGCAGGTGGTGCATCATTGATGGAGAGAGTGAATGCTTAAGGCACTAGATATAGCATTGCTTTGTCTTGAAGGATAAGTTTCTTCAATGTTACTACAGCTGCACTCATACAACAAAGTGAATTGAACAGAATTCTATCACACTCCTCATCTGTGCCTTGTAGATAGTGGATGGGCTTTGAGGAGTCAAAATGAGTTATTTGCCAGAAAACCCCCATTTTCAGGCCTGTTCTTATAGTCATAGTATTTTTATGGCTGGCCTGATTAAGTTTCAGGTTAATGGTAAACCCACCCCAAGATGATGTTCGTGAAAAAAATGGCAATAGTGATGCTGTTGAACATCAAAGGAGACAGTTTCTTTTGAAGCATTATGATATTATGTAGGTTGCCATCCCAAAAATGCCCCTTTATCCTGATACTGTCTTGTTATTTAGCCAATCCTCTCTCCAGGTTAATAAACTAACCCAAATACCATGGACTCTTATTAAATAACCTTGTGTGGTACCTTATCGAACACATTTTGGCAATCCAAACATATTACATCTACTGATCATGCAACAAAATAAAACTGAGAATGAAACTGAACATCATATTTTGGATTTTTCCTACTTCTACCTTACTATTATGATGAAAAAGCAGAACAACTCTCCAATGATCTGCACAAACAGCATAATAAACCTGGATTAACAATTATCCACTCATTCTATACCACAGTACAGCCACAATAATGTGGAATTGCCCACTACCAGCTCCCATTCTCTCTGAAAAATAGAAAATACCATGTCTTTAGGCCATTGCACACAGGTTAAATTTGGCTTAATTTATTTATAGGTTGTACAGAAATAGAAGCAATGGAAACAGCAACACAAACAACACAACACTAAAATAATAAAGATGAAATTCATTCAAGAAAGTTTTTTTTGGAATTTAATTCCTTTACAATTATCAGGACAGGACTCTTGAAAGTGAACAGTGACTTGACAAAGTAATATATCCGGTGGTCAATTTGAGGACACTTTGTGCATATCCTGGAAACATTTTGAAAAGTGCCTAAATTTCAATCCAAGAGTAGTAACTCCTGCAATATTTACAAGTTTTGTATTTCAGCATAACCTACCCTTGGAACATGGGTGCAAGGTTGAATAACAAGCATCTTTTGTATCTGATCTATGACATTCACTAAGTAAATGTGGATCTTCCCTAAAGTTCATAAATTGAGTACTGTCAGAACTAATAATAGAATGCTCAAAGTATGAGCTCTTTACAATTCATGTAATTAATACAACATTTCCCAAGCTGGATACAATAAAGCATCCTCATTCAGGTTATCTTTCTAATGACATGAATGTATTGCACTTAAAGTTACTGCTCACTTTCTGAACAAGTGCATCCCCCAAAGTTGATTCTGAAGAGAGAAGAACAAACAAAAATCTTGATAAATTTGAATAAAATTAACTTGCTGTAAAAACAGTAATGAATGTGACTTTCCCATTATACGCTTTGTTTGGATGGTTCTTGGGGCCACTGTGTTTAGCACTCTATTTTGGACGCAAGGTTCAGCTCTGTCTATAGAATACATTGCTCTGTCCCAGCTCTAATTCAATAAAGAGTCCAATCATTGATAAATTCAACTCATGTTGTTATGAAGGAGAATTGGATAGTCTCCAAAGATGGATGTTATGACAATAGAACTGTATTCATTTGATTGCCTTGTATGAATATGGGAAAAGTATAACTTATTTGTTAGTTTAAATTGTTCCATATAGCATCAAACCCATAATCTCCACTGACCACTTGATGAGCTCATCCAGGATATCTGATAGACCACATCATATTTCATACTGCATCTTCCTAACATTCAGCTGAAGACTCATCATCTATTCTTCTGCTTGACAGCTCATGCTTTTTCTGGCACAGTTTGCCTTTGTCAATTCATATCCCAGATGGTGCAGTGTACCTTTGTCAACCCATGTGCCATCTGGTGCAGTATGCCCTCACTAATCAACCATTTTATTTAGTGAAGCACATTGAGTCCTGTTTTTGTGCTAAATCCAAAGGAACTAAATCAGCCGTTGTGTTTAAAATTACAAAACAGCAAAGGATATGTAGTATATTAACATATACTTAGTAACAATTCTTTGTTACGGCCATTCCAATTCCCCAATATATAAATTTCAGACTACCTTATTGGCATTCGGTATACAAAGATTTTAAAATTAGATTCCTGTTCAGATTTGGTTCCATCATGAAAAGCATATTCCATTCCTGTCCCACAACCAGCGGTAGGAGAAGTGAGCTCTAATATTGAGTATGCATTCCAGAGATTCAAGTACAATTATGTTTCATAGCATTGTATTTTTAAAGAAATGACAATTTGACATCTGGTATACTAATCTCACTAAAATGGCAAAACAACTCAATGTCTGAGAGAAGTGACTATCCTGTTAGCAGACAATGAAAAAAATGTCATGGGATGTGGACATCACTGGCTAGACCTGCATAGAAATATGAGAAAAAGTCACTTATTGAGCATCTGAAGTGACATCATTTTCAACATTATGAAGTTTTGTATTATAGAATGTAGCCAAACATAGGCCTTTCAGTTTTTTAAAGTTACAAAAAATACTTGAATCAAAACAAAAAGCTGGAAACATCAATATCTGGTAAGAGAGAAGCAGAGTTAACATGACTGGTCTATGATCTTTCATCCAACATATTCAGATTCTCCCAATTCCTGTAGCAAACTCTAAAATGGTCACCCCAAAAAAATACTTGCTAACCTTTGTATCTACTTATAGGAATACAATTCTCATTCATTTTGGAGTCTGTATTGGAACCCTATTAAATGGACAAAGATATTTCACTCCTACAATATGATGGATTCAATTTCAAGGATCAGTTTACTAAAAAGATAGATGCAAAGAACGCTATTTTAAATGTAATTCATTCACTTGGGTTTCTCAAAAAACTGTGTCAGAAACTTTCAGCAAATAGGATTATCTTAATATACCAACACCAACAACAAAACACAATCCCACGGTGCAACCTACAAGTGGTTAGGGTTCAAATTACACACATCAAGACAAAACTAATCTGTTGGTGACATGTCAAATGAAAATGATCAGTATAGGTCAAGATTCTAGGTCAGGTTCATATCCAGGACTCTGAGGTGAAAAGATATTTGTGCTACAGTGTCAAGCAGTGGGAGCGTTCCCATATTCCAAACCAGGTGCACCCTAAAGTCCACCAGTAGTCCAACTGCCAAACTAAATCATGCTCAGCGTTTCACTTTCTACCTACATCCATGACAATCTGGGCTCAAACTTTGCAAAGTTATTCATACCAGATGCTTGGAACTACAGGCAGGAGAAAGTTTAATAGAATGTGACGGGAATACAAGTGTCAAGAAAGTCAGTTCTGAAATTAAAAATTTTCCTCATCTTTTTGATGAAGTACAGCAGAAGTGAATAACCAGGAAATCACAAATTGATCTGGTAATGTAATGTGAAGTATAAATAGGACTAAATACTTTATAATGAAAGCACATCACTCACACTAATGCATCCCTTTCAGTGTCACAATTTTGAGACACATAATTTGCATAATGTCTCATGCAATTGGAATTGGTGCTTTTGGGTTTGATACCTTGGGATTTGATTGTTATTTGTTTACATAGAGTCATAGAGTCATACAGTCAAGACAGCATGAAAACAGACGTTTTGACCAAACAAGGCCATGCAACCATAATCCCAAACTAAACTAGTTTCACTTGCTTACCTTTGGTCGATATCTTTCCAAACCTTTCCTATTCATGTACTTATTCAAACATCTTTTAAGTGTTAGAACTGTATCTGCATCTACCACTCTCTCTGGCAGTTCACTCCACATACTAACCACTCTCTGTGTAAAAAGGTTGCCCCCATGTCCTTTTTTACATCTTTCTCCTCTCACCTTAAAAATACACCTCGTAGTTTTTAACTCCCACACCTCAATGAAAGGATACTTGACGCTGAGCTTATCTATCTTCCTCATGACCTTATAAGCCTCAATAAGGTCACTCCTCAACTTCCTACTCTCCAGTGAAAAAAGTTCCAGCCTACTTTTATAACTCAAACATACCATCTCCAGCAACATCCTGGTTAGCGTTAACAACATTTAAAAGGCATTTGGACAAATACATGGATAGGAAAGGTTTAGTAGGGTATGGGCCAATGCAGGGAAATGGAGTTAGCACAGACGGACATTTTGGTCGGCATGGACCAGTTTGGGCCAAAGGAGAACTCCATGACTCTATGGCTCTAAATTTTTTCTAAACCCTCTCCAGTTTAATAATATTCTTTCTATACACTTGACAGTTGAACAGAAAAATACATTTCTGATCAGGTAGCAAAACTGATTTATTACGAGACATTAAATATGTTCACTAGAGTGCAAACTGTAAAACATTGCATCTCAGTTTAAAATAAGCCTTAGCACCTTTTATTGTCCAACAAATATTTAGGCTTTCAACATATTTTCTACAGTCTTGATTTATTTTGTTATGAAAACTCAATGATTGCTATAAGTTTCATGGAGATGTCACCATTGGCCTCTTAAACAGGAAAAAAACTCAGTTATGAAGTTATTACCGAAAATGTACAATATTTGAATAATAAGAAACCTGCACCAAACTGGCTCTATCCAAGTAATACTTGAGAAAAGAAATAGGAGAAATTGTGGCAACATGTTGTGTATGTGCTCACTGAATATGCGCAGTTCGGCAATTTGAAAATGAATGTATAAGAAATTGCATTTTTTTTTAAATAGAACCAGTGCAGCCTGATCTTGATAATTATGGGCCTGTTAGTTTGCTGTTTATTTCAAGAATAATTGTAAGAACTTCAGATAAGACAACAATAATTGCATCCAATGATGGATAAAAGCCTCAATTGTTATGGTCACTTTTTGAGAAGTGCTGTACTGGTCATGTTCTTGGCCTACGTTCAAACTCAGTTGGCTGGACAGCTGGATTGCAACAGTGTGGGTTCAACTGCGGTGACCCTCAGGTTAAACCACCTCCTCTCTCTAATGAGAGAGCAGCCCCATGGTCCTCTGACACTGTAGCGACTTTACTATTATGGTCATGTTTCTTTTGAAGAGTAAATGCTAAGAATTTAAAGGAAAATGGTAATGATGATTACACTTTTTTAGATTAATAATCTTCAAGAAACAAAAGGAACCTCCTCATGGTTATCCTTCCCATGGGAAAGTCAGTTACAAAAAGGATGTGAAAACTCTTTAATGGAGAGGTGAGAGATTTGAGTTGAACAAAGTTGAAACTTGATGGGATCCATGAACTTTTTGTTATTTATATAAATGATGTGGATGTGAACATTGGAGGTATACTTAGTAAGTTTCCAGATGACACCAAAATTTTAGGTGTACTGGACAGCAAAGATGGTTACCTCAGAGTACGATGGGACCTTGATCAGATGGGCCAATGAGCCAAGGAGTGGCAAATGGGGTTTAATTTAGATAAATGTGAGGTGCTGCATTTTGGAAAAGCAAATCAGAGCTGGACTTATACAACTAATGGTAAGGTCCCCGGGAGTGTTGCTGAACAAAGAGACCTTGAAGTGCAGGTTCATAGCTCCTTGAAGGTAGAGTCACAGGTAGACAGGATAGTGAAGAAGACATTTGGTATGCTTTCGTTTATTGGTCAGAGCATTGAGTACAAGAGATGGGAGGTCATGTTGCTGCTGTACAGGTCATTGGTTAGGCTACTTTTGGAATATTGCCTGTAATTCTGGTCTCCCTCCATTAAGGAAGGATGTTGTGAAACTTGGAAGGGTTCAGAAAATATTTACAATGATTTTGCCAGGGTTGGGGGGTTTGAGCTAAAGGGAGAGTCTAAATAGGCTGGGGCTGCTTTCCCTGGAGCATCGGAGGCTGAGGGGTGACCTTCCATAAGTTTATAAAATCATGAAGGGCATGGATAGGGTAATTTCCATGGAGTGGGGGAGTTCAGAACTGGAGGGCATAGGTTTAGGGCAAGAGGAAAAAGATTTAAAAGGGATTTAAGGGGCAACTTTCTCATGCAGCGGGTGGTGCACGTATGGAATGAGCTGCTAGAGGAAGTGGTTGAAGCTGGTACAATTGCAACATTTAAAAGGCATCTGGATGGGTAAATGAATAGGAAACGTTTAGAGTGATATGGGCCAACTGCTGGCAGATGGGACTAGATTAGGTTAGGATATCTGGTCGGCATGGACAAGTTAGACCGAAGAGTCTGTTTCCGTGCTGTACATCTCTATAACTCTATGACTTTAACAGGATACTGGACTTAACCAGATATTTTTCTGTTATGGTTACTGTTTACTACAGTTTAAACAAATTTAAAATCAGTTCCCTTCAAAAAGTGACTTGAGAGAGTGAAATGTCTTGTAATTGAGAACTAAGGAGCTGAAATCGGAAACAATTAGTGAGGTCAACCAACAGTAACAAACAATGGCCCAGATTTTCTAGTGAGAGGCAATCTCACACAGATTGCCACTTTGGTCCCTTTTAAAGGTCAAAACAGATCTGCATTTCTGACAGAAGATTCTGATCAGGGATCCTCCAGAAATGTGGAGCCATACTTCCATTCTAACAGGTTTGTCATAGTTTAGTACAGTGAAGAAAAGGCAAACCATGCCCCCTTTTTCACAGCAGTCTGTTGCCATATTCTGAAATTTAACTATCTAATATCACGGACCACCACGTTGACATCTGCTGTCAAATGCTAAGTATATAAGGTACATGTGAAGTTAGGATTCCAAGAGGGAAGGGTGCCAGGACGTAAGGTGGAAAAGGAGCCAAGTAGATTTGCATACTTCTGTGTGGATGGGACATATCTGATCTGGTAAGGAGGGGTGGCCAAGTTGGGACCAGTGGTAAGACAGGGATGAGGGTTTGAAGTCCCAGAAGGGAATGAGGGAGGATAGGTTAGGTTAGTTAGATGGAGTGATTAGGATGAGATCCAGCACCTGTGCAAGGGAGGGCGTAAATCAAGTCTGACAATAGGGATGTCTCCGGAGGTGGGAAATCAGGATTGGCAGCAGGACAGGGGTGTTTTCATAAAGTTATCTCTCTCCTACCACTGGACCGAACCTGGCCACCCATCCTTACCAGATCAGATATGTCCCACCCACACAGAAGTATACACAGAGTTATGCAGCACGGAAACAAACCCTTCAGTCCAATCAGTCCATGCCGATCGTAATCCCAAACTAAATTAGTCCCATCTGCCTGCGCTTGTCCCATATTCTTTCAAACATTTCTTGTAGAGTCATATAGCTCAAAAACAGATCCTTCGGTCCAAATAGTCCATGCCAACCAGATTAGAAGCAGGGAGAATAAGGATTGACAACAGGGGAGGAAAGTACTGAGCACAGACAGGTCAGAGTCTGGTATGTGTAAGGAATCAGGGAGAGTGGAGTTGAGGATGTTGAAGTTAGGGATCAGTTGAAAAGTCATTAATAGTCTGTATCCTGAGTAACTATTTGTGTAACCTCAGCAGAACCATTTGCATTTAAATAGATATTTTAAGAGGGTTGCAGGTAGAGTAGCTTTTTATTTGTCATTTCTACCATATTCAGCAGATACAGTAAAAATGAGATAGCATTTCTCCAGGACCGAGGGTGCTACATGAACAGCACAAACTACACAATCGTACACGGCATAATTTGCATAAGAAGTGCAAAACATGCAAATTACAGTGTAATAAAAGAATGACAAATAATATACATTTTTTGGAGCAGCAATATGAAGTCGTGCAATGAATTTCAGATGGGAAAGAGTCTGACCATACAGTGTTAAGGGGCCTGATGGCTTGAGGGAAGAAACTTGCACAGTCTGGCCATGACAGACCAAATGCTTCGGTATCTTCTGCCAGATGGCAGGACGGCAAAGAGTTTGAGTGTGGGGTCTTCCACAATACTCTTAGCCTTTTAGATACAGCATGTGGTGTAAATGTCTGTAATGGGGGGGGGGACCCCGATGATCTTCTAGCTGTCCCCACATTCTTACGTTCAGAGACGGTGCAACTCGCAAACCAGACTTTGATGCACTCTCAATGAACCCTCTGTAGAGTGAGAGTGAGTGTGTGTTCGTTTGTGCGTTTTACTTCTGCCTGTAGGGGAATTGCCAGTGGAATTTTCAATTTCCCAGGCAATTATTTCGGAGTCTGTTATAATGAAGATTCCACATTCTGCCCATGCACAATTCCCATCTATGTTTTATAAACGGTTATCTGGCCATACTTGGCACAAAATTTGCAGTTAGTCTATATAAGCACTGTTGTGTGGATGTGCAGCCCAGCTGGAAGATTATCAAGATCTATCCCAGGTGATAATGAAACATTGGAGGTTCAGTTTGGTAATAGAGGGTAGTGATATTTGTAACTAAAGATCATTCTCCTGTACAAGCCAATACAAAACAAGCAAGGCAGGAGGTAAAAAGAGATGAACACTGTCTTTTAGGTCACTGCTGAAGCAGGGAAGGAAGAATTTCTCAGTTGAGCAAGACTGGATACAGTTTGATACTTCACATTAAACTTATTCATGTTTAGAGGTACACAAAGATGGTGTTAGTTAAATAAATTTTGGGGCCAAAAGATGACCATAGGGCTGTTCATTTCAAGCTAATTTACAGAGATAAATTAAGTTCCAGAAACCATTACCTAGCGCACTAATCTTCCTTTCTGCATACTCAGTTATTTCTTCTTCCTCTATTCTGCTGCCACATCAAGATGACTCATATGACTTTCCTCCTGCATAGTGTTCCTTTCGATAGACTGCCAAATTATGCAGTTCAGAGAATCTGATGATTTGCATAAAGAGGAGAACTGTGTCTTGATGTGCAACAAAAGTGATTTCCTGGCAAATATGGCTCCATCATTTGTTCTATCAAGTAGTTAACTGCAAAATGATTCATGAAGCCAGCCTAGTGGATGAATAGGACTTGGTTGCAAAATATTTCTTCTTGTTGTGACCTTACAAATCCATAATAAATCTGGGTTGCAGGGTCAACACAAGCAGATAGCACAACATTAAGACAGCTTCCCTTGAAACCCATTTAAAAAATGTTATCTTTAGACATTCCCAAGTAGATAGGTCTAGTTTTAAAGATTTGTTTTCTGTGCTACTAACAGATACAGAAGAATTCATATATTTTTTACTCTCAGGGGAGTGTGAAAAGTCCTTTAGAGAGTGGTGGAGGTAGATTCACCTAAAGTTTGGTATGTAAAGGGTTATTAGAAGTGGGCGAGTATACAGAGTTGAGGCCACAGTCAAATCAACCACAATCTTAGTGAATTGTGGGGAGGGATCAAACGGCTTATTCTCACTTCTAATTCATATGTACATACATTGAATGTTAAATGATGCTAAATGCATTAACAGTGCTTAAGGAGAAAAATACAAAAGGAACTTAACAATGCAAACATGCGCTGAGGAAGAAAGCAAGAAAAACTTGGATTTCACAATCTCATGTTGCCTGAAAGCATTTACGAATGGAAGCATTGTCACTGAAACATCAATCACATGCTCCCACACAAAAACAACATGACAACAACCAAATAGTTTTTTTTTGCGAAACTGTTTGAATAGTGGTGAGCACACTGGTAATAGTCCAACTGCCCATCTTCAAAACACAATCATGGGATATTTTACACATGCTTGAAAGAGCAGACGTTAGCTCAGTTAAACATCTCAATCAAAAGATGGCATCTCTGACACTTCCATAAATACAGCAGTAGTGTTCGCTTATATCTTTGTGCTCAATATTACACAGAGGCACTTGGGCACAAAATTTTCTGCCTCAAAATGTGACAGAGGAGTGGCAGATGGAGTTTAATTTAGATAAATCTGAGGTGAGGCATTTTGGTAAGGTAATCAAAGGTAGGAGTTGTGTAGTTCATGGTTGGGCCCTGGGGAGTGTTACCAAACAAAGAGACCTGGGTGCAGGTGTATCGTTCCTTGAAAGTGGAATCACAGGTAGACAGGGTGGTTAAGAAGGCATTTTGCACGCTTGCTTTCATTGATCACAAAATTGTTGGAACATCATTTTGAGGCTATAGAGGACATTGGTGAGGCCACTTTTACAATAATACGTACAATTCTAGTAGCCCTTCCCGCAGGAAGGAAGTTGTCAACTTGAGTGTGCAGAAAAGATTTACAAGGATGTTGCCACGACTGGACAAGTTGAATTATAGGGAGAGCTTGAATAGGCTGGGGTCTTTTTCCCCCCTCGGAGTGTCAGAGGCTGAGGGATGACCTTATAGAGGTTTATAAAATCATGAAGGACATGGAATAGCCAAGGTCTTTTTCCTCAGGTGTGGAGTCCAAAATTAGACAGCACAGGTTTAAAGTGAGAGGGGAAAGATTTAAAAAGGATCTGAGGGGTAACTTTTTCACGCAGAGGGTGTTGCATGTATGGACCGAGCTGCCAGAGAAGGTGGTGGAGGCTGGTACAATTACAACATTTAAAAGACATCTGGATGGGTATATGAACAGGAAGGGTTTAGAAGGATAAAGGCCAACTGCTATCAAGTGGAACTAGATCAGATTGGAATGTCTGGTTAGCAGGGACTAGTTGGATTGAAGGGTCTGCTTCCATGCTGTATGATTCTATGAACCGATGCTATCAACTGAATCATCGTTAACATTCATGGCTGAAAGAATCAGATGGAACAGCTCAGTCAGTCAAGAAAGGACAGCTTTCTAATGTATTAGTAAACTGTCACTCACATCTTAAAGAATCAGTCACCAAGTTTGAAATCTTAGCAATGCCCATTTTAAACAGGCAATCAAGTGGAACCACTGGGGACTTATTTGTGTCTGATTGATAACTCTGAAGTTAATGAGGCCAAAGCACACACTATACAATTTCCAAAGGAAATAGAAAAACTTCATGTCACTGAATTTGACACTTCATGAATTAAGTGCTTGACCTCCTAACTTGTCTAATTCCACTAGGTAAGCTCTTGAGCTGCAAGGTTGTACTGACAATGCAGATTATGCAAAAATTAGCCCTCATATCTAATACAATGCATGAAATTCTCCACAAGGGATAATTCTTTTCTAGTCGCACTTGAAGTCTTCCAATTACATTGCACGGCAGTACAAGGTCGCAGGTAATTGAGTAAAGATAATAAGATGCAGTGCATTTACTACATTTTCCTTTCACCTCCAGATTAAATTGATGGCATGAATAATTTCCCTCCCTACTCTTTGCAATTCCTTTTTATTAAACTCAGTGCATATCACAGAACTGTCTATAAATTAACTAAAAGCTATTATTCCCCATTTTATTTTGTTCAGATTTTCATTATAATTCCATGACATCCCTGATATTTAATACAGAACAAACATTAGAATTCCATCCAATGTAGCAGGAGAATAAAAAACATTACTGGAAAAACTCAACCTGTCTGGCAGCATCAATGGAGAGAAAGCAGAATTAACGTTTTGGGTCCAGTGACCCTTTTCAAAACTGGAGTCATTGGGGACTCCATAGTTAGGGGGACAGACGGGAGGTTCTGTGGGAATGAGAGAAACTCACTGTTGTGTTGCTTCCCAGGTACCAGGGTTTGTGATGTCTCTGATAATGGTTTTGGGAACCTTGCGGGGGAAGGGGAGCAGCCCCAAGTCGTGGTCCACATAGGCACCAATGACATAGGCAGGAAGAGAAATGGGGATATAAGGCAGAAATTCAGGGAGCAAGGGTGGAAGCTTAGAACTAGGACAAACAGAGTTGTTATCTCTGGTTTGTTGCCCATGCCAAGTGCTAGCGAGGCAAGGAATACGGAGAGAGGGGAGTTGAACACGTGGTTACAGCGATGGTGCAGGAACGTGGGTTTTGGATTCCTGGATAATTTGAGCTCTTTCTAGGGTAGGTGGAACATCTACAAACAGGATGGTCTTCACCTGAACCACAGGGGTACAAATATTCTGAGGGATTGGGGAAAATTTGCTAATCCTCTTAGGGTGAGTTTAAACTAATTCAGCACGAGGGGGGGGGGGGGGGGGGGGAACCTAAATTGTAGTTCAAGTATAGAGGAGGTTGAGAGTAGGGATGTCCGAAATAAAGTTTCAGGGTCCCAAGAGGGCACCGGCAAGCAAAAATTTGGTTTGAAGTGTGTCTGTTTCAACACCAGGAGCATCCGGAATAAGGTGGGTGAACTTTCAGCATGGGCCGGTACCTGGGATTTCAATGTTGTGGCCATTTCAGAAACATGGGTAGAGCAGGGACAGGAATGGTTGTTGCATGTTCCGGGATTAGATGTTTCAGTAAGAACAGAGAAATGATAAAAGAGTGGGGTGTGGCATTGTTAGTCATGGACAGTATTATGGCTGCAGAAAGGACATTTGAGGACTCGTCAACTGGGGTAGTATGGGATGAAATTAGAAGCAGAAAAGGAGAGGTCACCCTGTTGAGAGGTCTCCAAATAATTCCAGAGATTTGGAGGAAAGGATAGCAAAGATGATTCTTGATAGGAGCGAGAGTGACAGGGTAGTTCTTATGGGGGATTTCAACTTCCAAATATTGACTTGGAATGCTATAGTTTAACTACTTTAGATGGGTCCGTTTTTGTCCATTTTGTGCAGTAGGGTTTTCTGACACATTATCTAGACATGGCAACAAGGAGCAAAACCACATTAGATTTGGTACTGGGTAATGAATCTGGCCAGATGTTAGATTTGGAGGTAGGTGAGCACTTTGGTAATAGTGCCCACAATTCAGTTATGTTTACTTTCGTGATAGAAAGGGATAGGTATACACCGGAGAGCAAGAGCTACAGCTGGGGGAAAGGCAATTATGATGTGATTAGACAAGATTTAGGATGTATAGGATGGGGAAGGAAACTGCAGGGGATGGGCACAATAGAAGTGTGGAGCTTATTCAAGGACTACCTACTGTGTGTCCTTGATGAGTATGTAGCTGTCAGATAGAGAGGAAGTTGTCGAGCGCAGGAGCCATGGTTTACTAAGCAAGTTGAATCTCTTATCAAGAGGAAGAAGGCAGCTTATGTTAGGATGAGATGTAAAGGTTTGGTTAGGGCGATTGAGAGTTACAAGGTAGCCAGGAAAGACCTAAAGAGAAAGCCATGACAAGCGAGGAGGGGACAATGAGAAGTTGTTGGCGGACAGGATCAGGGATAACCTTAAAGCTTTCTATAGGTACATAAGGGATAAAAGAATGACCAGAATAAGATTAGGGTCAATTAAGGATAGTAGTGGGAAGTTGAGTTGTGGAGTCAGAGGAGATTGGGGAAGCGCTAAATGAATATTTTTCATCAGTATTCACACTGGAAAAAGACAATATTGTCAAGGAGAATACTGAGAAACAGGCTTTGAGACTAAATGGGATTGAGGTTCACAATGGGAGGTGCTAGAAATTCTGGAAAGTATGAAAATAGACAAATCCCCTGGGTCGGATAGGATTTATCCTAGGATTTTCTGGGAAGCCAGGGAGGAGATTTCCGAGCCTTTGGCTTTGATCTTTATGTCATCTTTGTCTACATGAATAGTACCAGAAGACTGGAGGATAGCAAATGTTATTCTCTTGCTCAAGAAGGCGAGTAGAGACAACCCTGGCAATTATAGACCAGTGAGCCTTAATTCGGTTGTGGGTAAAGTGTTGGAAAAGGTTATAAGAGATATATATGAATTATAATTATCTCGATAGGAATAAGTTAGGGATAGTCAGCATGATTTTGTGAAGGGTAGGTCGTGCCTCACAAACTTTATTGAATTTTTTGTGAAGGTGACCAAACAGGTAGATGTGGGTAAAGACATTGATATGGTGTAAATGGATTTCAGTAAGGCATTTGATAAGGTTCCCCATAGTAGGCTACTGCACAAAATACGAAGGCATGAGATTGAGGGCAATTTAGCGATTTGGATCAGAAACTGGCTAGCTGGAAGAAGACAGAGGGTGGTGGTTGATGGGAAATGTTCATCCTGGAGTTCAGTTACGAGTGGTGTACTGCAAGGATCTGTTTTGGGTTCACTGTTGTTTGTCATTTTTATAAACGACCTGGATGAGGGTGTAAAAGGATGGGTTAGTAAATTTGCAGATGACACTAAGGTTGAAACAGTTCTGGGTACTGCCAAAGGATGTTGTAGGTTACTGAGGGATATTGATAAGCCTTTGAGTTGAGCTGAGAGGTTGTAAATGGAGTTTAATGCAGAAAAGTGTGAGGTGATTCACTTTGGAAGGAGTAACAGGAATAAAGAGTTCTGGGCTAATGTTTTGCTTCTTGGTAGTATGGATGAGCAGAGACATCTCGGTGTCCATGTACATAGATCCCTCAAAGTTGCTACTCAGGTTGATCGAGCTGTTAAGAAGGCGTATGGTGTGTTGGCTTTTATTAGTAGAGGGATCGAGTTTTAGAACCATGAGGTTATGCTGCAGTTGTACAAAACTCTGGCGAGGCCGCACTTGGAGTCTTGCGCGCAGTTCTGGTAACAGTATTATAGGAAGGATGTGGAAGCTTTGGAAAGGGTTCAGAGGGGATTTACTAGGATATTACCTGGTGTGGAGGGAAAGTCTTGCGAGGAAAGATTGAGGGGCCTGAGGCTGTTTTCGTTAGAAGGAAGATTGAGAGGAGACTAAATTGAGACATACAAGATAATCAGAGAGTTAGTTCGGGTGAACAGTGAGAGCCTTTTTCCGAGGATGGTGATGGTTAGCATGAGGGGGGATAGCTTCAAATTGAGGGGAGATTGATATAGGACAGATGTCAGAGGTCGTTTCTTTACTCAGAGAGTAGTAGGGGCATGGAAGACACTGCCTGCAACAGTTGTAGACTTGCCAACTTCAAAGGCATTAGAGTGGTCATTGAATAGGCATATGGACAAGAATGGAATAGTATAGGTTAGATGGGCTTTGGATTGGTTTCACTTGGTGGTGCAACATCAAGGGCTGAAGGGCTTGTACTGCGCTGTAATGTTCTATGTTCTGTGTAGGGTCACTGGACCCAAAATGTTGATTCTGCTTTCTCTCCACAGGTGCTGCCAGACCTGTTGAGTTTTACTGGCAATTTGTTTTATTTCTAATTTCCAGCAGCCGCAGCTGTTTGTTTTTTTTTGTTAAGAGCACAGCACTGTATTTTAAAAATGATCTCTCTTCATTCCTGCTATTTCTACATAATGATCAACTGATCATTCTTTTTCAGCAGCTGTAACATCAATGACATGCAAACACAGAGTTCTACTTCAAACAGATTAAGGACATTTCTCAAAAACTGCTTAGTTTCGAGAACTGTGTTTGAAACTACGTACAAAACACTAAAACTGATGGTAAAACAGAAGCTTGGACCCAGTTGGATATTTACATCAAATAAACAGTACCAATGTTGGAGTCAAATTCTTGTCAATGTGCATTCTTTGAACTCTAACATAATAAAAGTGGGTAACATATCTCTCACGTGGAATATGCATAAATTCCAAACCATTAACATATTAAAAAATTATAAGCAATTCATGCCTGAATGTGTGATAAGGACTTCTTTCCACTCCACCAAACTCTTAGTGGTAGACTCTTCATTATTTATATCCAAGTTATATGTGCTGTTACTGTTTTCTGCAGGTTCTGTCATAACTGGAGAATCAAATATGGTATCACACAGGATGCCCACAGAAATAATTGTAACTGTTATTCTTCAGTTGTGCCTTTTCTGGCCATTGTATAGGCAGGAATTTGCAGTAGATTAACCTAAAACAAAAACTGATTCAAATCTCAGTGCTTGCCTCCATGTGGTCAATAAGCTGCAGTGCTTTCTCAAGAGAGCTGGTCTTGAGAGACTTTTTGGTGTTCTGTGTCATTAATACTGACCGCATGCTGTTGATTGAGCTGAGGAAGTTCAACATAAAAGATTTAATTGGTGATTCTTTTATCATCCATAGAGAAGGAATGGGCAACTAATTTAAGATTTATGTTCTGGAGGGTGGTCTCACATTTTGCTGAGCCCAGTACAGGTGAAATAGCTGATTGTTTGTTACTCTGTCTGAGTATTAAATTCACATGATGGACCTCAGGTTTCTTTTGTGGAAGCTTTCCAGGGTTTTGATCTCATGGCTACACCAGACCAAGGATTCTGTGCCAGTTTGTAGTAAGGACAGTGACCTAATAGAGTTCGATTTTAGTCTTACCAAGAAGTGGAATTCCTAGATATTACATGTCAGAACATGCCAAGGCCTTTGCTTCTGATGGTCTAGCCACTGATTTAAAAAGAAGCAGATCTGCAGTTTCAGAATCAGAAGGAGCTCTCCAGGGTGTATTGTTCTATGCCTCAAATACCCAAACAGATTTTGCAGCCCTTAAAAACTTTGAAATGAATTTCAGATATTCATTATTTAGAAAAATAAGCAAACATATCACATATTCCCAGTAATCCATTTCCAGAATCTTATTACTTTCTAATGAGAGAGACTTTCATGACAAATCACAATCAGCTAATAGCCAACTGGCGATGTATTTTCTGTTCTGTAGTCAAGGGTGCCATCACAATGGTGTGAGAAACAGAACATAAAACCAATAGCAGTCAAGAGAGTCCCACAATTAAATTGCTGCCTTATCGACATTCACAAATTGCCTAAACGTTACTCTTGTGATTTGTGATTTCATCAGAGCTGTTTAAATGAATTATGACTGCCTTTTCATTCACTGCCTGCTCGCTAATATCTTTGATGCAATCTGACAGCAACATTAGGCAAGGATAGTGTTGGAATTAAACTGATGGTCTGAAAAATAAACTGGTACAGTAAAAGAAAACAAAACCACATGCAGAAATTGACTTCATAAAAATAAACTATTTAGAGAGATAGTCAAAGGTTTCTACATTTTAAAACTCATTTTGTTTGGTACAAATCCATTTATGCCCTCCCCTTCGCATACCCACTAACAATCTCGTGCTTTGGCTAACGGTGCTACGTTAGGCAGGCAGCTACACAGGCATTCCATTCTTCCTCATCAATCCAACCCTTTCTTGCAAGGGCTGATGATACCTACCACAAATCATCTAAATCAGACCAATTCTCTTTCTAACATTCAAAATAGGAACAAGAGTTGAAGCTGCGAGCCTAATCCATCATTCAGCAAAATCATGGCGGATCCGATTGCTCCACCCTCCTGCTTACTCATGATAACCTAATCTCTTCTCTGCTGCACCTCCTTTAGGAAAATTATGGGTCCCTCCCACAAGAATTGTTACTCCCAAAAACAACTCATGCAAGATGCAAGTCCCCTGTGAAATGCAATTTAGTATTTCCCCAGTAACCCATTTTGAGTATCACCAATAAACAGCCTAAACCTGAAACAAGTAGTAGAGTTTTCTGGTACAAATATATTTAAATACCCTGTTACAAATGTTATACAAGCAACTGGTCCATCTTATCAACTCCTTTAAATACCTCAAATAGATAGCAACTTAGTCTTCTAAATTCAAGGTAAACTAGTGATAGTATGCTGCACTAAATCAATTAAGATGTGCTTTTAATATTAAGGTGGCTATTCAGTTAAACTGTAATCACACGCTCTGCCACATTTCATTCATATAATAAAACTTCTTCCTGTTTGTAATATTGTAACACAGAAAAAGCTAAAATCAGTTACTACAATTATTTGCAAATAGAAAAGATGCTTGCAAGGAGAAGCTAGATAAACATAGGAAAGAAAGAACTTGAAGGATATGCAGATCCGTTTGGATGAGGATGGAATGAGAGGCGATTCACACAGAATATAAAGACCTTAATGCATATTTATACCTGGTTTTATTGAAATGATCAAAAAATGAGATTTGCAGGCTAATCTCCGATCTTTAGTTAATGAGGAATAGCCAGTGAATAGCCATCGGATTTTAATGTGTGCACTGCCCTATAAAAAATAATGGTCAGTGAATCACACACAAATTTAATTTTATCTCTTTTAATAATATAACACCTCCACAGAGCACAATAAAATAATGATCCCATTTGCATTCTCATGATGTAAAATGTTCCCCCTGATTTCAACCAAACTTTAATGTTGTTTCTATTAAGCCTGAGGTGTGGAGCAAGAGCCTCCCAGTGAATTCAGATATACTCTAAACTTTTAAATCATGTTTTCTCTACATGACAGACCATGGTTAAATTTTGGCTTGCTGTTAGGTTGAGTAGACTTAGCACTTGCCTGCAGGCTGCTCATGGCTGAAACAGAACAGTAGCTCTTCAGCAAAGAAACACAAAACTGAATAAAAGATACAGTTGACACAAGGCTTTCACTAATAATGTGGCTTTACTATCAACTGGCTTAGTACAGTAGTGAAAATAAAACTCTCATAAATCAAAGATCTTCCTGGGCTCCTGAGAATTTACATTTGCCTCAAACAAATTTGATATATTTGTTGGAAAATCAATGTTGCTATTGATCAGTAGCATTTTGTCTCATTTGAAAAAACTACAGTGATTTTGCCTAATAAGTTAATTTTATAAATAGAAATCTAATAATGATTGTGATGCTTTTAAACCTTTCTAAGCAGTGTTATTAGACCTCTGGAGCACATGGGACTTGAACCTAGGCCTCCTGGCCCAGAGATTGGATCACAAACAGTGCACCACAACAGCTCCATAATTATTGTAGTTATTTTCTAATCAACCTGTTCAGAAATGTTATTACACACCTCTGGAGCAGACGGGACTTGAGCCCAGGTCTCTTGACTCAGAGGTAGGGACTCACTATACTACAAGAGCCCCTTAAGAACTATTAAGAAAGATAAATGCACTAACATCTACTGAGATCTATTTGGTTCAATCAGCATTAGTTTGGATTTACTTGGAGCTTCTGCAGAGAATTCAATCTTGAACTATTAAAAATAAAAAGTTTCAAAGGTATAAGTAACAGAACAGCAGTCACCAGTGCTCTGCAGATGGTGCATCCCTGATCAATGAAATATCATGTGGATACAGTGAAACATTGAGGGCATGGCTGCTCTCATTCTGCACATAATAGTGTCCAGATAATGCTGTCTGTCAGTACAACAAAGTCAACAGTGTAATCAGGAGTAAGGTAGCTTGCTCCAGCTCATTTTACAAATATTTAGCTTTATAAATTCCTCAACAACAATATTCACAATCCCATGTCCATTGCTCCGTTTCTAGCAAAGTGATCTTTTGAAATGTGGTCACAGCAGTAACATAGAAAATGCAATCCTACATGCAGTTCTGTGATAATGACCAGATAACGCAGGATGGCTCCCCTGCTCTTCTGACATAGTGCAATAGGATCTCCTACATTCACACAAGCAGATAGGTAGGCCTCAATATAACATCTCATCAGGAACACAGCACCTCCAACAGTGCAGCACACCCTCAGGACTGCTCTGATGCATCAGAACTGCTTTTTGAGTTCAGGTTTCATTGACTCGGAAGTTCACAGTATAGGAAGCAGACAGTTTTGAGTCATGTCTGTATTGGACAACAAAGATCTGACTACATTAATCTCACTTTCTAGACAATACAAAGTAAAATCTAAACACTGCTTTATTTTTTCAAGAGTTTCGGACTCAATCAGCCTTTCAGGCGATGATTTCGCCGCGTGGATGAAAACATCTCTCCTCAACTCCCCTCTTAGCCTTCTACCCCTTATCTTAAATTGATGTCCATTGGTTATTAAACAGTGTACTAAGGAGATATAGGCAAAGGAGCAGAAGCAGGTCAGTTAGCCCATCAAAACTGCTCTGCTAATCAGTGAGGCCATCACTGATCTGATAATCCTCAACTCCACTTTCATGCCTTCTCCCTATAATCTTCAATTCCTTTACAGATTAAAATCTGCCTATCACAGTTTTGAATACATTTAACAATCCAGCCTCTGCAGTCCTCTGTGGTAAAGAGTTCCACTAATTCACTACCCTCAAAGAAGAAATTCCTCCTCATTTCAGTCTTAAAATTGTAATCCCTTATTCTGAGATTTTGCCCTCTGGTCCTAGACTCTTCCATCATTAAGCTATAAGTAGTTCTGGTCCCCTTCGGCCAATCATGTCTTATCCCAGTGATATGAGACTTTCCCGAGTTTAGAACTTTTACTCCTGACCAATCTTAACTTTTTCCAAAAAAAATCCTAAATCTAATCAAGTTACGGCAACCATCTCTAAAATGCTCCCATACTGATAGGTCTTCCACATGCTGGGCTCAATCCTGAATATTAGGATTGTTCCATCCTTTATTGGGCTTTCGGCATAATAGCTGAAAACAAAAACTACTCTCAAATGTATTTTTAAAAATTTGCTCTGTCCTTAACCTTTAACTTTTGAATTATCCCAGCTAAAGGTTGGGTGGTTAAGATCCTCTACAACTACTGCCTTAAACAGCCCATTTTAATCCAGTCTTTCCCCATTTTGAAACAGAGCATTAGAGGAATGGATCTGTCACTGACTCTATAGCTGAAATGTTCTCTAATTCATGCTTGATGACCAGAAAGAAAAACTGTGCCCAAGTTATGCTTTTTTTGCCGGGTAGGAATGTTCTTACACTTGGCTCTGAAATTTGATTTCAGATTTGACCCTTTATCTCTCCCTGACTGTTTGGGAGTCCGAAGTACACATACACCAAATGGCGCCATTTGTTGATCCTTCCAAGAATTCATCCTCCACACCACTATAACTGATTCATCAATAACGAGAGGTCACGCTTTCAAGGTGAGAGGTGGAAAGTTTAAGGGGGATACAGGCGGCAAGTACTTCACACAGAGGATGGTAGAGGCAGGCGCGGTAGATTCATTTAAGATGTGTCTGGACAGATGCAAGAGTAGGTGGGGAGCAGAGGGATACAGATGCTTAGGAATTGACTGACAGGTTTAGACAGTATATTTGGATCGGCTCAGGCTTAGAGGGCCGAAGGACCTGTTCCTGGGCTGTAAATTTTCTTTGTTCTTTGTTCTTAATATTGTAAGTGTAACCCAATCCTCTTCTATCTCCCACTCTATCACATCTGAATACTCTGTAACCAGGAATGTTGAGGTACCAATCCTAATCACCTTTTTGCCAAGTCTTGGTCATAGCTATTATATGATTATGTCAATGTGTCACTCCTCGAATGGGACTTGAAGCTAGAACCTTGTAACTCAGAGGCAAGAGTGCTGCCAATTGTAATTTAACAGTGTCAGCAGTGGTTCAATCAAAAGGATTTGTCTGTCGCAAACAGTATATTTACTCTCCCAATAAGTTTATGTATTCTGTTAACACAAAAAAACAGAATTGTACAGATGTGATGTTTAAAATTTCAGATTTTGTACATTATACTTTACCATTCACAACTTCTATCATTTCAAGACTGAACATGAGATAGATTGTGTTACTGATGAAAAAAGCAGAAATTGTCTACCCACACCTATCACTTGGCTAATATTTGCAGAATTATTTTTAATTTACCAGTAAATGATAAAATATTGCTCTGCCTTGAAATTCCTAACTTGATCTGAATTACATAGAACTGAAACATCCTATCAACCCTTTAAGACTAGCACAACCAACTTCACCCATATAAATCAACATTTCCATTAGAACAAATGCCTTTGAGAATTAAGGTTACTTGTGATTCAGCTGAAAGCCTCCTCAAATGGAACAGTGATTATGTTGTTGATAAGTGTCACTCTTTGTACAGTGCAACAATGCAACTAGCACCAGGCAATCATATCACCAATAAACAGTTGCAGATAAAGATGAAAGATACTTAATTATTACAGACTTAGCATTACCACATGCCAAATCATCACATAACGCAAATAAGCAAAATGACCAAAATTACACTGCTAGGTCAGTGAGTTGGAAGTTTTGATGCTAAAAGCTGTATATTTCACTCCCTTGCAAAAGAAAACTGAAGCATTGTGCTTCTTTCTTGTCATCAAGCATGACATGGAGAATATTTCAGCTATAGAGTCAATGAAAGTAAAATTAATTCCCCTAATGGTCCATTTCAAAATTATAAAAGACTGGATTAAAATAGGCGTCTTAGTGTTTATAAAAGAGTATGAGCACCATTAAATGTGATTTTAAACATTCATTCAAGATAAGCTATAACGAGTAGATTAGGGCCAATGCCACAGATCACTGACTGCAAAGAATGATTCACATCTGATCCTAAAGGCGAAAATTTACGCTTAATCAAGATCTAGATGAATCTCATAATGAGAAGGACTGAACTTTTCTGGATGAACCTGATGAACAGTCTCCTTTATTTATAAGTTACTTGTACAAAATCTTGTTTGATAATGCTCCTATGGATCAACTTGTGTTTCTAGGTTAGAAGGTGTTATTTAAGTGAAAATACAGGCAATTATTGTTAAAGACATCTTGCACTATGACCTACTTGGATTAAAAGTGAAAAATACACTGTAAGCAATTGGCATAGGAGTGTGGACCAGTGACAGCAAATAGTATGACTGGTCCATCTGATGCTGGCTTTTGAAACAATTTCATCCTAACCAAAGAAATGAATGTAAACAGTTGGGAAAGCTTCCACAGACAGCAAATTTCTTCGACTGGCTACCCAAATTCCCAAAGAATCAGCAAAAACTTTCAACCTTTACCCTTTTACTTTCATTGTCTCAGGGACCCACTATTTTATAGCCACTTTTCAACACAAACCCACACCAACACATTGCTCTCCAGGTCTAGTAGGACCTTTGGAAAATCATCCTTCTTCAGATTTGTGTGATTTATAACTTGCTTCAGAACCAATAGTAGCTAGGAAAAGATAGTATTTATGCTGAGATAGGGGATTCATAGGGAAAGTGAGTGCATGGACATGCATAGAAGGAGCTTCGAGAAAGATAGCGAAAGCGCGAGAGACAGGAATGCCAGTTAGCTTAGTTGTCTCCTTAACTGTCATTCTTGCTCTCCGGGCTCCACCTCTGCCTATCATCTCACTCCCAATAACCCTCCTTCCTCCAACTGCCTAAAACCAGCAACCACCACACCCCCACCATCCCCTCCTCCCACTGTCTTCAGTATAAATACTTTTACCTAGCCGATCGCGAGTTCTTAAGAAAAGTCACTGGATTTGAAACATTAACTCTGCTTTCTCTCCACAAATGCTGACAGACTTGCTGTGTTTCTCCAACAATTTCTGTATTTGTTTCAAATTTCCAGCATCAGCAGTACTTTGTTTTATTATAACACGTTGCTATATTCTATTTCAGAACATTTTTGCTTATAAACTGTTAAAAGAAGAACAAAGCGATGAGTCTTAAAACCAGTTTATTTGTTTAGGTCTGGGGGAAGAAAGAGTACAGTATGTGGTATAATTTAATGTCTTTTTAAACAGATAGCAGTAATAAGGTTCAGACGTCACAGAGTTTGATAGAAAAGAATTATGTGCAGAATCAGAGAATATACCAGTCAAATTATCTCATCAGAAAGTCGACAGCTTCTACGTTCATGGCACAACAACAAAGACCTTGGCAAATGAATCTTCAAATACAGAACAGCAGCAAAGAATCAGTATATTTGAATTTTCCAACACAATAAATCTAATTCCCCACCTGTCTCAATTTACTGGGTGGTAGTCATTAGATTGTTCAAATCTATTTATATAAAAAAAAGTTCTAAATTCAAATGCCAAGCAATGAACTCTGATTGCTTTGTGATAACATCATGGAACTGCTGGGCAAACTGCCAGAGCTGAATAATCACAGCTTATTAAATTATCCCTTGACATGGTAAGATGATTATATATAGGATATTGAGATTACAGAAGGAGCTCCATTTGGATTGCCCATCTTTCCCACATACACATATATAGCTTTTAAAACTGCAGGTAGTGACATTCAAGGGTACATGTAATGTGTTTGAAATGTCCATACAGAAAATTATACAACTAAACAAAAAACCATAAATCATTTCAGTCAATGATATTTAAAGAAGCAATACTATCACATTCACTGTATTTCCATTTTAATTTTTAAACTGGTATGCTTCGGTCATCAGCTGCAATTCAAGAAGAACTGGGTATCATGATGGATCAGAAATTTCCACTTGAAACCATTTTGCAATGCACTGTGACTACCAATACTAGACAATCAATTCTGGATGTAGGTTTGCTCACTGAGCTGGAAGGTTCATTTCCAGATGTTTTGTCACCCTATTAGGTAACATCTTCAGTGGGCCTCAGGCAAAGCACTGCTGATAATTCCTGCTTTTTATTTATATGTTTGGGTTTCTTTGGGTTGGTGATGTCATTTTCTGCAGTGATGTCACTTCCTGTGGTAAAGTCACTTCCTTTACATTTTCTCAGGGGGGTGGTAGATGGGGTCTAACTAGATGTGTTTGGTAATAGAGTTCCAGTTCCAACCGGAACTCGATCAGCAAACATATCGAGTTAGACCCCATCTACCACCACTGAGAAAAAGAACAGGAAGTGACTTCACCACAGGAAATGACATCACCAACCCAAAGCAATCCAAACATATAAATAAAAAGCAGAAATTATCAGCACTGCTTCGCCTGAGGCCCACTGAAGATGTTACTTAGTAGGGTGACAAAACGTCTGGAAATTAACCTTCCAGCTCAGCGAGCAAACCTGCAGCCAGAACCTCAACCTGAGCTACAAATCTTCTCAAAACTCGCAACAATCAGTTCTTTTGTTTGTCAAATATTACAATGTCAGCATTAAAAACTAATCTTCACTAATACTCCCCCAACCCACCCATTCACTTTTGTTGCGTCTGAAAAGATTTTGGAAAATCACAGGAAGAGGAAAGATTATCTGCAAACGGGCAATCTATTTAAGAAAAATAAAACAAGGATTAGTACTGTTTAGAAACAGGACAGTACAGTTTACTCCATTGATTTTATGAACTGAAGCAACTACACAGGTGAGAGATTTTGCTGCTTGTCCTACACACTGTCAGAAATGTCATTTAGAAAGTGGAAAGTCAGCCAGAAGAACTACTCCCTTCAATCTGTATTTCTTTTCATGCAATTCTGGTGTCCTTCCTAACGGAAAGATGTTGTGAAACTTGAAAGAGTTCAGAAAAGATTTACAAGGATGTTGCCAGGGTTGGAGGATTTGAGCTATAGGGAGAGGTTGAATAGGCTGGGGCTGTTTTCCCTGGAGCATCGGAGGCTGAGGGGTGACCTCAAAGTCTCTTCCCTGGGGTGGGGGAGTCCAGAACTAGACGGTACAGGTTTAGGGTGAGAGGGGAAAAATGTAAATGAGACGTAAGAGGGGTGGTACATGTATGGAATGAGCAGCCAAAGGAAGTGGTGGAGGCGAGTACAATTGTAACGTTAAAAAGGCATCTGGATGGGTTGATGAAAGGAAGGGTTTGGAGGGATATGAGCCGGGTGCTGGCAAATTGGACTAGATTGGGTCGGGCTAACTGGTCGGCATGGACAAGTTGGACCGAAGGGTCTGTTTTTGTGCTGTATATCCCTATGACTCTATAACTGTTGATGTAAAATACTGTACAAAAACTCAGGTGGATACAGGTCAGAGACCTCCTTATGTTTATGCTCAGCAGAAGTGTTCGTTTTTTTCAAATAGTGCACGCATTCCCCACAATAGAACAATCATTTTCAACTATGCTTCAAAATCTAACTAGAAAACTGAGTGCTGCATAATATGGCTTTACCAAGAGGCATTAGCAAAAAAGACTTTAAAAAGATTTCTACTCAATTCGAAATAATTTTCTGAAAAACAGATAGTTGGTGCAAATTATTTTGTCTTAAAAATTATGCGTTCATTAAAGGCCTTCACTAAATATTTATCTTGTTAGTGCTGTCACCCTCACAGTGCTTTGAAAGCTTGGGCACTTGGCCATTGTGTTTCTTTGGTCAATCTAACACTATTCACTATTTTCAATGGAAGATTGTAGGAGTCAAAAACTGGCTAGTGAAATGTCAATCCTCGACAATGTAATGAATGCATCTCTGATCGTGTGACTGGCTCCATGTTCTATGAGTCATAGAGATGGACAGCATGGAAACAGACCCTTCGGTCCAACCCGTCCATGCTGACCAGATATCCCAACCCAATCTAGTCCCACCTGCCAGCACCCGGCCCATATCCCTCCAAATCCTTCCTATTCATAGACCCATCCAAATGCCTCTTAAATGTTGCAATTGTACCAGCCTCCACCACAACCTCTGGCGGCTCATTCCAGACACATACCACCCTCTGCGTGAAAACGTTGCCTCTTAGGTATCTTTTATATCTTTCCCCTCTCACCCTAAACCTATGCCTCTAGTTCTGGACTCCCCGACCCCACGGAGAAGACTTTGTCTATTTATCCAATCCATGCCCCTCATAATTTTGTAAACCTCTATAAAGTCACCCCTCAGCCTCCAGAGCTCCAGGGAAAACAGCCCCAGCCTGTTCAGCCTTTCCCTGTAGCTCAGATCCTTCAACCCTGGCAACATCCTTGTAAATCTTTTCTGAACCCTTTCAAGTTTCACAACATCTTTCTGATAGGAAGGAGACCAGAAGTGCACACAATATTCCAACAGCGGCCTAACCAATGGCCTGTACAGCCGCAACATGACCTCCCAACTCCTGTACTCAATACTCTGACCAATAAAGGAAAGCATACCAAACACCTTCTTCACTATCCTATCTACCTGCGACTCCACTTTCCAGGAGCTATGAACCTGCACTCCAAGGTCTCTTTGTTCAGCAACACTCCCTAGGATCTTACCATTAAGTGTATAAATCCTGCTAAGATTTGCTTTCCCAAAATGCAGCACCTCGCATTTATCTAAATTAAACTCCATCTGCCACTTCTCAGCCCATTGGTCCATCTGGTCCAGATCCTGTTGTAATCTGAGGTAACCCTCTTCGCTGTCCACTACACCTCCAATTTTGGTGTCATCTGCAAACTTACTAACTGTACCTCTTATAGTCGCATCCAAATCATTTATGAAATGACAAAAAGTAGAGGGCCCAGCACCAATCCTTGTGGCACTCCACTGGTCACAGGCCTCCAGTTTGAAAAACAACCCTCCACCACCACCCTTTGTCTTCTACCTTTGAGCCAGTTCTGTATCCAAATGGCTAGTTCTCCCTGTATTCTATGAGATCTAACCTTGCTAATCAGTCTCCCATGGGGAACCTCGTCGAATGCCTTACTGAAGTCCATATAGATCACATCTACTGTTCTGCCCTCATCAATCTTCTTTGTTACTTCTTCAAAAAACTCAATCAAGTTTGTGAGACATGATTTCCCACGCACAAAGCCATGTTGACTATCCCGAATCAGTCCTTGCCTTTCCAAATACACGTACATCCTGTCCCTCAGGATTCCCTCCAACATCTTGCCCAACACCGAGGTCAGGCTCACTGGTCTATAGTTCCCTGGCTTGTCTTTACCACCCTTCTTAAACAGTGGCACCACGTTTGCCAACCTCCAGTCTTCCGACACCTCACCTGTGACTATCGATGATACAAATATCTCAGCAAGAGGCCCAGCAATCACTTCTCTAGCTTTCCACAGAGTTCTCGGGTAAACCTGATCAGGTCCTGGGGATTTATCCACCTTTAACCGTTTCAAGACATCCAGCACTTCCTCCTCTGTAATCTGGACATTTTGCAAGATGTCACCATCCATTTCCCTACAGTCTATGATATTTATTCTAATTAAAAATAGAAAGAGAAATGCTCCAACAAGGATATCGCAGGACCCCAGGTGGGATGCTTTGCATTAAGTACAAACTACACCTGCTCGCAAGCTCTCAACTTTTCCATAGCAATTTTGTATTGGACAGAACAAACAATGCTCTCCTCTTAACATTTTTGTATGATTTTTACAAGGAAACAGAATTGTCACATCTGCACTGGAGCTGAAGACAGGGCAAAACTACAATATTTCTTTTGCACATATAAAAGGTTGCCCTCCAAAATAATGTTTTGAATATGACATATGACGATGCAAAAGATAAACCGTATTAAAGTGGAAAAAACTTTCTTCATTGTATGTCACATAAGATAGCAAACTGGGAAAATGCTAGTCCAGTTTCACAGCAATCACTTATAGGATGAGTTCAAGTATTACAGCCTTACTTTTCTTAATTCTCACCCATACAACTGAATGTACTGCAGGCCAATATTATTTTTTTCTTTTCTCTCAATGATACAAATCATGAATTGTGTAAAATTTCAGAAGGATATTTCTGTTCTCGTGATCTAAACCTACATGGAACTGTCTGTGAAAGTCAGAGAATTAAATGTAGAATATAGAATCCATACAGTATGGAAACAGGCCATTCGACCCAACCAGTCCACACCGACCATCCCACCCAAACCCATCCTCCTACCCTATATTTAACATGGCTGACATGCCTAACGTACACATCCCTGGACACCTCAGGGCAATTTAGCATGGCCAGTCCTCCAAACTTGCACATCTTTGGACTGGGGGAAGAAACCCATGCAGACATGGGAAGAATGTCCAAATTCCACACAGACAGTCACCCCAGTGGAATTGAACCCGTGTCCCTGGCAGTGTGAGACAGCAATGCTAACCACTGAGCCATCGTGCCATCACCTATATTTTAAGGAAACATTAGCCACACAATAACAGAGGCAGAGGCAAGTAATAACTCTGGGAAAAGAAGGTGACCACCAGGGAGCAACAGAATTGTCACACAGCTCAGTAATACTGGCGATTACACTGATTATGACACCAGACTCAAACAATATGCAACCCTGGAGTCCAAACTACCTTCCCTGCTTTTCTGGATCAGTAAGATAAACACTTACCAATTCATTGCAAGCAATAGTGGATTGGTCAACATTGGCCAAGAAGATCTACTATATCATCAATCAGGAATCAACTCCAACAAAGCTTCCTTGACAGTAATGTCACTCATCCACTTGCACTGCCTTAGGTTAAAAGGCTATCAGCTGGAAGAATTCTGAGCTTTCTGATCACATTTAATCTAAATGGGAATATGTAAATGGTGCACACAGCTTGATAGCTTGAAGGAGATCCTTTGGAAAACAGCTATTAAAAACGTATCAACTAAGTACCTGCTTTGCAACCTCCTGACAGCTACCTTCTCGCCTTAAAATTATGAATACAGTGACTACGAATATAATTATGCCCATATTACCAAGTAGGGAAAGGGGCTAGATCTTTCTCTCACATTTTCGGACCCTTAAAGCATACTGTGACAGATCACGTTATCACAGATCATACTCATAATCACAGGACATCAGTAGAACAGCACAAAATTCTAACAGTTTCTGGTCTATTGTCAGGTGTTCATGTCTACTGGACAATCAAACAGCTGAATCATAGAAGCAATAAATGGTACTACATGTTATACTGTGCCATCTGCTTAGTAGAACATTCGAATAAGTCTGTGCTCTTTCCAAGAAATGAAAATGCAGGCAGAAGCAAAACTGTTTGGAGAATTCCCCCAAACAGCACTGTCAACTAGAATATTCAACCATTGTAAGATTTTGTCTGATCTTCTGATGTTCTCGGAGAGAACCAGTCTCAAATTTGTCACCCATCTTTTCGTATTACAATTGTAAATAGTTTTTTTTTTAAAACCAACTAGAAGTTAGCCAGTGTTTTACACTTGTAATTGGCAATTTGCTATTCATTATAAATTATTGAATTATAATTTAGATTTTCAAGCAGTGTCCTTTACTTTTCCTCACATTATTCTAAGACCCAGAACTTTATGAACCTAAATTAAACATTTGACACATTCTATCACTATCTAAGTTGGCAGATAGGAAAAAAAGCTTTTTAACGGAAGTTCACAAAAAGAAAGACTTAAAATATACTCAGCGCTTCAAACTCCTAACTGCAGGTTAGAAAGTGGTGTGGGGTTTCTGTGTATTTGTCGTAATGATTGTGTTCACAATGTTTATCATTCTCTAAAAGGGAACAGCCTCTGTCAAACAGCACCTGTTCAGGTCTGATCTGATACTGGGTGATTTAAGTGATCAAGATTTGTAGATGGAAAGAGTTGAAATCAGAACCTCTAAATTATTAATAGCTGTTGGATCAACTGAACAGTTAAGTAGCAGATAGAATTGCCAATGTTCCAGGACTGCCCTAAGATCTTCCAGAACGAGGAAAACAGTTGCCACTGACCCAGGAGAAAAATCACAAGGTCAATTTTAAAAAGTGATTCAATTTTCTTTGAATGTGCTGTTCATTAGTTTTTTTTCAGCAAAATGGCTGATATGCTCAGAAAGGAGGAGACAATGTGTAGACTGTCACTGGAATAATAATCCAACACAACAGGTGGTGAAATTTACATTCAATTAGATGGTTTTAGTAATGTTGAGCATCACACCATCAATTGTCGTAAAACTGATCTGGTTCACTAATTTCCTTTATAGAAGAATATTGCCTTCTGAAATGGCCCAGTTCTAGGGCAATTGGGAATGGGCAACAAATGCTGACTTTGCCAGGAATGCTGGCATCCCATAATTCGTTTCTAAAAATGGTGTTCTAAAGTCTGTTTGCTTACTGATTGGAGCATGAAGGTACAAGGCAAGGATAGGTCTGTCAGGCACCCCAACAGCCACAGTGTGGTGGTGAGACAATTGCAGGCAAGAAGTCATTTGGAGCTACCTCCAGGAAGATGGCCCAAGTTGGCAATCCCAGTTGTTTTTTGGGAGGACGTGAAGAGTGCACCATGAGGAACATAAAGCAGGTTCAGACATGATGAACCAAATGGCATCCTTCTGTATTGTAAAATTCTGATTTGAAATTCTATAACTCAATGAAGGATCAAAGGGAAATTGTGGAGGTGATTACCGACTGGAATTATCACAATTAATCGAGAGAGTGACATGATGTTCTGGGGACCTCAGTTCAAATCCTGCCAAGGCAGATAGTAGAATTTGAATTCAATAAAAATCTAGAATTAGGAGTCTAATGATGATGATGAAATCATTGTTGATTGCTGGAAAAACTCATCTAGTTCACTAATGCCTGTTAGGGAAGGAAACTACTGTCCTTACTTGGTCTGGCCTACATGTGACTTCAGAGACAAGCAATGCGGTTGACTCTCAACTGTCCCCTGGGCAATCAGGGATTGGCAATAGATGTTGGCCTGGCCAGTGATGCCTACATCCCATGAATGAATTTGAAAATAACCCTGCACTCTATTGCACACCGTTTATTTGTTCTATTGTGCGTTTCCTTTAATGCACACATGCACTCATCTTAAAGGGTTAATCCGAGAACAATATTATTACCTCTGCAAAAACTAAGTTCTAGATTCCCGCACAGCCATGCACCTAAAGGGAATGTTGGTGGAAGGTCTATCCATACCTTTTCAATTAGGAAATCAAGCTTCTTTCAATTAAGCTGCTCAGTTTTAGTCTCCAACAAAAATTGCATAAACCAGAAAGCCAGCTAAGGTTAACCAATATTGAGATGTCAAGAAAAATTAATAAGTGGAGATGAAAGAATCTGAGAAGTAGTCTACTGAGAAGTAGTTAACAGTGGGTAAGTATGTAAGTAATAATGATGGGGACAATAGTGAAGATTATGAATATATTATTATACATTAGAGATAAGGAAAGTATATCTAATTTAAATAGAAAAGTACGTGCCTGAAATCTGCGCCACCTGAGGGAGTGGAATGTGGGTCAGAAACCAATTCCACCCTTTTGTTTCCAGTTCTAACTAATTCCAATGCAGAGGGGTAACTAATTGTTCTGTTCCCCTTCCTTATTGTGACATCACCTATCAAACCAGGGCTGGTAAAATGTTAACCTTCCAAGGAGACTTTTTCCATCCTGCAAGGCATTAAGGTCACCTGCACTAGAAGGCCTCCCATTATCGTGCCCCACCAGCAATCAGTCTCAGGCATGTCCTTCAATTTTCTTCAGTAGTCCCCAGACATCGAGGGTGACCTCTTTTGACTCCAGTTCCATGGACGTAATAGCCACTTCAGAATGCAATGCACGATCTTCAGACTTTGCCACACGTGGGGAAAATGGAGTTTGAAGGAAGGGTCTGGCAGATGAACTTTTTTTTCGGCTGACATACTCTCGTCAACAAGTCAACAAGTTCCCAATGAAGTCATTTTATATGTTTGGTTCCTTCTTGAATAAACAATTTTTATTTTGGGTAGTTCCAGGGAAGGGACTTCCATAATTTGAGAGGAGTTTTGACCTCTTCTGATATGCTTTGTAGACATCCCCAGGGCATTTCTACTGTCCATCTAGAAATGTTCTTCCTGACCAAGGTCTGAGGACAGTTTGCTCAGGAGTCTGGTAATAGACTCACGAATGACATATCCCATTCAGTGGAGCTGGTTTTTGATTAATTAGCAGCTGGGCAGCACGCATGTTGACTTGGATAAAGATTCTGCTGTTGGATAGTCTTTCTTAGCTGCAGATATGGAGTATCTTACAAAGGCACCATTGATCTGATTCCTCCACTGCTTCAAGATGCCTTCTGAGTCTAACTTGTCTTAGTATCTCAAGCAGAAAGGACCATGGGATCATTGCTGCCTGATGAACCATGACCTTAGCCCCAGGTTTGGGGTTAATTCATGACTCACAACAAAAATATATACCAGTGAGGAGGAAGGATTCAAGGAAGGAGATAAAACAATGATAGTTAATCAAGGAAGTTAAAGATAACTTCATGTGCGGCACAGTGGTTAGCACTGCTGCCTCACAGCGCCAGAGACCCGGGTTCAATTCCCGCCTCTGTCTGTTTGGAGTTTGCACATTCTCCCTGTGTCTGTGTGGATTTCCTCCGGGTGCTCCGGTTTCCTCCCACAGTCCAAAAATGTGCAGGTTAGGTGAATTGGCCATGCTAAATTGCCCGTAGTGTTAGGTGAAGGGGTAAATGTAGGGGAATGGGTCTGGGTGGGTTGCTCTTCGGAGGGTCAGTGTGGGCTTGTTGGGCCAAAGGGCCTGTTTCCACACTGTAAGTAATCTAATCTAATCATAACTTCAAATTGAAAAAAAATGGATACATACAACATGGCAAATTGACAGCAGATGGCCAAACAAATGGGAGAAAATAAACTGTGAGGATATCTAGAAGTAATACTAAAATGGACAACAGTAGCCTCTTTAATTGTATCAAAAGCAAAGCTACGTCAAAGTGTACATAAATCTCTCAGAGAATGAGAATAGGTAAACAATATTGGAATGTAGAAAATGGCTGAAGAGCTGAATAAATTCTTTGCATCAATCTTCATGACAAAATATACTAACAGTATTCCAGAAACACTAAATAATCAAGGGACAAAAGCAGAGACGAAATAAAAACAAGAAATATCATGAAAGAAAAATGTACAAGGGAAATGAATGGGGTTAGATTAAAGGCTGATAGTTTGATATAAGGGGTTGCATCCTTGGATATGAAAGGAAGTAGCCATAGAGGTAATGGATCTAGTAATAATCTTCCAGGAACCTTTATATTGTAGAAAAGTCCCAAAGGATTAGAAAAGTTCCAAAATAACACACTTATTCAAAAACAGAAGGAGACAAAAACACAGGCAACAGGTTGGACAGCTATCTTAAATCAAATATCTATACAAAGCATAATACAAAGCATTTGGAAATACATAATATAATCAAGCAGTGTTAGCACAGCATCATAAAGAGGAAATCATGTCTGACAAATCTCTTAGCTTTCTTTAAGGAGGCAACATGCAGGATAGATAAATAGGAACCAGTCAATGTAATACATTCATATTTCCAAGAGGTGTTTGATAAGATACTGTACATTAGGCTACTTAATAAATTAAACGCCCTGGCGTTGGGGATTATATATTAGTATAGATAGATGACTGACTAACGAACATAAGATAGAGTTGGGATAAGGGCACACTTTCAGGACAGCAACTTGTAGCTAGTGGAGTGTTACAGGGTTCAGTGCAAGGGCCATAATTATTTACAATACCTATTAATCACTTGTATGAGGGAAGTGAATGGACTATTGACCAGTTTGTGAATGGCACTGAACAAGGTAGGAAGGCAAATGGTGAGGATGACACAAAGAATCAAAGGAATACATTAAATTAAATCAAAGGAATAAGCTTAAATTATCGATAGGAAGAAGACTGGCAGATGGAATATAATATAGAAAAATATGAAGTTATGCACTTTGGCAGGAAGAAGAGGACTAAATATTGTTTAAATAAAGAAAGTTTGCAGAAAGCTATGGCACGGAGGGATCTGGGGGTCCTTGTGCATAGATCACAGTTTGTGCCAAGCAGTTCTGCACATATTGGGAAAGGCAAGTGGAATGGTCACCTCTATTTCAAACAAAGTAGAGTATAAAAAAGGCGAGTATTCCTATATCTATACAAGGCACTAGCCAGACCAAGCCTTTATTCATTAGAATTTAGAAAAACAAAAGGAAACCTTATTTAAACATAATATCCTTACAGGGCTTGACAAATTAGATACACAGAAATTATTTCCCCTTGTAGGAAAGTCCAGAACCAGTGAGCATAATCCCAGAGTAAGGGATCATCCATTTAAAGATTTGGATGAGGAGGAATTTCATCCCTCAGATGGTAGTAAATCTATGGAATTCTTTACTGCAGAGGTCTGTGGAAGTTGGGTCATTGAATATATTCAAGACGGAGATAGACAGATTGTTCTGTACAATTCTCAAAACCCATGTACTGCAGAGGGTTAATTATTCAACTGTGGGTTTTCAATTTGTCATTCTGGATGCCTGGCCCAAATGGCAATTATTATAATAATAAGCGGTAATTTTCTGACTTAATTCAGCTCACAGGAAGTCTCACCCACTGGGAATGCAAATTAAAAAGTTGAGCACATGCTGAGCATGACTTCCTGACCACTGAAATTAACGGTCAGAAAGTTTTAAACAGCATGTATTTGAATGACCAATATGCAGAGTTCCCATTGGGAATACATGTAGAAAAAATAACTCCACTAATATTATGGTATTGTGACAGGATGAGAACATCAGCTTTGTTTTCAATGACTGCAATAAGCATCTAATTTAGCAGTGACACAAAGCTCACTAGGATGAAAACAGTTCTCAAGCACCCCAATTATAATCATTGATTTTTATCTTGCTTCCACTGATACTCTTTGCTGGCATCAGTAAAGAGCAACACAGCACTAATCACTGGTGGTAATCACGACACAGAAAGGAACAAACAAACATAGATTAAAAAGAAAACTAATTGGAATTTCAATGCAAAATCCTCAGATTATGAAGATGCTACGTTTTTTTTTAAAATGAGGATTCATATTTAAAGGATTGTAGATAGTGGAAGGTTTTAAATGACTTGAAAGTCTCTACCCAGACCCAGATGCCCACCCTATCCCTTTAACCCAGCATTTACCATGGTTGACATACCTAGCCTACACATCCCTGGACACTGGACAATTTAGCATGGCCAATTCACCTAACCTACACATTCTTGGTCTGTGGGAGGAACCTGGAACACCCGGAGGAAAGCCACACAGACACAGTGAGAATGTGCAAACTCTACACAAACCCAGGTGCCTGGCACTGTGAGGCAGCAGTGCTAACCACTGAGCCACTGCACTGCTCTACTTAATATTTAAAGTTGATATTTACTGTTGGAGTGGAGCTGGAGGTACAAACACAAAAGAGGTTGAAGAAAATTGGAGAGGAAGAGAGAATGGATAATGAATAATAAATTATTTTTAATGTGAGTAGGTGCTGAGGCTAGCTGAAGGAGGCTAGCATCATAAGTGGAACAATGGTTTTATAATACAGTGCAAAATACGAAGAGGGGAATTTTAGTGGATAGCTCATGCAATCCAACAGTGCATCAGGAAAATAGTTAATCAGAACTCAAGATGTACAGGCAGAGGTACAAGAACACAAATCACAGGCAAGATAATGATTCTGTACAAAGCACCTGCTTACAATTCTGGCCATTCACTACAGGAAGAATGCCAACCAAGAGTAGGTGTTTTTTCAGAAAAAGGAAACCAAACTGATATCAAATTTAAAATCACTTTAGAAGTTCTGTTTTATTCCCGCAAGATATGCTGAAAGCCTCCTTCATGAAACAGTTGTAGTCAACCTTTTTTTTTCAGACTGGAGGAAGATTTATGATGGGGTTCGTGTTAGGACTCTCTCTCTACCTGATATATATTAAATGACAAAGCACAATTTCAAAATCCACGACCGAATTTGGAGGTACTATGAACAGTAAGGGAAAGAGTATAGAATTTCAAATGGCTATAGGCAGAATGGTGAGGTGGGTGGGCAAAAGGCAGGTAAAATTTAATGCAAATGGGCCCAGGACAGACACAGTGCATTTAAATCTAAGCAGAATCGTGGGCTTTATAAATATGGGTGTGAGTGTACAAAAACAAGAAAACCATCCCATCTAGTTCTTGGCACCACACTTTCGAAGAATATTAAGACACGATGGAGTACTCAGAAAAGATTCACAAAAATGAAGCTCCTTTTCCCTGGAATCGGTTTCTTAGACAGATTAGAGAAGTTGAAACTGTAAAGTTCGAGAGGAGATTTGTTAGACGTATTTAAAATCATGAAGGGCCCAGACAAAGAAACTAAGAAGAAATTGTTCCCATCTTTGGAAGGAACAAGAACTAGAGGGCTCAGATGTAAGGTAATGAGTAAAAGATGGCATCACGAGAAAAACCTTTCACACAGTGAATGCACTGCCTGAGAGTGTACTGAAGGTAAATTAAATTGAAGTATTCAAGAGGGGATTGGATTATTACCTAAAAAGGAAGAATGTGCAGGATTACATAGAGAAGGGGAGTGGCGATAGTTAATGTACATCTTCAGAGAGCCAATACACATACAATGCACTGAATGGCATTCTTCTGTGCTGTAATCATTCGACACAATCTTCAATGTTCCAATTATAGTATTAACTATCTAACAACTCATTTGATTGTGCACTTGGGTGGAATAAATACACCCATGTAAAAGAAAGGAAAGCCCAAATGAGAAGGACAAATTGGTTTGGAGTCCAACACATAGCTGAACTCTTTTTTTACCGTAAGGGAGATTATAAAAAGACAAAAATGGAAAAAAAAGCATTTAATTGCTTCATTGATTCCAGAGACCTTTAACAGTAAATCATCATGACCTATGAAAGTTTGCAGATTATCCAAGTGTACCATTACAAACCAAAAGAATTAATTCAAACCATGGGCATAACAAAGGTCATGGTGAGCGTATAAAATGATTCAAAGCAACAGTTGGAAATCAGTAATAATGTAACAATCAACAACTTGAAATGTGTACGGAAGAATGCATTAAAGAAGCAAGAATAATTAATATTTACAAAAGACCTGCTCATGACCTAGAGGGATGGCAATGATATTGGCATCAAAAGAACTGGCAAATTAAGAAAATGGTGCATTATATTTCAATTTGCATTTTCCCAGATTTACTGTAATAATGACATTGAAACTAACAATTTTTGGAGTGTGTATATGTGCAGTTAAATACAGGAATCTCAAAATTGCTGTCAGTGATATAGTGCTTCCTAATAAAACTCCTGAGACCCCAGATTGTAATCAAGTAAAAATCACTAAATTAACTAAATTTACTTTTTTCTTTATGGTGTTAGTTTCATTGGAAAAAACCTTTAAAATGTTATACCTTTTTGAATGAGGTGTAACTGGGTTTTAAATAGCTTACTTCATAACTACTGTTGAGCATCTTGTCCCTTAAGAAAAACTAATTCTGTATTGAGGAATGTCAAATTTTTTCATTCTTTTTTTTTAAAAAAGTATATTGCAAGTTTATAGTTGAGCAAGTATTTTAATCACATTTCTGGACCAGTCACTTACTTTGATGTCTAAAATTTCATTCAAAAATAAAAATATATAGTACATTTTACTCTCTAGATTGCTGTATGCGAAAATATTAAGTGTGTTTGATGATATAGTTGTTGATCTAGAGATCCCTTTAGCTTGGCACCACAATCAAACTGATAACAGAAAATGATAAATGCGTGCCTTAGGTTTTACTAGATCTATGTGGGCAGTTTTATCGAAATCGGCAATGAGCACTAATGCTTCTCAACTGATCGCAAAAGTTACAGCATTGTTATCGATACAAAATTTTCAGTGGTTACACTCATGGTTATCCACTTACTTGTTACCCACGGATCTACAGACTCAAGAGGTCAGAGCCCATCTTTTATTTTTCCTGATTGCCTTGTCTGGTGTACCTTGATAAATTGAATACAGTCCTTCATGGTACACACTTTCTTGGTATCCGCGGGAAGTCTGTACCCTTACATCTCGTAAATAATGAAGAATGAGTGTATCAGTAATTTGTAGACAGAACAAGACCGTAAATGCCATTGTGCGTGGGAAATCATGTCTCACAAACTTGATTGAGTTTTTTGATGAAGTAACAAAGAAGATTGATGAGGGCAGAGCAATAGATGTGATATATATGGACTTCAGTAAGGCGTTTTACATAGTTCCCCATGGGTGACTGATTAGCAAGGTTAGATCTCATAGAATACAGGGAGAACTAGCCATTTGGATACAGAACTGGCTCAAAGGTAGAAGACAGAGGGTGGTGATGGAAGGTTGTTTTTCAGACTGGAGGCCTGTGACCAGTGGAGTGCCATAAGGATCGGTGCTGGGCCCTCTACTTTTTGTCATTTACATAAATTATTTGGATGCGAGCGTAAGAGGTACAGTTAGTAAGTTTGCAGATGACACCAAAATTGGAGGTGTAGTGGACTGCGAAGAGGGTTACCTCAGATTACAACAGGATCTGGACAAGATGGGCCAATGGGCTGAGAAGTGGCAGATGGAGTTTAATTCAGATAAATGCGAGGTGCTGCATTTTGGGAAATCAAATCTTAGCAGGACTTATACACTTAATGGTAAGGTCCTAGGGAGTGTTGCTGAACAAAGAGACCTTGGAGTGCAGGTTCATAGCTCCTTGAAAGTGGAGTCGCAGGTAGATAGGATAGTGAAAAAGGCATTTGGTATGCTTTCCTTTATTGGTCAGAGTATTGAGTACAGGAGTTGGGAGGTCATGTTGCGGCTGTACAGGACATTGGTTAGGCCGCTGTTGGAATATTGTGTGCAATTCTGGTCTCCTTCCTATCAGAAAGATGTTGTGAAACTTGAAAGGGCTCAGAAAAGATTTACAAGGATGTTGCCAGGGTTGGAGGATCTGAGCTACAGGGAGAGGCTGAACAGGCTGGGGCTGTTTTCCCTGGAGCATCGGAGGCTGAGAGGTGACCTTATGGAGGTTTACAAAATTATGAGGGGCATGGATAGGATAAATAGACAAAGTCTTTTTCCTGGAGTCGGGGAGTCTAGAACTAGAGTGCATAGGTTTAGGGTGAGAGGGGAAAGATATAAAAGAGACCTAAGAGGCAACTTTTTCACACAGAGGATGGTACGTGTATGGAATGAGCTGCCAGAGGATGTGGTGGAGGCTGGTACAATTGCAACATTTAAGAGGCATTTGGATGGGTATATGAATAGGAAGGATTTGGAGGGATATGGGTCGAGCGTTGGCAGGTGGGACTAGATTGGGTTGGGA
Organism: Chiloscyllium plagiosum; assembly: GCF_037043375.1. Lineage (NCBI taxonomy): Eukaryota > Metazoa > Chordata > Chondrichthyes > Orectolobiformes > Hemiscylliidae > Chiloscyllium > Chiloscyllium plagiosum. The sequence goes on along the minus strand of NW_028270181.1, from coordinate 15,142,525 downwards.
TATCTGGTCGGCATGGACGGGTTGGACCGAAGGGTCTGTTTCCATGCTGTACATCTCTATGACTCTATGACTATATCCTAATTGTTTGCCATGTAGGATTCAGCAGTAATATATATGAATAAAAATTATTTTGTGCACCACTTTGGAAATTATGTTGACAAAATGTCATTTATCTTCAAAATAGGAGCTTTGATTAAACTGAAACATTGGCTGAATTTGAAATGTCTGTATCCTCTGCATTAAGGAAAAGCCAGGGGACTACAGACTGGTAAGTCTGACATCAGTGATGGGCAAGTTGTTGGAGGGGATCCTGAGGGACAGAATGTATGTGTATTTGGAAAGGCAAGTACTGATTAGGATAATCAATATGGCTTTGTGCATGGGAAATCACATCTCACTTAGTTGATAGAGTCTTTTGAAAAGGAAATGAAGAGGATTGATGAGGGCAGAGTGATGGACATGATCTATATGGACTTCAGTAAGACTGTCGACAAGATTCCTCATGGTAGACTGGTTAGCAAGATTAGATTGCATGGAATACAGGGAGAACTAGCCATTTGGATACATAACTAGATCAAAGGGAGGAGACAGAGGGTGGGAGTAGACAACTCCTTATCAGACAGGAGGCTTTAAACCAGTGGTGTGCACAAGATAGGTGCTGGGTCCACTGCTTTTGTCATTTATATAAATGATCTGTATGTGAACATAGGAGGTATAGTGAGTAAGTTTGCAGATGACATCAAAATTGGAGGTGTAGTGAGCAGCAAGGAAGGTTACCTCAGAGTACAGCCAGATCTTGAACAGATGGGCCAGTAGGCCAAGGAGTGGCAGATGCAGTTTAATTTAGATAAATGGGAGGTGCTGCATTTTGGAAAGGCAAATCATTACAGGACTTATACACTTAATGGTAAGGTAGTGGAGAGTTTTGCTGAACAAAAACAAGTTGGAATGCAGGTTCATAGTTCCTTGAAAGTGGAGTCCCAGGAAGACAAAATAGTGAAGAAAGCATTTAGTATGCTTGCGTTTATTGATCAGTGCACTGAATAATGGAGTTGGGAGGTCATGTTGTAGCTGTACAGGACATGTGTTAAGCCATTATTGGAGTACTGCTTGCAGTTCCGGTCTCCCTACTACAGGAAGGATGTTGTGAAACTTTAAAGGGTTTAGAAAAGATTTACAAGGATGTTGTCGGGGCTGGAGCTATAGGGAGAGGTTGAATAAGCTGGGGCTATTTTCCCTCGAGTGTTGGAGGCAGAAGGATGACTTTATAGAGGTTTATAAAATCATGAGAAGTATGGATTGGGTGAATAGCCAAGATCTTTCTCCAGGGTAGCAAAGTCCAAAAGTAGAGGGCATAGGTTTAAAGTAAGAGGGGAAAGATTTAAAAGCGACCTAAGTGGCAACATTTCCAGGCAGAGGGTACAGCATGTATGGAATGAGCTGCCAGAGGAAGTGGGAGAGACGCGTACACATACAACATCTGGATGGGTGTATAAATCGGAAGGGCTTAAAAGGCTAAATGCTGGCAAATGGGACCAGATTAATTTAGAAAATCTGGTTGACTGGGACGAGTGGACCAAAAGGTCTGTTTCCATACTGTACAGCCCTATAACTCAATGACTTTTTTTTATAATATGTTTTTATTAAGAAAAAATAGACTTTTAAATATTAGAACAAATACAAAACAATGCAATTCAAAACAGTACAAAAATAGTACAAAACTAAACCCAAATAATAAAAAAATTCCCCAACCCACCCTCCTATATGAATGTATAAACATATATAGAGAAGTATAAAATTAAAAAAAACCTAAACTAGCTATTTAACTAACTAAATAAATACCTAACAACAAACAAATAAATAGTAATAACTCAGCCCAGCCAAACAAAACACTCATACGTTCACAGTTCCTCCTCCCTGGATATTGGACTCATGAAACTCAATCATTACAGCTATATAAAAGCCCTTGTTAGTGTGGCAGATAAATCTGTGTCCAGGTATTTCAAAAAGGGTTGCCATGTCTTGTAAAAATTCTCAATTTTGTGATGTACCATATTTGTGAGAAAATCCAGAGGAATATGCTCCATAACAATCTTCCGCCAACCTGACAGGCCTGGGGGGGTTTTCTGATATCCAACCTAGCACGATATTCTTCCTTGCACAAAATGTAAGAATATTGAAAAGTTTTGCCTTATGCGAGTCTGCAGGAAATAGAATGGGTAGACCCAAAAGGAACGAAATAGGGTCCTTCTCTACCCCTACACCTAAAATCCTCTCCATTGCACCCACCACAGCGCTCCAATATGTTTGAAGCCTGTCACAAGACCAAAGACAATGGGTAAGAGTACCCGTACAGACCTTGCGCTTAGGGCATGCTGAAGATACCCCTGGTTTAAATTTTGACAAACTGTCTGGGGCTAAGTGGACCCTGTGGAGAATCTTCAACTATAAAACATGGGTCCTTTTGCAAATTGATATCTTCCTTGCATTCTCCCAAATATCCTCCCATACCTCTGAAGAAACATCAACACCCAGCTCTCTTTCCCACATCTTGCAGAGTCGATCAGACTCATCTGAGGTGGCACCCCCCAATTGGTGATAGAGTACTGACAGAGAATGTAATCTTAGCCCTTAGTACCCCTCTTTCTATGTCAGATTTGTAGGGATCAGTCAAAAGTGTGGTCTTTTTTTGAATAAAATCCCTAACTTGAAAAAAACTAAAGAGGTCTCTATTAGGTAATTCGTACTTCCGTACTAACTGATCAAAGGACATCATTATATCTCCCTCAAATAAATCACCCATGCAAGATATACCCCTAGCTGTCCAACGATTAAATCCTGAATCTATCATACCTGGTTGAAAACTCGGCATACCCACTAAAGGTGTAAACAAAGATGTTTTGCCAATATTACCTTGCCTCTGCCGAATTGCCCTCCATGCTTTAACAGTATTGATGACTATTGAGTTATGGCAATATTCCCTAACTGTCCTCACCTTGTCCAAAAACAGCAAACTGGTAAGGGGGCACCTTGCCTGGGAGACTTCGATATCTAGCCATATTGAAAGAGGGTCCCCACAAACCCAATCACTTACGTAGGTCAAAAGCGAGCTTAATTGGCAATTTTTAATGTCCGGAAGGTCTACTCCCCCCAATCAGTGAGGCAACTGCAGTTTAGCTAATTTAATGAGGGGCCGTTTACAGTGCCAGATAAAGGGGCTGAATCAACTGTTTGTTTATTGAAAGTCAGGGGGAGCATCCGTATAGGGTATAGCAAATGAGGGAGAATATTCATCTTAATAAGCGCTATCCGACCCAACCATGAAACTGGAAGTGCCTCCCATCTTTGGAGATCTTGTTTACTTTTTTTCAAATAATTGAGTAAAATTGGCTTTGAACAGCCAATCCAGAACTGGAGTAATGAATATGCCCAAATACACAAATCCCCCCTGTGACCACCTAAATGGGAATCTATAGTCACTCTCAAGAGCCAACTCTTTCGTAAGACCACCCATAGGCATAGCATCTGATTTAGCAAAATTAATCTTATACCCTGAAAAAGCGCCAAACGCGTGAATGCATTGTACCAGGCAAGGCACTGAAACTGCTGGATTTGTCAAGAAAATTAGAACATCATCTGCATACAGCGAGATCTTATGTAATTTTGACCCCACTTCTGGAGCTGATATATTGAGATCCCACGAATGGCCTCTGCCAACGGTTCAATCACCAACGTAAAAACTAATGGTGAAAGGGGACAGCCCTGCTGGCTGCCCCTAGAAATATTAAAATTGCTTGATCGTACCCCGTTAGTAATGACCGCAGCGAGAGGTACACTGTAGAGAACCTTTACCCATCTTATGAAAACTTCGCCCAGACCAAACCGGTCTAGAGTATAGAAAAGGTACAGCCACTCAACTCAGTCAAATGCCTTCTCTGCATCTAAAGAAATCACCAATCCCTGTATTGACTGCTGTTGGCATGCTTGAATTACGTTAAACAGCCTCCTAACGTTATTGGAGGATCTGCGACCCTTTATGAAGCCCGTTTGATCCTCTTTAATAATAGAAGGTAACACGGTCTCCAACCTTAACACAAGAGCCTTAGAAAGGATCTTAAAGTCCACATTTAAGAGCGAGATGGGCCTGTATGAAGCACATTCCTCCGGATCCTTCCCTTTTTTAAGGATAAGTGAAATATTGACCTCTCTCAGAGATGGTAGGAGACAAACATGACTGTATGAATCATTAAACATATTCAGCATCGGGCCTGACAGTATACTTATAAATTCCTTATAGAATTCACTGGGAAGTCCATCAGGACCAGCCGCCTTTCCACTCTGAAGCTGCCTCACAGCTTCCTGCACTGATAATGGGGCATTGAGAAAGGACTGTTGTTCGGGAGTCACACCCGGGAGCTTCAGATCTCTAAAAAAGGATTCCATTTTGGCCTGCCCCTCCTCACAATTCTCAGACTGATATAATTTAGAGTAGAATCTCTGTAACGCCACATTAATCTTTTTAGAATCACATGTTAGGTTCCCAGATCCTTCCCTAATCGCTGTAATGGTTTGTGGGGCACTTCTCTTTCTGGCAAGGTATGCTAAGTATTCGCCTGGCTTGTCACATGCTCGTATAACCTTTGCTTTGCAAAAGCCAGCTCCTTCTTTGCCGTCTGCGTGAGCACGGAATTTAGTACAGACCGCAGTACCGTAATCCTCTGTAGTTTGACCAACGCGGGTCTGTCAAAATAGGCCTTCTCGGCTGCCTTCAACCATGCTTCAAGGAGACGTTGCTGCTCACCCTTCTGCCGCTTCCTACTTGTGGAATATGAAATAACTAACCCTATGGCATAAGCTTTGGCAGTTTCCCAGAGAACAGATGAGCTATCAACCGAGCCGATGTTTATGTCTAGGAATGCCGGAAATTCCCTAGAGAAATACTCCACAAACTTGCTGCCCATGAGAATAAAGGGGTCCATTCACCAGTACCTTGAATCCACTGTAACATCCTTAATTTTAACCATGAGGTACACTGGAGCATGATCAGAGATAGCAATATTAACAATCGTACAGGATGCCACCAGATCCAGGGTTACCGCAGGGGTCAGAAAAAAATCAATCCTCATGTGACATCTGTGCGGATTGGAGAAAAACGTGAAATCCCTACCTGTAGGGTGGAGACACCTCTAGATGTTCACCAATCCTAATTCCCCACACAAACCCAATAACTGTTTAGTTTGTGCAGAGGGTATCGAGGGACCTTTAGGCAACCTGTCTACTGTGGGGTCCATGAGGCAGTTAAAATTTCCCCCTATAATGATGTGCCGAGACTTGAGACTTACCAGTTTAGAAAACTGGTGGGCGGCACGGTGGCACAGTGGTTAGCACTGCTGCCTCACAGCGCCTGAGACCCGGGTTCAATTCCCGCCTCAGGCGACTGACTGTGTGGAGTTTGCACGTTCTCCCCGTGTCTGCGTGGGTTTCCTCCAGGTGCTCCGGTTTCCTCCCACAGTCCAAAAGATGTGCAGGGTCAGGTGAATTGGCCATGCTAAATTGCCCGTAGTGTTAGGTAAGGGGTAAGTATAGGGGTATGGGTGGATTTCGCTTCGGCGGGTCGGTGTGGACTTGTTGGGCCGAAGGACCTGTTTCCACACTGTAATGTAATCTAATCTAAAAAAAAAGCATCTACCAAGAATTTAAGAGGATGAGCTGGGGGACAATAAACATTTAAAATGACATATTCTTCCCCATTTATCAAGGCTATAAGAATTACAAACCTCCCGTATGTGTCTTTAACACATTCCAACAATTTAAATGAGAGATTTTTCCTAACCAATATAGCCACTCCCCTACTTCTGGTATTAAATGATGAAAAATAAACTCAGTCAAAGCCATTCTGCTGTAATTTCAGATGCTCCTTGTCATCCAAATGTGTCTCCTGTAACAAGGCAATATCCACCTTCTCCTTTCTAAGACTCAAGAGTACCTTCTTCCTCTTAATTGGTGAGTGATTTCCCTTGATATTCCAGGTACACCATTTAATTAAATCATTAGCCATAATCTGCTGCAATTACATTTAAATTCCAGAGAGGAGGAACCCAAACCACAAATTGCTGAGCCTTAATGTCGCATGATCCACCAAATATAAAAACTACATAAACTAAAACCACTGCATTTAACAAACATACAAAATTATTAAAAATAAAAAACAACAAAAACTAGAAAACAAACCAACATATAAAACGCCAATAGCGCTGAGTAGGTGAACTCATCCCCTGCCCGGAGGGGGCAACTACCCATCCCGAACTGCCCATAAATAGGCATCTAATCATCTCAACCATCTTCACTTCTCCCAGCGAGAGCCGCATCGCAAGCACAAGCTAAAAAGAATAAACACCCCATAGAATACCAATATGAATAAAAAAAACATTATTTTATAAAAACAGGGGGAATAAATACCCCACCCATCCTTTGGTATGTCCTAACTTAGAAACTTAAAATGTACATCTTAACCACCGCCAGACATAGTTTGAACCAAATTATTATCAACAGAGGTTAAAAAAAGGGGAAAAACAAAGCTCCAACCAGATTTCCTCCATTTCTTTTACAGAATGATAAACCCATACCCAAGCAACGATATTTATACATACTAAAATTGTTTAACTTAGGTGAGTTTCTCCACAAAGTCTCTTGCCTTCTCCGATGTGTCAAAGAGATGCATGGATCCATCTAAGGTGATCCGAAGCACTGAAGCATATCTCAGGGAGTACTGAATCCCAAGCTCCTTCAATCTCCTCTTGACACCATCATATGATTTTCGTTTCTGGATCACCGCCGCTGAAAAGTCCTGAAAAAACATGATCTTAGACTCCTTGTAAATTGGGGCCTTTGGATCCTTCCTCTGGAGTCTAGAAGCCTCCATGACTCTCTCCTTGTCCCGGTAATGATGGAACCGTACCAGGAAAGGACGAGGGCGTTGACCCAAACCCGACCTCCGTGCTGCAACCTGGTGAGCCCTCTCTATCTTCAATCCTCTCATGCCAGTCTCCAAGTCAAGGAATTTCGGAAGCCAATCTTCAACAAATTCTGCAGGCCACTCACCTTCCTTACCCTCGGGCAGACCGATGATCCGAATGTTTTTTCTCCTGCCCCTGTTTTCAAGATCATCCACTTGGTCACGCAAATTACGAACCTGCGTCTTCAGGGCTTGGATCTCTTCCTTGAATGAACTGGCATCAGCTTCCACCACTGTGACCCTGTGCTCCACCTCATCCGTCCTCTTCTCCAGGTCTCCCAGCTGCTGCTCATGCTTCTGCAGCATGAGAAAGACTGGAGCCAGCTTATCTTCAATCTGTTTCCCCAACATCTCGCGAGATTTTGAGAGCTGGTTCACCAGGTCCTGGAGAGTAATCTGCTCTGAGGCTGCTGCAGGCCGAGCTGCAGGCCCGGCCTCAGATGCTCCTCCTCCCTTTTTAGGCATGTCTGGACAGCTGAAAATACAGGTAAGTCAATTTTTAAATGTTTCTTGGGGCTCCACAATCTTTCCAACACCCCAAGAAATCCTGATGACCTGGGTTGGGTGGGTTAAAGGACCGTCCTGCTCCTGCTGCGATGCGAAGCTCTGCAGTGTGATCTTCTCAGATCGCCACCATCTTAGATCCCCCAACTCTATGACTTTTAAACTTTCCTTCTTGGGTTGTAAGCCTAACTTGAAGTAAACAAATATCTTGTCAAGATTTGTCATGGCTTGATATACACTGTTTCCTTAAGCTGAACAAGAGTGAGCTCAAATGCATGCCTTAGTTTCTGGTTGTCATTCTGCATGTTGCGAGTCAAAGAAAATTGACTGAAAGCAAGTCTACCACTTTGGTAGATTTCCAAATATTGAAGTGTGCCAGATGCAAATTCTGATTTTGCTTTTCTGATACTCTGAATTGTGATTGAAAAGATAAATCAGCAGCCGTTTTAGGAAGAAACTTGGTTTGTATCATGAAGAATGACTAAGTGTTGCCACTTAATATTACAGTGGCCCTTGATATGTTCCTGACCACACGTGGATACCATGGCTTCTTTTATAACTAAAAAAACCTTGAGATGTCTGCATGGAGCAGCTAGCACTATGTTTGATTGTTTGATGCAGAAGCTGCCAGACATGTACAGTTGCTCCAGCAATTTCTTCTTTTATTTGTTTCAATTTTTCCAAGTTTCCGGTCATCAGTAAACTTTGAAATTGTCCCCTGCACTTTAATATCTTGATGCTTTCTCATTCTTTTTGGCTTTGTTGTCTTGATTACAAAACTGCAGTACAGCAGAAATAAAGTATGTAACCAAGATGGTGCTGGAGAATGGCAACTTTTTACACTTTTCACTGTATTCATGTATTTCTATACTTGAGTATATGTGACAATAACATCTAATTTTAATTCTAAGCAAAGCTGGTGCAAGTATTTGGATAAGTGTAGGTAAAATGAGAGTCTCAATTATTTTATATAAAAGCACAAGAAATCAAAGGTACAACTCCTTAAGCCGTTCCCCACTAAGATAGATCATGGCTGAACCTCTTAAAAAATTTCTTCTTGCCTCTTTTATAGATGGCTTAATTAAACATATTCAATGATTGAGCATCCACAGTCCGCTGAGATACAGAATTCCTAAGATTCACATTACAAAGCAAAGCAATTTCTTTTTATCTCATTTCAAAATGATTGTAATCTCAGGATAGCGGACCAAGGTCAAAAATCACACAACACCAGATTATAGTCCAACAGGTTTATTAGAAACCACAAGCTTTCGGAGGCCCTGCTCCTTCCTCAGGCAGCTACAGAGAGATAAAATATATCAGACACAGAATTTTTGGTAAAAGATTAAAGGGTCATATAACATATGCGTCTGTATTGAACTAACCTTTAAGCCTTTAATCAGTTAGACTCGAGGTCTGGGTTTCAATTGATTAACATGTAAATCCCTGCCCCAAGATAACTTCAGGTTTTATCAGAATAAAGGTGACACCTTAGGTCAGACAATGTGTTTTACGTATGAGGCCATGTTCCAAGTCTGTTTGTACCTCACCCTGGGGCCAGACTGGTTTTATTTCCAAAGTAGAAATTTATAAAATGCCACATTGTTAGGGCACCTGTGGCACAGTGGTAGTGTCCCTACCTCAGAGAGAGAAGGAACCAATCCAGTGAACTTTTACTGCATTCCTGTGAAGGTGGATATATCCACCTTAAGCCAGAAAGGCAAAACTACACACAGGGACTAACAACTTTATGAAAATTACCTTATAGATTTTTTTTAAAAATCAAAGAACTCTAGCAGCAGTTACTGGCATGAATAAATAATGAAAAGCATAGAAGAACCATATATTTACTGAGTGAAAAAGCAAATCTGTTAGATCACTCCTCCAAACTAAGATGTGGACTATTCCAATAAATGGTGCCTTCTACCTCTTTCAATTTCTGGATCATCAATCATTACTGTGTCTACGTCGGAGTTCAGATTCAAACTAAAGATGGTATACAGCATTAAAAATGTACCTTAGCCTTAAGTCCAGAACAAAACCGATCACAATCTGAATGTGAATTTGTTTTATTTTCATATTCACCATCTTTAAGCTCTTGAAATCAAATTACCATTGCCAGCATGTGCCCAACAATGTCCCTGGGCTCACATTACGAAAACATAATAACATCCAAACAGCTAACATACTCTTGCATCTATACTAGAAAAAACCCCAGAGATAAGCTTTCAGTCTGATGAAGAAATCAGATTGCCCATTTCCCATTTGTATGGATTTAGTCACTCAAGTTACATTACGTCTACATTAGTAAAAGTTGCTGAATTACATAACTGATGTTTTGAAGCACATCACAACTTCACCAGCACAAAACATTACAAACATAATAAGATTCGATAGCTAAACTGGAAAAGAAATTCTACCATCACTAAGCCATCTTATTAATAATGTAGATCCATGGTGTTCTGTCCAGATAGGTCATAGCTGAATCACTTATAAATTATTTAATGCTGATCTCAGGTTTTATGGATTTTTATAATTTATTCCTATGTAACAATTTCTCTGATAACAAAGGATTCCCTCAACAAATGAGCTCACTATAATAGCTGATAATTTCCAGAAGCTCTTGCCTTCAGATGGACCATTGAGTATAAAGACTGGCAAACCATGTTGCAGCTGTATAAAACTTTAGTTAGGCTCCATTTGGAGTGCTGTGTGCAGTTCTGGTCACCACACTATAGGAGGGATGTGGAGGCGTTTTGAGGGTGCACAAAGAGGTATACCAAATTGTTCCCTGTATTGGAGCATGTTAGTACAAGGAGAGGTTGGACAAACGTGGACTGTTTTCATGACAGTGTCAGAGGCTAAGGGGCGATCTGATAAAAGCTATAAAATTATGAGATGTATGGATCAGGTGGATAGTTGGAGACCTTTTCTCAGGTTGGAAGCATCAAGGGGCCATATTTAAGGTGAAAGAGGTAAAGTAGACGTGTGGGACAGGTTTTTATTTTAAAAAAAACACAGGAGGGTGGTAGATGTCTGAAACGTGCTGCCAGGGTGGGTGGTAGAAGCAGATACAACAGCAATCTTTAAGAGGCATATGGACAAACACATGAATAGACAATGAGTAGAGGGATACGGTCCATATGCAGATAGGTGGGATTAGTTTAGAAAGGCAACATGGTAGCCTGGAGGTCCTGCTTTTGTGCTATGGCATTCTATATTTTATGATTACCTGCAGTATCCGTGTGCTTGGCTTCTTTGTTTCATGCACAAATATGCCCAAGTTCCTTTGTGATGCAACATTCTGCAGTTTTTCTCAACTTTACTCATTTTCTGTTCTGCTATTCTCTCTCTCAAAATGAACAACTTTGCATTTTCCCACCATACAATTCATTTAGGAATTTGGTAGGGCTGGGTCTCTTCGGAGGGTCAGTGTGGGCTCGATGGATTGAATTGCCTGCTTCCACACTGTAGGGATTCTATGATTCTGTGAGATGCGCGACAAGACAGAATCAAATTTACATAAAAACCTCTTAAAGCTGTGAAGCTGGAGATTACAAAGATAGGGAGGGGCAAAGCCATGGGTTGTAAACAAGAATGAAAATACCAAAATCAAGATGTTCTTTGTCCCGCAGCAAACATAGATCAGTGAATACTGGGGTAATACTCGGTGAGATTTTGTAAAAATATTTTCTAATCAACCTGTTCAGAAATATTATTACACATCTCTGGAGCAGGCAGCACTCCCAATACCAGTTGGGAATTCCAGGATTTCGATCGAGTGACAATGAGTGAATGGATGCTCAGTGGCTTGGAAGGGAACTTACATGGGAACATCATCATCACCTGTAACTGTTGCACTTGTCTTTCTAGATGGTAATCAAATGCTTGGAAGGTGTTGTCTTAGGAAGCTTGAGCATCAGAGCAATGGGGATAAAATGTTTGTGACGTGAAGCCAAATCAAGCAGGCTGCTTTGTCTTGGATGTCTTCAAACATCTTGAGTTTGTGCCTTGTAGATAGTGGAGAGGCTTCGAAGAATAAGGTGCCTCCGGGTTCTTAGCCTCTGATATGCTCTTGAAACCACAGTATACTTATATTACTGGTCCAGTTCAGTTTTTGGTCAACAGTAACGCTGAGGATATTGATAGTGAGGGACTGGAGTTCATTTTCATGGAAAATCCATAATCTGCAGGTGGTTTTTATCTCTTTCCAGAAAAGCACATGTGCAGTGTTTCTAGATCAAGCCCAACATAATGCTTCAAACCACCAACAGAAAGCTAAAAATTAATTATATATGTTAGACACTGGCAATCATTTACTGTTTTATTAATTCATAAACCATAAAATATTTGCCTATATTTGTGTTTCAAATGCAATAAACTTTTAAGTCACTATATGTAACTGCCTAACAGAAGTCCATGAGTTATAATATCCTCCACTGTTTTGTAATGTATCAATAGCAAACTCTAGGTGCATTGGGATAATTTGAACATAAATTAGTCATCTAACAATCCAAACTGTGAATTGACCAACCAACTGGAACACATTAGTCAGGATACAGATCTAATTATAATGGTGGTGGTACTTGATGCATTTTGTAGATTTCTCAGTTAGTCCATGTAACACATATCACAGAGTCAGGTTCTTGTTGAGACATTTGTCTTGAAGTTTATTAACAACACTACTTGCACGGTTAGAATACCATACTCTCACATCCAGTCTGGATTACTGATGCTACTGTATTTTTTATACACTGAGCACAAGAGACCAAATATATCCTAAATGAACACACAATAGATCCATTACACAGACAGTGACTGAAAGTGAGGCAGATAGCTTTACATTGTAACGTGCAGTGTTTACAAGTCTATCTGATTGGTAATCTGTGCCATAATAAAAGCATCACCATTAAAGAATAGGAACATTTTTTTTCTGAAAAACATCTACAGTATGCATTGATGGATGTATGACATGACTACAGTCCTGAGAAAACAATCATAACTTGGCTGCATGCTCTATTGTCCTGGATGGATGTGTATTATTTGTTGTAGTTGTATTGTTACCTAACATAATACCTTCAGTATTACAGTTGCCATCCTGAGAAGGATGGTCGATGATATACAGTTTGGACATGTCATCTGTTTCTTCACAGAGCATGGCCATTGCTCATTATGTTATCATATGATCTTGGATGAACACAACATAATACCTTTCCATGAACTCATATGTTCATTCAAAAAATCTCTCAGCCAAATTTTGTACTGGTTCAAGTTAGAATAACTGTCTGGATGCTTACTTATCTTGCTCATGTATCATATTTTCCTGTTCTTTCCAATGCTGCACGGTACACATGAAGTTGGGTCTTGAGAGTACGGGAAGGGAAAACTGTGTGGATTGCTCTTCCAACGTAAGAGCTGCTGGGAAGGATAAATTGTTGCTTAGAGCAATACCTCAGATATAAATCGTCATGGCAAAAGTCTCGACAAATCACTTTACATTTAATTATTATGGATTTTTCAGTACAAACAGTGCATTCTGTCAGATTGTTCAGATGAGGAAAGAGGAGAAAGAAGGTAATAGAGTACTCATCCCATTTATTACACGCCTAGGAAGAATGCACCAATGTACTGCAAACGTAATTTGTTAAGGTACAGTGAACACACAGTTAATGTGTCAACCAACTATTGCACTTAGTGTCTTTAAATTTGTCAGAGAAGGGAATTTGATGAAATAGTCAGTCACCAGAATGCAATTAAATCTTTGAACATGGGAAATGTATTGCAACATGTGGATGGTGAGGTTCTCCCAACTGTTGAAATTCACATCATTTCACATGAGGACGGAGTTTCACACGACCTAATTAGTCAATATCCTTACTAATGCCAGGTCAATCCATGGATTCACATGTCAATCTCTTTTTTCCTACTCCTATGTGACCTGTGTGGATGGGCTCACACATCCTGACATGAGTGGATTATCTTTGAAGGATTACATCCTTGGAATGTCCTAGTTCACCTCTTAACGATCGGACGCCTTAAGGTTTATTTACAACACCAACTACTTATATATTTACTATATCACAGACTTACTCAGTCTGGGTTCTGTGCTTACAACTGTTATTGATATTATTGTATATAAAATATACATAGCTGACTAAATGAACATTATCTCAAATCCATCAAACAGAGTGAGTGACTAAAGGGAAGGCAGTATACAAGAACATCAAAAGTCACAATATCATGTAACTGCCTTAAAGACAGGCTTATATGGTCCGTTTTCTCTACCATAAATCAACAGTATATCAGAAACACCAAGAAGAATTATCACAATCCACACAGAACAGGCTTTAAACACAATTTGTACGAAGAAAATGATCTTAACAATATTTAAGGATATCTCCAGCAGCATACTGCCTGCATACACTACTAGTATAGAAAACAACCATATAACTGAGAAGAGAATGAATTAAATTTGTTTTTATCCAACAAAATGGATTTCTAATAATTCATTTTTCAAGATGCCTCCATTAGCAGCTACAAGTCTCTGCTGCAATAAACAAAAAGATTACAAGTCATTAATAATTTGAGATGTAACTGTACAACAGAGAACCATACTGCCAGCCAATGATCTGCATTTAATATTTCATTGCCTTTGGCTTCTAGTGAGGTGAATATTTATGACCTAGAAGATCCATGAATTAGATCATAATTAATCCCCAATTCAAACGAGTGCCAATCAGAACATGTTTCAGACAAAGGCTTAATGTTATGACAGTACCAACTGCTGTGACATCATTTTGGCAAACAAATAAACGATTATAAACATAGTTCAACCACCTTTGTAAAGGTGATAAACACAAAAAAAACTCAGTAGCATATCTAATAAGTGCCAATTTGACAATAAACCAAATAAGAAATGTTCTGCACCCATCCAAGCTTACACTTGCACTGAATGGTATAACCTACCGGACCACGGGGACTGTTGTTTACTGTATTTTGCATTAAGAAGAAAATGTTGTTCAAGGAAAAGAGGGCTAGTTATTTTGGATAAGCAATGCTTTAATATAATTTTGGTACGTCTTTGTTCACTTGTGAGATGCAAGCATTTGAGCCAGTATTTATTGCCCGCTCCTATTCTACCCTTGAGAAGTTGGTAATGAGCTGTCTTCCTGAACAGCTGCAGTCCATCTGTTGTAGGTAGATATTCACATTTGAATGGAATTGATTTGCCAAATACTTTTTTTTGATGAAATATGCCTGTCCTTATTTAACCACCTCACCTGGACCAATACCATAGCTGAACTCTTCAACCATTTCTTTAGAATGTTATGGTTCCCCTCACCATCCTCTCTGTAGCATTCTATCTAAACTGTGACTCATCCAACATTCTACCACAAACCCTAATTGATTCACAGGAGCTGCTTATCTGACCTCACCAACATCCACTAGCAAATTGCAGCTGATTCCACCCTTCTGGATTTTAAAATCCTGGTCTTTCGTTTAGTAATTACCCTTTGGCTCATCTCACTCTACCTCTGCAATGTCTTCCAACTTTTCATCTCAGCTTACATCATTAAATCTTCCAAATCCAAGATTTTACTCAACAGAAGGTACATCCTTCATGTATTCACATCAAGTTATCTGGAATTCCTGTCAAAACCTTCTACAATAAACTCTGCCTTCAATAAACTCAACAATTTATTCACTTTAAGATTTGTTGTGAATTCCACTTCTGCTACACATTCTGGTATTGTTTTAATGATCTGATAAACTGCCCTCATTCCATAATTCCCTAATTTTTCAATCGATAAGATCAAACAGAGGTAAAAAGCAATTAGATATGTGTTCTATTGCAATTTTACCTCCCATTCTTCATCAGTTAATCCCATCAATGAAAGTTGAATTGATTGATATATTGGCGGGTATGTGGTGAGAAGGATGTTATAAAAAATGCCAGGACCAAAAGCACCATGGAGCTGGACAATCACCCCACTGGTGGTGCATCTCGAACAGGAGAGCACAAAGTCATAGTTGCCTTTTTTTTAAAAAAGGCTCCATCTTCCAAATTTCTGCTATTGAGCTAAAAATCAACTTGCCCATGCTGAAGATAATTTCTAAGTGTCAGAAAAATATTAATTTATCGAATCAAATGAAAAAAAATCATGAACCCAATACCCTGTTGAAATGTACAGGTCATTTCAGGGAAGATTTTTAAGGCAATATTGTAAACACCAGTTTATCCTTCAAAACATTTTTTGCAGAAAGACGACTACATATCACGTGCCATTTCTCCCCTACAGAGAATATAACTGAAGAGATCAATTCAAATAGCTTTCTGGAGGGAATCAAACGGTAGTAAACCTAGTCATCAAAAACAACTTGATGAAATAGTTTTGCCAAAATAGTAAAATGAGATTATATATTAGCAGGGTAAAGAAAGCAAAACTTCAAAGGGAGAGAGGGGGAGAGAGGGGGAGAGAGGGGGAGAGAGGGGGAGAGAGGGGGAGAGAGGGGGAGAGAGGGGGAGAGAGGGGGAGAGAGGGGGAGAGAGGGGGAGAGAGGGGGAGAGAGGGGGAGAGAGGGGGAGAGAGGGGGAGAGAGGGGGAGAGAGGGGGAGAGAGGGGGAGAGAGGGGGAGAGAGGGGGAGAGAGGGGGAGAGAGGGGGAGAGAGGGGGAGAGAGGGGGAGAGAGGGGGAGAGAGGGGGAGAGAGGGGGAGAGAGGGGGAGAGAGGGGGAGAGAGGGGGAGAGAGGGGGAGAGAGGGGGAGAGAGGGGGAGAGAGGGGGAGAGAGGGGGAGAGAGGGGGAGAGAGGGGGAGAGAGGGGGAGAGAGGGGGAGAGAGGGGGAGAGAGGGGGAGAGAGGGGGAGAGAGGGGGAGAGAGGGGGAGAGAGGGGGAGAGAGGGGGAGAGAGGGGGAGAGAGGGGGAGAGAGGGGGAGAGAGGGGGAGAGAGGGGGAGAGAGGGGGAGAGAGGGGGAGAGAGGGGGAGAGAGGGGGAGAGAGGGGGAGAGAGGGGGAGAGAGGGGGAGAGAGGGGGAGAGAGGGGGAGAGAGGGGGAGAGAGGGGGAGAGAGGGGGAGAGAGGGGGAGAGAGGGGGAGAGAGGGGGAGAGAGGGGGAGAGAGGGGGAGAGAGGGGGAGAGAGGGGGAGAGAGGGGGAGAGAGGGGGAGAGAGGGGGAGAGAGGGGGAGAGAGGGGGAGAGAGGGGGAGAGAGGGGGAGAGAGGGGGAGAGAGGGGGAGAGAGGGGGAGAGAGGGGGAGAGAGGGGGAGAGAGGGGGAGAGAGGGGGAGAGAGGGGGAGAGAGGGGGAGAGAGGGGGAGAGAGGGGGAGAGAGGGGGAGAGAGAGGGAGAGAGAGGGAGAGAGAGGGAGAGAGAGGGAGAGAGAGGGAGAGAGAGGGAGAGAGAGGGAGAGAGAGGGAGAGAGAGGGAGAGAGAGGGAGAGAGAGGGAGAGAGAGGGAGAGAGAGGGAGAGAGAGGGAGAGAGAGGGAGAGAGAGGGAGAGAGAGGGAGAGAGAGGGAGAGAGAGGGAGAGAGAGGGAGAGAGAGGGGAGAGAGAGAGGGAGAGAGAGAGGGAGAGAGAGAGGGAGAGAGAGAGGGAGAGAGAGAGGGAGAGAGAGAGGGAGAGAGAGAGGGAGAGAGAGAGGGAGAGAGAGAGGGAGAGAGAGAGGGAGAGAGAGAGGGAGAGAGAGAGGGAGAGAGGGAGAGAGGGGGAGAGGGGGAGAGGGGGAGAGGGGGAGAGGGGGAGAGGGAGAGAGGGAGAAGGTCTGCCTTCCCTCAAAACATGAAATTTGGCTTTTACTGTCCTTGTTGCATTTTATTGAACATCAAAATATCACTAATCTCACTGAGTCAACTAAATGTTATGAAAGGACGAGTGTGAACTACATTAAGTTTTATAAACTTAATCAAGATCATTCAGTTTGGTGGAAAAAGAAGCCAAAGATATATTCAAAAACAAATTTTCATCCGCATGGAATTCTTACATGCAAAAGAATTATCTTCTGAAACATGCAATGTTTTGCGATATGCAAGGACTCAAATTATATTTAATGAATTGAGAACAAATTTACACTTCTCCTTACAAAAGTCATGCATTTTAGTAACTCAAAAACTTTTTACAGCAGAATACAAAACAAATTTACTATTGCATTAGCAATCTCATACTGATGTGAAAATTATAGTTTTCTACTATACACTGCTTCAGTGCTTAACAGTCCTGAAAAAAGAGCTGCAACACATCTGCTTCCAAATTAATGATTCATGCAGGGGAGTTAAATTCAGGCGACGTCTGCTAAACAACTTTGACTGTCACAGTTGCCATCCGAAGAAAAGGCCATTCGTTAAATGAGATAGCCAACTTGAAGAAGCCCTTTTGTCTCTGTATTGAGAGAGTTTCCTTTAATCATTTTGACCATGCAGCTGCTTGCGATTTTTTTTTTGTACGGGGTCCATCCAGTCTGGCCATTAGTAAAACAGAAAAGGGTTACTGGTGACTTGGCACAAGGCACATGGATACATACTCCTGTTTTTATTTCTAATGCTCTCAGCTTCACAATGCAATATGAAGGCTAACCGCAACATTCATTTCCACACCAAATTTGAATTATTTCTTGTCACCTGATATTTGGGCAAGATTTACAACATTATACAAGAGTTAACATTCACACATGATTGGAGATTTCTGATGAATTATTTTTAATTTTAGTGTTTGCTAGATTGTACACACAGGTAACGTTTTGCTCATAGATGCTAATATAGTCTCTTCCATCTCTTAATGATTTGCAGTCCCTGTATAATGCATACATCACATGCATATGATGCAGATAGTTACCATAAAAGTAGTGCCACTGTTTAAAAATGCACTTTACAGTATAGTGCTGCCTCTTAATAGGAAGATCTCCATGGCAACCAAAATATATTCAATTATTCCTGTTAAGAAAATGCTATAGGCCACCTAGAAATTCCTTTCCTTTTAAAAGATAGATTCCCATTAACATCTCTAATTTGGAAAAGGTAACTGTGTTCATTTCAACAGATTCCTTCATATTGAATGGTTTAATTTTCGAGGCAACTATTGCAAAAACAGCATCACATTTTCTTTTCCAGCTTATGTTTTAACATAATCGAAAGATCTGACCTGACATTAAATAAGTGTTTTTACAGTATTCAGGTAACAACACTTTTTACAAATGAGACATTAAATTGAAGCCTCATTTGCACACTTAGTCAATCCAAACAATCCCATGGAAAGAACTCTTTCTTTCTGTAATAACCATGGTAACACAGCGCTAAATCATTTGCTGTGTGCCATAGTGTAATACAAGTAGAGCAAATAACCTACCAAAATTGTAATTTCAGCCTCTTCACTGTACGGATAGGGCAAATGTATCATCATCCCTGTCAAGGTTGATGCATGCCTAGAGACATAATGAAATGACAATGGACTATAGAGACATGCAATGAGATTTACAAAGATTAAATCAAACAATGATATTAAAAATGAAGACTTACATTTGTAGTATAACCAATTCATGTCACATTCTGATGCGATTTCCAGCATTTTCTGCTTTCATTGCACAAGTTAAGGGTGGGCTTCATTACCCAGACACTATCTAAATTGTAACATAAAATTGTGGCAGCAATTTTGTTTGAGTTTGAGATATTGGTAGGATTTTGCAAAATTCAGTGTCCACAAATTCTCACATGTCATGTCAAAACAGGCTTTGGTCAATAATTCTGACGCAACTCTAGTTTGGAATATTTATTCATTGTGCAGGATGTCAAAAAGACAACCCTAATGGCATTCTAATTACATCCATTCACAACAAGATAGATGATCTAAAAGCACAAATTGAGGTAAATGGTTATGATATAATTGGCATTACAGAAACATGGTCACGTGGTGACCATGACTGAGAACTGAATATTCAAGGGATTTTTGACATCAAGAAAGGACAAAATTATAGAAGGGCTGAAGAAGGGCTCATGCCCGAAACGTCAATTCTCCTGCTCCTTGGATGCTGCCTGACCTGCTGCACTTTTCCAGCAACACATTTTCAGCTCTGATCTCCAGCATCTGCAGTCCTCACTTTCTCCATCAAGAAAGGACAGATAAGCGGGAAGATGGAATTGTGCTGATAATACGAGATGCAATCAGTACATTTGTAAAGGAGAATTTCAGATCAGGACAATGCGTGGAATTTGTTTGGTAGAATTAAGAAGTGACAAGGGGCATTACAATTAAAAATAAGGGTGCTGCTATTTAGGACAGATAAGGAGGTTTTTGGGGTGATTCTTCACCCCAGAGTGATGTGGAAGTTCAGTTTTTAACTATGTTTAAAATAGAAATTGATGAGTTCTTGATTATCAATGGCTAAAGAGTTATGGGGATAATGTGCATTGACATCACAAAAACAGAACACCCATACTTTATAACATTACGGTCTCTGGGAGCTTGCTGCGTGCAAATTAGATGCAATGTTTCTTATTGATTACACTTGACAGTAATATGCTTTATATGTTCGGAGGTCATTAAAGCTACTCTAAAAGGAAGTGCAGGTCCTTTCTCTTCCCCTTTATTTGCTTCATCAATGACTTCCTCTCCATCATTTGGTCAGAAGTGGAGATGTTCATTTATTATTGTATACAATGTTCAGCATGATTCCCAGCTCCTCACATACTAAAGTAAATCATGTTCAAATTCAGTAAGACTGGGACAATATCTAGATTTGCATTGACAAGTGGCAAGTAACATTCATGCCACCCAAGTACAAAGCAGTTACATTCTCCAACAAGGGAGAACACACCCATCACCAGCTAACATTCAATGGCATTGCAATCACTGAATCTCCCACTTCAACATCCTGGAGTTACCATTGACTGGAAAACGAACTAGACCACTTTATAAATACTGTCATTACAACAGCAAGTCAGAAATTAGGAATCCTGCAGTGAGTAACACATCTAACTTTTCAAAGTCTGTCTACCATTTACAAGGCTAGTCAGGACTGTGATGGAATATACCCACTTGCCTGGATAAGTGCAGCTTCAATAACAATCAAAAGGATTGACACCATCCAGGACAAAGAAGCCCACTTGATTGTTTGTGGATGTAGTGCCATTCACCCATTAAACCACCGATGCACAATAGCAGTAATAGGTCCTATCTATAAGACATACTGTAAAAATTCTGAGGCTCTTTAGGCAGCACCCTCCAAACCAGTGACCACTGTCACCTAGAAGGGCAAGGATCGCAGATACATTAGCATACACCACCTGCAGATTCCTCTCAAAGTCATTCACCATCCTGACTCAGTAACACAGTGATGCATTTCCATGTCAAAACCCTGGAACACCAACTGGTTTGCAGAAGTTCAAGACAGCTTTCAAGACCAGTTCAAGACCACTTTCTCAAGGAGAATTGGAGCTGGTCAATAAATTCTGGCCTATTATGGAAATCCTTGAATTAATGAAAACATTTTTAACCGATGCACATTCATAGGTATGAGCTAGTTGCTTGCAACTATTGCACCATCAGGAATTTCCATTGCTCACAGGCAGCTAATACCTCTGATTACTGGAACATCACCAGTATATTTTGTTTTACTAAAGTTTACATGGATGCCTGCTGAATCTTTGAATCTGATTTAAATAAGTAATAAACTCAAAGACTTCCACGGAGACAAGTTCTGTCTTTGATCAGATTGAATTAATCAATTTGCTCGACATTGCTTCAAATTTGAGTCACTACAACTTTGACAGAGCAGAGCAGCACAAAGAAAGAAAGAAAGAAAGGAAACAAACACTACACTTTGAATCCCACTCTCTCATGAGAAACTGTGCTCCATGTGCCAAAGATTGTAGTCAAAAACCAACTTGTTCAGTCACAAGTAGGCCTAGGACAGGAATTCACTATCATGAATAGACATCATCCTTGAAAAGAAAGACAGCCAATGAAACAACAGCCACATACCAAAATCAGATGGTTAAAGCCATATATAGCTACCATCAGGTAAATAATTTAAGGAATTCCAAAAATCTTGAAAGTGGTTCATACAACTGACTCAAACAAGTTAAACGTACTTAAAAAATGGATCGTTGTCCAATATGCAGATTTATTGTTGCCTGTAAATAACTTTTCACTGTTTAGTTTAACAATCAACATATTATTTTCTCTTTGCTCTAAGAGATCAGCATTATGACTTTGAGAATCCATGCTACTTCCAAGACAACTGAATGGAGATGTTAATTGTTCATTTTGTGAACCTGTTATCCAAATGTTTCCTGCATAGGAATCTGATTTTCCAGTGACCAAGAACAAAAGTAAGGCAAAATAACACTTATTCTCTCACCAACGTCACAGTGCTCTGGACCATTAAAACAACCTCCATTAAATGCAGCATTGGATTACAATAGGCGAAAGTGAGGACTGCAGATGCTGGAGTTCAGAGTCAAGATTAGACTGGTGCTGGAAAAGCACAGCAGGTCAGGCCTTCCTGATGAAGGACTTTTACCTGAAACGTCGATTTGCCTGCTCCTCGGATGCGGGCTGACCTGCTGTGCTTTTCAGCACCACTCTAATCTTGACATTGGATTGCAATAGGCAATCCAAGCCAATTGTCGTCATGTGATAATTACCAGTCAAGGCCTTACTATAATTAAAAACAAAATCTCCCTTGCTTCCCACAATGTTTAAGTGTATAAGTTGGAATGCAGATTCAAAAAAGTAACATGGATAAATCAACGAAGGGGAGATGATTTGCAGGACAGGAGACCACTTTATTGGCTGTGTACCCGAGATTGTTCTTTGAAAATGAGCCAAATGGGCCTCCTACTTAAAGATTCTGATTTGGATATTATCTTCATATTTATCAGGAACTGGTGTTCCCAAGAAATTCTGACTGTGGTCCAACACCACTGCACATGTTGAACTTCTCCAAATAAACAAACATCCAAAGAAATGTTTTTTAAATTAGCAAATCATTCAGAATGTTCCCAAAGTTGGGGAATTGAGGACTACAGGGCATTATTTTAAGGGTAGAGGGGAAAGAATAAAAGGGAGCTGGAGGGGCAACTTTTTCCACAGAAAGCGTGATACACATATGGAATGAGCTGCCAGAAGTGGTTGAGGGGAATACATTAACAACATGTAAAAATTATTTGGACACTACATGGATAGGAAAGGTTTAGAAGGATATGGACAGGGAAATGGGGTTAGCATGGGTGGACATTTTGGTTGGCATGGACCAGTTTGGGCAAAAGGTCCTGTCTCCATGCTATTAGACTCAGACTCTCTCTGTGCCACTAATGGCGAAACTGACAAACAACAAATCATAATTACACAAGTCTAGAGTAAATGAGACTTGAACACAAATCTCCTGGTTCAGAGGGAATGACTCTTCCGCTGTGCCACAAAGAGTCTTACAATGGTATCTTGTCGGTATAAATCAACATTCTCAGTCATATCATACCTCTGGGACAGGTGGGACTTGAATCCAGGCCTCCTGACTCAAGACAGGGACACTACCAATGCTCCATACTCAATAGAACTCTGGTGCCTATGGAGTACCCGCACAGTTTATAATTTCAGCTAGTCGATGTTCAACATAAAACAAAACAAAAGCTACAAGACCACATGATGTCAGAGCAGAATTAGGCCATTCAGCCCATCAGGTCTGCTCTGCCATTCAATTAGATTATGGCTGATCGGATAATCCTCAACTCTACTTCCTTGCCATTTCTTTTTGAAAGTGGATCGGAACAGGCCTAAAAGCAAACTTCTTTTCCAAACAGCCCAAAATGACTTTGTGAACCAAAGCGTATCTGAAAATTAAACATCTCCTTTATCCAAAAAAAAACTGGCCCCAAGACTTTCGGATAAAGGATACCTGACCTGTACATCTTTCCTTAGATGATCGGACCTAAACCATTCACAGCATTGTTAGTGTTGCCTGACTAGTGCCTTGTAGTTTTGGCAAGACTTCCCTATTATAATTCATTCATTTTGTAATGAAGGCCAATTAGTCCATCTGCCTTCCCTAATACCCCCTGAACTTCAAAGCTAGTTTTTTGTGACACATGCATGTGAACCTCAAAATCCCTCAGTGCTACAGCTTTCTGCAGTCTTTTTTTCCCATTCAAATTTTTTTTCCCATTCAGCTCCTCTACTCTCTCTGCCAAACTGCATAACATTACATTTTTGAACATCGTCATCCATCTGCTCAGTTCTGCCCATTTACTTAACCTGTAGATTCTGTGTCATCCTCACCACTTGCCATTGCTTCCGAGTCATCTGCAAACTTAACAATAGAACGTTCACTTTTCTCAGCCAAGTCATGAATAATTATGGCCCTTGCACTGACCCTGTGGCACTCCATTATACACAGGTTGTCATCTTGAAAATGCTTCTTTCACGTTAACTCTGTTTTGTTACTTAGCCAATCTTTTGTCCATGTTAATAAACTAACCCAAATATGATGGGGTCTTAAGTAGCCTCATGTTTGGTACTTTAATGAACATATCTACTGATTCCTTTTTATCCATTAGAACGTAGAACAGTACAGGAACAGCCCTTTTGCCCACTGCGTTTGCGCCAACCATATCATTCTAAACTAATCCCATTTGCCCGTGTATCCCTCTATTCCCTGCCTGTTCATGTGTAGTCAAGTGATTCTTACATGTTGCTAATGTGTCTGCTTCAACCACCTCCCCTGGCAGCACACTCCAGATACCTACCAGCACCCTTTGGTAAATGACAGTTGCCATGCACACCTCCATTAAAACTTTTCCCCTCTCATTTTAAACCTGTGCCTTCTAATATTTGGCATCTCCACCTGGGTAAAAAGACTGACTATCCAAGTGATCCATGTCTCTCGTCATTTTATATACACCTACCAGGTCACCTCTCAACCTCCAATGCTCAAGTGAAAAAAATCCAGATTTGTCCAACCTCTCCTTATAGCTGATACACTCCAATTCAGGCAACATCAGAGTTCCTCAGTCCTAACCTGTTTTGCACCCTCTCGAAAACCTCCATATGCTTCCTATTGTGTGGCGACCAGAACTGCACACAATACTCCAAATATGGCCTAATGTTTTACGCAGTTGTAAAATGACTTGCCAACTTTTATATTAAATTCCCTGATTAATGAAGGCAAACTGCCATAGGCCTGCTTTACCAGTTTATCCACTTGTTTTGCCATTTTTAGGGAGCTAAGACCAAGATCCTTCCATATATCAATGCTCCTGCCATTTACTATACACTTTCCTCTTGCATTTGACCTCCCAAAATGCATAAGCTCATACTTCGAGATTAAACACCAACTTCTCAATTGATCTATGTCCTACTGTATCCTTCAACAACATTCCTCACTGTGCACACCTCCAATTTTTCTGTCATCTGCAAATCATACCACCTACATTTTCATCCAAATCAATATTACAAACAGAGATTCCAGGATTGATCTTTGCAGAACACCACTGGTTACAGACCTCCAATCAGAAAAACACCCTTCCACAACTACCTCTGGCTTCTATGATCAAGTTAAAATTCACAACGCCTGGTGTAGTCCAACAAGTTTATTTGGAAGCACTAGCTTTTGAAGCACAGCTCCTTCATCAGGTAGCTGTGGCGCAGGATCATAAGGTACAGAATTTATAGCAAAATATTACATAGTGCCATACATCTGAAATGATATATTGAACAAACCTAGGTTGCGGTTAAATTTTTCATGTTTTAGAATGGGTTACATGGGCTCTATGACCAAGCCAATTTTGAATCCATCTTGCCAACTCACCACAGATCCCTTGTGACTTAATCTTCTGCACCTGCAAAATATTCTGGTTGTCACCTCCTCAAAAAATTCTAATGTACTTGTCAGTCACGATTTCCCCTCATGAAGACATACTGAGACTGCTCGATTATACCATTTCTAAATGTTCTGCTATTATATCCGATACAATAGACTCTAACATTTTCCCAATGACAGATGACAAGCTAAATATAGAAAAAGAATTCACCGTTTTTAAACAGCCTTTGGAAAATTTGAGATGCGAGACTTGACACTGACAGTTCCAACCATAATAATGCACAGGAATAAATCATTTCAGAAAACGTTCCAACTGCAATCCAAATTGTTTGATAGTGGATCATGAAATCTAGACTCTGATTTTAAATTTGGACTTCCTGAAATCTAAAGTAATTTAAAATTCTGAAAATTTACACACCAAGCAATGAAGATTATTTTTAATTTGGTTCTAACTACACATAGTTTAACTTGGCAATACTGAAACACACATAACCTTTCATTCCTACCCTGTCGCTAAATTGGTTCCACTGGTAATTCAAGTGTCAATCTATTTTCTGTCCAACTAACTATAACTCACTTAAAACTGCCAAATGAAGGTATAAAGAGGTTTAAACAAAAACCACTTTGATCAAGTTGCTACTTCCAAAACAATCACCAATGCATTCAAATCCTAGCCTGCAGAACACCTATATGTTGTATACCTTTCTCATTTGTGATAACAATCTGATATGGATGTTATCCAGAGGACATTTTTCTGGCTGATGACATTATGAATACACCAAATGAATACGCACGTTGCAAAACAAACCATTTATTTGTTTGGCACAGAACTGCTTCGAATAATAATCTCTATTAAAACTTCAAGCTTCAGTTTCATTTGAGACGCCTGCTTGTCAATCGCTGATCCTTTTTCCCATCCCAACTAAAGTTCATCATTCAACCGCTGGGGAACTTCCGAGAGGCTGCAGTCTTCATAGAATGGCTACAGCACAGGAGGAGGTTTCCCAGCAATTGAATGATGGACTTCAATTAGAAAGGTTTGCACAGCTATGGGGAAAAGACAAGGATGGTCACAGCACAGGAGGGGGCCATTTGGCCAGTTCCAACACTGCAAGAGCAATCTAAATGTGATCTTCCATTACAGCAGTGTAACCTTATCCTCTCAAGATGCTTACCAGTTCGCTATTGGAAACTATGATTCAATCTGAACTCACCAGCCTTTCAAGAAATGTATATCCTAGCCATTTGCTGAGTGAATACAATTTTCCATGTCACCTTTGGTTCTTCTGCCAATCTTATTAGATCTGTGGCTTCTTGTTCTGAAACTTTCTGCCAACTGGAAAGGTGTCTGTCTGCTTTAGCCCTGTTCCCCAAAAGAATTTTAAACATATTTATCCAATCTCTTCAACAAGGTCAACCCTTGCCATTCCAGGTGAACTGATTTGAAATAATTATATTGAACAATCTGTTTCATTGCTCTAAATTCTGGTAAATCTCAAATAGAGCTCTTGCCAAGAATTCTGCCATCTATTAACTTTTAAAAATATTGAACTGAAAACGAATATTAAATTCATTTTCCAGGACATTAACGTATTTGGTCTGTTGCATACAGCATACATTTATTGCACTCCATTTGCAAAGACAAGAGTATATTCCATTTAAAAAGGGGAGCTGCACTGGTATTTAAGGGCTGTACCACAAGTGACATGGCTTCAGGGTGGCATAAATTGGGACCTAAAATTGAAGAGTACATAGGCTATATGAAAGTTAGAAATCTGGGAAAAGGATGGAAGAGAATCTCTGTTCATGAATGATGGTATAAATATAATAGATATGAACAATCGAAGTTCAGGAAACTAAGGTGTTGAAACAGTTTGGGTACAGATGAGAAATTATAAGGTCAAAAAAATTCATTTGAGGGAGTGGTGTACAGTACCCCTAACAGAAACCACACAGTAAGACAAAGTATAAAAGCAAGACATAATGGGATGTTTTGAAAAGGAATTCATAGTTAATCACAGGTGATTTTAATATACATATTGACTGGAAAATCAGATATCAAAAGGGGAGCCTAAATGAGGAGTTCATATAAAGTTTTGGTGTAGTTGCTGAGAACAAAACATTCTGGAGCCAAACAACCAGCAGGTTACACCAGACCTAGTATTGTCTGAGATAGGATTTATTAATGACCTCATAATGAAGGTTCCGCCCACTCACGTCCCCCAGGTAGCTGTGATCATAGTATATTTAAATTTAACATGCAGTTAACAGGAAAGAAGAGTGGGTCTAAGACTAGAATTATGATCTTAGCTGATGGGAATTCTGGTCAAGTCAGATCCAAGAATGAAACCTAACTCAATACACAATAGATTTTATTTTTGCTATAGCCACTGGGGTAATCAGCCAATCACATTAAAGTATGCTGACAGGTACCAAACCAGGAAGCTAAAAGCAACAAATCCGTTCACTTGTAAATTAAATATTTCACATAACAACATTGTGTTTCACAAAGGGCA
Source organism: Chiloscyllium plagiosum (assembly GCF_037043375.1). Lineage (NCBI taxonomy): Eukaryota > Metazoa > Chordata > Chondrichthyes > Orectolobiformes > Hemiscylliidae > Chiloscyllium > Chiloscyllium plagiosum. The sequence continues at coordinate 15,114,686 of NW_028270181.1, read as the reverse complement.
ACTGATTGGATTAAGCTGGAAACCAAAATGTGAGCAAACCTTTAAAACACTTTTTAAAAATTGGAAGGCTACCTGATAATAAATAAACCTGACATTCGTAAATGTAAAGTTTGATTTTCACAGCCAGTAAGCACATTGAGCAATTTTAATGAACTTAGTTTTGCACTAAAAATCCAGCTACAGCTCATTGAACAAGATGCAATGTTTTTCAAGGACTTATTTTTAAATAGGGAGATGCAAGAACATAGGAATCAATTCAATGCAGACAGGGAAAATTTCTACAACTCACTCTATGGAGAAACACAGACTTGTCATTTGGATTTCACTTTGAGAATCTGTACGTGCACAAAGTCCTGAACAGTTTCTGTGGAATATGCCAAATGCTGACAATTTTACTGTCATCACCATTGCAACTGTTTTATAATTTCAGTTACATTTAGAAATTGCTTGTCTAATGTTCTACGAATGCATTTTGATTTCTCTTGCTCCAACTTGTATTATTTACCTAGATTAAAATCCATTTGCCTTTCCATAACCCATCTGCTTAATTTATTAAGGACATCGAGAATCTCCATTTTATCAGTCCCTGGAACTCTCAGCTCTGTAGCATCAATGTTATATTATAGTAGTAGTCTCCTCCATGTTGTTTAGCAATATGTTAACACCAGGATGCCCAGAAGGCATTGCCACAGAACTCCATTTGTCACTGACCTCGAGGCAGAGCTTCATTTATCACCTTCAATTTCCTACTAGCAAGCTACTTTAACAATAAAAAGCTCTCAGCCTATATATTTCACTGTGCTAAGAATATCAAGAAACTAGCCAGGCACAAATCACACATCACTGCATACTGGAAGTTGATTTTGTAATATCTCAATACACTTAAAAGTTAGCAAAGCAATACAAATAATTTAACAAAATATAGATTAGAAATGTTAGAAGACTTTAGGTGCAACACAGTGACCGAGCCCATTGTAGCAACACTGAATGGGAATTGGTCAAATTAGTTGGGGGTAACTAATAAGTTTTATTTTTAATCTGAATACTACACAATCATACCAATAATATTAGCCTAGTCAACATACTTCTGACGCAAATTATTTCTTGCAGCACAAAATTTATACATCATCATGTCTATACCAAGGACGCATAATGGAAGTAGCATTTAAGATAACTTGCCTCCTATGGAGAATATGCTGTCAGGTAGAGTCAATAGCAGTGAAGATTGGACAAAAAGGTTTAACGGACACAATCATCATTTCTTATTCTTTGCATTTGCACATTGCAGCAATTCATAGTGGAATCTCTCATGACACGACAAATGGGCAGGCATAAAATTTTAAATGGGCAATACCATCAATAGGTATTTTTGTCTTGTCACAGTAAGTTCGTGATTTGCTCGCCTTACAAAGAATTATTCTATGCATTGTTGACATTGTCGTTCTTGCAATTGATATTTAATATCAGTGAAAATCACAGTATTACACAACAAAATTACGCATTGCACTTGATATTTCTATGTCATTTTTAGCAATTCAGTATTATCCTTTAAAAACTTTGCACTTGATTTCATATAGGTCATTGAGCTTTGATAGACCTAGGCATTCATAAACCCAGGGTGACACAATAGAGAACTGAAGGAAAAGCAAAAGGAACAAATAAGTTTAGACACTTCATAGAATCCCTACAGTGTGGAAGCAGGAAATTCGGCCAAGAAAGTCCACACCAACCCTCCAAAAACCATCCCTTCCACACCCACACCCCTACTCCATCCCCACAACCCTGCATTTCCCATGTCTAATCCATGTAGCCTGCACCTTCCTGGATGCTATGGCCAATCCATGTAACTGCATATCTTTGGGCTGTGGGAGGAAATCAGAGCCCTTGAAGGAAACCCATGCAGACAGTCACCCAAGATTGGAATCAAGCCAGTGTCCCTGGTGCTGAGACAGCAGTGCTAACTCCTGAATCACTGTGCCACCCCATGCTGCCACTAGAATGGTGTTTCAACAGAACAATGCATTTGAAGATTAATAATTAAGAGCTTTCTAATTGACACACAAGGGAGTTATTAAGTGTTATTTCGTTCTCTTCAGCCTTCTTTGTTCATTTGGGAACAAAGGAAGACCACAAGAAATCATCTGAAGCAGAGTTAATTGCAGATTTTTGGGCAATAATAAAAAACTGAAAATCTAAATACAGTACAAAACTTATTCTCAATTTCAACAAATAATCAGCAATTTCAGATTGAACCCATTAATAAACAGAGAAAAAAAAATCAAGTGCAAGTCCCACATGAAACAATTACCCTGCAAAAGGATTAGTCAGGTCAGTGTTTACTCACTTTCATCTGTAACTGAATTAAAATACTCAGCTATTTGTTTGGAGAGATACCAAAACTTAATTACTTTAAAAGAATTCTAAGTAACTTCTGAGTTCATGCTTTAGTTACAAAAAGATAAAAGCCTATGCATATTTTCTAGCTTTTTCACAACAAAAAAACTTTTTTTAAAGATTTTTTCATAGGATGTGACCATCACTGCCAGTATTTTGTGCTCATCCCCATTTGCCCTCAACTGTTGTCATCTAAGGTGTCGTGCACCCACAGAGTTGTTAGTAAGGGAATTTTAGAATTGTGACCAACGACGAACAAGTCCCAATATATTTCCGAGACAGCGCAGTGTGAGACTCAGAACTCAGAGGTACTAGTATACCCATGTATCAGATGGTTTTATTCCTCTTGACAGTTGAAGTCACAGGTTTGGGAAGTCCTATCAAGGAAGTCTAAACAAGTTGCTGTAGTACACATTCATAGCTACAACACGCTAATCGTTGAGAGAGCAAATGTTAAAAGGTAAAAATATAATAATTTAACTTATGTGTCGCAAAATTTATTAATTATTCTCTGTCATTCTCTTCTGGTGAGTTTGAGGTTGCTGTTGTTAAGCAGTCAGTTTTGTTTGACTGCTTGTCTCATTCAACCAGTCCAAACAGAGACACCTTCACTCAGTATCTAAAAATCTATGCCTAGTTTAGAAACCTTGGAACACTATCAAATTTGGCTCCTCTTCTTTTGATGAATATCATTCCTTTAATATAAGGTTACCAAACACAAATTTAATTCACTGGATTTTTCCTGAAAAGTATTTTTTTCGCCCAGTCAAGTACTACAGTGACATGTTGCCTTAAGAAGAACTATTTACAATTTAGCCATATTTGGAATATTCCATCATTTTTATTCCACTAAAAACTACTCCATGCAAAACTTCAGTTTGTAGTAGGGTAGATTCTCACATTAACCTATTAAAAAAGTTTTTCTTAATCAAGCAGGAGATGGAGTTGGGCTTTCCCCTTCCCCTCTCAGGAAACCTTGTTAATTTAATCTTTCTTTGGTACATCTGCCAGTATTAAGGAGTCTTTTGAAATCCAAATCAATTACACTTGAAATGATTATCAAGAATTTAAATATGCAAATAAAGTTAGCTATAGGGATTTCAATTCAACTTCCAGGATTTCCTAATGAAAGGGACCAGACCTTTAAGAGTTTTATTGATGTTTTTGTAACTACTTTTTTTTTAAACTTTAACTCCAGATACATTATTAATTGATGAACTAAAAATGTAAATCAACTTGCATTCAATATTCAAAGAGAAAATAATTATAAGAAGTTGCTTTAAAATTTATTTAGTTTTTACATTTTGTTTTTTTTGTTCAGTTTACTCGAGTATTGAAAACGTTCTTTTCCTCCACTGACTTTTTAAATCCCTCATTCGTTCTGTTTACTTTATAATGCTGAATTTAGGTTTGCTCGCTCAGCTGGAAAGTTAATTTTCAGACGTTTCATCACCATACCTAGGTAACATCTTCAGCAAGCCTCCGAATGAAGCACTGGTGATATAGCCTGCTTTCTATTTGTATGTTTGAGTTTCCTAGGGTTGGTGACGTCAATTCCTGTGGAGACGTCAATTCCTATTCTTTTTCTCAGGTGGTGGTAAATGGGATCCAAATTTTCTAAGGACAGGAAATGACATCACCATACGAAATGATGTCACCACAGGAAATGACACCACCAACCCTAGGGAACTCAATCATATAAACAGAATGCGGGCTACACCACCAGTGCTTCATTCGGATGCTCACTGAAGATGTCACCTAGCATGGTGACGAAACATCTAAAACCAAACCTTCTAGCTCAGTGAGCAAACCTACATCCAGAACCTCAACCTGAGCTACAAATCTTCTCAAAACTCACTAACTTAGTTCACATTAACAGCCCCTAATCAGTCTGTGCCCTAGTGGGGAAGCAAGAAACACATTGCATCACCACAGCAAAAACAGACTGACCAAAGATTTGGCTGCAGAGAGCAGATCACTAACTTTGAATATGATTGTACTGGGAAGATGCAGCTGGGACAGCAGAGAGGAGGCGGCTGGGGCTGCACCACACTTAGACAGGAGGAAGAATCCATTTAGGAAGCTCAATAGTTGAGAACCTTCTCACACAAAAAGCCAAGGAATGTGGTTTGGGATACATAAAGCAAAGACTACCTGGATTTAGTCATACAAGACAAACATTCTAAAAAGTAAGCATAATTTTAAAATCGGAGCCTAAGAATAAACATGATTCATTTAAATCAGATATTAAATAAGGTTGCTTTGATGTCTTTGCAGAATTGATTATCAGAAACATGACCAGTCCATGCTGGCTATTTGATTACACGGTCTTTATTCACCAATCAGCAAATGTGGAGTCAGTGCCTCATATTACCTGGCTAAAATTACATGTCTATAGCACTATAGTCTTACAAAGATACAATTTTTCAGGTTGAATGCTCATTCCTTACAGATGTCATCAAACGGTATCAGTTGTAATCAAGCAGCTTATAGCTGCTTTTGTAAATATTCCTAATTTTATTCATGCTATTTAATCACACCTGTTGTGGTTATGGTTTAACATTCATATAATGATTGAAAATGAATATTATGGCCACATATGGAAACAGCAAAGTTCTACAGCCTATGTAAAAATATTAGCTAACAAAAGTTGATGTAATTCAGAATCACAGAATCCCTACAGTGTAGAAACAGGCCATTTGGCCCAAGAAGTCCACACAAACTGTCCAAAGAGTATCCTACCCAGACCCATTTTCCCTACCTCTATTACTCTATATTTCTCCTGACTCCATATAAACGGGAAGTTTTAAGGTGGAAAGAAACTCAGAACAATTTTACGGTCTTGAGACTGTTCCTCAAATTCCAATGCATACATGCAGATTTTCCATTTGGTTTAATTTATACTTCCAATAAATAATTCAGTACCAATTAGAAATAAAATAGTATGCCTTCCATATTGAATTATTGTCTAGTCTACACCCAAAAAGAAGTTGCATAACTAAATTGGTTGTCCCAAGACATAAATCTTGAACAAAAGCTACTCCCATTTATGATTCAATGGAAGCCAAGGTGTGGCAAGGATACACTTAGAATAGGAGTGTCTAATTCAATTCTGATCTGTTGTCTTGACCTGTGACAAACTTTGTGAACTAAAGTGAAAACAAGCTCATTTGGGATGTTGTGCAATTTTAACAGAATAAAACTTTAGTACCTGTCTCAGGTGTGCCTGGAGTGCAAGAGTGCTGACTCAGAAAATGGATTGCGCATTGGGGTCATTTCTGATTCAATGCAAAAACAATTTAGCTGCATTTCCCTTGATCTATACAGTTGATGTAGTCATGCTCTCTCATTTGTGGGCCACAGAACACTTAATCAATTGAACTAAAAGTAAAAATGAGCCCCACTTTATTGGTTCAACTATATTAGCTGCACGTCTGATAAGACCTTTCATTTTGCTCTACTGTGCTCACTTACTATCATGTATATTATACAACATGAAACCTATTATGGTCAAACAGGATTAAACAGCCACTAATACAACACAGTTACAATATTTTTTTCAGGTTGAATAATAAACCTTATAAGAAGCTTTCATACTTCAATGCACAACAGAAATCAATGCAAAATAATGGACTACAACATCTTGCCCCTTGGGTATTTTGGTCAAGTATCAAATGATAAAGAGCTTGAATTAATGATTCTTAGATTAGAAGAGTAATGGTTTTTCTAACGATATTAAAACAATTCCCATTGCATTATCCCTGTCTGCCATGCTCAATGCATACTGGATAAAGAACAATAGAGAATTTGTTGTGGGTATAGGGGTGGTGTGAGGAATGAAAGGCAAAGAATAGCAGCAGGGGATGAGAGTTGACAGGGAACTTGATGGGTGAGGGGGATGGCAAGTGTAGGTGATGTTTAAGCAGCGAAGAGCATTGGGAGTCAAATTGTTGTGTTGGAGAACTGAGAAGGACCTTCTAACCAACTCATACTCACATGCGTTAGGAAGCATAGATTGGGAGCAATTGTTCCATGGTAAAGGCACTATAGACATGTGGAGACTGTTTAAGGAACAGTTGTTACAAGTGATGAATAAATATGTCCCTCAGACAGGCAAGAAGTGGTAAGATAAAGGAACCTTGGATGACGAGAGCGGTGGAGCTTCTCGTCAAAAGGAAAAAGGAAGCTTACATAAGGTGGAGGAAGCTAGGGTCAAGCTCAGCTCGACAGGTTTACAGGCAGGTGAGGAAGGAGCTTAAAAATGGTCTGAGGAGAGCCAGGAGGGGGCACGAGAAAGGCTTGGCAGAACGGATTAGGGAGAACACAAAGGCATTTTACACTTATGTGAGGAATAAGAGAATGGTCAAAGAAAGAGTAGGTCCGATCAGGGATAGCATAGGGCATGTGTGTGTGGAGTCTGAGGAGGTAGGGGAAGCCCTAAATGAGTTTTTTGCTTCTGTCTTCATGAAAGAAATGAACTTTGTAGTGAATGAAACCTTTGAAGAGCAGGTGTGCATGCTGAAATGGATAGAGATAGAGGAAGCTGATGTGCTGAAAATTTTGTCAAACATTAAGATTGACAAGTCGCCAGGCCCAGACAAGATTTGTCCTCGGCTGCTTTGGGAAATGAGAAATGCAATTGCTTCGCCACTTGCGAAGATCTTTTCATCCTCGCTCTCTACTGGAGTCGTACCTGAGGACTGGAGCGAGGCAAATGTAATTCCTCTCTTCAAGAAAGGAAATAGGGAAATCCCCGGCAATTACAGACCAGTAAGTCTCACGTCTGTCATCTGCAAGGTGTTAGAAAGGATTGAGGAATAGAATTTGCGCCATCTGGAAGAGCATGGCTTGATTAATGGCAGTCAACACGGCTTTGTGAGGGGCAGGTCATGCCTCACAAACCTTATAGAGTTCTTTAAGGATGTGACGAGAAAAGTTGATGATGGTCAAGATGTGGATGTGGTGTATATGGACTTCAGCGAGGCAATTGATAAGGTCCCCCATGGTAGGCTCATTCAGAAGGTCAGGAGGAATGGGATTCAGGGGAACATAGCTGGCTGGATACAGAATTGGCTGGCCAACAGAAAACAGCGAGTGGTAGTAGAAGGAAAATATTCTGCCTGGAAGTCTGTGGTGAGTGGTGTTCCACAGGGCTCTGTCCTTGGGCCTCTATTGTTTGTAATTTTTATTAATGACTTGGATGAGGGGATTGAAGGATGGGTTAGCAAGTTTGCAGACGACACAAAGGTTGGAGGTGTCGTTGACAGTATAGAGGGCTGTTGTAGGCTTCAGCGGGACATTGACAGGATGCAGAGATGGGCTGAGAGGTGGTAGATGGAGTTCAACCTGGATAAAATGCGAGGTGATGCATTTTGGAAGGTCAAATTTGAAAGCTGAGTACAGGATTAAGGATAGGATTCTTGGCAGTGTGGAGGAACAGAGGGATCTTGGGGTCCAGGTACATAGATCCCTTAAAATGGCCACCCAATTGGACAGGGTTGTTAAGAAAGCATATGGTGTTTTGGCTTTCATTAACAGGGGGATTGCGTTTAAGAGTTGAGAGATCTTGTTGCAGCTCTATAAAACTTTGGTTAGACCGCACTTGGAATACTGCGTCCAGTTCTGGTCACCCTATTATAAGAAAGATGTGGATGCTTTGGAGCGGGTTCAGAGGAGGTTTACCAGGATGCTGCCTGGACTGGAGGGCTTATCTTATGAGGAGAGGTTGACTGAGCTCGGACTTTTTCATTGGAGAAAAGGAGGAGAAGAGGGGACCTAATTGAGGTATACAAGATAATGAGAGGCATAGATAGAGTCGATAGCCAGAGACTATTTCCCAGGGCAGAAATGACTAACACGAGGGGTCATAGTTTTAAGCTGGTTGGAGGAAAGTATAGAGGGGGTGTCAGAGGCGGGTTCTTTACACAGAGTTGTGAGAGCACGGAATGCGTTGCCAGCAGCAGTTGTGGAGGCAGGGTCATTGGGGACATTTAAGAGACTCCTGGACATGCATATGGTCACAGAAATTTGAGGGTGCACACATGAGGATCAGTGGTCGGCTCAACATCATGGGCTGAAGGGCCCAGTCCGGCTCAGATCACAAAATGCACTGTGAATCAAACTCTTACAAAAAGATGGAAATTCTTTGCAAAGTTACTTATGAACCAGGAGTGCATTTTACAATACTCAATTTCTCAGGTTAGGCTTTCCCAAGATGAAATTATTATTTTCAAAACTTCAGGAGACAAAATGTGAACTGCGTGTGAACAGAGTGGCAATTAATGGTATGTATTTATTGGCAGAATACACCAGACTATGGACACAGGTAGCATGAATATGAGAAAAATTATCTACAAATGTGCACTGTTTAATGTGTGCCCAAGTTTATTATATTGTAATCTAGTACAATAGATCAGGTGAAGATTTCCAAGAATAGTATCAGGGATGAGGTATCATATTATGTCTCACAGCAAGTATGCAATACACGTTTAAAAACCATGCTCATAGTATCAAAGTATGTGACCTAAAGATATAAAAGGTCTTAATCTCCATCAGGGCGGCACAGTGGCTGGCACTGCTGTCTCACAGCACTAGGGTCCCAGGTTCGATTCCAGCCTCGGGTGACTGTCTGTGTGGAGTTTGCACATTCTCCGTGAATTGGCCATGCTAAACTGCCCATAGTGTTAGGTGCATTAGTCAGAGGGAAATGGGTCTGGGTGGGTTACTCTTCGGAGGGTCGGTGTGGACTTGTGGGGCCGAAGGGCCTGTTTCCACACTGTAGGGAATCTAATCTAATCTAATCTAATATTGGTGCCATTTGCAACATAGCATGCTGGAGGAAACATGCCAAAATTAGCAACTAAACTGCTGAATACTCACCCAAACATAGCAGTGCTAGGATTGTAACATACGTTGATAACAGAAAATGTAACAAAACTCCATTGAATCTTTGTATACTATATTACCCATGTCTAATTCTTGTTTATACTAAATCCTGTCAGGTAAGTGAAGGTAAAGAACTACCAGAACAGGAGCTACTCTCTCATTAGACAGAGACAACTGATATTACAACATAATACTGCCTCATCATATATCTGGCTGAAGTAACAAAAAATTACTATTGACAACAGATTATGAGGGCCCTTCATATCAGTGGGATTTCAGTCATGTGGCAAAACTCCAGAAACAGCAATTGCTTTTACAATATGGAGCTTTTGATAGAATAAATAAGATTGAATCGATTCTATTGTTGAATGGGTTAATTATCTGCGAATGGAGATCCAATATAACATGCAGAAGAAACAGACAGGAGATGAAGGAATAAAACAAAACATGCATTAAACTACGCTGCCAGAAAGGGAGGTACAAGCTGAATTAAGACTTTCAAAAGAAAATGAACTACCCCTGCAAAGGAAAACTTTGCGTGGCTCTGAAGAAAGAGCAGGATGGTGAGACTAACTGGATAATTTTTTGAAGAAGCTGGTTCAGCCGAAAGCCAAATAGCCTCACTCCCTTCTGTATGATTCCACAACAGCATCTGAAGCAACAAACATTTTTTTCTAACTGCTGATGGAGCTGTGATCTACTGAAGTCTAAGAACTTAGCATTAGTGACTGAAATGTAAGCAATATTTATAGAAATAACCCACTAGGGTAGTTAGACCCACAAAGATTCAGCAAGCTGTTCGGACAGATGTTGTGTGTTTTATTCAACATTTAAAGCAGAACAAACTCATTTGTAGTGCTTGGACAGTGTACTTTACTTTAGAACAGCTGCAAGCTTGGATATGTGCCAAATCACAGCAACATTCAGAAGACAGTCCTGTCAATGGTGTTTTGTTGATTAGGAGGGTAAGTTTGCACTCCTGACAAAAACAGAATCTCAAATTACTGTTTATCTTCCTCTCTAAAGACCTTTCACTTCTGTTGTAATGTCAAGTGATATCACTGACAGCTACCTGACATGTTACAGGTACTTCTCACAACAGATGAGTAAAACACAAAGATGTTTTAAAATGCATAAAAAGCAAGAGGACAATTAAGAATAGGACCAATTAGAAATTTAAAAAACGTAACTTGTGGAAACAGAGGCATGGATAAGGTTCTTGAGCACTTCGGATTTTTCACAAAAGAGGGACAACTATAAATAATTATAGTTAAGAGGAACGGTGACAAATATTTGATGGGATAAATATGGAAAATATTCAAGCTTTTATGCATTCTTAAAAAAGAAAATCGAGAAACCACCAGATCCAGATGAAATGTGTGCCAACTTAAGGAATGCAAAATCAGAATAGGAAAGTCTCTGACCATCAATTACAGTTTTAGCCAGATGGAACTGTAAGTGTCCTAATAATCATACATCATTCCTTCTAACTCCACTGTCAGGCAGATTAATGAAAATAATTGTGAGAGATCGTATAAACCATCATTTATTTGACAAATAAGTTCGGACAGTCAGAATAGAATGACTAAAGGAAGGATGAATCGAAATATATTGATTGTTTCTTTGCAGTGGTAACAAGGAATATAGAAGACTGCAATGAGTTGAGGCAATCCATATTAATCTTAGCAACTTTTTTGACAGGGTCCTACATGCCAGAAAGATCATAACACTAACAGGTCACAGGATTCAGGGAAAAGTGACAATTTTGATTCTACACTGTTTCAACAACAGAAAGCAAAGGACTATGATTGATGGTTGTTTTTGTGACTGGGGGATTAGTTCTAGTGTGTCCCTCAGGGCTCCACGCTGAATCCTTTGCTTTTTGTGGTATCTTTTCATGACTTAGACTTAACTGCAAGGTGTAGGATTAATAAGTTTACATGAGATATGTAAAATTGACTCTGTGGTTGATCATGTGAAAAAATGTTGTAGACTGTAGGAAGCTACCAAAATCAAGCAGACAGAACAATGAATTTCATTTTCCAATCTGAAAAATGAGAAATAAAGTGAATAGCAACAAGCCAAATGAACATGTCAAAGTGCTACCATTTATTGTAAGCATTGAGAAAAAAAAAAGGAGTTTGGAGTGCATGTCTACAAATTCTTGAATATAGCAGGATAGGTAGACAAGGTGGTCAAGAATGCAAATGGGATCTTTTTTGGCAGAAGCTTAGACTGCAATAGTAGAAAAATTAAGCTGGAATTGGATAAACACCAATTTTATCCCAGCAACCATGCTTCTTATAGCACTGCTCTCCACTTTACAGGACTAATGCAAGCAGGTGAAAACTTAGGAGGGATGGGAACAGATGGGAAGATGGATTTGAGGTTACAGTCAAATCACCATTATTTTGAATAGAAAAGCAGGCTTGAGGGGCTAAATGGCCTACATTTGCTCCCAATTCCTATTTATATTCTCGAGAAGATACAGTGGATAGTATCTATTTCTAAAAGCAGAGATCAATAACCAGGGGTCACAGATTTTAAAAAGGTAGAATAAGATCAGATCAGAGTTGAGGATTGATTTCTTTTCACCAGAGGATGGCTCCAGAACTCATTAGCTGAAAAAAAGGTGGTAGAGACAGAAAATTGCATTGTATTAAAAGGTAGGTGCATTTGGAAGTCCAGTAACCTCAAAGTATAAATGAAGAGCACAAAGGTGGGATTCGATTAAATAGATTTTTTTTAGCTGGTGGGCTGAACAGCTTTGTTCTATTCCATTATTCTACATTAAGAACCACAAGAATATCATGAGAGAAAAAAATTAATTGTTCTTGTCCACATAAAAATTGCATTGCTCTTAGGGTGCATTTTTGTAGTCCTCCTCTTCCTTCCCCACCATCATCACCACATTCCTTGAATAAGGTATTCCTTCGAGAAACAAGAGGAAGGATTATTAAGGCCTAATCAAGTCTAGCCAGGTCTGAAGTATGTCATAAAAGGCATGCAGATGGTTATATTAATTTACAGCAATGTACTGGTGTATGAAGGTCTGCTAACTTCTTTAATGAAGGGAGCTCTGTATTTACAAAATTTAGGATAGAACAAAATCTAGCAAAAGGGCTAGACTCAGCTGTTCAAAGTTCTCTCAGTTGCTAATGTCTTGTAGTAAGTAAAGATGCAAACTGAACTGCTCATTAATTTCAGCCCAGTTTATTACTTTGTCACAAATGAGGCGGTCAGATTCATTTCTATTGGGTAGGCAAAAGCTTCAAATCACTGATTATACCATTTCTATCAGATCTTGATGAGAAACATATTCTCTTTATGTCCACTGTCCTTATTGAGCCTCATGTCCACTGAGCCTCACTGAATTCAGGGGTCATAGAATCACAAAATGTTACAGTATGGGAGCATGTTGGTGTGCACATCAGACTTACGCAGATTTGGTCGCGCTCACACACACGTATACACAAAAATCAATCCTGCTTTGAAAATAAAAAAAGTATAGTGACAATCAACTACACAATTTAAAAAGAATAAACTATACCTGTTTTAACTATCATTTTTCTCAAAGGATTCCATATTCTGACCAGCACTTTTTTTCATGTTACCCATATTTTGTTGCTTTCAGCAGAAAGTGAAATAACTTCACACATTTATCAGAATACTTCATGACTCAAGATCAGTGAATTCCCTTATCCTTTTGAGAACTGAAGTCACAACAAACTCAAAATAATAACTGTTTCTCTCTCCAAAGCTGCTGTTTTTTCAGCATTCTGTGTTTGTTTGATATTATTCCCTTAATATCAAAGACATATCCAATAGAACGTAAATTTTCCAATCTTTTTGTATCTGAGAAACTTCACTTAATCTCTTCCCTTTACTTCCACTCCTTCAATTAACTCTCAACTATGAGCTGAATGGCAGTGGCTGGGCATGAAATATTTTTTCATGTACTCCAAGTCCACTTTAATGCCACTTTTTAAAAAACTTTTCAATAAACTGTCAATGACAATCTGTTTTTGAAAGATCAGTGCTCCCTGACCAATGTTCAATTTAAGCAGCTGCACAAATTTTCAACTTGGTGGGCGGCACGGTGGCACAGTGGTTAGCACTGCTGCCTCACCGCGCCTGAGACCCGGGTTCAATTCCCGCCTCAGGCGACTGACTGTGTGGAGTTTGCACGTTCTCTCCGTGTCTGCGTGGGTTTCCTCCGGGTGCTCCGGTTTCCTCCCACAGTCCAAAAGATGTGCAGGGTCAGGTGAATTGGCCATGCTAAATTGCCCGTAGTGTTAGGTAAGGGGTAAATGTAGGGGTATGGGTGGGTTTCGCTTCGGCGGGTCGGTGTGGACTTGTTGGGCCGAAGGGCCTGTTTCCACACTGTAATGTAATCTAATCTAAACTACCTGGACATCCCCATATCAGATGATGTGTGGTTTGCCTCCAGCATGGCATTTGTACCTGACAGGTACAAGAAGGGCTTATGCCCGAAACGTCGATTCTCCTGTTCCCTGGATGCTGCCTGACCTGCTGCGCTTTTCCAGCAACACATTTTCAGATTTGTACCTGACACAAGCATAAGCATTGCCATAACACAAGAATTAGACATTGATAGCATAATAAGGATAGTGTTTATTACAGCTCTTTGCTATATTCAAACATTAGATTCACCAGCACATACCTGCCTGGACTATTCTTAGCTTTTGTGGTTGGAAAGATTAGCATGCTTCCATTAGTGTATCATCCTTCAAGTAACAAAGTTAAAACAGAGTCCAAGACGTTTGTACCTTCTGGTCACATATCATGATACAGTGATGACATCATCAAAACCTCGCAAAAAAAAACATGCTAAGTGAATTTTGAGAAGATTTGTAACTCAGGTTGAGGTTCTGGATGTAGGTTTGCTCGCTGAGCTGGACGGTTATTTCCAGACGTTTCATCACCCTACTAGATAACATCTTCAGTGGGCCTCCAGGCGAAGCACTGCTGCTGATTCCTGCTTTGTGTGTTTGGGTTTCAAGATGTTACCTAATAGGGTGACGAAACGTCTGGAAATGAACCTTCCAGCTCAGCGAGCAAACTTACATCCAAACCTCAATCTGAGCTACAAATCTTCTCAAAATTCACTTAGTATGTTTTTTGCAAGATTTTCAAGTGAATTTTGAGAAGATTTGTAGCTCAGGTTGAGGTTCTGGATGTAGGTTTGCTCACTGAGCTGGAAGGTGCATTTCCAGACGTTTCGTCACCCTATTAGGTAACATCTTGAAAGCCAAACATATAAAGCAGGAATCAGCAGTCGTGCTTCGCCCGGAGGCCCACTGAAGATGTTACCTAGTAGGGTGATGAAATGTCTGGAAATGAACCTTCCAGCTCAGAGAGCAAACCTACATCCAGAACATACTAAGTGCGATATATAACACAATACAGGCCGCACAACTTGGACTCTTTAAAAAGGTACCAAATATGCAAGTTGTGTAAACATTTTAAAGAGGCCACGCACAATTGGAAAAAAAAATTAGAGAATACATGTCTCTGACCCTGATTTACTTATTCCTTCATAAGTACCCAGTAATTTCATCCTATATTAATGTTTGTGACTTACCATTTTAAAGGGTTTTTTGGCCAATTTGATTTTTCACTCTTCAAATAGGAGTAACATTTTCTACCCTCTAGTCCTTCCTGCATTTTTTGGAATTAACAGTTGTTGTTTCCTTAAAATATTCAATGACATTTCTTTCTGCAGTTTAAGTTACCTCATGGGTATTGGTTACTTAAACAAAAAAAAACTTAGTCACCTCCACCAACATTTCTACACCCACTTCTCATGATTGTGCAATCTCAGAATCCACGTGTGCTGTGAAAGTGGAGGTAAGATAATTATTTTGTATTTCATCCATAAGATTGATCAAACCTACTTTGTTTCAAAAGCAATTTACCTCCGCAGTCGATAATGTACAAAGTAGTTACAAAATGACAATTTAACAGAAAGGTAGAAAAACAGGAAGAAAAAAAGAATAAAAGGATATGTTGATGAGGTTAGATCAAGGAGAGGGAAGAAATCAGTGTCAAGCATAAACACCAACTTGGACCTGCTGGGCCAAGTAACCTGTTTCTATGCTGTAAACACTTCGTAAAACTTTTTTGGGCATGTGCCAATATCAGAAACAGGAACATTAACCGGAGGACAAAATTATATGCAAGGTGTCAGATCAACATCAATCTCCAAGCAGCAGCGTAGAGAGGGTGCAAGATCAAATTAATTTATTTAGCTGAATGAACACTGTGGATTTATTCACTTGACTGAATATTTAAGTGGTGTTAGATGTTAATTTGTTCTGTCCTTATTCAATGAAAAGCATTAATGGTATAATGTAGTCAGTGTGAAGGTGCATTGCAACTATGGTTTCACCTCAAAAAGAACATCATAGCCAGGAAAGTGCTTTAGATTATCTGGAGGTTGAGAAAAATAAAATTTTAGTTATTGATTTATTGCTTTGTAGCCACTGTTATGTATGCAACAATTTGCTTTGCCTCCCTTAACCTAGAAGGGCAATCGGGAATAATCAGAATGTGAGGCAAGGAAAGGAGACAAAGGCCAAACAGCAGCAATTCAAAATAATGTCCCACTCAAATCTGCATATTTTAACACTTAGTTTTACATGTCTGTTCATCAGAAAAATTGAAAGCACTCAGGAGTCAAATTCATTCACTCTATCAAGTGAAATTTAATTAGATCTCCATAACTAAATGTACATCAAGTAATTTCAGGTCACCACATGTGATGCAGTTACAATGTCCTAGAAGATGATTGTAAAGCCTAGCAAGTTTTAATTAGTCTAACTGGGAACTTCAGACTGAATCAAACAGTAGCAATACCTTGGTTTACAAATTGCTGCAACATCAAAACTTACCCATTCCCCTCCATCTTCCATCCAAAAGAATTGTTTTGATTAATCATTTCAGAGACATGATTACTGCACTAGTCTCACAAAAGCATAGCAAACTAAGTGTGCAAGGATGGATCTCAGCCTCAACTTGAATAAAACTGACTTGTAATAGTAGTAACAGTCTGAACAGGAGAGATAGTCTAGACTTGGAATGAAGTTCAAAGGATAGCACGCCAGCATTGTAGTGATTTTATCCACCTTATCATTGACCATGAAATCAAAACAATTGGACAATACAAGAGTGCCTTCACATTTGTAAAAATAAAGATATCTTTCCAGTTCCTTATCTAGAGACCATTTATACCATGAAATATGACTCTGTAATACATGTTGCCTAAATACTTTAAAATCAAAGTGAGTCCAACAATGTATTTGCTTCTTTCGTGACTTTACTCCAGAACCTCTGTAATATACACCTTTTCACTGAGCATTAAATTCAGATCAACTGGACAGTACAAACAAAAACAAACAAAATCTTTACATTTGTAAAAATAAAGATAACTTTCCAGTTCCTCTTCATCTCGGAACCATAATACCAACAACCTACAATACATGCTATCTTTAAAGTCAAGTGAATGGAATAATGCATTTCCATAGAGATTCAACCCTGGTATCTTTAACTAAGGGACTGGGGTCTTTGCTCTTTGAATCACTACCCATTATTCCTCCTATTATCCCCCCTAGTGGGAGGGAATTCTCAAAATAGGTTACTCATACCTTTTTATTCTCATGCCTTTAATGAGTCTCTGGGGAATGCTTAGACTTGGCTTAGTACAAGGCAAAGAGGAAATGCACTGATTCCAAATCTACACCTTCACACTCGAGATACCAATCTGTTACTTGTTTAATTTCTTGAAAATAATATTGGAACAGAAATAGCAATCTGCATCTCGTAAGTGACGAATATTCACTAATGAGTCTAGTCCATTCAACGACTTAGTGTATAAACATAAATACATCACAGATTGTGTGGGAAAGCCACGCAGATCCTGGGTTCAATGTTTAGTGCACAGTCACAACAGGGGTATAAAAGTACCCAAATATAGGGAAGAGAAAGATTTGCCATAGTTCCAAGATTCAACTGCTGGAACTCATACATATAGTTTGTTGTGCACATGTTCTGGTTTTGTAACTCCACATTTACTAATTAGATATCTAATACTCATTGCAGACACCTATAGATATTGGAGACCTGATATCCATGATGCTTAATGTTACAAATAGGACAGGAAAAATGTGTTGATAATCAAAGTCCACTACATCACAGGCCACACATTAATATGATTGTTTAAATGGCCAATTGTTATTCTATCACAAATAAAAAAAACTTGAGTTCAACGAACTCAAAATAATGTGTTTATTATAATGTAAACTTATTCTTAAAACGAATGGCAAAACTGGTCAACATCTAAACTATGATCCAAAATTAGAATCATAACCCCTTTTAATCCCAAACACTCACTCACACAGGACAACAATGACTATACAGAGTTGACATTTTACAACAAAACAGGATTGGCCATCCTTATTGACCAACAGCCTGCAAAACAAAGCTCTTAATGACTCCTCACAATGTGCCAAGCTTCTTGTTGACAATATCAAATTGCTGCCAGCTACATATTGATGGAATATTTTCTTACACAAAGCAGCAGTTCAATTGGAAACCAAGCCTTTATAAAGTGGTCACAGCTTCTCAGGGTTTACTAGATAATTAAAATACTGAGGTGTTGACTTTATCAAGTTTCCAAATTGCAGTCAAGAGAATGGGAGGGAGATTTTTGTGGCTTTGTTCATTCTTACTGTTCCTTCTCTCATCTGACTTCCCAGGTGTTTGAAGCAAAGTTAAACCCAGCCAAGGCTGCTCAGCAACTGTTTGTACAGAGACAGATGTTCCAGCAATTAAGAGCTATCAACATGTCTTATTCAAGAAAGTGTTAAACAGTTCAATATCTTTCAGTCCTCCATATAGTTTATTATTATAAATGTTTGTGTTCACAACAGTACTATAATCAAACGCTAGGAGTACTATAATCAAACGAAGAGGTGAAAAATGAAATTGGAAACTTAATACATTCTCAACTGTATATTTTTAAATTTAAACTTCCAGGTAAAAATAACTACAAATAATTCAGTTTTGCTTTTGGAAGAAGGGATTGTAGATATCTGTATGAACCATTCAGAAACGCTTTACCACTAGAAGCTGAACAAAAGATGCCAAATTACCTACTGATAGGTTTTCCTTCCAATAGATGCACACCATTTAATTCTCTATTGGGAGGAAATCAAGCTTGTGCCTCAATGTAATATCTTTTCTTCAGTTCAGAAGCTAATGAAATGTAGCGAGGAAGTCCTTTTGCTAACAGTAGCAAAAGGAAAAATAAGTACCACTGATGAGTGATTTTATGCACATGTAGCAGCATTCAAGCTTGAATCGGAAGGAAAGAGAGGGATATAGATCCTGTAGGTGAAGATGATTTTAGTACTGAAGGACAAAATGTGTCAGCACAGGTTTGGAGAGCCAAAGGACCTATTCCTGTGCTGTATTGTTCTTTGTTATGCAATGTAATAATGTTATTGAACACAACTGGCATCACCACATTATATCTTTGCCGTCCCAACTTGCAGAGGAAACAAAGTTCACTTCATCAGAGATGTGATGCCTCTTTCAAACCAGGAAATTGGATGCCAGTATGTTCAAAGTGAGTCAACCATAGCTAAAATGATTGAATAGCATTTAGTGTCTTTGCACTGATCTTCAACGTGACTAAGTATTCACTACAAACAAATTATAGTGAAGTATGTAGTACTGCACACTCTCCAACCAGTTAAACAGTAATCATTTATTTGGACTTTGAAAACATTTCTTTGTTACATGCACAATCTCAAACTGAAACTGAAATCTCACAAGCAGAATTGACTACAGTTAAACCAAGTGAATAAAAGATACATAGCATCATTATTTGCTTCACTTGTGCCTTTAGTTCTACTAGTGTGGTTAGTGGAAAACCCGGACTGTCAACCCATACGAAACAAAGTTAAAAATCACAACACCAGGTTATAGTCCAACAGGTTTAATTGGAAGCACCAGCTTTCAGAGCACTGCTCCTTCATCAGGTGGTTGTGGAGTAGCTGTATGATATCATACTCCACAACCACCTGGTGAAGGAACAGCACTCCGAAGACTAATGCTTCCTGCTGGACTATAACCTGGTGTATGATTTTTAACTTTGTACACCCCAGTCCAACACCGGCATCTCCAAATCGTATTAAACAAAATGTAGACTAGGATCAAAGTCAGCAGTTATATCAAAATATAACAGTCCAGAAGGAAAATATCTGTAAAATTGGCACTTCACATATTCTGGTCAATCTTATCTTGTAGCCTTCAAAATGGAGCTTCAGTGAAACTAGTAGATTTATTTCAAAGTATTACGGTCTTGTTTCCGCTTCAGGGTAGGACTATGCCGAACTATCTCTCCTTATATTTTGCAACCTTCATGCAGTTCATTAACATTGTACAATGCTTTATTTTTCTGCAATGTTTATCTTCCATATCCATTTCTACAGCACTGGCTCTGGTCATTATATACCCACAAATACTTTAAGTTTCGCTCCTTAAATTTTGTCTTGATGAATGAGACTTCAATCTCCCTTCAGAAAATAAGCTTACTTCTTTTCTCCCCCCCCCCCCTCACAATTAATCTCTACCAAGAAACCATGAATAATCCACTCATGCAAAGGAATTATAGTGAAGTTTACATCATTAATTACACAATTAAAATATTTTTAAAGATTGGAGGGATGTGGACAGTTTATTATCAGCATGCTGTTCAATCCTTGGATTCAAATCTAGCCAATACTAAGGGATTATGAAATATTTCACATGATGAGCACCAAGACTCACATGTGAGAAAAGTGTTCAGACTGCCTAAACCCTACTACGACCAGAAACAAGATGATCACAAAATTAGCACAAATCAACGTGGTCAAAGTGAAAAAAAAGAGAAATTAAGAAGTTCACAGTAATGTTGCCTGAGATTGCGAATGAGGCATGTTAATAGGCAGAGTTGAGAAATACATACACAAGATGGAGGTCTTGGGGTTCAGTCATAGTGTTGATCTCTGTAGCTGAAGCTACACGTTTGAGTTACATTCCAGCATGTGCTCGCCTTGAAAAGGTGCATCTGCAATGTAGCTAAGCGGATGATTGCCAGCCTGCAAGTCCTTCCTATAAGATGGAAGATGGTAAACCCAGGAGAGTTTCCTGGTTAACCATCCTGTGAAAGGCAGTAGCAAGACACTACAGTACTTTGCCTATAATCGAACATCAA
The DNA here is from genome assembly GCF_037043375.1 of Chiloscyllium plagiosum. Classification (NCBI taxonomy): domain Eukaryota; kingdom Metazoa; phylum Chordata; class Chondrichthyes; order Orectolobiformes; family Hemiscylliidae; genus Chiloscyllium; species Chiloscyllium plagiosum. The sequence goes on along the minus strand of NW_028270181.1, from coordinate 15,094,126 downwards.
TTGGCACAATCCTTGGAAAACAAGGTCAGGGAAGAGACATAAACAAGAGGACTGCAGATGTTAAAATAAGATGCAGTTTGAATATATCACTGTCACTGCATGGAAAGACTGCATATTTTAATTTTCCTGTCCTACAAAATAAGGTTGAACATCAAACTGGCCAGAAAGAGTGATAGTCACACTAGCAGACACTAATGGAGCAAGAAAAATGCATTTGGGAAAATAAAATCACAAGAGAAAAAAGAAAACGAAGGAGGATTACATCAATTAGTAATGTAGACTATTGCATGGAATTCAAATCTCTCATGGGACATGTTCAATGCTGCCAAGTTTTTCACTTGTACTGATTGTTGATGCAAAAACAAATCAGATTGTGTGGGTACTGGGTATCACCGATATTATATCTGTACAGGGTTTAGTAAACAGTCAAGTCTAAAATGATTCATTGCTATGGAGCTCAAGTGAGCAAACTTGAGTAAGACCATGAGCAAGAAAGTGCAAGGTTAATAGTGGTGAATACACATGTAAGAAAGTTGTTAGAGCAAAAGAAGAATACTAAATGAGTGTGAACAATAGGTTAACTGAAGAAAGAGACAGATACACAGACCCCAAACTGTTTTAAATTACAAAACACTGGATAGCAACTCAAGATCAATTAGTTGAAGGCAGTCATCATTTTGAGTACTGTCTGGAATTTGATTTGTGAAAATGACAAGCTCAGAAAAGGTAAATCTGAATGCTCACTCCTGAGGCCCTGTTAGGATTTAAAATTAATTAGGCTTGGGTGTGCAGGTTACCTTCATGTCACAACAATTGTACTCGCCAATATTCCAAGAATGGCTAGTTTTCTGGTTGTAGGGAAAATTAATTTCTCATGAGTATTTCAGCTGTAGACTGGTTAAATTAGCATAGTTTTGGTGTTATCATCAAATTCCACGATATTGGTCTGCAATTTCCATAAGGAAAGCAATTATATTTGCATAAGAAAACTGGTTTTCCCAATTTTCAAATCAATGCAGCCAATGCAAAACTCATTAATCATCAGCGCCACCACTGGTGCAAACCACAAGATTTAAAACCAACCCCTGTTATGAACTCAAACTCTTACATAGTCCAAAAAAAAGTGTCACAAAGTGAGAATAAGATCTGAGAAAATTCCCAGTCCCTGCCACAATCTTCAGTATTTTCTCACATCTTGACTTCTATGTTAGTATAGACACAGAAGTACTATTGTAGTTCACAACAGACACACATTCTCAATAACCTTTTATTCAAAGTCCATTGCCTGTATTTTTCCACACACACAACACACACACACCTTTGCCACTTGGTTATCCTGACAAAGAAAAAACTGCAGCCTCCCCAAGAAACATGTTCTGAAGTTCCAGAAACTTTCACGTATGATCAGACTTGTACACACATCAGAAGAGGTACTTCCTCACTTGGAAGAAGGCATGATGAGTGTATTAGAGAGGGGATGAGAGAAAAGAAAAGAGAGCCAAACACGTATGTGGGACTGCTCTTCATCTTCATCATTAGCCACTGCCAGTTTTGAAGGCAACTCACCTTGACAGCCAGACATAGGCGAAATGGGAACAGCAAGTATACAAGTGAGAGGCTGGGATACAGAATGCATTCATTTAAAGTCACAAGGGCCAGATTGGGTAAAGAATTCTAAATACAACATGACCTTAAATCTTTGCATGCCTGTTTTGACAGTAAACATCATAAAATGGAACAAAAACAGGCTATGACTCACTGAGCCTTTCCTTCTCTTAGACACTGTAGTTATGAATTCTCAATGTATTTATTCCTCTGAGGAAGACGAATAACGAAAGATAAACATTCTCCTCAAAACTCAAAAGAAATTCTAGGCTATCATGGTAGCATCTGAGCCTAATTTCTGTTGAGTATAGAGATGAGATGACTGTTCAAATTGGGAACAATTTGCAAAAATCCATTAATTTTTTAAAAATTCTGAGTTAAATGATCAATTCCATGTGAGAGAATTAAAATGTATTATAGAAGCACAGTGAATTTTGTTTTCTTTATGAGGCATGAAATTGTACTTGCACAAATCTTTGGCACAAGCACAACCAAGATGTGTCTAAACAATGAGTCATATGAATAGTGACTCACTCAAATGTATTGAGAATACAAATGAGATCCAAGGTACCAGCATTTCCTGTGAAACTATACTTTGTACCACAGGTATGGTTAATATAATAATTAAAGGGCACAAAGCATTTTAATAATACATTACACAGAATAATGATCACCACGAGTTGAATCATTGCAAGTTTAATTCAGAGTGGTAACACACAGATGATTAACCTGACCAAGCATTTTCACTACACTTCACATATCATATTTCCTATTTCTTGCCTTTAATGGATTTACTAAACATGCAAATAAATTGGAACATTAATTTCTATTAATTGAAAATTAATTAGGCTTGGGTATGCAGGTTATCTTCATGTCACAACAATTATACTCTCCAATATTCTAAGCTTTTTGGTTCTAGGGAAAATTAATTTCTCACGAGCATTTCAGCTGTACACTTGGTTAAAAATTAGCATAGCTTTGGTCTTATTGTCAAATTCCATGATATTCATGGTCTGCAATTTCCACACAAAAAGCAATAATATTTGCATAAGAAAACTGGTTTTCCCAATTTTCAATGAGTTACACCTAATACAAAGCGCATTAATCATCAGTACCATCACAAATGCAAGCCACAAGACTTTGTATGATCACCAAGGAACAGAAGGAAATATCAGGGCAGAGGGCCAAAAACTTGATCAAAGAGGTAGGTTTAAATAATTTCTTAAAAAAGGAAAGGGAAGAACAAAGGACAACAATTTCAGAGGGGCAATTCCAGAGCTTAGGTCCTCAGAGGCTGAAGGCACAGCCACCAAAGGTGTAGTGATTAAAATGGTAGATGCTCAGCAGCGTCGTGGATGGTGGGAGGACAGGATTTGAGATGTGTTGTGTTCAGATATAAGCAGTTAATTGTGCAAAGGACAATTGTTGCTTCATGCTCAACATACCACATGCCAGTGAATGCATTTGAAGCAGCTGTTTTTCATAAATATCTTTCCCTAAAATCCCCACAACTTTCCTTTCTCTAAGATGTTATTCCACAGGCTGTCAGATAACAGCTGGTCTCTAGAGCAGGGACACCAGAAGAACAACTTTAAAAAATATTATTTGAAATCATGTGTTTCCATTAGTTGGAAATATTTCTTGTAGAATAGAAGTAACACTAATTTCCTACTCCAAATGATTTAAACCACAACCTTCCACTGCCTATCACGGTATTTATTGTTCTGAAACCATTAACTCTGTTTCTCGTGAGACAAGTACTGCTAGACAACTTCTCTGCTCCAGTTCTTCTGCATATTGCTGGAACCCACTGCTATACAGACAAAGTCCACAACAGGTATCAAATTCCTTACTTTCAAAATATGCAGCTATCCTTCTACAACTTGGGTTTCAAACAGTTTTGTTTTCCATTTAAGTCCACAGTTTTGAGAAGCACAAAATGATGAAAAGATAGGCTCTTTACAATTATCAATTTACGTTATGCACGATGCAAGTTTTGAATTATTATTTAGTAATTTGGATTCTAAAAGTATAGGAACATTTATTTCAGTTTTCAGCAGAGGTAACATTTTTAAAGTGGTCAGTTTTGAACAGCAAATACAAACATCATATCCAACAAATCCTGCAACTTAAGTGAACAGCTGAGTACCTGGGCAGCTAACTTAATGAAACATTTATGTAATAGAATTCTTATGACTATAGAAAGATAGAAGTTCAAAGGACACAATCAGATTTTATTTATTTTTATGAAGAACGGTTTCATATCAGCAAGAGGACAGTTAAGCAGGTTGGAAAGAATTCTTTTTTTTTAAATAAAGCAGTCCAAGAAAAAGGGTTGGCAAAATGTTCTGCAGGCATAGTAGTACAGTGGTTACCACTACTGCCTCACGGAGCCAAAGACCTTAGTTCGATTCCAGCCTTGGACAACTGTCTTATGGAGTGTCTGGGTGGGTTTCCTCCCAGAGTCCAAAGATGTGCAGAGTAAGTGAATTGGTAAAAACCTCATGCAGGATAGGGAAGGGTGAGATGCTCTTCGGAGGGTCATTGCAGACTCCATGGGCCAAACTGCCTCTTTTTGCATTGTAAGGATTCTATGAAAATGCCCTGGGATTTCCCTTAAGATTTAGAGAGGCAGTCCATAGCTTTCTATGTCTGGAAGACAGTAACAGAGAGGGTCATGTTGAATGAAGGAGCAGAAAGTCCAAAAGAAAATTATGACCTCATCAGTTGAAGAAATTAAATCAACTAAATTAGGATACTTCACTGGGATTGAATAAGTATAAAAGGATATTGCTGCGAAAAGGGTGGAGTTTTCTGCTGTTTATGTTATGATCTTTCTAAATTGTCATACAGATCACACTAGTAACTTCAGTTGACTATATTTTCATGAGTGACCACAAGAGTAGCCAAATTGCAAAATAAAGCCTATTATCTATCAAACTAGCTTCATTCTGGTACCAGTTGGTACCATAACTTGTATAGAAATGTGGTGGGATAGTTGTAATGTCACTTAACTAGTAATTTAGAGGCACAGTCCGAATTACTAGTCGCTAGATACATGGGGTTCAAATCTCAATGATAGCTGGTGGAATCTGAATCCAATTAACAATTCTGGAACATAAATCTAGCTTCAGTAATGGTTGCCATGGAACATTATCTATTGCTGTCAAAAAAAAAAAATCTGGTTCACTATTGCCCTAAAGGGAAGGAAATCTGCTGACTTTACCTAGTCTGACCTGGACGTGTCTTCAGAGCAATGTACTGATGTGTAATGCTTTCTGAAATAATCTAGCACGGCTCTCAAAATGAGGGCAATTCAGAATGGGCAAGAAATGCTGGTCTTGCCAGGGATATCTGCATCCTAGAAAGGAGTAAAATAAAAACATTTACTAAATGATATAAGTTTTAAAGTTTAAGTACAATTTTCCCCCACAAACAGGAAAATACCACAACATCCAACAAACCTGCAATTACTTAGATCTTCACTTCACCCACTACATATTCATTACGTTGTCCAATGTCTATCCTTGAGAAATCAAACTACCTTAAAAATCCATTGATATTTCCCACTTCATTGGCTTTCTGTTACCTTATTCCATTTGCTCTTCCCAATAAGATCATGCCCGAGTTCTACCTCCTAACCCCAGGATTTCAGTCTACAAGAGATTCAAAATTGAAGTCATGGTTTAATTAGCTGGTCTCAGCTTTGTGGGAGGTGGTAAGGATATTCAGTAGCCTGCATTTAGAAATGGAAAATTAGTCACAGTTCCTGATTCACATTGCCAGATAACTCGCCTGTGGCACAGGCCTTTAGTGTGTCAATGGACAGAAGGAGACTCAAGTATGATATTTGCATGCCTGAGCAGTCAATTAATATCACTAGCATATTTCACGCGTTACTAAAGCCAATACAATACCATCCCACAGGATCCAGCAAAGACCAAACTTAATCCTTCATCAAGTGAATGCTAGTTCTCCACAATGGAATCCATTCAGATGCTTCATTCACCAATTTTAAAGAGAAAAATGGAAAATATAGTGAACATCTCTTAACACTGGGTGTCTCAAATATATCATTCCAAGTACCTAGCGTTTCTTTCAAACTTTAAAATATAGTAACAACTTCAAGATTATCTTTGCTGTAGGAAAGGAGTAGAGACCTTGCTTTAATACACAAACATGGATGGAAGGTTAAAACAATTCCTAATCTACTCTCTTGACTGGGTTTATAAGATCTTATAATGTTAGTCAAATAAAAGCCAAGGCGATCCCCCACAGTTCAGGTGAACATTTCTCTCTATCACCACCAATAAAAAAAAAATTATCTGGTCAAGTATCTCATTATTGCTTGTTGGGCCCTGCTGTGCACATTCTGGCTGGTGGACCTCTGTATTACAATATGGTGTAGGGCGATAAAAATTACTTCATTACCTACAAACAGCTTTAGGACATTCTAACATTGTGAAATTTAATCCTTTTCTTTGACAATTAACTAACATTAGAATAGACTGGAATAAATAAGTAAGTAAATTACTTGCAAACTATGTTTGCTTCTTAATGGAAGGAATGATTTGGATGCAGTTTGTTAATCCAGATTGAAGTGAAAGGTATAGGACACAGAACAGTCAAGCACATGAAGAGGTCTGTGCCAACAATGATGCCATTCTAAACCAATCCCATCTATCTGCACATGGTCTGCATCTCTCTATATCTTCCATATTCATTTGTCTGTCAAAATCCGTCTAAAACATTGCTATCGTATATGCTTCTATCACTTCCCCGAGCACTGCGTTCCAGGCACCTACCTGCCTGTGTAAAAAAAGCTTGCCTCACACATCTGCTTTAAACGTTTCCCCCCCCCCCATCTTAAACTGATGCTGAGAAAAAGAATGGAGCTGATTGATTCAGACCAAGTTTCTTGTAGACTGTGAAGTAAAAACAACTTTTCTAGTGTTTCAGCAGTAATTCAGGAAGTTTACTGAATCAAATGGAAATCAGTTTTGAATCAAATGTGGAAATTATTCTAATACTCAATTTCCTGCAAAATACTGGTACACTAAATAAATAGATCTGTGCACACAGTTATAGATGAGAATTAACAGATGTTTCACACAAACAGGCTAGAAACACCATAGCTAGTGTTAGGATCTCTGCCAATATTACTACCAGACAGATCAGTTCCAAGATATAATCAGGTTTGATAGATCATTCTTTCGGTTTTGTTTTTATTTAATGAGGTGGTCTTTCACTGAAACACATGTACACAATGTTGATTTTGTTTTAACATTAAAATGGATGTTTATTTCACAAAAGAAATGAAGATAGAGTAAACCAAAAAGCTTATTTATAGTACAATTTGAAAGATTTCAAAACACTCAGTAAAATACACACAATCCTATTTATCCTAACACTGTCAATTTACAGTACTCAAATATGAGAGACAGTTTACTTTTTTTTTTAAGTCTATTGGTTTAACATCACTGTATTTTAATTTTTGGGGTTGAGACTTTAGTAGCCTCTTCCTTGATTAGTCACAAAATGGAGTTTGGCTTTGAATTACTCCTTTAGGTTTCCACCAAACATTTCCAGACTAAAACTTCCAAACCAAAGTCCCTATGCTGAGGCAAGCTATTTCCTAATAGCTTAAAACTAACTCCTTTCTCCAGCAGAAACTGTTTCACACATCTAACTTCAATCAGGGCTTCTACAAACTAAAGTAAAAAAACTTTCCAAGCTTTGCGTTCTTCCCTCAAGCAAAAATAATGCCCGATCCTTCTAAACTGAAAACAAGCTAATGCTCCTCATTCTTTAATCTTTTCATTGTAAAAATGTCCCAGTAGAAACAAATCCCCATATCAGCCCAGAAACACCACCTTTCAAACTAGTTTTTTAAAAAAATTAATGACTCCAGTAATACCAGCAAGTTCATCATTAAACATCCACATATATACAGATCAAAACCCACACGATTGGTTCAAATCCAAACTCTCAAATAAATGAAATTAAAGAAGAGATAAATCACATGCCTTGCATCACACCAGTAACGTGGAATTTTTTTTAAAAATAGGGGAGCGGTATTTTAAATCCAGAGACATCCTCTGCCCGGTGATGACGGCCATTAACCAGTTTTCGTTCAAGAGTCAGATACTAAATGAAGTAGCAAATCACTTGGGTGAGTCATCAAATGTTGACTTGGCAACTTCTGAAACTGACTTCAGGAGACAAAACTGACAAAAAAAAAATTGAAAAAGATTATTTATGACCATTACCAGAGGACAATGCACAGAAAGGAAGCTCTGATTATTTATCATAGATTTTCCCCAAACAAGCATTGCAGATTTCAGGTATGAGAAGCAAAAAGAGATGCCGAAAATTTCATCACAAAAATCAAGTAAAAGCTGCTTAGTACTTTCTATTGTTCTGTAAATGCCATTATGTACCAGTTCAGTTATACTGTTCATTTTTATGCCAGACATTCTCTGTAATTCTGAGAGATTAACAGGCTGGAAAATCAAGAGCCTGTTGTAACCAATTTTGCAATGAGTCCTTCTGTTCCTCAAAGCTCCATGCCCTGGAACTTTTAACTGTATAATCTATATACTAATTAAGACTATTCTTTTCCACAAATCTCAGACATTCACCAAGATAATCCAGTTCTATTTCATGATCAAGAACCCTGTAGATGTTCTCTTTATTTTGCCACTTACTCACCCAGTGTTGCATAAAGAGCACGCACCCAGGATTTTCCTATCAGTTCAGCATATCTCAAAACACTGCATGAACAGAGAGTTACTATGAAGTGAAATCTGTGCTCCAGCTATTTTTCTCAAAGCAAGGCCAACAAACAATGATATATTTGTTCATGTGACATGGGTGTTGCTGGTCAGGCCAGAATTTATTACCCATCCCTAATTGCCCAGAAGACAATTAAAAGTCAACACATTGCTGAGAATATGGAGTCACATGCAGACCAGATCAGGTCAGGTTGGACATTTCCTTCCCTAAAGAGATTAGTGAACCAATTTTTTTTTTCCCAAATGGCAATCGACAATGTAAGATCTTAGGCAGTATTGCTGAACAAAGAGACCTTGGAATGCAAGTTCATAGCTTCTTGAAAGTGGAGTTGCATGTAGATAGGGTTGTAAAGGCAACGTTTGGTATGCTTTCCTTTATTGGTCAGAGTATTGAGGTCATGTTACAGGACATTGGTTAGGCCACTTTTGGAATATTGCAGCAATTTCCCTTCCTATCGAAAAGATGTTGTGAAACTTGAAAGGGTTCAGAAAAGATTTACAAGAATGTTACCAGGGTTGGAGGATTTGAGCTGTAGGGAAAGGTTGCATAGGCTGGGGCTGTTTTCCCTGGAGTGTCGGAGGCTGAGGGATCACCTTATAGAGGTTTATAAAACCTCTATGAGCATGGATAGGATAAATAGACAAGGTCTTTTCCTTGGGGTGAGGGTGTCCAGACTAGAGGGCATAGGTTTAGGAGGAGAGGGGAAAAGATATAAAAGAGACCTAAGGGGCAACTTATTCACACAGAGGGTGGTGCGTGTTTGGAATGGGCTGCCAGAGGAAGTGGAGAAGGCTGGTACAATTGCAACATTTAAAAGGCACATGAATAGGAAGGGTTTAGAGGGATATGGGCCGGATGCTGGCAGTTGGGACTAGATTGGGTTGGAATATCTGGTTGGCATGGACAAGTTGGACTGAAGGGTCTGCTTCTGTACTGTACATCTCTATGACAGGGGTTACATGGTCACCATTAGGCTAGCTTTTCATTTCAAATTTACATGAATTCCAATATCACTATTTACCACAATGGGATTCAAATCCATGTTTCCAAAACATTAGCCTGGGCTTCTGGATTACTAGACCAGTGACAAAAGTACTAAGCCACTACCTTCCCTGGCGGTATAAGAGTCTGATGGTCTATGTTCCACCCAATTCTTTCTGCCATTGCATTAATCTCGGGGATTTGCACATTGCAGCAGCTTCTGAAAGGGCATGTCAACAGGTGCACATGCCAAGCAGCATAAGCAGACTCTGGAGGAGTCGTGAAACCATGCCCCTCAGGGAGAGTATTGCTGGTGGTACAAGAACAATACACTGTGTGGAAACTGGAAATCTGAATACAAAGAAAACATGATGTAATGCTGAGAAGGTCAGGCAGTATCTGTGGAGGAAAGGGACATGATTTTTCTTGGCAGCTTCTGAACCCTACTCCCAGGTTGGAATGGTGGTTTGCGATATGTGGAGAGCAGTCAGTCTAATTATATGCAGCTCTAATTATGTGCAGCTCTAATTATGTGCAGGACAGCATAAATTGTGATTTCACTTTAGCATATAAACATGAATACTGATCTTGTGCAAGCGTTCCTACTTCTAGGCCAGAAGTTCCAGGTTCAGCCCACCTCCAATGGTGGTGTATTATGACATGTCCAAACAATTTGATTAAAACTATGGTAAATGGGAATTTGTACTGAAACGGTACTGTGGTTTTGAAGTACATGCTTATAATGTTTCACAACATATTATATTGAATAAGGATTGGCTCTAGTAGCTCTCTTCGCCAATTGGTTTTTTTGGAATTTAACATATCTATCCTATTGAAATGTTGTGGTTCTGTTCGCCGAGTGTTGCAGACATTTCGTCCCCTGCCTAGGTGACATCCTCAGTGCTTGGGAGCCTCCTCTGAAGCGCTTCTGTGATGTTTCCTCCGGCATTTATAGTGATTTGTATCTGCCGCTTCTGGTTGTCAGTTCCAGCTGTCCGCTGCAGTGGCCGGTATATTGGGTCCAGGTCAATGTGTGCTGTTATGAGTCCTAGTGGTCGCAAAAAGAGGAAGAAGAACACCTATACAATGTATTCGCCAAAAACGGATACCCCCGCAATTTCATCAACAGATGCCTAAGGGAAAGACAATGGAATGAGGACATGCCACAACCAAAAGGACGAGCCACACTACCATACATCAAAAACATTTCTGAACTGACAGCCAGACTACTGTGACCACTAGGACTCACAACAGCACACAAACCAACAGCCACTCAGACAACAACTCACCAGGACGAAGGACCCGATACCCAGCATGAGCAAAACCAATGTAGTGTACAAAATCCCATGCAAGGACTGTACAAAACACTACATAGGACAAACAGGAAGACAGCTAACGATCCGCATCCATGAACACCAACTAGCCACGAAACGACATGACCAGCTAGCCTTAGTAGCCACACACTCAGATGACAAGCAACATGAGTTCGACTGGGACAACACTACTATTATAGGATGAGCCAAACAGAGAACAGCCAGGGAATTCCTAGAGGCATGGCACTCATCCACAGATTCAATCAATAAGCACATTGACCTGGACCCAATAGACCGGCCACTGCAGCGGACAGCTGGAACTGACAACCGGAAGCGGCAGATACAAATCACTATAAATGCCGGAGGAAACATCACAGAAGCGCTTCAGAGGAGGCACCCAAGCACTGAGGATGTCACCGAGACAGGGGACGGAACGTCTGCAACACAAATTCCCAGCTTGGCGAACAGAACCACAACAATGAGCACCCAAGCTACAAATCTTCTCCCAAACTTTGAACACCTATTGAAATTGTTATTATTTAAATACTTTGATTTTATGGCAAATCAACCTTTTGCACTGAAAGGCATCAAACCAATTGACAGCATCTGTATTCATAACTTAACCCTTTAATACCTGTTAGCATTATACCATGCCAAAGCCCAATATTGCTTTTCTGATGCGTGGTACATGGATCTAATCACAAAACTCTACTTGTTAGCTGAATCAAAACATCACTTTCTTCCTTTTGTATTCCAAAGATAAAAGGACAATATTTACACTATTCTTTTCAATACATTTTTTGTCTTTCTCCTCTTTTTATCATTTCCAACGTCTACAGAGAATCAGTGGGATACTTAGAGCAGACTAGACACTCACAAACCAACTGCTGATAAACTCAGGAAGTGGGGTTGGGGGGCGGTGGGGGAAGGGGAAAGAGTGCAGGGAATGCAGGGTACAGACTTCAAAATGTTTGTTGTTAACATTTAGACTGCAATGGAATGGACTTAATTAAAACCTGCTTGGAGATAACAACAGTTAGGATTACTGTACAGTCAAAACCAGTATCATACACTGGACATAAGCAATTCTATCTTAGTAAAATATCCCAGAGGCACTGGCAGTGTAGGCAATACTTAAGAAAACTTCTTTCACACCTCCCTCATGTCTGTTCAGTTGGATCAAGATCAATATATACTTCCAAGACTGGCTGTTTCTTTTTGCCCTTAAATTCTTCGAATTGAAACTTCTCTTTTACCATGTTAAAACAAAACAAATAAAAATGTTGCTATTTGAATTTGAAAATAAACAACACTAGAGCAAAACTCTTTCATACACTTCAATGTTGTATCAATTTTAGGTGTTTTTCCCTAATGAAACAATTTGGTTGGTTAGAGAAAACTTTAAAATATTATTTGTTGTTAAAATAAATATACCCATTAGTAGTTTTGAAATGCTTTCATCGAATTGCTACCTTGGGGTGTTAAAGAGCAAGAGCTGAAATTGTTACTATCAACAGGAAGCACAAAAGCAAAGAAACTTCAAGAAGTGATTAGCAAAGAACAGAAACCATTTTAATTAAAGAGGCCTAAAGCTATCACAGAAAGAGACTCACGTGAAATGATGCACCTTTGAATGTTCATTTATAGTGCAAACCTAGGATATCATTTCCCTGTACTTCCAAGGAACAAAGCTTATTGTACATAACAGGCACTTCCAAAAACAGTTAACAAACATCTTATATTAATTGCTACTACTCCAGGGCTTCAAACAATTACAGTGCACTTCAATAATAGTACTACATAGGGAAAGTAGAGGAGTAGTGGTAATGTCACTGGACTAGTAATCCAGAGTTATGGGTTTGAATTTCATAATGGAAGATGACATTTGAATTTAGTTAATAAATGTGTTTTTTTTTTAAATGATCTAATGGTGACTATGGAACTACTATAGATTGTCCCAAAAAAAAACTCTTTCAGGAAAGAAATCTGCCATCTTTTCTTGGTTAGGTCTTCGTATGACTCCAGACCCACAGCAATGTAGTTGACTCTTTAGTGCCCTCTGAAATAACAGTACGCTACAAGGATCAAGGGCACTAAAGGGATGGACAATAAATGCTAGCAATCCTTACATCCCATGGTTAGATTTAAAAAAAAGAGATACAAAGACAGTCTGTAATCAGCATTCCTCACACTAGCATTCTGAATTAAATTTAAATCTTAAAACTTCCCAGACACACTATAAATGAATACTTGTATAAAATTTTGTTGAAACATTAATAGTTGATAAACTGCAAAAGTGAGGGTCAAACAGTCTATGAATACAAATTCATCACTGCCTTGGTACATTTACGCAGCTGGTACTTTTCATTCCTCAAAAATGATGAACTGCATTCTAAATACCTTTCACATCCTCAGGACGTCCTCAATTACCTCAGATCCAAGGAAATACTTCAGATATATTGTTACCTTTGAAACGTAGAGGGTGCACAGCAAGATCAATGTGAGACACACCAAATAATCTGGTTTTGGAGTGATAAATATTTTTTGAGAAACTAGAAAGACTGGTCTGCTCTTCTCTCAAAACTGCCATAGAATCTTTAATGCCAGGAGGATGACACTTTCAGTTAACATCTTATCCACCAGACATGTCCAACAGTGTAGCGCTGGAGAGTCAGACAAAAAAGAAACTTTAAAAATGACTTCACCATACAATAAGTGTAACTAGTAATCAGTTTCTTAGCATTTAGTGCACTTGTGCATCAAAAAATTAAATTTTAAAAGCAAAAATGGAAAAAAAATGGCAGCAATGACTACTGGTGATTAATTTAGTATGGAGGCATGATCAGCCTTCGATATAGTTATTTTAGACTAGCACAGAATACTGTGGAATTCCATTTATGCTGGATGTAATTTACCCTTAAAATTCCATTCTTTTCTCCACGGATTTAGTTGAATTGTGCTAGAAATACTAACATTGCCAGCCTCTTCTAACGTGTAGCCAGCCTATGTTTTTGCACACAGTCCCAGCAATGAACGTCTTGTCTGATACTTAATAATAGTACTCCAAGTCTGAAGGTTCAAGTCTTAAAATTGGACACAGGATCACAAACTGTCTGATTCAGTACTATTACCAAGTGGCAGACAACATGTTCACTACTGGGACTCTGTGCAAAAACAGACTGGTTACATGCGAGAAGAGGCTGTCAATGTTAGTGCTGACTGCCAGTGTGATCTATGTCCTTGATTCATGGGTCTTCACACAAAAAGTGCAAGCCATATTATGGTATCTTTACAGCAGATTTATTAATAGTCTGTTGTTGACTCATAATGAACTCTACACTCCATGGACAGTGAACAAATCAAATAATCTAGCTACAGCACATTACATTGCGTGTATCAAAACATCATGATCCAATTTTTCTGTATTCACTTTGTAATACATTCCTGAGCAGCCATTTATCTATATACAAAACATTTGAAATTGCAGCATAAAAAAATTGATAACATTCTGTGTTTGAACTCATTTGACAAGAGTAACCAAAATGAAGTTACCATCAGACACATGAACAGACAAATGCCCGTTGGATACCTCCTCTTTCAGGTTGTATGCAGTACAACAGAGTTCTGCAATGCTCCTTCGTAACTACAGATCAATTTTTGAAATTCATACAAGAACCTAATGGTACCTAAAGGGCTAATGGTAAAATTCTTGGCAGTGTAATGAACAGAGAGATGTGTCCAGGTGCATAAATCCCTGAAAGTTGCCACCCAGATTGATAGGGCTGTTAAGGCAGCATATGGTGTGTTGGCGTTTATTGGTAGGGAGATTAAGTTTCGAAGCCACGAGGTAATGCTTCAGCTGTACAAGACACTGGTAAGGCCACAGCTGGAGTATTGTGTGTAGTTCTGGTCACTGCATTATAGGAAGTTTTGGAAAGGGTTCAGTGGAGATTTACTAGGATGTTGCCTGGTATGGAAGGAAGGTCTTACGAGGAAAGGCTGAGGGAACTGAAGCTGTTTTCGTTGGAGAGTAGAAGGTTGAGAAGTGACTTAATTGAGATATATAAGATAATCAGAGGGTTAGATAGGGTGGATGGTGAGAGTCTTTTTCCTTAGATGGTGAAGGCTAACATGAGGGGACATAGCTTTAAATTGAGGGGTGATAGGTTTAGGACAGATATTAGGGTGATTTCTTTACTTAGTAGTAGGGATGTGGAATGTCCTGCCTGCAACAGTAATAGACTCGCTGATGTTAAGGACATTTAAATGGACATATTGGACATAATGGTTAGATGAGCATCAGGTTGGGGCTGACAGTCGGCGAAGGTGAATGGATGTTCCTGTGTGTGTTAAAATGACTGAACTCTGCCTTTTTTTTTTTAAATTACAGCTTTTTAAAAAAGCCTGTGTTTTAGGAGAGAATAAGGTATTCAAAGCACCGCGATGCAGAGATGGCGTGCATTTGGGAGCTTTAACCTCCAAATGGGTCCATTGGGTGGGGGATGGGGGTGTTGTCAGAGGCTGTTCTACATTGTCTTCCCCCCTTTATTTATAATTTGGGATTTGTTTTAGGAGGGTTTGTACTGGAAGAAAAGTAATCTAACTTACCAGTTGGAGTGCGGGTTGATCTCCATGTGTTTTTGTTTAGGTGGGGATATCATCAGAGGCAGTTGCTACATCATCATCTCCCCCTTTATAATCTTGGGCATTTTGGGAAGGTCTGTAGTAGGGGAAAATAACCCAATTTCCCAGTTGGAGGGAGGGTTGACCTCCATGTGTGTTCCTTAGTTGGGGATATTATCAAAGGCTGTTCCTACATAGTCTCCCCATTCCCTCTCCCCTTATTTATAATCTGGGATTTACTTTAGGAGGGTTTGTACTGGAAGAGAAATAACCCAATTTCCCAGTTGGGAGCATGGGTTGACCTCCACGTGTGTTTCTCAGGCAGTGATATTACCAGAGGCTGTTGCTACATCATCTTCCCCCTTTGTATAATCTGGGATTTATTTTGGGAGGGTTTGTAGAGTCATAGAAATGTACAGCACCGAAACATACCCTTCTGTCCAATTCATCCATGGCGACTAGACACCCTAACCTAATCTAGTCCCATTAGTGGGGGTTGGGATATAACCCAGTTTCCCAGTTGGTGAGAGGGTTGACCTCCACGTGTGTTCCTTAGGTGGGGATATTCTCAGAGGCTATTCTTGCATCATCCTCCCCTTTCTATAATCTGTGATTCAGGGACAAGTTGGCATAGACAAGTTGAACCGAAGGGTCTGTTTCCATGTTGTACATGTCTATGACTTATGAGATTAGTTTCGCAGGTCGGCACAACATCGAGGGCCGAACCGCCAGTACTGTGCTGTAACATTCTATGTTCTTATCAGAAATACAAATACATGCAATAAAGCAAAGAGATGAAACATCAGAGCACTAGAATGAGTGAAGAAACCAAGACATATTTAGTTATCAAGTTCCCTATAAAAACCTACCTATAATCGTCATTGCATGTCTTTGGTGTACTACATCAAAACTGTTTATAGGAAACCAACTTCCATTGTGGCTAAGATTAAAACTTGTACTTTAAAGGTGTTTCAGTGGCATGTTCAATAAAAATAACAGTCTCAAACTTGACAAAATGTAACATTTTATTGGCAAGTCCAATTCTACACCTTATTGGCACCTCAAGAGCATGTTCCACCTTAAGTATTAACTCCAGGGTACAGTTTCAGCATCTGGTGCTTCATTCAAAATGGGCAGCCTGAACATGACAACCTACAGAAAATGTTAGGATTTCCTTGGCCAGTGCAATGGGTAATTGAAGGGAGGAATGGTCAGTCATTGCTTCCTGGTGAATTTCCCCTGCTCAGGCCAATTCACATTTTCTCCAGATTCCCTGTAGCATTACCATCTGTGCTCAGGAGCTCAGCACTGAGGCAAGGATTATGACGACATCGTCGTCTTAAAGGGTCAATCAGCATTCCAACTTAAAAACACATTTGCTAGAGTATATTAATTAAATGGGTGAAAGACTTCCTTGATGTTTCGTCTACATCAAGCAAAACCTTGGGGCTTTCGTGGTGCAGTGATAGTTTTCCTACCTCTGCAACGGTAGGTCTAGGTTCAAGTCCCACCTACCATGAAGGTATGTCATTACATTACATACAAGGTATGTCATTACATGTCATTACATGTATTATCAAAGGCTGTTCCTACATAGTCTCCCCATTCCCTCTCCCCTTATTTATAATCTGGGATTTACTTTAGGAGGGTTTGTACTGGAAGAGAAATAACCCAATTTCCCAGTTGGGAGCATGGGTTGACCTCCACGTGTGTTTCTCAGGCAGTGATATTACCAGAGGCTGTTGCTACATCATCTTCCCCCTTTGTATAATCTGGGATTTATTTTGGGAGGGTTTGTAGAGTCATAGACTGATTAAATCATTGATTCACCAGCGAAACTTGCCAGCTAATGCATGCAGATATTAGCAATATGTAACATGACTGAGGGCAGTTAATGTCAGGCAATGTGAGGTATTTAAATTTGACAGCCGTCACCTGCTCCACTGCCACCTGGAAATCATCAAGTCACAAGTGTAGCCAAGTACGAAACACTAAAGAAGGCATCGCAGTGCAGCCTGACTCTGTTCCCACATAAACTAACACAAAACATTAAACTTGTATCTTCCAGCAGGAAATTGGTGAATGGAGATCAGAAGCAGGAACCTGAATAGATTTACTTCTCTTCACTTCCATAACTCAGAGACTCTGCACCAGTCCACTGTCATCCTGGCTTAAAGCAGTTTCCCAGCAGAGTGAATATATGACTGATCTTTGTGAATGTCTCAAGAGCCCCATGGGCCTAGTGTTTACCCACTGATGCATCAATGGATTGAAGCTGCATAATGAATTATTAATATTGTAATTAGAGAAATGAGAAAATAACTTAAATCAGTCTTAAATTGTCAAGATAAATCATAGTTAAATAGTACTTTTGTCCCAGTGGGGAAGGAGCAAAATATTGTGGCTTGCAGTGACAGTTTAGGACACTGTACACCCTTATCTCATTGACTTCAATGGCCTTGTATAGGCTAACAATGCAAGTTTACACATTTTGCCAATGCTGGTTTTATTCCTAAACAGGAGAAAGTGAGGACGGCAGATGCTAGAGCTCAGGGTTGAGCGTGTAGTGCTGGAAAAGCACAGCAGGTCAGGCATCCCAGGAGCAAGAGAATTGACATTTCAGGCATACGCCCTTCATCAGAATTTGCCTGCTCCTCAGATGCTGCCTGTACCTTTCCAGCACTGCACTCTTGACTTTCTTTGATAAAGT
The DNA here is from genome assembly GCF_037043375.1 of Chiloscyllium plagiosum. NCBI lineage: Eukaryota > Metazoa > Chordata > Chondrichthyes > Orectolobiformes > Hemiscylliidae > Chiloscyllium > Chiloscyllium plagiosum. The sequence continues at coordinate 15,076,099 of NW_028270181.1, read as the reverse complement.
CATTGAGAAGACTGCATGAGAGCTACACTGACAAGTTAACACTGTCTGGATTGGTCATCAAGTCCATAACATGAATTCTTAAAGTTGTTCTGGGTATTAATTAACAGGAACCCCATCTTCAATGTTTAACTTTTCACAGTGGAATCATTAATAGATAAGTGAACCAAACAACTCTTTAAAAGAAGTTATTTGCAGTACGTTGGCCATTGCTTTAAATCAAATCCTGTTTGAAACAACCTGAGGTAAATTATGTACAAAGATTCTGAGCAAACAAAATTGGACACCTAGTCAGTCAGGAAAAGGAGAAAAATAGAAGGGTTGATTAAAAGTTTATTTAAAGAAATAGCAAAGAGGTTCTGGATGGGGATTTCATAACTTTGAGCCTACACAGCTGAAGGCAATGGTGGGACAAGATATGGCAGGAATGTAAAGAGACCAGAGTGCTGGGGAGTATAGATTTGGAGGAGTTGCAAAGATATGGAGAGATAAAAGGTTAACACACTAGATTTTCAACACTAACACTTGGAGTGGCATACTTTTTGCTTGCACTGAAAGCTACACACAGGACCTAGTTCTTTGTAGGCAGAAAGAACATTGCGCCAGTTTCAATCAATCAACAACAAAAAAAAATCAGCAATTTACTGGTTTGTTTCTCAGGGCAATACCTCAACCAGACTCAAACTGCTTGGTTTAAAGGGTAAACAAAACCTGACAGGTAACTGTCAATCATGCATTGTCTATGGCAATACCTCTTCCAATTAGTTCACGTCAACCCAAGTAGCTCAGGTTCCACTTGCTGCAGAGACATGTCATAACATCTCTGAACGGGACTGACTGGGTCTTTTTAGTGGAAAGTTAAAAGCTGCTGATAAATTTAAGGCTTTTTTTTTGCTGGAGTCCATCAATGAACAAACCTATATACTGCTGAGAAATGACAGCTTTTCATTTTGTACTTTGGTCAATTTGCAAGAATATCAATTCAAGGGGGAAAACCTACATCTAGATATTTTCTCATCAAACTGTGCTTGTATGTAAACAAACACAATGACCAACTGTTATGTAAAGTGCCACACACAGCAAAGAGATGAACCAGTTAATATCACATAATTGTAGTTGGCAGTATCCAGGAAGGACACTGAATGCTCCCAGCTCTTTTACAAATACTAATATTTAAACATCACCCAAAACTGCTGAAGCAGGCAGCCCATATGCCTCACTTTAACATTTCACAAGCACAGTGCCTCTAATATTCAGCAAGACACCACACTACTATATAAAAATAATCAAAAGAACAAACTCTAGTCTTGGACTGGGGCTTGAACCCACAAACTATTGGGGAGATGCAATGAAACTGAAGAGGTGCAAGCAATTTTGCACAGTTAACATGCTCACTTTTGATGTCATGCATTGTTTTGTTTTTGAAGTGAAATACAAATGATGTGCTTTTCTGATGCCAAACATTGTGTTACAATTTAAAAATAAACACCTGACCAAGAAATATTGTGTATAAACTACAACAGAAGTAAAGCTCATTGAATGCAAAGTCCACTCCTTCAATATTCAAGCATGTTCAGCCTAAAATCTAACTACTTTGACTGTCATTAATAGATATGCCTCTGTTACTTCAGCTGCCAGATTATTCCAAATATATAGCTCTCTTCACAGGAAGAGACCATCTAGTATTCTTTCTAAATTTATTTTTTGCAAGTTTATTTTTAACAAACTGAGATACTCTTGACAGATTAGGCTCCAAATGAGGCCTTTGAAATGTTAAGGTGCTAACTTGTGTGGTACACCATTGCACGCGTTCAAACCTTAAATCACAAAACCAGGAGGAATTCTCCCAACTCCACCAGGCATGGTCAGTTTTGATGGAAGATCACCAACCTGAAACATGTTACAGACATGCTGCCTGGTGTGCTGAGTATTTCCAGCATTTCTTTGTTTTTATTTCAGATTCCCAGCATCTCCAGTATTTTGCATTTGTTTGGGCAGTGTTGGATTGCATATTCAGTTGCTCCATTCCATTCCCTATTAGTTAAAAGCCTGAACCAAGCAGTAAGTGGCTCAGGGACTAATTCAGTAAACCCATTGCTATCTGTTTCTCATTCTACCTGGTTGGATTAAAAAAATGCAGCTCATGCTTTCTAAGGCTGAACAAATGTACACCCCTGTGGATGAGGTCAATTTTTGATTGCTTCTATTGAAAGCAAAGCTGTTTTACGTTAAATTGCAATAACTGCTGGCAAAATCTTTGATCTGTACAAAATACTATAAGTGAATGATTTGGGGTGCAATCTCCACAAAGGAGAATTTAAATTGGGCTCACAGCTCAGTACATGGAGGAAGAAAGTACGCTTGCTCACAACCGAGTACTAAACTCATGGAAGGGACTGGCAAAGCAGGAGACTGGTGCTCCTATAAAGCTACAGTGTACCAATTCTATTTTATATCACAGGTGGCTGGTTTGATACTCTCTCAAACAGCATTAAGTCGCTCACAATAATGCTTTCTGGTTGTACTACAGGATAGTAGTCATATGCATTCAAAGAAACAAAAAATCTGATGCTCTCCATTTTTATTGAAAGGGTGCAAGGTGATCTAGAAGGGGAGCATGCATTGGGAGTTTTATAACCCAGAGACCTTCCACCCAGCAACTGTGACATTACTCTTAAGAGTAGGAAAGAGAGGAACATAGAAAGTTGATTAGAAATCGGGACCTATGCCCAAAATGCAACCTTCTTCCTTGAAATCGGTTTGATTAATCAATGCATTATCACACCTTGACAATCCTTAACATCAGAATACAACCATGATAGGAAATGACCCAAAAGTGCATTATTTCACCACCACCAGTAGATCCTTACTAAACTCCAAACCATTGAGGTGGAAATCGTGTGTAGAAATGAACATTTAGCAAATGTAAAACCCTGTGCATCAAGTCAATCATTTTAAAAGGAGGCAGATACAATAATATTAAAGTGCAGTAAAGCAGCCCTCGGTTTTATTCACGACTCCTAGTGGATAACAGGAGAATTTTTATACCAATTTCTCCCTCAGAAACGTGAAGAGGAATAAGACAGCGTGCAACCTGTTCAATACAGAGGGGAGAACAGCAGAATTTTAACAAAAAAAAACAGGTAATGAAAAGTTGTGAAGGAGGTGATGTTATAAAGGTAGGCGACCATCACCAAATCCCCACACACACACACAAAAAAAACCCAAATAAACAAATCTTTACCTTATTCTTGAGGCCACAGTGGCAGCAGACAGCCCAAAGGTAATGGACGGTCCTCCACAGGAGGATGATGAAGAGGCCGCCGAAGAAGGTGACCATGGACGAGGCGAGGAAGGCCCACCACATGCGCTGGTCATTGCTGTCGCAGATGGTCTCGGCGTCGATGGGGATGATGACGGGATCCATCTTCAGCAGGGCCGCGGAGTGCCGGCGGCTGGAGGTGGCGGTGAAGGAAGAGGAGGAGGACGAGGAGGAGGAGGCGTTTCCCAGGGCCATGGCTTTTAGCAGCGGGGGGAGAGGGAAAGGCCGCGGCGGCGGAGGAGGAGCAGGCCCGGAGCCGCCATGGCAACCGACAGCAGCTTTCTCCCTCACACACTCTCACTCACAGAGAGAGAGAGAGAAGCTTCTTCTCAACACTTCTCCTCACACAGTCTCCACAACAACTGACGCACGGACCAATTTAATAATCCCCAGAGCAAATTCCCATCAGTCAGGTTTATAATCCTGAGGGGAAGAGAAGGAGAAAAAAAAGAAAAATGATAGACTGTTTGTTTTCAAATGTCCCCCTCAGCCTTGAGCTGAGAAACCCAGTTGTTCTGAATCTTCCCCCTTCTCTCTTTCGAAGAGAGAGTTTTCGCAGGTCGCCTCCTTATACCTCTCCGCTGCTGCTGCTGCAGCAGGGGATTCCAGTCACATACATGCAGACACAAAAATAGGTGGATTTCTGACTTTTCCTCAAGGGGAAGGTATTCTTGGGGAGGGGTGGGGGAGGTGAGGTTTGGGAAAGAAAAAGAAAGCGTCCTTCCAGAGCTAGGAGATGGACAGACACTGCTGCTTGGCTGCTGGGTTAGGTCCAACCACTCCCTCTCCCAGATCTGCTCACACTGGTTGCTGCTGACTGACTGAACACGAGTAGCAACTGATGCAGATCAACGCAGCTTCCCCCCCCCACCCAAGCGCTCTCCTACTGATTGCATTAATCAGATTTTATCCCCAGCCCCTTCCATTTAATTCTATTTCCTGAACCTCTTCCCAACTAAATCTTTATGCAATTGCCCTAGCCCCCTTGGAAAAATTGCCAGAGATGATTCTGGTTAAAATATTTCCCCCCGCCTCAATTCGATATGTTTGCGCTGCACATTTGCAGTTTCACCTTTCGCCTTGAAAGCGCATCTCCCTCAAATATCTCGGCCGACACTCCACCCCGCGAAGCTGTTTTTTTGTTGCAAACCGTAGGATGTCACCTTATTTCTATAACCACCTCCCCCCCAAAATAAATATTGTCGCGGATTTTGAGATTTTGAAAATGGAAAATTGGTGTTGAGACAAAAGCTGAACAGTTGTTTTCCTATCGGTTTCTTAATGATCGGTGATCAAAGGTAGTTATGATAAAGATCTATTTATTCATCGCTACACGTTAAAGGACAACCGATTTTGTAATATTCGACTGGCTGACATCTCGTGAAACAGGCAGCGACCCGATTCAATACAATGGGGCTATAATTAGTCATTTTCCATAGCTATAATTCAATGTCTTGCTGCTGTTCTATAAAATTCTCAATTCATTCCAACTGACATTTTCTACACGATGATTTATCAATGACCGTGCTCAAGAGGTGGAGGCGATGTTTATCTCGAAGATTCTCCCATTAATTGTGTATGTTCAGCATCATATCGCGGGCTGATAACTCAAGATTGTTACAATCTATAACCCACATCATCACCGTCCCGCAACGTGAATCTATACAGTGGTACCAGAATGGCTGGATTTTAACCCCTTCCAGGGGTTGTGCGCGTTTCCTTATTTTTCCTCTTATTCTTTGGACCGATAAATAACCAGCCACCGGATCCATCTAAATAAGGAACACATAGGCATTTAGAGGAAGATTCGAGAGAACAGCTTCAGCCTCTCCAACAGAAGGTGGCACTTAGGAATCACATTCATAGTTTTAGGGGTATTTTGATAGAAGCAAATAGCTTATTGAACATGAACAGCACGGGAGTCAATGCCTCATGTTCAACGATAACCAACAGTGCATCTTTGATCTCAGTCACCCGCCCCCCCGCAGACGTTCACATTAAATTCAGATTTCGCTCCTTTGCGCGAACTTATTTATTTTTCGAACGTTTTGTTCACAGCTCTAAATGCTCAGAAACAATAAAAGCGATGCAAAAAAAGTTTGTTCCATAATACCGAAAACATTAACAACGAACGAAATGCTACAGTCTGGTAAACAAAAGACCATCACAAATTACTGATGCACAATTACATAAACGTAGTCAAAATGGAGTAATACTGTAAATGGTTGCTGAAAAATCCATCACCCAAAAATTGACCAGTCACTAAGTAAAACTCAAGTCTGTTACACAAAACTAGACCATTTTATAATTCGTAGGTTTCGATAACTTAATTATACTTTAGTGTTGAAATGAATGAGTGTGGGTTTAAATTAAACTGTTAATGTGCTTTGGGGCAAACGAAGAGCTTGCAACGTGCTAAACAGCATGGTAAATCTGTTGCCACCTGGTGGCTATGCAGAAGTTCACTGACACTGGTGAATGAGGATTCACACGTGAAAACATTAGCTGGTTGTGCCCTCAACAGGTGGGACCTGACCCGCTCAGAGTTTCCGAACTTTTTTCTTTCGTCTTAACTTTGTTCCGAGGTAAACGAAATATTTATTTTAAAAATGTTTTCTGACTTTGTAAAGTATTTGAAATCGACGTGTATTCAAAACACATTTCCAGTTTGTCTCTCACAGAGTTTGTATTTCCTGAAAAAAAATTAAAGATAGAGACAATATTCTTCAGCTTCTGTTTGGTTCCTGAACAACTTTAAGATTTTGTCGTATTAGAAATACAATCAATTAAGGTATAATGGAGCTTGACAGTTGTTTTAAAACAGTGGTCAACATGCCATTATTGTGTTAATGCACAAATAATACAGATTTGCATAAAATGGCAACTTACATCAAGAGTTATGTGTCAATCTGATCCCTACTTGATTACGTCATGTGTCTCTTGTAAGGAGCCAAGTTTCATATTTCACAGCTGGTCAATGTGACCTCATGGACACTGTATAACCTATACGGAAGCCTTCGTAGCGGTTTGCGAAAAACAGATGTGCCTATCCACTACAGAATCTCTTCACATTCAAAGGAAAACAATGAATGAAGGTGCAAAATACATTTTGCAGAGAGGGATAAATTAGAAGTTACTGCCACATATTACCAGTTCTCCCAGGTGTGCTTTACATTAAAAAACTTGAGAACAGCACTATTTTAATTCAGCCAAATCCTATATCAATAAGTCAGATGCACCCATACGTTTGAACACTGCTGGAATCCTTCAATACTTAGTATCTAAAGCTATAAAATAAATAAGAAGATTAATGCTCATGTAGAGGATGATAAATGGTTAAACTTATAATTTCACAATGATACATTTTTCTTAATCCACTTGTATGTGGAAAAATTAAAAAAGCACATTTGATTCATTTGAAAAAAAACCTGGACAGACAAATAAATGTTAGTTCCCACATTTCTCAATATCATTTTGGATTACCAGAACACGTATCAGTCCCCATTGTCCCTCAAAAGAAGCAGAAAAGCACTATTTGACCTTGTGCTGAATATTTGACTGCAAATACAATTACCAACCAGTTTTGTATTTTGATGCTGTGACATCTTTTTACTAGCATTTCGATTATACTAACAAAAGCTTTTGTAAACGCTGTGTGAAATTTCTCTGGCCATTATTTGAACAAAGGGTGAGCCAATTTAAAATAAATTGAAATACTATCCATGTTAAAAATAACAAGACATCTTCTGGAAATGTCTACATGGTACACATACCAGTGTCACACCAGTGATTTCATCTCACCAGCCCCTCTCCAAGAAATCATTTTAAAAGAAATTATGATGTTGCTAAAGTTAAAGGAAAGTTAATGCCAAGTTAAAGAAATATTTTAAAAATTCTATTATTAGCAAAACCAAGGTACAAAAACACTGAATTTCAAGGAGAAACATGGGATAAAATGATACTGAGTGGCGCCAGCATGGTCAGAATGCAAAATGTTTGGAAGATTTCAAAGTTTAATTTTCTCTCAGGAATCATGTGCAAAAGACCAAACAGCATAAGTGATATGGACATGAGGAAATGTAATTTTAAGAGAAAATATTCGAGGTGCACAATCAGTTTATTGGCAGATAGTGGCAAGCATAATATTATTGAATTTTACATGCGGTTTGAAAGGGATAGAACTAGATCTCAAGCTGGTATTTTAAACTTAAATAAGGTTAACTATGAGGGCATGAAAGCTGAGCTAGTCAAAATGAACTGGAATATTAGGCTAGCAAATTGATCAGCAGAGAAGCAGTGGCAAATATCTGTCGCAATATTTGAAAATGCTCACAATAGGTTAATTCCAAAATGAAAAACAAATTCCAAGGAAAGGACCTATATAATCTATGGTTAACTAAAGTTATGAAGTAGAGCATCAAACTGAAGTAAAGGTGAGTTGTGCAAAGGTGAATCATGGGTCAGATGTCTGATTGCAACACAAAGAATAGCAGAGAATGGCTAAAAGTTTAATCAGGATTAATAAGTTAGATCATGAGAAGAAGCTAACTGGAAATATAACACCTGATAGCAAAAGTTTTTGTTGGAAAAGTATGGGTAAATAAAGTTAATGTAAAGTGTGTTGCAAAGAAAATACATTGGACTCAAAACATTAACGAGTATCTCCACAGACCCTGACAGACCTGCAGAATTTCTCCAGTGCTTTTTTAAAATATCAGATCTGCGGAATTCACAGTATTTTGATTTTATTTAAGTAAAATCAGATTTTGTCTTGTAGAGGCTGTGAATGGTGAGATAATATGAGGTAACAAATAAATGGTTGATGTAATGAATAAATATTTTGCTTCTGTCTTCACTACAGACGTTATTTAAAAAAACCCCTTTAATACCTGTAAATCTAGAGGTCGAAAGTAAAGAGGAACTTGGTGAAATTATGATCACAAGGCAAGTGTTCCTTAGCAAATTTTCTGGGCTCTGATAGAACTCTCGGGCTCTAGGGTGAACTAGGGTCTTAAAGGGAGGTGGCTTAGTGAGGTAGAAGGAGCATGTTGGTATTTTTTCCAAAAGTCAATACTGTCAGAAAAGTCCCATTAAATGTAAATTCGCAATTCTCAAGAAGGGAGGGAGGCAGAAAACAGGAGATTATAAACCAGTTAGCTTGACATCTGTTGTAGGGAATGTTTTAAAATCTTATCAGTAAGGAGGTTATAACAGGGCACTTTGAAAATCTCAAGCTGATCAGGAAAACTCAGCATTGTTATGTCAAAGGGAAGTTAAAGTAGTACCTGTGGGGGATACGTTCCAAGACCTACCGCAAAAGTCTGAAACCATGTATAAGAGCAAACCCGTTCATTTAAATAGGAACTTTACCTTCGCAGCAGCCCCCGGTCCCTGGTTCTGGAAGGTTCCCAGTAATTTGTCCTGGCCGTGGTAAACACTGGGTAACTGAAACTGTCGAAAACACTTCCGCGGATACAGGGGTTGCCCTGTATTTATATGAATTGCTTGAAGGAATAACATGCTATATGGTTAACAGGGAACCTGTTGATATATTGTACTTGGATTTTTAGAAGACAGTAAGAACATATATGTAAATGCACTGCACATCTTTCAACTTAACCAACAGCCATTTCCTCTTTCATTTCTCAGGACAATATCCTGACTGATCAGAATCCACCTGCCTGGTTTAAAATTTATACAAAGCCTGGCAATTAATGGTCAATCATTATTAATTGGTGCAATGTCCATGGTAACTCATTTGCCAAGTCCACTTGGTAAAAACAATGACTGCAGATGCTGGAAACCAGATTCTGGATTAGTGGTGCTGGAAGAGCACAGCAATTCAGGCAGCATCCGAGGACAGGCAAAATCTGAGGACAGGCAAAGGGAAGGGCTTTTGCCCGAAACGTCGATTTTGCCTGTCCTCGGATTTTGCCTGTCCTCGGATGCTGCCTGAATTGCTGTGCTCTGCCAAGTCCACTTTCCAACCAATTAGCAGTTTTCTCTCGTGAAGTATCTTTGAACTGGTATTCTTGTGAAGTATCCTGATGAGCACAAGATAGAAAACTTTGACAAAATGTGTCTTTTGCTAACAATGAAGATATCTATATTAGGTATTGTGATATTTCCGATGGTAATATAAACCGATGGTAACTGACACCAAAAGATGATCAACGAGATAGGTAACAGTCAGCTCCCAAAGCATTCTCATTGCAAAAAACAATTGACAGCTTTCTTCCTTTATGCTAAAGAACATCCACCGACATCAAGCCGGTGTTCTTCTTTGACCACTGCCTCCTGCTGGCCGACTGTCACCTACAGGACGAGCAGCGGGCTGGTAAGGGAACGTGGAAGCTGAACACAAAGCTGTTGACCCCAGGAAACATTGAGGAGCTCAAGAGGGACTACGCAGGTTGGAGAACAGTGAAGCCCCTCTTTAAGTCCCCAGCGGACTGGTGGGAAACAGTAAAAGGGAACATCAAGAGGTTCTTCATCCTCAAAGGTGTTCAGAAGGCGAGAGAGAGGCGGGGAAAACTATCCCAGCTCCAGGAAAGTATGCAGAACCTGCTCCTGCTGCAGACGATGGGGGTCGATGTCACGAAGGACCTCAAGGAGGTGAAGGGCCAGCAAGCCTCGCTCTTTGCCTCGGAGGCCTCCAAGATAATCTCCTGGTCCAGGGTCCGCTCGGTGGAGCAGGATGAGACGTGCTCACGTTTCTTCTTCCAGAAGGTGCACAAAGAGAGCTCCGTGCTCAGCAGCCTGAAGGAAGAAGATGGCTCCATAACGTCATCTCAGGCTGACGTCATGAGGATCAGTAAATCCTTCTATGCCAGTCTGTATGATGCAAAGCCGACCGACAGCGCGGCCTCCCAGTCGTTCCTGTCCTCTATCATGGAGGTCTTAGATGACAGAACACGCGAGAGGCTGGACCAGCCGCTATCTCTGGATGAGCTGACCAAGGCCCTCGAGTCCTTCGAAAAGAATAAAACTCCCGGAAGCAACAGCTTACCGGTCGAGCTCTATTCCGCTCTGTGGGACTTGATTGGCCAGGACCTGCTGGAGGTGTATGTCAGTATGCTTCAGGCAGGTGCCATGAGTGAATCCATGAGGAAAGGCATCATCACCCTCATCTACAAGCGGAAGGGGGAGAGGGAGGAACTCAAAAATTGGAGACCAATCTCACTGTTGAATGCGGATTACAAAATTCTGTCAAAGGTAATCACCAACCGGGTCAGGTCTGCTCTGGAGTCGGTGATTCACCCTGACCAAACCTGTGCTGTGCCAGGCAGGAAGATCGCTGAGAGTCTCGCACTCCTCAGGGATACGATCGCCTACGTGCAGGACAGAGGGTTGGACACCTGCCTGATCAGCCTGGACCAGGAGAAAGCCTTTGACAGGATATCAAACAGGTATATGGGAGATGTTCTCTCCAAAATGGGCTTTGGGGAGGGAATCTGCAATTGGATCAGACTACTCTACACCAACATTGTCAGTGCAGTCTCAATCAATGGGTGGGAATCAGATAGCTTCCCAGTCAGATCTGGAGTCAGGCAGGGCTGCCCTCTCTCTCCTGCCTTGTTTATGTGCTGCATAGAGCCATTTGCCAAGTCCATCAGGAAGGATGCGAGCCTGAGAGGGGTGTCTATTCCTCGCAGCGGGGGCCTGCAGGTTAAGGCCTCCCTGTACATGGATGACGTCGCCGTTTTCTGCTCCGATCCACTATCCGTGCGCAGACTCATGTGCATATGTGACCAGTTCGAACGGACCTCGGGGGCCAAGGTAAACCGAGGCAAGAGCGAGGCCATGCTCTTCGGGAACTGGGCCAACCAATCCTCGATCCCCTTCACCGTCAGGACCGACCACCTGAAGGTGCTGGGTATTTGGTTCGGGGGAGCTGGGGCGTGCGCCAAGTCTTGGGAGGAGCGTATCAGCAAAGTGAGGCAGAAACTGGGCAGATGGAAGCTACGGTCACTCTCCATCGCGGGAAAAAACCTGGTCATCAGGTGTGAGGCACTGTCATTGCTATTATACGTGGCACAGGTCTGGCCTATTCCCACAACCTGTGCCGCTGCAGTCACCTGGGCCATCTTCCAGTTTATATGGAGGTCAAAGATGGACCGGGTCCAAAGGGACTCGCTGTACAAAGATCTGGGCAATGGGGGAAAAAATACACCCAATGCCACCCTCACCCTGATGGCTACCTTTGTGTGTGGCTGCATCAAGCTGTGCATGGATCCCCGGTACGCAAACACCAAGTGTCACTACATACTGAGGTTCTACCTGTCCCCGGTGTTGCGAAGCATGGGCCTGGCCTCGCTGCCGCGGAACGCTCTGAGTAGCTGGACCGTTCCGTATCACCTGTCCTTCGTGGAGTAGTTTATGGAGAAAAACATCTTTGACCACAAGTCCATCAGGAAGTGGTCAGCACATAGTGTCCTTGAGATCCTTCGGAAAAAGGAGAGGGCGGATCCTATCGAGCGGTTCCCTGAGCAGATTGTCAAAGCCATTTGGCAGAATGCCTCATCACCAGAACTTTCCAAGAAGCACCAAGACATGGCTTGGCTGGTGGTGAGAAGGGCTCTGCCTGTGAGATCCTTTATGCACGCCCAGACTTTCAGCCGCACTGCACGCTGCCCTCAAAGCGGCTGCGGGGGGGACGAGACTGTCACACAACTCATTCTGGAATGTGCCTACGCAGAAGAAGTCTGGAGAGGAATGCAGTGGTGTTTGTCGAGGTTCGTCCCGAGCAGCGCTGTGACGTGGGACTCCTTGCTCTACGGCCTGTTCCCCGGGACGCACACCGAGACGAACATCAACTGTGCCTGGAGGATCATCAACTCGGTGAAGGACGCTCTCTGGGCGGTCCGAAACCTGTTGATCTTCCAGCTGAAGGAGTTGACCCTGACTGAGTGTTGCAGACTGGCACATTCCAAGGTCCAGGACTATGTGTTGAAGGACGCGTTGAAGCTTGGAGCAGCTGCCGCCAAGGGGCGGTGGGGAAAGACCACCATGTAACGTCTGCCTGCCATAGAAGAACAGGAGGCCCACGCAGTCATTTGGGCTCTGCTGACGCCTCAGCTAAAAATGTAATCGTACAGACCTGTAAATAAGAATGATTACTCTGTTTCGGTATGCAAACAAGTGGAATGTTTACATATGTATGGCATGTCCAACTGTACAGACCATCAAATTATTTTATGAATAAAGTATATTTTTGAAATAAAAAAAATAAAGAACTTCTGCAAGCTTGGCTCATGGTGAGAAGAGCTCTGCCGGTGAGATCCTTTATGCCCGCCCAGACTCCCTGCCCCACGGCACGCTGCCCTCGAAGCGGCTGTGGAGGGGACGAGACTGTCACACATCTCTTTCTGGAATGTGCCTATGCAAAGGAAGTCTGGAGAGGAATGCAATGGTGTTTGTCGAGGTTCATCCCGAGCAGCACCGTGACGCAGGACTCCGTGCTCTACGGTCTGTTCCCCGGGACGCACACCGAGACGAACATCAACTGTGCCTGGAGGATCATCAACTTGGTGAAAGACGCTCTTTGGTCTGCCCGAAACCTGTTGATCTTCCAGCTGAAGGAGTTGACCCCAACTGAAGCTTGCAGACTGCCACATTCCAAGGTTCATGGACTACGTGTTGAGGGACGCGCCAAAGCTTGGGGCAGCTGCCGCGAAGGCACAGTGGGGAAAGACCACTGTGTAACATCTGCCTGCCCAAGAAGAACCGCGGTCCCACTCAATAGTTGGGCTCTACTGATGCCTCAGCAAAATATCTGGATAGTCAATGTACAGACTTGTATATACGAATGATTAATTCCGACCTCTGTATGTAACGAAATGGAATGTATACATATGTATGACATCACCAATTGTATAGATATCAAAATAATTTTATGAATAAAGTATATTTTTGAAATAAAGAAATGAACTCCTGCAGGCCTCCGTAATCACATTGTATCCTACTCGATGATCTAGTGGGGGTGGGGGGAAAAGCACGCTAACACTTCTCGTTAGTTGTTCAATTGACCATCACCATTCACAAATGGATGTAGCAAGACTACAGCACTTGGATCAAATCCATTGACTGTGTTTCCGCTCAACATCTCAATTGATGTTACTACTGGACAAGTTTGATCCCAGATGAAATATTATTCATCAAATTTTATTCTTGTTTTATTTTATGTGGTAGTCTTTTACTGAAATATAAATACAGAGAAATCTCAATAATCCGAACGAGATGGGCAGGCACTATTTCGTTCGGTTAACTGATTATTTGGTTAATTGATTAAATGCCTTTCCTCTGGGGCTCGGAGTTTTCTGTTAAGTCCGCTCCCCATTCAGGAGACGAAACAGCAGCACACCGTGCTCGAGTCCCGCCCCCCCCCCCCCCCCCCCCAACCCCGTCAGCCCCTACCCCCTCTGTGGGGCAGCCGGACTGGACACCAACAACAAGACTGTTGCTGCTGCTGCTGTCTTTTGGGGGGGGGGGTGAGTGCACACACACACACACCCCTTTTTACTGCAACTTTTTGACAGGTCCCACCTTTATCCCGTACAGGACAATGTTGGAGAGATTATCTGGGAAAGGGGGGGTTTAAGGTACAACTCTGTGTAGAACTCCAGGGAAAGTGTGGGGAGAGAGACAGGGGGGGAGGTCAGTCATTTGGAGATGGTGCCTGGGATCCCATCAGTCCAGACCTTGGAGTGCAGGTTCATAGCTCCTTGAAAGTGGAGTCGCAGGTAGATAAGATAGTGAAGAAGGCGTTTGGTATGCTTTCCTTTATTGGTCATAGTATTGAGTACAGGAGTTGGGAGGTCATGTTGTGGCTGTACAGGACATTGGTTAGGCCATTGTTGGAATATTGCATGCAATTCTGATCTCTTTCCTACCGGACAGATGTTGTGAAACTTGAAAGGGTTCAGAAAAGATTTACAAGCATGTTGCCAGGGTTGGAGGAGCTATCAGGAGAGGCTGAACAGGCTGGGGCTGTTTTCCCTAGAGCTTCAGAGGCTGAAGAGTGACTTTATAGAGGTTTACAAAATTATGAGGGGCATGGATAGGGTAAATAGGCAAAGTCTTTTCCCTAGGGTTGGGGAGTCCAGAACTAGAGGGCATACGTTTAGAGTGGGAGAGGAAAGATATAAAAGAGACCTAAAGGGCAATGTTTTCACACAGAGGGTGGTACGGGTATGGAATGAGCTGCCAGAGGAAGTGGTGGTACAATTGCAACATTTAAGAGGCATTTGGATGGGTCTATGAATAGGAAGGGTTTGGAGGGATATGGGCTGGGTGCTGGCAGGTGGGACTAGTTGGGATATCTGGTCAGCATGGATGGGTTGGACCGAAGGGTCTGTTTCCATGCTGTGCATCTCTATGACTCTATGACTCTCAGCAGCATTTCAGTAAGCTGAGTTCACTTTTAATCATTGTAAACAAAAGACACGATCAGTGTTGGAAACACGTCTTTGATGTAATGTTTCTATCGGGACCTCGGGATCTCCTTGGGATAATCTAATATTCGAATAATTGATATTCAGATAATCGAGATTCCTCTGTACACAAGACTACGGTTTTGGTTTTAGCAATGAAAGAAGATTTATTACATGAGAAATAAACAAAGACAGGTTATCTACATATAGCACACTTTAAAATATTCCAAATACCCGACAAAACAAAATCCCATCTACTTCACAATACCAACACCTGAAAGTTAATCAAAATCTAGAAAAAAATTCCTTCTCTAACAAATGTGTAAATTGACTTAAACAGCTTATTTTCAGTTTCAGCCCTGTGAGCTGTGAGGTTTGTTTCTTTGACTCACAAAACTGAGATCCTTCCACTAAAGAGGTTTATTCCTTTAACAATCCACGTTTTGGGGAACAAACTAACCTTACATATGCCTTCAGTCAGGTCTCCTTCAAACTTAACCAAATGTTTTTCTATCTCTGGGTTTTTCTAGGCTAAAATCAAACCTTGATTTTCTAAACTAAAGAACGAGTCAATGTATTCGATGTTTTCTCTGCTCTTTGGTAAAATCCCACAATATAAATAAACTTACATTCACCATTTAAGAGGCTTTCAGTCTCATGATTTCTGGAATTCACTGGTTTAAAATTATTGTTTGGTATAACTCTAATTAATTGTTAAATCTTTCACATAAATAGACCAAACTCATATGCAACTAATTTAAAATCCAAACACTAAAAATGTTTTATTATTATCTTTTTATAAGTTACATTTTTCATCACAACAGTATTCTAATTTTGCTGTTTAGTCTGTCTACAGTCTCATGATGTAACTTCACCAGATTGACACATCCTTTTTAAAACACTAGAATGAAACATGGTATCAGATTTCAGATCAGTCACAATCACGAAATGCATTACCAAGTCCCAAGGACAAAAGAGGCCAAAGGTCCAACTTCTGAAATGTATTTAAATGTCCAGGCAACTAGCAACAAAAGGAAAACAATCCAAATTACCGTTCACAAATCAGTAAACACCATAAAAATCAATTAATTTCTTAAGATTGACCTGCTACTTTACCTGGGTTATGTCAATGTAGTGAACTTAATTTAATAAATAATAATATAGTAATAAAATTAACAGAATACTTCATCCAATAATTGAATTAAGTGGCTGCAAGTCCCCTTCTATTTGTGACTAGACACAAGAGTTTAAAATTTCTTCACCCTCTCACCATTTTAAGATTACCAGCTGCTGTGGGGATATTGAAAGAGGCTACAATTTTAGACATGTCTAAACAGGTTGATTAAAATAACTACAATCTTAGTCAGGTCATAATCTGGGACGGTGACACACACAACACACGGTCATCTGAAGCGCACAGCAAAAGGTTAAAGTTAAGTATTGCAGACCGTGGGGATAATTTCTTTCCTGAATGATAAGCGATTAAGCTGTAGGACAGCGATCCAATGGACTTTTAGAAATGAACCTGGGATCATTTAGTACCGGCTTTAAAAGTGACAAAGAGTACACATTAAAGTTAACAGAAGAAGGCAACAAAAACAAAAGTTTCTTTGAGAAGCAGGGCTTCCTCAGAGAGTCACCGGACCGAAAACACTAACTCTGATTTCTCTGCACAAATGCTGCCAGACTTGCTGAGCTTTTCCAGTAACTTCTGTTTTTGTTTCTGATTAACAGCATCTGCAGTTCTTTTGTTTTTTTAACAGAAGATAAAATGTCCTGCAAAAAGAAACATCAGTAGCAAAAGGATCAATTATCTGAAGGCAAGTAACTCTGCCAAAATTTCTGTCAGCAGATCAAATAGAAAGTTTGGAAATGAGGGTCATGAATTATCCATTAATCAGCCTTGAAAAAAAGAGTTGTTTACAGATAATGCAAAATCATGATTCTCTTTTTAAATCAAAACCTAAGTGTCGTTACAAAGTCTATGATGATTTGGCCTTCAGGAACTACATGTTTCAACCCATGTTGGGCCCTTTAACAAACTATTTAGGCGTCAATCACAGTAATGACCTGGATCCTACTGTGTAGAAATTTTGTTACTCTTGTTGTTTTCCTGAACAAATTTGTCTATCATCCAAAGAATATCTGAGATTCATAGGTTGTTGAGTTTTCATGCATGATCATAAGTCAATAACTCTCCTAATGGATAAGCTACCACCCTGCAGGATACTGAGCTCTAAAGACTACAAAGATACCAGGATGTTTTGTAAATTTACATATCTCCCTCAGAGCAGACCACAGTTAACAACGTCTTGCATAGAATGTTAGTCCATATGCTCTATACATGAGTTTGCTGTGATTCGAGTTATTCTTCAAACCTGGGCTGTGTTAGACCAAACACTGCAGAGGATAACAATGCATCCGTCTGCTGTTTGGAAACATCAAAACATTCTCACCAGGGAGGAAAGAAACAAACTGAATTGTTATGTGTGGCCGTCTTAGCATTGTGGACCAAGCTTGACCCATAATTACAGTTGTAATTCCCCAAGGCGATCAGTTCTAACAACTTCTGTTGTATTTCATTAATAGGTTTGGGTAATGAAATTGATCAGATCTGCTGCTCCACACAAAAAAACGGCAGCTAGGATCATGCAGAATTTACAATCAGAAGAAATAAAGCTGAAAACTATTTGATTTAATTTTTTCATCTCTGGATACAATGAATACTTTTAGCTGACAGCAGAAATATCAGGCCATAAGAAAAGCTGATGAACTGGCTTGGCAAAAGAGACACTCCTAGTCACACATTGAAATATCAAAAAGCATTATTGCCACCACATTCTTTGCTGATTGTCCACAATTAAATGAAAGGGATTACTTGATAACTTGTTTAATTAAAACTTCTATTTCATGGTTATAGCTTTATTTTTTTTCTATTTAACCTATTTTTCAATCAGAGATGTTCGGAGATGTTATTACACACCTCTGGATGAATATGGCTTTAAGTCCTACTGAGCTAATTTGAACAGGGTTTACGAAAATAGTACACAACCCATGAGGATCTGTGCAGTATGATTAGTATCCACTGGCAGACTTTCCTAATAAAGGTCAGGGTCACTGATAGAATATAGATCAAATCCCACACTGAAACACTAGCAAATAGAATGAAAACTGCTCAGATTCCAAATGGGAATGCTCTCATCACGTGTCCTTTTAAGTTTGTCCTATATAGATCACACATATCTCCTTTGTTCATTATGCAGATGGTTTTAAGGATATCTTAATTAATTAAAATGATAATAGAGAAAAGTACATATTCAAGGTTAAAGAGAAATTAACACATAAACTGTGAGGTAAAGTCCATTGATATTGCAGAGACTTCCATGTGGTTCAATTCATTGGTGATACCCTGAGGTACCCAATGTGAAATTGGACATGGGAGGACATTATTAAACACACAGTAATCTATTTTATTAAAGTCAATAAAAGGTTGCATATAACGAATGATATTTCATTCCCCACTCTCATGACAAATTTCACTCTATCATTATAGATGACAACAAATAGCTTAAAGATGAGTTACTTTCCTCAAAGCATTGTGATAAACAAAACTTGTAATTCTTGTAATTCACAAGAACGATTTGTATTTTTAAAGGTAATGCTGCAGACAGTTGAAATCTGAAATTAATAACAGAAACGTTTGACAGGTCAGACAACATCTGTGTAGAGGGAAACAGTTAATTTTCAGCTGGAGGACTCTTCTTGAAAACTGTAGTAAGATAGAAATGTAGGAGGTTTTGATCAAGGGATATATAGAACATGGACAAAAGGGAGATCTGTGTTAGGATGGAAGACTGAAAAGAGTGAATAGTCAGTCTGACAGAGGCAAAGGGGTCAAAATAAAGAAAAAAACGTGCTTAGAGTAGGTCTTATAGAGTCATAGTGTCATAGAGACATACAGCATGGAAACAGACCCTTCGGTCCAACTCATCTATGCCGACCAGATATTCTAAATTAATTTAGTTCCTTTTGCCAGCACCCGGCCCATATCCCTCTAAATCCTTCCTATTTATATACCCATCTAAGTGCCTCTTAAATGTTGTAATTGTACCAGCCTCCACCACTTTCTCTGGCAGCTCATTACATACATACACCACCCTCTGCGTGAATAAGTTGCACCTTAGGTCCCTTTTAAATCTTTCTGCTCTCACCTTAAACCTTTGCCCTCTAGTTTTGGATTCCCATATCCTGGGGAAAATACTTTCTCTATTCACCCAATCCACATCCCTCATGATTTTATAAACTTCTGTGAGGTCACCTCTCAACATCTGATGCTCCAGGGAAAATAGCCCCAGCCTATTCAGCCTCTCCCTGCAACTCTGCCAATATCCTTGAAAACCTTTTCTGAACTCTTTTTAAATTTCACAACATCTTTCCTCTAGTGGAGAGACCAGAACTGAATGCAGTATTCCAAATTTCTATTGTCTATTGTATTTCTAGTGTCTGAAAGTGAAAATGATATTTAGAACATAGAACATAAAACAGTACAGCACAGAACAGGCCCTTCAGCCCACGATGTTGAGCCGACCATTGATCCTCATGTGAGGTAAACCTAACGTACGAACTCTCAAATTTCTGTGACCATATGCATGTCCAGCAGTCTCTTAAATATCCCCAATGACCTCGCTTCCACTACTGCTGCTGGCAACACATTCCATGCTCTCACAACTCTCTGCGTAAAGAACCCGCCTCTGACATCCCCTCTATACTTTCCGCCAAACAGCTTAAAATTATGACCCCTCGTGTTGACAATTTCTGCCCTGGGAAAAAGTTTCTGGCTATCAACTCTATCTATGCCTCTCATTATCTTGTACACCTCAATTAGGTCCCCTCTCTTCCTTCTTTTTTCCAATGAAAAAAGTCCGAGCTCAGTCAATCTCTCTTCGTAATCCTGGTAAACCTCCTCTGAACCCTCTCCAAAGCATCCACATCTTTCCTATAATAGGGCGACGAGAACTGGACACAATATTCCAAGTGCGGTCGAACCAAAGTTTTATAGAGCTGCAACAAGATCTCATGGCTCTTAAACTCAATCCCCCTGTTAATGAAAGCCAAAACACCATATGCTTTCTTAACAACCCTGTCCACCTGGGTGGCAATTTTAAGGGATCTATGCACCTGCACACCAAGATCCCACTGTTCCTCCACACTGCCAAGAATCCTATCCTTAATCCTGTACTCAACTTTCAAGTTCGACCTTCCAAAATGCATCACTTCGTATTTATCCAGGTTGAACTCCATCTGCCACCTCTCAGCCCATTTCTGCATCCTGTCAATGTCACGCTGCAGCCTAGAACAGTCCTCTATACTGTCAACGACACCTCCAACCTTTGTATTGTCTGCAAACTTGCTAACCCATCCTTCAATCTCCTCATCCAAGTCATTAATAAAAATTGCAAAGAGTAGAGGCCCAAGAACAGACCCCTGTGGAACACCACTCACCACAGACTTCCAGGCAGAATATTTTCCTTCCACTACCACTCGCTGTCTTCTGTTGACCAGCCAATTCTGTATCTAGTCAGCTAAATTTCCCTTTATCCCATTCCTCCTGACCTTCTGAATGAGCCTACCATGGGGAACCTTATCTAATGGCTTACTGAAGTCCAGATACACAACATCCATCACTCAACCCTCATCAACTTGTCGAGTAACATCCTCAAAGAACTCAATAAGATTTGTGAGGCATGACCTGCCCCTCACAAAGCCATGCTGACTGCCTTTAATCAAGCCATGCTCTTCCAGTTGGTCATAAATCCTATCCCTCAGAATCCTTTCTTCCACCTTGCAGACGACAGACGTGAGACTGACTGGTCTGTAATTGCCGAGGATTTCCCTATTTCCTTTCTTGAAGAGAGGAATTACATTTGCCTCCCTCCAGTCCTCAGGTACGATTCCGGTGGAGAGCGAGGATGCAAAGATCTTCGCAAACAGCGAAGCAATCACATTTCTCGCTTCCCATAGCAGCCGAGGACAAATCTGGTCTGGCCCTGGCGACTTGTCAATCTTAATGTTTGTCAAAATTTTCAGCACATCAGCTTCCTCAATCTCTATCTATTCCACCATGCTTACCTGCTCCTCAATGGTTTAATTCACTACAAGGTCCTTTTTTTTAGTAAAGACGGAAGAAAAAAACTCATTTAGGGCTTCCCCTACCTCCTCAGACCCTATACACAAGTTCCCTATGCTATCCCAGATCGGCCCTACTCTTTCTTTGATCATTCTCTTATTCCTCACATACAAGTAAAATGCCTTTGGATTCACCCTAATCCTTCCTGCCAAGCCTTTTTCGTGCCCCCTCCTAGTTCTCCTCAGACCATTTTTGAGCTCCTTTCTCGCCTGTAATCCTCTAGAGCTGAGCAAGACACTTGCTTCCTCCACCTTTGCTTATTTTTTGCTGACTTTTGGAATTGTACTAAGAGAAAGTGAGGACTGCAGATGCTGGAGATCAGAGCTGAAAATGTGTTGCTGGAAAAGCGCAGCAGGTCAGGCAGCATCCAAGAGCAGGAGAATCGACGTTTCGGGCATGAGCCCTTCTCCAGGAATGAGGAAAGTGTGCCAAGCAGGCTAAGATAAAAGGTAGGGAGGAGGGACTTGGGGGAGGGGTGTTGGAAATGCGATAGGTGGAAGGAGGTTAAGGTGAGGGTGATAAGGTGAGGGTGATAGGCCGGAGTGGGGGTGGGGGCGGAGAGGTCAGGAAGAAGATTGCAGGTTAGGAAGGTGGTGCTGAGTTCGAGGGTTGATTCTGAGACAAGGTGGGGGGAGGGGAAATGAGGAAACTGGAGAAGTCTGAGTTCATCCCTTGTGGTTGGAGGGTTCCTAGGCGGAAGATGAGGCGCTCTTCCTCCAGCCGTCGTGTTGCTATGGTCTGGCGATGGAGGAGACCAAGGACCTGCATGTCCTTGGTGGAGTGGGGGGGGGGAGTTAAAGTGTTGAGCCACGGGGTGGTTGGGTTGGTTGGTCCGGGTATCCCAGAGGTGTTCTCTGAAACGTTCTGCAAGTAGGCGGCCTGTCTCCCCAATATAGAGGAGGCCACATCGGGTGCAGAGGATGCAGCAAATGATGTGTGTGGAGGTGCAGGTGAATTTGTGGCGGATATGGAAGGATCCCTTGGGGCCTTGGAGGGAAGTAAGGGGGGAGGTGTGGGCGCAGGTTTTGCATTTCTTGCGGTTGCAGGGGAAGGTGCCGGGAGTGGAGGTTGGGTTGGTGGGGGGTGTGGACCTGACGAGGGAGTCACGGAGGGAGTAGTCTTTTTGGAATGCTGATAGGGGAGAGGAGGGAAATATATCCCTGGTGGTGTGGTCCGTTTGGAGGTGGTGGAAATGGCGACGGATGATACGATGTATATGGAGGTTGGTGGGGTGGTAGGTGAGGAACAGTGGGGTTCTGTCCTGTTGGCAATTGGAGGGGCGGGGCTCAAGGGCAGAGGAACAGGAAGTGGAGGAGATGCAGTGGAGAGCATCATCAACCTCGTCTAGGGGGAAATTGCGGTCTTTGAAGAAAGAGGCCATCAACATTTACTATAAACCAACCAACTCTCACAGCTACCTAGACTACACCTCCTCCCACCCTGCCCCCTGTAAAAAAGCCATCCCATATTCCCAATTTCTTCATCTCCGCCACATCTGCTCCCAGGAAGACCAGTTCCAATACCGAACAGCCCAGATGGCCTCTTTCTTCAAAGACCGCAATTTCCCCTCAGACATGGTCGACGATGCTATCCACCGCATCTCCTCCACTTCCCGCTCCTCCGCCCTTGAACCCCGCCCCTCCAATCGCCACCAGGACAGAACTGGTTCTCACCTACCACCCCACCAACCTCCATATACATCATATCATCCGTCGCCATTTCCACCACCTCCAAACGGACCCCACCACCAGTGATATATTTCCCTCCCCTCCCCTATCAGCGTTCCGAAAAGACCACTCCCTCCATGACTCCCTCATCAGGTCCACACCCCCACCAACCCAACCCCCCCACTCCCGGCATCTTCCCCTGCAACTGCAAGAAATGCAAAACTTGCACCCACACCTCCCCCCTTACTTCCCTCCAAGGCCCCAAGGGATCCATCCGTATCTGCCACAAATTCACCTGCACCTCCACACACATCATTTACTGCATCCGCTGCAACCGATGTGGCCTCCTCTATAGTGGGGAGATAGGCTGCCTACTTGCGGAACATTTCAGAGAACACCTCTGGGACACCCGGACCAACCAACCCAACCACTCCGTGGCTCAACATTCCAACTCCCCCTCCCACTCCACCAAGGACATGCAGGTCCTTGGACTCCTCCATCGCCAGACCATAGCAACACGACGGCTGGAGGAAGAGCACCTCATCTTCTGCCTAGGAACCCTCCAACCACAAGGGATGAACTCAGATTTCTCCAGTTTCATTTCCCCTCCCCCCACCTTGTCTCAGTCCCAACCCTTGAACTCAGCACCACCTTCCTAACCTGCAATCTTCTTCCTGACCTCTCCGTCCCCACCCCCACTCTGGCCTATCAACCTCACCTTATCACCCTCACCTTAACCTCCTTCCACCTATCGCATTTCCAACGCTCCTCCCCCAAGTCCCTCCTCCCTACCTTTTATCTTAGCCTGCTTGGCACACTTTCCTCATTCCTGAAGAAGGGCTCATGCCTGAAACGTCGATTCTCCTGCTCCTTGGATGTTGCCTGACCTGCTGTGCTTTTCCAGCAACACATTTTCAGTTTTGGAATTATACATCAAGTTCTTCCAGCAAATAGACATAGAATTTGCCTTCCCAATTTTAAGTTACAGCCCAGAAGATCTTTCATTTGTACCGTATAACAATGGGAGTTAATTAACATTATTGCAGAAGGGAAAGTCTTTCAGGAATGTAAAATCACAGAAGATATTCTGTTTCTATTGTATAAATGACTTAATTCTGTGAAGAACCTTCTGTATGACTGCAGAATATGCAACACCAGACACTCGACACATTATTAAGTGTACTTCACATGTCAAGTATTGTTTAAGATTTTTAAATGTGCCAAATAACTGTCTCCTGTGTAAGAAACAAAACTATTAATATTGTTTACATAACAATTAAAATCGCTTAACTTCAAAAATGTTAAATTGGAACAAAATAATATCACTGAAACTGGCACAAAATCATTTCATCGAATACTGTGACCTTTTTATATGGTTAATTTTTTTTGTAGATTATCTGTTTTAGATATATGTGGATAATATTATTTCAGCTTTCACCAACAGGGAGATTTCCACCTACTTATGGCAACACCATGTGAAAGATGATTAATCATAAGTCAGTCAATGACCATTGCTGCTGTTAATGCAATTGTGCAGGAGCAGAAAAATAAGAAGGATGAGAAACTGGTGGCCTCATTTACAGTAATAGAAGACATGAAGAAAGTTAATGATTAAAAGTGCAATTGTTGAGCAATAATGCCAGTGTGGTCTTTGCTCATGAGACCAAGAGTCAGAAGAGAAAGGGAACAGTGACAGACTCTGGTGGTGAAGTCGGTATTAAATTAAATACTGCAAAAAATAGCACAAATGTGATGTCACTATTTTTGGGCATCTACAAAAATTCCTCAGGAGAAAACATAAGATTCATGATTGACTTGCTGTCCACTGGTCATGTACACCGACTTCAGTATGTTTGGATAGCTAAATAATTGCTCAATATTATTGATAGCACAGGCAGTTCTCCTATAAAACTGGAGTTTATAGAAACCTTGCTTAATAGAAACCTTGCTTAATAGAAAATCACTTTATAGGAATAATGGGAAAAGTGGGGTTGGGGCAGAACAGCAAAAAATAACATTCACGATAACTCGAAACCCACCCAAGAGTCTAACGTAAAGTGTAGCACAGCCTGAATGAAGGTTGAAATCAAATTTATTAACGGAACAAAAGTAAATTTAACACAGTATATTTAAAAAATGTAGGAAAGCTGCTGTCTATACAATAGCTCTCACAAAAAGCTGCTCTGTCGGCAGCTGACATTGGCCAATGCGCAGAATGGCATGAAGGTCAGAACCAATGTCACGCATGCACAGAACAAAGCACATGAACCAATCCCTGCTGGAATTGCACTATTGCCAACAGAGGTAAGTGTTCTCCAAAATACCATTTTCTAATTATTCAGCAATGTTATAGCCAAATCGAACTGCCAAAACACACATTATCCCAGAACTACCTGTCGTGGAGATTGGAGTTTTTAGTTATAATAATTTATGTAGTGACTGTACTGGTGTCCTTCCTTACATTGATAATGCTTGTATTCTGCCAACACAAGCCAGCCATTAATTTCATCTGCAGTCAAAAGATGCAGTTGTACAAAAATATCACCTTTGCACAGTGATATTTCAATTTACTTGACTTTTGTGAGAGATCTCAACGGCTAAATGAATTGGTGGTAATTTCCATTGGGTGGCCTCTTCTCCATAAGCTTGGTTTATAAACTGGCAGAAATCAATTTCCTGGAAACCATGAACAGCTGTCACTGCCAGGCAATTGCTGCTCTTATCATTTTAACTCAGGTCTAGAGGCTTTAGGTCAAAAGTATTTGTAGTGATGATGAATATATTTTTAATAGACATGTCAGTCCTCTTTTACAAAAAAGGTTATCATTGCAAATGCTCTTGTTTTAAAAGCGAGCACAATTGTGGCATTCTGCCTTGTTGACAGCTGTACCATTGTGCTATGGAAGATTAATGCATCAAGAATGGAGGTCACTTTTTCCCAAAATTTGGTAAGTATCAATTTTGGGGCATTCCATGGAGGATTTTCTCCATGAGCCCAAGTAATTTTTGTCATGTAATTCTCTACTGCTCAGCTCATTAAGTATACACCATATCTCTAAGATACCAATCTCATGGTATATTATGCTCACCAGATCTCAATATGCTTATTGCTGCTGGAGTTTTCAAGGCATCCCAACGCTATTTAAATCCCAACTATGCACCAATACAAATACTGCATGACAGAGTTATCCCTTCACAGTTGCAATGTATGAAGAATTGCCTCTGTGATGGCTAATAGACAACAGACAATAGGTGCAGGAATAGGCCATTCAGCCCTTCGATCCAGCACCACCATTCATTATGGTCATGGCTGATCATCCACAATCAGTATCCTGTTCCTGCCTTATCCCCATAACCCTTCATTCCACTATCTTTAAGAGCTCTATCCATCTCTTTCTTGAAAGTATCCAGAGACTTGGCCTCCACTGCCCTTTGGGGCAGAGCATTCCATATATCCACCACTCTCTGGGTGAAGAAGTTTCTCCTCAACTCTGTTCTAAATGACAGAGTTATTTATTTTTAAACTGTGTCCTCTGGTTCTGGACTCAACCTCAGTGGAAACATGCTTCCTGCCCTAATAGAGGGAAGTTGGCATCCCACTTTGCTGACAGTGATCTGGTGGTCCTGGCGAACATGGTAGTGAAAGAGGGCCATTCTCTTTCCTCAGGACCGACAGAGGAGAACACAGCACGAGGCCTTCCCAATCTGGTCCAATGTTACCACAAGGCTCATTGCTCTTCTATGATCCAGAAGAATACCCAGCAATGTTGCAAGGAGATTCATGACCTTCTGTGCTCTACATGATTAAGTACCACCATCTTTTCTCTGCTACCTCACACTCAATCTAACTCTTCCATTGCACACACCTCTCACCAAGGCCCACAGTCTACCACTCTCACTGTTGTACACAGCATTTTTCCTCAATTGCTCTAACCTACCCAATCCCCTCCAAACCACTAATCCTTCTGTGCTTCCACTCATTGCCTTGAGACATTTTCCTTCCTGGTCACACTGTAGGAGAAAATAGCCCTCAATATGGTAGACATTGGTAATGTGCCCCTGACATTCATCGACTCACTCATAGCGCAGAAACAGAACCTTCGGTTCAACTCATCCATGCCAACCAGATATCCTAACCTAATGTGGTCCCATTTGTCAGCACTTGGCCCATATCCCTCCAAACCCTTCCTATTCATATACCCATCCAGATGCCTTTTAAATGTTGTTATTGTACCAGTCTCCACCACTTCCTCTGGCAGCTCATTCCATATACGCAACATCCTCTGCCTGAAAAAGTTACCCCTTAGGTCCCTTTTTAAATTTTCCCCTCTCGCCCTAAACCTATGCCCTCTAGTTCAGGGCATTCCCTTGGAAGAGAGAATCCTTGACTCAATAGGAGAAGATAACCACTGCTCTTATGGTGATATCAAGACCTCCATGACCCAACAACCACATGTGATTTATACTCAAGTGCCATGCTGCTTTCCCATTTGTGCCATGGTAAATGCATTTTTAACATGTCCAAATTTCCACTGTTAGCTCACAACTCATTCACAACTCATTCCCTCTCTTGTGTCCTGCAGAGATGAGTGGCACCCATATAGCTTCTGCCTGCAAGAGACCAGTCCCTCCAATCATCTCCACATCCACCTTTGGGGAAGAAGCCACAGAGGATACATTGGGCAAGACTGTCTCCTGCACCCTCATCTGTTCAACTTCTGACACTTCATTGGGCAAACAGTCACAGATGGTCAGTAATTGGATGGTCAGAAAGTTGGAGAGTCCATAAATGCTGTATGTATAAACTGGCTCTGGTTTGTATGTGTCTTACCTTGTCCATGGACAGGTTGGCATGAAATGTCAGGTCCAGTAGAACTTTCAGTGGGTTCCAGTAATACATTCAGACTTGTATTCCATCACTTTAGCCATTGGTGGTTATTTCCAATGACAAGTTGACAGGGATCAAGGGACATTGCCCTAATTCCAGCATGAAGAGATGGACTGTACCAGCAAGCATCCAGTCAGAGGAGTAATCACGTAAAGGGTCCCCTGATGTCTCCTCTACTGACTCCCCAGACATGCACTGCCCTTCCGCATCCACCCTGTCTAACCCTAACACTACCCTATCAAACTCTCAACCGTGTGGACACTCCAGCTGAGGAGGGAACCTGCATCTGGGACGGACACACTCAGCCTATCTGGGTCCTCTAGCCATGACCACCCCTGAGGTTACTCACCCAGACCTTCAAGACCAACAGTTTGCACAATGGGGCAGGCCTCCTCCAATACAGTTCCAGACCCCCTGGACTGCACCTAGACATTGTGGATGACTAAGGAAAAATAAAGCCTTCTGAAGGTACTTAAGTCATACGAGTAGGCACTTCATTGTATTTAGAATATCGTATTTGTAAAAATATTGGCATTTTAAATCACTGCTTGTCTATTCAACTATCATTGTAACTGCAAATACAAGAGTGAAGCAATGCCTTCTTAATGCCATATAATGTTAGAACCCTGTCTGAAGGAATGCTACTGACTCCATAGAACCTTTCATTGTATAAATCTTATCACTGTTGAAGATAGGAGCAAAGTCAGAAGTCACACGACCCACTGAAAGTTCTGCTGGACCTGACATTTCATGCCAACCTGTCCATGGACAAGGTAAGACACATACATGCCAGAGCCAGTTTATACATACAGCATTTATGGACTCTCCAACTTTCTGACCATCCAATTACTGACCATCTGTGACTGTTTGCCCAATGAAGTGTCAGAAGTTGAACAGATGAGGGTGCAGGAGACAGTCTTGCCCAATGTATCCTCTGTGGCTTCTTCCCCAAAGGTGGATGTGGAGATGATTGGAGGAACTGGTCTCTTGCAGGCAGAAGCTATATCCAACAGGTTTATTTGAAATCACAAGCTTTCAGAGTCTCACTTCACCTGACAAAGGGATAGCATTCAGAAAGCTTGTGATTTCAAATAAACCTGTTGGACTGTAACCTTGTGTCATGTGATTTTTGATCTTGTCCACCCCAGTCCAACACCAGCGCCTTCACATCGAAAGTAGGAGCATCAGCCATTGCAAATCCTTCAAATAGTTGTTCACATGAGCATTTTCTGAATAGCAGGAAATGCAAAGAAGTAACAAACAAGAATGCTGCATTTTCTTCCGGGATTAAACAGCTGTTTATCTTTGGAGCTATAACAAACCTCCAGACAATGAATGATGACTTCACCCAACTCTGATCTATTGGGGCTGGGTGTGAAGTAAGTCCTGGCAGGTCTGTTGTGATTGATGTCACATTGTTCTGTCAAAGTGAAGGGAATGTTCCTCCTATTCAATGTCATCATTTTCCTCCATGGAAGATTGCTGTTGTTCTCTCAGCACATCAGCATCCATCACATCCTTCCTTTGCCTGTTTCCAGTTGTACAGAGAAGATTGACAAGTGGGACAAGTCATGAGGGTGGTGTTGAGCTGGAAGGTTGGAACTGGGGTAAGGTGGGCGGAGGAGAAATGAGGAAACTGGTGAAGTCCACATTGATGCCATGGGGTTGAAAGGTTCCAAGGCAGAAGATGAGGCATTCTTCCTCCAGGCGTCGAGTGGTAAGGTAGTGGCGATGGAGGAGGCCCAGGACCTGCATGTCTTCGGCAGATTGCTGAGGGTGTCCCAGAGATGTTCTCTGAAGCACTCTGCGAGTAGGCATCCAGTCTCTCCATTGTCGAGGAGACCGCTCCTTTGGAGTCTTGGTCGGAGATGAGGGGGGAGGTGTGGGCACAGGTTTTGCAATTCCTGCGTGGCAGGGGAAGGTGCCAGGAAAGGAGGGTGGGTTGTTAGGAGGCGTGTACCTGACCAGGTAGTCATGGAGGGAATGGTCTTTACGGAAAGCAGATAGGGATGGGGAGGGAAATATATCTCTGGTAGTGGTGTCCATTTGTAGGTGGCAGAAATGTCAGTGGATGATGCAATGTATATGGAGGTTGGGGGGTGGAAGGTGAGGACCAGTGGGTTCTGTCCTTGTGGAATCTATGTTCGTAGAATCTAAGATATCGCTTGTACTTCATTGAAGCAAAGTGGAAAAGGTTTCTTCGTTTTAAATTTTCCTTCTTAATCCCTATTGTTAACCAAAGAAACAAGGTAAATAGTGTTTAAGGAATTGTTTATTTATTATCGCTAAATTTAGAATTAAGATAATTAATTTACTGGTAAACTGAGAGCAGGTAAGAATGACAATGCTCAACCATCAAAACTTAGGCATTCAGAAAAAAAATTGCATAAAGTGTGTAAATTGATGATAAATAATATAGAACAACAAATAGTAGGAAATCAACAAAGTGCTGATAAATTAGAAATGATTTACTCCACCAACTATTTCATTATTAAGTGACCTTTATTGTGAGCTAATTATTTCTTCTGGAAATGCCATAATGCTAATTTTGAGGGAAATCTCTCTTTTAATTTAAAATGACCAAAGACTTTCTTTATCAGCCAATAAAGGAACAATTTCACTCAAATGAGTCAGTACTATTGCTTTAGAAAAGGCAATTTGAAAAAGCCACAAAGAAGCGAGTTGTATCTTCCAGGCTGAACTGAAATCATTGACTGATAAAAAATGCAATAATGTCATTTCTATTACAAATCAATAATTAAAATGATCTGAAGTAAAATTGCAGAGAAA
This sequence comes from Chiloscyllium plagiosum, assembly GCF_037043375.1. Classification (NCBI taxonomy): domain Eukaryota; kingdom Metazoa; phylum Chordata; class Chondrichthyes; order Orectolobiformes; family Hemiscylliidae; genus Chiloscyllium; species Chiloscyllium plagiosum. Next base: position 15,045,816 of record NW_028270181.1, on the reverse strand, counting down.
GAAATACAGCTGACAGGGAAAAAAATAGATTGAATATTTAACCTGAATAATTAATCCTGGCAAATCTCTGTTTTTTTTTAAAGTTTCATGTTTAAAGATCTTTATGAAAAGGCAGAGAGCAGTTTAATGATTGAAACCACAAATCATTTAACAGCTCAGGAGCAAAAGATCTTCCCACTGGTACTGGTCATGTACTTAAATTTTCAGAAGGCATTCGATAAGGTGTCACATAAAGGATTATTGCACAAAATAGAGGTTCTCAGTATTGGGTAACATATTGGCATGGTTGGGGATTAGTTAACACACAGAAGATATACAAGCAAGAAGAATGAGTCTTTTTAAGTTTGGAATAATGTTATTAATGGTCAGCCACAGTCCTAGGGCCCTAATTATTTGCAACCTACATTAATGATTTGGAGGAAGGGGCAGAATATAATGTATTCAAATTTGCTGATGATACAAAACTAAGTGGGAGGACATGTTGTGATGAGAGTATAGTCAATCTGCAGGGGGATGGAGGTAGGCTGAGTGAATGGGCAAACTGAATAGATGGAGTTTTATGTGAAGAAAGTGTGAAGTCATGCAGTTTGGTAGGAAGAATCAAAAGGCAGACTATTATGTAAATGGAGAGAAACTCCAAAAAGGTGCAGTGCAGAAGAAGCTCCCATGAATGAAACATAGAATTAGAATGCAGGTGTTGCAAATAATTGAGAAGGCCATTAGAATTCTGACCTTTATTGCTCTTTGTTGGAGATTAAAAATAGAGAAGTCTTGTTACAACTGTATGGGGTATTGGTGAGGCTGGACCTGGAGTACTGTACACAGTTTTTGTCTCTGTATATAAGAAACGATTTAATGGGATAGGAGGTAGTAGATGAAGGAATTGACTTAACAAGAATAACTAGAGTCATAGAGATGTACAGCATAGAAACAGACCCTTCGGTCCAACTCGTCCAAAGGTTTGGCCTTCATTCCAGTAGAGTGTAGAAGAATAAAGGGTGATCATATTGAAGTATGTTTCTATTAGTGGGGGACATCTTGAACTGGGGTCATAGCTACAGAATTAGGGGACATTCATTTAAAACTAAGATGCAAAATAATGTCTTCCCCCAGAGAGTAGTGTGTGTCCAGTATTCTCTATCCCAGAGAGTTGTGGAGGCTAGATCACTGAAAATATTTAAATCGGAGGTAGATAGATTTTTGAAATATTGGGGACTTGACAGCAATGCTGAGAAGACACACAGAGGTTTGTTCAATACGTCGCATCAGTTATATGTTCTTTTACTATAAATTCTGTGTCCTATGATCCTGCCCCACTAGGTACATGACAAAGGAGCAGCGCTCCGAAAGCTTGTACTTCCAAATAAACCTATTGGACTATAACCTGGTGTTGTGTGGTTTTTAACTTTGTTCACCCCAGTCAAACACTGCACCTCCACATCATGGACACAAGAGCAGTTCAGGTCTGAGTTAGATCAGCCATGATCTTGTTGAATGTTATGGCATGAAACCCATAAATGGGCTTTTTCCATTAGCAGGATGCTGATATAAAGTGAAAAAGATACTTTGCTTACAACACAGATGAGTAATGCAATATATGAGTTTCAGTGTCAATGTGATGCCAGGTCTGTAGGCTACATGTCCCAGTGATTAGTGGACCATATTAACAACACATCCAATTGTCAGCAGGCAGCATGGTGCTTTCTGTCAAAGCAGCCCACAATTGCAAGCATCAGAAAAATATGTCGACTTTTAGATGCAATTCTGTCTATGGAAATAATTTATTAAGTAATCTGAAGTGTACTAAGGGATACACCAGAAAGCAATTTGAAAGCATGAGTCAGGCTTGCAGTGTGATGAATTTGCATGTGTTAGAAGCTACATACCTAAATAGAGAGCCATGTTTTTTGTTGGCAAAAGGGGTTTTTACTCAAGCACCTTGCACCTCTTTCCATAATAAAGCATCATGGAGACAACCAAATTCTGCTGCATCCTCATAGCAACACCCTGACCAATCAGAATCTACCCACCTGGTCTTCGAATTAAGATCAACAGTTAACTGCTCTTGCTGCTTCTCTGTACCAATGATGACCCGATCAGTCAGCACCAAGTGTAAAAAGATATCCCTTTCCCCAGATCTGTTTCTTGTGTCCCAGTTCTGTTAAGTGCAAGATTAAAAGTTTCAGCATTTTGTCTTTATTTTTAGCATAGTTTAAAAGATTTTATGATATCTTTACCCACTTGTTTGGAATAGGGCAACGTATGCTGACATAACATCATGAATGATATCTTGAGCTCATCATCACCAAACTTACTGAATTGATACAAGTCCCTCATTAAATCATATACCTTTCAACAACTGTTTTAGAGGCCAGCTGCTCAATGTATTTTTCCGCTTTCCAGCTGTGGGTGTTTGGAGTGAGTTGCTTTAAAACAAAGACCATAGTGGAAAAGTTGGTTACAACTATACAACATAAAAACAAGTCGGATAACTACAAAGTATGAATACATAAAAACACAAGGTAGGTAGTACTTATAGGTGAATACAAAATATAAGTGAAAAATGAACAACGTATGAAAAGTGAGATAATGAGCTACCCTTATACATTTAATCAATATATAAGTTCAATGATAAAAGTTGAGAGTTTCGTTGGTTACAAAATTAATCACACAAGTATTGTGACAAAAGCTGACTCTAAATACATTTACCAAAAATGTGACAATTCGTCCTAAGTCAAGAGGAAGAAGGAAGCTTACTTAAGGTTGAGAAGGCAAGGATCAGACAGGTCTTTAGTGGATTACAAGGTAGCCAGGAAGGAACTGAAGAATGGATGTAAGAGAGCTAGAAGGGGGCGTGAAAAAGCCTTAGCGGGTAGGATGAAGGAAACCCTACGGCATTCTATACTTATATGAGGAACATGAGGATGGCCAGAGTGAGGGTAGGGCCAGTCAGGGATAGTGGAGGCAATTTGTGCCTGGAGTCAGAGGAAGTAGGGGAGGTCTTTATTGAATACTTTGCTTCAGTATTCACTACTGAGAGGGACCTTGACATTTCTGAGAACATGTGAACAGACTAATATGCCAGAACAGGTTGATGTTAGGAAGGAGGATATGCTGAAAAATTTGAAAAACGTAAGGATAGATAATTCTCTTGGGCCAGACAGGATATACCCAAGGTTACGACAGGAAACGAGGGAAGAGATTGCTGCACCTTTGGCAATTATTTTTGCGTCCTCACTGTCCACTGGAGTAGTGCCAGATGATTGGAGGGTAATAAATGTTATTCTCTTGTTCAAGAAAGGGAATAGGTAGAATCCTGAAAATTACAGACCAATCAGTCTTACATCAGTGGCGCAAAATATTGAAGAGGATTCTGAGAAACAGGATTTATGATTACTTGGAAAACCATAGCTTGATTAAAGATAGTCAACATGGCTTTGTGAGGGGCAGGTCCTGCCTCACAAACCTTATTGAATTCTTTGATAATGTGATAAAACATGTTGATGAATGTAGAGCAGTGAATGTGATGTACATGGATTTTACGAAGATGTTTGATAAAGGTTCCCCATGGTAGGCTCATTCAGAAAGTAAGGAGGCATGGGATACAGGGTAATCTGGCTGTCTGGATATAGAATTGGCTTCCCCATAGAAGACAGAGGGAGGTGGTAGATGGAAAGTGTTCAGCCTGGAGCTCTGTGACCAGTGGATTTCCACAAGGATCAGTTCTGGGACCTCTGCTTTTTATGATTTTTATAAATGACTTGGATGAGGAAGTAGAAGGTTGGGTTGGTAAGTTTGCCAATGACATGAAGGTTGGCGGATTTGTGGATAGTCTGGAAGGCTGTTGTAGGTTGCAACAGGACATTGACAGGATGCAGAACAGGGCTGATGAAGGCAGATAGAGTTCAACCTGGAAAAATGTGAAGTCAATCACTTTGAAGATTGAATTTGAATGCAGAATACAGGGTTAAAGTCAGGATTCTTGGCAGTGTGGAGGAACAGAGGGATCTTGGGATCCATGTCCATAGATCCCTCAAAGTTGCCACCCAAGTTGATAGGGTTGTCAAGAAGGCATATGGTCTGTTGGCTTTCACAAACAGGGGAATTGAGTTTAAGAGCCATGAGGTTATGCTGCAGCTTGATAGAGCCCTGGTTAGACCACACTTGGAATACTGTGTTCAGTTCTGGTCACCTCATTATAAGAAAGATATAGAAGCTTTAGAGAGGATGCAGAGGAGATTTACCAGGTTGCTGTCCGGACTAGAGGGCATGTCTTATGAAGAAAGGTTGAGGGATCTAGGGCATTTTTCATCAGAGTGAAGAAGGATGAGAGGTAACTTGGTAGAGATGTACAAGATTCCTGATGAAGGGCGTGTGCCCAAAATGTCGATTTTCCTGCTCCTCGGGTGCTGCCTGACCTGCTGTGCTTTTCCAGCACTACTCTAATCTTGACTCAAATCTCCAGCATCTGCAGTACTCACTTTCATCAGAGGTGTACAAGATGTTAAGAGACATAGATAGAGTGCATAGCCAGAGACATTTTCCCATAGCCGAAATGTCTATGATGAGGGGGCATAATTTTAAGGTAATTGGAGGAAGGTTTAAGGAAGATGTCAGGGGTAGATTCTTTACAGAGAGAGTGGTGGGCATGTGGTAGTAGAGTCGGACATATTAGAGACATTTAAGCAATTGTTGGATAGGCACGTGGAAGACAGCACAATGAAGGGTATGTAGGCTAGTTTGTTCTTAGAGTAGGATAAAAGGCCGGCACAACATCAAGGGCTGAAGGGCCTGTACTGTGTTGTACTGTTCTATGTTACATGTTCTATGTAAATATTACAAATTTAAAACATTGAATAAAGCTGTTATAGATTAGATTAGATTACATTACAGTGTGGAAACAGGCCCTTCGGCCCAACAAGTCCACACCGACCCGCCAAAGCGCAACCCACCCATACCCCTACATTTACCCCTTACCTAACACTACAGGCAATTCAGTACGGCCAATTCACCTGACCTGCACATCTTTTGGACTGTGGGAGGAAACCAGAGCTCCCGGAGGAAACCCACGCAGACACGGGGAGGACGTGCAAACTCCACACAGTCAGTCGCCTGAGGCAGGAATTGAACCCGGGTCTCTGGCGCTGTGAGGCAGCAGTGCTAACCACTGGGCCACCGTGCCGCCCATAAATTATCTTTCTTTCTCTTGGTGATGCTGGGTTCTTGATAATGACTTAACAATACGAACGAACATAGCTTGCCTTTTCAACTTCACCAGAGCAGCCTTGGTAGTATATTTGAGAAGGGAACAGAGTTAACATTTTGAGTCAAATATGACTCACTTGCATAACTAAACAGAAGTAGGAATGTGATGGGTTTTACACTGTTGAAAGGAGGGAAGGGGAGGGAGAACAAAAGGTAAGGTTTAGGTTGGAGTAGAGTGTGGGAAAGACTGAATATAAAAATATCATGGAACAAAAGACAACGAGATTGATTGCATCAGAAAGAACAAAAGCTTTGGTCCAGATTAGGTGTTAATAGCAGAATAACAAAAATCTTTGTGTAAAAGAAAAAGAAGATACAGGCCAAAGTTGAAGTTGTTGAATTTCATTGTTGAATCAAGAATGCTGTAAAATGATGCAATGACATTCAAAGTACTTTCCTCACACTTTTTTGCATTGAGTTTGACTATATCACAGCAGCAAGCCAAGGAAAGAAATATGAGTATGAAAGCAAAGTGCTGAATTCACATGGCAAGCAATTAGAAGGTTGAGATCATGTTTGAGAATAGGGATGACTGTTCTAGTCAAGAGTGTGTTGCTAGAAAAGCACAGCAGGTCAGGCAGCATCCAAGGACCAGGAGAATCAACAGGTTGGGCATAGGCCCTTCATCAGGAATGAGGTTTGTGGGCCAGGGCTGAGAGATAAATGGGAAGGGGTTGGGGGCAAGGTGGCTGAGAAAGCGATAGGTGGATGAAGGTGAGGGAGAAGGTGATAGGTCAGACGGGGGAGTGATGGACGGGTCCGGAGGGTGGTGCCTGGTTGGAGGCTTGGGACTGGGATAATGTGGCGGGAGGGGAAATGAGGAAGCTGTTGAAATCCACATTTATCCCGTGTGACTGCAAGGCCCCAAGGCGGAATATGAGGCATTCTTTCTCCAGGCATCAGGTGTGTAATGGTTTAGTGGTAGAAGCGGCCCAGGACCTGCATGTCATTGACGGAGCGGGAGGGGGAGTTGAAGTGTTCAGCCACGGGGCGATGGGGTTGGTGGGTGCGGGTGCCCCAGAGCTGTTCTCTGAAATGATCCACAAGAAGACGTCCTGTCTCTCCGATGTAGAGGAGACCACACCGAGTGTAACGGATGCAATATATGACATTGATAGAACTACATGAACATTTCTGATGAATGTAGAAGGATCCTTTGGGGCGTTGGACGGAGGTGAGGGCAGTGGCATGGGCACAGGTTTTGCACTCCTGCAGTGGCAGGGTAAGGTGCCAGGAGTGGGTGTGAGTTGGTGGGGGTGGAGTGGAGGTGGGGGGGGGTGCACGTGGACCTGACAAGGGAGTCGCTGAAGGAATGGTCTCTCCGGAACGCTGATAGGGGTAGGGAGGGAAATATATCTTTGGTGATGGGGTCCATTTGTAGGTGGCAGAAGTGGCAGAGGATGATGCGATGTGTGCGGAGGTTGGTGGGGTGGAAGGTGAGGACCGGGGGGGTTCTGTCCTTGTTGCATTGGGAGGGGTGGAGTTTAAGTGCGGTGGTGCGTGAAGTGGAGGAGATATGCTGGAGGGCATTGTCAACCACGTGGGAAGGGAAGTTGCGATCATGGACTTTCTGAGATGGAATTGCTCATCCTGGGAACAGGTGCAGTGGAGACAGAAGAATTGGGAAATAAGGAATGGTGCTTTTACAGGAGGTAATGTTGGAGGAGGTGTAGTCGAGGTAGCTATGGGAGTCAGTGGGCTTGTAGTAGATGTCCGTGGTTAGTCGGTCACCGGAGTCAGAAATGGAGAGATCCAGGAAGGGGAGGAACGTGTCTGAGATGATCCAGTTGAATTTGAGATCTGGGTGAAAGGTGTTAGTAAAGTTGATGAATTGTTTAACCCCCTTAAGGGAGCACGAAGTGGCGCCGATACAGTCAGCGATGTAGTGAAGGAACAAGTGGGGGGGTGGTACCGGTGTAACTGTGGAAGATGGACTGTTCCATACATCCGACAAACAGGCAGGTATAGCTGTTTCCCATGCGGGTTTGGAAGAAGTGGGAGGATTGGAAGGAGAAGTTATTGAGGGTGAGGACCAGTTCAGCCAAGTGGATGAGGGTATCGGTGGAAGGGTACTGGTTGGGACAGTGTGAGAAGAAGAAACAGAAGGCTTGGAGACCTTCGTCGTAGCGGATTGATTTGTACAGGGATTGGATGACCATGGTGAAGATGAGGCATTGGGGGTAGGGGAAATGAAAATCTTGGAGGAGGTGAAGGGCGTGGGTGGTGTCATGGATGTCCCAACTGAGTATTATGGAACTATAATTTCTATGATGTATATATCATATTCCCAGCAGTTCGCAATGGCACCAGAAATACATGCAATATTTCCAACTCAATGTCCAAGGCTTCAAATAGAGGGAAAGGGATACGTCGAGTGCAATTTCCAATTTTACAAAAAACATTAAGTAGATTGAGCATTGGACGTTAATATTGGACATTTTATCTGTTGGTTAAATTACTGAAGTATCATTTTCAGATATTTACATTGACTCGAATGGGAGAAGATAATGGCAGTGAAAAACAATGCATGGAACTTTCAGCAAATGGATAAACTGTTTAGAGAATTTAATTTTGGCGAAAAAGATATTCAGTTTTCAGCTGTTACCCATTGCTCATTTGTACTTTTAATTCATTAATATTTGCATATTTGATTAATGCTGTACGATACATTGTTATTTGCCTTAACAATGTACTGTGTGTTAGGTTGTTCAGGTGTTACCTCCAGGGTCACACTTCTAACGGTCGTTGCTTTGAAAGCTGCGTTAGTACACCAGATGATTTTTTAAAATTACTTTTCAATTGATTAGTTACAGCTGGGGTAATCTTTCCAATGTGAGAACCTTTGGTGATTTGCAAAGAAAAAGGCCCTATTACTTATTCATTCTTTGCCTTTTAGATAACGGACCACAGTGGAGGTAGCTGTTGTTTGTATTCTTCTGTCTATATTTTCACAAAATTTGGTTTATGTATTTTTGTAATGGTCATAATTAATCATAACGTTGCCAATCCTAGGTATTGTTGGCTAAACTGGTTCCAAATGGGTGTCAGTAAATATTATATTGGTTTGTTCTGGATAATGTAATATTCAAAGTATTTTTTTCTCCCAATAAATTACCTGTATCCTGATGACTTTTGTTACCATTCAAAAGGTAACATCGCAAAATAAGTAATCCTAACTAAACAAATGCTTTAGATTATAATTGATGTTCATTAGCAAAATTAAAACTTGAATAAAGTCAACAGTAGAAAATTAATGGGGTTCTATCTTAATTATGAGTTTCACAATTTTATGATCTGATTGGCAATCAATGAAATGATAGCCCTTAAATAGTGAAACCTCAGAAAACAGGGTCAAATGAACTGTTAAATAGTACATGACAAGTTTCTCCATTTCATTATATCTGTGCATCAAATGAAAGCTTTTAACTGAAACCCTGTGTGCAGTTTTCATCTCTTTACCTAAAAGAGGATATACAAGCCATAGAGGGAGTGCCCCAAATGTTCACTAGGCTAATTGGGTCAATAGAAGATAGAACATAGAACGTAGAACAATACCGCACAGAACAGGCCCTTCGGCCCACGATGTTGTGCCGAACATTTGTCCTAGCTTAAGCACCTGTCCATGTACCTATCCAATTGCCGCTTAAAGGTCACCAATGATTCTGACTCTTCCACTCCCACAGGCAGCACATTCCATGCCCCCACCACTCTCTGGGTAAAGAACCTACCCCTGACATCCCCCCTATACCTTCCACCCTTCACCTTAAATTTATGTCCCCCTTGTAACACTCTGTTGTACCCGGGGAAAAAGTCTCTGACTGTCTACTCTATCTATTCCCCTGATCATCTTATAAACCTCTATCAAGTCACCCCTCATCCTTCGCTGTTCCAATGAGAAAAATCCTAGCACTCTCAACCTATCCTTGTATGACCTATTCTCCATTCCAGGCAACATCTTGGTAAATTTCCTCTGCACTCTCTCCAAAGCTTCCACATCTTTCCTAAAATGAGGCGACCAGAACTGCACACAGTATTCCAAATGAGGCCTTACCAAGGTCCTATACAGCTGCAACATCACCTCACGACTCTTGTATTCAATCCCTCTGCTAATGAACACTAATACGCTATAGGCCTTCTTACAAGCTCTATCCACCTGAGTGGCAACTTTCAAAGATCTATGAACATGGACCCCAAGATTCCTCTGCTCCTCCACCTTACTAAGAACCCTACCGTTAACCCTGTATTCCGCATTCTTATTTATCCTTCCAAAATGGACAACCTCACACTTGACAGGGTTGAACTCCATCTGCCACTCCTCAGCCCAGCTCTGCATCATATCTAAGTTCCTTTGCAGCCGACAACAGTCCTCCTCACTATCCACAACTCCACCAATCTTCGTATCATCTGCAAATTTACTGACCCACCCTTCGATTCCCTCTTCCAAGTCATTAATAAAAATTACAAACAGCAGAGGACCCAGAACTGATCCCTACGGAACTCCACTTGTAACTGGGCTCCAGGTTGAATATTTACCAGCTACCACCACTCTCTGACTTCGACCGGTTAGCCAGTTTTCTATCCAACTGGCCAAACTTCCCACTATCCCATGCCTCCTGACTTTCTGCATAAGCCTACCATGGGGAACCTTATCAAATGCCTTACTAAAATCCATGTACATTACATCCACTGCTCTACCTTCATCCACATGCTTGGTCACCTCCTCAAATAATTCAATAAGACTTGTAAGGCAAGACCTACCCCTCACAAATCCATGCTGGCTGTCCCTAATCAAGCAGTGTCTTTCCAGATACTCATAAATCCTATCCCTCAGTACCCTTTCCATTACTTTGCCTACCACCGAAGTAAGACTAACTGGCCTGTAATTCCCAGGGTTATCCCTATTCCCTTTTTTGAACAGGGGCACAACATTCGCCACTCTCCAGTCCCCTGGTACCACCCCCATTGACAGTGAAGACGAAAAGTCTGCAATTTCCTCTCTTGCTTCCCACATAATCCTAAGATATATCCTGTCAGGCCTGGAGGACTTGTCTATCCTCAAGTTTTTCAAAATGCCCAACACATCTTCCTTCCTAACAAGTATCTCCTCTAGCTTACCAGTCCGTTTCATACTCTCCTCTTCAACAATATGGTCCCTCTCATTTGTAAATACTGAAGAAAAGTACTCATTCAAGACCTCTCCTATCTCTTCCGACTCAATACACAGTCTCCCACTACTGTCCTTGATCGGACCTACCCTCGTTCTCGTCATTCTCATGTTTCTCACATACGCATAAAAGGCCTTGGGGTTATCCTTGATCCTACCCGCCAAAGATTTTTCATGCCCTCTCTTAGCTCTCCTAATCCCTTTCTTCAGCTCCCTCCTGGCTATCCTATATCCCTCCAAAGCTCTGTCTGAACCTTGTTTCCTCAACCTTATGTAAGCCTCCTTCTTCCTCTTTACAAGACATCAATCTCCCTTGTCAACCAAGGTTCCCTCACACTACCATCTCTTTCCTGCCTGACAGGTACATACATATCAAGAACACGTCGTATCTGTTCCTTGAAAAAATTCCACATTTCAACGACATCCTTCCCTGACAGCCTGTGCTCCCAATTTATGCTCCTCAGATCCTATCTTGCAGCATTGTATTAACCCTTTCCCCAATTGTAAAACCTGCCCTGTTGCATGTACCTATCTCTCTCCATAACCAAGGTGAAAGTCACAGAATTGTGGTCACCATCATCAAAATGTTCACCCACTAACAAGCCCATCACTTGTCCTGGTTCGCTACCAAGTACCAAATCCAATGTAGTCTTCCCTCTGGTCGGACAATCTACATACTGAGTTAGAAAAGCTTCCTGGACACACTGCACGAACACCGCCCTATCCAATCTACTTGATCTAAAGAACTTCCAATCAATATTTGGGAAGTTGAAATCGCCCAAATCACTACTACCCTGTGGCTTCTGCATCTTTCCAAAATCTGTTTCCCAATCTGTTTCTCCACATCTCTGCTGCTATTGGGGGGCCTATAGTAAACACCCAACAAGGTGACTGCTCCTTTCCTATTTCTGACTTCAGCCCATACTACCTCCAAAAGCAGATCCCCCTCGAACTGCCTTTCTGCAGCTGTTATACCATTTCTAATTAGCAACGCCACCTCCCCTCCTTTTTTACCACCCCGCCTCCCCCCAGTCCTACTGAAACATCTGTAACCAGGAACCTCCAACAACTATTCCTGTCCCTCTTCTATCCATGTTTCCGTGATGGCCACAACATCGTAGTCCCAAGTACCGATCCACGCCTTAAGTTCACCCACCTTATTTCTGATACTCCTTGCGTTGAAGTATACAACGCAAGAAGTATCAGGCTGGTAAATGCCAGATGGAGTTCACTCTGGATAAATATGAGGTATTTTATTTTGGTACAACAAAAAAGGGTACGGTTTATACAATTAATGGTAGGGTCTTGGGTAATGTTGTGGAACAGAGGGGTTCAGGTACATAATTCTTCGAAGTTTGCATCACACAGGGACAGGGTGGTTAAAAAGGTGCTTGGCATGCTTGCCTTCATTGCTCAGTCATTTGAATATAGGAGTTGGGAAGTCATGTTGGGGCTGTACAGGACATTGGTGAGGCCTCTTCTGGTGGCCCTATTATAAGAAGAATATTATTAATCTGGAGAGTGTTTAGAAAAGACTTACCAGGATATTGCCGGGTATGGAAAGTTTGAGTTATAAAGAAAGGCTGGATGGGCTGATTTTTTTTCTCTGGCGTATAGGAGGTTAAGAGGAAACCTTATAAAATAATGAGGCGTATAGACAGAGTTAACGGTAGCTGTCTTTTCCCTAGGATTGGGGATTTCAAGACAAGGGGGCACATTTTTAAGGTGAGAGGAGAGAGATTCAAAAAAGTCATGAGGGGCAAATTTTTTTACACAGAGGTTGGTTTGAGTATGGAATGAACTTCCAGAGGAAGTGGATGTGAGTACAGCTACAATGTTTAAAAGACATTTAGATAAGTGCATGAATAAGAAAGGTTTGGACTGATATGGACCAGGAGCAGGCAGGTGAGACTAGTTTATTTTGGGATGATGTTCAGCATGGACTGGTTGGACCAAAGGGTCTGTTTCCATGCTGTATGACTCTAGGAGTCTATTACCAGGGATGGTAGGACTGTTGTAGAGATGAGGAGACAGTGACGACTGCAGATGCTGGAGATCGGAGTTGAGAGTGTGTTGCTGGAAAAGCACAGCAGGTCAGGCCGCATCCGAGGAGCAGGACAATCGACATTTCAGGCCAGAGCTCTTCATTCCCAATGAAGGGCTCTGGCCTGAAATGTCCATTTTCCTGCTCGTCGGATGCTGCCTGACCTGCTGTGCTTTTCCAGCAACACATCTCAACTGTTGCAGGGATGCTGTCTCCCCTGATTGTATAGACTAGAACCATGGGGTCACAGTCTCAGAATACAAGGTCAGTCACTTAGGACGGAGATGAGGAAACATTTCACTTCGAGGTTAGTCAGTCTCTGGAATTTGCTATCACAGAAAGCTGTGGTGGCCAGGTCACAGAGTATATTCAAGAAAGAGATTGATAAATGTTTAGGCATTAAAGAAATCAAGGATTATGGAGAGAAAGTGGGAGTATGGCCTCTGAGAGAGGATCAGTCATGATAATTTGAATTGTGCAGTCTCAAAGTGCCAAATAGCCTAACTCTGGCATCTAGTTTGTAATTTTTAATGCTTCTAGCCTCTGCCCATTGTCCAGATTGAGTTAAATCAACTGAACTATGCTACTATTCGCTTTTAACAGCTGGCACCATATGACCAGCCTTTGCTCCAAACATTAAAATAATTGCCAAAAAAGTAATTTTTTTTGTAAATGCTACACGTTATGATCTGTAATTCACTGCCTGAAAAAGTGGCAGAAGCATATTAAATAGTAATTCCTTGAAGAGAATTTGATATATACTTTGTGGGAGTGGGTGGCAAGGGGAGTTAAGTAGGTGTCCATTAAAATGCTGCCACAGGCACATTGACTCAAGTCGGAGTTTCCTTCTGTGTAGTAAGATGCCATTATTCCATGAGTGTAAATTTGGTTCCTTTAGTATTTCTATGTAACTTAGTGCCCCAAGGCCTGGCATCATCATGTCTAATCCTTTGGGCCCTTTGTAATAAGTCCATATCTTTTTTGTGGTATGTTCAAATTATTGTCTTAGAAGCAAGAGTATTAATGAATCAATTTAACAGTAAATCAGCAATTCAGACATAGGAGACATTAAGAACTTTCTGATGTCCAGAAATCGTGTGTAAGTCAGTTGTTATTGTCCTTAATAGGAGTCAACCTCCACTCAGTTGGTCACGAAAATGTCTTTTCACAGAACTAAAATATAAAATTCAGTAACAAGCAAACTAAAACTAATGAAACTGACCATTAAGAACTAAGTTCCAAATACGGTGCAATATTTAATATCCTTTTATTGTCATGTAATTTTCCAATAAAATTAGAGTCATAGAGTCAAACAGCCCTCAGGTGTCTATGTCAATCAACAAAAACCATACTACACAAATCTCACTTACCTGCACTTGGTCTATAGCCTACTATGCCCTGACATTTTAAGTACTCACCCAGATGCCTCTTAGATGCCTCAGACAGCACATTCAATATATCTACCATCCTTTGGGTGAAAATCTCTTCTACAGATTTCTTTTAAAATACTTACTCCTTTTCTTTAACTTATGCCCTCTGGTTTTAGATATGTCTGTCATGGGGAAAAGATTCTCATGATCTACTTTGTCTATGCCTCTCATAGTACCTCAACCAGATCCCCCTTCAGCCTCCTTTGTACCAAGGAGAACAAACCCAGCCTATCAAATCTCTCCTCATAATTGAAGCTTTCCATCCGAGGCAACATACTGGTGAATCTCATTTGCACCTTGTCAGGGCAATCACGTCCTTCCAGTAGTGCGGCAACCAGAACTGCATATTGTATCCATCGGTGGTCTAACCAATGTTTTATAAAGTTGTAACAAGACTTTCTTGCTGCTATATTTTATGCCTCGGCTAATGAAAGCCAAGCATCCTGTATACCTTCTACACCTCCCTTTCTACCCTTGCTGACATCTTCAAGGGTTTGTGGACTTCTACACCAAAGTCTCTTTGTACCTTAGTCCTCCCTAGGTAGGGACCTACCATTCATTGTGTATGTCCTTTCCTTATTAGACCCAAAATGCATCACATCACAGTTGTCAGGATTAAATTCTATCTGCTATTGCTCTGCCCAATTTACCAGTTGATCAATATCAGATTATACCCTGAGACCTGAGAACACCCTCCTCAGTATTAACAACAGTACCAATTTTTGAAAAAAAAACTAAAATTGCTGGAAAATCTCAGCAGGTCTGGCAGCATCTATGGAGAGAAATCAGAGTTAATGTTTCGAAGAAAGGTCACTGAAGATTCTGAAGAAAGGTTCCAAAATGTTAGCTCTGATTTCTCTCCACAGTTGAGGCCATACCTGCTGAGATTTTCCAGCAACTTCTGCTTTTGTTTCAGATTTCTAACATGCACAGTTCTTTTGGTTTTTGACTACCAATTTTTGTGTCATCTGCAAATTGATTAATTATACCTTCTACATCCACATTCAAGTTGTTAATGTATATAACAAACAGCAAGGGTCTGAGTGGCCAATCCTTGTAACATACCATTGGTCATGGGCTACCAGTCACAAAAGCAACCCTCCACCACCACTCTTTGCCTCCTATTTGAAGCCAATTTTTGATCAGGTTTACCAATGGACTGACAATCATGGTCCCTCTGCTGATTTGCTAATATGGCAGGCACATACTACTTTCAGAGTGCACAATTAGAAAATGATGCTTCTGTGTAAAAATAGTGCCGTGTTATCAGCAAATGCAGTAAAGATATGAACTAAAGTTAATCATCTTTTTTCAGTTACACAACAATAGAAATTGTTAACATTACAAGTACAAGAAAAGGCGCTGAACCTGTAATAACCAAATGCACTGCAGATGTTGAGGAAGCTCTGAGGAAGGGTCACTGGACCTGAAACATTAACTGTAACTTCTCTCCACAGATGCTGCCAGACCTACTGAGGTGATGAACCTGTGCAAGATAACTGGATCACAGTTAATTTATTGGGTGACATTTGGACATCTCATTAAAAGGAATAATATTAAAGCAATATAAAGCTATAGTGTGGATCCAATTGGCTGAGCCATTAAAGTGATATATGGATTTAATTTTTCTCACCACAGTTGAAAAGTTAATGGGGTCAGATAACCAGTGATAAAATGGTTTCTGTCAATGAAATGGAAATAAGGGGATATCAAACTTTTAATAAACACAAAAGGAATTTGAGGAGAGGTTAGAAAAAAAAAACCTTCTTTATATATGATTAAAAAGTAGTTAGAATATGGAATTCATTGCCATAACATTTTGAAGCAGGGTCTATAAATTCTTTAAGGGAATTAAATAGCTGCTTTCAAAAAGGACATTTTGAATGGTGGGAGTATAGTATATGTTTTATGTAAGGTCTTTTTTTCTGTTAATCCAATCTTTCTAGCCTTTATTTTTGTTGTGTCCTTCTCTTTCCTTCTGTTCCTTCCCCTTTCCTTAAATTTACTTGATCAGAAAGATAGTATTATTCCTATCTTTCAACAATTCACCAAGAAACCAGATGTTCCATTGTGCTGCACTTCCAGTAATTTACATTGAGTGGAAGACTAAGGGCATAAACAAAAAGCCAAGTTAATGGAGTGCCCTGAAAGATTCAACTTAGTAAATTCTGAGTTGATGTTAGAATGCTAAGGCTAATTCTTTGGAGATTTCTGAATTGAACGTGAATGATGATAACATTTATTTTAAGCTTGCCAAAGCTGAATTTCAATTGCAATATAATGATGGGGGCTAGCCTGTTTTTGATTAAATACAGATCCTCTGTTAGACTGTTGAGTCACCTCTTCGAAATGAGAGTTGATTGATGCTTGTTTGCAGATAAAGAAAAATAATCATAAACTGAACAGAATGCAATAGTAGATAATGGCCGTTAGTGGCGTGACTAAACAGGCTCAAATCCAACACAAACCTAAGTTAGGAATATTCCAAAACAGAAATATCATTCAACCCAGTTTCAATCAATGACATAATGGTTCACTGTATGCTGTAGATTATTACAAGCAAAAAGAGCAAGAGTTATGGGTATAATGTGCATAATCTCAACAGGTTGCTCATCTCAAAGTAAAAACTGACAGTTTAATCTGTCATTTTAATTTTAATTTATGAAACTAAATTGCAAAAGATCCAATAGCATTTCCTTTTGATTCTTTTAAGCTTATTTGGATATGGATAGGTGGGTAAGTGTACAGTGTTGTTGGAAAGTAGTTTCCAGGATTTTGAAGCAGTGACAGTGAAGGAACAGTGATACAGTTCTAAGTCAGGATAATAATGTGTGTCTTAGAGAGGAAGGAGTAAGTGAGCACTGCAGATGCTGGAGAACAGAGTCGAGAGTGTGGTGCTGGAAAAGCACAGCAGATTAGGCAGCATCCGAGGAACAGGCGAATCGACGTTTCAGGCATAAACCCTTCATCAGGAATACATGAAGAGCTTACTGCTCCTCGGATGCTGCCTGACCTGCTGTGCTTTTCCAACGCCACCTTCTTGAGCTTGGAGAGGAAACCACATGGATGGCGTTCCCATCAATTTGGTGCTCTTATCCTTCTGGATGGTGGAGGTTGTGTATTGGAAGATGTGTTTTAATGAACTCAATGGTTAACTTGACTGCACAAAGACAAAGAATTGATTGTCATGAACACATATTTGATGCCATATTTTTTATCTTGGAAATCTATTATCAAAGACTTATGATTTATAGCTTCATAGTGATTGGCACAAGGCCAGCCAGGTGGACCTCAGAATATGAGTTCCCTGAACAGGGCTGCTAACTTCGCTCAATCAGAGCGCCCTGGCTGACAGACACAAACTGGAGTGTCAAGGGTTCTGTTTACTCGAGGAGCTGGCTCTGAGCTAGCTGGGCCAATGTCATATAATACGAACATGTAAAAGAAGTGTGACTTGGTGACAAGATACTAGCCTTCGAGAAGTTATTTCAGCCTTCAAATGTATTACATTGCAATTAAAGTCATTGCAAATTGCAACTCTGACACTTAATAAGAATACAAAATAATAACAAACGATGTTATCATCCAAGGCATTTCTTATTTCCAAATTGATCTCAGTAAATTCCTGAAAAAATAAGTCCATAGAAAAGATTATTGTAGTACAAAATTGCTTACATAGACCACATCTATTATTGAAGATGCTGGAAGTCTGAAACAAATACAGGAAGTGCTGGAGGAACAAGGCAGTTCCAGCAGCATCTGTGAGAGGGAAACTGAATTGATGTTACAAGTTTGGTGAGACTCTTCAGAACCCCACATAGAGCCATAGAGATATACAGCATGAAAACAGACCCTTTGGTCCAAATCGTCCATGCCAATAGGATATCCCAACCCAATCTAGTCTCACCTGCCAGCACCCAGCCCATATCCCTCCAAATCCTTCCTATTCATATACCTATCCAGATGCCTTTTAAATGTTGCAATTGTACCAGCCTCCACCACTTACTTACAGCTCATTCCATACATGTACCACCCTCTGCGTGAAAAAGTTGCCCCTTAGGTCTCTTTTATATCTTTCCCCTCTCACCCTAAACCTATGCCTTCTAGTTCTGGACTCCCCCACCCCAAGGAAAAGACTGTCTATATATCCTATCCATGTCCTTCATGATTTAATAAACCTCTATAAGGTCAACCTCAGCCTCTGATGCTCCAGGGAAAACAGTCCCAGCCTATTCAACCTCTCCTGATAGCTCAAATCCTCCAACCCTGGCAACATCCTTGTAAATCTTTTTTGAACCCTTTCAATTTCATATCTTTCCGCAAGGAAGGAGACCAGAATTGCACGCAATATTCCAAAAGTAGCCTAACCAATGTCCTGTACAGCCGCAACATGATCTCTCAACTCCTATACTCAATATTCTGACCAATAAAGGAAAGCATACCAAACACCTTCTTCACTATCCTATCTATCTGCGACTCCACTTTCAAGGAGCTATGAACCTGCACTTCAAGGTCTCTTTGTTTAGCAACACTCCATAGACCTTACCATTAAGTGTATAAGTCCTGCTAAGATTTGCTTTCCCAAAATGCAGCACCTCGCATTCATCTAAATTAAAGTCCATCTGCCATTTCTTGTCTCCTTAGTTAGAGTCATTTGGACTCAAAATGTTAACTCTGTTTCTCTCTCCACATTCAAGTAATTTAACTGTTGTATAAGGTGATGGTTCTGAACAGCTTAATGCTGAAGACTGCATTATGCTTCTTACCATCTGAGAAATGCAAAACACCTTAAACTTGCGCAGCGTTGACATATTTCCATAGGGCACCTCTTGGTCTCAGTAATGATCTTTATCTAGCTTATGTAACTTATCTGACTGTTCTCACGCAACATATTGAGACAAGAGCCTCTTATTATTCAGACTCATTAGTCGGTGTTTTTCTATCACTGTTAATCAAATAGGCTCTCAGATCCAGTCAAGGGGTGTGGTGGCAGAATTCTAAAAAATACCACATCCTATTCACTGATGCTTAGTATCACACGTTACAACAATGAAAAAAAAAACTTTGGGTTCAGGAGAAGAGATTTCCTGAAGATAAGTGCGTTTTAAGGACTTTACTGCTTTAGGAATTACTCAAACAGTTAACTGCTGTGAGTGCTTGAATAAATTGTCGGCACAAACTCTTGGAAATACTAACAAGGGAGAACCACCGCTGCAGGCTAAAACCTTTCACCTCATACCTGGTGAGAAACATGAAAGAAGTGGGGTGATTTGGAAAGAACTGAAAGACTAGTCACACCTGACAGATTCCATTGGGAAGTGAGGATCTACAGAAGCACTCCCGGTAAGAGGTTTGGCGAGGAAGTGAATGAATTGGAGCTCAGTGAGTGATATTAAACATCTCTGTTGGGTAAGGGTTATAACTTTAAACTAATAGCGCAAAATAAAACAGGCTGAGAAGGCTCGACATCGAGAGAAGGAGTACTTCAATCTCACAATGAGTGTTGGTGTCAAAGTGAGCACTACCACAAAGCATGACTACAGTTAGGGTATAAAGAAACAGACAAGCACTTTATACTGAGGTCACAGCACTGAGAATGTCATCAGGTGACACAAGTGTAAAAGTCTAAACAGTGTTTAACAGAAAAATATAGTTAAAAGACATTGGGTGATCCATAAACTGGGGTTCCAGCAGAGAACCTTTTAAGGGCACAATCAAAACACTTTATTTAGGAAAGTCATAGAAAAAGACACATATTGCACATTAGGTTGTGACATTGGAAATCATTGATTTTTTTTCATGAGAGTATGCGCTGGTTTATCTGAAGAAGGCAGAAATTCTGCAGTTGGACTATTGAAACATGGCAATACTGCCAGTAAGCAGAAATCCAACTTTACAATTAAACAGTATTAAACAGTTTTGTATGACCAGTGGAGTACCACAAGGATCGTTGCTGGGTCCTCTACTTTTTGTCATTTACATAAATGATTTGGATGTGAGCATAAGAGGTATAGTTAGTAAGTTTGCAGATGATACCAGAATTGGAGGTGTAGTGGACAGCGAAGAGGGTTATCTCAGATTACAACAGGATCTTGACCAGATGGGCCAATGGGCTGAGAAATGGCAGATAGAGTTTAATTCAGATAAATGTGAGATGCTACATTTTTGGAAAGCAAATTTTAGCAGGACTTACACACTTAATGGTAAGGTCCTTGGGAGTGTTGCTGAACAAAGAGACCTTAGAGTGCAGGTTCATAGCTCCTTGAAAGTGGAGTCGCAGGTAGATAGGATAGTGAAGAAGGCGTTTGGAATGCTTTCCTTTATTGGTCAGAGTATTGAGTACAGGAGTTGGGAGGTCATGTTGCGGCTGTACAGGACACTGGTAAGGCCACTGATGGAATATTGCGTGCAATTCTGGTCTCCTTCTTATTGGAAAGGTGTTGTGAAACTTGAAAGGGTTCAGAAAAGATTTAGAAGAATGTTGCCAGGGTAGGAGGATTTGAGCTATCGGAAAAGGTTGAATAGGCTAGGGCTGTTTTCCCTGGAGCGTTGGAGGCTGAGGGTTGATCTTATAGAGGTTTACAAAATCATGAGGGGCATGGATAGGATAAATAGACAAAGTCTTTTCACTGGGGTCGGGGAGTTCCGAACTAGAGGGCACAGGTTTAGGGTGAGAGGGGAAAGTTATTAAAGAGACCTAAGGGACAACTTTTTCATGCAGAAGGTGGTATGTGTATGAAATGGGCTGCCAGAGGAAGTGGTGGATACAATTGCAACATTTAAAAGACATCTGGATATGTACATGAATCGGAGGGGTTTGGAGGGATATGGGCCAGGTGCTGGCAGATGTAACTAGATTGTGTTGGGATATCTGGTCAGCATGGACGAGCTGGACCCAAGGATCTGTTTCCGTGCTGTACAACTCTATGACTCTATATCAGTTGATGGGAGTTGAGGATTGCTGGCTGGGCCAATACTTGTTGCCCATCCATAGTTGCCCTTGAGAAGATGGTGGTGAGCTGCTGTATTGAACTACTATGGTCCATGTGTTGTAGGTTGACCCACAATGCTGTTAGGGAGTGAATTCCAGGAATTTGACCCAGCGACACTGAAGGAGCGGCGATATATTTCCAAGTCAAGATGGTAAAGGCCTGGAGAAGAACTTGCAGCTAGTGGCATTCCCATGTATCCACTGTCCTTGACATCCTAAATGGTAGTGGTCATGGGTTTGGATAGGGCTACGTAAGAGCCTTGGTGAATTACTGCAGTGCATTTGTAAATGGTACACACCGTTGCAGTTGAGCGTTGGTGGTGGAGGGAGTGAATATTTTAGGATATAGAGTCCTAGGGATGTACAACATGGAAACACACCATTTGGCCCAACTCGTCCATGCCGACCAGTCATCCTAACCTAATCTAGTCCCATTTGTCAGCACTTGGCCCCTATCCCTCTAAACCCTTCCTATTCATATAGTCACCCAGATGCCTTTTCAATGTTGTAATTGTACCAGCCTCCACCACCTCCTCTGGCAGCTCATTCCATACACTACCCTCTGCGTGAAAACGTTGTCCCTTAGGTCCCTTTTTAACTTTGCCCCTCTCACCCTAAACCTATGCCTTCTAGTTCTGGACTCCCCATCCCAGGGAAAAGACCTTTTATAAACCTCTATAAGGTCACCTTCAGCCTCCAATGCTCCAGTGCAATTCTCACTAAGCAATATTGTTTCATTTGTCTCTCATTCTAAATCCATCTGCATTATATACTGGCCCAAAACCTTCTGGCTTTAGCTAAACAGAGTACCAGATAGATATATTTCATCATCATTCTTTGTATAATTGTTTCATTGTGATTTGATCAAATTTGCATGCTTTTTTACTACATTGGTTGAGCAGTAAACTTAAAATGCACTCTTTAGGTTTCTATGTTAATCACAAAGATTCATAAATTTGCTAGTAATAATATGTCTATTGAGCAATAGATTTCTGTGAACAGAGATTAATTATTCCGTGTGTTTGTTGCATTTTGATATGCACTACTGTGGTGCAGGCGATGTTTGTTAATTCTGAATTGTTTCTTTGTAAGAGATGATTTCTCTGGGATAATGAAGTCTGATCCGAACCAGATCATTTGGCTAATATTTCCCACTGGGAACCACTTTGCCAATACGAGTACGAGAATCAAAGTGAAAACATCAACAAGTCTATTAGGGAAAAGACAAATCAGACGAAACTGATTTACCTTGCCTCTTGGAAAATACAGAATGTGCGTGGAATAATAATGCAGAGAACATATTTACATTCCAGTTCTTGGAGCAGATTGGCCAGCTTCTACAGACAGGTTCTTTCCTCACATTGTGTTGGCTGTCATCGATTTTCCTGCTCCTCGGATGCTGCCTGACCTGCTGTGCTTTTCCAGCACTACTCTAATCTGTTGTAAATAATTGCCGATGGTGTACAGTTACATTTCAGCACAGGTTTTGCTGCATCAATTTTAAGGAAATCTTCAACAGTGTGATCCCAGAACCTATATCTAAAAATTAATAAAACTGTGATAGATTAGTCATAGAGTCATAGAGATGTACAGCACGGAAACAGACCCTTCGGTCCAACTCATCCATGCCAACCAGATATCCTAGCCCAATCCTGTCCCACCTGCTAGCACCCAGCCCATATCCCTCCAAACCCTTCCTATTCATATACCTATCCAGATGCCTTTTAAATGTTGCAATTATACTAGCCTCCACCACTTCCTCATTCTATACGTGCAACACCCTCTGTGTGACAAAGTTGCCCCTTAGGTCTCTTTTATATCTTTCCCCTCTCACCCTAAACCTATGCTCTCTAGTTCTGGACTCCTCCACCCCATTCACTCTTATCTACCTGCGACTCCACTTTCAAAGAACCTGCAATCCAAGGTCTCTTTGTTCAGCAACACTCCCTAGAACCTTACCATTAAGTGTATAAGTCCTGCTAAGATTTGCTTTCCCAAAATGCAGCACCACACATTTATCTAAATTAAACTCCATCTGCTACTTCTCAGCCCATTGGCCCATCTGGTCAAGATCCCGTTGTAATATGAGGTAACCTTCTTCGCTGTCCATTACACCTCCAATTTTGGTGTCATCTGCAAACTTACTAACTATACCACTTATGCTCCCCTCCAAATCATTTATATAAATGATGAAAAATAGTCGAGCCAGCAACGATCCTTGTGACACTCCACTAATTACAAGCCTCCAGTCTGAAAAACAATCCTCCACCACTACCCACTTTCTTCTACCTTTGAGCCACATTGTTTGATGATTATTGAAATCCCACTCATGTTGTGCCTTCTGATC
Source organism: Chiloscyllium plagiosum (assembly GCF_037043375.1). Lineage (NCBI taxonomy): Eukaryota > Metazoa > Chordata > Chondrichthyes > Orectolobiformes > Hemiscylliidae > Chiloscyllium > Chiloscyllium plagiosum. The sequence continues at coordinate 15,022,575 of NW_028270181.1, read as the reverse complement.
CAATATTATTTATCTCAATTGGCAACAAGATGCTTCATTATCTTAAGAAAAGATAAGAATTAATGGTGAAGTTTGGCATGTTGAACACTGACAGTGACCTATTTCCTTCCCTGTTTTAGCTCCTGATTGGAGGAATGCAAACTCAATTGCAAATGATTCACATCTGCGTTTGCAATCAATGGGCAGATTTGACTTGACCATGTCAAGCTGTGCCCTGTGTTGTTCTTTGCTGCCAAAACCATCTGTTTCGAATGCATCCCAGAGAATCAGGACAATTTTGGAATTCTTTTTTCCAAAACAAACTGGCTTCTTCCATTCTCATCTCCAATTTGAAGGGCACAAAGCTCTTGATTTTTTGTCTCTAAGATTAAAGTCTCAGCTGCATTTAGCTCCTTGATCCTCTTTCCCTCTTGTTCTGTCTCACATCTGCCCCAGCCCTGATTCCAGGTGTGTAAATCCTATGCCCAAAAGATGAGCAGATCATATCAAACAGCACGTAATTGTGGCTGTTTGTAACAAGCAATGATGTGGAGATGCTGGTGTTTGACTGGGGCGGACAAAGACATAAGTCACACAATGCCAGGTTATAGCCCAACAGGTTTACTTGAAATCACAAGCTTTCAGAGCACAGTTCCATTGTCTGAAGTGAAGGGAAGTGCACAGGCGGAGAGATAATGACAAGATAATTCCTGGTAAATATGAGTGTCAAAAGGTAAGTACAAACTATCTCCGTTTAAAAAAAAATCCCTCATGTCCTTTTTAAATCTTTCTCCTCTCACCTTAAAATATGCCCCCTAGTTTGAACTTCCCCATCTTAGTGAAGAGATCTTTGTCTTATCTATGCCCCTTATGATACATCTTTGGGTTTAATTCAAAATAGGAATTCAACTTTTCTAAGTTCTGTTTTGGAATAAATGTTAAATTCAGACCTAGAACTAACAACTATAAATTTAGTGTCTGATAGTGTCTATTAAATATCAAACACACAAAATCTCTCTTGCCTGAATGAGATGTTCATTACGGTATCAGGAGAAAAAGCTGAAAGTTGACTCATCTTAGCTCTGCATAAGAAATATTTTTGAAATGCAACTTCAGTAAGGAGCACGGTCATTGTCAGTGTGAAGGTGAGACAGAAGCTGAGTATATCTTGGAATTCTGAAGAAGGGTCACTGGACTTGGAATGTTAACTCTGCTTTCTTTCCACAGATGGTGCCAGACCTGCTGAATTCCTCGAATAATTAAATAAAGAACTGTGGATGGAGATCTGAAACAAGAACAGAAATTGCTGGTGAAACTCAGTGCGTCTGGCAGCATCTGTGGGAAGAAAGGAGAGTTAACTTTGAGTCCAGACTCTCTTCATCAGAACTGTTCGCAACTTGAGAAAAAATGATATTTATGTTGAAGACAAAGTTGTAGTTGTGGGGGTGGGGGTGTGGGAAGTGGTACGGGATGGTTGTGTGGAGGAGAAAGGTGAGCAGATAGGTGGAGATGGAGCCCAGATAGACAGAGAGAGAGAGTGGGATGTGAAAGTGTACGTAAACAAGGAGATTAAGGCTAGGAGGCCAAGACAGAAGACAGTCTGATAATAAGTGATAATAAGAGGTAAGGGAAAGATAAATGGGTGAGCTGTATTGAAAACAATCCACATAACATGGGTGACAGCTTTATAGAACACTTGCATTCTGTCTGCAAACATGAACCCAAGCTTCCAGTAGCCTGCCATTTAATCAGGTTACCTTGTCAACATTCCTGTCACAGGCCTGCTGCAGTGCACCAGGAAAAAGTGAGGAATGCAGATGTTGGAGATCAGAATCGAATGGTGTGGTGCTGGAAAAGCACAGCAGGTCAGGCAGCATCCAAGGAGCAGGAGAGTCGACATTTTGGGCATCAGCCCTTCATCAGGAATATGCTGCAGTGCACCAGTCAGCCTGAACACAAGCTCAAAGGGCAACATCTCATTTTCCACTTGGGGACATTGCAGCCTCCAGGACTCACGATCGAGTTCAATAACTTTACACCCTGATTCTATCCTTTCATATTTTTCACCAACCCCATACCCAATCCTGTTATTAGCACAGTCACCCATTCTCACCTGCTCCTAGGTGTAATACCACATTAAATGGGGGCATTCTAGTGCAGCTTACCCATTCCCTCCTACTCTTAGCTCTTATCATTTATTAAGCTTTTCTTCTGTCCTGCCCTGCTCTCCTTAATCTCCTTGTTTACCTACCCCTTTGATAGTGAGGATACGGTGGGATAGAGGTAGATTTCAGCTTTGGGCAGAGAAATGGCAGGTAGAGTTAAATACAGTTAAATAAGATGATGTAGTTTGGAAGGTCAGGTTCAGGTACTAATGATACAATATATGGCAGAACCCTCAGGAGCATTGACACACAGAGAGATCTGGGTGTACAGGTCCATCGATCCATGAAAGTGGCAACACAGGTGGATTAGGTGGTCAAGAAGGCATACAGCATGCTTGTCTTCATCGACCAGGACATTGAATATAAAAGTTAGCAAGTTATGTTGCAGCTCTACAAAACTTTAGACCACATTTGAAATATTGCATGCAGTTCTGGTCACCATACTACCAGAAGGACGTGAATGCTTTAGTTTTTTTTTAGATTACTTACAGTGTGGAAACAGGCCCTTCAGCCCAACAAGTCCACACTGACCCACCGAAGCGCACCCACCCAGACCCATTCCCCTACATTTACATGCACCTAACACTACGGGCAATTTAGCATGGCCAATTCACCTAACCTGCACATTTTTGGACTGTGGGAGGAAACCGGAGCATCCGGAGGAAGTTATCTGGTTTGAAGGGTTTTAGTTATGAGGCAAGATTGAATAAATCCAGATTGTTTTCACTGGAAAGATGGAGGTTGAGGGGGCAAACTGATAAGGTCTACAAAATTATGGGAGGCAAAGATAGGGTGGATAATCAGCGGCTTTTTCCCAGGGTGGAAAGGTCAACTACAAGAGGGCACAGGTTCAAGGTTAGGGGGAAAAACTTAGGCAAGAGGTGAGGGAAATGTTTTCACACAGAGGGTGTGGTGCCTGGAATGCACTGCCAATGGAGGTGGGAGAAGAAGGCATGTTAGCAATGTTTAAGACATATCTTGATAGACACATAATGGAAGGTGAACAGAGGGATAGAAACCATGTATGAACAATAAGTAACGGATCTAAATAAAGATTAGAATCAGTGTAGGCTTGGTGATCCGAAGGGCCTGCTCCTGTGCTGTATTATACTGTATATTAGTTTGGTCTGTGCTCAGGAATGGGAAAACATGACTGCAGGAGAGGCAGGTATGGAGATCTGGGGGGAGTGTTTGAGGAGCTTCAAGCCAACAGTAGTGAGGTTCTTGCAAGCAATGTTGAGGAGAGTGAGTACTGTGGGGAAGATGAGCAAACTGACCACAGCACTGCGGTACAGGAACCAACACCAGGTGGAAGAAGGAATGCAGTAGTGATAGGAATCAGTATAATTAGGAGTATTGATACTGTTCTGTGTAGCCAGGGACATCTGTCCTAAAGATTGCATTGCCTGCCTTGTGCCAGGGTAAGGACATCTCCTCAGAGCTGGAAAGGAAGTTGGAGATGGAGGCAAAGGATCCAGTTGCAATCATGCACATTGGCACATTGATAAGACTAGAAAGGAGGCTAATAGTTTTTCAACAGTCAGGGGCTAAATTACAAAGCATATCCTCCAACGTAATAATCTCAGGATTACTACTTAAACCATGGGGTGGCAGGCAGATTAGATGCATGGATTAATAAAGTTAAGGCGTTAATGCATAATTCGATGTCTCAAAGATGTGAAGTTTCTCAGATATTTGAACATCAATTTTAAAGGTATATATTCCACAGTGGTTTCAACTGCAGTTTCCCTCCCATCTGTGACACACTGACTGATCACTGATAGAGTAGAAACTATCAGAGTTTGCAGAATGTTGGTAATTCATGGCTTCAATTACAGATGCATCAGGAACCATGTCTCAGAACTTAACACTACTACATAAGAAATTAATGTGTCCAGGATTGGCAATAGACAATGCTTCTGATATGACAAGACAGCTGGTTAACTACTGATCATGTTTTGCTTAAACATGTTTGTCTTGCAAATATCTTGATTTTTGAATTATGCTTCCACCTCTTTACCCATTTAACCATCATGTGCTTACATTTATGAAGTATGTACACATGCTTATACTGACTTCAGTTGAGATCTTTCAGCTTTTTACAGGCCTCTCCAGGAAGCTATCAGCTTCCAAGCTATCCTGATCATAGGCCACTGCCCAGCATATACATTTGTTGGATTTTGATCAAGCAACAGTGAAGGAATGGTGATATAATTCCAAGCCAGGCTGGTGTGTGATTTGGAGGGGAGCGTGAAGGTGGTGGTGTTCCCATGCATCTGGTGTCTGTATTCTTCTAAGTGATAAAGGTTGTGGGTTTGGAAGTTGAAGAAGCCTTGTTGAGTTGCTACAGTGCATCCTGTAGATTATACACATTACCACCACAGTGATGATGTTAGAGGCAGTGAATTTTGAATGGAGCACCAATCAAGCATGCTGCTTTGTCCAGACGGTGTTGAGCTTCATGAGTGTTGTTGGAGCTGCACTTAACCAGGCAATTGGAGAGTATTCCATCACATTCCTGACTTGTGTGCCTTGCAGATGCTGGACAGGATTCAGTGAGTGAGTTAGCAACAACACCCTTCAGCACCCAGAGTTTCATAGAGCTGTTAGCTAGTGAGTTTTTCCAGACTTGTTTAAATTTTTGTGATGGATTCCTAACAAAAGTCAAACATTTCAGCTGTGACAGTCAAAAAGCTTATCTGAAGTGATGCCAAGGCAAATTGGCTTTTTAAAGACGTCACTCACGTCTGAGTAAAATCAAATATTCAAAAAGACACCAGATTCCAAATGTATGTATTCATTAGGACCCTTTCAAATGTATCTTCATAGGAAAACAAAATAAATGATCAGGGGAGTTAGCATTTTACATTCAGACCCATCCAGTGATTATCCAAAAGTTAAAGATGGAAAGACACAAAAATGTCATGCCCCATTTTGCAAATCGGCCAATACAGAAATCATCTGAATTCCTTTCAGGAAGAAGTCAATGGTCACTTTCAACCTGGTGACAGGGAGTCCAAGGGGAGATAAGGTATGGTTACACCTAAGGTTTACACGAATCTGTTGATGATGCAGTTCATCTCATCAGAAGGTTCTTGATTTTCTGCCTCCCACACAACCTTCTCCACATTTGCAGCATCCAATTGGTTCTTTAGCAATTATATGGTTTCATAGTTATTACCCATGTGTTTATCAGAATAATTTCCTGAAAGTCTTCTCTCGGTATCTTGACACTGCAGGTCCATCCTCAACTTAGTGAAATTTCAACATTACCCCCTAATTAAACCAAGGAAAAATTAGTCTTTAATTGTCTGAGGAAGTGACCATTTAACAACAATCAAATCTAGTGACCTGAAAAGAGTTTGTGTTTAAACATCTGCATCTTAATCCTTGATGTATTGTCTGAATATAATAATGACCCTTTCTTCATTAAGCAACACCATTAAAAATCTGACCGTAGGGTGTTACAAAATATATTAATGTTGCAGAAAGTAAAAGCAAGAGGCTGTAATAAAATTACAAATACACACAAAAAATAGAGACCATCAAGGTTACACATTCACAAACCATTTACAATCCACTAAAAAGGTTTAATTTATTGTCTTACATTTTGGGAGTTTACTGTTTTCATCAGTTCCAACACCATTAATTACACTAGTAAATGAACTTCCAGAAAGTTACTGCATAACGCTTGGTAAAAGTGGTGAGCCCAAGGATTGAACAGCGAACCATCATGATTATATGCCTGGTTTACCATGTAGCCTCAGTTTTTGCTTTTGGTGTGCCAAAGAACCAAAACTTGACAAAAACTTGGCTTGACTATTAACTAATAATCACATTAATTTAACAGATAAATGGCATATTAAATGCAGATGCAGGTTTATTGTGATTATAGATTTAACTATTCATTGAATATCAGAAACAACCAAAAGAATTATCCTATGTCAATTGAGTATATGGAACCTGAAATACATTTTGTGATGATCATTAACTCGTCCTGTTCCCTGATGGCTTTCAGCCAACAAGATATTGGCCAATCAAAATCGTTTGAAAATAAGTTAGAATAACAGGCCGTTGCAATTTATTTAACTACACTATCAGGTTGCAAATATGTAAATGAAACTGCTAATCTGATATATACTTCAAAGAGATCTGCAGCACATTGGTCTTTAAACTGAATGACTAGACTCCCAACCAAATGATTTTGGCCCAACAAATTGCTGCCATAAAAATCTAATGACTACCTGCTTGCAACGGCATGTTGAAGCACAATGAATTAGCCATAGAATTATGTATGTTGTTCATACCCAGATGGCCAATATATCTGGGTCCTGAGTGTTGCATTCCAAAAAGGCTGATTATTTTTGTTGTTCATTTTCTGCAATTAAATCTGCATTCTTACCCCTTAGCAAGACAGAAGAACTACTTACATTCAGAGAACTCAACATTTCACTTATTATAGATTTATTTTACAAATACAATACTAATTCTAAATACTGCATCTCTAATTCCTTTTGCTTTAGAAACTGAAAAGGAACTCATTTGTTAATTTCCACACATTAATGTTATATAGAATAATTAAAGCCAGTAGCCTTTCAGTTTTCAAACACTAATTTCTGCATTGCTTGTAAATATTATCACAGTCATTATTTATCTGACACTAGCTTAGGTAATGTAGACTAAGTATGAAACTTAGGGCAGCAAAATAATATTACTTGAGCATTGATATTTGATACCCTTGATTAATATACCAGAACAGGTCTCATTAGCATGAAATTACACCTTATTTGATGCAAGGCTACTGTGCAACGTTTAGTAAATAAGAGAGTAAAATTCAATTGCAAGTATCCAGTGTTCAACAGGTGGAGCTTGTACAGTTCCGAGATCATGGTTTGACCAGAAATTCACTGAACTTGATGGACTTCACAGGCTTATATCCCAGATATAGGTTTGCTCGCTGAGCTGTAAGGGTCATTTTCAGATGTTTCATCACCATATTAAGTAACATCTTCAATGAGCCTCCAGATGAAGCACCGGTGGTGCATATTTTATATGTTTTGGTTTCCTTGGGTTATATCCCATTAGCTCAGGCTATTGCTGAGCATAACTTAACTTTTGAGGGGTTTTTACTTCATTACTATTGCTGGATCAGATTTGCAAGTCTAGACTTGAGTTAACTTCAGGAGATAACATTGGGGAGATGACGGCTAAGTGGTATTCATGCCCGTCTGTTAATCCACACAGCCGGATAATGCTTTGAGGACCTGGGTTTGAATCCTACCATAACAGATGGTAGAATTAAGAGTCCAATGACAACCATGAAATCATTGTTGATTGTCAGGAAAAACCTATTTGGTTCCTTCCCTAATCTAGCCTACATGTGACTCCAATGTGGTTGACTCTCAATAAATTGGGCAATAAATGTTGGTCTAGCCAGTGATGTCCTCATCCAAGAATGAATTAAAAAAAAATGAAGATGGTCAGCAACTAATTTGTATCACAGACTAATATCCAAATTCCACCATAAATCAGAGATGAACTGAGATGGCAGACCTCATAATGAGAAAGTTTAAATGGAAATAATCTAAAGGTGGGTCTTGCAGATTTAGAACATAGGACATTACAACGCAGTACAGGCCCTTCGGCCTTCAATGTTGTGCCGACCTGTGGAACCAATCTGAAGCCCATCTAATCTACATTCTTCCATTCTCGCCCATATGGCGTGCATTTCACGTGATGGAACAGTGACATTTTCACACTTTATTCTGTTGTGGAAACTGGGCATATATATGGGAACACCACCACCTCCAAGCTGTCGCTGTTTCTTCATTGTCACTGGATAAACAGCATCATGGGGTACCTACAGCAAATGGACTACAGTGGTTCAAGAATGTAGTTCACCACCACTTTCAGAAAGGCAACTAGGGATAAGCAATAAATGTTGGCTCAGTCACCCACGTCCATATCACGAGTGAATTTTTAAAAAATCCTCAGGAGACAGGTTGTTAATATGCTGTCTTGGAAATATGTAATCTTTATAGTTTGTAAGGATAGCCTACTTGTGTTTTGGCTTTGCTGGAAGGCATTAGAATTTGACAGAAATGAGTGCCTATCATCCATTCCATATTTTATAGAATAATGTTCAGTCTGTTCTTTTATCCCTCCTTCGTTGTAGTAATTCCACTTCAAATCTTTGATGGATGCTGGTGTAGTCCCCAAATCTCGATATGTAATAATTCTACTCTCTCAACTTGTGTATTTCAGGAACGGATTATTAAATATTTGGTAAACTATAATTCTAACATTTCTATTACAATACCAAAGTTTCCACCTCAGAAATCCTACACCCTATTTGTATTTGATGTTATCAGCTGTAGAATCCCCAATAATTATTTTAAATGTGAACATATACCAGTTGTATAATTTGATTTCAGAATGTCTTTGCTGGGTTATCACTTTTATTGTTGATTCACATGATGTAATATTTTTGGCATTGAATGCCATCTCCCATTAGTCTTTCATATTTGCGATTCCAGTAGATTATTTTGCTGTGAATTGATATAATCTTGTTTTCCTTAATTCATAAATCACAGCTGCAAATACATGGGAAGGTTGTTTACTTACGCCAAGAAATGTCCCAACAGAGTCCCAACATTCCAGGGGGTTATTTCCAAGAGACGATAATTCCCCAAATGCCACTTTTTGTTTTCTATTGATCAGAAACTGCCCGGATCCAACTTAATAATGCTCTGTTGATTTCACTGTGGTGGAATTTGAACAAGAGCTTTTCACGAAGATCTTTGGCAATCAGTTTTGTCACGTGCTTTAATTTCTTTCAACACTTGAAATTAGCACATTGAAGCACAGCTTTTGCAGACTGTCATTCAACCTTTTCAGTGATGATAAATGAAAAATCCATCATTATTATTTCTGCAAATTTAAGTCATACAATGGGTTACAGAACAAAGAAACTTCAGTTTACCAATGCTTTCATTCCCTTTATTTTGATCATATGTTACACCAAAATAAAAGCCATCAAGCAGTTCTTTCAGTGAAAGTTACTGTCTGTTAGTTTCACCAATGAGCAAATAGAGGGCAAAATGTTACAGATGATAATACACTGACCACAGACTGGCACTTGACCAGTTTGAAAGGCACTTCCAGCATCTCCCTCAATGTTTTCATACACTACAATGTCCAGGGCAATGCTCTCAAAAGCAGTTTCTTTTAACCCCTTATCCTGCAGAGGTTAGTTTGGAAAATTGGTAAAATTAATGAGTGATTGAAATGCAGATGATCTCTGCTCTCAAAACTAAATGGCAATGTAGTGCATAAATCATAGAATCCCTATAGTGTGGAAAGAGGCAATTTGGCCCATTGAGTCTACACTGCCCTTCCAAAGCACATCCCACCCAGATCTACCTTCCTACCCTATTCCATAAACCGGCATTTTCTATGGCTCATCCACATAATCTGTACATCTTTGGACTGTGGGAGGAAACTCATACAGACATGAGGAGAATGTGCAAACTCCACACCTGAGGCTGGAAGTGAACCCGGATCCCTGGCACTATGCGACAGCCATGCTAACTAATGAGCCACTGATAACAGAAGAAACCTTTTATACTTTTAAGTCTGTAATTTTTTTGGGGGGTAAACACTGCTTGATTTATACCAACTGTTATGATATTTCTTCAACAAATTTAATGCCAGTTTGTCTCCTGGCATTACTGAGCATGGCTATCATGGACCTAATCTGGATGATTTAAAACTTTTGAGGATGCATTTTGTGACCTCTATATTTGTGACCTTGCCCTTTCAAACTGTACTTTAGCCTCACCGCAGCTGCTTTGGGCTCTTTCATAACTCCTACAGTATTCCAGGACAACAGATCCTGTTTGCCATTCTCCTCAACAGTTAGGCTAAGTGCTGTAAAAATGCTTCAGTTCTCAACAGGGTAAGCCATGGCACCCTCGATCAACAGCTAGCAACTGAAACAGCTCTCATTTGCATTTTACAGAGGACAAACACCCATTCTCTCTGATATGTAAAACAAGCTTCTTTAGCTAACTCCTTAGTAGTCAAACAATACAAGGACAAACATTTCTAAGCAGGAGAGAGGGATACAAGGAATTATTAGACAATAAATGGAGGAGCAGGCAAGGCAAGGGGCTTGCACCAACAGTCAGCTTCACTGAGAGGAGTGGGTGAAGTGAGGACTATTGCACAGCAGCAAACAGACCAACGGCCAACCTGAGTGGGACTTGGGCTCTAAACAAGAACAGGATTTGGAGATGCCGGTGTTGGTAAATGTACAGACTTGTATATATGAAAAATAAATTTCGATGCCTGCATGTAAAGCAATGTAATGTGTGCACAAGAATAGCATGACCAATTGTATAGAGATCCAAATAATTTTATGAATAAAGTATGTTTTTGAAATTAAAAAAAAGGATTTGGAGATGCCGGTGTTGGACTGTGATGTACAAAGTTAAAATTCACACAAAACCAGATAGTAGTCCAATAGGTTTATTTGGAAGCACCAGCTTTTGGAGCGCTGCTCCTTCATCAGATGGTTTGTTCAACATTGTCCTCTGTAAAATGCAGATGAGAGCCGTTTCGGTTGCTAGCTGCTGATCGAGGGTGCCATGGCTTACCCTGAGCACTTGCACAGCACTTAGCCTAACAGTCGAAGAGAATAGCAGACAGGATCTGTTGACCTGGAATACTGTAAGAATTATGAAAGAGCCCAAAGCAGCTGCAGTGAGGATAAAGTACAGTTTGAAATGGCAAGGTCACAATCATCTGATGAAGGAGCAGTGCTCTGAAAGCTAGTGCTTCCAAATAAACCTGTTGGACTATAACCTGGTGTTGTGTGATTTTTAAGAACAGGATTGTTTTGGCTGTAAGAGACAAAGCATATGGCAGTATGACCAAGACTTGGTTGAACATAGGCAGGATTGACAGCTCATCATAATAATTTAGTTATTATAAGAAAAACCTTGCTTTTAAAACAAGTGGTAAATACCGACTAGCAACTGAATAATAATCTAGAATTAGATCTATTTCCCCTTAATGCTAAACACCCACACAATACAAAGGTATCCACAAAAAGAAGGGCAAAAGGAAAAAAACACAACTGACCCAGGTAAAGGAAAGTAAAGGACAATATGACAATCCAAAGGATTTCTCGTCAACAAAATCAAATTGCTGTCAGCTGTAGACTAATGGAAAATATTCATTTCAGACCAAAATCAAGAATTTGGAAAGTGCCCATGGTTTAGTTTCTCAGGGCTTATCGGGCAGTCAAAAGTACTGATATTTGGAAGCTCTATCAGATTCTGAGACATGCTGAGAGAAAGGGGGAGATACACAGGCATTTTCTGAAGTTTCCTCCTCGCTGCCTATTTGGTGTTTACTCAGCAAGTTGACACTTAGTGGAAGATGGTCCTACTACAGAAAAAAAGAGTTAAGTATTAAAATGATATAGGGCTAATAGTGAAGATTTGATGTTTCTTGTCACTGTTGGTTTAACGGTTTGATTTTCTAGACTTTATGGTGTGATGCTCACGATGATGAGACTGCATTTTTTCCATTGTGACAAAGTCACAAAAAACATGTTTTCTTTTGTTAGGTTCACTCTGTTTGAGGTAACAAAGATTGATCAGCATTACATCATATGTTTGTGTTCAATTAGCTAACCTTTACAATGAAATATTGCGTATGAATATGCTGAAGTCTTAAATTCGACATATCTTTGGTATAACTGTTTATTAAAGACTAGATCTACCAGCCTCTCTCATGCTGTCTTCATCATGAGAATGAAAAAAAATTCTAATGATCTCATCAGGGATTTTACTCTCATCAGCTCAAGCTAAGCAGGCTATAAATTTCTAGTTCTGATTTATTGCCCTTTTTGAATTTTGTTAGTCTGCAAGGAAATAATCCCTGGTTCAAAGAAGTGTTCAATATATGGGGAAACTCTCATTTGCACATTTCATTGAGCATTCTCCTTTGTTTGCCCAAGATACTGTTGGGAATCAGGTCAACTGAAAATTTCTAAACAAGATTAACAAGGTTTTTGTTTGAGAGGAGAACTGAGTGTTATGGAATGGAGGTCAGGGATGGGACTGCATGGACCTAATCTAGATGAGCCATGCTCTAACAGAATGGCAGAACAGACTTCAGAAGCTGGATAGCAGTCTCTAGTACCTTGGATGAAACCATATCAATCAAATTAGGGAAAAAAAAATCTAAACTCAAGCTGCTTATCTAGATTTCACCAAGTTAATTTCAAACAAAATGGATAGTTGGAACAAAAACACATGTTGGATATCAGAAATTGACCTTTATTCTTATACTAATCAATTGCTTTACATTTGATACAAAGTAACATTCTTTTCTCAGCACAGAAAAAAAAACATCAGTACCTGTTTGCTCTGTACCATTTCTGTCACACTCTGACTGTGCCTTCAACAACTTACACTGGCAGGTGGTGCGTAGGGATCAAGTCACTGGATCAGTTGGATTTACATGTTGAGCCAAAATGAAAAATCCAACAGTATGATTGGGCACTTTGAATGTAAAAGGGAAACTTCCTCATTGCTAGATCAAACTGTTATAGAAGTAATTGAATTGCTCTACATACCTGCAGTATGTGAAGTCAAGTGAAAAACCTTGCCCAATGCTACTTCTGGCGCTAATTCTAATTTAAAAAGTGTTTTTTAAAAAAAAAATCAAGTTGTTAAAATGTCAAACAACCTTTTGTTCTTTAAAAACATCCCTTTTTACTACAGAATTCAAAAAATTAGCAGTTTCATTGAATGTATGAAAGGCTCTCATGCACCAGGCAATTCATGAAATGTAAGGAACAGTCTTATGTTTCTTTATACATTGAAGACTGTAGGTACAGGAGGAAACTACACTTAAAAATGACACAAACTGGAGGACCAAAAGCAATTATCCTGTATTAGGCATACAGGATTCACAAGTGCAATGTGAAAAGATGATATTAATGTTGACAATTTGGCACAATATATTGGGGACAGGAGTGGGGGTTGGGGGTGGACAACATAACATAGACATTGCATTGCAGATTCAATGACCAATTTCCAGACAGTGGCAACTCTACAATTACTTACTGTGCCTCAAAACTACATTTACTTCGACAAAATCTCCAAGCAAGGGAAATAGTGTTTCAAAGTTAAATAAATCTGACTGCTACACACTCTGAATTAAAAAAAAAGCTCAACATATACTGCAAAATTGCACCAAGATGAGTTTCTTCAATATATACAGCTTTTAGAAAGTGTCATATCAGCATGCCAGGCCTAGCTAATAGCTCTTTACCCCTTGCTACATATCATTAGGCCCAACAATTAAGGTATTAGTTTATACAATATGATCAGATACATTATGCTGCTTAAATATCAAGATCCATGCAGAAAAATATATTTTCAACAGACAAAAACAAAAATGCAGTGGTCTGCCCTTTAAAGGAGTGCACAAAAGTTCATAGTCCACTCCAAACAGTACCAATCACAATATCTTTTCCCACATACATGATCACTCTGTACCAATTTTATTAGGTTTAATCTGCCAGTAGAATCACAGGACGCGAGCATGTAACCAGCTAAGCATGTCTGTATGCATGCACAAACTTCACCCCATTCAGAAGAGTTGTCTTATCCAAAATACAAAGAATAAGAGATAAGGATATAAACATTCAAGTAAACATTTAAAACAAATACTCAGGAAATATTACTTGTAAACGTGTGTTCTAAGTTTTAGTTGCAGCATCACTTTTATTTCAAATTTTATTTGGGGGAGTGGAGAAAGAAGGTAGAATAAAATATTTTAAAATCAGTCCTGAATATATCCAATTTGAAGGGTATTTTTGTAACAATGCCAGAGTACAGCAGATGCCAGGTCAATGTGTATTTAAAAAGGTTTGACCCAACACCCTCAGAATGAGATTCATTTTCTGTTCACTAGAAGTACATTGCCTGTTCTGTGTAATTTGCAATCTTCAGATTGTGTACTCAATACGGCAATTGTCAGGTTTCACACTTTTACGGCAAAGGAAGTTTGAGCTGCCCAAGTGCGATCCTAGAGTGTTCCAGCTGGAATCCACAAAACTTTGTTTTGTTCTTGATCAACAATTGTCATGATCTGAGTGCAAATGTAGGGCAGGCTGCCGCCCTGGACAATACCTGCAAAGAGACAGAGATGATTAATAATTAGTAAGTGACTGTCATTTTGTAAGGTTTCTTTGATATCAAAAAGGGCAAACCAATGACAGGCTAGAATTTCCATACACAATCACAAGTATAAAATCACACATCAGTATTACACATCTTTGAGCCATGTGAGGACATCTTCCCTGTTCTATATTGATATTGAAAGGGATGTAACAATGGAAAGTAAATTATGCAATGGAAAACAATATTCCTAAAACTAAAATAAGTACATCAATATAGCATGTATTTAAAAGCAAAGTCATTTAAAACTGCAACATTCTCCTACTTTTGCTTGTCTTCCAAAGGCAATGATTCACTGGTGAGGCATCTGGTATGTTGCCTTACTCATGTGGCCCTTTCACCATGTAGGAATCGGCCACTATTTTCAGTCAATCTTACAATCTAACTGTTGAGGAATCAGGCTTAACATTTCAGGTCCGGCAACCCTTCCTCAGAACTGACGGTAGTTAGGAAAATATCGGTCTATATTGCAGAAGATAGAGTTGGGGGAGGGGGTACGACATAAATGGAAATGGGAATATAGCCCAAAGAGAGAGAAGAACAATTGGATAGACATGGGAATAAATAACAATCTGGCTAAGAGGGCAAACATCTGTTAATGGAGACTGTTAGTGGCTAACAATAAGTGGAATGGCAGATTGACTAGGCCGGGTAGGGTGCTAGGACATGGGACAGTTCAGACCAGAAAATTATTTTTCCTGGAGGAAAAGTCTGAACTGTTCCCTCCCCACCACTTCCTTCCACTTGGCCAATCTCATCCTCATCCTCAACAACTTCTCTCTTATCACCTCTCATTTTCTTCAGGTCAGAGAGTTGATCATGGGTACCCGCATGGGCCTCAGTTATGCCTCTCTCTTTGTGGGGTACATGGAACAATCTTTGGTCCAGCCCTATTCCAGTCACAATCCTTTCTCCGATATACGATACCATCGGTGCTGCTTCCCTCTCTCGTTCGGAATTGGACAGGTTTATCAATTTCACTTCCAGTTTTCTCCATGCCCTCACTTTCACCTGGTCTATTTCTGACTCCTTCCTTCTGTTTCCTTTTTTGGGGATAGACTGGCCACTAATATTCACTATAAACCCACTGACCCCACAGCTACCTGGACCATACATCCTTGCACTCCATTCCATTTTCCCAGTCTCTGTCGCATATGTTTCATTGATGCCAACTTTGACAAGGGTGCCTTCGAATTACCCACCTTCATCCTCAACCGAGGATTCCCCAGGACCGTTCTCTAGGGTCCTCAACCAGGCCTGACCCAGCTCCCGCACCTCTGCCCCCACCCCCTTTCTTCCCTCCTGCAACAGTGATAGGGTTCCATTGTCCTTACCTACCATCCCATCAACGTTTACATCCAGACGATGCTGCCATTTTTGCCATCTCCAGCGAGATGCCACCACCTGACACATATTCTCCTTCCCTCCCTTGACCACCTTCCGCAGGGACTATTCCCTCTGGGACACCCTGGTCCACTCTTCCTCGACTCCCAACACCACTCGACAGCCCAATGGCATCTTCCTCTGCAACTACCGAATCTGTATCACGACCCATTTACCTCCTCCTTCCTCAGTATCCAAGGGCCCAAACATACCTTCCAGATGAAGCACCACTTTACCTGCACTTCTCACCATGTAGTCTATGGCATTCGCTGCTCACAATGTAGTCTCCTCTACATTGGGGAAACAAAGAATAGACTGGGTGACTGCTTCGCAGAACAAACTATGTTCTGCCCGCAAAAAAAAAAGAGCCTGAACTTCCAGCTGCCTGCAACTTTAACATACTACCCTGCTCTCTGGCCAACATCTCTGTTTCAGGCTTGCTGTAGTGCTCCATCAATTCTCAGTGCAAGCTAGAAGAACAATACCTTATCTTCTGCTTGGGGACCATGCAGCCCTCCCAACTGAATAGCTAGTTCAATAATTTTAGGGCCTGAACTCTCCCATGACCTAGCTCCTATCCACACACCAGGTCTTCTTATCTCAGTCTGCCATTACACATCAACTAATGCTAGCTACTAACAGTCTCAATTAACAGCTATTCAGGCTCCGAGTCAGATCGTTATCCACTCCCTTATCTGTCCAACTGTTCTTCTCACTCATAAAACTGAAAGAACTATGCATACTGTGAATGAGAAACAAAAGCCAGAAGGTGCGGGGAGAGCTCAGCAGATCTGGTAGCATCTGAGAAGAGAAATCAGAGTTAATGTTTCAGGTCCAGTAACCCTTCCTCAGAATGGAGTTTCTCTTCACAATGCTTTTGCTTCACAGAACCTGCAGACCTGCTGAGCTTTTCCAACAACTTCATTTTTTGTTCTTCTCTCTCTTTGGGCTCTATCCCCACCTGTTGTTTACCCCATCCCCTTCACAACCATTCAAGGAGCAGGAGAGTCAACGCTTCGAGCATAAGCCCTTCATCAGGAAAACTGATGCTTATGCTCTCCTGCTCCTTGGAAGCTGCCTGACCTGCTGTGCTTTTCCAGCACCACACTCTTTGACTCAGATCTCCAGGATCTGCAGTCCTCACTTTCTCCCAGATTGTGAGGGCGCCCAGAGGAAACAACAAAAGCAGTGACAGTGATAGTAAAGTAGATGGGTTGGATCTACTGAGAGGAAAGCTAACAATACACAGCCGAAGGACAGTGAGGGATGTAACAGAAATGGAAAACAGAGGTCATACTGTGAAGTTGTGGAACTCAATAGTGAGTCCTGTAGGTTGTAAAGTGACCAAGTAGAAAATGAAGTCTTGTTCCTGCAGCTGGTGTTGAATTGCACTAGTATACAGTAGTAGGCCAAGGATGGAAATGTTAGTAATGACCACAAGGTGGTTTAGTGGAATAGGAAGCAATCTATTTGACCTATTTATTTTGCTTCTGATTTTCAGCACCCTCCATAATGTTTTTACTAATATATTGCATACTTCATTTATTAGCTGGTGCTAAAAATGACCCTACTTATGGAACGCTAGTCACGTGAGTTATGCTTCAGTTGTTATTTAAATTATTTTGTTCCTGGAAAAGCAAAGAACAAAGTAAAATTTATGAGTGCAAATAATATGCAATAATTTATTCCAATTCTTATGCTAATTTATTTTTCGTTTTAATACATCCACCAGTTCAGGCATCCCAAGGTGAGCCCTGAACCTACCCATTTTAATTCATCAGATATGTGAGAAAATCACTGGATTTCCTATATCTACAGGGTTTTAACAATATTGAATATATGCTGTTTACATGACAGACAGCATATTTACAGAATATTCATAGATGTTCAGATCTTCTTTTTATAATATTCATTCATGTGATGCAGGAGTTTATTAATTGCCCATCCCTACTTACCCAGAGGACAGTTAAGAGTCAACCATGTTGCTGTGGGTCTGAATCACATGTAGACCAGACCAGGTAAGTACAGCAGTTTCCTTCTCTAAGGACATGAGTGAACCAGATGAGTTGCTCCTGACAATCAACAATGGTTTCATGATCATCATCCGACTCTTAATTCCAGATTTTTATTGGAATTAAACTACACCATCTGCCATGGTGGGATTTGAACCCGGGTCCCCAGAACATTACCTGCATCTCTGGGAGACTGATTACTAAACTCAGTCATCTCTGACTAAGCCCCCACTCTCTTCAACTGGATCCTCATTTCCTGACCCACAGGCCTCAATCAGTGAAGATTGGGGACAATATTTCATCGTCACCAATACTCAACACTGAAGCCCCCCAAGGGTGCGTACTCAGTGGATACCCATGACTGCATCGCCAAATACCAGACTAATGCCATTTACAAGTTCACTCATGACACCACCATAGTCAGTTGAATCTCAGGTGGCGACGAAACAGACGACAGACGGGAGGTGGAGGACCTGGAAAAATTGTGCACTGAGAACAACCTAGTTCTCAATGCCGAAAACCAATGAACACATTATTGACTTTCGGCGGGATGTTACTCATGCCCCCTAAACATTAACAGCACAGAGGTGGAACGAGTGGAGAGTGTCAAGCTCCTGGGAGTGGTCATCCACAACAAGCTTTCTTGGACTCTTCATGTGGATGCACTGATTACAAAGGGCCAACAATGTCTCTTCTTCCTCAGGCAGCTGAGGAAATTTGGCATGACAGCAAATACTCTCGTCAACTTTTATAGGTGTGCCATCGAGATCATTCTGTCTGGATATATCACTACCTGGTATGGCAACTGTACCATTCAAGATTGGAGACTGTTACAGAGGGTGGTGAACTCGGCCCGGACAATCACAAAGGCCAAAATCCCATCTATAGAATCCATCTACCAGGCCTGCTTGTCAAGGAAAGGCTGCCAGCATTCTCAAAGATCCATCCCACCCTGGCAATGTTTTTCTACAACCTCTACCATTGGGGAGAAGGTTCGGAAGCCTGAATACACGCACCAGCCGGTTTTGAAACAGTTTCTACCGTGCTGTTGTTAGAATACTGAATGGACACACAAAGTCTTAACATTCGCCTGCACCTGTATTTTTGTTTTTGCTACTGTTTACTGGTTATTTATTTCTCTATGACATTTAACTAAGTGATCTGCCTGTAATGCAAGACTAAGCTTTTCACTGTGCCTCAGTACACGTGACAATAAATTCAATTCAATTCAATTCAGTCTAGCGATAATACGACAAGGCTAATGCCTCTCCTAAAAGAAAGGCAAAAAAAATGCATTAAATCTGTTAAAACCGTTTCAGGCAGAGCAAAGATATTTCAATGAGAATTTATTGCTACAGATGAAAACTTAAAAATTAGAAAGTGAAAGCCTTCTTGGGTAGTGCTGTAGTATCAATATACCATGATATGCTGCTTGAGAATAGATTTAATTCTCTCCATTGCATTGAATTGTTCATAAGTTAAGCACAGTAAACCACATCATGCTTGTCCAGTGTAATTTAAAAAATAATCAAGGGTTGTGGGTGTTGCTGTTGCAATAATTAATGGCTCTTCCCTAATTTTCCTGGAGAAAGAGATCCTGAGCTTCCATCTTGAAAAATCAGCTTTTGGCATGTCAGACACCGACTGTGCTGTTCAGGATTTCCAGATTTTGACCGAGCGACTGTGAAGGAATGGCAATACTGTTTCATATCAGGATGGAGAGTGGCATGAAAGGGTATTTGGAGGTGCTGGTGTGCCCATGTATCTGCTGCCCTCGTTCTTCTGGGTAGTAGAGGTTGTGGGTTGGACGGTGCTATAAAAGGAGGCTTAATGTGTTACTGCAGTGCGTATATTATATGTTACTATGCATTAAATGATGGAGGGTGTGAATGTTGAAATTACTTTCAATATCATAGTACAATGAATTGTACATTTGTGCATAAAATATTAAACTTAATCCAGAAGTTATTAGAGGTCTTTGCCTTTTTAACCACTGAAACCAACATGAACCATTACTAATTAAATAGTTCATATTGTCTTTATTCAACAGTTATAAAGGCAACATCTAATACCTGCAGTTAATCTAAATCTCAAAGGCATTTTTAGAATCAAGATAGACATTCTGGAGTTGTCTGCAGGGGAACCTCGATTATCCGAATACCAGATTATCTGAAGGAGATCGCGAGGTCCCGATAGAAACATTACATCAAAGTCACTTTTCTAAGCCTGATCGTGTGTTTTGTTTACATTGATTAAAAATGAACTCAGCTTACTGAAATGCTGCCGAGAACAGTCCTGGACAAAGATGGGAGCCCAAGTACCGTCTCCAAATGAATGACAGGTCGCCCTCTCTCTCACCCCTCCCACACTTTTTCTGGAGTTCTACACAGGGATGTAGCCTAAACCCCTCTTCCCCAGATAATCTCCTGTACAGAGCAAAGGTGGAACCTGAGAAAAAGTTGTAGTAAAAAGTTGTGCGCGCACTATTTGGAGACTCATCCCCCAAAGGCAGTAACAGTCTTCCTGATCATGTCCCATCTGGCTGCCCCCGAAGGGAAGATGGTGTGGATGGGGGGGTGTTCGGACGATGGCAGGGCTGGTCTGAGTTGGTGTAGATTGGGGCCCACGGGGGTGGGGTTGCTCATGCGTGCAATGTGCTGGTGCTTAGTCTCCTGAATGGGGACCAGACTTTAGCAAGTGCTCGCTTCCTCAATTCCATTGAACTCATGGGGGTGGGCATGGAGTGGCTTCAGCAATGCTGCAGGTTCCGTACATACAAGTTTGCATCTGCTCAGAAACAAACCCTGAGACAGAGAGAGGGAGCAAGGCAGGCAGAGTGAGGGAAAAAGAAACTTTGGAAAACTCCGAGCCCCAGAGGAGAGGCATTGATTCAATTAACCGAATAATCAATTATCTGAATGAAATAGTGCCCGCCCTTCTCGTTGGGATAATCGAGGTTCCTCTGTACTATAGTTGGAAATTTGCAGTAGCGTGATGGACACTGCCATCTAGTGTTATTATATTGTTAGCACACAAAAAGTGGCCAGTGAGTCATATGTGCTCTTGGAAGAGCAACAAAAAACAAAAGTGAAACAAAATAAATAACATTTAAATGTTTTAGAACTTAATTTCAAACCTTGAAATGCAGCACGCCACAAGAAGCAGTTAAGCTGGTGTATGAATCTATGTTAAGGAGCTTAAATAAAGTTGAGCACTAAACACAACATAAAACTGACAGGCAAGAGGGCCTCAGATTTTCTAATGATTCTTTGTGAGAGGAGAGGATATTTCACTTGCTTTTCTTTCTGTTCATTTACAGCACCTACATGATCTCTAATGTCCTTAATTTCAATAATGTTTGAATACTGAAACAAGATAAATGGAGATTTTCTAAGTTTGGATAATTTGATCTGCTTTTGCAATGCACTGACTTTTAATAAAATTTATCACCATTTTATTTAATCTTTCCAGAAACAATAGTTTGTCCTATGACAATGATGCTAGATAAATTTTCTATTAATTGACTTATTTGTTAAGGATTAAACTTAATTTTAGATTTTGTCAAGTATACAGTGGCTGACAACTTACCAGCAAGTTTTAAAAAAGGACTTAAAAAGTCAAAATGAACAAACAGCAGATGTGACTGGTAGTCAGAATTGAGATCAAATGTCGTTCGACATTAAGAAAAAAGGGACCAGGTCATATTTACAAACATGCAATAATTAAAAAGTAAAAAGGCAAAGTCCTAGAAGATCAAAGAGCTGCTCTCTCATTAGAGGGGGAAGACTAGTGATGAGTTTAACCGGAGGGTGACCATGCCTCTGGTAAGGTTGAGAAGGTGGGTCCTCCATGGTAATCTCAGCCAGTGCGGGAACTGAATCTATGCTGTTGGCATCACTCTGCATCACAAACCAGTTGTCCAATCATCTAAACACCTAAACTCACTTGGGGTCCTTTAATTCAGTATTGGACTTCTAAAGAGATTTTGGACATGAACAGACTTTGTACCTGCGCTGTTGAATGAGAAAAGTTGTACAGGCTGAGCTTGTTTCCACTGGAATTTAGAAGGAGAAAGGATGACTTGAATGAAGTACATAAGATGCTCAATAATCTTAACAAGGTGCATATGGAGAGCATGTCTCCTCTTGTGAATGAGTCAAGAACTAGTGGACTCTGTTTAAAAATTAGGGACCACCCTTTTCAGACAGAGATCAGGAGACTTTTTTTTCTCTCAGAGAAGTTGTGAGATGTTAGAAGGTAATGGAGACAGGTAATTGAAGGTTTTTAAGATAGTGGTAGATAGATTGCTGTTAGGGAAGGGAAATTGTAGATGGGAATTGATTAGCCATGATATTTCTGACCCAAGGGGAAAAGCCCACTTCCGCTTCTAATTTATTTATATTCCTAAACTGAAGTTATATTTTGTGCCATTATATTTTAATCATACAGAACACTTCTTCATGCATGAATTAAATGAGATTGATCAATGTTCCAACAGGTATTTGTGTTTTGCTAAAAATCATACTGATGATCATACTGGTTAAGAAAGATGGTCAAAAGAGAGTATATCCAATCAAAAGCTACAGCATAGAAAGTGGTAAAAACTAGTGGTAGGCCTGCAGATCGGAACTTTAAGGAACCAATGAAGAATGAAAGATAAAGTAATAATGAGGGAGAAAACTGATCATGAAAGTAAACTGGAAAGAAATAGGAAATCAAATAACCAGAGCTTCTATGGGCACATAAAAGGGGGAAAAAAAGGTCGCTAAAGTAAGTGAATCCCTTCGAGGATGCAACTGGGAACCAATGATAAAGAACAAGGAAATGGCAAATAATTTGAACCAATATTTTGCATTGGTCTTTAAGGTGGAGAACACTATCAACATCCCAAAGATAACAGATGAGCAAGGTGTTAATATGAGGAAAGATCTTGTAACAATCTCTATCATAAGGATCAAGCTAATGAAACTAAGAGCATTCAAGGCCCATCTCCAAAGGTTTTAAAGGAACTGGCTGCAAAGATAATGGAGGAAATGGGACAAAACATTCCCGAACTCACTGAATTATGGGAGGGTCCCAGCAGAGCGGAAAACTGCTAACGTGACAACCCTGTTCAAGGAGGAGGGAAACAGAAAGCAGGAAACTCCAAGCCAGGTCACTTAACAGCTGCTGTGGAGTCCACTGAGTAAACTGAACATTTAGAAAAACACGACACAATCAAATAGAGTGAACATTTGCCAATGTTCTTTGGAGGATAAAACAAGCAGAGTTGATAAAGGAGAACTAGTAGATGCAGTGCATTTAGATTTCCCTGAGGCATTTCAGAAGATGCCACGAGTCATAGAGTGATATAGCAAGGAAACAGATGCCTCAGTCCAACTAGTCCATGCTGACCATGTTCTCAAACCAAAATAGTGCCACTTGACTGCATTTGGCCCATTTACCTCCAAATCCTTCCTATTCGTTAACGTAACCAAATGTCCTTTCCGTGTTGTAACTGTAATTGCAACCACCACTTCCTCTGGCAGTTCATTCCGTATACAAACCACTCTCAGTGTAAAAAGTTGTCCTGTGTCCTTTTTACATTTTTCTCCTCTCACCTTAAAAATATGCCCCATAATTTTGAACTCCACTCTATAGAAAAGACCCTTGCTATTCACCTTATCTATGTTCCTCTTGATTTTATAAACCTGTACAAGGTCACCCCTCAATCTCCTACACTCGCAACAAAAAACGTCACAGCATATCCAGCCTCTTTTTATAACTCGAACCCTCCATGTCCGGCAACATCCTGGTAAATCTTTTCTGGACCCTCTTCAATTTAATAATATCCGTCCTACAGGGCGATCAGAACTATACAAGTTGTTCAGAAGAGGCCTCACTAATGTCCTGTACAACCTTAACATAACATCCCAATTCTGATAATCAAAGGTATGAGCAATGAAGGCAAGAATGTTAAATGCCTTCTTAACCGCTCTGTCTACTTATGAGGTAAATTTCAAATACTAATGTACCTGAACCCCTGAGTGTCTCTGTTCTACAACACTACCCATGGCCCTACCATTAACTGTGTAAGTCCTGCCCTTGTTTGTTTTACCAAAATACAATACCTCACATTTATCCAAATTAGACTCCATCGGCCTTATTAATCAAAATCTTTTTATTATCTTAGATAACCTTCTTCACTGCACATTATACCACCGATTTTGGTGTCCGCAAACTTACTAACCGTGTCTCTTAAATTCCCACCCAAATAATTTATTTCAATGACAACCAAAAATGGACCCTGTGGAACACCACTGGTCACAGGCCACCAGTTTGAAAAACAATCCTTCACCACCACTCTCTGTTTCCTACCGTCAAGCCAATTTTGTAACCAAATGGAAAGCTCTCCCTTCAGAATTGATAAAGTGTGGCACTGGAAAAAGCACAGCAGGTCAGGCAGTATCTGAGGAGCAAGAGAGTCGATGTTTCGGACTTAACCCAAGCTCTCCTTGAATCCCATGTGATCTAACTGTAATAATTAGTCTATCATGCGGAACCCTGTCAAAGGCTTTACTAAAGTCATGTAAACAACGTCCACTGCTCTGCCCTCATCAATCATTTTGGTTCCTTCCTCAAAAAGCTCAATCAAGTTTATGAGACACAATTTCTCTCGCACAAAGCCACGCTGACTATTCTTAATCAGTCCTTGCCTCTCCAAACATTTGTAAATCCTATTTTTCAGAATCACCTCCAATAACTTACCCACTAGCAACGTCAGGCCCACAGGTCTACAGTTTGCAGGTTACTTGCACAAGAAAGGAGATCATGGTTTTGGGGGTAATGTAAGTGCATAGATTCAGGATTGATTAACATACATAAAACAGTGAATTGAGATTAATTGGTCTTTTTGAGGTTGGAAAGACGTAACTAGTAGAGTGCCACAAAGATCACACCATGGTATAACTCTCTCGACAGCATAATCATTGCTGCCTCAGTTTAGTTGATTTATCTAAGATCTTTGACAGAATCTTGTTAAATATCAGTCTTAGTGTCCCAATTATTTACTGTCTATATTTTTGTTTGTCATTGAAATAAATGATTTGGGTGAAAATGTAGGTGATAGCAGACTATAACACATCCAAATTTGATGATACAAAAATAGGTGGAAGGGCACATTGCAAAGGGGGCAAAGGAATTTGCAGGGGATATAGATAGGTTGAGTGAGTGGGCAAAAGCTGGCAGATGGTGATTAATCTGGGCAAGTGTGGGATCATGCTGTGTAGCTCTATGACCTTGGTTGGAAGACTCAAAGTATACAATTATCAATTAAATTGAGAGAGGCTCTGAGAAAGTGCAGCACAGAAAGATCTGGGTAATCTTGTGATTGAAATGCACCTTTTCTGATGTTCTAATGTAAAGGTTCCTTGACAATGGATTAACTACATCAGTTGGAGGGGGGGGGGGGGGGGGCGGAATATCTTGGGCAAGGAGACATAGTTACAGAATGGCATTTAAAACTGAGATGCAAAGGAATTTTTTTCTCCTGGGATGAATTCTCGAAATCAGAGAATTGTGATCACTGAGGTTATTTAAAAAGGGGTTCATAGATTTTTGAAATGTACGGGAGTTGATGGCTGTGCTACGCTGATACTAAAGAGGAATTGGGGGCTGCAGCAAATCAGCTGTGATATTGTTGAATGGCAGGGTGATTTTGAGGGACTGAATGGTCTACTCTTACTTATGTTCTTATGTAAAGATTCCTTGATACTGGGGATCAGCTACTAGAGCACTGATGATTGTCCAATAAAAATGAACAAATCAGTAATCTTGCATTTAAATAAACCTCTTCCCTTCAAAGTGAAGGTTAAAATGTGAACTGTAAGTCAAGATTAAGACTTGCAGTCGAACACAAACAGATCCTTACCTGTGAAAAACTTGGTATACTCCTGTTCAATCTTCTGAGCAGCCTCAAACTGTTCCTTGGAATGTTTTTTTTGTGTACCTTTGTCCCGCAGAAACACTGGATCCTTTTGCTCTCTGGTGATACAGTACAACTATTAGAATTTGCTAAAACCAGTGTAATGGCATTTTTAAAAAGGTCTAGGAGGTATGCGCATTCACATAAACAAGTTATTGGTGTCTCCATTAAATACATTAAATATTTCAATAGCTTCTTAATTTTCTATGCTATAGTTTATTCAATAAAAACAATAGCAAATGGCACAATATTTTGTGTTATGAATAGAAAATGTTGGAAATACTCAGGTCAGGAAACATTTGTGAAGTTACTGAGGCATGTCAAATGACCTTTCATCAGAACTGATGTTGCCTGACCAGCTGAGTGTCTCATGGTTCTCCTGCTTTGCATCATTTACATTATAAAGAAAACATATAGACACAAAACAGATTGCATTAACATTTAAAAGATTATTATGTAGAATCTAAAACTGACATACATTAAACACCAGAAGAATACACATTGCGCAACCATAGAAATGTGTACATACACCTTCATTTTGATTCATATCATGTTTTTGTTAGCTCTGTATAATTTTGAACTTATACATTCTTCAACAGCAACTGATTATTGATAGCACATGCTATTCTGTATACAATCGTATTACATATCAACAAAGAAAAGCTACTTATTCATTTTAATGAATTGAATCCACTCACTTGATTTGTTTCAAGTTTTTGTACCGTATGAATATAACGATTGGATAGATGTGTATCCGGTGTAGACGCTCAATGGCATGTGGTGCAATATCAAGTAAACAGTGGCTGTCCTATAAATAAAATTTAAAAATTAAGAAAAGCAAACTTAATGGCAGCTAGTCACATTTTATAATGAACTACTATCTGCACTGGTGTCAGTTCTCGATCAGGGAGTCACAGGATAAAGGCCCACTTTAAAGACCTGAATACATAATCTAGAATGCTGCTTTAACGTAACATTGAAGGATTGCTACACTATCATCTTACAAATTATTTAGGGTACCATCTATCATCTCAAGTAGATGAAAAGAATTCCATGGTTTTTCTTCAAAAAAGAGCAGGGATGTCCTGGCATGTTCGTGACCAGCAGTTATACCTCAACTGCAACTATCCGAGGTTGATCTCACTGCTGTTTACAGGACCTTTGTTCCATGCGAGTCGGTTGTCACATTTATCTCGAACAGTTGCAAAGTGCTTTGGGGTATCCTGCATGAGTGCTGTATAAATGCATATTCTCCCTTTCCTTCATGTCTTTGGGCAATTTAAATCATAGCTGCAATCTCATTGTTTTTAAACTTTAGAAAAAAACACTCATTAGAAACAGATGTTGAACAGTGCAGAGTTTGGAGCACCTGTCAAACTAAGCAATAAGATGTAGAGGTACCTCTGAACTGTTCCACATAACAGCCAAAATGTTATGGTACAAGGTTGAGGAACAATGCTGTGGTCACACAGAAGTGACATTGAAGACTGCATGATTCAAACAGCAGCAACATTACACATTTACTACGTAATACAAGAAGCTACCATATTTTGCTTTTCAATATCATAGTCATTGCCTCGCCACATAAGCATCCTTATCCAACAAATAAGTGTTCCCTTCCCAGGCAAATTGTCATCAATTTATACTTGTGTATTGAACAGGAATTGTTCAGAATATCAAAGATCAAATCGTCTTCTATCTATTATGGTCTGAAATGGGAAAGAAAAGTCAGCAAGAAATTGAGTAAAGAAAAGTTGACAAAAAAGTAAGATTTGCAAAATGGAAAAGTTTAGGGATCAGAATGCTGGTACGGCAACATGGCCAAACATCGCACGTCATATGTTGACATGTCATGTCGTCAGGAATATTGTGACATTCATTTATATCAAGGCAGGTGCATTTCTAACAAGTGGCTAAACTTTATCTCAAACTCACGCTTTGCTAGGACAGTGTGTGCTTCCTTGTAAACACTGCTGATTTAGTTATAAATAACGCTGTTTTCCTGAGGAATCCTTGCAAATACTGCTAGTATCTAGGAGTCCAGTATCACAATTTAGAAAAAAAA
Source organism: Chiloscyllium plagiosum (assembly GCF_037043375.1). NCBI lineage: Eukaryota > Metazoa > Chordata > Chondrichthyes > Orectolobiformes > Hemiscylliidae > Chiloscyllium > Chiloscyllium plagiosum. The sequence continues at coordinate 14,994,748 of NW_028270181.1, read as the reverse complement.
ATTCTTATGTAAAATGTGATTTACCAATGACCAAGAAAGCTAATATGCCATTACATTGTTTTTTTAAAACTTCATTTATGGAATCAGGGTATCATCACTAACTAGGCCAGCATTTATTGCTCCACCCTAACAGTTAAGAATCAACCATATTGCTGTGGGTCTGGAGTCACATATAGGCTGGACCAGATACGGATAGCAGCCTCCTTCCCTAAAGGATCTTAGCGAACCAGATGGGTTTTTCCAACAATCAACAGTGGATTCATGGTCATCATTAGACTCTTCATTCTAGATTTTTAAAACATTTAAATTCCATCATCTGCTGTGGTGCTATTCAAACCCAGGTCCCCAGAACATTACCTGGGCCTCTGGATTAACAGTCCAGCAATATTATCATAGGCCATCACCTCCCCTGTTACATCAACCTCTGTGCATCGATCTGGAGGCATGCTACAGGTAGGTTTCCACAGAACCGCAGAAAAGTGACAGCACAGATTGAGGCCATTTAGCTCATTGTGCCTGCACCAGCTGAATAAACTAATTAGAATGCCCATTCTAATCCCACTTATCTGCACCTGGTCTGTAGCTTTGCAGGTTACACAGCTGCAGGTACAGATTCAGATTCCTTATAAATCTGTTGAGTGTTTCCACCTCACCTACAAAGTTTTGCAGTGAATTCCAGATACCCACCACCCTCTGGATGAAAAAGATTTCCCCCATGTCTTCTTTAAACCCTCTACCAATCACCTCAAATTTGTTGCGTCCTCTCTGCTTTGGGAAACAGGTTTCCCTGTCCACTGGATCCAAATTGTTCATTATTTTATACCCCATTATTAATTCACTTTTCAGCCTCCTCTGTTCGAAGGAAACATCTTTAACCTCTAAAATCTTTCTTCCTACCTTCAATTTGCTGTTTATACACTTTCCTGTAAACTTACGTAGACAGGGATTTTTAGACTCCCGAGGACATGAAGCAGGAATAATGCTGTCTTCGTTAGAATTCATTTAACCTTACCATTGAGAATAGGATCACTCTAGATTCCAAGGAATCTTACAACTTTTGAAATGCTCTAAAGTAACTTGATTAAACTGATAATATTAGTTGGCATTGGTAACCTTAAGTAGAAATTATCAAATTATATAAATCACAGAAATTGAGGGGAGAGAGGCACCTTCTCGGTTATTTCTTTAATGGAGGCAACAGTTGTGACATCAAAATGGCCACTTCTCCTCTTGTAATCAATGAAGAGATAGTCTGCAACTCCTCGCTCAATGGCCTGCTGGGAAGCTTTCATAACCTCTGAACATAAAAACAGAAACACAGATAAGAATGTATCTGTCTTCAAACACATCAATTTTATCTGCATGGCTAATACCAACTACTCATTACAAAGTGGGGTGGGGGGGTGGGATTTGACTGTTCTAGGGGATGAATCACAAAAGGTTAGTATCCAGTAAGTACAGTAAATCCGCTGTATCCGCAAAGTCATGTGTCACAAATTCACCTTGGTGCGTCAAAAATTAAGTAACAATGAAAATCGATATCCGTTAGCAAAAAATCACCGATCTTTAATGAACTCCGCACTCTCAAATTTCATCATTTGCGAGGGTTGTCAGGGATTGAACCCTCGCAGAAAAGCTAATAGAATGTTATTGTTTAATACAAGAGGAAATGAATACGGAAGTATGTAGTCATGCTTCAGTTTTACCGGGCACTGGTGAGATCACACTTCTTGGGTGCTGCGTATGGTACGGGTATTCATATTTAAGGAACTATGTAAATAGCTTAGAGATACTGCGGAGAAAATTTACCAGACTAATGTATGATTGCATTCTGAGGAGAGGCTTGTATCTTCTGGAGGTTAGAGTAAAATGTGACCCGATTGACACACAAGATCCTGAGGGGTCATAACAGGGCACGTATGAAAAGGATATTTCCTCTACTGGAAGAACCCAGAATTAGGGGTTACTGTTTCAAAATAAGGGGCAAACCATTTCAGAGAGCTAACAGGAATTTTTTTGCCCTGCAGAGGGTTGATGGGCTTTGAAATTTTCTCCCTTGGAAGGGGTTGTAAGCAGAGCCCTTGAATATTTATGTAGGAGAGGAAGATAAATTCTCAATAAGCAAGAAGGTGAAAGGTTATCATCGGTACATAAGAAAGTGGAGTAAACAGTTCAGTCACTACCTTAGTGAATGACAAAGTAGGTTTGAGGAGCCAAGTAGCATACTCCTGCTCCCATATCATATGATTATATTTCTAAAACTATTCTTTGAAATATGATCAAGATTGACAGAAATATTTTAAGTGCAGATAAAATACTTATTTTCAGCAATCATAAACAATTGTTGACATGCATATAAACCTCTGAAGAAACCACAGAATTACAACTATATATTTGAAATTAAAGCAAATCTGCAGATTTATACTTACCTAGTGGACATCTGCAGAATTTTCCAGAGGAATCTTTAACTAACATGTCCTTCACAGCATCCACTAATGGTCCCAAAATAAGCACAGGCCTTGGTGAGGTGCACTCTATTTTCTGCACTCTTTGATAAGCCAGACTTCCACAATCTATCAATGAAAATACGTTTCAACATACAGTTGGCTTTAAAAATCCAAAACAGCAAAGATGATTGACAAATCAGAACCGCATTTAGTAATTAAATCAGAACAATCAGATAAAGAATCCTTTGCAACTCCTGCGATAATCTTATACCTTGGGAATTACTGATCAAAGTCCCGATCAGTGAATTAAAGCAGGTTGCAGTGAATTAAAGCATTTCACTCCATCTAATACATTTGGCAATAAGATAACTAACATTGCAAATAAGCCATCATTAACATCTGAAGTTGGCTGATCAACTAGAATCATCTCTTGACAAAAATTGTCAAAATACCTTCCAACAAAGGGATAGAATCAGTGCTTATGGCATCAAGAGCCAACATCTCCTTTCCATCTTTCGAGTTATTCCGTTTATGTTTTTTATTTCGCCGGAAGAATGATCTTCGGGCTGCTGCTGACAGTGTCTTCACCGAGCCATTTTCATCCTTGACCTCTGACATACTGTGTCTTCTGCAAAATTCCTGATCCATCCTGCCAGAATAAAACAATTTAGCAGCATTCCATGGTTAAAAATAAGATGAGAATTCTAAAGTAAGGCAGTGGGTATGCAGTGGCAGTCAAACACAATAAGAATTATTTGTGACATGTAAACTCTGCGGTCATATGCAAAAATGCAAAAAGCCAATTTGAGCACAGCAACGTGTCACAAATCATAATGTAACAAATAACTCAGTTTGTCTGTTTGCTTGCTGAGTTGGTGGGTTTGTTTTCAGACGTTTCGTCACCATGCTAGGTAACATCATCAACGAGCCTCCGGTGAATTGGTGTTCTGTCCCTGCTTGCTGTTTTGTGTGTCTTGGTTTGCTGTGGTGGGTGATATCATTTCTGAGAGGCTGGTAAATGGGGTCCAAATCAATACGTTTGTTAATACAGTTCTGGTTTGAAAGTCAGGCCTCTAGAAATTCCTGTGTGTGTCTTTGTTTGGCCTGTCCCAGGATGGATGCATTGTCCCAATCAGACTGGTGTCCCTCTTTGTCTGTGTGTATGGATACCAATGATAGTTGGTCATGTCTTTTAATGGCTATTTTGTGCTCATGTATCTGGTGGCTAGTTTCCTGCCAGTTTGTCCAATATTTGTTGCAGTCCTTGCAGGGTATTTTGCATAATACATTCATTCTGCTAGTTGTGGGTATGGGATTCTTTAAATTAAGTAGTTGTTTAGTGTGACCATACATCAAAGACATTTCAGAGATGATCACGCGACTACGCTGACCCCTAGGCATCATGGTAACCCACATATCTACTACCACACTAAAGAAAACAAAAATGAGGTAAGGAGTAGACAACATAAGGCAATAGCAATGATGAGAGAAATGGGAAAGAGATACACTTGAATTGATGATGTTCAAAAGAAAATAAATAATGTATGTAGGCAGGCTAAATAAAATTCATATAATAAGATAGGTGGAGCACTGGAGCTGGAAAGAAATCAACACATGCAAGGAAGGCACAAAAAAGGTGACATCTATGAGAGATATAAACAGCGGATATAAAGAACACATAATGATCCACAATAACAATTCTGGCATTACAAATCATTATTATTAAAGTGAAAGAGTCCCTAGCTCAGTCTTTCAATCTCAAGACTCTTACTATAACATTACTCACCTTAAAATTCTGGGATATGAAACTAATGTAACCTGTACTCAGTTGTACCTAAAAGGTGCAGTCATGTTCCTACTGGTTCCAAATTATGAACCATAAAAGGCAATTCAAAATTACCATAATAAGCTACTTATCAGTATATTCTACAAAACAATGTGCGTTGCATGTGACATGTCACCATTACGTGGTAGATCAATAATTGTACAGGATTACTCCCATCTTCAATGAAGCTTCAGGATCTATTTATAAATATCGATTTGATCATTTTTGACTTGGCACTAAGCTGAAAATGGCAAATGGGAAATACTTGGGGCAACATGCTCACTGGTGAAACAATTCAACTTTCTAGGATGTAAGCAGCAGAAAAGATCCAGACTTGCCTGTATTTTCCGTACCTCCAGAATCTTTCTGAATTAATGGAAACCATTAGATTGATGGGACTTGCAATTTGAGCAATTAATGAATCTTGTACAAACAACCCAAGTATATAATGCCAAATCATCTCTTTCAATAGGAAATCTTAAAAGTTTTGACAGCACTTGCATTTTTATCATCTTATAAAAAGATGGGAATTCTGTTCAGAAGCCAAAGTTTCCACCTGTTATCTTCTTGCCCGGTAACAAATTCATACAGAAAATACAATATAGAATTTCCTACAAATTGTAGTCTCCTCGACAGTCAGGAAACAAATCTACATTCTGCTCACAAAAAAAGACATGAGCTGCCACTTTAACACATCACCATGTTCCCTGGCCAACAACTGTCTCAGGCTTGCTGCTGTGCTCGAGAGAGGCCCAGTGCAAACTGGAAGAACAGCACCTCATTTTCTGCTTGGGAACTCTGCAGCCTTCTGGACTTAATATCGAGTTTAACAACTTTAGAGTTGAGCGCCTTTTCCCACGTCTTTCCCCTACTCCCACACACCTGGCCTTGTCATCACATGAGCTGCTACCACACACAACTCATTGTCAGCTACAAAGAGCTCCCATTAGCAACTATTAATTCCCCTAAACTGACCTTTATCCAGTTGACTGTCCAACTGTTTTTCTCTCTCTGGGTTCTACTGTTCACTCCTTAACCCCTCCCTAACCCTATCTTCTGCATAAAAACCAACCTTCGCCTAGCTATCATAAATTCTGAAGGAGGATCACTGGACCTGAAATGTTAACTCTGATTTCTCTGCACTGATGCTGCCAGACCCGCTGAGTTTTTCCAGCAATTTCTGTTTTTGTTCCTATAAACTGAATTTATAGAAACAAAACTTTAACTGGAATCAACCATACTTTGCTGGGAAATTTTCTTCTTGGGACATAGCCATAAAGTAACAGCCATAAAGACATGGGAATTCTCTGTATTGTAGCTGCAGCTTTATTAACTAAAACGTTGAACTTCTGGACTACTTTTGGTTTCTGTTTCACAGGTGAAATGCTGCATTATGAAATATGTCCAGATACTGGGAAATAAGTAGTAGTCAAAAAGCTTGGTCTTTGGCCCTTGAAATCAAACTTTAATAGAAAACAAATATGCTATTTATATGATTCTCAACACATCCTTAGACATTTCCAAAACAATTTGCCACCATTGATATGATATTCGTAAAAAGAAACAAGGATTGGCACTGATATCTCATAAAATACTGCAGTGAATTTACACTGCAAGGTCCTACAACAGCAATAAGATAAATGTTCACACTAACAATTTATTAAGGTTCTGACTGAGGGATAACTATTGGCTAGGCCACCAGATCTCTCTTGCATACCTTAAAAAAAACCTGGAGTAGGAACTTTCACATCCAGACGAACAGGCAGAGAACACCTGGTTTAACATCTCATTCAAAATTCAGTAGCTCTAATCATACAGTACTCTTCTGTACACTTGACAATCACAACCTTCTAACTCTAAAGCAAGAATTACGTTTATATTTTAAAAGAAGTAGAATGCAATGTATTTCTTATTATTTGAATGCAGAGCTTCTTCCTTATTTATGTTACCCTTTCGTCAATTGTTACGCTTACATGTACTTGCTGGGGATTTGTCCTCTTTCCAGCTTCTGAGCATTTTCATCCAATTGCCAGGCCATCCAGTAACCAAAGTTTCCTTGCGGCAGTGTGTCATCAACGTAAAGGATATCATCCTTCTTAAAACTTAAATCGTGCTCTACTTCAGCAACTCGATCGTAAAGTGCTCTGGAAGACCAAGCAGATGAAAATGCCAAAGAAAAGATTGCTGTGAACCTGTATTACTCAAACACATCAGGACTTAGCTTGGTAAGTAAAATTAAAACATGAACACCATAGAATTCCAAAATATTAGACAACAGAAATTAAAACCTAGGCTAAGTAAAATATCACAATGGTTTCTGTTGGAAGATTGGGCTATTTTTCAATAGTTATGATTTGATTCAGCAAGTGAAGAATTAAATTATATTGTTAAATTATGACTAATTATAAACAGTTTCTGAAGGGAGAAAAGTCCAATAGTAGGCCAAAAGTATGGTTTATGGTTTTATTGCCTCTTCTTTTGTTGTTTAGTGTACTTTCATGAAACAGTATGCTTAATAGAGTTCAGGATGCCTCTGTTACGCACGGGCTTAGTGGCAAGTAAAGATTAACAAGGCCTGGGTTTTAGTGCTTTGACACACAAGAAGGAATAAGAACCTCAGTCAACACAACAAAACAAATGACCGGTGCCTAGTCAACCAGTGTCTGGAAATAGCAGCCTGAAATGGAAGAACTGTAAACCACTCTTTATATTAAGTAGGTTTTCTTTAGTGCTTATTTGGATAAACAAAATAAATTTTGTAAAACTTGTGAAAACATATTTATACTTGGAATGTCTTTGAACCAATCAGGTCTAGTGAACTTTCAATTGGCTCTCTCAACCTTAGCTTATAATTGTAATTGTCACCAGAAGGCCTCGGTTCAAGTCCCGCCTGCTCCAGAGGTGTGTCACAACACACCTGAAGACGTTCATTAAGAATATTTGTAATTGTAATCTATGTAGGTTTTTACAACTCAAGTTAAAGTGAACCTCAAAATCTTACACTGACCATGCACTTGTAGGAGGCGAAGTATCTGAAAAATAATACACGATCCTTTCACACAAAAAGCTGAAATTAACATTGTTCGCCACGTGAAATTATTGCAGATGTACTGAATGAACAACAAGAAAATAATGGCCAAATCACTGCTACTTCCAAATGTTATTCTACAGATGGAGATCTAACTGTAGCTTAAACCCAATTATTTCCAGTCTGTTTCTGTTACATTCATTGCTTGACCCAACATTCCAACAGAATTTGTCCATGAAGTCCTGATCTATTTTCATTTAATGATTATGAGAAGTTTGCAGTTAATGATCTCAAATGATACCTGATATAGAAACCATCTCCGGCTTCATTTCTGATCTTGTTGAATTCCTCTATTCTGTACTGAGCCTTCACAGAGATTGTTTCTGTGGGTTTCAGCATTTCGACATAGGCCTGCTCAGCCGTCACATTCCGCATATCGGTGCCATTGTACTGCAACGAAAATGTAAAATGACTATAATCAAGAATTGCTGTTTACTTTGAATACATTCCAGCAAATAAGTGTTGCAGTAAAACCTCCTGTGTATTTTTAAAAAGTGTTCATTAAAATTTCTCTTAAGTTGAAGTTTTTCTATTCTCTCCATCTCGTTTCCCTGGTTTGCATACTGTTTCCTTGCAGGCTGTCAAACAGCTAGTAGATATACATTACCAATTGTCCTTTTCTAAACTGTCTAATAGGCACAGTAAGTATATTTTCAGGAGCTGGATTTATCTCTAAACCTTTTTTTCTCTGCCCACATTTTATTTCACTGCAATTTCTAGTGCATGGTATAATGTTTATTCAAATACAGAGTTATACCCAAGCAAAGGTAAAGTTATAATGCAGACATACTGTTCCTGTTCAGTCTCAATGCACTATTCATTACTACTGAAATATATTAGAAAAGAATGAGTGAGTAATTCTCTTGGCTGCATTGTATTTGAAATTGTGTCAGAAACTTATTCCAGTACTGTCATCACTTTAAACTCATGTTAAATTGTATGACTATATCAGAAAGGCAATGGTTAGGAAGAAAACAATTACAATCTGGTTTGCAGAATAATTTCAGCAAATGAGATTTGTTTTTCCTTAGCAAAAGCTTTGCAAATCAGGAAATGTAATATCTTTCGACTATCTGGTAAACACAGGCCAACTATTTTTTTTAAAGGATCTTGCCTCATTTACTGCAGTGAGCAAAATCAATATATGTGTCATACCTTCTCTAAGGCCTTTATGTTGATCTCACTATAAACAATGACAAACATAAACAGAAGGCAGGTATGAATAGTGCTATAAAAAAATTATAAATGCACTAATACTGAGCAACGCTAGCCTTATAACTTTACAAATTTTTCACACAAATAGTCACAGAAAAATGGCTAATAAAACTAAAATATCTACCATAACTGAAATTATGACTATCAAGAAATTAACTGTTAAAGATGACAATAAAACACTAATACAAGAAACTGTAAATATGTGAATGCCAGCAGTGAAAATTAATCATTCTAAAGTGCTTTCATAATACAGTAACAAACATCTGTCCACCTTATTAAGCACTTACAGAATGTATTTAAAAACAAATCTAGGTACTGTATATAAAATTAATGAAAATATTAGCCCCATCAGTAGCGGGGAACAAAGCTACACAAATGATGTATTTTATTTTAGGGAGGGCAAGACTGCTGTGGACTTGTCTGTCACTTGATTAAGTGGAAGATATTTTATTGCATTGAAGTACATTCTAGATAGGGAAATTCAAAATCATGACTTTGACAGCTCTGTCAAAGGCAAATTTCCCAAATGCCTTGACACTGATCAGGCAGAAGTGACTTTTGTAGCTTGGACCCATTCGCACGACGAAAGACAGGTGCATACCTGAAAACTATGTGGATTTTGCACATTCTCCCCACTTCCTCTGGGTGCTCCGATTTCCTCCCACAGTCCAAAGATATGCAGATTAGGTGGACTTAGCCATATGAAATGCAGTGTTACAGAGATGGGAGGGGTGCTCTTCAGAGGGGTTGAGTGGACTCGATGTGGTGAATGTCTTGCTTCCATACAGTAGGGATTCTATGATTCCAACTTTCTGTATCGTGAGACAACCAAATAACCTTTGGGATGCCCAGAATAACCACTTCAAGGTTGCTTTCAAGCATGACATAAAGGCCCTAAGCATCGAATCTTGCATCTAGGAGATAGTAGCTGATAAGAGAGGAAAACTGTGACATCACCTGTGGGCCAACATGCACCACCGTGATGATCAGACACTATAGAAACTTAGTAACACCAACACCAAAAAGCAACAATCCATAATGAGACCTGCCAATCACTTCACTCTGGGCACTTGAGCAGAATATGTCTCATGGATTGGTCTCTTCAACCATTGGCAGAAAGGATAGCATAAATGACTCGATTTGCTGTACGACCATCAAATTATGGAAGGATGCCAACAATGACAACAGATTTTCATGTATAAACTAAACTGTCATACTTAAAATTCAAAAATTTATTTATTTTCATTAAACATCTTCAGACCACTGTCACTTTTTTGAGTGGACGCTTGTCTGCACCGTTTAATTATGACTTCAGAAGTTTTGCATTTTTGTGGCTTACACGATGAATTACATTGGGCATGCAATTCGTTTGACATGTAGACAAATGCAGCAACTATATACTTGCAACATTAAGTGGAATTTGTGGGAATTCCACTTTGGGTCTCAACAGCACTGCAGCATCAGATACAAAGTCAGGACAATAACTTTGAACAAAAGTGCACAAGTCCCTTTTTTGCCGATTTCTGATGCAGGAGTCAGTATGCACGGTAGGTTCCAAAAAGATGCTCTAACAGCAGACAGAATCAACTTTGCTATGTAATTTAATAATCTCTGCTCAGTGATGTGTTTACTTGAAGTTGTGCTCGTAAAGGAAGGAAAACAGTGCTTAAAAATCAAAATTGCAAGGAATCCAAAATGAGATGCAAAAGAAATAAAGGGATATTCCAGGAATAAGTCTTAGATGCAATAAACTTAGATGCAAGATAATCACCTGATTTACCAGATGTTAATTTCTTATTGGACAAGCATCACAATTGACTTCCCCTTGACAACAATATCCATAGATTTCAAATGATGTCTCAAGTGCTACTGTTGTTAAGCAGAACATTTGGAACACGAGAAGTATTAAATTTATTACTTGATACCAAATTTAATGTTTGCGTTATGACAATGCCCTGGGCACATACATCTGGTTAAACATTAATTTTTATTTCATAGCTCCAAATGGGTTGCAAATCTTCCAGCTTGCCCAAATTTCAGGGCAACATTTAAATTTCTGAACAATCATTCATAGTTCTGACGTACATATACAACAGTAAATGAAACGTATGGTTCAATTTAGTATTAAACAAATTATTTGTTTTAAGAAACAAAAATTTCTAGAAGCAATGTAATGAATAACCAGATAATCTACCACACCAATAAGAGTCAAATACTGCAGGTGCTGAAGATCAGAAATAAAGACACTAAGTGCTGGAGAAACTCAGAAGATTTGGCAGCATCTATAGCGAGAAAAACAGAGGTAACATATCAACTCCAATGTGATTCATCTTCAGAACTGAAAATGGTTGAAAAATGATGGATTTAACGCAGTCGAGAAAGATAGAAGCAAGTGGAACAGAGGGAAGGTTGGAGAATGTCAGGGGTTGAGCGGGATTAAAGATCACAAATCAAGGACAGAAACGTGAGCATGAGGTGGTGTATTAAAATGATGTAATTATGCATGCAAACTACATGAAGGTATCCTGCAAAGTGATCACTCAATCTACATTTTGTTTCCCTCAGTGTAGTGACTGCATTGTGAGCAGCAAATACAGCTGACTAGATTAAAAGAAGGACAAGTCAATTGCTGTATAAGGAGTATTTATGATCTCTGACAAGGGGGGAGGTGATAAATTGGCAAATGCTCCACGACCTGTGACTGTATGAGAATGTGCCACAGGAGGAAAATTGGGGCAACTGAGGAATAGATGAGGATGTCACAGGGACATTGGTCCTTTTGGAATGTTGACAGGGAAAAATGTGTATGGTGGTGACATCAGGCGAGTGATAGTGGAAAATGATCCTCTGAATACAGAGACTGGTTGGGTGGAAAGTGATGACAAGGGGAAGCATCACAGTTGTGGAAAGGTGGAGAAAATGGTTAATAATTTGAACAGTTGATGGTCCTGTATATCCAGGTGAGGAGGGAGTCCTTGGCTGAGGAAAAAGGAAGACACATTGCAAGCTGCGAGGAAAAGATAGCATCATTGCAACAGATGCCAGGGAGACTGAGAAACTGGAAGACAGTGTTTGCTACGGCATTCTAACGGAGTCCAATGCAAGGTTGAGCAACAGGACCTCATTTTCTGCTTCGACACTTAACAGATGTCTGGACTTGGCATTAAGTTCAATAACCTCACATCATGTTCTCTATCCTCCATTTTAATTCCTTGCCACGTTTGGTTTAACTTTCAGAAAGACGGACTTATATTCTGCTATTAATACCTTCTCTCTGCACCCATCTCTTTTCTGTTACCACTCGCTTTGCCTTTTGCTTTATAACTGTTGTGAGCTCTAATTCCCCATGCACTCTGACTTTCTCTTCTGGTCCTGCCTACCTTTTACCACAGTATAAACTCATCATATTTCCAACTCGCTCATCATTTACAAAGAAGAATCATCCAATTTTTGGCACAAGGCTTTGAAACCTCATACAAGACGATGTTTGTAAGGAAAGGAGGCAGATGCACTGCACTGCAAAGCAACCTAAAATCAACTCAACAGAAGAGTTCTGTAACATTACAGATAAAATAAAAAGGCTCAATTTTTGGGGGAAATCCTTTAAAAGTACACTATGCTACTCAGGAGGCAAGCTCGAGCTTTAATACAAAATATTGTTGCATAATGAATCAATGATAACCCTGATGAGAAATGACAATCTCACTTAATAGGCATGAGGATCATAAATGTACAATTTTTAAAAATGATTGCTTTCAACTAGAACCCAGAGTGTGAAAAGGCAAAGGACAACTGTCATCAAGCAATATAAATAGCTACAGTAAATGTTTGTATGCAAAGCTCTCACAATAGGACCGAAGGGTCTGTTTCCATGCTGTACATCTCTATGATTCTAATAGATCGACATAGAGTGACTCTATAAATGATGCACAAAGCCCTATTTTTACGAGGTAGAGTCAGCTGGGGTACAAATCATTTATAGTCTCAACATTTATGATGAATGGAAAATGCATGCACTCTTGTTTGAACTGCCTCTTTTCCATTCCCAATTGAATAGTCTGAGACTCTCTGATTTTATTTTAAACTGTTTGTGTGACATATGCTTGAAATTTAAATGCAAGTTTTAATGTTTGGAGGATCATTGGCTTTATTCAAATTCTGAAAATCAAACAATTTTCAAATGAATTGTTGATAATGATTATGCAATCTGCCAGCCTTCTTACTGTAATGATTGTAAGAAGGTCAGCCAGGTGGACCTCATAAAATGAGTTCCCTGATTGGACCAGATTAACAGCCCCAATCAGGGAGCCATGACTGACAGATAAGAACAGAAGTGTTCGATATCTTGTTCCCTCTCAGAGCAGGCTTTGAGAGAGCTGGATCAGTGTAAAGGACTCTCTGTGTGTAAATAAAGAGTGACTTGGTGATGGGATAATAGCCTCTGTGGAGTTATTTCACTTACCTCCAACAATTTATCCCCGGGAATCAGCCCATCAGGGCCATTTGCTGGACTGTCATCGTCCACCTTTGCCACAAATACTCCATATAGGTTTCCACCACAAATTTGGATCCCTAATTCCATTTGGGTTTTCTTTAGGAAAAGGAATCGCGGTTCAGCAATTTGGTTGCTTGAATCAATTGACTTTCTGTTGAATTAAAAATGCAAGAAAGAAAAACAAGGAACATATTTATTTTCATGTGATTGCAGATGAACACGGTAACCAATCAGGAAATGTATTAGTCAGGACACAATGATATTTTGAAATTAGTTTGTTGATTATCCATCTTTCACTGAATGTATTATCAATACTTGCTAAGTATTTTTTTGATGGAAGTAAAGATTGTTGCCCTGCAAACCAGCAGTAACATCAGGCCAAAGTACCTATTGATCTTCGATGAACTTTTCTTTCAAGATCTCTAACTCTTCTATAATAAGACAACAGTTGTTCACAGTTAGCATGTCATCAGTTCTTCATATATCAATAAAAAGGTAGCGTGACAGTTCACTGCACATTCAATGCAGAACTGATGAATAAACACAATCCAATAAGGACTATGCAGTAGAGCAAACGGGGTCACTCTGGTTGATTTACCCTCCCTTTGTCCAAGTGCACTAAACCTACTGCACTTCCTTTTCATTTACCAGCTGAGATAACAAATATAGCACAGATCTAATATTGACATCGGGACCTCCTTGGTCTGTGTGCATTATAAACTACCTTTCCATAACTTTCATGGAATATCAAATTTGTCAATGCATCTAGAAATAGGTATTCACCCACTCAATATGCCCTCCTCATATGATGTGTTCCATGGTAGGAACCTTAACGTTAACCTAGCTAGCAAGGCTTGATTACTGAGGCATCACAGCCAGTCTCTGCCATCACCCAACATCCAAACATTCAAATTTATTTTAACATGGCCTCTCTTTCTAGAACATTAATAAGCAGGAGAAATAGCCTGCATCTTTGAACAGCTACATCAATTTTAACACAATTACAAATTGGAATTGAAGTGTAAATCAAGGTGCCTCTACCCACCAGAAATAATGATACAGGATAAGTAGTGTAACCTTAATAAATTCTAAGCTATAAAACCAAACCAGGATTAAAATCATAAAATGTAACACTATTCAAATATACAGGTCCATAAATTATTTATTACTAAATTCCAAATGAGAAATATGGCAGATTTTCTGTGATATTTTGAAAATTAATTTTGTTTTGAATCACAAAAAGAATTATTGAATGGTTACAAGAACAGAAGCAAGCTATTTGACCTGTTGCATTGGTGTCAGCTCTCTGAAATACAACTCACCAAATCGCAGTCATTACCTTTTCCCCTCGCCTGCAAATTAGTTTCTCTAGATGCTTATCTAACTATCTTTGAAGGAGATGATCAAATTTGCCTCCACCACATTCTCAGGTATTGCATTCCAGATCATAAGCAACTGTTGTTTAAAAATGTTTCTTCTTGCGTTGCCTTTGTTTCTTTAGTTGATCATCTTTATTTGGCATTCCCTGGATCTCAATCCTACTCCTAAGGGGAACAGCTTTCCCATCTACTCTATCCAGATCCCTGTAAATGTCGAATAGTACTATATAAAAGCAAAAAACTGCAAATGCTGGAAATCTGAAAACAAAACTAAATCCCATAGATACTCAGCATGTCTGACAACGTCTATGGACATTTCAAGTCCCATATTAAGCTTTAGAATTGAATAACGAATAGTCCCTTGCTTGATGCATTTTTGATTTTTTTGTTTGCAATATGCCAAAGGTGATCATTCCTTCAAAGCAACACAATATTCTTTGGAAGGGCACAGTCAAAAGTTCTGCCTTATCCAAATGAAATGAAAAGGACAAAGTTTTATTCTGTCTCATAACAGAGGAACTTTAGTCTTAGTGGTGTAGAACAGCTCCGATTATAACTGACCTGATTGAGTCACGTGGACTAGTAGTTGGGGTGGTTTGCTTCGATGGAGGGGTTATTGTCCCTTCATCCTGTTCACTCACAGCATCAATCATGGAGTGATTGTCGGGCGTTGTTGCTCCACTACCCTGGGGAGTTGAATGGTTACTTATTGGCTCCAGTCGAGAACTAGTAACACAAAGCACATATGGATCAACATTAATTGTTTACAGAGTCACACAGCATGAAAACTGACTCTTCAGTCCAACTAGTCCATGCCGACCATGTTATCAAACTAAACTAGTCTCACTTGTCTGTCTTTGGCCAATATCCCTCCAAACATTTCCTAAGCCAAATGTCTTTTAAATGCTGTAACTGTATCCATATCCACCAATTCCTCTGGTAGTTCATTCTGCATATGAACCACTCTGTTTATAAAAAAAAACTTGCCCCTCACATCCTGTTTAAATCTTTCTCCTCTCACCTTAAAAAGATGCTTAGTTTTGAACTCCCCCACCCAAGGGAAAAAACTTTTGCTATTCACCTTATCTATGCCCCTCATGATTTTACAAACCTCTAAGGCCACTCCTCGACCTTCTTTGTTCCAGAGAAAAAAGTCCCAGCCTATCAAGCCTTTATAACTCAAACCTTCCATCCCAGCAGCATCCTGGCAAATCTTTCCTGCACTCTCTCCAATTTAATAATATCCTTCCTATAGAAGGGTGACCAGAAATGTACAAAGTACTCCAGAAGAGGCCTCACCAACACCCTCTACATGACGTCCCAATTCCTTTACTGAAAAGTCTGAGCAACGAAGATAAGTGTGCTACACACCCTTTTCAATACCCTGTCTTTGTGTGGTGCAGATTTCAAAGAATTATGTGTCTGAACCGCAAGGTCTCTCTATTCTACAACTCTACCCAGGGCCCTGCCATTAATTGTCTAAGTCCTGCCTTTATTTGTTTTACAAAAATTCAATACCTCGCATTTATCCAAATTAAATTCTACCTGCCACTCCTCAGTCCATTAACTCAATCGATCTAGATCTCTTTGTAGTCTTAGATAACGTTCTTCACTGTCCAGTATACCACTAATTTTAGTATCAGCCCATGTCTCCTAAATTCTCATCCAAATCATTCATATGGATGATAAACCAAAGTGGGTCCAGAGTAGCAACATAAGAAGCTAGCAATAGTTAGCAAACTCATTTAAATATCTAATATATTAGTAGCTTCCAATTAACGACTTGGCTTCAATGAAGAGCTGCTTCCTTTCTTTTGATGTATTTTCTGCGTTGGAGCTGATTTCCTCGAATTCTAAGAGCAGCAATTACTGCTTTAGAAGTCAATGCACTGTTTTGGAACTTTGGGGGAAAGAAGATCTAAACAACAGCCTTTAAAAAGGAGGAAGGGAGACAAAGGCAGTGACCACATGGGAAGTGATTCAAACGTAGAAAGAAACCGACACTGCTATCTGACCCAGTGGTAAATCTGCATAGCTGCTGCCTTTGCTGCTTGGTTTCAAGTATCTCTGGACATCAGAGTTCATTCGAAGAAAACTAGACAAACAGTGAAATTCACAGCTGACCTTGGAGAAACCTGTGTGGGCAAGCTCACAACAGTGGATCAATTAAGAGACTAGTTTTAAAGTGCAACCTAATTAAACTTAAAAAATATAAAAATATAAGTACAAAGCTAGATTGCAGCAGTGCTTTTAGAGCAGTAAGACAGTGCTATTATCAGGGTCTGTAGTTGGTTAAGGTGCAAGGATGGCCTTCAGTAGTGATGTACTCTTCTGGTTGAATGAGAGAGATTAGGGAGAGTTTCTGTTACTGATGATCATGTCTGCAGGACCTGTGTTTGGTTGTGAATCCTATCATGTTGCATGGATCTGTTGGAGCAGCAGTTAGAGGCAATGAGGAATTTACAGGAGCTAGGGAGTGTGATGGATGGTAGTTGCGGGAAGGGAGATAAACTAAGGATATAGTCAGATAGATGGGTGATCTTTAGGAAAGGTAGGAGGGGAAGGCAGGTAGTACAGGAGTCTCCTGTGGCTATAAAATGTGTTGCTGGAAAAGCGCAGCAGGTCAGGCAGCATCAAAAGAGAAGGAGAATCGACGTTTAGGGCATAAGCCCTTCTTCAGGAATTCCTGAAGAAGGGCTTATGCCCGAAATGTCGATTCTCCTTCTCCTTTGATGCTGCCTGACCTGCTGCACTTTTCCAGCAACACATTTTTAAGCTCTGATCTCCAGCATCTGCAGTCCTCACTTTCTCCTGTGGCTATCCCCATCTCAAACAAGTATACTGTTTTGGAAAATGTAGGTGGTGATGGATCTCAGGGGAATGTAGCACTGACAGCTAGGTTTCTGGTACTGAGACTGTCTCTAACGTAACAGGTGGTATGCTAGATTCCAAGCGATTGATTGTGATAGGAGAATCTCAAGTCAAAGGGACAGACAGATGTTTCTGCACTGACAGACATCAGAATGGTGTGTTGCTTCCCTGGAGCCAGGATTTAAGGCATCTTGGAGAGGATGCAGAATATTCTCAAAGAGGAGAGGGACCAGCAGGAGGTTGTTGTATACATTGGAACTAACGATGTAGGAAGAGAAAAGGACAAGTTTCTGCGTTACGAATGTACGAAGTTAGGCATGAATTTAAAAAGTAGGCCCTCGATGGTAGTAAGATCTGGATTACTCGTGGTGCCAGAAGCTAGTGAAAGTAGAAATAGGAGGATTGAGCAGATGAATGCATGGCTAAGCAGCGCAGAGGAGAAGAATTCAAGTTTGTGGAAATTCAAATTACTTATATAAGGTCTGTGTGTGTCACCCAGAGAGATAGTGAGGAAAGAGATCCATCTGAGACTGGTACAGTTGGGAGGAGGAGTAAGTCAAATACTCAGAGCAGGCAGGGCCAAAGTAGAAAAAGAGGTAGGACTGATTGAAGTAGCTGCAGCTACTTCAATGTAAGAGGCCTAACAAATAAGGCATGAACTCAGACATGGTCGGGACCATGGGACTGGGATATCATAACAATTGCAGAGATATCGTTCAGGGATGGATAGAATTGGCAGCTTAAATGTTCCAGGGTAATAATGCTATCGGGGGAGTGGCATTTTTGATTAAGGATAATGTTACGGCTGAACTTAGGGAAGATATTCCTAGGAATCCGTCCAGGGAAGTTATTTGGACGGAACCGAGAAATAAGAGAAGGATGATCATTTTATGGGGATTGTACTACAGATCCCCCACTAGTAAACAGGAAATTGAGAAACAAATTTGTAAGGAGATGTCAGTTATGTCTAAGAATAATAGGGTGGTTATGGTAGGGGATTTTAACTTTCCAAACTTACATTGGGACTGCCATATTGTTAAGGGCTTGGATGGTGAGGAATGTGTTAAGTGCGTATAAGAAAATTTTCTTACACAGTATGTGGATGTACCTACCAGAGAAGGTGCAAAACCTAAACCTACTCTTGGGAAATAATTCTATTAGTTTTAAAATTGTGATGGAAAAGGATAGACTGGATCTAAACTTTTAATTTGCAGAACGCTAATTTTGACAGTATTAGGCAAGGATTAGGCAGGGTGGCTCAGTGGTTAGCATTGATGCCTCACAGCACCAGGGTCCCAGGTTCAATTCCAGCCTCCGGCGACTATCTGCATGGAGTTTGCACATTCTCCCTGTGGCTGCGTGGGTTTCCTTCGGGTGCTCCGGTTTCCTCCCACAGTCCAAAGATGTGCAGGTCAGGTGGATTGGCCATGCTAAATTGCCTGTAATGTTAGGTGCTTTCATCAGAGGGAAATGGCTCTGGGTGGGTTATTCTTCGGAGGGTCGGTGTGGACTGGTTGGGCCGAAGGTCCTGTTTCCACACTGTAGGGGATGTAATCTAAAAAGTTGATTGAGGGCGTATGTTTACAGATAAAGGGATGGCTGGAAAATGAGAAGCCTTCTAAATTGAGATAACGAGAGCTCAGAGACAGTATGTTCCTGTTAGGGTGGATGGTGAATGTAGGGAATGCTGGATGATGAGAGAACCTAAGGTTTTGGTCAAGTAAAAGAAGGAAGCAAATGTCAGACATAAACAGCAGAGATTGAGTGGATCCCTACAAGAGTATAAAGTTAGTACGAGTATACTTAAGAGGGAAATCAGGAGGGCAAAAAGGGGACACCAGATAGCTTTAGCAAATAGGATTAAGGAGAATCTAAAGGGATTCGACAAATACATTAAGGACAAAAGGATTACTAGGGAGACAAAAGGGCCCCTCAAAGATCAGCAAGGCCATCGATGTGTGGAAGCGCAAGAGATGTGGGAGATACTAAACGAATATTTTGCATTAGTGTTTACTGTGGAGAAGGATATTGAAGAGAGAGAATGTGGGGAAATAACTTGCGACATCTTGAAAAATGCCCATATTACAGAGGTGAGCATGCTGGGTGCCTTAAAACACAAAGATGGACAAATCCCTGGGAATTGATCACGTGCACCCGAGATCTCAGTGGGAAGCTAGGAAATTGATTGCTGGGCCCCTTGCTGAGATATTTGTATAATCGACAGGTAAGGTGCCGGAAGACTGGAGGTTGGCTGACTTGGTGAGCCTGACATCAGTGGTGGGCAAGTTGTTTGAGGGAATCCTGAGGGACAGGATTTACATGTATTTGGAAAAGCTAAGACTAATTAGGGATAGTCAACATGACTTTGTGGATGGGAAATTGTATTTCATGAACGTGATTGAGTTTTTTGAAGATTTAACCAAGAGGATTGATGAGGGCAGAGCTGTGGACGTGATCTATGTGGACCTCAGTGAGGCATTTGACAAGATTCCTCATGGGAGACTAGTTAGCAAGGTTAGATCACATGGAATGGACGGAGAACTAACTATTTAGATCCAGAACTGGCTCGAAGGTAAAAATAAACCGAGGTGGGAATGGAGGGTTGCTTTTCAGACTGGTGACCAGCAGTGTGCCACAAGGATTGGTACTCGGTTCACTGCTTTTTGTCATTTATATAAATGATTTGGATGTGAATATAGGAGGTATAGTTCATAGGTTTGCAGATGATGCTAAAATTGGAGGTGTAGTGGACAGTGAAGGTTACCTCAGAGTACAACAGGACCTTGATTAGTTGGGCCAAGAGCTGAGGAGTGGCAGATGGAGTTTAATTTGGATAAAGGTGAGGTGATGCATTTTGGGAATGCAAATCAGGACACGACTTATACACTTAATGGTAAGGTCCTGGAGAGTGTTGCTGAACAAAGATATTGATTGCAGGTTCATAGTTCCTCAAAAGTCGAGTCGCAGGTAGATAGGATAATGAAGAAGGCATTTGGTATGTTTGCCTTTATTGGTCAGTACATTGAGTATAGGAGTTGGGGGGCCATATTGCAGCTATACAGAACATTGGTTAGGCCACTATTTGATTACTGCGTGCAATTCTCGTCTCCATTCTATGGGGAGGATGTCGTGAAAGTTGAAAGGGTTCAGAAAAGAATGACAAGGAAGTTGCCAGGGTTTAGGATTTGAGTTACAGGGAGACGCTGGGGCTATTCTCCCTGGAGTGTTGGAGGCTGAGGGATGACCTTAAAGAGGTTTATAAAATCATGAAGGGCACAGAGAGGGTAAATAGACAAGCTTTTTCCCAGAGATGGGGGAGTCTAAAACCAGAGGGCATAGGTTTAAGGTGAGAGATGGAAATACACATTCAAAAAAAAGAACACTCAACCATGTTCATACCTAGTGTAAGCATAGAGTCATTAAGCATAATTAAGGTGGAGATGAGACAGATATTTGAACAGTAAGGGAATCAAGGGTCATGGGGAAAAGGTTGGAAAGTCGAGTTGAGATTACCGAATTAGCTATGACCTCAATGAATGACAGAGCAGAGTGAACGGGCTGGCTTCTGCTCCTATATCTTTAGGTCATTGGGAGAAACTTAATACATTGCTCAGAGAAATCAGCGTACAAGTCTAAGTTCTAATTTGCACAATTGAAGTCTCACCTGGAACGTGAATGGTTACCCAGTTGATACATATGTGGGTTATATTGGGCCAAGATGGTGATAGTCTCACATGGTTCTGTCTGTCCAATAATTAACCGGGCCTGTTGCTCAGTGGCGTTCCTCAGATTTATGCCATTATACTGTCAAAAGATAGTAAAACATCACCAACACTGCTATGTATGTAACATAAAATGCCTTCTTAAAACCAAGAACAAAAGACATGATATGAAGGGAGAGACAAAGACAGTGCAAGGAAAAGAATTTGTGCTTTTGCTGCATCTTTCAAGTCTGCAATACATCACAAAGCACTTCAGAGCAATGAACTACTATTTCAACGAAGGACGAGTTCACAGTAGTCCATTTGCACACAATAACATGAAGCATTAATGAGATAAATGACCGTGAAATCTATTTTGGTGGTATTGTTTGATGGATGAATAATGGCCATGTGATATGTGGAAAGCCACTCTGCATAGTATCTGGGATTATTCAATTCATCTTAATAGGCAGGCACGATGAAACTTAAAAACAGCTTTTAAAACACAACTGCTCACTGAAATTCTCAGTGGTAAGACAGTTACCACTAAACCAACTGGAACTAGATTAATAGGAATGCAATGATGCATTGCATTTGGAGTATCAACCTACCCTACAATGGCAATCATCTCAAAACCCTGGCCACTAAGCTGTTGGTTTCTGCTGTGCTGGAGATTGGAAGAAGAAAAATCAAAGTGTAATATACCAAGATGACTCAAAAACACTGATAATGCCAACTGATCTTCTTGGCAGGAGATGGCGTGGAGCTTTGGGAAACCCATTTTTACCCCATTCTCTTATGATAGCTTTGATAACTTGGAGAAATGTAAAGACTTTGGAAAAAGGAAAAATATTACACTCTAAATTAACATGATCTCAAAATTTTAGGCCTGTCTATAAGGAGGCCATATTCTTTGGCAAATCATCAGTAAAAAGCAGGTTTATTTTAAAGTTTTGAAGGAATGCGGGTGTTCAGGGAATGGGACTGCGGTGAGAAAAGCAAAATGTCAGGTCATGCTCCTACGAATCACACGTTATAGTGAGGGACAACCCGGTAAAAACAACGATAAAGCCGTTGTGGAAATATTCTGATTCAAACAGCTGTTATGCAGTTTTTAATTGGAATTAGAAAGAACCCACATATTTTGGGCCTTCTTCCAAGATGCCCTATTCTCATGGAACTAAAAAATGAAGAGCATCCTCTTTCAAAATTCCAACATTTGAGATAACTCACACCAGGAGGACCCAGCAGTCAAACTTTAAATGCAATTACAGAAGATTACCAATGCTCTCACAATACAATCTATACTGACTGAACTGAATTATAGGCAAATGTTGAAGTATTCTGCGAATATAGGAAACCCTTTCCCTCCCTAAACACGTATAGTTGTGCAAAGCAACAGAAACTTCAGATGCATGATTTTTCTCATTATTAGCAAGTTTTAGCAAGTTAATCACATTTACCTCAAGCAACTGGTCACCATATTCAAGTCCTGCTTGATGAGCGATACTTCCACCAATTACCTTGGAAACAAATATCCCTCCATTTTCTCCACTCACGATTGAAATTCCAAGTGGTTCAGTTCCTTTCTGTACTGTCACATGACGGGGTTCTTGTAGATAGGGCCTTTAACATAAAATTATTTGAATTCCATTCAGCATAATACTCACTGAAATCTAAGGTTTTATACAAAGTCAAATAAGGTAACAGACCACCCGCACTTCAATTTTATTTTTAAACTGAGACAGACAAGATTACAAATTGGATTGCTACTCAAACTAGGATTTTAATTTGCACTGGACAGGCGTGAGCACATTACAAACAGCACAGAAATGGTAACACAGGAGAAGGCCTTTTTGCTAGTGAGAATATTTGACCCAAGACAATGGTATGCGGGGGGGGGATTTGCTTGTGCAATGTGGCATTATGCAGCAACGTCAAATCCTCAGGCTTCATGCAGGCAAGTGTGCTGCATTCTTCATTGATTTCACGAGAGAATGCCATGAACATTATGACTGTGCCTGCTCCAGTGAATCCAATCAACTCTGCTTAATGGTGCAACTCAAGCAAATTTCTTCTCCCACACCTTTTCCAATACAATCATCCTTAATTTTAATATGTATGTACAAAAGGAAACTTCAAAAAGGCAGCTTCACTAAGCCTCTCAAAGTATTTTGTACTTGGTTACCTTTCTTATAGTTTCACAAGATAAAGTGCACAGCACAGTGAGATTCATGTTTGAAGGAAGCAACAAGAGCAACCAGAGTTACTGGAGAATCAACATCTATCCTGACAGCAGCCAACAGGCAAACATGTACTGGAAAATTTGTCTACCAGCTTCCTGAAGAACCAATTTTGTTTGAAGTACCTTGTGCGTGAATCAAAGTTGCTGTATTAGGCTATATCTACACCACACACCAAAATGAATCAAAATATGTAACAGAATGAGGTCAGCTGCTAGTTAATGCATACATTGTCATCCTACCCCTAGTAGTAAAATCCTGAACTGTTTTAACATGCTTGAGGGCTCCCATAAACTGTGTGACCAGCTTACTGAAGCTGAAATTTGCACATATTCTTTTTTTTTCAATTCAATCGTGGGACATGGGTACCGCTAGCTGGGCCAGCACTTATTGCCCATCTCTAGTTGCCCTTGAACTGGTGGTGATGAGCTGCCTTCTTGAAGTGCTGCAGCCCACATACTGAAGGTTGCTCCACAATGCCTTAGGGAGGTAATTGCAGGATTTTGACTCAGCGACAATGAAGGAACAGCGATATATTTCCAAATGAGGATTATGAGTGGCTTGGAGGGAAACTTGCAGGTGGTGGTGTTCCCATGTATCTGCTGTCCTCGTCCTTTTCGATGAAAGTGATTGAGTATTTGTAAGGTGCTGTCTAAGGATCTTTGGTGAATTTCTGCAATGCATCTTGTAGATAGTACATACTGCTGCTACTAAACATCAGTGGTGGAGGATGTGGATGTGGTGCCAATCAAGCAGGCTGCTTTGTCTTTGATGGCGTCAAGCTTCTGGACTGTTATTGAAGCTGCACCCATCCAAGCAAGTGAGGAGTATTCCATTACTCCTTGTGCCTTGCAGATGGTGGACAGGCTTTGGGGAGTTAGGAAACTTACTTACTCTCAGTATTCCTAGCCTCTGACCTGCTTGGGTAGCCACTGCGTCTCTTTGGCAAGTCCAGTTGTTCCTGGTCAATAGTAACCTCAAGGATATTAATAGTGGGGGATTCAGTGATGGCAACACCACTGAATATCAAAGGGCAGTGATAAGGTTGTCTCTTATTAGAGATGGTCATTGCCTGGCATTTGTGTGGCATGACTGTTACTTGCCCCTGGTCAGCCCAAGTCTGGATATTGTCCAGATCTTGTTTCATTTGAACATGGACTGCTTCAGTACCTGAGCATGGTGCTGACATTGTGCAATCATTGGTGAACATCCATTCTTCCGACCTTATGACTGACGGAATGCAATTGACGAAGCATCAGAAAATGGTTGGGTCTAGGACACTACCCTAAGGAACTCCTGCAGAGATGTCCTGGAGCTGAGACGATTTACCAACAACCACAACCATCTTTCTATGTGCCAGGTATGATTCCAACCAGTGGACAGTTTGCCCCGACATCCAGTGATTCCAGTTTTGCTATGGGCACCTTAATGTCAAGGGCTGTAACTCTCACCTAACCTCTGGGAATTCAGCTCTTTTGTCCATGTTTGAACTAAGGCTGTAACAAGGTCAAGAACTGAGCAGCCCTGTGGAACCCAAACTGAGCAGGTTATTGCTGAGTAATTGCTGCTTGATAGTACCTGTTGATGATATCTTCCATCACTTTACTGACGATTGGGAATTGACTGAGGGGACAAGAATTGGGCAGGTTGGATTTGTCCTGCATTTTGTGTACAGGACATACCTGGCCAATTTTCCACATTGTTGGATAGATGCCAGTGATGTAACTGTACCGGATCAGCTTGGCTACAGGAATGGTAAGTCTCCAGTACTACTGTCGAAATGTTGTCGGGACCCATAGCCTTTGCAATATTCAGTGCCTTCAACCATTTATTGATAATACGTGGAGTGAATCAAATTGGCTGAAGACACACTTGCAAAGTGGGGGACCGCTGCAGGAGGCTGAGATGGATTATCCACTTTGTACCTGGCTGAAGATTGCAGTGAATGCTTCAGCTTTATCTTTTGCACTAACATGCTGGACTCTTCCATCATTGAGGATGAGGATATTTGTGGAGCCTCCTCCTCTATTGAGTTGTTTAAACTGTCCACCATGATTCACGACTGGATGTCGTAGGGCTGCAGCGCTTATATATGATCTGATTAGTTCATGTCTACCACTTGCAGCTTATGCTGTTTGGTATGCAAGAAGTCCTGATCAGTTACTACACCAGATTGACACCTCATTTTTGGGTATGCCTGCCTGCACTCCACTGAATCAAGGCTGATCACCTGGCTTGATGGTAGTGCTCGAGTGGGAAATATGCCAGGCCATAAGGTTGCAGATTGTGTTGGAGTATGGTTCTGCTGTTGTTAATGGTCCACTGCCCAGTTTTGACTTGCTATATCTGTTCGAAATCTGTCCCATTTAACAATAATGCTAAACAACACACTACAGGCTGTGCGAAGGCAAGACTTTCCCTCCACAAGGACTGTGCAATGGTCACTCTTACTGATACTGTCTGTCATGGACAGATGCACCTGCAGTTGGCAGATTGGTAAGGAGGAGGTAGAGTGTTTTCCCCTCTTGTTGGTTCCATTATCACCTTCTGCAGACCCAATCTAGCAGCTATGTCAGTTTGGACCCAGCCAGCTCGATCAATAGTGGTGCTGCTGAGCCACTCTTGATGATGGACAATCCCCATCCGGAGTACATTTTGTGCCTTTGCCACCCTTCCTCCAAGTGTTGTTCAACGTGGAGGCGTACTCAAACATCAGCAAAGGGAAGATGGTTCATAATAATCAAGCAGGAGGTTTCCTACCCCATGTTTAATCTGAAGCCATGAGATTTCATGGGTTCTGGAGCTAATGTTGAAGTCTCCAAGGACAACTCCCTCGCAAATATATACCACTGTGCCGCCACCGCTGCTGGGTGAGTCCTGCCAGTAGGACAGGACATGTCTTGGAACGGTGATTGTGGCATCTGGAATATTATTTTGTCAGGCATGATTCTGTAAGCTTGAATACGTCAGGCTGTGCTTGAATAGTCTGTGAGACAGTTCTGTTAATTTTGGAACAAGCCCCAGATAATAGTAAGGACTTTGCAGGGTTGTCAGGGCTGTTTCAGCCATCGTCTTTTCTGACGCCTAGGTCAGATGGCCCATTTGGTTTAATTTCTTTGTTGAGACTTCATAGTGATTGATACAACTGTGGCTTGTTAGGCTGTTTCAGAGGGCAGTTGAAAATCAACCACATCGCTATGGGTCTGGAGTCACATGTAGGCCAGGAAATCCTCCATCCTTGAAGGACTTTTGATATGCAAATCTAAATAAACCAATCAAGTATTTTTAAAATATTCCTCTACTATATTAAAAGTTACTCGAATATCTTGACGTCAATAGCCTAAAATGGTTTGCACTGATGAAAGGTCACTGATCTGAAATAATAACTTGGTTTCTTCATCCCATTGGCATGATTGAACCTGCTAATTATTTTCAAAGAAAAATAAGTTGTTTAATTGCTACAATTATAGCTAATGTTATATGTTTGAGTAACCATAGCGTTGGAAATGACCCATGAAAGAATATTCTGTTAGATGCTCATGCATTTGACTCTCTCTAAATTGTTCTACACCACCACTATTACCCACTATATTAGGAGATCAGATCTCAAGATTACCTACCTTCTTAGGCTTTTGTTCAGAATATCCTTCTGCTGGCTACATAAGTTAAAGTAACTTTTGTTCATTTTTCAGAATTAGCTGCTGTCAGGCAGACAAAAGTGTCTCAAGCAAACACTAACCTTGCATGGGATAAAGTTGCCATGCAAGAGCTTCCACATTAGCAGTAACTGAGAAATGCGAAATGACAGATGAATAAGCAAATCTTGAGAATCGCAAACAGGAAAGCAAAAAGCAAGTTAATTTGTAACAGGCCAACCTCAGGCTCCGTAGTGATGAGAAGCGAGGCCTAGGAGTGAGAGGAATTCTCAGAAAGGACCTATTACGAAATAGGTATCTAAAAAGGGTCAGAATGAAAGAAAAACAGTTGGAGAGATGTTTTCAAAAAGCCTAAAAATGTTATGCTTCAGGAGGTTGAGAGAGAAAGAAGAAAAATATAAAAAGCTGTGATAAATATCAAGTTCTCTCTGATCTACAAATACATTCAATAACTTGATCAACTTATAAGAGTGTAACTGTAGCTTTGGGCCCACAATTTTACTTTTTCCAAATAAACATAAATGTCAAAGTTGCAGTTTAAAAAACACATTATCTATAACTCTATTTCTGGAATGGGTGCAACATTAACAAAATGAAAGTACTTAAACATCGTAAAATACCAAATTTCACATCCTTTATTAGAATTCCTGTTATTAATTGGATTTAAAACATTAGCATTGGAAAGCCAATCAGAACGTTCTAAAATACTATACATAATATAACCATTACAGTGTTCACTGTAGTGATACCTCAAAATGTTTCCTTAACACTGAAGGATCAAATACAACATTCTTGCAATCTAGAAATGCTAATAGGATGATTGCTATTCAGACAGTCCAAATTAAAGTATTTTCACATTAAGCAACAAGCCTAACCATAGCATAATATTTGACTCACTTTTTTGCAATTCCTAAAAAAAAAGTGTCAATTTGCTATGTAGGGTGCTGGCCTAGTAGGAGATATGAGACATATTATGCCCTGTTACTAAAGGAAGAGTATAACAAAGAAACCAAACAATATTTTTCAAAGGGCAACTGCATGGCTTTGTTGCAATGAAATTTGTATCAGTATTAAGAAATCTAACTAAAACATCAACAAATCAATTCTGCTGACTCTGGACAACACTAAGATGATGGTTGACTAAAAGTGCAATCCATTCATATTCCTTGTATGGAGAACCTGAAAATAAAGTTGGAATAAGAAGTCCCAACCATGTATTTAAAACACAATTCCACAAATATAAATTCCCTCACAATATTGTTCAAAATATTTGGAAGTATAAATGAAAATGTTTTTACAGCCTTTTCTTAAGATTGTGATAAAAGCCATGGCTTTTGAAACCCAGAATTCTTGTTTAAGCGTTTGATTCAAATATAAATGCTGAAAGCGAGAAAGTTCCCAAAGCTTAGCTGGAATCACTATTAAGTCAAGTATAGGAAAGGCATTTTAAGCCTGCCATACGTTATCTTGTGCTTTGCAAAGACGTGTTTTCTGCTGAAGTCTCATTTTGTCATCGGTAAACTACTCTTGACTCCATTGAATGACTGATTTGTTTTTTAAATATAGTTATGATGTTTGATCCTTCTAGAGCCATGGTGGTGGACTGGACAATGATAAGAAAAAATTAAAGATACAATTGGTTTAATTCAAATTAGCTTAGTTTTTAACTTGCAAATGCTAATGTTAGATTTAGTTGTGAACTCAATTATTCTCCATGAGGTGAATTTGTTAAAAGCGTCTTTGTTTTATCTGAACTACCTTCACATTGAATGGCCTGATTTCCTAAATAACCCATCCAGTTTAATGATTGTCATTGAAAAGAAAGGCCATAATGTTTTATAAAATTCCATTCATGTCACACACAACCCTTTGCTGTCAATGCTGAGTATTTCAGTGAATACTGATTGTAAGCAGGAAATCATATAGTTCAAATCATAACATGCAATAAGTTTACAACATCCATACCTGTCTTTCCTGTATTCTCCTGTTGACACAGGACTAATGGAGATCTTAGTCAGAGAAGAAATTGAACTCTGTGATTGGCTGCTACCAAACGATGTCGTCTCCAGGTTCATTGGTGACTGTGGGGGTGTAATCAAACTGGGGCTGCTACGCTCAGAACCTGATTGTAAATATATCAACATGAAGGTTATTCAGAAATCCTCTTTTTAGAACAACAATTTCTTCTACATTCTCTTCAATAATTCCCTAAAAGGATATTCAATTTAGTATCAAGAACATTGCAAATGCTAAATCAAGCATCTGTGGCAGAATATTCACTCACCGCCTTCAACAGTTCCAATCTTACCAATATTCTAAAAGCATTAGACCTTCTTTTGCGTCAGCTTCCCTGCATGACTTAACAGTCTCTTTTGTGAAATAAAAGGGAAACTAAAGTCTTAATTCTTGATTTTCTGCAAAGAAAAAACATCTGCAGAACCATCTTAAGTTACTAAGCACTGTAATTAACAAGCATATTGACAACTTCGACTGTGCATGTTCTTTTAGAAGTGTCATAGTGCAAGCTAGCATCTAGCAAAACCAATAATCAGCAAATGAATCAACATCTAGCATAGCACAACAGACTCTTCATTGTATATCAGATTTATGAAGTTGGTAGCAATCCAAAGATCTATAGGTAGATGCTTTTCCTTGCACAAGCTTTATTACAGTATGATGAGCACCTCAGAAATGGTTAACTCAATACTTTAGTGAGACAAGATTTCAGGTGGAGTAATGGCTCAGAAGACAAAATTTGTATAGCCACACAACTAGATATACATAAACGTGGAAGTCTCATATTGCACAAATGAGAAAATAAAATGATTGCAAAGTTGGAAAAATCATTCCACTCCTTCCATCCGCTCTCACTTCCATAACATGCTTCTGACGCAGAAACATTAAGAGTTAAACTATCCACACAAAAGACTTGAACACAAGCAAGTATCTGCATCATTATTTCCTAAAAGGACAAATTTAATTATTTTTAATAGATTAAACTGATAAAGCTGAAGGTCATTTAGTGGTGTAATGGCTTTGTGATCATGGTAAACTCATGCGGGATTCAGACAATTGAATAAAAAAGACTGAACAAGGAAATGCATGGAAAAATATCTTCAAGATCACTGAATTCAACTTGCTACAGTTGATAACAATACACTAAGATGATTAAGAATACTTGACACTGGCAAACTCAATCAAAACCAATAATTTATTTCTGGAATATATGCAAATTAAGCTATTAAAATTAATTGACTACAATTGAGTTGTGAAATTCTAAGCCAGAATCCACCCCATACTGTCGTCGAGACATGAGCTGATTTCCAACTATCTACAGTATCATAACTGAAGCAACACCACTTCAGTTAGCTCTTAAACACTTTTAGCAATAGCTGATTTAAAACTTGATCATAATTCAGATAGCAAACTGCCTTGACATCGAACTCAAAATGCATAACTGTAGATCACTATGTCTATAATTTCCCATTACAAACCCCATAAGTATTAAGAAACAACTCCAAATATTACTTAGCTACGATTAAAGAAAATTTCAGACAACCAAAGTTAAATTCATCAGCTGATCAGGCACTACACTTTCGCGTGATGCATGACTCTCCTCCTCCTTCCTCTACTCCAGAGGGCAAAAGGAATTATGGGAGCAAAGTGAACAGAATGCTAGCAACAGTAAAATTGTGTGTTGTGGAAGATTACCTCTGTCAGAGCCTGTAGTCAATCGTGGGTAACGGGTATTTGAAGGGATTCGAATCCGACCACTTTTACTCGGAGCAAAAGCCAAGCTGCTTGATGAACCTGCTGAAAAACCAAAAGGGGTGGCTCAGTGGTCACTGCAAAGATATCAGGTAGTACTGACTAAACAAAAATGAGCAGGTGAAGAATTACCAATACGCGCACTGGCTGGTAGAGACTGTGTTCCATGTGATGTTGTGCTTCTAGAGGACTCCAACAAGTCACTTGAGTGTTTGTGGTCTGGGCCAGTCAGATCCAAGCTATGATGTGTGTGATGTTGTGGGCTAGGAAGTAAAACAATTAAGTTGCATTCAATGCTTTCTAAGTTTTCTTTTAATACCAGCAAGTAAAATTCTCCAACAGAAGTACAAATTCAAAACGTTAATTTAGAATTGAACATATTTTATATTTAACCTTTGTTTTACATCATGGCCAAAACCAATCATCATTCTTTTTCTCCACCGAGTTCCAAAGATAATTTTATTTAATTTTTACAACCAATTCTGTAGTTTTTGAGTTACAGGGCTGACCATATTTTGTCCATAAGATCCACTTCCCTTGAACTTCTTGACTACCTAACTGTCATCAATGGCCGTCAAATTGGTTGACGTTTAATGTTTGTTCCCAAATGTTATAACTCCCATCATTTACTGCTTCAAAAGGAACCACCAATCTCTTCCTATCTCCAACTTCCCTTTTATCTTCAAAACCCGAGAACATTTTTGACATTCAAATTGCACTCAGCTTTGATTATTCAACCCTAAACTAAGTATCTGACTTCATGTGCTGTTCACCATCTCTGTACGCTGTCTTACTTAGCCAATCTTCTGTTCAAATTCTTGTCACTACCCTTTCCATAATCATCTATTTCAATGCTTTCTTCACTGGCCCCACTCCCTTTAGCAGATCCAAAATAGTGAAGGAATGGTGACAGTTCAAGTTGGGAGTGTGTGTGGAGTGAGCAAGGGAATTCGCACGTAGTGGTGTTCCTGTATGTCTGTTGCCCTTCTCCTCCAGGTTTAAAAAAGGCTGTTGAAGGAAGTTTGGAAAATTGCTATTTGAGGTCCATCTTGAATATGGAACACACTTCTGTCATTGTGCATTGATGGTGGACTCAGATGGCATTTAAGGTGCTGAATGGAATGCTAATCAAATGGCCTATTATGTCCTAGATGACAAAAGCAAAATACTGGAGCTGCTGTAAATCTGAAATAACAATATAAAGTCTGACAGAAACTCAGCACGCCTGGAGACAGACACAGAGTTATCGTTTCTCGTATGACTCTTCTTCGGACTGAAAGGAGATGGGAAGTGGTGTTTTTATGCTGATGACAGATGGGAGGAGCAGCAAGTGGAACAAATTGTGAGCGTGCCCACAGCAAAGGGCAAAGTGAGTTCTAACGGTTGGTAAAGGAAACAGAAATATAAAATGATGTAAATTAGAGTGTGAAATGGAGAAAATGGGTTTGCTCTGCCAAAAGGTTCACATGGGCATAAAATGGTTTATCGAAAATGGCAAACAAGTGGAAGGTCAAGGCCATTCCAACGGACAAAATGAAGGTGTTGTCAAGTCAGTTACCCAGCCTGCAATTGATCTCGCCAGTGTAAAGAAGTCGACATGGTGAGCACAGAATACAGCAGATTGGATTGAAAAAAATTAAACCACTCTTTCTCTTTTGCTCTGGGCACACTCACAATCTTTTCCACTTGCTCCTCTTCCCCTCAGTCAGCAAAATTAAAACCATCATGCTCCAGCTGTTCAGTTCTGAAGAGCCATACTAACACAAAACATTAACTCTACTTTTCACTCTAAAATTGCTTCCAGACTTGCTGAGTTTCTCCAGTAGTTTCTGCCTTTATCTATCCTGGATGATGTTGAACTTTTTGAGTATTTTTCAAGTTGCAGTCAGCCTGCAGCATTTGGAGTATATTCCATCACATTTCTACCCTACCTTGGAGATAGGGATAGGCTTTGGAAAGTCAGATGGGGAGTTACTTGACACAGAATTCCTAACCTCTGACCTTCTCTTGTATTCACTGTATTAGCAAGACCAGTTCAATTAAGTTTCAGGTCAAAGGTTAACACTACCACTTCCCCATATGCAACACACTTCTCACAACCTGTCTCTTTTGTCAAGCGTTTGTTCACCTCCCTAACCAGTTTCTCCGAAATTGAGATGCCCAGTAAATATTTGAGCTGTTGTTGCAAGATTAGTGGTGCATCCAATGCAATGTCATTTTAAATGTGTTATTTTAAAAGTTGAAACACGCTGTACGTATTGTGTCACTTTAAAGTTTTCTTGGTAAGTCTGGTTCAGCCAGTCTAAAGTTATAATGAATCTTTCAAGCATTCTCACCTAAAACTGTCAAAGGCATGCACAGATTCTGGAAAGCAAATTGCACTCTGAGGCCTATGCCGGGTCCGTGGAGAACCATTAAAGCTTTCAGTTGGTGAATGGTTTCTTGCCCTACTTTAAATAGGAGGAAAACAAACTGTAAGTGATTTAAAAAGGTTTCCTGATCTGATATATAATACGTGAGCCAGGATTTCTCTCCTAAGAATAGAAATTTGGTACAAACGTTTTTAACTGTTCAGCAAAGGATTTTTACAATAAAAATTCTCAGTTACATATTATTTGGACAAAATGGTTTTAAAATACCTGTTTTAAGCCACTTACATTGAATCAAACCCAAGACTTTGGGCTTTAATCAGTATTAAAATACATATACCTTTAATTAGGAAAGTTCAACTATCTGTACTGCGACGTAGGCAGTTTAAAGTTTATTTTAAAATTGGGTATAGAAATATGCTTTTCAGGTGCTGAAAGATCATTATCAGAGCACTTTTGTTAAATACTCTTTTACAAAAACTTCGAAGTAGACAAGACTCATTGCTAGCCAAATCTAATGGGTAATTAGTACCTATGCTGCTGTTGGGGATAGCACATCTGACTAGCCATGGAAGGATAGTTGCTACTGTGGACCATACGACTCCGAACTGTGAAGAAAGGAACATTTGGATTGCGCAGGACAGCTGTCACAGCTGGACAAGGCACAAAATTTCTCTGTACATTGCCTGTATATGAAAGGTAGAAATTATGTTTAAATGGTCACACGCATTAAACAAACATCT
Organism: Chiloscyllium plagiosum; assembly: GCF_037043375.1. NCBI lineage: Eukaryota > Metazoa > Chordata > Chondrichthyes > Orectolobiformes > Hemiscylliidae > Chiloscyllium > Chiloscyllium plagiosum. Next base: position 14,960,948 of record NW_028270181.1, on the reverse strand, counting down.
TCATTTGTACAATCTTCAATGAAAAATATGAAACAAACTAAAGTAGCAGAAGTGAACAATGTTCAAGAAAGCTAACGGCTTTTTTCAAGCTGTTATTCAATTAGAAAAATATAATTCCTACACAGATACAGGAAGGCATCCAGTAAAAATTTAATACTTGACTGTCTGTCCATGGAAGATTTAGTTATATAGTACTTATTTAGTTCATATAAAACATCTTTCATGATTTTGAACATCTTTTCCAAATCCCCCTTTCTCCTTCCTACTCCTAGAATTGCCACCTCGAATTGAACTTTAGCTGAGGCCGAACCAGTGATTCATAAAGGCTTATCTTAACATGCTTGTATTTGTACTCCATGTCACTGTTTGTAGAGCCAAACATTTTGAACAACCTTATCCACACAGAGCTGTGGAATCAAAGAGTTGAGTCTGCACTAGTCAAAAACAACCACCTAACTATTCTGATCCAAGACACGCAAGTGTATATCGAGATACTTAAATGTTGAGGGTTTCTGTCTCTACTACCCTGACAGGCAAAGGTCCGGATTCCCACGCCACTCTCTGGCCGAGAAAATGCTTCCTCATGTGCCCTTTAAACCTCCTGGCTCTCACAAATCTATGTCCACGTCACTGATCCCTCCATCAAAAGGAATAGGTTCACCCAGTCTAAGCCCTTCATAATTTTATACGTCTCAATCACATCCCCCTCACCCAGTCTCCTCTGCTCCAAGGAAAATAAGTCTATCCAGTCTCTCCTCATTACTAAAATTCTCCAGCCCAGGCAACATCTCCAACCACTGCAACCTCTCCAGTGCAATCACAACTCTCCTATCACGTAAATTCCAGAACTGCACACAATACACAAGTTGTCGCCTAACTAACATTTTATACAGCTCCAGTATCACCTCTTTGCTCTTAAACTCTCATACCTCGGCAAATAAAGACAAGTTCTTAACCACTTTATCTAACAGTCCCGCTATATTAAGTAACTGGTAGAAATGCATACCAAGGTCCATTTGACCCTTGGTGTTTCTCAGAATCCTGCTGTTCATCACATATTCCCTTGCTTTGTCTGTCCTGCCAAAGCCACCTCACACATATATGGATTGAGTTCCACTTGGACTGCTATTTTCAAAGACTTGTGTATCTCTCTGTCCTCCTCCTCCTTTCAAATTGTACAAATCAGTTTATATTGCCTGTCCGGACTCTTCCTTTCAAAATGCAGCTGCAATAAATTTGTAATGATTGAGATTAACATTTGGAAGCTTTTCTATTTGGTCTCTGTTTTAACTTACTACATATCAACTAGTACAGATGCAACATATACACAATCAGAACTAGTAATATTTAACTTATTTTGCACATTAATTAACTGAAATCAGCTGCATTTTGCATTTATACATTGCTATATTTAATTAGGCCATATGTTGGAATTTTGGCTGGCCAACAACATTTAGATTTAGCAGAGTAAATATATTAAGTTAATGACGAACAATAACTCTCAAATGTCCAAAAGCTTTGATGACATTTTAAATCATATTTTAAGAGCAGCTGAAACAAGGATATGATTCAATTGCAAGAATTAAAACATTAGAAAGGGTTAAATCTGTATCTTACTCATATGTTTTACAATATAGCACCAAATGTCCTGAAAATTTCTTTATGAACTAACCTGCTGATGGTGGACTATTATAGACTACTGGTACATAGCCACTACTGTGCCTATGTGAGCGTTTTGGTGCGTTTTGGTGCCATTCGTGTAGTTCCAAAGAGAGGCGTTCTTCACTTGAATTGTACTTGAGAATAGGGGAGCAAGATGCATGACTCTCATAGCGCGATTGGGGGTCAATATTTTCCTGCAAATATAAACAGTGCCATTCAAATCATCTGTAGTATACAATTCTTCATGGAAAAACAAGAGGGCTTTCAGATTCTTTTCTGAACTTTCTTCATGTGTTTCCAGCAACTTGTCAGCTTTTCTGCAATAGCACCTTCATTACTTCATACCTCTCGAATCTCTCTAGGTACCACAATGTAATTACCATATTGAAAAGGGAACATACTCCTGTCAATGCTTCTCTTCAACCAAGTATGTGAGCAGAGTTTGCTCAGAATTTCCCTTTTGCTTTATTTCCAAGTCTCTGGACTTTCTTCAACCTCCTGCCCATTCTGGAGCTTAGTATGGTAACAACATTCCTCAAATCTTCCTCAAAATCATTTTCACTATACTTTTGGAACCTCTTCATTTTCAAAAGCACTTCGCAGAGAATTAGAACATAGAACATGACAGTGCAGTATAGGCCCTTTGGCCCTTGATGTTGCACCGACCTGTGGAACCAATCTGAAGCCCATCTAACCTACACTATTCCATTCTCATTCATATGCCTATCCAATGACCATTTAAATGCCCGCAAAGTTGGTGAGTCTACTACTGTTGCAGACAGTGTGTTCCACGCCCCTTGCCTAAATATTTCCTGAGAAGTTTTCTACCTGCAACTTTAGCTAATTCTCACGTTGCATTTTTCCAATTCAATGCAATTAATAATTTGCTTCCTTTAATACAAATCCTGATACCTGTCATTGTACAATAGGTGAACAAAGAATGGCATCATGGCCAGCACAGACATGGTGGGCCAAAAGGCCTATTCTATGTTCTACAAAGACACAGTGAGCGATAAACTTAAAAATTCCAGCTATTTCTCCCTCTCTACATCTGTTCCATTAAAGTACAATTTTTATATTGATTACCTGTGGTATCACTGACCAAACCAGCTGCAAGAATGTATGACATTTATACAGTGTGAAGGAACAAAGTTCAAACAAGAAGCAAATGTCAACGATTTTGCTCAACTTCTTGTGCTGCATGTAATGGTGGTTCTGAAAACAAGCTCTCTGGCTGCATTGCAGTTCCCAGTTTACCAGAAGTCTACTTCTAAGGACATTTCCGAGAACTTCCTGAAAAAAAAACTATGATTTAAGAATAAATTACATGTTAACAAGATAATTTGAAAATTTTAAAATACATTCAACATTTGAAATGTATTTGGACAAACACATGGATAAGAAAGATTTAGAAGGATATGAGCCAAGTGCAGGAAAATGGGGTTCGTGTTGATGGCATTTTGGTTGGCACAGACCAGTTTGGGCCAAAGAGCCTGTCTCCGTGCTGTAGAACTCTACGACACTGCTTGCACATGTGAAAGTAGGCACTGTCTCAAAACGTAGACAAATACACTTGAAACCAAGATGCCTTTTCCTAGGAGATGGGGTTGCTATTCCAGGTGGGCTATTTATCTTGTAAAAGAGGTTTGCTTCAGAAATAGGTTATCACTATGCCAGCTTGTAGCATACTTTTGAGTGCAGAAATTGTTCCATGGATGACTGGACACGAATGAATTACCGTTGGGAATATTTTCAGCCTGAGATGCTCACTTTGCACAAATACATTTACTAAATTCAACACATATTCGATTTTCTTTTATTGCAAATGGTAAATCCTTAAATACTTCATTGCAACACGTGCTGACATCAGCAAATGAGCACCATAAGACAAACTTTGTAAACAGGTCAAGTCAACTGCAACGAGTTTAATTCTGTATCCTGAAACATCATTGCCCATAATGCAGTGGTTAACTATACACTCTACAAAGAGCAAAACTTGGGTGCTCAGCTGGAAAAATGTCTACGGCCAGAAAGCTTTATGGGGTTCACCAAATCTTCTGCCACAACTTGGCTGGGTGGCACAGTGGCTCAGTAGTTAGCGCTGCAGCCTCACAACACCAGGGACCGAGGTTCAATTTCACACTCAGAAACTGACAACGTGGAGTTTGCACATTCCTTGTGTGTGGGTTTCCTCCGGGTGCTCTGGTTTCCTTCCACAGTCAAAAGATGTGCAGATTAGGTGGATTGGCCATGCTAAATTGCCCATATTGCCTAGGCATGTGCAGGCTAGATGGGTTAGCCACGAGGAGTGTGGGGTTACAAGGATAGTGTCTGGTTGGGATGCTCTTCAGAAGGTCAATGTTGACTCGATGGGCCAAATGGCCTGCTTCAATATTGCAGGAATTCTATGCATTTCAGCAGATCAAAGTTTAGTTTTCAGTCTACTTCTCCGTTTAGTTGTTTTTCTGCCATAAAATGGGAAGTTTTAGTATATTGCTTAGGACAATGTTTTGCTGCGATGGTTCCTATTGTTAAAACACAGGTCAAACACGTTGCCCCAAGTCTCACTTAAGTACCAAGGATAAACAGCATTGATAGAACTGTATACCAGCAAGGAATCAGCACCCTAAGGAAAGGTGATTGGGGGATAAATTTAGCAAGAGAGATGAATTATTTTACATCCTGGTCAGATGATTAGCCCACTATTTTTTAATGTTCTCTTACAACACTAAATTCAAAATTTTCCTGGTAGCATTGTATTTGTAATGATCAGAAAGATGTAAGCTTCTTTATTTTGACTGGTTTCCACGCCTACTGGGCTAAGTTTCAAAATGACCTAACAAGGCACTGTTGTTGAGATCCTTTTTGTGTTTGCCATATAACATCAGATTGGAATTATCCATACACCATTTGATTACTTCAATTCTGATTCCATGTCCTCCAGTTGCTTCTGTATTTTTTCTGACTAAATTAAGCCAAACAGAGCACCTGGCTCTGGTTGGGAAAATCAATTCAAGAGTTGTCCAGATAGATAATAGAATGCATTATTTCTCAACACAGATTGTAAACTACGCCTTTTCTCTGATGCGAAACTGGGCCAATTAGCCATGCGATTATGGAGATCCTGGCTGATCAGTGAGATAACTCCATAATCAAGGGTCAGTCTATTACAGGAATTATCCTATAGATAATAAATGCTCTCAAAATTCTGCCCGACAAAAAGTGCCCTTCCATTAATAGGTTTGTCCAATGCAATCAGTAGGCCAAATCTGGATGAGGTTCCTTTGTCTTTATCCATTGATTCTATATTTTAATTTCTCATGTGAATTTTAATTGGTAACATATATCAAGATTACTTACTTAGTTTTGTTAACTCTCTTTTCCCTAGCAATAACAGTAATATATTACCTGCATGCAACTCAATTATATTTCATGATTTGGTAAATTTCATCACATTGATGACGGCTCCACTCTTCTTAACTCTCATGAAGAAGCAGACAATAGTCAGTGCTAGGATTTTTATGGACAACCAATATACAGTAGACTCCCAAGAAGTGTTTTTAGTTCTGCAGCTGTTTAAGGGAGAGTCATGGTTTAACTGTAATCATCACCAACTTCAAAGGACTCTCACCATCAACTCACCTTTACTATGTCAATTATACACATACGCAAGAGTTAAAAGCCTCATATCTGGTGCATGTCCACCAGTAATATGTTGGATAAGACTTTGCACTAATCCACATCCTCATCACACCAGTCAGTCATGTTTTATTTCAAAGCATGACAATCAGGCTTCTCTCGAATGGTTGGAGCTTGAGATTTACAAGCAGCTGCCAATCTATAGAAATATCACTCCAAGTCATGACTGTAGTTCTTAGTCTCTGATTGATCTCTGGACATTGATTATCAAGCATCTTCCCACAGGAATTGCCTGAGGACAGCTTTAAAATGATAGTTGTAAATATCATATCTTTAACCCACACCACGTCAATAAAATTACTACCACTCATGATGATCTTAAAAAAAATGACAGAAATTTGTCATTCACAAATCAATTGCTTACCTGAGGGGACGGTCCAGAGATAATCAAGGGAGCAAGTTTGCTTGGTCTTAAAACTGGAGCAGATTTTGGTCGCCGTCTGTTCACAGGTTCCTCCTCAACTCTCTGGTTACCTTCTGATTTCTCAGAAGTCCTTGAAGGTATTAAAGCAGTTCCTTCTAAGTACTGAGCAGGCTGATAGTGGCCAGCCTTCATATCATGAACTTCATATGTTGTCTCTTGTTTTATTCCAAGGGACACAGGGGATTTAGGCCCTGTGGGGCTGGTCGGAGGTGACCTAGTATTTATTGTAGAGTCTGAAGTAGAGCTAGCTTGTTGTTTGTGCTTAAATTTGAATGAATCACTCCTTTTGGGTGGTGTTGGAGGTGTTGAACCAGATTCACTCTTTGATGACTGAAAAGAATGCGTCTGCTTTTGTGTTGGAGAGAGATAATCCATCTTTGGGGGAGTTTGTGGCCTTTTGAAGGTATCTGGATCGAAGATAGGCTTCCTTTGTTTTGGCAGTTTGAATATGGAGAGTTTTCCAGGTTCAGAAGGTGAAACATCCACCATTGTTTTTGGCCAGGTGCCACCACTGTGTTTAGAATTATGCCCATTTTCTGCGCCTGTCTCCACCACCACACAATCCGTAACTGTTGGGTCAAACGTGAAGCGTCTTTTATCATGTTCTGCAATCCCATAACCTTGATCAGGAAATAGCTCTGGGCTGAAAGGGCCAGGTTTGTGGTCTGAAAAATTGTGGCAAGTATGATCAGCTGTCCTATGTGTATTAGACTGCAAAGGACAGCTTGAAAATTGCTTATGTTCACAATATGTGCCACCTTCATGACTGGCTCTATCATTTTTGCTGTCAAGTAAGCTCGAGTCTATAGTGAAAATGTCAGTCTGTGTTGAACTGTTATGTTTCAAGTTTCGGGTATTAGGAACCTGTACTTCCGATTCATGAATCCTACAGTTTCCAGATTTCTCAGATTCCTTTAGTGTTTCAAGTATATTCTGTCCACTCCAAGAGGAACTCTGAGGAACCACCTTCAGAGACAGAAGAAAAGTACACACTTTAAGTAATTCACAATGCTACTCAACTAGGACCTGTCTTTTGTAGCATGTGCTCAAAAATATTGACTCAACAGTTACGAAGACTGCATCAGATTTTTGTGTAATTAGGTTAAAAATCGAGTGCAGCAAGATGCTTATCATATCAATTGCAAACTTCACAAACATTGCTAGGGATAGATGGCCTAACAAATGGTAATATATCAAGAATGAAATTTTACTATTTCTTAATTTTTCATACAGATCCCAGTGCATATTTTGTGTCCGTGAGTGTTAACACGATATATCCACTGAAAGTGGTGGACAATATCACTGATATTTCTCAACATAATCAAAGTAATTACAGATCCAGGGAATTAAAAAAGCAATATTTAACAATTTTCTCTGAATAGCAGCAGTTGTGTTGAAGGAAATGGCATGAATGAACAATCTGGCAGCTGGAAGAACACAGCAAGCCAGATAGCGCCAGGAGGTGGAGAAGTCAATTTTTTGGGTATTAACTCTCCTTCAGGACTAGATGTGGGGGTAGGGGGAACTACAGATAAAGAGAGGCGAGTAGTGGGGTGGGAAGAGTAGCAGAATAGTGAGGCATTGATAGGTAGACACGGGAAATGGGTACGACCTGGTTGGTCGATGGGACGGATGAATCCAGTCGGTAGCTACAAGGAAGGATCAGTAGGTGGAATGGAAGGGGAGGAAGTGGGGCTGAAAAGGGAGGCGGAGTTGGGATAGAGCTATGCGTTTAACATGATAAATGTTAGCTTTGTAGTATCCATCCAAAACAGTTTGAAAGTTCATCTCCAAATACACGTATAAATGTATTTAGATACTGTGAACCAGAAGAACAAATGGGTGAATTTGCACAGGTATTAAAACCATGTATGCAGGATTAAGGTAATTGCACTTGACCAATCTGCAAAACTTTCACTGAAAACTGCATCTGTCCAAAATAGTTGTACTTAATACATTGCAAATTGAGTCTCTGCAATTGATTTCTATAACAATTTCAAATGTTTAATTGTTAATTGTTTATTAACTTCCATAGAGTGTGTGGAATGAATAGTGGGGATGGTAGTTTGAAATAATGTTATTCAAGTACAAAATTCAAATTGAAGGAATTTCAACTAAGCAGTTATCAGAATTACAATCAGTTCCTTTAGTTTTGATGAGGAATTCAGCTTATTTTTGGACAATTTAATGTATTTCTATACAATTTGTCTGTATATGTCTGCAAAGTCTGTCCATCTAACAAATTATGATGGAAATTGAAAAACCGCAGATGCTGGAAATCAGAAATAAAATCAAAAACAGAAATTGCTGGAAAAACTCAACAGGTCTGGCAGCACCTATGGAGAGAAATCAGAGTTAATGTTTTGGGTCCAGTGACTTTTCTTCAGAACTGATGGGACCTAGGAAAAGGTTGATATTTATGCAGAAGATGGGGAGGAGGGAGAGTAAATGAGAGGCGGAGGCAGAGCCCAAAGAGAGAGAAAAACAGATGGACAAACAAGAGAGTAGTTAAAGGTCAGTATGTGGAATGGTTAGTTGCTAATGGGGGCTGTTGGTAGCTGACATTGAGTTGTGTGGGGTAGCTGCCTATGCAATGACAAAAACCTGGTGTTTGGGGGTCGACTAAGGACATGGTCTCAAGCTCTAAAATTGCTGAAGTCAATATTAAATGCAGAAGGCTGCAGAGTTCCGAAATGGAAAACAGAGTGCTATTCTTTTAGCTTGCGCTGAGCTTCCTTGGAGCACTGCAGCAAGCCTGACACAGAGATGTTGGCCACGAAACAGAGTGGTGTGTTTTTGCAGATAGAACATAGGTACTCTGCAAAGAGTCACCCAGTCTGAGCTTCATTTCCGCAATGTAGAGGGAACCACATTGTGAGCAGTGAATAAAGGAGACTAGGTTGAGTGAAGTGCAGGTAAAGAGTTGCTTCACCTGGAAAGTGCGTGCTGTGGAAATGTCACTGGTCCTGAAACATTAACTCTGATTTCTCTCCTGAGCTTTTCCAGCAGTTTCTGTTTCTGTTTTGTACTTTAAACAGATAGATTATCAACCATATTTTCAAATGAGTTCTTCACACGCTGCAAAAGTACAGTTTAACAGTGTAGTTTCTCGGGAAACCACAAACGGAACAAATATGTGGTGTTTCCTCATGTCGTACTGCATGAAGCTACATGGTGATTGCTATTCACTTTGAATTAAAGCAGAACTAAAACTATTGCTCCAATGTCATACACTTTTCAGGGTGGTATCATGATGCTTGCAAGGCATATTCAAAGAACAAAGACAATCTTTAAAGACAGGTACAATATCTTTCTTAAATGTTTTACATTTTCTGCACATCTGGAAGCATTTTCAAGTAGTGCAGATTCAGGATGGGGAGAGTGCCAGATCTGCTGTAACACCAGCACTGTGGGGCTCGGAAAAAGCCTCCGAGCCATTGATAGCTCAGAGTGGGGATAAAGAAAGCCCAAAAGGAATGTGTGCTTAATGCAGGTGAGAACGAGTGGATTTTGGAGAAGCCAGGAGTTGTACTAGATCGGTGAAGCCAGCTGTTGCAGACTAGCTGGAATTGGGCCTGTGAATAGGCAGTGAAGCGCAGTTCGAGGAAAGGCAAGCGAACTACCAGATGTGCTGAGCAAGTCCATGACAGAGCCGCTTTTGAGACAATTCCAAAACTAGGCCCTCAAAAGAGGAGAACTGGAAACACTTGGAGACGACAGAAGTTTCAATGCGATTTAGAGACTTACATAGTCATTAATGCTTGGGAGATTGCTGATAAATTAATTTGGATCTGTCTTGACCACATTTGCTGTTTGATTTACTATGTATGGCATTTGACTACTGTTTGTCTATTACTCATATTGTGTTAATTCTGATTCTTAAGAGTACAAATTGTACATATATTGTAAATTGTATTGCTATTCTAATTTACATTACTGTTCAAGTTTGTATAGTAAACTTTATTTTGTCTTATTCAATATCGAGAAATCTTGTATCTTTATTCCCTCAGTAAGTACTTGGGATCTCTCATTTTGCCTATTTTAAAAAATATACTGGTCTTTGGCCAGACTGCAACATAAAATTGGTGATCTGGTCCGGGATCATAACATTCCTGAAAATGGATTAAATAATCGCTCTATTAAAGGAATCCTAAATGGATGGTCTATTCCCAAAGGTAATATAACAAATAGATAAGAGATCAGGGTTCTCTATTGTTTTCTCTGGAAAACTATTAAACTGAAGGTGTAATCTTGTGATTTAGTCTTGTGACTAGATCACCTTATACTAAAAATGGAAGAAGGGAGAACGTAATGGTTATTGGAGCAGACAACTAAGGTGCTTGTGTTATGGAATTAGATGCCTCCCATTGTGTCTTTCTGCATCTAATTACAAATAACTGATGTGCTAAATGGGCACTTTGGCAGAGGAGATAAATTTGCTTGCGTTTCCTCAGTACAAGGTACTAACAGCATTCCAAAACTAGAAGTAGAGAAGGTTCACGGTGGGCGGCACGGTGGCACAGTGTGGGCGGCACGGTGGCACAGTGTGGGCGGCACGGTGGCACAGAGTGGGCGGCACGGTGGCACAGAGTGGGCGGCACGCTGGCACAAAGTGGGCGGCACGCTGGCACAAAGTGGTTAGCACTGCTGCCTCACAGCGCCAAAGACCCGGGTTCAATTCCTGCCTCAGGCGACTGACTGTGTGGAGTTTGCACGTTCTCCCCGTGTCTGCGTGGGTTTCCTCCGGGTGCTCCGGTTTCCTCCCACAGTCCAAAGATGTGCAGGTCAGGTGAATTGGCCATGCTAAATTGCCCGTAGTGTTAGGTAAGGGGTAAATGTAGGGGTATGGGTGGGTTGCGCTTCGGCGGGGCGGAGTGGACTTGTTGGGCCGAAGGACCTGTTTCCACACTGTAAGTAATCTAATCTAATCTAATCTAATCTTCACTCGGTTGATCCTTGGTATGGAGGGATTCTCTTATCAGAAGAGGTTGAGTAGGTTGGGCTTGCACTCATATGAGCTTAGAAAAATGAGAGGAGACAATATTGAAACATCGAACATCCTTAGAGGGTTCAACAGGACAGATGTGGAGAGGTTGTTTCCCCCTTATGGACTGTCTGGAACCATGGGGCATAATCTCAGAGTAAGGGATCACCTATCTAAGGCAGCGATGAGGATGAATTTCTCAGAGAGTAGAGAAACTGTGGAATTCTACACCAAAGAAGGCTGTTGAGTCTGGGTTGTTACATTTTAATCAGTAAGGGAATCGAAGGCAATTGCGTTAAGGCAGAATGGTTCAGTTGAGGATCAACAGATCAGCCATGATCTCATTGAATGGCAGAATTACTTCTAAGTGTAATAGCTCTAATTGACCTTTTTCCTGAATTCATTTTCTGTGCAGATCTACGCTGTAAAGAACCCTTTTTAGGAAATGTGTTCATGGGATGTGGGTGTCATTGGATATGCCAGCATTTATTGCTCATATGTAATTGTCCTTAATAAGGTGGTGGTCAGCCACCCTCTTTAACACTGGCTGTCCATAGCAGGTTAGGTATACCCACATATTCATTATGGCTGTCAAAAATTGTACTTTGTTCAGAGGCTGAGGTGCACTGCATCTTTACTCACTGAAAAAGAGGGGCTATTCAGGCGGTTACAGATGCAAGCTAGTTCCTAGACTTTCAATTTTATAGACTGAATTTAGAGATTCAGATGGTCATCTTGTTTTTAAAAAAAGCATTCTACATTTTATAAAGAGTCATTTCTATTGCATTCTTAGAACACTTGAGATTTAAAACATCATTAACCAATTCTTTTAGCAACATTGAGCTGGTTTGATAGTTATTTCTGCAGAAGCATGCTATACAAGTGACTGAACCGAATCCAGGAAGGTCTCATGTAAAGTTGTGGTTGAATTGTTAAAATTTGGGATCTTGAATGCAACAACTTTATGGGAAACAACTTTAAATGAAGCATTGCTTCCCATTACAGTCAATGTTAAAATCAGAGCTAGGTAGCTGCACACATTTTTATTTGGAAGAAACAATGTTTAGATTGAAATACTGCAGGACTGCATATTTCTTGCTGAAATCACTTGCAACTTACAATAGATTCAACGTTTTCAAGGAGTCTTATATGGTTCTTAGGGCTAAAGGGATCAAAGGGTATGGGAAGAAAGAGAGAAAAGGGTACTGAGTTGGAGTATCAAGTGATCACATTGAAGAGAACAGTAGACTCCAAGGTCTGAATGGCTTATTACTGCTCCTTTTCTCTATGTTTCTCTCAACCATACCTTCATCAGTGAAAGACTGACAGAATCCCTGCAATTTCGCAACAAAGCTTCACATTCTGTCAGTGACTTGTTTTCTAGTGCAATACCATTTATCTGTGAAAGAGAAAGACTAATTAACAATCAAGCACATCAATACTAACTCTAAGAGTTCAAGTGCAACTTTCTCTATTTCATAAAAATTAAGTTAATAGGTTCTGCTTCTTTTTTCTTTATAATTAATCTGCTTACCTCTAAGTCTCCTTTTAGCGTTTTCTTTACAATAAAGCTATGTTAGTTGTGTTTTTAATTAATTCATGGCATGTGGGCATCACTAGTTAGGCCAGCTTTAATGGCCCATGCACAGTGCCTTCGAGGTGAGCTGCCTTTGATGGCGACCTGCCTTCTTGAAACACTGCAGTCCATTTGGCATAGGAACCCCCTACTGTGTTGTTAGGGACAGTGTTCCAGGAGTTTGACCTTGTGACACTGAAGGAATGGTGATGTAGTTTCCAATCAGCATGGTGAGTGGATGGAGCAGATTTTGCAGGTGGTGTTCCTATCAGATCTTTCTTTGCATTTCAATCACTCAAAGTCATTTCTGCTAATGCCTTTTCTAAAACATCTATTCTAAAACTGGTCTTACTATTGTGTGTCCTATAGTGCTCATCAATAATCACCCTACATTGACAAAATCCCGAGTATGAGAAATGTTCACACAAACCTTTTACTAATGCAAATGTTTCATGTTACTTACACGATAATTACCTGTTGCTGCAAGCATCTTTGTATGTCTTAACCTAATTTAAAGGGTGACTCGCTTCACTTGCTACCTTCTACAGTAGTGCTTAAGAAATCGGAAACTTAGGGACGAGGGACACTGATTGGTACAGCATGTTGCACGCCAACAAGTTGCTTTGCCGGGTGAAGATTTGCCATTTAGTTTAGTTGTAAATTCAGACTACTAACTGTAATCAGTCTGTCTCCCACCGTTAAGGATCCTTCCCTTGCAGCAGAACTGCCAGGAACAATAGTAGCTACATATACTCCAGTCTCCAAGCTGATTCCAATGTCTGCAAAAGATAGAAACACAAAATGGGTACAGCATAGGCTACTTACCCTACAAACATCAACATTTATACTTTAAATACTGTCAAATATGGTTGACAAGAAAACTAATTTTCCTGTATACAAGAGGCCACTGAGCTCTATTTATCTTCATAGGTCATTAGGCAGATGCTATGTTGACTTATGGGCCTTGTAAAATAAAACTCAATGTTCTCATTAATTTCCCAGGACTGCAGGTTGTGAATCTAAAGATCTAGGTATACTGATTCAGTATTTCTCCAACAGCACTTCCCAACTTTTCAGTCCAAAGACTTCAAACAGGACAACGCTGCAAGTAAAAAATAGAAATGTAAACAGAACAGTTACTAAAGATTTTAAGACCAGATTGTCAAGAATCATGGTCCTGAAAAGGATTAGCACCTATAATTTTGCCATAAGGTTTAGCTTGTTGGAAGAGTGGAGATGGAACATTAATTTGCTGCTATTAGATGTTTAAAGATTCTATAATATGGTAGGATTATATCATAATAGAACCTAAGTACTGAGACATGCAGGCTAAACGTGTCCCTGTACAACAAGCTAATGGACTAAAACCCTTAGGTCTCACTTGTACGGTGCATCCTCAATGCAGAAGTTTACAATTCCTAGATTCATCATATTTATTTCTCTTAGAACTGTGGCTATAAATGAACATAACTTTGGTTTTCCTCATTACTAATTTCCGACTATTTAACATGCCTCAAGGTCAATGACAAAAATGTGTCATCTTATTATAAAAGTAAATAACATGAATAACCCATTGGACATTACACAGCAGTGGAGATGCATCATGCGGTTGAACAAAATAATAGTTTCAAGTAATTTGTCATAAATTTCATTTGCATTTATTCCAATTACAGTTAGATCAGCTATCTGGATCAGCAGTTAATTAGCAACTGATGTGAATTAGAGTCTTCTGGAATTGGAAATTGAGTTGGATACAGATGTTAAAATTTAAAATTACCTTTGTGACCCACAAGGTTGATATGAACTGGAGTTATCGCCCTGCCTCCCAGAGACTTTCTTCTTCGAACTATGATATTAATTACCCCTCCACCATTCAGTACAGCTTTAATGACATGCTTCCTGTCCTTGTTGGTAAGATCTACATCATTTATCCTGAGTAAGCAATCATTCACCCTAGAATAGAAATAAAGGTGCACGATAAACAAAATCGTGGAAGACGATTTTTGTATCATTTGAAAGAACCTTTCTGTTGGAAAATAATTTTCATACAAAATGATATCTTTCAGTTGCAGGAAAGTGAGAAATTAGCTAGTCTTACCTTAACCTTCCATCTGCAACACTTCCTTTATCTACCTTTATAACGAATATCCCAGAGTCTCCAGGTAGATAAGGCTCATCAGCCCCTCCTGCGACATCAAAACCTAATGCCTTCAAGTCCATGTCATCCTACATCAAAAAAAACACTGCAGTTTACGCAACAGGATCTTGAGTTTACAACTGCAGGATAAGCAATGGCAGATTCTTCAATATAAAGATTTGTCAAAGCACTAGGAATACCTCCTTTACCAATATCGTGTACAATGCATGTGTGCACAGAGAACAATGGCAGACCCAAATGACACTGGCAGCTCTCATGTTGCGGGGTCGTGAAGTTTCTGTTGGGAACGTACTATATGCCCTCTAACAATCCAATGGAAATAGAAGAGCAGTTATGTGGGCAAATTTCAGAGAAGTGTAAAACTAATAGGGTAGTGATAGTAAGGGATTTCAAGTTATCCACTATTAACTGGGGTATAGTATGAAATGCTTCATGAGAGCAAAGTTCGTAAAATGCATCCAGAAGAGCTTTCTCAACATGTACATAAAAAGCCCAATAAGAAATGGGCAGTCCTTAATTTTAGGTAATAAAGCTAGGCAAGTGATTGAATTAGCACTGGGAAACATTTTACAGAAAAATGATCATAACTCTGTTAGATTCAAGATTGTTATGGAAAAGAATAAGGATGGGCCTGAAATCAAGGTTCTAAACCGGGGCAAAGCCAATTTTAATAAAATCAGGTATGGTTTGGCCAGAGTGGATTGGGAGAAGATACTTTCTAGGTAAATTTGTGGTGGATTGGGAGAAGATACTTTCTAGGTAAATTTGTGGTGGATTGGGAGAAGATACTTTCTAGGTAAATTTATGATGGAGCAATGTGACACGTTCACAAAGGAAACAGGTAGCTTACAGGCCAACATGTTCCAATGCAGATATCGGATTGGACAAACAAATCTATGAACCCTGGATATCAAGGGACATACAAGACTGGATAAGGAGAACAAGACAGGTTTATGGTCGATAGAGTAGAAGCCCTAGAGGAATACAGAATATGCAAGGGGTAACTTAGAGTCATAGAATCATAGAAATGTACAGCATGGAAACAGACCCTTCAGTCCAACCCAACCATGCCGACAAGATATCCCAACCCAATCTAGTTCCTACTTGCCAGCACCCAGTCCATATCCCTCCAAACCCTTTCTTTTCATATACCCATCCAAGTGCCTCTTAAATGTTGCAATTGTACCAGCCTCCACCATTTCCTCTGGCAGCTCATTCCATACACGTACCACCCTCTGCGAGAAAAAGTTGCTCCTTAGGTCTCTTTTATATCTTTCCCCTCTCATCCTCTAGTTCTGGACTCCCCCACCCCAGGGAAAAGACTTTGTCTATTTATCCTATCCACGCTCCTCAGAATTTTGGAAACCTCTACAAACTCACCCCTCAGCCTCCAATGCTTCAGAGAGAACAGCCCCAGCCTGTTCAGCCTCTCGATATAGCTCAAATCCTCCAAGCCTAGCAACATCATTGTAAATCTTTTCTGAACCCTTTCAAGTTTCACAATATCCTTCCAATCGGAAGGGGACCAGAATTGCACGCAATATTCCAACAGTACAGTAACATGACCTCCCAACTCCTGTACTCAATACTCTGACTGATAAAGGAAAGCATACCAAACACCTCCTTCATTACCCTATCTACCTGTAACTCCACTTTCAAGGAGCTATATGAACTTGCACTCCAAGGTCTCTTTGTTCAGCAACACTCCCAAGGACTTTACCATTAAGTGTATAAGTCTTGCTAAGATTTGTTTTCCCAAAATGCAGCACCTCGCATTTATCTGAATTAAACTCCATCTGCCACTTTTCAGCCCATTGGCCCATCTGATCAAGGGCCTGTTGTAATTTGAGGTAACCCTCTTCGCTGTCCACTACACCTCCAATTTTGGTGTCATCTGCAAACTTACTAACTGTACCTCTTATGCTCGCATCCAAATCATTTACATAAATGACAAAAAGTAGTGGACCCAACACCAATCCTTGTGGCACTCCACTGGTTACAGGCCTCCAGTCTGAAAAACAACCCTTCACCACCACCCTCTATCTTCTACCTTTGAGCTAGTTCTATACCCGAATGGCTAGTTCTCCCTGTATTATATGAGATCTAACCTTGCTAATCAGTCTCCCATGGGGAACCTTGTCGAACGCCTTATTGAAATCCATATAGATTACATCTACCGCTCTGCCCTCATCAATCCTCTTTGTTACTTCTTCAAAGAAACTCAATCAAGTCTGTGAGATTCCCCACATGATTCCCCACACACAAAGCCATTAAAAAGGAAATGAGGGCAAAAAGGGGACATGAAAGAATGACAAATAAAAGCAAATAAAAGCTTTGACAAAGTTAGACTTGAAACATCAGCTCTTTTTTCTCTTTACAGATGTTGCCAGACCTGCTGAGATTTTCCAGCGTTTTCTCTTTTGGTTGATGAAAGAATGACAGGTAAATTGAAAGAAAATACAAGTACATCAAGGGTAGGATGCCCAGGGAAAGAAAATGCTCCATTAAAGATGACAGTAACAGTTTATACGTGGAGCTGGAGCACACAGATAAGGTTCTAATTGAATACTTTGGGTCAGTGTTCACTCATGAGATGGATAATATTGGTACAAAAATCGGAAAGTAGTTAACAGTGGGTTGCCAGTTATTCAAGAAAGGAGCAAGGTCTAACCTTAGTGGTGGATTAAGTACTGGAAGCAATTTCAAGGGACAAAATTAATCTGCATTTGGAGAAGCAGGAATTAATCAAGAACAGTCATCATTATTTAGTTAATTGTGCCTGACTAACTTGATTGAATTTTTCAAAGAGGTGACCAGGTGTGTAGATGAGGGCAATGCATTTGGTATAACCTACTCGTCCTACTTACATATACTCTGTGATTACATATAAAGCAATTCAAAATACAATAATCTATTATTCTCCTTTATCATGTAGAATGGTTATTACAAATTAAACTTTCACTTCTTCAAACTACATTCACATTTAGAGTGATATTATGTCTCCCAAACCAAACTCAGATTCTAAGCTCTTTGAAAGTCCACAAAATGCAATTAATTATAATTTAGCATAAATTAATAAACCCAGAAGTGACATTTGAAGATGGTGCAGGGAGAAAAAGGACAGATAAAGTAAAGGCACCTCCCTCAGATACAGGGAACCTCATTTAAAGTTGATTTTTAAAATTCACTCATGGAACATGTTTTTGGCTGGCCAGCATTCACTGCCGATCCCTAATTACCTTTACACTGAGCGGCCTGCTAGGCCATTTCAGAGGGTAGTTGAGAGTCAACCATATTGTAGAAGGTCTGGAGTTACATAGACCAGACTGGGTAAAGATGGCAAATTTCCTTCCCTGAAGGGCATTAGTGAACTATATGATCTTTTCAGACAACCAATGGTTTCACTGTCATCAGTAGATTCCTCATTCCAAATTATTATTGAATTCAAATTCCACCATCTACCGCAATGTGGTTTGACCCAGGTCCCCAGAACATTAGCCGAGTTTTTGAAATAATTGTCTTGCATTAATACCACTAGGCGATTGCATCCCCATTAACTTAAAGATTCACTTACTTTAACATTATCAATAAATTGGACAACATATTTGTTTACTGTTATGAGTACCATTTGCTTCTTACAAAGCTCTTGTATGACCTCCCACATTCAGTTGGCCCTGGCCTTCAACTCGCTCCTATCCCTGTTCCTCACTCTCTGCCTAAACCCCATTCTCAGCCTTCAAAATCTTTTCTTTAAAGTTCTTAAATTTTAATGTCATGTCCTTTAAATCTTTCGTATCAGCTTTCTCTTTTGCCTGCTGTTCCAAATTTGAATTGCAGTCCTGGGCTTCACCTGGTGGCAGATGTTGGGCCGTACAAACAGTTCAGCCTGTATTGACCAGCTTCTGCCACCAGATGGGGACAGTCAATTAAAATTTAATCCGGTGAATGTAAGGTTTATTTATAGTCATTACAATTATATTGTATGTTTTCTATATTCTAAAATTTATTTTAATGTAAATGTTATTTTATTTAAGAATGTTGGCATTTATAAATGAACACCATTTCAACATAATGTTTTAAAGTTGTTTTTTGCTGAGTAAATTCTGCAAGCATCTAACTAGTAGAAAATGAAGATTAGATTAGATTTCTTACAGTATGGAAACAGGCCCATCGGCCCAACAAGTTCACAACGACCCTCCAAAGAGTAACCCACCCAGACCTATTTCCCCCCACACCCGCCTCCAAACTAACGGATCAGAGTTGAACAGTGTGGTGCTGGAAAAGCACAGCCGATCAGGCATCATCCGAGGAGCAGGGGAGTTGATGTTTTGAGCAGAAGCTCTTCATCAGGAATGTTCCAAATCAGGAAAAATGTATGAGAGCTTAAAATGAGCACACAAATCTAACTAGCTTTAACATGGATTGCTGTAGAAATTAATCCTTTACTTTAAATTGCAACTTTCAAGAACATAACCAAAACATTCAGCAAAGACTTCTAGTCTGTTGTTAAAGTATGCACAGTTTCACTTTGCATAAAGTGCTACAATTCCATTGTTGGACTGATTTTTTTTGAGAGCAAAGAAACAAAAATGTCACAGAGGTGAATGCCTGAGGTTTATACATACCCTGTCCTTTGCAAATTCAACTACTTCAGTCTCCCATTCAAGGGAATCAGTGTCAATGGCTGAATCATGCGAATTATGAGCCATAAGCTGCCGAATCCGGGCCTCTTTCTCCAGCTGGTTTTCCATTTTCTCTCTTAAAAAAGGAAAAGTTTAAAAAAAAACTCATCACAGGTTCAATAAATTAAACTGAAATTAAAAAGGCAATTTTTCTTGTTACTGTTTCAGTTCTGTGTGGCAGACTTGTACGTCTGATTTAGAACTTTCTTCATTTCAAATCATGGTTTATGTAAAATAACTACAATTTCTGATGCCAAATACAATTCACCTCACTTGGAATCTGAACACTGGAAACAATGCAAGGGTTGAGAGCAGCAAGACATTGCAAACAGTGTGCAGGTGAGTTTTGGGTTCCCACTGTTATTCTGCGGATTAACTAAGGTCTGAGAAAAAGGACAGTGTGACAGGACAGAAAAATAGGTGATCGAGTGGTTGGTGAATATTTTTCTTGTTTCTTCATTAGTAATTGCAAGAAGCTACTGGTAAGGTATATGAACATAACTTATAGTTAATGCACATTGCAAGTAAAGGACAACCGGAAGCGGCAGGGACAGGCCACTATAAATGCCGGAGGAAACACCACAGAAGCGCTTTACAGGAGGCTCCCAAGCACTGAGGATGTCACCTAGACAGGGGACGAAACGTTTGCAACAAAAATTTCCAGCTCGGCGAACAGAACCACAACAACGAGCACCCGAGCTACAAATCTTCACCCAAACTTTAAAGGACAATAAATTAAGTAACACATACAAAAGACTGCAGGACAAGTGTGGGAGCTGATGGATGTCATCATAATCCAAGACATCAACAATAAGCATCTGCAGCTCAGGGGCTTCAGCTAAGGTTGATGAGTTGGAGGTTAAGTTGTAAACATTTTGATGCATCAGGGAAAGGAAAAGGTCCTTGAACACTGTTCCAGAAGGCAGTCCCACCCATGAGAGTAACATCACCTGATTGTGCCTGTGGTCAGGAGAAAAGGGTGTGCCTGCATGTGAGGAAAGGAGGGGGCCAAGAAAGCATCTCAGACGTTGCAATTTTCCAACATTCTCCTGCAAAATGGATGAGGCAATTGACTATGTCACTATGGTGTAAGCAGCCATTTAAATGGAGAATCAATAGGAATATAGTAGGAAACATTACAGTTTGGGGGATAGACTTAATTCTCTGCAGTCAAGGACGTGTGGCCAGAAGGCTGCATTGTCTACCTGGAGTCATTATTCATGAGTATCATAGCTGGTGAGGGCCCTCCTTTCGAAGGTGGAAAGATCCAGTTGCTGTGACCTATGAGAGTATCAGTGACGTGGATGGAAAGAGGTTCTGCTTAGGTATTATGAGCAGACGGGGCTAAATTAAAAATAAAAACCTTAAAAGGTAACAATCTCTAGATTGTTACCTGAACCAGGAGAAAATTGGCACAATGTAAAAAGGTTTAGAAAGATGAATATGTCTCTCAGACTGGTGTGGAAGAAATGGGTCTCATTCATGGGGCACGAGCATTAATACTGGGTAAGTGCGAGCTATATCATTAGATCAGACTTCACCTGAGCCACATTACAACTAGTGTTCCGGTGAGATAGATAATTAGTATAGTGGAGATGACTTTAAACTAAATGGCGTTGGTGGGGATCATGTGGACACAGATGTGGTCAATCAAATGGAGACAATGTGGTAATAGTACAGTATAACAATTTTGTTGATGACATGCAGAATGTGACAGGTCAGGACAGAGATTAAAACTGAGGAGCCTACCAGCAGATCAGGCTGATTGCACATAGCATTTGCAACAAGATGGATGAATAGGTAGACAGATATAAATAATGAAGGGCTGATGAAGGACTTTTGTCCGAAACGTCGATTTTCCTGCTCCTCGGATGCTGCCTGACCTGCTGTGCTTTTCCAGCACCACTCTACTCTAGATTCTGATCTCCACTATCTGCAGTCCTCACTTTTGCCTAGATATAAATAAATATCTATGACCTGATAATCATCACAAAGACATGGTGGTAGGGTAATGAAGGCTGAATATAATTTGGTATTTAACATGTTGAACAGACAGGAAGCTAGGAAATGGTGGTGAGATAGTTCTTTGAATGAAAGATTATTAGTAGCTTAGTAAAGTAGTGAGAGCTGTCCTCAGCTCAAAAGAACAAGAGTTAATATCAGCTTGTATAGAAATAAGAAATAAGTTCACCTGCTATGCACTAACAGTAATGACACGATAGGATAGGGTACCAGGGAAGAAATATATGGGCAGTTAAGAAATAGACAATAATTATGTATATCTTTAATCTACATGCAGATTGGGAAAATCAAGTTGGCAAATGAGTTGAAAGAGTGTACTCAGAATAATTTCTTAGAGCTGTATGTTCTAGAGTAAACTCGAGAACAGATTATTCTTGGCCTGCGATGAACAATAAGACACGATAATTCAATAATCCCACAATAATTCAGCCCCTAGGAAATGGCAATAATATAATGTCATGCGTGATTTAAAGGAGGTGAAATAGAACTCAAAGACTAGTCTTTTCAACATAAATACAAGTAACTAGAAGGATGTGAAGGCTGAGCCAACTAAATTTGACTGGAGAACTAGATTAAATAATCATTAGTAGTTGATTAAGGAAGTTAAGGATAATATCTAATACAAGGAAACACTGTACAACTCTGCAAAGATTAGTGGTAAATCAGAAAATTGGTCAGATTCTAAGGACTAGCAAAGAATAACTAAACAAAGAACAAGAGGAAGTAGAATATGAGCTAGTAATTGAAAAGCAGACAGGACTGCTTTTTGTCATTTATATAAATGATTTGGATGTGAACGTAGGAGGTATAGTTAGTAAGTTTGCAGATCACACCAGAATTGGAGGTGTGGTGCACAGCAAAAAAAGGTCCCATCAGAGTACAACAGGGTCTTGACCAGATGGGCCAATGGGATGAGGAGTGGCAGATGGAGTTTAATTTAGATAAATGCAAGGTGTTGCATTTGGGAAAAGCAAATCAGAGCAAGACTTATACACTTAATGGTAAGACCCTGGGGAGTGTTGCTGAACAGAGACCTTGGAGTGCAGGTTCACAGTTCCTTGATAGAAGAGTTGCATGTAGATAGGATAATGAAGGAGGCATTTGGTATGCTTTCTTTTCTTAATCAGACATTTGGGGAAAGGAGTTGGGAGGACATGTTGCGGTTGTACAGGGTGTCGGTTAGACCACTTTGGGAATATTGTATGGAATTCTGGTCTCCTTTCTATTGGAAGAATGTTGTGAAACTTGAGAGGGTTCAGAAAAGATTTACAAGGATGTTGCCAGGGTTGGAGGATTTGAGTGATAGTGAGAGTCTGAATAAGCTGCGGCTGTTTTCCCTGGAGCGTTGGAGGCTGAGGGGTGACCTCATAGAAGTTTATAAAATGAGAGGCATGGATAGGGTAAACAGATAAGGTCTTTTCCTGGGGTGGGTGAGTCCAGAACTAGAGGGCATAGGTTTAGGGTGAGAAGGGCAATATATGAAAACGACCTAAGGAGCAACTTTTTTCACACAGAGGGTGGTGTACGTATGGAATATGCTGCCAGAGGAAGTGGTGGAGGCTGGTACAATTACAACATTTAGAAGGCATCTGGATGGGTATATGAATAGGAAAGGTTTAGAGGGATATGTGCCAGCTGCTTGGCAAATGAGACTAGATTAGGTTAGGATATCTGGTCGACATGGACGAGTTGGACCGAAGGGTCTGTTTCCAAGCTGTACACCTCAATGATTCTATGACTGAATATTTACATAGGAAAACAGTGTTGCTTGAGTAAAGCTATTGTTGATTCTCAAGAGTGACCTGGGGAATTGGTAAAAGAAAACAATGAGATTGACGAGGCACTAAGCAGGAATTTTGAGCCAGTCTTCATTGTTGGAGACTTGCAAAACTTCCAAAGATCTTTGAAAATCAAACTGTGAAAGGATAGGAAATAAAATCTGTCATCACCAGGGTAAAATATAAGTCTTTTTTTATTCATTTGTGGGATGGTGGCATCACTGGCTGGCCAGCTTTCTTGCTCTTCCCCAGTTACCCTCGAGAGTGTGGTGGTGAGCTGCCCTCTTGAACCACTGCAGTCCATGTGCTATGGATTAGCCCACAATGCCATTAGGGAGGGAACACCAGGATTTTGACCCAGTGGCAGTGAAGGAACAGCAATATATCTCCAAATAAGGATGAGTGTGGCTTGGAGAGGAACTTGAAGGTGGTATTCCCATGTATCTGCTTTTTAAAAAATATATATTTATTGAAAAATGTTTACTTTTTTACAAACAAAGAAAAGCTATAAAAGTACAAAAATGCAGAAAAGTAGAAATAATAGTGCATTATTATATTATAGTAATGTTAATAATAAACAGCCTACTAATCTTCGAGATACAATCGTCTCTTTCTTAATCAACTTAACCCAAGTTAAAATAACCTCAAATTAAATAAAATAGTATTATATTAAATTACAATCCAATAAAATTAAATTACACTACACTCTACTCCACTCAGCACACCTCCACCAGAGCAAGTGATTGTACCGTATTTAGTAGGTGCCCTCACCCATCCTCCACCCCCGGAATCCCTATGCACAGCCCTCATAGCTACATAAAGGCTCTAATCAATACCGCTGATAGCTCCTTGTCTATGGAGTTTAGAAATGGCAGCCATGTCTCATGAAATCACTCTGTTCCATGGTGCAACCTACTCATCAAATAATCTTTGGAACGTCATCCATCACAGGTTGACGGAAGACCTGGAGATTTTTCTGATAGCCAATTCATTAAAACGCTGTGCAAGAATGTTAAATAACCTCTTTCCAATGCTCACCCAGAGAGGGCAGATTCGGTAATCCCAAAAGGAGGGATACCGGCTCCCCGTCTTTACTTCAATCCCCAGGATCCTCTCCAGCCCATTCACTATGGCACCCCAATATCTGCGAATCTTGTAACAGGCCCAAAAGTAATGTGTGAGGGTGCATATGCTGACTTTACATCTGGGACATTCCAGAGAAGGTCCTTTCTTAAACTTTGCGAACCTCTCTGGTGTCATATGGGCCCTGTGAAGGATCTTCAATTGCATAGCTTGTGCTTTATTGCAGATTGGACCCTTTTTTTTTTACATTTCCCCCATATATCCTTCCATGTTTCTGATGAGATTTCTTCCCCTAACTCCTGATTGCAGATCTCATAGAGTCTCTCCATATCCCCCAAGGCACTCCCCCTCTGCAGATGGTGTCTGGTACTAACCGAGGGAGTGCTCCCATATTGGAGCACTCTTCTCTCTTGATCCGACTTGTAGGGCTGAGCCAAGAGCGTGGTCTTCTTCTGTATATAATCCCTAATCTGGAAGTACTGGAAGTGGTCCCTATTAGAAATCCCATATTTCTGACTTACGTGGTTGGAAGACATCAAGATCTCTTCCTCTAATAAATCTCCCAAACAGGAGATGCTGTAAGGCCAGAGACCATTGACCACGGTCTAAATCCTGAGGCTCCCACTAATGGGGTGAATGGCAAAGTCTCAAGTAAATCGCCCTCCCCCTGCCACATTGTCCTCCATGTTTTCACCGTATTTAAAATAATGGGACTCTCGGTGCTCAGCCACAGATCCCATCTTGCCCATAAATAGTAAGTTGATGAGGGAACATCTCGCCTGCAATGCCTCAATATCAAGACATATCGGTTAGGCAAAAGTGAGAACTGCTGATGCTGGCGATCAGAGTCAAGATTACAGTGGTGCTGGAAAAGCACAGCAGGTCTGGCAGCATCCGAGGAGCAGGAAAATCGACATTTCCTGATGAAGGACTTCTGCCCGAAACGTCGATTTTTCTGCTCCTTGGATGCTGCCCGACGTGCTGTGATTTTTCCAGCACCACTCTAATCTTGACTCTGAGCAAGCCATATCGACCTACAGCCCTTACGCGCCCAGTCATCTATATATGACAACAGGGCGCCTATTTGGTATCTCTTCAAATCTGAGAGGTCCGCCAATGGCTCAATTACGAAGGTAAATAGCAGCAGTGGGAGAGGACATCTCTGTCGGCTGCCTTTCCCCACACTGAAGTTGCTTGCTTTGACACCATTCATGATAACTGCTGCTTTAGGGTGTCTATAGAACACTGCCACCCACCTGGCGAAGGCCCCTCCACCCCGAACCAAAGTGATCTCGAACATCAAAGAGATATGACCAGCCCACCCAATCAAAAGCCTTCTCTGCATCCAGGGAGACCACCAAGCCCGAAATCAATCTCTAGTGACATACTTTCACTATGTTCAGTACTCTCCTGATATTATTGGAAGAGCTGCAGCCCTTGATAAAACCCATCTGGTCCTCTTCAACCAGAAGAGGCAGCACCGTCTTCAACCTCAGAGCCACCACCTTTGATAAAGTTTTGAAGTGTACATTCAACAACAAAATAGGTCTGTATGGCCTATCCTCAGGGTCTTTCCCTTTCTTTAAAATAAAAAAGACATTGGGTTCCCTAAGAGAGGGCAGAAGGCAGTCCTGGCTATACGAATGATTGTACATCTCCAGAAGTGGTTCAACTAACATGTGCATAAACCCCTTGTAAAACTCACTCGGGAACCCGTATGGAACAGGTGCCTTGCCACCTTGGAGCTGTTTAATGCCTATTGCATTTCTTGTATCATCAGAGGTGCATTTAAAAAGGAGGCCTGATCCACATTTATACCAGGGAGGTCCAGGTTTTCGAAAAAGGGTTCCATTCTTGCTGCTCTAAACCCACAGTCCTCTGACCGGTATAATTCTGTATAAAATTCCTGAAACTTGGCATTAATCGTTTTCAGCTCGTGAGTGATGTTACCAGTTTTCTCCCTAATAGATACAATAGACTGCAGAGCACTTTTCTTTCTCGCCAGATAAGCAAGGTATCTACCTGGCTTATCCCCATATCTCCTTTGCAAAGCAGACCCCTCTCTTCACCGCTTGTGTGAGCACTGAGACCAGAGCAGCCCAGAGAGACGTGACCCGTTATAACTTAACCATGGATGGTCTGGTATAATATGTCGACTTGGCTGCCTTCAGCTGAGCCTCAAGCATCCACTGCTGCTCTCCTCTCTGCCTCCTTCTCATTGTTGAGTATGAAATACTCAGACCCCTTAAGTATGCCTTGGTGGTCTCCCAGAGCCATATCCCAATTGATGTCCTAAAAAACCCTAAACTCCCTTATAATGTACTGTACAAAGTTGCCGTCCCTTCAACAGAAATGGATCCATGCGCCAGTGCCTTGTGTCTGCCCCAACACCCTTGGTCTTAACAGCCAAGTACACTGCCGCAGGGTCTGAAAACTTTATGTTCCCAATCGTGCAGGCCAACACCAAGTCCAAACGAACCAATAGAACAAAGAACATATCAATCGTGTGGCACTTGTGTGGGTTGGAGTAAAAGGTAAAATCCATGCCATTAGCATAGACACCTCCATACATCCACTCACCCCAACTCCTTGCACAGATCCACTAACAGTCTAGACTGCAGAGGTGTATCCCACAGTCCCCTTGTCATCCTGTCTACTCTAGGGTCCATAAGACAATTAGAGTCTCCTCCTATAATCATACAGTGCACCCTAAGAGCCATTAATTTGGAGACTGCATCAACTAAAAATTTGAGGGGATGCGCCGGAGGACAGTAAACGTTTAGGATGCCACACTCTTCTCCATGCACCACAGCCTTGAGAATGATGACCCGTCCATACTCATCCTTGATTTGATCTGGCACCTGAAATGGGAGGTTCCTTAGTACCAGTATGTCCACTCCTCTGCTTTTGGAGTTAAAGGAGGAGAAGAATACCTTGTTGTATCCCCCCTGTTGTAACTTTAGATGCTTCCTATCGGTTAAATGTGTCTCTTGCAATAGAGCGATGTCAACCCTTTCCTTCTTAAGATTTGAGAGCACCTTTTTACTTTTAATGGGGGAGTTGCTCCCCTTTACATTCCAGGTGCATCATCTGAACAGATCGCTAGCCACAACCGCACACTACAGCCCATAGTCCTCCGAGAGGCTGAAACACATTCAATATGCGGCTAGTGGAAAAAACACAGACTTTATCAAACTTGAAAACTATTCCTACAAACACTTCTAAAACTACTAAAACTAAAAAAAACTAACCCCTATTCCTTACTTAAACAAATGAACACACAAACCACAGATCTCACAGACCCTCCCCATGCCTATAGGGGCATTCGCTCCCAACCTTACAGCCGTCCTGGCACCTTCTAGTTAGGGCTGCGCCCGAAACCCAGGCAATGGGGAAAAAACATGTTATTTACACTCATGCAAATTAACAATGGATGCCCTCCCCTCTCCCTCCACATCTCAACCCTACAATATCTTTACACCAACGAAGTAACCACCACTCACCCAGAAAAACAGATCAGTAAAATAACAGATAACTGCTAAACAGATATAATATGAAATAAACCAGATTTTACACTAGAGCAATACCAAGTCAATAAGGCCAGAAACTATGAAAGGGAAAAGAACAAAGAAAGAAGATAAAAAAGATGTATTGCCATTGTCTGCAAACATCTCTTCCTCTTTCTCTTTTCCCCTCGGTCCAAGTTCACAAATTCTTTTGCTTTTTCCGCCGAGTCAAAGTTATGGACAGATCCCCCATAGTTAAAACGCAGTACTGCCAGGTACCTCAGAGAAAATTGAATATTTAAGTCTCTTTATTTTTCTCTTGACATCATCAAAAGTCTTCCGCTTCTTAATTACAACACCAGAAAAGTCTTGAAAAAACATTATTTTTAAACCTTTATATACCAGAGCCTGTGATCTCGTCCCACTTGGAGAGATTGCTGGAGTTGGACACAGACCAGGCGGGGGGCTGATCCGACCCGGACCTGTGCATCGCGATCCGGTGGGCCCGCTCCACACTTACCCAGCTGGACTCTATGTCCAGCCCCAGGAACTCTGGCAGTCACTTCTCCAGGGACTCACCCAGATTTTCACCTCCTTGTGCTCTGGAAGACCCACTACCTAAGTTTATTCTCCAACCTTGATTTTCAAGGTCATCCACCTGATCCAACAAGGCCAAAACCTGGCCTTCCAAGGTTCGAATCAACCCCTTGGAGTTCTCCATTGCAGTCTCCAACGCCGCGGTCCTATGCTCGACCGCTTCCACGCGTCGATTTAATGACCAAATCTCCTGCTCTTGCTTTACCAGCATGGCAGAAATTCGTTCCAGCGCCGTTTTGATTTTTTTCACTGAGTGAAGCGAATTCTGAGAGCAGATGCTGCTGCTCCACAGAGCTCAGAGGTGCCTCCATGGGAGTCGAAGCCGCGTCTGTAGGTGTACCTACACAGTAGGGGGATGCCCTGCCTGCTGTGCTCCTCTTGCTCCCTTTCCCTTGTTTGCCTTCATCTCACTCCAAAGCCTCCAAATCCAAATTAAAAAGGTTCTAGGCATTCTGCCTGTGTCACACTGACAATTTTTTCTTAGGGATGGCTAATTTCGGGGGTGGTTGGGAGGGGGGGTGGGTTGGAAGCCCACCTTGCTAGGGTATGGCACAGCCCAACATCACAGACTTCTCAGACTGCCGCCATCTTGAATCTCCTCTGTCCCTGTCTTTCTAGATGGAAGTAGTTGTGGATTTGAAAGGTGTTGTCTGAGGATCTTTGGTGAATTTCTGCAGTGAATCTTGTAGATAGTATACATTGCTGCTACTGAGCTTCAGTAGTGGAGGGAGTGGATGCGATGCCAATCAAGCAGATTGCTTTGTCCTGGATGGTGTCAAGCTTTGTTGAGTATTGTTGGAGCTGCACTCATCCAGCTAAGTGAGGAATATTCCATCACACTCCTAGCATGTGCTTAGTAGATGACGGACAGATTTGAGGAAGTCAGGAGTTGAGCTACGCGTCACAATATTCCTAGCATCTGATCTGTTCTTGTAGCCACTCTGTTTACGTGGTGAGTCCAATCGAGTTTCTGCTCAATGATAACCTCCAGGATGCTGTTAATGGGGGATTCAGTGGTCGTAACACCATTGCATGTCAAGGGGCGGTGGCTAGATTGTCTCTAAATGGTGATGGTCATAGCCTGGTATTTATGTGGCACGAATGTTACTTGCCACTTCTCAGCTCAAGTTTGGATATTGCCCAGATATTGCTGCATTTGAACACAGACTGTTTCAGTATCTGAGGAGTTGTGAATGATGCTGAACATTGTGCAATCATTGGCGAACATCCCCTCTTATGATGGATGGAAAGTCATTGATGAAACAGCTGAACGTGGTTGGACTGAGGACACTACCCTATAGAGATGTCCTGGAGCTGATGTGACTGACCTCCAACAACCACGACCATCTTCCTAAGTGCTAGCTATGACTCCAATCACCAGAGAGTTTGCACTGATATGCCTTGGTTCCAGTTTTGCTAGGGCTCCATGATTCCACACTCAGTTGGGTGAAGCCGTGATGTCAAGGGCGGTCACTCCCACCTCACCTCTGGAATTCAGCTCTTTTGTTCATATTTGAATCTAGGCTGTAATGAGGTCAGGAGCTGAGCGGCCCTTACAGAACCCAAACTGGGTATTGCTGAGCAGGTGCTGCTTGATAGCATTGTTGATAACACCATCCATCAACTTACTGATGAACTGAAGTTTATCAACCTAAAGGTTGATAAGTCTCCAACACCAGATGGCTTGTATTAGAGTCATAGAGATGTACAGTATGGAAACAGACCCTTCAGCCCAACCCGTCCATGCCGACCAGATATCCCAACCCAATCGAGTCCCACCTGCCAGCACCCAGCCCATATCCCTCCAAACCTTTCTTATTCATATACTCATCCAAATGCCTCTTAAAGGTTGCAATTGTACCAGCCTCCACCACATCCTCTGACAGCTCATTCCATACACATACCACCCTCTGCGTGAAAATGTTGCCCCTTAGGTCTCTTTTATATCTTTCCCCCCTCACTCTAAACCTATGCACTCTCGTTCTGGACTCCCCCACCCCAGGGAAAAGACCATGCCTATTTATCCTATCCATGCCCCTCATAATTTTGTAAACCTCTATAAAAGTCACCCCTCAGTCTCCGACACTCCAGGAAAAACAGCCCCAGCCTGTTCAGCCTCTCGATATAGCTCAGATCCTCCAACCCTGGCAACATCCTTGTAAATCTTTTCTGAACCCTTTCAAGTTTCACAACATCTTTCCGATAGGAAGGAGACCAGAATTGCACACAATATTCCAACAGTGGCCTAACCAATGTCCTGTAGAGCCACAACATGACCTCCCAACTCCTGTACTCAATACTCTGACCAATAAAGGAAAGCCTTCTTCACTATCCTATCTACCTGCGACTCCACTTCAAGGAACTATGAACCTGCACTCCAAGGTCTCTTTGTTCAGCAACACTGCCTAGGACCTTACCGTTAAGAGTATAAGTCCTGCTAAGATTTGCTTTCCCAAAATGCAGCACCTCGCATTTATCTGAATTAAACTCCATCTGCCACTTCTCAGCCCATTGGCCCATCTGGTCCAGATCCTGTTGTAATCTGAGGTAACCCTCTTCGCTGTCCACTGCAATTTTGGTGTCATCTGCAAACTTACTAACTGTACCTCTTATACTCGCATCCAAATCATTTATATAAATGACAAAAAGTAGAGGACCCAGCACCGATCCTTGTGGCACTCCACTGGTCACAGGCCTCCAGTCTGAAAAACAACCCTCCACCACCACTCTTTGTCTTCTACCTTTCAGCCAGTTCTGTATCCAAATGGCTAGTTCTCCCTGTATTCCATGAGATATAACCTTGCTAATCAGTCTCCCATGGGGAACCTTGTCTAACGCCTTACTGAAGTCCATATAGATCACATCTACTGCTCTGCCCTCATCAATCTTCTTTGTTACTTCTTCAAAAAACTCAATTAAGTTTGCGAGACATGATTTCCCACGCACAAAGCCATGTTGACTATCCCGAATCAGTCCTTGCCTTTCCAAATACATGTACATCCTGTCCCTCTGGATTCCCTCCAACAACTTGCCCAACACCGAGGTCAGGCTCACCAGTCTATAGTTCCCTGGCTTGTCTTTACCACCCTTCTTAAACAGTGGCACCACGTTTGCCAACCTCCAGCGTTCAGGCACCTCACTGTGACTATCGATGATACAAATATCTCAGCAAGAGGCCCAGCAATCACTTCTCTAGCTTCCCACAGAGTGCTCGGGTACACCTGATCAGGTCCTGGGGATTTATCCACTTTTAACTGTTTCAAGACATCCAGCACTTCCTCCTCTGTAATCTGGACATTTTGTAAGATGTCACCATCTATTTCCCTACAGTCTATATCTTCCATATCCTTTTCCACAGTAAATACTGATGCAAAATATTCATTGAGTATCTCCCCCATTTTCTGTGGCTCCACACAAAGGCTGCCTTGCTGATCTTTGAGGGGCCCTATTCTCTCCCGTTTGTAAAGATATCAGATGCATTACTTATAATCTTGCAAATTTCCTTTGATTTTGGAACAGTCTTACCACATTGGAAAATAACTAATTTAAAATCTTCATTCAAGAAAAAATAGAGATAAAAAGCAGTGTCTGTTATATGGAAATAACTTTTTTTTGAGGAGGTTACAGTACGATACTTTAAAAATCAAAGCAATCAGGGAGAGTAAATATCGTTTTATGAAATGGAAATCATGTTTAATTAATATTTTAGATTTTTTAAGTAGCAAGCAAGTTGGATAAGGGGCAAGTTTCAGATGTGTGATAACTCGGGTTTCCAAGAGGCATTTGATAAACATGAAAAGTTATTTGACAGTATAGTTAAATTGAGACCACAGCCAAGATCTTAATGAATGACAGAGCAGGCTCCAAGACCAAAATGGATGACTGCTGCTTCTATGTTGCTATGTCACAAAAACACTGAAAAAAAGCCAGGAAATGTAAAAGTTACATGAAGAGATGTGCCAAGCCCTGCAATATCAAACATTCTCCTCAAACAGGAAAATACAAAAGTGATTTTTCTTGAGCAGTAACCTGAATAAGAACTACAACACAGAATAACTGTAACCTATCCTGTCTGGTAGGGAGAGGCATGGATTTTGAGAGAGGGATGTTTTATGGCCTTTCTGATTTTAGTCTCTAACAAAGTCAATAGTTGGAGTATCAAAATGGGCATCTGACCTGAATTACCTGGGTGAGTTAGTTTGAAAACATCCACTAAATCTTAAAGGTGGAAAACATTCACTGAACAGTCTCATTCTTTGCTAAATAATGAGACCTACAGTAATTTGGATTGTTATCTCTCACAATTTTGTCAGAACCTAGCACTCACAGCAATGTGTTAATTCAGTTAATAGGGCAGATAGGAAAGTACTGTACTGAATTCTCATTAATTTCTTTTTGGTGGTGTAGCTCACAATCCAAATCCAAAATAGAATCCCTTCTGAGCTAAATGCTTTTGATTGGACTAATGCAAAGGATCATGACATATCTACTCAAAACTTGCAGCACAATGCAGATCGTGAGTCTTCAATTTAAACTTTAAAATTAAAAAAAATGTTTTTCTTCTTTTTTATTTATAATTATTTAAAACTTGTCAAGCTTAATTTGATAGAAATTCCACCACACAATTGGATGCCAGTAGGTACAACTTCAAACAGATTTGGATTAATACACTCAGAAGAACTGAACAGCAGTGAAATTGACTCGAAATGTAACTGGGTCAGCCAATTGTATACTGTGTCATCAAGAGCAGGACAGAGACTGGGTATATTACAAAGAATAACCCTCCACCAGGCTCTCCAAAGTCTTTCCACCATCTGTGAAGTATAAGTCAGGATTGTGAAGGAATACTTTCCACTATTCTGCACCAGTGCAGTTTTAACACCACCATTCATGATCAGCATGCCCTAAACATTCACTCCCTCAACTACCAGTGCACTGTGACTGTAGTTTGCAGCATCTGCAAGATGTACTGCAGCAACTCACCACAACATCTCTGGTAGTATCTTCCAAATATAAGACCCCAACTGTCCAGAAGAACAGGTGAATAGGAGCATTGCCAGCTACAAGTCGTCATCCAAGCTACACATCATCCTGATTTGAATTATATTGCTGTTTCTTCAGCATTACTTGATCAAAATCCTACTCACATTCTATGAACAAATTAAAAAAAAAAGCAATGTCCCTCTCTTTCAAATCTTCTCAACATTCCATCAAACACTGCAGAACAATTTTAGAAAATGATCCAAGTGAGATTACTAGTAACATTAAAATATGCAAGGAACTGAGCCCTAGTGAGGGTGTGTTATATGAGGTCTCAAAATGTTAATGGTAAATGAGCTGCAATACTGAAGATAACAGTTTGCTGAGTGAGAATAAAGTTGTTCATGGAAATTTTTTTGCATGAAAGGAAAATATTGGAATTTGATGGTCCTGTCTATTATTAAATTTTACATAATGCCTGTGTAAATATGTACTTCTAATTCATATTTGAATATCTTCACTCAGAGAACGTGGCAACTCTGGCTATTTTCCAAAACTACTTAGACTACTTAAGATACATCATATTGAGAAATATCTTTCTACTCTACCAGTCCTCCCATTTCTTGCAATAGCATTAACAATCCATCTATAGCTGCACATTTCTGCTGGTCTGAAAGTGAGTTGGGAGGTGCCAAATGTCAAGATCTGCATGCTATTCACAATTTACATTGATAATCTGGACTTTGAATCAAACATGGCTGAGGGGTGACCATACAGAGGTCTTTTAAAATTATGAAAGATTTCTATAGAATAGACACAGAGAAAATGCTCTTCTCCCTAAGAGGAAATGTAACTGAAGACCATCAATATAAGATAGCTGCCTAAAATTCAATAAGGAATTCAGAAGAATTGTTTTGGCCTAAGGAGCAGTATGAATGTGGAACTTGCTACTTTAGGGGGTGGATGAAATTAATACTATAGATGCCTTTTTGGGAAACAAGACAAACATAAGGATCAAGAATGAAACTGATGGTAGAATTAAATAAGAAAAGATGGGTGAAAGGTTCAAGTGGAGCAAAAACAGCAATATGGACTGGTTAGGCCAAATGGCTGTTTCTGTGTCACAATGTGCATAAGATCATCATTAACTGCAGTTTCGAGTACCCTCAGACTGGGTTGTCACTAAACTATTCCCAGCTTGCACTCTTCTTATAAAGGAAAGTATGCAGACAGGAAGGATGTAAAACCAAAAGCCCGTGGACATAGATTACATTTGTGTATTTAAAAGAAATGTTTTCAGGCTTGTATATACAATATCTCCTTTCCCTTAAATCCAATTTATTTTAAAGTTGCCATCAAGACATTTACATTAAACATTAAACTAACAATATTATGAAATACCAAACTTGCAAATAAAAAGGCAATGAGCATAACTAAAGTCTTAACCTTGTTAAGAGTTATGCAAAATTACACAGAAATAAGTGAAAGCTTAAAAAGTTGATCTTTTATATCCAACATGATGTAGCTACTTCTTTACCTTTTAGACTACTTAGTTAAAAAGCTTTATTTCAAATTAATCCCTACTTAATCCTAATAGCTAACACACTAATAGAAGAGGATAATCTGCAACACATTTAAGGATGAATTGTGCTTTACCACACAATGTTTATTTTGGTACACAATGATTGGTTCATATAAAATGTCTCTATTGTCAGAAATTCAGCAGAATATGAAATTATCAGTTATGTGGCAGACTTTAGTCTGTTCACTACTTCTTAATACACTCTGCATCAATTCTCTCAAACAATAATTTAAAGAGCAGTGTTTTTTTGAGGGTTGAGGTGTGTTTGCAATACTTTCTTTTATTCATACATGAGAATGTGGGCCCTGCTGACTAGGCCAACTTTTATCACATATCCCTAGTTATTCTTAGCACAATTCCATAACTTACGTGAAGCTAAAATTATGTAAAGTTTGTTTTTAAATTAATCTTTAAAAACAAGTGCTAGAGTGTGTAAATCAATTGGAGCATGCAGGAGAATTATCCTGTCAAATCCTACACGATAGACATGCTACGTTGACTGTAATTGGTCCATTATAAGTTAGCAGTATTGTAGAAACATGGACCAGAGTATATCCTAGTCTTAAAATGCTGCTAATAGGATTCTAAAGCAACTGAAAAATAATTGAGACTTAGTTTAGGACATTTAATAGCTGGCTACTTTTATAGCATAAGGCAAAACATTTTGAAAGGTTGGTTAAAAATATGAACACTTTTTCCTCCAAATGGCCCGTTCAGTGGCTTAGTAGTTAATACTGCTGCCTCACAGCACCAGGGAACCGGGTTCGATTCCAGCCTTAGATTACTGTCTGTGTGGAGTTTGCACATTCCCCATGTTTTTACGTGGGTTTCCTCCCGGTGCTTCAGTACTCTCTCTGTCCAAAAATGTGCAGGCTAAGTGTATTAGCCATGGGAAATGCAGGGTTACAGGGATAGGGTGAAGGAGGGGGTTGACTTAGGTGGGATACTCTTTGGTGGGTTGGTGTGGACCAGATGGGCTGAATGGTCTGCTTGCACAATGTAGGGATTCTATAATTTTTTAAAATTCTTTTTTCATTCAAATGGAACAGGCCAACATTAATCAAACCAGATACACATTTAAAATATTACTACTTACTTCAGTTCCTTCAGTTCACGTATAGCATCATTCTTTTGTTTCATCATATCATCTAGATCCCGAAGAGCTTCTGCCAGGTCACTCACTGCTCTGTCTCTTTCCCGCCGTAAGTTATCACATAAAGTTCTAACAAAAAAATTAAACATTTAGGATGAACAGAATCAAAACAGTGTATACATTTTGTCATAACATATGGTACAGACAACAGTCAAATTACACAGGATTGAAAACTAGGATCTGAATGATATGGAGAAAGTGAGGACTGCAGATGCTGGAGATCAGATTTGAGAGTGTATTGCTCGAAAAGCACAGGTCAGGCAGCATTCGAGCAGGAGAATAGACATTTCGGGCACAAGCCCTTCATCAGGAATGAGGCTTGTGGGCCGGGGGCTGAGAAATAAATGGGAGGGGTGTGGGGATAAGGTAGCTGAGAAAGCAATAGGTAGATGATGGTGAGGGAGAAGGTGATAAGGTCGGGGGAGGGGAGGGGGGGGGGGTGTAGTGGATAGATGGGAAAGCTGTTGGACAGGTCAGGAGGGCGGTGCTGAGTTGGAGGCTTGGGATTGGGATAGGGATAATGTGGGGGGAGGGGAAATGAGGGAGCTGTTCAAATCCACATTTATCCCATGTGGTTGCAGGGTCCCAACGTGGAATATGAGGTATTCTTCCTCCAGGCGTCGGGTGATAACGGTTTGGCAGCGGAGGAGGCCCAGGACCTGCAATTCTTTGATGGAGTGGGAGGGGTGTTGAAGTGTTCAGCCACAGGGCGGTGGGGTTGGTGGATGTGAGTGTCCCAAGGATGTCCTCTGAAACAATCCGCAAGAAGGCATCCTGTCTCCCCAATGTAGAGGAGACCACATCGGGTGCATCGGATACAGTAGATTACATTGGTAGAGGTACAGATAAATTTCTGACGGATGTGGAAGGACCCTCTGGGGCCTTGAATGGAAGTGAGGGGAGTGGTGTGGGCGCAGGTACACCCCGTTCCAGGCACCTTTCCCTGCCACCACCGGAAGTACAAAACCTGCACCCAACACCACTCCCCTCACCTCCATCCAAAGCCCCAAAGGATCCTTCCACATCCATCAGAAATTTACCTGTACCTCCACCAATGTCAACTACTGTACCTGTTGAAACCCAATGTGGTCTCATCTACATTAGGGAAACAGGACCCCTTCTTGCGGATCATTTCAGAGAACATCTCTGGGACACCCACACCCACCAACCCCACTGCCTCGTAGCTGAACACTTCAACTCCCCCCTCCCACTCAGTCAAGGACATGCAGGTCCTGGGCCTCCTCCACTGCCGAACCGTTACCACCCGACGACTGGAGGAAGAATACCTCATATTCTGCCTTGGGACCCTGAAACCACACGGGATAAATGTGGATTTCAACAGCTTCCTCATTTCCCCTCCCCCCACATTATCGCAATCCCAAGTCTCCAACTCGGCACCACCATCCTGACCTGTCCATCGTTGTTCTCATCTATCCGCTCCAACCTCATCCACTTCTCCCTCACCTTCATCTACCTTGCCCCCCAACCCCACCCCCATTTATCTCTCAGCCCCCGGCCCACAAGCTTCATTCCTGATGAAAGGCTCATGCCCAAAACATCAACTCTCCTACTCCTCGGATGTTGCCTGACCCGCTGTGCTTTTCCAGCAACACAGTCTCAACTCTGAATGATATGGTAAACCATGAGAATAAATCTTACATTTGTCTCTCACTTACATTTTGCAAGCTGACGCCCAAGATCATGTTTCAGTCTGTACCTTACTCTACCATAACTCTTTCTTCATAAAATAGAGGAAATCTTTATTTTAATACTTTGAAATAGTAATGACGCAGTTAAAATGAAGGTAGCTTGTGGACGCACAGAAGTAGCTTCACCACAACAGTCCATTAGAATGGCAGAGGTTGGATGACCATGTATGGCAACTAGCAATATCAAATTATGATGGATGGAAATATGTTGGGAAGAGAGGGGAAGCAGAGATTGTGAGGAAGGAAAAAGTTGGACATGCGTGGTGCCAAGAGTGAGCAGTGACAAAACAGTAAACAGAGAGAAAGAGGGAGGAAAATATTAGAAATTAAATTATGATCAAAATGCAAAAATATGTTTATGGTACATAGAAAGTTATGAATCTTGTTTGTTACTTAATTATATTCATAGGGACTAAACATAAATATAATGCAGGAAAATTAATCTCATCTAACACATCTGTTTCAAGGTAACCAGGATATATTCTTCAAAAAACACAGTGAAAGAATTTTACCACTTCCCAGCAATGGCTTAAATGGTATAAGCTGTGAAAAGCTGAGGTACCCATGCTAGAACATCTTAATTTCAATTGCTGTTCCATGCTAATGGTTGGTATACAACATTACAATTAGTCTGAATAGCATAGAGTCAGGAAAGGAAAGATCAAGTCACTGTTCAGACAGTACCAAATACCTTAAGTACATGAATGCTGGATAAGATAGGATTCTGAAAGTGCTGGCAGCTGCTAATTTCAATTGGCAGAAGGGCCTTTTTTTAAGGACTTCAGATTGAAACCTCCACCAATTTCATTTTTCAAAGAAAAACCTTTATTGATAATACAGCCAACAGTTTCAAGATCTAGGTGAGTTGGTGAAAAGAGTGGTTTAGTGGCAAACCTAGGTGAGAAGTCAAGTCCGTTGTCATATCTCTCTGCTACCCACAACCCCATTCCATTCCAGTACTGAAGTGCTGGGCAGTAATCATTCCCAAAACTCTATTATAAATGACATTTGGGATAGCAAACCTAAAACTTCGGAGTAGAAGCAAGGAAAATGTGTGACCTGTAAGCTTAAGCTAATTAATTCGTAAACTAATTTTCAAGTGCACTTACCTTATGCTCTCTCTTTCTGCAACTATCTTATCTCGCTCTTGGAATGCCCAGTCTCGTCTACGTTTAGCTACTTCTGCCTCCTGTATGCCTTCCTTCAGTTCCTGGGACATTGCCTCACACTGCTTCCGAAGCATCTCGATTTCCTTACTGGCTCTTTCCATGTCCAATGTCGCTGAATCTTGTTTCTGTAAATTCAAACACTAAACAATTTGTGCTGCTTTGAAAATTTTAACAATAATCTATCATCCTATGAACCATAATACAAAAATATACTATATTTGTACAGAGCAATTGGTCAGGAAATAGGAAACAGTTATTCAATGCCAAATCTGAGGATATATGCCAGGTGTTCATGTTTCATTTATTAAAATTAAAAAGGTAATCTGCTTTGATAAGGACAAGATATTTTTACTCAGTCACTCTTTGTTCATTCTTGCTAATTTGATGCCCACTACTGTTGTTGTTATTATTATAAAAGTGATTATTAATTGCCATCGCTTCAAAAAGTGAAATGACAAAGCTTTCCAAAAGTTAGCATTATTTAAGTGTATTTGACATTCTGGGTCATGCTATATATAGTTGGTTACATGGTTTGTTAACAAAACAGCAGTTTTTCTCCAACGTCACTGGATAGTAAGTGTTTGGGAGGTCCTGAAGATGTGAAGGGCACATGAAGAACTGTAACTCTGGTCAGGTAAAATAATCACAGCCACAACCTTTACCACTTAAGTACCTAACTGTATAACAATTAAGATCACAACCAGAAATTTGTGATCACTAGAAAAATTTAATGTTCTTTAACCACACAAGAGATTGATTGAGCTAACCTACATACAATCATTGACATCAATGAATGCAAACAGCACTTGATGAACTTGTGTTTACTGAACAGTCAAAGTGTTTCTCATTTGTTATAATTAAACAATGCTACCTAAAATAACTGAGTAATGTAATGTTGCAAGTTTTAAATTATATACACTGCATTACTTTTGTACTTAAAGGAAAGGTTCATACTATTTTTCATTTGAACTGTGGATGACGATGAGAAGGTTAATTAAAAAGAAAAGCCTGCAAATGCAGAAATCAGGAATAAAAATAGAAGGTGACAAATATTCTGTGGGATTTCCCTGAGTGCTAGTGTGTCAAAGTCTGCCTCTTTGTCTTGCCTCACGGCTGTGGTGTGGTTCCCCTCAAGATATATTTAACCACTTATCTGTCTGTGTCTAATGGAGAGAAATAGCTTTGGTTCTTTGTGAACTATGGGTAATTTCATACCTTCCCTTATGACAACAGAAGAGCAGGTTGTTAATACGTGCCATAATCTTCAATTTCAACACCTTCATTGCCCTTGACTACTTCTTTCACAGGCAGCAAGATTAATAGAAAACTAAATGTAATGCTCTTTTCGACAGATGAATGAACTTAAATATGATGAATGACAGAAAGTGGCATAACTTATTCTGGTTTCAGAGTGGCCACCATGACAACAGCGAATTGCAGCACTGAAACTGTCTTGAATGAATAACTGGCATTCAGAAGATAATGAACATTTTCAAAAGACAAAGCCAGATACGGCAATCTAACTGTAATTACACATCCCGAGAGGAAGACCTTGTTCCTTAACTGACTCATTTTTCAGCAGAAAACACAGAACCTTAAAATAAAATTGAATGCATATGCTGAATTAATAGAAAGTCCAAGATAAATGGAAAATGGGCTGTGGTGAAATTTGCCTGTCTACATGGAGAAGTTAATATCTTTCTGGCATCATGAATGCCTGTAAGAAAAGCCCATAATCAATGGAGTCTACAACTGTAATGAAATAAGTCAATTCTAGAAATGGCTACTCATCAAAACAGTTGCAGGAGCAGACATAGTCACCTCTGGGTGTAAGCAAGCAATTGGCATGTTATACCTCTTCCAAATTGCAAAACAAACAGGAAACAAACTTCTGGTAAAAATGATCAAAAACTGCTCAGCACTGGATGTCAAAGAATTCTAGGTGTTCTGAGGGATTCAGTCTAATCATTGCGCTAACGTATAGTTATTTCAGAACTGGCAAATCTTAACCTCTCCCAGATGGTACATTAATTAATGAAATAGTGAGTCCCAGCAAAGAGTATCACATAGTGGGTGCTTCTCCTGCACACCATGTAGCAAATTCAGGAATATCTGAAAGATAATCATTTTCTCCTAATGTAGCATCCAACTTGTAGAGTGCTCTGGAGAGGGTCAGGAAGAGATAGAAGTATCAGTTAACCATCATTCTTCAGACGTTACACAGAATGCCAAGCTTCTCACAAAATTCAATGCCATCTTCTATGGTCACACTGCGTAATCTTTGAAATACCCAAGGACCAATATTCAAGCTGGCAATGTTATAAAATATTTTAAAATGTGCAGGTGATGCTTGGCATTGACAGGTAGTCACTGTGGTCCGCTTAAGAGAACAATCATCAGGAACCACAAGGTGAAAGATGACAACCTCAGAAAATGGCTTTTGTCCAAAGATGACCAGGAACAACTAATGAAGATAATGTTGGGACCATCACTGTTTTTCTTTATTTTCCTTATTTTTATCTGGCACTGAGAGCTGAATTTGAGAGCTGAACTTTGGAATTTGAACAGCAGCTTTAAAAAAAGGAAACAATAAACTGATATTCGCTTATAGGAACTGGCCTGGAAATTTAAATGCTGCTTTAAGAATACTGCAAATGTTTCAGCACCTGAGATGTATTACGCTCAAGGGCTGGCTGCTGCTTGAATCAAAGGGAGGCCAGTTCCAGCCGTTCAAACAAAGAGAATGTTGGAAAAAAAACAAAGAAACCATAAATTGAACTGGTTTGGACTGGGTTTTGGGTATGGCCATGAATGCTGCTGGATGAAGTTTTGGTTGCTCTCTAGTTATCTGCCAGTTATCAAATTACTGCACCTCAGTATGTAAGACACAAGCAAGTCTCCCACCACCTGCAGAAGTTATTTGCATGCGTCAATGGTTTTGTAATTCAAGCAAGTTACAATCCTACATGTCTAGAATACAACATTTGAGGATTTCTGAAGGCCTAGGAAATATCATGAAACCATTGTGCTAACAAATTACAATTCTGTATTTTAAAAAAAATTATCCCTTAACTGCAACTGTTTGTCTGTATGTATTAAAGCGAGTGTAGTGTTGTAAAGAGCATTGGGATTAGATCATATCAAGTAGATTGTCTTGCTGTTTCTCCATGTTCTGCTAAAGTTACATTATTAATCAAGGTTTTTTTAGTTTAAGCATAAGTTTGCTATCTAATATCCATTTATAATTATTCATTAGGCTTGGTTAGAAACAACTGGGCAATTTTGAGGGTTGTTGAATATTTTACTTTCATTGTGTTGCAATATCCATTGTAAATGAGTCTGATTTGCTACACCTATGTTGTAATGCCATTGGTGTACATGATGAATCTAACAGTAATACAACATATCCAAGGAATGGGACTTCAGGAAGAAAGCACGTTTCATAGTGGAGGAATGCTGCATACTATTATGTGCAATCGCAAAATGAACACACCTACACATGTCATCCACCTCAAGCAATGACAATACATGCCAACACGGAAGTTCAGAGCTTTCTTTTGTGTACAGATTCTAGCACTGAATGCTCTCACTTTAAATGCTACCACACCAATGTAAGTGGAAAATTTGTAACTTTCCTATT
The DNA here is from genome assembly GCF_037043375.1 of Chiloscyllium plagiosum. Taxonomy (NCBI): domain Eukaryota; kingdom Metazoa; phylum Chordata; class Chondrichthyes; order Orectolobiformes; family Hemiscylliidae; genus Chiloscyllium; species Chiloscyllium plagiosum. The sequence goes on along the minus strand of NW_028270181.1, from coordinate 14,918,544 downwards.
CTATACTGTATTTTCAGAGTGAAATATTATACAGAAAACACTGGAAGCTTTGTGTTTCTCAAATACATGAAAGCTTAAAAAATACTCTAAATTAGCTTATAGAGTTTGAAAAAATGTTGGTTTCAAGATGCCTGTTATAGATTCCTATACATTTGGCTTCTTTATTGCAAAGAAAGATTTGTGTTTATATAGTGCCTTTCATAACTTCAATACATTGTACAATGCTTCACAGATAATTAAACATTTTTGAAGTAGTTACTACTGGAGAAAACAATAGCCTATTTTCACACACAAAGATCTCACACACAGCAATTTAACAATGGTCAGATAATCTGCTTTCTGGAGCAATGCACCCTCAGTTTCGTAATGCAATGTCAACCTAGATTTTAAGCTTAAATTCCTGGGGATGGGAACTTGAATCCACAATCTTCCAAACCATAAACTCGTATTTGGTCAAAGAAATCATCAGACGATGCCAACATTAAAATATCACCATATGACTGTGGGCAATAATCGCTGCTTCAATTCAGCCACCTTGCATATCCAGTTGTTAGGATGTCAGTTTGCTCGATTGACTGCATGGCTGGTTTACAATGCAGAGTGATGCCAACAGTGTAGATTCAATTCCATGAGGTTACCACGAAGGTCCCATCTTCTCAGCCTCATCCTTTGCCTGAGGCGTGGTGACCTTCTGCTTAAACTACCACTAGTCATCTCTCTCAAATTAAAGAGCAGCCCTGTGGCTCTCCGGGAATATGGCAGTTTTACCTTTTTATCTAATTGTTCAAAAATATTTTAAACCACAGAGGCTGTTTCCAAATATTTTGGGAATATATAAACTATTCTGGCTTGCTTTCACCAATTAGGCATTAATAAAAGTGCCTGCATTACCCAAAAGTCTAACTGTTTATTCATAAGCATTATTATTAAGTTTAATTACTACATTAATACTTAAGGAGTGGAGATTAATTCAACTAAGAAAAATAAAATGCTGGCTACATTCTTTATTCACACCTTTGTCACTTCCAGTTTAGCTCAGGACAAACTTCCATCAGTTCATACTTAGCCCAGAGAGAACAACATTTCTCGATACTTTTTATGTCCATCAGTCATGACTAAACTGAGCAGCATGTCTGTTGTCCCATTAGCTGGCCCTTACATTTGACAGTAAGAAGCTCCCTAACACTCTTGAAGACTGGGGTAATAAAAAGTCAGTAATGATAGCCATTATTCTTGTTCTGCTTTAGAGTTTTCATTTTCTTGAAAGGCAAGTTCCAATTCTAAGAAACCAGCAGAATTTAATGTGTTTTGTGATTTGTCAGAGTTGAAATTCTTCTTTTAAAAAATTAACATATGAAATAATCTAGATTTTTAAAAATGTGTACAAAAAGGCAATGGGGTATTCACAGAATTAAAAGAAATGTATAATAAATAGCAATGAAACAACTCCATACAAGGGCAAAATTCACCTGTCGGGCCTGGTAGTACTCCCGCAGCAACTGATCTCTCTGGATGATAGCTTCTGTTCTTTCCTTCCTAGCAACATCTCTCTCTTCTTTCACAGTCTCAATATCCTTACAAGCCTGATCAAGCTCCTTTTGAGCTTCTGCTTTGTCCTTCACTTCATGGCAGTATTTCTCCAGCAGTTCATTCCTTTCACAGATAGCATGATCTCGTTCTACCAACGCAGAATGAAGCTCCTGAAATTTAGTTGCAATACACAAGTCACATCACTATTTTCATCCAACACAGTAAAAACACTGTCTTGCATGTCGCTTTCACTTTGAACCAAAATACAGTTGTACTTTCAGAAGTTGCACTCTGCAACAGTTCTGTAACACTTGTTTTAGTTGGATTCAGCTGATCATGTAAATTGAAGAATACTTTTATATTAAATCTTTTCCATCCGCTCAAGAGAAACATGGATCAATATGTATCATTGCAAGACTTGGGTACTTGAGCATTTAATGCTAGAAAACACCAAAATGCATTAGTCATTGAAATGTCCAACTACTGGGGTGATTATGTGAAACACTGATTTTTAAAAAAATTTCTTCTCTTTCATCCTGATGACCTGCTGTTGTTTTTGGATTTCATTTGCTGCTTCCATTTTACCAAAAAAGGTAATCACCTTCAATGTCACATCTTCCTTGAGTGTTCAAATTCTGGTTGAAAGGCTGGGTGAACAATGTGATCGCAGCTTATGTACAGTCAGTTAAACTGCTCGTAGTTGAAAGGAATTTCTAAGCCTTGTCTCAGCTTTTTCTGGCAACACAATAGTCAACACCACTAAAAGGCAAAGAGTCAGAAGACACTTCCATTTTTTTTACTGCAGAGGACAGGCTATTCAGAGGAATTATCACTGCACCATCTCTTGCTTTATTTTAAAAGATACATGCAGTTTGAGCAAAATTTGATAGCTTATCTTTCTGGTCAGTTAGCACCATATTTCAAAATTCTGAATAATTTACTTTATTATTATATTACAGTTGAACTGTTCAAGTCACTTGTTGAGTTTTCACTAACAGGGACTTACACTACAAAACTGCACAACTATTGCAGCCTAAAGGTGGTACAAAATGATTTTTAAAAAATCCTTTGTAACCTCCTATGAAATAAAGTGCAACACACTAGCCTATATCATGAAATTTAGCCAAACATGCCTGACTCCCATTAGGGTTTGCCAAATGTCTACTGCTGCCAAAAATAAAACAAGTTAAGGCTGGAAATTAAACAGCATCAAATAAATTTACTAACATGACAACTGTTAATGCAATCATCGAATCTCCGAGAGGGTCTTTTGGAGTAGCGTTATGGACCCTAACTCTGGGCCAAAAGGTTCTGATTCATTTCCCATTCTCTACAGGTTTTAACTGGTTGAATAAAAATATTTTTGTTTCCAACCTCTCTGGCCCAAAAAGTCAACAATTTAAAGTATTCTACCTTTTAAGAGATCTCTCAGTTGTTAAAAATTGTTAAGATGTCAAATTTTAAAATGTTTCAAATGTTTTCCTAATTTTCCTTTGTTTCTTCCTCTCTTTTGCAGTCCAATTTTTCTTTCCCACTTTATTTTTCTGTATTATCTATGACCCAATTCTAGTTTATCTTTCTTCTGTAATTCCTCCATTTTCCTCCAATTCTTAAATGGCAATGGTAAAGGAGAGAGTCTGCTGTTGATTCAGGTCCAGCACATGTTACCTCTCAATGCCATAATCAGATTGAATTTCCAGCAAGTCCAAACAAGTTTAAGTTGAGTGCAGAGAAATGGCTAACAAACAAATTGTGCCATGATATTCCCATTCCAGAAAAACCCAGTTCAATGGATCACAGAGATTAACTAAGACCTCACTAGAATAAAAGACTCAACATAAATCAATGGGCTTGGATGTTATGACATTAGATAAAATTTTGAACTGTAGCATAATAATTGAATTTAGCTTATCAGCATTCCAATATGAAATTCCTACTGGGTCAGACACGAGTAGATTCTAGGCCTTGGACCAGCACTCAAACATCACAAAACAAATAAGCACCACAAAATTGCAAACTGCAAAACCTCTAAAATATTTTCAAAACCAATAAATGTCTGGGAACAAAGGGATGGGGTGCCAATGCAAATCAAATTCAATATCCGGGAACAGACAAAATTGGTGATTGAGTGACAGTTCAAAATTATCCTCATATTTGGGGTGCAAGGTTGTATAATTTTTAGAAGGTGAAGAGGGATGAAAGTTATGTAATATTGTAATTAGAAAATTTTCATTCAATTAATCAGTAAATTGTCATGTAGACTTTGCCAAACTCATCCTAAATACTTTTCTTGCAAAACCAAAGTAATAACTAGATTGGTTAAGGGAATGAGTCATAACTGATTAAGCCACATTTTAACTAAGACTTTTCAAAGTGAAATCTTCTAAATTAATGCATTTGTTTTCCTTGTTTAATTTATCAATGTTACAGGGACAAAATTTGCTTGAGAATTTGGGAACTGGTATTGTAGCGGGTCTCAACTGTTCTGATCAGATGATATCTTGTGCCCGCTGGGCATTATAAAACAATTGCAATAAAGAGAAAATAGTCAACACTTTAAAAATATACAGTAAATGTCTGTTTCAAATTTCCATCAGTTTTCTCAGCAATATGAAATGGAGTACTCTCATATAAAGTGCAAAATAATTTAAAAAGACCATAGTCCACCCAAATATGACTGCAAAGCTGATAATATCAGTAACTATAAATGTCTTCAACCATTGGGTGGTGAATCTGTGGAACTCATTGCCACAAGGCTGTGGATGCCAAATCATTAGTATATTTAAGACAAAGATAGATAGGTTCTTGATTAACAAGGGGATCAAGGGTTAGGGGGAAGAAGGCAGGGGTTTGGGATTGAGAAACACGTCATGATCGAACGATGGAGCAGGCTCAGTAAGCTGAATGGCCTAATTCTGCTCTTGTATCTCATGGTCTAAATAGCTTTCAGGGACCATGGATGCAAGGACATCACTTGCCTTTGAACTTATCTCCAAGAGATTGATATCCCTCATTTTCTTTCTTGAGAATATATGAAACACTTTAATTAAAAACAATTGTTGTATTACAGCTGGCACTATGGGAAGCAATGAAGAGAGAAATAGAATACTCTTGACTATCCAAGAATCTCAGTAAATTATTTATATTCATTTTGATTACAACAGTTTTTTAAAACTTAATCAAACCAAGAACTACAACTACTGCATTTGTGAGTAAATTCAAACCTCTTCCTATGTATAACATGGATGAGAACATCACAATACTTTTTAACACAGAGAAACCTATGTAAAGAGCTGTGGATAGAAAACAAAATAAAACATCAAGGGAAGCTTGGAATTCCATGGTTTAGAGATATTGGAAAGATAGTTTGAGAAGTATTCAAAGGATAGCCTGTTTGACCTTACCTGTCGAAGAGCTTCAAGTTCTTCACCAGCTACTTTTCTCTCTGATGATGTGTTCTTTAGGTGACCCTGTGCCAATTCCAATTCAGTTTGCAGCTTGTCAATTTCTTTGTGTACTTGGTCTCTTTCACTCATGACCAGGCGGTATTCATTCAGTACCGTATCCCTCTCTTCCTTGTACTTCTCTGCATCCTTTACAGCTTTCAGCTGTAATGTCTTGAATCGTGTCACCTCAGTTTGTAACCGTTCCATTTCTCTCTGAAGCTCTTTGTTTTGTACAGTTGCCTTACTTAACTCATGCTGGATTGAGTCATATCTTTGGAAACAAAGTCAAAGTAGATAAAGTTTAATGTTTCTAATTAAAATAAATCACAAGAATTAAGTTATATTTTACTAGAATTAAGTATCTTTGTTCTCTACTCTTCCTTAACAAGCATTTCAAACAATGTCAATATTTTTAGAAGGTTCAGTGGAAATACAAAATATAATAAATTATCATTTGAATATTTCATTTTTAAAATGTTTGCCTTTGCCGCTTTCATGATCTGAACTTCAAACATAATACTTTCTGATATATTTATAGATGGAACACTGCTGCCGTGTCATATTTAGTGACAATTTTTTTTAAGTTGATTTACATTGTATATTAATCATTCTCTTTCAAAAAAATTATCAGCCACAAATTGGAAGGAGACCTTGCCATTGGGTGTCTTTAGAACCATACACCAATAAGAGCGTAGGGGTTTACTGGCATTTGCAAAACATCCAGATTACTGAGATTTTGTCTCCTTTGCTGTAAAATAAATTGTGAACCTTTACACCCAAATTACCAAGGCAAGACTGAGAACTCAGCTCTAAAGAACACTGAAAATTTGCATCTCACCATTGAGAGTCACAGAGATGTACAGCACAGGGACAGACCTCTTCAGTTCAACTCATCCATGCCAACCAGATATCCTAAGTTAATCTAGTCCTATTTGCCAGCACTTGACCCATATCCATCTAAACTCTTACTATTCATATATCCATCCAGATGCTTTTTAAATGCTGTAATTGTACTAGCCTCCACCACTTCCTCTGACAGTTCATGTTATACATGCACTATCCTTTGCGTGAAGAAGTTGCCCCTTAGATTCATTTTAAGTCTTTCCCCTCTCTCTCTCTCTCCAATACTATGTGCACAATTTACCACAATTCTAAATTTTAACTTTCATTTGAGCTGTACTATATGCACCAGATGGCATGATATTTTGCTATCACATAATCATTTACTTTACATTTGTGAAAAATTGTTTTTTTGGCATCAAATTGAGAAGACACTATTGAAGTGGATGACTGGCAGTTCAATTTTATGTGGAATACTGGAGATTCTGGAGAAAATATTTATATGTTTAATAAAAAAAAACAGCCTGGATATCTGAAAGGCCAGAATTGATACACTAACAGTGGATATCACATGATTCCTTCTATTGGCCTCAAACTCTTATGAGGACTAATAGACATACAGTCATAGAGATGTACAGCACAGAAACAGACCCTTCAGTCCAACTTGTCCATGCCAACTAGATATCCAAACCCAATCTAGTCCCACCTGCCAGCAACCGGCCCATACCCCTCCAAACCCTTCCTCTTCATATACCCATCCAGATGCCTTTTAAATGTTGCAATTGTACGAGCTTCCACCACTTCCTCTGGCAGCGAATTCCATACACATACCACACTCTGCATGAAAAAGTTGCCCCTTAGGTCTCTTTCTTCTCTCACCCTAAACCTATGCCCTCTAGTTCTGGACTCCCCGACCCCAGGGAAAAAAACTTTGTCTATTTATCTTATCCATGCCCCTCATGATTTTATAAACTTCTATAACGGTCACCCTCCAATGCTCCAGGGAAAACAGCCCTAGCCTATTCAACCTCTCCTGATAGCTCAAATCCTCCAACCCTGGCAACATTCTTGTAAATCTTTTCTAAACCCTTTCAAGTTTCACAACATCCTTGCAATAGGAAGAACAGAACTGCACACAATATTCCAACAGTGGCCTAAGCAATGCCCTGTACAGCCACAACATGACCTCCCAACTCCTGTACTTAACACTCTGACCAATAAAGGAAAGCATACCAAACGCCTTCTACACTATCCTATCTACCTGCAACTCCAATTTCAAGGAGCTATAAACCTGCACTCCAAGGTCTCTTTGTTCAGCAACACTCCCTAGGACCTTACCATTAAGTGTACAAGTTCTGCTAAAGTTTGCTTTCCCAAACTGCAGTAGCTCACATTTATCTGAATTAAACTCCATCTGCCACTTCTCAGCCCATTGGCCCATCTGATCAAGATCCCGATGTAATCTAAAGTAACCTTCTTTGCTGGTCAGAAGTGGTTACTGCAGATGCTGGAGATTAGAGTCAAGATTAGAATGGTGCTGGAAAAGCACAGCAGGTCATGCACCATCGAAGGGCTTTTGCCCGAAACATCAATTTCCTGCTCCTCGGATGCTGTCTGACCTGTTGTGCTTTTCCAGCACCACTCTAACCTTCTTCGCTGTCCACTACACCTCCAATTTTGGTGTCATCTGCAAACATACTAATTATACCTCTTATGCTCACATCCAAATCATTTATGTAAATGACAAAAAGTAGTGAACGCACACTGATCCATGTGGCACTCCACTGGTCACAGGCTTCCAGTCTGGAAAAACAACCCTCCACCACCACCCTTTGAGCTAGTACTGTATCCAAATGGCTAGTTCTCCCTGTATTTCATGATATCTAACCTTGCTAATCAGTCTCCCATGGGGAACCTTGTCGAATATCTTAATTAAGTCCATATAGAGCACATCTACTGCTCTGCCCTCATCAGTCCTCTTTGTTACTTCTTCAAAAAATTCAATCAAGTTGTGAGACATGATTTCCCATGCACAAAGCCATGCTGACTATCCCTAATCAGTCCTTGCCTTTTCAAATACATGTACATCTTGTCCCTTAGGATTCCCTCCAACAACTTGCCCACCGACATCAAGCTCACTGGTTCATAGTTCCCTTGTCCTTACCACCGTTCTTAAATAGTGGCACCACATTAGCCAATGTCCAGTTTTCCGGCACCTCACCTGTGACTATCAATGATACAAATATCTCAGCAAGAGGCCCAGCAATCACTTCCCTAGGTTCCCACAGAGTTCTAGGGTGAACCTGATCAAGTCCTGGGGATTTATCCACTTTTATGCATTTCAAGACATCCAGCACTTCCTCCTCTGTAATATGGACATTTTTCAAGATGTCACCATCTATTTCCCTACATTCCATAGTTTCCATGTCCTTTTTGACAGCAAATACTGATGCAAAATACTTGTTTAGTATCTCCCCCATCTCCTGTGGCTCCACACAAAGGCCACTTTGCTGATCTTTGAGGGATCCTATTCTCTCCCTAGTTACCCTTTTGTCCTTAACGCATTTGTAAAAACCCTTTGGATTCTCCTCAACTCTATTTGCCAAAGCTATCTCATGTTCCCTTTTTGCCCTCCTGATTTCTCTCTTAAGTATACTTATACTGCCTTTATACTCCTCTAAGGACTCACTCGATCTATCCTGTCTATACCTGACATATGCTTCCTTCTTTTTCTTAACCAAACCCTCAATTTCTTTAGTCATCCAGCATTCTCTGTACCTACCAGCCTTTCCTTTCACCCTGACAGGAATATGCATTCTCTGGACTCTCGTTATCTCATTTCTGAAGGCTTCCCATTTGTCAGCCATCCCTTTACCTGTGAACATCTGGCCCCAATCAGCTTTGTAATAGATGTGAGAAAAATGATCAGATCATCAATACTCATGTTACTCATTGCACACAACATAGCTTTGAAAATCACGTTCCCTTCTTAAGAGTTCAGGATTCCAAATATGTCTGAAAATGCTAAAACTTCAATGAATTCCACCTTGCATCGTTTATACTGGATTAATACACTTCAGGAAACATAGTTCTTTTTGGATCTATACCAGTTTCTTAACACAACTATTGTATGTCAACTTTGTCCTTCACACAGATTATAAGAGCAGGAAGGCTATGCTGGTGCTGCACAGGACTTTGGTTAGGCCACAGCTGAAGTATTGCGTGTAGTCCTGCTCACTGTACTAAGGAAGGAAGAGGTTGCACTAGAGGGGATGCACAGGAGGTTCACCAGGATGCTGCCTGGGATGGAACAGTTTAGCTACAGTGGATTAGCTCAGGTTGCTTTCTTTAGAGCAGAGAAGGGTGACAGAGAACCCGATTGAGGTGTATAAAGATTATGAGGGACAAGGACAGGGTGGTTCCCCTTAGCTGAAAGGTCAACAACAGGGGTATAATTTTAAGGTGAAAGGCAGGAAGTTTGGAGGGTATTCAAGAAAAAGAAAACTCAGCCAGAGGGGGTGTGAATCTGGAATTCAGTGCCTGGAAGGGTAACTGAGGTGTAAAATTTCACAAACTTTAAAAAGTGCGAGGATGAGCACTTGAAATATCATAACATTCAAGGTTATGGACCAAACGCTGAAGAGTCAATTGTGCAGATTTAGAGTTGCTTTTAGTTGGTGCAGACTCAATGGGCTGACTATACTGTATGATTCTATGATTCACCTCTTCAATGTAGATAAATACTGTTGCTGAATTGAAGTTTTCTCCACAACAGCAGAGTCAGTTTGCTTCATCAGCATCTCATTCTGTTTCTGAAAACGTCGATTTTCCTCTTCCACTCGCTCTAGACGGCTGAGGTCAGTGTTATGGTTGGCAATCTTCTCATTGTACCGCTTTCTTAGTGCATCATAATCTTTCTTTAAGCCTTCTAATTTGTCCATGGCAGTATCATATAGTTTATTTAGAATCTCAGATGAGCCATTTTCCCTCATAACCTGCAAAAAAACCAAGGAAAATCAAGTCTATTTATTCTGGTCAAAATCTACCTGCGTGCTCATATTACTGCATTTTTAAAGCTTTAACAGTGCTGATGGATATCATCATAGTCTGAAATACAATGAGCAGCACTTTGCAAAGCATTAGTGGTTTTATTCTGCAACTGATTAATTTAAATTCCACCAGCAGCTGTGGAGAGATTTGAATCTGCTGCTCCTCAGCACCAGGCAAAAGTGAGGACTGCAGATGCTGGAGATCAGAGTGGTGCTGGAAAAACACAGCAAGTCAGGCAGCATCTGAGGAGCAGGAAAATCGACATTTCGGGTAAAAGGACTTGCCTGATGAAGGGCTTTTGCCCGAAACGTTGATTTTCCTGCTCCCCGGATGCTGCCTGACCTGCTGCTCCTCAGCATTAGCCTGGACCTCTCGATTACTTGTCCAGTGACATTGCCTCTATGTCACCATTTCCACATCTACCCCCCCCCCCCATCATGCAGGATGAAAGGTTTGAATACCATGTTTCTTTGTTCAGCAATACTCAAGTTTTGTACGACTAAGCAACTATTTATTTATAAACAGCACATGCAGATTTGAAAAATGACAGATTTATGTGGCTGTGCTATGCATCATTAAATGATTTTCCTGGATGGAAGAACGAAAGGCATTTCAGGCACTAACACGCTCGTCCTCTGCCTCCACCATCTTAGTAGCTCTTTTAAGTAACACCACTTGCCAGCAAAATACAAACAAAGTAAATGAGTTAACAATGATAGAAATAGTACAACTGACTGCAAAGCGCTGTTAGGCCAAAGGAAAATCAATCACTACTTATTTCTAGCAGGAGTTAGCACTGTTGAAGAACTAGGTTAGAAAAGAATCAGAGAGATCTTTGAAGTATTCCACAGCTGAACTGCCTGCTGACACTGACTGCCAAGATTCATGAAGCAGCAACAGCCATTTGAGCAAAGGTCTAGAAAATGACTTACAGTATTGTACCCTGACAAGGAAGGACTGAGATAAAACAGTAAAACAAACACCTTTTGAAACTAGCCTTGTATAGTCCACATTAATGTTCTTTTAAGTGAATGTTCATTCAAAGGGTCATTGTTTGCTGATTCCAGCATTTTGTCTGGTTTGACTTTGACCTGATATCATCCAAATTATACAACTGATTTCTCTCACTTAAAACCTTTAAAAATGTGAACCATTGTTGTTGTGGCTAAAGGATTAGGTTCACAAAGGTCGTACTTCAAAGTTTCAGTTATCCAAAGTATATATTTCCACACTGACTGAAAAATGCTAACTCTGATATCTTTGCAACATATTGAATGAAAATCATCGAAACAGCTTACTTTTTCCAATCAGTCTTATCTTAGAGGAAGGGTCACTGGACCCAAAACATTAATTCTGATTTCTCTTCACGGATGCAGCTGAGCTTTTCTATCAACTTCAGTTTTGTTTCTGATTTACAACATTCACAGTTCTTTTGGTTTTGGTCTAAGATGGTGACAAGCTCACACAGAAGAGTGCCCCAAGGACAACAACTGGAGAATGAAGGGCCATGTTTTAGCATCTAACATCAACAATGGAGCAACAGTAACAACCTTAAACAGAAACTTGGTAACTTGCAACTTGGTCTGAACTCCATGGTTCCTATTGCAATCTTAGATCTCATGATTCCAAACTTTTAGCTTATGCCTCATTTAGGACCCCAGCCCCCATTTTGGGAAGCCCTGCAACATGTAATGAGTTTAGTTGTTTTTAAATAATACAGGTCAGAGTGTTCATTGGTTTTATCAGCATTTCATAACAGGAGTGGTAATGAAGAAGGAAATCAGGAAGGTGAAAAGGGGGCTCGAGATAGCCTTGGTTGAGAACATTAGGGTGAATCCAAAGAGATACTTTAAGCCTATTAAAAGAAAAAGAATAACTAGAGAAAGAATAGGACCCTTCAAGGACCAAAGTGGGCATGTATGTGTAGAATCGCAAGAGATGGGCAAGGTCCTCAATGAATATTGCACCTCTGAGGTTACCATGGAGAAAGACAAGACGACTTGAGAATTTGGGGACATCAGTTGCCATATCTTAGGGACAGTCCATATCACTGTAGAGGAGGTGTTAGATGTATTAGAATGCATGAAGGTGGATAAATCTCCTGGTCTTGAACAGATATATCCAAGAACACTGCAAGAGACTAAAGAAGAAATTGTGGGGGCCCTGGTTGATATTTTGGAACATCGTTAGCCATGGGTGAGTTCCCAGATGACTGGAGAATAGGAATGTTGTGCCCTTATTCAAGGCTGCAAAGAAAAGCCTGGGAATTATAAACCAGTAAGCCTAACATCTGTGGTAACTAAGTTACTTGAATAGATCTGAGGGATAAGATATACGTGCATTTGGAAAGACAGGATTTGATTAGGAGCAAGTGGCTGCAGGTCAGGCAGCATCAAAGGAGCAGGAGAATCGATGTTTCAAGCATAAGTCCTTCTTCAGGAAGTCAGTCTAGCTTTGTGCATGGGAAATCACAAATTTATTAGAGTTCTTTTATGCAGCGACTAGGAAGGTTGATGAAGGCAGGGCGGTAGATGTAGTCTATACGAATTTCAGTAAGGTCTTTGATAAGGTTCCACATGGTAGGCTGCTCTGGAAGGTTAGATTGCGTGGCAAAATTGGATACACAATTGGCTTGATGGTCGGAAGCAGAGGGTAACAGCGGAAGGATGCTTGTCGGACTGGAGGCCTACAACTAGTGGAGTGCCTCAGGTGTCGGTGCTGGGCCCATTGCTGTTTGTTATCTATATCAATAATTTGGATGAAAATGTACAAGGTATGATTAGTAAGTCTGCAGATGAAATAAAATAAGAGGTATTGTGGACAATGAGGAAGGTTATCACAAATTGCAGCAGGACCTTGATCAACTGGAAAAGTCAGCTAAGAAATGGTAAATGGAGTCTAATGTAGATAAGTGTGAGGTCTTGCATTTTGGAAAGTCAAATGAAGATAGGAGTTTCATGGTGAATGGTAGGGCGTTAAAGAGTGTAGTGGAATAGAGGGACCTTGGTGTTCAGGTGCACAGTTCTCCGAAAGTGGAGTCATAGGTAGACAGGGCAATGAAGGAGGTTTTTAAGTACACTGGCTTTCATCAGTCATGGGACTGAGTATAGAAGTTGGGAAGTTATGTTGCAGTTATACATGACATTGGTTATACAGAACTCAATGGTGTGAGTTATAGGGAGAGGTTGGACAGCTAGGACTTCTTCCTTTTGAGCGTAGGAGCCTGAGGATGATCTTATAGAAGTGTATAAGATCATGAAAGGCATGGATAGGGTGAATGCACTCAGGGTTTATTCCCTGGATTGGGGAATCAAGGATTAGAGAGCATCAGTTTCAGATCAAAGGGGAAAGAACAAAAGGGAACAGAGAGGGTGGCATGCATATGGAATGAACTGCCAGCAGAAGTGGTTGAGGCGGGTACATTAATATTTAAAAGGCAATTGGACAAATACATCGATAGGAAAGGTTTAGAAGGATATGGGCCAAGTGCAGAGAAATGGGGTTAGCGGAACATTTAGGTCGGCATGGACCAGTTTGGGCTAAAGGGCCTCCTGCCTCTGTGCTGTAGGACTCTATGACTGTATAATTGTACATAGTGTGGTGAATTATGAAAGTTACTTAAAGAAAACCTCAATGTAAAACTGCTTAAAGGATCTGTAATCCGTAGTATTTTTGAACCTGAGTCTTGAGACAGAGTTATCAAACTGACCTGATGTCCTATCACTCCATTTGTCTTATGACCATTGACATCAAATGAGGAAAACAGAAACAAAAACAGATATTTTAGTAAAAGCTCAGCAGATCTGCAGCATCTGTGGAGAGAAATCAGAGTTAATGAATCGGGTCCAGTGATCCTTCTTCAGAATTGTTCTGAGGAAGGATCACCGGACTCGAAACATTAACTCTGATTTCTCTGCACAGATACTGCCAGACCTGTTGAAGTTTTTGTTCTGATTTACAGCATCCATAATTCTTTCTGTTTTTGTTTTAGAAAAAAAACAGGCATCCTGATTTCTGGAATTAAAGAAGATCCACTGCCCATTTTCCAAATCAATTTAAATGAGTTTACAAGAGGTACAAGTAGAAAAAAATTATTTGATTGAAAAGAAAATTTAAAATATGTCACTATGAAAACATGCCAAGTTTACCTAATCCAAAACAATTCAACTCAGCCATTTTAGAAGACCACTGAGCAAGGGTGGTGCTCAGTGTAATAAGGAAAACAGTAAGTCTCTGCTACAGTCAAATAAACAAAGAAACAAGAAATAACGAATTGCATCTTTTACAACTTCAGGATATTTCAAATCATTTTACACCGAGTATTTCTGAAGTGTTGTGTTGTATGAAACGTAACAGCCAATTTGTACACTACAAGCTCACAAAAACATCAATGAGATAATGACTAGACAATCTGATTTTGGTGATGTTAACGGAACAATAAATATTAGCCAGAATACTGGGATGAATGATCATGTTGTAAGATTAAGTTTATAACTGTTAGTACCACCCACTCCAAACAATCTGTGCATCAGGAGCTACATTTCTTTAAATAGACATCAGGTGGTGCTACACTCAAGTCAGTGGAGGAACCGATGTCCATGTGTTGAGAGAGCAACATAGCATACATATGAGAAAAGTAGTACAACAGGACCCTCCAAATGTCAGCTTTCTTGAGCTGACCTATTCATTCCTTTCACCAGCTGTCTTAACCAAGGGGGAAGGTCAGGTATCAGCTAAAAAGTAGCCTTCGAAGATAAGATTGCATCGTTAAAATTGAACTCGTTTAACCACTGAACATTATGAAAGAACATGATGCCAACATAGTTTCCAACATTTACATTTATTTGCTGTCTACACACAGAGCAATTCTTTTCAATACAGGGTGCTTCCCATATTCATTTCATGATGTAATTTTTTATAATCAAGATTCATTCATCATCTACAATATTAATATATCATAAATTTTTAATTAATTTCAGCTCACATTGTAAAATTAAGATAAAGTATAATTTTCTTTTGGCAGGTACAATGAAGCTCCATTCATTATTAGGGCTAGACCATTATGACAAATAAAAACTTCATTTGTGATAAACACATATCTCACTGTTTCCCAATCCAAATACCTCTGTCACCAAACTTTGATAGTCTTGAAAGCTTTCCCTCATGCCAAGTAAAATGAAAAAGTTCTGATTCACATTAACTCAATTATCACAATTAGCTGCAGGGTAAACTCTCAGACTAAATGCCTGAAAAGCAGGAAGTGCAGCTTCCAGATGACAATCAAATTTTCCTTCAGTTTTCCCTAGAGTTTCTTTTCTGTTTACAAATGCAAGTGAGAACAGGCAAAGTATGGAATTGATTAAGTTAAGATGTCTGTATGACAAGAAAAGAAAACTATGGTGTGCATGAAAACTGTTTATTACAATTTTTTCATGGCCTTTGAGAAGCAAGTAAATGCTGGGAAATCGAACATTTGTTTTCTTTCCTGACACTTAGGGATCAATTTTTAAACCAATTCAAAACCCACCCACATCAACAAAGCAGGACCTTAGTATCAGAAACAACTAATTTCAGATTAAGGTTTGGGGATTGGTGTTGCTGGGATAGTGACAATTTCAGGTAGACTGGCAATCAAGTTAATGTTCTGCAGACATGAGTTCGAAATCCATCATGGCAGATGATGAAACTTGAATCCAATAAAAAACTAGTCTGATGGTCACCATGTAACCACTGTCAATTATTTTTTTTTTTTAAAAATATGGTTCAGTAATGCCCTTTAGGGAAGGGAATATGCCACCCTTACCTCATGTGGCTAACTTGTGACTCCAGACCCACACTAATGTAGGTGACACTTGGCTGCTCTTTAGACAATTTGGGATGGCAATAAATGTCAGTGATCCCCACATTGCATGAACAATTTTTTTAAAAAACCTATAAGTGCAAAACTATTCAATTGCCAATCAAAACATTTATAGAGTCATAGAGATGTACAGCATGGAAACAGACCCTCCTGCCAGCACCCGGCCCATATCCCTCCAAACTCTTCCTATTCATATACCTATCCAAATGCCTCTTAAATGTTGCAATTGTACCAGCCTCCACCACATCCTCTGGCAGCTCATTCCATACACGTACCACCCTCTGCGTGAAAAAGTTGCCCCTTAGGTCTCTTTTATATCTTTCCCCTCTCACCCTAAACCAATGCACTCTCGTTCTGGACTCCCCGACCCAGGGAAAAGACTTTGTCTATTTATCCTATCCATGCCCCTCATAATTTTGTAAACCTCTATAAGGTCACCCCTCAGCCTCTGACACTCCAGGGAAAACAGCCCCAGCTTGTTCAGCCTCTCCCTGTAGCTCAGATCCTCCAACCCCGGCAGCATCCTTGTAAATCTTTTCTGAACCATTTCAAGTTTCACAACATCTTTCCGATAGGAAGGAGATCAGAATTGCATGCAATATTCCAACAGTGGCCTAACCAATGTCCTGTACAGCCGCAACATGACCTCCCAACTCCTGTACTCAATACTCTGACCAATAAAGAAAAGCATTCCAAATGCCTTCTTCAATGTCCTATTTACCTGCGACTCCACTTTCAAGGAGCTATGAACCTGCACTCCAAGGTCTCTTTGTTCAGCAACACTCCCTAGAACCTTACCATTAAGTGTATAAGTCCTGCTAAGATTTGCTTTCCCAAAATGAAGCCACTCGCATTTATCTTAATTAAAATCCATCTGCCACTTCTCAGCCCATTGGCCCATCTGGTCTAGATCCTGTTGTAATCTGAGGTAATCCTCTTCGCTGTCCACTACACCTCCAATTTTGGTGTCATCTGCAAACTTACTAACTATACCTCTTATGCTCGTATCCAAATCATTTATGTAAATGACAAAAAGTAGAGGACCCAGTACTGATCCTTCTGGCACTCCACTGGTCACAGGCTTCCAGTCTGAAAAACAACCCTTCACCACCACCCTTTGTCATCTACCTTTGAGCCAATTCTATATCCAAATGACTAGTTCTCCCTGTATTCCATGAGATCTAACCGTGCTAATCAGTCTCCCATGGGGAACCTTGTCGAACGCCTTACTGAAATCCATACAGATCACATCTACTGCTCTGCCCTCATCAATCTTCTTTTTTACTTCTTCAAAAAACTCAATTAAATTTGAGAGACATGATTTCCCATGCACAAAGTCATGTTGACTATCCCGAATCAGTCCTTGCCTTTCCAAATACATGTACATCCTGGCCCTCAGGATTCCCTCCAACAACTTGCCCACCACCGAGGTCAGGCTCACCGGTCTATAGTTCCCTGGCTTGTCTTTACCACCCTTCTTAAACAGTAGCACCACGTTTGCCAACCTCCGGTCTTCCCGCACCTCACCTATGACTACCGATGATACAAATATCTCAGCAAGAGGCCCAGCAATCACTTCTCTAGCTTCCCACACGAGTTCTCGGGTACACCTGATTAGGTCCTGGGGATTTATCCACCTTTAACCGTTTCAAGTTATCCAGCACTTCCTCCTCTGTAATCTGGACATTTTGCAAGATGTCACCATCTATTTCCCTATAGTCTATATCTTCCATATCCTTTTCCACAGTAAATACTGATGCAAAATATTCATTTAGTATCTCCCCATTTTCTGTGGCTCCACACAAAGGCCACCTTGCTGATCTTTGAGGGGCCCTATTCTCTCCCTAGTTACCCTTTTGTCCTTAATATATTTGTAAAAACCCTTTGGATTCTCCTTAATTCTATTTGTCAAAGCTATCTCATGTCCCCGTTTTCTTTATACTCTTGTAGGGATTCACTCGATCTATCCTGTCTATACCTGACATATGCTTCCTTCTTTTTCTTCACCAAACCCTCAATTTCTTTAGTCATCCAGCATTCCCTATACCTTCCAGACTTCCCTTTCACCCTGACAGGAATATACTTTCTCTGGATTCTTGTTATCTCATTTCTGAAGGCATCCCATTTTCCAGCCGTCCCTTTACCTGCGAACATCTGCCTTCAATCAGCTTTCGAAAGTTCTTGCCTAATACCGTCAAAATTGGCCTTTCTCCAATTTAGAACTTCAACTTCTAGATCTGGTCTATCCTTTTCCATCACTATTTAAAAACTAATAGAATTATGGTTGCTAGCCCCAAAGTACTCCCCCACTGACACCTCAGTCACCTGCCCTGCCTTATTTCCCAAGAGTAGGTCAAGTTTTGCACCTGCTCTAGTAGGTACATCCACATACTGAATCAGAAAATTGTCTTATACACACTTAAGAAATTCCTCTCCATCTAAACCTTTAACACTATGGCGTCCCAATCGATGTTTGGAAAGTTAAAATCCCCTACCATAACTACCCTATTATTCTTACAGATAGCTGATTACAAGAAATCAGATTTTCAACTTCACCACAATACCTTGTGGCAAATCATCTGGATCTTAATATACTGACATTCAAGTGGTAAATAAAATACAACATAACCAATAAATCCCAGATAACTTCACATCAAGTAGAAGTTTAGGCTTTCTCGACATTGGAATGTATTCTAGATTGGAGTAACAATGAAAGAAAATATTCAAGTTTAAATAGACATGAAAAGTTTATGTTCTTTCAGGATCAAATGTATTTACTCCTATTTTGTAGCAATTTAATTCCATTTACTAAACACTCTTTTTCCCCAATCTCCTCGTGAAGGAAAAGGTAAATCCGTAGTCAATTGGGGAAATCCTTTCTCTTGCTCCTCAAAGACAATGAAGCCCAAGGAAATGGTCAATCCAAAAGCAATTACCCAGAAATAAATTTTAGGAACTGGACGGTGGCCTAATTATCTGTTTAGTTCTTCCAATTCTGCTTTTCTTTACATTTTTCTCAGTTTTAATTTCACTCATTTCTCTTTGCTACAGTGGTTTTCCTTCCCTGTCTACCCTTCCTAATTGCACCACCCACCTCAATTAAGGATGTAATTCAGGACCTGCTGAGATGTCAAGCACTCACAATAGCAGCACCACACAGAGAAGTAATAATAGTTGTGATTGCAAATTTTGTTAGCGAGAATCTGAACTTGAATCAATGTTGACTTTGTAAAAGGTAAAAACAAGGACTGCAGATGCTGGAAACCAGAGTCTAAATTAGAGTGGTGCTGGAAAAGCACAGCAGGTCAGGCAGCATCTGAGGAGCAGGAAGATCAACGTTTCGGGCAAAAGCCCTTCATTAGGAATAGAGCTCTATTCCTGATGAAGGGCTTTTGCCCGAAACATCGATTTTCCTGCTCTTCGGATGCTGCATGCCTCAATGTTGACTTTGTTTACTCTGTAATTCATAAAGGTTAGTCCTTAAAATCTATTGCATTATTTCGCCCAAAAGTCACGAAAAAATGACTGATTTGTAGTTTTCAGAGCCTGTCTTATTCCAATTTTGAAAATGAGCCTGATTCCAATCCTTCCTAATCCTAATTACTATCAATACTTCATTGACCTCATTCATTCCTTTATCTCTCAGGAGTTAAGAATTTATTTGCTTTCAGCTTAGTTCATTTAATGGTTTAATGGCATAATACTTGTTAATTCTATGCTGTTTCTGCCCTTCATGTCTTCAAAGAACACAGAAAATATACAATTAATTGATAACTGACGATATGAGAAATGTTAAAATTTGAATGGTATTAAACGAAGGATGCTTATTAAGCCCACTGACAAACATACCTCCCTTAAATTAATAACATCAAAAATAGATAACCAGCCATTGTTTTTATTCCATTGACTTTGTCTACACTTTTCGTTGCCTCAGAAAAGCAGCCAACATAATCAAAGACCCCTCCCATTCTGGTTACACTCTCTTCCACCAGGAAGAAGATGCAAAATCTTGAAAACACGTGCCAACAGATTTAAGAACAGCTTCTTCCCTGCTGTTATCAGACTTAAGAACAAACCTCTCATATTAGAATTGACCTTTCTCTATACCTTCTCTGTAGCTATAACACTATAATCTCCATTCTATTCTATTACCTTAATATACATATCTGTCTGGTTAGTATGCAAAACAATACTGTTCACTGTATCTAGGTACATGTGATAATAAATCAAATCAAATCAAATCAAGTGAATACACTGTTGGAGACCTTGCTGTGTGCAAAACGTACACACTTTAAAATACAAAATAACAGTTTGACAAAATTTAAGAAAGATTTTGAGACACTTCTTGACATACAGTGAAATAGTATATAAACGCAAATTTATTTATTGACAGTAAGCAGCAGCTACTTGAATCTCAAGACACACCAGTCACACATCCTTGCCAAAGATCACAAGATCTATTGAGAATGTCAATTTCCCATTCCAAAAGAAAAGGAACCACCAAGTAGATGATGTTAAACGATAAATCAGGTCTGGTCAGCAAATCCTCCTAAAACCAGAAAGTAGGAAATTAAGATCAAAGAAAATTATGATCTGTAGGAACTGAGAACACGTGTTCACATTTTGGCTGGCACAGTGGTTCAGTGGCTAGTAAGGCTTCCTCACAGAGTCAGGGGCGCAGATTTGATTCCACTCTTGGGTGACTGTCTGAGTAGAGTTTGCACTTTCTCCCCGTATCTGCATAGGTTTCGTCTGGATGCTCTGGTTTCCTCTCACGGTCCAAAGATGTGCAGGTTAGGTGGATTGGCCATGCTAAATTGCCCATAGTGTCCAAGGATGTGCAGGCTAGGTGGGTTAGGCATGGGAAATGCAGGGTGATGGGGAGGGGGCGGGGGGGAGCATTGATCTAGGTGGTACGCTCTTTGGAGGGGTAGTGTGGACATGATGGGCCGGATGGCCTGCTTCTACACTGTAGGGATTCTATGATTATGTACAAATGTCTGTTAGCTAGCAGAGACAACTCTTTCTTAAATATTTGTAGCTTAATAAATTGCAACAGTTGACAATGTTTTAGATACGTTTGGGAATAAAGATGGAGTCTGTGGGTAGAAATCAAAACTATAGATGTGCAGCACTGAGCCAAAATATAATTAGAAGTTATTAACTTTGTGACAAGCCTTTTTGCTTGGTTTATCCCAATAGTTCCCCACCTACGTTCGTGACACCACCCACGCCCTCCACCTCCTCCAGGATTTCCGCTTCCCCGGTCCCCAACGCCTCATCTTCACCATGGACATCCAGTCCCTGTACACCTCCATCCCCCATCACGAAGGACTCAAAGCACTCCGCTTCTTCCTTTCCCGCCGTACCACCCAGTACCCTTCCACCGACACCCTCCTTCGACTGACCGAACTGGTCCTCACCCTGAACAACTTTTCTTTCCAATCCTCCCACTTTCTCCAAACAAAAGGAGTAGCCATGGGCACCCGCATGGGCCCCAGCTATGCCTGCCTCTTCGTAGGGTATGTGGAACAATCCATCTTCCGCAACTACACTGGCCCCACCCCCCATCTTTTCCTTCGCTACATTGATGACTGTATCGGCGCTACCTCGTGCTCCCACGAGGAGGTTGAACAGTTCATCCACCACACTAACACCTTCCACCCCGACCTCAAATTCACCTGGACAGTCTCGGACTCCTCTCTCCCCTTCCTAGACCTTTCTGTTTCTATCTCAGGCGACCGAATCAACACGGACATCTACGACAAACCAACCGACTCCCACAGCTACCTGGACTACACCTCCTCCCATCCTGCCCCCTGTAAAAACGCCATCCCATTCTCCCAATTCCTTCGTCTCCGCCGCATCTGCTCCCAGGAGGACCAGTTCAAAATACGTATAACACAGATGGCCTCCTTCTTCAAGGACCGCAATTTCCCCCCCGACGTGGTCGACGGTGCCCTCCACCGCATCTCCTCCACTTCCCGCTCCTCCGCCCTTGAGCCCCGCCCCTCCAACCGCCACCAGGACAGAATCCCACTGGTCCTCACCTATCACCCCACCAATCTCCATGTACAGCGCATCATCCGCCGTCACTTCCGCCACCTCCAAACAGACCCCAGCACCAAGGATATATTTCCCTCCCCTCCCCTATCAGCTTTCCGTAGAGACCACTCCCTCCGCGACTCCCTTGTCAGATCCACACCCCCCACCGACCCAACCTCCACTCCCGGCACCTTCCCTTGCAACCGCAGGAGGTGCAACACTTGCGCCCACACCTCCCCCCTCACTTCTCTCCAAGGCCCCAAAGGAAACTTCCATATCCGCCACAGATTCACCTGCACCTCCACCCACATCATCTACTGCATCCGCTGCAGCCGGTGTGGCCTCCTCTATATTGGGGAGACAGGCCGCCTACTTGCGGAGCGATTCAGAGAGCACCTCTGGGCCACCCGGACGAACCAACCCAACCACCCTGTAGCACAGCTTTTCAACTCCCCCTCCCACTCCACCGAGGATATGCAGGTCATTGGACTCATCCACCGCCAAACCACAACAACGCGACGGTCGGAGGAGGAGCGTCTTATCTTCCGACTGGGAACCCTCCAACCACAGGGGATGAACTTGGACTTCACCAGTTTCTTCATCCCCCTCCCCCCACCTTGTCTCAGCCGAATCCCTCCAGCCCGGCACCGCCTCCCTGACCTTCTTCTTGACCTCTCCGCCTCCATCCTACTCCGACCTATCACCCTCACCTTGACCTCTTTCCACCTATCACATTTCCAACGCCCCTTCTCCAAGTCCCTCCTCCCTACCTTTTATCTTCTCCTGCTGAACACTCTCTGCTCATTCCTGAAGAAGGGCCTGTTCCCGAAACGTCGAATCTCCTGTTCCCTGGATGCTGCCTGACCTGCTGTGCTGTTCCAGCAATAAAGTTTCAACTTATCCCAATAGTAACTAGATGGGGTGGTGTGTAAGATCATGTTAATGCCAGGAAGTGGAAAAAAAAACATTTTGCACACTCGTCTTGGGGGAGTTATGGCAGAGACCAATAACCCTGATTTGAATCAACAAAATTGTCATTTGTCCTGTTTAATAGTTCCATCACATTGAATTTAGGTGTAGCCAGATGTCAGCACTTAGCTTGTATATTGGAAAGTAAATAACTTCTAGCTGTTTGATGGAATCTGAAGCTCAGGAAATTGAAATACAACATTGGTTCCATGGTTTCCCTAAACAATGCTGAGACACTATATTTTGGTAGAAGCCTTCCAATACCATAGCAATGAATGTTCACTTTTCAACACAGTGGAAGATCATGGAGATCCAGCAATCTGCTGGCTAGTCTGTATGTTTACTATAGAAACACATTATATCATGGTTTAAGCAAGCAATAAGAGATGTGACAAATGTAATGCGGCAAAGATTAGTGCTAAGGCAGAGGGCTGGGAAAGTTTAAAAAAACAAAACAAAACATGACCAAAAAAAGAGAGAAAATAAAAGTTAAAGTAGCAAGACAGATTAAAAATAGAGCTTCTTTAAATACATATTTACAAAAGGAAACAAGAGGTCAAAAGTGAATGTAGTGGTCCCTTAAAGAATGAGGCTGGGAAATAACAAAAGGGAATCAGAAAACAGTGGAGGAATTGAATAAATATTTTACATCAGTCTTCACAATAGAAGACACTAGTAACATTCCAAACATACTAAATAATCAAGAGGCAAAAAGAGATGACGGGGATGAGACAAATGAATATAATAACTATCATGAGAGAAAATATTCAAGGAAAACCAATGGAGCTAAACGTATATGCTCCCTGTTCCTGATGGGTTATGTTCTGGGACACTAAAAGCAGCAGCTACAGAGACATGGATACACTATTTGCAATCTTTCAAGAATCCCAAAGGATTGGAAAGCTGATAAAGTAATTCTTATTCAAAAAGGGGGCAGCCTAAAAAAAAGATAACTATAGGCCAAATAGCTCAGCACGAGACACTGGGAAAAAGCCAGAATATAACCCATCAGGTCCAGGGAGCTTATACATTCAGCTCATTGGTTTTCCTTGTACATTTTCTCTCAGAATCTTTCCTATAATTTGTTGTCTCTTCCCCCACCCCCTCCTTTTGCCCCTTGATTATTTAGTATTTTCGGAATGCTGTTCGTGTCTTCTATTGTGAAGACTGATGTAAAATATTTATTCAACTCCTCTGCCGTTTCTCGATTCCCTTTGTTGTGAAGGATATAATAGCAAAACAGTTGAAATACATAATATACATAATCGTAGAGTATATACATAATAGTGAAATATATAATAGTAGAGTCAGCATCATATCTTTAAAAAAAGCTCTCTCTTTGAGGTGGTGACAAGCAGGATTGATAAAGGAAACCAGAAGGTATAATATATTTGCATTTCCAAAATATGTCTGGTAAGGTTAATTAAAGAGATAAGAGCCCATGGTGTTGGGGTAGTGTGTGCAAGGAGGATTGGTTAACTAATAGGAGAGAGAGAGGTAGGATAAAGGGGGCATTTTCAGGATGGCAATCTGTAACTAATGGAGTGCTACATGACTCATTGCTGAAGCAAGAATTATTTACAATGTATATTTGTCACATGGATGAGTGAGGTGAATATACCAAGTTTGCAGATGACACCAAAATAGATGGGAAGGCAAGTAGCGATAATGACACAAATAGTCAGCAGAGGAATACTGACGAGTTAACAATGGTCAAAATTTTGGTTGACAGAACATTAATGCTTGGAAACAAAGTTATGTACCTTGTCAGGAAGAATTGAAGAGCTGAATATTATTTAAATGGAGAAAGATTGCAGGAAGGGTTTGGGAGGGTCCTTGTGCAAGAATCACAAAAAGCTAGCATCCAAGTTCAGCAGGTAATACTTGGCTTTTATTTCAAAGGAAATGGAGTATAAAATAGGCAAGTATTACTCAAATGATACAAGCCACTAGATAGACTGGACCGAGAACACTTACTTGGATTGGAGGCAGTCCAGAGGAATTTCACATGGTTGGTCCTGGATATGGAGAGATTTTATGAGAAGATGATAGGTTGGGTTTGTGAATCTGTTGAATTATTTACTGCAGAAGGCTATAGAGGCTGAATGGTTAAATATGTTAAAGGTTGTGATACAGATTTTTAATCAGTAAGGGAATTAAGGATCATAGGGAAAAGGCAGGAAAATGGAGTTGATAATTATCAGATCATTGAATGGGGGAGCAGACCTCATGAGCTGAATGGCCTACTTCTACTCTTATGGAGAGATAGCAAACTGATCACTAGTTTGAATACTTACTATGGAAATAAACCGTGCAGTGATGCAAGTATGCAAGTGTTACTATTTCATTACAAAAGTAAATTTCACTTTAAAACACTGACCAAGATTAAATAATACTACTTGGAAGAAACTTTATGAAGGAATCAATGCAGTCATGTATGAAGATTTGCTTGGCATCAAAAAGAACCCATCTTGAAATGATCCACTGCAAATTATTAAGCTACTTTGTTTCACGCAAGACTTTTAATTCATAATTCTAAGAAATGAATTATTCTTCACATGCAAATTTAAGGAGACATAAAATATACTCATATTTGGTTACATTTAATTCACATTAAGAAGCTTTACAGATAAAAATATCTAATTCCTGCACATATGAAGGATTGAGAAACATAAATGGCCCTGTAACTTCAGAAACTTCTGAAACGTTATAAACAAACTTTAGAAAGACAAAACTTCACTTGTGTCAACCACAATGGCCTTTGACTTTCACGCCTATCAAGTGGTTACATTGTTTACACAAACTCTGGTTTTGATTCCTAAAGTTTAGCTTTAACTTGGAGTTCAGGAATTCCTTTTCAGCCAAATAAAGTCAGCTCAACAAACACTTCTGCTTATTTTGACATACAGTGGCTGGTTTAACAAACTAAGCTCTTTCTTGCATCAAATGAACCACGGATTTAACATTTCCAAGAATCTTTGCCACATCATTGCTTCAGTTCTTTCTTTCCAAACCATGAACTTTTCTATAAAATCTCCCCCTTGGAGTTGTGTCAACTAAATGTTTATAGATAGTTCCAAAATGTTCACTTCATTCAATTTGCAAGGGCTTTCTTTTTCTAATCTGAACTTAAAATGCATTCATCAAACAAGTAGCATTGTCCTACATGAATAGAAGCTATGAACCTGAATAAGCAGGCTTTATTCAATCATTCCCTTGGCCTTTAAGTGTCTCAGGCCTGAAGGAGAAAGTCATCTATCTGAAGATCCTTTTTTAAAAAAAGCTGATGCATCACTATCAGAAATAAAAGCAGCAGACTTCACTATCAACCAACTTTATAAGCAATAGATTTTCCCCGATTTAATTTTCTATAAACATTTTTCAACACATCAAGCCAATTAAACCTGTTCTTTAATTCAGTTTATTTACTATAGTTTGAGCACTAATGACAATTGGAGAAAAGCATTTAATCATTGATGGTTTTCAAAAAATCACCGTGATAATGCAAGTACAATGAAGAGATAAATCACCCTTACATTTCCTTCTGCTCTAATTAAGTTAACAATTCAAGGAACATATTTACCCCAATTATACCTTGTAAAAACTACTCGTTTGGAATAGGCAACATTCGGGATTCAGAAAGATTCAAATGTAGAGCTCACACATAATGAAAGAAACGCAAAATTATTCATTAAAGAATTGATTTCATTTGACAATTTTGACAGTTGCTCAGAGATCTGCATACTTATAGCTCCCTCCCTGCTAGATATCACTCTGCATTGTTGACAGATAGTAACATTCCAAATTTATATGGGTCCAGATTGGTGCCTGGATTAGTTTGAAGTAGCAATCCCTTTTGTTTTCAAGGGGTAGCCATGTAGTGACTTAGCGTGAATTTCAATGCAGCAAGTTGGACTGGAAGTATATGCTGTGTGCAAATTTCAAATCTATGAACTTAGATGTAAAATGATGAACAAATTCGGAAAAAAAACTATTTTGCAATGATTTATCTAGTTTTACACTTGGAAATTCCTGCTCATGAAATAAGGAGTGGCATAATGATAGGACTCAGATTCATGGCTGCTACGCCACACAGCAACTCTTGAATTTAGATGCACAGGTTCAAGATGAAGGAAGAATGAAAATAATATGCATTTCTTCCCAAATACTGTGCCACTAACCTCACGTCAAACAGTCTGTGCCTTTCCCATGGAGACCAGAAGCATGTGCTCAACATAAAAGTTTTAATTTCCACTTTAAAAATACACATTTTGGCTCAGTTTATCAACAGGTTATTATTTCTCTGTCCACATACAGTATGTTCTCTAATCTCCCCACAGAGGAGATTTTGTTCCCCTTCATATTCCCACAATTTGCAGATGCATTTTCCACACGTATAGTCTGTCCAGTTTAGAAACATTCTCCCACTTTGTCAGTTCAGTGGCTCCCGTCCTCATCTATTTAAAGACTAAGAATTTCCAGTTGTTCCAAGCAATTATTTTCAACTGGAATCAAGTAACAGGGTAAAGTGAGTGTTGCAAAACAATATTAAAATTAAACAAGCAGAAGATCAAGAAATGGGATGAAAACAAGATTCAAGGGAGATAATTTCAGACAGCAAATTATCTATCGCAAGAGAACTTTTGGTTTGCTACTGAGGTGGAATCTGGATATGTATGTGAGGGGGACAGGAAATGTGGAAAGGAAACAAAATAAGAAAATCAATAATACTTATCTTCATACCTCTCCTAGCATCTCGTTCGAAATGTATCAATGATGGGTATCCAAGCCCATTTTTTTTTAAAATGAGGAATTGTGTTGCACACAAGTGCACCATAGAAAAGAAAACTTTTTAGATGTTAGAAGTCCTCAAAAAATCAAAAACAAATCTGTACATACTGAAATTTGAGGATTTTAGCAAAATGTTACTTTGTGTAGAATAATGTTAAAGAATAAGCACCATTCTCTATTGAATTATTTACAGGATAATTACATTTTGATAAATCAGACTATAAGAGTGATTGGGAATGAATGCATTGCTCATTGTTCACAGATCTTCCCTGACACACTACAGAAAGCAAATCTATTCTTTCTCCCAGCACTGAGCTTCTACAAAATGGTGTATTAAATTATTCAACTTCTTTTACAAAGAACAGGATTTTCCTGAGTACTCAGGTGGCTAAATTTGGTAGTCTCTGGCAGTTATATAACACCACTAAAAAACAAAGCGTTTTCATGAAGCTGGGTTGATAGATCACAACGTATAGTTTTTGCCACTTATCCTACTGGTTGTAATAGGATAAAGGAATACAAGGAACTCTCCTATAGCAATGCCCTATGAAATGAAAAATTCCCTTTTTACAGTCTACACAGTTCCACTCAATCTAAGCACAACAGCAATTCATCCATCATTGTAATATAGCAAACCTAAAGTAACACAAGGTTACCTGATACTGGAAGCAGTGGAACTTCCCCAACCTTACTATTTACTTATCTCTTCATGAAACATGCTTTGAATGCAAGTAAAAGCTAAACCATGCCTTCTTAAAAATACCTTATCCTGAATTATCAAAACGTAAGAAATGCTGATAGTATATTATTATTTCAGAACAATGATTTGAAAGTGGAGGAAAAACATAACTGGGTTTAAGTTCTGTAGATGAAAGTTACTTTTTTTCTGAAAAGAGACCAAAAGATCATTTTTGAATAGAGCTAAAATATTACTCTAGAAAAGCATGTAAAGCTAGATAAACTAATTAGGGAGTTAACTGATGAAATGCTTACAAGGTTAAACTTTTAGGAATACAGACAGTTAGACCTAGGGCTATAATCAGATTTCAGATGGGAGAAAAACAATTTCATACTAACAGTAGGGCAGTTTATTTTGTGTTAGTCGTGATGCAAGGTACTTCCGTATGCGTATATTGATACCACTTATTTTGGAGTATGGACTTTGAATTATTGGCACGTAGGATTCGGTTTTGTGTGTAAAGGACTTAACAATGAAATTGCCAGTACTTCTGGAACCGTGGTGTGACGGAAGGATAGCTGATAAAGGGGATTTGTTTGCATTGGGAGAGTTTTACGAGTGGACAGAGTAAACATTAGCTCAGCTTGCTTTCTGCTTGGATGGTTCAAGAGTTTGTTTCTCAGTTTGCACCAGAGTCCTGGTGTAAGTTATATTTTTCAAACATTTTCTCCTCGAGAAAATGATCAGTTTAGGATTGCTCGGAAATAGGTTAACGCAGCCTAATGATTTAAGCTTAAAATGTTCCAGACAAATATTGTTTGGTTAGGTCCCTGAAAGGGTTATGTGAAATTCAGGAAGTTTAAGATCAGTGGTGTGACAAATCAAGGAAGAAGTTACTAAACTTTCAAGACTAGGAATTGGAGGGAAAGTTAAGTTAAATCTGTAGATGTGATAGAAAAAAGAACTCTCTCTGGTATTTGAGGTGATGGAGCTGGGACACACAGGATTGTATTTTTACAGTATTTCAAAATTTTTCAAATTACGTTAAATGTAAACAGTTTGGTTTATGCTTTTCCCTTTTCAGTAATAAACTACTTTTTATTGTTAAAAACA
This sequence comes from Chiloscyllium plagiosum, assembly GCF_037043375.1. Classification (NCBI taxonomy): domain Eukaryota; kingdom Metazoa; phylum Chordata; class Chondrichthyes; order Orectolobiformes; family Hemiscylliidae; genus Chiloscyllium; species Chiloscyllium plagiosum. The sequence goes on along the minus strand of NW_028270181.1, from coordinate 14,889,221 downwards.
AGTTTGCAGTATTACATGCTTGTGTTTCAATAAGCTGGTTAAATAAGACAAAATAAAATGATTTACTAAGCCTGATTTCAACACAGAATCTGATGTGTAATCAGATCACAACACAACTCAGGGTTTCTGAGTTGGAAAGAACTCTTAAAACTGATTTAACAACTTAAGTAGATAGCGTTTTTCTTAAAATTTAGAGGAATGGCCAGTGTCTGTTTATTGCAATGAGACTGTAATGTGGAGAATCACATCTGGTGAGTATATAGAAATCACCAAAAAGAAATGCTTGCCACAACTGTCAGTTAAATACAAACCTAAAGAGTTAAGGAGTGCTACTTCACTGGGGCTGTGTGTCCATAAAGGATATTTTGGGAAAAGGGTTGAATCGTTCTTTTTGCTGTTCATGTTAACACCTTTCTAAATTGCCATATATGAACATAGGTTTTTTCAAATTTGTGTAATAAACTTGTGTTCTTTGTTAAAAAAACATTGGCAGTCTTGTGCAAATATGCTTAGTTTCTGGCCATCGTGGTAATCAAACTGCAAAATTAAAACATGATCTATCAATCCATGTTTCACGCTAAGATCTGACTTATTTGGTATTATCATTAGCTGGGATCTTCCGCCTTGGGGCCCTCCAACCACACAGCATCAATGTTGACTTCACCAGTTTCCCCATCTCCCCTCTCCCCCACCTCGTCCCAGATCCAACCCACCAACTCGACACTGCCCTCTTGAACTGTCTGACCTGTCCATCTTCCTTCCCACCTATCTATTCCACCCTCCCCTCTGACCTATCACTAGCAACCCCCACCTGCATCTACCTATCGCTTTCCCAGCCCCCTTAACCTTCAACACACATTCCCGATGAAGGGCTAATGTCTGAACGCTAACTATCCTGCTCCGTGGATGCTGCCTGACCTGCTGTGCTTTGCAGCGCCACACGTTTTTGACTGGGATCTAGCAACATAATGTACTAGAGACATATTTTGCCTCCAATGGTAAATTTATTGTTTTTGTGAAGCAAAGAAAGAAGATGTATTTACACAATACATTTTAAAAAACTGTCAAAAAATGGCATTCCACAATTAACAAAGTACTTTGTGAAATGCCACAAGAAAGTCTGGTGGCCAATTTGTACACAATGTCTGTTTTTGATGCTAAGAAAGCACTATTGGTCAAATACAGCAAGGCTAATTGTGGTAGGAGGGGGTAATCGGGCAACTGTTGCATCTCCTGCACATTTTGAAACTTCGCTCATAGATGTATTTACAGTTTGATTACCATGATGGCCAGACACTAAGTATATTTGCACAAGACTAGACCAGCATTCATTGCCCATCGCTTGCTGCCCTTGAGAAGATGCTGGTGAGCTGTGTTCTTGAATTATTGCAGTCCACATTCTAGACCAACAACACTATTTAGGGAGGGAGTTCTAGGATTTTTACTCAGCAACACTAAAGGAATGGCAATATATTTCCAAGCTAGGATGGTGAGTGGCTTGAAGAGGAACTTGCAGATGGTGGTGGTGCTCCATGCATCAGTTTCCCTTGCTCTGCTAGATGGTGGTGGTCATGGGTTTGGAAGGTGCTGTCTAAGGAGCCTTGGAAAAGTTCTGCAGTGCATCTTGGAGATGGTACTCACAATTGCGACTGAGCGTCAACAGTATAAGTGAATGTTTGTGGTTGAGGTGCCAATCAAGTGGGCTGCTTTGCCCTGCATGGTATAAAGCTCAAGTGTTGTTGAAGCTGCACTCATCCAGACAAACAGGGAGCATTCTATCACATTTCCGACTTGCACCTTGTAAACAGAGCATACAAGTTCTGGGGAGTCAGGTGGTGAATTACTTGCTGTAGGATTCCAAACCTCTGACCTGAACTTGTTGCCATAGTATTTACATGGTTAGTCCAGTTCAGGTTCTGGTCAGCCCACAGGATACTAATAGCATGGGATTCCCCATATTAACAAATCATGACCCCTAGTTTTGATTCTTTAACATGAGAACATTCTTGAGAATTCTTTCTTCCCTGTTGTTGCTGATAGGTTTCTTCCTCTACCTCATACATTAATGCCAGAGATATTTGAGCCATTTTGCATAATGCTCTTAACAAATATAGATGTTCTGATGGGTCTGGAGTTACATATAGACCAAACCAGGTGAAGACAACATATTTGGTTCCCTCCCTTAGTGAACCAGATGGAGTTTTACAACAATTGACAATAGTTACACTACACCACCTAGCTTTTAGTTTCAGAAATTTTAAAAATTGATTTCAAATTTTCCCCACAGTGGGATTCAAACCATGTCCCCAAAGCATTAGCCGGAGTCTCTGGATTACTAGTCAAATGACATATGCTGCTACGCCAACACTTCTATATCAGTTTTCAGAACTGCACAGTTTTATTTTTTCTAATTTAATCTTCTGAGCTGTGACAGACTCGAGGTGTGTTGGATTCATGTTAGATGCAAGGCCTCAAATGATTTGGAGTAAAGCCTGGCGAGTTGGACTTAGAGTTCAGCACCACTGCATTCAAAAATGCTAGCAAGTTTTGAGAAGATTTGTAGCTCAGGTCGAGGTTCTGGACGTAGGTTTGCTCGCTGAGCTGGAAAGTTCATTTTCAGACTTATCGCCACCATACTAGGTAACATCTTCAGTGAGCCTCCGGACAAAGCACTGGTGTTTCCTGCTCTCTATTTATATGTTTGCGTTTCCTTGGTTGGCAATGTCATTTCCAGCGGTGATGTTATTTCTTGTTCTTTTTCTCAGGGGGTGGTAAATGGGGTCCAAGTCAAATGTGCTTGTTGATACAGTTCCGGTTGGAATGCCATAAATCTCCTTTGATTTAACAGCCCTGTTCACATCAATCAACATCAATCTAGCCAAGGAAACACTGACTACACTGCTAGAAGACCCAAAGACACATACACCAAACACCACCAACTTCATCAACAAGGACAGTATCGTCAAGCTAGTGGACCTATGCCTTACTACACACTTCACCTTCAACAACAAAACCTACAGACAAACCAACGAAACACTCATGGGATCTCTGATATCAGGATTCTTAGCAGAGGCAGGAATGCAGAGACTCAAACAAACAACTCTGCCAACCATCCAACCCAAACTCTGGATCCGCTACATGGATGACATCTTTGTCATCACTAAAAAAAAAACAAATTAGAGGAAACCTTCAAGACCATCAATAGTACCCTTACTGACAAAATTCACTAAAGAGGGGGAAAACAACAACAAATTGCCATTTCTAGATGTCACAGTAGAGCAAACAGCCAATGGGGAACTTCAAATCAGCGTCTACAGGAAAACAACACATACGGACCAAATATTGAACTACAGAAGCAATCATCCCAACACCCAGAAATGAAGCTGTATCAGAACATTATTTCAATGAGGCACCACACACTGCAGCAAAGAGGAACTACAAAAAGCAGAGGAAAATAACCGAAACTGTGTATTCAAAAAGAATGGGTACCCAATGAACACAGTCCGCCGATTTCTCAACAACAAATCCAAACAAGCAGACAAAACATGTCCAGAAACCCTAGTCACTCTCCTCTACATCAAAGACATCTTGGAAATGACTGCCAGACTACTCAGACCCCTTGGCATCATGGTCGCCCACAAACCTACCAACACACTAAAACAGCAGCTAATGAACTTCAAAGACCCTATACAGACAACAAGCAAAACTAATTTCATTTACAAAGTACCTTGCAAGAACTGTAACAAACACTACTTGGGCAAACAGGCAGAAAACTAGCCACCAGAATACATGAACATCAACTAGCCACAAAACGACATGACCCTCTCTCACTCGTACCCTTACATACAGTTAAGGAAGGACACCACTTCGACTGGGACAAGACATCCATCCGAGGACAAGCCAAACAGAGACACCCATGAGAATTCCTAGAAGCATGACATTCCAACCGGAACTCTATCACCAAACACATTCAGTTGGACCCCATTTACCACCCCCTGAGAAAAAGAACAGGACCAACCCAAGGAAACCCAAACATATAAATAGAAAACAGGGAACACCAGCAGTGCTTTGTCCAGAAGCTCACTGAAGATGTTACCTAGTATGGTAACAAAACGTCTGAAAATGAATCTTCCAGCTCAGCGAACCACTGAGTGCTCACATAGACTCAGATACACAATCTTATTCAGACCACCCTTCACCTTCACAGTTTTCAGATAGAAAAATCTTCTAAATTTCTTTCCATGACTTATGTATTCCATAACTGACAAAAACGGCACAGTGGCTCAGCGGTTAGCATTGCTGCCTCACAGCGCCAAGGACCCAGGTTCGATTCCAACCCCGGACGACTGTGTGCGAAGTTTGCACATTCTCCCAATGTCTGCATTGGTTTCCTCCAGGTTTCCTCCCACAATCCAAAGATGTGCAAGGCAGGTGAATTGGCTGTGCTAAATTGACCATAGTTTTCAGACATGTGTAGATTAGGTGCATTATTCAGAGGAAATGTAGAATAATAAGGTAGAGGAGTGGGTGTGGTGGGTTACTCAGCAGATGGTTGGTGTGGAGTAGTTGGGCCAAATGGCCCGTTTCGACACTGTAGGGACTACATGAATACCAATCTTAAGCTCTGCTGGCTCCACTACACCCTTGATTGATGATAGCCCTAATCTTTGCAGACCTTCTGTTTTCAACTTTATTCACATGTTTCAGCAGCAGCCTTTTATGTGTCAGATCCTATACCTACTATTCAATAGAACAGACATTATTATTTCACTCCTAACTGTAGGATTCTGAGAATGCTGAAGTGTTACCTCTCTTACCATTGTCTGTAATTTTTGGAATCACTCCCACCTTATGCTGTTACATCCCTCCTTTTGAAGCTCAATGAGGTGTTGAACACTAACTTCCAGATTATCTCATTGTCATGTTGCGCCTTACACCAAGAAAGGACCAGTATCACTTTGATTGACTGCAACTCTCAAAAATGCAGCTTAGGCCCTTTTCACTGTGCTCCAACTGGGGTTGTGTTTACAAATGACAAATATTGAATCTTGCAATCAATCATCACATAAAGGAAAGCATCCCATGTTATAACTATCGAACAAAACTCTCCCAATGCAGCTTGAAGTCAAATTCACAAAAATAAATTCTCAAGTTACCATTATGTATCAATTATTCAGCAGTTTTCAACAGGTAAAACCTTGTGGAAAAGTGGACTTGAGAGCTGTGAACTTCATAATATAGAAATTGAAGATATTTCCAAATATCTTCGGTAACAGTTATAATGGCAATTGTGTAACCAAAGATTTTCTGTATGGTTTTGACTATTTGTGTTTATTTGACAATATCAAAAGCAATGTCATAAAATGAAATCTAGTGCACCTTAAGATACATTAGTCCTTTTAGAATCTTTCACTGCTCCACTCCCTGGGCCCTCCCATAGTTTCCCATTTTACAGCCTTACTCTGTCCAAATCTGCTGGCTCAGCATAGAAACCAATAAACATTTAGAAACTCCATAGAACAGATCAGCAATTCTTCAATGCTCCAACAAGGCCGTATCTGAGGTCTTATAATAGCCTTCTGGCTGTGCATTACTACTTGGAAACAGTGGTAATTACTGGCAACCAAAGAATAAGAATCCCATACAAGACCCCTTCCAGTCCCTTATGTGGCATTTTGCTGGCCTCTGCTCATTGTTCCTATTCACTGTTATCACAAGCAGAAGGGGAGAAATTCCGAACAAAATCGATGACGGATGCTCTGAACTATTTTGAAATATAACTCAGTATGATTGATGATAGCTGAGAGACTACTTTAATCATATAATTCAGAAAAATATGCTTCATCATGTACTCAACACCTACTTGTTGCTGCTGACTGCGTAGATCAGTGATTTCCTTCTGATCTTCATCATGGAGCCTCTTTAACTCCTCACAGGTCTGTTGAAAGTGATTGTGTTCCCGTAGCAACTGGGTGTTCTCCCTTTTGATGGCCTCCATTTCTTCTTTGAGTTGAGACTGATCATTTCGCAGGCGGCTGTGCAATGTGCTGAAAGACAAGAGGAGGGATTTTGGAAAAACTAGCATGATTTTCTTGTTGCACCATCAGTGTGACCTATTAGAACGCGATCATTGTAAATAATTTACAATTCATGTACAGAATGTGGCCTCTACTTTTGAAGCTAAAGATGGACTTGTTTATTTCTGAAAAGCTGATCTCTTTTCTCCACATCCTACAGTGTAACCTGTGCTGACCCCAGGTAACAAAATACCATATAAGCCAGCTGCTAGGATCTGATGAACAGACTATAATAACTTCAAGAACATAACACATGAAAGAACCAATGATAAGAAAATAAGTGGCAGCACTCCAGGATTAAAAAAAAAAGAATCTTTACTGTGCAAACTAGAATAAAACAAACGTAAGCAATAAGGACCAAACAGATATGCCAACTAGAAAAGAAACAAACCTCAAAGACAAATGGTAAATTATAGCTCAGATTTTATACAACTCGAACAGAACTAGTATCAAGACATTAGAAAATCAGAAAACATGACTGTCTCTATATTTTGGAAATGCCCATTCCAGTTGATACAGTTTTGTTGTCCGCTACATTTAACATGTCAACACATACTGGAGTCAAATATCTTGAAATCGACTTACAACGTTAATTTTCACAAGGCTAAGTCATCAAAGCCTGGGGTCTGAGCTTTCTCATGTTACTGCACAAGACACACAAATGACTTACTGCACTGACACAATGACAGAGAAAGTGACTGAAGACGAGGTGGATGCCTTTATATTGGAATAAAATGTGAAGTTGCCATAATATTATCTGACTATAGGTCTGCTCCACATTCAGGGGGCAGAAGGGGAAAAGACAGCAAGATTGAGAGCGCAAGCAAGAGAGAGCGCAAGCGAGAGTGAATATTGGTGGTGATTTAGCTTATGATCACCACACCTCAGGCAAGGGGAGAGATTGAGATGGAGATTCCTTCCTGGTAATCTCAGCTGGTGTCGGTGTGGGAATTGAACCCATGTTATTGGCATCACTGTATCAAAGCTCAGCTGTCCAGCCAACTGAACTGACAGAATATCCAGGAGTAACTAACTGTGCAAAGGGACAAAAGTATTTTATAATCTTTTATTTGAACTACAGAACTATTTCATCTTGATAGGTTGTTTTTGACAGTAATATTTTATACTGTGATGTCATTGGGGGTGTGGATAAGTATTATTAGTTGTAGATGTGTGCTTGTTGTCTGACTTGTATCTTAAGTATCTAAGTCGTCATCCTATCTGACAGGTGCTTGATGACGTGAAGTTTGGATGCATCATCCATTTTTTTGGAGAACTTGGTCATTGCTACAGTAACACCACAAGACTTAGACTGGACACAAGGTCTCAATATCTTGCCACAAATTCTGCGCTTGTATGAAGATCTTGATTTCATATGCTATCTTCCGATTCAAGTTTAATAAGTGTCTGCTTGTTCATTGCTCATGATCTTGCATAATTTTCTCCCTTCTTTTCAACAATGCATTGCACACAAGTGATTGGGTCATGCAGGTATAGGAGGGAGGAACAACCTGTTCACAGAGATTATTACACAGTGAAACATGTGTGACTTGAACCAAGGCTTCCTTTCCCAGAGGTAGAGGTGCCACTACTGAACTAAAAAAGCCCTTGTATGAGCATTTTAGTTAATTTAATCAGCCAGTTCTGAAATGTTTTACACACCTCCAGGGCAGGTAGGACTGGAACCAGGGCCTTCTAGCCTAGAGATTGGGACACAATGCCCCTCAAAGGTTTGCCTCTACCCCAATTTTTTTTTTCATTTGCACTGATTCTAATGAAAAGGTGAGACACACAAATTGCTAGATATTTTCAAATTACAAATGAGACATCAGAAGACCAAAGCAAAGGTTTGTTATGGCAAATCTCAGCAAGTAAGCATGCTATCTTGTATCCAACAAACTATTTCTAATCTTGGTGTCATATTTAAACTGGAGATGATTTTCAACCATGTGTCCACATTAAGAGAATCTATTTCCTTCATCACCACATTGCCCCAACTCCAGCCATCTTAGCCTATTTCCTATTGTATTGAAACTAACCAATACCTTTGTTACCTCTAGATGTGATTATTTCAACACACTTCTGACTAGCATCATGGTTTACTCTCTACAAACTTGTAATCATGCAGAATGCCTCAGTCTGTCTCTTAACCCACAACTGTTACCCCATCACCCCTTTGTCAGCTTTGATAAAGGGTCAGTTAGACTCGAAACATCAGCTCTTTTCTCTCCTTACAGATGCTGCCACACCTGCTGAGATTTTCCAGCATTTTCTCTTTTGGTTTCAGATTCCAGCATCCGCAGTAATTTGCTTTTGCCCCATCACCCCTGTTTTGCTAACTTTTATTACCTCTTTGTTAAGCAATACCATAATGATGATTGTCATTCTAGCTTTCAAGTTCTTCCTTGACCTCACTGTATTCTCTGTAATCATCTCCAGTTCTACAACTCATTAAGATATCCACGCTCCGTTATTCAGATTTCTTAAATATCCATGATTTTAATAATGTTACCATTGATTGCTGTGCCTTCAAATGACTACGCCCTAAGCTCTGCAATACCATTGCTACACTTATCAATCTTAATTTCCTCCCTTATGATGCCTTTGGTCTTAAGTACCTACTTACAGGCTTCAGTGTCACACTTAGTTTTGAAATTCAATTTGAAATTTTGAAGTTCCTTGGGATGTTATGATATGTTAAAGGCACTTTATAAGTTGCTATTGCTGTTGCACTTACTGATAAAAATCTGCTTCTTTGACTGCCTCCTCACATTTCTTTAGCGTTTTTGTGTGTTGGTTCTGCAGAGACTGCAGATCCGACATGGCTTTCATGCACTGCATCTTCAGTCTCTCATAGTCATGGCTCGGCTTTGGGCTGGGTCTGTTGAGAAACAGATACCAGGTATTAGTGATTGCAACATCAAGGATTCACAAGATTAAGGAACATTAGAATCAGGACCTTGAACAATTAGATCATGGCTCATCTACACTCCAATTCTACTTTCCTTCTTTAATTCTATATCCCTGCACACTCTACCAACAAAACGTAGTCAACCCCTGTATTCAAAGTTCTCATTGACTCTCGGTATTGAGTGCGCTTTGGCCACATATACCTTTGAATTTTGACTCCTTTTACCTGAAAAGGTGCTGCTTGCTTTTCCTCTTCAATGACCCAGTTCTAACTTCTGTCTCCTAATATTTAAAAAGGTACCAGTTCAATAAAACTAGTTCTAAAAGAGAAAGTCTGCCTTTTAAAATTATCTTTACATTTTAAGTTGACCTTGAGGAAAAACATTAAAAGTTGTGATGTAACATTTGATTTTCCAGTCATCATGTTTTTCATGATATACTGTACAGAATATATTTAGGTAGCATAAACGACATCTTTTGAAATATTGATCTAAATGTTGAAAAATATTTTCACCCCATTATATATCCAGTGGAGACTTCATTTCATTTGTGCATAAGATTTTCCTACTTCCAACAAAATCTGACACTCAAAATAGTAGCCGATAATGTGTGGCTGGAAAAGCGCAGCAGGTCAAGCAGCATCCAAGGAGCAGGAGAATCGACGGACTCTCAAAATAGTAGTCCAGTAGGTATTACAAAGAATACCTGGAGGTAATAATAATAATAATAATAATAAGCAAAAAAATACATGTAGCCTCCTTAGTTTAAAGCAGTGTCTTCCCTTTTTAGTCCACAGTCCAAATAAGGAAATAAAAAGATGTCGTCTCTACAATTGCTTAACAGGTGTCACAATATTACAAATGTAACTGTTAAAGTCTCTGTACAAGCATTAGGTGCAAAATTGTTCTTTCAGAATTTAAAGAGTTTCATAAAGTACCCTGAAATAAAAGTTCAAGGTTCATACCTGCAATCATCGAATGTAGACCCAGGAGAAGAAAGTGCTAGCTGTTTACGTAACTCATCTCTTTCCCGAGTGACCTGTCGAAGTTGGAATACTATGGCTTCTAACTTCTCACTCATCTGCCTGGTATCCATGAGCATTGGTGGAGGAGAAGCAGCTTTCCCAGATGTACCTGTACCTATTTAAGGAAAATTAATCTGTGTTATTTTTTGGTAGAAAATTGGTGTGCAGTTAAAATCATTTGCAGCACTCACCAGCAATGTCTTACATTATTCCCGAGGACTACAATTTTAATTTACTCTCTAAACAGGACCTGAGAAAATCAGGATTAGACTATTTTTTAAAAAAAAGGATATCTGGTCTGCATGGACCGAAGGGTTGGACCAGTTGGACCGAAGGGTCAGTTTCCATGCTGTACAGCTCTATGACTCTAATTTGCTTAAAGAGAAATTCATGATTTTCTCCATCAAGATTGTTATATTATGTTATATTATACATTTGCTAACAAGGGTTAGCTGCTTAGGAAACTGCAAAAGATTTTGTTTCTGTCAGATACGAAACAGTATATATTTCAAGATAGCGTTCATTTTTTTAATGGAAAATTTGTCAAAATATTTGTGATGAATTAATTATGGCAATTATATTTTCCACAAATAAAATCACACAAAATCATGGAATTTTACAGTTTGAAGTGCTCCATTTGGCGCCAAATCCCAGCCCACTCCCCATACTCCTTTTTGAAATATTTTCTCACTTCCCTTTCTAAAATTATTGATAAGGATTCTGCTTCCAACTGATGGGAGACTTATGCTGTCACAATCATTTGGGTAAAAGCATTTTTTCATCTTCTCCCTTCTCAGTATATTGATGATTGAAATTCAATGTCTTCTAATTACAAATTCAAAGATCAGTGGAAAGTTTTATTTTCTAATTTATCCTAAAGACTTAATTTTCAACATACTGTGACATCTTAATTTTCTTTGTTCTAAAGAACAGAATTCTAGTTTATCTAGTCTCTCCTAAAAAACAAAAACCACTTATCCCAAACACCATGCTAGTGAAGCTCTTATGCATCACATCATTGACCTTTGCAAAGTAATGCATTCAAAACTGAGCACAGAATTCTGTGGTCTAACCAATAATGTTATCAATTTGTACTTTATGCCCCATTTGTAAACCTGTTGAATGATGTTGTATAAATAGGGGCGTTAAGACTTAAGTGATTAATTGCAGCTCACAGAATCATATATTACATAGGAGGCCATTTAGACCAGAGTTTGGGCTGAAGAGCAATCCAATCTGTTTCACTCCCCATTAATTTCTCATACCCCTGCAATTTATTTCTTTACAATACTCATACAATTCCCTTGTGGAGGCTACTACAGATGCATGCACTATTTAACCAACACAGTTTTCAAAATCCAAAAAACCTGTTACTTAAATAAAAGATGTTATTTATGCTGTCTCTGGTTCTTTTGCTAATCACCACTTTAGATTTGTATGATTTGATTATTATTCTTCATTTATTGGAAAACACTTTGCCTCATTTATTTTATCTAAACCCTTCATAATTTTGAATACCTCTATTACATCTGTTCTGAACTTTCTCTGCCCTCAGCAAAATAATGCCAATTAACTCCAATGTAACTAAATCACAACTACTTTATCACTGGAAGAATTCTAGTAAATCTCTTCTATACCATCTCCAGAATCTTCAAGTCCTTCCAATTTGTTAGGATTGAATAGTTATTTTAAATACATAGCAATAAGACCAACGGTCAAACCTACAATCATCTATAGGCATGGAGTTATGTTAGAAGTGAAAAACTTCTTATTTGTAAAGTACTGCCATCTGAAACAAATAATCATTGCATGCAGTGGGATTGTTCTTTAAACAGAGCTTGACAAGTTATTGAGAAAAGAGCACATTTATCTGTTGTAGAGGCTATGCAATAGGGAGTTTAGATAGTGATACATCATGAACAACTGTGGTTTCCTGGAGCTGTTTTAGAGTTGGAAAGGAATTTCCCACAGCTTGTCCTGGATTGTCCAAGGTTGCTTTTGTTTCTCTGAGCAGCTGCATCATTAAAAGTAGGATTACAACACACAGAGCTGTACTGTCTGATGGATGGATCTTTCACACCCTTCTTTTCATATGTTTGTATTTGGTTTTCATTTATCAAAGATAAAGTATCTGAGTAAAAAGTAGGATCTGGACTGTATCACAGAGAAAGGTTGAAAACTCACCAATGCTGCTGAGGGAGCTGCTACTTTCTGAGTCGGAAGGCATTGTTGACAGCACACTGTAGGTAGATCCTGTAGAAGCATACAACTTTAGACACAAAATTCTTTCTACTCTTAAAGTACTTTTTAATGTACAATTACTACTGGAATATAATGCAATGTGGAAACCAACTAGCATACAACAAACTTTCTGAAATATATTAAACAACTTGATAATCTATTTTAATCACAGGGTTTTAGGAATGCAATACAGAACAGAGCAAGAGCTCCCTTGATGTTCTTTAGAGATCTATTTCATCAATCTTGGGGTGAAAAGATTATGGTCTTAATAGTGTGACTTTCCTTCATAACTGCGATCAAATGTCAGTCAACATTGCAAATTATGATTTTGGATTGGGACTCAACCCGGGCATTCTAGGATACAGAGTAGCAACGTTATTTGGTGCCGCAGATATTAACATCCCAAGGTTAGCAAAATTAGTCATTCCATATATGTTTTAATACCATACTGATCAGTTGAGTAATTGTGTGAACAGAACACAGTCCACAGATATTCCAATGCTGTCAATTCTCAAATAACTGCAGCAGGCAAAAGTGCAATTCTATTAACCGTGCTCAACAGCATAGCATTGATATGTTATTGATGTTCTTGTGCATACTTACGATCGCTAATGGATATGTTAACAAGAAATCTCCTGTTTGTAACCGTGGGAAAAAAACTCAGAAGATGCAACATTCTATCCATATTCCTGTATGCTTCAGAAACCCAGACAATATTTAAGGATTTGTGGAAGAAATTAAAGGCCTATGATCCAGCTACTAAATTTATGGATAAAATTCGACTTGCAGATGATAAAAGCAAGTGATGAGAAGGTAAAAAACCTCTAAAAGTGACATCTAGAAAAGAAACATCAGTACTTTGACCATTTGATCAGGGCTGAACAACCACAGAGATTTCTTTGAGAGGGAAAAGTGAAGGGCAGCAGGAAGAGGGAAGGACCAAGGCATAGTTGGATAACAGACAGCATACAGAGGTTGAGACATGTTGCAGTGGATGGGACAAAAGCTCTGTGTTGTTCCTCCAAACTGTATTACTAGCAAACTTTTAATGTTGCTTTATCTTTTTCCTTGATTGTCAAACTGAAAATAAGACAGTAGCTATAAGAACCAGACTGGAAAGTGCAGAATGCACCACACAGACTGTATTCACAGTATTAAATGACTGTATTCACAGTAGCAAAGCAACACAATTTAATTGAGTTTGAGGAAGGGTCACTTGAACTGAAACATTAACTGGTTTCTCTCCACAGATGCTGCCAGACCTGCTGAGCTTTTCCATCAATTTATTTTTGTTTCCGATTTACACCATCTGCAGTTATTTCAATTTAACACAATTTAATACCCACCTTCTTCACCTCCCCTCACAATATCTATCACTGGCATCAGAATGACCACTTATTATTGTAACTTAACAATTAACACTTGTCAAACCACTGTACTAGCCATCTGAAATAGCTACGCCAATCCAGAACAGTGATTATCTAGTTGGATCTATTACAACTCTCTTGAGCCACACACATGGTCATTTAAACACATGGACTTTTACAAGTATGACACAGGCTATTAGTGATTGTAACAAGATCAGACAGGTGGACATCATAGAATGAGTTCCCTGATTGGGGCTGTTAACCTGGTCCAGTCAGGGAATCCTGGATGGCAAACATAAACAAGAGTATCAGAAGTTCTGTTCACTCGGATAGCTGGCTCTGAGGAAGACGGACTAGCATCAAGTACTATGCATATATACATAAAGGATGACTTGGTAACAGCATGTTGGCCTTTGAAATCATTTCAGCTGTATTCAATAAATCCTTGACTTATAGATCAGCCCTTTGAGAGCATCTTAGATTAACTGGAACAATTTCTCGTTAGCAAAGTTCTAATGCACGTTTAAGATGTGAGCATGGGATACAGTTGTACATTGTCTGCAATACTAAGTCACATGCTATTGGACACAGTGGTCTTGCTCTGAAAAGTAGAAAATTGCAAATTAAAGCTAACATAAAACCTTTTTCTCTCAAAAAAGGGACATGTTGCCTTTTTTTTTATTTGCACTTAGAGGACATTCTTGTTTGTTCCAATTAGTGCAAAACAAAAGGAAACTTTGGTGACACCTCTCTCTTTTCAACAATACATCTTCTGTTACATATAATCAATAAAGTTTAACAATGAATTGTAATTCTTGCACAACATGTACACTGTAGTCATTACAACTGTGAATGCGTTAACTATCTAAGATACCATACAAACCTTTCTTTAATGTACCACCTGAGATAAAAAGGAAGCATTTGGCCATATTTTGAACAAGTGTGTGGATTTTTCTTCACTGGCTATTTAAATATACATAGTACTAATTCCTCAATTTCAAAAGACACTAAGCTATTGATGTTGGATGCTGTCTGGAGAATGTAAATGTGAAAGTATGCTGTTCTCATATTAACACCACAAATAACAACTTGCAATATTATTTATTAAATGCAGACTTAGAAATTAAATCATTTCAGCAGAAAATTTGTTCAATTTTAAGGCTTCAAAAATAAACACATAAGCAATACCACTGGGATGACTTGTTCAACAGCAGTGTCTAATGAGGCAGATTTAATAAATGGTCTCAGAGTAAAAGAACCCTAGGGAACAGTAACCATAACATGGTAGAATTTAGCATTTCATGTGAGAACGAGAAACTTGGGTCAAAAACGACTGTGTGAAAATTAAATAAGTGTAATTATGAAGCAATGAGGGCAAAGCTGGGTGGAGTGGACTGTCACTGGGAAAATGCTGGAGTCTATAATAAAGAATGAGACAGTCAGAATGTTTAGCAAGATTGAGTATAATCAAGCAGAGTTAGCATGGCTTCACGAAAGTGAAATCACATCAGACATTTGGATTGACAAGGATGTTGCCAGGGTTGGAGGATTTGAGCTATAGGGAGAGGTTGAACAGGCTGGGGCTGTTTTCTCTGGAGTATCGGAGGCTGAGGGGTGACCTTATAAAGGTTTACAAAATTACAAGGGGCTTGGACAGGGTAAATAGGCAAAGTCTTTTCCCTGGGGGTCGGGGAGTCCAGAACTAGAGGGCATAGGTTTAGGGTGAGGGGGGAAAGATATAAAAGAGACCTAAGGGGCAATATTTTCACACAGAGGGTGGTACATGTACAGAATGAGCTGCCAGAGCAAGTCATGTAGGCTGGTACAATTGCAACATTTAAGATGCATTTGGATGGGTATATGAATAGGGCGGGTTTGGAGGGATGTGGGTCGGGTGCTGGCAGGTGAGACTAGATTGGGTTGGGATATCTGGTTGGCATGGACGGGTTGGACCGAAGGTCTCTTTCTATGCTGTATATCTCCATGACTCTAATAGATTTGGAATTCAAAAAGGCATTTGATAAGATACCACACATAAAACTAATTAATAAGATAAAAGCCCATGATGGTGAAGTAGTATACTAGCATGGATAGAGGATTGAGTAATCAGTAGGTGAAGTCAGGATAAAGGAAGCATTTTTAGCACGGCAACCTGTAACTTGTGGAGTGCCATGGAAATCAGCATTGAGTGAGTAAATGGCTCCAAAAAATGTCTAATGGGGCACACCTGGAGATGTTCCATTAGCAAGATTTGACGCAGAAAATAATTTTAAGGAAATCAACTGTGATGCTGAAGTACATTTTATCATGATAGATATTTTAATGCCATCACTATATAGCCTTCCAAGAAGAATGATCACAATAATTTAATTAAACCAATATGCAAACACAAAATAATATTCATACTGTAATTTGATAACTTGCTGAAATTTTTAATTCAAGTGGTATATCCCTTGCAAAGACATACTACTAATGGACTAGGTCAGATTGAGAATGTCTGGTCAACACTGACAAGTTGGACCATAAGGTCTGTTTCTGTGCTAACTCTATCACACTACTAGTTTTTGAATAAGTTAATTTGAAAGATATTTACTTTTAAAACACATCTTATTAAATACTCATTAAGAAATGTTATTGGTATTTTTGCAATGCAATATATCTTTGCTCTTCCACAAGCAACAGCTGTCAACATTTCATCAGATGCTAAAGCATAGTGGTCAAAACTTTAGGTGGCAAGCAAACATTTCAGTTTACTGTTTGTGATTATCTACAGTTGGCAGCAGTCCAGCTTTCTATGGGGGACCACAGCATTAGACTGAAATTGGAAGAAGACTAGTTGACAGTTCTTTTACACTTAACCACTGAAAACAATGTTCTTGAACACTGAAGGCATCAGAAGAATTTACAACACTGAGCTTCAGTGGTTGCTTTTTCCCATGGATCTGTTTAGCCAGGAACTGTCAGGGAAGGAAGAGTACACAATAAAACAATTACTTCTTCTGTAAGTCACATGACTGAACAGGACAAATACAAAGATTAAAAGAGGAATAGGTGCAACTGCAGCCTTGCTTTTTCAGCACCATGCATAGAAAGTAAACAAAGTATTTAGATGCAGATTTTCTGCTGACAGATTCCAGGCTTGCATCATTTCCCTATGAGTAGCTTGCAAGTCTACCACAAACTGGCTACAATTATGCCTTTTGTCCTTGTGAAGAAAGGAACATCTTAACTGAGAGAATTAGACAGTAAAGTCTCAAGTTCACGGAAATTTTCAAATTACCATCTAAAAACTAGGTCTTGCTTTAAGCAATCTGACAGAAATGTGATGCTAAAAAAATTGAGTTGCATGTTAGATGAGGTTAAATGAAAATGATAGGGAAAAAATACCAATACTTGGAGAGACTGGTATGTGAAGTTCACAAATGAAAAGATGCAAATCAGCCAAAATTCATACGATCCAAAGTATGCATCTAAAACAGCATACTGAGTGCTGAAGAACAAATTCAAGCAGGTAACAATGCTTCTAACTGCAGAGCCTCTCATTAATGTTAGGGTGTGGATAAATGATGCCAAAAGAATGACGACAAATGGTTTAACGTTAAAGGTTCCACAAACTGACTTAAGATTTCCTCTCAACTATTCATTAGCTTTATCTTTATCCCTCCCCAGATGCTGCCAGACCTGCGAACCTTCTCCATCAACTCCTACATTTGTTTTAGATTTCCAGCATCTGCAGCTCTTTGTTTTACCAAAACAGGCATTGGTCCTTATCCATTTATCAGGCCAAGCTGAATGTTGACCAGATCTTGCTGCATATCCAACATGTTGGCAGCAAAGTAGCAGCATTTGGACCAAACCCTGAGGTCATCTACTTCCATCTGCCATTTGTTTCCCCCCTTTCACGGTGTTTTAGCAGCAGTTCCTTCCCGGAATGTCGGCAGCTGCAAGAGCAGTTCCTTTGCTGAAATGGCAGTCCCAGGAGGCAGCAGCGACATAAGCCAGAACAAGGCAGCGGCTGCTTCAGCGTAGTGGGCCGACCGTCTAGTTTGGGTTCAGTTCAGGATTCAGCAGCTTCAGTTGTGGCTGCATTGCCAGAATCAGTCCAGCCTGGACTCAGGGCAGTGATGCGTCGGTGGAGGCAAGACAGTGGCAAAGATTGGTGACAAAGATTGATGGCATGGCTCTATGGACATGGCTGCAACCGAATGTGTGACAGTGGAGGCGGTTGCATAATGGATGTGGTAGCGTATGGGGACTTGGGGCACCTGAGTGTTCACAGAATTGACTTTGTGGCTTTGTTTCTCTGGCAGCAAAGATTCATGGTAGAGGCCGGGGCATGATCTGGGCATTTGCTTTTCATTTGGTTGTTCCTTTTATTTCTTCTTCTGTTTTTTAATCCTGTCTTTTATATTTTATGATGGTGCCAGAGAATAGCAATTGTACAGTTTTCACTGTACCCCGATACTCAAGTACACATAACAATAAAATCTAATTAAACAATTATTCATGCAATCCCATCAAAACTGGAGGCTTTTAAAGGTACCATTCTCAACAATGACCTTTTCAAGTTTGGCGTTACAGAGATAGGAAACTTCGATAGTTATCGATATGTATAGGGAACTCTAGCTGTCTAACAAAAACAGAGCCAAATTAAAACGATGGAGTTTGGTCAGCTGCAAGTGTATAGAACATTGGCTTGCCACACAGTCAATAGGGAAGTTTTGATATTATTATTAAAACTCAACTTTATTTCATACCTCCATGCAATCAGGGATAATATAATTGCTAAAGTGAAGAAACATTATTTCAGAATTATTGAAATGAATTGAATTTATTGTCACGTGTACCAAGACACAGTAAAAAGCTTTGTCTTGTGAGCAAGATAGACAAATCAGAATTAAGTAGCATAGATAAGTAAATAATAGGTAAACAGCAGCAAAAACAAAAACACAGGTACAGGCGAATATTAAGAGTTTGACAGTCCGCTTAGTTTCTAAAAACAGTAGGGTAGAAACTGTTTCAAAACTGGCTGATGCGTGTGTTCAGCCGATGGTAGAGGTTGTAGAGAAACATTGCAGAGTGGGACGGATCTTTGAGAATTCTGGCAGCCTTTCCTTGACAGCGGGCCTGGTAGATGGATTCTATAGGTGGGAGGTTGGCCTTTGTGACTCTCCGGGCCAGGTTACCACTCTCTGTAACCATCTCCGATCTTGAATGGTACAGTTGCCATACCAGGTAGTGATACACCCAGACAGAATGCTCTTGATGGCACACCTATGAAAGTTGGCAAATGTATTCACCATCATGCCAAATTTCCTCAGCTGCCTGAGGAAGAGACGTTGTTGGGCTTTTGTAACCAGTGCGCTGGTTACACGTGAAGAGTCCAAGAAAGCTTGTTGTGGGTGACCACTCCCAGGAGCTTGACACTCTTCACTAGTTCTACCTCTGTGCTGTTAATGTTTAGGGAGCATGAGTAACATCCCGCCGAAAGTCAATAATGTGTTCTTTGGTTTTGCCGGCATTGAGAACTAGGTTGTTCTCAGTGCATCATATTTCCAGGTTTGCCACCCCCTTTCTGTAGTCTGTTTTGTCACCACCTGAGATTCGACCAACTATGGTGGTGAGATCAGCGAACTTGTACATGGCATTAGTTTGGTATTTGTCAATGCAGTCATGGGTATACAGTGAGTGCAGTAGGGGGCTGAGTGCACACCCCTGGGAGGGCTTCGGTTTTGAGCATTAGTGAGGATGAAATATTGTCCACAATCTTCACTGATTGTGGCCTGTGGATCAGGAAACTGAGGATCCAGTTGCAGAGAGTGTGGTTTAGTCAGAGATCACTAGATTTAGTAATCAGTCTTGAAGGGATAATAATGTTGAAGGCTGAACTGTAGTCAATGAGTAGGATTCTTACGTAGCTTGGTGTCAAGATGTTTGAGGGAGGTGTGATGGGCAAGTAGTCATTGAGACATGCTGCATGAACTTTCTTAGGCACAGGGATGATGTTGGCCCCCTTGAAACAAGCAGGGACAGTGGCCTGCTGCAGTGAGGGATTGAAGATGTCTGAGAAGACCTCTGCCAGTTGATTAGATCAATCTGTGTGGAAACAGGCCCTTCGGCCCAACAAGACCCGCCGAAGCGCAACCCACCCATACCCCTATATTTACCCTCTTCTTAACACTACGGGCAATTTAGCATGGCCAATTCACCTGACCTGCACATCTTTGGACTGTAGGAGGAAACCGGAGCACCCAGAGGAAACCCAAGCAGACGCGGGGAGAACGTGCAAACTCCACACAGTCAGTCGCCTGAGGCGGGAATTGAACCCGGGTTTCTGGCGCTGTGAGGCAGCAGTGCTAACCACTGTGCCAACGTGCCACCCAATCTGGCGTGCTCTGAGTGCATGGCCCAGTACTCAGTCTGGTGTTATCACTTTCTTTGGATTCACATGAAGGAAAACCGATCTGACCTCCGATGCAGTGACTGTTGGGATAGGTTCGTCAGGACTTGTCAGAATAGGTGTTACCTCTGCCGAAATTCTGCTCAAAGCGAGCATAGAAGACATTGAGATGATCTGGGAGGGATGTGTCATCATCTTCTATCTTGCACTGTTGTTTTTTAGAACCTGTGATGACATTCAGTCCTTGCCATAGTTGCCAGGTATCTGTCTGGGTGTTTAGTTTGGATCAGTATTGGTCCTTGGCTTTCTTAATGGCTCTGCGAAGGTCAGACTTGGATTCCTTATATTTCAGTAGGTCTTCTGATTTGAAGGCCTCATGCCTGGTTTTTAGCAGGTTCTGTATGTCCTGATTCATCCAGGGTTTCCTGCTGACTTCCTTGGTATGCAGTCCTCCACGCACTTGCTAATGAAGTCTGTAACGGTGGTGGCGTACTCCTCCAAGGTACCTGCGGACTGTTTGAACATGGCCCAATCAGCCGAATCCAGACAGCACTGAAGTTGATCCTCTGCCTCCTCTAACCAGCACTGGACCTGTATCCACGAGGGGGGTCTCCTGCTTGAGTTTTTGCCTGTAAGCTGGGAGAAGAAACATGGAATTGTCGACGGAATTCCCGAGATGAGGGCAGGGGATGGAGTGTTAGGCATCTTTTAATGTAGTGTAGCAGTGGTCTGAATTGTTCAGACCTCTAGTGGGGCAGGTAATGTTCTGGTAGTACTTGGGCAACACCTTCCTTAGATTGGCTTGATTGAAGTCGCCAGTCACAATAAACAGGGCCTCGGGGTATTCCGTCTGCAGGGTGTTAGTGGTGGAGTACAGCACATCCAGTGCTTCCTCAATCTTTGCTTGTGGCGGTATGTACACAGTGGTTAGTAAACCACCGGTAAATCCCCATGGTTGATAGAAGGGCAGCATTGGATGGTGAGGAATTCAAGGTTTGGGGAGCAATGGCAGCCCAGGGTTGCAATGTCCGTGCAACACAAGTTGTTGATTTAAAAAGCTAACCCCTCCACCCTTTGTCTTACCCGGGGATGCTGTATGGAATGACAACTGCACATTGAGAAAAATATGAAACAACTCTGTTTCAGCAAAGTACCAAAACCTTCCTACATGCAATTTAGTCATTTAGGGTCCGTGACATCTCGGACCGTGTCTTCAGAATCCTTAAGGGGGAGGGTGTGCAGCCAGAAGTCGTGGTGCACGTTGGCACCAACGACATAGGTAGGAAGAGAGGTGGGGAGGTCATTCAAGAGCTCAGGGAGTTAGGCTGGAAGCTGAAAGCTAGCACAGACAGAGTCGTCATCTCTGGATTGTTGCCAGTGCCACGTGACAGTGAGGCAAGAAATAGGGAGAGAGTGCAGTTGAACACGTGGCTGCAAGGATGGTGTAGGAGGGAGGGCTTCAGGTATTTGGACAATTGGATTGCATTCTGGGGAAGGTGGGACCTGTACAAGCAGGACGGGTTGCACCTGAACCAGAAGGGCACCAATATCCTGGGGGGTAAGTTTGCTAGCTATCTTCGGGGGGGTCTAAACTAATTTGGCAGGGGGATGGGATCCGGACTTGTAGTCCAGCAAGTAGGCTAGCTGTTTGTCAGGATGTCCAAGTGTGTGGGGAGGCTGTGAAGAAGGTAGCACTGACAGGAAATACTTGCGGACACAGATGGGTTCAAGTGCGTATACTTCAACGCAAAGAGTATCAGAAATAAGGTGGGTGAACTTAAGGCGTGGATAGGTACCTGGGACTACGATGTTGTGGCCATCACGGAAACGTGGATAGAAGAGGGACAGGAATGGTTGTTGGAGGTTCCTGGTTACAGATGTTTCAGTAGGATTAGGGAGGGTGGTAAAAAAGGAGGGGGGGTGGCGTTGCTAATTAGAAATGGTATAACAGCTGCAGAAAGGCAGTTCGAGGGGGATCTGCCCTTAGAGGTAGTATGGGCTGAAGTCAGAAATAGGAAAGGTGCAGTCACCTTGTTGGGTGTTTACTATAGGCCCCCCAATAGCAGCAGAGATGTGGAGAAACAGATTGGGAAACAGATTTTGGAAAGGTGCAGAAGCCACAGGGTAGTAGTCATGGGCGATTTCAACTTCCCAAATACTGATTGGAAGCTCTTCAGATCAAGTAGATTGGATGGGGCGGTGTTTGTGCAGTGTGTCCAGGAAGCTTTTCTAACACAGTATGTAGATTGTCCGACCAGAGGGGAGGCCATTTTGGATTTGGTACTCGGTAATGAACCGGGACAAGTGATGGGCTTGTTAGTGGGTGAACATTTTGGTGATGGTGACCACAATTCTGTGACTTTCACCTTGGTTATGGAGAGAGATAGGTGCGTGCAACAGGGTAGGTTTTACAATTGGGGGAAGGGTAATTACGATGCTGTAAGACAGGATCTGAGGAGCATAAGTTGGGAGCATAGGCTGTCGGTGAAGGATGTCGTGGAAATGTGGAACTTTTTCAAGGAACAGATACGACGTGTCCTTGATATGTATGTACCGGTCAGGCAGGAAAGAAATGGTCGTGTGAGGGAACCTTGGTTGACGAGGAGGTCGAATGTCTTGTAAAGAGGAAGAAGGAGGTTTACATAAGGTTGAGGAAACAGGGTTCAGACAGAGCAGTGGAGGGATACAGGATAGCCAGAAGGGACCTGAAGAAAGGAATTAGGAGAGCCAAGAGAGGGCATGAAAAATCTCTGGCGGATAGGATCAAGGATAACCCAAAGGCATTTTATGCGTATGTGAGAAACATGAGAATGACGAGAACGAGGGTAGGTCCAATCAAGGACAGTAGTGGGAGACTGTGTATTGAGTCGGAAGGGATAGGAGAGGTCTTGAATGAGTACTTTTCTTCAGTATTTACGAATGAGAGGAACCGTATTGTTGAAGAGGAGAGTGTGAAACAGACTGGTAAG
Organism: Chiloscyllium plagiosum; assembly: GCF_037043375.1. NCBI lineage: Eukaryota > Metazoa > Chordata > Chondrichthyes > Orectolobiformes > Hemiscylliidae > Chiloscyllium > Chiloscyllium plagiosum. The sequence continues at coordinate 14,866,233 of NW_028270181.1, read as the reverse complement.
CTCGAGGAGATACATGTTAGGAAGGAAGATGTGTTGGACATTTTGAGCAACTTGAGGATAGACAAGTCCCCCGGGCCTGATGGGATATATCCTAGGATTATGTGGGAAGCAAGAGAGGAAATTGCAGTACCGTTGGCAATGATCTTTTCATCTTCACTGTCAACGGGGGTGGTACCAGGGGACTGGAGAGTGGCGAATGTTGTGCCCCTGTTCAAAAAAGGGAATAGGGATAACCCCGGGAATTACAGGCCAGTTAGTCTTACTTCGGTGGTAGGTAAAGTATTGGAAAGGGTACTGAGGGATAGGATTTATGAGTATCTGGAAAGGCACTGCTTGATTAGGGACAGCCAGCACGGATTTGTGAAGGGTAGGTCTTGCCTTACAAGTCTTATTGAATTCTTTGAGGAGGTGACCAAGCATGTGGATGAGGGTAGAGCAGTGGATGTAGTATACATGGATTTTAGTAAGGCATTTGATAAGGTTCCCCATGGTAGGCTTATGCGGAAAGTCAGGAGGCATGGGATAGAGGGAAATTTGGCCAATTGGATAGAAAACTGGCTAACCAGTCGAAGTCAGAGAGTGGTGGTAGATGGTAAATATGCAGCCTGGAGCCCAGTTACAAGTGGAGTTCCGCAGGGATCAGTTCTGGGTCCTCTGCTGTTCATAATTTTTATTAATGACTTGGATGAGGGAGTCGAAGGGTGGGTCAGTAAATTTGCAGATGATACGAAGATTGGTGGAGTTGCGGATAGTGAGGAGGGCTCTTGTCGGCTGCAAAGGGACTTGGATATGACGCAGAGCTGGGCTGAGGAGTGGCAGATGGAGTTCAACCCTGCCAAGTGTGAGGTTGTCCATTTTGGAAAGACAAATAAGAATGCGGAATACAGGGTTAACGGTAGGGTTCTTAGTGAGGTGGAGGAACAGAGGGATCTTGGGGTCTATGTTCATAGGTCTTTGAAAGTTGCCACTCAGGTGGATAGAGCTTGTAAGAAGGCCTATGGTGTATTAGCGTTCATTAGCAGAGGGATTGAATTCAAGAGTCGTGAAGTGATGTTGCAACTGTACAGGACTTTGGTTAGGCCACATTTGGAGTACTGTGTGCAGTTCTGGTCGCCTCACTTTAGGAAAGATGTGGAAGCTTTGGAGAGGGTGCAGAGAAGATTTACCAGGATGTTGCCTGGAATGGAGAATAGGTCGTACGAGGATAGGTTGAGAGTGCTAGGCCTTTTCTCATTGGAACAGCGAAGGATGAGGGGTGACTTGATAGAGGTTTATAAGATGATCAGAGGAATAGATAGACTAGACAGTCAGAAACTTTTTCCCCGGGTACAACAGAGTGTTACAAGGGGACATAAATTTAAGGTGAAGAGTGGAAGCTATAGGGGAGATGTCAGGGGTGGGTTCTTTACCCAGAGAGTGGTGGGGGCATGGAATGCACTGCCTGTGGGAGTGGTAGAGTCAGAATCTTTGGTGACCTTTAAGCGGCAATTGGATAGGTACATGGATGGGTGCTTAAGCTAGGGCAAATGTTCGGCACAACATCGTGGGCTGAAGGGCCTGTTCTGTGCTGTATTGTTCTATGTTCTATAACTCACAGTAATACAGTTTTACTGAATTCAATTTCAGTGAACAGCACCATCAAGGACTACAATAGCTACTTGTCAAAGTTAACCTTTGGTATGTTAGCAGAACATACAGAATAAGGTAGCACTTATAAATGTTTTTCTTTCTTCCATGCATAACATTTTCTTGTGGGGTATATCTTCAATGAACTGTGGGAATGTGTTTGCTTTTAATCTGAAGGCAGATTTTTACTTGCAACTACTTTTCACATTTGTGTTATTTCTTGGATTACACTCCATAAGCATCAGCATTGCTCTATCCAAACTGTCTCCAAACAATTTTGCACCTAGGAGAACCAAAAACATTCAAAGCTAAAGTATTATGTTGTGCAGTGTGAACACTCCTCAGTAATGTGAGAATTTCAATGAAAATTTCTTAAACATGTGCATTAATTTTAGTTATTAGACTAACAATCTCTGAAAATCTTTTACCTGCAATTCTGTAAAACCAGCTGGAAAATACATTTCTGCTGCAGTCATCTTAAAGATGTGGTTACTTCCTCAGTTCATTTTCTTTTCCTTCTTTAAGATGATCAGGTAAGATCTATCAGTCCCTTTGGTTACCCAAATTTTGTAATGAAGTGAATGCACATCTGATTAACTGTCCTGACTTTGGTTGCACATAGGTAAACATAAAGTCACCATAATCCTATCAGACTATAAGGCTGCTCTCTCCCATTACAGAGAGATGAGGGTTTAAACCGAGGGTCACCACATCTCTGGCACAGCAATAGGTTAAGGAGCAGAGTTCTTCATGGTAACTTCAGCCCAGTGTGTGAATTGCTATTGACATCACTCTGCACCACAAACCAGCCATCCAACCAAGCTAACTGACTCCCAATTAACTATCACAACAAAAGATTATCTCAGTTCAGGATGTTAGAAGACTTATGATGACTTTGCATTTAAGTTAATCTTTTCTCATTCTGAACCAGTTTAGTGTTTGATTATATCACTACACTTGTTCCATCTAATACAAACACATAACTGAAATAAATGCTGTCTGAGAAATAATTTCACTGTATGAAGGAACTAAAGACAACAGTGCTAATTGCACTAAATCATTACAACACACAATACGAATAATATTTTCTATATCTCGTGTTCTAATCTATCAAACATAGACGGCTTATGCTAACTGTTGATTTATACACATGTACTTACACAGTTTAAATTAATTCACCTATCACACTGAAGGTCAACAAACAAATTTCAACAAACCAGTTCAACACAGCACCTAGCAAAGTATAGATCGACAGCAATCAGCAGGATTATGGATTAAAGTTTCAAAGGAATATTGAATAAAGGCATACACTTTGTTGCAGGCCTATTATGTGCAGGAAGGAAATGTAAATAAACCATGAAGAACTGAATACCAATGATATAACAAGGGTTTCACACGCGACTATATAAAAAGTACATCTGTTAAAAATTCAGCTAATTTGAAAATGTAGTGCATTAAGCATCCGACTGAATTCAATACTGCTTTCCATCACAATCTAAGAAATCTCTCTGGCTTCGATGCTGAACATAGTAAACTTAAAGTGGTTGAATGACGTTGTAAAATCCAGAAAATTTGGAACTGATTAGCCCTTTTGAATGGTGTAAAAATGTTGGAATAAGGCCATTAATGGACAAACTGAAGCAAAAACATTCAAGTCAAAACGCAGTACATCTAAACATACGTTCGTTACTGTGAGGCATACAGATCAAGATCTATTTTGTTTTCTAATTTCAGAACATTTCAGCAAATGGTGCAGGTACATTACTAGAGCTGCTGGATCCCCCAAACAATCTTTATCCAAAGGCTTCAAACACTTATTCCACATTATATAAGCTTACATTAAAAGATTCAGACCATGTTTAGCAACATGTTAATAAATGTGCTAACATCAAAAGGATTTCAACCACATTATTTGCACAAGAAAAGTTTGGCTTAAGAGTATTGACGGTTTTTGTCTGTTAACCAACCTGTGGATAATTTTGATAACAACGATGGCAGACAGCACAAGAAATTAAAGTTGATTTTATAATTACACTGACGCCAATACTTCTTATGCATATCTTTGATGTCTTTCCCAATGTCTGACTGGAAACACAATGGTCAGCATTTCTCTAGTTGACGTGATGTTTTCTGGGCCGTAATAGTTGAAAGTCAGAAATATGTATAAACAAGAAAGTACACAAAAGTACAAGTACAGTTGAAGCATGGTACAAGTTCCATTTACTTAATTTCAAATTGTCATATCCACAGCCAGTGACACCTTGTACATGAGATTCAATACGTGAACGTGCCAAATATGAAGAACCCCCAAAATCCAAAGACATTGGGAAGCAAGATCTGGCTCTTCAATACAATTTTTTTTTAAAAGCTTTGAAAAGTGACTTGAAAATTTCAAACATATTTTAAAGCAAGCTCATGTTCGTGCTTTAGGAAGCGAAAACTTTAGACAAAAGAATTTTGCAAATTAGCAATGTGTACACAGGCCTGTAACTATAACGGTAACTGGAAGAACTCCACGTATTATTGAAAGGCGTGACTGATGGGAACCATTAGGCTGCCTGTTAATTCAGTTAAATCAATTATATTTCCAGTGAGAGCATAAAAATAATGTTGACCTGATTCTTAACAACGAAACAGATATTGCCTAAATTTAGAAACAGTTCTACAGCATTTAACCACAATGAAAATTGTGCAAAATAAATTAACTAAATAATCTCTTACAGCAAGTTTTCTATCATTTTGTACATTTTTTCAAAACTGCAGTAGAACCATATAAAACATGACTGAGCAGATTAAATCATGACTTCTTCAGCATCAATTTACACATACTTTCAGCATTTGAAGATGCCGCTGTTGGACTGGGGTGTACAAAGTTAAAAATTACACAACACCAGGTTATAGTCCAACAGGTTTAATTGGAAGCACTAGCTTTCGGACCACCTGATGAAGGAGCAGCGCTCCAAAGCTAATACTTTCAGCAGAAAGCATTAAATAATGGGTGCCAGGAGCAATCTTGTTTATTGTTGCCTCAATCCCTGGAGACATTGAATTCAACTTCCAATTAGGCTGAAGTCCCATCTTTACTGAGACAATCTAACCTACAGTAATGTAACAGCCCATATTTTAGGAATGGTCATAAAATGAATACTAACAAAGTTGTTAGTTTTAAGAATTCTACAGCACAAAAAGAATGTCACCACAATTGCCACAATTCTAACCTCAAACATTGCTTAAAAAGACACATTTTGCCCAAGATTTGACCAAGTGATCTTGTTTCATCAGGATATTTTGCAAGAATGCAAATTCAAGGGGAAAATCAACATTTTTGTACTGCATTACTGGATGCTGACTGTTAATCAGCAACAATGTTGCATTAACCATGGCAACGCATCTAGCAGAAGCCACTTGCCAACTGATTAGCACTTCTCTCCCATACTGTTTCAACACTAATTTTCCCTTTGAATTTGTACTCTTGCAAAATGTCCTGACGTGTATAGGATAAAGAACTTCAACAAATTCTCACCCACCAGATGACAAAGTTAACATTAACCACTTTAGTTATAAAACTGACAAATAACTTCCAAGGGTTAAGCAAAAATATTCTGTCTGAAAATATTTTTGCTACTTGTTCATTAAAATGGTTAAGAGGTCTGATCACCACGACATTCCTCAACAAACTCTATAGCTGTCATACATTTATGCTTTTTGCAAACATGCCCAGTTAGCAAAGACAAAGAAGGGGTAGGTGGGACTCTAGATTTTAAATATGAAACATCAAGTACAAATGCAAAGAAGTAATAAACAACTTGGCCAAACCAGAGCTGGAGAATTAGATGTAGTTTTGGGTACCTTATCATAAAAGGATGCAATGAAATTTGGACCAACCGAGATAATGCCACCAATGACACATTTATATAATGACTCCCAACCACAGAAACACAGCATGTTACATTCAGAGCCAAACAAGATTTTTTTAAGTAGGTACTTGTTACTCCCCTGGAAGGACCATGAAGCCAAAGTGTTTTAATAGCAAGAGCTTTATGTTGGAACTGTTTTCTCCACAGGCAGCAAGGTTGAACTTAGCTGTTTTCTGCCCAAAACGGCCAATGATGTCACATAATTGGACTCAAAGCAACTGTCCACCATACTTACACAAACACATAAGGCCTCCCCTTTAAAATCAAAATTGACTTAAAATTAAGACTTTTTTTTCCCCGAGTAGGTACTTGTTACTTTCCAATATGGACCAAAAGGTTGAAGCGTTTTACAGTAATACTGTTGAAATGCATGATATATAACAGCCAATTTGCACAGTTCCCACAGTCATATGGTAATGGACAGATAATCTATTTTAGTGTCAGTGATTAAGGGATAAAGATTGGGCAGGAAATTGATTTCTTCAGAAAACAGCTTTGCAACTTTTACATCCACCTTTGGGAAAAGACAGGGCCTCAGTTTAACATCTCATATGAACGGTGATGGACTCTGCAAAATTATATCACTCCCTCAGTAGTAGTGTCATTTTTGATTTTTATGCTGAAATCTTAGAGCGGCATTTGAACACACAACCTTCTGAAAGAAGAAAGTTATGATTTTAACTTTCCAAGTCCGATATTGTAGCCACCATACCATTAAACTAATTCATTTGAACCCCTTAAGTCATTTGCAGGATACATTTTTGCTCAGAACTGTAAGGTTTTTCAGCATTATTACCATCAACTGTCACAGCTCTGGGAGATATACTTCTCTAATCATACATCAGCAGTTAGACGACAGAATTGCTGGCATAGGTCTTCAGTACATATTACCTAATAATATGCAAAAGAGATGATGTGGAGGTGCTGGTGTTGGACTCAGTTGGACAAAGTAAAAATTCACACACCACCAGGGTTTATTTGAAAACACTAGCTTTCGGAGCACTAATCCTGATGAAGGAGCAGCATTCTAAAAGCTAGAGTTTTCAAATAAACCCGTTGGACTTTAGCCTGGTGTTGTGACATTTTTGACTTCATTCAGGAGAGAAGCACTGGAAAAAAAATAGTTTAATGGAGTTAACAAACACCACTGTCCAACATTTTCCACAATATCAAAGATTTAGACAGCTCTCACGGTATAAGCTAAATGTCACACATAGAGGCATGCATGCCCCTTGAACATATGCAGCCAATATTGTGTGCACAACTTCCAAATTCATGTTTCGCTGAATTTGGAAGTTGTGCACACAGGATCAGCAAGTCTAACGCTCCTAATTCCAGCCAATTTTAAGAAAATTATCTTCAAGCAACATTTATCTTATTGGCATCTTCAGGAACCAACTGAAGAAAACCAGCAATCCAGGGCTGTTCTATTCCAATATAGAATTGGCTAGCGAAGGTATCTGTCATTACAATATGTAAATTGTTCAGATCTTTCATGCTACAGTTCCTGCTTCTTCTTTGGATCATTAATTTCTGCTGTAACACATTTTGCAGAAATTTTCACAACATAGTTATTGGCAGCAGGTGCTTCCCTTGCAGAAACAGATTGCAATCCAGTGGCCTCCCAAGTGAAATGATAGAATTAGAAAATGGAGAGTTCAGGGAGATGGAACAACAGCCATGCTACAGGAAGCACAGTGACCATAACACATTCTTCCAGTGGTTGGGATAATCACCTTTGAATATTCAGTCAGTTTTTGATCCAGCAACAAGAAAGGTCAACAAGCAAGTATTATTCCATCAGCCATCAGTCTTTTTCCAAGAACTGAAGATTGAAAATTTATGAGAACACTGTTTGTGAATGAGGACCCATTGTCACCTCTAAATGTTTGAGGGGCCCCCAAACAAAGTAGAAATCTAATCAAATTAGGGAATGTTTGCTTTCACGGAAGCAGATGCTGGGAATCTGCTGTAGTTATCAGCAACAAGAAGCTGACGTTCACCAGTTAAGCAAATCTGTGAAATCAATGCTAAATTCAAGTTGTAGTGCTAAAGGTTTCTTATATCTTGAGAAGATCATTAAGATTCATTTTTGTGGTTGATTGACATAGCAAACACAGCATGATTTTGTGCTCCACCATGCAGCCAATTTCTGGGAACCACACTATTTTCCCCAAAGAGTTTAATTTTGACAAGTTGTTGGTGACCTCAATGTGCTCGATCTACTATACAGTACATCCTCTCAGAATAACAATACAGTTGCTACATAACATGAGATCCAATGTAGCCATTAATTGTCAGTTCACTTTGAATATTATGAAGACTTGGTAGTAAGTGAGCAATTTTGTTGGTAGACATTTAGACCCAATCGCATCAATTGCAGTTTCACGACTCCATAGATGTGATATATTCTAATAACATCTCATCTTGTTTTGAAACTACCTTGATGTCAGTTAGCACAAATAATTTTGGCATTGCATTTAGGCTTACAGAGTTAAGAAATTATTCAGCAACATTTTCTTCATGGCTAGTAGGACTAATGGTCAACAATGAATTTGCAGAAGATAGTCCACTGGACACATTTACATGCCTGATATTCAATGTGGAATTTGTACTCTTGGAGTCTAAGTATCTGACACAACATTTAAGTGAGTGGGTTGCTAACTGGATTGTTGGAGAAGTTCATTAGTGGTTTGTAATCAGTTTGTAATAAGTTATTACTTCAAACTTAATTCCACACAAGCAGACAGAGTGGTGAGGAAGGTGTTTAGCACGCTTAGCATCATTGCTGAGACCTTTCAGCACAGGTGTTGGGATGTCATGTTGAGGTTGTATAGGATATTGGTGAGGCTTCTTCTGGAGTAGTGTGTGCAGTTCTAGTCACCCTGCTATATAAAGATTATTTTTAAATTGGAGGGGGTTCAGAAAAGATTTATCAGAATGTTACCAGGAATGGAAGGTTTGAGGCATAAGAATAAAGTGGAATGTTTTTCACTGGAGTATCGGACGTTGTGGGATGACCTTGTAGAGGTTTATAAAATAATGAGGGGCATTGAAAAGGTGAATAGCAAAGGTCTTTTTCCTTGGCTGGGAGAGTTGAAAACTAAGGGCATATTTTTAAGGTGAGAGGAGAATGTTTTAAATAGGATACGAGAGGCAACTTCTTTTCTCGTATACAGAGTGGTTCGTGTGCGGAATGAACTGCTAGAAGAAATAGGCACATGGGCCAAATTCGGACAAGTAGGGCTAGTTTAGTTTGGGAACGTGGTCGGCGTGTACTGGTTGGACCGAAGGGTCTGTTTCTATGCTGATGACTCTAGAGATTAAAGTATATGATGTACAGCCAATTTAAGAAATTTAGCCCCATTTCCACTTGGTGGTCTCTTTTGTCAAAATCATGTTATGGGGTCAGGCAGGAAACAACATTATGTGATGGGTCATCACAGACCTGGAATTTTATGTGTGAAGGATAATCATCATTTGCAAGAGCTTCAACTTTCCATGGATAAGATGATACTTGTTCAACACTGAACATGACTAATGAATTAAATTCTCCTTTCATTGAACAGCGCTTGTCTTTTTTCAAGGTAAGGTTGAATGCCCCCAATATGTTGTAGGCAAGCACCATGGATCTGTTTCACTTTCAGTACAATCACAGATGAGAATGACATTACTAATTGTTAACGTCTTCAAGTCCTTGGAGTACTGCCTGAATCATGTGCTGAACTTGCAGATGGTGTGCCATAGGGATCCATGCTGGGGCCATAATTATTTATAAAATATATTAATAACTTGGATAAAGGAAGTGAATATACTATTACCAAGTTTGCAGATGACAAAAACTGGTGGGAAAACAAGTGATGGGAATGACACAGAGTCTACAGAGAGATATAGACAGGTTAAATAAGCGGGGAATAAACTTGGCAGTTAGACTATAATATGGGAAAACAGCAGAAAATATAGAGATGATTATTACTTAAATAGAGAAAGACTGCAGAAAGCTGCAGCAGAGGGGGATTTTGGGGTCCTTGTGCATGAATCACCAAAAGCTAACATCTAAGCTTCAAAGAGAATAGAGAAAACAATGGGAATGTTGGCGTTTATTTCAAAGTGAGTGAATTATAATAAGAAGGAAGCGCTGCTAGAATTACACTGTCCAAGGCTCTAACCACACCACACCTAGAATGCTGTGAACTGTTTGGGTCTACTTAGCCAAGATGAAATTTACTAGCAATGGAAGTAGTTTACAGCAAGTTCATCAGGTCTATCTTGGGTATGAAGGGATTATCTTGACAGGTTGAGTACGTTGGGTCTGTTTGAGGAAAGATTGATGAACATCTAAGCTTCTTAGGGGTCTTGACAGGGCAGATGTTAAGATGTCATTTTCCATTGTGGCACTGTCTCAGACCAGAGGGCATAATTTAAGAGTAAGAGGTCACTTATTTAAGACAGATAAGGAGGAATTTGAAATTCTGTTGTTAAGAGCATTCAAGGTTGAAATGGACAATTGTTTGACCTGTAAGAGAATCATGAGATATGGAAAAGGCAGGAGAGTGGAGTTGAGGATCTCAAGTCAGCCTTGATCTTATTGAATAGTGGAACAGACTTGAACAGCCAAATACCTTACTTCTGTTCCTTTGTTTTGTAGCATATGGTTCAGTCCCTTCAGCCATTTCTTGATATTACATGGAGTGAATAAAATTGGTTGGAGACTGGCATCTGTGATATTGGAATCCTTTGTAAGATGCAGAAATGGATCATGCACTTGTTCCTTCTGGTTGAATAAGAATGCAAAAGCATTGTTCTTTCTACTGATGTACTGGACTAATTGAAGAGAGGATATTAATCGACCCACTCCTTTCTGCTAATTGTTTAATCACAGAGTACAACGGGACACTGATCAGATGGGCTGAGGATTGGCACGTGCAGTTCAATTCAGATAAACGTAAGGTGTTGCATTTTGTAAGGCAAATCAGGGTAGGACTTATATACCTAATGATAGGTTCTTGGGAAGTTTGGCTGAACGAAGAGGCTCATAGTTCCTTGACTGTGGAGTCACAGGTAGACAGGGTTGTGAAGGTGGCATTTGGTATCTTGCCTTTATTGGTCAGTGCATTGAGTATAGGAGTTGGAGATGTCGTGTTCTGGCTGTACAGGACATTGGTTAAGCCCCTGTTGGAATACTGCTTCAATTCTGGTCACCCTGCTATAGGAAAGATGTTGTGAAACTTGAAAGGGTGCAGAAAAGACTTGTAAGGATGTTGCCGAGGCTGAAGGGTTTGAGCTATAGGGCGAGGGTGAAAAGGCTGGAGCTGTTTACCTGGAGTGACAAAGGCTAAGGGTGACCTTATCGTGGCTCATAAAATCATGAGGGGCATGGATAGGGCGAACAGCCAATGTCTTTTTCTCTGGGTAGAGGAGTCCAAAACTGGAAGGTATACATTTAAGGTGAGGGGGGAAAGATATAAAAGGGACCTAAGGGGCAACTATTTCATCCAGAGAGTGGCGCAATTGTGGAATGAGCTGCCAGAAGTGGGCGGCACGGTGGCCCAGTGGTTAGCACTGCTGCCTCACAGCGCCTGTAGACCCGGGTTCAATTCCCGACTCAGGCGACTGACTGTGTGGAGTTTGCACATTCTCCCCGTGTCTGCGTGGGTTTCCTCCGGGTGCTCCGGTTTCCTCCCACAGTCCAAAGATGTGCGGGTCAGGTGAATTGGCCATGCTAAATTGCCCGTAGTGTTAGGTTAAAGGGGTAAAGGTAGGGGTATGGGTGGGTTGCGCTTCGGCGGGTCGGTGTGGACTTGTTGGGCCGAAGGGCCTGTTTCCACACTGTAAGTAATCTAATCTAATCTAAATTACAACCTTTAAAAGGCATCTGAATCGGTATTGGAATTGGAAAGGTTTCGAGGGATATGGGCCAAATACTGGCAAATGGAAATAGATTAATTTAGGATGTCTGGCTGGCATGGACAAGTTGGGCCAAAGGGTCTGTTTCCTTGCTGGATGCCCTTCCATTATCTTATACCAACTTGACATCCTTCTGGTGGAATTGGTCTTAGCAGTTGATTTTACTCAATCAACAAACAAGTGGTTTGAGTTTTACACAAACTTTACACTGTTTGCTAGTAGCAAGCCATTCTGTCCAGTGTCATTTAGTACTGCTAACAGAAACATTGTTTGGACCAATTGAAACTTTGAGATTACTATCATTTTGCAAGTGGTTTCCTGATGTGTGAGCTATGGACTGATTTCAGAGGAGTTAAACTCGCTGTGTCATAGTTACTGTTGGCAGCCTCAAAACTTTCGTATCTCTGAACTCCAATAGGTCATGACACATTGGGGTAGTATGCTGGGAAATCAAACCCCACTATTCTTGGGGTCATCACAAAAGTTAAAGATTTTAAAATAAATACACGAGTTTTTTAAAGAAGTAACAAAGAAGATTGATGAGGGCAGAGCAGTACATGTGATCTATATGGACTTCAGTAAAGCGTTCGACAAGGTTCCCCATTGGAGACTGATTAGCAAGGTTAAATCTCATGGAATACAGGGAGAACTAGCCATTTAGATACAGAATTGGCTCAAAGGTAGAAGACAGAGGGTGGTGGTGCAGGGTTGTTTTTCAGACTGGAGGCTGGTGACCAGTGGAATGCCACAAGGATCGGGGCTGGGTCCTCTACTTTTTGTCATTTACATAAATGATTTGGATGCGAGTATAAGAGGTACAGTTAGTAAGTTTGCAGATGACACCAAAATTGGAGGTGTCGTGGACAGCGAAGAGGGTTACCTCAGATTACAACAGGATCTGGACCAAATGGGCCAATGGGCTGAGAAGTGGCAGATGGAGTGTAATTCAGATAAATGCAAGGTGCTGCATTTTGGGAAAGCAAATCTTAGCAGGACTTATACACTTAATAGTAAGGTCCTAGGGAGTGTTACTGAACAAAGAGACCTTGGAGTGCAGGTTCATAGCTCCTTGAAAGTGGAGTCGCAGGTAGATAGGATAGTGAAGGCGGCATTTGGTATGCTTTTCTTTATTGGTCAGAGTATTGAGTACAGGAGCTAGTTGTGGCTGTACAGGACATTGGTTAGGCAACTGTTGGAATATTGCATGCAATTCTGGTCTCCTTCCTATCGGAAAAATGTTGTGAAACTTGAAAGGGTTTAGAAAAGATTTACAAGGATATTGCCAGGGTTGGAGGATTTGAGCTATAGGGAGAGGCTGAACAGGCTGGGGCATGGATGGGGTAAATAAGCAAAGTCTTTTCCGTGGGATCGGGGAGTCCAGAATTAGAGGGCATCGGTTTAGGGTGAGAGGGGAAAGATATAAAAGAGACCTAAGGGGCACCATTTTCACACAGAGGGTGGTACATGTATTGAATGAGCTGCCAGAGGAAGTGGTGAAGGCTGGTACAATTGCAACATCTAAGGTGCATTTGGATGGGTATATGAATAGGAAGGGTTTGGAGGGATATGGGCCGGGTGCTGGCAGGTGGGACTAGATTGGGTCAGGATATCTGTTTGGCAAGGACAGGTTGGACAGAAGGTTCTGTTTCCATGCTGAACATTTCTATGACCTCAATTCAACTGATTTTCAGACCCAGATTAATAGAAAGCACGGACCAGGTTTCTGTATTTAACAAGAATCACTGTTTATTCTATGTAATTACATTAAAGCTACAGGTAAACAGTTATAGACTGTCAGCACATAAATTAAAACTTTAGTCCCCTTATATACATACACACACAGAGACCGAAGCAATGAGATGGGGATAAATAAGTTATGGGTAGAAGAAAACTGGGTAGCAGCTCAGTGGTTTCTGTTCATGGGTTGCTGAAATGACCATTATGCTGGTCAAAATGTTTCTTTTTCCATATCTTTCTTCGGATGCTTCCACTGATTTATAAGAACCAGGAAGTGGTTGCCTTGTTATTAAAGGTCTCTCACGTATCAGTTAAAAATCATCACGTACAACGCTGAAAGAAAGATAAACTGGTTTCCTTCAAATTTAAAAAGGGTTTTGACTGCAAACAGCAGGGAGACAGCTTCTGTTCTGGTGGAAATCAAAACACCTCTCTCATATCTTGATCCCAGTCCAGAGCTGTTCAGTTACCTGAGAACCAGTCACACAGGCATTGGTAGGCAAAAGGCTTTTGTCATCGATAGCTGGTCACTACTCCATAGATCATATACTTATTGTCACCCAGCTGCCCTGTACACCAAATCCCTCAGCTCCAATTCAATTACTGCCTGCTCAAACAGGCATACCTTGTGCAGGGATTCCTCTTGTTAGTCCAAATATGCAGTGCTCCAGTATATGTGACAAGCAGGTTTATAGGAACAAGGATTCAATGGTTTCAGACCACTATAAACAGCTATAGAAATAACTGAATCCACATCAAAATGCATGAAGGGTGATATAACCTTGCAGGAATTAATGACTAGATTATATAAACCATTAACACAAGATTTACTTTCCAAATTTATGACAAAAGGAAACAAAAAGTCTGCAGCAATACTTACACTTGATCATGTGCTTCTAGTTCATACCGAACTCATTTACCATATCAGACATGCATTAATTATGGACACTTTATCCTTTTTTCCAATTTCCCAACTATGCAGATTACACCCAGTACCCCAAACAGGAACTTGAAAAGTGTTTTACATTTTGTACGCAATAGGGAACAAAAGTGGAAATAATTAGAAAGTGTTAAGGAAATTTTGCTACAGGTTAGGCCAAACAACATTGCTCATCTAAAGAGAAGTCATGTTGCTCGTCTTGCAAAGTGGCTGTTAAATATATCCTAGGAGATGCACTAATTCAGAACAAATTTGACTAAATGTTCATCCTGATATATAAAATGACAGTCTCATAACATCAGCCAGTTCAATCTTGGCATCCTTAAAAGATGAAAATAAAACAAAGAATGTGGATGCTGGAGATCTGAAACAAACAAAACCAGTTCTGAAGAATGATCACTAGACTCAACGTTAACACCATTTTCTCAGCAAAGGTGCTGCCAGACCTGCCGAATATTTTGAAGAATTTCCCTTTTTGATCATGGAAAGACAGCCAAAGTAAAACCTGACTTCACAACGTACCTTAATGATATGGTGGGAGCTTGCTTAAAATCCATGAAGATTATATTATACCTGTTGTAACATTTCTACTGAAATATCTTAGACCAACAGCAATAGGCTGGAAGACAAAACATGACTTTTAAAGCATTGAATACTTTGCTAAATACAGTATTTGAGGCAGTGTTGTTTCATCTAAGACAAAGTGAATAAATATTGTAAATATGCTATAAAGATAACACACATTTCTTTATTGCTTTTGGCAAAGAGCCAGGAGAATGAAAATAGAAGAATGACCTTCAAATGTCAAGAAAACATGGATAAAATAGATTCGCTACCTGCCTAACAATATCCAACAGTTCCACAGTTATCTGGCAGCTGGACACCAAACTTGATACACAATTGTGTATTCAGACAGATAGGAAGAAGAATCACAAATTTATTCCAATATCTCAGTGACTATGCTTCATGCTAATTCTTCGGGTAAGCTGCAAGAATACTGCTCGCCAAAATTTGGGGTAATACACCTATACTGTCAGAAAGCTACTTACCTCAAATTACTTCCTTTCAAATGAATCTTTCGAAGATCTTCAAAAATACTTTATACCACGCATCTTGCATTTTTAAATCAATAAAAATCACTTCATTTGAATTGGTGTGTTGACAACAAAAATAAAATCTAAAAAGATCCTCTCGTCTCCCCATCCGAAGAAGTATACAGTATTCAATCACTTTTTTGAAGGAAAAATTCCATCCATTAAACAAATTTTATTTCATATAAACAAAACATACAATGAGAAAAACACATTCACTGCATTAACATCATTCTTTCCAAAACATCAGGTAAAATTTAGATTACTGGTAAAGATAGCATAAAAGGAAGTCATTCAATTCATCAGGCCTTTGGTAGACCTATTGAATCAATCCAACCCTCGTGTACTTTCCCCACAGTACTGAGAGTTACTCTTCTTCATGTATTTATAAAATTCTCTTTCAAATGTTACAACTAATCTGGTTGTACCATTCTTTCCGGCAATTTACTCCAGTTCACAACAATGGACTGCGCAAAACTTTGACATATCTTCACATGAAGGGCTCACTGACACTCTTTCCTACAATTCATAAGTGCAAACTGGTTACTATGTTTGCTTTCATAACCACAACTAAGACTTTTGGCAGCATGGTTTCATCAAGGGGAGGTCATGCCTGATAAATCTGCTATAATTCTTTGAGGAAGTAACAAGCAGGTTAGACCAAGAAGAGCCAATGGATGTTATCTACCTGGACTTCAAGAAGGCCTTAGACAAGGTGCCGCACAGAAGGCTCATGAGTAAGTTAAGGGCCCATGGTGTCAGAGGCAAGGTGCTAGCATGGATAGAAGCCTGGCTGTCTGGCAGAGAGCAGAGTGTGAGGATAAAAGGGTTCTTCTCAGGATGGCAGCCGGTGACCACTGGTGTTCCGCAAGGCTCAGTTTTGGGGCCACAACTTTTCACTTTATATATTAATGATTTAGATGAAGGAAATGAGGGCATTCTGACTAAGTCTGCAGATGATACAAAGATAGTGGAGGGATAGGTAATATTGAGGAGGCAGAGAGGCTACAGAAGGATTCGGACAGGTTAGGAGGGTGAGCAAAGAAATGGCAGATGTAGTATAAAGTGGGAAAGTGTGAGGTCATGCATTTTGGTAGGAAGAATAGAGGCATGGATTATTTTCTAAATGGGAAGAAAATTCAGAATTCTGAAGTGGAAAGAGACTTGGGACTTCTAGTCCAGGATTGTCTCAAGGTAAACTTGCAAGTTGAATCAGTAGTTAGGAAGACAAATGCAATGATGGCATTTATTTTGAGAGAACTTGAATATAAAAGCATGGGTGTACTTCTGAGCCTCCAAAAGGCTCTGGTCAGACCACATTTGGAGTATTATGTGCAGTTTTGGGGCCCATATCTCAAGAAGGATGTACTGGCCTTGGAGAGTGTTGGGAGGTTTGTGAGAATGGTCTCAGGAATGAAAACGTAACATATGAGGAATGATTGAGGACTCTTGGCTTATACTCGATGAGTTTAGAATGATTGGGGGGGGGGGGGGAATGTAATCGAAACATACAAAAATACTGAAAGGTTTGGACAAGAGTAGATGTTGAAAAGAGGTTTTCATTGGTAGGAGGGACTAGAATCCAAGGGCATAGCCTTAGAGTCAAGACTTTTTAGAAAGGAGATAAAATGAGAAACTTCTTCAGCCAGAGAGCAATGAATCTATGGAATTCATTGCCATAGAAGGCTGTGGAGAACAGGTTATTGAGTATATTTAAGACTTAGATAGATGGGTTCTTGTTATATTAAGGAGATAAAGGGGTATGGGGAGAGAGTGGGAGAGTGGGAGAATGGGGTTAAGAAACTTAACAGCCATGATTGAATAGTGGAGCAGACTCGATGGTCTGAATGGCCTAATTTCTACTCTTATGTCTTATAATCTACAAATCTTTAGAAGTGGTCCAAGATGGTGTTAAGATGATATTGAAATGAAATTCTAGGACTTCAATTAATGACAACAATCTACAAGATAAGAATTTGTTCTTTAGCTCTGAACAGGTGTCCCAAAGCTCGAGGTTCAACCATTTCAGATTATTTAATCAGATTAAATCTTCAATATTATGTTAAATTTCCGCAGTAAAATTCATATTCATCGGGACAAGGAGTAATTTCTTTTTTAGAAATTTAATATTTTGCTTAAAAATATTGAGAACTAAAACTACAGGCTCCATTTCTCCACAACTAACTGCCTTCAGAGGGATAGATCTTACCTCTATCTAGCCCTTTTAATTCCAATACCAAATCATGAATTCATTAATTTCAAAAAATTAGTGGATAAGAACATAAGTAACTGGTGCGATTGTTCAACAACCCTTCAGTAGAGAAGAAATACACTAGCATTTAAGGTCCAACATACAGCATGTCGAACAAAACCTGGAAACTACAAGCACCAACACAAAAGTACAAATTAATTAACAGACATGTCAAAAAGAAAATATTCAGCAAAATGGACATCAGAGCTCCTAAAAGGAGAAAAAAATGGGATTCATTAAGATGAATATTATAACATGCTAATGTGATCAGAAGAGCAAAAGGAGACAGAGGGAAAAATGTCAAGTGCAAAAGTGAGAAAATCTTTCATTATTCAAGAGGTAATGAAATAGAACAATAGATGCAAATAGGTTCAAAACGACATGGGTGTAAAAGCAAACACTGAGTAAAGGTACAAGCAACATGCCCCCTACAATGTTTTCACAAGAACAATACAGAATAAGCAGGGAAAAAAATATGGCCAAGACTTTGGAAAATGAATTAATACAGACAAATGTAAAGTATTTAACAGTATAAAAAAATACACCATATGTTCCATGAATGGTGTTGAAATGATGAACAAAAAAACCAAGGAATCCAACTAAGTGTTTTGCGCAGACCACACCTTCAACACAAATTTACAGTCTCGTTGTGGCTCAGTCTCTAAAACTCCTACCTCTTGACTAAGTAGGTTGTGTGTTCAAGTTCCACACTAGTTGACAGTCCAATGTACGATTAGTGCAGCAATCACTTATCAGAGGTACTGTCTTTTGGATCAGATGTTAAACCAAGGACTCACTTGCCTCATCAGGAGAATGTAAATCTTATATGATGCAACGTAGTGGCATCTGGCCAACGCAGGAGATGATGGACTACGACCAGGGTGTTATCGCTTCTGGATTGTACTTGTTGAGGTTGTAGAGGACAATTCAGTTCTATCTCTTCCACAGCTAGCAGATGAACAGAGTTAGCCAGAGTTCAAGTGATTCTTTTTATACTCATTCGGTCATTTCTTTTATCCTCTGCTTTTTCCATGTCCTTTACAACTACTAGCCTCTAGGCACTTTGGTCAGTGACCTATTGGTCTCATGTTGACAGCAAGTTTGCCACATGGTATGTTTCTGGAAGGCACCAATTTTACATTCCGTTTACATGACTCAGCCAGAGTAGTTTCTGACTCAAGAGCACAAATATTGCTTGTGAGGAGATGCCCAACATTCATCTGAAGCACTGGAGGCAGAAACAGTTCAGCTGCTTTGCTTGGCTTGCACAAGGTGCCCTTGCTTCCCTGCTATATATTAGGTGCTTTCTCCACCACCTTGACGTTATTTGTGCACATCCCTAATAAAGCTTCTGAATGTGTCGAATGTTTAACCCTCTCTATTATGGTTGGTCATAAGTCAGGTTAAGTGAGGATGTTTGACCATTATGCTTTGAGAGCATTCCTAAAAAGTGCTTTCGTTGTTGTCCTGAAAATGTCTGGCATGATTTAGTACAAAATGGAGGAATTGCTTTGGGAGTCTGCTGCCAGTCGTCTGAGCATGTTCTGCCCAGTGAAGCGGACTTTAAGTAATTAGTACCTCAATGTAGGGAATGTTGCCTTGGGAGATGCTGATGATGGCAAGCAGATTTTCTTTACATCACATAGATAGCTGTACTGAAAACAAAGGTCATGCTAAAATTTAACAACTAATCGGATGCCAAATGAAATTTCAAGGCCTTTAATGGATAGATGATTTGAGATTAATCAACAGGCTTCCATAACTAACGCTGTCAAAAGTCTATTTCACTGAACAATGACAGAGTAAAACCTCCCAGGTTCGCAACATTATGAATGTATGCTTTCAAACTCAAACAAGACAGCTTTCTTTTTTAAAGAAAACTTTCATCTTTATCATACATTCCTTTGTCATTTTGAACAGCATCGCCTCTTCATTATCTCACAAGTATCAATTTAATTTTTAAAACTGCTTTTATAATTGGGATTTTGAAATTTTTGATTGATCTGAATAATTCTTCACTATGATCTCTCTAATTAATCTATGGTTTTTGAAGATAAAGGGAAACAACTCCATATGTATTCTCAGCAATAATTAGTGTGATTTAAAATAAACTCCTTTGGTGATTGTATGCACAAGGGATGCATCCCTTAACCTGACTCAATCAATTCACAAAATATTCTCGTTTTCCATTTTGGTTAGTGGAAGCCCATCCATTGTATACACATAATCCTGTCCCAGAACCAACAGTTATTGCCTTCCAGGTCTCCACATTAAATATGATTTGTCATTTGATGAGCAGCTTTATAATTCCTCTAGATCAATTTTTTTTTACTTATCAACTGCATACTTGTTCACATGGATTGGTATTATCTCCAACATGTACTTCTATCCAAATATCTTGCAAACATAAAAGTTAGTAAACGTTGTAACTTTAAACCTACTTACACAATAGCTTCAATTTTAATATAAACAGCTTCCATTTTGCAGCCCTAATAAACATGTGTCAGTAAGTCTGGGTCCAACCTGAAACTTTTCCTGTGACAATTATGCTAAGTTTCACAATTTTTGAAGCAGTTACAAGCAACACCAGCAGAAGATACAGAGCTCGCGTTTTGAGTCAAAACAGATTAATAAGTACAATGGGATAAGTACATGGATTAATCATCCACAAATTTACTTATTGTGAAGGGGTTCCAGTGCTCCCAAAAAAGGATACATTTTGTTCTTGAATCTCATTCCTGAAGACAAGGCAACTCTTCTGTAT
Organism: Chiloscyllium plagiosum; assembly: GCF_037043375.1. Taxonomy (NCBI): domain Eukaryota; kingdom Metazoa; phylum Chordata; class Chondrichthyes; order Orectolobiformes; family Hemiscylliidae; genus Chiloscyllium; species Chiloscyllium plagiosum. The sequence goes on along the minus strand of NW_028270181.1, from coordinate 14,846,000 downwards.
AATTTCCAAGTGAATCACTTAGAGAAATTTTAATTATATGAAATGGGAGCAAAAATAAGACATTTGGCCTCCAGCATTAAATAAGTCCATGGCTGATCTGGTTGTGTTTTATTTAATGCCAAGTTCCCATCTCGTCCCAATAACCTTGATACTGCTGTCTACCAAGAATCTATTCACCGCTTTCTAAAAATATGATCCACCTCTGCTGCTTGCTGAGGCAGAGTGTTTCAAAGTTCAAAACCCTTAGAAAGAACAAAAACTTCATCTCTGCGCTGAAGTGACGACATCCAATTTTAGAACAGCACCCCGTAGTTCTAAGCGGACCTACACGGGGAAACATCCTTACCACATCAACCTGAACAAGATCATTCAGCATCTTATACACTTCAATCAAGTTACTCCTCAGCCAAATAGAAACAAGCTTAGCCTGCCCAGCTTATTCTCATAAAACAACCTGTTCATTCCAAGTATCAATCTAGTAATCCTCCTCTGTTCCTGCTTCCAATGCATTTACATCCTTCCCCTAAATAAGGAGGCAAAAAAAAATGCACACAGATTTAAGATGTGGTCTCATCATTGCTTAAATAAGTGAAGTTAACATCTTTACTTTTATATTCAATTCCTCATGTTGAAGGATTGCATCCCATTAAGACTCCTTGATTACATGCCGCGCATGCATACTAACTTTTTGTGATTCATGCACCAAAATCCCCTAAATCCCTCCACACCTCGGAATTTTGCATTAATTCTCTATTTAAATTATACTCTGTTTCCTTGCTAAAATGAACAAATTCACACTTTCCTTGAGAATTTCACCTTATTCAGTGGAAATTAAACTAAGGCATTTGAGAGAACTCTTAGTTTTCAGGATCAAAGATCAGCTTGGCTTTCTTTCCAGTTCTGTGTAAAGCTGGAGCAGCTGGATTGCTGGAAAGCAAAATGAGGCTGAAACGGTTTGACGCTTGTTATGAGCTCCTTTGAGATGGCAATGGACAAAGAACAGAAGATGAAGATGATGGGACTGGGAGCACTTGAACAAGACTTGTTTACACTTGGTTTTCTCCTTTGCTTAGAGTGACAGTTGGTGAGTTGCTGTAAATCAGTTTCGACCCAGGAATGACCAATTTAGTCAGAGTCAGAGTATTTTGTTGGAACAATTTTGACATTATCATGGAGTTGCAACAAAATTCCCAAACTTGGTAAGTCTTTAACTAAATCTTCATTCTGTCTGTAAAATTTCCAATTTTCCAAGATGGTGATCAGCTGCAATGTAGTCCAGCTACATCACAGTTTCACTTCTTGGATAGGATCTGTGAATTTAAGAAATTCACTACATCTAATTGGTTCCACAAAAGGTGCCTTTTTTTTCCAATTAAATGTTAAATTCAATTAAGTGCGTGGCACAGTGGTTAGCACTGATGCCTCACAGCACCAGAGACTTGGGTTCAATTCCAGCCTCGGGCAACTGTCTGTGTGGAGTTTGCACGTTCTCCCAGTGTCTGCGTGGGTTTCCTCCGGGTGCTCCGGTTTCCCCCCCCCAGTCTAAGGATGTGCAGGTCAGGTGAACTGGCCATGCTAAATTGTCCATAGTGTTAGGTGCATTAGTCAGGGGTGAATGTAGTGGAGTGGGTCTTGGTGGGTTGCTCTTCAGAGGGTTGGTGTGGACTTGTTGGGCCGAAGGGCCTGATTCCACACTGTAGGGAATCTAATCTAATCTAATATAAACACTTAAATAATGCAGGCATTGTCACTTAATGCTCTAAATGTAACATTGTTGAGTACTGAGGAACATGTGGTAAATTCTCCTTAGCGTCACAGAGTTCAAGCCAGGGTTTCACCCAAGCAAGAGAGCGTAGCAGAGATAATGGATGCAGAGGCAAAAATCTGCCAAAATTCCCTGGATTCTGGTCACATTAAACTGGAAGTGAGTATATATAACACCGCATTTTGAGGAAGGAGAGGGGGAGAGGGAAACAGGTTACAGCAGGCCAGTGAGAATGACATCATTCATCAGGAAAGTGTTGGCGTCTATTAAGGAAATATCAACAAAAACACTTAAAAAGCATAGCATGATGCTAAAATTCAAAATGATTTCAAGAAAAGGAAACCCTGACAAATTTATTAGTGTTTTGTAAGGATATAACTCTCCGGATAGATTAACGGGAACCAGTAGATATCTTATATTTGGATTTCTAAAAGACATTGATAAAGTTGATACACAAAAGTTAATACACAGAGTCTCAAGGCACAGAGGGTAACAGATTAGAATGGATAGAGGATTGCTTAACAAACAGGGAAGCAAAAGTAGGGATAAATAAAGTATTTTCAAGTTGTCAAACAATGATTAGTGGTGTGATACAAGGATCAGGCTGGGTCTTTAGCTATTTTCCATCTATATTAAGAGATAAAGACCTAAAATATGTATTCAAGTTTGTTAATGATACATAATTAGGTGGGAATGAAAGCAGTGAGGAGGAATCAAAGAGACTGCAAAGAATGATGGAGAGGTTCAGTAAGTGAACCAAGTGGCAGATGGAATATTCTGTGGTTACGTGGTTATAAACATAGATTGCATTTTTTTTAAAAAGACAAACTGCCAAACACAGAGAGACTTGAGTATACTTGAAACACAAATCAGTAGGCTTGTTTAGCAAGCAATAAGTTGGCCTTTACTTTAAGGGAATTGATGTACAAGAATAAAAGCGTCTTCATAGAATTATATGGAGCTTAGAAGAGACCACACCTGAATTAGGATATACCTGCACATGAGGCTGTATAAAGAATTCGGCTGAACTCGGATTTGAGAGGATTGTCCTGTTATGAAAGATTGAGTAAATTATCTGAAGTTCAGAAAAATGAGAGGTGATTTCACTGAAACATTTAAGAATCGGAGGGGAGTATTGGCATGTTGTCTTCCATGCCTGGGGAATCTAGATCAAAGAAACTTCTTTGAAAGAATTTTGAATTCCCACCCAAGAGAGCTGTGGATATGCCAGTGAATATACGTAAGGCCAAGAGAGGCAGATGTTTGGCCCCTTAGTGACTCAAGGATGAGGGGAGCACACTGGAAAGTGAAAACGAAGCTCAAGATCATATTGAATGGCAGAGCAGGATCACTGGGCCATTTGGTGTTCTCCTGCCCATACTTCTTATATCCCTCTGTTCAACATTAGCATTTGAACTGTACATCCATCACTTACATTGAATCCTTTTGAAAATTGACAATATAACCAGAAAATAAATTACATAATTCCAAAATTTGTTTCCTCACAACCCAACTCCATCCCTTTCTGTGACAACAGTCTGAGATTAAACCAGTCTGTTTACAATCTTGTTGTAACACGTGATCCTGAGGTATGTTTCTAATCGTGTATTTTCCATATCCAAGACTGCCTTTCACTTCCTCCGTAACATTGCTCAATTTTGCCATCTTAGCTCATTTGCCGCTGAAACCATTTATTCATTGTCTTTGTTACCTCTAAATGTAACTAGTCCAAAACACTCCTAGTTGGTCTCCTACATTCTATCCTTTGAATACTCAAGGTTATCTAAAACCACTGTCTGTATCTTAACTCTGAGCATGTTCAGTTCCCCTATCGCCCTGGTGCTTGCTGTTTGTAACTGATTCCTGGTAAAGCAGGACATCTTATTTTTAAATTTCTTATCCTGATTTTTCAAATCCATCCATGACCTGGACCCTCCCAATCTCTGTAATCTCCTCCAGCCCAACAACTCTCCAAGAGATCCACATTCCTCTAATTTTGACCTCTAGTACATTCCCAATTGTAACTGCTTTACACTTGGTGGCTTTCAATTGCCTTGGTCCCAGGCTTTGTTTATGTCCTTGGCGGTGTACAAATTGAGTGTCACATGCATCTGCAAGTGACTACATGTAAAACATGATATTTAAATTGTGAAGCTCTCTGAACATTCTGAGGATGTGGCGAACATTACATAAACGCAAGACTTTGTTTCTTGTTATAGCAGACCATGAATTCACTGATGTGCACAGTACGTTTACCCATAAACCTCCATTGTAATCAACAAACTAATAACCTTTGCGACATGACTCTATAAGATAAGCTGCACTTCATTTGGATAGAAGGACTAAGTTAGAACAATGCATTTCATTGTATGCATTCAGGCCTGTCCACTGGCTACCAAACTCTGCAAATAAATTATGAATACTGTGAGTATAAAAAGACATATGATCTATCAGTAATCACAGATTTAGCAATGATCTACCTACAAAACTAAATTAACACTTGTGTCTTCAACATAAATCAGAACAAACTTGTTTTCTAGCATAAGAGCAGCACTAAACTTCCAAATAGTCTTTGAATTACTGCCGGAACAAGAGGTGGTGCTTAAAAGAACAAAATCCAGTAGTTTTATTTGCTCACCTTATCATGGGATGGGCACTGCATGTAGAGTCAGAAAGATAAGGCTCAGGAGTTCACCAGAGAAAGTTGTGAAACTGATTTCAATAACATTTGGTCAATTATGTGTTAGATCAAAAATAAGTGACAATGCCAACTTCTGAATTGCCATAGAATCCCAACAAATTCACTAAAGGTTTTCACATAGTTCAGTTCCAAATGATGCAACTGTATGTGTAGTAGACTTGTAAGCCACATATTTGCACAATAAACAACAAAACTTATTCCATTATAGCATCTTTATTATATTACATACCACACTGTATTTCACAGTTGCATTTATTTTTAAAATAAGACAACCAAGCTATATTATGAGATGAGGGCAGAAGATTAAAAACTTGGTTGAAGAGATAGGATTTAGGAAGTGGCTTAAAAGAATAAATTTAGGTAGAAAGTTAACTAATTTTAGAGGGAGATTCCAGTGCTTTGTGCCAAAGCAATTGAAAGCACTGTAACAATTGTGGAACAATTAAGATGAAGGTTACTCAAGTGGCCAGAAATAGAGGATCACATATTTAACAGTTTTGGAGGACATTATAGAGACAGGGAGGGATGAGTTTGAAAATAAAGATGAGAATTTTAAAATAGAGGCCCTCTCGACCAATTCTGCCAAAATGATATCGGGTCTACTTTGACTTCGGTCCTCAATACACTCTTCCCTATCTCTCCCGCCACAGAACTCCAATAAACATGGAGCCTGTGGCATGTCCAGAAGAAATGGGTAAGAGTACATTTGGGGCACACTGAAGATGCCCATTTTTTAAACTTCGCCAGACGGTCTGGTGCCAGATGAGCCCTATGCAGACTTTTTAACTGCTCAGCGCATGTCCTATTACAGATTGAGATCTTTCGAGTATTCTCCCATAGGTTCTCCCACGTTTCAGAAGAGATCTCAACTCCTAGCTCTTGCTCCCAGACCTCTCATAATTGGTTAATATCCTGCCAGGCCCTGCCACCCAGCAGGTGATAGAGGGCACGAACCGAAAGGGTGCTTGTGGAACGTAGCAACAACCTCCTTGTATCGGGCTTATAGGGCTTAGTGAGAAGCGTAGTCTTCTTCTGGATGAAATCCCTAACCTGAAAAAAACGGAAAAGGTCTCTGCTGGGCAACCCGTATTTGCGACTCAGTTGTTCAAAAGACATCATAACCACCCCCTCAAACAAGTCTCCCAAACTAGAAACTCCTCTCGCTGCCCATAGTTTGAACCCTGAGTCCATCATTCCTGGTTGGAACTATAGGCGTAAGTGGCAAAGTTTTGGATAAACAACCCTACTCTGATGCATCGCCCTCCATGCCCTGACTGTACTAATGACAATGGGGTTCCGGCAGTGGTCCATACCTGTCCTCATCTTAACCATGAACAACAGGTTAATAAAAGGGCACTTTGCCTGGGAAGCCTCAATATCTAGCCATATTGAGTTTGGATCGTTATCTACCCAATCACAAACAAAGGACAGGAGGGAACTCAATTGATACCTTCTGATGTCTGGGAAATCAACTCCTCTCCCTCCTTGAGGCAACTGCAATTTAGTAAGTTTGATGAGGGGCCGCCCACGATGCCAGACAAAGGAACCAAACCACCCCAGAAGCTTCCTCAGCGTTGACCTAGGAAACATTATAGGGAGCATATGCATGGGATAAAGCAAATGAGGAAGAACATTCATCTTAATGAAAGATATTCGGCCAGCCACGAAACTGGAAGAGCCTCCCATCTCTGGAAATCTCGCCAAATATTGTCACGCAAGTGAGCAAAGTTAGTCCGAAATAACAGAACAAACTTGGGGGTAATAAAAATGCCTAGGTATTGGAACCCTGCCCGCGACTACTTAAAAAGGAACTGAGGGCCACCTTCAACTTCTGGCACATCCTTAAGGTTCCCCAAAGGCATAGCCTCCGATTTTGCAAAGTTAATCTTATATCCTGAAATAGCCCCAAATGAATTGATACATTGTATCAAATGGGGTACGGAGGTCATTGGGTTCGATAAAAACAGAAGGACATCATACAATGTAACCTTGTGGGCCCTCAATCCCACTTCCGGAGCAGTTATGTAGACGTTCTGACGAATGGCCTCTGCCAGCTGCTCTATCACCAACGTAAACAACAATGGTGAGAGGGGGGCAGCCTTGCCGACTACCCCTACCAATCCTAAAACTCCCAGACTTCACCCCGTTGGTGATGACTGTGGCCAGAGGGTGGTGATATGAAACCTCCACCCACCTAACCCAAACAGTTCTAAGACATAAAAAAGATATGGCCATTCCACCTGGTCAAATGCTTTTTCTACATAAAAGGAAATCACCAATCGATCGTTACTGACAAACTTGGACCATATTCAGCAACCTTCTAATATTATTAGAGGACTTTATAAAGCCTGTCTGGCCCTCTTTAATAATATGGGGCAACACCCTTCCCAAACTCAGCACCAGGATCTTGGACAGAATCTTGAAATCTGAATTTAATAAATCCTCAGGAACCTTCCCCTTTTTAAGAATTAAGGAAATATTAGCTTCTCTCAAAGATGGTGGTAGGCATTCATGCATATAGGAGTGATTGTACATCTCCTACATTGGCCCTGACAGAATTCCTATAAATTCCTTATAAAACTCACCCGGGAGACCATCAGGGCCAGGCGCTTTCCCACTCTGAAGTTGCCTAGCTACCTCCTGTATTTCCTGAACTGTCAAGGGGATATTAAAGAGAGAGGCCTGTTCCAAGGTTACCCCGTGGGAGGTCCAAGTTCTGAAAAAAGGTTGCCATTTTAGCACTCCTGTCCTCGCAACCTTCAGACCGATACAATTCAGAGTAAAAGCTCTGAAAAGCCTCACTAATCTTTTTAGCATTGCATGTAAGGACCCCAGCACTGTCTCTGATGGCAGTAATGGATTGGGGAGCATGACTTTTCCTAGTCAGGTACGCTAAATATTTTCCTGCTGGAAAAGCGCAGCAGGTCAGGCAGCATCCAAGGAACAGGACAATCGACGTTTCGGGCATAAGCCCGTCTTCAGGAATGAGGAATATGCCCGAAACCTGAAGAATATGCCCGAAACGTCGATTCTCCTGTTCCTTGGATGCTGCCTGACCTGCTGCACTTTTCCAGCAACACATTTTCAGCTCTGATCTCCAGCATCTGCAGTCCTCACTTTCTCCTAAATATTTCCCAGGCCTATCCCCATATTCGAACAGCCTTCGTCTAGCAAAAGCAAGTTCTTTCTTTGCATTTTGTGTCAGTATTGAATTCAAGGCAGCCTAGAGGGCCATGATCCACTGTAGCTCAGTCACAGAAGGCCGCACAAAATGTGCTGCCTTGGTGGCTTTCAATCGCATCTCAAGTAGACGCTGCTGTTCCTCCTTCTGTCGTTTCTGGCTAGCCAAATAGGAAATATCTAATCCCATAGCAAAGGCCTTAGCCATCTCCCATAGCATAGACGGACTACTAGCCGTGCCTGAGTTGATAGTCAAGAATTCCTGAAACTCCTTCAAAAGGCATTCCACAAAATCCTTAAGGAGAAAAGGGTCCAAACGCCAGTGCTGCAAACCTAGCCCTTCACTCTTGGCCTTAAACTCCAAATATACTGATGCGTGATCAGAGATAGCTATATCCCCAATTTTACAACTCATAATCGAATCCAGAAGGGCCAAGGGAGCCAGAAAGAGGTCAATCCTCGTGTGACATTTATGTGGGTTTGAAAAAAAAGTGACGTCCCTGCGGGTAGGGTGAAGACATCTCCAAATATCCACCAGCCCCAACTCCTTGCATACGTCAACCACCTGCTTTGCCTGCGAAGAAATAGTTGTGGGCCCGCAAGGCATCCTGTCCACCGGATGCAAAAAACAATTAAAATCGCCCCCTATAATAATATTACGCGTTCCAAAAGCACGCAACTTAGACAAAGCACTAATCAAAAATTTGAAGGGATGCGTCGGAGGACAGTAGACATTTAAAATGCCATATTCCTCCCCATGTATCAGGGCTTTAAGTATCACAAACCATCCCTGCTCATCTTTCACCTGCTCTAATAATGTGAACAGAGATTTTTCTGGATAAGTACTGCCACTCCCCTACTTTTAGTAGTAAAGGATGAAAAGAACACCCGGTCATAACCCCCCTGTTGTAATTTCAGGTGTTCCCCATCATTACGATGGGTCTCCTGCAACAAAGTGATATCAACCCTTTCCCTCTTAAGGCTAGAAAGCACTTTTTTTCCTTTTAACGGGCAAATGACTTCCCTTAATGTTCCAGATGCACCATTTAATAAGACACTTAGCCATATCCCCTTTCAAAGACCCTTGAACCCCTCAGAGGGAGTACCCTGCTTACAAAGCGCCGAGCACAAGTAAATAAAGACTCAGAGTCGAAGAACTATTATACAAAAACTACTCTATCATAACAATTACTACTAAAAAAACAAAGAAAACCAACTATAAAACCTTGAATGGAAGACTCTTCCCCCTGCCCACACTCACCCTACCCATCCTCTCCTTCAAACCCAGACTGTGCCCCAGCCTGAGGCCAGAAAAAAAACAAGGAGATGATCCTTAAATCAACAGAAAAAAGACAAAGTCAGGATGAGCACTCCACCCATCCCTGGCTCCATGTCACCCCTACTTGTGACTAAAAGAGAAACAGAACATACAAATAAAGGGGGGAGAGACAACAAAGAACATCTACAAAATTTCCCATCAGAAAATCCAGTTATTAAAAAAAAAGGAACAACTTATTCCAAGGTCTTTTCCCCCTTTCCAAAAAGGAAATTATTAGGGAGAAAGAAAGGGATGAAAACAAAAGGAAGGGAAAACATGGGGAAAGATAGAAAAGAGAACAAACATTAACCGTATACTTCAGGCCATTCCTCTATTTTGAAGTGTCTACAAAGTTTTTAGCTTTATCCGCTTAGTCAAATGCATAAATTGAGTCCTCGTGGCTGAAATGGAGCACTGCGGGGTACTTTATGGAGTACTGGATGCCCAGGTTCCTCAGCCTCTTTTTAACTTCATCGAAGGACTTCCTCTTTCGAATTACAACTGCTGAGAAATCCTGGAAAAACATGATTTTTGACCCCTTGTACAGCAGTACCTGCGGATCTTTCCCCAGGGATCTGGAAGCTTCTATGACTTTTTGCTTGTCCTTATATGAGTGGAAGTGCACTTGGATCGAGCGGGGTGCTGCACTGGGCCTGACCTGTGCACTGTAACCTGATAAGCCCTTTCAATCTGGAGCCTGCTGGACTCGATGTGAAGGCCCAAAAACTTCGGCAGCCAGTTTCAAAGAAGCTGACCGGCTGCTCACCTTCCTCACCTTCAGGGAGCCCGACAATTTGGAGATTTATCCTCCGACCTCAATTTTCAAGGTCGTCGATATGGTCTTGCAAGGCCCGTACCTCTCGCTCCATCACCTGGATCGGACTGGATGAGGACTCCATCGCAGCTTCCAAGGCCTTAGTTCAACCTCCACCTCCTCTAGCCACTTCCCGAGGTCATGGATCTCCTGCTCATGCTTCTGCAGCATGGATACAATAGGTTGGACCTGGGCACGAATCTCCCCACGGATCTCCTCAATCGCAGCCCCCAACCTTTGAGGTAAGTCTCCCCATCGCCTCAGCCAATTCCGGAGAGTCTGTCAGGTCCCCGGGGGGTTCAGGAGAGGGTGCTGCTGCTGCAGTCTCTGGTGTGGTAAGTGCTGCAGGGCAGTGTCCTCTCTGCTGCTGTTCGCTCACTCCTTTTCCCTTTAGCATCCTTCTCCTAAATACTAACAAATGTGTGATCTGTAAGGTTTTAAACTCATAATTCCACCACATCAGTTGGCCAGGGATGGCAAAAAAACACCAGTATGCCTTGGCTGTTAGGCAGAGCTGTCCACAGCAGTTCTACAGAATCGCTGCCATCTTGCCAAGTCACTTTTCTGTCTTTTAAGATGGCACCAGACAGCGATATTTTAAGTTGTATTTTGTTACATGATAAATATGCCAATAAATAAAATCAAATCAAATTTAAACTAAAATGGTATTTAATATGCCAATATAGCAGATGTTTGAAGTATAAATAGTTAACCTTGGATAATTAGCCATTCAGTAAGTTACCTACAGGTCATTCTGTTATAACAAGAGTTTCATGAATGCAAATTTGCTGTAACGCAATTGACGAAGTATGGACAATTTTTCTGTAGCGCAAACTTTTAAAACGTGTTGGCTGTAATGCAATTACATTAGAAACAGTGCTTAAAATGTGGCCAAAGTGCAATTTTTCTATAATGCGAGGTTGCACAAGAACACAACCATTGTGTTGTAGAAGAGCTACCTGTATACTATTTAAAACCTAACACATCTTGACTTAATGCACAAAGTTTAAACAGCATTAATGAATGCTCACCAACACAATCCTCAGCCATGCTGCTTTTACCACATTCTGCTTTGGTCTAGGGAGATTCAGGTTGCAACTTTCCAATTTCTTAATATAACAGTAGTGACATTCATACTTCTTTCTGTAACAGAATCAAATATAACAGCGTTATTAAACAATTGCCTACAAATGTATACTGAAACCAAACCTAAATTATTCTCAGTCGACAGAAAATGTGTTTATTAACAAACAAGTTACAATAAATTCATACATTGATTAAGGAGCAAAGTTTTAAATATGCTTTATTGGGACTCAAAGATGTAGTACGTGTAAAAAAAAAGCAATAGTTTCAACAACATTTGCTGAAGGTGCAAGGTACAGGATTTAGAGTGGACATGCAGAAAGTCCAACTTTTTAAAATTTGTTCACAAGTTGCGGATATTGCTGGCCGGGCCAGTATTTATTGCTTTTGGCTTGGTAGGTCACTTCAGAGGGCAGTTAACAGTCAACCATCATCCCATGAATCTGGAATCACATGTAGGCAGCACCAGGTAAGAATGGCAGATTTCTTACCCGAAACGACAGTGTGAAACAAATGGTAAATTACAAAAATCAACAAGCCACATGGTCACCATTACTGTAGCTTTTAATTCCAGATTTTTTTTAAATTCACATTTCATCATCTGACATGATGGGATTTGAATTCATGTCCCAACATTAATCTGGGAGTCTGGATTACTATTGCAACATCATCATCAGGACGACATTACCTCCCTCCAATCAGGATAGGGGTACACCACAGAGATGACTGAATAAATTAGTTTAAAATGAACAGATTGAATAATTGCAAACAAAATTATGGGTTGCTGTAACAATTATCCTGACCAATAATTGGACACATTCTTATGAATGGTAAGATAGTACCTCTGCAAATGGGAGAAAGTGAGGACTGCAAACGCTGGAGATCAGAGTCGAGAGTGTGGTGCTGGAAAAGTACAGCTGGTCAGGCAGCAATGAGGAGCAGGAGAATCAACGTTTCGACCATAAGCTCTTCATCAAGAATGAGGCTTGCAGATCAAAGGGAGCGGAGAGATAAATGCGGGAGGGGGGATTTGGCAGAGAATTAGCTAAGATTGCAGTAGGTAGGTGAAGGTGATAGGTCGGAGAGGATGGTGGAGCAGATAGGTGGGAAGGAAAATGGACAGGTAGGACAGGTCAAGAAGGCGGTGCCAAGTTGGAAGTTTAGATTTGGGATAAAGTGGGGGGGGGGGGGTGTAGGGAAATGAGGAAACTGGTGAAATCCACATTGATCCCATGTGGTTGGAGGGTCCCAAGGCAGAAGATGAGGCATTCTTCCTCCAGGCATCGGGAGGTAAGGGTTTGGCGATGGAGGGAGCCCAGGACCTGCACGTCCTTGGGGGAGTGAGAGGGGGGAGTTAACAAGTTCTCCCATGAGTGGTGGAGTTGTTTTGAGCGTGTCCTGAAGATGTTCTGTGAAGTGTTTTGCAGGTAGGCGTCCTGTCTCCTCAATGTAGAGGAACCGCATCAGGAGCGATGAATACAGTAAAAGACTTGTGTGGAGGTGCAGATAAATTTCTGACATATGTGGAAGACTCCTTTGGGGCCTTGTCAGGTCCACGCCCCGCACCACCCCACCCTCCCCTCCCAGCACCTTCCCCTGCCACCGCAAGAATTGCAAAACCTGGGCCCACACGTTCCCCCTTACCTCCATCCAAGAGCGTTGATGAGGGAATGGTCGTTACGGAATGCAGATAGGGGTGGGGAGGGAAATATATTCCTAGAGGTGAGGTCTGTTTGTAGGCAGTAGAAATGGCGGAAGATGACGTGATATATCTGGAGGTTGGCGGAATGGAAGGTGAGGACTGGGATATTCTGTTCTTATTGCGGTTGGATGGGTGGGGTTCAAGAGCAGAGGTGCAGGAAGTGGATAAGATGCAATGGAGGGCATCATTGACCACATGGGAGGGGAAATTGCAGTCTTTGAAGGAGGCGGCCATGTGGTATGTTCTGTTTGGAATTGGTCCTCCTGGGAGCAGATACGGCAGAGGGGGAGGAATCAGGAATAAGGGATAGCGTTTTTACAGGAGGCAGGGTGGGAGGTGATATGGTCCAGGTAGCTGTGGGAGTTGGTGGGTTTGTAGTAATGTCCTTGTTGAGTCAATCACTGTTAATGGATATGGAGGGGTCTAGGAAGGGGCGGGAGGTGTCCAAGATGGTCCAGGTGAACTTAAGATCAGGATGGAACGTGTTAGTGAAGTTGATGAACTGTTCAATCTGCTCATGGGACCATGAGGCACCGATACAGTCATTGATGTAGCGGAGGAAAAATGTGGGAAAGGTGCTGGTGTTGGAAGATGGACTGTTCCACATAGCCGGTGAAGAGACTGGAACAGCTGGGGCCTCTGCAGGTGCCCATGGCTACCCCTTGGTCTGGAGGCAGTGGGGAAGTGCGCTGGGTCAAGCACACCATTCCATCTTCTCCACAGGAAAATTTGAGAGGGGTTAATAAATAATAGCTTCTACAAATTCTTACATTAGACTGAACCATGGTAAATTGCAGAATACCTTAATGCATATGGAAGAAAGAAAACGTCATCAGTTCAACTGTTCTGATAGTAATGGCTCCAATGAGCTGTTGAACTGAATACTAAAAAGTACCCACTTGATAAATGATCAAACCATGCTTTTACAGCGGGTAGGAAAGTAATTTGAGCTCTGACAACCGAATAACTTTGGCAAATAGGAACTTAAGTTTATCCACACAATTTGTTAAATGAGAAGTAAATATAACGAAGCTTTTATTTCATAGATCTACATAGTTTGGGTAAATGGCAAGTACAAAATTTAACTTTGAAATCATATGACATACAGGTTCTGATTTGGGCACTACAAGAGCAACCAATACTCTAACGGGCCTTACACTCCATCTGAAAGCATAGTGACAAAAATACAGTCTTTTTTTCTTTTCCTAATTATTTCTCTATAAACACAAATATGTTTCGATCAGTTCAGGTTTGATATAATTTTGCTGTTAAGCTCACCTCTAAAAGCTGTGTTGTAAAGATTTATTTGGCTAAGGGTCAGTTTTGACTCGGTTGCTGGACAATTTCTTGCTGCTAGGCCTAGCAAGATCTCTCCTGTATCTTAACAAACCCACTTCGATGGCTCAGTGTTAGCACTGCTGCCTCACAGCACCAGGGTCCAAGGTTCAATTTCAGCCTCGGGCAACTGTCTATTGGGAGTTTGCACATTGTCCCCTTGTCTGCGTGGGTTTTCTCCGGGTGCTCCGGTTTCCTCCCACAGTCCAAAGATATGCAGGTTAGGTGAATTGGCCATGCCAAATAGCCTATAGTGTTAGGTGCATTCGTCAGAGGGAAATGGGTCTGGGTGGGTTACTCTTCGGAGGGTCGGTGTGGACTGGTTGGGCCGAAGGGCCTGCTTTCACATTGTAGGGAATCTAATTATCTAATCTATAAACCACCAACCTGACCCTTATTGTCCTCCACTCATCCAATTCTAGCTCTCACTTTACCAAGTACCTTCCCTGGATCAACTTGCCACACACCGGATATCCACCGAAAAACCAGCATTCCCTGGTATCCATGTCATTCAGCCATGCCACTGTGCACTTGAACAAATATTGGTAATCCAGCATTGTCCCTCACCAGCAACGTAATCGCACAGCATCCATAAAACCACGCTGTAGCCATAACTTTCTCTCGGAAACTCTCCTACCCTAGTCACTGTTTATTCATCAGGCCACACAATTCACCTGTCCTTAGCTACATTCTGACTAAAGATCCTGTCTAGATCACTGCTATTGTGTGTCAAATACCCAATATCTTGTCAGTGTCCAGTTGCACATCGTATGGAGGCAAGCAATTGAAAAATGCTAAACAAAGCTTTTATGTACAAGTTTAAAAAGTTAACACTAACAAAACTAAGAGATCGCAATTTGTTCCTACAATGCAAACCAAACAGTGGTATCATAACCAAAGACAATTTTACATTCCATAATGCAGATGGTAAAGAAGGTGGACTGCATATTGGCATTCACGGCGAGAGGATTTAACTACAGAGCAGGGTTGTCTTGCTGCAATTAGAGGGCCTTGCTGAGACCACACCCGGAATACAGTGTGCAGCTTTGGTCTCATTAACAGAGGATGGACGTTCTTGCTACAACGGGGATTGCAGCCTAGGTTAACCAGATTAGTTCCACCATCCCAAGAATCAATGTAATAGGAGAGCTTAGCTTGTTTGGATTATATTCGCTGGAGCTCAGAAGAATGAGATAGAGGAGATATTAAATGAAAATTTCATGTCAGTTTTTACTGTTGAGAAAGAAAGAAAGTCAGAAATAAATATTGATGTTTTGAAGACAGTTCACATTACAGAAGAGGAAGTGCTGGAGGTCTTGGAAACAATAGGCAGATGAATCTCCAGGAAATTGCAGGGCCTCTTGTAGAAATTTGTACCATCTATAACTATGAATGAGGTACCAGATGACTGGAAAGTGGTTAATGTTGTGCTTTTGTTTAAGAAGAGATGAAAGGTGAAGCTTAGGAACTATAAACCTGTGTGTCTGACTTCAGTGGTGGGTAAGTTGTTGGAAATGATTCTGAAAGATAAGCTTTATATGCATTTGGAGAGGAAAGGAATGATTAGGGTTAGTCAGTGTGGTTTTGTGCAAGGGAAAAGATGTTTCACAAACTTGATTGAATTTTTTGCAGAATAACTAAGATGATTGATGAGGGTAGAGTGGTAGACATTGTTAACTTGGACTTCAGTAAAGCCTTTGACAAAGTTCCACACGGTAGACTAATTAGTAAAGGTGCAGGAAGTACGTTCTCAATAATGGAGGAGTCCAGCACGAGGGGTCACAGTTTAAGGTTAGGGGATAAACTATTTAGGATTCACTCAAAGTGGTGAGCCTGACAGATTCAATACCATAGAAGGTATTTGAGGCCAAAATATTGGATGATTTCAAGAAGTTGAGATAGCACTTGGACTAAAAGAATTAAAGGATACCGGGCTCAAACAGGAACTGGTTGAGTTGGATCAGTCATGATCATAATGGTGGAGCAGGCTTCAAGGGCTGAATGGCACATGCCTGCTCCTATCTTCTATGCTTCTACAGTCTGCTGCACCAAACTGTCGTCTACCGGAAGCAGGAATCAACCTGGTCCTAACTGGCCTGTAGCACCTGATGCAGCTAAGATTTGGTCATGGATAAGGAGTGTTTCCTCCTTCCAACTTCCCATCTCCTCCTCAGAAGACCCATTTGACTTCCCCAGTTCCTCGGCGTTCATCACATCACTTCATTGCCTGCACCAATTGAGCAAAGCAGAGCATGCCAACTATTCCAAGCAACAGAATCACATCTTCAGCAGCCCTACTGTGCGCTCTATCACAGCTTTGGGCAAAGCACAGATAAGCACCGTATTTGAACTCTGCATCAGATAAGGGTTGCACAATACTTTCATGAGCAATTGTCACAGTGGGTAGTTCTTGGTCCCTAGGAACCAACCTTGTAATGTTCTGGGTCCCTAAATGCACCAGGTTCACGAGAATGCTCCAGGATGTAGGAGTCGTGGCATCTGTCAGGATAGCGGGGACACACCTCCAGCATCTGGTAAAAGTGGTCACATAATACCTACACATTAATGGAACAGAATCCCTTTCTATTCATGAATTTCACAGAATTCTGATATAGCCCCTCATTACCAGCCCTACACGTGAAAGAATTCAGCTCTGTTTCTCAATCTGCCCGCACTGTAGCACTGACCACATCTGGAAACAAAAACAAATCAGTGTGATCTTGCACAGCTGGCATTGATCACCATCCTGATGCATTGTGGGTGCACCCACATCCCACGCAAGTCACCCATTGTTCCCTCAAACGAGCTAGTTGCATAAAACATTCAAAGCAACTGCCAACTACATGGCCACCAAGAAAGAATGGCCTCCCCTTCCTCCGTGGCCCTCAAGTTACACAGTGGCTGGCATAGTTCCATCAGTGGCCGGGGACAGCCTGCGTCAACACTGCTCCTTGTCCCCGGAAAACTGAGTCTGAGCAAAAAAATCTCTAGTCCTCCTGCGGACTTCTTACATCCCGAGCAGCCCTGTGGCTACATCTCTGCCTGAACTCGATGCACCCAAGATCCATAAGGGTCTGCTGCAGCTTTTGGGCTTGGTTTTAGCTTGGCCCTCCTGCATTTGCTACCATCTTGTTAGTATGGCAGCCACAGAGACCAACCTTTCACCAGTCATCACATGCATGCCTTTTGGTGGGAAGGACATGTTGGAAACATAGAGCTAAGAATCTGTTTGTTGCTTGAGAGCAGTGTAAGTTGGCTTTTCCTGTGGATGAGGGCTGCACACACTCCTCCATACAGTGAGATATACAACAGCCAGTTAATGAAGGCCATATCGCCATTATGCATTCAACTTCAGCCTCAGCACGTGCACTAACTTGGTGAAGGTGCCATGCCTGAGTGAGCGATGCATTATATCAAAAAGGGAATGCCTGCTCTGCTCAGTCTTCCTTCTCATCTCAGACCAACATTAACCATTCAACTTTTCATTGTATTCAGCAGAATCCATCTTAAAACTTAACAGATTAAGCAATGGTCTCCTCTTCCCATAGTACTCTTGCAAGATTTACAAACTGAGTGTCACTTTTGGCCAGCATTCCAAGTCACTTATATGAACTTCTGAACATGGGCATCTCTAATCATGCAATTTGCAAGTTCCAATATGTTGGAAATCACCTTTAAACAGCATGTGAACCCTAAGCATGTTCACTCTGCTCGCATTGCAAATACATGATGAAACAACTGCAAATGAAGCATTGCTGCAGCTTGCAAATATACACTTTTTTTAGTGGATCCTGTGCTTTCGCCCATCAAACTGGCACTGACCCCACCCATCCTGGGCATTCTTCCAATTGCAGGTAACTATTGTGAATGCATGTGGGCTCCCTCACCACCTATCTGCTCCCTCCCCCTTATCCTCCTGTCGTCAGCTTAAATACCACTTTCTCAGAGCGGCTTCTAGTTCTGAAGAAGAGTCACAGGAGTTGCAATGTTAACTGTTTTCTCTCCACAGATGCTGTCAGACTTGCTGGGCTTCTCCACCTTTTTTTATTAAAAAAGGTTAAGATGTATTTATTTGGAATAAATAGTTGTTTATGTTGTTATATACAGAAACCTAGTCAATGTTTTGAGATAACTTGAGTCCATCAGATGAGTAAATCAGGGGCTTTTTTAGAAAGCTGATTAAATCTTTAACTTTTGTGATGACCCTAGGGTATGGTTTGAGTATCAAATCATTTTTCTATGTGGGTCTTAACACACACCAATTCCAGCCTGTTTTTGATGGTTCTAAAAGGTCTGGCTGAAACCAGTGGATGATAACACACCAATTGTTTTTCCAGCAGTAGAGTTCATATAATTTCCACCAATCATGGAAGAATTTGAAAGGTTTTTGATAATGGCCATTTTTCTACTGTAACACCTATTGTTACAAAAAATGTAATGGCAAAATAAAGAAAAGTTACAAAACAGAAATCTAGCTCATAAATGACTGAATTTCCACTTTTACATTTAACATGAAACCTCTGAGCGATTATCTAAATTTGTAGACAAATGCTCAAGAGCAAATTGTTTTCTTTTTAAATATGCAGTTTGAATAAAACTTTCATAATGTAACAGTACATGAAATCCACAAAACTATAAAATTACTGTAAATTAACAAAGGTTTTATCTTACTGTCTATACATCTAATCTCATACAGAACATCTTTAAAAGTAGTCATCTCCCTACAACCTTTACCAGAAGCACTCCTGTTAACCACATAACAATATACAGTGAGGCTGAGGGTGGAAGACACAATCCACCACAATCTATTCTGACAAGAGAGTTAATTAGTTACGCACAAGGAGAACACAACAACACTGACAGCTCCAGTTCCGGCTAAAATGGTTAATCAAAACTGCAGAAAAAGGTTCCATTTATTGTAATCTGTATTGTGGATGTCAAAGATAATGAGAACACCATTAAATGGTCAAAGCAATTAAAAAAAACTCTTCCCCATAAAATAATTCATCTAAGGTGTATCTGACAAAGAAAGGCAGGAACAATTTTAAGTAGGATACATATTATTCAAAAGTAAGATAGCAACAACAATAGCTTGAATGCATATTTAAGGATTAGTGGTTGTTGAAGTCTGGAAATTGGCTTGGTATTCTTTAGACTCTAAGTCTGCATTAGCTCCTGCAGGAGAAAAAAGAACAATACTACGCATATCTAAGCATTCTCCAATTCTCACATCATTAGAATATGGAGATTTATCACTATTGGAACTTCTGAAATTCTCTGCTGAGTCGTTGTATGAGAATAATCACCATAATGTCTACAATCATTGTAGCAGAAAGACCATCACTTTTCAAGGGAATAAATGTGACATTTGCAGCCACACCCACATCCCAAGAACAAATCCAAAATAGAGTGAACATTTGGTCAGCATCAATGATTAGACCAATATTTATTGCCCAATCCTTATTGTCCAGAAGCCAATTAAGAGTCAACCAAATTATTGTGGTTGGGAGTAACATGTAAGCTGATTTCTGTCCTTAAAAGCCAGATGTGTTTTTAACAACATGGCGTTCTGAAGAAGTCACTGACTTGAAATGTTAACTGTTTCTCTTTCCACAGACACTGCCAGACCTACTGAGAGTCAGAGTGTTTTTGTTTCAGATTTTCAGCATCCACAGTATTTTCCTTTTATTTTTATTTATGACAAATGAAAGTGATCACAACTAGAATTAGAAATAGCCTTATTGTCACATGTACTTACATGAGTACAGTGAAAAGTTTACCAGTTGCCACTTACAGCGCCGTCTCAGGTACAAATGTACCTGGGTACAGATCCTTAAGTACAAATTCTTAGGTAAAAAAATTAGAAATATAACTAAATAAGAAGTCCAGCATTACAGACCTTTGTGCCATCTTAGGTAGGAAAGTGCAAAATCATAGAAATAAATAAGGTGAGGCACATAACTGGGTGGCACGGTGGCTCAGTGGTTAGCAAGACTGCCTCACAGTATCAGGGACCCCAGGTTCAATTCCAGCCTCAAGTGACTGTCTGTGTGGAGTTTGCACATTCTCCTTGTGTCTGCGTGGGTTTCTCCCAGGTGCTCCGGTTTACTCCCACTGTCCAAAGTTATGTAAGTTAGGTGGATTGGCCATGCTAAGTTGCCCAGTGTTCATGGGAAATGCAGGGGGTTGAATCTGGGTGGAATACTGCTCAGAGTCGGTGCAGACTTGTTGTGTTGAATGGCCTGTTTCCAAACTGTAGGGAATCAATGGATTCTATGATCCGAGGCAAGCTTTGTACTTTCACCATCTGCCATGATGGGATTCAGACCCACGCCTCAGAACATTAACCTGGGGTACTGCCTTATCAGTCCAGTGATTTTACCACAATGTTACAGCCTCAAATCAGAATAAAATCCACACCTTTGGGACAAAAGAAAATAGTAATTCTAAGACATTTGTAAATGTAAGTGATCAATTCCAATTTTTTATTCTGAGTGTTTCAATAATGAAAAGTATGGAGCAAACATGGCAATCAATATCACTTTTTAAAACGTGACTGGAAAAATCAACAGGATGCAAATTCACGCTGAAGATTTATCACAAAATGTTTTAAAATCAGAAAGGTGAGTACTTGACAGAATTATTCTTCCTCTCTATCCATTCAAGCTTTACATGAAATGAAAATTTTACTGGTTAAAATATTCCTGCCATCCCTGGCTGCAGATATATTCCATTCCTATAACTACATAATTTGTGTAATTGCACAATTATTATTACTCGTTAAAGCCAGAATTCAGGTGCAATACCAACAAATTAACCACGTATTTATTTGTTCAATGCAACATTGTTGTTAACCCCACTTGCCATTTTACCAAATTAAGCATTTGAAGGTCGGTGGCAACATTTCCAGACACAAAATTCAGAGCGGTAACCTGTTGACTCCAGCTCACTGTTTCCTCCTTCAGTTGACCATCTTGGACTCCAGTTAGCAACATGACAAGACATGCTCCATGGGCAGTGGTTGTATGCACCCTGCAATTCAGCAGGTTCCAATAGCAAATCGGGATTCCAACTTCCCTTTGTCTGAAATGTCTGGGGCAATTCATACAAACAGCGCAGGGCAGCTCCAGACTACCAGCATTTGACCAGGTGCATGGCTGGACTTCAAAAATGGTGCCAAGATCCCCAAAAGGTCCCAGCAGTCTCAAGTACTTATGCTTCTGATTGGAGAGGCAATATGAGAAGCGGGGTGGCAGTGTGTGGTGCATAGGTACTCAGGTGAATTGGCCATGCTAAATTGCCCGTAGTGTTAGGTAAGGGGTAAATGTAGGGGTATGGGTGGGTTGCGCTTCGGCGGGGCGGTGTGGACTTGTTGGGCCGAAGGGCCTGTTTCCACACTGTAAGTAATCTAATCTAATCTAATCTAATCTAATCTAATCTAATCTAATCTAGCAAGTTTGGGAAGATAGCATGCAAAATCTCACTAGGACCATGCAGACAATGAGATCTGATACTTAACCAATTTCTGGTAAAATCAGTCCACTGCCCAGCTTTTTCCCTCCACAGCCTCTCAAATCTCTCATTTTCAAGCATAAAATTATGTCCTCTTGAAATTTATTCCTAAACAAATTGATTCTAACATTCTGACTTCCTTCAGGCACTTTTCCTAGCTCATAAATTGCTGCTTTAAAATGCTTTTCCTCATTTCTTTTGACTTCTTTTGAGAAATATCTTAAATCTATCCCCTCTCACTATCAATGCTTCACTCTGGTAAGTGGAACCAATTTCTTCATATTTACTTTAACAAAAGCAACTTTAAATACTGAATGGATATATCACTTCAGCTCCCTGTGCAAAGAATATTTCATAGTTTCACAAGACAAGTTTGCCATTCTTGCAACCATCCTATTAATTCTTCTCTGCACCCTTAAGGCTGTCGTTCATAATGCTTGGTCCAGAATTAGATACCAAATCCTCCGCTATATAATACAGCATGAAAATGAGTTACCAATCCATCAATGAAGCTACAACTGTGCTATGCACATTGAACAGAAGCAGCATATGTAGACAGAGCCAAGTGATCCCACAACCAATGGATCAAATCAAAGCTCTATGTCTTTCCCATATCCAATCACAAACATTACTGGATAAAGATTTATCTTCAACAATAGCAAATTCCACATGATATACCGGAAGTATTCACTACAATTTTAGGCTAGCTTTATCGATTGGAAGATGTATCCACTTGGGGTGGGGAGGGGGTGTCTTTGCTCCAGTTGGAATCATACCTAGCGTAAAGGACGATAGAATGTAACAATAATCACTATCTAATTAAATTTGAAAAGGGGAAAATAAGAGATTTGAGGAAAAATATATGGATAATGTATTCCAACTAAACTAGGTTGGCTTAAAAGCATGAAAATTTTTCATGTTGTTATTCTATGTACACTGAAAAAAAAAGGTTTGTTCAAAGTTTAAGGGGTTTGGAAGCAAAGCTAGAAAAAAAAAGCATTTTGCTAGCTTTCTCTGTTCTTTAGAATATATTCTCAATTAAGGATGAAATCATGGCAGAAATACTTAAACAAAAGAAGAACTTACAACCACAACTGAGGCCTGAATTTTATATGACATAAATGAAATAATCATTGTCTCCATTAATAAATTGAACAAAGTAAGCTTGTGTGCGCTAATATTCACAAGACATAATTTCAAGACCATTGTTAAGGTAGATTGGGCAGCAGTTTCTTTTGCTGTGTGTGTTATGTATTTTCACATTACATCTTGTCTGGAGGTGCATGATGTTGACTAGCTGTCCAAGTCAAAAAATGTTCTGCACAGGAATAGTACCAGATTTTAATAACTACAACTACTTTGCGATAACATCCACTCTGAACTGCTTTGTTTATAATGAGACAATATTCATTGTGTAATTTTTATTATATCTTTGTACCTACATCTTTCAAGTGTTGACATTGTACCTTGAATTGTGTAACAATAGGTTGTACAGTCAGTAGCCATGGTGACAAGATGCCAGGAGATGTGGAGCCACCATGAGGGTACTCAAATGATATGTTATTTCAGCTGCACTGAACAAGTTTTTATTGTAGTACTTGCACTATAGAAATCTCAGAGCAATTAGACTCAAGTTACCATGGTTACTGCTGCCACTGGATGGTATAGCAAGCAAGTGAACAAAGGTTTGATTACTTCTCCCACCTTTCCCAGTAGCTCACGGCAATGTAAAGTTTGTTCAGTTATTATCTCACCTACATGGAATAAAATCTGTATTCCAAATATATGATTATCATGTTGTTAGACATGAAAGACTTAGAAACCAAGGATATTTTAAATGAATAAACAGAGTCCACAAACAGAATTTCCAACACCAGGAACAACTCTAACAAAAATCATTCAATTTCAGAATCAGTTAACACATCTGAAACAAAAAGAGAAATGTTCAAATTATTCACTCCTCTCCCCATTAACCATTTAGTGGTACACCTTCCAATTCTCAGGCAATGGGTGTTTTGCTGATCATCCACTCAACCCAAGTGCATTTAGGATAGCCAAGTTTAGACAAAGGTTTGTAGCTCGTAGCCAACATTTCCATTTTTCCAGTGGTGGAACCTGTTGGCCAACTACCTTAAACCAACAGACACTCACTATGACCTTAGCCAGCAATTCACAAACTGGTGTAGAATTACAACTTTCTTGGGGGGAGGCGGGGGGGGGGGGGGGGGAGTCTGAATTATTGCACTTAAACTTCAACTCCTATTACATAGAGTTTATAAAGTTCCAAGCAACTCCAAACATAAACTCTGTGTTGAAGAGCAAATCACCAATTACTTCCATCAGCAAATAAATATTGCCGAAGCTAAATTTCTTTTGAGAAGGGCTGCAAGTCTGTATCTGAAACGGAGACTGATAATATTTTAAATCTCTCAAATCCATGACTGAAACACTGCACAAGTGCAGAAATTTAAGCTAATAAACTTTCAACCTTTGGGAATGAAATACTGGAAATAAGTAGGCCTGTAATGATGCACATCGAGTGTATGGTGCTGGAAAAGCACAGCAAGTCAAGCAGCATCCAAGGCACAGGAGAATTAATGTTTCTGGCATAAGCCCGAAACTTCAATTCTCCTGCTCCTTGAGTGCTGCCTGATCCGCTGTGCTTTTCCAGCACCACACTCTCATCTCTGATCTCCAGTATCTGTAGTCTTCACTTTCTCCAATATAATGATGCATTACTGGTTAAATTTATGGGCAGGCATTGACCTTGCTGGGAACAGGAATTGCATTAATTTCTGACACTTGTCTAGTTTTCATACATGACAACTATATCTCGATTTTATAAATTTTATAATAATGGCTTTCTAATTTACTGATTCCCTGTATATCAAATCTACATTGCTCTGGTAAGAAACATACTGCTGACAAAAATTGCATACCAATAATTTATCAAAATAAAAACATTTCGGGCTATCCTATCTGCATCAGTACTTTAGTTCAAGCACTGTTCAAGCTTATCGAGAAAAATGGATGGGAGCTGGCCAGAAAACCTTCAGAATAATATGATGCAGAGGTATGAAATATTATTTTGCTAATGTTCACATTGATTAATGAATAGATTTGAAATAACCCTTAATAAGTGTACAACAATCACCTGTGATTGCACATTTGCCCTGTGTCTGTGTGGGTTTCCTCCGGGTGCTCCGGTTTCCTCCCACAAAGATGTGCAGATTAGTTGAATTGGCCATGCTAAATTGCCCATAGTGTTCCGGGATGTGTAGATTAGGTGCATTAGTTGGGGGTAAATATAGGGTGGGCAATGGGTCTGGGTAGGTTGCTCTTCAGAGGGTCGCTTTGGACTTGTTGGGCCAAAGGGCCTGCTTCCACACTGTAGGGATTCTATGATTCTACAATAATCAAATCTAGATGTAATGAAAGCACGGATAATGGTTTAAATATTGAAAAAAGTGATACAAGGGGACAGGCAATGTCATGAATGTGGGCCTAGGCAGCTGTTGTGAGGAAATGATGAGGAGGTAGGAAGTTCAACTAACAGTCAATTAGAACAGAGTTTGTGAACTGGCATTGCAGCCTGAAACTGTGGCCAAGAAAGGGTTGGAAGCTGTGGCAAGGGAACAGTGATGGTGGGAGGAGCCAAAACAATTATTTCTGTCTTTGCGAGGTTTAACTGAAAGAAATGCAGCTCATCTTGGAGTGGAGGTTGCACACAGAGGATTCAAGAGAAAGTAGCAGAGCTGGGTGCTATCAGAGTACATGCAAACTTGACATCATCTCGTTTCATGATGTTGCCAAGGATAAGCATGTCGATGAAATCGAGAAACAGCCATGGACAAATATATCCTTGGGATTTCCGAAAGAGATGACTGAAGTTTTTCAGGTGATTCTTTAGCCATAGCTAATTTAGGTAACAATGCACAACCCACTCAGCTGGATAATGAGGGTGAGGTGTTGAAGAAAACTAGAATAGTTTAACAAAACCGAGATTGAGAAGTACATAATGGAAAATATGCCATAAGCACAATCACGGAGGATGTCTTTTAGGTCTCCAGTTCGTTTCAATGCTGAAGCATAAGGCTAGATTCCATATTTTCAACATGGAGCTGTAAGATAAGCATAAGTCTATGGTGTTTAATAAAACTAGAGAAGAATCAAAGGTTAATGAAAGAGGCAGTTTGTAAGTACACTTGAACACCAACAGGTGCAGTGCAAAATTACTGAATTCTCAATATAACATTGAATGTGTTCAGCTTTGAGACACTGAGATGTAATGAGTTCTGCAAATGCAGCTATTAATTCCTGAACTTCACATAAGCAAAAGGAACAAATGCACCCGTAAAGTGACATGGCTTACAAGAATCTGGACTTTGGACTACTGTCAGAGACTGTTTTCTACTTTTCTTTACTGACAATTCAAATGTTCTATATTTAAAGATCAAAGCAATGTTGTTGAAATCCCCAAAATGACATCAACCCCATGCTATCTTCAATCTGAGTCCAATTAAGTTTGCTGACAATGAGTATGCTGGCATATGAAAATGCAAATGATTTTAAAGTAAGTTTAAAATATAAACCATCCTTTATGAGACCACCAAATCTATATATGAAAAATAGATCAGATTGTTTAACTTGTTAATGAATCACTTCATGTCGAGTGATACATTATCCACACTTAGCAATTCTGAGGTATACAGGACCTATGTTAAGTGTGGATCAATGCTTTTCAAATGGGAGCATGTCCAAGGTGCTGCATGGAGTTTGAAGCCTTGACTACAGACAATAAAATTTCTAAGTTTACTTAATCTCAAACTACAGCTAAATCAGATTGTGTTTAGCTTTCCTTTTCTCTGTATGATTCTTTAACTTCACACCATTTCAGACACCAGGTAAGTTATTCGTGGGAATCTATCAATTCTGCTTTGTACCTAGTTAGCAGAAACAAAGATGGTTTATTGAATGGTTACCCTCCAAACAGGACTGTGGGAGGAGCCAAAACAATGATTTCTGGATTTTCCCAAGTTGAAACCTAAAACTTAGTACAACACAGATCTGCAATATTTGCATTACTTTAAGATATCTCTTACAGTCAACTATTCAAAACAGCTATGACAGATACCTCTTTAAAATAGCTACACAAGTTTGTTCCAATTGTCCAGTGTCAGCCTTGGATACAAGAAGATAGCGTTCATGTGCTCGAGTTGGTGGCTGTGGATTCAAGTACCACTCCAGAATCAAGCACCCATAACCGAAATTGGCACTTTGGTGCCTTACCTCAGATGGAGAAGCTGTCTTTTGGATGAGGGCTTGGAGTACAGGCTCACAATTTCTTGAAGGTGGAGTTACAGGCAGACAGGATATTGAAGGAGGCATCTTGTACACTTGCCTTTATTAATCAGTGCATTGAGTATAAGGGTTGGCAAGTCATGTTGTGTCTGTGTAGGGCATTGGTGAGACCACTTGTGGAATAGTGTGTTCAATTCTGGTCTCCCTGCTTTAGGAAATATGTCGTTAAACTTGAAAAAATGCAGCAAAGACTTACAAGGACGTTGCCACCGGTGGAGGGTTTGAGCTACAGAGAGAGACTGAATAGGCTAGGGCTATTTTCCCAAGGGCGTTGGAGGTGGAGGGGTGACATTATAGAAGTTTATAAAATCATGAGCGGCATGGACAGGGTGAATAGACAAGGTCTTTTTCCAGAGTAGTGGAGTCTAAAAATAAAGGGCATAGGTTTAAGGTGAGAGGGGAGAGACATAAAAAGGGACCAAAGAGGCACCTTTTCACACAAAGGTTTGTTCATATATAGATTGAACTGCCAGAGGAAGTGGTAGAGGTTGGTACAATTACAACATTTAAAAGGCATCTGGATGGGTACACGAATAGACAAAAGGTTCAGAGGCTTATGGGCCAAATGCTGAGAACTGGGACTAGACTGATTTAGAATATCTGGGTCGTCATAGAAGAGTTAGACTGAAGAGTTTGTTTCCATGCTGTACAAATCTATGATTCTATGACTCTAGGTGTTAAACCAAGACCCCGTCAGCAATCATAGATGATGCAAAAGATCCCATAGCACTGTTTGAACAAAAGCAGTCTTCCCGGTGTCCTAGTCATACATATCACTTAACCAACCAATTTTAAAAGTGCTCTTTATGAAATGTGCAACAATCTTCTGCGAGAAATGCCACATAGATTATATATCTTGGCCTCCTCCTGACGTCTCCCCAGCTTCACAAATGCCAGTTTTCAGCAAATTCCACTGCATATGACCAAGAAACAACTAAAGGCACCGGAGACTGGAGAGACTAAAGGCCCGATCAACATTCTGGCAAAACTCGTGATGACCTGTGCTCCCGAACTTGCCACACCCCAGGACAGTATAGCTACAAGCCTGGAATCTATCCCATTATGTGGAACTTTGCCAGATACATCCTGTATACACAAGATAAATCCAATCTACCCAATTTGTGCATCATCAAATCTTGCTCATCAGTAAAGTCAACCATCTCATCATGTAACATTTGCTTAGCAAAAGTGGTTGGAGTCATATCAAACAAAGTAAAATGTTTGGTGTAGGTCAGTTATCTCAGCTTCAGGGCATCACTGCTGGGTCTCCTCAGTGTAGTCTCCTACGCCCATCTTCAGCTGCTTCATTAGTGATCTTCCTTCCATAAGGTTAGAAGGGATGTTTGCAATTTGCACGATGCTGATTAACATTTGCAACCCCTCAGATACTGAAGCAGTTTATGTCCAATTCCCTCAAAACAAGGGCGATGACATGAATAATTAATTTTCACTGAGAATTGGTTTGGAGGGGTTTATTAACAGAACTTAAGAATTCCATATTTTTTGAGTCACCTTGAGGGATCATTATATCACTGAGCAGTCAGGAGCTACTGTTTACCACTTCTTCTGAAGGAAGGGTAGTGGTTCAAATGGACAGCATTCCCTGTTTATAGTGCTAAAATGTCCTGGATTTGAGGTTTTTGCCAATAGTCTGTCTCACAAGTGTGTTGAATTTACTGAACATATCAGGACTAGCCTTGGCTATAATATCCTAGTATGGAATAGGCTGACATAATGCTGAGCTTCATATGGGAAGTTCAGCTATATGGCCAAGGTGTTGATGGGCATTTCTTACTCAAAATTATACTTTCCATAAGGAAGCAGTTCCAGGCTGACTAGAAAATAAAAGAAACACAGAGGAAGATATGATTAAATTGGAGAGGGTGCAGAAAAGATTTACAAGGATGCTACCAGGTTTGAGTTATAAGGACGCTGGAAAGTCTGGGACCTTTTTGCCTGGAGCACAGAAGTTTGAGGGGTGACCTTATGGAGGTTTATAAAATCATGAGGTGCATAGTTACGGTGAAGCAAAGGTTGTCCCCCCCAGGGTAGGGGAGTTCAAAACTAGAGGGCATATTTTCAACGTTCGAGGAGAAAGATTTAAAAGGGACCCACGAGGCAACATTTTCACACAGTGGATGGTTTGATACGGAATGAACTGCCAAAGGAAGTGTAAGATGCAGTTACAACATTTAAAACACACATGGACAGGTAGATGAATAGGAAAGGTTTCGAGGGATATGGGCAAATGGGACAGAAGGGCCTGTATGACTATCTCCCTATCTGCACATTGGCTGCTGCATTTTCTCCAGTACAACCAGGAGTCAATTTTCAGAATGCCTTGAAATCGGCTGCAAGGCATTTTGGCATGACTGAAGGCTCTGAAAGACACCATATAAATACAATCCTTACTTTTACTTTCAAAAGCAGGGTAATGTCCATTTCAACTCAGAGTGGCATGAATGTAGAAAGCCAAGTAAGGGGAAAGCAACTTTTCATTAATCTTCACTATCGTTTCCAGGGATTGGGTGATTTTGGCCGATGTCCAGCAGCTCAGAAGAAGGATATAAATTAAGAACTAGAGGATAAATTATTAAGACCATAAATCTCTCCATTATCAAACTGTGACATGTCTAAGGAACTGCTGAAAAATATCAAACTTGGCTGAAAGTATTGCAGTTCTCTAAAAAAAAAAGGAAATTATAATAAAGCACATCAATTAAGTGTTTCATTGAAGAAATTCTTTGTGAAGTGATTCTCTGGAGACTAGGTGTCTCAGAGCCCAAAGGCAGATGAAAACATGAAAAGCACATTCATTGTTATAAAAAAGGTCACAGATGTGGATATAAACCAAGTGATACCTGTGTTATAACTTGTGTAGGTGCCAAAGACATAATAATTATGTTTCAGCTTCCATTGTCACAGACAAAAAAGTAATCTTGTAATCCAAGTATTTAAAAAAAAATCATGTAAAATCTCCTTGATTAAAATGAATAATTCAGAATCTTACTAGCAATGCAGCTTACTGACAAGTATCCAGATCAATGGCTTGGCTTGTCTGACAGCATCAGAAAGCACTGGGTAGAATCCTTCAATATATTTTTATGACAATAGATGTTTTGTTTGTGTATTGTATGGTACCTACGTTTCAGTTCCAAGTAAAACCCACTCAGTATACTTCAGTGGACAATTTGGCATTCATTTTCATTGCATAATTTGGCCATTTACAAAATGCGTCGAGGCTTTAATCAAAGACAAAAGATGGATCCCTGCAGCTTGCTGCAATTAGTTTAGTAGTATCATGCTAAGCTGGAACAGGGCATTTGATGCAGTGTTGTTCACACTAATGAAAAACCTCTTCCTTCACTGCAGTTTTTATTATTTTTAACCAGTTTTTAAACACTGCATATACAAAGAATCCATTACAAAATTCAATTTCACAGTATTTCATTTTGTAGAGAACGCTAGTACTTTACAAAACTTGGCTTAAAAATGAAACAGTAAAGTTTTCACTTCAATTGTACATAATTTCGTTAACTTGAAATATGAACATGAAGGTAGAAAGATGAATCTTTTCCATCAGAATCCCTCTTACCTCTTGGGAAGGTTCACGTTCTATCAATAGCCTCGACTGAACAACCACTCATTTAAATACAGTAACCGTCTAACTTCAAGCAAGTCAAAAACATGGCTATAATTAACTGTGCTGCATTAAATACAGCAATCTTTGGATTTATCAGCTAAAGACATTCCTGCCTACCTTTCCCATGAATATTGAAAATTAATGTCAGCACAAAAGAATTCTCCACTTACAGTATGATCTGGCAATAAAGAAAGGCAAGCTGTTGTTAAACTCCACACAAATGATTTCAAATGCAAGTTCTTGCAAGATCGTCTTACACTTGTTGCTGGAAATGTAAACAGGCAGTGGAAGAATCGGTCAAACATACAGATCTGAGCTGGTACAATCTGCTTTCACTGAAGTCAAATTATTGCCTGGATAGTCTGCTAGTGGAAGTTTAATTAAAATATTTTTATTCTCAAGTTTGTTACCCTGACAAGATGGAAACATTTTTTAACTTCTGTTTATTTGCCTCTTTGTGTCTCAGAAGGCAGTGGAGACAGTTTCTTGAATATTGTTAAGGCAGAGGTAGATTGATTTCTTCCTTTGCCTAACAAGAATCTAACATTATTGGAGGGAGGAAGATGGAAATGTGGAATTTGGAACAGAACCAGATAAGCACTGAATAGCAGAGGTTTGATGGGCCAAACGACCTACTTCAGCACCTAGTGCATATGCATATTCACATAATTGTATCATAGTTTGGTTTATGTCATGCACACAAACCAAAGAATTACAGTCACAAAAATAAATCAAGACTGCAAAGCTTGTGTTTACCAGTTAAAACTAGTGCATATATTGAGAAAAGTCACATCTTTCAGTTACCTCTTAATACAAAGCATATGGAAGCTATGGAAGAATATGATAAGGTGTCAAGAAAAGTGAAAATTACATCTTTCTCCAGAGGGAAGAAATTTTCACTAGTCTGAATTCTCCTACATTCAACTTGCTACAAGTATTAATGGCAGTTCTATCTGCTATTGGTCACCACCTGTCACAACATTTGCCAGATCTTATGCAGTTTGGTTGGGGACGCTCAGAAGAATACAATGCACAAAAACTACAGGTAATGCTCTTACAATGCACATTTATTGAACGCAATTTGGCTATTAGCAAATTGTGGACTTTTTTGTAATAAAGCGAACTTCTATTCTCTGTAACGTGATTCAAAGCCCTGCACTTATCTGAACAGCAAAATGCCGTCTCGGATCCTCTGTCTGCAAAATGCAAATTCAGTTTTCAGCTAAAACAGGAATGCAATCAGCTTTGCAAACCTTGAAACTCAGTTTGAAACTGGGAATTGTAGTCTACGTTTAGAAGAACTTTATTTCAAACTGGGGAGAATCTTAAGGAGGACTGGACTTCTGCACTGATATCACGTGGTCAGTAGGCTCGCGTGCTTTCTAGTGAAGAGCTTTGAGAAAAGTACAGTGCTCGCCAGTGATTTCAGTGTTAAAGTGTTAAATTTACTGCATTATTTCATTAAAATATATGACTTAATTTATTTAGATTGTACGATCGTGTGTGTTAGGCTATTACTTTTCTTTTCATTTTTACTGATATTTTTGGCGGTTCACCCCAACCTGTCCTTCCCATAGGCCCCATTACTTATATTGTACAATTTTCTATAACACGGTATTGCATAGGAATGCAACCACTGTATTAAAGGAGAACTACCAGTGTACCACAGTTATGATGGAGGAATTTACTTATCCTAGTAAAAATTTGAATTGTAACAGTGTGAAAGGAAGAGAGGGATAAGGATTTTGGGAGCGTGATCAGAAAAATCTTTTAGATCAGTACGTTTTAACTCAACAAGAAAGGAGGCATTGCTTAATCTGGTCCTGGGGAATAAGGTTGAGTCAAGTGAATCAAGGAGAAAGTGACCGTAGAATCTTATAGGTCAGGTTAGCTATGGAAAAGAACAAGCAACAATATTGAGCAAAAATAATTAACTGGAGGTGGATCAAATTCAATGGAATTGACCAAACGATTGGCAATTAAAACTGTAAAGGAATAATCTGCTGTACTTAAAGAGAAGTTTTTTTCTTACATTGAGGGAGATTCCTATAAGGTGAAAAGATGGAGATGACAAAGGCAGTGCTTCCTGAAAGTTAAAAAAAACAAGATAAGACAGAAAAAAGGTGCATTTGATAGCTGTTTGATTGATGAGAGTTAACTGAATTTAAGAAGTTCAGAGGGGAAATGCAAGAAGAAATAAAAGCACAAAGCATGTAAGAGAACAGAGTGGCAGCTAACTTGAAAGGGAACCCCAAAGTCTTCAGATAGCATATAAATAAAATGGCAGTAAGGACGAGAGAGTATGATTAGGAACAGATTTAGAATAGGGACAGAGGGCACAGCTGAGCAACTAAAAGGATACTATGCATCTGCTGTCACTAAGAGGACACAACTAAAGTTATAGTGGAAGAGGGGTTGGTTGAAGCACTGGATGGGTAAAGAGGAGATATTAGAAAGGCAGGTTGTACTTGGGGAGTCTCCTCTACCAAATCACTTGCAACCAAGGATTCTAGAGAAAAGAGGAGCTGAAATTGCAGAATTCTGATCCTCTTTAGGAACCAAACAATTGACAATCCTCTTTAGGGACATGGGTGATACCAGGCGACTGGAGAACTGCAAATGTTGTATGCTTATTCTAAAAGAAGTGTAAGGAGGATCAGCTTAGTAATTTCAAGCCAGCTTTCAGAAATGACAATTCAGGTAAAATAAAAAAGGTTAGTGAAAAAAATGTAGATGAATTAAGGCAAGTCAACACAAATATATTTCAGGAGAAAGTGAGGTCTGCAGATGCTGGAGATCAGAGCTGGAAATGTGTTGCTGGAAAAGCGCAGCAGGTCAGGCAGCATCCAGGGAACAGGAGAATCGACGTTTCGGGCATAAGCCCTTCTTCAGGAATGGGGATAGTTTGTCCAGCAGGCTAAGATAAAAGGTAGGGAGGAGGGACTTGGGGGAGGGGCGTCGGAAATGTGATAGGTGGAAAGGGGTCAAGGTGAGGGTGATAGGTCAGACTGGGGTGGGGGCGGAGAGGTCGGGAAGAAGATCTCAGGTTAGGAAGGCGGTGCTGAATTTGATGGATTTGACTGAGACAGGGTGGGGGGAGGGGAAATGAGGAAACTGGTGAAATCCGAGTTCATCCCTTGTGGTTGGAGGGTTCCTAGCCGGAAGATGAGGCGTTCTTCCTCCAACCGTCGTTTTGTTGTGGTCTGACGATGGAGGAGTCCAAAGACCTGCATATCCTTGGTGGAGTGGGAGGGGGAATTGAAATGTTGAGCTACAGGGTGGTTGGGTTGGTTGGTCCGGGTGTCCCAGAGGTGTTCTCTGAAACGCTCCGCAAGTAGCCGGCCTGTCTCCCCAATATAGAGGAGGCCACATCGGGTGCAGAGGATGCAATAGATGATATGTGTGGAGGTGCAGGTGAATCTGTGACGGATATGGAAGTTTCCTTTGGGGCCTTGGAGGGAGGTGAGGGGGGAGGTGTGGGCGCAAGTCTTGCACCTCCTGCGGTTGCAGGGGAAGGTGCCGGGAGTGGAGGTTGGGTTGGTGGGGGGTGTGGATCTGACGAGGGAGTCACGGAGGGAGTGGTCTTTACGGAATGCTGATAGGGGAGGGGAGGGAAATATATCCTTGGTGGTGGAGTCCGTTTGGAGGTAGCGGAAATGACGGCGGATGATGCGCTGTACATGGAGATTGGTGGGGTGGTAGGTGAGGACCAGTGGGGTTCTGTCCTGGTGGCGGTTGGAGGGGCGGGGTTCAAGGACAGAGGAGCGGGAAGTGGAAGAGATGCGGTGGAGGGCATCGTCGACCACGTCGGGGGGGGGAAATATATTTCAGGCAAACTTTGTTTAACTAACTTGATTCAGATTTTTGATAAGGTAACAGAGAAAGCTGATAAGGGCAATGCAGTTGATGTCATACACATGGGCCTCTGAAAAGCAAATCACATGAAATGTCACACATTTGTTAGCATGTTGAAACTGTGGAATAGAAGTGTGGCATGGATATAAAGTTTGCTGAGTGATAGTAATGAGAAAGTAATATTGAATAGCTGTCTTTGGATTTGAAGGTATATAATGTTGTCCCCAGCTATTAGAACCATTGCCAATTGATCTATTGTAATAACATGCTTGGGTGTACAGGAGTCGAGAGTGTTATGCTAGAAAAGCAGAGCAGGTCAGGCAGCATCCAAGGAGCAAGAGAATAGACATTTTGGGTATAAGCCTTTCATCAGAAAAATTGCATCTGCAGTTCTTACTTTCTCCTTCTTTGTACAGGATACAATTTCAAAATTTATGAGCGACATATTTTGTATTTTGAGATACAAGAAGGACAGTGACAAACTTCAAGAGAATAAAAGCCAAGCTGCTAGATGGACAGAAAATTTCATCCAAAAAATTTAAATGTGAAGTGATACACAGAACATAATGGCCCTCGATGTTGCACTGATCTGTGGAACCAATCTGATGTCCATCTATCCTACACTATCCCATTTTCATCCATATGTTTATCCAATGACTATTTAAATGCCCTTAAAGTTGCAAGTCTACAACTGTTCCAGGCAGTGCATTCAACGCTCCTACTCTCACTGTCCACCTGATCTAACCCTCTGATTATCTTATATGTCTCAATTAAGTCAGCTCTCAACCTTGACTCGAACAAAAACAGCCTCAAGTCTCTTAGCCTTTCCTCATAAGACCTTCCCTCCATACCAGGCAACATCCTAGTAAACCTCCTCTGAACCCTTTCCAAAGCTTCCACTTCCTTCCTACAATGAGGTGACCAGAACTGTACGCAATACTTCAGATGCGGCCACACAAATTTTTTTTTTTTTTAAAAACAACTGCAGCCTGATCTTGTGGCTCTGAAATTCAATTCCTCTGCAATAAAATATGACACATCATAGACCTTCTTAACAACCCTATCAAATGGGTAGCAACTTTCAGGGATCAATGTACATGGACACAGATCTCTCTGCTCATCTACGCTACAAAGAATCTTACCATTAGCCTAGTACTCTTTATTCCTTATGCTCCTTCCAAAGTGAATCACCTCTCACTTTTCCGCATTAAACTCCATTTGCCACCTCTCAGCCGAGCTCTACAGCTTACCTGTGTCCCTCTGTAAACTGCAACATCCTTCAGCACTATCCACAAATCCATCGACCTTAGTGTCACCCATCCTTCTATGCCCTCATCCAGGGCATTTATAAAAAAATAACAAACAGCAGTGGCCCTAAAACACCACTAGTAACTGAACTCCTATCAACCACTATCCTCTTGTCTTCTTTCAGCTAGCCAAGTTCTGATCCAAACCGCTAAATCACCTGCATTCCCATGCCTCTGTATTTTGTGAAATAGCCTACTATGGGGAGCCTCATCAAACGCCTGACTGAAATCCATATACACCGCACCAACCACTTTACCCTCATCCATCTGTTTGGTCACCATCTCAAAGAACACGATAAGCTTTGTGAGGTACGACCTCCCTTTCACAAAACCATGTTCAATAACCCTAACCAACTTATTCTTCCCTAGATTATTATAAATCCTCTCTCTCTCATAACCTTTTCTAACACTTTACCCATAACGAAGTAAGACTTACTGATCTATAATTACTAGGGTTGTCTCTACTCCCCTCCTTGAACAAGTGGACAACATTTGCTATCCTCCAATCAGAGTCATGGGGATGTACCACACAGAAACAGACCCTTTGGTCCAACTCATCCATGCCAACCAGATATCCCAACCCAATCTAGCCCCATTTGCCAGCACTTGCTATGTCCCTTCCTATTCATATACCCATCCAGATGCCTTTTAAATGTTGCAATTGGACCAGTCTCCACCACTTCCTCTGGCAGCTCATTCCATACAAGCACCACCCTGTGTGAAAAGGTTGCCTCTTAGGTCCCTTTAATATCTTTCCCCTCTCACCTTAAATCAATGCCCTCTAGTTCTTGACTCCCCCAACTCAGGAAAAAGTCTTCTGGCACTATTCCTGTAGACAATGACAACACAAAGATCAAAGCCAAAGGCTCTGCAATCTCCTTCCCGGCTTCCCAGATAATCCTAGGATAAATCCCATCTGGCTCAGGGGAACTTAACTATTTTCATACTTTCTACAATTGCTAACACCTCCTCCTTGTCAATCCTGTCTAGTCTAGTAGTCTGTATCTCAGTATTCCCCTTGACAACATTATCTTTTTCCAGTGTGAATACTGACGAAAAATATTCATTTAGCGCTTACCTTATCTCCTCGGACTCCACATACAACTTCCCATTACTATCCTTGATTGGCCCTAATCTTTTGCCAGTCATTCTTTTATTCCTGATATACCTATAGAAAGCTTTAGAGTTTTCCTTGATCCTCCCTGCCAATGATTTCTCATGTCCCCTCCTGGCTCTTCTTCACACTTTTTTTAGGTTTTTCCTGGCTAATTTATAACTCTCAAGCGCCCTTACTCAGCCTTCACGCCTCATCCTAACATAAGCCTTCTTCTTCTTGACAAGAGATTCAACTTCTTTAGTCAACCACTGCTACCTCACTTATCAAGGACACACAGTAGCTGTTCCTGAATATGCTCCACATTTCTATTGTGCCCATCCTCTGCAGTTTCCTTCCCCATCTTAGCATCCCAAATCTTGCCTAATTTCATCATAATTGCCTTTCCCCCAGCAATATGTCTTGCCCTGCATTATATACCTATCCCTTTCCATTATTAAAGTAAACATAACCGAATTGTGGTCACTATCATCAAAGTGCTCACTGATCGCCAAACCTAAAACCTGGCCAGGTTCATTACCCCGTTGCAAACCCAATGTGGCCGCGCCCTTTGTTGGCCTGTCTACATACTGTGTCAGGAAACCATCCTGCACATATTGGACAAAAACTGACCCATCTAAAGTATTCGAACTATTGTATTTCCAGTCAATAGAAACTTAAAGTCCTCCATAACAACTACCCTGTTACTTTCGCTCCTATCCAGAATTATCTTTGCTATCCTTTCCTCAATATCTCTGGAACTATTCGGATGCCAATAGAAAACTCCCAACAGGGTGACCTCTCCCATCCTGTTTCTAAACTCAGCCCATACTACCTCAGTAGATGAGTCCTCACATGTCCTCTCGGCAATCGTAATACTGTCCTTGACGTACAGTGCCAGACCTCCCCCTCTTTTACCTCCCCCATCTGTGCTCTTCTAACTGCAACATCTAAATTCCGGAACCTGGACAAACCATTCCTGTCCCTGCTCTATCCATGTCTCAGAAATGGCCATGACATCAAAGTCCCAGGTACCAACCCATGCTGCAAGTTCACCCACCTTATTCTGGATGCTCCTGGCGTTGATGTAGACACACTTCAAACCACCTTCCTGCTTGCGGTCTACTCTTGCAACCTTGAAACCACATTTCTGACTTCACTACTCGCAACCTCCTGGACAGTGGAACTACAATTTAGGTTCCCACCACCCTGTTGAATTAGGTTAAACACTCCTGAATAGCATTAGCAAATTTCCTGCCTAGGATATTGGTACCCCTCTGGTTCAGGTGTAGACCATCCTGTCTGTCTGTAGAGGTCCCACCTACCCAATTATCCAGGTATCAGAAACCCTCCCTCCTGCACCATCCCTCTAGCTATATATTCAGCTCCTCTCTCTCCCTATTCCTCGCCTCACTATCACATGGCATGGGCAACAAACCAGAGATGATAACCGTTTGTTCTAGCTCTAAGCTTCCACCCTAACTCCCTGAATTTCTGCCTTAAATCCCCATCCCTTTTCCTACCTATGTCATTAGTGCCTATGTGGACCACGACTTGGGGCTGCTCCCCCTCCCCCGCAAGGATCCCGAAAACACGATCTGAGACATCATGAACCCTGGCACCTGGGAGGCAACACACCAATCTTGAGACTCTCTCGTTCCCTAAGAAGCTTCTATCTGTTCCCCCTAACTATGGAGTCCCCAATAGCTAATGCTCTGCTCATCTTACCCCTTCCCTTCTGAGCAACAGGGACAGACTCTGTGCCAGAGACCAATACCCCATGGCTTACGTGGACAACTGGCAAGTCATTGCCCCCCAACAGTATCCAAAACGGTATACTTGTTATGTCATTGCCCCCCAACAGTATCCAAAACGGTATACTTGTTATTGAGGGGAATGGCAATTGGGGTTTCCCTGCACTGCCTGCCGGTTCCCTTTCCATCCCCTGATGGTAACCCATCTGCCTCTTTCTTGCACCTAAGGTGTGACCACCTCCCTATAACTCCTCTCAATAACCCCCTCTGCCTCCCAAATGAACCAAAGTTCATCCAGCTCCAGTTCTCTAACACAGTTTTCAAGGAGCTGGAGTTGGGTGCACTTAAGAACATCCTCAGCCCTCAATGTTGCGCCGACCGGTGAAACCAATCTGAAGCCCATCTAACCTACACTATTCCATTCTCATCCATATGTTTATCTAAAGGCCATTTAAATGTCCTTAAAGTTGGCAAGTCTACTACTGTCACAGGCAGCGCATTCCACGCCCTTACTATTCTGAGTAAAGACCCTAATTCTGACATTTGTCCTGTACCTACCGCCCCTCAATTTAAAGCCACGTCCTCTCATGCTAGCCATCACCATCCAAGGAAAAAGGCTTTTACTGCCCACCCTATCTGACCCTCCAATCATCTTGGTTAAGGAAGGTGGATTTTTACATCAGGAAAGTCACGGCGGGCAGGTTAACTGT
Organism: Chiloscyllium plagiosum; assembly: GCF_037043375.1. Taxonomy (NCBI): domain Eukaryota; kingdom Metazoa; phylum Chordata; class Chondrichthyes; order Orectolobiformes; family Hemiscylliidae; genus Chiloscyllium; species Chiloscyllium plagiosum. The sequence continues at coordinate 14,806,867 of NW_028270181.1, read as the reverse complement.
ATGCCTTGCAATGGTATAGCACAAAAAGTCATTTGGAATCAACGCAAGGTGATGTAGACTTATGAATATCCGAATTAGGTTTCCTTAAATCTAATGAAGTGAATCTAATGTCCCTGCAGATGAAGTCAGCAGAGACACTAGTGGTGACCCTTACCTCCCAATTTCTGCAGGAGGAAAATTCAACTGCCCTAACCGCCATCCCCACTGTTCTAAATTCCCAAAGAGACTGCAGAAAAATAAAGAATAAAAAAACTAGTAATGTTTTACTAAGGAAAGATGATACAATTCTGGAGGTGGTACAGAAACAGACCTTCTTAGAGAAATCTACCCAAATTGTCAAAGGTGACAGGGAAGATTGAAAATGCAATTAATCTGATATGCAGGATAATGGGCTTTGTGAGACAAAGACAGAGTACAAAAGCAATAATATTATGCCAAACTTTATAAAACACTAGTTCAGCCTCAACTAGATTATTGTGCCTAGATTAGAGAGGCTGTAGAAATAAAAAACGAAAATGGCTTCAGCATTCAGGAACAGCAATTACATGGACAGATGCAGTTTTCCTGGGGAATACTGAAAACATATTTGATAGAATGGCTCAAAATCATTAGAGCTCTGAACAGAATAGATAGCGTGAAAGCCTTCCTACTCAGACAGATCGAGAAGCAGAGGCCGAATTACTTAAGATGAATGAGAAACTTGGCAAAGGTTACTTGAGGAAACAAGTGTGATAAGAGTATGTTGCGAGGGATGACATAATTGTGGCTTTCAACAGCGAACTGGGTCATATCTGAACAGTGGGTTAATATGAACTTGTCCAATTTGATAAGAATGGAAAAACAATACAACACAAACTGAAAAACAGTAAACTACTACTAAAAAGAAGAGAAATTGCAGAACTCAGTGACACACAAACATCTGGGTGAGAAGGTGCATGAATGGCTCAAAATTAGTGTATAGATGCAACAAGCGATTAGGAAGGCAAATGCTCACTGAACTCATGCCTGAAAGGACCACTGATGAAAAAAGATTGAACAAGTTCGGCCTATACCTACTAGAGTTAAGAAGAATGAGAGGTGGTCTTATTGAAACAAAAGATCTGGGCAATAGGGATAGGCAATAAATGCTGATCTGGTTAGCGATGCCTATGTCCCCTGAATGAATTACAACAAAAGTTCTCTAAACTCTCTTTGAGATAACCCTGTCATCCCAAGGGTTAATCTGGTCAACCTCCATTTCACTCCCTCTCTGGCAAGTATATCGTTCCTTGGAAAAAGTCACCAAACTGATTATAATACTTTGAGTGCAGTCTCAAGCAAGGCTTTAGACAACTGCAAATGACATCTTTACTTTTGCACTTAAATCCACTTGAAATGAATGTCAACATACTATCTGTCTTTCTAAAAACCGACTGCACCTGCCCTCTAGCTTTCAGTGATTCATATACAAGGACAGCCAGATTCTAATCAGACACTCGCACTTGCAATCTCTTACCATTTAAGTAGTATTCTGCCTTTGAATTTTCTTGCTACCGCGTCAACATCTCGATGTCATTAGCCTCAAGTTTTATCAATTTTTGTCTTCAACATGTTTGACAATTCAGCTCTCACTGAAGTGATTGATTTCACACTCATTTACATTGTACAATATTCACTCTGCCAAACCGGAGCCTATTCACTCAACCTGTCTAAGTCTCCTTGAAGCTTTTTTGTATCCTCACACAATTTCTGCTCCCACTTAATTTGATGTTATCTGAACATTTGGATTATACTCAATTATTATCATATACGTAAATAGATGTGGACTGACCCTTTCAGAACCCCACCACAAACAGATCATCCTGAAGATAATCCATTTATCCCACTCATTGCTTGTCAACCAATTCTCAATCCAAATTAATATGTTCCTTCAATTCTAAATTTTATTTGCTAACATTCCATGTGTGACCTTGGCAGAAGTATAAGTAATGTTCTCAAAAAAACTCCAAGATAATCAAGTACAATTTTCCTTTCAAAAATTAATGTCGACTTTACCCAATTCTGCCATGTTTTCTGAAATTTTTCAGGTGCCATATCCTTTCTAATATTTTCCCTACTACTGAGGTCAAGCTGACAGTCTGTAGTTCTCCACCCACCCTTTAAGAAGTGGGGTTACATTTGTATACTTCCAGTCTGATAGAAGTGCCTGCTTTTGCTGTGATTTCTTTTCATTCCTTGCACAAGTCCCTTGTTGGCTTAGTATTTTTGGAAGATCTTCTATATCTTCTTTCATGAAGACAGTCGTAAGATATATGTATCTTATCCATAAAGACAGCAACTGTTTAATTTCCCTGCCATTTTCCTATTCTCCACTAAAACTTTCCTGATCTCACCCAACACTGGGAGGAAGAACACCTCATCTTCCGACTTGGGACCCTATAACTATACTGGATCAATGTCGATTTTACCAGTTTCCTCATCTCCCCATCCCCTAGCCTTATCCCAAATCCAACCCTCCAACTCAGCAATGCCCTCTTGAACTGTCCTACCTGTCCATTTTCCTTCCCACCTATCCACTTCACCCTCCACTCCGACCTATCACCATAACCACCCACGTTCATCTACCTATCGCATTCCTATCTACCTTCCCCCAAGCCCCACTCTCCTCCCTTTTATCCCTTGGGCCCCCCATATTCCTAATGAAAAGCTTATGCTTGAAACGTGAACCCTCCTGCTCCTCAGATGCTGTCTGACCAGCTGTGCTTTTCCAGTGCCACATTTTTTGACCGTTATTGCAAGGGATTGGAGTACAAGAGTAGGAAGTCTTATTGCAACTACAAGGTGCTGGTGAGACCACATCCGGAATACAGTGCAGTTTTAATCTCCTTAATTAAACAAAGGTATAACTTCGCTACATAAGTCAAATAGCCATTTCTAATGTGTGTTCAGGTCTGCAAGCTATTCAACTGTAAGTATCTTCGCAAAAAAAGAGCACAATCCCAGCTAGACATTATGACACTGATGCTTGTGGCAGTTTGTTGTACACAATATTGTCTTTTCCACATTTTATTCTTTAATGAGATGCTTCAAGAGGTCCAAAGGTTGTGAAAGAACTGCAAAATGCAAATCTTTCTTTACAGTCATACAGCATGGAAACAAACTCTTGGTTCAACTAGTCCACATCGACCATTTTCCCAAACCAAACTAAGAACTTGCAAAAGTTGATTGGGGGTGGATGTTGGCAGGTAAAGGGATGGTGGGAAAATGGGAAACCTTCAAAATGAGATAATGGGAGTCCACAGACGGTATGTTCCTGTTAGGGCGAAGAGCAAAGCTGATAGGTGTAGGGATGGGAACAGAAATTAAGGTTGATCAAGAAGAAGAAGGAAGCTTATGTCAGATAGAGAGAGCAGAAATGGAATTCCCTCGAAGAGTATAAAAGCAGTCAGAGTATACTTAAGATGGAAATCAGGAAGGGGAAAAAAAAAGGGAACATGAGAGCGCTTTGGCAAATAGAATTAAGGAGAATCCAAAGGAATTCTACAAATACATTCAGGACAAAAGGGTAACTCAGGAGAAAATAGGGTCCCTTAAAGATCAGGAAGGCCACATATGTGTGGAACCGCAGGAGATGGGGGAGATAAAAAACAAATATTTTGTGTCAATGTTTACTGTGAGAAGGATATCAAAGGTAGAGAACGTGAGGAAATAAATAATGACATCTTGAAAAATGTCCATATTGCAGAGGTAGTGATGTTGGACATCTTAAAACGCATAAAGGTGAATAAATCCCTGGGACTTTATCGCGGTACCTAAAACTCTGAAAGAACCAAGGGAAGAGATTGCTGGGCCTCTTGCTGAGTTATCTGTATTATCAATAGCTATAGGGGAGGTGCCAGAAGACTGGAGGTTGGCTAACGTGGTGCTACTATTGAAAAAAAGGAGGTAAAGAAAAGCCAGGGAACGATAGGCTGGTGAGCCTGACATCGGTCGTGGGCAAGTTGTTGCTGGGAATCCTGAAGGACAGGATTTACATTTATTTGGAAATGCAAGGACTGATTAGGGATAGTCAACATGGCTTTGTGCATGGGAAATCATGTCTCAAGAACTTGATTGAGTTTTTTTTGAAGATGTAACAAAGAGGATTGATGAGGGTAATGTGGCGGATGAGATCTATTCAGACTTTGGTAAGTCATTCTACAAGGTTCCCCATGATCAACCAGTTAGCAAGATTAGATCACATGGAATACAGGGAGAACGAGGCATTTGGATACACAAATAGCTTGAAGGTAGAAGGGTTGCTTTTCAGACTGGAGCCTGTGACCAGCAGTGTGCCACAAGTATTGTTGCTGGGTCCTCTACCTTTCATCATTTATATAAATGGATTTGGATGTGAACATAGGAGGAATGGTTAGTAAGTTTGCAATATACATCAAAATTGGAGGTGTAATGGACAGCGAAGATGGGATCTTACCAGATGTCAGTGGGTCGGGGAGTGGCAGATGGAGTTTAATTTAGATAAACGTGAGGTGGAGCATTTTGGAAAGGCAAATTAGGACAAATTGCTGAACAAAGATCTTGGAGTGCAGGTTCATAGTTCCCTGAAAGTTCAGTCACAGGTAGATAGGATAGTGAAGGTGGTTTTTGGTAAGCTTGCCATTGTTGGTGCATTGAGTACAGAAGTTTGGAAGTCATGTTGCGGTTGTACAGGACATTGGTTAGGCCACTACTGGAATACTATATGTTGTTCTGGTCTCCCTGCTGTAGGAAGGATGTTGTGAAACTTGAAAGAATTCAGAAAAGATTTAGAAGGATGTAGCTAGAGTTGGAGGCTTTGAACTCTAGGGAGAGGCTGAACAGACAGGGGTTATTTTCTCTGGAATGTTGGAGGCTGAGAGTTGGCCGTATAGAGTTTATAAAATCATGAGGGGCATGGCAAGGGTAAGCAGACAAGGTCTTTTCCCTGGGGTGGGGGAAAACTAGAGGGCATAGGTCGAAGGTGAGAGGGGAGAGATTTAAAAGGGACCTAAAGGGCACCTTTTTAACGCAAAGGGTGGTGTGTATATGGAATGAGTTGCCAGAGGAAGTGGTGGAGGCTAGTACAATTACAACATTTAAAAGGCATCTGAATAGGTATATGAATAGGAAGGGTTTAGAGGGATATGGGCCAAGTGCTAGCAAATGGGATTAGATTTACTTAGGATATCCGGTCAGCATGGATGAGTTGGACTGAAGGATCTGTTTCCATGTTGTATTTCTTTATGACTAGTCCCATTTGCCTGGACCTTGCCCATATCCCTCCAAACCTTTCATATTCATATACTTATTCAAATGTCTTCTAAATGTTGTAACTGGACCTGTATCCACTACTTCCTCTGGCAGTTCATTCCACATACAAACACACTCCATAAAAAAAAAGTTGACCTCGTCTTTTTTTTTTAATTTTCTCCTCTCACCTTAAAAATATGCCCCCTCGTTTCCCCCTATATCCCAAGGAAAAGACTCTTGACACTCACCTTATCTATGTCCCTCATTATTTTATAAACCTCAAAAGGTCAGCCCTCAATGTTCTATGCTTCAACGCAAAACGTCTCAGCATATCCAGCCTATTTTTATAATACAAACCCTCCTTTCTTGGCCACATCCTGGTAAATCTTTTCTGAACGCTCTCCAATTTAATAATATTCTTCCTATAGCAGGGAGACCAGGACTGCGCACACTACTCCAGAAGAGACCTCATCAATGTCCTTTACAACCTCAACATGATGCCTCATCTCCTTAACTCAAAGGTGTGAGCAATGAATAGAAACATAGAATCCTTACAGTGTGGAAACAGGTCATTCGGCCTCACATCTGAAGAGTAACCCACCCAGACCCATTCTCCCTAACCTATATTTACCCCTGACTAACACACCCAACCTATACAACACTATGGGCAATTTAGCACAGCCAATTCACCTAACTTGCACATCTCTGGATTGTGGGAGGAAACTTCAGCACACACAGGAAACCCCCGCAGACATGGGGAGAATGGACAAACTCCATGCAGACAGTCACCCAAGGCTGGAATCAAACCCGGGTCCCTGGAGCTAACCACTGAGCCACCGTGCAACAAGTGTGCTAAATGCCTTCTTAATTACCCTGTCTACCGTGATGCAAATTTCAAAGAATTACGCACCTAAACCTCTCGGCGCCTCTGTTCTACGGCACTACCCAGGTCTCTATTATTAACTGCCCAAGTCCTGCCCTTGTTTGTTTTACCAAATTGTAATACCTCGCATTTATCGAAATTATAATCCATCTGCCACTCCTCAGCCCAATGACTGATTTGATCAAGATCCTTTGGTAACCTTAGATAACTTTCTTCATTGTCCACTATACCCACCAATTTTGGTGTCATCCGCAAATTACTAACCATGCCTTCTAGTAGTTTATGTGAACTACAAACAAATGTAGACTGAGCACTAATCCCTGTGGAACACCGCTGGTCACAGGTGTGCATCCCAGGACACTCTGTAAAGCCAGGGAAGAAGCCGTGAGGCCACCAGCAGAAACACTTGCACAATCCACAACCACAGGTGAGGTGCCAGAGGACCACAAATATGGCTAATATCATGTCTTTATTTAAGAAAAGCTGGAAGGAGAAGCCTGGGTACTACAGAACTGTGGTGGGTAAGCTGAGGCGATTCTGAAAGATAGGATTTTTGTGCATTTGGAGACGCAAGGAATGATTAGAGATAGTCAACACAGATTGTGTGAGAGAAATGTCTCTCAAATGTTTTGAGGAAGTAACCAAAAATATTGATGAGAGCACAGTGGGAGACATCAGTAAAGCCTTTGACAAGGTTTTGCATGGTGGACTAATTAGTAAAGTTAGATCACATGAGATTCAGGGTGAGTTTGCCAACTGGATACAAAATTGGCCTGATAGTGAGAGTGTGGTTGTGGTGGAGGGTTGTTTTTCTGATTAGCCACACCCCAGTCCGCCGACACCTCACCAGTGACCATAGATAACACAAACATTTCTGCCAGGTGCCCTGCAACCTCCTCCCCAACCCATTTCTCAGGATACTGTCCTTGGCCCAATATTTTGAACTGTATCATCAATGGCCTCTCCATCACTGTTGTTGACTGCACAATGTTCAGTGCTATTTGCAACTCCTCAGATACTTAAATAGTGCACGTCCAATTGCTGCAAGAGCTGTAAGATATCCAGGCTTGGATGACAAGTAACATTTATGCCACAGAAGTGCCAGATAATGACCAATTCTAATAAGCAAAAATCTAACCATCACCCTTTAACATTCAATGCTGTTATCAGCACAGAAGCCCCATTATCAACATCCTGGGGTTAACATTGACCAGAAACCAGCACAATAAACACTGCGCTACAAGAACAAGTCAGAGGCAAGGAATCCTGTAGCAAATAACCCACCTCCCCAAAACTTGACCAGCATCTACAAGGTGCAAGTTTAGAGTTGATGCAACATTCTCCGATTGGCTGGATGAATGCAGCACCAACACCACAAGAAGCTTGACACCATCTTGGACAAAGCAGCTTGCTTGATTAGCACTAAATCAATTATTAATCACTTCCTCCACCAAAGCTCAGTTGCAGCAGTGAAGAACAGCAAGAGGTCATGGTCCATGTTAGTACCAATGACACAGGTCAGACGATTTCAGGCAGTTAAAAAGGAAAATAAAAAGCAGGCCCTCAAGAGCAGTAACATCAAGATTACTCCCAGTGCCAAATACTAGTAAACAGTATTAATGGTTTAAAATGAGAGCTGGCATAGCAGAAAGGGCATCAGATTTCTGAGGAATTGGGACTGGATTAATGGTTAGCCTGCGAGACAAAATGGAGAGTATGAATAAATGGATCATTCCCACATTGGCAGGCTGTGACTAGTAGTCTACTACAGGATTGGTACTTGGGCCCCAGCTGTCCACAATATGTATCAATAATTTGGATGTGGGGACCTCATAATATTTCCAAATTTGCAGATGGTACAAAACAAAGTGAGAATGTGCGTTGTGATGATGCAAAGCAGCATTAAGAGGATTTGAACAGCTTAGACAATAGACATGAACATGGTAAATGGAATATAAGTGGAAAATGTGAGATTATCGACTTTTATATGAGAAACAGATGTACAGATTAACACTTCCTAACCTCTTGCCATTTAAGAATTAATGTACAAAGGGAACTGCATGCACCTTATAAGTCACTGAAGGCTAGCACGCATATGCAGCAAGCAATTCAGAAGGCAAACAGTCTGATGCTCTTTATTGCAAGAGAATTTAAATGCAGAAGCAAAGTCTTGATCCAATTGTATCAAACACTGGTGAAACCATATGTAGTGCGTTATGTGCATTTCTGTATACCTTGCCAAACGAAAGGTATATTTGCTACAGAAGAAATGAAAGAGAGGTGCATTAGTCTGATTCCTGGGATGATGGAATTGTCTCGTGAGAAGAGATTGAGGAGATTTGGACTTTATTTTCTGGAGTTTAGAAGACTGAGAAGCAGTTTCGTAGAAACTTACACATTCTTAAGTGGCAAACAGATGTTTCCTTTGCTGTGGGGGGGATACAGTCTCTTTGAAAACATGATGAAGAGAAAGTTTTTTTTGCCCACTCAGGATGGTGAACATTTAGAATTCTCTATCCCAAAGACCTATGGAAGGAAGTTCTCTTTCCTGCCCTTATCCATTGGTCAACCACGGTATGACAAGCAGTATGACATCTTTCATCCATGGATATTGAACAAATTTTTAAGCCTTTACAGAGTCCATCTCATCCAAACCTACAATATCCCTCGACAACATCGCTATTCATTTCTTTTTTTAAATATTTCCCTAATCAACCTACTCAGAGATGTTATTATACAACTCTGGAGCAGGTAGGACTCGAATCCAGGTCTCTTGGTCAAGGGGTAGGGATACTACCACTGTGCCATGACAGCTCCCTTTTTATAGCTATTTATTGTGTTAACTATCCAACCCAGCAGTTGTGCTAATCTGCTCCAGAGGTGTCTCATCTGAAAAAATTGATTAAAGAAATTTCTTTAAAAGAATGTTTTGCTAAATCTCATGAAAATTCTCAAAATCAAAATTTTTCCCCTTACTCTGTAGTTTCCTATCTGATTTTTATCAGACAAGTATTTAATCATTTTCCTAAATATACTCATATGGGAAATGGTGCAAAACATGAAACTTCGTACAGTTCAGTCAGGTCACATAGATGTATATATTAATCCTATCCAAAAGACTTTTTAAATTCCTTTGCATTCAGTGGCACCATTGCAAACATTCTAGGAGCACAAAGAAGCATGTGATAATTTATTGGCTTTCTGTTATAAATGGAACTTTTGCACTATTTGCTTCTGTGAAATATGGAATCCCCATTAATTTGAGATTAGTTTGGGAGCACAAATTAAATCTTTTTATATTTTTGAATTTTGAATTGTTACATTTGAACTGGTCAAGTGCAAATTGAAATAATTGTTAGTGTGAAATTCTCATGACCTTGTTTCTGAGATCTGGACAGCACTGACTTACAAGCCATATTTATTTTATTTTAAATAAAGCAGAAACAATAATAAGGTTGCAATTTCTCCAAAACTTGTACAATAAATAGTGTGTCATTCTGATCATTTTAACTTTCTGTCAAAATGTCTGCGACAATTTTAGCCACAAGATTATTGCAGTTCAATGCTTACATAAGCTCTGACACAGAATTTTAGTCTATTCATCTTTCATTTCTTTTTTTTTAGATTACTTTACAATGTGGAAACAGGCCCTTCGGCCCAACAAGTCCACACCGATCCACCGAAGTGCAAACCACCCATACCCCTACATTTACACCTTACCTAACACTACGGACAATTTAGCATGGCCAATTCACCTGACCTGCACATCTTTGGACTGTGGGAGGAAACTGGAGCACCCGGAGGAAACCCACGCAGACACGGGGAGAATGTGCAAACTCCACACAGTCAGTCTCCTGAGGCGGGAATTGAACCCAGGTCTCTGGCGCTGTGAGGCAGCAGTGCTAACCACTGTGCCACCGTGCTGCCCCATTTTCCTGGAGCAAAATGAAACCAAACAAGTTTTTTGGGGAGAGGAGGCAGAGACGGGGAGAAAGAAAGCCCAGTGTTAGTGTTGCTGTTTGCCACGAGGTAAATCACCCTGGATAATTTTAAAGAAAATCCAAGTTCTCTGAGCACAATTTACCGTAACGTTCTTAACAATGTCATCAAATATCCCTCTCTCTTTCCCCACATTCTCCTTTTTATTTTTTTTCTTCTTCATCTTGCATTTGTGTCCCTTCTTTTGTTTCTACCCTTTATCCTTCCATCTTTCTTTTTCCCTTGTCCACTTCATGTATCAATCACACCACTAGATAGGAAAGGTAATATACCATTGTAGACATAGAACAGTTTGGAAAATAAATGATTTTATGACTGAAAAACCCACAAATTTTCAACATCATTTCCTACCAAAGTTAGCAATTGCCCACAATTGTAATAGAACATGCGCCTGTTACAAAGCATGCTTAACATGAAGAATGGCAACAGGAGAAAGATTTTAGCCGGTGGTAAGACTCCACCACAAGGTAGCTGTCTGATCTCAGAGCACGAATAATTTCATAAGGTGCCAAACCTCATTCTATAACAAAAAGATAACGATGGCAGATTAAAGACTTTCAATTATATCGAGCATCATCATGAAAGTAAAATTATTGACATATACTTCAAAATAAGGGAAAAGCAACCTTACAGAATATTAATTTGCAACGACCATTTATGTAAAAGAAAAGAAATCTGTTCACATTTGATAAGATGGAGAGATACTGATTGGATAAACATACAAAATTGTGCCTGCTTGTCAATGCAAATAAGGAGGGCAAATTGATCAGGGCCAAGATATCATGTATTTTTATTTTGTCTTATCTTATTCTTTTTCCCAACTTGCTTTTATCCATTTATTTCCACATAGTTGCGATGTAGCTTGAATATTATTAAATCTTTCTATTCTTGAACTCAATATTTAAGGCTATTTAGGGAAATTTAGACAAATGTTATTTCAAACATTTAGGAAAACATAAATATAGCAAAAATAACCAAACACTACTTCACTATTCACAAACATTCTACTTTTCTTCAAGTAAGGTCATTAATTTATAGAACATAGACTTCTTGACGCATTGCTCTGGGATAGTCCAGAAAGTTGACGTGATTATAATTTGAACAATTTTTGCCTATATTAAACCTTTATCAGAGGGATGTCCAGTTGCATACTATTGTAGTGTTTCAGAAGTGGGCGGGCAGAATTAAAATTGCAGAAATTATATTTAAAATGCAGTATTCATTCAGCCAATGTCATTATACCATTGAAATATTAAAAGCTGTCATGATACAGAAATAGAAGAGACATATTTATTGTGATAGTAACCTGCTGTTTAATGTTCAAAATGCTTCAACAGTTTCTAAACATTTATTCCAACTATTCGAAATAAGAAGAAATTTTGCATCAGAAATATTTTTTCAATTCTAACTATATATTTTCTTAAAATCACAATCTCTTTGTTGAAGCTCCTAGCAAAATGTATTAATTTCTGAACGCAAATTTCCTTTATTCTATTCACATGCAAAGTACAAACATTGCTCCCAAAACATAAAACATTGACAAACAACTTTGCCAGCTCATGATCTACAGACAACTTGGAATGCTTAGCATCTGAGGGGGACGCATGGCAATATAAAAAAGTTATCTTAAAACATCAACGCTTCCTGTAAAGATATCAAATCAGGAGCAGAGCAGACAATTTCTTGATTTCATAAAAACATGGTACTTGTACTTGCAATCACATTATTTGTTTAAGTTAAAATGCAAAAAATATGGTCTAAAAATAGAATTAAGCTCTTGAAACAAATCAGAACCACCACTTAGATCTAAAAATATCACCCATATGTAACAAATTGTTTCCAGGAATTCAACAGTGCAATAAGTAGGACTTTTCAGGTCAAGCTGGGCTCGCTTCCATTCAAGTTTAGAAGAACGAGGGAGAGCTTCATTGAAGTGTAGAAGAACCTCGATTATCCGAATGACACGGGCGGGGTATATTTTGTCAGATAACTGAATGCCGATAACACTGTTCAGTCATGATTTGGAGATGCCAGTATTGGACTAGGGTGTACAACGTTAAAAATCATACAACACCAGGTTATAGTTCAACACACTAGCTTTTGGAGCACCACTCCTGATGAACCATCTGACAATCACCTGATGAAGGAACGACGCTCTGAAAGCTAGTGTGCTTCCAATTAAACCTGTTGGACTATAACCTGGTGTTGTGTGATTTTTAACACTGTTTAGCCAAGCATCAGGATCTTGCTGGATAATTTGAAATTCAGATAATCGAGGTTCCTCTGTATAGAAGATCCTGAAGGTTTTGGGAAGATAGACTTGGAAAATATGTTGTACTGTTTGTCCTGTTCAGGTCCGAACTCTGCTGGTTTAAAGGTGGTCCGGAGTCTGTGTGGGATGAGTTGGTTACGGAGGCAGGCACTGAGGAAGCAAATGTGGCTGTGGTAGCGAGTTTGTTTCACAACATGGTTGAAGAGCTTCAGGGCAGAGGAAATGACCTGGGAGTTGCATGCGAGAGGGACTCCCTGAGATTCTTGTAGAGAGAGGAGGAAAACTTCTTCAAGGCAGGCATCCTTGCAAGAGGATTCGCAGTAGGGTTAAAATCAATGAGGTAAAAACAATGACTGCAGATGCTGGAAACCAGATTCTGGATTAATGGTGTTGGAAGAGCACAGCAGTTCAGGCAGCATCCAAGGAGCTTCGGGCAAAAGCCCGAAATGTCGATTTCGAAGCTCCTTGGATGCTGCCTGAACTGCTGTGCTCTTCCAGCACCACTAATCCAGAATCTGGTTTCCAGCATCTGCAGTCATTGTTTTACCCCCTTGGAAAATATGTTTCCTCTTGTGAATCAATCCAGAATTAAGGGGCCCCGTTTTAAAATTATAGGTTGCTCTTTTAGGACACAGATGAAGAAAAATTATTTTGTCTCAGAGTTGTGTGACTTTGGAGTTCTGTCTCAAAAGGCAGAAGAGTTTAAGACATGAGACATTTCTGAAGACAAAAGTGAATCTTTTTTATTATCTAGCAGATAAGCTCCTGGTTTCCGACTCAGAGGAATTGGAATTGCAATTGAACATGATTATTCCTAGGGTTGTAGTAGAAAAGGATACACTTTTTCACTAAAGATGCAAATTAACTATCTTATTTATAAATGAAACAAAACTTTACACTACCTCACAGCAAAAAGGATATTTTGTACAAACAATTAGGCTGATTTTCAGACATATTTTCCAAATATCTGTAGTGTGCTTAGTTGGAGCACATCTTAATTCACTGTTCTTCACTTATAAAGATTTTCTTTCAGAAGTAGACTGAGGTGAGAACATTGCACCATTATCATATTCAGCTAACTATGGATAAAGCTGGTTTAAAGAGTAAATGCTCAAGTATTAAAGGAGGAAGATAGGAAATTCAAAAATTTTAACAAAAGACAGAGAAATGATTTTGCAAAAAGAGAGAATGAACACATTTTGTTTAACGATTTGTAAGCAATACTATGAAAGTCAATGGGATGCTTTTAATTAAATCACAACACAAAGTGGCCATTTGGCCCACTGTGCTTCTGTTGTTACAGTATAAATGCTAGCTTGTAAGTCTCACATTTCTACTCTTTTTTTTCCCCACAGCCCTGCCCATTTCCTTTACAAATGTCACAACTTCACTCTGAAGCAGAAAATAAAGGTCAGAAGTCACACAACACTTGGCTATAGTTCAACAGGTTTATTTGAAGTTGCAAGTTTTCAGAGTGCTGTTCCTTCACCTGACAATGGAGCAGTGCTCTGAAAGCTTGTGATTTCAAATAAATCTGTTGAACTATAAACTGCCGTCATGTGACTTTTGACCTTGACCACCCTGGTCCAACATCGGCACCTCCACATCAAAAAATAAAGTAATATATGAAATTCTGAAATCTCCAATAGCAACTGCAAAATTGGTACACTCATTGTAGACTTTTAACATCTACATTGAGTCCCATCTTTTTCAAGCTCCTCAAATAAGCTTCAATACGATACGCTTGCTGACGTCCAAAATTCTTAACTCTTGTAAACTTCATTTTAACAATTTGAATTACATCGAAAATGCTCTGATTTAATGTAGTCTACTTCAATTCAACAAATTCCGTTCAACTAGATTTATAATATAATGACTGCACACCAAAACCGAAAACAAATGGTCCAAGTCCCAATGGGCTTTGTAGTGCAAAAGCTCACCATCACATTTGTATATTTGAAACCATAACTGAAAAATGATTTTTGCTTTTGTAATGTCATGTTGTAACACCACCAGCAACATCAATTGATCAGTGTAAGGTGAAGGCAAAACTGCCAAATCCAGAATCAGAAATTAATTATTCTAATGTTAATACACTTATTCTGAATTGTCAAATATTTCAAATATTACTCTCAAATTCCAAACCTACAAATTCCAACGGTTGTTAAATATTTTTTAATCTGCTGAAGCTTTCAAAGTGCAAACCTGCCTGTTTCTCGAAGTGTCCATTTCTAAAAAATATTGCACAAAGAGATACTAACTGAAGAAAAGGATCATTTTTAATGAAGTACTTGAAACATTCCATTCTTACAATAATTCTCAGTTCATATTGGCACAATTAAAGTAGAAGGCTTTAATTTTGCAAACACAATCAGATTTCTAATTGTCAGTAAGGGCAACATTGATGAATAATTTTGAGATCATTGCAGATAATCATAGGTAGGTGATCTGCTCCCAAATTTGGAGAAACATATTGAAGTTAAACTGCTAATTGCTTTCTGTAGTCAAATCTGCAAATCATTTCCAATACTGATTTCCTTTTCCTCTACTACTTTTGCTCTCAATCCTTCGTAAGTTGATTTCTTTGGAGGAATTTGTTTCTATGGGAGCTAGTCACCCTCTGGTAGCCGACTGAACTACACATTTGTTACAGGTGAGCCTTGACAGCTGTATTTGCAGGCTATAATGATGAATCAACCCTGTGATCTGGTAAGACTATGGTGATTTTTCCTATCTTCCTGGTGGTGGACATTGAATAAAGATTCGTGCACCTTGTGTCTCTCACTGCGTCTCACACCTGCACACACACACCATGGGTGCTGGGGAAAAAATAAGCACTACCGCAGTTAGGCGGTAGTGTGGGGGTTAAATAAAAAAAAGTAAAAAAAAAAGAAAAAGACTATGGTGATTTTACCTTAATCACAGAACATCACCTTTGCGATAATACAGTAGTCATACTCCATTTATAAAGTGCCATAAACAGAAATACTTCTTAACTTCCAGCATGAAATAATTGGAAGTGCAATAGATTGAACTGATGGGTGGAGAAATAAAGTAGACACCAGTTAACTAGAACCTCAGTTTACTCTTATCAACCAAAGAATGGTATCTTTATCACTACAACATTCCCTCAATGCTGCATTAAAACATCAGACTAAATTATAAGCTAAAACATACATGACGCTTCTAATTCAGAGTGGAACTACTACTACTACTACTACTACTGGAGCCAAACAGACATACTTGTACATAACATGGAAATATTGCTTGCTTTGGGATATAAGTCTCAAAATACATTCACTGTATTTCCGTTGTCAGCTGCGAGGTGGACTACTAACGAAACATTAGCCCAACTTTGTAATCTGAACAATGCGGAGGCTTATTCAGCTATTGTATTTGAAGTATCATGTAACATAATGAGAATATTGTGAAGTTGTTTGGAGTGCCATGTCACAGAAAACATGATATAAATGATGCCGAATGGATTCATTTGGAAGGAAGATTTCCATTTTATAGCACCCTTTCCTAAGGTAAGGATGACCCAAGAGCTGCATGGCCATCTCATGGGTGAATTACACTTTGATTTGCAACTCATCTGATAAGTGGCAACTCCAGAACTGCAGCACTCCCCCAGCATGGAGGGTCAACTACACTTCATACTCAAAACTCTGGAACAAGGTTTAGATGGAAATGAAGAAAATAGGAATAGTAGATCTTTGGTCATCTGATCACCCAACTCACCCTGTTCTGCTTTCTCTCCAAACTTTTTGATCTTTTTAGCCCTAAAAACTATATTTAACTCCTTCTTGAAAGCATTCAATGTTTTGATCTTCCTTTTTTTTCTATGGCAGATAATTCCACAGTCCTGCCACACATGATGAATACATTTCTCCTCACCTGAGTCTTAATAGACTACCTGTATCCTTAGATTGTGACCCCTGATTCTGGACTCCCCAGTCATCGAGAACATCCTTGTTTACCCTTGCTAATCCAGTTAGAGTTTTACAGGTTTCTATGGAGATTCCGCCTTCATTCTTCTCAACTCAAGACAACAAAGTCCAAACCGATCCAGTCTCTCTTCTAAGTCCTACCATCCCAGAAATCACAATACCACCTTCTGTCTCAGATTAAAATAGTACTCAATGATTTGTAGCAATCACTTAAATTTTACAAGGATAATGGATTGTGTTTCTTAAGAAAAACTAACAAGTTATAAATTTTTTCACAGAAATTGCAAAGGTAAAGAGATGACGTGATGGGGTCTTTAGGTGTTCAAAAAGGCTATGATAAGATTAATAACAATAAATTATTTACATTAGTTGCAACAAGACCGTCCAAATTTATGTTTGCAAAAAGAATTTAAAAGGTTTTGAAAAATGACTTAACATGATAAAAATCAAAATTTTCAAGTTATAAAAGCAAATTTTTGACTCATTACAAATTGGACCTTTGCTTGACAAAGAGAAATATGAATGTACAATAGCTCACAAGTAGAACATTGAGATTTCAACTCTTTGGCAAACATCGAGAAAAACATAAGTAAAGGTTTGGTGAACCAAAGGGTCTAATGCTGACTTTTGACATTCTATAGATAGTGAAATGTATTCTAAACATTGTGCCTTTTAGACTTAGATTTCAGTAAACATCAATAGAAGGAAAATAATTCCCAAAAGAGCTTGATGTGTGTCTCTCAAATTAAAACAGTTTGAAGATAATTATTTGCTCTCAAGCAACCTATTAAAGCTGTAAACACAGCTATAATAAACTTCATCCATAAAGCACAAAAAGAAAGTATCACATTCCATCAAAAAAAATTCAAATGCATCCAAGACCAAACCAGAGTGAGGGCCTGTGAAGTAAGAGCCTCACACAGGTTATGGGTGAAGAAGGGCCTGTGCCCGAAACGTCGAATCTCCTGTTCCCTGGATGCTGCCTGACCTGCTGTGCTGTTCCAGCAATAAAGTTTCAACTTTGATCTCCAGCATCTGCAGACCTCACTTTCTCCTATGGGTGGAATGTTAACCAGTGAGATTGCACAAAATTCTCCTCATTAAACTCAGGAATATATTAACAATGAATGTGCTTTAATAGTATTGCTAAACAAATACTGCACTCCTACTGCTAAAACAGCCTGAAATGAAATGCTCTGTACATAACTAAATTATCTATAACTGTTAATATTCAGATCATGAGAATGTTCGAAAATAATAGATATGGTCACGAATGTTCTGTTTACTATGAGAATTGTAAAGGATTTTAGTATGTTTCAGAGTTCTCTATTGAACTTTGTCAGAACTGTTGAGAGATCAAATGAATCTCAGAAATTGAGGTGGTGTGGTCGTAAAATGGATTTAAGAGGATCAATGTGACGAAGATTATCCCTCTGCTCTCCAGCCTAAACCTTTGGAAGCCCTAAGCCAAGATGTCATGCATCCTCATAAGTGACAGTGAAATGGCACAGGGATAGAAACAATGCCTTGGCCATATTTTTTGTCAACTTAGCCTTGTGCACCATAACAATGATGAAGCTGATGTAGCATAGAAGGAAGATGAAGCAAGAACAAAAAGTACAGAAATAGTCCATCCAGCCACCTGTTAGGTTCTATATTTCTTACATATTATTCAATGCCCTCGCTCCTGAGTAACCTTCTCTCTCCAAATTGATTCAATGCCTATTTACTTCCTGAAGCTTAATTAAATCGGTCCTTCACTTGTCAGCATCATGCAATGTATTGCTTACTAAATCCCTCATTTCAGATGTCATCCTGTGGATTGTTACTGAGCATAAACTTGAGGGCTACTGTACCCTCTCTAATTTCAAACTCAACAATTATTCAAATTGACATCTGACTAGATCATCTCATTTACTCATAACATCCACTGCATGGTGCATTGGTATTTGAACACAACACAAAAAAGATCAATCTTCACAATTTTACTTGCATTCACAAACAGGAAGGAAAAAAATGGTTGCTGACCATTCTCCCACATGCAGCATGAAGGCAATCACACACTCTTGCAAAGGTGGGTAAGCTTTGTGCATTCTCCCTCTCTGGCAGATGCAATCTTACCTTTGTACAAATACAGGAAGTAAACACAGACACAGTTTCAGAGAGGCAAACCTAGACATGCAAATTTTCTCTTTCATCAAGAGTATAATTCTTACACACAGGCACGTAAACAAGTCAGGAACAGTGTCTCACTCATCAATAGTGTCAGGTAGGCACCAATAAAGTTTGATACACACTTGCATGTGGAAACAAGCAAGTGCACGCACATAACCAAGTGTACTGTCTCATTTAGAGACTGACAGGCACTTACGCAATTCAAAACAAAAGCTCACCAACATCTTCTCAAGGAAAATAATACATGGACAATAAATAATGACTTAATCAGCAATTTTCTGGGCATTTTGTGAATGTTTAAAAAAATATTTTTCACACATAGAAATGTGCAAATAGGTGCAAGTTTCTCATGCACAAGCAAATGCACAACTGACTTTCACACAATAAATATAACTAGAACCTGGAAGAAATGCCCAGAATAAAACAGATGGCAAGTAAAATGTACAGACACAGCAAAGCATGTTCAGCCACACATGGTTCTGCACACACAGACATTTGCATTGAGATGGACAATTACACAGGCCTCACCATCACACCACTGTCAGCATAATGCTTCATTGAAGCAAGCACATACTTCCAACGCCTCATTTAAAAATCAGTTTCAGTCTCTTCACACAACCACTTAAAGATTACTTTATTATTATGTCCAAAGTGAGGTGCATGCCCAGGGAATCAAGCAGAGTCAAACTTATTATTACAAATAATACATCCTTCCCATTGACATACAGTCACAACTACACTCACCTCCACACGCAGGTAGTGCTTGGTCATCCTTACGTGCGAAGGTGATCCCTAGATCAAAATATGTAGACAGTTGTGTCAGACACAGACATTCACAAAAGGAAACATTCAATCACACACAATGAGCAGGCCACCCAGGAGATAGGTACAGAGAGGACGTCAATGTAAGAAAAGGCCTCTGGTCAATTTGCTAATCAGTTCCATTATTCTGCTGCTTTCTCCTGGTGGTGGGTTAGAAAGTATTGGTGTCTACAGCAAGATTCCAAGTTAGGTTGTTGTGTGAACAAAGAAATCTTGGAGTGCAGGTCCATAGTTCCTTGAAAGTAGAGTCGCAAGTAGATAGTATAGTGAAGAAGGCGTTTGGTATGCCCTCCTTTATTGGTCAGAGTATTGAGTATAAAGGTTGGGAGGTCATGTTGCGGTTGTACAGGACATTGGTTAGGCCACTGTTGGAACATTGCATGCAATTCAGGTCTCCTTCCTATCGGAACAATGTTGTGAAACTTGAAAGGGTCCAAAGATGATTTACAAGGATGTTACCAAGGTTGGAGGATTTGAGCTATAGGGACAGGCTGAATAGGCTGGGGCTGTTTTCCCTGGAGCATTGGAGGCTGAGGGGTGACCTTATAGAGGTTTATAAAATCATGAGGGGCATGGATAGGATAAATAGACACGGTCTTTTCCTTGGGTGGGGGAGTGCAGAACTGGAGGGCATAGTTTTAGGGTGAGAGGAGAAAGATATAAAAGAGACGTAAGGAGCAACTTTTTCATGCAGAGGGTGGTGCATTTTTGAAATGAGCTGCCCAGAGGAAGTGGAGGCAGCTGGCGCAATTATAGCATTTAAAAAGCATCCAGATAGGTATATGAATAGGAAGAGTTTAGAGGGATATGGGATAAGTGCTGGCAAGTGGGACTAGATTTACTTAGGATATCTGGTCAGCATGGACGAGTTGGACAGAGTACAGCATGGAAACAGACCAAGGCGGTCTGTTTCCATGCTGTACTTCTCTATGACTCTATGAAGAATTATTGGCAATTATCAGACCAGTGCAGTTTTGCCAGCACTAGACACCACCCACCTTCAATCTATCAGCAACTGTGAAGGCAGGTGAGTGCACAACAGATTCAAGATCTAAAAGTTCCAAAGGGAAAATAGCAAAACTGTTGCTTCCCATGCTTAAATCTTAGCAGAGTGTAGAATTTATGGATACTGATATCTGTGATCATCAAAAGGCAGAGGTCTAGCTAATCTTCATGACAGTTCTCATGCAACGTTTGTTCTTGCTGCCTGGGCCTCAGTTGCACTCTCACTGGTCACAAAAAATGGGCTTCTAGACTCACTTGGCAAAGGCCATACTGTTGTAGACAAGCAGGAGGCAGGAAGAACTCAGCAAGCCAGCCAGCATTAGGAGAAGGAGAAGTTAACATTTTAGGTATACCCCTTCTTCAGGGAATACTTTTGGCAGTTACCACCTCTAGTAACTGCAATTCTTAACTGATGGTGATCAAGGAATTGACTGTCTCCTGGAAAGTGCAGCTAAAAGATCACTTTAAGTGGGTTCACCACCTGAATGACCTAAATGCTGGGTTCCTGATGGCCATGGCAACATTCAGTCTGGTGTCTTTCAGCGAAGACTGTCACAGAGCTCCATCCCTCCCACAGACAGAAAGTCATCGAGCAGTACATATGTTCATAATAGCATAGATATGATTCTTCACACACACACAGATACACGTCTATCTCATCATTCAGAAAATCGCACATACAATAAAGCACTTTTATCATACAGACAAATCACTCCACATCCAGCCAAGGCTGTATTTTCATTCCACAGCAGGTAGAGAGATGAATAGGCCAGAAATTCCATGCAATGAAGCATCATGGTAGTGTGCCAGCATGTTCTTACATCTGGATTTTCAAAGAAGCAGATTCAAGGAGACAGTAAACCAGGAATAGAAAGCTAATTAAGTTAAAATGCCAACTGTCATGTGAATTTTCCAAGTGGCAGAATCACAGATTCCCTACAGTATACATAGAGGCAATTTGTCCTATCGAGTCTGCACTGACCCTCCAAAGAGCATCCCACCCAGATCCACCCTTCCCCCTTTAATCCTGGCTTTTTTCCTAGCCTGCACATCCCTGGACATTATGGGGCAATTTAGCCTGGCCAACCCACCTAAGCTGCATATCTCTGGACTGTTTGAGGAAACTGAGCATTCAGAGAAAACCCAGGCAGACAGAGGGAGAATATGCAAACTCCACAGAGACAGTGACTCATGGCTGGAATTGAACCTGGGTCTCCCTGGTGCTGTGCTGCAGTAGTGCTAACCACTCTATCCCATGCCACCCAAACTTCACAGAAAGGAACTCCAAATGGCAGACAGGAATTCAGGAGGCAGCATGTCTGCCCAAAGACACACCCTACCTTGAATGCCTTTGCATAGGTCTGCAAGGGCCAGAGACTATTTTGAAAAATACTTCTCTGTCTGCCAAAATAGTCTAATACTTGGGAGTCATGGCATATTTTGACACTTTTACATCTTCAAAGGGCATTTCCACTTTGACAGACCTATGGTTTCGCATCTATAGTAAAAAAAAGTGTCCACCATCTTTCATCATTTATATAAGTGATTTGGATGCGAATATAGGAGGAATGGTTACTAAGTTTGCAAATTACATCAAAATTGTGAAGAAAGTTATCTCAGAGTACAACAGGATCTTGATCAGGGTTTGGCCGAGGAGTGGCAGATGGGAGTTTAATTTGGATAAGTGGAAGGAATTGAATTTTGGTAAGGCAAACCAGGGCAGTACTTATACAGTAAATGGTAGGGCCCTGGAGAATGTTGCTGAACAAGGAGACCTGGAGTGCAGGTGCATGTTTCCTTGAAAATGGAGTCACAGGTAAACATAGTGGTGAAGATGGCATTTGGCACTCTTGCTTTCATTGGTCAATACATTGAGTATAGGAGTTGGGATGTCAGGTTGCAACTGAGACATTGGTGGGGCCATTTTTAGAATATTGTCTTCAATTCTGGCCTCCCTGCTAAAGGAAAGATGTCGCTAAACGTGAAAGGGTTCAGAAAAGATTTACAAAGCTGTTGCCAGGATTGGAGGATTTGAGCTATAGGGAGAGGCCGAATAGGCTGGGGGTTTATTCCCTGGAGCATCAGAGGCTGAGGGGTGACCTTATAGAGGTTTATAAAATCAGGAGGGGCATGGATAGGGTGAATAGCCATGGTCTATTCCCCCCAGAGCAGAAGTGTCCAAAACTAGAGGGCTTAAGGTGAGAGGGGAAATATTTAAAAGGGACCTGAGGGGCAACTTTTTTTACGCAGGGAGTGGTGTATATATGGAATGAGCTAACCAAGGAGTGGGGACAATTATGACATCTATAATGCATCTGGATGGGTAAATGAATGGGAAGGATTTGGAGGGATATGGGCCAAATGCTGGCAAATGGAACTAGATCAATTTAGGATATTTGATCGGCATGGATGAGTTGGACCGAAGGGTCTGTTTCCATGCTGTATAACTATTATTTTCAGATGGGCTTGCATTTACCCAGGGCCTTGCGTGCTCCGTCTGCAGATACCACCCATCATCCTTAGCCAAATGTTGCTCCCAGAGGCAGCCTGTTAACTGACTACTTCTCAGAAAATTCCTGCACATAGCTGCCAAGAGCACCTTCTGGGTTCCAGACCAAGAATTCATTGCACAAGTACCAAGATCCTGAAACTATAATTCAGACTCATGAAGTGGAGTCATACACAAACAACTGTACAATCTGTACTATATCGCACACTGTCAAAATTTCAAGCAAACAGAATCTCACTCACAGGTTGACTTTTAATTCCATACACAAAGGTGGACAACTGAGAGAGATGGGCACAATTCTACAGGCCTCCAAGTAGAACCAGCTATAGTGCACATTTATCACACCTGCATTGTAAAATACACACATATATAACTGGACAGGTTCAGCCCTACAATTAGACAGCTGCAAAATGTCAACAGACAGGCTTAGTTCATTACTCAAAAAGGATAGGAGCACAGTCTCAGACAGGCAAATCCACAATTTCAGACAAACAGACAGGTCTTGACTTCAGAGAGGTAATCTCAGACAGGTAGACATGGGGCTTCGGGCTGCAGACAGACCCAGACTGATAAGGGGAGACAGACAGACAAACTCAGGGGTTGATACACCTGTCAGTATGGCACCAGATGTTTAATCTGAAGGTCCAGGATTTTGAAACATATTGACACATACAAGGTTCTTATGAGAATGAGATGGGAGATGTGGAGAGATTGTTTCCCACTGTGGGAGAATCTAAGACCAGAGGGCAAAACCTCAGAATAATGGGTCACCCAATTAAGGTAGAGATAAGGAGAAATTTCTTTAAGAGGGTAATGAACCTATGGAATTCTTTACCATGGAGGCTGTCAACACTGGGTCATTAAGTGCATTTAAGGCTGAGATAAGCAGATTTAAAATCAGTAAGTGAAACAAAATTCAGTGATAAGGAAGGAAAGTGGAGTTGAGTATTATCAGATGAGGCATGATCTCACTGAAAGGCAAAGATGACACAATGGGCCAAATGGCTCAACTTCTGCTCCTATACCATGTAGACCCTGTTTACACACTGTTTTAACAAAGGAGTCAATGGCTATAAGAGATGGATGATCAGAGCCAGGAGGAAAGATCCAGCCAGACAATCAACATCAGAGCCAATTGGATGGACTGAGCCAGTTTCACAAATAGACAGACCCAGGGTGATAGAGACAGACAGACAAATAGATAGACAGATACAGACAAGAGGCAGACCCAGGACAGAAAGCGACAGGGAAGGGACCAGCAGGGAGGGAGACTGTCACATGCAGACCCAGTCAAAACATACAAAGTCAGATGCAGACCCAGTCAGAACAACAGACCCCCAGACAGAAACAGCCAGACACAGACTCAGGCTGGCAGACGAGACAGACACCCAGACAGAAACAGCGAGTCGCAGACTCGGGCAGACAGACACCCAGACAGAAACAGCCAGTCGCAGACTTGGGTAGACAGACACCCAGACAGAAACAGCCAGTCGCAGACTTGGGTAGACAGACACCCAGACAGAAACAGCCAGACGCAGACTCGGGTAGACAGACACCCAGACGCAGACTCGGGTGGACAGACACCCAGATAGAAACAGCCAGACGCAGACTCGGGTAGACAGACAAGACAGAAACAGCCAGACGCAGACTCGGGTAGACAGACACCCAGACGCAGACTCGGGTGGACAGACACCCAGACAGAAACAGCCAGACGCAGACTCGGGTAGACAGACACCCAGATAGAAACAGCCAGACGCAGACTCGGGTAGACAGACACCCAGATAGAAACAGCCAGACGCAGACTCGGGTAGACAGACAAGACAGAAACAGCCAGACACAGACCCAGGTAGACAGACGGGACAGACACCCAGATATAGACAGACAGGCGCAGAGACAGACAGACTCAGACAGGTCCGTGCTCCCTCTGAACTAACCTTCCCCTGCTGCTGGGAGTCGAGCCCTAGCTTTTTCCACCCACAGACGCACCTAGTTATCCTGCAAGGGTGCTGCCTGTCACCCCGATCTGGGAGGGGGCGAGGGCGGTGGATTGCCTTCTCATCCCGGAGGGCAGGAGAACCGAGCCCTCCCCCGCAGTGCCCGATGCCTGGACCGACTCCGCCGCCTCTTACCTCAACGGTCGCGACAAATCACTCAGTGCACGGCCCAGCCAGTGGTGTCGCGTCGCCCTCAGCTCCGGTTAGTGGCCGTACGGGGTCAAGTGAGGGGAGGGAGCCGGAGATTTTGTGGAGCAGTAACAGAGGACAGTTTTCGGCCCCATTCCCTCTCACAAGCCGCTCGCTGTTTTTTCCAACTTCCCCCCCCTACCCCCGAGAGGGGCCGTTGCGTGACGCCAACGCCAGGTGCTCAGTGCGCAGGCGCTGCGTCCTGGAGGGGTGGGATCACGGACAAGGAGCATCAAAGTGGGGAGGAGGGAGGGGAGAGCCGAGCTGCGCCTGCGTATTGATGTAAAGGGGGCCGCCGGGCTAATAGCCTGAGTGCGCCTGCGCGTCCTGTATACTTCCCCGGCACTCAATGGACCTATGCGTCCATGATAGATTCCAGGTGTTTAGTGCCCCTGCGCATCTATCGAACAGCGTCTCGACTCGATTGTTTCACTGCGCCTGCGTGTCTCCCATTGGCCCATGTACTATCTCAGGTGGATGACCCTTGCAGTAGGGTGAGGCGATAGCCAAAATGTAATAAAATAAAACAAAACGAAGAACTGCGGATGCTGGAAATCGAAAACAATAACAGAAACTGCTAGAGAAACTCAGCAGGTCTGGCGGCATCTGTGGAGGGAGGACAGAGTTTACATTTCGAGTCAAGTGATCCTCCTTTATTTAAATGTATGCAGTTCACTGACTTCAAGATTCAAATCCCACATACTGTTCTTCACAAGTTTGAGGAAGCTGCTTAGGTAAAGGAGAAAAATCACTAAGGAGCTACCCATTGGGAAAGAAAATTGAAACCGGTGCAAACAGCCAAAATGACAAACTTCGATTGCGACAAAGGCAAGAAAGATGAAACAAAATCATCAGGTACAGGCTATCAAAGTCAGCGAGAACACATAAATATCCGTTGTATAAGCAAATTAATAAAATTTTATACCAGATAAAAAAAGAAAGTGTTTAACATTAATTCAAGGAAATGAAAAAACGAAATAATTTAGAGATCAGAGAAATAAATGTGCTAGTATGTGATTTGTGCTTTCTAATGTTTTGTTCAAACCAGACTTCTTAGTAAATGTGAAATAATATTTGTTGTTCCACAGTACTGTACTTGATTATAAGGCTACACAGCAGTTTGCTCCGAGCTGTACAGAGTCCAGTTTCTGAGGAGAACATGTAGCAAGTCAATTGGCATCATAGAAACTTTACAACCTGCCACTGAGGTTTATGTACGTATTTTTTAAACCCAAACTGTATATTGTCCCCAAACTCCCATAATCCCCAACACTTTGTCACTTTTCACAGAATTCTGTATTGTGGCGATCTCTCAATTCTCCCTCAGCTAACCATTTGAATTGGAGGATGAAGATGGTGGAAAGGCAGGTCTGGAACCATACTTTCAACAGCTGAAACAACAGGATTAGGATTAGTAACAATACCCCAAAGCTCAGGACTGAAAGGACAAGTGACCAGTAGGATGCTGTGTTGGGCTGAAGACAGATGTCTGCTCCAGATGGTACCATTTTGTTTCACTAGGCACTAATTACTTTATCTTTCTCACCCTCTGGTAAAGAGAAAATCTTATAATGGACCTTTGAAATGTCTTTTGCCCCATAAAACATAGGAGCAGAAATTAGGCCATTCAGCCCAATCAGTCTACTCTGCCATTCAATCATGGCTGAAATGTTTCTCAAACCCATTCCCCTGCTTTCTCCCTGTAACCCTTGATTCCCTTGATACTCAAGAACCTATCTATCTCAGTCTTAAATGTATTCAGTGACCTAGCCTCCACAGCCTTCTGTGGTAATCAATACTATAGATTTACCAGACTCTGGCTGAATAAATTTATCCTTGTCTCTGTTCTAAAAGGTATTACCTTTACTCTAAGGTTGTCTTGTTGGACCCTGGTCTCTCACACCAATGGAAACCTCTTCCCAACATCTACTCTGTCCAGGCCATTTGGTATTCTGTATGTTTCAATAAGATCCCCCTTCATCCTGCTAAACTCCATTGAGTATAGACCCAGAGTCCTCAAATATTCCTCTTATGTTAAGCTTTTCATTCCTGGGAACATATCTAATATTGTCTCTCAAACATGAGACAAGGAAAAATAATGTTCTAGGCTCCCACTCAAAAGTAGAATATCATTCTCATGTTTCAGTATTGCTGAAGAATTTTTCTGTATGTGCAGTTTCTTGATCACTGTACTCTTGGACAAAATTACCAGGGTGTATGTTGCATGCTACTGAATGAAATACCAGTGTGACAACACCATAGAGCTGAAAGTACTAGCATTTCTATCACTTCTTCACTAGCACTGCCAGTCATACAACTTGTTTCACCACAAGACTTGGTGAAGAATTCTGCCGACTCTGAATTGGAACAGTATCAAAGGAATTGATATACTACTCAAGAACTGAAGAGTCAGGTGTTTCTGAAAATGACAAAACTAGATTTGATAGTAATAGGTTCACCTCTTGGGTATGATTCTGATTAGAAACTCTGAAGAAGGAAGAGCACATCTTTTCAACAATATTACAGGAAGCATCATAAAACTGATTAAACTCACAAAGAGTTGAGAACGTTTCTGACAAAATGTCATCCAATCTTCTTGGTAAGGAATCTCAATGGAAAATCATAACAAAAATGTCATCATCTTCTTTGTGTGAAATCTCATCATCCTGGACAAGTCTTGCAAAATTAAATATAGTCATCATCTGGTACAGCAATTCCTCACAGAATGGAATATCTTCAACCTGGGCTGAAACATATGATAGCCACTTAGTTGGATACATGCTTGTCAAACAAACAAGGAAAGTACTTTCAAGATTACTGACCAAAATTCCTTGTTCAGATCATCACCTTGTGTTGTAAAATCAACAGTTGGGTGTCAGTTAGCTGGACTGGTTTTTGATGCCAACAGTGTAAGTTTAATTCCCACACTGGCTGAGGTTATCATGAAAGACTCTCCTTCTCAACCTTGCCCCTCACCTAAGACATGGTGACCTTCAAGTTAAACCACCACCAGTCGTCTCTGTATAATAAGGGAACGGCCCTATGATCCAGTAACATTATGGCAACTTGCCTTTTATCTACTTGACCAAGAAAGTATATAACTTCAATGTTGTCTGCTTTTTGTTTAATTTGCTGAATGATCACTTGTTCGGAAAGTGATCTGTGTGATTTACTTAAAAAATGTTATCTCACATTGCAAAATTGTTGAAGGTAAACAAATCTACCACAGTAAAGGCACTGGACCTTACCTGTCCAGACAATCTTGTCAACTGCAGTGTTTCCTCACTCCACAATGCTGTCACTTGGTAATGGTAGTTCCCACCTTTTACATGTTTTTTGTGGGTTTCTTGTTGGACAAGGCAGCCATCTTTAGGCCTAACTCACTTGTGGGTTTGAGAGAATCTAACCATCATATCATGACATTCAATGGCATTCCATCACTGAATTCCCCACTATTAACATCCAGGGAGTTACCATTGATCAGAAATGAACTAGACCAGTCACGTAAATATGTGGCTGCAAGAACAGGTCAGAGCCGAGGAATCCTTTAGTAAGTAACTCCCCTCCTGATTCCTTTTCAAAGCCTGTCCACCATCTACACCATCTAAATCAGGAGCGTGTGAAATATCCCCTATGTGCCTAGATGAGTTCAGGTTTTACAACATTCAAGAAGCCTTGATACCCTTCAGAACAAAGCAATTTGGTGATTGGTAACACACCCTCAAACCTTCAGTCCACCACCATCTACCACCAGGATGTGTGGCAGAGATTCTCCCAGGCTCTTTCAAGACCACCTTCCAAATCTGCAACTACTACCATCTAGGACAAGTACAGCATATACAGGGAAATAGCATCACCTGCATGGTTCCTCCAAACCACATTCCTGATTTGGAAATATTCCTTCACTGTGACCGAGTTCAAATCTTAAAACTCCTTTTCTTTGTGGGTCTGCCTGTAGTAAATTGACTACATCATTTCAAGAAGGCAGATTACCATTATTTTCTAAAGGGCAACTAGGCTGGGTAATAGATTCTCAACCGGCAAGCGACACCCATATCCACTGAATGAATTTTACAAATGATTTATTGTGTTTGAGTGTGGTGTCTTTGGATCATGACACAAATTCCAACTCCTTAGTAACTTTTAAAATATATTTATTGTTATACCAGGGCACAAAATTAATTGTGATTAAGTAATATGTAGTGATATGTAAAGAGGGCTCCACTTGAGGGCTACTTTTTCATTATTACTGTCTCCTATATTGGTCACACGGTAACATTACTTTCACTATTTGTGTTGACAAACAGGGTATTTGGACTTACACAAAAGCAGAATTAGATAAATTTGACAAAGAAAGCATTAATTTCCTAGGTACCAATGTTTATATATATATAGGCACAAGACAACAGGCATAAGTTAGCAAAAAAAATGGTTTCATAATAACTAACACATGCATCCAAACTCAAAATGCTGTTACCCTGAAAGCATCTTCCACAGCCTGCAAGATCACAGCTAATGCATTTCTATCACACATGCACAGTGCTAAAATGTTTTAACTAGGCAGTTACCATCCTTTTTATTAGTCCATTTCAGATTTTAATCTCAAATTTAAATTAACAATTGCTATGGTATTCATTACAGTAGCATCCACTAAAATCTTTGCCATAAAGTCGCTCCAACAATTCATGCCTTAAGTTCGCAATACCAATTTATTTGAAAGTATTTAGTTATCTTAGTTCCTAGTTAACCAAGTGTTCCTCTGTTTGAAATCACGTGCTCTCTTCTCCATCCTGATAGTGTAAACTGACATTTTGAGCTCAGGTTTCTAGAGTGGGACTTAATTCTGACTTTTGACACAGGTGATCTAAGGATGCCACCAGAAGATAGCATGCTGAGAATTAAGTCAACTAATTGAAATTGAAGGATTGCCATATGTTACTGTTTGTATTGGCAAACATGAGAAATTAAACAAAGCCTTTTTTTGTTGTGTACTGTAATGTGACTTTAATAGGAGCTGATATTAAATAAACATCAGACTTCCAAGTACATCCACCACAACAGTTGTCATACGAGGAAAACAAGCATAAATTAAAGATATTCAGAAAGTTAGTAATTGTATGGCAGTATTTATAAAGTAATCATCAACAAATCAAAATATTGATTTGGTAAATAAACCCATTGTATCCAATTGGATAATACGTAAATGAGATATTAGAAAAAGCAAAATAATTACCTGATTAAAGTTTTCACTCTGATCATAAGACAATTGCCAGTCCAAAAAGAAAAGCAGGGCAAATCCAACCCAGCCAATTATCTGCAATAATTCTGTACCTAGGTAACTAAGATGAGACTTGTGTGGAGACATTACATACTTTTCACTATACTTTTGTACTTGAGTACACGTGACTATAAAATCAAATCAATTAATACCCTACTAATCTCCTCTTGACCATTAGAAAACCGATAGAAGGTGTCATCACAATTTTTAAGCAACATTTACTTAGCAATAATCTGTTCACTGATGCTTAGTTTTAGTTCTACCAGGGCCACACAACTCCCAACTTCGTTATAGTCTTAATCCAAATTGGGACAAAGAACTGAACTCAAAAAACAAAGTGAAACTGTCTGTCCATGACATCAAAACTGTGTTTGACCGATGATAACATCAAGCTTATCGAAACTTGAGTCACTGGGAAACAAGGGGAAGCTCTCCACTGATCAGAGTCAAACTAGCACAAAGGGAGGTAGTTGTGGTTATTGGAGGGTCAATCACATCAGTTCCAGATTTCATTTCATGAGTTCCTCAGGGTGCTGTCTTAGGTCCCCTCATATTTAGCTGCATCATCAATGACCTAGCCACCATCATATAGTCAAAAGTGGGAATGTTTGCTGACGGCTGTACAGTGTTCAAAACCATCTATAATTCTTCAGATAATGAAGAAGTCTGCATTTGTATAAATGAAACCTGGACAACATTTGGGCTTGAACTAATAATTGGCAAGTAACATTCATTATATACAACTGCCACCCAATGACCACTTTCAACAAGAGAGAATGTAATCGTCTCCCCTTTACATTCAATGACATTAATGTGACTATTAGGATCTAGGATGGAGGAGGGAGTTACAAGACACATAATATTGTGGCCACAATAGAGACTGTTGTTGTGTTACCATAGGGGCTGCTATCACATGAGAGAGAGAGAAGCAACAGGTGGTGATTTAACCTGAAGGTCACCAGATCTCAGGTGAGGTGAGAAGGAGAGTCCTTCATGGTAATCTCAAACCAGTGATGGGAATTGAACCCACACTGTTGGCATCACATTACTCTAACAATCCAGACAATTGAGCTAAACTGATTCCCAGGACAGAGACTAGGAGTTCTATGACTAGTATATCATCTCCTGACTCTCCAAAGCTGGACCATCATCTTCAAGGCTCAAGTCAGGAGTGTGACAGAATATTCTCCATTTGTTTGGATGAGTGTGTCTCCAAAAATAGACTCAAGATGCTTAATACCAGCACATAGCAGCCCACTGGAGTGGTACCCCATCCAAAATCTTCAACATTTACTCTATCCATCTCTGATGTACAGTGGCAACAGTGTGTACCAGCTACATGATGCACTGCAGCAACTCACCAAGGCTTGTTCTTCAACACCTTCCAAACTGTGACCTCTACCACCCAGAAGGACAAGGCCAGCAGATATTTGGGAACCATGAGATCTCCTCCAGCTACACATTATCCTGACTTGGAAATAAATGGCTGTTCCTACGCTGTCACTTGGCCAAATTTCTGGAAGTCCCTTCCTAACAGCATTGTGAAAATCTATACACCTCAAAAATACTACAGTTCAAAAAGGTTCATCACCTTCTCAAGGGTCATTAGGAATCGGCAATAACTACTGGCCAAGACAGCAATACCAATATCACATGAATAATTTTGTTAAAAAGTAAGATGCAATGTTTTTCCCTTCTTACTTCATCCACATAGAATGGTCCTAAATAATCAACCTCCTTTAATCTTATTGTTCCTTGATCACAAAATACAAATGGCAACTGAGATGAGCAAATACCTGCCCATGTCCTGTACATAGGAACATAGGAGCAGGACGAGACCATTCAACCCCAAACCTGCTCTGCAATTCTAGATAATGGTTGACCATCCACCTAAATGCCATATTTTTCTGTATTTTAAATTGGTATCAAGTCTCAATTTTATTTTAGTCTTTCGATATTATTCTCTGACAAGGAATGGCAAAATGCACCTTTTTTGTTACCTTTCTTAATGTTGTGAAACAAAGGTGTTACATCCAGGTAAACTGAGTAATTCATGACCATTTATCCACAACACTCCAAACTGGGCTTGACAAAGGAGCGTTGACTTTACCATCATTGCCTCACTGGAGAGGCTGTTACCAAGTTATGCCATTTATCTCAAACTAACCAGGATACAGCTTTACTTAGATATTGCTTCTTCTTGAGCTGGGAATGCTGCCACAGCATTAAGTTTTTACACAAAAAGTTACAAAATCTCTGCAAGGATCAACTGCCAGAATGGCCTGTCTGCACACACAAATTTATGAAACCAAATTTGCCTGAAATGCAAATGACCGTAGTATCATCAAATCTTACTGCAGGAATAAGCTATTATTTTCTGGATGACATCAGACTTGCATGAAGTTCGAGGGTTCCCAAGAGATTAGGAATCATAAATGGTATCTATTTGTTGTTGGGGCAGTGATAGCTTAGTGTTATTATCACTAGACTTATTAATCCTGAGAGCCAAGTAATATG
The DNA here is from genome assembly GCF_037043375.1 of Chiloscyllium plagiosum. Classification (NCBI taxonomy): domain Eukaryota; kingdom Metazoa; phylum Chordata; class Chondrichthyes; order Orectolobiformes; family Hemiscylliidae; genus Chiloscyllium; species Chiloscyllium plagiosum. The sequence goes on along the minus strand of NW_028270181.1, from coordinate 14,774,027 downwards.
CTCGGGACCTGGATTCAAATCCTGCTGTGGCAGATGGTAGAATTTGAATTCAATAAAAATCTGGGATGAAGAATTTAATGATGATCATGAAGCCATTATCATCATGAAGTCATTTGGGGGAAAAGATAATCTGGTTCACTACTGTCCTTTGGGGAAGGAAACTGTTGTCCTTACCTGGCTGGCCTACATTTGACTCGAGGCCCAAAGGACTATGGTTGGCTTTTCATTGCCCTCTGGGCAATAAATGCTGCCCAAATTATCAATATCCACAATCCAATGAATGAATAAAAGTAACACAAACCTCACAGCCTGCTTGAATGTAATTAGCTTGTATTCTAGGAATATCAATATTTGTTAATATGCGAATGTGTATTATTCAAGGAGTACCTGCAATTTTTTCATCATGCTTTCAGTCCAAAATCACAGTCAGGGCCAATGGATTTAAGAGTTTAGGTCTATCCACTATATATGTCTACATGTTGCCAGTTTCCAACTGAGAATTACCTGGTACATACAGAAGATAACTCCCATTTCTGACCTCTGCACAGATATTGCAGATAGTTATTTTGCAAAAACATGTAATGAATTTCCTTCTATGTAGTGCACCAGCCATCTTCCATCATCAAATCAATTTTTTTTAATTTGTTTTAATCTGTTGTGGCTTTTCATATGGGAGTCAATACCAAATGAACCCAGAATAACAGGTTCTGACTGTAATTAACTGAGGGAAATGGAAGACGACAGAGAAAGCAAAATGAAGGGAACAGCTGGGAAGAAATTGAATAGTAGAAAAGTGAAGGCCAGTAGAAATCGGTGTTGGGAGATTGGATAGGATGTCACAAAGGAATCTTAGTCGGGACAGGATTTATCAGTCAACCAATCTCATTAAAAGACAATATCTGATTACTTTCCTATTCCTGATTTTGGGATCTTGCCACGAGCAAACTTTTGTCAAGTTCTCTACACGACAACAATAATTACACGTGAGTGTTTCTCACTGGCTTGCCAAGTGCTTAAGATGTCCTGACATTATTGTTATCACAGTGACAGGAGGAATGCATGGATACTCAAGCCCGGGATAGCACCAGTCACATCAATTGTGAAAATTTACTGATTCAGTTACCAAAATGGCCAATTCCACTTTTTCTAGTGCTATTTTAAATAAAATAAGCAACCAGGCTGATTAAATGAACTCAAAGATAGTCTGTTTATTGTGAGCAAAATATATTCTTAAAGTAGCTACTGATTATCACCTCAACTATAAATCATATTAAAACTATATCCCCTTAATCTCGCACACTTAGACAACACAAAAAGGCATCTCTCTGCAGGAATGATGGACTCAAAGGCAAGAGTAGAAATAAATAACTCCTACAGGTCACTAATCTGGAAACAAAGGATAGAACGTAATAACTTCTCACATCTGTTGAAATGTCCTGACGACAAAATTGAATTGTTGGCAGCTATCGGTTGATGATAGATTTTCTGTTCTGATTTTGATCAAGTTGATTTTTACTTGCTGAGAATTGGTCACAGTTCACAACAGGTTGTAACAGATAGGCATAAATATTCGCATTTTGAAACATTAAGATTCCAGAGACTTTTTCCAAGAAACAGAACTTCAGGAGTAACACTGTAGCTTCTGGGGTGTCTTCTCTGCTCGCTGACTTCTGTCTGAAAAAAAAACAGGATTCTGAGACCACAGAGGGTAACCAGGCAACCATTAACATAGGCTCTCTCGAAGCCAGGTTTTCTTTACCCAGTAGTTATGGCAATAAACCCCATTTCATAGTTATCTGCCTTGTTCAGTTGAGTTTTCAAAGTCCTGAGTTCCTGAAAAAAAAAGTGTTTTACAGCATACGTTAAAGTTTTGGCTTTGGTAATTTGCAGATAAGTCACATCTCACACATTACTGAACACAATTTGAATAAATCATAGGACACTTTTAAATCCAGAAAATGTCTAAATATTTCCATCTCTTCTAGTTTTCTTTGCATAGACCTTGCAAACTGGCACCTATGGGACCAGGAGTGTGCCATTGGTCAAATATTCTGGTTGATCAAGAGGTCCACATAATCAATATAAAAACACACACTAACTAATAGAATATACAGGGGGTATATAAAATCCAACTGCCTGAATTAAATGAAAATAAATCCTTCCGTTACCTGTCAGTTAATATCCAACTGGTGCATTCTTGATGGCAAGTCTGTACTAATCAGAGTCCACTTGCCAAACAATCATCACACTTTGATCATGCAACATAAATTGGTGCTCCCCTTTCTAATGATATTCTTGTGAATTGCCCGAATGATTGTAAAACAAAATGCTTTACCAAGATGTATCTTTTGTTTCAGCAATACACAAGTGTTTTTCTTTTCCTCAGCTGGCATGATTGGAATAAAACAATCTCAGTGGAGGGAGTGGGGTTGATCAGTATGGTACCTCCACTCGAATCTTCTTTAATTGGTTGTTTACTGAACAAAAGCTTTCAGTTCTATTGCCTACATCATGTCAGTACAGAGGCAAGAAATACAGAGTTTGCAATGCTGGAATAAAGGCATACGTTCAAGTGGAAATGATTTAAACAACTGTGCTCGTCAAGGCTCAAATCCAGGATTGCACTTTGCTCAGCAGGTAGACATTCAATATTCTGGTGCGGGCAGAATGCAATACACAGGAAATTTAGAAATGTATGACTTTCGTAGCTGCTGTGAGTTCCTGTGAGACACCATAGAGTCGAAAATGTGTTGCTGGAAAAGCGCAGCAGGTCAGGCAGCATCCAAGGAACAGGAAAATCGACGTTTCGGGCATAAGCCCTTCTTCAGGGCTTATGCCCGAAATGTCGATTCTCCTGTTCCTTGGATGCTGCCTGACCTGCTGCACTTTTCCAGCAACACATTTTCAGCTCTGATTTCCAGCATCTGCAGTCCTCACTTTCTCCTAGAAGACACCATAGAGTCACACAGCACAGAAACAGGCTGTTTGGTCCAACAGTCCATGTCAACCACAATTCCAAACTAAACTAATTCCACTTGCCTGCACTTGGCCCAGATCTCTCCAAACATTTCTTATTCATGTACTAATCTAAATTTCTTTAAATGTTGTAACTGCACCCATATCCACTACTCCCTCTGGAAGTTCATTCCACAAATGAACTATTCTCCATGTGAAGAAGTTGTCCCAAATGTCTCTTTAAATCTTTTCCCTCTCACTTTAAAAATATGCCCCCTAGTTTTGAACTCCCCCCATCCTTGGGAAAAGACCGTTGATAGTCACCTTATCTATACCCCTCATTATTTTATAAACCTCCATAAAGTCAGCTGTCAAACATCTACACATCAGTGAAAAAGGTTGCAGCCTGCCTATCCTCTCTTCATATCTCAAACCCTGTTTTATTGGCAATAACCTGGTAATTCTCTTCTTGACTGTCTCCAGCTTAATAATATCCTGCCTAAAACAGGAAGACCAAAACTGGACACAGTATTCCAGAAGAAATCTCACCAATGTCCTGTACAACCTCAAAATAATGTCCCAATTCCTACACTCAAAGATCTGAGCAATGAAGGCAAACATGCCAAATGCCTATTAATCATCCTACCTATATGTGATGCAAACTTCAAAGAATCCCTAGGTCTCTCTGTTCCACAACACTGTCAAACACCCTATTTTAATTGTATAAGTCTTACCTTTATTTATTTTATCAAAATGCTATACCTTGCATTTATCCAAATTAAACTCCATCTGCCACTCTTCAGCCCATTGACTCAATTGATCAAGATCTCTTTGTATTCTTGGATAACCTTCTTCACTGTCCACTATGTCCCCAATCTTAGGTGTCATCTGCAAACTTACTAACTATGTTTTCTTGATTCTCATCCAAGTCATTTATATAAATGACAAACAAAAGTGGACCCAGCACCACATTGCTGGTCACAGGCCTCCATCTGAAAAACACCCTTCCATCAATCCTCTCTGTTTCCTGTCATTGAATTAATTTTGTAAGCAATTGGCAAGCTCAGTCTGAATTTCATGTGCATCTAACTTTACTAATTAGTCTGCCATGAAGAACCTTGTCAAAGGATTTATTGAAGTCCAAGTAAATGATGTCTACCGCTCTGTCCACATCAATGTTTTTGGTTACTTCCTCAGAAAACTCAAATCAAGTTTGTGAGACATGATTTTCCTTGCACAAAGCCATGCTGACTATCCCTAATCATTCCTTGCCTCTCAATATTACACAAGAAAATAGGCATTAATCAAGGGTAATTGAATCACTTGAATTCAAACTATAAAGAGGAATGTTGTTTTTGAAATAAAAATGTCAAACATGATTAATTTCAGCCTAATGGATCTCATAAACAACCAGCAAATAATTCTCAGAATGGCATTAATTTGTCATCAGGAAAATGGCTGCCATCTGGTGGCTGCTGTGAAATGTAATTGCAGTACTGAATCACCATTCAGTAGCAGCCAATGTTGACAGAATTTAACTTCAAGCAACACCTTTGCCAAAGGCCTATTGCACTGTCAAATGTATAACAATAGGACCTAATTTCCTTTTTCGTTTTACACTCTCAGTTTCTCCTCTGCTTTTGCAATATAACTGACAAACTGAGACTTGCAAAAGAAAGAATGGAAATGGTTCAATTCCACACAACTCTAGGCTAACCTCTGTCATTCTCTTGACTGCCTCAATGTTTTGACAATGTCTAATATTTATATTTACATGCAGTTGAATTTGGGATGAGCTTATTTGTAATTGACACTTGGTATAATGAAACAAAAAATGAATAATGTGATTATTGATGAAAATCTGTGAATCTATATAATTTTGGTTGGGTGCAAAAGCATATAGTAAGAATGATTATTGCATATTAGCACATGGTCAATGCACTGAATTTTCATCCTGTAAAGAGGAATAAAGGCACAATGATTTCCTCTGAGTGGTTGATAGATTTATTTTGATTGTTATGCAGGATATGTATATTCAGGAAAATAGCAAATGCTCTATTGCTTATTCAACAAATCCAGACACAGAATATCTTAGGTTTACATTGTGAAGTATCAAAAATGTTGAAAATGTGGAATGGCAACTTTATGAATCTGCATCCTTGTAACTAACTGCTGCTACACAGAGTTCCAAAACATTTGAAGAGCTGAACAAAGTATTAGAGGCATAGATGGGGCGGCACGGTGGCACAGTGGTTAGCACTGCTGCCTCACAGCGCTAGAGACCCGGGTTCAATTCCCGCCTCAGGCGACTGACTGTGTGGAGTTTGCACATTCTCCCCGTGTCTGCGTGGGTTTCCTCCGGGTGCTCCGGTTTCCTCCCACCATCCAAAGATGTGCAGGGTCAGGTGAATTGGCCATACTAAATTGCCTGCAGTGTTAGGTAAGGGGTAAATGTAGGGGTATGGGTGGGTTTCGCTTCGGCGGGTCGGTGTGGACTTGTTGGACTGAAGGGCCTGTTTCCACACTGTAATCTAATCTAATCTAATATGCAAAGCATGGGAACAGATCCTTTGGTCCCATGCCTACCAGATATCTTATATTAATCTCATCCTATTTTCCAGCATTTGGCATATCCCTCTAAACCCTTCTTATTCATATACTTAGCCAAATGCATTGTAAATGTTGCAATTGTACTATCTTCTTCCACTTCGTCTGGAAACTCATTCTATACAAACACTACCCTCTGCGTGAAAAAGTTGCGCCTTAGGTCTTTTTTAAATCTTTGTCCTTTCATCTTAAACCTATCACCACTAGTTGTGGACTCCCCTACCCTGGGAAAAAGACATTGGCTCTCAATGCTTCTCATGATTTTACAAACTTCTATAAGGTACCCCTCCTCCTCCGATGCACCAGGGAAAATAGTCCCAACCTGTTCAGCCTCTGAACACATTCCAATTTCACAGCATCTTTCCTACAGCAGGAAGACCAAGACTGAATACTGTATTCCAAAAATGGCCTAACCAATGTCCTGTAAAGCTGCAACATAGCCTCCCAACTCTTATCAATGCACCAATCAATAAAGGCAAGCATACCAAACACCTTCTTCACTGCTCTACTATTCTTTTGATGTTTAAGATTTCTGGGAGAATACTTAGAATAAGCCCTGCATCTTTACAATATTGGATATGAGCGTTTTCATCAAAGAACTTCCTAGCTTTTCAAAGATTCTCATCTCACAATTACAGTGCCTCAGCCAGCATTATTGTGCATCTATAAGTTACATTTAATAGTACTCTCAACATAATAAAATGTGCCAAGTCAAGTCCCAGGAGCATTAGAATCAAAAACTTGGTGAAACAGGTATTTTTAATGAATATCTTCAAAGAGGGAAACAAGATAATGGGACAGAGAGAAGTAATTCCAGACTTATGTCCCAGGCAGATGAAGGTGGGAGAAAAATTAAAATCAGGGATGCTAATGAAGCCAGAATTAGCTGAACACATATTTCACATGGTTGTGGAGCTGGATGTTGTCACAGAGAGGCCAAGGACAAATAGAGGGATTTGTTAAGGATAAAAATTTTCAAATAAAGATATTGTTTGACTGGGAGTTAATAGTAACTCAGCAAGCACATGAGTGGTAGGTGAGGAGGTTTGTTGCAAGTTAGGACATGGCAGCATAATTTGGATGAGCTTCAGTCTACAAATAGTAACATGTGGGAGACCAGCTAGAAGTGAATTGAAATAGTCAAGTCTAGTAATAACAAAGGCATAATTGAGGAATTTAGCTGCAGGTAAGCTGAGCCAGTCCAAGTTGGATGATGAAGATGGAAAAAAGTGGCCATAGTGTTGGTGCAAACATGAGGTCAGAAGCTCATTTCAGGGTCCAATATGACACACAGAGCAGGGACTGAAAACAATGGCTTCAGTCTTCTCAGTATTTAATCAGAGGAAGTTTCTACTCATCCAATGCTGTATGTTGAATTAAGATGATAAAGGTAAAGCTGAGGGTCATTGAGATCCATCGGCATTGTGAAAAGACACCTTTCACTTTTCACACAGTAATTCTTGCAATAAGCTTGGGAACTTTCATCATTCAGTTTTGATGGTGCAAGGAGGTTTGTCTGTTCAGAAGACTTACATTTCTAACATTCTCTTGTGTTTCCCATTATATACAAACATAAAACAGTGCTATTCATTTTGCCTCATCATTTGAACATAAATTCTTATTAATTCAAAACAATGACACTGTCCATATAAATACTCCAGAAAATATTCAATAATCCATTTATTTTAAGGGGGGAGGTGTGATGATGTTGCTCCTTTAACAAAGTTGTGTTGTCCTTGCTTTTTATCAAAAGTGTTGTACGAGGCAGAGTTGCCAAGATATCTGGATTTATGAACTCGAAGAAGCTTTTAAGTTTAAAAAAAACTTGTACAATGAAAGGGGAGTGGTTAGTTCTCCAAGCTCAGCTTTTCTCTGGTTTGTTTTGGGTTTTTAGCAGTCTGTCTTCAGAGCTGCTGGTCAGTTTTTTGAGGGTGCTGGTCAAAGAAACAGTTCCATGCTGATCCTCTCTCTCTCTCTCTCTCTCTGGCATCTCTCCTGTAAGAACCTGTGTTTAAATTAACCTTTTTTCCAAGGAGTGTTTATGGGGATGTTTCAAGTATTTGGAACAGCATCATTAAATTGCGATAGAGTCAATTAAGATGTTAAATGGTTAAGCTATTCTATATAATGTTCTCTTTTGTTTGTGTTTCATTTGGTAGTCTTGCAAATAAATTCTGTTTTGTTTAAAACTAAGTGGTTGGCCCAGCTGCATCACTCTTGGAATATCCACTATACACCTGCTTAAAACAATTAGAAAACTTAGGGTCTGGGCTACCTTCTCAAAATGTTTTGAGGGGTTCTGGCCTGGTTCATAACAGGTTGAGGCTCTTTGCAGGATTTGTTCTATTGTTCCAAATTGGGATTAAGGTTGCTAGACTCAAAGAAAGCGAGTGGTAGGTGTTACTGTCTTTTGTTCTGGGTGTTGATTTCAGTCGGTTTAAACAGTGCTTGGGATAGCAATGGCTCTGTAAGTCACTAAGAGTTTTAAGGGGGGTGGAGGCAGTGACTTTGCAGGTTTTACAAAAGGTCATCAAGGAAAAGCTGCTGGAATTGGCAGACAAGCTGGAGTTGGAGCTGCCTCCTTCTGTGAGGAAAGGACAAATAATTACAGCAATAGGTCAGCATTTAAATTTGCTGGAAATACCATCAGAATCTTTGGAGATGGCTAAAATTCAATTGAAAATGAAGCAGCTTGAGTTCAAGGCAAATGAAAAGAAACGGGCAAAAGAAATGAAACTTTGAATTATGATTAAAAGCATAAGAAAGAGAAAAAGAGAGAAGAGAGAGAAAAGGAGAGCAAGAAAGGAAGAAAGGTGGGGAGTTTGAACTTCAGAAACTGGCAGTTAGACAGGAAAGTCAGCTTAAAAAGATGGAAATGAAGGCTGAAGGTAAGCTTAGTGAGGATGAGCAAACCCATGGAAACCAAAGGCCTGGTGGGGATTTGTTTAAATATATCCGAGCATTGCCTAAATTTGAGGAGAAAGATGTAGAAGCATTTTTCATCTCATTTGAGAAGGTGGCTAAACAAATGAGGTGGCCACTGACCATGTGGGTTTTGTTCCTTCAAACAAAACTTATAGGTCGAGCTAGTAATGTATTTGCATCACTATCAGAGGAGGTGTCTGGGGCGTATGAGGAGGTGAAGAAAGCCCTTTTAAGTGCATATGAGCATGTGCCAGAAGCCTACAGACAATGTTTTAGAGATCTAAGGAGGGACCCTGGTAAAACATACATTGAGTTTGAAAGGATCAAATAAAGTAATTTTGATAGGTGGATAAGGGCATTAAAAATAGAGCAAACCTATGACGCTCTTAGATTATTATTTTGGAGGATTTCAAAAATTCACCTCCTGAGGTAGTGAGAACTCCTGTGGAAGAGCAGAGAGTTAAAACAGCAAGATTAGCAGCTGAAATGGCTGATGATTATGAGTTGGTTCATATATCAAAGTTTGGCTTCCAAAATCAGTTTCAATCTGTGAAGGATAGAAATCGGGGAAAAGAGAAATCCTCATGCAGTAAGGGAAAGGTAGATCTCAGTGAAGATCATAAGGATAACCACAGGGTAAAAAGGAAACCCTTGAAGGGGAAAGAAAAGTTAAAAAGCTCTGGTGTTTTCACTACAATAAAGTAGACCATGTGAAATCACAGTATTGGTGAGTTAGGAAAAGCACTGGGAAGCCAGATGTAGGAAATCAGGATGAGCCGTGAATTTTGTTGGAGTGGTAACGGAAAGCACAGTGGAGACTAAAAAGTTGTACCAGAATATACAACCTGGTCAGAGGTTAATTAAGCAGGAAATGTCAGATCTTCTTAAACCATTTACCTGCGAAGGTAAAGTTTATTCGCACAGGCCAGGAGCAGCTGGTAGAGGTTACAATATTAAGAAATACAGGATCCTCTCAATCTTTGATGTTGAAAGATGAGGAGATATGCATCTCAGAAGGATTGTTGCCAGAAAAAGTGCTGGTAAGGGGAATTCAAGGTGAGACAAGAAGTGCTCAATTATTACAGTGAGGTTAGAATGTTCAGTGAAGTGTGGAGAAGTTGTGGTAGGGGTACTGGTCAAACTTTCAGCTCCAGGAATACAATTTGTCCATGCTAATGATATAACTGGTTCACATGTAGGAGTGCTGCCTACTGTGGTTGAAAAGCTGGTGGAAACTCAGACAACTGAACTATAAAAAGAAGCATATCCTGGGAGTTTTCCTGACTGTGTGGTAACAAGGTCACAAAGTCACCAGTTGAAACAGGAGAGATCAAAGAGTATAGATAAGAAAGTTGAAGTGGAATTAGCAGAGACCCTGTTTGATCAAATGGTTGTAACAAACCTGGTGAAGATAGATATCAAAACAGACATCTTTGGTTCAGAGAAATTAACTGAGGTACAGCATAAAGGTGAAAATTTAAAGCAATTATATCAAAAGGTATACAGGAAGGAAGAATCTCGACGTATCCCTGAATGCTACTACCTTAAAAATGATGTCTTAATGAGAAAATGGAGACCACCATATATTCAGGTAGATGAGAAATGGACAGAAGCTAATCAAGTCGTATTGCCAGTGGGTTATAGAAAGGAGTATTGCAGGTAGCACTACCAATGAGGGGGGGGGTCATTTAGGGATAAGAAAAACTCAAGCTAAAATCCAAAAACATTTTTACTGGCCTGGATTGCACAAGGATGTAGTTGAATTTTGCCAGACATGTCATACATGTCAAGTAATTGGAAAACCACAGGCAGTCATAAAGTCTGCACTTTTAATACCGATTCCTGTATTTGAGGAACCTTTTACAAGAATCTTGATTGATTGCGTAGGTGCCCTACCTAAAACAAAAAGTGGAAATCAGTAAATGTAAACATTAATAGATGTGTCCACGACATTTCCAGAGGCCATTCCATTATGCAATATCACAGCTAAAAGGATTGTAGAGGAGCTACTCAAATTTTTCAATAGATATGGACTATACCACAGAGATAGAATCAGATCAAGGGTCAAACTTCATATCAAAATTATTCAAGGAAGTTATGGGCAACTTAGAAATAAAACAGTTCAAATCATGAGAGACATGGATAGGATAAATAGACAAGGTCTTTTCCCTGAGGTGGGGGAACCCAGAACTGAAGGGAATAGGTTTTGTGGTGAGAGGGGCAAGATATAAAAGGGGCCTAAGGGGCAATCTTTTCATACAGAGGGTGATGTGTGTATGGAATGAGCAGTCGGAGGAAGTGGTGGAGGTTGGTACAATTACAACCTTTAAAAGGCATCTGCATGGGTGTATGAATAGGAAGGGTTTAAAGGGATATGGGCCAGGTGCTGGCAGATTGGACTAGATTAGGTTAAGATATCTGGTCGGCATGGGCGGGTTGGATCACAGCGTCTGTTTCCATGCTGTACATCTCTATGATTCTACTGCAGACCATCCAGAATTGCAGGGAGTGCTAGAAAAGTGGCATCAGACATTAAAGAACATGTTAAGTGTTTATAGTCAAAAACTATTGAGATGATTGAAATACAGGAATTGTGTTTGTACGTTTTGCCATCAGAGATACACCAAATGGATCAACTAAATTCAGTCCATTTAATTAATTTTTGGGAATGAAGTGAGAGGACCGCTAAAATTGATTAAGGAGAAATTGGTAAGTCAGAATTCAGAAACTACATATTTGGACTATGTGTCAGGTTTCAGGGAACAATTAAATAGAGCACGAGAGCTGGCTAGACAGCATACAACAGGAAGCAGACAACAAATCAAAAACGCACAATTTTGCTATCGGGGATAAAGTGTCAGTATTACTTCCAGTGATAGGTGAACCTTAAAAAGTAAGGTTCAGTGGACCTTCTCAAGTCGAAAGGAGGTTGAGTCAGGTGAATTATTTGATGTGGACTCCAGACAGAAAGAAATCTCACAGAGTGTGTCATGTGAATATGCTCAAAAGATATTTTGATAGGGACAGAAAGCAAAAGGAGACTGTGTTATTAGTTACAACAGAGTCATAGAGTCATAGAGATGTTCAGCATGGAAACAGACCCTTCGGTCCAACCTGTCCACGCTGACCAGACATCCCAACCCAATCTAGTCCCACCTGCCAGCACCCGTCCCTTTTCCCTCCAAACCCTTCCTATTCATATATCCATCCAAATTCCTCTTAAATGTTGCAATTGTACCAGTCTCCACCACATCCTCTGGCAGCTCATTCCATACACGTACCACCCTCTGTGTGAAAAAGTTGCCCCGTAGGTCTCTTTTACATCTTTCCCCTCTCACCCTAAACCTATGCACTCTAGTTCTGGACTCCCCGATCCCAGGGAAAAGACTTTGTCTATTTATCCTATCCATGCCCCTCATAATTTTGTAAACCTCTATAAGGTCACCCCTCAGCCTCCAACGCTACAGGGAAAACAGCCCCAGCCTGTTCAGCCTCTCCCTATAGCTCAAATCCTCCAACCTAGGCAACATCCGTGTAAATCTTTCCTGAACCCTTTCAAGTTTCACAACATCTTTCCAATAGGAAGGAGACCAGAATTGTACGCAATATTCCAACAGTGGCCTAACCAATGTCCTGTACAGCCGCAACATGACCTCCCAACTCCTGACCCATAAAGTAAAGCATACCAAACGCCTTCTTCACTATCCTATCTACCTGCGACTCCACTTTCAAGGAGCTATGAACCTGCATTCCAAGGTCTCTTTGTTCAGCAACACTCCCTAGGACCTTACCGTTAAGTGTATAAGTCCTGCTAAGATTTGCTTTCCCAAAATGCAGCACCTTGAATTTATCTGAATTAAACTCCATCTGCCACTTCTCAGCTCATTGGTCCATGGTCTAGATCCTGTTTTAATCAGAAGTAACCCTCTTCGCTGTCCACTACACCTCCAATTTTGGTGTCATCTGAAAACTTACTAACTGTACATCGTATGCTCGCATCCAAATCATTTATGTAAATGACAAAAAGTTGAGGACTCAGCACCGATCCTTGTGACACTCCACTAGTCACAGGCCTCCAGTCTGAAAAACAACCCTCCATCACTACCCTCTGTCTTCTACCTTTGAGCCAGTTCTGTATCCAAATGGCTAGTTCTCCCTGTATTCAAGAGATCTAATCTTGCTAATCAGTCTCCCATGGGGAACCTTGTCGAACGCCTTACTGAAGTCCATATTGATCACAGATACTGCTCTGCATCAATCTTCTTTGTTACTTCTTCAAAAAACTCAATCATGAGACATGATTTCCCATGCACAAAGCTAAGTTGACTATCCCTAATCAGTCCTTGCCTTTCCAAATACATGTACATCCTGTCCTTCACGATTCCCTCCAACAACTTGTCCACCACCAAGGTCAGGCTCACTAGTCTATAGTTCCCTGGCTTGTCTTTACTGCCCTTCTTAAACAGTGGCACCATGTTTGCCAACCTCCAGTCTTCCGGAAAATCACCTGTGACTATCGATGATACAAATATCTCAGCAAGAGGCCCAGCAATCACTTCTCTAGCTTCCCACAAAGTTCTAGGGTACACCTGATCAGGTCCTGGGGAGTTATCCACCTTTACCCATTTCAAAACTTCCAGCACTTCCTTCTCTGTAATCTGGACATTTTGCAAGATGTCACCATCTATTCCCCAACAGTTTATATCTTCCATATCCCTTTCTACAGTAAATACTGATGCAAAATACTCATTTAGTATCTCTCCCATTTTCTGCGGCTCCACAGAAAGGCCACCTTGCTGATCTTTGAGAGGCCCTATTCACTCCCTAGTTACCCTTTTGTCCTTAATATATTTGGATTCTCCTTAATTCTATTTGCCAAAGCTATCTCATGTCCCCTTTTTGCCCTCCTGATTTCCCTCTTAGTATACTCCTATTTCCTTTATACTCTTCTCAGGATTCATTCAATCTATCCTGTCTATACATTACATAAGCGCTGCACGGTGGCACAGTGGTTAGCACTGCTGCCTCACTGCACCAAAGACCCGGATTCAATTCCCACCTCAGGCAACTGTCTGCGTGCAGTCTGCACATTCTCCCTGTGTTTGCGTGGGTGTGCTCCGGTTTCCTCCCACAGTCCAAAAATGTGCAGGTTAAGCGAATTGGCCATGCTAAATTGCCCGTAGGTGTAGGGGAATGGGTCTGGGTGGGTTGCTCTTCGGAGGGTCGGTGTGGGCTTGTTGGGCCGAAGGGCCTGTTTCCACAGTGTAAGTAATCTAATCTAATCAAATATGCTTCCTTCTTTTTCTTAACCAAATCCTCAATTTCTTTAGTCATCCAGCATTCCCTATACCTATCAGCCTTCCCTTTCACCCTGACAGAAATATACTTTTTCTGGATTCTCGTTATCTCATTTCTGAAGGCTTCCCATTTTCCAGCCGTCTCTTTACCTGCGAACATCTGCCTCCAATCAGCTTCCAAAAGTTCTTGCCTAATACTGTCAAAATTGGCCTTTCTCCAATTCAGACCTTCAACTTTTAGACCTAGTCTATCCTTTTCCATCACTATTTTAAAACTAATAGAATTATGGTCGCTGGTCCCAAAGTGCTTCCCCACTGACACCTCAGTCACCTGCCCTGCCTTATTTACCAAGAATAGGTCAAGTTTTGCACCTTCTCTCGCAGGTACATCCACATACTGAATCAGAAAATTGTCTTGTATGCAATTAAGAAATTCCTCCCCATCGAAACCTTTAACACTATGGCAGTCCCAGTCGATGTTTGGAAAGTTAAAATCCCCAACTACCCTATTATTCTTACAGATAGGTGAGACCTCCTTACAAGTTTGTTTCTCAATTTCCCTCTGACTATTAGGGGGTCTATAATACAATCCCAATAAGGTGATCATTCCTTTCTTATTTCTCAGTTCCACCCAAACAGCTTCCCTGGATGTATTTCCGGGAATATCCTCCCTCAGCACAGCTGTAATACTCTTCCTTATCAAAAATGCCACTCCCCATCCTCTCTTGCCTCCCTTTCTATCCTTCCTGTAGCTTTTGTATCCTGGAACATTAAGCTGCCAGTCCTGCCCATCCCTGAGCCATGTTTCTGTAATTGCTATGATATCCCAGTCCCATGTTCCTAACCATGCCCTAAGTCCATCTGCCTTCCCTGTTAGGCCCCTTGCATTGAAATAAATGCAGTTAAATTTATTAGTCCTATCTTGTCCCTGCCTGCCCTGACTGTTTGATTCACTTCTGTTCTCAACTGTACCAGTCTCAGATTGATTTCTTTCCTCACTATCTCCCTGGGGCCCACGCCCCCCCCCCCCCCACCTTACTAGTTTAAATCCTCCCAAGCAGTTCTAGCAAATTTCTCTGCCAGTATATTAGTCCCCTTCCAATTTCGGTGCAATCCGTCCTTCTTGTACAGGTCACTTCTACCCCAAAAGAGTGTCCAATGATCCAAAAATGTGAATCCTTCTCGCATACACCAGCTCCTCAGCCATGCATTCATCTGCTCTACCCTCCTATTCCTGCCCTCACTAGCTCGTAGCACTGGGAGTAATCCAGATATTACTATCTTTGAGGACCTCCTTTTTAAATTTCTGCCTAACTCTCTGTAATTTCCCTTCAGAATCTCAACCTTTACCCTCCCAATGACCTCTTGCTGGCCCCTCTCCCCCTTGAGAACACTCTGCACCCTCTCTGAGACATCCTTGATCCTGGCACCAGGGAAACAACACACCATTCTGCTTTTTCTTTGCTGGCCACAGAAATTTCTGTCTGTACCTCGGACTACAGAATCCCCTAACACAATTGATCTCTTGGAAGCCGACCTACCCCTCGTTGCATTAGAGCCAGTCTCAATACCAGAAACTTGGCTGTTTGCGCTACGTTCCCCTGAGAATCCATCACCCCCTACATTTCCAAAACAGCACACTTGTTTGAAATGGGTATATCCACAAAAGACTCCTGCTCTGGGTGCCAACCTCTCTTACACTTCCTGGAGTTAACCCATCTATGTAACTCTATCTGAGACTTTCCCCCCTTCCTATAACGGCCATCCATCACATACTGTTGCTGTTGCAAATTCCTCATCGCTTCTATCTGTCTCTCCAACCAATCCACTCGATCTGATAAGATTCGCATCCAACAGCATTTATGGCAGATATAATCCGCAGTAACCTGTAAACTCTCTTTAAACTCCCACATCTGACAAGAAGTACATATCACTGCAAAGGCCATTTTAGCTCCTTCACAATCTACAGATCCAAAAAATAACACCGTCTTATTCCTCTACAAAACACTGCACCAGGTTAAATTAAGAGCTATGGCTTATATTTTAAGTTTAATCAAGAGACTTAGCTCCAAAAACATCTAGTGAAGAACCAAGTTCAGAGGATTCTGAATTAGAATTCTTCAAATTAAATTGGACAATTAGGAAGTTGTCAAAAATTGGGATAAATTCTTGAGTTACCTTCCAGAGGAAAATCAAAATGACCTGAAAGAGTTATTCCTATAGCATGGGGAGATATGTGGAAGTAAGCTGGGAAGCACTAACCTACTTACGCATGTTGTAGATATAGGAAATATTGTTCCTATTAACAACATCCTTATAGGCGTAACCCTCTAAAGTCGGCACAGTTTAAAAAAAAGGTTGAATGCATGCTCCAAGTTGACATAACCAAACTGAGTTACAGTGACTGGAGCTCACCCATAATAATGTTGCCAAAAGCAGATGGTACCCAGTGGTTATGTATGGACTATCATAAAGTCAATGCAGTCACAAAGACCGATGCATATTCAATTCCACATTTGGAAGACTGAGTCGAAAAGATTGGACATACAACTTATATTCCTAAGTTGGACTTATGTAGTGTACTAACGTTGTAAGATTAAAGTGTTTTAAAAAGAAGCCATCTTTGGATATTGATGGTTCATTTATTCTTAAGGGGGAGGTATGGCGATGTTGCTCCATTAACAAAGCTTTGTTGTCCTTGCTTTTTAATCAAGTGTTGTACGAGGCAAGGTTGCTGAGATGTCTCGGTTTATCTACTTGAAAAAGCTTTTAAGTTTTAAAAAAAAAACTTGTGCAATGAAAGGGGAGTAGTCAGTTTTCCCAGCTCAGCTTTTCTCTGGTTTGTTTTGGGTTTTTAGCAGTCTAGCTGTTCAGAGCTGCTGGTCAGTTTTTTGAGACTGCTGGACGAAGAAACAGTTCCATGCTGATCCTCTCTCTCTCTCTGACATCTCTCCTGTAAGAACCAGTATTTAAATTTACCTTTTTGCTAAGGAGTGTTTATAGGGATGTTTCAAGTATTTGGAAAAGCAATAATAAGTTGTGATAGAGTTGATTGGGTTTTAAATAGTTAAGTTGTTCTATATTCTGTTCTCTTTTGTTTGTGTTTCATTTGGTAATCTTGCAAATAAATTCCATTTTATTTAAAACTAAGTGGTTGGGCCAGCTGCGTCACTACTGGAATATCCACTATACACCTGTTTAAAACAACTAGAAAAGTTAGGATCAGGGCTACCTTCTTGAAATGTTTTGAGGGGGTCTGGCCTGTTCCATGACTATACGAACCAAAACGTTTTTTAAAATCAGAAATTCTCCCATCAAATACTTGTTTCTTATGCACTCCCTTCATCTGTATGTATGTTTTCTTCCTTGGATGACAATGGGCTAAATTTTGCCAAGAATCAGCCAAACATCAATCTTGACAAGATTCATGAAGGTTTCTCTCTGTGAGTCCTAAAGTGAATTGTCATGCTATTTTCTGAAACTTATCTCATTACCCATGCACCACGTCTCTATGGCAGCCCGCCTTCTTATCTCCCCTCTTGTTCGAGGTGAAAGGATTTCCCACTTCTGGAGTCTGCTGGAATTCCTCGTGATAGCACCATTTTTAAAGCCCAGGCAATGCTCCACATCAAGCACTGTCAGGAAGGAGATATCCTTCACTGTGCACATGATGAGAGGGGAGCCAAAAAAAAAACTGCTTCTCTGCGCATACAGGTGGCATGGTTGACATGTCATTTCAAATACAAGAGCACATTTGTAAATATATTGCAATTTAAGAAACAAGCTACACATCTTACTCATCCTTACCCTCAGGGAGTACTACACTTTCCCCAGTTTGCTCCAAAGCTGAATTTATTGTTTAATGTGGGGCCATCAAATACTGTAAAGGCTTCAATGGTTGAAAACATTCATTTTTACTCAGTGACAGACAAAGCAAATAAACAGCAGAAGCTTCATTTGCCTCTGGGAACAGGCTGGTGTTGCTTGATTTTGGAATGGCAATAAATTTACAGTTAATGAGTGATCACTGCATCCATCTCATTATGTGGACCACAGCACACTGTGGCCCTGATTAAAGAATGGGCAGCGTTGGAGTTACAGTCAGTATCAGTAAGGTATTTGCATAACAGCCATTAGCCATCATTGTAGAAGATAGCACTTCTCTCTAAGTAAACATCCTTGCATCTCTCTTGAAGTGAGATAGGAACCTGAGAGTTCTCAAGGATGTTAGGCATCGTGGCAATTCCCAGGGTACCTAACACAGACTTTTAAGATGTTCCACTCATTGTCACAGATGAATTGAATACTAATAGTATGGGAGCTTTTCCTGTCAAAGCCAGCTGCGTTATGGTATGGTACTGTAAATGTACTGTGTATTGAGTCTGTGGCACCCTGCACCTGGGAGAAGCCAGCTAAGAGAGGCATGAATAGAGTCAATGGTCAGAAACTTTTCCCCAGGGTAGGATTGACGGGCTCGCGGGGTAATAGTTTTAAGATATTAGGAGGAAGGCATAGGGTGTAGGTTTGATATCCAGACGTTTCATTACCTGGCTAGGTAACATCACCAGTGGCGACGTCCAAGTGAAGCGAAGCTGTTGTCTCCTGCTTTCTATTTGTATGTTTGTCCTGGATGGGGTTCCTGGGGTTTGTGGTGTTGTCATTTCCTGTTCGTTTTCTGAGGGGTTGATAGATGGTATCTAGGTTTATGTGTTTGTTTATGGCGTTGTGGTTGGAGTGCCAGGCCTCTAGGAATTCTCTGGCATGTCTTTGCTTAGCCTGTCCCAGGATAGATGTGTTGTCACAGCCGAAATGGTGGGTTTTTTCCCTCTGTGTGTCGGGCTACGAGGGAGAGAGGGTCGTGTCTTTTTGTGGCTAGCTCGTGTTCGTGTATCCTGGTGGCTAACTTTCTTCCTGTTTGTCCTACGTAGTGTTTCTGGCAGTCCTTGCATGGAATTTTGTAGATGACGTTGGTTTTGTCCATGGGATGTACTGGGTCTTTTAAGTTTGTTAGTTTTTGTTTGAGAGTGTTGGTGGGTTTGTGTGCTACTAGGATTCCGAGGGATCTTAGTAGTCTGGCTGTCATTTCTGCAACTTCTTTGACGTATGGTAAGGTGGTTAGGATTTCTGGCTGTGTTTGGTCTGCTTGTCGTGGTTTGTTCTTGAGGAATCTGTGGACTGTATTTTTTGAGTATCCATTCTTCTTGAATACATTGTATAGGTGGTTCTCCTCTATTTTCCGAAGTTTGTCTGTGCTGCAGTGTGATGTGGCTCATTGGAATAGTGTTCTGATACAGCTTCGTTTGTGTGTATTGGATGGTGTAGTTAAGTATTTGGTCAGTGTTTGTCGGTTTTCTGTATATGCAGGTTTGTAGTTCTCCGTTTTCCGTTTGTAGTTCTTTCAACTGTGACGTCCAGGAATGCGAGTTTATTGTCGGTTTCTTCCTCCTTGGTGAACTTTATGCCTGTGAGGGTGTTGTTGATTATGTTAAATGTCTCTCCTATCTTGTTTCGTTTTGTGATGACAAAGATGTCATCTACGTAGCGGACCCAGATTTTTGGTTTGATGGTTGGTAGGGCTGTTTGTTATAGTCTTTGCATTACCGCTTCTGCTATGAATCCTGATAGTGGAGATCCCATGGGTGTGCCATTTGGAAGGTATAGAGGAGACGTCAGAGGTAGGTTCTTTACGGAGAGAGTTGTGAATGCATGGAATGCGTTGCCAGCGGTGATGGTGGAAGCAGAGTCAGTAAGGACATTTAAGTGCTTGCTGGACATGCACATGGACAGCAGTGAACTGAGGGGTGTGTAGGCAAGGTTATTTGTTTTACTTAAGGAAAGCCGACTGCCTGGGCTGGAGCACTGACCACATCACAGGGAAATGAAATAAAGTGGTCTCACACAAAATGCAACAATAATAGCCTTAATATATTTGTGAGTTGAGATTTATGAGATCTGACATACATCTCCAGTGGCTATTTGGAAGCAGCTAGTTGCATAAAAAAATTAGTGCAGCTATCACCTTGGCAACCACTGTGATGGGATGGCCACCCATTCCTTCGTGTGACATTTCCAAAACCAGCAGCTGGGATAATTCAGTGGCAGTCCCCTGGAAGACCGGTGTCTGCAGCAAAACTGTGCCTAGCTCATCTGGAGAAAAGTGGACTCCTGTACATCCTGTGGTCTTTTTTGGGGGGGATCTCCTGCCTTCAGCTGTGACCTCTTCAGGTGGAGACTGTTTATATCTGCAGGAAATTGCTGCTGGTTCTAGTCTTGCTGGTGCATCTGTCATTCCTCAGTTTCTCTACTTTTTGTTACATAGAAAATAGAACATAGAAACGTACAGCACAGAACAGGCCCTTCAGCCAACGATGTTGTGCCAAGGATTAATCCTTATGTAAAATAAAGTAACCTTACCTACGCACCCCTCAGTTCACTGCTGTCCATGTGCATGTCCAGGAAGCGCTTAAATGTTCCTGCTGACTCTGCTTCCACCATCACCGCTGGCAACGCATTTCATGCATTCATAACTCTCTCCATAAAGAACCTACCTCTGACGTCTCCTCTATACCTTCCTGCTAATATCTTAAAACTATGACCCCTCGTCCCCGTCAATCCTGCCCTGGGAAAAAGTTTCTGGCTATTGACTCTATCCATGCCTCTCATTACCTTGTATCCTCGATCAGATCACCTCTCTTCCTCCTTCTCTCCAGAGAGAAAAGTCCAAGCTTAGTCAACCTCTCTTCATAAAACAAGCCCTCCAGTCTAGGCAGCATACTGGTAAACCTTCTTTGCACCCTCTCCAAAGCCTCTGTATCTTTCCTATAATAGGGCGACCATAACTGGACACAATATTCCAAGTGTGATCTCACCAGGGAGTTTTACAGCTGTAGCAAAACCCCACAGCTCTTAAACTTGATCCCCTTGTTAATAAAAGCCAAAACACCATATGCTTTCTTAACAACCCTATCCACTTGGGTAGCAACTTTGAGGGATCTATGTACTTGAACACCAAGATCCCTCTGTTCCTCCACGCTGCCAAGAATCCTGTCTTTAATTCTATGTTCAGCATTCAAGTTCGAACTTCCAAAATGCATCACTTCGCATTTATCTAGGTTGAACTCCATCTGCCATTTCTCAGCTCAGCATCCTGTCTATGTCACACTGCAGCCTGCAATAGTCCTCAATACTATCAACGGCACCTTCAACCTTTGTGTCGTCTGCAAATTTACTAATCCACCCCTCAATCTCCTCATCCACGTCATTTATAAAAACTACAAAGAGCAGAGGCCCAAGAACAAAGCCCTGCGGGACACTACTCAACACTGACCTCCAGGCAGGTTACTTTCCATCTACAACCACTCGCTGCCTTCTGTCAGCCAACCCATTCTGAATCCAGATGGCCAAATCTCCCTGTATCCCAAATCTCCTGACTTTATGAATGAGCCTACCATGGGGAACCTTTTCAAATGCCTTGCTGAAGTCCATATATACCACATCTACTGCTCAACCTTCATCGACCTGTCTTGTCACCGCCTCGAAGAACTCAATAAGATTAGTTAGGCATGACCTGTCCCTCACAAAGCCATGCTGACTGCCTTTAATCATGCTATGCTATTCCAAATAATCATAAATCCTATCGCTCAGAATTCTTTCCAAAACCTTGCTGACCACAGATGAAAGACTGACTGGTCTGTAATTGTCAGGGATTTCCCTATTACTTTTCTTGAAAAGAGGAACAACATTCGCCTTCTTCCAATCCTCTAGTATGACTCCTGTGGAGAGTGACGAAGCAAAGATCTTCACCAGCGGCTTAGCAACCTCCTTTTTCGCTTCCTGGAGCAGCCTGGGATAAATCTTGTCTGGCCCTGGGGACTTATCAATCTTAATGTTCACCAAAATTTCCAACACATCAACTTCATCAATCTTGATCTGGTCAAGCCCATATCCCAGCTCCTCAAAGTTCTCATTCACAAGAGGGTCCTTTGCCTTAGTGAAAACTGAGGCACAGAACTCATCTAGGGCTTCCCCTATCTGCTCAGATGCCACACACAAGTTCCCTATGCTATCCCTGATCAGCCCTACCTTCTCCCAGATAATTCTCTTATTCTTCACTTATGAGTAGAATGCCTTTGGGTTCTCCCTAATCTTTCCTGCCAAGCCTTTCTCATGCCCCCTCCTAGCTCTCCTAAGTCCATTTCTGAGCTCCTTTCTAGCAAGCATGTAATCCTCTAAAGTTGTGCTAAATCCTTGCTTCCTCCACCTTACATAAACTGCCTTCTTCCTTTTGACAAGAAGCTCCTCTGTTCTTGTCATCCAAGGCTCATTAATCTTACCCCTTCTTACCTGTCTTAGAGGCATCCGAGGAGATTTTACTGCTCCTCGGATGCTGCCTGAACTGCCATGCTTTTCCAGCACCACTCTAATCTAGACTCTGGTTTCCAGCATCTGCAGTCATTGTTTTTACCTACCTGTCTCAGAGGAACAATTTCGTGCATCACTTGCAACAACTGTTCCTTAAACAGTCTCCACATGTCTGCTGTGCCCTTTCTGCGGAACGATTGCTCCCGGTCTGTACTTCCCAACTCCTGTCTGATAGCGTCATAATTTCCTTTTCCCCAATTAAATATCTTCCCTTGGTGACCGCTCCTTGTTGTGCAGCAGTAACAGTGATGAAGAACTCTGCTGTGGCTAAATTCATTGATCACGCTTCCAATGAACCTGTGTGAAAAATATAAGAAACAGAACAGGTCATTAAGTAATGTAAGCAATCAGCATTCTCATCACTCACAAGCCATACTCTTCCCGTACTGTGGGACATGGAGGTTGATGGAAGTTTTCTGCAAGGACCTTTGACATAGGGGAACTTATTCTGATGAATGCAGCACAAATACAGCAGGAGATTGATATTGCAGAAGCAGAGTCTTTGAATAAAATAAAATCCTTACACTGGAAGGAGGCAATTCAATCCATCGAATCTGCATCAACCCTCCAAACTGCATCCCACCCAAACCCCTATTTCCATAACCTTGCATTTACCATGTTAATCCACCTCGCCTGCACCTCCCATGTTACCAAGTATTATTCTTATCAACTTGCTGTTTTTGGAAACGTGCTGTGCATTAATTGGCTGCTACATTTCCGACACTTCAAAAGTCCCTCTTTACCTGTAAAGTACATTGTAAGGTTTTGTGCTTGTGAAGGGTCCTATAAAAATTCAAGTTTTTTTTTATTCTTCAGTCATGAAAAGCAAAAAAAAATGTGAGATTGGAAATTTCAAATAGAAACAAAAATGGGAAGAATCTGGAAGAAAAAGAAATAAAACATAATGTTCCATTATTGCAATGTTACAGAAACAATCTAAAATATATTTCGACTGCTTCGATTAAAATAATTAATAATGCAGTCATTATTAATCTTGTGGCAGCTCATCAATGCTTTATAAACATTGCTCAGGTTGACAAGGAAACTTAAATGTAGAAATTACTGCTGGTAACCTTGCTTTTGTCAGCAGGGGCCAGACAATCTTGAAATATGGGACTGTTCTGGTTCTCCATCCACTGTGCATAAACTTGCTAACCTGGTTTTCCACTAGTCCAGACAGTATTGCGCAAAAGTTTCATAAGTCTATATACATGAGTCAGGATGAGTTCATCACATTTTTAAGCTTTTCTATCAATAGCTGAATATGCCTTGAAGGCCATTAGCAACACTACACCTTTTATCTCCCTCCCATTCCTTTGCAAAATGTAATAAGTACTAACTGTGTGATTTCTTCAGAGTATGATGTGAGGATGTCACGAAGATCAAATGGCATTAGGCACAGAAGGCTGAATTTTACTGGAAATCAACTATATTGGTGAATTTAATGAAGGGTTTCTCTCCATGTGGCTGAGTGAGTTTCCTTGTTCTAGGTTCCCAAACCTTCCTCATTATCTGTGCACTATGTCCTATGGTGCAATGCTCATCATATCCTCACCTCCATCACAGGTGGGAGCACTTGCCATTGCTGGGACCTCTCTAAGGTGCACTACATCAAGCACTGTCATTCTAGAGGTACCATGTATGCTTCCTGTCAATTGCTCCTGACATGTTGGGCTGAGGATAATAGGAACCCTTTATTACAAAGGAGGCTTGGATGGACATGGTGTTTCAAAGGAGGGATGTCGTCTTTCCTCAAGACAAGCAAAGGACACCATTACTCTGAACCTTGCTAGCCTTGTATGACATCTCCACTCAGTGCTATTTCCATGGTCTGGAGGAATGCCCAACAATGCAGGGAGAAGGACAATAACTTACACTGTTTTTCAAAGATAAGTGCCATCATCTCCTTTCTGTTACCTCACACTCACTATCTCTTTTACTGCACCTACCTCCCACCAAGGTTTATGCTCTACTTCTCCCTCAATATTGCATACAACATCTTTCTTCACTTGCTCTCCCCCACAAATCCCCTCATACCAATAATGCTGTATAGCCTCTGCATGGCCTACTCAGTCACTTGGGAATTCTCATCGCCTTTCGGCCACCCACACCAACAGTAACAGCTGTGCCAGCCACTTTTGTCTCCCTCAGTCCCTGCCTTTGTCTCATTCCAAGGGAAAACAGCCCACAGACAGAAAGACCCAGCAGGTGGCTCCTTATTCTCTAAGAGCCTTTGAACGGACCTCTTAAATGTTCATGTTGATTTCTCTCTGCATCTTCTATGTCACTGTAACATTGTATTTTGTGCACAGTAATGCTACCTGATGCACTTCATATGTGCATCATATGAAAACAACATTTTTCACTGTACTTCCATATACGTGACAACAGTGAATCAAATCAAGTCAAAATTCTGACACTTAGCAGTCAACTGACTGCCTCAAATAGCTGACTGAATGTTCCCAAGCCTCTGGACTGATAATGAAGTCTGTCCTTGACTGAAAGTATCTCTTGACTAGACAGAGAACTATTTCCGTTAGACTTTGAGACATGGCCATTTGGGTGAAGTACATGCAGTGTGTTTGCTGCATATGCTGCTGGCATATGGTGCAAGTGTGAGACAGGCATAGCATACCACTGAACAACAACATGTTCACTCCTAACAACTTTGACAAGCTGCTTACCTTTGTGCTAAAAGGCAAATCAAGACAGAAATACTGTGAGATTTTAAGTTCTTTCTGAGGGAGCAAAGCACCAAAAGACAAAGCAAGGAACGGAAGTCAGAAATGCTATGAGCATTCAAGTAGGTGCAAAATGAATGTGCACTAAGAGAGCAAGCAAGGAGCCCTGAGATGCACTCTGGTCGAATCAATGAATTATGTGTTTGTCCTGTGTTCAAAGTGATCTTATAGCAGAATTGCAATGAAAGGTGGCAGTGAACTCCAAAGTGCAGCATTGAAACACAGAACCACATTGTAGGTGGATTGGAGATATGCCATGAGAATGGTTCTGGTAGATGCCAAATGCCAATGTGCAATAGACCAGGTTGTGGGTGACTGTCCATGGAGTGTACCCTGAAATGTTTCTGCAAGGTGTCTAAGAAGGAGAGCCAGAGGATAAAATGCCAAGTTGGAGCTACCACTCTGATTTTCATGTCAAGAATTGTCATCTTCTAGTTTCTATCTGGCAGATGAATAAATGGAAAACTTCATATAAATGATGCGAGATTAATTTATTAATGAAATGTTAATGCATGCTATAAATAGGCTCCTTGTCACTCACCAGGAAGAATATCTTCCCACTGTTCAACAGCATGCTTTTAGGTCTGTTGTCTGTTGACTTTGTTGATAGGTTTATGTAAATTTAGACAAATGTTCATTGTAGAATTGTACTTCCTTGTTGGCCACTTGTGTCTTGTTCTGGGATTTGGCTTGGTTTTGAAATCAAACATTCTGCACATGCGTGCCTGATGTCCTTTGGTGCCATGAGATTTGCAAATAACCTCCAGGTAGATACAACAACTTGTATCTATAAGAGAAATAAAGTGAGGACTGCAGATGCTGGAGATCAGATCGAGACTGTGGTGCTGGAATAGCACAGCAGGTCAGGTACCATCAGAGGAGCACGAGGATCAACGTTTAAGACATAAGCTCTTCATCAGGTATCTATAAGAGATCTCGATGGTTTGGTGCATTTTGCTGACTGTCACAATACTATTGTCTGCACCTAAGTACAGGTATCTAGGATGTTAGTCTGTCACTGGCCACATGAGGGGATCCATCTTCCAATAAGACATCAATAGTATAGCTTTTTTCTTGTCAAGAAGCGCTCTCTAGGAAGCTTTGATCAGAGTAGAAGGGATTACCAACTCGATCAGCCACTCTGCAAGTTCTTCTTCAGAGAAATCATATTCATGCCCTTTGCTACAGCATCTGTCATTAATAGACTCTTGGGTTTTCTATCTGTAAGAAGTGAATTGGAGTTTGTTAAGTAGACATTCATATCTTGAACTGATTCTCACACATTCTCTAGATTTTCTCTAGATTTTTTTTATCATCCTCAGAAAGACCGATGCATTTATTCTGTGCTGATAGCAAGTAGTATTTGAAGAGATCTCCTCTCAGGATTATTTATGGCTTAACCTATAAAGCAGAATATGTTTCTCATATACCTGGATTTCAATGAAGTTGTCACTTGTCACCTAATGCACAGTTAAAGTGCTAGCACTCTATTTTTTGTTGACAGTCTGAACCCTTTTTTTAATTGAAGTAGAATGCAGGATTTGTTTGTTACTTTCTTTTACCTAATTCACTGGCCATAGAGTCATAGAGTTGTACAACATGGAAACAGACCCTTAAGTCAAACTCATTCATGCCAATCAGATATCCCAAATTAATCTAGTACCAATTTCCACTATTAGGCCCATATCCCTCTCAACCCTTCCTATTCATTTATCCATCCACATGCCTTTTAAATATTGTAATTGTATCAGCCTCCACCACTTCCACTGGCGGCTTGTTCCATACACATACCACCCTCTGGTGAAAAGGTTGCCCCTTAGGTCCTTTTAGACCTTTACCCTCTCACCTTAAACCCGTGCCCTCTAGTTTTGGACTCCCCTACCCTCAGAAAAAGACTTTAGCTATTCACCCTATCCATGCTTCTTATAATTCTATAAACTTCTATAAGGTCACCCCTCAGCCTTCAGGAAAAATAGCTCCAGCCTATTCAACCTCTCCCTATTGCTCAAACCTCTAATCCTGGCAATATCTTTGTAAATCATTTCTGCACTCTTTCAAGTTTAACAGCAGCTTCCTTACAGCAAAAAGGGTCTACTTGTTTAATTTTTCTAACTTCAATTTTACTTTTTTTGTGGCTGTGGTCTCTTTATAAAGTCTTGCTGTGTGTACCTATAAGAGATGAAAGACAGTAGTAGCTGGTTTCAGCCTGTGTGCGTGTGTGTATGTGTGTGTGTGAGATTGGGGGGGTCAGAGTTGCACTAAATAAGGAGTGATGATGTCATACCAATTTTGACACCCAATTGAAGGTAACGAAGGGGCAGCACTAGCTGACAACTGCAAACAGGTAGGCCTCTTTCGGTTTGTTTTTGGTACTTAAAACCCCTTTTACTTAGAACAATAGAGCTGTGTACTTAAACTGACAACCTTCTTTGACCCTCAGTCTTAGTTTTAATCCTGGAAGGAGCCTTTCGGCCACTGATTTTACTTTTAAATTCGTATGAAGTATTTTAACCGCTGTACC
Source organism: Chiloscyllium plagiosum (assembly GCF_037043375.1). Classification (NCBI taxonomy): domain Eukaryota; kingdom Metazoa; phylum Chordata; class Chondrichthyes; order Orectolobiformes; family Hemiscylliidae; genus Chiloscyllium; species Chiloscyllium plagiosum. The sequence continues at coordinate 14,746,560 of NW_028270181.1, read as the reverse complement.
TTAACTTTTATGTCAGGAAGCAGATTGAATCTTCACGTTAGTTTTTTATTACAGAAATTCAGGGCTTGAAGCTTGAGAAGTCCTGAACTTTAAGTAGAAAAATGTAAATTGTCTCCTCGTTATTTAGATTGAGAGATCTGTTCTCACATATTTACATGTTTAGTTGGTCATCCGATTGCTCTTTTCATGATGACATCGTAAGCATGTCTCTTAAAAGTATATCACATATCTGCTGTGAGACGATACACAATGAAAACACTGACACAGCTAAGTGCTACTGTTTGAAGAGAACTGTATCTGCCAATTGAAATTGAGTGGGAAAGGAATTATGTCTTCTGATGTAAAGGACCTGAAATCAATGTGTACAATAAGCCAATTTACTTTCTACAGATGTATCAAATAGTTGACTTTCTGTATTTCTGTTTGTTCTCCAGAATGGCCCTAGAGTAATGGTCAGAGATAGCCAAGGAAGGTGACATTCTGTAATCATGGATATGATCCAAGCAGATCTGGTAATGGATGGACCCAGATATAACTATCTCTTCCATTTGGACATAGCAAAGATCGGAGTCATATCATAAGAAATAAACAAAGTGGGTGAGAGTTGAGCAGATTGACATAATAAAAAAATGGAAAGCTGAAGTCTGAACAGTTGGTTGTTGGAAGTGCAATTGGAATTGCTCAGAGGATGAATTATTCCAGGCATTGAAGCTAAGGGACATAGAATTTGAAGAAGATAGAGACTTAGGAACGCCAAAAAAACTCCCATATGTACTCTTGACTGTGACTGGCACCATGAGAGTAGAGAGGTAAAGTGCACAGGCTAGTTCAAGTAAATGGCTATGATTATTAGCGATAAATATGTATTATTGAAAACCGTGGTTCACCCAATTACTAAAACTGTCATTTTCCTTGGTTTTCAGAAATTGATTTACTGTCTTGATTAATCCTTAATCGTTTTCAATTTATAACCAACATGGTACTTGTGAAGATTTTCTATAATGATTCATTTATATTTCATAAAATGAGATGATTGCAGTTAGCTTAAATTTAAATATTTATTAAATTCAGAAATTTTTCATGACTGCTTCCTTAAAGATATATAGTAAGTACATTGTTGGAAAAATGAAGATTCAGTCACGAATCAAAAAGTGCTACAACATAACACTGTTGAAAAATTGTAAGAATTGTCTTAGACATGTCTCCAAAATGAAGTCTCAGTTCTCATTCTTTAGTTTATGTTGGTTCTGTTAAGGTAATACTTAAAGTGTGGACCAATATGACTGAAAAATGTTCTTCTGAAAAGGGAAAAAGTGCCTACAGACATGAAGATCATCTGCCTACATTAGTCACATACCTGCAGAGATAAGTGTGCCATTCATAATTCTAAATTTTTTCTGAATTAGAGGAAAATTAAACAATTGACTGCTGGTCCAGAAGCAGTGAGCAAAAGCGGATTTACCCAAGAGCAAGTGAGAAATAGACACTTGTTGCTCACTTTGATGTCTTAGTAAATTAATACCAGATGGAAGACATGGCTTCCAGTTTGACTATAGGCTTTATGCTATTCAACAGTTTGTTGAATACTTTAATTTGTCAATTATCTAGCAAGTTTAATCCTAATTTAATCTCATGGATTTACATCAATCTCAGTTTGAGATCTGAATCATTAATGAAGAATTACAGTCGGTTACCGCTGAATTGAAGGTAATTGAAATGCTTTTGTTATCTGTTATTTCTTTTGCAGGTTAATCGTTTATTTAATGTTTTAATGTTATTGACTGTGATTCTAACATAGAGAAACAAATATTAATTTGTGATGTCATTCTAGGATTTATTTGATAATCAGCAAAGAAAGAAGAATTCATTCACTCAACAACCTGTCCTGCACCCAATGGGAGGCTGACAGCGTCAATGTTAATAATTAAGAGGAACTGGTAAACACAACTCAGTTCAGCAAATCATTTACTCCTAGCCATAATCTTGGCGTTTAAACCCAGATGGTTCATTGATAAGTTATTAGAGGAAAGGGTTATGGATTAATGTGATAAATATTATTGGGTTATTTATTCCAGTATTGTATTCAGTGAGAGCTGCAACTCAGCAATGCCACTGGGGAGGTGGTGAGTGCTGCCAGTACTACATCCAGCCAAAGCACTATAATAGCGAATGGATCCATGGACATATAAGTGATGGCAGGTTTTTTTTTCCATTTGTTCACTGCATCTGAGTGTCACTGGCTCAGCTAGTATTTATGGTCCATTCCTAATTGGCCTTGAGAAAGTGGTGGTGAGCTGCCTTTTGAACTGCTGCAATCCATGATAAGGGAGGTGATAGGCAATTAAGTACACACTCAGTACTCCTAATAGGTTCTCGAAGAGGGAAGGGGATCAACAGCAAAGGCAGGGTTGGGCCTCACTGGATGCCCTTCCCAATGCCAGGCCCCTTGAACAGACATTGAATGCCTTTGCACGTCTCCCCTCCTACCATCCCTCCGACACACATCTCCCACTTCTCCCCTACCACCACTCTCTGGATGTCCTCATGCATCCAAACAGAGATTCTTTTCAGGTTTTGTGGTGAGTGAGTACAAGGAGAAGCAAGAGGCAGCTCATGAGTAAATATTAATTGACAACTTAAAGGCATTTATTGGTGGGGCAGTCAACCATCAACAGGCTTTCTTGTCATGGACTTATCAGGGTAGAGTCAAAAGGCAGTGAGGCACTCACTCACTGTCCTCCCTTCTCAATTGGTGCCCCTCAACCACCATACCCAGCAAGGGAAGGGTATTAAATTCTGCCCACAAATTGTGATATTTAGGGTATGTTATTAAGAAAGACAGAAATTAAGATAGTTCATAAAATACCTAAAGATTTAGCAGTTCTGGATGCATGTTCATTATTTTGCCATTCATAAATTATAAAATTATTTAATTTAGGGGTTATGAATACCACAAAAGAAAAAAGTCTTTAGTGACAAACTGTCGAGCTATTGATCCTAAGGCTGTGGTTGTGAAGTGCAGTATGTTATAGATGCTGTGGAAAATGGGTTTCAAGGAATATGATCTAAAGAACAGGAGAATGACTGATGTGGTAACATAAGTTGAAAGTTTAACTTGGATGTATGTACCAGTTGTAGATTCCAGTAGTGTTGTAGCACAGAGATACCTACAGGTTCAGGAATATAATTCTGTAAAGTTTATACCACATATAGTTAAAAAAATGTTTAGCACACTTGCCTTCATTGCTCAGACCTTTGAGTATAGAAGTTGGGACATTATGTTCAGGTTCTACAGGACATTGGTGAGGCATCGTCTGGAACTGCATCCAATTCTAGTCACCCTGTTGTGCAAAGCTGGAGAGGAATCAGAAGAGATTTACCAAGACATTGCTGGGAGGGTTTGAGTATAAGGTGGGGCTGGCGAGGTTGGGACTTTTTCCCTGCAGTGTAGAAGGTTGAGGGGTGACTTTATTGAGGTTTATAAAGTTAATGGCAAGTGTCTTTTCCTTCGGGTGGGGGATTTCAAGACCCAGGGGCATTTTTAAGGTGAGAGGAGAAAGATTTTAAAAAGACATAAAAGGCAATTCTTTTAACACTGAGAGTGGTTCATGTATGGAATGAACTTCCAGAGGAAATGGTGGATACAAGTACAATTACAACATTTAAAAGACATTTAGATAAGTACACGAATAAGAAATGTTTTGAGAGATATGGGCTAAATGCAGGCAGGTGGGACTAATTTAGTTTAGATTATGGTCAGCATGGATAGGTTGGACCGAAGGGTCTGTTTCCATTCTGTATGACTCTATAGCTCAAACAGGTTTACTGCTGTCAGAACTGGAATGGTTGAGGCTTCATTCTAAAGTTCCTTTGAACCTGCTTTAAGTTGAAACAACCTAAAAATCGGCTCTGGATGTTGAAAAAAAAAATTTGATCTTCATTCCAATGGAGGCCATCCCATTGGTACAGATCTCAATTTCCTCATTATTCATGCCAAGTGCCCCTCAAACTGGAAACCTCTTCTCCAACACCAGTCTTTGACTTACACATTCACCTCTCTATTTTCAATGTCCTTTGGTTTAGGTAATAATCTTAATTTGGAGCCTAAAATCCTCATATTTACGATATGGAAATTCCTTCATTGTACTGCCTATGCCATTGCTACCTACGTGGACCATAAGAGCTGAATTGTCCCCCTCCCACTGCAGAATCATCTCCAGCCTTGAGCAGATATCCTGAACCCTGACATCAGGCAAGCAATGAAGGTTTCTGGATTTATGCCTTTTACTGCTAGGAACAGTATGAATTCCTCTCACTATTCTGTCCCTTACTACCATCACATTCCTTCTTACAACCCCTCCCTTGAATGGTTCCTATTCCATAATGTCAGTTGGCTCATTCAACCTGCATCCTGACTCTCATCTAGATAAGCTGAAAGAACTCAAATCGTTTTGAACAGTTACAAAAACTAAGGCTCCTGCCTCCTGAGGCCCCTTACCTGTTAACTTCCAGCTACACTCTCCTATTCTTTGAGTAAAATTGCAATTAGAAGATGCCTGTGATGTATTGTTCTGATTTACACATATTTTAGCATCATTCATTTTAGAGTGTGGATTTTTGATGTTTAACTTAGTAACATATGGCTATCTGTGTTACTGAAAGGGTTTAATGGTTCACATAAGTATTTCTGTAGTCATGGTAATTTCTTTAAAAATTATTTGAGATAGACAGCCTTATAGGTGTGTGTTTCTAAAACTTTTATAGTATTTGTAAAGAGTTTGGTTTGTTTTATTTCATCTTCTTTTTTGATGTATTATATTTCTGTTTTATTATTAAACTCAAATCTGCAATATTGCATGCTAATGTTTCAGTGAGAGACCACCTCATTAAATCCAAAAGAAAAAAAGATCTATCAAGCCAGATTTCAGTCTGGGATCTGACTTGTCCAGTAATAACATAAGCTGGGATCATAACAGACTAATATCACAAGAAAAGCTAGGGAAAGATGCAAGTTCATGGCTACAGAAAGGGAAAACCTTAAAGGAAGCTTGGCTTGGAGGGAAAGTGATAAGGAGGAATGCTGCAGGAGCAGCTGATGAATGGTCAGATCAACTTCAGTCTCACTAAAATAAGGAGCAGGTAGAAGGGGCTGAATGGTCTACTTCTGCTTCTATTTTGTATGTTCACGTCTCTGTCTTAGTGACAAAGAGGTCCATAAGAATCTTGTCTTGGTGTTAAGATTATAAACAGTGTTCTGATTGCGTCCTGAAGTTGAGTTGAATAGAAAGAATGTTTCGCTTTTCACAAAGCCTTTCCACCCCATAGTATTTTAAGGGATTTTTGCAAATGCTGACACACTTATGAATCAATAAACCAAAGGAAAACATTGACATAATTACATAGAACTTTGTTATTAACATACATTTAAAGAAATAATGCACATCTTAGTCAAGGCTGGAGCATAGGGATGGCAGTCAGCGGTCCAGAAGGAGCCCCGACAGTGGGCTCTGAGTGGAGTGGGTTGGCCAATGACCCAGAGCAAGGGCAGCCAGAAGCCTGGTGCAGTGTGGGGACAGTGGCCAGCAGGCCTGGAGCTAAGATGGCTATTGGTTGGTAACCCATGGAGCCTGGACAGACCATGTGGAAGCCCTTATAGAAAGGCTGTAATGTCTATCTTTTTAGCTTTATTTGTTATGAAACATTTTAAGAGGTATTCCAGACCCTAACCTTTTAAATTTTGTAAAGGCAGAAGTAGAGTGGATATTCCAGGAGTGGTGCAGCTGGTCAGACCAGTCAGCTTTAAGCAAAACAGAATTTATTTAAACACTACTGATGTGATACAAGCAAAAAGAAACAGAATTTACAATTTGAAAACCCAAACGACACTATATCACAGCTTAACAAAACTGTTCCAATCTCTGCAACATTCCATAAACACATCCCTTGGCAAAAGGTAAATTCAAACACAGGTTCTTACAGGCTGGAGAGTTTTCAGAGAGAAAGTTCAGGCAAGACCTCTGTTGAAGCATGGAACCTCTTTTCACTCTCGCTGCTTCCCTAGGTCCTTGGCAGTTTTCTGACTGCGTGCGAAAACAAACCAAACTAGATATAAACCTAAACTGGAAGAACTAGACACTCCCCTACCATTGCTCAAAGTAACCATTTCAGACAAATGAGCCTCTGTCTTTACAATCCCTCTTGATAAAAATCAAGGACAACATAACCTTGTTAAAGGGGCAGCATTGTCACAATTTCTTATTTTCGTAACTTCTATTATGATACCTGTAATGTAGTATAACCTTTTTCCTTTATGTTCTCTATTTTTTGTATTTAAGATTTGTACCTAAGATGGCACCATGTGTTGGTGGCATTATGTTCTTCATTGTACTCCTGCTCTTTTGTAACTCGAGTACACATGACTATTAACCTAATTCTAAAATGCAATGCTTACTTTATGATGCGACCCATGCAAACAGAAATCTGAAAATCTTTCAGATTGTTTATATTCCTTTCCGAGATCTCTAGTTGAAAATCTGTGCAGTATCTGACAGACAATACTCCTTGTAAAATTTAATATGCTTATAATGACTATTGTATAAGGTAATGGTTTTGAATCAGTTAATGTTTACGTTACATTGGTTCCACCCATTCTTCTGATGTCACAGACAGTGCCACTCTCTCCCCACCCCCACCCTCCTCTAGCTTATCTCTCCACGCTTCAGGCTCACTGCCTTTATTCCTGATGAAGGGCTTTTGCCCGAAACGTCGATTTTGCCTGTCCTCGGATGCTGCCTGAATTGCTGTGCTTTTCCAGCACCACTGATCCAGAATCTGGTTTCCAGCATCTGCAGTCATTGTTTTTACCTTGTGAATGGAGAGAAGCAGTTCTACTTTTTTGGGGGGGGGAGCAAATATACCCGAAGGTAAACTCATTATGCTTGACCAAATGCATTTATACTTACTGTTATCATGCAGTAAACCTCCTTGTTACTTAAGATACGTGCTTCTTCTGTAGATAATCTAAGGTGGTGCAACTCCTACTAATAATGAGATAGATCAAGACAAATCTAAGATAAAGGAGGATTGATAGCAGTGAACGATCCTAAATAACCCTCACTGAATACTACCTGTAGGTAGAGGTGGCAAATATCACAAGGTTCCAGCAACAGTCATTTGAGAAAATATCACAATGGCTCCTGTATGTCTATCAGTTGGCACTAGATTAAATAGACACAAAGTATTCTGTTCGAAGTGACATGTCATATCCCTGGAACATCTTAAATCAAATCATTTGTTATGATGTGGACTATATGAATAAATAACCGAATTGATATTTCAGATTAAGACAATAAATATTGCTTGAAGATATGAAAATGGTGGGCAGGCAAAGGCCAGTTAAGTCTGAACGCAAACCTGATTTGGCTCAGAAAAACCTGACTATTGGCATTTACAGCAGGATAAATAACTAACATCTCCCAGATGCATGTAGTTCTTTGTGGCTATTTACATCTACACATTCACATCTTCAAATGTTAAGTGAGAAATTCTGAATAAGGATAACTGATTTCAAATGAAGTTAATTGTCATATTGGCACCACTTCTTCAAGACATATTGGTCCTGACAGCCAATGCCAATCCTAAAATAATTTACTAAAGCTAATGACTGGAAAGATTCACTGGATCCCAGACAATATACAAAGAGCAAAGGATATGATCAAACAAAAAAAAGGTGCTAATGCTAAGGGAATGACAGGAAAATAGTAACAGACATCAGTAAAAGGATAGGGTGTCACTGGCAAATCGAAAATTTTTGTCCATTCTTAGTTACCATGGGATATGGTGGTGAACCATCTTTTCAGCAAACAAGCAGCAGGTTGGACCATTTCAAATGGCAGTTCAGAATCAAACACATTACTGTGCGTGTGGAGCCATATATTGATCAGTCTAGGTATGAATCGTAAATTTCCTTCCCTGAACAACATAAACAAATCAATTTTTTGCAACAGGCTTGTTTTGTGTAAATTACCACAAGCTACTTTTAATTTGGCTACTTACTAAGAAATCTCACAATTAAATACAGTCAGTTCTGATATAACCCGATAGTTCTATTCTCAAGCAATCCCGTGTTATGAGAAAATCACATAATAGCGTTGACATTTAAACTGTTGGGGTAAAAATCACATTATAGCCAATACAAGTAAGGCAAGTTCGCATTCTACAAACAATGGTCTAAATTCTTCAATCGTGTTATAGCCAATTCACCTTGAAGAAACATGCGTTATAACAGAACTGACTGGATTGAAACAATTACTTAAACGCTATTGCATGTAGCAATCAAAATAAGCCCCCTCAAGTAAGCAGGTAAGCCTCACAACTCAACTTAGCTACTTCCCAATTAATGGTGAAATTCAGATATGATTCCAAACAACAGCATCTGTCTCTGGATGTTCAATCCTTGTACAGTGTTATTCTTCAAAGTTTTGCTGCTGAAGAATCCTGAAGTTGAATTCTTATAGGATTTTCTATCATGTGAAGTTTCTGATGTGACATTATTGATGATCCTTAGGATCCTTTCATCCACAACATTGATTACACTTTTGGAGTCTGTAGCTTGCATTCTTATCAGGAGTAGCTTCTCTATTTCTTGTTACATGCAGTGTTAACTGCCTGTTCAAAACACAGACTTTCTTGCCATTAACTTCTTCATCTCAGGACTATCCTTATGCATGCAATTTTAATTGTTCATTTGTCACAAGGCTGCATGTTATCAAGCAGTTATTATCTCCACGCTCCCAGAAAACAGCTTGTTTATGTTCCACTAATTGCAGGGATGATGAATTGGGATGTTGTTTTAATTCCTTTATAAACAGTTTTGCTTTGCCCCTTTCATCCCTGGAATCAGTTTATTCAAGAGAGAGTTATTGCTGAACCCCAATGGTTATTAAAGTTCTGAAGTTCACAGCATCACAGACTGTGTTTATATAAGGAGGAACCATCAGCATCTACCCGAAATTTTGTAAGGGTGGCTGGGAATGTTAATTGGGCGGGAGGCAAAGATTTCTTGATAGCAGGCTTAAGTTATGAAACTAAGGTTCTTGGAAGCATTCAGGCAACATGGCTTTGGTTGGGAAGCTCTTTTGCACTCATTAGCATCCATGAACATTCATTAACACTACAGCCTGCTGGAATTATGTTCACAGTCTCAATCTTATTCATTAAAATTCGGAAATGCATGGCTTCACTATTTGTATAGAAGCAGTCACTGATGGAGGAGATTTCTTCCACTAAGCTCCAGTGAGTACAAACTCCTTCATATCCAAGCTGTAAGGACTGAAACCTCACCAGGTTCAGAAGCTCATGAGGAGTTTCAGTCATTTGAGGTCTTGCTTGATGTATTTAAAAACTTACAGTATATGGGATGAATTTGACAAGGCCCACTAATTTGCCCAAATGAGGCAGGCATATTGGTGGTGCCAGCAAACTTGAAACGGGCAACCAAGTAGAACTCAACTGAAAACAAATCTGAAATGAAAAGGGGGCTTCACTTAAAAGGGAGCTCAACAGGTTCACAGCAAGATGCACTGACCGAGAGGGAGAGTAGGGGAATGGAACTTAAAGGTATGTTTATCAAGGCACTAGAAAGAACGCAGGGAATGGAGGAAGCAAACTAGGATGCTGATAGAAGAGTTATATTGAGAGCAGACAAATAAGGGTATAAGCTACATATAAAGGATGGGAGCGAGGGAGAATTAGCAGGTGAACTGAATAGTGGATGTAAAGTTAAAACTGAACATGGAAATCTGGATGGGAGTGGGATTGGAGGAAAAACAAGAAAATCAAGGAAAAAAGTGAAAGAGAGTATAGTCAAAGAGGATATTTAAGGAGGACATAGGACACCAGAGTAAAGAAGATTAAGCTAAATTTACACGAGGAAAAGTGCATTGTAAAGCCAAAAGGTTGAGAGTGAAAGAATCAAAGAAAAAGTTCAAAATTACCAACTTTCTCAGAGTCATTTTTCCAATTGTCATTGATAAACTTTGACAAGAAGGGCACCTAAGAATAGGGAGGTGACGGACTTGTGGTAAAATCACTGGACTAACAATCCATAAGTCCAGGTGAATGTCTCAACATGGCTTTGAATCCTAACATAGTCAATGGCTGAATTCAAATTCAACAAAAATACTGGGAATCAAACTATGTTGAATGTAGAGCATGAGCGCACGTGTTAGGACCCGAAAGATGGTGAACTATGCCTGGGCAGGGCGAAGCCAGAGGAAACTCTGGTGGAGGTCCGTAGTAGTCCTGAAGTGCAATCAGTCGTCCGACCTTGGTATAGGGGCGAAAGACTCAAGAAGACTGCCACCATCTAGTACAACGCAGCCCGCTTGATTGGCAACCTAATCCACTACCTTCAACATTCACTCCCTTAACCACCAATGCACAGTCGCAGAGTTGTGTATCATCTTCAAGATACAGTGCAATAACTCACCAAGGCTCTTTCAACAGAACCTTCCAAACTTGTGATCGAGGGTAGCAGATGCAGGAAACATTGACATCTGCAATTTCTACTCCAATTTATACAGCATTCTGAGTTGGAACTATATTGCCATTCCTTCACTGTCACTGGGTCAAAGTCCTGGTACTTCCTACATATTGTCAGTGTCACAATGCTACAGTCTTAAAGACTGCTGTTATGAAGTAGTACCTTTATGAAAGTTAAAAGCTAGCAGAACTACCTGATACAGTACCAAGTGATTTGAACAAGATACAATTTAACCTTTTGGTCCAGCAGCTAGTGTAGCTGGTTGCCTGGAGACAAAACTAAATTTGAATTAGGCCAATCGGTTTAAATTATCAAAAAAACCAAACTCCAATCAAGTTTGAATTTAGTATATTGACAATATTAAAAGCCAATGACACAATCTGATGCTTTTCGGGTATAAGACCGGTAAAACTTGAACAGTTGAGAAAGAACTGCCCAGCATGTACAGACTGCCCGAAAGATAGCTCTCTTAAAGGTACCTTTATCAATCAGTGACCTGTGAAATGGAAATCCCTAAGAAGAAGAAAATCTATAGAGGAAGATACCAAGAGAAGATTTCACAGCCGCTGGTTTTGAAATTTGCAGTTTGGTAAATCTTAATCAGGGGCTTTATTGGACTAGTATTATAGAAGAGAAAATAAACGATAGGTTAGAGGAAGAATTGTAAATAGTTGTTAGTTAATTACTCTTTGTTATACTTTAAGAAATAAAGTTATTATTTTTTACTTTAAATAGTTCTTGACCTCTCGAATTTTTACAGATTACCGGACTGGATAACCTGTGTTGCTGATTTAAAATTAACAGAGGGGGTTTGTAACACTGCAGTGGTTCAAAAAGTCAACTCACCATCTTCTCTAGGACAAATTAGGAATGGGCAATAAATGTTGACCTGGCCAACAACACCCATGAATGAATTTTTAAAAAAATCACCAGCAGTACTGATAGTGCTGGGAAGGGTTATCCTACACTTGGCCAAACAGGCCCATGCATAAAAAAATTAAGGACATGTGGATGAAAACCTTTTGCAGGTTGTACATTCCTATGTTAAAGAGCCATAACAGAGGAGATAATGAAAACCATCATGAGTTGGATGAAGCTAATTGCCGCTTGCATGTAAAGTTCAAGGCTACAAAGATCTTGATATGACAGCGTCAGGAGGTGGAAAACCAGTTATGGGTTAGAGAGGATGCACCTCATTGTGTAGAGGGGCTGTAGGCCAGACTCTCACCCATCAGATGGGTAGGCTGATAAGGATCCAATGACTAGTTTGACTATGTCAAGATCTCAAATGGAAAATAATCACCTCATTCCTAATCCTTCTTCACAAATCAATATGTACATGCCAGATGCTCGATCGACTTAACCTAGCAGCTACTTTAGCTTTATTAAGCTTCAGAGTAAAATAAGGAGGAGGAAAAGGTGGAATAAATAATGCCAATAGAACCGGAGATACACGGTGCAGGGACTGTAATTAGGAAGAAATGCATGGAAAGGGGAACCAGGGTCTTCAGTGACATTCAAAGTGAAGCAACAGAGGAGAAGGGCTTATGCCCGAAACGTCGATTCTCCTGTTCCCTGGATGCTGCCTGACCTGCTGCGCTTTTCCAGCAACACATTTCCAACAAAGGATGTACCAAAGGCAGTGCTGGAGATATCTATACTGGATGAGGAAGACTGTCACATCTGCCACCTCCTGCAGACAGATCAGCAGCCACACAGCTTTACAATAGCAAGGTTTTGAGTATCAGTGACAATGAACTTCTTAGCTACTTGCTTCTTTCAATCTTCAACTAGGTAGTTGTATTGCATCTCCCAAACAACAACCCTAGGTTCATTTTATAGAAAAGTCCTTTATAGAAAAGTGATACAGTTTGTGCAGTTCACCATGGACTCAGAGAGTCAATGTGTTGGAGTCATCAGATTTTCAGGCATCTTTGGTTTCCCTCAGATCTAAGGGATTATCGATTGCAGGCACATGGCACTCTGAGGTATCATCCAGCCAGGTTCCTAAACAGGTTTCACTTCTTCAGTGTCCAGATTGTGATGGACTAGACACAAGTTTCCTCCTCAGAAGGAAAAGGGGAGACTGATGAAGATGCTGAGAGCGGCAACACTGATGATGAAAATCTTGAGGAAGCCAGAGCAGGAATGAATCAAGGCAAACAAGCCCGAGCGAACCTCATATGTCTAGAGGTGAGTGTGATTGTCACTGACTGAACATTTGTTAACATTTAGAACTATGAGACATTTTGGTGCAGAAGTGTTTCTGCCCTCAAGGGAAATGCTTGATTTATAAATTTCAACATTAAGTTAATTTGTTGAGTATAGAATGTGAATGATTTTGTTCCCTTTGCACCAATAACCTGCTGTACAGTTTCATAGCCAAACCATCAGTATAGAGTTGTGCAGAAGGCTGTGTTTCTGTGCTGTATGACTTTATGACTCTATTAAATGGTGGCTGCATTTATATAACTCAAACTTCAGTTTGCAAGGGGCACTCAGCTATCACTGAGATGTGGAGTAACTACACTATGCTGATGATTCTCAAAACCCAAACATCTAAATTAGGTTGCTGCTGTCTAAAGGATATGATCCTCCCAGATGTCAGCAGTGAATGATAGCCTTAGCACTCTTTGCAATGCTGCACATGATGCACACATGGGTGTCTAGGCTAGCATCATCCCTTGAAGTAGTCTACAAGGAAAACATAAAAAGTCAGATGCCTTAGCAGATTTATATAGTCCACAGAATGTCATACAATATGCAGCATTTATTTGACTGTACAGAATGCTGTACCAAAAATTAACATCTGTGCATGCAATGAGACTTCAAATGCACTTTAATCTTTCTTTTCCTTCTGCTAACACTTGGTATCATGTCAACAACTGACCTTGAGAATGCCTACTGACCCTGTTGCTGCCTTGCTTCAGATGACTTTAGCAGGGGTCCTCTGTTGCGCATTGGCCTGGAGGGTTTTGGTTTGCGGAGAAGTCCCTCAAATATTGTAGTTGCAACTTCCTTTAACTGACCTAATTAAGGCAGTTGGGTCCCTGACAGAAGGGAGATAGTGTGGAAGGGCATCTCGTCTACACCCCACCCCTCCAACCGTAACAAGGACAGAACGCCCCTGGTGCTCACCTTCCACCCTACCAACCTTCGCATAAACCAAATCATCCCCCGACATTTCCACCACCTCCAAACAGACCCCACCACCAGGGATATATTTCCCTCCCCACCCCTTTCCGCCTTCCGCAAAGACCATTCCCTTCGTGACTACCTGGTCAGGTCCACGCCCCCCTACAACCCACCCTCCCATCCTGGCACTTTCCCCTGCCACCGCAGGAACTGTAAAACCTGCGTAAAACTGTAAAACTTCCTCCCTCACCTCTATCCAAGGCCCTAAAGGAACCTTCCACATCCATCAAAGTTTTACTTGCACATCCACTAATATCATTTATTGTATCCGTTGCTCCCCTACATTGGGTCTCCTCTACATTGGGGAGACTGGGCGCCTCCTAGCAGAGCGCTTTAGGGAACATCTCCGGGACACCCGCACCAATCAACCACACCGCCCCGTGGCCCAACATTTCAACTCCCCCTCCCACTCTGCCGAGGACATGGAGGTCCTGGGCCTGCTTCCCCGCCGCTCCCTCACCACCAGACGCCTGGAGGAAGAACGCCTCATCTTCCGCCTCGGAACACTTCAACCCCAGGGCATCAACGTGGACTTCAACAGTTTCCTCATTTCCCCTTCCCCCACCTCACCCTAGTTCTAAACTTCCAGCTCAGTACTGTCCCCATGACTTGTCCGGACTTGTCCTACCTGCCTATCTCCTTTTCCACCTATCCACTCCACCCTCTCCTCCCTGACCTATCACCTTCATCCCCTCCCCCACTCACCCATTGTACTCTATGCTACTTTCTCCCCACCCACACCCTCCTCTAGCTTATCTCTCCACGCTTCAGGCTCACTGCCTTTATTCCTGATGAAGGGCTTTTGCCCGAAACGTCGATTTCGAAGCACCTTGGATGCTGCCTGAACTGCTGTGCTCTTCCAGCACCACTAATCCAGAATCTGGTTTCCAGCATCTGCAGTCATTGTTTTTACCTCGTCCACAATAGCTAACAGATGCTTGCATGCTGGACACATGTCAATGAACAGATCTCGGTCAGAGTCCACTGCCTTACAATCCAATCTGCACATGGCTTGGGAGTAGGATCTGGAGGTTACATAGCAAAACCTGAAGATTTGTTGGATTTGTGCCACACTTGACCAAGTTTTTATTAAGGTGTTGATGCTTGATGTACAGGGAGCAGCAGTTTTGAGTTTTTTTTTTAAAATGGCTCAGCTATCAAATCCTACTTCAGCACATGCATATTCCTCATACTCTCTTTCCAGCCCAGCAGCATGCTCCTTGAAGGAGTTGAAGATCTGAATTTTATACATCTGTCCATCTCTCTAGGCATGTTCATACATATTACACATGATCATCTCCTGCAGAAGGAGAAAAGCATTAAGAGACATTAGCATGTGTAAATGTACACTGTTTATACATTGTTAGATACGGATAGAAATGTCTATATACAAAGCTGGATTTCTGTTTGCATTACTATTGTACTAAGAAGAATATGATATGGGAGAATTTGGGAATTACAGGGTTCTTATTAAGAGGTGGTTCAATGTTGTCAAAGAGCTAGAGCTGATGACAATAATAAAGCATCACATAATGTGAGTACACAAGATATCTGTGAGGTATTCTTACTGATCCCTCGCGTGTGTGTGTCCTTGTTCCATTCAAGCCTTCGTGAAGCACTATCAGATGTGTACGTTCTCGTAGTGGTAATGAAAACTCAAGTAGCTGGTTGCTGAGTGTTGTAGTTCCTTTTATATTTAAAGTGTGAACCCTGGAAGATGTATGAGATACAGTAGCACTGTGATGCCAATTGGTAGCTGCAATTATGTGACAGATATTGATTGCTCATGAGGCATCTGATGGACATGCCTGGTACCCAACCTTGGTGATATTCCTGGGCTATGGAAAGCTTACAATGCTCACTCACAGTCATAGAAGCAGGAGGCATTGAGTTGCACTTACTTTAGAAGAATGCAGCAAATCATTTATCCTTTGCAGCCACATCCTTCAGATAGTCCAGCTATTTTAGGAATTGGCTTGTCCTCTGAGATCCTCTGCTGAGGCACTGCTGAACTGTGGTGCCTTTGTTTTGCCCAGTCTCTGATGTCCTCCGGTTGCTTAGTGGTTATGAGCAGAGGTTGAGTGACACTCCTGGGTTGCAGAAACTGAGTGCAGTTTGCCTGCCATTTAAATACAGTACCCTGAAGTTGAATCCCAGAAACATGTCAGTCTATAAAATTTGGTTTATTTGGGAGCACTAGCTTTCAGAGCATTGTTCCTTCATCAGGTGGTTGCAGCAGGAGCTCTGAAAGCTAGTGCTTCCAAATAAACCTGTGGACTATAAACTGGTGTTGGATGATTTTTTTTTAACTTTGTACATCCCAGTCAAACACTGCCACCACCAAATTATGCAATGAACTGAGAAAGATGCAGTCTAGCAATAAAATCCAACGTGCCCTGAGCAAAAGTACATTGTTCTTTTAGGCCTACCTCCATGCTCAGTCTCAAAAAAAAATGAATGATGATTCCAGGATTCCATGATTTCCAATTCCAATACTCCCTTTTTACTCCCAATTTATTTAATTAACCAAATGTAAATTCCCTCCTTTCTGTGGTGGAATTATGCTGTGTCTTTGAATCATTAGTCCAGGCCTTTGGATTACTGATCCTCTAAAATAAGCATTATGGTATCAATCACATTAGCATGAGTTTCTTCATACTTGGATTATTTTCAATTGTACCAGAAAGTCAGTCTTTTGATTTCATGGTAAGTGATTATATTGTGTTATGTCTTGCCCTTTGTCAATAAGGTTTGGCTGTGGCATCCATTTTCAGATCCTTGTCAAAATCTATCTGTTGAAGGTATTCAGGAACATTTTTAATTGACATACAGTTTTTCAGGTCTGAAGAAAATTGGTCAACTTATGATATTCTTCAATATAAAACCAACTGCTGTGTGAATTAAAATAATACATAGTTTTAACAAAAAAAACTATAAAATTCAAAAAGATTTGTGAATTTGATATCTCTTAGTTTTGTATCACACACCGAGTGGGCAGGATTGGAATAACAATTTAGATAAGAGCATGTAGAATTTTTAATTTCATGCCCATGTCTTTTTAAAGATCATAATTTTTAAAACATTATAATTGATAACATCTACAGTAAAAATAGTTGTGCTGTCAAAATGTTCACAAAGTAGAAACTTGGTACAACTGCCCACTAAGGCACAAAGTTGTGCCCAGCCTGACAAATCTCTTGTCTTTGGAGATTGACTGTGGCCTTGCTGAAATATTGTTAATTCATTGACAAGGTGGCACATTCAATGTCCCCTAAAACCTCACCATTGGCAAAATAATGCAGCATGTGCTTTAGGATTACTAATGAGTGAATCTTGGAATATGGAATATCAGTGAGGCTGTGAAACGAGATAAAATAAATTTGACTTTCTGTGCCCACAACAGGTATCTACTTCTGGAAATCTGCATAAAAATATAAGCAAAACTTAGCAGCGTCATCCCCAGTAAAGAGTTTTTTTTTAAGTACCCATTGCATCAAGCAGCGGCAGCAGCATCATCAGGACCTCACATCTGTCCCTCCAACAGCAGCAGCATCCTCCACCGAAAAGGAATACACTGGGACAAATGCGCGTGCGCGGTTTCGCGTGAGGCGTGAGGAAACTGTCAATCGAGGCCGCGCCACCTTCCGAAAGGTGAGGGAGAGACAGATAGCATAAAAGTCCCAAATCGCCGCGCCGCGAAGCAACGAGAGCTGACGAGCCCAGGATATTATCGGACATGATAAGGTAGAGGAGAGGGTGCTGGGAGGCGAATAGGTTTTAGGTGAGGTGCTGAGAGTATTTATGCATTTACCCAAAACGCACCACTCCCCCGCCATCCATTTTCACAATTGTGTCTGCCTGAGTGGTAGATGCGGTCCGGGCGGGGTTCCAAGCGGCGCTCGCGGGGCAGGTGGGCGGGAGGCGCGCGCGCTCTCGCGGCAGGGGAAAGTCAAGCGACGACGCAGCGCGGTCCGATCCACTCAAGTGAAGTCCGCTCCGCTTTGCTCCGGTCCAGTCCAGTGCGGTTAAGTTCCAGTCCGGTTCCTGTCGCCCTTCCATCGGGCGTCGTTCAAAGTCATCGCGCCGCTGCTTCAGCACCACAGACCCTCGCAGCCTTCAACCTCCAACCCGCTCCATCCTATCCCATTCTTCTCTCTCAATATATACCTTATTTTTTTTCAAAACAAAATTATATTAATTTTAGGGGAAGGAAATCCAAACATTCTCTGTAGAAATCGGGGGCGGGCAACCGGGAAAACCAAAGAGCTTGGAGGAGGAGGATGAACATGTCAGTGATTTCTCTTCAGGAGTATGACTTTGAGAAACAGTTCGACGAGAGGGGAGCCATAGAATGGATGCAGGAAAACTGGTGAGTGAATGCAGGTGTAGAGAGCCACTCGCTTTCATTTCTAAATAAAAATCGAATTTAAAATTTATGTAATTATTACAAATGTTGCATAACAGAGATTCCAGTTGGATTTGGTTTCATCAATATCCATGGAAAAATAGGTTCCATCTGCTCCTGAGGACTAAGCATCTGATGGAAGACCCATAAAAGCTATGTGTGTGTTTTGTTTTGCATCTTAGAAGCTTCCCTTTGCTGTCAAAGCTTAAGTCTGTGACCTAATTTTATTTGACAGTGCATAGTGATCAGGTTGTAACGATGTCTCTGTAATAATAGAGCTGAGGTGAAGGGATTGAAGAAGGGTGGGTACACAATATAATGCAGACTTGTGCCTACATTAAATACAGTAAAATCATTCATTATAGCAACAGGCAGTCCATATGTGATAGTAATTGCTCAACTGGTGTTTTTCAGGAAGCACCGAGCTGAGTTGAAGTATTTATATGATACAGGAGAGTATTGATTGCTAACTTTCATTTTACCCAGATGAGTTGAAATAATATATCGGAATTAAAAAAAGAAAATGCTGAAAATACTTAGGTCAGACAACTTCTGTGGAGAGAGGAACAAAATTAATGTTTTAAGTCAGTGAACCTTTATCAACCTATACATGACAGCTGTTTCTCTCTACAAAGAGACTGTCTGACCTACTTAAATTAGATTAGAATAGATTCCTTACAGTGTGGAAACAGGCCCTTCGGCCCAACAAGTCCATACCGACCCTCTGATGAGTAACCTACCCAGACCCATTTCCCTCTAACTAATGCACCTAACAATTTGGGCAATTTAGAATGGCCAATTCACTGGACCTGCACATCTTTTGGATTATTTTCAGCAAATTTTCATATTCATTTCAAGTACCCAGCATCTGCAGTAATTTGCTTTCACAAAGTAACATATATGGTTACATGCCCCATAGTTACTTAAAAAAAAAAGATGAGTTCACGTTTACTGATAATTTGCAGGCTGCATAATTGTTGTTACCAAAAAAAAATTGCTGTCATCTTTGCTGCAAGTGGTGACCATTGATGATGGTGCATTACTTGTTCCCAGTTTTCAGGAGATTAGATGATATTAGATGAATGTAGAGCACTAATGGGATGTTTTATCCTGTGATGAGCTGTTTTGCCGCACAGGTGAATATTAAAATAATTCCCTTTACTTAGCAACAAACCAAGTGAAAATGGCAGTTTGAAACATACATATTTCATACAGGACTCATTCATCAGCTCAGAGAATATTGTCTGTCTACCGATTACAAGCATTGCTATTCAATACCTGATCAGTCATTATGTCTAGCCATAAGTCTATTTCTGAACAAGATAATGTATTAGATGTGATGAAGTGACTAGCTCGAGGTTAGTATGGCATGTAGATAATCCATAAGTGACCCTGGTTTGTAATCCCACAAGTGAAGAATTTACAAGTTAGTTAATGCAGTGGAAATTTACGAATGGAATTTTATTCAAAGCATTTCATGGTGATCCCAGTTTATGCCATGCACACTTAAAATATGAATTTGTAAACATTACAAAATTTTGTTTCTTTCAAACACCAATGGCATTCATGCCAATATGACATTGGCAGAAGATGTGCCTTACTCCAGTTCTGTAAAATTTTGTTTGACTATGGAACTTACGGTGGTTCAGTGGTAGCACTGCTGCCTCAGTACCAGGAACCCGGGTTTGATTCCTTCCTTGGGCGACTGTCTGTGTGGAGTTTGCACATTCTCCCTGTGTCTGCGTGGGTTTCCTCCGGATGCTCTGGTTTCCTCCCACAATCCAAAGATATGCAGGTAAGGTGAATTGGCCATGCCAATTTGTCGATAGTGTTAGCTGCATTCGTCAGGGGTAAATATAGGATAGGGGAATAGGTCTAGGTATGTTTCTTTTCGGAGGGTCAATGTGGACTTATTGGGCTGAAGGGCATGTTTCCATACTGTAGGGAATCTAGTCTAAATTGTGCTTATATTAAATAAGAAGGCCTTGTAAATTACATCAGTATCAAAAATGCTGTAACAGGAATGGAATTTATTGTGGGATAATAATTATAAATTTGTTTTCAGAAGCAGAAATAATTGCATATTTGTACTCGTGTCTTGTAGAATGAAACATTAGTAACTGGAGGAAATGCATACTTGGACAGTATTAAGAATAGAATCATCAATATTGCGGTTCTGTCACAAAATTCCTGTGAACAAAGTTTTAGTTAGACTCAATTCTGTATCCCTGGATTGGAGATGTATTCTTTACATTGAATGCAGCAAATGACATCTTTTGGAAATTACAGCATCCCGAGAGTTCAAAGAAAATTGGTCTTCTTCCTCTCCCACTTTTAAATGCTGTAGCTTTTGTGGGTACTGAGCTTCAGGAGGAGACAAGTTACAGACAAGACACAAAGTGAAATGGATATATGAAGATTAAGAAAATTTGAAGTATTCAGCAGATCAGGTAATATCTATGGAGAGACAGAATTCAGATAATGTTTCTAGTTTTGAGATCCTCCTCAGAATCTCATTCATTATCTGCTTTATATTCTTCCACGGACCTGTTGAGTATTTCCAGCTTTTTCATGTTTTAAGTTACATGATAATCATATTTTCAAGGAGGAGTACTGGCCATAGGAATGTTAGAAAGTTAAACTGATGTTGGGTAAACTGGATTAATAAAAATGTTAACTCATTTATTTATGTCATGAAATTATTTATTTATGGCATTATAAGCAATTGGAATTGTAACAAACTGTTCCTTTAGCATTATAATTTAGGAAAGTAAGCTTGCAGGGCTACAGTGGAGTTCAAAACAGATTCGATTGCCCTACAAGAGCTTAATTATGTGAATGCGCCTCAATGACTCTTGCAGATGATTATTGTACTGTAATTTCTAACCTTATATAATTTTATTCAAGATTTAGGGAATTGTCTTTGTAACAAGAATTTCGAGCAATAATAATAAGTAGTTCTCTTTTGCTATAGCGGGGGTTAAGGCATAGGTACAGAATAAATAATGAAATAGAATATCTTTCATAGGTTGAAGGATAAATGAATTAAATGATGAAGAAGGCAATTGTGTAAAACCAAAGGAAATGAGTACAGAACAATTAAAGAAAAAAGATGTTTGAAGCAGATTTGAGCAGGAATACCAAGAAGATTACCGGCAGTTGATTTCTGAAACAAAAAGGAACAAATGTTATGGTATGAAATTGTTGAACTCCGTATTCAGATTAGAAGGCTGTAAAGTGCCCCAATCAGAAAGTGAGTTACTGCTGCTCAAGCTTGGTGAGATATGATGAACTTAATGGAACAGTTTAGAAGATTGAGGACTCAGACTTCAGAATGGGAGTTTGCGAGAAAATTAAGACAACCAGATTGGTTAGGCCACTGTTGGAATATTGCGTGCAGTTATGGTCTCCTTCCTATGGGAAAGATATTGTGAAACTTAAAGGGGTTCAGAAAAGATTTACAAGGATGTTGCCAGGGTTGGAGGATTTGAGCTATAGAGAGAAAGGCTGAATAGGCTAGGGCTGTTTTCCCTGGAGCGTTGGAGGCTGACGGGTGACCTTAGAGGTTTACAAAATTATGAGGGGCATGGATTGAATAAATAGACAAAGTCTCTTCCCTGGGTTGGGGTTCAGAACTAGAGAGCTGAGGTTTAGGATAAGAGGGGAAAGATATAAAAGAGACCTAAGGGGCAACTTTTTCATGCAGAGGGTGGTACGTGTATGGAATGAGCTGCCAGAGGAAGTGGTGGAGGGTGGTAAAATTGCAACATTTAAAAGGCATCTGGATGGGTATATGAATAGGAAGGGTTTAGAGGGATATGGGCTGGCTGCTGGCAGGTGGGACGAGATTGGGTTGGGATATCTGGTCGGCGTGGACGAAGGGTCTGTTTCCATGCTGTACATCTCTATGACTCTGACTTGAAGTGCTGAATCAATTTCAGGCTGAATAGAGGCTTTTTTTTTAAGTGGTGACTTAGTTTGTATTTGAACTCCCGTTACACAAGACACTGCAGTATAAGAATTTAATGCAGAGTTCTAAATTGATTATACACAGCCGGTTAGCCAGCATCTGAGGGGCAGGAGAATCGATATTTTGAGCATAAGCTCTTCATCAGGAATGCTAATGAAGGGCTTATGCTTGAAACGTTGATTCTCCTGCTCCTTGGATGCTGCCTGACCGGCTGTGCTTGTCCAGCACCGCTCTTCTTGACTCCTGCTCGCCAGCATCTGCAGTTTTCTCTTTTTCCCTTCTAAATTGATTATGTAAATCACTTTTTTCAGGAAGGAGTGTTGGGAATATTGGCTGGTGAGATGGGAGGAGGAATAAGGTCAGATGTAATGAAAAGGAGGAGTGATATGAAGGAGATATGAACCAAGCATTATAAGGTAGAGTGCCCCTTTAGAATACTGAGAAATGTTTTGACTCGAGTTGTCAGCATTTGGAATGTGCTGCGTGGGAGAGTGATGAAGGTGGATTCCAAAGAGAGCTGGATATCTCTTTGAAAGTGATGAATCTTGAAGGATATCGAGATGGAGAATGGGACTAGCTAGATAGATCTTTTGGGAGCCAGTCCAAACACAGAGGTCAAATGGCTTTCTTCTGTACTACAAAATTTTATGATGCTATAAACCCTTGTGTCACAACACAGGTTCCCAATGCAGCAAGAGGCCTCAGGACAGCAAGAAGCTGGCAAGGGAAAACCCTTGAGGACCAGGTCTATAAAAATAGACTGACCTACCTCAAGATGAGCAAGTGACAGTGCAGGTGGAAACTTTGACTCTCAAGGGAGATGTTGCCATGGAGAAGGCAGCAGACACTGGCAATGGCCATTACCCCTTTCTCAGTGCTGTCTCCATACCAGGCAGTAGACCTTGTCAAACTGAAGTATGGATTTCTCCACTGTTCAGGGTGTGATGTCCACTACTGCCCACCAGAGCTTCCCAAATTATTGTGCAGTCTACAGCAAGCCACCATCAAATGCTGCAGAACTATGTGGCAATTGTTGAAGAAGATGGTGAGAAAGAACCTACTGTCTTAGTTAGGATGTAGTGTTGAAAGAAAAGAAAGTGATTAAAGGAGAAATGTGTGTGGAGGCCAAGAAAGTACAGCCGTGGGTTTCATGCAGAGTTGCCACAGAATCCCAGAGAATGGAGCTGCAGTTGAACTAAAGGGGTCATAATGCTTGTATTCAACAGATGTTCAGATAATGTCAGAAGATGGTGAATGGATGCATCCCTTCATTGGGATGACGATGACTTAACTTTATTCTTAACAGAGTTGACATGTATGAATGGTATGCCAGCAGCCTCCAGAGGCCTCATGTGAGATTATGATGACGTCTCTCTAAATAGTTCTATATATTGTATATAGTTTGAAAGCGGTAACAGAACTGCTTGCTGAACTTTAAAATTGCTTCCTTAAATTTTCTTAGTCACATTTTCTGTTCTGACCAATAAAGAGACCTATTTCGGAATCTAACCCACATGCCCAACTCTGCATGCTACTATGCAGTGCTTCATTTGTTACCTCCGAGGAGCTGGAGGAAGCTCATTCATCTCTCTGGTGACATAGTCTTGACAATGCAGGCATGTCAAGGGACTGTATACTTGCATTTTTGCAGTGGCAGCTATTTTCAATTAATCCTGGCTTACCAAAGCTTCTGATGGACTGAGTGGCCTTAGCCTGTGGTATACCCATTCTTTCTAGAAAGAAGACAACACTGATCACCTGCTCGCTCTCCAATCAGCAGGCAAGATCCTTGATACTGCAACAAGATTCAGCCCAGTGACGCTGAATTTAATGCTGTGCATTTACTGACATATAAGGCTTATGACGGGTGATTGTGGTTGGATGGTACTTTCTCACACATGGCTGGTTCCTCATCATGTCTGAAGCAGTGCTCTTTTTCTTTGGGAATGAAACCACAATATAGGAAGCTATAAGGGAACACAAAGGACTTGAGATTACTTAATGGAGAGCCTCTTCAATCCTCAGTGACTACTTTCTATATTAAACCTAGTGCTTAGCATTTCATTTATAACATGGAGTGACAAATCCTTCCACTCTCTGGTTGTTCCCTAACGTCTCTCTCTGCCTCCCCAGAATTCCCCACGAGGATAAACATCCCCACAGTATTTCTGAAAATAGAATCTGCATGGCCTTGTGCAACTGGGTGCAAACAATTACTTGAGGGCAGTCAGTTTGGCCCTTAATCCCACCTTACATGCCCAACTCTGCATGCTCCTGTGCAGTGCTTTATTTGTTACCTCCGAGAAGCTGGAGGAAGCTTATTTATTTTCGTGAATATTGTGCAATCACTTCTGCTGAAGGGATGAGGGAAAGTGTGATTCGTAGCTTTAATGTTCCATAGAGTTGGAAGCACCTTTTGGCAGGTCTGGAACAACATCAGCACGGTTGCATCTTTGAATGTTACCAGGGATTGTACATAAATGTCTTCGGACCATGTTCCTCAACCTTGAAGAGGAGCATGCACCCTGTGTCCTGCAAATGGCATGTTATATTCAGTAATCAAAGTGTGGACACGGAGTAGAAAAATCTTGCTCATCTTGCTTGAGCACAGCAGATCACTGGAATATTTGTGGCAGTGCACCTGGCTTCTATAATGGTTATTCTTGGTGCTCACCACTTCCATGATCTGCACCCACATAGTCTTTATGGTGGCAAGGAAAGTTTGGCCTGTGTGGGAATAGAACCTCTCTGCTTGAATTCACCAGAATGATTTGCAAGTCTGTGATTGCTGGGACTCCTGATACAGTTTTGCCCATTTTGATGTATAAGTTGAAGAGATCCAAGAGTCATTCAGTCATGTTTGTTATGTGGTTTATCAATAGCTTGGCCATATGACATGTCAGTGAGAGTATGGTGTTATGTGACGTAAGGTGATGGGTTCTTGCATTAAGAGGCTTGGTGATTTCAGCATTGCTGAACATGTGACAGAGTGGAATGTACTGACAACAAAGATCCTTAGACAGCACCTTCCAAACCCACAACCTCTTCCATCTAGAAGGACAAGGGCAGCTGTTACTTGGGAAACTACCACCTGGAAGTTTCCCCTCCAAGCCACTCACCACCCTGACTTAGAAATATACTGCCGTTCCTTCAATCATTGGGTCAAAATCCTGGAATTCCCTCCCTACTGGCATTACACAGCAAGCGGACTGCGGCGATTCAAGAAGGCAGCTCACCACCACCTTCTCAAGGGCAAATACAGATGGGCTATCAATGCTGGCCAGCCAGCGACACCCAAGTCCCACAAATGAATTTTAAAAATGTTGTAAGCGGCTTGAGGTCTTTGAAAGAACACTTCAGGTGATATTTAGTTTAAGCATCGGAATGGCTGTTGTTTTGTCCCCTGTGCTGACGTTAAAATCAGAGTGGAGTTGTAAGGGGCAGAGGTTTTGATTTGTGAAGATGGGGTGTAGTGACTGAGTTGGACTGCTGTGACTACTTGCTCATCCATACTGTGAGTTACTGTTTGTTTTCTTTTGTTATAGTCCAGGGACATGCAGGAGTAAGCAACCAAAATCTGGTGCGACAGTGTATTCAGAATTCAGAGTACTCAGTACTCAGTTGTACTCAGTATATTTGTATAACTATAGGTTGTGAATGCTGCCTTTCCAAGGGCAAATACTTTGGCCATCAATAATATCAGCACTGACTTCTTTCCACTGAAAGCTTAGCTTTCTTTTGTCTAAGCACTCCATGCTTCAGGGTTGTTGCCGGGCAGGAGAAGCATTTTTGTGCAGATGTTGTTGGGTCTGTTATTAGGCCTGGAACTGAAAGCACTGCTTCTCCACTTGAGACCTTCTGGACACTCTTGCATCTGCATTCACTCTGGATATGCAGTCCTGCCTCGAGGCTGTTCCCCCACCCTCAATTTTCAGAAACCAAAATTGTGTGTGAACTTAAGAATTTGAGATACAGAAGATTCCCTGACCTCAGGAGGGAATTCCAGCCCACTTAGCATGTTATTTGACAGACTAGATTTTAATGCTTCAAAATATATGCTTTCACAACAGGCCTCTGTATTGGTTTTCCATAAGTTTCTCCTCAGGTTACATGTAATTTGATAAGAAAATGCATTAGACTAGGTAATATGTTTATGTCTGTGTCGTGGTAAAGTGTCAAATACTAAATTTGATCTCTGCAGTTGTTTGTGATGTTAATTCCCATGAGTCCAAACACTTGTAATGTGCCGGAAATTCTTTTGAAGGACAGGATTGCAGGTAGAATCTCTCAGTCAACCATTCATCAGCATTAGTGGGATAGTAAACAGAGTCTTTATTTATTGTTCAATTCGAAGAACTGATGCCAAAATAGGTTTCAAAAGGTCAACTGCTTTCCATACATACAAACACACAAATCCTATTGGGTTAAATTATCAACAATGATTTGTAGTTGTAAGTTAGTGCTCAAAGAATGCCTGCATAAAAGGCTCTGTATATTTTTGGACATGTGCAATGTTCAAAATTGAAATTTCAGATAATGATCAAAGTTCTTATTGACCCCTTGTACCCATTTGAGGTAATTGTGGTGTTCAGTGATTGTCTGCTGATAGAACTTGAGATTACTTCAAGTGGAGGCTATTGTATCTTGCAAATTATTTTGATGTGACGATGACTTCATCAACAGTATGAGGTATTATTCTATTTGTGACTTTAAAAAAGTCATGTGTTTAAGCTTCCACGAAGGTGATGTAACTGAGGCTGTGCCCACATATATTTTGGATTTTGCAAATCTTGCTTGATTACTCATTACTTTTAAACAGAAAGTTTAGCTGGAAGCCAGTTCTCTCTTTTTTTGAAGATTTACAGTGAGACCATTGAGATGGGCACTTGGTGGGCGATGAATATAAGGCAGGCCATTGGTCTAAAGTGGTGAGTGAATGATGGACAGGGTTAGCACATGTGAGCAAATGACTGATGGGCTTGCTGAGCAAGTGAGTGGGTGAGTGAGTAACAGGCAGGGTTTGACAACAGGCAGACCGGGCAAGTGAGTGGGTGAGTGATGGACAGGGGTTATGAGTGAGTAAGTGGGGCCAAACTGTTAGCCCAGTCTAAACCATCCCTTCCTCTGGTAAGAGATTCTCTCTGCTCTTCTCATGTCCTTCAGCCTTGGATCCAGCTTGACATTAGTGAAGTTTCCAGGCTTCTGTGATTCTTGTAACTTTTTGATTCTCCTTGGTGCGGTGGAAAGTTTTGGCATGGACTATGACATTCAGCAACCTCCTTGATGGCTCCTGTGGGATACTTAAATCAGTGTCACACTTCATCTAAGCTACCTCTGCTCCTGCCCACACTGGTTCTGTGGACAGATAGGGAATTCAGCTCAATATCAATTAAACTCTCGTCAATGAAAGCTAAACTTTAATCAGATTTTCACTGGAAGTGGGTTTCTGACTGTGGTGTAAAATTATGTCCCAATACATGTGTGAATCATAATGTAACACATGTATTGGGCCAAGCAGTGGAATGTGGTGAAACGGTTAAAAATTATGTCCCAATACATGTGTGAATCTAACCGGAATGGAGGTGTTGCTTAGTCCCGTGTGAATCTTATTACACACCTCCCCGTGTGAATCTTCTTATCTGTATGTAACCAGAATGGAATGTGTTTTTTAGCCTTGCTCTGCTGTTCACATGAATGTTTATATCTGGAAAAGAGTATATCAGCTGGAAAAGTCTCCAGTTCGGTGAGTCTGCTCCGGGGTTACGTTTAACCGCCGAGCGTGGGTTGTTGGCAACCGCTCTACGAGAACTGACGGCTCCCAGTTCCGGTAACATGTAGAGTGAGTATAAGCCAGACCCGTTGGTTGTGGCGACGCTGCGGGGAATAAAATGCCCATATTCTAGCAGACTCGCCTCTTGGTCGTTTGTTCTGTGTCAGACTACTCTCCTACGAACCTGACCTTGAGAATTTTTTTTAAAACACTGACTTACAGTAAGATCCAGCTCCATTTCCCACTTGAGTGGATATAATTTAGACATAGTTTGTTGCAGGGTGCTGGGCTTCAGAATGGGAAATGAAATAACGTAAACATAATTTTAGAAGCGATCTGCTGAGAAGACTACAGTCAGGGGATCTGCAATTAACAGTCCTCTGGTTAGTTTGTTTTGCTTTCATGTCATCGAGTAGTTGTGGTATGAATCTCGAGGTTTGTTTTAATGTTGTATATTGTAGTAAGGACAACCAGTCTCTTTGAACTTGAAACAGTTCCTAATACCAAGCCTTCTGACATGTGGCTTCTCTCACACTGTTCTACTGCCTGATGTTTGCAGCAGGTAGTCCTCTCTCACTAGGCCCAGACACTCCTTTGACTCTCACAGACAAAATCTAGCAACTCCATGCTCGGAGGCATTGGAGGCCAGCAGGAAGGAGTGCCTTGAGCCTCCATAAATAGATGCTATCAAGCAATGACGATGACATGCCAAGAAGTTGGTGGTTGATAGCCCTAGGAGCAGATTCAAGCCAGTAGCATCCTGAGCTTTGCTCTCTGAGAGTTTGTTCCAGGAGGTTCTGTAGATAGAACGTCACATTTTCCTTCAAAAAGAACTATTTAATTTACCATCATAGGAATGTAGCCATTTAAAGCACCATATGATACAGGTATAATGTTTTAATGTTTTTCATAATGAAGGAGGCCCTTTTAATATTGATTCCTATGAGAATCAATACCTCACTTAGTATCATTTGAATTCAAGTTATGATATTCAGGGATACAACCACCACTTTATGCAAGAATGTCCTGTGTTTTTATTTGACACATTGAAATAAGTTTTTCTTTTCTGTGCATATGCATTTGCTCTAATAATACTGAATCTGCATGTTTTATAAGCAAGCATCTTTTGCAACTGTTAAGCCTCGTTAAAAAGAAAACCTATTGAAGTTTCCTGATGAAGGGCCGATGCCCGAGACATCAATTCTCCTGCTTCTCGGATGCTGCCTGACCTGCTGTGCTTTTCCAGCACCACATTCTCAACTCTGATTTCTAGCATCTGCAGTCCTCACTTTTTCCTATGTAATCCAGAAGTTCAGGCTAATTCTCTAGGCAGCAGGTTAAACTTAAATTGAACTAATTGGATCTAGCATTTAAAAACTAGTCATTAGTTATGGCCATAACAAATAAATGCCAATTGTTGAAAAAGTAACTGGGCAAGATCTGGCCTGCATGTGACTTCAGTAACGTGACTGCTATCTGAAATAGCCTCGCAAGTAACTCTGTTCAAGAGCAATTAGGGATGGCCAACAAATGCTGGTCTTGCCAATGATGCCTTCATCCCTTGAAAGAATAAAGAATAGAGCTTTATTTTATCAAGTTTACATCTGAAATATAACATAGAGATTTAAGTGTAATCTCTTGAAATACTATCATAATAGTCTCAGAATTATAAAGCATTCCATGAGCATCTTGCAGTTCAGTCAGCATAATAGATTCCTAGCCCAACTCAATTTAAGAATTCGAGCCTTGAGCACTATATTACACATAGTTTTACAGCAGCATAATCAATAGCCATCAAATACTTCCTATTAAATTTGAGATGAGAACAAAAGAACAAGTTTGCAAAGTACTTATGTAAGTTTAAGGTATAAGTTGCAGCCAATTTATACATAGCAAATTTCCACAAACAGGAAATTCTGTTACATTGTTACATTGGTGTATATTGAGGGTTAGATGTTGATGAGGACTGTTTAATAGATCAGTATCCATATATTGAGATGGGCAGCAAAAAACTTTCAGATTTACAAGTGTTTTACTGTAATCTTTAATTTAATGCATACACCAGTTTCCATCTTTTCCCTTCTGGACACTTTCCAGATCCAGAAGCCAGCCCCCACTGGTGAGGAACTCCGTTGTTGAAGCATCACCTGCTCTCAATCAACTGTGGAGCAGACCTTGTTTACTCTTAAAGGGACCTGCACTTCTAACAGCGACAAGGACAACCCCTCTGCTTTTCAAAACAAAAAGAAATCACAAAATTTATTACATCCAAAGATTTTTATTTGGCTCAAAATGATAACTGTTTCTGTGTTGACAGATAGTGCCAAACTTGCTGTTTTTATCCAGTGCTTTCTATTTTTATTTCATGTCTTGGAGTTATCTGATATCATTTGGCATTCCGAGTTTATCACGCATGCTTTTCATGTTTTCTTTTGAACTACAATTCCGTTATCACACTCTCAACTGAACTTTCTGACTACTTAACTTATTCTGCTATTTCTGTAATTGTGCAGCTTTTGTTTGGTATTCTTTTTCATGGACTTGTGTTTTCTTGACCAACAGGACCATTCATAGGGAATTGGTCCTTTTAATAGCAGGTCGACAATTACTTTAAATGTTTAGGACATGATAGCTTTAATGGTACTTAGGCACTTTTCAGTATATTTTTCTAATTTGTTTTTAGTTGATGTCAGTACTGAATCCACTGAGAGAATGCAATTTTATTTGAAGTTTGTATAATTTAAAAGTTACACTGCTCATTGCAACCTGGGTTAGGTAGAGCTTTGAAAAGATTTCTTAAGTTCAACTTTTTTTTGGAACACATATGATTGGAGTGAGTTTCTGTTATGATATTGACATATTGCTGGTTAAATGGCTGCTATAAAACAATTTTTTACAGTGTAGAAATGTTTAAATGAAAGAATGATCTGCACAACCACACAGTATACAGGAAGAGAATTTAAGCGCAGCTGTTGTGCCTTAATCCCTAAATTTCAGGGCAGCATTTTCTCTTCTGGTGATTGTTATTATTAAACTGTGGGAAATCAACCTTCCAGTCTTTCCTATAAATGACATCTATCAATACTATTAATCAATAGAGTAACAATTCAGGACTAATGTGTGAATTTAAAACAAAAAACAAAGGAGACCAATGCTGGCTCAGTGGTTAGCACTGTTGCCTCACAGTGGCAGGACCCGGGTTCAATTCCAGTCTTGTTTTCCCTGCATCTGCATCTTCTTTGGGCGGCACGATGGCTCAGTGGTTAGCACTGTTGCCTTACAGCACCAGGGACCTGGGTTCGATTCCAGCCTCGGGCGACTGTCTGTGTGGAGTTTGCACGTTCTCCCTGTGTCTGCGTGGGTTTTCTTCGGGTGCTCCGGTTTCCTCCCACAATCCAAAGATGTGCAGGTCAGGTGAATTAGCCAGGCTAAATTGCCCATCGTGTTCGGTGAATTGGTCGGAGTAAATGTAGGGTAGGGGAATGGGACTGGGTAGGTTACTATTCAGAGGGGCGGTGTGGACTTGTTGGGCTGAAGGACCTGTTTCCACATTGTAGAGAATCTAACCTAATCTAAAAGTAAAAGTGCTAAAAGCACAGAAAATAGATTTTTAAAAGGTGCAAGTGCAGGTAGGAATGGCTGTAAAAGGCAAGTGCAATTCTGAATTTTTTGGTGGGGAAATTGTAGATGAATATTGATATCTGTTTATGTTCTACCTTGCCAGATCTAGTGAATTGATTTAAAGTAGTTCATACGGTTATCACAAATGACATATAGGCATTCCTCTACCACTTTCTCCACATCCCACACTGTCACTTTTCGCCTCTTTGCCTACACCATTGAGGTCACACGAGCATTCTTCACACCCACCTCTTGCTTACTTATCTCCTATGTCACCTCAATTCATATTGGCAATCATCTGACCCTATCTATATTGATTCATGTGGTTGTTTGCACTTGGGTGACATTTTTCACCATTTCAGATGATACCACTGTGAAAGAATTGGAAGATCATTAATTTACTAATTTTTATTAATTTTTAAAGTTCCCATTCGGTGATTTCCCAGCACATGATGCCTATAACCAGAGGAGTGCTTGTTCTACTATAGGCAACTTGTGTTAACATCAGCATGTCTTTTCACAGCTAATCAATCTAATTCCATTCCTCTTCAATAGGCACAGTGTGGTTCTTAGCCACTGTGAAAAACATTCCTTGGTTCTGTTCATTTTTTAAAAAAAACTAATCACTTAATTGTGATTGGAGAAAAGGAAGGATTTGTAGTTAGTTAACAGGTACAGTTTTGAAAGGAGTATAGTGAGAATTCAGGGCTAGCGTGTTCCTGTAAGAGTGAAGAGGAGTAGGCCCAGGGAACCCTGGATGCCAAGAGATGTCAAGAGTTTGATAAAGAAACAGAAGGGAGCATACATGATGGTACAGTGCATTAAAAAAAGAGGATGACCTTCAAAAGAATAGAGAGCGTAGGAAATTGTTAAAAAGGAAATTAGGAGGGCACAGTGGGGCCACAAAACATCTTTCGCAGATGGGGTGAAGAGAAACTACAAAGCTTTTTAAAATTATACTAAGAGTAAAAAGGTTACCGGGAAAGGGTGGGACTAAGAGATGAAAGGGGTAACCCATGTAGAGAAGCAGTGGATGTTGATGAGATCTTAAAATAATAGTTCTCATTTGTATTCACAGAGGAGAAAGACATTGTCGCTAGGATTTCAGTTGGGATGGTAAGGTTCCAGAACACATTGTGCAGAATACAGTGTTACAGCCTATCGTGCAGAGGGAAAGATCAGAATTAACATTTAGGAGCTCTGTTCAAAAGTCTGATAACAATGGGAAAGGAGCTGTTCTTGAATTTGTTCATATGTGTATTCAAACTTTTATATCTTCTACCCGATGGAAGAGAGTATAACCAGGATGGGAGGGGTCTTTGATTACATTGGTTGCTTTCCCGAGACAGTGAGAAGTATAGATGAAGTCATTGGATGGAAGGCTGGTTTGCATGATGGACTAGCCTGTGTTCATGACTGTTTGTAGTCTCTCGTGGGTCTTAGGAAATGCAGTTGCCATGTCATACTGTGAGGCATCCACATAGGATGCTTTCTCTGGTGCATGCATAAAAAGTGATAAGACTTCTTGTGGAGGACATGCCAATTTCTGTGGCCTCCTGAGCAAGTAGCAATGTTATTGTGCTTTCTTGACTGTCGCATTGATGTGGGTGGACCAGGACAGATTGTTGGTAATCATCACTCCCTGGAATTTGATGCTATTGACCATCTCAACCTCAGCACCATTGATGCAGACAGGAATGTGCCCTCAACTCCACTTCCTGAATTTAATGACCAGCTCTTTCATTTTGCTGATGTTGATGGAGAGACTATTGTCTTTAACACCATGGTGCTAAGTACTCAATCTCTTTCCTGTAGTCTGTCTCATCGTTGTTTTAAATCTGATCTACAACAGTGGTGTCGTTAGCAAACCTTTAAGTGGAGTTGGGGCGGAATTTGGCCACACAGTTGTGAGTGGAGTTGTATAAGGAATATAGTAGGGGTTGGGTACCAGTCTTGCGGAACACCGATTTTGAGGATTATGGTGGAGCAGGTGGTGTTGCATATTCTTACTGATTGTAGTCTGTGGGTCAGGAAGTCGAGGTTCCAGTTTGAGGGGTAGCCGAGACCTATGTCCTGGAGTTCAGAGATGAGTTTGTTTGGAATTATGGTGTTGAAGCCTGAGAACTGAATAGATATTCTGCATCAATTTTCACAGTGGAAGACACCAGCAGCATACCAAAACTTCAAGGGACAGAGGAGAGTGTAGTGGCCATCACTTAAGAGAAGGTGCTGGGGAAGCTGAAAGATCTGAAGATGGATAAATCATTAGGACGAAATGGACTGCACCACAGGGATCTGAAGAAGATAGTTGAGCAAATTGTAGATGTGATATATTTCAGGAATCACTGGAGTTAGGGAGCTTGCCAAAGGATAATGTAACACCCCTGTTTAAGAAGGGAGAAAGGCAGAGGAATAGAAACTATAGGTTAATTAACCTAACCTTGGTCATAGGCAAGATTTTAGAGTCCTTTATTCAGGTTGTGATTGTAGAGTACTTGAAAATGCATGTTGAAATATGGCTGAGTCAACAAAGCTTCATCAGGAGGTAGTCATGCCTGACAAATCTGTTAGAATTCTTTGAGAAGATAATAAGCAAGTTAGACAAGGGAGAGAAAAAAGTCTTTTCATCCAGAGTGTGTTTGAAATATGGAATGTGTTGCTTGAGAGGATGCTGTGGGGCATACTCCCACAACATTTAAGAAGCATCTAAATGAGTACTTAAAATGTCAGGGCATAGAAGGCTTTGGATCAAGTGCACGTAAATGGGATTAGTGTAGTTTGGTGTTTGTTGGTCAGCATAGACATGAGCCCAAAGGGCCTGTTTCTGTGCTGTGTGACTGTGACTCTTAAGTGCCTCAAAACCAGCATGCTCATGACTAAATATATGTCAGATTTTTGAAGTTGCCATTTTTCAAATTCTTTTCAGAACTATATTTTTATTTCCCTCGCATGTAAATGAAAAGGGCAGGGAAGATACTTGGAAAAATCCTAAGGTGAAGATACATAGAGGGAGATTAGATGTCAATGTTATCTATACTGCAGTTCTGATCAGATGTGAGAGACTGGATAAATCAAGAACTGTTTGAAAAGCTGGGCAATACAGATTAGAATAAATATTAGAAACCAAAGATGATGTCAGTATTGGCATTGGTGTTCAAAAAACAGACTGGATAAGAATCAGAACAGCAAAGGAAAAATGTCACAGATGGCAGTCATCTATAAGCCCCTGAAGAGTTGCCTCACCATAGGACACAGTATGAATTGGGAAATGATGGAGATGTGTAAGAAAGACATTATGATTGTCATGGTGATTTTAAGCTGTGTACTGACTGGTCAAATCAGTGACATAGATTATGAATTTGTAGCATGCAGCAGAGATTGTTTCTTATACAACCTACCTGGGGATAAACTATTTTTGATCTTGTAGTTAGAATGAGATAAGATTAATAAGAGATGTTGTAGTTGAGAGTTGAAATAGTAGAATTTCAAGTTCAGTTTGAGGGAGAGAAACTCTGGCCCCAAACCAGTGTCTTCAAACTTAGAAAAGGTCAATCACAAAAGTATGAAGAATGATTTGTCTGAAGCGGGCTGGAAATATAGCCTAATTGGAATGTCAGTTATGAGTACTGACCGATATTTAAGCAGATATTTTATAATGGTCTGCAAAAAATTATTCCGGTCAAAAAGAAGTATTATTGAGAAGGATGAACTGCAGTTTAAAAAAAAGGTGGTCAGGGAGAATGTTCAATTTAAAAAAAAATTAAGGCATATCAAATGGTGAAAACTAGTGGTAAATCAGAGGATTTGGAATATTTTAGGAACTAGCAGCGGATGACTAAATGTTAATCAATTTTCTCACTTTTTATTATGAGTATATTGGCAAATAAGTTGGCTGCAGACGTAGCGGAGACATTGGTCAAAATATTCAGTACTCTGTAGTTTCTGAGAGGGTTCTAATAGATTGGAAAACCTTTAATTTGACACCCTTGTTCAGAAAGGGGGGAGACAGAAAACAGAAACCTTTAGGCCTGTTCTATATTCTATTAGTCTAACATTTGGTGTTGGGAAAATGCTACAGTCCATTACTAAGGAAGAACCTGAGGTGATGGTGTTCCAATACATTTCCTGTCCTTGGAAAAAGTGAGGACTGTAGATGCTGGAGAGTCAGAGTTGAAAAATGTGGTGCTGGAAAAATACAACAGGTCAGGTAGCATCCGAGGAGCAGGAGAGTTTACGTTTCGGGAATAAGCCCTTCATCAGGAATGAAGGTCTTTTTTTCTGTCCTTGTCCTGTTATTGTCCAAACCACACCAAACTTCCTCAAAATATATTAAGATGATAGTCTGGACCCTAACTTTTTTCCTATTTTTTAAGGGTCAAACTACTTTAAGCAAAATATACTTAGTTTTTACACTACAGTTAAAATACACACAACAAAAATAAAACAATTCACATAGAGGGTGGTACGTGTATGGAATGAGCTGCCAGAGGAAGTGGTGGAGGCTGGTACAATTGCAACATTTAAGACGCATTCGGACGGGTATATGAATAGGAAGGGTTTGGAGGGATATGGGCCGGGTGCTGGCAGTGGGACTAGATTGCGTTGGGATATCTGATCGGTGTGGACGGGTTGGACCGTAGGGTCTGTTTCCATGCTGTACAGCTCTATGACTCTATAACTGTAACTCTCTCAAAATGCTGAGCAAAATAATATGTATATATTAACTACCACCAATTAACTGTTCCAATACAGTAATATCCCATAAACATAACTTTAGCAAAGGCAAATTCAGTAAAGTAGATCGTCTCACCTGCAATTCTAGCAGCAGAAACAGAAACCCAGCTTTTAGCTGTAACAAAGAAGGGAATAAGAGCTTCCACATCTAGCTTCAAGACCCCAGCAATTGCTGAAAGTTAAAACCAAAGATCCTGGTGCTGTGAGAGTTTGACCCCATCCATTCAGGCTGCTTCTATTGTTCCAATTTTAATTTTGAAAATCCCCAAGGCCTCACAAGCTGTTTATTAGGTTTGAGCAGACCACTTGGTGCTTCTGTCTCAACCTTACTTTGTTTTAAAGAAAGACAGGACAAAATACACCTCTTAAAGCCATAGTATCGTCACAGTCCTTCTGCATGATAGAAGTTGCAGATTCAGAAGGTGCTGTTGAAGTCTTTGAGTTACTGGAAAACATCTTGAAGGTGATAGATTGTCCTGCCACTATGTGCAGTGAAGGTTTTGAATGTTGAAGGTGACAGATGAGGTACGTATCAAGCAGACTATTTTGTCCTGGATGGTGCCAGACCCCATAGTGGTGTAGGAACTGCACCCATTCAGATAAGTGGAGAGTATTCCGTTGGACTGTTGACTTTGGCCCTGGAAATGATGGACATGTATTGGAGAGAATTTACGTGAATTATTTTTTCCAAAATTCCTAGCCTCTGATCTGCTGTTGTAGGCCCAATATTTATATTGCGATTCCAGTTCAGTTTTTTGTCAGTGGTAATCACTGGGATGTGATATTGGTGGATTCAGTGATGGTAATGCCAAATCACATCTCACTTCCTGTGCATTCTGGAAAATGTGTTCCATTGTCAGTATAGATTGAAACTTGCTTGGAGAAGATTTAATACTGGTTCTGATTCAGATATAAAAGAAATAACCTACACATGGAATCTAGATTTCCTTTAGTAACTCCTTCCCCCTATCCAAATCATTGCCCATGTTACTTATCTTCTAAATTGTTGGTAAGGATATTAAAGAAAACTCTATCTCTAGTTCCATCACAACACTTTGCCCTTGAAATGGCAGGACTGAATTATTGGTAATATATATCAGTTTTGAAAACTGGATTCATGTTGCACTGCACCTGGTGGGCAGTGCTGTAATTTTTTAATCTCTTTAGTAACATGATTAATTTGGTTATGGTTTACTTTAGAAAAGAGCTGAGTTCAGGGTGCCCACAGGAGGGTGCTCAACATTGGAATCCTCACACTTTCCTTTGGGGACCTGGAGTGGTGGGTGTTGCACGCAACAGTCTAGCGCATTTGTTCCTGTAGGCACCAAGCAGAGATGATTGAGAACAGGTGCCGAGAGTAAGACTTTGTCTTAGTGACATGGGTAATTTGGTGATGGCTTTATATATTAAAATAAAACAGTAGGGTTATGTCTAGAGGTGGTAAATGTGAGGACTACAGATGCTGGACATTAGCGTTGAGAGTGTGGTACTGGAAAAGCACAACAGGTCAGGCATCCAAGGAGCAGGAGAATCGACATTTTGGGCAAATGTTGAAGGTGATGGATGGGGTACGAGTCTAGCAGACTACTTTGTCCTGGATGGTGTCAAACTCCATTAGTGTTGTTGGAACTGTACTCATCCAGACAAGCGGACAGTACTCTTTTGGACTGTTGACTTTCGCCATGGACTTTTATTGGGGAGACCTCACGTGAGTCACGTTTTGCAAAATTCCTGGTCTCTTATCTTCTCTTGTAAGCCCAATATTTATATTGCTAGTCCAGTTCAATTTTCCTGATGAAGGGCTTTTGCCCGAAACGTCAATTCTCTTGCTTCTCAGATGCTGCCTGGCCTGCTGTGCTTTTCCAGCACCACACACTCAACTTCTGTGTAGAGATGGACACCTTGGAGATTGGAGAGCGTTTCCTCTCAAATCCAGCTGGATTTTAATTTTATCCCCTCCCTCTCTTCCAACCTTGCCCTCTCCTGTTTTGTTATTGCTGCAGTGCGCCGTTATGTACTTTAATTAGTGACACAGGTTATTTGGTGGTGCATTATTCAAAAAAAAAACTGGATTCATGTTGCACTGCACCTAGTGGGCAGTGCTGTAATTTTTTAATCTCTTTAATAACATGATTCATTTGGTGGTGGTTTATTTTAGAAAAGAGCTGAGTTCAGGGTGCCCAGAGAAGGGTGCTCAACGTGAGAATCCTCTCACTTTCCCTTGGGGACCTGGAGTGGTGGGTGTTGCACGCAGCAGTTTAGTGCATTTGGAGGTTAAGATGAACTCCAAGCCCAACTGTTTATTGTGTGGTGCAGTGAAGTACTCGGACCATATGTATGTTAGTTGCAGGCACTTACACCCCCTTTTTTAGTTATTTGAAAAATCATCTGTTGTTCTTTTGGTTATCTTTAGTTCCATGCCCTTGATCTTACTCGTGGGCTGGCTCCTGGGCCTGACTAAGATCACTATCAACAGGCCCAGACAGTGGGCTGCGGACAGTGGTCATGACTGCCTGTGTTCCTTTCGTGGCTACGTTCATGCCTAGGTGTCCTTGGAGAAGGAAGCCATGTAGTGTCCAGTAACACTCAAAAAAGTTAAAAAATGATAGGCATTGCAGGAGTGCATTATTTCCCCTTTTAACTCTGTCTTGATTTACCCTCCCTTTTACCCTACCCTTCCCTTTGTTATTGCTGTACTGTCAACAAAATGATAAAAGAAGTGTTGGGTTCAGAGGCTCTTATAGCAGTTCC
This sequence comes from Chiloscyllium plagiosum, assembly GCF_037043375.1. Classification (NCBI taxonomy): domain Eukaryota; kingdom Metazoa; phylum Chordata; class Chondrichthyes; order Orectolobiformes; family Hemiscylliidae; genus Chiloscyllium; species Chiloscyllium plagiosum. The sequence goes on along the minus strand of NW_028270181.1, from coordinate 14,707,571 downwards.
TTCCTCTGGGCAAGGAAGCCTGTGTTCAAGTCCCACCTGTTCTGGAGGTCTATCATAATTTGTCTAAAAGCTGTTCCTTAGCTCAAAGATACTGTGCCGTTGATTTTTTTCAGGGGGGTAATAAACCAGGCCTGGCTCCGATCAGACTGGTTTGGTACAGAGATGAAAATGATTTTGAGAGGCCTTTTGTTGTATGCAAACAGATGAGACTTCAGGCCAAAGTGGTCATATTTTAGAGGTGACCCGTGGAATGAAAGGGTGGGGTGATCGGCTCTCTAGCTGAGCAGTTTAGTTAAGTCCAGAACTGGTTGGGAGTTCAGTAGTGAGCTCTGTTCTTCTCTCTTTTCCCCTTCCAACTTCAACCTGTAAGCATCTGACCCTTTTTTGTTCTGTGTTTTAAAGAGGGTTTGCTTATTGGGGCTATTGTGTATATTGGGAAGAGCTTAGTTTGGATAGACTGAGTTCTGTAGGGGTCCTTTATTCTGTTCTTCATGTTTCATTGTGTAATTTTGTGAATACATTTTTTTTGTCTGTTTTAAACCTGGGAGTCAACCTCACTAATTTAATCTGGGTAATTTTCACTGTACATTTGTTTAAACAAATTGCAAAGTTATGGTCTGGGCTTCCTGCTTAAGAATGTTTTGAGTGATCTGATCTAGTCCATAACGTAACAAACGAGCTGGGTTCTTTGATTGGGTGAGTAGATAACTTGGTGTTAGGTTGTCTTGGATCACAGAGTATATCCAAGTGATTCTTTTCGGATTTGGTTAAATGTAGTTAACAGAAGACTAAACAATAGCAATTACTTAAATATGAACGTTTATTGAATAATAATAAAAGATGAAAAAGGAAAGAAAAATAGATAAAGAAAAAGGATAGAAAAGGAAGGAAAAGAAAACAGTGAGCGTCATGCTCACCTGCACATCAGGGACCCATCAGTCGATGGCTGGTCTGTTTGCTTAGGTTTGTTCCTGGCATCGTTCACGATTATGGCCCAAGGTAAAATCCAACTACTTTGAATGAAAATCTGTCTTTCATACAGTGTAACAAACAACTGGTACAGAAAATAGTACAGAAAAGCAACTTTGATTATGCCACATGCGGCATGCGTAGGAATGTCACAGGACTCAATCAAGCCTTGCTGCTATCGAATATCATCAACAATCAGTCCATCCTATATATAGATTTATTAAAATGGAAGAGGTGAGTTCTTCTGGATAGGGAAGGGCTCCATATGAGAAAGGTGGAAACTGATGATTGTGTGAAATTTTATATTTACAGTAAAACCCTTTTAAATTTCTGAAAATCTTTGCTTCTGAAGTCAACAGACCGACGGTGGCCTGTTAAATATTCTGCTGTAGTTTTTCAGTTTCATCTTAGAAGAATATTACTGTATGGGAATTAATCTTGTAACACTGGTATCTCTGCTACAGGCTAATAGGAGTCTAGCCCTATTGCACGTTCTGGGCATACAGTTCAGGTTGGCACCAGTACATAACTTAAGAGTGCTGCTTTGCTAAAGGTGTTGTCTGTCACATGAAACATAATGAAGCTCAGTCTATCCTTTTGAGCAGGTGTGAACGATTCTAATTATTCTGAATTGTATTATTTAATTACTCTTCCATAGTCTTTTCCAACATTTATCCCTCAACCATATAATGAGCAACAAAATAATACTGAACATTGCTTTGGCTTTAAAATAAAGTTACAATTGTGATCTTAATAACTTTAATTCTAAAATGAAACGTTTACGATTTCATTTATATAACTATCAGAACAACTGTGCCAGCAGATATTGCTACAAATAACTATCTGCATTATTTTGATCAGAAGGAAATTACTTGAATGATGTGGCAGTACTAGCAAGAAATATGAATACTGAAACACCAAAGGGTGCAAGGATCAGTCCATATGGCTCCTGTCAATTTTCCTTTTGGGTTACTCAGGTCAGAGCCCAACTGACAGTAAAATTCACTGATTGCTAAGCATGCAAATCCAACACCATCAGCTCCGGGACATCATTGCCAGCTCAGCTTTCACATGATTTACTACTGATAATCAGTGTGATCTCTCCTTTCCATGCTTGATTCTGTAATTGTTGCCTTGATGTCCAATCGCTAGTTGAACATCAAGTCCTGGATGAGCCAGAATTTCACTTCCTCAAGATCAGGACTGAAGTAATGTTTGACTCCTACCAAAACCTGTCTTTTATCCATGACCAATTCTCATGTGATCAGACAACACAAATAGTTATGCAGCATTGAGAAATTTGCCCTCCTGTGACCCATCAAATTAAGACTTTATTTTCTCCAGTGCTTTTCTTGCTGATTTCCCTACTCTACTAAATGACATTCAAACCTTTGTGTGATTTAAGTTCAAGACACAAACTCCAATATGTGCATCACTTATATACTCATTGGCTCCTTATCCACTAGCTCAGAATATTTGTCCTTGCATTTAAATCTTGCTTCACCCTGATTTTGCAAACTTCTCAAGCCTTACATTGTATCAGTTCTGCTCCGTTGGTTGACCCCTTCCTCCCTGATCAACTGTTGCTACCTAATGTTTCTCCTTAAACAGAGTACATTGTGGAACTGTGTTCCTAAACTTCTCCCATGCTATATTTTTCCTCTTTGAAAACTGTCTACATCTTTAACTAAATAATTGGTCATCAACCGGTTGAGGAGTCATGTTGCATATTTTAGAAAGTAAAGTTACAATTGCAAATTGTCCTGCTACTACTGGGATAGTAGCTGAAGTGAAAAGCATTGATACATTTAGTGGGAAGCTAGGTAAACAAGCATCGGTAAAATGATGAGAAGATTATGCTAATGTGATTGGCTGAAGACCGTTGGAAGTGGGTTTCTGTGGACCATGAAAACACATTGGGCCAAATGTCCCATTTATGTATATGGTAACTCAAAGTAATAGATTTTCATTGTGAGGGGAGATGTGGGAAGGAATAAGTCTAAGCTTTATTCATTTTACTTAAAATAAGAATATTGCAGAAAATAAGAGCATGGTGTAGAGATAACCTATTAGCATAGGTTTAACATTGGCTTGTAGAAAACAGTGTGCATAAATAGGTCTTTGTCTAATTGGCAGATGCAACGAGTGGCATCATGCAGGGGTCTGTGAAGGGTTATGCAGGATTAGAGTGGACAGAGATACAAGCCTATGACCCATCATAGATTGATTATGGATGAATAGCAACCATAATCAAAATAAAATCTTGTATGAAAAGCATGTGTCGGAAAAAGAGAGGCTTCTGCCTTGTAGAGAAATGTTTTAGTATAGAAAGATTGTAGTAACCTCCTGGCTGCTAAAACACAGATAGCTAACAAGGGATGCTGAGTACATTGGCTAAGTAAAACTCTGACATCACAAAACCCTTACACCAGACACAGGGCAAACACTGTAGTCAGGTGCTAATGATATTAGCATAATGTAAAACACAACAGTTATCCTGGACAGACATATCCCCAACAACATATCCACCAAACAAACGAGGGCCGAGACAGGAATGCACAGGGTCCTGCTACACAAAGAAACAAACAGTAGCAAGCCATCCAAATGATTGTCAATGTTTCAAACTATTGAGTGTGTATCCCCAATTGACCAGAATTATAGAAAATTCCAGAAAACCAGCTGAAAAGGTATAAAAACAGGGTTCACCTGAAGACCAATCTCTCTTGAATCTTCTGGAGGCTTTTTTGAGGAGACCAGCAAAGCAAGAGGCAGAGACCAGCTGACATCCAGAGAGAGAGAGAAAGAGAGAGATAAAGAAAGCAGCTTTGCCAACCCAGAGACAGAGCGACTGTGGAAATCTTCAAGAGACTCAGGATGTATTCTAAGTTTAAGGGGCCACATAGGATTAGAGTTAGTACGTTTAGTATCAAAGGTTATTGTAACTTTTCTCCTAATAACGTTGGGACTGTTTTGCATTGGTACTGGCCTGCATTCATATTGATTTGACAACTTCGATATTTAGGACACCCTGGACAAATTCATTCTTAACATTTTGGTCAGAGTTGTCTAACTTGTTTTCAGGAGGAACTAGACAACAACAAGAGTATACTTCTACTGTAATCCAGAAATCTTACTTTGGGGAATTTGATGTCTCTGTTGGCATCACTGCTGTTTAATCCCAGAATAATAAGATTGAGAATGTGCTACTTTTGAACCATTGACTGTTGACATTAGAAATAGTTATTTGGAATTTTTGGATTCCCTGGCACCCTCTGTTGAATGAAAAACAGCATGAGATTCTTGTCAATATATAGTGACTACAATGTAGTGAGAAAGTGAGTTACAACTGAATAAATTTTTTTTTTACATTTCAGAATTTGAATGTCTTGCTATATCTTACCAATATGAAATAATCAGTGGTTATAACATTAACCAAAAAAATGTAAAGATCAAGTAGAGAACTTGAATTTTGCTGAAAGAAACATTTTATCAAAGTTTATCATTTTGCATACATCAAGACAAATTGTGGGAATACCAGTTCAAGGGGAAAACAAACATTACATTAGCGAGTTTTGAGGGTTGGCATTCCAACCGGAACTGTATCAACAAATACATTGACATGAACCCCATTTACCACCCTCTGAGAAAAAGAACAGGAAATAGCATCACCAACCCAAGGAAACCTAAACACGTAAATAGAAAATGGGTCACTAACACCAGTGCTTCACCAGTGGCTCACTGATTATGTTACCAAGTATGGTGATGAAACTTCTGAAAACAAACCTTCCAGCTCAGTGAGCAAACTTACATCCAAAACATTACATTGTATGAGATTGATTGGCAAATGGACTCTGGTAAAGGTGTTACTGGGGAGAATGCACTCATTAATGTTGATTGACAGTTAACAGCTAGGCTATGTTTGAATTATATACTGGGGATTGGCCAGGTCATTGTTTTGAGTAATGAGTGAATGCCTGATACCTATATTGTTGAGGTGAAACAGGTGCAGAGCAAATACATGTTCTTTCTGTGTGTAAAGAAGAGGGCCCTGTGCATTATATGTAACTTCCATTACGTGCATGTGTGCCACAGCACAAGCCTATTTTCAGGGTAATTATTTGTAAATTCAGAATTATTCAGCAAATGTTGGCCAGTTGTGGGTTCATATCTAATGTTGGACTCTGTTGTGAGTTTTCCAAATGTGGGCTGATTGTTGCAATATTTGAAGAGATATGTTGATTTCCTCCTTAAGTTAGTAATCTTGTGAATTGTCCAGATGAATGCAAGACCAAAAATGTATTAAAGTTCGACTCTTGCATTAGTATTTAAGCTTTTATAGTAAATACTGCCAGTTGGGAGATGTGCATTACTTGGTGAAGTCAATTCAGTTCTCATTAACTTATTTCATGACAACTCTTTGTAAAAAGTCATAATTGTAATCTCTAAGAAATGTATGAAGCCTCAAAATACATTATCAAGTTTATTATAACTTTCATTTTGGATGAATCCTAGACGCAAGAGAAGCTGCCACAACCCTATTTAAATTCATACAATTACTGTTACACAAATTATATTGGCAGAATTCAAAGGTTTTCCCCTCCAATTACATTTGGATGCCTTTAAGTGATAAAACGGAACAAAAGTTCAAGAATGTGAGAGGACTGAAAACAGAAGATACTCACTCGTACAATGTGAAAAGGTTGTTGAACCTGTCAATCTTTGTGCCTTGAGTACACTAATTATTTCAGCTAGCCATTTAACTTCATTCTGAGTGATCCTCTTGTCTCTGACTCACCTGCCTTTTTCAATTTATTCTAAGCACATTTACAATGTACAATATATTTTCATATTGATTTTTGAATATATTCTTCGCTAATTTAAATGTGTCCTTTCTGACCCTGTTCTCTGGCATGCACTGAAATAATATTCTGGGTTTATCTTATTTCTGCTATAGGATCTCAAATATTCCACCTTCTAGTGAGTTTTGAGAAGAGTTGGAGCTCAGGTTGAGGTTCTGAATGTAAGTTTGCTCGCTGAGCTGGAAGGTTCGTTTTCAGACGTTTGTCACCATACTAGGTAACATCATCAGTGAGCCTCCGGTGAAGCACTGGTGATATAGCCTTTTTATTTGTGTGTCTCGGTTTCCTTGCGATGGTGATATCATTTCCTGTGGTGATGCCATTTCCTGTTCTTTTTCTCAGGGGTGGTAGATGGGATCCAAGTCAATGTGTTTGTTGATAGAGTTCTGGTTTTGGAATGCCATGCTTCTAGGAATTCTTGCGCATGTCTCTGTTTGTCCCAGTCAAAGTGGTGTCCTTCCTCATCAGTATGTAGAGATACTAGTGAGAGTGGGTCATGTCTTTTTGTGGCTAGTTGATTTTCATGTATCTTGGTGGCTAGTTTTCTGCCTGTTTGCCCAATTTAGTGTTTGTCACAGTTCTTGCAAGGTATTTTGTAAATGACATTACTTTTGCTTGTTGTCTGTAGAGTTCATTAGTTGCTGTTTTAGTGTGTTGTTGGGTTTGTGGGCTACCATGGTGCCAAGAGGTCTGAGTAGTCTGGTAGTCATTTCCAAGATGTCTTTGATGTAGGGGAAGAGTGGCTAGGTTTTCTGGATGCATTTTGTCTGTTTGTTTGGATTTGTTGCTGAGAAATCGGCGGACTGTGTTCATTGGGTACTCGTTCTTTTTGAATACACTGTATAGTTGATTTTCCTCTGCTCTTCATAGTTCCTCTGTACTGCAGTGTGTGGGGAGCGTGGTCAGTAAGTAGACAATCTTGGGAAAAAAAGTGGATCAAATTTCCCAGGTTTTGCGGGCTGAATTAGCAGTGTTATGCAGGTTAGATATCCTCAGACTACAGGAATAAATTAGGATTGTTCACAGAAGGCAGACACACAACCATAACGCACAATTATGTTCTGTAGAATTGGTACAAAAACCGGTTGCCTCAGAATTGCTATTTAGAACAAAAAGGACAAAGAACAATACAGCGCAGGAACAGGACCTTCCGCCCTCCAAGCCTGTGCCACTGCATGGCTGTGTCATCTTCACTTGCAGAATCCGTATCCCTTTATTCCCTTCCTATTCATGTATTTGTCTAGGTGCTTCTTGAATGCTGCAGTTGTGTCTGCTTCCACCACCTTATCTAGCAACACATTCCAGGCACTCCCCACCCTTTTTGCGACAAACCTTCCTTGCATTGTCCTTTAACTACCCCACCCTGCACCTTGAACCTATGTCCCGTAGTGATTGACCCATCCACCCTGGGAAAACGTCTCATACTTTTCACTTTGTCCATGCTATTCACAATATTATAAACTTCTGTTGGGTTGCGCCTCAACCTCCTCTGTTCCAGTGAAAACAAACCCAGTGTATCCAAACTTTCTTTGTAGCTAAAATCCCCATAACCAGGCAACATCCTGGTAAATCTTTTCTGGATCCTCTCCAAAGCATCCACATCCTTCTGATAGTGTGGTGACAAGAACTGTATGCAATATTCCAAGTGTGGCCTAACTAAAATTATATAAAGCTGCAGCATGACTTGTCTATCCTATAGTCAATGCCCTTCCAATGAAGGCAAGCATGTCATAAGCGTTTTTTACTACCTTATCTACTTGCATTGCCACCTTCACTGATGTATGGATCTGTGCACTTATATCCCTTTGCCTATCAATACTCCTGAAGGTTCTGCTATTTACTGTATAATTTCCAATTACATCACTTCGCATTTGTCCGGATTAAGTTCCATCTGCCACCATGCCTCCAACTGATCTATATTCTCTAACCATTCTCCTGATGAGTTGCAACTCCACCATTCTCTATTATCGGCAAACTTACCAACGTTTTCCTCCAGATCATTTCGTAGATCATGAACAGCAAAGATCCCAGTGCTGATCCTTATGGAACACCACAAATCACAGCCCTCCATTTTAAAAAGCATCTTTCCATTGCTACCCTCTGACTCAACCAGTTCTGTATCGATCTTGCCAGCTCACCTCGATACCATGTGACTTCACCTTTTGTACCAGTCTACCATGAGGGACCTTGTCAAAGGCTTCACTGATGTCCATGTAGACAACGCCAACTAATTTTCCCTCCACAATCATCTTCGTCACCTTCTTGAAAAGCTTGATCCAGTTAGTGAGGCATTACTTCCCTTGCACAAAACCATGCTGTGTATCGCTAATAAGTCCATTTGTTTCTAAATGCGTATACTATAAATCTTGTCACTGAAAATCTTTTCCAATAATTTCTCTCCCACCGACGTGAGATTTGGAGGCATTCAATTTGACTTGAGAAGCACTGAAACTCAGTCAGGTTTCCAGAAATTTGCACCTTTTGCTTTATTCACACTTGCAGTATAATGAATGGATGATGAAAGCTTACATGCAGAGCGTTCAGTTTGAAAAGTACAGTGGAGCTAGACTGGTAGTATATAAGCAAACGATATTTCGATAGCTTTCTTTCAGTGGATGAGAGAGAAAGCAACATGGACTGCACACAGTAAGGATATAGAGAGCACTCCGCCTCCCTCAATCTCAATCTCAACAAACCTGCAACTTAGAAAAACATAGTTTGGGCGAAGTTCACAACACAGAAGCAGATAAGTTAATCGTTGTTTTAAGTGTAGTAGTAAGTAGAGTGAGTTCTTTCTTGATTATATGTTTTTAGAGATATGTCTCTTGATTAAACTTAAAATATAAGCCATAACTATTAATTTAACCTGGGGCAGAGTTTTGTAAAGGAATAAGACTAAGTTATTTTAGAACATAGAACATAGAACATAGAAGAATACAGCGCAGTACAGGCCCTTGGGCCCTCGATGTTGCGCCGATCCAAGCCCACCTAAACTACACTAATCCACTATCCTCCATATACCTATCCAATGCCCTCTTAAATGCCCATAAAGAGGGAGAGTCCACCACTGTTACTGGCAGGGCATTCCATGAACTAACGACTCGCTGAGTGAAGAACCTACCCCTAACATCAGTCCTATATCTACCCCCCCTTAATTTAAAGCTATGCCCCCTTGTAATACCCGACTCCATACGCGGGAAAAGGTTCATACTGTCTACCCTATCTAACCCCCTAATCATCTTGTACACCTCAATCAAGTCACCCCTAAACCTTCTTTTCTCTAGTGAAAACAGCCCCAAGTGCCTCAGTCTTTCCTCATACGATTTTCCTTCCATACCAGGCAACATCCTGGTAAACCTCCTCTGCACCCGTTCCAATGCCTCCACATCCTTCCTATAGTATGGCGACCAAAACTGCACACAATATTCCAGATGCGGCCGTACCAGAGTCTTGTACAACTGCATCATGACCTCAGGACTCCGGAACTCAATTCCTCTACCAATAAAAGCCAGTACGCCATATGCCTTCCTCACCGCACTATTTACCTGGGTGGCAACTTTCAGAGATCTGTGTACATGGACACCAAGATCCCTCTGTTCATCCACACTACCAAGTATCCGACCATTAGCCCAGTACCCCATCTTTTTGTTATTCTTCCCAAAGTGAATCACCTCGCACTTAGCTACATTGAATTCCATCTGCCACCTTTCTGCCCAGCTCTGCAGCTTCTCTATATCCTGCTGTAACCTGCCACATGCTTCCTCACTGTCAACAACTCCTCCGACTTTCGTATCATCCGCAAACTTGCTCACCCAACCTTCTAACCCCTCTTCCAGGTCATTTATAAAAATGACAAACAGCAATGGTCCCAAAACAGATCCTTGCGGAACACCGCTAGTGACGGCACTCCATGAAGAAACTTTGCCATCAACTACTACCCTCTGTCTTCTTCCATCCAGCCAATTCCTAATCCAAACCTCCAATTCACCCTCAATGCCATATCTCCGTATTTTCTGCAGTAGCCTACCATGGGGAACCTTATCAAACGCCTTACTAAAATCCATATATACCACATCTACTGCTTTCCCCTCATCAACCTCCTTCGTCACCTTTTCAAAGAATTCAATAAGGTTTGTGAGGCACGACTTGCCCTTCACAAAACCATGCTGACTATCCTTGATCACATTATTCCTATCCAGATGTGCATAAATCCTATCCCTTACAATTCTCTCTAAGACTTTGCCCACAACAGAAGTGAGACTCACCGGCCTATAGTTACTAGGGCTATCCCTACTCCCCTTTTTGAACAAGGGAACCACATTTGCTATCCTCCAGTCTTCTGGGACTACTCCTGTAGACAAAGAGGACATAAAAATCAAGGCCAATGGCTCTGCAATCTCCTCCCTTGCTTCCCAGAGAATCCTAGGATAAATGCCATCAGGCCCAGGGGACTTATCAATTTTCACCTTTTCCAGGATTTCCAACACCTCTTCTCTACATACCTCAAAGCCATCCATTCTACTTATTTGTGACTCAGTATTCTCATCTACAACAATGCCCTGTTCCTGAGTAAATACTGACGAAAAGTATTCATTCAGTGTCTCCCCAATCTCTTCCGCCTCCACACGCAACTTCCCACTACTATCCTTGACTGGACCTATTCCTACCCTAGTCATTCTTTTATTCCTAACATACCTATAGAAAGCCTTAGGGTTTTCCCTAATCCTATCGACTAAGGACCTTTCATGTCCCCTCCTTGCTGCTTTTAGCTCTCTCTTCAGGTCCTTCCTGGCTACCCTATAACTCTCAATCGCCCCAATTGAACCTTCACGTCTCATCTTGAGATAGGCCGCCCTCTTCCATTTAACAAGGGATTCCAATTCCTTATTAAACCACGGCTCCCTCGCACGACCCTTTCCTTCCTGCCTGACAGGTACATAATTATCAAGGACACTCAATAGTTGCCCCTTGAACAAGTTCCACATATCCTTTACACTCTTGCCTTGGAGTCTACTTTTCCAAGCCACACATCCTAAGTCATGCCTCACCGCATCATAATTTCCCTTACCCCAACTATAACTCTTGCCCTGTAGTACACACTTATCCCTCTCCATCACGAGTGTAAAAATCACCGAATTATGGTCACTATCCCCAAAGTGCTCACCTACCTTTAATTCTAACACCTGGCCTGGTTCGTTACCCAGAACCAAATCCAGTATGGCCTCGCCTCTTGTTGGCCTGTCTACATATTGTGTCAGGAAACTCTCCTGCACACATTGAACAAACACTGACCCATCTAACGAACTTGAGCTATAGCTTTCCCAATCAATATCAGGAAAGTTAAAGTCCCCCATAACAACCACCCTATTACTGTCACTCATCTCCTGAATCACCTTCCCAATCCTTTCTTCAATGATTCTAGGACTATTAGGAGGCCTGTAAAAGACTCCTAACAGGGTGACCTCACCTTTCCTATTCCTAACCTCAGCCCAAACTACCTCAGATGGCAAGTCCTCATCCATCGTCCTTTCCACCGCTGTAATACTATCTTTGACAAGCAATGCCACACCTCCCCCTCTTTTACCCCCACCTCTGACCCTACTAAAACATTTAAATCCCGGAACCTGCAACAGCCAATCCTGTCCCTGTTCTAGCCATGTCTCCGTAATAGCCACAACATCGAAGTCCCAGGTACCAACCCACGCTGCAAGTTCACCTACCTTATTTCGTATACTTCTTGCATTGAAGTATACACACTTCAAGCCACTTCCCTGTTTACAGGCACCCTCCTTGGAAATTGATGCCATGTTCCTCACCTCCCTACACTCCAGGCCCTGCACCCTGAAGCTACAATCTGGGTTCCCATGCCCCTGCCGAGTTAGTTTAAACCCCCCCCAAGAGCACTAGCAAACCTCCCCCCAAGGATACTGGTTCCCCTCAGGTTCAGGTGGGTCTTTAGATTGTGAAGGAGCAAAAATGGCCTTTAGTACAGTGATATGTACTTCTTGTCAGATGTGGGAGTTTAAAGAGAGTTTAAGGGTTACTGCGGATTATATCTGCCATAAATGCTGTTGGATGTGAATCTTATCAGATCGAATGGATCGGTTGGAGAGACAGTTAGAAGCGATGAGGAATTTGCAACAGCAATAGTATGTGATGGATGGCAGTTATAGGAAGGGGGGAAAGTCTCAGACGCAGTCACATAGATGGGTTAACTCCAGGAAAGTTAAGAGAGATAGGCATATAGTGCAGGAATCTTTTGTGGATATACCCATTTCAAACAGGTATGCTGTTTTGGAAAATGTAGGAGGTGATGGATTCTCAGGGGAACGTAGCAGCCAAGTTTCTGATATTGAGACTGGCTCTAATGCAACGAGAGGTACCTCGGCTTCCAAGAGATCAATTGTGTTAGGGGATTCTGTAGTCCGAAGTACAGACAGACGTTTCTGTGGCCAGCAGCGAAATAGCAGAATGGTGTGTTGCTTCCCTGGTGCCAGGATCAAGGATGTCTCAGAGAGGGTGCAGAATGTTCTCAGGGGGGAGAGGGGCCAGCAAGAGGTCATTGTCCACATTGGAACCAACGATATAGGAAGGGAAAAGGTTGAGATTCTGAAGGGTGATTACAGAGAGTTAGGCAGACATTTAAAAAGGAGGTCCTCAAGGGTAGTAATATCTGGATTACTCCCAGTGCTACGAGCTAGTGAGGGCAGGAATAGGAGGATAGAGCAGATAAATGCATTGCTGAGGCCCTGTTGTATGCGAGAAGGATTCACATTTTTGGATCATTGGAACCTCTTTTGGAGTAGAAATGACCTGTACAACAAATATGGATTGCACCTAAATTGGAAGGGGACTAATATACTGGCAGGGAAATTTGCTAGAGCTGCTCGGGAGGATTTAAACTAGTAAGGTTGGGCAGTGGGCCCCAGGGAGATAGTGAGGAAAGTGATCAATCTGGGACTGGTACAGTTGAGAACAGGAGCGAGTCAAAGAGTCAGGGCAGGCAGGGACAAGGTAGGACTAATAAATTAAACTGCACTTATTTCAATGCAAGGGAAGGCAGATGAACTCAGGGCATGGTTAGGAACATGGGACTGGGATATCATAGCAATTACGGAAATATGGCTCAGAGATGGGCAGGACTGGCAGCTTAATGTTCCAGGATACAAATGCGACAGGAAGGATAGAAAGGGAGGCAAGAGAGGAGGGGAGTAGCGTTTTTGATAAGGGATAGCATTACAGCTGTGCTGAGGGAGAACATTCCTGGAAATACATCCAGGAAAGTTATTTGGGTGGAACTGAGAAATAAGAAAGGGATGATCACCTTATTGGGATTGTATTATAGACCCCCTAATAGTCAGAGGGAAATTGAGAAACAAACTTGTAAGGAGGTCTCAGCTATCTGTAAGAATAATAGGGTAGTTGGGGATTTTAACTTTCCAAACATAGACTGGGACTGCCATAGTGTTAAAGGTTTAGATGGAGAGGAATTTCTTAAGTGCGTACGAGACAATTTTCTGATTCAGTATGTGGATGTACCTGCGAGAGAAGGTGCAAAACTTGACCTACTCTTGGGAAATAAGGCAGGGCAGGTGACTGAGGTGTCAGTGGGGGAGCACTTTGGGACCAGCGACCATAATTCTATTAGTTTTAAAATAGTGATGGAAAAGGATAGACTAGGTCTAAAAGTTGAAGGTCTGAATTGGAGAAAGGCCAATTTTGATGGTATTAGGCAAGAACTTTTGGAAGCTGATTGTAGGCAGGTGCTCGCAGGTAAAGGGATGGCTGGAAAATGGGAAGCCTTCAGAAATTAGATAACGAAAATCCAGAGAAAGTAAATTCCTGTCAGGGTGAAAGGGAAGGCTGGTAGGTGTTGGGAATGCTGGATGACTAAAGAAATTGAGGATTTGGTTAAGAAAAAGAAGGAAGCATATTTGATTAGATCTAGCACTAATTAACCACTGGTCATAGAAACTTTGGATACAGTCCACATACTTTTGAAAATATGTTTTGTATGCATACCCCAGGTGTTTGCATTGTTTTGGATTTAAATGTTAAGTTGTTAAATTATTAGGAATTTACAGGGATATGTTGCTGATAGAGGTCTGTGCTTAAAGTATTTGTGGTTTTGGTTTTCTGACTTTTTAGTGTGTATATATAATGCAAACTTATATTGAGTAAATATATAAATCAAAGCCAGTATGTCTACAATCTGAGATGTGCTTTGTCTGGTTGACCAAATATAGAGATTGCTTGTCGCAATCACGTCATGTTTCACAAAAAGAAACTCATCAGGAGCCTTGGCATTTTCTGGGTATTGACATAAAAATGTCAGAAGTCACTGTCTCACGTATGACTAGGTAATTAGCCTATTTATAATTACTGTCATCCACCCACAATACACTGATTACCAGGCCTTTGAGGACAGAGACTGGTGCTAACAGCTGGTATAGCTAATTTATCTAGACATATACCACTAATGAGATCTTTACCTGTAAGCACCCTGTCCTCTTCTCTTTTAGGGTGTGAGACAATTTTAGCCGGTAGATCTGAGTAACAGGCCTAGATATTGAGTCTGTTTGTAGGTTTTTATACAAAGGTAGAACTTCATGATATAAGTGCACCCTCTTCTGGAAGACCTATTTTAAAAATACTGAAGTGAATTAGGAATGATGTTATTGTATCTACTGATTTAATACACTTCCATATCTATAACTTGACATTGGACCATAGAATACTTTAAATGCCCAGGAGTCAACTTAATTGTATAGAGTTAATTTGGTAATATGCAACTTGAGTACTGCTTTAAAAAAAAATGTTGTTTACAGTTTTGGCCTTGCACTCATCAGGACAATTTGCAAGAGTGCCATTTTAAAAGGGAAAACCATTATTTATACTGGATGACAAAAAGTGCTGATTGGCTGACAACTAGATTAAATTTTAGAACCTGGTGATTAACTGTGAATCATCTACCAATTAACACTCTACTTTCATGCATTTTCAACATTCGTTTTCCCCTTAAATTGATATTTTTGCGAATTATCCTGATAACTACAAAATAAAAAGACATGTTGATGCTTTTTGCAACAATACTTAGTTGAATTAAATGAAATACAAATGTGATTCTTTATCTTATTTGTGAAGCAGCCCTGAGGTGCTGAATAGTCCCTGCTCCTACATCTTATGCTAGATTTCTATGTGTTTGATTTTCTCTGAAGTTTGTTTCAACACTTATTTTAACAAATCCGAAAGTGTTACAACATCCCTTGCTGATTTCTCTGATGTGATATAAATCATTAATTTGAACTCATTCCTGTTCTCATTCTCACTTGTCAAGTTCTCAGTGGGAAGAAGCCATTCTGGGAGTTTGGATGATTTATGTTTAACAGTATGAGGTCTGTTTTTAGTACAGTGCAAGAAGTCCTAAGTTGTTAATTTGAATTCTCTTCAAATGAGCTGTGTTACTTGTAGAATATATGTTTGCCTATCATAGTCATTAGTAACATGGATTGGCTAATGTTTTCTGTCTTTGATAATGCTCCTGTGAAGAATCTTTGAATGTTTTATTATGTTATATGTGCCAACTAAGTACAAGCTATGTTGTTCTCAAATCAAGCCGTAAGAATTTGAATGGTAAATGTTTTATGGCGACTGTATGCAAGTATATTCTTCATGTCATTCTAGTCTGTAATCAATTATTGGGAGCATGGCAGTTAATCATGTCAAGGTGTCATGGTAATTTCAATTTGTCCTTTTAATCAGAAAGTCGTGGTTTCGGGTTCACTCCTGAATACTAAAATTTAAGCTTACAGTATATTGCCCTTTGAGTGAAGTGTTAAACTGACCTGGATATAAAAGATCCGACGGCATTATTCTAAAGATGGCAAACTATCTTGGCCAATATTTATTCCTTGATTAGCATCCCTGGTCATTGTTACTTGCTTTTGGACATTGCCGTGGGCAAATTGGATACTGCATTTTTTTTCTTTGCACAATGCCTTCCTTTGAAAAGTACCTCCTTGACTGTAAAGTGCTTTGCAACATCTTGAGATTACTTAATTGGATAAAATGAAATACAAACTTGACTATTTATATTACTTGTGAAGTAGCCCTGAGGTGCTGAGCAGTCTCTTTAGAGACTTTATTACAACATTCATTGCTACTTAGTAATACTTTTACTTCAACCCGTGTGAGATATGGCGTACATTTCTTGGTTGAGAAAGTATTATTATTTTTCAAGGGTAGAGTAATCAGTGCAGAACATGTCTTAATGTGGTGATTGGTTTTCATTGATAAGTATACTTTTATAATTAGGAACAGCTGCAAAAGATTTTTCTTTCTATCTTTTAAAAATAGTGAATATAAAATTTAATTTTCTGTTAAGAATAATGTTACCCAGCACCAGCAGAAATTCTTTTCACTAAATAAAAAAAAGGCTCATTTCAGCAGTTTTGAAACTAGGCAGAATATATGCTTTACAATATGTCCTTTTTCTCCCTGGAGAAACAGCCTCACTTGGATACTCCAGCTGTAAACTGATGACACTCAAAAATCACATTTTAAAATTGCTCTATCATTCTGGAAAGGAAAATCCATCCAAATTTAGCCACATGGATTTTTCTAATGAGGAGAGAATGATTTATTCAGTAAAATGAATTCTAGAAGTGAGGTACTGCAGTGCCAAAATACACAGTTTCATTTTCTGACAAAAGAATCATTACTCAAGATTACTTTTGAATGTTAGCAATAATTTGCACCTTGTATGTCACCATTAGCTGTATTTTCATTTTCTCATGGGATGTGAGCATTACTGCAATAGTCAGTAGTTGTTTCTCGTCCCTAATAGCCATTGAATATGGAGATGAGCACCTTTTTTAATCGCTACAGTTTATCTAGTGTATGTACACCCACAGTGTTGTTAGGAAGGGAAATTCAGGATCTTGACCACATGAATGAGCAGTATTATACTACCAAATCAGGATATTTTATGACTTGATTGCCTTGTTAGTAAGAAATAAAATCGAATCAATAACCAGTAGTGATATAAAGTTGTCAGGCATAGAATCTGTGTGGATAGCTGTGAAGAATCACAAAGAGAAAAAGACCCTGATGGAAGATATGGATAGGCCTCCGAGTTGTAGTCAGGATGTGGGAAGAAAATAAAGCAGGAGATAGAAAAGGCACTATTAATTAATCATGGGGGAACTTCAATATATAAGTTGACTGGGAAAATCGGGTTGGTAATGGATCTCAAGAAAAGGAATTTGTAGAGTTTCTATAAGATTTTCTTTGGAGCAGCTTGTGGTAAAGCTCACTAGAGAATGTGCATTTTCTGGATTAGACGATGGGTAATGAGGCAGACTTGATTAGAGAGCTTATGGTGAAGGAATCTCTGGGGCAGTGACCATAAAAGAATCCAGTTGAGAGGGATAAGCTGTAATCAGATGTAACAATATTGCAACTGAGTAAAGGTGGGGTTGGTGGGTGCGGGTGTCCCAGAGCTGTTCTCTGAAACGATCCGCAAGAAGGCATCCTGTCTCCCCGATGTAGAGGAGATCACACCGGGTGCAACGGATGCAGTAGATGACATTGGGAGAGGTGCAGGTGAATTTCTGATGGATGTGGAAGGATCCTTGGGGCCTTGGATGGAGGTGAGGGGAGTGGTGTGGGCGCAAGTTTTGTACTTCCTGCAGTGACAGGGAAAGGTGCCTGGTGGGGGGTGTGGACCTGACGAGGGAGTCGTAGATGAGGGAATGGTCTCTTGTCAGGTTCACACCCCCCTACCTGCCCACACCCCCCCACCTGCCCACACCCCACTTCTGGCACCTTTTGCAGGAAGTGCAAAACCTGCACCCACACCACTGCCCTCACCTCCATCCAAGCCCCCAAGGGATCCTTTCACATCCGTCAGAAATTCACCTGCACCTCTCCCAATGTCATCTACTGGATCCATTGCACCCGGTGCGGTCTCCTCTACATCGAGGAGACAGAATGCCTTCTTGCGGATCGTTTCAGAGAACAGCTCTGGGACACCTGTACCTATGGCTGAACACTTCAACTCCCCCTCCCCCCCACTCTGTCAGGTCCTGGGCCTCCTCCACTGCCAAACCGTTACCACCCTACGCCTGGAGGAGGAACGCCTCATATTCTGCCTTGGGACCGTACAACCACACAGGATAAATCTGGGTTTTGACAGCTTTTTCTCTCTCTCTCTCTCTCTCTCTCTCTCTCTCTCTCTCTCTCTCTCTCTCTCTCTCTCTCTCTCTCTCTCCACCCCTACATTATCCCAATCCCAAGCCTCGAACATGGCACCGCCCTCTGGACCCGTCCATCACTGCCCTCTCTGACCTATCACCTTTGTCCACCTATTGCTTTCCCAGCTACCTCGCCACCCTCCCATTTATCTCTCAGCCTCATTCCTGATGAAGGGCTTATGCCCGAAATGTCGATTCTCCTGCTGCTTTGATGCTGCCTGCTGTGTTTTTCCAGCACGACACTCTCTACTCCGATAACTTAACTTAAAAAAATCAAAAAGGGGAAGAAGATGAAATATATGAGGATAAGCTAGCTACTAATATGAAAAACGATTGCAAGAGCTTTTTCTCTATCTAAAATGTAAGAGAGCGACAAGAGTGCACATTGGACTGCTCGAAAATGAGACTGGAGAAATGGTAACACTGAACAAAGAAATAGCAGAGATAACGAATAGGTGCTTTACAACAGTCTTCACAGTGGAAGACGCCAGCAACATATCAGAACTTCAAGAGAGTCAAGGGGCAGATGTGGGTGTAGTGGCCATCACAAGTAAGAAAATTAGATTAGATTAGATTACTTTGGCCCAACAAGTCCACACCGCCCCGCCGAAGCGCAACCCACCCATACCCCTACATTTACCCCTTACCTAACATGGCCAATTCACCTGACCTGTACATCTTTGGACTGTAGGAGGAAACCGGAGCACCCGGAGGAAACCCACGCAGACACGGGGAGAACGTGCAAACTCCACACAGTCAGTCGCCTGAGGCGGGAATTGAACCCGGGTCTCTGGTGCTGTGAGGCAGCAGTGCTAACCACTGTGCCACCGTGCCGCCCACAAAATGTTGGGCAAGTTGAAAAGTCTGAAGGT
Organism: Chiloscyllium plagiosum; assembly: GCF_037043375.1. Lineage (NCBI taxonomy): Eukaryota > Metazoa > Chordata > Chondrichthyes > Orectolobiformes > Hemiscylliidae > Chiloscyllium > Chiloscyllium plagiosum. Next base: position 14,688,617 of record NW_028270181.1, on the reverse strand, counting down.
GCCTAAATCACCCAAACAAAATGGACTACACCCCAGAGTTCAGAAGGAGATACATGAAGAGTTTGTAGGTGCATTGATGGTGATCTTTGAGATGACCATGTAGTAGATGTGTTTTAAATACAGATCTTGTGATGGAAAGGTGATCAGGTTGGTAATGTGAAAGGATGTAATCAAAGGCACTGCAGTTTTTATGATTTCTGGTCTGGCTATTCAATATAAAGAATTAATTTGCATTTATGTCGGACTTTACATAATATTTAAAAAGATTCACAGCAATTGGAATACTTTTGAAGTTTAATTACTATATTATTGAGGAAACAAATTGTATTGATACTATTTTTCCTGATTCTCTGACTGATGCAGGAAATTAGAATAGCAGTAATCAAACCATCAGAAGAATAGGAAACTGATTTTTAAATAAAAGCATTTTATCTGATGTAGCTTGATTGGCAAATCCTTCACCCTAGGTTGGATTAGTTAGCATGCATTATTAATGCATTAGAAATTAATAATGCAAGACTGTGGCTTTCAATAAGCTCGAGTATGTTTTGGCAAGACATCAGCTGCCTGTTGTCCTGACATCTTTTCTGGTGCAATTCCAGAATGTCATTGTGTTGTAACTAGCAGAGAATTGATTGGGTGCCACAGGGAAAACACTCCTAATATCTCTGAACTGCAGGAAGTGTAGCTTTTAGTTTCTATGACAGAAATAAATTACTATTTTTTGGGGGTTAATACAAAAATTAAATAGGTCCCAATGTAAAACAGTCTGAAACCTGTTTGGGTTAGATGTTTAGTTCAGCTTGGAACTGGTTGTATTGAAATGGGGTGAACAAATACTTTTTTCTGTATGTAATAATATCCGGTTGCCTTATAAATTTTGAGAGAATGCCCAGCATTGATTAAATCTGGCTAAACCGCTCTGCTTTTCTACCCTCATTTAAGGTGCTCTTTGGCCAAGGTTTTGCCAGTTATCTCCACATATTGAGCAAGTTTCCACATGAGATACTCCAAACTGTTAGGTTATGACCAACCAGGGGGGTGGATGAACTGACTCCTCTTTATTCACCTGCCTCCCTGGTTGGTCGTAAGAAGGATAGTTTAAAAACTGATCTCTTCCCTTGCAAATACCTTTCTCCCAAAGCCAAGTAAACTTCTTTTTAAAAGGAGCCAATTTAACCAGACTTTCTTGAATTAACGAAAAATGAGTCTATTCAATACTAATTTTTCTAACATTTAGTAATGCAGCACACAGATTAGTTACAAGGTGAGTCCAAAAAGACAAAAAGGAATATACGCTGATCTGTATTTGAATTGTTTGCAAAGGGGTTAATGTTACATTGAAGGTGACTGTTAGCACTGTTGGTAGTTGAACATTCGATTTCAAGATTCTTAGTTCTGCAAGTTGTTTTAGATTCTGTTGTTCCGACTTCTTTTGACTATATCTGAATTCCAGCATTCAGGTTGAGAGAGACTCCTTTCGTTGTCTTGCTCGATAGCTGTCTTCTAGCATTCAGTTACGTATGCTAACCTTCAAATCCAGGCTAGTATACGTTAGCCCTCTTGTACACTCTGGTAGAGTTGAAATTGGCTTGTAACATTTGTCTTGAAGTGTCCTCCCGATGAGTCTGCAGTTTGGATGTAATCTGCAGTGGGTGGCTTGATAAAAACACAGAGTCATGCAGCATAGAAACCAGGGTGTTGTCAGCTGTTCACTATCTTTGTAGCCACAAGAGATCACAGACAGACTGTTTTGGTTTACCTGTCTGCCCACGAAAAGGATCTTTAAGTGTGAGGTTCCATCAAGCCTTTTCTGTTAAGGCAGCCACTTAATTTAGATTCACAGCCATTTTTAGCTGTATTAGTCATGTCTTTTAAAAAATCACAAACATTTGAAATTGTAAGTTAATGATCCTGGTCATGACATATAAACAAATAAACAAGCTTCATTCTCATTACGTTGCAAGGTAAAATGAATTAAATGTATAAAACAACAAACACACTCACAGACATTCATTATCTTAGTCACAGTCAGTATTGTTTTTTCAGTTCTAATTAGTCTCTCTAAGTTCTAGTTAGGGCATCTGCAGTCAGTTTTGCTCAGAATATGGATAATTTTCAGCTGGTGCAGTTTAAGGAATAACATGGCATTCTTCGGTTTAACTTCTGTGGAAGTGTTTGACACATTGTGGTCAACATAGACTGTGATCTCTCCGTGCGCATTTTGAACAAATATCTCAAAGTGGTTGAGAGCCAGTAAAAAAAAGAGTGTTTCCTTCTTTACTGTGGAGTAATGTTTCTGATACATGTTTAGTTTTTTTTTGGAAGCACCCAATTGTCTAAATTATCTTCCTGGGAGAGAACCGTCCTGTCTCAGTATCACTTGCATTGATGGCCAGTTTAAAAGTTTGGTTAAAGTTCAGAACTGCAAGCAAAGCCTTGCTTGTTAAAATGTCCTTCAGCTTTTCAAAGCAGTTTGGCATTTCTCAATCTATTTTTTTTAATGTAGTAGTTCTGACAGCAGTACAGCTACTATACTGAAGTTTGGGACAAACTTTTGGTCAAATCTACATGTTCCCAAAGCCCTCATCATTTTCCGTTTTGCTGTGGAAATGTGCTACTGCTTCTGTCTTTGCAGTCCTGGGCAGTATGCGTCGTTAACCTGTTATGCATCCCAGATAGATCGCTTGGGCCTTAACAAACTCACTGTTTGTGAGTTGACCACTAAGTCAGCTGACTGTTCTAAAAGAAGGCTTCCATCTCCTCTAAATGTGTTTCCCAGGTGTAGCTGTATGATAGGAGGTTGTCTACTTACATTGTGCAATTGGGTAAACTTGTCACTGTCCTGTTTATCAACTTTGAAAGACGACGAAGGCATTTTACAATCTGAATGGAATGACTTCACACTGGTATAATGCATCCAGAATCATGAAGGTAAAAATTCCTTTTGCCTTGGCATTATCTTTTGAGTAAAACTATCTGAAAATGTAGGCTGTCTACATACCCATCATTGCAAACTTCCTACATTCTATCAAGGGAGGAAACACCTTTGTTTACTACATGAACCACATTTTAGAAAGAATTTGAAGTGTTATTTATAAAACATGGAGATTTATTAGAATGGTTCCAGAGGAACTTTAGATATGAGATAGGTTGGAGAAACTAGGTTTGTTCACCTTGAAGCAAAGAAGATTGAGGGAAGACTTTTTGAAGTGTGCTACATTATGTTTTTGAATCATAGAGTCATGCAGCACGGAAACAGACCCTTCGGTACAACTCGTCCATGCTGACCAAGTTTCCGAAACTGAATTAGTCCCATTTGCCTGTGTTCCCATTTTGTCTGTGTTGGCCCATGTCCCTCTAAACCTTTAAATAAGGCTGTTATGTTAGCTTATTGTTCAAACTCTGCAAGATGCAGAATTAAGATTTTGGGGAAAAAGTGCAGGTAGATGCTGCTGAAAGTATCTGTTTACACATCCAGGAAGCGTGTTTTGCAGACTCCATAATTTTATATGAAAGAACTATGGTATAAAGCTGAAGAATAAAACTGAACGACAACAACTGTTGTCCTTTCGCCTCTGCATAGAATCTTGAGTCGGCTATAAGCATCATGTCAAAGCGTTGGAACACTTCCAGTAAAGAATTATGAAGTTCGTAATGAGAATTTGATAACTGGACAAAATTAGAAACATTGAAGTCTCCATTTTTTTTGGCTTAAAAAGTGGGAGGCCAATTCTAGGAAATTTAACTCAAATATCCAAGCCATGTCTGAAACATTGGTGAATACTGAATCCTCCACAGGATTTATGTGGGACACCTTAAAATGGAACGGTCTTTTCGCAGCAGAGAGCGGCGGGAGCTGGGCGGAAGTTCAGACGGAGCGCAAAGCCGGTCGGGAAGGTAAGTGATTACTATTAGAGTGATTACTACAAAGTAGGGTCTCCCTCCCTCCCTCCTCCTCTAACCTTAATTAAGAGTCCACAGACGTGCCACAAAAAGAGGGTCTAAGGAAGTTTAGATCGAAGAGTGAGGCTTCAGCTCAGGACTCTTTGACAAGGAGGTTGAGTGAAGTGATTACACCACAGTTGAAGAGGGTGAAGACATGACTGCCCAGCTGGTTCAGTGCGCTACGTGCTTGATGTGGGAGGTCAACGACTCTGGTGTGTCTGGCTCGTATATGTGTGGAAAATGTGTGCACATTCAGCAATTGACCGAGCATATTGCAGCGCTGACGAAAGAACTCGAAGACCTTAGGCTCATCCGAGAGAACGAGATCTTTCTGGATAAGACCTTCAGCGATGTTATTACACCAATCATGCCAGAAGAGAGCAGACGATGAGGAAGGCAGAGAGGAGACAGGTGCAAGAGACCCCGGGAGAAGTACCTGTCAGGAACAAGTTGAAGCTTTTGGAAGCAGAGACTGATGACACTGCCAGTTCGCAAGGTGGCCAATTTTGTCAATCAAAAGTTGCCGCAGAGGCAGAGCGGAAGAGTCGGACATCGCACAGAGCCGTGGTAATAGGGGACTCCATCGTGAGAGGAACTGACTGGGGTTTTTGTGGCAGCAGAAGGGACTTAAGGATGGTGTGTTGCCTTCCTGGTGCTCGAGTGAAAGACATTGCGGACAGAGTGCAGGAAATCCTCAAGGATGAGGGTGAAGAGCCAGAGGTGGTGGTACATGTCGGCACAAATGATGTCGGGAAGAAGAGGAGGAACATACTACAGCGAGACTTCGGAGAACTAGGAAGAAGGCTGAAAAGCAGGACGTCCAAGGTGGTTATCTCCGGTTTGCTTCCAGTTCCTCGGGCTAGTGTGGCCAGAAACAGGGAGATAATGGACTTGAACGTGTGGTTGGGGAACTGGTGCAGGAAGCAAGGATTTAAGTTCTTGGATCACTGGGGTATTTTTTGTGGTAAACATAAATTCTACAAGAGAGACAGCTTGCACCTTAATAGGTTAGGGATCAGCATTCTGGCAGGCAGGTTTTCTACTGCAACACCGCTACATTTAAACTAAGTAGCGGGGGGAGGGGACAAGCTGGATGTTTAAAAAGGAAATTGAAGGGAAAGTTAGAACAAGAGAAGTCAAGAAAGACAACTGTATTAATGAGGCAGAAAACTCGGAAAGGCATCATGCTGTAAGGTTGAGTGAAATAAGGGTTGATGGGAAGGGTGAGAGCAATAACAAATTAAAAATACTATACATGAATGCACGAAGCATTAGACATAAGATGGATGAGCTTGAGGCTCTTTTGGAAATTGGCAGATAGGATATTGTGGGGATAACTGAGACGTGGCTTCAAGTGGACAGGGCCTGGGAAATGAATATTCAAGGATACACGTGCTATCGTAAGTACAGACAGAGGGGGAGGGGTGGCCTTGTTGGTAAGGGACGATATTCAGTCCCTTGCGCGGGGGGGACCTAGAGTCAGAAGATGTAGAGTCAGTGTGGATAGAGCTTCGAAATACTAAGGGTAAAAAGACCCTCTTGGGAGTCATCTACAGGCCCCCAAACAGTAGTCTGGATGTCGGATGTAAGTTAAATCAGGAGCTGAAATTGGCCTGTCGCAAAGATGTCACTACAGTTGTTATGGGGGATTTTAACATGCAGGTAGACTGGAAGAATCAGGATGGTATTGGGCCACAAGAAAGAGACTTTGTGGAGTGCCTCAGAGATGGATTCTTAGAGCAGCTGGTGCTGGAGCCGACCAGGGAGAAGGCAATTCTGGATCTGGTATTGTGTAACGAACCAGAATTGGTCAGAGACCTCGAAGTGAAGGAGCCATTGGGAAGTAGTGACCATAATACAATAAGCTTCAATCTGCAATTTGAGAGGGAGACGGTACAGTCGGAAGTGACAGCACTTCTGTTGAATAAAGGGAATTATGGAGCTATGAGGGAGGAGCTGGCCAAAGTTCAATGGTGCAATACCTTAGCAGGGATGACCGTGGAGGAACACTGGCGGATATTTCTGTGTATAATGCAGAAGTTGCAGGATCAGTTCATTCCTAAAAGGAAGAAAGATCCCAGGAGGAGGCAGGGGCGGCCGTGGCTGACGTGGGAAGTAAAGAAACATATAAAGTTAAAAGAGAAAAAGTATAACACCGCTAAGATAAGTGGGAAAACTGAGGACTGGGAAGCTTTTAAAGAGCAACAGAGGATTACTAAGAAGGAAATACGCAGAGGAAAAATGAGGTACGAAAGTAAACTGGCCAAGAATATTAAGGAGGATAGTAAAAGCTTTTTTAGGTATGTGCAAGGCAAAAAAATGGTTAGGACAAAAATTTGGCCCTTGAAGACAGAAACAGGGGAATATATTACTAGGAACAAAGAAATGGCAGAGGAATTAAATGGGGACTTCAGATCTGTGTTCACTTGGGAAGACACAAACCATCTCCCTGAGGTAACAGTGGCTGAAGGACCTGAACTTAAGGGACTTTATATTTGCCAGGATTTGGTGTTGGAGAGACTGTTAGGTCTGAAGGTTGATAAGTCTCCGGGTCCTGATGGTCTGCATCCCAGGGTACTGAAGGAGGTGGCTCGGGAAATCGTGGATGCGTTGGTGATTATTTTCCAGAGTTCAATAGATTCGGGGTCGGTTCCTGAGGATTGGAGGGTGGCTAATGTTATACCACTTTTTAAGAAAGGTGGGCGAGAGAAAGCAGGAAATTATAGACCAGTTAGTCTGACCTCAGTGGTGGGAAAGATGCTGGAGTCTATTATAAAGGATGAAATTACTGCACATCTGGATAGTAGTAACAGGATAGGACAGAGTCAGCATGGATTTATGAAGGGGAAATCATGCTTGACTAATCTTCTTGAATTTTTTGAGGATGTAACTATGAAGTTGGACGAGGGAAATCCAGTAGATGTAGTGTACCTGGACTTTCAGAAAGCTTTTGATAAAGTCCCACACAGGAGGTTAGTGAGTAAAATTAGGGTGCATGGTATTGGAGGCAAAGTACTAGATTGGATTGAAAATTGGTTGGCTAATAGGAAACAAAGGGTAGTGATAAACGGCTCCATTTCGGAATGGCAGGCAGTGACCAGTGGGGTACTGCAGGGATCCGTGCTGGGACCACAGCTTTTCACAATATATATTAATGATATAGAAGATGGTATCAGCATTAACATTAGCAAATTTGCTGATGATGCAAAGCTGGGTGGCAGGGTGAAAAGTGATGAGGATGTTAGGAGATTACAGGGTGACCTGGACAAGTTAGGTGAGTGGGCAGATGCATGGCAGATGCAGTTTAATGTGGATAAATGTATAGTTATCCACTTTGGTAGCAAGAACAGGAAGGCAGACTACTACCTCAATGGAATCAATTTATGTAAAGGGGCAGTACAGAGAGATCTGGGTGTTCTTGTACACCAGTCAATGAAGGCAAGCATGCAGGTACAGCAGGTAGTGAAGAAGGCTAATAGCATGCTGGCCTTCATAACAAGAGGAATTGAGTATAGAAGCAAAGAGGTGCTTCTGCAGCTGTACAGGGCCCTGGTGAGACCACACCTGGAATACTGTGTGCAGTTCTGGTCTCCAAATTTGAGAAAAGACATTCTGGCTATTGAGGGAGTGCAGCGTAGGTTCACGAGGTCAATTCCTGGAATGGCAGGATTACCTTACACTGAAAGACTGAAGCGACTGGGCTTGTATACCCTTGAGTTTCGAAGATTGAGAGTGGATCTGATTGAGACGTATAAGGTTATGAAAGGATTGGACACTCTGGCAGTAGGAAACATATTTCCACTGATGGGTGAGTGCCGAACCAGAGGACACAGCTTAAAAATACGGGGTAGACCATTTAGGACAGAGCTCAGGAGAAACTTCTTCACCCAGAGAGTGGTGGCCGTGTGGAATGCTCTGCCCCAGAGGGCAGTGGAGGCCCACTCTCTGGATTCATTTAAGAAGGAGTTGGATAGAGCTCTCAAAGATAGTGGAATCAAGGGTTATGGAGATAAGGCAGGAACAGGATACTGATTAGGAATGATCAGCCATGATTATATTGAATGGCGGTGCAGGCTCGAAGGTCTGAATGGCCTACTCCTGCACCTATTATCTATTGTCTGTCTATATTGGAACCGCTGGCACTTTTGTGTTATGGGCCATCTCTCTTGGGAAATCATTGCAACCATCTGTCCCTGATATTTTGTTCAGTATGTTTTGAAGACTATCCGTGCCAAACTTGCAACATCCAGTATGCAATTTCAGTGGAAAACCAGAAGTGTCACAGCTTCAGAGATTTCTCCAAAAAAACAAGAGTGAAATATATGAACTACCAACTCTGTGGATTGTGCCAAATGCTGCTTAATACTAATCTTGCATTTGAGTCTTTAATCATGAAAAGACCTACAGATGATGAAATAAATCTTTTTCAAGCAATGAGCTTATGTTTATTGGTTCAAATTGAGACTTTTATTTCCTTTCCATTTGGAGCATTGCAGCCATCTTCAGGATTCAGTTTTGGATCTTCAGCAGCACTTACACCAGTGAAGCATTCATTTCACTGAAACCATCCCAGTCCTGTCAACAAACAGGTACAATGTCTGCACAAATCGATGTACTTCTGATTGCCCCAATCTCTTTGCATTTGTCTTATCCAATTCCCTCCCCTCACCAACTCCCAGATTTCTGCAAAACTGTCTCAAGCAAAGCACCACAACTGTCTATCATGAGAGCATGGGAATGTGAGAACATTTTTACATAGTAAATGATAATGACTTGGAATTTGTAAACTCTAAGGAGGCTGGAAGCAGAGGTGCTTAATGTTTTCCAAATGAAAAAAAAATAGACCTGCAGGGCAGTAGGAATCTGGTGGAGGAATGAGATTGACTAGATTGAGTCCATGGACTCAATCCGCTAAATGGCCTCCTTCTATGCCATTATGAGTTTAAGTCATTGTGATGTGAAATTTCCTGCCGAATGGAATAAGAAGGTATTTTTCCAAAAGAAAGTATTTGAAGAGGAAAGAATTTCAGGGCTATGAGGACTGAGCAGAGAAGTGGGATTAATTGGATTGCTATTCCAATTCTAACTGAATTAAATCAATATCAAATCAGACTATTACATAAAATACCATACGACTTTGGAATACAGAATTAGGATAATTGGCAAAAAAAAAGTAGAGCCATCTTTAAGGGAAAAATAGTTGTGCCATGAAGCATTTGATAAGGTTCCCCACGGTAGACTATCGCACAAAATACAGAGGCATGGGGTTGAGGGTGATTTAGTGGTTTGGATCAGAAATTGGCTAGCTGAAAGAAGACAGAGTGATGGTTGATGGGCTCATGCCCGAAACGTCGATTCTCCTGTTCCTTGGATGCTGCCTGACCTGCTGTGCTTTTCCAGCAACACATTTTCAGCTCTGATCTCCAGCATCTGCAGTCCTCACTTTCTCCTCGTTGATGGGAAATTACCATCCTAGAGTTCAGTTACTAGTGGTGTACCACAAGGATCTGTTTTGGCGCCACTGCTGTTAGTCATTAGTATAAATGATCTGAATGAGGGCATAGAAGAATGGGTTAGTAAATTTTGTGGATGACACTAAAGTTGGTATAGTTGTGGATAGTGCCGAAGGATGTTGCAGGTTACAGAGGGACATAGATGAGCTGGAGAGCTGGGCTTAGAGGTGGCAAATGGAGTCTAATGTGGAGAAGTGTGAGGTGATTCACTTTGGAAGGAGCAACAGGAATAAAGAGTACTGGGCTAATGGTAAGATTCTTGGTAGTGTAGATGTACATAGATTCATGGAAGTTGCCACCCAGGTTGATCAGGTTGTTGAGAAGGCATACGGTGTATTAGCTTTTATCGGTAGAGGGATTGAGTTTCGGAGCCATGAGATCATGTTGCAGCTGTATTGGTGTATTGGTGTACCGTTCTGGTCACCGTATTATAGGATAGATGTGGAAGATTTGGAAAGGGTTTAGAGGAGAATTACTATGATGTTGCCTGGTATAGAGGGAAGGTCTTACAAGGAAAGGCTGAGGGAAGGTTGAGAGATGACTAAGAAGAAGATTTACAAGTGACTTAATTGAGACATATAAGATAATCAGAGGGTTAGATAGGATGGACAGTGAGAGCCTTTTTCTTTGACTGGTGATGGCGAGCACGAGGGCACATGACTTTAAATTTGGAGTTTGCACGTTCTCCCCGTGTCTGTGTGGGTTTCCTCCGGGTGCTCCGGTTTCCTCCCACAGTCCAAAGATGTGCAGGGTCAGGTGAATTGGCCGTACTAAATTGCCCGTAGTGTTAGGTAAGGGGTAAATGTAGGGGTATGGGTGGGTTCGCTTCGGCGGGTCGGTGTGGACTTGTTGGGCCGAAGGGCCTGTTTCCACACTGTAATGTAATCTAATCTAATCTAATCTAAATTGAGGGGTGATAGATATAGGAAAGATGTCAGAAGTAGTTCCTTTACTCAGTAGTAGGGGCATGGAATGCCATGTCTGCAGCAGTGGTAGACTCAGCAACTTCAAGGGCATTTAAATGGTCATTGGATTCACATATGGATGAAAATAAATATGTGTAGGATAGATGGGCTTCAGATTAGTTCCATAGGTCGGCACAGCATAGAGGGCTGAAGGGCCTGTAGTATGCTGTAATGTTCTAAGTTTTATGAGTGATTAGGATTAGGAATGACTTGGAGAAAGAATTGCACGGATATGTTAAAAAACCTGGGAACGAGACATCTTTGATTGCTCTTCTGAAAAATCAGTGCATACTTGATGTGCCACATCTGCCATCCTATGACTTGCATTTCGTAAAACCATAGGGTATAAGGGAAAGATGTCACATCGTAAGAAATGCTACTCTGAAGTTGAGGCAATATCAATTGTCAGAGCAGGATATGTCCATTCATCCTAGGCAAGTTTTCTTGAAGGAACTAAGACTCACAGCAGTTTGTTTGCTTTTTTGCTCCGAATAGACTTTCATTACTTCAGCAGGCAGTTAAAGATAATAATAACACAGATAATACTTCCAACCAAGCCAAAATTGTGATCTTCCATCTGATAATACTGTGTTACCATGAACAGCACGCATTTTGGAACTCCTTGATTTGGTTAATCTTTTGGGCTTAAATTTATTTTAGAACCTGGAATCCTGATTTATGGCAGTTGATTATTCAACTCCTGTTTAATGAGACTCCATTAATTTGCCACTAAATAAATTCCATGGCAGTCTATTTCCATGAGGTTCTAAGGCACATGCCCTGACTATTTGATATTTATATTTTCTAAATCCTTCTAACCCAGTTGAATTTAAAAAACTGATCAATATTATTCCTTCCTTACATTGTTTCAAAGACTTGTACCATGTCTCTTCAGTGAACATTTTCCTGCTTAAGTTTTGTTAGTCGACACTTATAATTTTGAGTTTTGATTTTCAGAGTCATAGCCATCACTTTTCACACATCAAGCTCATGGAAAACTAAACATTTTAACAGCTGTCAGAAAATATTTGTTTTCAACTACTCAAATGAATCATGAAAGTGTTCTTTTTTTTTCTAATCCAGATCAGAAATGTAACTGTAAGCTGAGGACTGACAGCATCCCAACATCAGCAATCATTAATTTATGGTCTTTTCAAAATTAATCATCCTCCTTCACTTTCTTACAGAATTGTAAGATTAGTCTGGTTTAAAAAAAATTGCTGCAATAAGCAATCACTTCCCTAGCTTCCCACAGAGTTCTAGAGTACATCTGATCAGGTCCTGGGGATTTATCCACTTTTATGTGTTTAAGACATCCAGCACCACCACCTCTGTAATATGGACATTTTTCAAGATGTCACACACTCTGTATCTTCCATGTCCTTCTACGCAGTAAATACTGATGCAAAATACTCCTTTAGAGTCTCCCCCATCTTCTGTGGTTCCACATATAGGCAGCCTTGCTGATTTTTGAGGGGCCCTATTCTCTCCCTAGTTACCCTTTTGTCTTTAATTTATTTGGGCCCCGTGCTGAAATATTTGTATCATTGATAATCACAGATGAGGTGCTGGAAGATTGGAGATTGGCTAATATGGTGCCACTATTTATGAAAGGTGGTAAGGACAAACCAGGGAACTACAGACCAGTGAGCCTGACATTAGTGGTGGGCAATTTGTTGGAGGGAATCTTGAGGGACAGGACTTACATGCATTTGAAAAGGCAAGGACTGATTAGAGATAGTAAACATGGCTTTGTGCGTGGGAAATCATGTCTCACAAACTTGATTGAGTTTTTTGAGGAAGTAACAAAGAGGATTGTTGAGGGCAGAGCAGTGGACATGATCTACCATGGACTTCAGGAAGGCATTCGACAGGGTTCCTCGTGGTAGACTGGTTAGCAAGGTTAAATCTCATGGAAAACAGGGAGAACTAGTCATTTGGATACAGAACTGGCTCGAACGTAGAAGACAGAGGGTGGTGGTGGAGGGTTGTTTTTAAGATTGGAGGCCTGTGACCAGTGGAGTGCAACAAGGTTCAGTGCCAGGTCAGCTGTTTTTCGTCATTTATATAAATGATTTGGATGTGAACATAGGAGGTATAGTTAGTAAGTTTGCAGATAACGCCAAAATTGGAGGTGTGGTGGACAATGAAGGTCACCTCAGATTACAACGGGATCTTGATCAGCTGGGCCAATGAGTTGAGGAGTGGCAGGTGGAGTTTAATTTAGATAAATGTGAGGTGCTGCATTTTGGTAAGGTAAATCTTAGCAGGAGTTATACGCTTAACTCCTAGGGAGTTTTGCTGAACAAAGAGACCTTCAAGTGCAGGTTCATAGGTCTTGAAAGTAGAGTTGCAAGTAGACAGGATAATGAAGAAGGACATAAGTTAGGCCACTTTTGGAATATTGTGTGCTATTCTGGTCTCCCTTCTATCAGAAGGATGTTGTGAAATTTGAAAGGGTTCTGAAAAGAATTACAAGGACGTTGCCAGGGTTTGAGGATTTGAGCTACAGGAAAAGGCTGATTAGGCTGGGCTGTTACCCTGGAGCATCCGAGGCTGAGGGGTGACCTTATAGAGGTTTATAAAATTATGAGGGGCATAGTTGGAGTAAATAGACAAGATCTTTTCCCTGGGGTGGGGGAGTGCAGAACTAGAGGGTGAGAGGGGAAAGATTTAAAAGGGACCTAAGGGACAACGTTTTCATGCAGAGGGTGATGAGTGTATGGCATGAGCTGCCAGAGGAAGTGGTGGGGGCTGGTACAATTACAACATTTAAAAGGCATCTGGATAGCTATATGAATTGGAAGGGTTTAAAGGGATGTGCCAAGTGCTGGCAAATGAGACAAGACTGATTTAGGATATCTGGTCAGCATGGACAAGTTGGATCGAAAGGTCTGTTTTTATGCTATGATTCTAATTATACACTGGAGCAGAAGTAGTGAAAGCAGCCCTGTAACTGTTTCACGCAATAATCTGACCTGTACATTGAAATTAAAACTGGAGTGGGTTGGGAGGAGGAAGAGTTTTGTTGAAAGATTTAAGTTAAGTATCCAGTTATGAATCAAACATTTTTTGCATGTCCCTTATAAACTGGCTAAGTAGCTTTAGGAAGAAGCCTGGTCAAGGAATTACTCAAAGCAGAGTGGAACAAAGGAAATCATTCTTAAGCATATTTTGACCGTTTAAATTTCTCCTGTGCCTTTTTGTGAGGGAGTGTGACAGCCGATCTCTCTCAACCCTTCAATAAGTCAAAAATATGTTGAAAATCGGTGTTAATGTTCCATATTGAATCATTGAGAAATACAATCCTGTAAGAATTCTGAAAAAGCAAACACAGCAATCTTGAGTTTTCGACACCTACCTCTCATTTTCATATAAATCCTGTGGCATTCAGGGATAGAATTTTTGCCTGAGGCGCAATCAGCAATTCTGTAACAGGTTTGAGACCAGATAACCTGGGTTTAGATGTGTGTTTTTTTTTACACCTCTGAGTTTCTGCTGAAAACATATTTGCTTTTTGCTGATTGCAGCATCTGCCAGCATCCACTGAAATCAAGCAATATTTTAAAAGGTAATTTAAAAAAAAACTAAATAACTTAAAAAAAATTCCTTAATATACTAATTAGTGATAATCTGATACAGCTGAAAATAAAGTAAGTACTGTCTCAATCTGTCACCTGTGTGATCCAGTTGTAAATGAATAGAAATATGTAGGATCTTATGGCTCTGAACAGTGAGTCAATGGAGGCAGAGGATTGGGTGTTATAAAATTGCATGGATTGGTGTCAAGATGAACACTGATGTTGTCATACCATACGAACCTCTTTTACCAAGGATGAACAGAAACCCATGTGGCAGTGTTTTAAGGGTAGGAATGGGATAACAGCTGAGAATAAAGCTGCACTTCACATACACAGAGGATTGCACTCATAAGGTCACTGCAGGACAGTCACAGCGTTTATCATGGTAAGATAGTGGAGAAACCAAACAATCTGGGTTTCAGCCTCAATTTTGTCAGTTAATATCTGGCATGAGATCAATAGGTAGGGTCCCCACGAAGGCCTGTGATAGGTAGCAATGCAGCAGCAACTGGACGGTAGTCCTTTGGATCCTCATGTTCATGTGTGAATAGAATCCTCCTTTGAGGAGTGAGATCCTTCAGTGAAGAGGACAGCATGATAGGAAGGGAGTTCAATACTATTTCCCTGCTTTATCCTCAGTAATCCAGCAGAATTATTTTGTTGAAGTGGCCATCCAATTTTCTACAGAAATCCTATTGTTTCTGCTTCAGCCCTTCTCTTGCAAACGCTTTGAGGTCATTATTACTGTAAAAATGTTCTTTCTCAAATTCTCTCTGATCTTGCCCAGCTGGCAAAGTCCTTGTTTGTGTTATGTTGGTGTCAGATTGATTACAGCAGAATCTCTGGATCACTGACAGGGGCAACCTTGCGATGGGGAAGCAGCAGAAGGAGTTGGGTGACATGTTGCTACAGGACATTGGTGAGGCTACTTTTGGAGTACTGTGGACAGTTCTGGTCGCACTGTCATAGGAAGAATGTTATTAAATTGGAAAGGATGCAGAAAAGATTTGCAAGGACTGGAGGGTTTGAATTATAAGGAGAGGCTAGGTAGGCTGGAACCTTTTTCACGGAGTGTACAAGGTTGAGGGGTGATCTTAGAGGTTTATAAAATCATGAGGGGCATGGATAGGGTGAATAGCAAAGGTCTTTTCCCTAGGGTAAGGGAGTTCAAAACTAGATAGCATAGTTTTAAGGTGAGAGGAGAAAGATTTAAAAGGGACCTGAGGAGAAACTTTTTCACACAGCGGTCAGTGCATATATGGAGTGAACTGTCAGAGGATGTGGTAGAGGCAGGTAGATTTACAACATTTAATAGACATTTGGACAAGTACATAAATAGAAAAGGTTTAGAAGGATATGTGGCAAATGGGGCTAGTTTATTTTGGGAAACTTGATCAGCAAAGACTAATTGGACCAAAAGGTCTGTTTCCATGCCCTCTGACTCTGTGACTTTATGAGAAGTGATTACAAACAGATGCCAGCCTGGATACAATGCTATCTTGCAGCAAGGGTATGTAGACAATCAATGAAAGGTAACTGAGAAGTCTTAGATTTGCAAAGCAACTATGCCTCTTTCCTTGGACTGCACACTTGTTATCTTCCTAAATGAAAGGACAGTGAACTGGAAAGAAATCAAGCAACTCAACCCTCTGTCATCCAGCTACTGCTCTCTTAACCTTATGGACAAGGTGATGATATGCAGGTCTATTTGCATTTTCAGCATTCACTGACTTGTCTGATCTCGTTCTGCTTGAAGGTTATCAATCTCTTATTGAAGGAGGTTATTTGAAAGGAGGCAGCAGCCTAGATGGACTCCTCCATTGTTCAGACCAAGGTACACATGTGTACTGGAAACTCTGCCTGATCATCATGCACCTGAAACTGAATATCAAGCACCTGATACCTGACTAACTAATTCAAAGGTGCTTTGTCAGCATGGGCACAACATTGGTCTGGCCTTCCACACAGCACCAAGGGTCATTGTTGGTCCTTTGCCTGACAGCTGATCAGGAGTGTCGCATGTTCGCACCAGATTAGGTTTGATGTACATGTAAATTCAAACTCCTCAAGGTGGCGGTGTCTGAGATGTTGCAGTATATTGGATAAATAATATGATATTGCACTCTGAGATCTCCTCCTCTTCAGATGTGGACAGATATTTCTTGGAAACAATGACTCTCTGCTCGAGTGCTTGATCTGTGTGACCAAACAGAGCAATCAATGATTTTCACCCCTCCAGACATGAGTCTACAGTATAAGCAGCTGTTTAGATTGATATGTCCTGTTGAGTACACAGGCATCATCTTCTTCTTTGTCTGGATTCCCATGAGTCCAGTCATGCCAGTACTTATTCCAGCCTCAACTTTTGTAATGAAGTGCTAATATAATGCCCTGCTAACTCTGGATCCTTTTCACTATAGGCTTCAGGATGATGTGAATTGGGATCCCAGTGATGGTTGGGCCCTTTTCTTGGTGTTTTGGTCCTTCTGTCTTATAGGAAAGCACAAATGTAATGCTAGCTTCCCCACAAAAACAGACAGAATGCTGGTTGATATAACTCCATAGAGACTGTTATCCCATCACCAAGTCATCCTTTATTTGACCATGCATAGTACTTAACACTGGTCTGGCTTCCTCAGAGCCAGCTCTGAGTGAACAGAACCTCTAACCCCTCTCGCCGTCAGCCAGGGTTTCCTGATTGGACCAGGTTAACAACACTAATCAGCAAACTCATGTTCTGTGATGTCTACCTGGCTGACCTTGTTATAATCATTACACCAGTTTTGCATGCTGAATCTGTGGTCTCCTGCATACTGTGGCCATGATCTAGTCTGGAGCCACGTTGACAAGAACAGTAATACCATGTCTATGCCCCTTGACAGTGCTTTCAGCCATTGCCAACTTCGTGGTGGGTAATCCCTTTCCAGAAGCCACACCTTCACACTCATCCAGCTACTGTCCCCCAAAGGAACCAAAATGCAGTACTTACCCATGTTGTATTGCAGCCAGGTACTCTGACAACCTCCTCCATCATCTTTGATGAATCTTAGTTGTTTGGAGGAGGTATACACCTTCTATCTCTGAAGAAGGGGACCTTGTGCCTTGCCTGTTTTCCACATGTGAGAGGCACATTATACCATTTATCATTAAACTGTGGGGCCATCTGGGGATCTTAATTCTGCCATGCTTCTTTCGTCAGGAGTTCTTAGGCTAATGGGCTGAAGTATTCCAGGCTTCTTGCTTTGATGAAGGGTGAAACATAAGTGACCTGCAGCAGAATACCAATGCTGGCAACTTTTTAAATACCAACTATGTCCGCTAATGATGAGCCACTGCCCCATTCCTGATTTCCAGCTGGTGAGTGGTCAAACACCTTGTCTACTGTTTGTTAGTTGGCGGACTGAAGCAAGATTCATTTCAGAAATAGGAGTCAGTATGGCTTGGCCACCACCTCCAATCCCACATTTCTAACTCTGTCAGCTTATTGTAAAATCCAAACTAAAGACCTTTTTTGAATGAAAAAAAAAGCTGTTTAATTGTTTTGAGATGCAATTTAGTTACTTGAGATTTTCTTTTTTTAAAAAAGTATTTTCAAAACTGTGATTCTGTGAAAGTCTTTGAAAACATCACTACCAGTGACTTGCTGCCAAAAATATTCCAGCTTAATCTTTGGAGTGTCTGAGAGGTCTGTAAACAAATTGGTTTTAGTGGAAGATGCAAGTAGTTCTTTATTCAGCTTGAATTAATAGCCAGTTTTGTCCTGCCATTAATGCAATGTACTTATAAACTAGAAGACTGCAGAAATTTGGGTCATGCTGACTGCAATTTCCAGTTAAACTTGCACAATCTTTTGAGCTACTACTTTTGATATTGGAAAAATGTGCTGAACAAACTAATGCATTCGAGTAGAGCATTAGGTTTTTAGAAAATAGAGAGACAAGTAGATCATTAAAAAGGTGAAGCATTACTTTACTCATCTTGTGAGCAAAATAATATCAGTTTCTTTGGTCTTTTATTGATCTAATTTTAGTCTATTTGTTCAGCAAGCTTTTTGGATGACAAAATCTTCTTCTCAGATCATTCCCTTGTGTCTTATTATGCCCTGTTAATTTCACTGAATACAGAGTCTCACAGAGACTGATTCATCCCTTCTTTCTTAGAAGTCAAGCATCACTATATTTTGCTGATTTGTGTAATGCTGTATAAATATGAAGGAAGGCTACCAGAACTGTATATGTCAACCTATGAACTGCTTCATTTTTAATTTAACTCTGTCTTTTTCAGCAGCACAATTTGGTCAATCTAGAATTCTTGTCCTTCCCTTTTGTTTTCACGGTGGTGAAATTCAGACTAGTGTAGAATCATGTTGGTCCTGGGAAGATAATGGAACAGATTGAGCTACTTGGCTTGAGGGGTCTGGGAAGAAGCACTGCTGCTTGCCATGGCTAATAAGCAACGCTGCAAAAAGCATATACCTGCTGAATCTGGTGATTCCTACCTCTCTTCATCTGTCTAGTTTATCTAAGCCCTGGAAAACCGAGGCAATAGTCTTGAAAATTTGAGGAACTGGCCTCAGTACTGTCTTCAAAGCACTGACCGAGGTCTCTAGACCAGATTGCTCAGAACCCGCAACCCATAATAATTAAAGATTTAAGCATGTTCACAATGGTATGGGTTGTTTTCACATTTATTTACACCTCCAAATCCCTCAGCCACCAATCTTGGGGGTGTTAGAATTTCTCCAACATGTTTACAGAACAGGCAGAGACTATTCATCCCAGTAGATCTGTGCTGGCTTTAAACTTCACACCCTTCTTCATCTAGTCCAATCAATATATGCTTTTATTCTTTTCACCCCACGCGCACTTATTTAGATTATCCTTAAATCCATTGAGACTATTTTCCTCGACGGTCTAATTTTAGTCCATAATTTAACAGGTCCTAAAATCTCACTTCCCTTGTCTCCTGAAGGAATTCTTTCCTTTTACAGTTTTCAGGATTTAATATATTGTGTACTATATTATTTATTCCTGTTACATTTTATGTGTTTCAGCCTGTCTGGTGGCCTATCTTTGCAGTTCACTTTCTATGCTGAATAATAAAACAAATTAAATGGTGAAATGTACTACAAAAGCTGATCACCAGTAAGATGGCAGACCACTGAGTTTCTCTGCTGTCTTTCTAAGTTTCATTCTTGTTTTCTCTCATCTTAGTAATCCTTAGTACTATTTTCCTGCCCAAAAAGGTAAAGCAGCCCTTGGCATGCAAACCTCTGCTGCTGTTGGTCCCTGCTGCCAACTACAAATAGGATAGTCCAGTGTGTCTCTTTCTGCAGAGAAATGGCATACCTCTTAATTGCTATCAATCTCCCTTGGCTCAAATCAGGGTCTTGTTTCATGATGAACCATAGGTACAAAGCCAGTGGACTTCAGTCAGTATGGTTTCTTTTTTAGTGGGGCTGTCAATGTCCTTCTCGAGACAAAAGAAATACAGGTGTTGCCAGACCTGGGTACTTTTTGCATTTTCTGTTACTATTTCATATTTTCAGCATCCACAATCGTGCTTCTGAAAAAATAAATTGTATTTATCTATCACCTTTCACATGTTCACTTATTGGGAAATGTAGCACCTGATTTGTATAGGATTAAAACCCTTAAAATATACAGAAATATTCTTGCTGGTTAAAGGATAAATGTTGGTCAGGATCCTGGAAATAACCTCCCTGTTCCTGCCTTAGCATTTTGAATAATTCCACAAAGAGGAAGAGAAAATCAAAGCATTAGTATCTATGCCTGTCCTTGTGGTTACCTAAGGAGCAGGCATTGGCAACAGATTTGAATGCTCTTTTGTTGTGTGGTCTTAGATGCCTGCTCAAGAATTTGGGTTCAAGACAGATTGGACAAGGAGAAGGTAAAATTAAGGTTATCTTCAAGCTTGGGCTTCTTTATCATACTGATTAGCGCATATTAAGATTAAATACACAGTATTCAGATATATAATCTTACTGTGCTATTATTGAAAGACTATTCCATTAATTCTGCCTGATGCTAGTCAATTTACTCCATGTGCTTTTCTGCATGTGTTTCCAACATTCACATGACTAAATTTCAGGCCTGTTTATTCCCCATGTATTTCTTGTCTCTCTTAAATTCTTCTCCTATTGCTATTTATGTCCAGCAAAGGAAGCTCTGACAACCATCAGAAAGTTGCATCAAAGTCCTAAAGCCTTTACACAACAGATTGAGAAATAAACATGAGGGAGGGGGGGGGGGAAACTGAACAGGAGACATTTTCTGCCATGGAGCAGTGTCCAGGCGCTGAAGAGCATTTGGCTCACTTCAAAGATTCTAGATTATTATGTAGAATCAAACCATTTGCTCCCAGACATTGGTGTAATGCTGGACATTCATTGCAGTGACTCTAAAAATGAGCAGAAGACAAGTATAATATGTTAAGCTAATGGAAGAGTGGGGGGAAGGAAGTCTGTCAGCAGGAGGCCTATTTCACCCAGTGTTAAAGGAGCAATTCTCTGATCTGAACCTCAGTGATGAAAATTCAGTAAGTATATTCTTTCTGCAGTGTGCTGCCTGCTGCAGCTAAAATGCAGCCTTAGCAGGCTATGGATGATATTGTCAGTGGCCATTAAGGCATGATGCATTAGAGAAGACATTTGGAGTCTCTACTTGAGAGGTAACTAGACTTCATTCTCTGTTGTTAAAGTTAAGCAGACAGAAGATATTCAGAAGATCATAAGTCATTGGAGCAGAAATTAGGCCATTCAGCCCATCTCCCATTTTCTCACTGTAACCCCTTGATACTCAAGAACCTATCTATCTCCATCTTAAATATTCTCAATAACGTAGCCTCCACAGCTTTCTGAGGCAGTGAATTCCATAGATTCACCACTCTCTGGCTGAAGAAGTTTCTCCTTACCTCCGTTGTAAAAGGTCTTCTCTTGACTGTAAGGCTATGCCCTCAGGTCCTAGTCTCTCTTATCAATGGAAACATCTTCGCAGCATCTACTCTGTCCAGACCATTCTGTATTCTGTATGTTTCAATTAGATTCCCCCTTCATCCATCTAAACTCCGATAGAGTATAAACCTGGAGTCCTCAAACATTCCTCCTATGTTAAGTTTTTCATTCCTGGTACCATTCTCATGAATTTCGTCTGAACATGCTCCAGGGCCAGTACGTGCTTCCTGAGACATGGGGCCCAAACCAGTGCACGGTACTCCAAATGTGGTTTGACTAGAGCCTTATAGAGCCTCAGAAGTACATCCCTTTTTTTATAATCAAGTCCTCTGAAAATAAATGCCATCATTGCATTTGCCTTTCTGACCACTGACTCAATCTACAACTTACCTTGAGACAATCCTGGACTAAAAATTCCAAGTGTCTCTGCACTTCAGACTTCTGCATTTCCTCCCCATTTAGAAAATAGTCCATGTCTCTCTCCTTCCTATCAAAGTGCATAACCTCACGCTTTCCCACATTTGTACTCCATCTGCTACTTCTTTGCTTACTGTCCTAACCTGTCCACATCCTCCTTCAGCTTCCCTGGCTCCTCAATACTACCGGTCTCTCTACCTATCTCTCTACCTAACTTAGCCAGAATGCCCTCAGTTCCGTCATCTAGGTCATTAATGTATAAAGTGAAAAGTTGTGGTTCCAACAGTGAGCCTTGCGGAACACCAGTGGTCACCTGCTGCTATCCTGAGAAAGACCCTTTTATCACCACTCTGCTTTCTTCCTGACACCATGGGCCCTTATCGTATTCAGTAGCCTTCTGTGGGGCACCTTGTCAAAGGCTTTCTTGAAGTCTAGGTAGAAACATCCACTGGCTCTCCTTGGTCTAACCTGCTTGCTAATTTCTCAAAGAATTCTAGCAGATTTGTCAGGCATGACTTCCGCTTGATGAAATCATGCTGACCTTACCCTATTTACTGTACAATCCAAAGTATTCAGAAATCTCCTTCTTCACAATGGATTCCAGGATCTTACCTATGACTGAGTTTAGGCTAATTGGTTTGTAATTTTCCATCTCTTGCCTTATTCCCTTTTTTAAAAGAGGTGTCACGTTAGAGATTTCCCAGTCCTGAGACCCTCCCCTGATTCCAGCGATTCATGGAAGATCACCACTAATGCCTGCACTATATCTTCAGCTATCTCCCTTAGAACTTTGTGTGTAACCCAGCTGGTCGTTGGTGGGCCAGTTGTTGGAGGGAATCCTGAGGGACAGCATTTACACATTTTGAAAGGCAAGGACTGATTAGGCATCGTCAACATGGCATTGTGCATGGGAAATCATGTCTCACAAACTTGAGTGAGTTTTTTGAAAAAGTAACAAGGAGGTTTGATGAGGACAGAGTGGTGGACATAATCTATATGGACTTCAGTAACGCGTTCGACAAGGTTCCTCATGGAAGACTGGTTAGCAAGGTTAGATCTCATGGAATATAGGGAGAACTAGCCATTTGGATATAGAACTGGCTCAAAGGTAGAAGACAGAGGTGGAGGGTTGTTTTTCGGACTGGAGGCCTGTGACCAGTGAAGTGCCACAAGGATCAGTGCTGGGTCCACGCCTTTTTGTCATTTATTATAAATGGTTTGGATATGAACATAGGAGGTATAGTTAGTAAGTTTGCAGATGACACCAAAATTGGAGGTGATCAGGTGGGCCAATGGGCTGAGGAATGGCAGATGCAGTTTAATTTAGATAAATGTGAGGTGCTGTATTTTGGGAAAACAAATCTTAGCAGGACTTATTACGTCCTGGGGAGTATTGCTGAACAAAGAGACCTTGGAGTGCAGGTTCATAGGTCCTTGAAAGTAGAGGCTCAGGTGGATAGGATAGTGAATAACGTGTTTCGTATGCTTTCCTTTATTGGTCAGAGTATTGAGTACAAGAGTTGGGAAGTGTGGCTTACAGGACATTGGTTAGGCTACTTTTGGTATATTGCATGCAATTCTGGTCTCCTTCCTATGGGAAGGATGTTGTGAAACTTGAAAGGGTTCTGAAAAGATTTACAAGTATGTTGCCAGTGTTGGAGGATTTGAGCAATAGGAAGAGGCTGAATAGGCTGGGGCTGTTTTCTGTAGAGTGCTGGAGACTGAGGGTGACCTTATAGAGATTTATAAAATCATGAGGGGCATGGATTGGGTAAATAGACAAAGTCTTTTTCCTGGGGTGTGGGAGTCAACAACTAAAGGGCATAGGTTTAGGGTAACAGGGGAAAGATATCAAAAGGTTCTAAGGGGCAACATTTTCATGTAGAGGATGGTACACGTATGGAATGAGCTGCCAGAGGAAATGGTGGAGGCTAGTTCAATTGTACCATTTAAAAGGCATCTGGATGGGTATATGAATAGGAAGGGTTTAGAGGGATATGGGCCAAATGCTGGTAAATGGGACTAGATTAGGTTGGGATATGTGGTCAGCATGGACGAGTTCAACTGAAACATCTGTTTCCATGCTGTACATCTCTATGACTCTATGGTCCAGGTGATTTATCCACTTCCAGGCCAAGGTCGGATACTCTTCGGAGGACCGGTGTGAACTTGCTGGGCAAATGGGCCTGTTTCCAAACTGTATGGACTCTATGATTTTATGATGCAGTTTTTCTAGCACCTTCTCCTTGGTGATGGTCACCATACTCAGCTCTGCGCCCTCACTCGCTTGATGTTTTGGGATATTACCTGTGTCTTTCACCATGTAGACTTTCGTGAAGTAATTATTCAGTTCCTTAGCCATTTCCTTATTCCCCACTACTATCTCTCCAGCGTCATTTTCCAGCAGCCCAGTGTCCATTTTGCATCTCTTTTGCCTTTTATATATCTGAAGAAACTCTTACTGTCTTCCTTTATATTACTGGCTAGCTTACCCTCATATTTAATCTTCTCCGTCCTTTTGTTTTAACCCTCTGTTGGTCTTTGTTAGCTTCCCAATCCTCTGGTTTCCCACTGCCCTTTGCCACATGACATGTTTTCTCTTTTGTGCTATCCCCAACTTCATAGTCAGTAATGGCTTCAGCCAAGACCAGGGTTTAACTAGATCTGCAAGCTTCCTCACAGTGCACTCACTGTACACTTTGTGAGCTCTGTTAGTTAAATTCATAAAAAGGGACTATTACTTCAATATCTAGCTGAGGGGTGTGTGGGAGGGGGGTGTTGGTGTGTGTCCATAAGCAGGTTTATAAGTATAGGAAAATACTCGTTGAGTAGAACATGGAGAAGGTGTTGTCCATTGCAGGTGACTGTGCAGAGTATTTAGAGAATGATGTAAATGTCTTGCAAACAGTTCCGAGAAAGTTTACCAGGAATACCTGGAATAAGTGGGTTCTCTTCTGAAGAAGGGTTGCGCAGGTTGGGCTTGTATTCTCTGGAGTTTAGAGGAGTAAAAGACAACTGTGATCTTGCTGAATGGCCTGATCCTGCTCCTTGTTCTTACATTATATGTAAACACTACCAATGCCAAACAGGATTTAATAGCAAGGTAGAAAGATTTCTAACACTTTGGTCATCATTGATTTGAGTCTTGTGCCCAAAACGGCAAGCATATTGAATTGTATCACTTTTGTACCTCCCCTCCAAACAATAAACTAAAACCTAAGAAATCAAAGAATAAAAGCAATTTTAAGCTGGTAGAAATATTAATGTGAGGAGTGCTGAAATTTAACTTATTTAACCATATTTCATAAGTTGCTGGATTGCGATGCTGTTTTGAGGATCCTTTTACAGGATTATCATATTTCAAGTACATGATGGCTTTGGTTTGTTTCTGAGGTTAGAATGTCAATAGTTCAAGAATAATTTGGAGAGAGGCCTTGATCTCAAAAGACTGATTCAGTCTTGCCTCGTAGAAAATGGTGGGAGAAAAGACTAACTGTAACCACTCTCAAATAAAAGAGGGCTTGGTCACACTGATCTACCAGAACCTTAAGGTTTGCCCATGTGGATAATTAAATTGTTGAGTTGTGCAGTAGAGGGTGCTGTTCACCCATGGCAGCTGAAGACAATGGTTCCTGATGTATACTAGATCTCCTTGCTATGCTGGAACTATTTTACATGCTTACTAAAATTAGCTGGAACTAATTCTTATTGTTCAGGCAGGGGAAAAGTTAGGAATGAACATGACAGCAAGAAAGCATGAAAGACTGAAACGGAAAGACATTGAGGTTACTTGAGGTGGACAGAACTAATTACATTTTCTATTTCAAAGAGAAAGGAGTTCTCCCCAGTGTTCGGTGTAATATTTATCCTTCAATTAGCACCAATGATGCAGAATATCTCAATGTTGTTTGTGGGAGCTTGCTGTGCACATATTTGTTTCTGCAGTTCCTACATTACAACAGTCAGCATATTTCACAGGCAGTAAAGCACTTTAGGACGTCTTAAAATTGTGTAAGGTGCTACTTCATGGATTTTTTTTTTCTGTGTTTCTTTTTGTTTAGTCAACCTACTCTATTTCTTACCCATTCCCTGGTAGCAAACATTCAGCTACTTAAGAACTTTTTTTTGGAATTCTTATTTAAATTTCTCCCTTTCCAGTCATTTTAGTTAAGCTTTTGGTCACCTCTATTAATTTCTCACCTCCAGTTCATATCTCCCCTCCAGCTCATTGCCAGTTCTCCTTATAAAACATAGAACAGTACAGCACAGTACAGGCCCTTCTGCCCTCAGTGTTGTGTTGACCCTTTATCCTACTCTAAGATCAAACTAAGCTATACACACTTCATTTGACTATCATCCATGTGCCAATCCAAGAGTCAGTTAAATGTTCCTAATGTATCTGACTCTACGACTACCGCTGGCAGGGCATACCATGTACCCACCTCTCTCTGTGCAAAGAACCGATCCCCACTAAACCACCTCCCAATCACCTTTAAAATTATGTCATTTCTGTCCTGAGAAAAAGTCTCTGACTACTCACTCTATCTATGCCTCTCATCATCTTGTACACCTCTATCAAGTTATCTCTCATCCTTCTTCACTCCAATGAGAAAAACTCTAGCTCCCTCAACCTTTCTTCATCAGACATGTCCTCCAATCCAGGCAACATCCTTGTAAATCTTCTATGCACCCCCTCTACATCTTTCACATCCTTCCTGTAATGAGGCGCCGAGAACTGAACACAGTATCCCTAATGTGGTCTAACAAGGCCTCTCTAGAGCTGCAGCATAACCTCGGGAGTCTTAAACTCAATCCCCTTGCTAATTAAAGCCAGCACACCATATGCCTTCATAACAATCTTATCAACTTGAGTGGTAACTTTGAGGGACCTACGGATCTGGACCCCAAGACTCCTCTGTTCCCCCACACTACCCAGAATCCTCCCTTTAACTCTTTATTCTGTATCCAAATTCAAACTTCCAAAATGAATCACTTTACACTTTCCAGGTTGAACTCCATCTGCCACTTATCAGCCCAGCTCTGCATCCTGTCAATGTCCCAGTGCAACCTCCAAAAGCTCTCCACACCATCCACCACTCCTCCCATGTTAGTGTCATCTGCAAACTTAGTAACCCAACCTTCCACTACCTCATCCAAGTTATTTATACAAATCACAAAGAGCAGTGGTCCCAGACCCAGTGGTCCTGATCCCTTTGGAACACCACTGGTCACCAAGCTGCAGGCTGAATACTTTCCATCTACTACCACCCTCTGTTTTCTATGGGCCAGCCAATTCTGTATCCAGATAGCCTTTATCCCATGTATCCCATGCCTCCTTACTTTCTGAATGAACCTACAATGGGGAACCTTCTCAAACGCCTTGCTAAAATCCTATACACCACATCCACTGCTCTACCTTCATCAATGTGCTTTATCACATCCACAAAAAATTCAATAAGCCTCACAAAGCCATGCTGACTATCTCTCATCAAGCTATGGTTTTCCAAATGATCATAAATCTTGTCTCTCAGAATCCTCTCCAATAATTTGCCCATGACAAAGACTGACTTGTCTGTAATACCCAGTATTATCCCTATTCCTTTTCTTGAACAAGGGAATACATTTGGTACCCATCAGTCATCTGGTGCTACTCCAGTGGACAGTGAGGATGCAAAGATCATGGCCAAAGGCACAGCAATCTCTTCCCTCGCTTCCTGTAATAGCCTTGGGTATATCCTGTCTGGCCCAGGGAACTGATCTCTCCTTATGTTTTCAAATTTTCAACACATCCTCCTTCTGAACATCAATCTGTTCGAGCATATCAACCTGTTTCACACTGTCCTCACAAACATCAAGGTCCATCTCAGTAGTGAATACTGAAGCAAAGTATTCATTAAGGACCTCCCCTATTCCTGATTAGCAATGAAACTCGTCCACCTCTTTTTACCTCCCCCACCTTTGAAATTCCTTTGAAACATCTAAATCCTGGAACATCCAACAACCATTCCTGCCCCTGTGATATCCAACTCTCCATAATAGCCACATCATATTTTCAAGTACTGCTCCATGCTCTAAGTTCATCACCCTTATTCCTGACGCTTCTTAAGTTAAAATAGACACAATTCGACCCATCACACAGACTATAACTTTGCCTAAACAACTGTCTATTCCTCCTCACAGAC
This sequence comes from Chiloscyllium plagiosum, assembly GCF_037043375.1. Classification (NCBI taxonomy): domain Eukaryota; kingdom Metazoa; phylum Chordata; class Chondrichthyes; order Orectolobiformes; family Hemiscylliidae; genus Chiloscyllium; species Chiloscyllium plagiosum. The sequence continues at coordinate 14,661,038 of NW_028270181.1, read as the reverse complement.
TCTCAACACACTGCTCACTACTCCATCTTCAGATCTGTAGCTCTGGATCCCAACCCCTTGCCAAACCAATTTAAACCCTCCCGAAGAGCTCTAGTAAACCTCCCGCCCAGGATATGGATAAACCTGTGAAGAGCCTTGGGGCTTTTTCTTATGTTTGAGTTTTGAAAAAGTACTTTTCCAGTAAAAAATACATTCCTCCTTAAATCGCTGATGAAAATCGATGGCAAAGGGTGGCACAGTGGTTAACACTGCTGCCTCACAGCGCCAGGGACCCGGGTTCAATTCCCGCCTCGGGTGACTGTGTGGAGTTTGCACGTTCTCAGTGTCTGCGTGGGCTTCCTCCGGGTGCTCCAGTTTTCTCCCACAATCCAAAGATGTACAGGTTAGGTGAAGTGGCCATGCTAAATTGTCCATATTCAGGGGTAAACATAGGGGAATGGGTCTGAGTGCGTTACACTTTGGAGGACGAGTGTGGACTTGATGGGCTGAAGGGCATGTTTCCACACTGTAGGAAATCTAATCTACTCATAAACGGTCAGCAAAATCTGGTTTATATGGTACCACTGGAAAATTTTGGTGCAGGCACAGTATAGTTTAAACGAACAGAGTACAGTATCAAGCCTGGTGACAGCTGCTGAGCCTAGTTCTTGCAATAGTATCTTTCATCTGCGTTCTTTGCTTGTTGACGAATGTTTTGCTTTTTCTTCAGTGTCAAGATTTGCCCACAGGAATGAACAAATAAAAAAAACTGTGATAAAAATAATTGGGTGCAGCCTTAAAATCTCCATGAATATTGTAAGATTAGATTTTTTTTGTAACCATAAACTGCTAAGACTTTGGGGTGAGGATCAATGGACTCCTTCATCTGTCCTGTTCTTTAGGTCCTAAGCAATGAGTTTTTACATGTCAGCATGACTAATTATACTGTATGCTGTAAAATGCTAAACAAGTGACATTCAACATTGAATAATAGTCCATTTAAGAAAAACTGAAAGATAAACAATATTTACTTCAAAAACCTGGAGTTTTTAACCAATTTCTTTGCCTTGTTTGCCTTTGTGGAGGACAGGGTACGAGACATTTAAGCAAAAAAGCAACTTCCAGCTTAAATTGGGGGCAGTTGAGACCATTTTTATAGTTTGAGAAATTTTTGGATTTGCTTTATGACACCGTTTCCTTAAAAGCAATAGCAATAGCTCTTTGGAGGGCGAGTGTGGACTTGTTGGGCTGAAGGGCATGTTTCCACACTGTAGAAAATCTAATCGAATCATAAGCGGTCAGCAAAATCTGGTTAATATGGTACCACTGGAAAATTTTGGTGCAGGCACTGCTGCCTCACAGCACCCAGGACCCAGGTTTGAATTCAGCCTCAGGTGACTGTCTATGTCGAGTTTGCACGTTCTCCCAGTGTCTGTGTGGGTTTCCCCTTGGTGCTCCAGTTTCCTCCCACAATCCAAAAGATGTGCAGGTTAGGTGAATTGGTCATCCTAAATTGCCCATAGTGTTCCGGGATATTTAGGTTAGATCCATTAGTTAGGGATAAATATAGGGTGGGGGAATGGGCCTGGGTGGGTTACTCTTTGGAGGCCTGAAGGGCCTCTTTCCACACAGTAGGGATTCTATGATTCTGTGATGGTTCTATGGTAGCTATTAAATTTTGGATGATCTGTTGTACTATCTAGTTATGTGCCATAGTATTAAAGTTGATTTAGCAGTTGCTCCCAGAGATTGCCTCAGAACACTGAAAAGTGTTTGTTAAATGGAAGTTATTGATGCTTGAGGTGATATATGATAAGTTTGAGAATAGTTGAGTTATTGAGTTTCTCTCAGTCCTTTGGCAAATTTTCCAAATTTTGATCTCTATCTCCTTCAATGTTTTGACAAGGATTAGGAATTTAATTACATTGAATAACTCACATAAGACCCTAAGACATAGGAGTGGAAGTAAGGCAATTGGGCCCATCAAGTCCATTTAATCATGGCTGATGGGCATTTCAACTCCACTTACCCGCACTCTCCTCGTAGCCCTTAATTCCTTGCGAGATCAAGAATTTATCAATCTCTGCCTTGAAGACATTTAATGTCCCGGCCTCCACTGTGCTCCGTGGCAATGAATTCCACAGGCCCGCCACTGTCTGGCTGAAGAAATGTCTCCTCATTTCCATTCTAAATTGACCCCCTCTAATTTTAAGGCTAGGACCCATGGGTCCTAGTCTCCCCACCTAATGGAAACACATTCCCAGTGTGCACCCTTTCTAAGCCATGCATTATCTTGTAAGCTTTTATTAGATCTCCCTTCAACCTTCTAAACTCTAATGAAGGCCAGGCAGCATCTGAGGAGCAGGAGAATCGACGTTTCGGGCATAAGCCCATCTTCAGGAAGGGCTGATTCCTGAAGAAAGGTTTATGCCCGAAACGTCGATTCTCCTGCTCCTTGGATGCTGCCTGGCCTGCTGTGGTTTTCCAGCACCACATTTTTCAACTCTGGTCTCCAGCATCTGCAGTCCTCACTTTCTCCTAAACTCTAATGAATACAATCCCAGGATCCTCAGCCATTCATCGTATGTTAGGCCTACCATTCCAGGGACCATCCGTGTGAATCTCCGCTGGACATGCTCCAGTGCCAGTATGTCCTTCCTGAGGTGTGGGGCCCAAAATTGGACACAGTATTCTAAATGGGGCCTAACTAGAGCTTTATAAAGTCTCAGAAGCACATCGCTGCTTTTATATTCTTGAGATAAATGACAACATTACATTTGCTTTCTTAATCACGGACTCAGCCTACAAGTCACCTTTTAGAGAATCCTGGACTAGCACTCCAGATCCCTTTGTATTTTGGCTTTTTGAATTTTCTCACCATTTAGAAAATAGTCCATGTCTGTATTCTTTTTTTCCCCAAAGTGCAAGACCTTGCATTTGCTCACGTTGAATTTCATCAGCCATTTCCTGGACCACTCTCCTAAACTGTCTAAATCTTTCTGCAGCCTCCCCACCTCCTCAGTACTACCTGTCTGTCTGCCTAACTTTGTATCATCGGCGAACTTCGCCAGAATGCCCCCCGGTCCCTTCATCCAGATCATTAATATGTAAAGTGAACAGCTGTGGCCCCAACATTGAACCCTGCAGGACACCACTTGTCATCAGTTGCCACTCTGAAGAAGAACCTTTTATCCCAACTCTGTGCCTTTTGTCAGACAGCCAATCTTCAATCTATGCCAGCAGCTCATCTCGGACACCATGGGCCCTTGCCTTACTCAGCAGCCTCCTGTGAGGCACCTTATCAAAGCCTTTTGGAAAAAGATAGATAATATCCACTGGGTTACCCTGGTTACCTCTTCAAATAATTCTAACAGGTCTGTCAGGCAAGATGTCCCCTTACTCAATCCATGCTGACTTGTTCAAATCATCTCACCAGTGTGTAAGTTTTTATTATATCTCCCCTCAACCTTCTAAACTCTAATGAATACAGTCCCAGGATCCTCAGCCATTCATCGTATGTTAGGCCTACCATTCCAGGGATCATCCGTGTGAATCTCCACTGGACGTGCTCCAGTGCCAGTATGTCCTTCCTATCTTGCCCGATAATTCCTCACTTTTGTCTGAATAGCTTAGGATATCTGAAGAATACAGTTAACTCCTATGAGCAGCTACGTTCTACTGAGCCTTTCATAGGGTCACAGAACATGTATATGAGCATTCAGAAGACCATTTGGCCCCTTCAGCCTGCTCTGCCATTTGATAAGATTGTGGCTGATCTGATTGTGGCCTCGAGTCCACTTTCCTATCTAGCCTCTTCCCATTTGACTCCCTTGCCAATTGAGAATCTAACATAACATTAAATATATTTGATGCCGTTGCCTCCACCATTGGGAAAGAAAATGTCTCCGAGAGGAAAAGAAATTCTCCTCATCCCTTCCTCTAACACATTGTGTCTGCTGTATCTTCAATCGTACAAGCTCTAAGATTTCTTCCCGTTAAGAAAGGAAAACTGTTAGGACTTTTAATTATCCTCTGAAATGGCAGAGCAAGCCTCTCAGTTCAAGAGCAGTTGGGATAGACAACAAAAGCTGGTCTTGTCAGTGATGTCCACATCTCAGAATAATAAAAATTCCCTTTCGAGTTGTATCAAATTATGTTTTGAAACTTACTATTGCATCTGCTATTACTATTCCTTCAAGCATTGCATCAAGTAACATAACAACTTGCTGCAGAAAGTAATCTTTCTTGAGCTTATTTTGCCAATAATCTTATATCTTTGTCCTTTGAATATTGATCCTCCTCCAAGTGGAAATAGTCTATCCAATTTGATCTATGAAAGACCTCTCATACAAGGCAGCTGAGGTTGTGCTCGTGATGGTTCATACTGAGAAAGTCTATAACCTTAAAACTTTGTTTTTAAACATTTAGACTAAAATGTAATGGTGAATTATCAAACACTTGCTGCACACTAGAAAATAGACAGGCAGGAAGGCCCAGAAAAAGGGGGGAACTCAAGGAATGCAGAAGATAGGGACGTCTGTGCTTTCAAGTCATAACGAGATGCTCGATGGCAATTAAGAACCTTTGCCTTAGCATCGATGAATCTGTGTGAACAAGACACCAAGTGATAACACTCACGGCCGTTCCCTTGTGAAATTAATGACCGTGTTTGATTCTGACCCTGAAACGAAACTCGGTACTGTCAAAAGCCTTATAATTGACGGTCAGATCCCACTCGCAAGCGGGGCAAACACCGAGAAAAACATCTTTGCTGTTACAAGACCCTGACTTGAGAGTTCAAAAGGACACGAGAGAGAGAGAGAGAGAGAGAGAGAGAGACCATTTTAGTGCTGAAGCTGTTGAAGCCAGTAGGAAATTAACTCTTAGTGCGTACCTGCTATGGATTACTTTTAATTGCATTTTGGGACTTTATGATATTGAATAGCCATTACCGGTTATTAAATACAAACTCTGTAAAAATTAATATTGATGAAGCTTTAACTTACTTGCTGTTCTTGCAGACCACTCTACAGACCTTACAGACTGTCCCACTGTCCATTCTAACTAATCAGATCTTCTGTCTTATTTGAGTTTGAATCACAACCCTGAAAAGAAAGCATGTTTAGTTCAAAAATTAATGCAACCTTACGGTAACATCTCAGCCTCAGGTACAGAATGATTCAATGCTTAAAAAGCAGGAGTCTGTTCCTAGCTTAGAAATTATTCTAGGCTTAACATTGAAGAGATTCTGGCACAATGTATCGGGAAGCTATTTTATGGCCAACCGTTTGCCCTCCTTGCTAAGAAGCCATTTTGTAAAACAACTGTATCTGACATATGAGCTGTGCAAGGTTTCCTTATGAACTCTCCAATTAGCTTAGACTGGTACCGCTTTATGATAGGAGTTTATCTCGCTAGCAGGCACCTAACTCAGCTGGGTATGTTTTCCCATCTGATGAACAGCTCAGAACTTGTGAGAGTGATTCGTCAAGGGTACACAGCCTGTCAATTAACTTTTCTTCCTTATGAATTATTGTCTTTCACTGTTATCTGTGTAATTAAGAACATGCAATGTTTTTGTAAACTTTTGTATAAAGGAAGCCACTTTGCATCAGTACATTGGAGTAGCTTGCTGGGGCACTTGAGCTGGTACCCTATTCTCCTAGGTTATTAGAACCTAGTCAGTTTAGCTTCTAGGTATCAGTGTTATGTTGTAACAGTGATGCTGTTCCTAAATAAAGGGGATGACTAAAATTAAACTAATCTGTCTGGAAGAGGTTTTTTATTCCAGATTTCCAAAGAGTACGATCTCCAGGATGAACCAAGAGAGAGGCTTACAGATCTGCGTCCATAAGGGATTCCCTGGGCCGTCTCAAATCTCTACTTTAACAATACCATTCACCTTCAAAGTCTGTATGGCTACATGGAGTAGTCATTATACTTAAAACAAATTAATTGTGCAAAGGGTTTTGAAATATTTCAATGTAAAAGATGCCACATAATTGCATTATTATAGTTCAGATATCTACTAGAGATCTTATAATTAAGAGAAAAATTGAACAAAATAGTTTATGATCACAGATAAACACATTAGAAGTTTGAACTTAATTCCCAGGGCACTTAGTGGAATTAATATGTTGCAAATGAGTGAGAAACAGGCAAATAGAAAACACATATGAAACAATGGAAAATGATTTGGAGATGCCAGTGTTGGATAGGGGTGCACAAAGTTTAAAATTCACACAACACCAGGTTATAGTCCAACAGGTTTATTTGGAAGCACTAACTTTCAGAGCGCTGCTCCTTCATCAGGTGGTTGTAGAGTATAAGATCGTAAGATACAGAATTTATAGCAAAAGTTTACAGTGTGATGAAATTACATGATACATTGGCGAGACCAAGCAGAGGCTACAGCAATGGATGAATGGACATTGCACAACAATCAACAGACAGGAGTGTTCCCTCCCAGATGCAGAACACTTCAGTGGTTCAGGACTTTCGACCTTAAACCTTCAGGTGATCGTCCTCCAAAACGGAGGCTGATAGCCAAGTTCGATACCCGTGGGGACGGCCTCAACCAGAACCTTGGGTTCATGTCACACTGCAGGTGACCCCATTGCACTATACACATACACACACATGCGCGCGCGCGCGCGCGCACACACACACACACACACACACACACACGCACACGCACACACAAGCACCCGCACTCCTACAGACCCATATACTCACGCAGACACTCTCTCATACGCTTACACATGTACCCTTTCACAGACTTATACCCCTTTATACACACACACACACACATTCTCTCACAGACACTTAAAACCCCACACACACCCACATGCACACATACACATGTAAGTTTGTGGGGTGAATTTGTAGCTGCAGAATTACATTTTAGTTTGCTCAAAAACTGCATGAATCCATGTAAGATTCTGTAAATCTGTTTTTTAGATTAGAATCCGTTTGACCATTGTGGCACAGACAGTCTCACACAGATAGCTCACACCATAACTGCATTATCTGGGCCGACATGATACCAATAGTTAATGTTCACTTGAGAATGTAACTTCTAAATGTTCTGTGAGTTACATATGAAAAACTGAAATCAACATGTTCATTCTAAAAGATTAGAAACTTAACAAACAATCCAGGTCTTTGTCAATATATAATTTCAGTTACATCACACTATAAACTTTTGCTATAAATTCTGTGTCTTACAATCTTATACTCCACAACCACCTGATGAAGGAGCAGCGCTCCGAAAGCTAGTGCTCCAAATCAACCTGTTGGACTGTAACCTGGTGTTGTATGATTTTTAACAATGGAAAATGATTACTTGAGCCATTATTATCAACACTAACAATAAATTACTCTTAACAACCCAAGAAGTAAGGAAAAGTGTAATTATTTGCTTGTGTTAAAATAATGCAAAATTACCTAATTGTTAAAAAAACTTTTAAATATCAGAATGTATAAAATATGTTCAAGCCTACAATATAATTGGGAACAGTACCTGTACCTAATAGTTTATTCTCTTACTCCTAACTTAGTAACTTATTCCTTTGGACAGTGCTTGGCTTTAAATCATTTTTTCACCTTCCTGTAACAAATAGTTGAGACGAATGGATTTGATCGGAAAATCCGAAGCTTGCTATTCTGTGTTCCAACATATTAGTGCTCCCATGAGCTGTTGCACGCTTGTACATCATTTCAAGCTTTAAATAATTTTTCAAATCAAACATTTTTTATTCCAGTTTTGCTGGTGTTTGAAATCAGCAGGTCATCAGTCAGTGGTTTTCTCTATGTAAAATTCAACAATCTACCTTTAGTTACTTTTCTGCTGTTTCTTTTTAGGAGCAAGTCGTTTCTGTTTTCTGCAGTTTATGCTGCGTTGATCTTTGCTGGGCAGTATTACATGAGAGAGCGGAAGAAGTTTGAACTTCGGAAACCATTAGTCTTGTGGTCACTGACCCTTGCTTTATTCAGGTGAGTGGTTGATATATAATGGCAATTTTACTTTAAAATAAATGATAGGCAGATAAGATTATTCGTGTTTCATATGCCAAGTGGAAACTTGGAAGAAAATTAAGAGAGAAATTATAAACCGATAGGAGTGGCCAGATGAAGTCTCTCAGACTCTGGTATCACTGTCTTGAATCTAACAATGGAATGGTCCAAAGAACAGTTAAGGATTTTACCATCAGAGGATAACAGACAAATTTCAATAATAAAATGACTAGGTTCATGATACAACTAAACAATTTTTGCTAAATGTTTATGTCCAGTCTAGGTAATTTTTAAAATAAAAATGCTAATACTAAAAGTAAAATGAAAGGCAGAGGTTGGTACTCTAGTTGGTCTTTCTAAGTTTACTATGAGGTTCACATGATTCTTAGCAAATTGAGCTTTGGGAATCAACCACGTAAATGAGGAAAGGTGATGACCCACTGATATTATTGTAAGGTTATTAATACAGTAGGAGAAAGTGAGGTCTGCAGATGCTGGAGATCAGAGCTGGAAATGTGTTGCTGGAAAAGCGCAGCAGGTCAGGCAGCATCCAGGGAACAGGAGAATCGACGTTTCGGGCATAAGCCCTTCTTCAGGAACTCGCCTAAGGTTCCAAGGATCCGGTTTCAAATTCTGTCATTGAATTTGAATTTAATAAAAATGAAAAGCCTAACAGTGACCATGAAACCACTGTTAATTGTTGGAAAGACCTTTCTGGTTCTCTAATACACTTAAGGGAGAGAAATCTGTTGGCCTTACCTGGTTTGGCCTACTTGTGAATTAAGACTCACAACAGCGTGGTTGACTCTCAACTCTCTCCAAATCGCCCAGCAAGTTACTCAGTTGTGTCAATAAATGGAAGGTCTCAAAAAAAGGAATGAAACCTGACAGTACACCTAATATTGACCTTGGAACTAGAAACATCAATGGCAAAAACAGCCAATTGACCCTATCCTACAAAGACTTCCTTCCTAACATTTGGAACTATTGATAAATTGAGACAGCTGTCTCACAGACTAGTCAAGCAATAGCCTGGCAAGGATATACTCATGGAACCATACTTTGCAATGTCCCAGACATCATCACCATCCTTAAGGATATGCCCTGTGCCACTGTCAAGACAGGCCAGCAGAGATAGCGGCACCATGGTGTACAGTTGGGAGGGAGTTGCTTTGGGAGACCTCAACATCAGGTCAGAAATGGAGACAATCTCCTCCTGGTTGCCACATAACATCCTTCCTTGGCTGATGACGCTGTTTCCTCCTCATTGAACAACACTTAGAGGAAACACTAAGTGTGGCCAGGAAGGAGAATATGCTTTGGGTGAAGGAGTTCAATGTCTACTACCAAGCATAGCTCAGTAGCAGCACTACTGATCAAGCTGATTGAATCTGATAAGACATTACTGCGAGACTGGGCACAGCAGGTGATGATGGAACCAACAAGAGGTAGAAACTTACTTGACCTCATTGTCACCAGTCTATCTGCTACAGATGCATCTCTCCATGACAGTATTAGTAAGTGTGACCATTCCAGTCTTCGTGGAGATGAAGTCTTGCTTTCAGATTGAGCCTACCCTACATTGTGTCGTGTGGCACCATCACTGTGTTCAATGGCACAGACTTGTAACTGATCTAACAACTATACATGATGCATCTATGAGATGCTGTAGACCAGCAGCAGAAAAAGAATTTTCCTCCATTACAATCTGCAACCTCATGAACCAACATATCCCCCACTTTACCATTATTATCAAACCAGGGGATCAATCCAGGTTAAATGAAGAGTGCAGGAGGACATGCCCAGAGCTGCTCTAAGCATACCTAAAAATGAAGTGTTAACCTGGAGAAGCTGCAAAACAGAACTACTTGTAAGCCAGCAATTAAGTGATCGTGGAACAAATTGATCAGATCTAAGCTCTCCAGTCCAGCCACATCCAGTTGTGAATGGAGGGGGGGCAATCAAAAACTCACTGGAGGAGGACGCTGCACAAATATCCCTTCCTCAATGATGGGAGAAAAAGCACATCCGTGCAAAAGATTAAAGCATTCATAGCAACCTTCAGCCGGAAGTGCAGAGTGGATGATTCACCTTGGCCATCTCCAGAGGACTCCTGCATCGCGGTTGCCAGTCTTCAGCAAATTCAGTTAATTCCACGTGAACTCCAGAAATAGATGGAGGTACTGCATACTGCAAAGAGACACTGATAACATTTCAGTACTGGAGTCATAAAGTTATACAGTACAGAAACAGACCCTTCGGTCCAACTTGTCCAAGTTCACCAAGTTTCCAAAACTAAACTCAACATTTGCCTGCATTTGGCCCTTATCCTGCTAAACCTTTCCAATTCATGTGCTTATCCAAGTGTCTTTTAAATGCTGCTTAGAGCAGCTCCTGTAATTATATTGGCATCTACCACTTCCTCTGGGAGTTTATTACATGTGTGAACCACCCTCCGTGTGAAAATGTTGCCCCTTCAGTCCCTTTTAAATCTTTCGCCAATCAACTTAAAAAATATGCTGTCCAGTTTTGAACTCCCCTACTCCAGGGAAAAGGACCTTTCCTGTTCACCTTATCTATACCCTGCCTGATTTTATAAACCTCTATAAGGTCACTCCTCAAACTCCTATGTTCCATTGAAAAATGCCCCAGCCTATCCTTATAATTCAAACCCTCCAGTCCTGGTAACTGATTTGTAATTCATTTCTGCACCCTCTTTAATTTAATAATATCCTTCCTACGGCAGTGTGACCAGAACTATACACAGTACTTCAAAAGTGGCCTCACCAATGTCCTATACGACTGCAACATGATATCCCAAATCCTGTACTCGGTCTGAGCAATGTAGGAAAGCGTGCCAAATGCCGCCTTTCCCACTCTGTTTACCTGTGTTACAACTTTCAAAATATTTATGTACCTGAACCTTTAGGTCTCTATGTTCGACAACAATATCCAGGGCCCTACCATTAACTTTATAAATCTTGCCCTTGTTTTTCTTACTAAAATGCAACGCCTCACATTTATCCAAATTAAACTCCATCTGACACTCCTCAGCCCATTGGCCCAATTGATCAAGATCTCTTTGTAATCTTAGATAACCTTCTTCACTGTCCAGTATACCACCAATTTTGGTGTCACCACTATCTTACTAGCCATGCTTCCTAAATTCTCATCAAAGTCATTCATATAAATGACAAACCCAGCACTGATCCCTGCAGATCACCGCTGGTCACGATGAACAACCCTCCTCCACCATTCTCTGTCTCTTACCATCAAGCCGATTTTATAACCAGTTGGCAAACTCTCCCTGAATCCTATGTGATCTAACTTTACCAATCAGTCTACCGTGACTTGTGCTGCAGAATTTGCCACAATCCTAATCAAACTGCTCCAGCATAGCCACAACACTGGCATCTACCTGACAAAGTGGACAATTGCTCAGGTATGATCTTTACACAAAATGCAGGACAAATCCAAGCTGGTCGATTACTGCTTCATCAGTCTACTCTTGATCACCAGTAAAGTGATGGACGAAGTCATCGACAGTGCTATCAAGCAACTCCTGCTCAGCAATAATTTGCTCACTGATATTCAGTTTAGGTTCTGCAAGAGCATTCAGCACTCCTTGCTGGTTCCGAGAAAGCTAAAAGTGACTAGAAGCTAATTTACAACAGAGTTGATTTTGCATTCCAATCCATCAGTCATCACCTAATATAAATATTTTAATATCTTGTTGTTATGCCATCCTTCTCCAGGTTGGTGTACGTGTAAAACTTGTACGGTTTTAATAGTCCTCCTCATTGTCACCCATAATCAAAATTGGATTTTCTAGTAAAAGAGCTAATGTATTGAAAAAGATTAAGATTGTGTGTAATTCACAATGAATCTAATAATGGTTTTGCTGTGTGTCTCAAGTACAGTGTGCAAGAGGGAAGTTGCCATGTTTGCATGATATTTCCATTGAACATTTGTCAGGTTTACTATACAGATCATCAGATTACACAAAAGAGAGCAAATCTACCTATTAAATTTTAGTTGATTGTTCAAAGCATAAACAAGTGGTTTGCCATCTGTACCAGGTCTTTTCAGTTTGCATGTTTTCCTTTGAATACTGGACTTAAATATAAAATACAAATAAAGAATCAGTTGAAACCTCACTGATTTATTTGCAAATTGAAACTAATAATTGAAAGAAACGACATTTATTGTGAAAGCACTGACCTTCATACACCATGAGGATCAGGACCAATACTTGATGATAATGTAGGTATTTAGCTCTTGTAATTCTTTTCATCATTATATTTGTTATAAACCAGAAAAAAATGCTAATACAGATCTTTGTTTAAACACTAGCCCTTTAAAAAGTTAATTATGCTTTGACAGAATCTACCCGTGATATTAACTAAATGAAGTGTTTCACCACATAATGTTTAAATAAGTGACATTTTAGGTAAGAGTGACCGTAACAACTAAAATTGAACATTGTCAGTCAGAGTTATTTCAGAGAAACTTGTAAATATGGTGCCTGTTAATGAAATTCTACCTGAATAAACTCTTGACTCAATCCGGACAAATGTATTAACTTTGCATATTTTTTCTAGGTCTGTTTGTATCTCTGCAGCAGTCTGAAATACAATATAAAAATCCCAGCAGTGAGCCCTCTATCTCTATTTCCTAGAAACAAGCTCAAGACAATGGATATATTTAGGTCAACTCTCATATAATGCAAGGTGACAAAGTGCCCTGAATGCATTTTAAATCATGAGGCATGGTTACTCCTGGCTATACTCCAACAAGATCTGATTCAAATTAAATAAATATCAATTCTGTGCGTCACTTGGATGATGCAGGATGGGGAATTGCATAAAAGGCTGACACATCCTTCCCAGACCAGATTTAACAGAAGTAACTAATCTGACACTTGGAGTAAGAATATTCTTCGTTTTACTCTGCTACCTTGCAGAATGAACACTTTCTTTTGCCTGCTTTCCGAAAACAGATCTGTTTCATAGATCTAGGCTTCCAGACTTTTGAATTTCACTTTTTTTCATTACTGGCTAGGCAGAGTATATTGCCTGTTCCTAATTTCCCTTGAGGAGTTGGTAGCGAGCTACCTCCTTCAACAAGAGGCAGTTGTTTTATACAGAGAGTGGTTCAAGTGTGGAGTGAACTTCCTGAAGAAGTGGTGGATACGGGTGCAGTTACAATGTTTAAAAGACATTTAGATGGATCCATTATTAACAAAGGTTTGGAGGGATATGGGCCAAGAGCAGGCAAGTGGTATTAGTTTAGTTTGGGATTATGTTCAGCATGGACTGGTTGGACCGAAGGGTCTGACTGTGCTGTATGACTCTTTAATTGCAGTCCATGGTGAGTAGGTACATCTCCAGTGTAGTTAGGAAGGGATGCTGTTTCTTTTCAGTATTGAGTAGTATTTGTCGAGATAGAAGGAAATTAAGGAGACATACTTCCTGCATTCTCCCTCATTTTTCCTACTTCTGTGTGGACCACAGAGCCCTGTGTGCAGCAACATCTTCCAGAACTGGCAATTGGAGCATGCATGGAACATTGGGCTTTTCCTCCTAAAACTTGCCCCCCTACATATGTCTGCAAAAGAAAGACAAGGTTTTTGTATGATCACCAGTAAGCAAATAATGGCAATTTTGCCAACTTTTTTGCAGTTTGATTTGGTTTCTTCTTTGATTGTTCCATTTCCATTCACATAAAATTATTCAAAGGCCTTGTCTCATACATATAGCCCTTAAGCATTCTTTATGTGCATTACTTCCTAACCACCATCTCATACTTTCTCCCAAACCCATTTTAGCAAGTGCTTGATATACAAAATGAAGACGGACTCTAGAATGCCCTGGGGCTGTTCTTTGCAAATTAAAAACTTTTGCTGTTCCATTCCTCCCATCTCCATGTTGGAATTGTAAACATTACCCTCAAATTCTGTTCTTCATACAAACTCAGGCTAGACTTTCAGGCTGCCTGTAAATGATGTTTATAAACAGACTGTAAATGATGGTAAGGCTACCAAGCAACATACTCAGTGCTTTTACATGTTACAGTTATATCAAGTTCATCTCATTGGTTTATCTGCGTATTCATTAAACACTGTATCTAAAATCAGTGGAGTGAATTTTGAATTCATTCTCAGTTCATTTTGTGTATTTCCATCATATTTGATTAAAATATGATTTGGAGGTGCTGGTGTTGGACTGGAGTGCACAAAGTTAAAAATCACAACACAAGGTTGTAGTCCAACAGGTTTATTTGGAATCACTGGCTTTTGAAGCACTGCTTCTTCATAAGCTGGTTTGGAGCAGAATCATAAGACACGGACTTTATAGCAATAGAATTGCAGTGTCATGGAATGTAATATTAAACAAATTTAGCTTATGTCTTTCACCTTTTAGAATGACTATGTTAGTGATATATAATTACATTTATATCCATATGTAAATCCCAGAATTTTTTTTAAAGTTACATGATTAAATACTCATTGCAGAATCTTACAGTCATAGAGATGTACATCACAGAAACAGATACTTCATTCCAATTTGTCCATGCCGACCAGATAACCTAAGTTAATCTACTCCTATTTGCAAGAATTTGGCCCTTACCCTCTAAACCCTTCCTATTCATATACACATTCAGATGCCTTTTAAATGTAATTGTACTTTTCTCCCTCACTTCCTTTGGCAGTTCATTCCTTATCACATCACCCTCTGCCAGTTTTGGACTCCCCCACCCTGGGGAAAAGACCTTGTCTATTCAACCTATCCATGCCCGTCATGATTTTATAAACCTCTATAAGGTAACCCCTCAGCTTCTGTTGCTCCAGGGAAAACAGCCCCAATCTATTCAGCCACTCCCTATAGCTTAAACCCTCCAACCCTGGCAACATCCTCGTAAATCTTTTCTGTACCCTTTCAAGTTTCACAACATCCTTCCTACAACAGGGAGACTAGAATTGCACACAGTATTCCAACAGTGGCCTAACCAATGTCCTGTACAGCTGCAAAATGACCTCCCAACTCCTCTACTCAATGCACTGACCAATAAAGGCAAGCATATCAAACACCTTCTTCACTATCCTATCTTCCTGCGATTCAACTTTCAAGGAACTATGAACCTGACCCCAAGGTCTCATTGTTCAGCAACACTCCCCAGGACCTTACCATTAAGTGTATAAGTCCTAGCCTGATTTGCCTTTCTGAAATGTAGCACCTCTCATTTATCGAAATTAAACTCCATCTGCCACTCTTCAGTCCATAAGCCCATATGATCAAGATCCCGTCGTACTCTGAGGTAATCTTCTTCACTGTGCACTAGACCTCTAATTTTGGTGTAATCTGTAAACTTCCTAACTATACCTCCTATGTTCACATCCAAATCGTTTATATAAATGACAAAAAAACAGTGGAACCAGCACCAATCTTTATGGCACACCACTGGTCACAGGCCTCCAGTCCAAAAAGCAGCCCCCCCATCACCACTCTCTGTTTACTCACTTTGAGTCAGTCCTATATTCAAATGGCTAGTTCTCCCTGTATTTCACGAGATCTAACTTCTGATGTTTTTTTCATTCATGGGATATGAGTGTCGTTGGTTGGGCCAGCGCTTATTGCATATTCTAATTGCCCTAAAAAAGGTGCTAGTGAGCAGATTTCTTCTACAGCTGCAATACATTTGATGTAGGTAGACCCACAATGCCAATGGGGAGAGAGTTCTAACAATTTGGTTCCGCATCAGTGACAGAACGGCAATATTCTTCGAAGTCAGGATGGTGAGTGGCTTGGAAGTGGTGGTGTTTCCAGTTATCGGCTGCTCTTGTTCTGGATGGCAGTGGTTTGATGGTTTGGAAGGTGCTGATTAAGGAGTCTTGGTGAATTTCTCCAGTGTATCTTGTAGCTAGTACACACTGTTGCCATTGCATGTCAGCGGTACAGAGAATGAATGTTTGTGGATGTGGTACAAATCAAGTTGGTTGCT
Organism: Chiloscyllium plagiosum; assembly: GCF_037043375.1. Taxonomy (NCBI): domain Eukaryota; kingdom Metazoa; phylum Chordata; class Chondrichthyes; order Orectolobiformes; family Hemiscylliidae; genus Chiloscyllium; species Chiloscyllium plagiosum. Next base: position 14,645,042 of record NW_028270181.1, on the reverse strand, counting down.
TTGTCAAGCTTCTTGAGTCATGTTGGAGCAGCACTCATTTAGGTAAGTGGAGAGTATTCTATTAAACTTGACTTGTGTCTGAGATGGTAAACTAGCTTTGGGGAATCAGGAAGTGAGTTATTTGTTGCAGGATTTGTAGACCTCAGTAGCCACAGTATTTTTCTGGCTCGGCCAATTCATTTTCTGGTAATCCCCAGGCTGTTGTTAGTTGTCAGGATTGGTGATGATTATATTGTTGAAAGTCAAGGGGCAATAATTAGATTCTCTCTTGTTAGCGATGGTCATTGTCTCGTGTTTGTGTGGTACAAACGTTACTTGCTACTTATCAACCCCAGCCTGATTTTGCCCAGATTTTGTTTCTGCACTTGTACATGATTGTTCAGTGTCTGAGGAGTTGCAAGTATTGCTCAGCAATGTGCAATCATCAGCAAACATCTCAATTTCTGACATCATGATGGAGAGCATGTCATTGATGAAGCAGCTGATGACTGTTGGCTCGAGGACACTACTTAGATAAGCTCTTGAGAGATGACACATCTTCAACAAACACGACCATCTTTCAGCAAGCCAGATGTGACTCCAACCAAAAATAATTTTTTTCTCCATATTCCCATAGACTGGAGTTTTATGAGGGCTCTTTGCCTATCCTGTTCAAATGCATCCCTTGATATCAAGACCATTCATTTTTTTCACTTCCAGAACTTGGCTCTGAAACATATTTAAACCAAGGCTGTAAGGAGGTCAAGAGCTGAGTGGCCTTTGCAGAACCCAAACTGACAGTCAGTGACTAGGTTATTGCTAAGCAGGTGCTGCTTGATAACAGTGTTGACAGTGTCTTCCATCACTTTATTAATGATAGAGAATAAACTGATGGGGCAGTAATTGGTAGCGTTGTATTTTTTTACTGCCATTTTTGTAGCTGGCATACCTCAGCAATTTTTAATATTGTTGGATAGATTCCAGTGTTGTGGCTGTATTGCAACAACTTGGCTAAGGGTATCGCAAGTTCTCAGTATTACATTTACAGTGATATTGCCAGTATGTTGTCAGGGCCTATAGCCTTTGCAGTATGCAGGTCCTCCAACTGTTTCTTGATATTGTGGTGTGAATTGAATTGACTGAAAATAAACATCTATGGTGCTGAGGACCTCTGAAGGAAGCTAAGATGAATATTCTACTTGCCACTTATGCCTCAGGTAATATATTTGGTTTCTAAAAGATGTTTGACAAGGTACCACACGCAGGCTACTTGATAAGAGCTCCTGGATAGAAATTTGGCTGTCTAAGAGAAGACTGAATTGGGGATAAGAGGGGCATTTTCAGAATGGCAATCTTTAACTAGTTGAGTTCCACTCGGTTCAGTGCTGGAGTCACAATTATTTATATTAATGACTTGGATGAAGGAAGTGACTGCACTATCACAGAGTTTGCAGATGACACAAAATAGGTGAGAAGACAATTAGTGAGGATGACTCAAAGATTCTGAAGAGGGATATGGAGAGGTGAAGTCATTGGGCAAAAACGTGGCATCTGGAATACAATGAGGGAAGATGTGAGGTTGGGCAGGAAGAAAGGAGTATCTGAATACTGTTTATACAGAGAGATCTGCAGCACAGAGGGATTTCAGGACCTTTGCATATAAATGACAAAAAAACTAGAATTTCAGTTCAGCAGGTAATAGGGCAGGTAGATGGAACGTTTGCCTTTACTTCAAAGGGAATAGAGTATAAAAACAAGGAAGTCTATAGTAAAACAATACTACTAAAATGACCAAGATCACACCTAGAATACTGAGCAATATTGGTCCCTTTTTCTAAGGCAAGATATACTGATACTGGAGGTAGTACAGACAAAGTTCACTTGGTTAATCTTGGCCTTGGAGACATCTTGTTAGGAAAGGCTGATTGAATTGGGCGAAATCTTTGGAATTTACATGAAAGAGATAACACTATTGAAACATAAAGATTCCTAAGGGGCTTAACAGGATTGTTGCTGAAAGGTTATTTCTCTTTGTGGGAGTTTGTAGGACCAGAGGGCATCACCCAGTTAGGACACAAATGATAAGAATTTCTTTTCTGACGTTAGTGAATAGAGCCATTAAGTGTATTCGGGGCTGAGATCGACAAAGGAAAAGTGGATTTGAGGATTATCAAATCACCCATGATCTCATTGAATAGTGGAGCTGACTCAATGGGCCGAATGACTTATTGTCATCGTATTTCTTATAGTGTGACTCTTAGATGTTTAATCTTCTATCAGGGCTGATGACAGTGTAGATGAAAATTCTTCCTAGTTTGATGTGGGTATTGTGTGAAAGCAAGGAAAGAATAATGTTAAAATGACAGGTCTTTTCAAAGCAATCATTCATTTTCAATCAGCACTATCAGGCAGGGAAATGCTGGAAATAGTCCAATGGCTCTTAAGAGACATGAGTTCAGAATTATTTGTAATATTATGGCTACATCATTGAATGTGGCTGTATCTCCTTGTGGCAGTCAAAATGCTAGGTTTGTGGAGATATGCCTGTCCCTGCCTATTGGTACAGACAGAATGTTATGCACAATTTTAGGGTCATTAGTGTCATTAATGGGGAAGGGAGATAAAAATGCACTGTTCAGTTTCCATGCCACTAAATAAAATTAATGTTTAAATTAAACGAGATATAGAAATTACTGGTTTACATTAAGTTAAGCTTGCATTTAGCTGCCTAAATTGTATCGAATATGTGATGCAGTAAGGGTACAGAGCGTACAGGTAACCTTGCAATCTCAGAGAAGTACAGAATTATAGTATTGGTCTGTTGTGCCTGCATTGACTTATTGCCAAACTCCTGCCATATCTCTTTCTATTTAAATCATGATCTCCTATCCTTTTTGAATGCCTCAATCAAATTTGCCTCCACCTTCTTATTTCCAGGTAGGATATTCTATTGTTAAACCTTTGAGTGAAAGCATGTTTTCTTATCTTACATTTGCTTCTTTTGCAGAATACTTTAACCCTGGTTCTTGTTCCTTTTACAAGCAGAAACAGTTTTGTTGTGTCTGGGCCCATTGTGATTTTGAAAAGTTCTATCAAATCTGCTCTCTTTGGAAAACAGTCCCAATTTCTTAAATTTATCTCCATAACTGAAGTTTCTCATCCCTTGGAACCGTTCATGCAAACCAATTTGCACTCTGTGTTCAAATGCTTCCAAGTGTGACACCTAAATAGTACATAATATTCCAGCCAAGTTCTTAAATACATTCACCATAACCTCTTTGCTCTTGTTCTGTACACCTCTACAGTATGCTTCATTAAAATACTGTATGCTTTATTATCAGCTCTTCCTACATGTCCTGCCATCTTTAATAGCTCATGTATAGTTAGATGTAGTACTCTGTTCTTGCATGCCTTTCAATAGTGCTCTTTATTGTATATTGTCTCTGTGTTCTTTGTGTCAAAATGAATCATCTCAGACTGCTCTACATTGAACTTCATACCCATTCCACCTACTTGCAATGTCCTTTGAACTTCTACACTGTCCTTATGTACTCTAAAGTACTCCCAAGTTTTGTGTAGTTTGCAAACTTTGAAATTCTTCCCGCACACCAAGATCTAGATCATTTGTGTACATCAGGAAATCAAGGGTCTGATACTAACACGTGGAGGACACAACAATAGACTTCCTAGAGTTTAAAAAAAACTATTAGACATCTCTCTGTTTCCTCTTCCTCAGCCAATTTTGCTTCCCTGTTGCTACTGACTTTTTTATTCCATGACCACTAATTTACTTACAAGGCTGTAGTGTGGCACTGTATCAAAAGCTTTGACCTTTTCAAAACATAATTGAACAAATTAGTTGAATTGACTTCCCTTTAACAAATCCATACTGGCTATTTCTCAGTAAGCCACATTTTTCCACGTGACTATTAATTCTATTCTGAATAATTATTTATAGCAGTTTCTCCACCACTGAAGTAAAATAACAGGCCTGTAATTACTGGGCTTATATTCACAACTTTTGAACAAGGGTGTAATGTTTGAAATTCTCCAGCCCTTGGGCATTATCACTGAATCCAAGGAATATTGAGAAATTCATGCTGGGCTGTTACAATTTCCATTGCTTGGTTGCATGTCATCCAGTCTGGGTACCTTACCAATGCCTTCTCAATGTTAAACCTCTCTCTCAATCACCTCTCTCTCAATCACCTTTCCTCACCATGGCCTGTGTAGCATCTACTTTGCCATCAAGTACAGGTGTAAAGTATTCACTTAACACCTCAGCCATGCCTGTTCCTTCTTTGCTTCTCTTATTTGCTTTTCCAACTCCCTTCTGATCCTTCTGTTTTTATCTTTGTTCTTAGTTGTATTTATTATCTGACATTAATCATAAATGCTTTCTTTCTACCTTGCTGTCCACCTTCTTTGTCATCCACGGCATACTGGATTTGTTTGTCCCACCTTTCCCTTTTGATGAAATATACTTTCACTGTACCCGAACCATCTCCTCTTTATCGGTGGTCCATTGTACAGTTAGTTTTTCTCACCAATATTTGGTTTCAGTCTGTCTGGCCCAACTTCAATCTTGCCCCATTGAAATCAACTCATTAGTATTATTCTGGATTGATCATTGTCATTTCCTATCCTCTTCCTAAACTTTATGATACAATGGTCACCGCCCCCTAAATGTTCACCTACTGACATCTGATGTAGTCCCTGCAAGTCTCAGTTTGACTTTTTCTTTTGCATTGATTGCCTGGAGCAATTTGACAACTTTTATACTGCAGTGGCTTTCTCACACAATATTTTTGAACCTCACTCATGTATCCCAGCTAATACGATGATGTTTCCGTAAATCTTCCCACACAGACCAAATGTGACTTTGGTTCTGTTTTAACTGTGAAAAGATATCTGAGCCATCTGTTGGACAAGTCAAAACTTTCACTTTAGCACTCTTAACTCGCTTGCGAAAGAATTGTCTCTGGTGGTCTTAATAGACTATTGCCCTGGAATAGCATAACATAGTTTAGAAAGTCTATCAGAAAAAAAGTAAATTGTATATTGTGGCTTTCATGAACACAGGATGTTCAAATGTGATTTACAGCTGGTGAAATACTTTTCAAGTGTAGTCAGTGCTAAAGAGGAAATATGAAGGTTGATCTGCAGTCAGCTCCATAGTCAGCAGTGTGATAACACCCAGTTACTCTGTTTTTGTGCTGTTAATTAAAAAGGTAAATACTGGCTAAGTCAACTCCCTTCTTCAAAATATTGCCATGGGATCTTTTATAGCCACCTAAGAGGGGAGACGGGGATTTGATTTAATTCCAATAGGTAAAAACAATGACTGCAGATGCTGGAAACCAGAGTCTAGATTAGAGTGGTGCTGGAAAAGCACAGCAGTTCAGGCAGCATCCGAAGAGCTGTGCTTTTCCAGCACCACTCTAATCTAGACTTTGATTTAATTCCAACAGTGCAACATATCACTGCAGCAGTGAAGGAATATGCACTTTAGTTTTGTGCTCAAGTTCTGAAATGGGAGTTAAACCCACAGCCTTGAGATTCAAAGACAAATGTTGATACTCAATATCATTTGGCATCAAATCCGGAGTTTGAATTTTGACTAGTTGATCATATTTTAACACGATCCTTTTGTTGAATTACTAACATTGCTTCCTTTCCGAATACGGAGAAGATATTGTAAAAGAATGAAGGTCTGTTTACATCTGTGAAGTCATCAGCATCAGATTTATTCCTGTTTTGAAAGTACTATATAACTGCAAGTGATTGTCGCCTACAAGAAAAAAAATATCATTTGCTCCCCTCTTGGACGTGATTCTGAAAGGATTTACATGCACTTGGAGAGGCAAGGACTGATAAGGGATAGTCAGCATATTTTTCTGCAAGGGAAATAGTGTCTGACAACTTGATTGGTTACTTCTTTAGCAAATTCAAAGAGATGAGGGCAGGGCGGTAGACATTGTTTCCATGAACTTTAGTAAAGCTTTTATCAAGGTTTTGCTTGGTAGATTAATTAGTAAAGTTAGATCACTTGGGATTCAGGGTGAGCTTGCAAATTGAATACAAAATTGGCTTGATGACTGTTTTTTTGGACTGGAGGCCTGTGACCAGCGGTGTTCCACAGGAATCGGTAATGGGTCCAGTTTGTTATTTTATATAAATGATTTGGATGAGAATATATGAGGCATGCTTTATAAATTTGCAGATGACATCAAAATTAGTGGTATTGTTCGCAGTGAAGAGGTTATCTAAGATTACAAAGAAATCTTGATTAATTGAGACATTGGGGTGAAGAGTGGCAGATGGAGTCTGATTTTTGATAAACGTGAGGTATTGCATTTTGGTAAAACAAACAAGGGCAGGATTTATATAGTTAATGGTCGGGTTCTGCGTAGTGTTGTAGAACAAAAGAGACTTAGGGGTTCAGGTATGTCATTCTTTGAAATTTGCGTCACTGGTTGACAGAGTGGTTAAGAAGGCATTTGGCATGCTTGCCTTCATTGCTGAGACCTTTGAGTATAAGAGTTAGGATGTCATGTTGTAGTTGTACAGGATGTTGGTGAGACTTCTTCTGGAGTGCTATGTCCAGTTCTGGTCGCCCTGCTTTGGAAGGATATAACTAAATTGGAGAACATTCAGAAAAAAATTATCAGGATGTTGCCAGGAATAGAGGGGTGAAGTTATAAGGAGAGGCTGGATAGGCTGGGACGTTTTTCACTGCAGCATGGAGGTTGAGGGGTAACCTTGTAGAGGTTTATAAAATCATGAAGGATATAGATAAGGTGAATAATGGAGTTCTGAGGAAGGGTCACTGGACCCAAAACATTAGCTCTGATTTCTCTTCACAGATGCTGCCAGACCTGCTGAGCTTTTCCAGAAATTTGTTTTCATTTCTAAAAGTCATCTGTCCTGTTATCATCAACCTGTACATAATTAATATCATCCTGTTCTACCATTCACCCCTTACTGTTACAAACTCGAAGCATTAAAAAGAAACACTTTGCTCTCCAGTGTCAGGTAATCCAGAAAGAAGATGCTAAAAAATAAGAATAAATTCCCATTATATTAATTTATAACAGAAACCTATATTCTAACGATATACAATTGGAATATTCAATGTTATAAAAATAATAGCGAATGTTTTCTTCCCCAACAGTATACTTGGTGCTTTCAGAACAGGGTGGTATATGTGGCATGTCCTGTACACCAGTGGCTTCAAGCAATCAGTGTGTGACCAGAGCTTCTACAATGGACCTGTGAGCAAATTCTGGGCATATGCATTTGTCTTGAGCAAAGCTCCAGAACTAGGTAAGAAAAGTAGAGGCCGTGAAGTTGTGCTCACGTTTATTGCGAACCCATTTTTAAATGTTTATATATGGTGTTTTGTTGAAATTGTTCTCCTGATTTTGTACAACCCAAATTTTCGCCCTCTCCTCCCTGCAAAGTAAAATGATCAAGCTATTGTTAATTAGCTACCTTTGAGCTCAAATTGCAGAGAAGGATTCAACCTCTTCTGCCCTCCAAGCTAACTTTTTTCTTTTTAAAACAGAACTTTTAACAGAACAGTCACATCTTCAGTCTAGAATGAACATAAGTTACTTACAGTTAAAGTGGACAAAAGCCCATATTTTGTTAATAAAGCAATAATCTGATTAGGCATTCAATCTGTTCAAGGGAATGAAGTAATACAGTCGGTCTGCTATAACACATGTTTCTTCAACACAAATTGGTTTTAACAAGATTGAAGAATTTAGATTGAAGGATTGAGTTACTTGTAGAACACAAACTTTCCTTACCTGTATTGGCTTTAATGCGTTTCCGGCCCCATTAGTTTATAACGCGTGACTTTCTTGTAACGCAAGTTTGCCCGAGAACCGAACTCCCGCGTTATATCAGAACCGACTATATATGAATAGATTGGAATAATGAACTTCATGTAGAAGTTAAACCAGGATTTAATGAATGCCTGAATATGCTAAGGGTGGTGGAGGATTCATGCTTCTATATCTAGTGTTCCAATGATTCTGCACAGTGTTTCTAAAGTCATTTTTATCTATTTAAAGTTACTTTAAGTACAGATGATGGACCAGACATTCTGCTTAAAATGCATGTTTTGTGATAAAATCATCTTCAGCTGTTCTAATAAAGTTGCAGTAAGCTGCCTGTACTCAAGTATATATCAAGGAAAAAATTGAAACAGTTTTTTAAAAATATTATGGTCTATAACACTGATTAGCATCGCATGTTCAGCAATTTTAAAATGAGCTTGAGTGGAAACTTGAGTGAAAATAAGTTAAAAAATCGTTGATTTCCGGTTGCACTTTTCACTTTGATGCCATCAATTACACCCAAAAGTGGCAACTTTACCTGATAATAAATAAACTTACAGGTGTTATGTCACGGGGTAAACCTTGTGCTTAATTTAAACCAACTGCACAGAAAAGATTTATCCCATGCAGTAATCTGTGAAAATTCGAGAGGCCAAGAACTATCAAGTAAAAATTACAACCTTATTTCTTAAAGTCTAACAGAGAATAATTAACTAACAACTATTTACAACTCCTTCCTCTTACTTATCTTTTACTTTCCTTTCTACAATACTAGTCCAATAAAGGTTCTGATTAAGATTTAACAAAAAAATCATATTTCAAAAGCAGCCAGCTGTGAAATCTTCTCTTTTTATCTTCTTCTGTAGATTTGCTCTCCAGGTCAGTGTCGATGTTTTTTTTTCCTCTGTGCAAACTCCTTCTCTAGACAGGCACCTCTCAGAGTTCTTACGAGCAGACTACATCTGTTGGTCTTTCAGCAGTTCTCCTCTAACTGTTCAGTTTTTTCCTGGTCTTATAACCCAAACCATTGGATTGTGTAATTGAATTTAGTATTGACAATATTAAAAGCCAAACTTGATTGGAGTTTGGTATTTTGGAGTATAATTTAATCTGATTGACTGACTGAATTCGAATTTGTTTTGTCGTATCCAGGAAACCCAGCTAATCTAGCTGTTCAACCAAATGTTACATTGTTACTTTATTTAGAACACTTAGCAGAACTATCTGATACAGCACTTTTTTTTTAAACTCTTAAAGGTACAGCACCCCTAACACCATCATAACACCTTCCCCCTTTAGGAAAAAAATGAACCATCATAATGAAAAGGTAGCTTCTTTTTTTTTTCTATTCCTTAAACACATTACCCTGACATAGCAATAACTTTAATCTAAGTTCACCTTAACTTCTTCCCAAATACCTGTGTATGTGTGTGTAAAAACTCATCTAAGCCTTATCGGTTAAATCAATAGAAACGGTGATTACATTCTTATGACCTGCAACATATACAATTTTTAAATTAAAATAATATAAGACTCCAACAAAATAGTCTCATATTCTTGTCTTTAAAGCGTTCTAAGAATGTGAGGATTGTGATCCATGTACCGTTTCTGATACATTGTTTGTGATGTACACATTAAAATGTTGAAAGGCCAGTACCAAACTCAATTGTTCTTTTTCGATTGTAGAGTATTTCATCTAGAGAATGTTGATCATCTTTGAAAAATAACCAACTGGCAGTTCACTCCCATCTCATCTTCCTGTAGGAGTACAGTTCCAACTCCTATGTCACTAGCATCGATGGTGACTTCTGAAAAGTTTGGTGTAGCTAAAACTGGTTTGTGGTTAATATTGATCTCAAATGGTCAAATGCCTCCTGGCATTGTTCTGTCCACCCACACTTTTTTCTTCGGCAAATTGGTTAACAGTGCCACTACACTGCTGAAGCTTGGAACAAACTTCCAGTAGAATCTTCTGAGTCCTAAGAATCAAACATCTCTTCGAGGTTGGTCAGGGACATTTCTCAATGGCTTTCGTCTTTGCATTCTGTGGGGTCAACATCCATGACCGATGTTAAGTCCCAAGAATGTCACCTCTGCTTTCACGAATTCAGTTTTGTTTATGTTTATCACCAGTTTTGCTTCTTGTAGTCGTTCAAAGAGCTCTGCCAACTGCACAATGTGATCTTTCCAGGACTTACTAAAGATCACTACATCGTCCAAGTAGACTGCACAGTTTGTTAACACTTTGGAATGTGGCAGGTGTGTTCTTCATTCCAAAGGGCAACACTTTAAATTGATATAGCCCATTTGGGGTTACCAACACAAAAATTTCTTGCACCGTCTCTGATTAAGATACCTGCCAGTAATCATGCATTAAGTCCAACTTGATGATGTAACTGGCTTGACCGACTTTCTCGATACAGACTTCCAATCTAGGAACTGAATAGGAGTCAGATTTTGAAACGGTGTTGACTTTCCACTAATCCACGAATATTGTTGAGTCCCGTTCGGTTTGGGAACTAAGACAATCGGTAAACTCCACTCGCACTGGCGTGGTTTGATGATGTCCTTGTCGAGCATGACCTCCACCTCCATTTAGACCTGTCTGGTATTTTGAAAGGATTAAGCCGATAGGGGTGGTGTTTTATCACAGCAGTATTTCCTGTCTACTTCATGTACAATTCCTCCTCATCTGATTCTTACATATGTCCTTATACTGCAGTAACAAATCTTTCAACTGCGTTCTATGCTCCTAAAACAGCTTACTAATCTGCCCCACTCCTCAAGGACTTCTTTATTTTTTAATTTATTTTGAGGCACATCATCTGGATTTGATTCCTCACTATGCAGAGCAGTAACTAACATCTGTTCCTCCAGTTCTTTCTCTCTAGTATAATACTATTTCAATATGTTCACATGACATACCCAATACCTTTCTTTTTTGAAATCTGACATTTTTACTAAATAGTTGATCTGACTCAAATTTTCTCAATTTGATAGGGACCACTAAACCTGGCTTTGAAGGGATCTCCTACCACTGGTACAAGCACGTCATCCCTTTGTGAAAATGTCAGTGTCTCAGAGCTTTTATCTGCCACCTGCTTCATTCTACATTGTGTCCTCTTTAGGTGCTGTTTCGCTAACTCACCTACTCAATTTAGTCTCTCCCTTACCTCCGATACATAATCTAAGTGTGAGATCTCAGACTTTGGTCCTGTCAATTTTTCTTTAATTAATTTCAAAGAGCCTCTCACTTCATGCCCGAATATTAACTCGAAGGGAGTAAACTGAGTAGATTCATTTGGGGCATCTCTAATGGTAAACAGTATGAATGGAATACCTTTATCCTAATCATTCGGGTAATCCTGACAGTACGCTGTCAACAGGGTCTTCGCGGTCTAATGCCACCTTTCTAAATCTCCTTGGGATTCAGGATGATAGACACTGGATTGAAAGTGCTGTATACCTAAGCTATCCATAACCACCTCAAACAGCATAACAGTAAAATTTGACCCTTGGTCTGACTGAATCTCTCTGGGTAGCCCATACCGTGTGAAGAAAGCTACTAATTCCTCTATTACCCTTTTTGCCTTGATACTCCATAATGCCTCCGGAAATCTGGTAGACACATTCGTTATGGTTAACAACTTTTAGTTTTTGGGAGGGACCTACACAATCAGTCATAATCCCCGTTAAAGCTTCTTCAAATGTGGGAATTGGCAACAGTGGTACTGGTTTTATTACCACCTGTGGCTTACCTACCACTTGGCATGTATTACATGTACAGCAAAAGTTAACCACATCAATGAAAATGTTTTTGTACCTTAGCCAGAGTCTTTCATACCCATAGGTGACCTCCTATAGGTAGTTCATGTGCTACCGGTAACATCTTCTGTCTGTATGCTACCAGCAACACAATCTGGGACACTTCGGCCCATTTCTCCTCTGCACTAACCTGCCTTGGTCTCCGTTTCCGCCTTAGGCTTCTATCTTTCAGATAATAACCCTCTGGAATATTCTTTGCCTCCTTTTCAGAAGACGCATCCACATATATATCTTTTACCACCTCGTCTAGCTTTTGTAAGTCTCTTAGCCTTTCAGGACTAAACACTTCTGTCTGATCCTCTGCCTGTTCAGGTTTTTTCTGCACCATTACGTCAAACAGAATGTCCGCTAACTGAACCTCAACTCCTTCATCTTTCTCTTTACTTTTTGCTTCGTGCTGTGACTTAAGATCCTGGGATCTGGTTACTACACAGTCTGGGAAAATCCCAGGATATTTCTGTTTTAACTCCTCCGTTTCTTCATCTTCCTTTAGCTTCTCCACAACAGAGGGGGTTAGGGACCCTGCCAAATCATTCCCAAGAACAAACTGAATTCCTGAAACTGACATGCTGTCAATCACTCCCACTGTTACTTCGCCAGTCTTGAGTTGGCACTCCAACCTGATCTTACATAGCAGAACGCTAAATGTCTGTCCATCTATCCCACAGATTACCACACTGTTGGGTAACAGATCAGAAAGCATGCATATTCGCTCATCCCTTACTTTTTGTGACTGGTTAGATCCTGTATCTCTCAAAATTATAACTTTGTGTCCTTCTCCCCCTGTTCTTTGAGTAAACTTTATCCAAAGAGGCGAATAGGAAGGGGGGAAAGTCTCAGATACAGTCACATAGATGTATTAACTCCAGGAAGGGTGAGAGAGATCAGCACCTAGGACAGGAGTCTTTTGTGGATATACACATTTCAAACAGGTATGCTGTTTTGGAAAATGTAGGGGGTGATGGATTCTCAGGGGAACGTAGCACGAACAGCCAAGTTTCTGGTATTGAGACTGGCTCTAATGCAATGAGGGGTACGTCGGCTTCCAAGAGATCAATTGTGTTAGGGGATTCTGTAGTTGGAGGTACAGACAGACGTTTCTGTGGCCAGCAGAGAAAAAGCAGAATGGTGTGTTGTTTCCCTGGTGTCAGAATCAAGGATGCCTCCAGAGAGGGTGCAGAATGTTCTCACAGGGGAGAGGGGCCAGGAGGTCATTGTCCACATTGGAACCAATGACGTTGGAAGGGAAAAGGTTGAGACTCTGAAGGGAGATTAGAGAGAGTTAGGCAGAAATTTAAAAAGGAGGTCCTCAAAGATAGTAATATCTGGATTACTCCCAGTGCTATGAGCTAGTGAGGGCAGGGATAGGAGGATAAAGCAGATGAATGCATGGCTGAGGAGCTGGTGTATGGGAGAAGGATTCACATTTTTGGATCATTGGAATCTCTTTTGGGGTAAAAGTGACCTGTACAAGAAGGATGGATTGCACCTAAATTGGAAGGGTACTGGTAGGGAAATTTGCTAGAACTGCTTGGGAGGATTTAAACTAGTAACATGGGGGGATTGGGTGGTGGGACCCAGGGAGATGGTGAGGAAAGAGATCGATCTGAGATAGGTACAGCTGAGAACAGAAGTGAGTCAAACAATCAGGGCAGGCAGGGACAAGGTAGGACTAATAAATTAAACTGCATTATTTCAAGGCAAGGGGCCGAAAAGGGAAGGCAGATGAACTTTTTTTTAGATTCGATTACTTTACAGTGTGGAAACAGGCACTTCGGCCCAACAAGTCCACACCGACCCGCCGAAGCGCAAACCACCCATACCCCTACATTTACCCCTTACCGAACACTACGGACAATTTAGCATGGCCAGTTCACCTGACCTGCACATCTTTGGACTGTGGGAGGAAGCCGGAGCACCCGGAGGAAACCCACGCAGACACGGGGAGAATGTGCAAACTCCACACAGTCAGTCGCCTGAGGCAGGAATTGAACCCAGGTCTCTGGCGCTGTGAGGCAGCACTGCTAACCACTGTGCCACCGTGTCGCCCACAACTTAGGGCATAGTTAGGAACATGGGACTGGGATATCATAGCAATTACGGAAACATGGCTCAGGGATGGGCAGGACTGGCAGCTTAATGTTCCAGGATACAAATGCTACAGGAGGGATAGAAAGGGAGGCAAGAGAGGAGGGGGAGTGGCCTTTTTGATAAGGGATAGCATTACAGCTGTGCTGAGGGAGGATATTCCTGGAAATACATTCAGGGAAGTTATTTGGGTGGAACTGAGAAATAAGAATGGGATGATCACCTTATTGGGATTGTATTATATTATAGACCCCCCATTAGTCAGAGAGAAATTGAGAAACAAACTTGTAAGGAGATCTCAGCTATCTGTAAGAATAATAGGGTAGTTATGGTAGGGGATTTTAACTTTCCAAACATCGACTGGGACTGCCGTAGTGTTAAAGGTTTAGATGGAGAGGAATTTGTTAAGTGTGTACAAGACAATTTTCTGATTCAGTATGTGGATGTACCTACTGGAGAAGGTGCAAAACTTGACCTACTCTTGGGAAATAAGGCAGGGCAGGTGACTGAGGTGTCAGTGGGGGAGCACTTTGGGGCTAGCGACCATAATTCTATTTGTTTTAAAATAGTGATGGAAAAGGATAGACCAGATCTAGAAGTTGAAGTTCTAAATTGGAGAAAGGCCAATTTTGACGGTATTAGGCAAGAACTTTTGAAAGCTGATTGGAGGCAGATGTTCGCAGGTAAAGGGACGGCTGGAAAATGGGAAGCCTTCAGAAATGAGATAACAAGAATCCAGAGAAAGTATATTCCTGTCAGGGTGAAAGGGAAGGCTGGTAGGTATAGGGAATATTGGATGACTAAAGAAATTGAGGGTTTGGTTAAGAAAAAGAAGGAAGCATATGTCAGGTATCGACAGGATAGATCGAGTGATTCCTTAGAAGAGTATAAGGAAAGTAGGAGTATACTTAAGAGGGAAATCAGGAGGGCAAAACGGGGACATGAGATAGCTTTGGCAAATAGAATTAAGGAGAATCCAAAGGGTTTTTACAAATATACTAAGGACAAAAGGGTAACTAGGGAGAGAATAAGGCCCCTTAAAGATCAGCAAAGCGGCCTTTGTGTGGAGCCACAGAAAATGGGGGAGATACTAAATGAATATTTTGCATCAGTATTTACTGTGGTAAAGGATATGGAAGATATAGACTGTAGGGAAATAGGTGGTGACATCTTGTAAAATGTCCAGATTACAGAGGAGGAAGTGCTGGATGCCTTGAAACAGTGAAAAGTGGATAAATCTCCAGGACTTGATCAGGTGTACTCGAGAACTCTGTGGGAAGCTAGAGAAGTGATTGCTGGGCCTCTTGCTGAGATATTTGTATCATCGATAGTCACAGTGAGGTGCCTGAACGCTGGAGGTTGCAAATGTGGTGCCACTGTTTAAGAAGGGCGGTAAAGACAAGCCAGGGAACTATAGACCGGTGAGCCTGACCTCGGAGGTGGGCACGTTGTTGGAGGGAATCCTGAGGGACAGGATGTACATGTTTTTGAAAAGGCAAGGACTGATTCGAGATAGTCAACATGACTTTGTGCGTGGGAAATCATGTCTCTCAAACTTGATTGAGTTTTTTGAAGAAGTAACAAAGAAGATTGATGAGGGCAGAACAGTAGATGTGATCTATATGGACTTTAGTAAGGCGTTCGACGAGGTTCCCCATGGGAGACTGATTAGCAAGGTTAGATCTCATGGAGTACAGGGAGAACTAGCCATTTGGATACAGAACTGGCTCAAAGGTAGAAGACAAAGGGTGGTGGTGGAGGGTTGTTTTTCAAACTGGAGTGCCACAAGGATCAGTACTGGGCCCTCTACTTTTTGTCATTTACATAAATGATTTGGATGTGAGCATAAGAGGTACAGTTAGTAAGTTTGCAGATGACACCAAAATCGGAGGTGTAGTGGACAGCGAAGAAGGTTACCTCAGATTACCACAGGATCTGGACCAGATGGGCCAATGGGCTGAGAATTGGCAGATGAAGTTTAATTCAGATAAATGCGAGGTGCTGCATTTTGGGAAAGCAAATCAGGTGCTTACTCCATACCCAGCCCCTGCCTAGGGTGTGCACTCTCCTTGGCTCTTAGAGTCATAGAGATGTACAGCATGGAAACAGACCCTTCAGTCCAACCCGTCCATGCCGACCAGATATCCCAACCCAATCTAGTCCCACCTGCCAGCACCCGGCCCATATCCCTCCAAACCCTTCCTATTCATATACCCATCCAAATGCTTCTTAAATGTCCTGGGTTAAACCCAAATCTAATTTCTTTGCTAATTCTAAAAGTATGGCTTTTTCTTTCCTTCTAAACTTCCTTGACCAATTTGAGAATCATCATCAAATCCCAGAACCTCTTCAGCAATTTTAAGAGCCATTTCTCTCACTTTTAATTTAATCAACCAAAATTAAACAAATTGTCTCACCTACATTTTATTTAAAGATCTAGGACATTAACCTGCAAGTGTTTAAATCTGCTGGGATTTTTCATACCCTCAAATCTGTCTAAACCAGTTCAAATCCTGACGACTGAGCCCCCAAACTCTAATATCACAAGATAAACCCTCCTGCTTAATTTCCTCCAGCAACACAAAAGATTTATCCTGTGCAGTAATCTGTGAAAATTCAAGAGGCCAAGAACTATTAAGTAAAAATTAACAACTTTATTTCTTAAAGTATAACAGAAAATAATGAACCAGCAACTATTTACAACTCCTCCCTCTAACCTATCTTTTACTTTACCTTCTGTAATTCTAGTCCCGATAAAACCCCTGATTAAGATTTACCAAAAAAAATTCAAGTTTCAAAACCAGCCAGCTGTCAAATCTTCTGTTTTTAAACTTCTTTAGATTTGCTCTCTAGGTCAGTGTCGATGTTTTTTCTCTGTGCAAACTCCTTCTCTAGACAGGTACCTCTCAGAGAGTTCTTACTAGCAGCCCACATCTGTTGGTCTTTTGGCAGTTCTCCAATTGTTCAATTTTTCCCGGTCTTATACCCCAAAGCATCGGATTGTGTCATTGGCTTTTAATATTGTCAACATACTAAATTCAAACTGGATTCGAGTTTGGTACTTTAAGGTGTAATTTAATCTGATTGGCCATATTTGAATTTGTTTTGTTATCTCCAGGCAACCCAGCTAATTTAGCTGTTTGACCAAATGTTACATTGTCACCTTATTCAGAATACCTGATGCTATATTAGGTAGTTCTGCTAGCTTTTAACTCTCTTAAAGGTCCATTACCCCATATACCATCAATACACAAGTTGTGACTTAAGGTGCTCTGGCCTTATCCAAATGTCCCTTAAAATGTTTATGTTTACTTTCACAAGTACAAATATGCAATTTGAAAGAAAAACAATAATTGTGTCAGCTTTAGCTTATCTTCTTGCCTCATGATCAGGATTTGACCACGGTGGATTTTGTATTTACCTGTTCAATATGCTTCACATTTTACTAAAGTTTGCTGAACTATCTGATACCTTCTATTGCAGGTGACACTATGTTCATCGTTCTACGGAAACAGAAACTGATATTCCTGCACTGGTATCACCACATCACCGTGTTGCTCTACTCCTGGTATTCTTACAAAGATATGGTAGCTGGTGGTGGCTGGTTTATGACAATGAATTATGGCGTCCATGCCTTTATGTACTCATACTATACACTTCGTGCTGCAGGCTTTCATGTGCCACGTAGATTTGCCATGTTTATTACCCTCACCCAGATCATGCAGATGATAATGGGCATGGTGGTTAATGTGCTGATTTACATGTGGATGCACGAGGGTCATTGTCCTTCCTTCTTTGCAAATATCATCTTGTCTTCCATTATGTACTTTAGTTATTTTCTTCTCTTTTGCTGCTTCTTCTATGAAACTTACTTAAACAGGAAGAAAGGTTTAAAGGGAGATTAAACTCAGGGTGATGAACAAGTTAAAGTAATAGTGTCAGTGGTTAATGCACAAACATGGATGATGTTGTGGTTTTGTCAAAGCAGTCTGGAGTTATTTGATATTAACTGTGGGATTCTGTAGATTTTTATAGGATTGCACTCTCTATGTTCACATTCCCTACTGCTCTTTCATTGGAAGCTGTTGACTGAATCTCCAGGAAACACTTGAGGTGTCAGGTCAAGCAGATCTCAGAATGTTGAACACCTGAATCTTCTTCATTCCCATTTTGTACAAACTAGACTTGAACCACAAAAAAGCGCAGAAGCAGTGGAGTTCTGTGGGTCCATTTCAGCAGCATGCAAAGGAGTGAGCTATGGCCTTAGACTGTTTGATATGGAGATTATAAATGAATGTTCAGAAGGTTTGCTTCACAAACCTTAGTTGACCTTTTCAGAGCATCATTTCAAACAATAGGAAAGGCCCAGGGGAGAGAGGAAATACAGAAAATTAAGGACAATTCAGAAATAATTTATTGTGCAGGATAATTCAGACTTCCAGTCACACTGTAGTCCAGCTTGTGCACTAACCGCTGTATAGTGTGTGGAACATTCTGAAGACACTAATTTTTCCCTACAATTAAATCTCAAATTGGCATCTTTCCTTATACTTAAGGCAGACACTTTTTGTAACACACATTCTAGATGCAGGATTGAGCACCTTATTGTGTTGGTCCTGCTGACTGAACAAAACTTCAAGGAGTACTGGATTTAAAATTTCATATGTTTGTCCTTGGAACTTAGATAATTGATTATACAAAACTTAGAGGGCTCTTCTTCTATTTATACAACAGTTCAAAGGCAGATCTCTCGTCATGTTTATTGTTGACTCTGAGGAAATGAGTATGTCAATTAAACATAGATTTCCAGTGTTTCAAATCCCATTATATAAAGCTGCTGATCCGACCATAAAATAATTACCTTTTTAAAATAATAGCTTTTATCTTGTAATGGGGAGGGATGGGAAGCACTTGAGAGTTTGCCTACTTTTAATAGTTAAACTTATTAAAAATTGAATAAATTGTCGTTGGCATCATTATTTCACAAACCCATGGCATATTCCTTTGCCTGCTTTGTTTAATGGAGAATCATCCAAACTAAGATAAACACTCCATTAAAATAACAGGTGATGAAATGCCACATAAACATACTAAACACTTACCTGCTAATATCTCCAATAGTAGAAATGTAGACTTTAAGTCAGCGTGTTACCTAGCCAATAACTAAAGATCTGGAAATATTCCCATAAAGTATAAAAGTTGCTGCCTTTTAATTTGCAAAAGCCATTCCCAAGCAGTGTTCTTAACATCAAAAGCTTAACACGCTGAGTCTTGACCAACCAACAAAATCTGTCACCTTTAGAAAAAATAATCATGTGGATAGGTGGCTGTGCTTCATTTACAAAAATGCACCCTCATTATAAAAGTCTCGGTCCTTATAAAACTTGGCCTCTTAATGATAAGATATTTTGACAAAGATGTTGCTGTGTAGGATTCATTAATACAGAACTTTCATTAGTCCAGATACAATACTAAGCTCCTTTTATATTAGGGATAGAGTGTTACTAGATCCACTTGTCACATGTGTAATCAACCTAACAGGGTAAAAAGATAATTCAATGTCTTTATTTTCACTCCTGTTCATGGTAACTCATGAACAGAGTTTGTTGTGCAAGGTGCTGAAGCAAACTCAAATTGAGCTAAGCATCTCAGCTTGTTAGGTCCTGTATCTGGAAGTTGAGCTAAGTATGGAGGAAACTCGAATGCAGATGTATCCAAATTTGGAAGTTGAAAGCTGATTTACCAGTCTAAATGGTGCAGTCTATTGTTTGTCATTCCAAGGTAGCTTTCCTATGCCAAAAACATGTATCAGGCAAAAGGTGGATTTAGCTGTATTGCCATGGTCTGACTAGATAAATTTGGTTAAGAAACAGTGGAAATTGTTTCCTGACTGAAACATTTGCACAAAAGCTTTTGGAATTTGGACTTGGTGGAGCATGGGGTTGATGTGGTGGGGGCTATTTGTCTTTTGTGCCATCAGTAGAATGAGAAATCCTACAATTGATAACATATTATGAATTATTTTGAAGAAAGTCACAAGGAGACAAGTTGGCCTCCACCCTGCAGCATTTTTGCAACCTTTACTGTTAATTCTACAACAGCCATAGCTTAATTGTTTCAAAAATAATCTGTTGGGCAATTTTGAGATTAGCCAGAGTTGGTTTGTTTTCATGATATTCTAGGGTCTCTTGATTCATTTTGGAGTGAAAAGTGAATCATTTTAGATTGTTATCGATTTAGTTTAATGGCAGATGAACAATTAGAAGTTATTTCTTGTCGGAAAAAACAGAACAATGACTTTAATGAAATGTACTTAAAATATTATAAAGCATGGTTGGTTAGGGGCTGCATTTATTTGTGCCTCAACATGAGGGGGTGCGTTTGCTGCACATGCAAAGATGCCAAGTCGGAACCTGTGCCATCAAGAGCATTGACGTCCCAAGCAGAGCCTGCAATGATCACTGTAACTCCGTGTTACCTTGAATAATCATAGAAGCATTCTCAGTGCAGGCACTATCTTAGCTCAATGGCACCTTAAGAACTGACAGTTGGCACACAATTGGAAACATGAATTTAATTAATTTTTAAATGGTTTACTGACATCCCTAGCAGCTTTCCCTGTTCTCACCACTCTCCTCACTTTAACTAACAGTCTGCTCATATCAATCACTCTCTTCACATCTCATAGCTCACTTCAACACCCCCTCCCCTCCCCCCCACAGCCTCTTTCCGCTGCCTTGCTTCTGGGATGGAAGGGAATCTAAAGAGACAGGAAATAGAATGAGGAGAACGGCAGGAAAATGGTGGAGAATAGCCAGAGAAATGGTGGTTTAGGCAGAGAATGGCAAAGGGGAGCAGGGAAAGTAGCAAGTGGAATGGTGAGAGTGTGAAGGGAATTGGGGATTGCAGCAAGGTTAAAGTTATTGAAGTGGTTGGAGAAACTGTATAGATTTGAGTGGGAGCTGACTTCCTAATTTCCATTTCCTGTTTATCAGCGGCAGGAGGTACCATGAGGGAAATATGGATGTGTGGCAGTGCATAATAAGCAGTAATATAGTCAAATACCATGCCTGTAGATCAGGATGAAACAGCATTCTTGGTTAAAAGGTAATGAGAAAGTGACAAATCTATAAAACAAGATGTGTTTAGAACCACTTATCATTGTACATAAACATTACAAATGTTTGCAACTCCTCTCTTGAAAATAGACAGTGGTTAATTGTACATGAGATGCAAGGCAGCCACCCCTTTGAAAATTCTTACAAGCTGTTTTCCCATAGAATAACAGTAGGGGAAGAATAGACTTGACCAAAAGCAAATGTGCATTTAATGTTTAAAGCTAGTTTTGAGTTCATTTTTATTGTATTTTTTTCTTTTATGTTGAGCTCCACTTTAAGAGTTTTTAACAAATTGTTTATTTTTACAAAAAAAGGCCAAAACTGAAAAAAAAAGTGCTTTTTGCTTTGGTACCCAGAGTTTAACTTTATCTTGCAATTTATTTTAATATAAAGGCAGCTAGAATATTTAGCTACATTATTTAGAACAAAGTAACTAAATGGTTTCCCACCTTGCTAAAACAGTTTCCAGAGGCGGAGTGTTTTTTTTCTTTTCAATCATTACTATTTAAATTCTTTTAATGAAAAGAAGAGTGTGTTATTGTCCAGTTGCTAGGTAAACGCAACTGCCTTCTTTTCCATGCAATTTTCTTAATTTACTTAAGCCAACCCAGGACTCCCAGCAGTTAAAGGAGGCAAATGAGAAGGAACTGTACATGAAGTGTGGAAGATAATGTTTGGAATTGACATTTTAATGTGATGCATTAAGATTCAATCACCAAAGACAAGTTACATGCCAGTGAAAAACATTTTCACAGATGGGACAGAGCACAGTTTAATGCAAAGAGTGATTCATGCCTGGAATAGCTTTTCAGATAATTTAATGGAGGCCAGATGTTTGGATAAATTAAGAGATAGTTTGATGCTTTGACCAGTAAATTATAACTCTTTGGGAGGATGCATGAAAATATATCAAATGGTCATTCCCTTTGTATTTCTCTTCATTAGAAATGTTTTATTGTACCTAATTTAAATTAAATTGTTGTTGAACTTGGAAATAAATTCAGTTGCTGCATTAGTGCTGCAATAAATTCTCAAAACTCAAAGTTGATTATTATCATAATCAGAATAGAGATGTAATTTTCCTCTGTCCCCATTGAAATCATCACAACCATGCTAAATTAGCAATCCATGGCAACCAAAATAATACTGCAGTTTGAAATAATTGTGGATATTAATGTATGAACATAACATGATGATGTTATCACTTTACATCATTTTAACTTAGGCTATTTCTGTAAACTGCCTCTTAGAAATGCCAATAATAAATTTTATATGGGGATGCATTAAACATCCATACACTGGATAATTTCAAGGGCAGTGTTTTGAGACAGCTGTTCATACCTGCAATTACCCTGTTGTTGCACCACAGCATCAATGCCTAAACATTGACTTTGAAAAAAAATCTAGGAAAATTAACAAATAAACACAAGTTGCTGACAGTAATACAGTCAGCTCAATCTATTATAGTTAAAATAACAGAATAAACAGAGACACATGATGTTTAATCCTAACTAGCAGAACTGCACTGTCACAAGTTTTTCACCTGTACAGCTACAAAGAGTGGAAAAGAAAAGGGTAGTCAGTTTCAGCAAGACAATTCTTCATTCACTTGTCTGCAATCTCTGACTGGATTTATGCTCAGAGTATTGCATTAATGTGTTTGTGCATATGCACAAAATTCCTTTCTCAGCAGTCACATTTTAGACAGTGGAATAATAAGTCTTTGCACTATCTAAATGTTTGTGCTAAGTGCAATTATGGAGCAAGCAGGAAATTCAAGGGACAAAAACTCTTGATCACTTTTTAAACAGTATATGTTTAATTTGCACTTCCTCGCCAAAACATTCTCCTGTCACTTCCCTGAAACAGCTGAGGCCTGACTCAGTTTGCTTTGAAGATTATACAGTGCAAATGTAAATGCACCTTGAAAAAGTTTATGAATATAGAGAGTAATTGCACCAAAAGAAAAAGGAGAGTTTCCATGGAGTTAAGAGGATTGCATGAAATGCAATCTGCTACCCATCTCCAGGAAGTCATTATTTCCACAGCCTGTCTGCAATCATCTCATGCCAAATTGAACATTTTGTTTAAATCTATAAAACGAGTGAACTTTCATTACTTCAATACATTTATGCAGCACAGTCATGTTATTTTATAGGTTGTGGGATTTTGGCTAATTTAGAGTTTACACTTGAGTTTTATACCATTTTTTGGAATATAAAAGCCATAAAATATTGCAGTTTTACGTCAGTATACTATTATTAGTTGCGTATTGTAATACAGCTGTGTTGGTACCAAGCATGAGATTGTGAAATTAATTGATGTCTCTAAGATAATTAAAAGGTTCAGTAGGGTAGACAAACAGATATTTACCGTTTGCAGGGGACACAATAACTAGGAGCCATAAATGTAAGGTAGTCACTAATAAATGCAGTGGGCAATTCCTCAGCCAAAGGATGGCTTGTGCATGGAACCTGCAACCACACGGAGCAGCTAAGTCAACAAGCAGTGATGATTCAAGGGGAAACTAAACAAACACCTGAGGGAGAAAGCAGTTGTTGATGGTGTTAGATGAAGTGGGGTGGCAGGAGACATGTATGGAGCAGTAGAACCAGCTTAGGCCTTTTGAATCAAATAACCGGTTTCTGTATTGTGAAAACAGTGTAACACCGTCTACATTTAAACATTGAGGGCCTCTGGCAGCTACACTGTTGACAAAAATATTAATTCCTAAGATCTTAAAAGGACAGAGCTACATAGTCATTACATAGACTGGCTCCAGCCTATGTTTTTGATAGCCTATGATCAGGGAAGAAATTAAGTTTTTCTGTGAACAGCTTTTTGTAGCAGGGTTCTGAAAAGAAAAGCGACAGCAGAACAAGAAGCCATATCTCCCAATACTTCACTACAAACAACATCTAAATAAGGCAGTGTTAATGTTTAACATTCTTAACTAGCAAAAGTGAGAGGAAAGAAAATGTAATTTTGAGTATAAGTTGCATAAGGTACTCAAGTAAGAACTCCGAAGAGGGGATGTTATGTGTTAAAATTAACTTACATTCTCATAATGATGGCAAAACATTATTATTTGCATGTCACATCACAAAGTCAAAATGAGTTTTTCTAACGCCTTCCTAAAAGGCAGTTACCCTTTAAAGATGGATGTCTGAAATGATGAGGAAATTAAAATATTTTGTTTACCATGTTTCTGTGAATAGTTTATACTCCACATTGTTCCATTCTTAACAATATATAGTTCTGTCTCTTTGTGGAGTTGCTTTTCTGATTATCTTTCTTTTACCTTTTAAAATCAGCTTTAATGTGCTGTGGCTTTTCAACATCAGTATTATCCCTAATAATAAGGTTGCCTTCCATCTCAGGCCCAAGATATGGAGCAATTCTCATTCTAGTCTAGTTGATACTATGTTTGCAATACAATTATCTGTTTTTAATTGTGGAGTAAAACATAAACCAAAGTGAAATAATATGTTCAAAAGCCAAATTTATAACATGGTTGAATTTGTTAATCTTACTGGTGATTTGATAAAATGTTTCTGAATAAGTATAAATGAAATGTTTATCTTACATATACTATACTTAGTACATGTGTCTTATTTAGGACATGGTCCTTCTACAGGAGCAAATGAAGAATGCCAGAACTAAAGCTACTACAAACAAAATATCCACATTCACAGAATGGTGGATGTCCCTGCACCAACCACAATACAGTCTGTTCTAGTCCTTACTACAATTCCACATTTCTTTTAGAATATACAAGACCTTTTGAATATTAAATTGCCAAAGTAACTCTTTTAAAAGGGTTTACAGTAATGATAATTTTATTCAAACATATACTGTGAATTCCTAAGCCTTCTCAATCATTTCTCTTATCACCAGAATCACCAATGTGTTAAAGACACCCGGTGATGTATTTTGGTGAATTGAGAAAAATAATGCCACATATTGGGAACACGGTGTTGCGCTCTCATCTATTTAATGTGCTGAGAAAATACACTTGACACAAGCTGAAAACGCAGTGGCAGTAGGCTTGGGAGAGATCTCAAAATCTTTTTTAAATTCCTTATCTTCCAATCCCACCAACATCCATAATCAGATGACTGAAATCTAATCATTTAAATATTCTAACACATTCATCTTGTATTTGAACCGAGATTTCTTGATGTGTCTTCACAATTACACAAACGATCAGCATTTTATTCTGCGTACCTAACATTACCTTAGATCTGAAAATGTTCCATGTATTTGAGCTGCAAATTACAACATAGGCCCTTGTTAGTGTAGTGCCTTACCAATTGGGGAGCAGACACTGACATAAGATAGTACATAAACATTTGTGAGAAATAAAACACCTCTCATTTATCCCCCATCTTGTACTCCTTACCCCATCAGCAAACAATGGAGTCAGGGAAAACGGTTTGTTTAAACATTAGTTGTTTCAGTAAAAGTCTGTCTTAGTGTTACATACTGTCAGGAAATAAGGTGGTCCAAGACTTGTTTTAATGTGCCATTATGTCCACAAAGATGACACCATTTATTTCCTTAAATCTGCTGTTCAACATGTTCAAATGTGTTATAATGTTCTAAATGTTCTGTACATATCCATTCTGTATGCATTTGTGTTTTTAAAATGGCTAATTCATTGTCATCAATATATTCATTAAAACAAAATATCTTCATTATTGTCTTTTATTTTTAGGAAGAAACAACTTTCTAGATTACTTGACATTGCATTTGAGTATTAAGAAGTATAGGAATATATTGAAGTTGTATGGACACGGCCAATTCTAATGTTTCCAACTTGTGGACACCATGACACTAGAAGCACCACAGCACTAATTACATGTTTCCACATCAGGTGTCTTGTATGTGAGAATTTCTGTACAGGTGGGATTTTCTTTGCTGCAGCATTTATTTAGTTATTGAGCACCTACTTTCAGTAATATCCATATGTCAGCGTCATTCAGCTAGAGGTAAAGCTGAACAGGTAATAAGGGCTTGACCACCTGAAAGCCAGCAACCATGAGTATTGAAGAAAAATGTAATGTTTTGTTTTCTGACAAGGATGCCAGTTTAGAACAACTGCCATATTAGAATTTGTTTACTGATGTCAATTAATTGAGTTTCAAAATTATCTCCGCCCATTCTTAATGCAGAATTAGAGGGTTGGCAAAACCCATTGGGCTGGCTACATCAAGTTTATACTGGCAGCACAAATACAATTACATTACCCAAATATGTACCTGCATCAGGACTGGGCTTTTTCAAAGACTGACCTGCATTTTTGGTTTTCTAGCATAAGACAAAGGTCTAGTGTGATCATGATATTCAACACTCATGACCTGAGTTACAAGAATTGAAAGGTGACAAGAATTTATAAATAAAACTGAAGTAGAATTCTGTGGGGTGCTCTAATTAGTACCCAGCTTTAAATGTTGCTTGAAAAAATGTGGAAATTACAATGCCCATTTGATGCCTTCATGTTTACACAATTGAAGTGTCAGTCAAAGAATAAAAATGGTAACTTCTGTTTTGCAATAAAAAGGATCATTTATCAAAATGGATAATTTGGCAATAATAAAGATCAGTATGTATGAAGTATTTTAGCTTAATGGAGATGTCAATACAACTGAAACAAAATAAATACATATCAAAATGGAGGGGATTAATGTGCTAAAACTCAAAAGAGGTATCTTATTTGGGCAAAAACTCTTAAATCTAATATGTCACTTGATCTGTAAAGGTTTGCAACATTTTATTTAAACCAAAGAGACCATGTTTTCTTAGCAGTTTAAACTGGATTCAAACAAACATTACACAAATTTAAACTGAACTGTTGACAGAATATCCCAGTGCATCGGCAAAGCCAGAAATTAGGCATAAGTGCCCTAACAATATTTTAGGACCGAGATTAAAGAATGTCTGCTGATTCATACAAAACCAATCAACAATTTTCTCCCTCCACCCAAATGGGGGCAGAGCATCTTACAAAGGGAACCACATGTTTTCTGTAAATACAATTCCAGTGTGCTGAATCTTAGAATAACTGCATATTTGCTGACAGTAACTGATACTCAAACTCCTGCAATGAAATCAGAAATCTCAGATTAGAGCTGAGTACATAAAGTAACATCTTCCATTTATATAGCACCTTTACTACATTAACATGGACCAAGGGATTTTATAGGAACATTCTTAAGCAAAGTATGATATCACGCCTGACAAGGACGTTAGGGTCAATGATCAAAACACTTTATCTCTAACTATCTCCTCACTAAAACTGACCTTTTTGGTAAAGAGGTTTAAGCATATACTATAAAACTTCAAAATTGTTAAAATTTTATTCTTTGATCTTAAGGCATGAGTCTAGAAATTATAAAAGTAGTTCATTAGAAGCTCATTTAGAAGTGAATATTATTTGCAGCATATTTCAGATATTGCAATTGAGGGCTGCACCTGTTCCTCATGAGTACATATCT
This sequence comes from Chiloscyllium plagiosum, assembly GCF_037043375.1. NCBI lineage: Eukaryota > Metazoa > Chordata > Chondrichthyes > Orectolobiformes > Hemiscylliidae > Chiloscyllium > Chiloscyllium plagiosum. The sequence continues at coordinate 14,617,688 of NW_028270181.1, read as the reverse complement.
TTACTGCTAAGAAATATTGGTTTCAATTCAGCCTTGTGCTGATTTGAGCTTTAATGCTCTTGCAAGGTCAGACTTGGACTTATGGATGAGATGTTCACATGAAAGAGATACCAAATGATAAGTACATTAATGAGAAATATTTGGAGGGATATGAGCCAAGCACAAAGGTGGGACTGGTTTAGTTTGGGATTATAGTTGGTCTAGACTGGTTGGACCAAAGAGTTTGTTTCCGTGCTTTCCGAATCTATACCTAACTGGGAGAACACTAACTGTTTAGTCAGATTGTAAGTTTTTTCTAATCAATCTGCTCTAGGAGGTATGGACTTTACCACTGCATCATAAGAGCCCATGTTAGTCAGGTTACATACAATCTCAGTTAAGTGCTGAGGCTTACCCTTCAATAATGTGGTGATTTAGAATAAAGTCAATTGAGTTATTTGTTCAGTCCTTTGATATGCACTTATACAATTCTGGTTAAAGAAATAGCTGACTATAGTTTTCAGCCTGGCCATTTTATCACAAAAATAAAAATTGACTGGTATTTCATGGGAAAATAATGGTAAGAATAGACTGAATAGCTGCTCACTACATTGCTAGCATGCAGTTTCTATAACTTACCAGTCTTTCTACATCAATGCAATGGAGAATACTCAATGTTGGGAGACGATCACTACATCCAAATCATAAACCTTGAACTTATATTGCCAAACCGTTCATCATCACTGGATTAGAGTCCTGGACTTTATGGTGCTAAGTTCACATGGCCTAGAATACTCCATAAAGGCCATCATTATAGACAGCTACAGTGGACAACACAATTTTGCTCCAGTTACCCACTTAAATTTAGAAAAGATAGATCTAATGCTGCAGATTTCATCATAGCCAACATTTTTAAGTGGATATTGATCAACCTGATTTCAGCACCTCTAGTTTGCTGCAACTTGATAATTTAATTTCTCTCAAGTCACAAAAAAACTAAAGTGATGATGTTCACATTGAAAGGTCCAGAAGAAACATCAAAATTCAATAATACAGAAATACCTTAACATATATGGATTTGTTGGTGATCAAGCTTTTAATCTAGTGTTGGGATTCCACTGGGATACAACATATGGCATTTCTGAACTTTCAGAAACATTAATTCAGAGGAATTTATTAAAGATGTTGATGAGAAGTCAATTGAGACTTAACTCTTGTTTCTCAATCTCAGGGACACTGTTCAATAAGGAGCCTGAACAGGAAAAGATAAAAGGGATAGGAACCAGGGGTTTAAAAAAAAAAAGAAACAAAACCAAATCCGACCCAGTCTTTGGATACGATCCCAATACTTTGCTTTTCCAGCAGACGTCCTAGATAGTAACAGAAAGGAATGTTCTGACTAAGAGTTGATAAGGCCAATTAGAGTGTTTGAACAATTATTCTGTTGGAATCAATGAACTCATTACTGGAATTTAAACTTAGGCTTTCCAGGCCCATTTACATTGTGACCAGCTGAGAAATTTCAACCAGAATAATTGCTGAAAATATCATCTCACCACTTTTAGTTTTGGATACACATGCATTCCCTGATCAAAAGAAAAACAGGTCTTGGCTCATACAAATCGGTCTCCAACAGATACAAATGCAATGTAGATGGTTTCTTCCCTGCTATCTGAAAAGTACTTTATTATAAATATTTGATGTGCAAATACTATACAAAAACACTATTTTAGATTAGATTACTTAGTGTGGATTTTAAAAGTCTATTTATTGTTTGCAGTGATTAAACTTTATAAGCATCAGTGAACAGAAACGGGATCAAGCTGCTTTTTCTGCACCCATATAAAACATGTAGTTGATATTTTGTGTCATGTTATGGTTGACTACTGTATATCTGTTCAGGTTCTATCATTTCTACTTGCAAATTATTTATAAAGTTACAGCATCATAATTTTTAATTCAAAAGGATTAAATATGCATTAAAAGAAACCAATAAAGGCACATTCCAGAACGGGAGAAAGAGTGTCAAGCACTCTGTAGTCAGCTGGGTTTTGTTTGACCCATTTCTCTCCAGCTTTTCCAAACTAGTAGATCTTTACTTTTCGCCATGACAACAATGAATTTTCCAACATGACAACCGAAAATCTGGCCAATTCCATCATTCCTACCCATTGACAATAGCATAGTCAGAGAACCTAGGGAGACAAAAAAATACCATTCACCAAAACAGCTTCAAGTTATCTCTTTGCCCTAAAGAATGCAGGAGAAACCAGACAGATTTAAGGTAAAAAGAAACAAAAACATTACATTTTATAAATTTACTAACTAACCCATAACTCTACCAACGCACTCATTACCTACAGAGTACACACTGATGAGGTGGCTGGGAATTTAAACAGATTGGCTGCTAATCCGTTGTACTCTGCATTGGAGTTTGATTCCCACCCTGGTTGATAGTGTATGAAGGCTCTTTTGACCAGGAATTAAAAGTTCAAGCCGCTGTCCTGGAAGTGTGTCATCACATCTTGACTAAAAATGTCTGCCTCTGAAACATCAGTACTATGAACAAATGTGTGTTCTTTAGAAGCTAGAGTGCAGTGCAATAACCAATGTATGTAGTTTCCATGACCTGTCCACTCAGCTCCTGTACATCCTATTAAAATGGGCAATATTCTTATAGTGTGTCGGTACAGAGCACTTTCCATGTAACTCTAGAGCAATAGATTAGTTATATTGATATCATCAGAACCATCTTGAGAATGTTGCTGAAAGGTCTGATTTGGCAAATAAAAAAGGGCAACTAATAGGCTTCAAATTAGGAATGATCTTAACATTGACACAATTTAGACTTCAGCTCTGACTATGCAAACTTTCCTGCAATTATTCAACATCAGCTAGACAGTATTCAATGCATTTGAAGCAGTAACAGATATATGTTTTCCTCAACTTTAGCATCACTGCCATAACACTCTATGTTTTTCATGGATCTCTGTGTAATGATTCTCTTTTAAAAAATAACAATAATTCAGCTTATGCAGCCATCATGGTATGACTGGCTTGATGAATTTGATTTCAGGAGTTTGATGAATTAAGAAACTGGGATAATGTTGACTCATTGCACATCAAACACAGGAACTGCCCAAGCCTCTAATGTCAGCTTGCATCTGACCTTGTGGAAGTATTGAACAAGATGGCGCAGTGGAGCTCCTGAGTCAGAGTTCATCTACCCTGACAGCTTTTCTTTATTTCTTTTCCCTATAATTTTACTTACCTCTTTCCCGGAGCTCGGTCAACAGTGGCAAGAGCTTAGTGCACACCTCAAGCGAATCTTTACTTTTCTGGGGTGAGCAGAGGACCTGGCATTGGAATCAGCTACTGCTACAATGGAGGTGACTTTGGTGAGTATGCCCAACAGCGAAAGATGTCACCCGAGAATCAGCGACTCTTAACTGTTGGTCCAGCACAGGAGGAGTGTCAACCCATTGGGGAAAGATGGTGCCTAAGTGAGTATCAGCAACTTCAGTGTTGCTTGGGTCAGGTGTAGATAGTGGTGAGGTGGAAGAGGAGGGATGGTGACACAGCATAGTTAATGGTGGTGAGCTGGCTCAAGACTGATGAACTTTTTTTAAGCTCTATCTTTCTTTTCTCCATCATTCTTAAAATTATTCATGGTACTAAACCGTGGGAATAAGTGAAAGCTTTTCATTGTGCATTATTCCTACTGTAAAATACACAAAACAATAAAATCATTCAAATTCACAAAGTATCATATACTTATCTTTGGAGAAGCCTTGGTTGCATTTAGTAACACCCGGTAAGATTAGAAATACTGCATGATCCAGTACAAAACCTCATTCCACTATATAATAGTATATTCCCCTGGTGTTCTGCCACACCATCTTTACTTCATTTTCAAGAATGCATAACTATTCACAGCTGCATAACTCGTGCACCAGGATGATAGATGGCAGAAAAGGCTTACAATACAAATTACAAAAGGTCACAATACAAGCTATGCACCCTGCACTCACTACACCACAATCTACTCCAACTTACATGCCAAGTATTCTAGAATACCATACAAGGCCATAAGTTATAAGAGCAGAATTAGGTCATTCGGCCCATTTAGGCTGCTTCACCATTTAATCATGGCTGATATGCTTTTCAACCCCATTCTCTTGCCTTTTTTCCATAACCCTGGACTCCGAACTAATCAAGAACATACGTTATGTCAATTTAAGATCACGCAGTCACCTCTTATTTCTCCAAAGCCTATCCACAATCTACAAGACACAAGTCAGGAGTGTGATGGAATATTGTCCACTTGTTTGGGTACAGCTCCAATAAAAAATGAGAAGCTTGACATTATCCAGGATACAGCCCACTTGAGTGACATCTCATCCAAACCATCTACGTTCAGTCCTTCACCATCTGCATTCAGCAGTGTGTGCCATAAATACATTGTAGTAACTCATTCCTAGCAACTTTCAAATTCATAACATCTACCACCTAGAAGAACAAGGACAATGGATCCAAGGGAACACCACCACTTGCAAGGTCCCCTCTATGTCACACACTATCTTAACATGAAATTATATCACCGTTCTATTACTGTCACTAGATCAAATTTTTGCAACTCCAATCTTAGCAGCATTGTGGATACCCCTCCACATGAGGACTGCATCAGTTCAAGATAGCAGCTCACCACCACCTTTGAAAGCAAATAGGAATGGGCAATAAATGCGGTCCAGCCAGCAACACCCACATCCCTTGAATGAACGGCAAAAAAAAAATAGTTGGTTAGACACTAGCTCAGCATTAAATGAATGTTTCATTCTTCATATCATACTATATCGTAGACAATATAGCAAACAGGCCGAGCTTTAGTTATTGTGCAGCATTAATTGAATTGAGTCTTACAAGTGGGTGACATCTCTTTGTAGTGAACTAATTCATTCCCACATACCCTGTATGCCAAATAAAAACATTATGTATTGCTGCTTCAATTGCACCAAGCTCCCATACTTTCAGATCATCATTCCAATGGGCATGGACCTCCTAAACTGGAGGCAGCTACTTCCAAATGCTAGTTTACTGAGGGAGATAAACATCCACCTCACTTCACATTCATTTAAGCTGGTGTATTTCTGTATGGGACTAGAATGAAGGGAGGATGGTGAAGAGAGCAGGGAAACAAAAAAAGATATTTAATCAAAAAAATTAAAAACATGGTCTGACTTTTATTGTCTTTTGAATGAAAGTAATTTGCTAAAAATAAAACTATCTGCAGAACCCCTACCTGGTTTGTAAACTTTCAGATTTTTTTTGCCAACACTGTTGATAATATTATCTGCAGCAACCACTGCATGAAGTCCAGCATGATAAGCCATTTTGGGTTCCTTCACATCTGCACAATCTCCTATTGCATAAACATTTTCCATCCCAATGACTTGCAAATGTGGGTTGACCAGTACCGCACCATCCTCAGCAAGACAATCTTCTGTGGAAAGAGCGAAAACATCAAATATATAATGCAGTCTCTGAAAATGTACACAGATCATGCTTTACTTGATGACACAACAACATAGTTAAGTCTCAGCTCAAAAAGACTCAACAGTAAGACCATTTTTCAATAGATTAGAACTGTCCATATTAAACAAGAAATCAAGGATTATTTTGAGGTGTCTAATAGGGAGGATTAGAATAATTTTAGTACAGACTGCAGCTAAACACTGGGAATTGCCAGAAATACTAAATGTTGTTTTAACTTAAAGGGAATCCACACAACATGGAGGTAGCAGGCAAACTTGAATATGGGAATTCAGATCTATTAAGATCACATTTAGACACAGAATTCTTTACCAATGATAAGCCAGTCAATATTAAGAAACTGTTCTTCAGCCAGTTACCTAAAGTATGATATTTTTATGCCTCACTATTTGATCGTCTAACAGACCCATTGTTAAAAGGTTGAAAGCTTAGGAGTTGAAAAAATCAGCACCTGACTGGTCTAGGTAGCTGTGCCTCACTGACATCTTCAAAGATTTTCTGTGATGAATAAAACTGATTAACTGTTTTAAATAAAAACTGAATGCTTCTGACATACATGTCACCCAGACTGGTCAATTGCATAGAAAGGATTTTTGCTTGAAAATGGAGTCACCTCAGCAGATTCTCTTCACTCAGGGAACCCTCCAATGTCTTCTCCCACAGTAACTTTTACTGGTCAGATGTAGAAGGCTAACTTCACAAGAAGTCAATGTATTCGTTGGACTGGTTGCATGCCAATAATTAGCTAATTTCAAGGTTAATGTCACTTAATTGTACATGTTGTTTATGCAAGTAAACTTGCATAAACTGTATCAAAATGAAATAGTTAACTCCACTATTGACAAAACATCCTAGACATGGTTTTCCCCAGAGGTGGAAGGAAATCAACTCAATGTTATCACTCATAAGCAAAAGATCTGACAACATTGACAACCAGCAGCCCACAAACACAAGGCTCTCTCACCTTTGCATGAGGACAGGGCAGGGAGGGACACGTTTAAAATTTTCAAGGGACCAGTAAGAAAACTTCAGCAAGATAAGGGTTGCAACAATAGTAAACATGAACCACAAAAACAAATTCAAAAACAACAAATTGATAATTGGGATGAATAGTGAATAGAAATGACCATTGAAAAGCCCTAAACAGCAAAACTTAATAGGAAAACCACTTACATAGAACATTACAAGCGCAGTACAGGCCCTTCCGCCCTCAATGTTGCGCTGACCTGTGAAACCAATCTGAAGCTCATCTAACTTACACCATTCCATTATCATCCATACATTTATCCAATAACCATTTAAATGCCCTTAGAGTTGGCAAGTCTACTACTGTTGCAAGCAGGGCATTTCATGCCCTTACTACTCTCTAAGAACCTACCTCTGACATCTGTCCTGTATGTATCACCCCTCAATTTAAAGCTATGTACCCTCATACTAGCCATCACCATTTGAGGAAAAAGGCTGTCACTGTCCACCCTATCTAAGCTAAAAAATCACACAATACCAGGTTAGAGTCCAACAGGTTTACTTGGAAGCACTAGCTTATAGAGCGCTGCTCCTTTATCAGGTGATCGTGGAGAGCAGCGCTCCAAAAGCTAGTGCTTCCAAATAAACCTTTTGGACCATAACATAGTTGTTGTGTGATTTTTAACTTTGTACACCCTAGTCTAACACCGGCGTCTCCAAATCACCCTATCTAATCCTCAGATTATCTTGTATGTCAAGTCACCTCTTAACCTTTTCTCTAACAAAAACAGCCTCAAGTTCCTCAGCCTTTCCTCATAAGACCTTCCCTCCATACCAAGGAACATCTTCATAAATCTCCTCTTCATCGTTTCAATGCTTTTACATTCTTCCTATAAAGGTGGTCACTAGAACTGTACGTAATTCACCAAGTTTTTGGGCTTTTTGGTTAAACAGACGAGGGGAAAAAAAAACAGCCCCAATTGATGATGACCAGGATTGAAGACTGGAGCCAAGCTACGGAGTTATTTTTAACTAACGCCAACATGGGTTGGCTCTCGTAGAAAACACTGAGCTAGACTCATTTGTTCCTTTTGTCTCTTCCCTTTCCCCTCCACTCCTGACTGTATTACTCAGGCCCTTTCAGCTCAAGAAAATAATCCAGGGGTTTTACACTCCAAAATTTCCACCAGGATTATTACACACCAAACATTTTGCATTTAAGTGAAAGAAACCATATCACCACCACCGCCAGCCTCCCCAAACCACCAAAGGAACTTAAAAGGTGCTTTTTTACAAAACGAATTCTGAAACTTAATTCTAAATTCTGCCACACCCTGATTAGCCAATTGGAGTGTCCTGACTGAGTGGCCCAAAGAGGGCACTGTAACACTGATCAATCAAGGTAGTGAAAGGTTTATCAATGCCAAATGTTTGGGAAAGAAAAGTTAGCATGAATATTAGGTAGCCTGTCTATTACTCCCCAAATAGAGCAGACATCAGGCTGTATGAAATGCTCAGACCCCAGCAATACGTGGCATGTGGATCACAAGTTGAGCACCCCTCTAATAGACCAACAACTCCATGTTGTTAACTTGTTCACCATCTAAGAGGTTACAATTTACAGGAAGTGAGCGCAATCATAGCTGGATGCTCAGTCATTTAGTCATTAACTATTAATTGTTTGTGGTCTAAACTGTTCAGTAACTCATTATTTCAACAACAATTATTAAAGAGGTAAATTTAAGTAATGACAGTTGTTAATGCTGATTCATTGTTTTACAATTTTCGATGACCTGGCAAAAAAGATCAACTCATCCATCCCATGCCTTCAGAGCATCATCCATTCTAAGAAATGATCGTTTAAAATTTTTGAAATGTGCTTTATTTCCAGAGCTCTTGGTCTGAACAGAACCTTCATTTAGATACACAAATGCCTCATTTAATGCCAAATTAATCAATGCTCCTCTTCTTGCCTTGACTCCCATTTCCTCTTTTAACTTATTTGCTGGTTGATTTTTCTCCTTAATTATTGTAACAGATTTATATTTTGGGAAGACTGCAATTAATTTCTCCACAAATTGTTATATCTCCATGACAATTCTTGTGTGACATACTACATATACTCATTATGTCCTTTATTTTGAGTGCAGGTAGAGGCTGTTTGAAATTGGTTTGTTGGCCCATCTTCTGAACAAAACAATGTGCCAATGTTCACAACATCCCTCAAAATAAAAAACTGGCAGAAGATAATGTAGTATAGAAAGATCCAACAGAAATTTATTACAGCTCACACATATATAGTATATTTACAAATATTAAATTCACAGGCTCAGCAGGGTTTGTGCTAATATTGGGCTAATCAGTTACAAAGATTGCTGTAGTTTACTTCATTCAGCATCACAAGCTTCAAGGTGACCAGAATCAAGAGGAGTCCAAGATCTATATGTCCTCAGGTTACATATAGTGATATCATGAGCATGTCTCAAAGTGTACAAATATACAGAGTGTGAGCCAGACAATATCTTCTTGTCCCAAAAAATGTTTTAAAATCCCAAACACTTTGTACGTAGGGATGTACCATCACTTCAATAATTATATAACTCAGGTAAAAACAAAGAATTTAAAAGATTAACAATTCAAACTCACTTGAGGTTTGATAATTTATCCTAACTTGGTGCTAGAATATCTATCTGGAGTGGTAGGAGTTGTTTTCTGTTGCATTTTGTATCTTGCTGTCATTCAGTATTACTGCACAATCATGTTCTTCCTCATTCCCTTTATGCATGATTGGTGTGCTGTACATCTTTCAGAGCTGGCTTCTGGTTCCCTTTATTTTCCTCGGTGCTCTTTTAAAACGGTTTCTGTATGAAATGTAGGCTTGTAGTAGCAGATTTGTGCCTGCAGGTGGTGTTTGTGCCAAATAAGGACTGATGACATCATAGGCTTCACTTCATTTTGGTGCTGATTGACTGCTGAATACAGGTAAGCCTTTATTAGCATGATTAAGTGCATTTAAGTTGAATTTTCCTACACAAAAGGCTTGTAACTATGCAGCATGGAGCCTTTGACTACCTTTTTGTTTTAAAATTGGAAATTGCAGGAATTGAGATTTTAATCAGCAAGAAAGAAGCCTTTTTCTGGCTGGTCAATGTCTATCTACAAATCTGTACTCACATTAGCTGACACTTGATCATCCGAGGTTTTTGATATTCAGGATTGTTTTCAAGTTGGTTTTCAATAAGGGTTACAGATATTTACCATTGATATCTTGGAGTGGCTTCTTTGTGGTAAGCAGTGGTAGCTGTCCATAATGTGTATTTTGCCTCCCACATGTTCTCTTTAACTGATGTGTCAATGCTTATGTTATCCCGTATAACATACAAGCTGATACAGTTAAAGTGGTATCAGTAGATCCAGACGTATATTACAGCTCACTGATTTATGCAAATATTACGTTCACAGGCACATCGATGTCTTGGCTAACATTAAGCTATTTGATTAGAAAGAATTGCATGCTTCCATTAACATGTCAAGTGGGACGAGTGAGGAGGGGATCGGTTGGCTCAGATGGCTGGTTTGTAATGCAGTGTAATGCCATCAGCTGCACCAGCTGAGAACACCGTGAAGGACTTTCTTTCTCAACTTCTCCCCAAGCTGGAGGTGTGATGACCCTCAAGTTAACCCACCAACAGTCAACTCTCACTGATGAGGGAGCACCCCATGGTCCAGTAAGGCTATGGTGACTTTACATTTACCATCCTTCACGTAACCAGAGTTAAGATTTTCATATCCTCAGATCATATGATAACATCCTTCCTGAAAAGGTTCAGAAAAGATTTACAAAGATGTTACCAGGGTTGAAGTGTTTTGAGCTATAAGGAAAGGCTGAAAACACTGGGGCTGTTTCCCTGGAGTATTAGAGGCTGAGGGGTGACATTAGAGATTTATAAAATCATGAGGGGTATGGATAGGGTAAATAGACAAGGTCTTTTCCAGGAGGGGGCGGGTGCAGAACTGGAGGTCATAGGTTTAAGGTGAGAAGGAAAATATTTAGAAGGGACCTAAGGGGAGAATTTCTCACGCAGAGGGTGGTTCATGGAAGGAATAAGCTGCCAGAGGAAGTGGTGCAGGTTGGTACACGTACAATATTTAAAAGGCATCCGGATAGGTGTATGGTAGGAAGGGTTTAGGGATATTGGCCAAGTGCTGGCAAATAGGACTTGATGAACTTAGGATATCTATTCAGTCAACAGATAATGACCCACTATCACTAATATCCTTACATAGAGATGAGAATGGACAACACTTTGACCTGGACAACGTACCCATCCTAGAACAGACAAGCCAAACAGAGAGACACACAAGAATTCCTAGAAGCATGGTATTCCAACAGAACCCCATCAACAAAGACATCAACATAGATTCGGATCCCATCTACGACCTTCTGTGAGAGGAAAAGAAAACAGGAAATGACATCACCAAACCCAAGGAAACCTAAAGACATAAACAGAAAGCAGGACATAACACCAGTGCTTCACCACAGGCTCACTGATGATGTTACCTAGTATGGTGATGAAATGTCTGAAATGTCTTGGGAGTGCAGATGAGCAGAGAGATCTCGGTGTCCATGTACACAGATCCCTGAAAGTTGCCACCCAGATTGACAGGGTTGTTAAGAAGGCATACAGTGTTTTGGCCTTTATTAATAGAGGGATTGAGTTCCGGAAATAGGAGGTTATGCTGCAGCTGTACAAAGCTCTAGTACGGCCACACTTGGAGTATTGTGTACAGTTCTGGTCACCGCATTACAAGAAGGATGTGGAAGCTTTGGAAAGGGTACAGAGGAGATTTACTAGGATGTTGCCTGGTATGGAAGGAATGTTTTACGAGGAAAGGCTGAGGGCCTTGAGGCTGTTCTCGTTAGAGAGAAGGTGGTTGAGAGGTGACTTAATAGAGAATACAAGATAATCAGAGGGTTAGATAGGGTGGACAGGGAGAGCCTTTTTCCAAGTATGGGAACGGCAAACACGAGAGGACACAACTTTAACGTGAGGGGTGATAGATATAGGACAGATGTCAGAGGTAGTTTCTTTACTCAGAGAGTAGTAAGGGTATGGAATGCTTTGCCTGCAATGGTAGTAGATTCGCCAAGTTTAAGTGCATTTAAGTTGTCATTGGACAGGCATATGGACGTAGGTGGGATGGGCTTTCTTTTAGTATGACAGGGCGGTGCAACATCGAGGGCCGAAGGGCCTGTACTGCGCTGTAATGTTCTATGTGCTATGAACCTTCCAGTTCGGCAAGCAAACTTACATCCAGAACCTCAACCCGAGCTACAAATCTTCGCAAAACTCGCTGACTCACAGCACAGTCTGGACTGGTGTGTTATTTTGCGCGTGCAGACTCCTAAAGATACTGGCTGTCAGTTTCAGTGAAGTAACAATTTCAAGCTTGTCATTACCACCACAGCAAATTACACAAGCTAATATTTCGTAAGGATGGCCTTTCATCAGTTGTGGAAGTGTCAGCAGCTTGAAATGTTGACTTTTTTTCCGCCTCAATAATGCTGCCTGACTGTCTGAGGATTCACAGACATTTTTGCTTTCATGAATGAAGAGGTGCAAATAAATAGAAAGGTTACCTAGTCAATCTGAAAATAACAGCACCCGTACACATATATATTTTAAAGGCATGTCCAGGTCAATAGAGTCTTCAATACATGAAAAAAAAATCTAGTTACACAAAGAATGAAATTGAAAAAATACAAAACAGAGGGAAAGGAAAAAAAGGACAAAAAAAAAAAAGTGGATGGTCTTCATATAGTAAAGGGCAGACAGAATCCTTTGCACGCGCACACTAAAGTGTATGCAGCACATATCCAAAAAATCAATTCCTTGTTTGCACTACTTCTCAAATTATAGGTATTTTTAAACAAACCTATTCAGCGATATTATTGCACACATCTGGAGCAGTTGGGACTTGAACGTAGGCCTCCTGGCTCAGTGATAGAGGTGCTACCACTATGCCAGAAGAGCCCTCTCCCCAAATTGTATGTCTTATAATCTAATTAAAAGCAGACAACACTAATTCAAGTTCTGTTTGCAGATACCACTAGCAGTGGTAATTTTCCAATCCTACTGATATTTTTGTGTTGAAAATTAGCATTGCCATTTTCAGTATTATTTGAAGAGAGAGCACATAGAGTGATTCTATATTTGCTTATATGACCAATAAGTCAATTTTTTTGGGCTCGAATAAATTGCTTGTTTAAACCACTTATTCAAATCAATGACTTTCCACACAGAAATTATATATAAAATGTGACAAAGGAATTGTTCTTAATGTTCAGAAAAGCTAAGTTATCTGAAAGTCCCTATCTTGTTTATGATGTGAAATGATATTTAAGTGGCTTTTAAACATAGCTTTATCACGATGGACGAATAGAAGCAGTACTTTAAATGTATTACATTAGAATTAGAACTTACTGAAAGCATTTGAATAAGCTGAAGAATTGACCCTTATTCCAGTACAACAGATGACCAGGTCTGCAATAATCTCCAATCCTTTGTCAGTCAGTACTTTCATGTCAGCCTTCATTTCATTCATCACCAGGTCCTGGATGTTGATGACTTTTTGTCCTTTATCGAATAAAAAGAAGAGCATGAACATCCACAGGAAGCAGTTCTCAGAGCAACTTAATGCTTTACTCAAGGGTTCAAAGTTCAAGGGAATCATTAATTCCAATGGAATTCAGACAAGGTACCAGAGAACACATTATCAAAAATCAAGCACAAGATGGACTGAACCATCTGGGAAATAGGTTCCGGATGGGGAAAGAACATAATCAGTTCGGTCCAAAATCAACTTGGCTTGACACTAAGCACAAATGCCAAATCAGTTAAACATGCCAATATGTTCACTACGTGCCCTTAGCCTCCCACCAGATCAATTTTCTTCAGCTGATTTCTTGTTTGAGATGTATAAAATTATTTGGCACCTTCAAGTAAACCAAGTGGAAAGAGGGAGCAGACAAAGATAAGCTTCTTGGGGAATTCAACAAAAGCAGGTCTTAATGGGGTTACATCTGTGAAGACTCAGTCATAGACTCATACTCATAGAATCATAGAGATGTACAGCATGGAAACAGACCCTTTGGTCCAGCTCATCCATGCCGATCAGATATCCTAACCTAATCTAGTCCCATTTGCCAGCAGTTGGCTCATATCCCTCCTATTCATATACCCATCCAGATGTCTTTTAAATGTTGTAATTGTACCAGCCTCCACCACTTCCTTCGGCAGCTCATTCCATACACGCACCATCCTTCAGCATGACAAAGTTGCCCCTTGGGTCCTTTTTATATCTTTCCCCTCTCACCCTGAACCTGTGCCTTCTAGTTCTGAACTCTCCCACCCCAGGGAAAAGACTGTCTATTTATCCAATCCATGGCCCTCATGATTTTAAAAAGCTCTAAAAGATCATCCCTCAGCCTCCAACAGTCCAGGGAAAACAGACCCAGCGAGTTTCACATTTGAGATCATGACTGACAGAAGACTCATCCATCCCAACCTTTCATATCATTATACTCAGAGGAAAAGTGAATTGGGACTGGTATAAAGTAAAGAGAACAAAATATTAGAAATCCAAACTAAAACCAAACTAGTAGGAAGCGTTCCTCTGGATGAGTCTATACTAGTGACATTAACTGTTCAGTTGCTAAATTGCTGTGCATTTCTTACATTTGCTGTGATTAGAAGACGCAGAACCAAGTATTAGATGTATATGACTATAGCAATGAACAGACTTTCTTAATTCACAAAGCATAGAATCAATATAGCAAAACCAATGCTATTCTTTCAAAATGCAAACAATTATAGATTTTTTTTTAAAAAATGGACTGGAATGAAATTTATGCCTTTAAAAATATTCTCAATGGTATTATTACCTAACTGAAGCTGGACTCCTTTCTTCAAGAGAATTTCTTTCAGCCCCTGCCTTACGCTGGGTAAGAGTTGAACATCAGCCAGAGCAATCTTGGAATGAATCAAAGTTACCTATGGAAACAGATTAAAATTTTAAAAAAGCATTGTGGAAACAAATAGTTAACCACAAAGAAGGAATCAAAAATGGTTACACCTATTCTGAAATTTTAAAATATTATTTCTATGGGTTTATGAACATAGAACATGCAGAATACACTGCCTGAAAAAGTAATGAAAACTAATTCAGTGGTAACTTTCAAAATCAATTGAATAAACACTCAAAAATTAATGATTGAAGCTTGGAAGAAGACCAAAAACAAAGACTTATTAGATAGTTTACTCTAAGAGTTAGCGTGGTCTTGTTGGGCCGAATGGCCTCTTCCTATGTACAGAGATAAGCACCTTAAATGTCATAACATTGAATACTATGGGCCAAGTGCTGGAAAGTGTGATTACTGTAGATGTATGTTGTAATCCAAAACTAAGGATTTTGATGGCAGAGGCCCTGATTATATAGCTGATCAGGAATCTCACCCACTCGTCAGCCTGCCACTGGTATATGGGAAGGATTTGTAAGGGAACACTCAACCTGTTTGGTCACATTGGGAATGCACCCTTCCTTGATCATTAACTCTTGGGGTGAAACTTAGACCCGAAGTTTCTGGCACAGAGACAGGGACACCACCCACTGCACCTTCCTATTTAAACTTTAGCAAACCAAATAATGGCAGAGGATTTATATATTGTCTATTATTCAATCAAAAAAACTGCCTGCTTCACAGAACAATTAAATTGCAGAAACTAAAGAGCAACTTAGAGAACAGCATTAAATGGCAACCTTTCATATACAGGGCAATCAGTGTAAATCAATACCTCTTTATCAGGGTAATCAGTTTTGACTTCTGCTGCCATTTCCACACCAGCAGATCCACCTCCAATCACAACAATTCTCTGAGCTTCTTGAACCTGGTCGAAAACACATGATCACATGAGAAACACACTGTTGCTAGAAGTACTATTTTAGAACCAGAATGGAAATTGCAGAATAAATTTTGTAAAATTTTATTGGTTTACCACAAGACACTACCTGTTTTACTAGATCTTCATACATCTGGATGGCATTCTCCATTGTAACCGGTTCAACAAATTTTCCAGGGAATGGTCCTGAGCTACCAGTCGCCAAAATGAGGTGGGAAAAATGTAGAGTCTTCAAAATAATAGAGAGATTAAAGCCAATTTATCACACACAAATAACGTAACTGGGTTATACATCCATGAGATTTATTTTTCTGACTTACCTCTCCATTTTCTAAAATAACATCCTGCTTTTCTAAATCAATATCAATGACCTTGCCTTGCTTGAAGTTCTGTGCAAATGTCTCTTTGAATGATATGAATGTCTGCTTTGCAAATCCTAAAAAGCAACACTGAAGATGTTACAGCAGTTAGAATGCATCTCCAAGTAGATATACATTCCTCAAATGGTCAAGAAACCATTAATTCCAGTATTAATAATTAATCTATGGACAAATCAATAACACCCACACCAATTTTGCGGTCAGTAATTTTTGACATCTTGCTCTGAATTTGGAAAATCATACTCAATGTTGAATTTAAAAGGTGAACGCTGACTCTTGGTTGAGCAATGCCTCAATTTTAAAATTCTTATCCTTGATTTCAATCCCTATATGGGCTTGCCCTCTTACCTCTCCAATTCAAACTCACAAATCCTTAGATATCTGCAAGATGTAGAAGCAGAAGTAGGCCACTTAGCCCATTTAGTCTACTCTGCCATTCAACGAGATCATGGCCGACTGATAATCTTCAGCTCTACTTTCTTGATTTTTCTCATAACCCTTAATTCCATTACTGATTAAAAATCTGTCTCTCAGCTTAAATAATTTAATGACTCAGCCTCTACCATCTTCTACAGTAAAGAATTCCACATATCGACTCCCCTCAGAAAATAATTCACCCTCATCTCTGTCCTAAGGGGGCAACCACTAACTCTGAGAATATGTCTTCTTGTCCTAGACTCTCCCACAAGGTGAAAGAACCTCTCATCAATGACAAGCTCCTGAAGAATCTTATTTATTTCAATAACGTCGCCTCTCATTCTTCTCAACTCCAATCTGTAAAGACACAACATACTCAATTTATCATCAACAGATAATCCCTTAATGCCTGAATCAACCTTCTAAGCCACTGATCTGCTCATTTAGAAACATAAAATCCCCACAGTATGGAAGCAGGCCATTTGGCCCATCGTGTCTACACTGACCCTCTTCAAGAGAACGTACCCAGACCCACCCCCTACTCTATCCCTGTAACCCTGCATTTCACATAGCTAACTCACGGAACCTGCATATCCCGGGACTCTATGGGGCAACTTAGCACGGCCAATGCATCTAACTTGCACATCTTTGGACTGTGGGAGGAAACCCATTTAAGTTTTGCTTCTTCAATATCTTCAATTTTTAAAACTTTCCACCATTGGTGACTATGCCTTCAGTTGACGAGATCAAGACTTGAATTCCATCTCTGAACCTCTTTTCCTATTGAATTCTCCTTCCTCCCTCAAGATGCTCTTAAAAAACAACTTTTGACCAAAAGCTGTTGGTCATCTCACCCAATATCTCCTTATTTAGTTCATTCATATTTTATTTTGAAACTCCCTGGGAAACACTTTGGAACACAAGTTGCTGATTTTGCTGCAGGAAAGCATTGAAGTAAATAGTACTTCTTTAATCTACCTATTAATTAACTTTTTATATGCACTCTATGCCTCAACTTTATTATTATTACTACAATATTATTCAAATGTTATTCAAACTTCACACTGCTGGGGAGTTTTCATTAAATTGTTCCCAACTCCTGGAATGTAACTTTCTTCACACTGGAAAACAAGTGGGTTATCCATGCAAAGATCTCACCATCGTTTGTCAGTTCAGTCAACAGTTTGTGCATTTATATAGCATGCTGTTAGTTCCGTCTATTCTCTCTCTCATGGAATGTTCATTTAATGCAGGGCTTCAACAATGGATCCTGGTTTAGATTTCCTCATAGTTTGACTATGAGGAGCCCAAACTATTCCACTTGGACATTCAACAACTCAATAACGTCTGTGTTAAAATATTGAATTCAAAAACAAGGGGCGTTCATACTATACTAACATATACAGAATTTTAAAAGTGGTTTAAAAATAGTCATATGGATTCTTTGAAGTTAGTTACACAGTTGCTCAAATGCAGACAAATTTAAACTATCACAATTAGCAAACTATCCCAATTAGTTATGACACAGCAATCTAATTACAACTTCCAGCATCAATGAAGCCAACATAACAGTTCAGACATTGATCCTTGAGGGGTGTCCATGCTCTTGTTTAGGAGTCAATCTTCACAGTATTCTACAGACATGATGAAAACAGAAGCTCTTCTAATCAGATACCTGTGAAATGTGCATCGTATCTTTGGGAGATTCACAGGATCCCTGCTCTGCTACTGGTTAGCTTTGGCTTTAATTGAAAAAAAAAAAGCCCTCTGGATAGCAACAGAACATTGTTGCAATAAAAACAATTCTCAGAATTGATTGAGCCCATCTCCACCACATTCAGCCAATGCCTTCAGTTCATAAAACTCACTGCTTGAGAAAGTTTTTCCTCCTGTCACCTCCTGTCTTTCACCAATTACCTTAAATCTCTGTCCTTATACTCAATCTTTGCACTAATGTATAATGGATCTTCCTCCTTTCTACTCTATCCAGATCATTCATCATTTTGAATACCTCTACCAAATTTCATCTTAACCTCTTCTTCAAGGAAAACAGATCAGAAGTTCTCCAATTTATCGAAGTAACTACAATTTCTTATCCCTACAGTCAGAATTACACAGCACAACAACCTTTCGGTCCAACTCTTCCAATCTGACTGGATATCCTAAACTAATCTAGTCCCATCTGCCAGCATTTGGCCCATACCCTTTAAACCCTTCCTATTCATATACCGATCCAGTCATTCTGGTGAATGTTTTCTACACACTGTAATGTCTTCACAAGTGGAGCCACATTTCTTTTTCCTTTATTTGTTGACATTTCTGACAAGCCCAGCACTTGATGCCCATCCTTAATTTCTCCTGAACGAAATCCCATTAGGAATCAACACATTCTCGTGGATCTGGGTCACCTGCAAGTCAGACCAGGCTAGGACAGATTTCCTTCCTTAAAAAGAGAAAAAAGGGCATTATTGAACCAGAAGGCTTTTACAACAATTGCTAGTGGTCACTGTTATCAAAATGTGTTATATTCCAGATTTATTAATTGATTTCAAATTGCATGGTGGGATTTTAATCCATGAATCAGAACTTTTACGTGGGCCTCAGGACTAGATTACTGACATTACCCTACCGAAGTGCCTCCTCCTCAGATTCTCCCTTCATACTCCAGTTTAGGCTAAACCACCATTCTACATACATTTAACAAAACCTTATCTTTTATATTCCATGCCCTTATTAATAAAGCCTAAGAGGCTGTTTGCTTTATTAATTATGCAGGGAGAAAGTGAGGACTGCAGATGCTGGAGATCAGAGCTGAAAATGTGTTGCTGGAAAAGTGAAAAAAGAAGGGCTTATGCCCGAAACGTTGATTCTCCTGTTCCCTGGATGCTGCCTGACCTGCTGCGCTTTTCCAGCAACACATTTTCAGCTCTGATCTCTAGCATCTGCAGACCTCACTTTCTCCTGGAAAAGCGCAGCAGGTCAAGCAACATCCAAGGAGCAGGAGAATCGACGTTTTGGGCATAAGCCCTTCTTCAGGAAACATCTTCAGGAGTCCTGAAGAAGGGCTCATGCCCGAAACGTCGATTCTCCTGCTCCTTGGACGCTGCCTGACCTGCTGCGCTCTTCCAGCAACACATTTTCAGTTATTAATTATGCACTCAACATGTCCCAGCTCATTCAAAGATTTATAGACATTTAAATCCAGGTTTTTCTGTTCCTGCAGCCGCATTAGAACTGTATCCTTTATTTTTTGCTCTATCAATATATGCAACTTCCTTATGGATAATCCTTTGAAAATTTACAGTGACAACCTATTTAGAATTGCCTGTGAGGCTTGCAGCATTGCACACTTGGGTATGCTGAAAACTACATATTATTACATGGGGCCCTCATCTTTGCAGACAGAAAGAACATCTACTTGCAATATGCCTGTTTCAACAACAAAATAGGTGACAGCCATTCATTGATTCACAGGGCAATGCACTAACCTGAATCTAGGAGAAAGTGAGGACTGTAGATGCTGGAGATCAGAGTCGAAGAGCGTGGTGCTGGAAAGGCACAGCCGGTCAGGCAGCATCAAGGAGAAGAGTTGACATTTCGTGCAATCTGATGAAGGGTTTCTGCCCAAAACGTCGACTCTCCTGCTCCTCGGATGCTGCCTGACCAGCTGTGCTTTTCCAGCACCACACTCTCTGACACTAACCTGAATCTGTCTGGTTTAGAATTGAAACAAAGTTTGGCAGTTAATCAGCATTAATGGGTATGATCTACATGACAACATCTCTACCAATTAACGCTCTTCTCTCATTCATCACCTCCCCTTGAATTGGTATTGTTCCAAACTGTCCTGATGACAAAGCTTCCACAAAATGTGTCTTTTTTTTGCATTACTTTAGAATAATATATAATCAGGAATAGCAAGCATTCTTAGATTCACCTTCCTCCAGTTCACTCACTACTCCTGTCATTCAGCCAATTTCATATCCATGTTACCACAGTCCCTTTTATTCCATACATATTAATGTTGGAATGCACAGAACCCATTCTCACAATTAACACATTCGTTTTCTGTTAACGCACCACTTTCCACTGATGCTCTGAGTGCTCCTGGATTGTGATGGAAAGCATCTTTCACATCAATCAACGTGAATGGAACATTGTATGACTTCAAACGGTTTCCTGCTGCAATGCCTCCAAAGCCGCCACCAACAATCACAACGTGGAAGCTTTCATCGACAGATACTGTCCCGCCCATAATTCTCCTGGGGGGACTAGAGAAAACAAAAGCAGCAGTATTTAAATAAAATGTTTGTGGCATTATTTAGATCAACTCTTTGTAAACACATTGGATGGCAACAGTTACATTGTACTTTGAAATGTATTCCCGATAAATCACTGCAGCTATTTACTTTAATAATTTACTTTAATGCACCGATAATTCATTAATTATTTGCATTACAAGCACACCAATGGTTCCAATACAAGCAAATTCAATTCCTGCATGTGTGAGTTTTGCAACATTTGCATTCACTCAAATTTGTTCCAAACTCTAACACATGAAGTTTCAGCATGACTACAGCAAGTGCTCCTGGTCAAACAGTACATAGTGCAAATGCAGCTGCCAGTGTGAATAGGAAACTCCACTGATGTCAGGAACATTTGTGCACCTGCCAAAGCTAAAAGCTGAGATCCAGAATTGTCATTATTGCCATTTACAGCAGATGAGAATTTACACACATTAAGTAAAATCACTCTCAAATGCAATCAGCCTCTATTAGGACAAAGTAAGCAAATTACTTCTAAATGTTTATAAACAAAAAGAACCACAAGATTCCATTGATAGTTAGATTGAAAACTCATGCAAAGCTGGAAACTGTTTTGGAAGAAATGACCTGTGATTCCATTCCAACCCACCCTTTCTGAAAGTAGATAAATGATTGAACTCAGGAGGGTCAATCTTGTGATGCAGACGTCTCCTGCTATCTTACCAAACACAGAGACACTGGTTTGACATTGCCATTTTCCATACTGTCATTTTTGAGGCAGACACATTTGATTTCAGTTTTACATTGCAAAAATTGTACCTGCAAGAAACTGATTAAAACTACACAAGGTGATTTCATGTAGTAATATTGCATAGTATCATTGTTCCAGTTGTTGAATACTGTCACAAAAAAGGTATTATTTCATCTGTCCAAAATTTAAGAAAGGATGTAAGTGCATTGGGAGGTGTTCAGAGAGGTTTTACTACACTAATGCCCAGAAGGTGTGGGTTATCTTTTGATGAAAGGCTGGGCTTGTATCCATGGAAGTCTAGAAAAGTAGGAGAGACTGGACTGAAATGAGGAATTAAGGAGGTCTTGCCATTACAGATGTGGAAAGGATATTCTCTCTTATAGGTGAATTTCAAACTGGAGGGCATTGTTTACATATGAGGAGTTGCCCATTTAAAATGGAGGCAAGAAACGTTCCTACAGAAGATGGACTGTGATTGGAAGTCTCTTCCTCAAAAGATTGTGGAAGCAGAATCTTTGATTTTTTTTTAAGGCAGAGGTGAAAGGTTATCAGGGATAGACAGGAATGAGGATTGGAGGTTGTAATCACATCAGCTGTGATTTTATTAAATATCAGAACAAATTCAAGGGACTGAATAGCCTACTCCAGCTCCTGATTTTTATTGTCATAAAATTCAGAAAGGGCAACCATTTCACCCATTTAGCTCATCCTCCTCCTGCAAATGGAATGTTCTAGCTCCAAATTACTGTGTGCAACTTCTCTTCATGCTGAATCACCCACCATCTCTAGTTTAACTTTTACAATTATGATTCACAAGCATGGTTTAACACTCCAACCTAATTGTTTAAGCAGATCCAAAAGAAATGAGAGAACTCTCTGGCCACACCATTTAGTATATCTTCCTGACCAATCTGTCACAAAGTCATAGAGTCATACAGTACAGAAACAGATCCTTCTGTACATGTTAACCATAATACCAAACTAAACTAGTCCCACCTGCCTGCGCTTGGTCCATATCCCTCTAAACATTTCCTATTCATGTATCTATCCAAATGTCTTTTAAATGTTGTAACTGTACCCACGTCCATCACTTCTTCTGGAATTACATTCCACATACAAACCACTTTGTATAAAAAAGCTACCCCCATGTCTTTTTAAAATCTTTCTCGTGTGTGTGTGTGTGTGTGTGTGTGTGTGTGTGTGTGTGTGTGTGTGTGAGAGAGAGAGAGAGAGCGCGAGAATACCTTACAAATCAAAAAGTTAAGTTTTAGTTACCACAGAATACAGGAGACACATTCTATTTGTGTTAAGGTTGTAAGATTGCCAACTCTAAGGATGCATTCCTGGAGGTTTCAATTCATGGCAACCACACCTCTCCACACCCCACCCCCACTGGATCATCTCCACCAGGATGCTCAGTCATGGCCCACAAGCTTCCCAAGTCAACCGAGAAGTGAGAGAAAGAACTAGATGCCAGAAATCATAAACAAAACCAGAAATTGCTGGAAAACCTCAGCAGATCTGGAAGCATCTGTAGACAGAAATCAGTGTTAATGTTCGAGTCCAGAATTGCCAGTTTTTCCAACAATTTCTGTGTTTTTTCTAGAAGTGACAGACTCAATAATCAAATCAGACGATTCTAAAAACTTTAGTTAGCAGCTACCTTTGCCATCTTGCATACTTTTTGTTTCAGCAGAATACGAAAATGTATACAAAGACCATTTATAAATAGACACAGTTTTAGTTCATAGTCCCTTCCAGAATACCTTACTGTGGAGATCAGATTTTCAATTCTTGGAGATCTGACATCTCAAAATCAGGGACATGACTGACCTCTACCACCGCCCCCTCCCCGTAGAGAGTTCTAAATAAAAGGATTATTGGCTTGTTTGGAAAGGCCAGTGTATCTGGAGAAGGAATGACTGTGTTAGACCGCACTGAAACTGTTAGCAGAGGGGAAAAGGGAGGATCCTGTATCCAATCGCCACGATGGACATCTAATCACCCACTTTCCGCAGGAAAGCCGGAATGGTCGCTTTTGCAAACTAATTTTAACATGTCGTTTGCTAATTACAACCCTTCCTCTTAAAAGAGAATATTAAGAGGTCGCATGACGTTTCCAACATGCTGCATTTTGCCTCCAGGAAGGCGGCGCGTTGCAATGTTGGTCTCGCTGCAGGCGGAATGCAGGGTCAGGTCCAAAGCCGGGGCCAAACTCCAGCAGCATGTACACCCCCGGCGTATGAATCAATGAAGGAACACACTCACCAGTCTCCCAGCAGAGCCTTCCCCAGTACACACGCTCACTTACAAACCGTGCTGAACCCCCAAGGCTCGGCCTTGTTTGTCACATGAACTCCCCTTCTATTTCCAGCTTTCTCTGATAACACTCAAGGTCCAATTACAATCCGAGAAACGCTTTGTCAACTTTTCGGACCAACAACCAGTTTTGAGAGATCTGAATAACCCGGAAAAAACATCTCAAATTGATTTAGTTTTCAAAACAGGAACGACTTCCCCCATTATTTTTCCCCAGTAATACGGTGTTGTTGTTGAAACTTACCCCGTATCTTAAAAATTCCGCTGGATTTAATTGGTAAGGTACAATTGAAACTTAACTCCAACTGTTGAGTCACAGTCTGTTACTACACATCCGTGAACTTGTAAATGGGGCTTCACAGTGTCGACTTAATAGTGCATCAGGAAGTGGTCAGCACGTAGCGTTCTCCAGACCGTGCTGAAAAAGAATCCTGTTGGTTGTTCCCTGATCAAACCGCATAGGTCCAGAACTACGGATTGAATAAAGCTTGGAATACAGTGGGAAAATAGCTTGTCTGAGGTGTTTCTGCTGAAGTTAAATGAGGGTTGTTTTAGTTACAGACAACCCAGTTTTTCCAGTTACAGACAACCCAGTTCTTCAAATGCATGTAAATACAGTCTTGTTGATGTAAGAGACACTTTTGGTTTGTTTGGATGGAGTCAAACTCCAATGTTTGTATATTTTTTTCATATGCTATGGCACAGAACAAAACTGTGTTTGTGACTATATATGTAGATTGTTTTTATGAATAACATATTTTTGAAATTTAAAAATGTACCAAGGAAAAACTCTGTTAACATCTTTTAGGGGAAGTTTTAAAGAGGCCAATTTTATAAATGCCAAGTAAATTAAAACTTATGACAGTCATTGGAATGTCAACAAAGCCAGCATTTTATGGCCTATCTGTAGTTATCCTTGGGAAGATGATGATCCGTGGCTCAGTGGTTAGCACGACTGCCTCACAGCACCAGGGTCCCACGTATGATTCCAGCCTTGGGCAACTATCTGTGTGCACTTTGCACATTCTCCCTATGTCTGCGTGGGTTTCCTCTGAGAGCTCCAGTTTCCTCCCACAGTCCAAAGATGTGCACGTCAGGTAAATTGGCCATGCTAAATTGTCCGTAGTGTTAGGTGCATCAGTCAAATGGGTCTGGGTGGGTTACTGGTTGGGCCGAAGGGCCTGTTTCCACACTGTAGGGAATCTAAATCTAAATAATTACCCATTCCCTTGAACTGCTACAGATATTCGCAATGCTGTTATGAAAGGAGTTTGACCCAATGCCTTTTTTTAACAATCCGTATGATTTAAATAATAATATTTATTCCCAGTCCCCACTCCCACTCTTCACTTCCATGAAAATTCTGTTGCTGGTTTGAGTAGTGCTGCAGACTTGGTCCCATCTTACATATAAGTAATAGTGGGCCCTCAATCCTCCTGTGCCATTTGATATGATCATGTCAATGCCACTTGCTGTCCAACGCCATACCCCCGAACCTCTCCCAAAGGGCAAAACACAGTTGATAAAAACTGAATAATAAAAACCACAGGTACTGGTTGTACTGGAGCTCTATTTTGAGATATACAAGATGAGTTGGATTAGTGTTTGTCATACAAAATGTTATTGGTTTTTCCTACCTGTCTGTAGCTTGGAGCTCCTCACCTCCCTGCAGCTGTTCCTTGCGTAACTCCATCATCTGCACTGATACTTTTGGATTTGCACTTTGCCTTCTTCCAGTTCCCTGGACATCACTGCTTTCAAACTTCCTATTTGCATCTTGCTTCCCTGCTATTCCTCATCCCACCTCTGCTTCTGTTGGATTAAAGTTGGGAGAGTGGTGCTGGAAAAGCACAGCAGGTCAGGCAGCATCTGAGGAGCAAGAAAATTGACGTTTCAGGCAAAAACCCTTAATCAGGAATGAGGCTGGGAGCCTCTGGGGAGGGGGAGGGGTGGGACCGGGGGAAGGTAGCTGAGAGTGCAATTGGTGGATGGAGGTGGGGGTAAAGGTGATAGGTCAGAGGGGAGGGTGGAGCAGATAGGTGGGAAAGAAGATGTATAGGTGGGACAGGCCATGAGGGCAGTGCTGAGCTGAAAGGTTGGAACTGGGGTAAGGTGGGGGGAGGGGAAATGAGGAAACTGGTGAAATCCATATTGATGCCAAGGGGTTGCAGGTAGGTGGAAGATGAGGTGTTCTTCCTCAAGGCATCGTGTAGTAAGGGACTGGCGATGGAGGAGGCTCAGGACTTGCTTGGCCTCGGTGGAGTGGGAGGGGCAGTTGCCTATGTCGGCTCGCAGTAAGCATATCAGTGCTTCTCAACAATGTGATTAAATATCCAAGATTAAAAACAGAAAAAGCTGAAGACGTCTGGCAAATTTTTAGTGAACATACCCCCTTTGTCAACAGTATAAAACCCACAAATTTCCAGCCCTGAGGAAGAGTCGTACTGAACATAGAACATAGAACATAGAAGAATACAGCGCAGTACAGGCCCTTCGGCCCTCGATGTTGCGCCGATCCAAGCCCACCTAACCTACACTAGCCCACTATCCTCCATATGCCTATCCAATGCCCGCTTAAATGCCCATAATGAGGGAGAGTCCACCACTGCTACTGGCAGGGCATTCCATGAACTCACGACTCGCTGAGTAAAGAACCTACCTCTAACATCTGTCCTATACCTACCCCCCTTAATTTAAAGCTATGCCCCCTGAAACATCAACCTGTTTCTCTCTGCATGGATGTTGCCAGACGTGCTGAGTTTCTCTAGCATTTTCTATTTTCATTTCCCACTTCCTGCATCTCCAGTATTTTGCTTTTATTTGAGACAATACCTGATCAGAGTTAACACTGACAATATAAGATACTGAACTGCTGATGAAAAAGTGGAAATACACATATCCCATGAATGGTATGAAAACAGCTAACATTTAGTCAATTCATTGTTATGAAAAAATACAGCATTCACAAACAAAGAGCAGTTGCCACATATAAAACTTACTTCAATTTCTGACA
The DNA here is from genome assembly GCF_037043375.1 of Chiloscyllium plagiosum. Classification (NCBI taxonomy): domain Eukaryota; kingdom Metazoa; phylum Chordata; class Chondrichthyes; order Orectolobiformes; family Hemiscylliidae; genus Chiloscyllium; species Chiloscyllium plagiosum. The sequence goes on along the minus strand of NW_028270181.1, from coordinate 14,591,088 downwards.
TTGTCAATTTTGAGTGAGAGTTTGTGGGTTAAAATTCCATTAAGTACTTAATCTAAGGGAAGAGGCTGAGGTAGTACTGTCTTTCAAGCAAAATGTTAATCCACGTGTCATCTTGTCTATTCAGGTTACAATAAAAGATCTCCTGGCATTATGTAAAGGAGTATGTGCTGCCCTTCTAGTGTCTCAGCCAACATTCCTCATCCATCAATGCTCATTCATTTATTCGCTGCTTGTAAGTACCTCACTGAATGCAGAATGGCTGTCGTGTTTGTTTTAATCACACAAGTGATTGTATTTCAAAAAAAAGCATTCGGTTGCAAGGTGTTTTGTGACATCCAAAATCCAAGAAAAAGTGAAAGAAAATATTCACGTAGTGTCTTTCATAACCTTTCAGGATGTCCCATAGCACTTTACAGCTAATGAAGTACTTTTACAGTGTAGCCACTGTTGCAATATAGAAAAGCACTACGTAAGTGTTTTCTCTCTTATTGATTCAGAATTGTGTTGAAGTTGTCTATGTGTTTACTATCTCCAAATGTAATTGCCATAAAGCAACAGAATTAGAATCATCATGGTCATTTCTGATATTCCCACATGTGCTGCCAGTAACTGACAATCACATGAGTGCTGTTCCTTAATGAGTTAGCTTAAAAAAGACACAATACGTATTACAAACATATCTACAAGGATTCACACTTAAAATATAAAAGAAGCTACAACGTTCAGTCGCTGATACGCTGTCAGCCCATTGACCTTTTATCACAACCAGGAGAACACATCAGACAGTGTTTCACTGAAGGCTTGCATGGACAAGGATACCACTACAAAACATGGCTCAGGATAAACACTGCACTGGTATCTCGCACATAATATGAAGCTTTATTCATTTGCGTCATTTTGAAAACACTGATCCACCTTTCATTCAGAATTTTTGAATACCTAAACTCCCCCATTTTCTTAATAATAACACACATGGACAATCACAGCTCTGGACATTGACATTTCAATCTGTGTCTATCAATGCAGGCTTATTTACCTATGCTAATGCTCTTACTACATTTCTTCTTCTCTAGATAAAAATGAACAATAAGTACAAATCTGCACCAAACTGGGCATGAGCGGCCAGTTCTCACCCATACCAAGGAACAACCCACCAGGCTGGCAGAATAACAAGGGAGCTCTCCTTGTGAGCAATTCAAAAGACCAATTGGCTATTCATTGCTGGCCCTGGTGTAAACATGGGCTGTCATTAGATTAGATTCCTTACAGTGTGGAAACAGGCCCTTCGGCCCAACCAGTCCACATCGACCCTCCGAAGAGTAACCCACCCAGACCCATTTGTCTGATGCACCGAACACTACCGACAATTTAACATAGCCAATTCACCTGACGTGCACATCTTTGGACTGTGGGAGGAAACTGGAGCACCCAGAGGAAACCCACACAGACACTGGGAGAATGTGCAAACTCTACACAGACAGTTGCCCAAGGCTAGAATCAAACCTGGGTCCCTGCTGCTGTGAGGCAGCAGTGCTAACCACTGAGCCACCATGCCGCCCCATGTTGTGCTGTTCACCATCAATCTGAGGGCTTCACACTGGGGTCATTAGCCATGCCCACTGGAGCACCCCTTGTCACCCAAAGGCCAGGAGAGCAAACTTTCAGGAACCTGGGAGCTGTGTTGAATGGAAAGATTGTGACAGCTCCCTGGATAGTGGGCTCACATCCACAGGAATTGTTTCCTGTGCTCACAAACAAGCTGGACATTGAGGGAGTGAAATCCCTTCCTGCTCAGGAATCTGGCTGGATGGTGCCAGAAACCTCTGACTGCCACATGCCAGTTACCAGTGGCCCTTAGACCTGAGCGATAGCTGTAAATCCATTTGCTCACTGGCTCTCTGGGCCCTAGTGAACTGGACTGACTGCATTGCTTACCTGTCAAAGTGATTATCTCAGGAATACCTGTACACTTGTCAACGGAGAGATGCCACGCATGTGCCCAGTTGAGGCTTGAAAGGATCTGATGTCAGAAAGTCCAATGCTGCTGTGGTCTTCAGACCCACAGCCTCAGCACCATCTTCACAGCTGCAGATCTGCTTGGAGGCGGCAGCAAATGGAAGGGAAGTTGCGCCTAGGCCTGTGAAGACACCTCCAGCATTTCCTTTCACCCTCCTACAGGAAGCTGCAACAGAGCCCCCTCTGAGTGGACCATTTGACTGCAGTGAAGACCCTGGTTCCCCTCTTCAGGAACTACTTCCTCATCCTCAGCTCCAGTCGTGGATCCTCATGTCACTCATTCTGATGGTGAAGGCTGTTCCTTCTTCATCTCCTCCTCCTCCTTCTGAACCTCAGCAATGCCAGTACAGTTACTGGATTAAGACAGTGAAACATCTGGTATGGAAATACTAATTTGTGAAGAAATTTCAACAATGGCATGTTGTTTTCCATGTTTGAGATCTTGACTTAGTCAGTCTTCCCTCTGTGCCTCATCAGTTTGCTCCTGTGGATGAAAATCTGCCCTCATGCCTTCTTTATGGATTGATGCATTCTTGTTTTTCCACTTCTGAAATGCCATTTCCAAGATTTTTGTTGCCTTGATCTTTACATTGCTTTTCAATTAGCTTAATCTGACATTTAATGGCCTTCATTATTCCCTGCAGCATCATCCCACAAGTTTAGAATCTACAGCCTGCATAATGGTTCCAAAATTGTGTTCAAATAGTCAAATAGTGCTGTCAGTCTGCTAAATGTACGGATCAGTGAAGGATAACATAAATATCACAATATAGTAGGAGTAAGCTTAAACGTGTATCACTATAGTATTAGTCATGATAAAGTGTTACTAAGTAAGAAAAAAAATCTGACTGCTCAAAAAGAAAGTGAGAAAGAAGACTACAAATGATAAATTGATTATGTAGCTGAGTGAGCAAAACCTGTGCATGGCAAAGGAAGTATGGTGTTTCACAAAGTTAAACTGCTCGCAATCAAAAAGGTTTTTATATTAATTTTTATATTAATTTCATCCAAGATGCAGGCTTGAAAAGGAACACTATGATTGCTCTCTGTCTATTTATGAATTTAAAACATTTATTGCATTTTATTGTAACATTTAAACCAGATTGATTTTGATAAACATACCCACAGAAGTTATGTTCAACTTAAGAAAGAATGGTATTGCATTCCATATGATGCCTCATCACAATTACAGGACATCTCTAAAGGATTTCAGATCCTATGTTTTACAGTCAGAAATAGCAAATTGGATGAATGAGCAGGTAATTAAATGAATTTAATCCAATAAGTGCTGTTATTTTTCTTTCTAAGTTAATAGATTTAAGTTTGTGGTGATTATATTAACTGTTGTCTTACACCACAGTGGATTTTCAACTTTTTTTGACTAAGGAACCTTATTAAAATTGTAAGTTTTAATGCTACCCAACCTTCTTTCCCTCCTCCCTTCCAACTATACATGTTATATATAAGAAAAGAAAGGAAAACACAACTGAATGAATGATTGCTTTCCATTAAATGTAAAAACATCTTGAAAAGTTACAAAACTTTCTGCGTTTCAAATGTCCTGCACAGACCCTTTAGTGATGCTCAGAAACCTCTTGGATTCCCGGGAACCCTGGTTTAAAAACACTGCCACTTGACTAATATTGAAGGAATAAAATAGGGCAAATGTTTATAAAATTGTTCCCTATTTTGTAAGACAAATGTGAATCCTAGTCAATCTTTCTCACTGTATATAGAAGAATAGATCCCTAGCATCTGTTTCTCAGGAAGGCATGTGATTTTCAAATTATTGTTAGGTGGGAGATGTGGTTTACACATCAATAATTGCAGGCGTACATATTTATGAAATGAGATTAAAAGAGATGTGAAAAACCTGAACAAATAATATGAATTCAAATGATCCATCTTCCAGAGATGCAATCATCCAGTGCTGAATTTCTACCTTATACAATATAATTGATTCTGAATATTTTAGCAGTTTTGTTTATTTTAAATGATATAAGGAATAAATGTTTTGCATAATTCAAGAAACATTTTTATCACCTGGATTGTTGAAGTGAATTAGATGTGAGAAGACAGATCTGACTGACAACCAGCAAGGTTAAGATAATCGTGTTATAATTGAAAAGGAGAGGAAGATCTTCTGGTAGCAACCCTGTCTCTGAACCACAAGCTTTGGGTTCCAGTCCTACTCCTTGGCTTGTTAGTTAAGAAAGATGCATTTACAACATGGCCAAATAGAGAGAGGAGCAATTTATAAATCCTTCTGGAATACCACAATGCAGGTGGCAAGAGCAGGAGAGGTTCCTGATCGGCCAAGTGATAGAAGAAAACTAGAGTCTCAACTAACACTAACTATAGTCTGGCCTACAACGTGTGTGTCACCAAAAGTGTATGTTGCCAGACTCAGACTCCTTGGGAGCTATTGGCTCACTGGATTGCAGTGTGGATTACATTGGTGTCAATATCACAGTGGATTTGGGAGTTGCCTCCTTGCCCTACCATGGTGCACATTGTGTCTTTGTGGGTTGGACCTGCCTTTGGGCGAAGAGTTCAAGAAAAGATTTAGCAATGATTGATAGGACGGACATGCAGCCTAGGCACAGAAGTAGGTCTTTAGCAACGTGTCAGAAGGATATGTGCTCAAGTCTCACACCTGAGCACAAAATCCACGTTGATGATTGGATGCAGTGTTGAGAGAGTGCTGCACTGTCTGAGATCTTTCACCTGACATACTAAGCCAAACGTCTGCTTATCCTAGGTAGATATAAAAGAGATCTCCAGAGATATTTAAAAAGAAAGGAAACTTTCCTTTTCTAGTCACTCATATCTGTACAGGAGACACAATACCTGTAAAACATGGGTTGTGTCAAATTGAAAATGGAACGAGATTCCTACAGTCTACAGCATTGATCATTGATGTTCCAATAACTTTCCTCCCCAACGATAACATATTAAAAATCTTACACATGTTTCCAGTTTACAGAATCTTTATTACAGCAGTTCCATTTTTATCATTTCTGTATCACCTTTTGGAGTCCAATTATCTATGTCCATGCTCATAATGGAAACTGCTAGTGAAGACTTCTAATCTTGTCATTGGATTCTGCAGCTGCTGGTAGTGATGTAACTTCTCCTTTTTGATTTCCCAGCTGTCAAACCATAGACAGACTCCTGCTTCCCAAATTGTGCAAGTTTTACTATTTACTATAAAAAATATAAATTAAAGTCAGGATAAATCTGTGACTTTGAAATAAGCACTGAATTATATCTCAGGCCAAATTATCCCTAACCTTTATTATATAAAACAAATTTTAGAAGTATATATAGAAATTAAAAGGATTCAAAAAGGGATATAAACATTAGGCACTGGGTCATTGACTGAGACACTGTAGAAAGGGAGAATACAGTTATATAATGTGGGAATTAAACTTAGTCAGTGTGGCATCCGTTGGCCCATTTTCTTCCAGCTTGTCTTAACCAGTAGGTCCTTGCTTTTGACGTAAGTTACGATTAACCTCCCAACATTGCAACCACACATCTGGCCAACACCATCATTTCGGCCCATCGTCACTAACATGTAAGGAGCACCTAAAGTAAAGACGTGGAATAAGAGCCTTCATCAATTACCAAAATCCAGGGAATAATTTATTTACATTATTCACTTTTTTAAAAAAATCTTTATATTATGACCTTGTGGCAAGGCTAGAAAGAATCCAGCAAAGATAAATTGAAATATTTTATGAGTGGCATTCAAGTTTTGTGTGAGAAAAGGAAAACATTTTGATTCGGGGTCTGTTGTGCTCATCAAAAGGATGTATATTCATAGAATCATAGTCATACATCACAGAAGAGGTCTCTCAGCCCACTGAGTAGCAACAACTTATCCAAACTAATCCCATATGTTGATAGAGTTTGTGGCCATCTCTCAATTCTTGAACAGCGTTGAGCATTGTTTGAGCATTGGAAGATGCAACATAAAGATAATTTAGAAACAAGATCTTGGAATATCTTCTACAAGCAGTCAAAGGAAATCTTTTGCCATGGTTCCCTTATAACTAGCTACAAAAGTATTCCCTCCCATCTTCATTTCATTTGCCACACACTTGAGTGATCAACCTAATTTTATTCTGAGAATGACACACATGTTCTTGAACATTTTAGTATGCATTGAATTTATCTCATTCTGAACTGCAGAATAGCTATAATTAGTTTAATTAGGTTGTATAAAAGGTGTGTATTGGGGCAAAACATGTAGATAGTCTTTTGATCTCCAGACAAATTAGGTCCACCTTGCCTTGGCCATCTTCACAAAGATTCCAGTTCTGATGAAACGTCGCTGAATGCAAAATGTCAACTCTGCTTTCTGTTCACAGGTACTACCAGATCTAGTGAGTTTCTCCAGCAATTTCTCTTTCAGTCTAAGATTTCCTACATCCACACTTGTTTGTTTTACCTCACAAAGTTTCCTCAAGATGGAAAGACTGCTTTTGGTATTTTTGGCTTAGTGTGATTTTTAATGATAAATAGCAATCAATATCATTAAATTATGAGTCATTTGTGTCATTCTTCTGTATATACAGGGAACAGAGTTAAACAACTCAAAAACATTGAGGATATTTTCAGGTGATGTGTACTCCATTTTCATCAGTAAATCAATAGGTGGCACAGTGGTTCAGCACTTAGCACTGCTGCCTAACAGCACCAGGTTCCCAGGTTCAATCCCAGCCTTGGGCGACTGTCTCTGTGGGGTTTGCATATTCTCCCTGTGTCTGTGTGTGTTTTATGCATTCTCCCCATGTCTGTGTGGGTTATCAGGCAGAGATTTTCATTCATTTTAAGGGAGGTGGATTTTAGTTCCGATGCCAGATTTCAAAGGACAGACCTGCTGCTAGGGACAAAGTTCTTTTCTTTTCAGCACCTGGAGAGAGCATAAATTTTTTTCAATCTATAAAATTTGTTGTCCGAGCATGTTGAGGCAGGATTTTCTCAGTGGGCTTTGTGACACCAGTGTTGAGGTCAAATAAGGTTCATATCCAGACTGAGGGCAGAGAACACCCTGGCTGGTGAGATCATTTGAGAGAGGCTGGTCAGCTCTTGAAGGTAGATTGCCAATAAAAGTAACAGTGACAAGAAAGCTAGTTGTCTTTTCAAATAAGACAGAAGGTTCCTCAGAGTGGAGGCGCTTATCCAGCCCCAAATTGAGCAGTCCTCTTTTTCTCCAACATTGCTTGTATCCATTCCTCACTCAGTTCCACTACTGCTGAAATCCTCATGCATGCCTTTATTATTTCTCGACTTGAGTTCCCAAAACCTTACTTCACATCCTCATAAATGTGATATCATCCAAATCATGCCAACTCATCCATATCCTTTATGTTGCTGACTTACATTGGTTCCTGGTGTGGTAACACCTCAATTGATCCTCCCTCACTTTGCCTCTGTCTATCTCTGTAATTTCCAGTAGGCCTACAGTTCTCTGTGATCTCAGTCCTCCTCTTGGTCTCTTGAGAATCCCCAATAGTAATTGTTCGACCAATGGAGATCCATCTTCACCTACCTAGACCTTAAGCTCTGAAATTTCTTCTATTAACCCTTCCTCATTCAAAGTACTCCTGAAAATCTTCACCGGTCTTTAAATGATCTTACTAAAAATAACAAATGCTGTAAATCAGGCACCATCCATGGAGAGAGAGCAAGCTAATATTTCGAGTTTAGACAACTCTTCATCTGATGAAGAGTCGTCTAGACTTGAGACGTTAGCTTGCTGTCTCTCCATGGATGGTACCTGACCCACTGTGATTTCCAGCATTTGTTATTTTCAGTAATTTGTTCCTTTATGTGTTCTAATGCAGCTCTATATGTTCTTATGTGGTTCAGTGTAAATTGTGTCTATTAACACAATTCTGTGAAATGCTTCAGCCATTTTGCTACAATAAAAGTACTATAAAAATGCAAATTATAGTTTCTGTGCATTCTGTAGATTTTAACACATTTACCTGGTTTGTACGGTTCCATAGGTTCATGTTTAAGGCCATGAACAATATTTTTCACACATGCAAGTGCTTGGAATTCAGCAGTATAGGCAGACTTATGCTCGTTCACATTTGCACAGTCCCCTATTGCAAAAACAGTCTTCATTCCCTTCACATTCAGATTTTCATCAACCATTATTGCATCATTTTCATTGAGTTTATCTTCTGTTAAAAGAAAAAGAGTCGACAATTAACTTATTCTGAATACAACATGTATTAAAGGAAAGAGCCTTTAATGAAGTCTTAATGCAATCTTCCCCCTTTAACTTCTGTGAAGACAAATACAAAATATTTATTTCATGTCTTTACCATATCTTTATAATTCATTTTTGCAAGGGATCCATATTTATTTTTATTAATCAGTAAGGTATCCAAAATAAAATGTCCCATTCTCATCAGTGTCTTCATTCCAATAGTACTTTGAATTTATTCAACACCTCTTGATAATTACTTGTGAGGATTTTAAAACCATCAACATCAACAGATTGAGGAAAAAATGGATATGTATTAGTTTGATATTTGTAAAGCAAACATGAAACTCAAGGAAAACCTTTAAGCTAACTTCAAAAGCAAAATAAATCAGACAGATGACATTTGTGCTGATGTTAAGTAGATAAACCACTAATATTTGACTGAGTTACCTTTATTAAATTAGAGCTACAGTGTTGGAGAAATTCTTCTCATGTAGTTGTGCCATAATTTTAAGTCCTATGTAGCTAAGACTCTGTTTGAATGCTAATATTTAGCTATTAGATTAGATCCTCTACAGTGTGGAAACAGGCCCTTCAGCCCAAACCAAACATTCAAAGAGTAATCCACCCAAACCCATTTCCCTCTGACGAATGCACCTAACACCATGGGCAATTTAACATGGCCAATTCACCTAACCTGCACATCTTTGGACTGTGGGAAGAAACCCACACAGACATGGGGAGAATGCATAAAACACACACAGACACAGGGAGAATGTGCAAACCCCACACAGACAGTCACCCAAGGCTGGGATTGAACCTGGGATCCTGGTGCTATTAGGCAGCAGTGCTAAGTGCTGGACCAATGTGCCACCTATTGATTTACTGATGAAAATGGAGTACACATCACATGAAATAAAAAATACATGGCCAAGTCCATGCCACAGAAATAAAAACAATTTTTTTTAACAAACTATAAAATACTCTAAGTATAACTTACTGAGGGCATTGGCATATGAGGAGGAATTAATCTTTATCCCGGTACAACAGATGACCATATCTGTTTTAATCTCTTGACCTTTATTAGTCAGCACTTTTGTGTCTTTCTGTACCTTGTTCACAGTTAGTTCAGACAGGTTATTGACTTTCTGCCCTTTTGAAAAACAACAACATGTAAAATATTCTGTCAGATAATCAGACAATTTTCTTCCCACAGACAGTTTTCATTTCTTGAACCAATACACAAGAGGGTTATTGTTCAAAAATGTGATACTTTTATGTCAAGGAGTGGTGGGTTACTGATTCAAGCAGACAGCACCCCATCAATTGAGATCTTAAAAATGCTGTTACCAGAACAGTGTGCAGACTGTTATTCCTCAAATTAGTAAGGTAGAGGTAGAATAAGGCTTGATGTGTATCTACTATTGTATATCTACTACTGGCCAACCTTAACAAAACCAGTGGCAGAGGAATGGAGACAGTCATTCACCAGCTTCTTTGGCCAATTGTACATTATGCGGTCCAAACTAATCAGATAGAGAGAGATGTACAGCATGGAAACAGACCCTTTGGTCCAACCCGTCCATGCCGACCAGATATCCTAACCTACCCTAGTCTCTTTTTCAAGCACTTGGCCCATATCCCTCCAAACCTTCCCATTCATATACCCATCCAGCTCCATTTTAAATGTTGCAATTGTACCAGCCTCCACCACTTCCTCTGACAGCTCATTCCATTCATGTACCACCCTCTGAGTAAACAAGTTGCCCCTTAGGTCTCTTTCATATCTTTCCCCTCTCACTCTAAACCTATGCCCTCTAGTTCTGGACTCCCCCACCCCAAGGAAAAGACTGTCTATTTATCCTATCCATGCTCCTCATGATTTTATAAACCTCGATAAGGTCACCCCTCAGCATCTGATGCTCCAGGGAAAACAGCCCCAGCCTATTCAGCCTCTCTGTGTAGCTCAAATCGTCTAACCTTAAAATTATGTAGAAACAACATTTGAGGACAATGTGTGCAGAAATAGATTTTGTTAATGTTTGAACCCTGCACCGCCCTGCCCCAGAACAATTTTACAATTGTTATGGAATGCACAACCCTCTTAATTACAGGACAAAATAAATGGAAGATGACTTTTTGGAACATTTTTGCCATTCCATTATTGTTAATGGATTGATAAGGTCCCATATTGCTCTGAACATACTTCTCTGAACAATGTTCCTCTACTTAAATAATAAAAATTACTTTCATTCATTAAAACATATCAGAAGACAGGACTAAATTAGATATATTTATCTGGAGTACCTACCAAATTATAATGTGTTAAACTTCACTAAAGTTGATTTTCACTAAAGTTGATAGAAATTAGCTTTATCTTATTTAAGTATATTTTTCACTTTGAAAAGGGTACAGACCAAATAAAATAAACAAGCTCAACAGAAACAGAGGGGAAAATAATATGTATTGCAAATATAGCTATTTAAAATGTTTCTGTAAATACAGTGAACCAAATGGTAAGAAAATATACTTCAGATTACAACAAAGCATCTGTCAATACAATCATCACACAACCTGATTTAAGCATTCCACAAATTAGCTTTTCATTCCCACAGTAAATATGATTGACTGATTTGATATTACCTAGTAGAAGGTGAGCCCCTTTATTGATAAGAATTTCCTTGACTCCACGTCTTACACTCGGTAAAACCTCAGAATCACCCAGAACATAAGTTGAATGAATCAAGGTTACCTGAAAAACAACAGAAAGAAAGTTTTGTGAGTTCTATGAGCAATAAACTATTTAATTATCTCTGTGCAATTTCTGGCATACATTGTTTCTGCTGGTTATTTGAAATGGATTTAGTGACTGCTATAATCATTCTGACATGAATTCAACACAGAGGCCTGAATTAATGCACTAAAACTAGCTCATAATGAAGATTAAAGCCTGATATTAGAAGTTCAAACATGCTCAGAATTTTCTCCTGTCCTTTTGTATGTATCTTATGAATGGAAATATCTTGTGTATCTAAGTAGCAGAGTAGCACATGCTAAGGAAGAGAGGAATGTTATGTTATTGAAGTTAATATTAAGATTATTGGTTGTTTAAAGAATAACTACAGCTTAACCCTTTTTCATTGCGACTTTCTAACCCTTTCTTCTTACTATGAAGGCCATTTCAATAGATGAAGGGAGACATAAGTATCATTTGGGTGTCAGCCATGGAGCCTTATTTATGTAATGAACTTGACAGTGCGGATTGACAGGGGGAATTGAACCTCTGGTAGAAATCACTGCTGATCCCTTCACATCTCCCCTGAATCACAAAGCATCATAATATTGTTTTCAATCACAGCTGGATGGAATACGTAACTTCAGGTTGTAGGTTTGGAGGGAAATTTGATTAAAACAAATATGAATGAATCCATCAACGGCCAGTTTGCTGTCACCGTGGTTCTGAGCCTGTCTGTCAACTTGCTCCCTCCAGTGGGCTCTGCGAAATCCACGCCCCTATGTGAACAGGAAGACAAGATGCCCCAGTCAAAAAATGGAGCCAGTTGCTTTCAGGAAAATGCAGAAAGGATTATTGTTGTCACACTGCGGGGGAAAGTTTACAAAATCATCACTGTTCCTTTGACTGGAGCCATGGACCAATAGGAGTCAGATGTTCTTGTATGGAGATGAAATGAAGCTCTGAGTCTTAATAAAGCAGGCCTTAAGTGGATAGTTAAAAAATGGTGGCGCATGGGCAAAAGGTGATGTCAAACCAACAGACTGTGACCAATCCTGCCTTGCAGCCAGAGACACTGAGACTGGGCTAAATCATTTTGGAATCGGAGCTGTTGGTCCTACAACAGGATGAAGACCTTATGGGTCACCAGACTCAGAGAAGTCGGGAGGGTCTGATAACTTTGGGAACAGGTTACGTGGAGAGGTTTGGAAATTCATGTTGCAAATTCCATGCCAGAAGGAAGGAAGGCTTGGGTACTATCCTTTGGAGTTGCCGGTCGGCAAAGGGAATTATTTGAAGAAATCACCACCTCACCACTTCCACATTTGTGAAAGGAAACAAACTGCCACTCCTACCCACATGCCCATTTCAGCCATTTGGGTAATGTAATGCTAGAGACAATTGAGCATTGAAAAATTTGGTTGAGCTTTAATTATTTATTTACATACAATGGACTGGTTGTGGATTGCTATTTATTTACTCATGGGATGTGGGTGTCTCTGGCTAGATTAGTATTTATTGCCCTTTTGTAATTGCCCAGATAGCAGTTAAGAGCCAACCACTTTGGTGTGGGTCTGGAGTCACATGTAAGTCAGACCAGGTAAGATTGGCAGTTTGTTTTTTCCCAACAATCCACAATGGTTTCACAGTCATAGAGTCACAAAGATGTACAACACAGAAGCAGACCCTTCAGTCCAACTCGTCCATGCCAACCAGATATCCAGAATTAATCTAGTCCCATTTGCCAACATTCCGCCCACATCCTTCTAATTCTAAACCCTTCCTATTCGTATACCGATCCAGTTGCCTATTACATGTTGTAATTGTACCAGCCTTCACCACTTCCTCTGGCAGCTCATTCCATACATGCAGCACCCTTTGCATGAAAATCTTGCCCCTCACCTTAAACCTAAACCGTCTATCCATGCCCCTCATGATTCTATAAAGCTCAGCCTCTGACACTCCATGAAAATAGCCCCAGCCTATTCAACCTCTCCCTAGAGCATCATTCATTTTTCACTTCAGATTCTTTATTGAATTCACATTCCATCATCTGCCATGGGTGGGATTTGAACCTGGGTCCCCAGAACATTTGCCAGTTCTCTGGATTTATATTCTAACAATGATACCACTGGGCCACCCAAATAAGGAGGTGAGCTCAGGAGTGTCTGGGCACCAGACCTGTTTAACATACCGCACTGCAGAAAGCTCACACAGTGGGAGCCTGTAATACCCAGCTCTTTGTTTTTGAAAAATGCACACATTACATTGATGGAACCGATTTTAGAAAGACAGATTCCCATCCAATTCCCTCCTTTAAGGATTCTCGAGAAGAGTTTGTCCTCAATCAATTGTTTAAACCTTTCAACTCTGGGAGCATCCACTATGAGGAAACAGCAAGATTAAGGCTACATTAAGGCTTTGATTTTAGCAGAGTAGGATTTTTCTGGTATTTTAGCCAGTCCACATTCTGCTGACGTGTAATGGTCTGCTCAGTAAAATATTAAACATGTGTCTTGTTCTATGAAAACTGAGGTAAAAGAATGGCTTAACCCAAAACTCAGGCTTAAATCTGAACTCATGGTAATAACCTTTTAATTAGCTTCTGCAGCAGCAAACGGGAGAGATGGAGTCTTTCCACATTAATGTAACCAGTAGATCCTCACCACATGTTTCCATGCTTTTAAGAGATTACAAGCAAACGTGTAAGGATGGTAAACCACTTGAAAAACAGAACTGGTCACCCCTCAAAGCAGCAGGAATCTTCGTAAAGAACAGCCTGGAATCAGCTCACACACTGCAGCCATTTGTGATGATCTACTTGATGTCATAATGGAAAACATATGGCACAAGGAAGTCAAAGAACATTCATGCTGATTACATCTGTGCTGAGGCTGCAAAGAGGCAAAAATAGTTTCAGAGTTGGCAGCTTCAGTGTGCAGTGCTGCTGATCTTGTCAGGTTTACAGAGCTGATGGCCTACGCTCCATAAAACTCATTCATGATGCCATCAGTTGACACCAAGGGGAAGAAGCAACAGCATTGTGCTCAAGGTCCCTTGGTGCATACTCTGACATTAAGGTGAAACACAACTGGAAATTTATAGACACATCAGCTTCAGAAAATCATTTTATCAAAGTGGATGCTGGTGAAAATAACACCAAGCTATTTTCACTGCTCAAGGCAATGAGGGAACAAGGCGTGAATTTAGAAACATTATTTTGATGTGACATTGATGGTTTCAATGCAGTCTGAATCCATTGGGAGGGTTCTATAAAGAAGCATTAGGAATGTGGAAGATGGTTATTCAACAAAGATACATATCATCACATTCAGAACTCCAGTCCTGATAACTCACTGTCACGGGTATGTAGAAGGAAGAATGTAGTTTAGCATGAGGACCCTAATTTTCATCCCGTTGGTAATGAAGGTTGATGGGCAGGCAGCTAAAATCAGCCAGCTGTCTTACCTGGATCCCACCCTCTTTCATTTTCGGGCCTCACATAATTCAAAATCGAAGCATTCTCCCTCAAGAGAGGCACTTACCCTGATCACTCTGGGTGTGATGTTCATTGCACACTTGTTATTTACAGCACAATGGTAGGAACCAGCAGTCACTTCTCAAATAGTGAATCTCAGACTCAGCCTCTCCGTCTTGATGAATGCCCAAATGAAACCATCCCCTTGGAGGTAGCCCTGCTGCCAACCCCACAGGCTTTGAATTTCCCAATTCCAAACAAAATCCATCTATTTCAATCTTCTGTCCTGTTTACTCCTCAAGCCCCAGGAAGCCAGGATATAGCTTATAGTCAATAAACCCTATTCTGTGTGATCCTTTTCCCTCCCATAGTCTGTCATCTGTCCTTTTTGTGTCTCCCTTCAGTATTATTAGTCTCTCTGCACTCAATATTCTAAATCCAATCGACACAAGTGAGTCCCCCAGCCTCCCTTCGATACCAGTAGCCCCTGATGGAGCCCACTGATGTTTACTGGATGGATTCTCAGGACCAAGTCTGGCCCACCTTCTTCAGCGACTGAGCCAACAGCAGCAAATAATGACAGACCAGAGCCCTGGCTGGTATTTACACAGCTCCCCATTTGACCTCCTGTGACTCCCCAGACTGGACCCGCAGGACTGACCATGGCCCACTCCTTGGAATGCAGAGTTACTGATCTCCTGATCTTGACCATCCTGACTGGCCATCAGCCTGTGCCCAACCATGTGGATTGGTGTCAGAGGCTGCCCTTGACTGACTATGCCAGGACCCCTGACTGAAAGGTGTGACCAAGGACTGACTGAAGACTGCTCCCCTTAGACTCTGAGACATGGCCACTCTGTTGATAAATAAGCGCATGTTTTCTTTGAATGTGGCTGGCACATGGTGGAAGCAGATGTGAAATTGATGTAGGACAGTACCATTCAACAAAACGTCTAGTCCCTTAACTGCTGACAAATCATGACCAGCTGCCTGGTTTTATGTATGTGCTAAACTGCCAGACAAGATAAGGCAAGGCAGGTATGCTTGTGACCATTCAGATGGATAGGAAGCAATTAATCACTAAGAGAGTGAGTGAGCACCTCTGAAATGCAGTCTTGTCCAGTTTGTGAGCTGGGTATCTGTTCCTGCATGCAGTGGAATTGTGAAGCATTCCAACAAGAGATGCCCAAAATGCAACATCAAAGTACAGAGCCGTACTGCTGGTAGATTGGAGTTGTGCTATCATAATGGAGAGAGGTATCTGCCAGATCTTTGGACATGCAACAGTTGCCCATGGAGTGTGCCCTGAGTCTTTGGTGTCTCGAATCCAAGATGGAGGTCTGGAGGAGCAAACAATGGGCTGGAGTCGCCAGGTACTCGCGCTGACTTCCATGTTGAGAATTCCTGGCATTTAGTTTCTATCTGGCAAGTGGGAGAATGGGAGAGTGCATGTTTATGAGGTGAAATCAAGTAAGAATTAAGAGTGATAATGAGCATTAGTTTACGTTATTAGGTCTATCACCACTCAACAGCAAGAATCTCTTCTCAACATTAGGGAGTTGGTTGAAGATATGATGTTTTATTTTTGAGAATGGCCTCCCAGATTTCTCAGCATTGTCCATGTGATTCAGGACCTGAGAAGACTCCATCCTGAGTCTGAGGATATGATCTGGACCCCAAGTGCCATTTTTACTCTGATCTGTGGGGAAAGCCATGTGGTCTTTCAAGCTAAATTCACAGACTGTGAAGAAGATCCAACCAAAGAAAGCTGTTTAAGTTAGGTTTTCTTTTAGTTTCATTGTCCACATAGGAATGTTTCATCAAATCATAGAACCCCTACAGTGTGGAAGTAGGCCATTCAGTTCATTGAGTCCACACTGACTCCTACCCAAACCCACCCCCCACCTATCTCTGTAACCCTGCATTTCCAATGGCTAATGCATGCAGACATGGGGAGAATGTGCAAACTCCACACACAGCCACCTGAGGGTAGAATTGAACCCAGGTCCCTGGTGCTGTGAGGCTACAGTGCTAACCACTCTGCCACCTTGTTTGAGCCCCACAAAGAAAGCTTAGCCTTGACATAAAAACATGAAGAGCTGGAAAAAGTGGGTTTCCTCTAGTTGCTCCATAGTCCAAAGATGGGCAAGCTAGGTGGGTTAGCCAATGGGAATGTGGGGTTATAGCAATGGAGTACGGGGCCGGGTTTGGGTGGGCTGCTCTTTGGAAGGTCGGCACAGACTCAATCAGTCAATGGCCTCTTTCTGCACTGTTGGGATTTTAAATTCAGAGAGAAATAGTTAATATTTTGTCACCAGTGACTCTTCCTTGGAACTCCTGGGCTTCACCAGACTTTCTGTTTTTATTTCTGATCTCTGGCATCCGGATTATTTTGCTTTAGCTGAAACTTAGCATTGCCCCCTTTCATCTGGAAGAATCTCCTGAAACTGTTTGCTTTTGACTTTCCTTTGGTGCCAGCTGCTATCTTCTTTTGCCCATTCCCCACTACCACCCTGTTCTCTCATATCACTTCAAGTGGACACCTGGACACCTTACTATTGGCTTACTGATGAAGCCCAAATAAACATTTTGGTTTTGGTGCATATCCATAGCCACTCTCCCTCTCATCATGCTCTGAAAAGGCGTGCTAATGGAGGTGACCATGGACTTTATGCTGATCTGTGTTATATCTGCAAAGGTACTGCAGTGATAAAAACACTGTTCTGGAGAAGCTCAGTAGGTCTGGGAGCATCCGTGGAGACAGAAACAATTAATATTTCTGATATGATTCTACTTCAGAACAGTTTTGAAGTAACATATTAGCCTCAAACCATTAACTCTATCTCTGTTTCCACAGATGCTGTCAGACTTGCTGAGTTTGTCCAGCATTTTCTGCCTTCTAGCATCCATAGTAGTTTGCTTTTAGTTAAAGTGCTGCAGGTTTGATGTTGCCTTCTGCAGTTGGCTGACTGGGTGTTTCCTCCTGTTCCTTACTGCCTGCTATTGGTGTATGTTGGAAGGGCAGCACAGTGGCTCAGTTGGTAGCACTGTTGCCTCACAGTACCAGGGACCGGGATTCGATTCCTGCCACAAGCGACTGTCTGTGTGGAGTTTGCACATTCTCCCTGTGTCTGCGTGGGTTTTCGCTGGGTGCTCTGGTTTCTTCCCACAGTCCAAAGATGTGCAGGCTAGGTGAATTGGCCATGCAAAATTGTCCATAGTGTTCAGGGATGTGTTAGTTCGGGGTAAATGTAGGGGAGTGGATTTGGGTGGGATGCTCTTTGGCGGGTTGGTTTGGGCTTGTTGGATGAAGGGTCTGTTTCCACACTGTAGGGATTCTACGATCTATGATTGATACCTTCCCAGAGCATCAAATCCTGGAGTGGGACTCAAACCCAGAGCTTCTGGCTCAGAGGCAGGGACACTGTATCACAACTCCTAACCAAATAAATTTTACTTCCAGTTAATAATCTGTGTTGTTTCACTAATTTGTTTGATAGAGTTATGGAATCCCTAGGGTATGGATGCAGTTGATTGAGTCAACACCAACCCTTCAAAGAGCATCCCACCCAGACCCACCCCATCCCTGTGTCCCTACATTTCCCACGGCTAATCCGCCTAACCTGCACATCTTTGGACTGTGGCAAGAAACCAGAACACCTGGAGGAAAATCAAACAGATACAAGGAGAATGTGCAAACTGCACACAGACAGTTGCCCGAGGCTGGGATCGAACCCGGGTTCCTAGCACTGTAAGGCAGCAGTGTTAATCACTGAGCTATCGTTCCGCCCAATATTGTACTTTTCCCATTGATATTACATGGGAGTGAACAGTTAAGATTCAGTTCCTTGACATGCACAGAATGAAAAGTGAACATGACTCATCTCACAAAAAGCATGTTGCTGTTGAAGCCTGGATCGGGGTTTCAATCTACAATAAAGGTTTATCACTTTATCACTTATTTTGCACTGAAACAAACAAGGTAGAAGTGGAAATGAGACCTTTTTTTAAAAAAATCATTAATTAAATGCTTAAATTATCCCCTAAGCTAAGGAATATAAATGTTACACCACAGTTTCATGAGGGAACAATAATGACTGATATTAGATAATGGATTATTAAACAGAAGGTCTGTCTAAAACTTAATACAGTATCATCATTTTACCTCTTTATCAGGGTAGTCCGTTCTGATTTCTGCAGTCAACTCGACACCAGCAAGTCCACCTCCAACCACCACAATATTTTCAGCTTTCTGAATCTGTACAGAATAGAAAAAGAATGAACTTCATCTGTTTGGCACCTCGCATGATTTCAGGACCCCTCGATATTGATTAACAGCCAATGAAACTTGTTGGGAGTTTGGCCAGTGTTGAAATATTGGAAACACATGTCGAGTGCACAGGTAGCTCTCACTAATAGTAATGTGGTAATAAACCAAACCATTAATTTTCAAAGTGATGTTGGTTGACATATCAACATCGGCCAGAACACTGGAGTGAACTCATTGCCACTGCTCTCGCTTGTATTCTGCCACAGGATATTTTGCACCCCAACATTGGGAACATATTGTCTTGGGTTTCTTATCCAGGTTATCTGATAAATAGCAGCACCAACAGTGCAGCACCTCCTCCATACTGCAGTGGATTATCTGAAGATCTGGAGTGGAGTTTGAACCACAACTGTCTAACTCAGAGGTGGGTGTGTTATCAGCTGAATGAATTTTACAGTTTATACCATCAAGTACAAACTATCTGGAGAAATATTGAGAGCAATCTTTGCATCTTTTGCAAGTATCTATGCGACCTGCCAAAACTGGCACAAAACATTTTGAATCATAGAATTCTTTTGGAAGCAGGCCATTCAGTCCATACCAATCCTCCGAAAAACATTTCACCCTATCCCTCCATTTCCCATGGCTAATCCACCTAACCCACACACTATGGGTAATCTAGCTTGGCCAATTCACCTAACCTGTACATCTTTGGACTGTGGGAGGAAACCCATGCAGACACAGAAAGAATGTATAAACTGCACACAGACAGTCACCTGAGGAGTGAATAGAACCTGGGTCCGTGGTGCTGTGAGGCAGCAGTGCTAACCATCAAGCCACTGTGCCATCCCAAACCAAACCATTTTCACTTTCGCCTTTTTATTAACCCTACCAAAGTAATGCAGACCGAACACTGTCTCCTTACCTGGACATGGCATGGGTTGTCAATGGGCTGGGTTTTGTTTTATTAGAAAAAAATTAAGACATTGACAAAAATAAAGAATTCATACTGGCCCCACAAAATTAACAATTTTACATTCCTTCATCTGTTTTTCAAGTGTTGTTCAGCTGCTGAGTCTTTCACTGGTTGGCTGGTTCAATACATAGTACAAATGGATGGTGGGCATATTAAAAAAATTGCATTTACGTAGCATTTTTCTTGAATGCTGGCTATCCTACAGCCACTGAAATGCTTTTGAAATGAAGTCACTGTTGTAAACAAAATTTGGCAGCATGGTGACTTCTATCTAGAAGGACAAGAGCAGCAGATACATGGGAGCACTAAAAACCTCCCTCCAATCTATACATCATCCTGACTTGGAAATATATCGCTGTTACTTCAGTGTTGCTGGGTCAAATCCTGGAATTCCCTCCCTAATGGCATTGTGGTTGTATCTATAGCAAATAGACTGGAATATTTAAGGCAGCAGCTCACCATCACCTTTTTAAGGGTAATTGAGGATGAATGCTGGCCCACCCAGCAATGCCCTCAAACTCTGTATGAATTAAAACTTTGTACTTAGCAAATTCCCACAAACAGCAAAGTGACAATGACTGGATAAACTGTTTTTTTTGGTGATATTGGATTAAGGGAGAAATATTGGTCAGGGTACTAGGGTAACTTCTTCAAAAATAGTGTCATGGGATTTTGGATAACCACCTGAACAGGTAAATGGGTCTTGATTTAATGTCTAATCTGAAGGCCAGCAGCTTTGACAATGCAGCACTGTTTTCTCAACCCATTCATATCTCAGGATTGCACTCTCGGATCCTGGAACCAGAATGGGACCTTGTAGGTTGAAGCACCATCTCATGGAAACAAACTGGCAATCTGTTCACTCATTCAATGGCCTGCCTATGAATTGCACCATTTGGACACCAATGTGTTGAATGAAGTATTTTCCAATTAAAGGTAAAGTCACCATAGTCCTACTGGACCATAAGGCTGCTCTCTCATTAGAGAGAGACAACTGTTGGTGGCGAAACAGCCAGTTGAAAATTGCCCAAGTTGTTTGGACCATTAGCTAATGAAACCTGAATTCCAGAGCTCTGAGGTCAGGTGAAAATGCGAGGACTTCTCTTAATGATCATGGAGCATTTCTGCAGAAGTTTCCATCTAAAGTACTGAGGTTTATTACATAACATTTCCAGAAGGGCAAAATGGACTGATCATGCTCTATACTGTCTTGTGAAACAATAGGAACAAGTGACAGAAATACAGATAGCAATAAGTATAGCCAGTTGCGTGAGCAGGTAAGATTATATGGCTGTTCGAAATAAGGTTTCCCTGTAATCTAATTCAGCATTACCTCTTTCACTAAATCTTCATACATCTGGATGGCAGTTTCCCTACTAACTGGCTCAATTAATTTTCCAGGAAATGGGCCTGTGCTACCAGTTGCCAGGATAAGGTAAGTGTAATGAATGACCTTTAAAACATAACAAAAGACAGTGTGTTAATTGGAATAGCAGCATTTGATATTTCGGTTAAAAGCCAAAACATTCCCTTATTAAAGGTTTCTGTAATTCACTCACCTCCCCACTCTCCAAAATGACATTCTGTTGTTCAAAATCAATATCATTGACTCTTCCTTGTTTGAAGTTGCTTTTGAATGTTGGATGATATGGTATGAACGTTTTTGCTGCAAATCCTAATTTAAAAACACACATACACATGATGATAGCACCTAGGCAAACTTATTTATTCAAGACCTTGTATTGAAAGCAAGTCTTTCAACCTGTCAAAGTCACTGCTTAAAAGAAATCACACATAATTTAACACAACTTGCATTTATATAACATCTTGAAGTAGTTAAAAACATCACATCACTTCATCACAAGAGATTAAATAATTGGGGTGAGCCTATGCAGAGTGAAAAATCCGAAGTTAAATATCTTGTAATGGCAGTATTTGTAACATTTCAATCTGACTTTATGGCAATATCAACCAAAATCTAGAGTATAATCTGAAAATAAAATTCACATCATTCATAAGCATCTGAGTGAGTGAGTGAGGCCCCTTCGGTCATGGCTGACCATCCTTGTTGTTCTAGCTTTCTGCTTCCCTGAAGCAACGTTGCTTGTGACTGAAGAGACCATTGCTGGAGTGACAGTCCTGGTCACAGAGGTCACATCTGTATGTTGTAATTGATCTGCCGCGTGTCTGCTACAGCACTCATCGGCTTCTTTTCCCCTTATTCGAAGTGTTGGTTTAGGATGCTTCTCCATCTCTTGCGGTCAGCTGCAAGCCTTTCCCAGGACTCCGTAACAATATCAAGTGACTTCATGTCCCTCATGCAGGCATCCTTGTAGCACAGCTGGGGACACCCAGTGGGTCTCTTCCCGGAAGCAAGTTCTCCATAGAGGATGTCCTTTGGGATGCGGCCATCCTCCATGCGATGGATGTGGCCCAGTCAACTTTGTCTCTGCTGCCTGAGCAGAGTGTACATGCTGGAATAGGACCGCTACGTTGGACACTCTGTCTTGCCAGGATATCCCTAGGATACGGCAGGTACTCTTCAAGTGGAAGGTGCATAAGCGTCTATTGATGATAAATGCAATGCTGAGTGTTTTCATAAGGATCTCATTACCTGACTGTTCAAAACTTCCCACTGTTTCAGTATAGCCCTATTTTTAATTCCAATGAAAAATTGGTAGGTAGAGCCATGAAGCCACAGTTAGAATACAAGGACTGCCGCACACCATCATTTCCAGCATAGATAGCACTTGGAGTGGTGAGCTAATATCCAGTCCTCAGGTTGCAACCTATTGTACAGTTGCAGTAGTTACACAAGGAAAACTAACTTGATCCCAGCAGAAATGGGGACCAGGTTTTGAGCTTGGAATTCTTATTGAAGGTCAGGGAGTAGATAACATTTGGTGGAGTTTCAAAACAGTATCCATATTCCCTTTCTGTGAGGAAGGCAAGCCTGCAGAGTCCTCATTCTAGAACTGCTGACTGCTATCAATGCTTCCATGATTTTTCTGGGTACCCCAAACTTCTAAAGGCATGCTCATTGGGTCCTACCCTCGAAGTCCATGAACTTTGGTATGGCCAATACTGAGGTTCTGCAGGAGACTAACTCTGGAGATGAAGACTTTACAATTTGTATTTAGAATCTTCATCCTTGTCTTAAAATATTTGATCAACACAGAATTGGTTGCTTATTGGGAGTGTAGGATGTACAGCCTTCCAAAATTTGGTTTTGAATGCTAACATTATTGAAGTCACAATAATTTCAGAGTTATACTCAGAATTTCATTATAATGAAACAGTCCATCCCAATATTTTAAGCATTTTGATTGTTATTTGTTGATAAAAACCAGAATGTTCTGCGTGCTTAATCTTTTAATTCATAGATGCTTTTCCAATCTATTTTTGCTGAATTATGACCAAAACACCATTAAAAAAAAGAAGGAACTTAAGAAACTCAAATGATCGAGAAACTCTTTGCAATCGCATGTAAAAATGCTTTTCACTCTATTTCACTACATATGACAATAAATCTAAATCAAATCTAATCTAATCTAGGGAGAAAGAAAGTTTAAATTCTCTTTGGATCTAGTTTCTCAAAGAAGACTCATACTGGAATCAAAATGTTAACTACACCGCGCTCTCCACCAATGCTGCCTGACATGTTGAGTTTCTCCGGCAATGCTTTTACTTGAGTGCCCAAGTTACCAATGTCCTGTTGATGATTCACTTAATAAATTATGCAGGCTCAAAAATTATTTAAGTTTACAATTAAGATTCCTTGGAGATGTATCTGAACCTAGTCTGGTTGTTAACCAACACATCAACAAATTATTTTCAATTAGTTGATGATAAACACATGCAAACTTTGTTTCCTTTCCCACAGCTGTCATGTGTATCTGTGTGTTCCATGCAAGGTGGTACATTTATAATACATTATTTCTTAGTCTGCACACATCCATCTGAATGCTGCCAAAATATCACTATATCAATCACCTGGTCACATAGCTTTTACAGTACTATTAAGCACTGGCCTTCTGATTGTTTACAAATAGTACAATTAACAAGGAGTCTAGAACAAGCCACTGCTGAGATTTGTACATTACTGTTTTCTGCCAGTCAGACACTCTTGTCTCCTGCCTCCTATTGCCAAAGCACGTCGCAAAACCAGGCCATTAATTCCAGGGACCTTAATCTTCCTTCAGAGTCTTGTAGGCAGAATTTAATCAAACAACTTTAAAACAGCAACCAGACTACGTCTATCTATACAATTGTAAGGACAGTGCTGATTTATTAAAGAACTCTTAAAACTATCAAATTATGCTGCATAATCCACTGCTTCTAAAATCATTCTGATTTCTCCTTATGGTGACAATGCTCTGTAGAACAACAGTGGAGTCCTGAAATACTCTTGAATGCATTTCCCAGTACCTATGTCAGATTATAATTCAGCATTTCACAGATCATGTGGTTTTCCATAGAGTAATTTTCTATCCTACAGTACTCAATAGTATGACATATGGTATGCAGCTCTTAAAAATATTCCTCAGAAATTTAGCTATTTCCCCATTTCTTTCATTAAACAGAGCAAACAACAGAATCACATCAGCAAATTGCTGAAACATGCAGTCGATGAAACACTAAAGCTGTTGGTATGGCTTGAAATAATTGTTACATTGCCTAAAAGAAATTCAGTTTATAATTAAGGAGCAATAATGAGCTCAAGTGCTTGCAGTTCTCTTACTTGTAATGTAGTTTTGTGTTCATTTTGTCCTGATATTGATCATGGTTTGCTGAAACCCATACGAAGTCTTATTTATAATAAATATCAAGGTGGTACAGAGTTGAGGAGCTGAATGGCCTATTCCTGCTCCAAGTTCATATGCCTAATTCATATTTAGGAATTGTTCCTTTTTACTGATTTACCTTTCTGTACTGATGCTCTAAGAGCTCCCATGTTATGATGGAAAGCATGCTTTATGTCAATCAATGTGTAAGGGATCCTATAGTATGATAATTGCTTTGCTGCAGCAATCCCTCCGAAACCACCACCAACAATGACAACACGGTCAGTTTCATCGAGAGATAATCTTGCTCCCATGGTGCCTGTTGAAAGAAGGAGGAAACGTTTTAAATTGGAAGTATCGAGAAAAGGGCTTACATTCAAAAATCACTTCTTATATTCCCAAAGCATTTTGCAGTGAATTAAATGCATTTAAAGTCTAATCACTGTTGTAAAGTGGGGAATGCAGCCAATTTGGGTACAACAAGATTCAACAAATATCAATGTGTCAACAGTCAGATTATCTTCTAATTAGCGATACTGGAGGGTAAATATTGGCCAGGACACTGTGATATGCATTTGTTCTAATTTGAAATTGCACCATGAGATCTCTAACAATGACCTGAGAGGCAGATTAAGCATTGATTTGCCATCTCATCCAAAGGATAATACCTCCAATGCTTTTATACTCCCTCAGTACTACATTGGACTGTCTGCCTCCATGTGAGTGAGAGTATGAGAAATAAAACCATTCAGATGTGATAGAACTGTTCACTAAGCAACAGCTGGTACAAAGCAAAAATGTTGTGGCTTTTATGGGCATCTACAATGTTTATCAAATAATGACAAAAATACAGGTTGGAAAAATACTTATTTTATAGCCTGTTTGGGAAGGCCAAATTTTTTTTTAATGGAGGAGCAGTTGTCACTCAACTCAAATTTGAATACTAAATGTCATATTTTCTTTAATACAGCCCAGTATGGTCAGGATGAGACATCAACCCATAACCCAGTCTACAGCATTATATCAGGTTGGGAATCAATGGATCAGTGTTTTCTTTAATAATAATAATCACATTAACAGCATTCATTGCAACTATGGAGTAAATAAAACTGCAGCTTCTGAAGTATGTCATTTACTGTATGTTAGAATCATAGAATCCCCACAGTGCGAAAGAGGCCATTTGGCCCATCGTGTCTGTACTGACCCTCCGAAGAGCATCTGACCCATGTCCAGTCCTACACCCTATTCCTGTAACCCCATATTTACCATGACTAACACTCCAGCCTGTACATCTCTGAACACTGTGGGGCAATTTAGCATAGCCAGTCCACATATGCATGTCTTTGGACTGTGGGAGGAAACTGAAGCAGCCAGTGGAAACATGCAACCTCCATACAGACAGTCACTGGAATCCAATCCAGGTTTCTGGCACTGTGAAACAACTGTGGTACCCAGTAAACTTGGCAACATTATGTTGCCATGAAACTTAACATTGAAATACAAGTAAAAGTGTGATGGAGGAGTACATACTCTCTAAACTCCACTGGGAAAAGTTAGGTCTGGTGAAGTAAGTGACTTTTTACTTTTATGATCTGCTGACTGTCTAATTTCTGCCAAAGAAGCTTTCTGGCCATGGAGGTTTAATTTTGTAAATGTTGAATCTCAAGTCCTTCAGAAGTGTTTGAGATTTTATAATGTTTATTTCACTTTCTATACATAATTTACATTTAATTTCTACCTTGTATTTTACAACTCCTAATTTGGCCTCTGCATGTTTCAATGAGGATTCCTCAATGAGATTGGTTGAAGAGCCTCACTGTTTCCTGCCTTGCCATTGCAGAGGGCACCATACTAGATCAGGAACACAATGACTGCAAATTGCCCTTCAAAATTCCACAGGAATGATGCGATGCAGCTGCCAGCATAATGAACAGTGAGCACTTCCCTTTGTCACTGACTGCAAAATCATTGTGTATTCATGATGTATTCATATTGCGTATTCTGGAACCAAGGCTCACAGTCTGAGAAAAACTGAAAAAGAACTGTGGATGCTGTAGATCAAAAACAAAAACAGAGATTGCTGGAAAAGCTTAGCAGGTCTGGCAGCATCTGTGGAGAGAAATCAAAGTTAACATTTCAGGTCAAGTGACCCTCAGAATCATTCTGAGGAAGGGTCATTCAACCCAAAACATTAACTCTGACTTCTCTCATCAGACTTGCTGAGCTTTTCCAGCAATTCCTGTTTTTGTCTCACAGTCTAAGGCCACTGGGTAAGCCATTTAGGACTGAGATGTGAAAATATTTCCTCATGCAGAGGCTGGTGAACCTGTGGAATTCTCTGTCATAGAAAGTGGTTTGAGGCCAAAACATCGAATGTTTTCAAGAAGGAATTAGATATATTTCTTAGGGCTAAAGCGACCAAAGGGTATGGGAGAAAAGATAGTGAGTTGGCTGATTAGCGGTGATCATGTTGAATGGGGAAGCAGGCTTGAAGAGCCAAGTTAACTACTTATGCTTGTACTTTCTACGTTTCAATGATGGATTCCCAACAGGATCTCCAAGAATAAGACTATCAAAAAGATCCAGACGGTGATGCAGCAGGACTACACCTAAGGAGGCAAAGACTATACTGAAAGCAAGAGCGTATGTATGGCAGGCAGTAAAGAAGGCAAACTGTATGTTGGTGTTCATAGTGACAGGATTTGAATACAGGAGCAGGGATGCCTTGCTCCAATTATGCAGGACATTCATGAGGCTACATTGCATGGAATATTGTGTGCAGTTTTGTTCTCCTTATCTGAGAGAGTACAGCAAAGGATGGCAGGACTGATATATGAGGAGAGATTAAGTTGGCTAGGATTATATTCATTGGAGTTTAAAAGAATGGGGGAGGGTGTGGGGGGGAGTCTTATAGAAACCTGAAAATTCTAATAGGACAAGACAGGTTAGATATAGGAGATATGTTCCTGCTGGTGGGGGAGTCCAGCTGATAAGGGGTAAACCTTTTAGGACTGAGATGAGAAGAAATTTCTTCACCAAGAGAGTAGTGAGCCTATGGGATTCACTGCCATAGAAAGTGGTTGAAGCCAGTACATTATATGTTTTCAAGGAGGAGGTAAATGTAGCTCTTGTGGTGAAAGGGATCAAGGGATATGGGGGTAGAGCAGGATTTGGGTATTGAACTCGAAATCAATCTTGATCATTTTGAATGGTGAAGCTTGAGATGTCCTTTGACCTATTCCTGCACCTATCTTCTACATTTCTTTTGGACCAACAAGGCTACCCTGGTGTTCAAAGCCTCCTGCCATTCTTTCAAGGAAGACCTTGACTGAGACAATCACCATTCAGTATTCAGAAGCATAGGGGAGTTACAGTGAGGGGTCGTCAAGGCATGACACCTGGAGCTCTCTTCTTAGTAACATTTGCATGTGGCAATCAAGTAAGGTGCGAAGTTTGAATGCTTCACAGCGTTCCGAGCATTTATCTCACAAAACCAATTGATAACAGAAGTCTTATTTTTCTTTTCAATTGTCTGACTTCAGTTATTAATATATTTATCAAGTTGCAAAACATTGTTCAAACTTACCAATTTAAGATTTGCCTTTGCTTGTATGGTTGGTGGGAATGTATCTCTGCATATGTCTAAAGTGGAAAACAGAACTAATTAACAGTGATCATTTGCTTTCCAAATATATTATCCAAAGAGAGAGAGAGAGAGACATGGTGGCAGTGTGAAAGTGGTATATAATTAATTCCCAGGACAGATGCAAACTTTAATAAATAAGGAGCAAAACTTGAGCGTTTCAAAACTGCCCACAAGTTCCCAGATAGCAGAATTCTTGTGTGTTCAGCAAGCCATGAGATGAATGTCCAATAATGCATTTAACTGAAAGCTGGATAAGGTGATTGAGGTCAGTAAATGTAGGTGAATGGTCTGGGTGGGTGGCGGGTCGGTGTGGACTTGTTGGGCCGGAGGGCCTGTTTCCACACTGTAACTAATCTAAAACACCAATGTGCTTTGTATTTATTGCCTCAATGTTCAGCATATGCCTTTTCCCTAGGTCTACACTGTTTGTGCTGACTATCATTAGGCTCAGAGGTGCGCTTGGGTACATAGATTCAATGTGCAACATCAGACACTGTCAACTTGCTTTTGAATTGCTGACTAAATAAAAGAGGTCCACAAAGAGTAAACTATCTATGTATATGGTTGCAGCACAGGTATAGAGTTAGGCTTGCAGTATAATTCCAGTCTTTCCAGTGAGGGAATAGACGTCAAGGTTCAGTCTGAGGATGTGACATTTCCTTGATATACACAAAATACAGGGCTGTTATACCTTAAAATAGCAACATGCTACTTCCTGTTTTGCCAAATGAGTCGAATTGTGCCTCAGTCTAAATAATGCACACACACAGAGATAAAATGTGTGTATTTACTTGCCCATTATTCCCCTAAGGAACAAAAGCAGTGTGTGAAGATTACAAGGAGTTGCCGGGGTTGGACGGTTTGAGGTATTGGGAGAGGCTGAATAGACTGGGGCTGTTTTCCCTGGAGCAACCGAGGCTGAGAGGTGACCTTATAGAAGTTTATAAAATCATGAGGGGCATGGATTGCCCCATTAGGAGCCAAGTCTTTTCCCCATGGTAGGGAAGTCAAAAACTAGAGGGCATAGGTTAAAGATGAGAGGGGAAAGACTTAAAAGGGAAACTTTTTCATGCGGAGGATGGTGCATTATAGAACGAGCTGCCAGAGGAAATGGTGGAGGCTGGTACAATTGCAACACTTAAAAGGTATCTGGGTGTGGATATATGCAGAGGAAGTGTTGAGAGGGATATGGGCTAAATGTTGTCAAATGGGACTAGATTAGGTTAAGATATCTGGTCAGCATGAACGAGTTGGACCGAAGGGTTTGTTTCCAGGCTGTACATCTCTATGATTCTATGACTCTATGTCAATAAAACAATGAAACAAACAAATATGACTCTGGATGCAACTATCTTCGATATTTTAGAGAGAACATTACATGAGAAATTGAATCCTGATTTGTAAACAGTAACCTGGCATTAGGTTGGTGTAGTGGGGGATCTACGTTCTTACCCCAGGACCAACAGTAGGGGACATGACATTAGAACCTACCAGCCTTGTCTTATGTTGCTGATACCTAGTCAGTATGGCTTCCACTACCCAAAGGAACACTTAGCAGTGTAGGAAGGAGGTCAACAACAGGGTAAATGGCAACATATTCTCTCTGCACTTGGCATTTACTCTCCCTCTGCTACTACACCACCTCCTACCAAGTTTCATGTTTTATCACCCTCACTATTTCCTTCAAGAGTTGCCTTCACTTGCTCTGACCCAGCCAGACTGCACATATTGTATGTTTCCTACTCACTCACTCAGAAACTTAACCAGCCTTTCCTCACCTACATCAGCACCAGATGTTTTCATCTCACTCAATCGCTGTTTCATTCTCAGTCCAGGAGACAATGTCTGATAGTAAGACATAAAGTGCCAAGGTGGGTAGTGGACCTGAAAATGTGTTGCTGGAAAAGCGCAGCAGGTCAGGCAGCATCCAGGGAACAGGAGAATCGACGTTTCGGGCATAAGCCCTTCTTCAGGAATCTGAGGACCTGGGTAGTGGACCATCTGACATTTGGCTCCTCATCCTGTACAAGGAGAGGATCCTGACTGTGATCACCTTGAGCAGCCAATTGACAGTTTTCAAGGCCCTGGGCTGATATCAGACATTTATTTTGACTTACTGTGTTAAGACCTGAGAGAGGAGGATTCCCCATTGACCTTGAGATGTTGCTGTTTGATTGAAACACATACAGTTCAGTACCTGCTGCCTCACAGCGCCTGGGACCCAGGTTCAGTTCCAACCTCAGGTGACTGCGGATTTTGCACATTCTTCCAGGTGCTTCGGTTTCCTCCCACAGTCCAAAGATTTGCACGTTAGGCGAATTGGCCAAGCTAAATTGTCCATAGTGTGCAAGCTAGATGGATTAGCCATGGGAAATGCAGGGTTACAGGGATAGGGTAAGGGTGTGGGGTGTGGGGTTTGATGATCTTAAGAGGTTCGGTGTGGACCCAATTGGCTCAATGACCTGCCTCCACACTGTAGGGATCCTATAATTCCATGATTAGGCATGATTAACCTCAATGTTCAGGACCTGGTTGTAAAATGCAACCTTTTGATCTCAGTGTTGAAAAGGATCTTATTGGATATTCCACCCAATTTTCCCAATATCTTTACCACAGCCTACATCATTCAGGGACTGGAAAGACTCTTACTTTCTAATGAGGTCCGCAGCCTCAGCTGTGTATTTTCTGGCCTACTACATATTGTTCTTCCAGCATTTTAGAGCCTGTTGTAATACTTTCCTTCAAACCAGAAAGGAATTTGCTGGATCGTATGGCAGAAATTGGACTGTTCATTCCTAATGAAGGGCTCCTGCTCCTTGGATGCTGTCCAACCTGCTGTGCTTCTCCAGCACCACTCTAATCTTGACTCTAATCTCAAGCATCTGCAGTCCTCACTTTCGCCTAGAAATTGGACTGTCTCCATCTGTCCCAATCAGTTTATCAATTCCATATCATCACCACAGCTCCTGATTTCACAGAAGATGAGCAGGTACTGAAATTGTCTGCCTTGATCTGAGAACTAATTAATGAGCAACTGAGCTTACCAAAGGCCCAAAAGACTACAATTTTATCTTGCCCACTCCATTTCTTATTAGTGCAAAGGAAAGCATTGGGAGTGAATTACGGCAAATCTGAGAAGTAGCATTAGGATGAATAAAAAGACCTGCAAGCGTGACGGTGGTCCCATTTGTCTGTGTGTAGGGGCGGCAGTGCCTCAGTGATTACACCTTAAATATTCAGTTTCTTTTGGCTGTGTAGCAGATAAGGAGAGAGTGAGAGGAAAGAGGGCAAGGAGTCAGAGATCCTGAAGTTTGAGGACTCTAGCAGAGAAATTGGATCTTGCTAGCCCTCATGGGTACATTCAACAGGAAGCTCCTCTTACAAGGGTGATAAAAGGAGAAGGAGCACCAAGCAAGTCAGAACAGAGGATGAATTCCTGTCCATCCAATACAGTCTGGTATGTTAAACACTTTTTCTGTGCAGTCCACAGTATTCTATCAATACACAGTTGGCTGCAGCACAGTGACAAGCTGAGCAGTTTAGCATGAAATTTAGTTATAGTTCAGTCAAGCAGGCTTGTTGCAAGCTGTATAAATACTATTAACCCCTCCCTCGCCTTTCATTTTCAAATCTAAATGGACGTCAGAGAAAAATGATTCAAGATAAAAAAAAAAAGATTATTTGCTCAACTTGAGACTTGTGCTTCAGAATTGACTAGGTGGAACACATTCACATAGCAACATCTCATTTGGTAATCAGTGGTTGTTATCTCACTTGCAGTCACACCTTTTTCCACTATGCATTTTGTCATATTACGTTGTACACACGTTTTGCTGGACTAACCACATGTTATGCACAAGGCATAAAATAAAACAACTATAAATGTAACACTGAGTGTAATATGAATGGAATGTCTTAATGACTTCTTTGTTCATTTTCTCTGATGGTTGAGTCTGAGTCTGTTGTACTTTGAATGTAAGCAGATTTTGAAACGACAATCCTCTTAACAGTATGTACTATTTCGCCCTTTTGTTCCTGCTTATTCACAGAGTATACAATGGATAATAATGTAGTACTGATTTCGGGCACAGGGATTGGAATGCACAATCGCCCTATGCCAGTTTGAGGTGATGCAAACAGCACAAACTTCATGCTGCCTGTACCTCTGCATTTTCATGGTGATCAATCCCAAGCTTAATGTGCTTCCGACTGCATTCCTGCATAGAGGGTGCGTGCGAGTCAGTACAGATTACAATCAGGTTTCTACTTCTGAAGTACTGCCAGTACTGCTTAAAAGGAAGGCACATTCAGGCTGCAAGTGCACGAAATGCGTAATGAAATGTTTATTATGTTCTGAAATAGAGTCATACCAGACTTGAACTCTAATATTTTTTGTTCGCTACAGATGCTGCCGTGCCTGCTGAGTTTCTCCAGCAATCTCTGCAATTGTTTCAGATTTACAGAATCTGCATTATTTTACCTTTATACGTGCAGGATAATGCTAGGTCCCTGTCTGATCCACCTTCTCAAATCACATTTCATCTTTACTCTGTTGTGTCATGGTATAAGGCACAGATGGTGCATGTGGCTATGGATGCGTTCTTTTGCATCCCACCCTTCCCTCCCATCGATCCAATCAACCGTTTACTTCACTAATGTCCTTTAGGGAAGGAAGTCTGCTACGCTTACCTGGTCTGGCCTACATGTGACTTGAGACCTCTGCAATATGGTTGACTCTAACTGCCCTCTGGGCAATTACGAATGGGCAATAAATGCTGACCTAACCAGTGATGCCCATATACCATAAATGAATAAATAAACTTCTGTTAGTGTCATAGAGTCAAACAGGATGCAAACAGACCCTTCGGTCCAAGTTTTCCTTATAACCTAAACCCTGCAGTCCTGGCAACATCAAGGTAAATCTCTTCTGAATCCTCTCCAATTTAATAATCCTCCCTATACCAAGGTGACCAGAACTGTACACAGTACTCCAAACATGGCCTCACCAATGTCCTGTACAACGTCAACATGATGTCCCAACTCCTATACTCAGTGGTCTGAGGAATGAAGGCAATTGAAAACCCTCTTCTCCCTTGATGCACATCCCTCGCTCTTCACTGCCTGTGCTCTATCTCCCTGTTGTGTTTCTTTTCAAGAAGGGAGTAGATACAGTGCTTAAGGCTAAAGGGGTCAAAGGGCATGGGGAGGTTGCGAAAGCAGGATAAGAGTAAGAGCTGATCATATTGAATGGTAAATCGGGCTCTCAAAGCTGAATGTCCTACTCCTGTCCCTGTTTTCAATGTTTCTGTGTGTGTTCGTGCACATCCAGCCCCCAGAAGAGAAAGCTGCCTTTCTGGTCACAGCCACTGAACTCTTTTGAAATGTCCAGCATGGGTCCTTAAACTCCAACAATTTTACAAACCTCCTCCAACAAAACAGAACATGAGATTTCCATTGACTCAGCGGCAACAAAACAAAATATCAGCAGCTCCTCACTTGAGAGGCTCGTTTTCAGTTGAGAGCACTTAAGAGCTGGCGCTATCAGGCAGAGAATGCTCTGAAATGGTAGGTCTACACAAGATTGATGTCACGCTCCAATCCTGCCTATCCTGCATGCCTATTTACAGATGTATATATGCAGAGCAGGGTGATGGCTTAGTGGTATTCTAGCTAGCTTATTAACCCAAAGACCCAAGTTTGAATCCTGCCAGAGCAGATGGTGGAATTTGAATTCAATTTTTAAAGAAAGTCTGGAATTAAGAGTCTAATGATGTCTATAAAACCATTAGGTAAAAACAATGACTGCAGATGCTGGAAACCAGATATCTGGATTAGTGGTGCTGGAAGGGCACAGCAGTTCAGGCAGCATCCGAGGAGCAGTAAAATCGACGTTTTGGGCAAAAGTCCTTCATCAGGAATAAAGGCAGAGAGCCTGAAGGGTGGAGAGATAAGTGAGAGGAGGGTGGGGGTGGGGAGAAAGTAGCATAGAGTACAATAGGTGAGTGGGGGAGGGTGGGTTGTAGGGGGGTGTGGACCTGACCAGGTAGTCACGGAGGGAACGGTTTTAGCAGAAGGCGGAAAGGGGTGGGGAGGGAAATAAATTGCTGGTGGTGGGGTCTTTTTGGAGGTGGCGGAAATGTCGGCGGATGATTTGGTTTATGCGAAGGTTCGTAGGGTGGAAGGTGAGCACCAGGGGCGTTCAGTCCTTGTTACGGTTGGAGGGGTGGGTCTGAGGGCGGAGATGTGGGATGTGGACGAGATATGTTGGAGGCATCTTTAACCCCGTGGGAAGGGAAATTGCGGTCTCTAAAGAAGGAGGCCATCTGGTGTTTTCTGTGGTGGAACTGGTCCTCCTGGGAGCAGATACGGCAGAGGCGGAGGAATTGGGAATATGGGATGGCATTTTTGCAAGAGGTAGGGTGGGAAGAGGTGTAATCCAGGTAGCTGTGGGAGTTGGTGGGTTTGTAAAAAATGTCAGTGTCAAGTCGGTCATCATTAATGGAGATGGAGAGGTCCAGGAAGGGGAGGGAGGTGTCAGAGATGGTCCAGGTAAATTTAAGGTCAGGGTGGAATGTGTTGGTGAAGTTGATGAATTGCTCAACCTCCTCACGGGAGCACGAGGTGGCGCCAATGCAGTCATCTATGTAGCGGAGGAAGAGGTGGGGAGTGTTGGCGGTGTAATTACGAAAGATCGACTGTTCTACGTAGCCAACAAAGAGAGAGGCATAGCTGGGGCCCATATGTGTGCCCATGGCTACCCATTTAGTCTGGAGGAAGTGGGAGGATTAGAAGGAGGAATTGTTAAGGGTGAGGACCAGTTCGGCCAAACGAATGAGAGTGTCGGTGGAAGGGTACTGTTGGGGACTTTGGGAGAGGAAAGAACAGAGGGCTTGGAGGCCCTGGTCATGGCAGATGGAGGTGTAGAGGGATTGGATATCCATGGTGAAGATGAGGCGTTGTGGGCCGGGGAAACGGAAGTCTTGGAGGAGGTGGAGGGCGTGGGTGGTGTCTTGAACGTATGTGGGGAGTTCCTGGACTAGGGGGGGATAGGACAGTGTTGAGGTAGGTAGAGATGCGTTCAGTGGGGCAGGAGCATGCTGAGACAATGTCAGCCAGGGTGGTCAGGCTTGTGGATCTTGGGAAGGAGGTAGAACCGTGCAGTGCGGGGTTCCCCGACTATGAGGTTGGAAGCTGTGGGCAGGAGATCCCCTGAGGTGATGAGGTTCTGTATGGTCTGGGAGATGGGGTCATGGTCGAGGGGGCGGAAGGAAGAGGTGTCCTCGAATTGGCATTTGGCTTCAGCGGTGTAGAGGTCAGTGCACCAGACTACCACTGCGCCCCCTTTATCTGCTGGCTTGATGGTGAGGTTGGGATTGGAGCAGAGGGATTGGAGGGCTACGCATTGTGAGGGTGAGAGGTTGGAGTGGGGGAGGGGGATAGACAGGTTGAGGCGGTTAATGTCCCGGCGGCAGTTGGAAATGAAGAGGTCGAGGGCAGGTAATAGGCCAGCGCGGGGTGTCCAGGTTGATGCAGTGTGTTGGAGGTGGGCAACGGGGTCCTTGGATGGTGGGCGGGAGTCCTGATTGTGAAAGTAAGCTCGGAGGCGGAGGCGGCGGAAGAAGTGTTCGACTTCATGGCGTGTATTAAATTCATTGATGCGTGGACGGAGGGGGATGAAGGTGAGTCCTTTGCTGAGGACTGATCGATCATCCTCAGTGAGGGGAAGGTCTGGAGGGATGGTGAAAACTCGGCAGGGCTGGGAGCTGGGATCTGGTGTGGGTGTGGAGCTGGGAGTGGGGGCGGAGCCAGTAACTGGAGTGGGTGTGATGGTCGGGGGAAAGAAGGTGGAGTCATGAGCAGGGGTGGTGTTCCCCTCAGGGTTCTGGGGGCCGGGAATGGTGACAGTGGGATCTGTGGGGGGCGTGTCAGCACAATGCAGGTGAGTGGCGTTGGTGGGGGCGGAAGTGGTAGCAGACATGGCAGTAGGGGTGGCGGAAGTCACTGAGCGTGTGACATCTATAAAACAATTGTTGATTGTCAGAAAAACCTATCTGGTTCACTAATATCCTTTGGTGAAGGAAACTGCCTTCTCACCTGATCTGGCCTACAAGTAAACAATGTAGTTTACTTTTAAACTGCCCTTCAGGTAAATAGGGAAGGGCATTAAATGCCGACCTAGCTACCAATGCCCTCATCCTGTGGATGACTTTTTAAAACTCCAACCATTAAAACTCTGTGGGGCCTATCTGAATGAGTTTCTAATGAATCTGAATCTGGTTTCATCATCAGCTGAGCCCCATCATACCCGCTTATTTAAATACTAATGTTCTCAAACTCAATCCAATGTTTAACTTGATAGTAATTTGGTTTTGAATCTTGGAATTCCAGGCAAGTGGATTAGAATATTAACAATTATCGCAGGGTTTACTCACTTATATACAGCTTCCTAACTCATCATATTCTGCTCGATATTTGCCACACAAGTGTTCGCTTGCCATCTGGCACTGAAGATATCCTTTTCCTTTTCAGGTTTCACGCTTTTGACACAACATTTTCACTCAGTTATATGCTGTCCCATTGCATCTTTACACTTTCAAGCCATGTGAATGGACTTCCTTAAACTGCTAGGCAATGCCCAATACAGTGGACCCTTGCTATCAAGAACCTTAATACCCTTTGAAAATTCCATTGCCCCAACAACACCAGTGCAGGCCATTGTGATGTAATTTCAGAACATTTACCAAATAAAAGTCAGCTCAGAACAAGTGCCAGAGAGAGCAGTCATTCAAAGAGCAGTTCTCACAATGAGGACAGAAGAAAGCAGGGCCACTTCAACAACAAATGGACATCAAGCCACGCATTTCAAATGATTGGTAGAAGGGGTAAAGAGGACACGTGGAGAAATGTTTCCATGAGAAGGCGATGGGTGTCTGGAATTCACTGCCTGGTTTGGTGGTTGAGGCAGAAACTTTCAACTCATTTAAAAAGAAAACTGGGTCTGTACATGAAACGCTAACTTGTAAGACTACTGACTAGGTAGTGGAAAATGGGATTAGAATGGACTGCCAGTTTATTCAGCCAAGACAGACACATTCAGCTGATGGCCTCATTCTACTCTAACATTACCACAGTTCTATGGTTTTATGAATTTCTTGCTGAATTTTGTGATAGATCTACACTGTATGACCACAGTCATGATCGGTTTAGATTTGCCAAACCACTGATTACAATACATTACAAATGAAGCAATGAAAGGTGCAGGAGGGATGGGAATATCATAACTAGATTTTTTCTTAAAACTAATTATCAAAACAAACAAAGTTATAAGATTTACCAGTGGACAAACCTTTTGACTTCAGACAGCAAAGACGGATAAATAAAGATGGAAGTTAGAGTCATTAATAGGAAGGTACGTAAATTGTTTGGAAAAACAATTGAATTTTGAAGTTATTTTGTTGATACTTTAGAGTAGCAAGTTGTGAGAGAAAGTACTGAAACGGTACATCTTTTTTACTTCCAAATGGAACTGTCTAATACTTTTCAGGATAGAATAATCTGCACCTTCAAATTTTGTCATTGTGAGATTAAAACAGATCAGGAGTGGGTGTAACAGACCCCCAGCATCTCAGCACTTTTTTTTAACTACACAGTTAGTCTTCCCACAGATAATCTCCCCTGAGGTTTACACTCACAGAAACCTAATCATAATAATTTATTCCCATTGTACATGTGCTAATGGCCTCATTCAACGTTACCACAGTTCTACGGTTTTATGAATTTCTTGCTGAATTTTGGCTAACTCTTTGGCAGAGTTATCAAATCAGTCCTAGATCGCTGCTCTTTTTTCATAGCCCTAGACTCTTTTATCACCAGTCTATTTATCCAATTTTCTTTTTAAAGATACAATTGCATCTGCTTCCAATAGTCTTCAGGCAACAAGTTTCAGCTCACTACAAGTCACTGTGTAAATAAGTGTTTGCTTGTGTCATTACTGTTTTATTTGCTAACCACTTTAACCTCTGGCTACCAACCCTTCAGCCACTGGAAACAGTTTCTCCTTGTCTTGCTCCTTCAAAAATCTGCATATGTACACTCTCAGGTCACACTGCTCCTGCATCCCTTTTGAAAATTGTATCATTTACCTCTTTGTGTTCACCTAGTAATAGGTATAATTTCACAGTTCTTTGCCATCAAGTTCATCTGGTTTGTGTCTACCTACTTTGTTGGTTTGTCTGTGTCCCTCCCAAAATCAGTTACTGTCCAACTGAATTTCTACAACATATCCAAATTGAGGTTATAAAGGTAGAACAGAAACCTACTGTTTCCCAATCAATCACATTCCAATGGCAGTCTTCTAAAGAAATACTTTAATGACAAGTAACAGCTGTCACATACAAATACACAGCAACTCTTACAATAAGATGATCATGTGATTAATAGATGAAAGAAGCTAGAAGTATTTTCTGAAATGAGAGGTATAAAAAAATTTGTTAGAAAACACACAGGTTAATTAAAGAACAATAATTCACATTTATATTGTGTCTAACTCAGGTCAAATGTCCCAAAATACTTTAAGGGAGTAAATCGTAAATTTGACACCAAGGCCAATTATGGGATATTAGGATTTGATTAACAACATGGCCAGTGTTATAAATTTTTATGAGCATCTTAAAGACTGAAAGAGATGGAGAGGTGAAGGTTTTGGGAGAGAATTTCAGAGACTGAAGTAGCTGAAGGCACAGTAACCATTGGTGGAGAAATGTAAACAGCATTTACAATAGGCTAGAATTGGAGGAGTACAGAGATCTTGGAGGGTCCAGAGGCTTGGTGGAGAAAGGGAGAAAGTAGGGTGATGGAGAGATTTGAAAACGGGTTAAGAATTTTACATAAGAAACACAGTCATTGTTGGGTTTTGGTGTAATCACTGATGCTAATTCAGAATACACATAAAAATCAAACTCCATCTTACCCAACTGTGAAGTGTTAAAATCCCTATGTAAAGATGTAGCTGTATGTAGTTCAACCACTTCCACTTTCTTGTATGTTTCAAAGTTTAATGATCAGTGTTGACATCATTACTTTCAATCATTCTGATTTGCTAAGTTGCTGTGCATCCATTGTTTATTTAATTGTTGTTTAGCCTACCAGAGAGCTGGTTACATGCAGGTGGGGAAAATATGAAATCACTAATAGCTGGGCAGTGCAGAAGCATGAAAGAAGGCCAGGCTACTAAACATGAAACATAAAATGGTTTAGAGGTTGGATAATGGCTCTCTCAAACTACGATGAAAATTACATTAACCCCAATAGCTTTGGATGGTTAGTGTTTGTGAATTGTGTCAATGGAACCAATGATGTCTAGTTAACGTAGACTTCAGGCTGTAGAATTGTCATTGAGAAACTTTAAACATCCAATAAACAGGAGAAGGAGTGTAAAGCTTCGTATAATTTTTGGTAACACTTTTTGAATACCCCTCTTCATACACATTTGTTTGTGGTGAGTGGTGAGCTTGTGGAATTCTCTGCCAAAGAGAGCGGCTGAGACCAAAACATTGAATATTTTCAAGAAGGACAAAGTTACAAATCACACAACATCAGGTTATAGTCCATCAGGTTTATGTGGAAGCACTAGCTTTCAGAGCACTGCTCCTTCATCAGGAGGTTAGCCAAATTATTTCAAGGAGTTAGATATATTTCTTGGGGTTAAAGGGATCAGAGAGTAAGGGGAGAAAGCAGGAACAGAGTACTGAGTTGGATAATTGGCCACAATCATTTGATGATGGAGTAGCCTTGCCTGGCCGAATAGCTACTTTGCTCCTGTTTTCTGTTTGTATATTTTACAAGAACAAGCTAAATGAGGAAGTCCAGTTTAACCACTTGCTTGCATTCACATAGCCTCCCTACCACCATAGTATTCTGCTGTTCCTTAAAGGATTCAAGAACTTATCTCCAAAATCAAACTGGAAGATAACTCACGTATGCTTCCAGATGTCAATTGGACGTTTGTCTTGGACACCAATCTTGGGTTAGTTGTACTTTTCTCACTTCCCATTTAGAAAGATTGTGGTTTCAAGTCCAAACTCAGAAATTTTACCTCAGCTGATAGTTCTGAGGATCACAGAGAGGGTGACAGCTTTTAGCTGTGGGTCTCCTATGGTGGTGAGTTATATTTCCTGGCACCTTGCCTGAAGAAGAAAAAAATTCTCCCTACTGACCAGATTATAAATATCCACAGCCAACAGCACAAAGACACATTTTATGGCCTTTTATCTCACTTCTGTTTGTGGGATCTTGCTGTACTCAAATTAGTAACCATGTTTCACTGCACTATCAATGTGGTTGCATTTCAAAGGTATTACATTGCCTGTGAGCCACATGGGGCATCCTGAGTTCATGAAAAGTACTATCTAAATTAAAATTATATTTTCCCCTTCCTCTATTGCCAGGTTGACCTCAGGTCATGATTTGGTTCAAAGTAGTGCCACAACGTGCATTTTCTATATCATTTATTCTCGCTTACAGGTCAATGCTCAAATTGCTATCTTTCAAGGCGAAATGGGCTTGTTTCTTTGTTATAATGCAAGCTTTTAACAGTAGGGATTTAACCTCACAGTTTAACTCACTATATCTCCTGGCACGTTGTTCTTCTGGAATAGCCTTTGCATTATGATGAGACTCTCTTCCACACAATTAACCAAATGCTGCAATGGGTTGCCAAATGTCCTGGGAGCCAGTGAGAAGGTGATGAGGCCCAGTAGTTAAAATCACTGTGGCATCATGTCACCACTGGGCAGGCCCAGAAACAAGCTGATTCCCAGGGTATTGGATAATTTTATGAATGAAAGTCAAGCTCCAAGTCTTTGGAATAGCGCTGGAACCCTTCAGTTGCTGCTTCTGAGGTGAAGCACATTACTACCAAGGCAAAGCTGACAAGAAAGCATGAAAAAAATGACATGAAAAATGTAATTGAAAGAAAAATCCAACCTCTGGAGATTCCAAAGGATTTTAGAGAAGTTGAATTGGGTTTAGACTTCTCCAACTTCCAACATATTGTCCTGTGTGAACTGGTCCAGTACATGATTATGGTCAGACAAGACTTTGTGAAAAATATGTATATCTGGATGCGAACACCTTGTTGGATGATTAACAAAAGGCATTGTGGTTTGAATGTTCAAATCTTCCAACAAATTCACAGGACATTTTGGAGGGACATTTTTTTAACTGATTTAAATGAAAAGCCAATTGATAGAAGTGTGATACATGGTCCTCAATGTTAACTCTTCTCTCCTGACAGGGTGGGAGGGGTTTGCTCAAGTTGGCTATTAAATTGAAAAGCTGGGGAATGTGACCCCAATCTGTCACATCGGTCATTTTGACAGTGGCATGCATATGAGTTGGAACACACCATTAACATCTTTAAAATCAGGCATCAAAATAAAATTGGGACCTTAATTTAAATTTGATAGCTCCTGTATAGGTTTCTGGGACTTGAGAATCTTGACAGTGAAAGGATAGTGGGAGCAGTGAGCTGCACATAAGTTTTGATTCAGCCTCCACATGGCCAGGAAAATTATCCACTTTTCTGAAAGAGGATTTCTATTATCCCACTGCTTCTGTCTCTCTCCTGCTGCAATGACCTACCTTCCTCCACAAACCCCAGGGGCAAACGCAGTATTCCCTCTTTCTCATTCATTCCTCTTACTCTTCTCGAGCATTGATTTCCACCCCTACCCTCACTCTGAATTACCTCTTCTCTTCCAAGCCTGAACCTCCAGTCTTCTGCCTTTCACTTGTTTTCTTCCAATAGTACCTTTCAAACCTGCAAGCCCCATCATTTACAAGGACAAGGGCAACAGATACATGTCAATACAGTGTCCTGCAAGCTCCATCCAAGTCATACACAATGTTAACTTGAAACTATGTCATTGTTCCTTCACTGTTTCTGGATCAAAATCTTGGTTCCCATCTCTCACCCCTCCCCAACAACATTTGAATGTATGTTCACTCCATAGACAGCAACATCTCAAGATGGCTGACCACCACCACATTCTCAAGGGCAGTTATGAGGTTGGGCAGCATGGCTTTGCCATTGATGAATAAAAAAGTTCTTTCTTCTTAATGCCTCAAAGTACAGCCATCACCCCTCCCTTACAATTGCCTCTCTCTTCCACAAGCCTTTGCCCCTTCCTGTGGCCTCCTAATGCCTATTTATTAATCTTTTAATAATATTAATCTGGCCTATTGACAGATGGGAAGTTGAAAAATAAAATAATAATGCAGTTGTGCTGTTATGTTTGACAGGAAATTGCAATTGCAATGCAAACTGTTGGACTTCAGAAAGTCATTTGTGTCATATTTACAAGACATGACCATAATGAATGGCTGATTCTGATCTTTTATGAAAGAACAATCGCTGACTTTTCAAGCTAATCTAAGTATTATCTTCAATATAACACATCTACCATCTGTTCCCATTTATCATCATTTCTCGAGTCATCAGAACAATTGGTTCTTTTTCAATGGAGCTGGAAGTTTCTATGGAAACCATAGTTACTAAGGGAAAATGACCATCGTCGGCTTTAATTCACTGTGATTGAAAAGCAAAATGAAACTAGTGGCACTGCAGGTAATGAAGGTCTGCTGACCTCGAATTAGCGGATGAGATTTGTGCTCCTAGGTTCTAAACCCCAGGAAAGGCTTCCACTCGATGGCTAAAAGCTTGATGGTATTTCCTTAATTCCGCAAAGTCTTTCCCTAAAGGAGCATTGATTCTCTGGTAAGGATGG
This sequence comes from Chiloscyllium plagiosum, assembly GCF_037043375.1. Lineage (NCBI taxonomy): Eukaryota > Metazoa > Chordata > Chondrichthyes > Orectolobiformes > Hemiscylliidae > Chiloscyllium > Chiloscyllium plagiosum. The sequence continues at coordinate 14,548,172 of NW_028270181.1, read as the reverse complement.
CCCCTGTCACCAAATTAAATTCCAGCTGTTAATTCTGATTCTTTTCCATGGATGCTGTCAGACCAGTTAAGTGTCACTTTCTGTTTTTATTACAGTCTATTCTGATATAACGCGATAGTTCCATTCTCATGCGATCCCACGTGATAAGAAAATTGCACAGTAAGCAACACCATTTAAACAAGTGGGGCCGGAATCATGTTGTAGCCAATATAAGTAAGGAAAGTTTGCATTCCACAAATAATGGACTGATTCTTCAATCACGTTACTGTCTATTCGAGTTAAAGAAACAAGCATTATAGCAGAACTGACCGTACCTCATTAGTTGAAGCATTCTTCTAGACACACTGCATAAACAATTACAGTGTCCCAGAGACCCATACAAACAATGGCAATGTCTCCATGACCATACCTTAAGCATTTTTAGAACATTAACCTGTTTGATTTCTTACAATGTAACCCACTACATTACCAAACATGACATAAAATTTAAAGTGAAAAAATGAAATTCCTTTTGTTGTATGGTCTTGTATTTTTAATTGACCATAAAACAATCTCAAAAAAAAACTTCGAATAAGTGTCTTTTTCTTAAACTAAGCTTGGACACATAGGTGTGATTTCCTTCTCCTGGGTTGGGATCACATAGTTAGGAGCTGACTCTGCAAACCCGTCTCAGGAAATAATACCCCAGACCTTTAGAATGCCTGACTTGGCGCACCTCATTATTGAAGCCATGATAAAGGAGGTGTTGGGATTCATAACCCCAAACTAATGATGTTGGGACATTGGCATGAAGCCCCCACCTCTCCCCCACCACCCTCCATGGCAGATGGTCAAATTTGAACAATAAAATATCTGAAATTAAAAGATAGTCTAATGGCAAATATTGAACCATTGTAAAATCCCTGCAGATTCATTAAAGTCTTTTAGGGAAGGAAATCTGCTGTCCTTAACCAGTCTGGCTAACATATGACTTCAGATCCACTGCAATATGGTTGATTCTTAAATGTCCACTGAAATGTCTTTGAGAGCTAATCAGTTTTTAACGAATTAGTTCACAGGATGTGGATGCCACTGGTTAGGCCAACATTTATTGCCTATCCTTCATTACCCTAAGGCAATTAGGTGAAGTTGAAGGGCCAACTGGTGATGTACAACAAATGTTCATCTTGCCAGTGTTGCCATCATCATATGCAATAATAAAGCAAGCTACAGCCTTTACCTCTTACTTCCTTCCTCACACTCCCTCTGCCTCATCCATTCATGAATGCCCCATTACCCAGCCTCCATAACCCATTATACACTCCATGCCAATATATAACCTTATCCACACACATACACAGTGCTTTATGCACTCCAAGCTAACCTATGCCCTTTAAATCCAATAGCCCTTTACATTTCCTATGTCAACACAGTGCCAGTTTATGGTCAACCCATGCATCCTATCCACCATTCTTTGTCTTTGTACATATCATGTCACATCACCCAGTGTTGACAATGGCCAGATCTCAGGAACCATTCTGACATTAAATCAAGTTCATTTGTTCCCTCTCTAAAAGAAACACTGTTATTGATAAAACATACTGACCATATTTGCCTTTCTTTAATCCCTGATGAATTCAAGCATTGGAATTCTTAGTCCCACTTCAAAGAATTTATAATCATTTGGAACTGTCAAACAAATTGCAGTTAGGCACCCCAATGTGATAATGAATTGTTGTGAAGTCAGAAAAGCAGTACCAATCTATAATGATTGACATCAATCTTAATTTAACAGAGTGAACAGCAAACTCTGATTTATTTTAATACCACAGACAGTTTTTTAAAAAATATACATTTAAATGGTAGGAGATTCAAATGCATTGATAGCTTGAGAAGCCTCTCTGCCAAATTTTTTTAACAGTTCTTTGCTTAGAGAAGATGAACAACGAGGTGACCCATCACCACTTGAATGTGTCATCCTGAAGGAGGCAAGGGCAGGAGGTTGGAGGTTGATTTTGAGGGAAGTTTCCAATAGATTAGAACGTAACCTGCTTATTACAGTTTACTAGAAAATGCTGAGGAATCTGAGATTTATTGGAGCTAGTTATTTATAACTTCCAAGTAGATGTCAATGTGGATTATCATTTACTGGCTCATTTAGATTCTGTACAAATTGCACATATTGGAACTCTGAGATCCCAACAGCAACAACTTGCATTTATACAGCATATTAATGCTCCAAGGTGCTACTTAAACATCTTTCTTGTTTATTAACTTTTGAACCAGGTTATTGGTTGACTGAATAGATTCAAATGAGAACAGCACATGTTTCTAAAAGGGTAAGTATTAGAAGGTCTTTAGCACTTGAAGTCCAACAGTGAGCAACTTAATTATGGGAAAGCTTCAACTTGACTGGTGTCTGATTACAAACCAACATTCTGACTACCATTCAGTGATCTTTACTGCAAGTGAACACATGCGTGGCTGTCTATTCTTCCTTTGACCATTTCACCATCACATTTGGTTAATGAATAATGGCGATTTGGGCAAAGCATTGAAGGATACTTGTGCCCATAGAATTGTATCCATGATCACATCTAGCATCACAGAGAGACGAGGAAATTCACAAAGTAGTGTTGAAATGAAACTAATAATGATTTCTTCAATCAAAGCATCCAAACCCAGTAAGACTTTAGTTTATCCAATTAGAAACTGTCTTAACACTGATTCTTGAGGATGCAAAACTCTATCTGACAAATTAAACCAAGCCCATTCAATAGTCCAAATGCTGCTGTAATTCTCATAGAGATGGTGGCTCTTTTCAGTTTGGTACAAGATTTGCATTTACAATTAACCTGCTGCTCGGATCCTCAACTCTTAGTTGCTGAAATGTTGAAATAAATTAGGGATTAGATTAGATTACATTACAGTGTGGAAACAGGCCCTTTGACTTAACAAGTCCACACCGACCCGCCAAAGCGCAACCCACCCATACCCCTACATTTACCCCTTACCTAACACTACGGGCAATTTTTAGTATGGCCAATTCACCTGACCTACACATCTTTGGACTGTGGGAGGAAACCGGAGCACCCGGAGGAAACCCACGCAGACACGGGGAGAACGTGCAAACTCCACACAGTCGCCTGAGGCGGGAATTGAACCCGGGTCTCTGGCGCTGTGAGGCAGCAGTGCTAACCACTGTGCCACCGTGCCGCCCTAAATTGTTCTGCAGAAAGCTCAATGGAAATAATAACCTGGGTGAATTTGAATGACACTCAAGGGAGTTCTCACCCCCAGTAAAATCTTGAAGGTTATCACCAACAAGACATGAAAACCTTATCACAACCACCTCAATAAAGCTTTGTTGAATATCTGATGCATTATTCCAATGATAAATGTTCAGCTGAGCATGAAAGTTTCCATAGCAGTGTTCAGAGATGTTTAATTGCATTCTCCCAGTGTCCTGACCAATCCTTATCCCTCATCCCATCACTGAAATAGGTTATCTAGCCTTTTTTCTCATTTTCTGTTTCTGGCACCTTACTGGTTGTGCCCCTGTTGGCTGCCATATTGGCATTCCAAAAAACAGTGGGTATAGTTCAAAATAATCCTTCAGCTGTGAAGTACATTCTGGGTATCTTGAGAATCTGAATGCAACCACATAAACATGAATTCCTTTTCTGTCGTTCTATGAAAAATACCTAATGGCCAATTGCCTACATTGCACATATATGCATAGACATTCCATTTTGCACCAGAAAGCAGGCCTAATTAAAATCATTTCTGATGGTGGATTTATCTTTTCCACAAGAAGAGTTGTGTTGCTTTGGGATTTTCTTTCACATGATAGGATATTTGAATTTTTGGACTTTGTTAACAGTGCACCTTCTTGTGCAATTTAATTTTTTTTCTCATTGAAGATTGTGCTACCTTAATTGTAAAGCCAATGGGAAATATTATACAATTTACCATCAACAAAGAACATTAGCACAATCAGCTGTCTTTGAAAAACAATGAATATGCCTCAACCTACTGGAAACAAAAGGTAGTCAAAAAAAATAAGAGGGACAAGTTGCAGAAACCTATTCCTTAAATGATAAATATTCCTACTGTTACTCACACTCATCTGTAATCATTTTGGATTGTTCAATGTAAGAATAGCTCACAAAAAGCTAGCACTGCTCTGTAATCTTAACAAGATGGACAAAGTTACTGAGATCCACAGACCCAATATAATGCTCTGGGGACCAGGATTTGAATCCACTACAACAGATGATGCAATCGGAATTCAATTATAAACAAAAAAAAAATTAAAAGCTAGCCTAATGGCAAGCATTTTAACCATTGTCAATTGTCATAAAAGCCAAACTGATTCATTAATGTGTTTTAGGGAAGGAACTCTGCCATCCTTACCTGGTCTGGCCTACTTGAGACTCCAGAACCACAACAATGTGGTTGACTCTGACTGCCTTCTCAAGTGGTTGAACAAGCCACTCACTTCAAGGGGAAATCAGGGACAGGCAACAAATGCAGGTCCAGCAATGAATCCAACATTGCACAAATGAAGAAAAATAAAGATCACCCCAAGAATTTTTGGTTAGTTTCTTTTAGGAAGAGACACAAATTCCCAATCATGTAAATTGCAGAATTAAATCTGCTGTCAGTTGGCTGACGGATTTATATAAGAAAGCTGCTTCAACTCTGCTTGGAGGCGATGACTCATCGGATTAAAATCTTAGTGGCTGTTGGTTCCTCTGTCCAGCCCTAGATTTTGTCCACTGGTCATCAGAATGCTCCCTCTGGAATAACATTAATATTAACTTCAGAAAAATCAACTCTGTTATTGTGCTATAATGAAGTATGTAGAGATATACCAGCAAGCCATTCTTCTAGCTGTGACATATATCTCCCTACGTAAGTACATTTTCTCTACGTTACATGTGTTAAAAATAAGGTCTGAACTAGAATGATCAAAACTGTGTAATCCCCAATAATCCTAAATGCAATTCTCACATATGTCAGGTACTGTACCATCCAAATATTCATTTCAAATAATAGCATCAATTTCTTTGAGTGAATGATTTAATGTATTTTAGCTTTAGGAAGCAGGTTTGGTCATTTTAGTAGACATTTCATGATCGTATTTATTGTTTTCTGACCATTGCCAAGCTTGTGATGTTTCACAAACTCTATATTTCCTTCCTATATGTCTGTTCCTCACTTCAGACAATAAATATTACCAGAAAATATATTTAATGTAATAAATTCTGCCATTATTTTCAAAGTTTATTTGTGATTAAACTGATCCAATTAGCTAACACTTCCATCTAGAGACATGAAACTGCTTCCATATTGACATTGTTGCTTCTGAATAAAATCCAGTAATCATTAGGTTTTGGTATGGTATTTATAAATAACTTAGACTTATAATTTTGAATGCGAATATTATACTGTGGCATAACACATTTGATAATTGTTAAATTTTGGATCAGTTAACAAGGACTTTCATTTTCCTCTTAGTTCTAGCAGACTATGCTCCTTACTTCTATGACAATGCACCAAACAGCACCAATGGGAACATGGCTATGTTGAGCATTCCTGAGGATACGCCTATAGGTATGTATTTGAGATAGTTCTTTGATATTCAAAGGTTAACGTTTGTAAAGCTTATTCCGAATACATAGTTTCATTAACAAGTGTGATGTGTGGAATTTATAATTCATGACACTGCCAATTTTCTGGTTATTACAACAGATCTTGGGAAATCAGGAAAGAGTTCACAGTGCACAATTCTCCAATTATTACCATTGGTTATGAAAGGTTCTATATAGGATTGTCATTCACACTCATAAACGTTGCCAGAATTGCACTTAGTCAATAACTGTTAAGCGTATCAGCCTATACTCTCTGCATTGTAACACCAGGAGCAGGAATAGGCTATTCACTCCTCCAGCCCAGTCTGCCATTCTAGATCATGGCTGATCATTTCCTGTATTATTCCCATATCTTTTGATGATATTAGGTACTCAAAATATACCAATCTTTGTCTTGAGCTTACTTGATGACTGAGCTTCCACAGTGCTATGTGCAGAGAGTGCTAAAGATTCATTACCCTCTGATGAAGACTCTCTTCCTCAGTAATTTGCCTTTTATTCTGAGACTCTGTCCCCTCAATCCCGACTCTACACCATAGGGAAACATTCTTTCTGCATCTACTATGTCTATCCCTTTGAGAAGTTTGTGGATTTCTGTGAGAGCACTTTGCATTCTTCTGAACTGCAGAAAATATACATGATTTGGATATGAATATAGGAGGAATGGTTAGTAAGTTTGCAGGTTACACCAAAATTGGAGGTGTGGTGGACAGTGTAGGAGGTTATCTCAGAGTACAGATGGACTAATGGGCCAAGGAATGACAGATGGAGATTAATTTAGATAAATGTGAGGTGTTGTATGTTGGTAAGGCAAATCAGGTCAGTACTTATACATCTAATGGTAGGGTCTTGGGGAGTGTTGCTGAACAAAGAAGTCTTGGGGTGCAGGTTCATAGTTCCTCGAAGGTGGAGTCACAGTAGACAAAATAGTGAAGAAGGTGTTTGGTACACTTGCCTTTAATGGTCAGTGCACTGAGTATAAGAGTTGGGAGGTCATGTGTGCCTGGACAGGATATTGGCGAAGCCACTTTTGGTCTGCTGTGCTCAATTCTGGTATTCCTGCTATAGGAAAGATGTTGTTAAATTTGAAAAGATGCAGAAAAGATTTACAAGGATGTTGCCAGGGTTGGAGAGCTTGGAGAGGTTGAAGAAGCTGGGGTTATTTTCCCTGAAGCATTGAAGGCTGAGGTGTGACCTTATAGAGGTTTATAAAATCATGAGGGGCATAGATAGGTTTTTTTCCCAGGATATGAAGTCCAAAACTAGAGTGCATAGGTTTAAGGTGAGAGGGGAAAGATATAAAAGGGATGTAAGGGGCAACATTTTCATGCAGAGAGTATGGAATGAGCTGGCAGAGGAATTGGTGGAGACTGGTACAGTTACAGCATTTAAAAGGCATTTGGATGGGTACATGAATAGGAAAAGGTTTAAAGGGATATGGGCCAAGTGGTGGAAAATGGGACGAGATTAGGTTAGGTTATCTGGTCGATATGAGCAAGTTGAACCAAAGGGTCTGTTTCCATGCTGGACATCTCTATGACTATGACTCTATGAATAGGAAGGGTTTAGAGGGATATAGGCCAAATGCTAGCAAATGGGACTAGATTAATTTTGGAAATCTGGTCGACATGGTTGAGTTGGATTGAAGCACCTGTTTCTGTGCTATACATCTCTATGACTCTAAGTCCCCTCAATCTTTCCTTTATGAGGATATTTTAAGAGCTCCAACTTGTTTACAGCTCAGTACGTATTTATGAAAAATTGATGACCAAAATTCACAATTTACTTTCCTGAAATGGATGAATTTGAATATTTTAGACCCTAACATGGAGCAGCCAAAAGGTCTCAAAGTCAGTGACAGATTCCAGAACTATTGGTAACTCAGGTCTGCATAGGTTCCTCTTCTATTTTCTAGACACAACACACTGTTGGTGGATAAGTCTACACCTGGTATATTGCCAGCAAAGCAATCCTTCAGGTCACTAATCCCGAGCAAATGTAACACATTCTTTGCTTTTTCATTAGTTCATGAGACGTGGGCATCACGAGAGAGACCAGCATATATAGTCCAACCCTAATTGCCCTGGAGAGGATGAAGTCACTGCAGTCCTTTTGTGTACGGCAGGCAATATGCTATTAGGAAGGGAATTCCAGGATTTTGATCCAATAGCAGTGCAGGAATGGCAATATAGTTCCAAGTCAAGTTGGTATGGAGCTTGGACGGGAACAAAGGTTTTGCTGTTCATTTACATCTACTGTCCTTGTCATATCTATACCTATATCACAGAGTTGTTTTGGAAGATTCTGTTTGGGTGTATTACAATATCCAATTCAGCAGCAGGTTTTTCAATCCCTCATCAAATCTTTGAACCATTCAATGGCCGGACACATAAAGAGGCCATTCAGCCCTTATGCTTGGTCTGGCTTCTTGAAACAGCCATTCAACTAACCCCACTCCCTTGTTCTTGCTATGTATTGAAATTTGCATTGTGTAAATTGCCCCCCTACCATACACATATGTGCCCACAGAGGAGGTCTGCTCTGAAGAGATAATAATGGATTTGTGTTTAACCGCTCATGCAGTTCTATTTCTAAATGTTTATGGCTGAGTAAAGAATTGTTTCGTCACAAGAAATTCACATTTCCTTCCCAACAGCTCTGTGAATATTTCCCGTTCAAATATGTATCCAATTCCTTTTTGGAAGGTACTACTGAATTTGCTTCCATCACCATTTTCAGTCAGTGCATTCAGATCATTATAATTCACTGCACAAAACATTGTCTTGCCTCACTTCTGATTCTTTACGACAGACAGCTTTCCTCTCAATATGCAGTGAGAGGAGTTGTTCACACTAGCCCATGTTCAGAATATATCTTCCATTACTTTGTTGGCCTCATGAATCCGGAATTATAAAATGGCTGAGCAATGAAATCAGGATGTTTAATGGGAGTGAGCGCTTTGTGAAGCACCAGCTCTATTCTTCCTTCAGTGCGTGTCAGAAACCCACCTTGTCTTCCTTCTTCAAACTAATCAAGGTCCTCAATGAAAGAATGTAGGAGAGTATGAGGGAAAGAACAGCCAAATGAGATTCAAATATAACTTAATTGAAAAGATGGTACTAACACAGGGACAATGGGCTGAGTACCTTCTTTGTAAATTGCAATTGTTGCTATTTGTTAATTCTATAATAACAATCAGTGTCCCTCACCATTGCAATGACAAACATGACAGCAAAACAAAATGACATGTCTCCATCTCTGTCCTAGCTGGTAGTTTCTTCAAATGATGCATGATGCTGCATTCAAAGTTGCAAGCTCTGTCGTTGTTTTGTTTTCATAGAATTGCAGAATCTCTGGGGAAAGAGGCCATTGACCCAACAAGTCCACACTGATCCTCTGAAGAGTAACCCACGCAGACCTATTCCCCTACCTTATTATTCTACATTTACCCCTGACTAATGGACATAACATATACATCCCTGAACACTGTGAGCAATATAGCATGGCCAATTCACATAACCTGCACATCTTTGAATTGCGGGAGGAATCCGGAGCACCTGGAGGCCACCAGACACAGGGAGAATGTGCAAACTCTGAGGCTGGAATCAAGCCCTTACCGAGCATTTCATTAAAAAATACTGTCAGACTCCATGGAAATCTATGAAACAAGAATGTGGTTTAGAGCTATGATTATAATATTATATGGTCCATTCAGCACTTGATATGTTTGTCTCATGTCACCTTCTAAGGTTTTTTTTCAAAGTGCTTGAAGGTTGATAAGCCAAAAGTTTTATTGTTGGTTCATTGTTATTGCTTCCTGATTGTTCCAGGACAGCAACAACACAGGCAATGTGGAAAATTACCTAAGTATGTTCTATCCATAAAAGCGAGGAGAATTCCAACCCTGCCCTTTGACCATTAGCAAAGTAATGGGTGGGGTTGTCAGCAGTGCAGGAAAATGGCACATGCTCTACAGTAAACTGAAAATTAACACTCATCTTAGGCTTTGCTACGGCCTACAAATCTCTCATAACAGCTTAGATGCCCTTCTCAAGGACATTTAAGGATGGGTAATAAATGCTGGCTGAGCTAGCAATACCCATGTCCCATGAACAAAAAAAATCCATAAAACATCTGAGCCCTAAAACATCTGAGAACTAAAATATAATTGAATTAACACACCCCAGTTGTAAATCACTATCAAAAACTTTGTTCTGTTGTTACAAACTCTAAATGTTTAACTTTTCTGTAGGATCACATCTGTACACTTTAAATGGCACAGATCCAGAGGGAAATTCAGTCACTTACCACATGACCTTTGAACCTGGAACAAAACAATATTTTGCAGTGGAACCACAAACAGGAGATGTCACTTTGGTGGAGGAGCTGGACAGAGAGGTAAAGCTCTTTGCTGTTTTGTTTTATTACTATATTTGTTGTTTCAATGATAGTGGACACTGACCATTACTGTAGAATTATAGAATTGTAGAAACTGCAAGATTCAGCCCATCGCCCCATGCTAGTAGCAGCTTTTCAACATGTTCTACTTGAATCTCATCTGGTTGTCATTTCCCTCAAACAAAGAGACCTTGGGTTGCAGGTATATAGCTCCTTGAAAGTGGAGTCATAGGTAGACAGGGTGGTGAAGAAAGCGTTTGGCATGCTTGCCTTCAGTGTTCATTGAGTATAGGAGTTGGGACGTCATGTAAAGGACATTGGTGATGCCACTTTTAGAATACTGCATTCAGTTCCTAGACTCCCTGCTACAGGAAAGATGTTGTTAAACTTGAAAGGAAAAGATTTAAAAGGGTGTTGCTGGGATTGGAGAGTTTGAGCTATGGGAGAGGCTGAATAAACTAGGACTTTTTCCTTGGAGCATCAGAGGCTGAGGGTTATAAAATCATGAGGTGCATGGATGGGGTGAATAATGAAGGTCTTTTTCCCAGAGTAGGGGATTCCAAAGCTAGAGGGCGTGGGTTTAAGGTGAGAGGAAAAAGGTTTAAAAGAGAGCAGAGGGGCAACTTTCATGCAGAGGGTGGTGCGTGTATGGAAGAGCTGCCAGAGGACATAGAGGTGGGTAGTACTATTATAACATCTAAAGGGACATCATTTGGGTACATGTACAGGAAGGGTTTGGAGGGATATGGGGCCAAAAGCTACCAAATGGAACAAGATCAGTTTAGGATATTTAGTCAGTGTGAATGAATTGGACAAGATGGTCAGTTTCTGTCATGTATAATTCTATGACCCTATGACTCATACTCTCCCTTGTTCCTTTTCATATACTTATCTAATGCTTTCTAACTTGAAAATAAGAGTAAATTTTTTTGCTTCCAGAATATGACCTCATCAATGTCCTTTACATGATGTTCTAACTCCTATACTCAATGCACAATGAAGGCAAGCATGCCAAACGCCTTCTTCACCATCTTATCAACACTGCAGCTCCACTTTAAAGGAACTATATGGGTCAGTGACTGTGTTTACAGCCACAAACTCCAAATTACAATGGCACCACCTTCTCTGAATCTGTCCTCTAGAGGTTAGATAGCTTTTCCTGGAAGGGGGTAATGGGAATCAGGATGTCAGATTACCTTATGCACATTGACTGCCTTTTGACCATTGAATCCAGGAAAAGTCTAGAGTTTAAGACCAAGGAGGAAATTTCCCAAAGTATGGTTATAGAGATTGAAGTTCCTAGCTAAGAGAACACTATTATAATGATGACCATCTTTTTCTATTCAATAATATTGAATATGTTGTTTTTGTTTTGCAGAAAGAAGATGAAATTGAAGTACTTGTTGGTATTTCTGATAGTGTGAATAAAGTAAGACGTCTTACACATTGCAAAGTACCATGTACTTAAAGTCCAAGACATCATCTATATAACAATTAAAATAAATGCTTCAATGAGTACCCTAAATGCTGCAGATATATTACCTATCCATTGAGATATTACCAAAAGCAATTGTCAACAAGTTTCTTTGTCTCACTAACTCTCAGCCAAATGAGGGTCAAGAATTTATTTCATCAGATCCCAGTGTTTTGCATCTCCTCATCTAATAATCTGCTTGTTGTGTTTGTGATTATTTGAATCCCTCCAACTGGAACCCCTCACAACTTGAATCTCCCCACCGCGTCTCTAACTTGATGTCTGCACTCGATGTACATTTGACATACATGCTTTATACTATCCCTCTATTTTGGCAGCCACTGTCCTATTGCTTTTCACCCGTAGGGAAGTTACAGAACACTGGGACGTACCTTCCATTATCTGTCACATTTCTGTTTTACAGTAAGAGTGAGGCTAAAAACTGTGGTGTGGACATTGAGAACATTGCTAGAAGACATCATGAAGCAATCGAGATGCAAAGCTAAAACAATAATTAGGAGATATTTGAGCTGGAGAAATAGTTAACAATTTCTGTCACCTATGCATGTGGCTTGAAAGACAGCAGCCTGTGTTAAATACAAGTTATCAATAATCTCATCAGAGGCTTTGCCAGTGCTAGGTTTCAAGATTCTAATCTTCCTAGCTTGTACAGATGGGTGATATATACGTAAGCACAAGAAGAGGATAACACTCTCAAAGCACCAACTGAAGTAAACAGAAGACAAAATAGCAACCATTTTGAGCTAGAGTCTGCACGAGTCTTTCCTCACCAAACATGGATGTATTTCAACATCACACTGGCAATACATTCCTTTTCATGATGGCATGGTCTTGGGCATAGGTCTCTGTGATTTGTGGCATTTAAAATTAATTAGGAACAATATTGCGGTTAATTGCAACTTATTTTAAAAATCATAGTTAGAGCAAGCCAGCACAGAGTCTTGATTTAGCAAAATAGTTTGAATGTGTTTATGAGTTGATTTTATCAATACTTCTGTGGTATAATTCTCTTTCATTTTGAAATATCTTTTTGAGAAACAATGTTATTCAAGTAACATAGTGTTATTTCACAGAGCACAACAATTCAGGAACATTTAGGGTGGATATTTAATTTCAGTGTCACATTGATTGGGGAGGCTTTATTTTGTGAGAATTCTTTTCAAGGGAAGATACTTACGTCTAATTATTGCTTTTAGGCATAAAATGCACAACATGGTTTTTCTTATCTGTGATTCCAAACAATGGATTGAGTTGCATGTGAACCGGTCTGCAAAATCATCTTTCAGTGAAAAATGATAGATGGAGAACTCTTTGTGTTTTCAGGTTGTCGAGAAGGTTCGAATACTTGTAACAGATGCCAATGATGAGTGCCCAGAGTTCATTAATAGACCCTATATCATTAATATCCCTGAGGTAAATTTCTTTTAGGAACAATCTCTTATTTAATTAATTAATTAATTGGCAACTGACAAATTAATGTAATCTGAAATTGACTAATGTGTTTTCTTGGACTGGGGTCTGCTAGGACACCCCTTCGGGGACCAGCATATTCAAGGTGCAGGCAGTGGACAAAGACAATGGATCTGGAGGCAGTGTCACTTACTTTCTGCAGGTATTCATTCTCTATTGCAGTATTAGTTACTGTTGATATGAAACTGTTGTCACACGCAAGAAATCAAGGAGGAAATGTGACCTTCTTCACATAAACAGTACGATTTAACAGAAGAGGGCAAAAGTGACCATGTTTCTGTGTTTGTTGTTACGATATTGTGACTTGACATCAGTATTAATAACTGTGAGAAATCCAAAGGGCAGAGTATCCATTTAGGCTGTGTAAACAACGGAATTCAGCAGGAAACAGAAAGGCCTAAACAAATATTAGGAAAACACTTAAGTAATTGTGGAACATTGGAAACAACTGAGTGGTTAATGTGGAATTTCCTGAAAGGCTCCAAAGTTTTGGGTTATTGATGAAGCATTTTCCACAGTATCTGTGGGAGATGTTGGGAGTTATTTTAACTTCTGCCAAAAATGAAAGAGTTGAGATCTCAGATGCCTTCTGTTGACCTCAAGTGAAAAGTAAACTCAGGCGATGTGTATGGAGATGTCTGACTCAATATTATTCATATTACATTATATGGAAGCATTAAAATTGCCCCTTTATTTATGCAATGTTTTTAAAATATGAATAGTGAACTTTTAACTAAAGTTTTGTCTTTTTTTAAAAACTGATTTCTTGCTCAACAGCTTTTCACTGTTTAGATTCTCGTAGTTATTTTCCATCTCTGATTTGCTGCTCCTTCTGTACATTCTGTTCCAGAATATGCATAAGAACAAGTTTTCAATGGATCGATACAGTGGGGTCCTTCGTCTAAAATCAAGTGTAACTCTGGATTTTGAGAAGTCTACGACCCACTTTGTTACTGTTAAAGCCAAGGTAAACTGACGTAGTGGGGGTCAGGTTGGAGGGGCATCTGGAGAAAGCTAATGTCCATAATATGATTTCAATTTTATTTTAGGATGGAGGTGGCAAGTTGAGAGGAATGCATCGAATTTGCTCTTCCTCAACCACTGTAACAATCAATGTTTTGGATATTCAGGACACTCCTCCCATATTTTCTGGCACACCATATTTTGGATACGTGTATGAAGATACCGAACCTGTGAGTAGTGATTCATCACGTACTCATTCATGCTGTAACTGAATATCTGTACATTTAGCAGTCATGTGTTCAGATATAAGTTGAGATGGTTCATATAAAGAATTCAAAGCCAAAGTGCAAAACAATGATAAGTTTCCGCTGAGGACCGAGTTGGGGCAGCACGCTGGCTCAGCAGTTAGCACTGCTGCCTCACAGCGCCAGGCAACTGTCTGTGTGGAGTTTGCACATTCTCCCCGTGTCTGCATGGGTTTCCTCCGGGTGCTCCGGTTTCCTCCCACAGTCAAAGATGTGCAGGTTAGGTGAAATTGGCCATGCTAAATTGCCCATAGTATTAGGTGCATTAGTTAGGGGAATGTGTCTGGGTGGGTTGCTCTTCAGAGGATCGGTGTGGACTTGTTGGGCCGAAGGGCCTGTTTCCACACTGTAGGGAATCTAATAAAATAATAATAAGAATTTGCCAATAACTACTTTATGACTTGAGCAATTAGTGATAAATTTGAAACTCTCTTCTCCATTAGTATTTCACTTTCAGATGTAGCCCCTGCATAGTGGACAGATTTTGCTATAACATCTAAAATAAAAGCTAACAGTTCCTCCGTACAATGGTGTCAACTTAGATTCTGTACTTAAGTCCCTAAAGTGAGACATAAGCCCACAACCTTCTCACCAATGGTATAACTATTATTCTCAAACAGGGGCTAGCATTCACATGGTTGCTTTGGTTAAGCATCAGAAAAGTGGCAAGTCAAACGTAGTGCTATTTTATATAGCTTAATTCCAAAAAACCTCCAAGAGTTTTCTGGTTGTGTTTGATCAGCCATTTGAACTCGGGAACAGTAACAAACTTTGAAAATATTGATGCTTAGGATGATGCCATTGTTAGAGTTAAAATTGTTTAAGGTATTGTTGGAGAATACGCGTAAGAAAATACTTAAATATGTTTGGATAATACATAAAGGAGTATACACTGAAGTATGGAGGAAGAATATACTTTTGTACTTGTGAGTGTGTCATTGTTAAGAGGTGCCAAAAGGAGAACAGCATGAAGTGAACAGGAGCTGTGACAATACTATGGCTTTAAGAGGTATATTTTGTCCTTTTAATTGAAGAGAGGTTTTAAAACGGAGTTGCCAAGCAATTTACCAGATCTGCTAGAGTAAACAGCTTGTGAGGCCTTAGGTTTTTTTTCAAAAGTTAGAACAATAGAAGCAACCTGAATGGGTGTGGTCAAGCTCCCACAGAACCAGGATTTTTAGTTTTAGCTCTCAGCAGTTGCTGTTGGGGTCTTAAGGAATTGAAAGCTATTTCTTCCCCTCTCTGTTACAGCCAAGGTTGTGGGTTCTCTCCCTGGTACTGGAGTTGCATGTGAGACCATCTGTTTTCTGAATTTACCTTCTGCCAAGGGTGCGTTTATGGGATGTTTCTATATTGGAACAGTTAATTAGTAATAGCTACTGTGTCAATTATTCTGTTAAGTTTTCCAACAGAGTTAATTTATTCCAATTTCTTTTTTCTTTTGTTGTATTTTAACTATAGTGGATACATCAAAAATGTTTTGCTTTAAATCCAGTAGTCTGATTAATCAAATTGCATCTGGAATGCAATATCTTCCATTTACCTTGAAAACAAGTAAAAGTTAGGGTCTAGACTATCTTCTGAATATTTTGAGAGGGTTTGGTCTGGTCCATAACAGAACTATATTGGAGAAAATAATCAAAATTTGCAGAAAAGACAGACATCAATAATGTATGCCAAAACATATTATTCAGTTTTATACAGACTGTCTATTTGATTTCCTTTTAGGGTTCAGAAATATTTACTGTGATGGCCTATGATGGAGACCGTGGGAACCCCAATCCAATCCGTTACACTATTGCACACGGTAAGTGTTATCATACAATTCAGTGAGATAATAGAAGACTTCAGGAATCAGGCTAACGATTGTTCATTTCATGCATATGCAAGGAGAACAGTCTTATCACCGTGAAATGTAAAACTCTTGTGGGTTGCAAACACTTCCAGTTTCTGTACAAAACAAAACAACATCCATATTACCATTCCCACACTTCACTGTACAGGTGTCTTATATTACCTGTTGTTTTCTCACAGCCTTTGCAGGCAATTAGGGGACATTAGTAGACTCAGTTGGCTGGACAACTGGTTTGTGATGCAAAGTGATGCCAACAGTGTGGGTTCAAATTCTATTCCAGCTGGAGTTAACATATTGGATTCCCTTCACAACCTTACCCTTTGCCTAAGATGTGGTGATCCTTAGGTCAACCACCACCAGTCATTTCTCTCTGAGCCCTATGGTCTGGGAAGATTATGATGACTTTTATGTTTTTCAAAGGCATTGTCTCTAGTTCACCAAAGGCCAACTCTATATTGTTGCTACTGCAGCTTTTATATTTCTAGCCAGCCTTCATACATCTATGGTCCCCATTTAACAGTTACAATATAACTAAACATTTAGCCCTTAACTAATTGAAACTGATTCAACCTTTCCAGAATGCAAGTGGCCTGTATGAAATGTTTGACTACACACTGTGTGGGTCTATAGAGTCCCAAGTTTGAGTGATCTACGTGTTCAAACCCAGACAGCCTAGCCTTGTTGGCATTTTTAAAAATTGCTGATTTATCCTGTTTGACCTTCATGGACTTCGGTAATTGAACAGGGCTGTTCAGTGTGCTTTTTGCTTGCTAACATGTAATTCTAGTGTCTGAGCACCAATTGACACCATGCTGAGAATTTTCAAAATTAAAAGGAACCCACCTCTAAGTTTTAGAGATGAATTCAATGAAATAGGAATAATGTGCTGAAGAATCATGATTATTGTATTAGCTCCCTACCTTGCTGTTATGCTCCCAGCTTATTGTTCCGCTCCAGAAAATTGCTGCATTGACTCTTATAAAGAGCCAACTAATGCTCCATGATGCTGGTGTAAGTGGCTATTGAAACCATAAACCTGGAATCTCAGTAATAAGCTGTGCAGTGATTGGCTTTCTACTCGTTATGATAGTGATGTTACCGGATGTGAAATCTGATTTTCATTTATCCCCACCAGCAATAGAGTCATAGAGTCATTGAGATGGACAGAACGGAAACAAACCCTTCTGTCCAACTAGTCCATACCGACCAGATATCCCAACCCAATCTAGTCCCACCTGCCAGGACCCGGCCCATATTCCTCTAAACCCTTCCTATTCATATATCCATCCAGATGCGTTTAAATATTGTAATTATACCAGCCACCACCACTTCCTCTGGTAACTCATTCCATACATGCACCATGCTCTGCATTAAGTACCAGGTTAGACTGGAGCTGCTTCATGCCAGGTCTTGAGCTGGTGAACAGTGAAATTCTTTGTGAGATACAAGGAAACATTGAAGCAGAAAGTGGATTACATAGTTCAGTGAATGTTTAATGCATGAAGCTCTGATTTCATCATTTCACAGCAGTATTATACAGCAATAAAAGCAACAGTCATTACACACATTCCCATGAAATTGTAACTAGCACTCATCATCCAATGCAATGTGTGAATTAAGTATATATTTCTTCTTTGCTCTTTCTGATGTCACTGGTCCTTCTTTCTTCCTTTCCCACTTTTTTAGTTTTGAAGTACAAGCTCAATTGGTGCAGTAGTGAGGGAGAACTGGTGATTCAATTAGCTCCATTGGTTGGATGGTTGGTTTGCAATGCACTCTGATGCCAATAGCACAGGTTCAATTACCACACTGGCTGAGGTCACCATTAAGGATTTTCCTTCTCAACCTTTCCCCTTGCTTGAGGTGTGGTAACCCTCTGGTTAAGCCACCATCAGTTGCCTTTCTCTAACAGGAGAGCAGCCTTATGATCCAGTAAGTCTGTGGTGACTTTTATTAGGAGTGATAGACAAGGTGTTAAGCTAAGTCTGTATAGGTGGATGGAAACGACCCCATAGTTTCCTTGAAAGTTTTATCCCTCAGTCAGCATAACAAAAACAATACCTGGCTCTTATCACATTGCTGTCTATGGCAGCTTACTGTGTGCAAACTGACAGCTGTATTTCCTACATTACAACAGTGGCCATGCAATCAAAGTACTTCATTGGCTGGAGAGTACCTTCAAATGTCATGATATTGCCAAATAAATGCAAATCTTAGTTTTGTCACAACTTGACTGGTTGTAGGGTTTAGAATTTTGTAACATGGGTCTGTGGCGTGATCTGGAGATCTGAATCTGGCTTTAATTATAAAGACTCAATCCCTGTGAACATCCATATCGGGGACTTGCATCAATCTTCAAGTCGTCAATCAATCTCAGGGCTTGGGTACAATTCTCCTTCTCACTTTCTTTCTCTTTTGCTCACATTGTCCAGTTAGAAAAAGAAAAATAGTAAGTGCATAGAATTTTGAAACAAACAACTTCCCAAACAAATGGTAGGTGGAGCAAACAGTTTTCTTGCTGCGGGAAGTGAGGTATCCTTGATTCAATGGTGCAAATAAAAGTGACAATCAGATTAAATTTCAATTTGTATGGTTAGCTTGGTAAAATAGGACTTGTATGATTTTAGTATTGTTCACATCTATCAATAACGTGCAATTTAACAGGAAACGATGGATCTTTTGATATTAATAGCACAACTGGGGCTATTACTCTCCTTCGAACCACAGAGTTTCTTCAGAAGGACATTTACAAACTTCTAATTCAGGTGGGTCAATAAAATCCATAAATAACCGCAGCCATGTAATAGGTATAAGGATATGAATATTGAAGGTGCCTGAAGTGTTTTGTACCACTATTTTATGAGAGATATTATGGCATAATCAAGCTGATTGCTTGAGTGGGCAAATCCAACACAGGGTCTGCTGTCCATTTAAGTTATAAAGTCAGAAGTCATATGACACCAGGTTATTGTCCAACAAGTTTATTTGAAATCTCATTCTTTCAGAGTGCAGTTCCTTCATCAGATCGTGTCACCTGTTGAAGGAGCAGCGTTTCAAAAGAGTGTGATTTCAGATAAACCTGCTGGATTATAATCTGATGTCATATGATTTCTGACTTTGTCCATCCCAGAGGACTGCAGATAATGGAGAGTCAGAGTTGAAAAGTGTGGTGCTGGGAAAGATCAGTAGGTCAGACAGCATCCGAGGAGCAGGAGAATTGACGTTTCAGGCATAAACACTTTGTCCACCCCAATCCAACACTGGCACCTCCAAATCATTTAAGTTACCAAGTGTAAAGATGCAGGAATTGTTCAATGTGGGACCCATGGTTTTCAGCAATGTGTCTAAACACATACAGTGTGTCTGAACAATGACTGACTTACACACTGATACAAACAAATATATTAAATGTTTGTCTAAAAACGTTCAAATTGTGCTACTTGAAGTCGTATAACGGTTTATCAATCAGTTCTCTGAAATTAAACTTGAATATAGCGTAAGAGAATAATAAAATGTTTGAGCCTGTGATATTTTTGAAGAAACCTTGGGAAGATGATTACAGGATAATTGAAGTTATGTGGTTCATGGTAACATCCCTAGCACTAGGCCAGGCATACATGTTTGAACCCACCTATGCTAGAGGTGTGTCATAACATGTCCAAATAGATTGATTAAAAATATAAGTTGTGTTAATGCATAAAAATAAAATTAAAGTAATTTTGCAATACTAATTGATTAAAAATAGGTTGATTAAAATACAAGTAATGTTAATTGCGTAAAAATAAAATTACAGTAATTCAGCTATACTAGTAGCTGACTTCTTGATAAAGAGATTGCAAAGTTCTTTGATGATTCAACATGTTTTCCATTGGAACAGTAAAACAAGTACCAACCCTATGATTCCCCAGCACCTGATGTTTTCAGCAGAGATGTCAGATTTTCTCAGAGGGAGAGGAGCTGTTGTAATGAGTTGATCTCTATCATACACCTTCCCTCATCTTCCTTTACTGGTATACTATTGGCTGAAGATTGAAGATCACCGTTTGCATTTGCGCTGAGCTGGAAGCAAAGATCAAGCAGTATTGAGGAAAGAAAGATTTGCATTTATATAGTACCTTCCACTATAGCATTTCAGCATGTCCCAAAGCACCTTGCAGACAATAAAGTATTGCACAGTAAATAATTTGCGTACATCAAGGTCCTACAAAGATTAATGTGACTGTGAATAATCCATTTTTGTGAAATTGGCAAAGGGATAAATATTAACCAGAACACCAGGGAGGTCTCCACTTCTCTTCTTTGAAAGAATTCCATGGGACTTTAAAACTTAAGAGGATTGATCTGTGCATTGTAATGTCTGCACAAATTAATTAGGAGCAAGAGTAGGCTATTTGGCTCCTTGATTGCCCTCTGCCTTTCAATAAGATCACGACCGATGTGATTGTGGATTGAGAGTGTGGTGCTGGAAAAGCACAGCAGGTCAGGCAGCATCTGAGGAGCAGGAGAATCAACATTTCAGGCATAAACCCTTCATCATGTGATTGTGGCCCCAACCATTCACTCATCTCTGAAAGCCTACCAAGAATCTACCTCTGACTTAAAAGCATTCAACAAATCTGCTTCCACCGTCCTCTGGGGAAGACAGTTCCAAAGATTCATGACTCCCATCACCATCTCTACCGTAAATAGAAGCCCCCTGATTTTTACACTGTGCCCTCTGTTTCTAGTCTATGCCACAGGGGAAACTTCCTTTCCACCCTAGCAAACCTCTCAGGATCTTATATTTCTGAATAAGCCAAGGTCTATATTTTTCTCAACTCCAGTGAGTATCATAAGATGAACGTCCCTTATTCAAGGTTTCAGTTGGTGAATTTTCTCTGAATTGCCATTTACGTTCTTTGGTAAATAAAGAGACCAAGATTGTTCAGAGGAAAGGTCACCGAACTCAAAATATTAATTTTGATTTCTCTCCACAGGTGATGCCAGACCTGCTGAGTTTCTCGAGTTCTTTTTGCCTTTGTATCAGAACTCCAGCATCTGTAGTTCTTTGTTTTATTTCTCGGTATATATTCTATTCCCCTAGAAATAAACAACAATGTTCTAAAAGCCTGCTTAATTATATGCTGTACCTGCAGACTAACTTCATGTAATTCATGTACCAAGGTACCCAGGTCCCTCTGCACCTCAAAGTTCTCTTTTTATTTAAATAATATGCTGCCTTTCTACTCTTCCTGCCAAAGTGGACAATTTATATTTTTTGATATTCTCTATCTACTGAAGTGTTGCCCTCTCACTTAACCTCATACTTTTTAATTGCGTATGTTCTTTTCACAACTTCATAATTTGAACTTCTACGGGTCGTATTTCTTTGGAGGAAAGAAAGTCTGAATTCTCATTGAAATCAGTGTCCATGCATTACCATCATAACTAGCTAGGGATTCAATCTTCTACAGGGATTCATTGAAGTTGCTGTTACTCCAAAACAGTTCAATGTGTTTTTTCTAATCAAAAAATATTTGGACTTAGAACTTCCACAGTAATGCAGCTGAAATGGTAATCTTAGTGAATATAGAGTGCACCATCCCTTTCCACAGTGCACTGCATTGGTGCTTTTGAATCCTGTGTCATTGCAAAAATCAACATGTGTTCCTTCAGATGCAAATAGTGAAATGTAACAATGCAGACACAACTCACCTAGATGTTTTGTTGTGATTCATCCAAGGCCTCAGAGGTTAATCCGGATGTTGATGCACAAACGTTTATGACAGCTATGGTCACAATCCAAGTGGTGGATCTCAACAATCATCGCCCCACTTTTTATGGTGAGAATGGTCCCCAGTCACAATTTGAGATCACAATGCATGAACATCCCCCGGAAGGAGAGATACTGCGCGGACTGAAAATAACAGTAAATGACTCTGATCAGGTTTGTCTACTTGTTTGACATTTGAAGTTTACAGTGTGCATCACAGACTAAATTTGAGAGGGCACGATTTGGAACGAGAATTCCATTTTATGAATTTTCATGGAATTGCAAAATGGTCTCTGCCAGCATCCCTTTAAAATTATCTCACAAATAGATTGCCATCTACTGGTTTAAAAAAATCCTTCAAAATCTCTGCTCTTAAGTGATGTTAGAAATATTTGCAGTGAAGTTTGTTTTTTTATTTTTATCAGTCAGTTGATAATATTAGTCATTCTAAATATTCTGTACCTGTTTCTTGCTTTTAACAAAGTATTTTCTGTTGACACACTTGGATTTTCTGGGTTGCTGTTCAGATTGACACCTGAGTTATATTGGAAACCAGGAGTATCCTTTATTACTGCAAGTCAGCTTGGCAAATCATTGACACCCAAACTAAAGCAGCATAAGTGGTATCTTTGCTGATCTGGTGGCAAGTGGAATTTAGAGGCGAAGTCTCCCAAGCAATGAAAGTCATCTTCAAAGTAACAGACATCACTTGTTAAGTGGTCAAAGCAAACTCACAGATTGAGTACTGTGAGCACAAGTATTTCACATAACTAGACAAGCGCGCAGGAAAGTGTGAGAGGTCAGTGCTTTACCTGTCATTTGCTCAATCCCCCAGATCACTTGCTTTGCTTTCACTGCCGAGTTCCAGGAAACACATGAAACTTGTGCACCCACTGTTATAGAGTTGTAGCCATAGAATCATAGAGATCCACAGCACAGAATAAGGCCCTTCAGCCTATCATGTCCATGCCAGCCATAAATAACCACCTAACAGTAAATTGTTCAGACCCAACACAGGTTCCTTTGGGATTCAATGAGGCACTTCCAGTTAGAGTAAATGCCCATTATGCCTCACTCTCTGTCTCCTACTGCTCAGTTAATTTTTTAATCAAGTCAATTATTAACCTTCAATTCCATGGGCTTCCAATGTAACTACTATTTTTGTTATGAGGGACTTTATTGATGTTTTTTCTGGAAATAGGCATACCCCTTGACCATTGCTTTAGCCACTTCTTCAAAACAATCCTATTAGCTTAATTAGACATCATCTTTACACATCAATGCTAGCTCTCTCTGCTTAGATGGACAATGTTTACAATCTCTCCATCTTTAAGCAAAGACTTGAGAAATTATAGAATGCAGTAAAACTAATATACCATGATCATGTATTGAAAGCAACTAATTTCTGAGGGTTTATGCTTCCCTGTAAAACAGTGAATTTTGGAGTGAGTGTGCACTCTTATGGTAGTAGAATGTCCAGTCCCTGCTAATCTATCATTAAGGCTCCTAGGTGGCCTTGAGGAACTTGTGTGTCCTAACTGGACTTGTTTGTCTTATGAAGGACTAATGTCTGTTTGGGACCATTGGAGGACACACCTGTCTGATTCATCAGCCCAATACTGTATAACGGATTGTAGGCTTGTATTTCATTTCCTGAATTTTGTTGACTGAATCAAATTTAAATGACAATTAAACCTTGGCTAAAAAATGTCAGTGAGTGCTCAAAGGCTTCATAAGTAAAAACCTCCCTATGCCAAATATTAAAAGGGCATGATGTTTAAACAAAACAATTTCCCTAGACCAGTTTTCATTTGTTTACAATTGTATAGGCATTTTGCTGTCATGGCTGTGAAGGATTCAGAAAATTGTGCAGAAATCTTCAGTAAAGAAAAGATTTTCTAAACATCTTCCTTAGGACAGAATTTCTTTAATGTGCTGGCAGTAATAAATACAGACCTAACAAATCTCTGACATTTTGACTTCAGGGAACAAATGCACAATTCAACCTCAGGCTAGAGGGCCCCGATGGTATTTTCCGCATTATTCCCCAAATTGTCATCAATGAGGCACAAGTCACAATAATAGTGGAGAACTCGACTGCTATTGACTATGAAATAATCCAATTGTTTCGTTTTAAGGTAAGTGAATTATACTATCTGAGCAACTTTTGTCAAATTTATTTTAGTTTTGGAGATTTTGCAACTTCAATTAATGCATTGTCACTTCCCTTTAGCTCCTTGCTATTGAATCAGACACTCCAGAAAAGTTTAGTTCCACGGCTGACATTATCATTCAGCTGCTGGACACAAACGACAATATTCCTAAATTCACTTCCGAGTTCTACATTGCACGGATTCCAGAAAACTCTCCTGGGGGTTCTCCTGTTATATGTGTTACGGTAAGTGAAGGATATTTGTTCGATAATCTTGCAAACATTTATTTTAAGTAGTTCCCCTGGTGGCTCAGTTGGTTGAGGCAGTGGGCTAATTAAACTCCCTGATCTGCCAGTCCCAAATTTGACATCTAGGGTTAGATTTTCCACTTGGGGTTGGGGCTACAATGTTGGATCAGATGTGCATCTCCATAGCCACCCAACACTGGCCATTAGTAGCCAGAGGGAACACCCACTGTTCCATTAAGGATGGTGGGATGGTTTGCAAGCCTTGATCCTTGGTGAGGTGCTAATTACTGAAGAGGGAGAAAAAGAGAGAGCACTTCACAACAGAGGTGACTTCTGAAATGCTATTGGGCCACAAACATGAAGGGGGAGTCCTCTAGCTATAGACGTGGCCCATTAGTCATGTCTACTGGAGTTGGGGGTCCCTTGTGGGTTAAAGCAGTCACCTCTACCTTGTCCTTTCATTTCCCACTCCCTCCCCTCAGTGCCTATGTTTCAGCTGCAAATCTTGTCTCATCTGGAGTTGGAAAGTTCCAGCAAACCGGAAATGTTAGCCCCTTACCTACCCCAATTTGTGAAAATGTCTCAGCAATGGGATGATTCCTGCAAACAAGGGAGGCACTTCCGGGTCTCATTCCATTGGCCTTAGTTAGCTGACCTCAGCCCAGCAGTATGATTGTTTGTAAGGCTCCTTGGTATACTGCAACACGTGACTCCTACCCAGTATTCATTGGGTCGTAACACAGTGGATGGATGTGGGATTGGGACCCTGTTGGATTGCTCTTCATTCTTGAATAGCCTGATTAGAGCATCCTGCTGCGAAATCCAAATGAAATTAAATTAGGGTTCCCTTGTCATAATCTTGCCTCCTCTAAATGGATTCAACAACGGCCATAGGCACTGATTTTCGCAAACCAACTTGATAGGTGGCACGGTGGCTCAGTGGTTACCACTCCTCCTCACAGATCCAAGGATCTGTGTCCAATTCCAGCTTCGGTTGACTGTCCGTGTGGAGTTTGCACATTCTCCTCATGTCTGCGTGGGCTTCCCACGGGTGCTCTGGTTTCCTCTTACAATCCAAAGATGTGTAGGTTAGGTGGATTGGCCATGCTAATTTGCTTGTAGTGTCCAGGGATGTGTGGGTTAGGTGGATTAGCGTTTGGAAAATACAAGGATAGAGGGGGAGTGTGGGTCAGGTGATATGTCTTCAGAGGGGAGGTGTGGAACTGGATGGACCCAATGACCTGCTTCCATGCTGTAGGGCTTCTATGATCAGAAAATCTTCAGTGAGTGAAGTCCAATATTAAATGGTCACTACCAGGGCTTCCCCACAATTGGGTTCCCTGGCAGTGACATCCCAACCATGGAGTGAGAGAGAGTTGCCAGTTCTGAAGAAGGGTCACTGGACCCGAAATGTTAACTCTGCTATCTCTCCACAGATGCTACCAGACCTGCTGAGTTTGCCCAGCAATTTCTATTTTTGTTTGTAATTATTTTAAGGTGTTTACTCAATACAACATAAACCAACAGTATAAACTTTTTATCCATTAACACCGTAGGGGTGCTCCCTAACTCTTGATTATAATCCAATGCTTCCTTGAAGTTGATGTATTTAGGAAACTTTACAAATTATTTTATGACCTTCTTAAAGAAAATTAGTTTCACAGGTCCATCTGAATCTAGTTTGAAATTCAAATTCCAAAATGTAATAGATATGTATTAAGCACCTTTTATTATATAATATTTAATAGCCATTTCTATTTTCCCTGCCATCACAAACCACATATAAAGTAACTGGATTCATATGTAAATTAGTCCAGCAAGGTTAGCAAGACTCCTATCCTGAGGGATGTTAGTGAACAATTCTGATTGTACAACAATACAATCAATATAATCATCCTCTGGTGCTGGCCTATAAATCTCACTGATGAAATTTTGACTTGTGACCTATAGATTGTTAATCCAGCAGCTGCAGCAACCTTTTTAATAACTGACACCAACAGGATCAGGAGTGTGTAATTGATCAAATATTCTGAATAATCAATCATGCAGTAAAACCTGCCCAAGCAAAGTTTCGAGATATCAACAACAAGAACAGAAATTGCTGGAAAGCTAAGCAGGTCAGGCAGCATCTGTGAAGAGAAATCATAGTTAATGTGACCCTTATTCAGAACTGATGGTAGGTAGGAAAATATGGGGTTTTATGCAGAAGATAGGTTCCTGGAGGGGGTAAGGAGTAAATGATAGGTGGATGTAGAGCCAGAGAGAGAGAAAAACCATTGGACAGACAAAGGAGTGGATAATGATTTGGCTAGGAGGACAAATAGCTGTTAATGGAGACTGTTAGTGGCTAACAATGCGTTGTGTATAATAACAGACTATGTATTACAAGGTTGTGTGTGTGTGTGTATATATATATATATGCTAGGATACAGGAGACTTCAAGCTTTAAAGTTGTTGAAATTGATATTGTCCCAAAGGCTGCAGGGTCCCCAAACAGAAATTGAGATGCTGTTGTTCAAGCTTATGCTGAGCTTCACTAGAGCACTGTAGCAACCCCCAGACAAAGATATTGGCCAGGGAACAGAGTGATGTGTTGAAGTGGCAGGCGATTGGAAGCTCACGGTCGTTTTTGTGGGCAGACCATAGTTGTTCTGCGAAGTGGTCACCCAGTCTATGATTTGTTTCCCCTGTGTAGAGGAGACCACACTGTGAGCACCAAATGCAATAGACTAGATTGTGTGCAGTGCAAGTAAAGCGCTGCTTCACCTGGAAGGTATGTTTGTGTTCTTGGATACTGAAGAGGGAGGAGGTAAATGGGCAAATGTTATACCTTCGGTGATTGTAGGGGAGGGCGCCGTGGAGCTGTCAGGAGGTGTTGGGGTGACGAGTGGACCAGGGTATCCCAGAGAGAACAGTCCTTGTGAAAGAAAGACATGAGAGGGGAGGGAAATATGTGTCTGGTTGTGGCATCTCGTTGGAGGTGGCAGAAATGGTGGCTAATGATCTTCTGGATGTGGATACTGGTGGGATGGGAGGTAAGGACAAGGGTAACCTTATTACTGTTGTGGGAGGAAAGAGAGGGGGCGGGGGTAAAGTGCAGGTTGGACCCAGATGAGAGCCCTGTCCTGGGGAATCCTCGGTTGAGGAAGAAGGTGGACATTTCAGAGGCTCCCTTGTTGAAGATGGCATCATTGGAACAAATGCAACAGATATGGAGGAACTGGGAGAATAAAATAGATCTTTTATAGGAAGCAGGATATGAGGATATATTGTCCAGGTAGCTGTGGGAGTCAGTGGGTTTATAGTGGATATTGGTGGCTAGTCTATCCCCAGAAATAGAAACGGAGATGTCGAGAAAAGGGAAGGGAGGAGTTAGAGATGGACCAGGTAAAAGTGAGAGCAGGGAGGAAATTGGAAGTGAAATTGATGATCCTTTCCAATTCCGGAATGAGAAAGGGAAACAGCACTGATGATATCATTGATATATCAGAGAAGGAGTTGTGGGTGGGGGCTGGAATAGGACTGGAAAAGGATTGTTCCACATACCCCACAAAGAGATAGGCATAACTAGGGCCCATGTTGATACCCATGGCCAACCCTCTGACCTGAAGAAAATGAGAGGAGATAAAAAAGATGTTGAGGGTGAGGACGAGCTCAGCCAAGTGGAGGAGGGTGGTTGGGGTGGGGACAGTTCGGGCCTTTGGTCCAAGAAGCAGAGAGTCCTGAGACCATGCTGGTAGAGGTGGATGTCTGGAGGGATTGCACATCCATGGTGAAGAGGAGGCAACTGGAGGGATTGCACATCCATGGTGAAGAGGAGGCAACTGGAGCCTGCAAACTGGAAATTCCAAAACTGGTGTAAGGCATCAGAGGGCATGAACATTCCTCAAAACATCTGTGTAAAATCATCAACACACCTCCTAAAAGCAGAGTAAAACATACAGTAAATAACAGAAACGTGGGCGGCACGGTGGCTCAGTGGTTAGCACTGCTGCCTCACAGCAGCAGGGTCCCAGGTTCAATTCCAGCCTTGGGCAGCTGTCTGTGTGGAGTTTTCACATTCTCCCAGTGTCTGTGTGGGTTTCCTCCCACCGTCCAAAGATGTGCAGGTCAGGTGAATTGGCCATGCTAAATTGCCCATAGTGTTAGGTGCATTAGTCAAAGGGAAATGGGTCTGGGTGAGTTGCTGTTCGGAAGGTCGGTGTGGACTTGTTGGGCCAAAGGGCCTGTTTCCACACTGTAGTGAATCCAATCTAATGCAGGAGGTATACACAACACTGTTATACTTCATTTACAGCATAATTGTGTTAGATCATGGTATTTGGTGTATATAATTTTTGCCAGTTTATCAAGGGTGCCATTTGATTAGGTACCAGTTAAAACAAAGTTTGCTGTACATCTATTGGCATTTGAAGTGACCCTCCTTTAGTACACATCTTCCCTCTTGCTCACTAATGTCAATTCCCTTTATGTTGGTAAATATATTTTCAAAATAAGCCTAAGGTATACAAGAATTCTTATTTTCTGTTCTAAACTTTATGAACAAAACAAATGGAATTTGGAGAACAAAAGTAAGGGAACAATTCAGATGTAAGGTAGCAATTCAGGTCATTGAACCATTCAACATGTGGCATTAAGTGACTGCGAGCTGCTTTTTCTATTTAGTTTTGTAGCATGCTGGTAATTAACTATCAAATAGATAATTATATAAATAGTATTTATGTTGTCATAATCCTAGAATTTGATTATCTTCACAGGCAAATGATGCCGACTCAGAAATGTGGGGAGATGTGAAGTATTCCATATATGGAACAGGAGCTGATCTGTAAGTAATGTTTTTGATTTGCTTTTCATTTCACAGAAAAGGTGGAGGGATGGGTAACACAATTTTTGCAATTAGAAACAAAATCCAGTTAAACAAAACTAAAATTGCTTGGATTTTGATTGGATTCTTCCCTTGACAGATACACTGGCTTGCTGAATAAGTATCTGGGAAGTCTGTTTTCCTCATTTATTTCCAAATCTAATGTAAATTGCATCAAAATGCAAGACTCTTCCTTTTTTTAAAGGTATTTTTAGTGAAAAAAGAAAATTTTAAAGATTTTTTTACAAAATTACGAAAGTAATACAAACAAGTGTAAGCACCAATATAGAATTAAATAAATAAGAAAAAAAATAACAAAAAAAGGGAAAAAAACCCAACTAACACTAATGTATCCTACAAACAACCAAAACATAAAATAGGATATCATACATTACTAGCAGTAAACAACCAAATAATTAAATAACTAGATACATGCTCAAAATAGATTTACATCAAGAAATAATAAAACCCAAATTTATATGGGATTCCTCCTCCCGGGGATCCCCGAACCAGCCAGGATCATTACCACAGCCAAACAAAAGCTCTGGACAGTATGGCCGAAATATCTGTGTCGATATAGTTCAAAAGGGCTGCCATGTTTTATATAAATGCAAGACTCTTCTATGCAACACCATGATTGGAACAGTAACTCTTGCCTCCACATATGTGCAAACAAGTGAACATTTACCAGATCTTCCTGTGAAGAAAATTCACCTTTTCAGTTTTGTAGCATAAATCATTTTCCAGTCTGTCAACATCACCTGATGAACTATATACATTCTCGAGTTCAACAAGAGAAGCTTTCTTATGAAAAATGAAATTATGAATACGTTCTGGGCTGATACGTTCTGCAGTGGAAGTGGATATTACTTGTGGAGAATTTGTTACAGGAGGAAAAAATTGGGGTGGAACTTAAATCCAACATACTTTCACCCAGTTGGCATCACAGCTCAGATTTTGATTAGAGGAATCAAGCTGGTATTCCACCCAGTCTTCCTTTATCTGGAGCTAGGTTTGAGTGGAGAGAGGGGATATGTTTTGGTGTAGGGCATGACTAGGGTTTGCTCACTAGTGTTAGGTGCATTAGTCAGAGGGAATCTTGAGTTAGTGTGCTCTCACTTTAAGCCCAATAAAGACAACTATTGACAGTGAGCATCATAAGACCATAAGACATAGGAGTGGAAGTAAGGCCATTCGGCCCATCGAGTCCACTCCGCCATTCAATCATGGCTGATGCACATTTCAGCTCCACTTACCAGCGTTCTCCCCGTAGCCCTTAATTCCTCTAGACAACAAGAATCTATCAATCTCGGCCTTGAAGACATTTAGCGTCCCGGCTTCCACTGCACTCCATGGCAATGAATTCCACAGGCTCACCACTCTCTGGCTGAAGAAATGTCTCCACATTTCTGTTCTGAAATGACCCCCTCTAATTCTAAGGCTGTGTCCACGGGTCCTAGTCTCCTCGTCTAACGGAAACAATTTCCTAGCATCCACCTTTTCCAAGCCATGTATTATTTTGTACGTCTCTATTAAGTCTCCCCTTAATCTTCTAAACTCCAATGAATACAATCCCAGTATCCTCAGCCGTTCCTCATATGTTAGACCTGTCATTCCAGGGATCATCCGTGTGAATCTCCGCTGGACACGTTCCAGTGCCAGTATGTCCTTCCTGAGGTGTGGGACCAAAACTGGACGCAGTACTCCAAATGGGGCCTAACCAGAGCTTTATAAAGTCTTAGTCGTACATCTCTGCTTTTATATTCCAACCCTCTTGAGATAAGAGACAACATTGCATTCGCTTTCTTAATCACGGACTCAACCTGCATGTTTATCTTGAGAGAATCCTCGACTAGCACTCCCAGATCCCTTTGTGCTTTGGCTTTATTAATTTTCTCACCATTTAGTCTATGCTTTTATTCTTTTTGCCAAAGTGCAAGACCTCGCACTTGCTCACGTTAAATTCCATCAGCCATTTCCTGGACCACTCTCCCAACCTGTCTAGATCCTTCTGTAGCCTCCCCACTTTCTCAGTATTACCTGCCTGTCCACCTAACTTCGTATCATCGGCAAACTTTGCTAGAATGCCCCCGGTTCCCTCATCCAAATCATTAATATATAATGCGAACAGCTGTGGCCCCAGCACCGAACCCTGCGGGACACCGCTCGTCACCGGCTGCCATTCTGAAAAAGAACCTTTTATCCCAACTCTCTGCCTTCTGTTTGACAGCCAATCCTCAATCTATCCCAGCAGCTCACCTCGAACACCATGGGCCCTCACCTTGCTCAGCAGCCTCCCGTGTGGCACCTTATCAAAGGCCTTTTGAAAGTCTAGATAGACCACATCCACTGGGTTTCTCTGGTCTAACCTACTTGTTACCTCTTCAAAAAATTCCAACAGGTTTGTCAGGCATGACCTCCCTTTACTAAATCCATGTTGACTTGTTCTAATCAGACTCTGCTCTTCCAAGAATTTAGAAACCCCATCCTTAATGATGGATTCTAGAATTTTACCAACAACCGAGGTTAAGCTGATTGGCCTATAATTTTCCATCTTTTGCCTTGATCCTTTCTTGAACAAGGGGGTTACAACAGCCATCTTCCAATCATCCGGGACCTTTCCTGACTCCAGTGACTCTTGAAAGATCTCAACCAATGCCTCTGCTATTTCCTCAGCCACCTCTCTCAGTACTCTAGGGTGTATCCCATCGGGGCCAGGAGATTTATCAAAATTAAGACTTTTTAACTTTTCTAGCACTATCTCTTTCGTAATGGCAACCATACTCAACTCAGCCCCGTGACACCCTTTAATTTTTGGGATATTACTCATGTCTTCCACTGTGAAAATTGACGCAAAGTACTTGTTAAGTTCTCCTGCTATTTCCTTATCTCCCATCACTAGGCTTCCTGCATCAGTTTGAAGTGGCCCAATGTCTACTTTTGCCTGTCGTTTGTTTCTTATGTACTGAAAGAAACTTTTACTATTATTTCTAATATTATTGGCTAGCCTACCTTCATATTTGATCCTCTCATTTCTTATTACACTCTTTGTTATCCTCTGTTTGCTTTTGTATCCTTCCCAATCTTCTGATTTCCCACTGTTCTTAGCCACTTTATAGGATCTCTCTTTTTCTTTAATACATTTCCTGACTTCCTTTGTCAGCCAAGGTTGTCTAATCCCTACCCGGTTAATCTTTCTTTTCTTGGGAATGAACCTCTGTACAGTGTCCTCAATCATACCTACAAACTCCTGCCATTTTTGCTCTACTGTCTTCCCGGTTAGCCTCTGCTTCCAGTCTATTTTAGTCAGTTCCTCTCTCATGCCCTCATAATTACCTTTATTCAACTGTAACACCATTACATCCGATTTTGCCTTCTCCCTTTCAAACTCCAGACTGAACTCTACCATATTATGGTCGCTACTTCCTAAGGGTTCCCTTACTTTAAGATCTTTTATAGAGTCTGGTTCATTGCAAAGCACTAGGTCCAGAATAGCCTGCTCTCTTGTGGGCTCCATGACAAGCTGTTCCAAAAAGCCATCCTGTAAGCATTCCATGAATTCCCTTTCTTTAGATCCACTAGCAACATTATTTACCCAGTCCACCTGCATATTGAAGTCTCCCATGATCAATGTAACCTTGCCTTTCTGACATGCCTTCTCTATTTCCCGGTACATGTTGCGTCCCTGGTCCTGACCACTGTTAGGAGGTCTATACACAACTCCAATTATGTTTTTTTTGCCTTTGTGGTTCCTCAATTCCACCCACACAGACTCCACATCATCCGACGCTATGTCATTCAATACCATAGATTTAATTTTGTTCTTAACTAACAAGGCAACCCCACCCCCTCTGCCCACCTCTCTGTCTTTTCGATAAGTTGAAAAACCATGGAGGTTTAACTGCCAGTCCTGACCCCCCTGTAACCAAGTCAGCTCAATATTGACCACAGATTATCTTCAGCAGATTTAAAATGGGAAAAATAGCCTGAGCAGCTGACAGCTCAGTGGGCGGCACGGTGGCACAGTGGTTAGCACTGCTGCCTCACAGCGCCAGAGACTCGGGTTCAATTCCCGACTCAGGCGACTGACTGTGTGGAGTTTGCACGTTCTCCCCGTGTCTGCGTGGGTTTCCTCCGGGTGCTCCGGTTTCCTCCCACAATCCAAAAAAAATGTGCGGGTCAGGTGAATTGGCCATGCTAAATTGCCCGTAGTGTTAGGTTAAAGGGGTAAATGTAGGGGTATGGGTGGGTTGCGCTTCGGCGGGTCGGTGTGGACTTATTGGGCCGAAGGGCCTGTTTCCACACTGTAAGTAATCTAATCAAGTAATCTAAAAAAAAAGGTCTCACTCTGTTATGGGGTGGGTCAAGGATCCAAAAATTTTAAATCCATTCTTTTTAAATGAGTTTATAATTTCATTATAAATAATGCACAGAGGAAATGTTCTCCTAGCATCCATTCTCTTCCCCCGATAGTAGGTAAGAACACAAAAACGCTTCAACTCAATGCAGGGCTCACCTGGAAGGGCTGTTGGCACAGGTGAATATCTTCCTCGAGGTTTAATCATTGAGCTCCTGATTCCAAGCACTCCCTACCCTCACACTTTTGCCATTGACCTCCTGAACTGTTCAAAAAGAAAGTAAAAAGAAAATGTGTTTATTTTCTTCCAAGTGATTAATCTTTTGTTGTGATTATAATGAGGTCAGGCAGCTGGACCTCATAGGATATGAGTTCCTGGATTGGGGCTGTTAATCTGGTACGATCAGGGAGCACTGGCTGTCAGAGAAAAGAGGCGTATCAGAGATTCTGATACTGTGGGAGCTGACTCTGACGAGACAAGAGTCAAAGACTTTCCATGTGTAAATAAAGGGCTACTCTGGGGAGTTATTTTACTTTAATGCTTGGACAACTTTGAAATGTTGGCATCTCCAAGACATCCCACTGTACATTGTCCTGTATCAAAGTGGTCAACAAATTATCATTATTAGATTGGAGACAAGTACCAGTGTGCATTCAAAATAATGGATTTGTTTTTAAACGGTGCACTCCACAATAGCAAGCCTGCCAGCTGTGGAATTCACTTAGAAGTTGTCATTTGGTAGCCCAAAACTTTCAGTATTGCTATAAAACATACATGTTTTGTTGAAGCTTTTTGTCTTGAGCTCATCAGGGCAAGTTCCAACAAAATACAAAGTAAAGGGAAAACAACATTTGTAGTGCATGAGAAGAGATTGTCAATTGGTTGGCAAGTGACACAATTGTTAGAAGCTTTGTTGTTTACCATGGCCCAAGCCATTGTTTACTGTGTACGCCTGATGCTAAAATAGGGCACATCAAAGGATAATGGCCACCCTGAGCTGATCATTGCTGAATTTTGTGCAAGGTCATGAATGGGCCCGAGGCTGTCACCTACATTCTCTCTAGTTTTTGCTTCCCCAGTGTGAATCTCTGAGGTCCATGCACGACAGCAGCTTCCAGAACTGCAAGGCAATGCATCCGTACTCCAATCAGTATGCATGGACCCTCTGAGCAGCTGTGCGGCCACACAGACTTAGAGGGAACAGAGGCCATCACTATTCACCCTGGAAAAGTGCCCAGTAATCTTTTATTTCAAAAATGTACTTTATTCATGAAAAATATCTTTGTATATATATATTGCCACAAATCAGTTTGGTTCTGTATAGTATCATAGGTGAAAGCGGAGACTGCAGAAGGGCGCATAACCGAAACGTCAAATCTCCTGCTCCTGGGATGCTGCCTCACCTGCTGTGCTTTTCCAGCACTCTCTCAACTTTGTATAGTAGCATGTCAAGTAAACATTCTGGTGATGAGGCATTCTGCCAAACGACTTTGACAGTCTGATCACGGAACCATGCAACATGATCCACCCTCTCCTTTTCCCACAGGTTCTCAAAGATGCTAACTGCTGACCACTTTCTGAAGGACTTGTGGTCAAAGGTGTTTTTCTTTGCAAATTTCCCTACAAAGGACAGGTGATACAGCATTTACCCTGTGAGCAATATTTGAGCAACAGTTGAAGCTAGCTGTTTTATGCTGTTATTATACACTAGACTTGACCAATCAAAGTCAACCTGCCTTGAATAAATATGAAAAAAGGTTAGCAACTCACTGTTAGTCATCATTAACTGGTGCATTCTTCATGGCTGACAATCAATTAGTATCCTCCTCAAATAGAGTATTTCTTGCAAATTGCCCTGATGAGATGAAAGATTTTAACTAATTGTGTCTTTTCATCAGCAATATTTAAATTCATTCATACATGACAGCTGTACCTGCTGATGTGAGTGTTGGATGGCGCACAATCTTAAAATTATAAAAACCATAATCTGAATAACTATAATGTCTCCTGAAGCATTTCTGTTGGTACTGCTGCCTTGCTGAGAGACTTTCTCATTGTATTGCATTTGTCTGAAACTCCTTTCTCTCCCATTTTATGAACAAAATTATTTTAAACTGTTTGACAACTCCAAAAGTGGCAATGACAGGAATTTCAATCAGGCGTCTTCAATATTTATACTCACAAGTCTAACAGTGTAATTTCAGGGTTGATGTGCCATCATTTTGTGTCTCTTTCTCCATTGCGCTCTTTATTCTTTGTTAGGCAAGTCTCTCAATAATGTACACTTAGTAAAGTGGTTCACAGACTAAGTGTACAGTGAACTAAGTGTGCTTCATTGTCCCAGTGGCCAAGTGTTTGTTTGTATGTTGTCACAGTAAATGACTTAGCTTTTAGTCAGCTGGTCCAGTTTGGATGAATAAACATGCCAAACAGGCCTTTTCCTGAAACAAATGTTCAAGAACATTATAAAGCAATGTCCAAATTACATTCTTCACAAAATTCTATTTCATTTTAATTGTAATTGGACATAAAATATTGCAGATACTGGAAATCTGAAATAAAAGCAGAAAGTGCTGAAAAATTCAGCAGGTTTGTGGCCGCACCTGGAGGGAGAGAAACAGAGTTAAGAGTTGGGGATGGCACAGTGGCTCAGTGGTTAGCACTGCTGCCTCACAGTGCCAAGGACCCATGTTCAGTTCCTGCCTTGGGTGACCGTCTGTGTGGAATTTGCACATTCTCCTCCCACAATCCAAAGATGTGTAGGTTAGGTTGGATTGGCCATGCTAAATTGCCCATAGGGTCAAGGGTAAATGTATGGTAGGGGAAATGAGTGTGACGAGGGTTGCACTTCGGAGGGTCGGTGTGGACTTGGAGGGCCTGTTTCCACACTGTAGGGAATATATATATAATCTAGCATTTTGAGTCCTATGACTGTTCTTCAGAGCTACACCTACACAGTCTGCATCATGAAGATAACAGTCCCTCCAAATGTCACCCTCTCTTCCACCTCTTTGAAAATATTGACAAGACTGCCACCGTTCAAAAGCTCAGGCATTGATATTCAGTGGGTATTCAGCTAGATTACACTTGGGACTACATTCAGGTGAGCACAGCACTGTAGCTGGCCAAGGAAGAAATGCATCAGGTCAGTGGCACGCAGGGGACTGCTTATTAAACACTGGTTTATCTCCAGGCATGAGAGTAAGCCATGATGTCTGCCATTAATAATGTTATCAAAATGCTCACGTTGACAGTGGAGGAGCAGCCAGTTTTGTCAGCAACACTTAGGAGATTGGATCCTACCTTGTAAGAGTCCACCAATACCATAGGTATTGTGTTGTTGTGCCTGGGTCTGGCTGTGTCATATCAAAGGATAGTTGGCATTTGCCAAGCAGAGCCAGGTTCAGCACACTCAGTTTCTTAATAGTTGGGCGGACTGCTGACCAAGATGAGTATCCGGTTGACCTTACAAGATCAACGAGTTGCAAGGTATTCGCTCTGACTTTTGTATTGGAAATTGTTGCTCTCTCGTTTCTCTGCCTAGGAAAAGAGCAACTTACATATTAACGAGGCTTGAATAGATAATACTGAGATGTTAATGCAAGCAAATAGACTCCTTGTCAGTCACTGGTGATATTCTCATCTAGCTGATTAATCCTGATGTGCAAAGTTGGACTTTTCTCTTTGATAGCGAGAATCTCCTTTTTTAAACTTTTGTTGTACTTTCCCAACTGTCTCACCGTTAACCATGTCATTCAGGGGCTGGGAGAATTTGTCTGATACTTTTAGCAACATTCATACACTTTAATTTCAAATTCAGGTTAATTCGTAACTTGGTAAATCTGTCCCTCTAGTGGCATTCATCCACATTACTGTAGTTTGAATGATCTTTCTTCCTATGTGCGCAAGCTCCCAAAAGCACGTCCTTGACTCATTATCTGCTGATACCACTGTTCAGGACAAAGACAAACTTCAGATGCTGGAATCCAAAATAGACAGGCAGGGAGGCTGGAAGAACACAGTAAACCAGGCAGCATCAGGAGGTGTAGCAATCGATGTTTCAAGTCTAACCTGAAGAAGGATTACACCTGAAACATCGACTTCTATATTCCCTGATGCTGCCTGGCTTGCTGATATGACTGTTAGGGGTAGAGGTGCAGAGGAAGGATGGAACAGCAACCAAACCTGTGGTGTTAGCAGTAATCCTGAACTGCATGTGAGCTGACTAATCGACCCTCAGTTTGTGCATTTAGAACAGATGGAAAAATGTTTCAAGACTCTTGTGTACTGTCATCAAGTTTTAATGCTGAGATTTAAAACAATGGGTTAAACTGCATTTCCCCAACTGAAAAACCATGCTGAAAAATAAACTTTACGTGTGCTATCATTTAAATAGTACAATATTTGTATATAAAATTCTACAGCACAAAAGGTACCTGCTCAATTAGTCTGAATTATTATATTTGCTTAGACATACTCCATATTGTACCATTCTGTAGTTGCAATAATTAAGTATTCTGTATAGATAGTTACCTCATCAACCTATTCAGAGATGTTATTGCACACCTTTGAAAGAGGTGGAACTTGAATTTAGGCTTCTGGCTGAGAGGTAGGACCTCTACCACTGTGCCATATGGGCCCCAAACATTTTATATATAAGATTGTCACAGATTCTTCTCACACTGGTGTATTCTGAACTGTATCAAATAGCATTAACTGACAGCTCAGCATCAATCAACTTAAATTAACAGAGAACTGACAGTTTTTCATTGCTCAGTTGAGTGTTTCTGTTAATATGCAATTGGCCAACTCATTGCAGCACATTTTATGATGGTTTTTTGAAGCTTATATTTGTGTAAGCCATCCTTAAGGACTCAGCAGTTAACTTGGTTAGTACATTGTGAACACCACTGTAGGATCCCATGAGATGACTAAGCTGAAAAGGTAGAGATGTTATCAGTGTACAGTACTGACAATGCATGCTCAATATGGAAAGTATTACACTTCTCAACCCAAATATTCCCCAAACTCAGAATCATAAACATTTAAAATATTCAGAACCTGATTCTATAAAAATCTTTGCTAAAGCTCTACATATTAAATTGTTCTCTTCTTTCCTTACTGGTCTGCATCTCCCTCTGCTTCACATGGTTATCCAATTTTCCTTAAAAAATGCTATGTTCTCAACCACCTCCTGTGGTAAAGCACTCCATTCTCCAACAGCTGTTTGTATGAAGACATTCCTTTAAACTTTCTTTTTATCCTCATTACAGTAAATTATAAAGCTTCTGAATTGATATTTGAACAAGAATGACATATTTATTTAACACATTTAAAGTGATAAAATGTCCCAGGGTGCTTCAGAGCAGCATTTTAAAACAAAATAATGTCATGATGTTCCAGAAATTCAGACAAAAAGATAAATTTTAAAGAATGTTTTATACAAGGAGAGAGAGGTAGAGGTGAAGAGGTGTAACAAGTATAGGCAGCCATTTGCACAGCCACCAATGATGGATCAATTAAAATTGAAGATGCACAAGAGACCAGAATTAGGGGAGCAGAATATCTCAGAGGGCTGTGCGACTGGAGGAACTTACTGAGATAGAGAGGTGTGAGGCCATGGAAGGTTTTGAAAATGTGGATGGGAATATTAAAATCATGTAGGCCAGTGAACTCAAGAGTTGTAGGGAAATGAAACCCCTGAGAGTCAAGACAACAGGCTGTATAATTTTGGATGATGCCAAGTTTACTAAAGTAGAATATGAGAGGCCAGTCAGCAAAAGATTGGCGTATTTGAGCCCAGAGATAACAAAGTCAAGAACAAGGGTCTCAGTAACAGATGAACAGTGACAGGCTATTTCAACATGGTTACTGAGTTGGAAATAACTGGTTTTAGAGATTAATGTATATGAATATATGGTTAAAAGCTTATCTCAGGATCAAATGTGACACCAAGATTGTAAACAGCCTAGTTTAATCTCAAACTGTAGCCAGGGGCAAGGATAGAGTTGGTAACTAGGGGAATAGAGTAGGGACTGAAAACAATGTCCCAATATTTATTTGCAGGAAATGTCTGCTCACCCAGTACTGCAATTGGATAAACAGTCTGATAATTTAACAACAAGAGGAGGACTGGAGAGAGGTGAGGTACAGCTCAGGGATCATTAATGCCTGTGTGAAAATAACATTCTGGCTTTAGATGATGTACTGAGGGGTGGCATCTAAATGAGAAGTAAAAGGGGCGGGGACAAGGATACCAGAGGGAATGGTATATTAATTGTAAGAAACTTTTCATTTCATCCGAACAACATAATAAGAAGGCTGCTCAGTGCATTTTATTGTCAGTGTGTGTTTTTAAACAGGGCTATTGTTTTACTGAATTCTTATTTTCCAGATTTCTGATTCACCCAACTACGGGGATTATATACACTCAGCCTTGGGCTGTGCTGGATGCTGAGGTACAATCTAGATACAATTTTCACATCAAAGCGGCAGATGTGGAAGGAAAGCATAGCTTGGCTGAAGTCTTTGTAACAGTTCTAGATGTCAATGATCACTACCCAGAATTTAGTGAGGGGATTTTGGAGAAAGTTATGATCATTGGATTGCCTGTGAAAGTCGAGGTAAGAATTGATGACAAAATAATGTAATATGTTATTGCCTTAGTATACAAGATGTGAATAAGATCAATGTTAACAGAGATTGCATTTCTCAGTTGAAGTTTCAGGTTGAGTATATTTGTCAGGCATTGATACTGTTAGAGAATAATGGGCTCTGGATTTGTGGTCATACCAGGATGATTTTTAATGTCAGCCATCTCACAGGGCTCAAGCACAATGAGGAAAGATTTGAAAGGATTCACACCTTCTGTGGTAAGAAAGGCAGATTTCCAGGGACGTGAGAGCAAATGACCCACCCAAAGTTCCATAGTGCATGGTGCATCAGTACACTGCGCAATCAAGTACTTTATTTACTGTTAGCTATACCGACTGTGACTAGTTTTGAGAGTATAATCGATCAGATCAGGTGAACAATACGTTGGTGTTGGTGTTGGCAATGACAAAAACGTTGTACTCTCCAAGGGACTGGATTGCACCAGTCACATGGTGAATTTCTGGATGCTGAGAAAGAGAAGGGTTTTAAGGAGACTTTGAGAATAGAAGGAAGCAGGAAGATGGAAAGGTTTAAAAAGCATAGGAGTGAAAAAGCATGGACACCAGAAATTCAGGTGTAAAGCGTAGAGAGGGAACAAATATTAGAGCACAGTTGAAGGCAATATGATACAACATTGGATTAGGAGGAGACTGCAAGAAGCATTGCGGAGTAAGTCTATAAAGTGATTTGAAAACAGATACAGATTCAATAATTGATGTGCTGGTGGATATCCAATCAAAGGAAGATAAGGTACTTGATGACAGGATCAATAGTATTTGGGGTTTAAGATGGAATAGAATACGGGTGGCTGTTCTTCGTGTGATTTGTGTCATATACATCCATGAGTATGCTAGTGAAATCAAACCTCTGGTTTGTAAAAAGATGGATGAAGGTTTCAAGAATAGCATGCTGAACCAACATCACAAAAACTTCAAAACTGAGAAGATGTAATAGTGAAGTATTTAAAGCACATATATTACAGTCCTACATCCATCAACGATCTCCTTAGCACAGTTCTGATTATTTACAAGTTGCAAAGGTGAAACAAAAAAAAATACAGAATGATTCCTTCTAATAGGCTTCAGGACTAATTGTTCCATTGCTGGGTGGTAGCTAGAGCAGGTAAGAGGAGTAGAGATCCCTGCTATTTGAATCTTTCTGTAATTCCAGATATCAATAAAGGGGGAAAATATTTTGCCCAGCGTAACAGTTGAAAAACATTTGAAGTTCAGTTCTGTCACAAGTAGTGCTGTCACCAACACCTTGCAATTCACTCACACTTTTAAGTGATCTCTTGAATTGTGTCTGTACTTTTACTGTAGGCCAAAGATGAAGATGCAGAAGAACCGAATAATATTGTAGATTACTCAATAATGCAAGCAGATCCTGCAAATGTTTTTGACATTAATCAAGCCACAGGGGAGATTGTGCTGAAGTCCTACATCAAATCTCTGGAGGTCATTCACAACATCACCAGAAACAAAGACTGTCAGTGGTCACTAGTGGTGCTAGCTAAGGACAGAGGCTCTCCTTCCTTCAGCACAACAGCAGTTGTGAGGATCGACATTACAGAGGAGGTAAGTACATGTTCTCTGAAGGTGTACATGCAAACTGTACAAGAATGTAAAGGCATGGTGGCTCAGTGGTTAGCACTGCTGCCTCACAGCACCAGGGACCTGGGTTCAATTCCAGCCTCAGGCCACTGTCTGTGTGGAATTTGCACATTCTCCCCGTGTCTGCATGGGTCCCCTCTGGGTGCTCTGGTTTCCTTCCACAATCCAAAGGTTATGTGCAGGTTATGTGAATTGGCCATGCTAAATTGCCCATAGTGTTCAGGGGTAAATATAGAGTAGTAGGATAGGGGAATAGGTCTGGGTGGGTTACTCTTCAGTGGTTCGTTGTGCACTTGTTGGATTGAAGGGCCTGTTTCCACAGTATAGGATTCTATATAATTCTAAACTGCTTCAGTCTGACAGATTTGAATGATCCGCATGAATGGGTATTAATAATTTAAAGTAACAAGACATCCCATCATCTTTTGAATCTACTGATTACTCATCAGTGCTGTCAGATCAAGTTATAGCATAGTGTGACTCAATGACATGGTTTCTCATGAGTCTCACGAGGCAGTGATTATTCCAATTTAAGGGTACCTTGTCCTGAAATAGGTGCTCTCATTCATGGTCTTGATGGGGAAAGTTAGGTAGAATGAGCAAGGAAATTTGATTTCCTCCTCTCAAGTACCAACAAAAGGCTGGTTTTAGGATTATTCAGGCTATCTGTGACTGAAAAACACAGTCACTGTTTTCTCTTCAAAGTCCAAATAGAAACAGTTTTGGAAAAAGGTCTCAGTGTTAATCTTCTGTCCTAATTCACAGAAGATGCAAGTAAAATATTGAATTATGGTCAGGCTAGAAGTACATTGCTATAAAATGTGCCAGGCAAAAGTGGGTGTTGCAGATGCTGGAGATTAGAGTCAAGATTAGAATGGTGTTGGAAAAGCACAACAGGTCAGGCAGCATCCGAGAAGCAGGAAAATCGATGTTTCGGGCAAAAGCCCTTCATCAAGAAAGCCCTTCCCTCGATTTTCCTGCTTCTCTGATGCTGCCTGACCCATTGTGCTTTTCCAGCACCACGCTAATCTTGACGAGAAATGTGCCATCCAATCAAGATATATATGGTTCCATCAGTTATTAATTTCTTGCAATGCAACAGTAACTACACTCAAAAGTACTTCATTGTAAAGATGTGAAGAATTTTGAGATGTCCAGTGATCATGAAAAGCACTATACCTTTCTTTTTGTAGCAAGCAGTCATGGTTTACATTCAATTCAATAACATGCAACAATTGTAAAAAGGCAAAAATGATCATTGTAGCATTCAAAAACCATTAATTTATTGAGATAAAATTTCTACCTTTATAGATGGAATATGCTGTGAAGGCAATTTTATAAACTGAGTGATTTTGTGTTTGAAGAAAGTTCTCCACAAAAGCCTGTTTTCTCTCTTGTGCACTTGTCAGTAAATGGGAGGCAAACCTATGGTAGCGTGCAGGTAGGCACAAATCCCTGATCGCAGGCCCAGCTGGGTGAACATTGAAATCAGAAAGTAATATTTTTAAACTAGTTTTAAATTTCATCTCTTAACTTCATTTGCTTAAAATTGTGTAAAGTGGAAACTGAAGAGCATTTTGTAAACATTTCTACATTTTTGCTGATTCTATTTCACTACCTAAGGATCTCCAGATTGCTTTAAAACTTAAGTGTCATAATGTTTAACAGCTGAATATCCTGCATTTGTACAAGCTGATCTTAGTACACTATATTGACCACACTCCAATCTTTAACACTGAAATCCAATGTTTTAACATTTTCAGATTAAATCAAGGCTAAACTCTTATATTTTGGGCCTAAGGAACCAGCCCTGGCGAATATTTAGGATTTGTTTGAGCATGGTCACCTTCATCGTTTCTCTAACAGTAATTATATCCGGTCTGATGTTCTGGAAAACTGTGAAAAGATCCAGAATACACCCAAGCAGCAAGATCCGAAAGATTGTCAAGAGACCTGCACAAAGAAAAGTGGCTGATTAGAGCACTCTCTTTGATGGTGCAGGATTGTACCTGCAGATGTCCACAGTATGTCAGAGTAGATACAAACAAAATTTTTTATTTCCTCTTCCAATGCTAATACTGTGCAGGTCTGTAAAAGAGTACAGAAGTGATACATGGAAATGTGATGGATGTTGGCTTTCTATGCAGTGATCTTTTGCAAGAGTACAAAAGCTAATGGAAAGTACTCAGATTTATTGGATGGGATGTTAGAAATTTGCATTGTGAGGACCACTGTCCATATATCCTGCACTGGGTATATAATGCCACATATATTCCACAAATGTGGTGGAAATCTCCAAATGTTATGCAGCAACATTCTCAATGTCAACCATGGTTTTCCCATATGGAAAGCTTTAATCCTGCTCATCACTGGATTTGAGACAGGTGCCATCTCACAGCACAAGTCATCCTGAATGACTGGCACTTGTCTTTAGCGAGTG
This sequence comes from Chiloscyllium plagiosum, assembly GCF_037043375.1. NCBI lineage: Eukaryota > Metazoa > Chordata > Chondrichthyes > Orectolobiformes > Hemiscylliidae > Chiloscyllium > Chiloscyllium plagiosum. Next base: position 14,503,968 of record NW_028270181.1, on the reverse strand, counting down.
ACTTAAAGCTGCCTTTGGTTAGAAGCCTAGTCGGAGATTACTTATCTAGCATGCAGTTGGAGAATCTATGAAAGGAAAGGACTTAAAATTAGGAGGGAAGAAATTACTTTTAAATTAAAGTAAATGAATCTACGTTACATGCTAATAGTAACACTTGTGACCTATTCTAGTCGAGAACTGGAGACGAACAACATTCCTCGACTATTGAATTTGGCATCACACCTTAGCCTGATATGATTGAGGAATATGATTAATGCTGCTCTAGGGAAGCAAGATCAAGTGAGGCTTTTGTACACTTGAGAAAATGATGTACAAAACAGAATATTGATTAAATAGTAAATAAGTGTTGCACCAATGAAAAACCTAGTCTAAGGGACTAAATCACTTGTTTTCTTTGTACTCTTTTACAGACTTCAGGCAAAGGGCACATGGCAGACTTTTTGTTGCAATCTAAAGATAATCCTATGAAAACCCTAGGAGTGCTAGCTGGCATAGTTTGTTTTTTTGTGATGCTGACAATTTTAATTTCGACAATCTTATTTTGGCGGAACAAAAAGTCCAACAGAGTTGGCCCAGTGAGGCGTATCATAAAGAAAAGGCCACGCCATAGATCAAAGACTCGCAGATCTAAATGGTTTCAAAATAAGAAATCAGGCAAAAGAAACATTGGTTTCACAGCTTCTGAAGCCAACCACCATTTGCAAGATGTGAGCACTAAATGTAACCGTCCACCACTTCCGTTGCCATGTGCACCTTTGCTTCCTCCTCAATCTTTCATACTCCCGACCAGTCTCAACAAGCCAGATTGGAACCTGCCGACAGTGTCGGGATCACTCAGCTCCAAGGGGTCCCATATCCCACAACAGGCAAAATGCAAGATGTCGAACATCAACAGTGCCCTGGTGTCAGAGCTTAAACAACGATTCGAACAGAAAAAGAATGAAGATGCTTCTAAGCTATATTTATGAAATATCCGTGCTATTATAAAGTACTTAAAATAATGTGATTGAAATGCTACATGGGAAGGTTTCTAATCAAGTCAGAAGCGTTGATTTTCTACATTGTGCAAAGTTTAAAAGTTCCACAGGTTATAAAGGCACAAAATCTGCGTGCCTATCTATGTGTTCTACTCTCTGAATCAGATTACTGCAGCCTCCTGCAGAACAGGGAATTCAACTTTAACATGTGCTGACTGTTTCACATGCTGCCCCAACAGATGCATGGCTATTGAGTAGTGAGAGATTGGGGGTCTGAGAGAGGAGAGTGTCAAAGGGGGGGAAATGTGGGTGAGACCAGAATATTCAGTAAAGTGGAACTCAGTCAGAAGTGCACTTTGCAGCTATACCACCACCATCACATATTAGATATTAGATAAACCCCTTCTTTTAATCCCCAAATATTGATCTTATTCATGAATGGAGACAGTAATTTTCAAACATTGATTCAGAATACCAAGGAATGGCATCATATTAAACGTATGCTTGAAGAAATGTTGAGTAACCTGCATTTTAATTTAAAGCATTCCACTCTTTTAAAGCTACTGAAGGCAAATGGATCCCCCTGCTGGGGAATACTTGAGGAAAACACTACAGCACACTCTTAATTAAAAAGGAGTAAAATGTTTTTGGACTGCAAGAAGATGTACCTTGTTTCAATTGCAGAGATTTCGTTCAAATTGGCAATATTAACCTAAATGTCTGATGATGTAATGCAATTGAGTATAAGTGTGTATTGTGAAAATATACTTGATCCACTTTCTAGAATACTGACCATGCAATGTTAAGAAAATGAAATATCAGTGATAGCATGTGATAAATTAATGCATTAAAGTTTAAGGGTGGATGTATAACCATGATCTTATTAAATGCAGGACAGGTATTAAGGGTGCTAAATGGGTTCACGTTCTTATTGCCAACCAGAAAAAGACTCTGAGGTAGATTTAAGCAAAAGTTAACATCTAAATTTGCACCACAAGGTACTGATGTACAAATGCTTTATGTGCTCATTCAAAATTCTTCAATTTTAGTGGACACACGTTCAAAGATTAACCTATTTATTAAAACAGGACAAGGAAATGTTTATTACAAACTTTCTAGGCAATCCATGCTAGTCCACATAGGCATTTCATGGCCAAGCTAAGATGTAGGTATAATGGAGCATACCTTCCAGTCTAAATTATCACTTGTATCTCCCAGTTCTATTTTAGATAGGTTTGGTAATTTGTGCCTATATAGTTAAGTGTAGCATCAGTAAGTTGGTAGAAGATTAAAGAAAATATTTTTAATCTATTATTGTACAGACAGTGTGTTAAAATGGAAGGAAGAATGGAGAGAATCTAATTAAAAACATTTATCATTTCTGGCTTATCTGCAATCATTATCGAGGGAAATAGCAGAGAAACTAGATTTTTTGATACGACCATTGGCGAAGAGAGGGATTCATATTTTTGGCATGTCTTAAAATTGGAATAATGATGAATGTGCATAATACTCATCCATACTGTGGTTGAAAATATGTAGGTCTCATGTCAAACTCCCTCCCTCTTTTCCCTATCTAGTTGATACTACTACCAAAGGTCATGGGCAATAAAACTGAGATATTAAGAGAAAGCAGAAATGAGAAATGAGTTTAGTACATTTCTTGTGAACATGTGATAAACATGTTGATTTGTACTTCAAATTGTTTTTATAAATAAAGTTTGTGTACTGAAGAATTCTGATGTCTTAGTTCATGTGCTTTTTAAAAAAAATTGTTTCACAGGATGTGGCCATCCCTGCCTAGGGCAATATTTGTCGTCATTCTCCGATTGCCCTTGAAATGATGGTGGTGATTGCCTTCTTGAACCTCTGCAGTTTATGTAACACTATGTGTTTTGCAATTTTAGTTTGTGGCTACAACTGGTTGGCTGCTGAATATAAAACCATTTGAAAAGCCTACCTTACGAGAAAGTCATTTTGGGTATATTCTGTCAACATCAAATTTATTACAACTTGGATTAGAGGAATGTATTGGTAATCAACGCGTATTATACCACAAATTGTTCCATTAGTGCAAATGTTGTGATTCAATCACCAAAACTACCAATTGTTTCTCTTTAGTAATGCTATCCAGAATGACAGGGACTACTTTCACTAGGTTTCTTTAATTAACTCGAAATAATCAGTTTATTATAAAGCATAACTAATTTCTAAATAAAAACTGTCAAAACTAGTGAAGATTAAATTATAATCCTCAATTAGGACTGTATGACGAGCACAAAACAAAAAATAACATAAACTCTGCAGAGATGATAAAAGCATAAAGGGGAAAACATAAATAGATTTGAACAAATTCTTGTTGATAAAATCAAATTTATGACAGCCACGTTTCACTGTGATGTGAAAGTGCCAGTATTGGACTGGTTGGGCAAGGTCAAAAGTCACACAACACCAGATTATAGTCCAACAGATTTATTTGAAAACACAAGGAGCCTCACTCCTTCTTTAGGTGCTAGTGGGAGAGGGAGACCTTAGACACAGAATTTATAAGTAAAAGATCAAAGGGTCATACAACTGATGTGAATGAATTGAACACACGTAAGATCACTGCTAAATCTTTAATCAGTTAGAATGGAGGTGCAGGTTTCAATTGATTAATACACACATCCCGAAATTTTTTTCAAGTCACTACCCTGAGATAACTTAAGGTTTTATAAACATAAAAGAGGTGACATCTCAGGTCAGACAATGCATTTTAAGTGTGAGGTCTTGTTTAGAGTTGAAAAGTGTAGCCCTGGAAAAGCACAGCAGGTCAGGCAGCATCCAAGGAGCAGGAGAATTGATGTTTCAGGCATAAGCCCTTTTTCAGGAATGCAGGGGTTGGAGGAAGGGGAGCTGACAGATAAATTGGAGGCGTGTTGGGGCTAGGAGGAAGGTAGCTGGAAAGGCGATAGGTAGATGCAGGTGGAGGTGGTGGTCGTAATAGGTTGGAGTGGAGGGTGGAACGGATAAGTGGGAAGGAAGATGGGCAGGTGGGACAGTTCAAGAGGGCAGTGCTGAGTTGGAGGGTTGGGTCTGGGATGAAGTGGGGGGAGGGGAGTTGAAGAAACTGAAGTAAAATCAATGTTGATATGGTGTAGTTGGAGGGTCCCAAGGCAGAAGATGAAGTGTTCTTCCTCCAGTCATCAGGTGGCTTGGATTTGGCAGTGGGGGATGCCCAGGACTTGCTGCCCTTGGCGGAGAGGGAGGGAGTTTGAAGTCCCAGCCACAGGGTGGTGGGGTTGTTGGTGCATGTGTCCCAGAGACATTCTCTGAAACATTCCACAAGCTGGCATCCTGCCTCTCCAGTGTAGAAGAGACCACATCAAAAACATTGGGCACTGTAGATGAGGTGTTTGGATGTGCAGGAAAATCTCTGCAGGAGTCTTTCTGTGTCTTAACCTAGAGACAGACTGGTTTTATTTCCAAAGTAGGAATTTATAAAATGCCACATTGACTGACTGTCTATAAATTTTATGCTTTTTGAACAAAATAGAACAAAATAGTCCTCAGTAACAACAAGTGCCAAATTCTAGGCACCATCCTTCAACTCATTCACTTCAATCTTGACTACAACGTTTTCACCTTCGACAACCAGTTCTTCATCCAGGCACAAGAAATAGACGTGGGGACCAAATTTGCACTCCAGTATCACTGATGTCTATTTCAAACCCACTGACTCACACAACCACCTCAACTACACCTTCTGTCACCCACCCTTCTGCAAAAATGTTATCTGCCTCTGCCATATCTACTCCCAGGATGAAATGTTCCACTCCACGACATCTCAGGTATCCTTTTACTTCAGGGACCATAATTTCCCCTCCTCAGTATTTAAGGATGCCCTCAAACTGTATCTCCTCCATTTCCCACACTTCTGCTCTCATACCCCTCCCACAACAACAATAAGGATAGAGTCCCCTTAATCTCACATACCACACCAATAATCTCCAAATCCAATGCATCATTATTTCTGCCACCTATAATCAAACCCCACCACCAAAAATATATTTCCTTCCCTACACTGCCTGCTTTCCACAGGCTCCACTCTCTCTGCGACTCCCTTGTCAACTCTCTGCGACTCCCTTGTCAACTCTACACTCCCCATCAACTTCTCCACCATACCCGGCTCCTTTTCCTGCAACTGCAAGAGGTACACCACCTGCCCCCATAACTCCCCTCTCATTTCTGTTCAAGGCCCTAAACAATCCTTCCAGATCTGACAGAGATTCACCTGCACATCATCTAACCTCATCTACTGCATCCATTGCTCACAATGTGGTCTCCTCTATACTGGGGAGACCAAATTCAGACTCAGGGACCAGTTCACGGAACATCTGCAGTCTGTACGCATCAACCAACCCGACCTTCCAGTTGCCATCTATTTTAATTCTCCCTCCCACTCCCCCAGCAACATACCAATCCTTAGCCTCCTTCACTGTCAGAGTGAGGCCAAGTGGAAACTGGAGGAACAACACCTTATATTTCACTTGGGAAGCTTACAGCTCAATGGCCTCAACATTGTCTTCACCAACTTCAAAGTCACTTCTCCCCCAGCCTTATCTTATGTCTAGCCCCACCCCTCCTCCTCACCTTTCCGAGCAGTATTAACCTGTCCATCTTTCTACTCACCCATCTGCTCCACCCTTCCCACTGACCAATCATAATAACTCCCATCTGTATCTGCCTATCACCATCCCAGTCCAAATATACCCTTGCCCCCAGCCCAAATCCCTTCCCTCCATTTTCTCCCCAGTACTGACAAAGGGTTTCAGCTTCAACCGTTGACTCTCCTGCCCCTCGGATGCTGTCTGACCTGCTGTTCCAGCTTCACATCTATTGATTCTGACTTATAGCAGCTGCAGCCCTTACTTTTTCCAAGTGGAAGATGGAGTTTAATTTGCATTTTCATAAAATAAACAAGGGCAGGACATATACAATTAATGTTAAGGTTGGGGAAGTGTTATGGAACAGAGAGACTTAGGAGTTCAGGGATATAGTTCTTTGAAAGTTATGTCACAGGTAGACAGAGTGGTTAAGAAGGTCTTTAGCACACTTGCTTTCCTTGTTCAGATTATTGAGTATAGGAGTTGGGACATCATGTTGAGGTTGTACAGGAGGTTGGTGAGGCTGCTTTTGGAGTACTGAGTATAGTTCTGGTCGCTCTGCTATAGGAAGGATATTATCAAATTAGAGAGGGTTCAAAAAAGATTTACTGGGATCCTGCAAGGATTGGAGGGTTTGAGTTATAAGGAGAGGCTGGAAAGGCTCAATTTTATCACTTGAGTGTAGGAGGTTAAAGGGTGACTTTATAGAGGTTTAGAAAATCATGAGGGGCATAGAGAAGGTGGGTAGAAAAGGTCTTTTCCCTAGGGTTAGTTAGTTCAAAACTAAAGGGTATATTTTTAAGGTGAGAGGAGAAAGATTTAAAATTGACCTGAGGGCAACCTTTTCATACAGAGGCTGGTTCATATCTGAAATCAACTGTCAGAGGAAGTGGGGGATAACATTTAAAAGACATTTGAATAGATACATGAATAGGAAAGATTGAGAGTGAAATGGGCCAAACACAGGCAAGTGGAGCAAGTCTAGTTTTAGAAACGTGGTCGGCACTGAAGAGTTGGACAAAAGCATCTCTTTCCATGTTGTGTGGCTCTATGATTTGACTGTTTCTTTCAGTTTCCAATCTTGCGAGCTTCATGGCCTTTTCCTTGATTATTCACACAACTGAAAACTTTCTTAGCTTTGAATAACGTCTTCTGGTTTCTAGCTAAACTCTTCTAGTCCTGAATTTTGATAACAAAATCCTTAGACATAAAACATGGCAGTTATCATCAGTTATCATTAACTGGTCCATTCTAAGAAGGGAATAACCAACATGCAGAGAGCATAACTGTATACACAAGGGCACAAATAATAATTAATAAATAAAAGAAAGAAGTTAACAGTAAATAGAACAAACTTGAATATGAATGGACCCTAAGATAAAAAAAACAAGAATAAAGCTCAAATGAGAGGAATTTTAAAGACAGTGTATTGGCCAAACTTTATGTTTGTAGGTATGTATGTACTGGACAAATGAGAATGCTTCCCTTCAGATATATTTGGTGCAAACTTGATGAATGGAATATTATCTGTTGACAGTTGTGCTGTGAAATTTAGGTTTTTATAAAATGCCTTAGGAGTATAAATGCAGCCTGACTAAAATCAATTCCCATTAAAGGGAAGATGATGGTTTTACATAACAGCACATTGAAATAAAAAATCTAGAAGCTGCTTACATAGTCTCATCTCACTGATGCACATCGATCAAAATTTAGGTTACATCTGGATTAACCTTCTACATAGTGTACTTCTGGCATTTGCTCTAGGTATCTATCCTTAGGATACAGCGACTGCAACATGTTAATGTAACATGTGCCATTTAACAAGCATTATGTTTTTCAGTGTAGCATTTGTTTGAAGGTCATTTATGTTCAATTGAATAATACTGTTTGATACAGTCCCTTAATAATAATAAATAGGTTGTTAATATCTTTTGCAGAGTCCACTGGGTCTGATACTGAATAAAAGTATGTACGTACTTTTAAGCAAATGAAGCATACCTGATGAGGTTATGTGCAATATTTCGCAACTATTTTATATTAGATTCACATGCAGAAATATAGTTTTACTCTCTGAATATCTATGATTTTAGCTGTTTAGTTTTTATTCTAACTTGAATATCTGAGTACAACTGGCTATTTGCAATTCTCTATTTCTCTCTAATTCTCACTAATTCTAAATACTCACATACAGATGACTTAATGATGTATTTTAGTCATTGATAATAAAAACATAAAGTGCTGGAGATACTCAGCAGGTCTGGTAACATCTGTGGAGAAAGAAACAGAGTTAATGTTTTGAGTTCAATCTGACCCTTCTTCACAACAGTTTCAATCATTATCCTGCTTATAAAAAATAGAGACGGGGTGGCATAGTTGCTCACTGCTTAGTACTACTGCCTCATAGCGCCAGGGACCCAGGTTCAATTCCAGCCTTGCAAAGCTGTCTGTGTGGGTTTCCTCCAGGTGCTCTGGTTTCCTCCCACAATCCAAAGATGTGTAGGTTAGGTGAATTGGCCATGCTAAGTTGCCCAAAGTGTTCAGGGATGTGTTCGTGAGGGGGTAAATGTAGAGTAATAGGAGAGTGGGCTAGGTTTGGATGGGATGCTCTTTGGAGGGTTGGTATGGATTTGTTGGGCTAAAGGGACTGTTTCCACACTGTAGGGATTCTATGACATAAATCTTATATACAATCAGAAGACAGATTTACACAAATTTCATTGTGGCCGGATAATAGCACAAAATAATCACTGGTTTCATATTGTTCTTTTAGTAGCATTAAAGACTCAATATTGATCATAAACTATGAGAATAATGAATGTGAATATCAAACTTCAATATGTTTCAACTACAACCCAAGGGAGGCTTTGGAGCTAATTCTTTATTTGGGATATGAGATGGTGATGACAGTGTCTGGGACTTCGCCTGAAAAGTATGTTTCTGTGAGGGCTGTTGCTTGTGGGACAGCTTTCTCAGTTTTGGCACAAGCCCCCCCCCCCCCCCCCCCCCCCATTCTGGTAAGGAGAACTTTGTAGGGTCAATGCGACTGAATAATTTTTAAAACTCATTTATGGGCTGTGGGTATCTGGCTAGGGCAGCGTTTATTTTGCATTTCTAATTGACCAGAGGGCAGCAGCTGACAGCCAACCACATTGCTGTGGGTCTGGAGTCACATGTAGTTCAGACCATGTAAGGATGGCAGTTGCCTTCCCTAAAGGGCAGTAGTGAACCAGATAGGTTTTTCCTGACAATAGATTCATGGTTATCATTAGACTCTTAATTACAAACATTTTATTGAATTCACAATCCATCATTTGCCATGGCAGGATTCAAACCTGGAATGAGTGAACCTTTTCCATTGTTATTTCTGGTGGCAGGCAGTCTATCCAGTTTAATTCCTTTTGTAAGCTTTTGTGGCAATTTGAGGAAACTAAAGGAGTAGTTTAGGCTATTTCAGAGGAGAGGTAAGAGTTAAACACATAACATGTCTGCGATCCATTTACGTCAGACCAGATAACAATTTAAAATTTCCTTCCTTGAAAGACATTAATGAACCAGATGAATATTTCCAGCAATTCAGAATAGTTACACTATTAGGATCACGGATTTTATTGAAATTTCCTCATTATGTTCTAACTCATTTCCCCTGAGATTCTGCATTGCAATCCAATGGCATTACAATAGTACTGTTGCCTCCCCTATATAGCCATAAAGCCATGAGATTTGTAAAGGAAGTAGCTATTAAGAGGCATCTTAAATGAATAAAGAGAATTAGAATTAGAATTGGGTTTGTTATCATGTGCACTCAGATTACAAAAGGAGGACAGAGTAAAGTGTACAATTTCATCAACACGTGGCACCATCTTAGTTTCAAAGAGAGGCAGGACCAAACAGATTTAAGGAGCGGATTCCAGAACCTGGGGCCATTGCATGTGAAAGACTTTGGTACTTTGCTACAGAGTAAGACAAGGAAGAAAAGTGCATATGGGGTAATCAACAACTTGGAGAAATAAGAGTTCTAAATTGGAGTAAAGCAAATTTTGGTATGAGGAACATACTTTCAAAAGTTGATTGGGGTAGTCAGTTCACAAGTAAAGAGACAACTGGCAAGTGGGAGGCTTTCAAAAGTGAGATGATGAGAGTTCAGGAACATTATGTTCCTGTTAGAGTAAAGTGTAAAGCTGATAAGAGGAGGGAACAATGGATGAATACAGATATTGAGGTTCTGGTCAAAGATAAGGAGGCATATGTTAGGTATCGACAACTGGGATCAAGTGAATCTCTTGAATAGCAGAAGGAGGGTAGGAGCATTCTTAAAAGGGAAACCAGGAAGCCAAAGAGGAGGTATGAAATAGCCTTGGCAGATAAAGTTAAGGATCATTGAAAGAGATTCTTCAAATACATTGAGAGCAAAAGAGCAACTGGGGGAGAATACGGCCTCTTAAAGATCAATGAGTTCATCTCTGTGTTGGACCACAGGAGGTGGAGGACATGCTAAAAGAATATTTCATGCTCAGTTTTTACTGTGGAGAAAGACATGGAGGCTAGAGGATTCATAGAAATAAATATTGATCCATTGAAAACAGTACACATCATGGAGGAGAAGGTGCTGGAAGTCTTAAAAAGCATAAAGGTGGATAAATCTGTGGGATCTGATCAAGTGTATCCCAGGACATTATGGGAAGTTGGGGAAGAAATTGCGGGGCCCCTAGGAGAGATATGTCTATCATCGATAGCTACAAGTAAGGTACTGGAGGACTGGAGGGTGGCTGATAGAATGACAGAGCCATAGAGTCATACAGCAAGCAAACAGACCCTTTGGTCCAACCAGTCCATGCCAAGACTATTGAACACATGAGTTGGGATGTCATATTGAGGTTGTACAGGAGATTGATGAGACAACTTTTAAAGTTCTGTATACAGTTCTGGTTGCCCTGCTGTAGGAAGGATATTATTAAATTGTAGAGGGTTCAGAAAAGATTGACCAGGATGGTGCCAGAAATGGAGGTTTGAGTTAAAAGGAGAGGCTGGAGAGACTGGGACTTTTTTTCACTGGAGCATAGGTGGTTGAGGGGTGATGTTATAAAGGTTTATAAAATCATGAAGGGCATAGATAAGGTGACTAGCAAAAGTCTTTTTCCTCAGGAGTTCAAAACTAGAGGGCTTTTTTTTAGGGTGAGAGAAATATTCAAAAGTGACCTGAGGCAACTTTTTCACACAGAGGGTGGTTTGTATTTGTAACAAACTGCCAGATGAAGTGATGGATGCAGGTACAGTTATAACATTTAAAAGACATTTGGATAGGTACATGAATAGGAACAGTTTAGAGGGATATGGGTCAAACACAGGCAAGTGGGACCAATTTAGTTTGGGAAACTTGATTGGCATTGATGAATTGGACCAAAGGGTCTGGATTCACGCTGTATGACGACATGACTGTGTGACTCCATGACATTTTACGGAGTCCCAAAAGAACATGTGGTGAGGTGGTGGTCTTTATAAAAATGATTCCAAACAGTAGGATTTATGAGGCTATACAGGGCAAAGGAAAGATGGGATTTCAGAGACTGAAGGCAGTGGAACAAAGCCTTGTGGGGGCTGGAGAGGGTGTTGGGATGTGGAATTGTGGTGGTTATAAGGTGGGAAAGGGCATGGAGAAATTCAGAAGAGAATTAGCCAGAGGGACAGAAAAGTACATTTAAGATAAAATCAATAAGGTCTTCAGCAGACTTACAGTGCTATTTTGCCAAATAGTTATTTTTTACAATTGTTCAGTAGACCTTTTCATATTAACTACAATGAGCATGAGTGTGAAAAACAATTCATAACAAATAGATTTAATATATGGGTCCACCTTCTGCTAAAGTGGATGGAGTTAATCTTAAGGATGCTATTTACAAATTAATCTGCTCCTGTGAGTCTGTTGAAATAAACCCAGATTAGTGGAATGAAAGTCTTTCTGCCTGCTTCCTGTAAAAGTCTAAAATGAAATGACCTTGGCAGCCTCAGTGTTTCTTATTTATATGAGACTATGGCATAAAGCTACTGATATTAAATTAGTGACAATCATTTGGCCAAAAAGTGACTGCAGTGTTGTCACTATGCCTGTCAAGCAATTGGGGGGACTGTCGAGAATACTTTTGGATGGATGAATTAGAATGGGTCAAATAACCTCTCTCGTAGAGTCATGGAGTTACACGCCATGAAAACAGACCTTCGATCCAACCAGTCCATGCCAAACATAATCCCAAATTTAACTAGTCTGACCTGCCTGCTCTTAGCCCATATCCCTCCAAACCATTCATATTCATGTATCTATCCAAATAGTCTTTTAAATGTTGTAATTGTACCTACATCCACCACTTCCTCAGCAATTTCATTCCATTCTGTGTCTTTTGTAAATGTCTATCCTCTCACCTTTAAACTGTGTCCCCCTGCCTTGAAATCCCCCATCCTAGGGAAAAGATAACTCTCATTAACTCTATCTGTACCTCTTGTTAGTTTAGAAACTTATATCAGGTCGCTCTTAACCTCCTACACTCCAGTGAAAGAAGTCCCAGCACTATCCAGCTTTTCTTTATAACTCAAACCTTCCATACTCGACAACACCCTGGTAAATCTCTTCTGAAGCCTCTCCAGCTTAATACTATTCTTCCTATAAGTGGGCAACCAAAACTGGTCACAGTGTTCCGGAAGAAGCCTCACCAATGTCCTGTAGAACCTTGACATGATGTCCCAGCTCCTATACTCAATGGACTGAGTAGTAAAGGCATGCATGCCAAACACCTTTTTAATCACCCTATCTATATATGATGCAAACTTCAAAGAATTATGTACCTATACTCCTAGGACCCTCTGTTCTATAATACTACCCAAGGCCCTATCATTAATTGTATAAGTTCTATCCTTGTTTGTTGTACCAAAATAGTTATGTGGGAATCTACAACTTAAAATCAGAGCTATGTTCCTTGAAAGTTAGAATTTAAGAACCTGATTTAGGGGAAATAGATTCTGCATAGTCCAGTGCATGTTGGAATTACTTAGTATATTTATTTATGTATCTTTAGTAAGTTTCATTCATTTATTGGCTTCCACAAGCCATATAAAAAGGTAATGGAATTTCACTTTTCAATATATATAATTTAATTTTTCTACACTTTCCCATCAGTACATTGGCTTCTTTGCATATATTAACAGCACATTGATTAAGACCTGAAATGTGTAGCATCAAAACACAGGGCAGCATTTAATTATCCTGACTGTATATTAACGTTTTGCCACATTTCCTTTACCCTGTCTTCTGTAAAACCACTGCCACTTGCTCTCACTTATAAAATGCAGTTGTAAACATTGTCGAATTAATCAGGAATGGCATGACAGTAAGATGGGGCTAATGTTGACTTGTAAAGTTTGTTGTTGTAAGTGTCCTAGTTTTATCTGCACAGTTGGGTGATATAGGAACAACAGTGTTCTTGTCACTGACCATTGGCAAGCAGAAATCCGGTGCTCCTGATTCAGTTATGCCTAATTGAATGTGATATTGGGTGCGGGGAGTGAAGCTACGATGTATTCTCAGCACAAACAATCTTCACCTTTCATCCACTACAATATGAATATGGATTTCCCCTCACATTTGTAGCCTTGCAAATTGTTCTGATGAGCGCAAACTTTGACAAAATATGTCTTTTTCTTAATGGTATTATTTACTTAATAGTAAGTCTTTTTTAATTAATGTTCAACGAGCAGAAGTGGAGTTAAGCAAGTAAGCACAATTAGCCCACATGAAGCTGACGCTGAGGGAGTTACTGAGTATTATTCTGTTAAATATGGGATATTGATGAGCAAGTGGAGATCTCCTCATAGAACTGCATACAAAAAATAGACAGTTGTTCATAAGATAGTGAGATCACCCAGATATCATGATTAGATTAGATTAATTACAGTGTGGAACAGGCCCTTCAGCCCAACAAGTCCACACCGACCCGCCGAAGCGTAACCCACCCAGACCCATTCGCCTACACTTACCCCTTCACCAAACACTACGGGCAATTTAGCATGGCCAATTCACCTAACCTGCACATTTTTGGATTGTGGGAGGAAACCGGAGCACCTGGAGGAAACCCACGCAGACACAGGGAGAATGTGCAAACTCCACACAGAGAGTCGCCTGAGGCGGGAATTGAACCCAGGTCTCAGGTGCTGTGAGGCAGCAGTGCTAACCACTGTGCCACCGTGCCGCCCACAAAGTGATGTTGTGAGTAGCACATGAAATTCCTATTTCAGGACATGTAAGAATATGTAAAACTCAAGCATTTTATAAATAATATTTTTTATTGATCCAGATGTCTCAAGGATGTGATGTAGTTTTCTTAAACATGCCATTTGTGCCAGGTGGTGTGAAACCCTCAATATACAATCAAACTGATACCTTCAATACCTGCACCAGTGTTTGAGGAATCATTCAATAGAGTATTGATAGATCAAGTAAGATAATTAATGAAACAGAAAGTAGGACAACAGTGTATTATGGATATGACAACTTGGACAAAGGATGGATATGGTATCTCTTTAAGGACAATCACAGCTAAAGTATTAACAGAAAAAAACATTTCTTTAAATGATTATGGACTACTAATAGAAATACAGTCAGAATAAGACTCTCATTTCTACAATTTTCTCTTCTTGTGTCCTAAAGGAGTTGCTGAAAATGTGTTGCTGGAAAAGCGCAGCAGGTCAGGCAGCATCCAAGGAGCAGGAGAATTGACGTTTCGGGCATGAGCCCTTCTTCAGGAATGAGGACTTTCCTGCTCCTTGGATGCTGCCTGACCTGCTGCGTTTTTCCAGCAACACATTTTCAGCTCTGATCTCTAGCATCTGCAGTCCTCACTTTCTCCTAAAGGAGTTGGTTTTCTATTGGTGTATATTTCCAGAAACCATTTGTACCTCGCCCATTGTACTTTGCCTGTAATTCATTGGGAGATAATTCTACTTTGTTGTTCCACTGTTGCAGGCATCACAACCAAGCCCAACAATGAAATATGAAGCCCGAATGTGAGTATTTAAATCGGAGGTTTGTGGATTATGATCAGGAGGAGGAACATTGGCCAATTGTCCTCTCTACACAAGAATGTTGAAAGATATTGTAATGGGATTGGTTACCTTCGCACATTTCAGTGCAAAACCTACTGTTGTATTTGGCTAAATACACTAAACTCAATAACCCATTATAAAAGCTTTCTTCCATCTTTAAATACACACTTTATTTTCTTCTATGAATTTAAATATTTGCATGTTTCAATTATATTTTTATATGAAAATTCTGTGTAAATTCAAAATGGCTAATAAAATAATTGCAATTTTACAGGCTAAGAATATTTGAATGACTTTGGATTTATTCTGGATAGTCTTCCACTGGCAGTGAAATTATGATCCAGCTACCTCTTCTCCTCAGGAGATACTGCCAGGTACCCAATCTGACACTTAAACATTCTGGGATAAAAGTGGCTATTTCTAATGGATGCTCCATGTCATGTGTTGCATTTGATATCATCACTCCTTCCAGTTTCTTCCTCTCCCTGCTCCCTTTCTCTCTCTTAACCCTCCCTTAATTGGGCACAATATGATACTGTCACCTCTGTGAGACAGCCAGATTTGAAGATATACTTTTACTTCAGGAATATCGTAAGTATTTCATCTCCCTGTAAAAATCCATCCCAATATTCTGAACCAATTAATTATGATTCTATGCATAATCTAGTTTTAGTTGCATAAATTTAGTTCCATCTATTTTTTTATAAATATGTTTCTTCACATTCTTCCAACTTGACCTAAAGTGGACATTCTTTCATTTCAATCACATTTTTGTAACCCAGTTTTATCATGGATTAGTATGTCATGCTCCCATCTTCATGAATTATGGTAAATATAAATTCAGGCGCCTCGATTATCTCTATGCTGATAAACCAAGCAGATTGAGCTTTCACCCAACTTAACCACCAGAAGAGGTTAAAAATCACACAATACCTGGTTGTAGTCCAACGGTTTATTTGGAAACACTAGTATACACCATTACTGCATGAGGAAGAAGCAGTGCTTTGAAAGCTTGTGTTTCCAAATAAACCTGTTGGACTATAACCTGGCGTTGTGTGATTTTTAACTTCCTGATGTAGGCCTTATGCCCGAAACGTCGATTCTCCGCTCCTCGGATGCTGCCTGGCCTGTGCGTTTTTCCAGCACCACACTTTTCAACTCTGATTTTTAACTTTGTCCACCCCATTCCAACACCGGCAATTCCAAGTCATGACCAGAAAGGTAACACTTTTACTTGCTTTGCATCTTTTTTATTCAAGATTAAGTTATCTTGATTGCTATTTTGTTGAAATCCTAAATGAACATATGTTCACCAATACTGTCATTCTCACTTTTTAACAAACCAAAAGTATTCAATCATCTTGACTGCCTTCTGTTTTTGATCTTGGAGTTACCAGTGATTCATATTAATCCCTTTGCTGTTATCAATTGTGCTATACTCACTAATAGTTGTCAAACTCCATCTCTGACTCTTTATAGTTTATCTCTCTGCTGCATTGTTGTTGCACTGACTGAGAAGATCTATTCCTTGATTGGATTTATACTAAACTGATTTTATTCCTATGATAGTTTACTTACTCAAAAATTGATTTGATGAAAATAATGCACTTTGGGATGTAATAAGTAACATTAAAACGTTTTTTTCAACTGTGAACCATCTTTATTAATACATTTGCCAGTTTACAGCTCTACCATTATCAACTGCTTTTTGATAGTTATTTTGTTAGTCTTGAAAAACCATAAAATATCCAGGCCTTCTCATCTTCCTGACTGCTTTTCATTAACTTAGAAAAGTAAGACTGTGTGCTTTGAATTAATTTCCTTTTAGCTGCATTTGACGAAATTAAGCTAACAGGATCCAATGTCAACAGTGAAGTAAGCCCTTGGATAGAAAATATTAATGTGCATGAATATACCTAAAAATAATACCCAAAATCTTACATTTATATTCATTTCATTATGAATTTCTATGCCCACACTCATTGCTGAAATTGTATATGTAAAGCTATCGTGTTATAACCACAACCCACGTCAGTGACACCATTGTGCATTCTTTATTCTACGTTTTCCTGTTCCTTAGCTGGTATTCCTCGGGGAGAACCTATTCTCCAATTAACTCCAAACTTCTCTGCTTCCCAACTTGATGTAAGTGTTTTCATTCATTTATAATACTAATTCCAAATGTTAGATACAAAACTTTAAAGTGATAAAATTGCGTTCACTCTCTCCTTCCACTTTTCCAAAAGACAGCACTCCTAATACCCCAGGAGATCAGCAAGACTTTTGTTCTGCTTCATCATGACTATCAATCTGAATGCCTAAAGTAAATTGCAATAACAGATGCTTTAACTAGGACCAAAATAACTGTGCCACATTGGCAGCAGATGTTCAATGTAGCCAGGGGATTCAGCCCCAAGTACAAAATATTCACTGGTGGATAAATAAATTTTGACTAAAGCAAGTTAATAGTAGTTCTGCTTAATATAATTCATCACTATTTTTGTGCTCCGTTTTGACCTTATGGGTTTTGTCTTCTGATTTTTTACGTCTTCTCCTGTCTTCCTTGGAATTTCTGTTGCAAAGCTCAGCATCACTACCTGTCTGCAGGCTGTCAAACGTGACATCCTGTGTTCTTGTTTTCAGTGTTTTCTCTCGTCTTTGTCTTCGACAAAACTTGCTGCATTTATCAAAGCAGCTGAAACGTGTTTCTGTTGTACAAGCATACATTCCAGCCGGGACTGCCAGAATCATGGCACAAACAATGACTATAATGTGAATGAGTTTCTCCCTTTGCTCCAGTTCACTAATGTCATTGCCGGTAACAAATATAATGCATTGACCTCTCTTCGGAGGCTGATTCCTCAGTGTAACACACACCTTGTATTTTGTTGCTGGGAACAGATCGTTAACAGAATAAGTATTTACTCCTGGTCCAATATAAATCATTTCCTTTTTAGCGTCTTCGAATTTCCCAAAGTGCAGGGTGTACCAGATCTCAGCAGGGTTCTGAGTTGCTGCATACCACTCTAGGGTTATGCCATAGACTGTTTGCTTTGCAATCCTCACATCTATATAAACATTCTCTTCTTCAAAAGCTGTCGGGGCCATGGATGATTGGGTACCCAAAGACTCTGAAGTTAAAATGTTTACCAGGATCTGCACGGATGAGTTTCCAAGATAGTTTGTAGTAATGCAGATGTAACTTCCTTCATTGGTACTCTGAGCTGATGGAATCACCAACTCTGACTTTACTGTTTCTTCATCAATATTTGCAAAAGACACTGTAATAATAAAACAAAGATGTGTTTATTAATTCAAGTCAAAGTACTTGTGTACCATGCGAAATTACTTGAGAGAGGCACAAATTTTGACAATGCTGAGGAGCAGACAACCAAAAAATAGCTTCCACATCCAATATAGTAAAATACATGCAACAAAAATGGTTATGGTAGAATAAATGGTATTGTTATGGATGTTGAAATAACTCTGCAGTGAAGCGTCCCACAAATTATCAGCCAAGGTTATCTCCAATAATAGTAAACATTCTGCATTTCTAATGTAAGTAACTAAAATACTACAAAAATCTTGGCATTTAGAATTAATGTGAAACAAGAGATGAGGTTAATCAATACTACTGAAATACATGTTGAATTTATATATCCATTGGTCATCTCAAAAGATTACATTACATAATTTCCATAGCTAATAATGTAAAATATGCATTAATTTTAGAAAGGCTGTAATAATCTCACCATCAAATCTCACCACAAATGATAATAATAAAGGCCACAGCCCAAACTGTCTTAAATTTATTTATATGGACTAGTGTTTTCCTTTCACAAAAGGTCGAGGCTGGCACTCCAGAGCATTATTGAGGGAATGCTGCACTGTCAGAGGAGCATTTTTTTACAAAAAATGTTGTTCAATTGAGGTCTTGTTTTCCAAGTCAGGTAAAAAGATCCCATGGCACTATCTTGACCAACTGCATGAGAATAATTTTATTAGTTTCCTGCTCAACATTTATCACTCAATCAACATGACAAGAGCAAATGGTCTGTTGTTGAAAGATTGTTGTTTATTGGAATTTTTTGTCTGTAAATTGGGCATGACATTTCCTACATTTTAGCAATGACTACACTTCAAAAAGTACTTAATTGACTGCAAAGTGCTTTGGTGTGCCTGTAATTGTGAAAGGCTCTATATAAATGTAAGTGATCATTGTTTTGTATTCATTACATGACATTATTTGTATATCAACCTGAATGTAACAAAAAGGTGTATTGAAATGTGAGTGAGTTCACAGATTTGGCCTTCTTAGTTTCATTTGTAATGTCATGAGTGAGTGGTTGGAATTTGTTAATTGCCCAAACTCTCCTACCAACTATTTAGATATTTTTAAAACTACGACTATGTCTTGGGTTGGAATTAAAATGCATTAGGTCAGAAGCACAAATGAAAGTTGTCCAAATGTTATACCCGAACTTAAAATTCCCATTTTAAATGTACTGAAAAGTTTGGAAGGATTCCATATCCTGAATGAAGTACTGAAATCACAGTTTCTTTGCACCTGAGATTATTGTATTGACTCAAGAGTGGCAGTCAGTAAAGTGACACCCAATTTGATGTATGAATGAACAAATGAAGTTGTGACACAATAGTACGTTGACTTTAAAACCAGTTAGAGAGTGTCATAAATGTTTGTAATAAATCCTTTCAACATTACACATTTGCACTCTACTTTGCTCAGCTTATTTCATGACATATTGCACAAGGGCAAGCCACTGGATGAGTGAAAATGTTACCCAATTGTGATGTCATTAATGTAGGAGTTAGATTGAGTTGAGGGTCAGAACAGCAAAATCACTGAATGGTAAACTGCTTGTTCTGACAAATCAATTTATGTCTGGGAATGTAGGGATTCCTGGATGAAAGTAGTCCAAAGTGCATTAAGTTCAACTTCTATGATCTTGATAGCCACATGTTCTGGTGCTTTAATTGTTCACTAATCAGAAATTAAACTCTGTAAATTTCTGTCAGCTCACTACAGACCTAGAAACTATAGTTTGCATTGATGTGACATATCGGATTTACATTGATACAGCTACAAATCTCAAGGCTTTCCTCCTGGTGAATTTTAGGGTCTGCTGTTTTGTATCAAGATGGTTGTTAGCAACAAAATGGGACCAAGTGTGACAGGAAGCAAACATCAAAATTACAGGAAGTGTGACAATATTATTCGTTATCAATGATTTGGCAACATTATTTCTGGAAATAAGAGTAATGTAATGCAATTATAGATCATCAATGTATCCTTTTTGTGCTCTGTATCCTAAACTATTAGATTCAACAGCTATCTCAAAAAAAAGGAAACTTTCATTCTGAGTATAGTTTAATTGCTATTGTACATGCAAACAAAAAGGTAACTTGCAGATCCTCACAATAGCTTGTTGGTCATACCATTAAACTTCCGAATGATCTTCCCACCATTTGTCCACCACACAGTAGGGGTAGGATTTCCTTTAGCCTCACAAAATAAATGGACCTCGTCTCCGAGTGAAACGCTCATGTTCCTGACCGCGGCCGTTGCTAACGGTTTAAAGCAACTCTTTAGTTCCACCTCGTAGAAAAATTTCCCGGTCCTGGACTCCGGGCCTGAACACGTTAGGTAAGAGTTCATCAAAATCAAAGGGGGGCTGATGGATTTGATAAAGTGCACAAAACCTTTAAGGCGGCAGTCGCAGAGCCACGGGTTATCATGAAGGGCTAGCACTGCGTTGGAATGGCTGTTCCCCTGATCCCGAGGCTGCTGGCTTCTCTGATAAACTGACCAGTTTGAGAACACATCTTGAGAAATCACCGTGAGTTGGTTGAAAGATACGTCCAGGAAGGTCAGGTTGATGAGATGCCTCAATGCGTATTCTGGGAGGACGTCCAATCGATTGTGCTTCAGATCCAAAATCTTCAAAGCCGGACAATCCTGGAAAGCTGTCCATGGTACTGAACGCAGTTTGTTCCCTTGCAGCCTCAGCTCGGACAGATTGTGCAAATGCTGCAGGCTCTTCACATGCATGAGCGTGATCTGGTTAAAATTCAACCACAGGTATTCCAAGGCACGGACTCTGGAGAATGCACCACGAGGTAGTTCTGCCAGACGGGAGTTTTCGATTCGGATCTTTCTGACATCGTGTGGAATATCCTCTGGTATTCTCTGCAAAGAGGAAGGCATGCAGATCAGACTTCTGCAAAGCAAAAAAGATACAGGCATTTACAAACTATCCTTTCTGGTTAAAAAAAAAAGAGAATATGGCAAATTTTACGAAATGGTATTGAGATAGCAATAGGAACTTGCTATCACCTTCCAAAGCTGTCATTCCTACAATAACATTCTGACACGCAAGAAGCAGCTGTTGGTTTTGTACAACAGACCAGCAGAAGAAAGAACATATTCCAAATTATGTCCATGATTGTTTCAACGTAGGCAAAGCGTTTGGCTTCACACCAGACCTGTCTATAGTTATGGATTATATCGAATCACATTAACAGTAATCCTATCTGACGCAACTTTGGGCTGGGCGGAAGGCAAGATGTGTCGGCGAAAATAAGATAAAGTCCTACTTTCATTCTCCAGAGCAAACCGGCTAGTCCTCCAGAACCGAGTAAGATTGCTCAATTTACTGGAATATATTGATGTTTATTTTAATCGATTGGGGAATCGCGGTGTTACAAAACCAAATTGTAAACGAAATTCATTCCGACTTCTTAGCGTTGATCTGAAACAAACACGACACATCCATGCTGCTCAAATTCAACTCTAAGCCGCACCTGGTTCGTTCCTCTTCGTTTTTCAAATGTACGTTTTAGGTGACCCGCTTTCAGATAAATGCGATCTGAGGGGCGGGGGGTTATATCCTTCCTCTGAAGGGTCATATTAGACTCCGAACGTTAAATCTCTATTTCTCCACAGACACTGCCAGACCTGCTGAGTTTTGCTAACACGTTCTGTTTCAGATTTCCAACATCCCCAGTATTTTGCTTTAATCACTGTGTACGTGGGCCTTATTTATAGTGTATCCCCTTTACAGAGCCTGGACAAGATATACATCATCCTGTAACTGACTTATGAAATCGTATTGATGACAGCTAAATTTCTATAATATTAGTTCCATTTCGGAGATGTATACTAATTGGTGCAAACGCTAGCTAAAGGAAATGTTTAGTGGCTGCTATAAAAGAAAAGATTTCTATTTATTTAGCATATTTCTCAATTTCAGGCGATCCCAAAGGCTTTGCAGTCAATTAAGTACTTTAACACTAGCTATTGTAGTGTAAGCTTTGGGCAGTGGCTTTAGCAGTTATGGCTGTAGAACAGGTTCTACCTGTCTCTGATGTGGAGGTGCAGGTGTTGGACTGGGATGGACAAGTTCAAAAGTAACACCAAACCAGGTTATGGTCAATCAAATTTATTTGAAATCACAAGCTTTCAGAGAGCTGTTCTTTCATCAGGTGAAGTGAGGAGGAGCACACAGGCACAGAATTTATAATCAGCAAGATCATACAAGTTGTGTGAGTGTCCACTGGTTGAATAAGTCTCTGCAGGTGATCAAAAGTGTCCGATTGTGTGAGCAAAATGTCAACAGCTGAATAGCCAGTGAACGGATGACCTATTACCTGATTAATTGAGGTAGAGAGATAATTACAAAAAACTTTTAAAAAGGAGGTGCTGGAGACAAACCAAATGGATGGAATAACATGATAGGTATAAGGGTCTAACCAAAGTAACAAGAAATCCAAAACTGAACAAACTAATTAAGGTAGAGAGATCATAATGAGTTATCAAAGTGATGGTGTCAAAATCAGCTTCCACGGTAAACATATTAAAGAAGCCATCTCCTGCAGACAAGCCCTGCATGTACACAGGATCTGTTCAGATGAAGAGGACACGACAGGCAATAAAAAAAATGTTGACAGATGCCCCCATAAGAACGGGATACGATGCTCAACTCATCGATCACCAGTTCCAAAATGCCACAGCAAACAACTATAATTATCTCCTCAAAAGACAGACACAGCACTCGACCGATAGAGTATCCTTCACCATCCAGTACTTCCCTGGAGTGGAGAAACTAAACTGTGTTCTTTGCAGCCTTCAACATGTCACTGATGATGATGAACATCTGACCAAGATCATTCCTACATCTCCACTTCTCACCTTCAAACAACCACCAAACCTTAAACAGTTCATCATTCTGCCCAGTTAACTGCCCAGGACAACATTGACCACAACATCACACAACCCTGCCATTGCAACGTCTGCATAACATGTCAAATCATCGACATGGATACTACCATCACATGTGGGAACACTCATATAAGTCAGCTAATGTTGTCTATTTCTTATGTTGCAGGCAAGTATGCCCCGAGGCATAGTATATTGGCAGGACCATGCAGACACAATGACAATGGACAAATGGGCACCATGCAACCATCGCCAGACAGGAATCTTCCCTCCCATTTGACATTATTTTTAACACTTCAGTGGTCAAGGGCATTCAGCCTCCTATCTTTGAGCAAGTGTCCTCCAAGGCAGCCCTTGAAATACACAGAATCGCCAAGCAGAAATTGATAGCTAAGTTCTGTACCCATAAAGACAGCCTCAGCCATGATCTTGGGTTCATGTTACACTATATGTGACCGTACCATACTGTTTTGTGCATGTAAACATTTTCTTACCATCCTGTTTTGCACCATTGCCTTGATAAATTGTTATGATCTCTCTACCTTAATTAGTTTGTACAGTTTTGGATCACTTGTTAGTATGGTTATGACTATGTTATTCCAGTCATTTGGCTTATCTCTAGCATGACCTTTTTTTTGTAATTGTCTCTCTGCTTCAATTAATAAGATTATAGGTCATGCCTTCACTGGCTATTCAGTTGTTGTCATTTTACTCACACAGTCAGACACTCTTGATCATCTATAGAGACTTAATATTCAGCCTGTGGACACTAAACTCACACCATTTCTATGATCTTTTGATCTCTCTGATTATAAATTCTGCGCCTGTGTGCTTCTCTTCACTTCACCTGATGAAAGAGCAGCACTCAGAAGCTTGTGATTTCTAATAAACCTGTTGGACTATAACCTGGTGTGATGTGACTTCTGATCTCAATATATCCCGGGAGCACTGGGCTCGGCTATAATCTGAAGTGCATGTTGCCATTGGAATGTCGAAATAACTAGGGCAACATATCTATGTTTAATTTCTAAACCATTATTCCTCTGTCAGCTGTTCAATTAGGCTTCCAAACGCATGAAGGACAGTGCCAGATCTCTCCTGATGTTCTCTGACATTTCTCCCTCCTCTTGTGCCGTTCTTTTGGAAATCCAATCACCAAGCATGAAGAAATAAAACAGGTGCTAGCCACTCTCTCTGCGGTTTGTTCTCCCTCAAGCTGCACTGAGCTAACCTTTCTGGCTGTTACCACACTGAAACTTTGGGTGGTCCTATGTAGAAGAGCTATTCATATCTCTGGATAATGGAATACTCTTTATAGAGGGGGCGGAGAAAGCATAAAGCCTCCAGATAATTAGATGAAAGTCAAATAGGAGGACTCCTGTGCGGAATGTTACACATTGGTTGTGAAATGAGGTGAATTAAGGGGAGCTAACAGCCTAATGGTATTATCACTGGACTGTTAATCCAGAGAGTTGAAAAGGGCGGCGCTGGAAAAGCACAGCAGGTCAGCCAACATCTGAGGAGCTGGCAAATCACTGTTTCAGGCATAAGTGGCTCAGTGGCTCACACTGAGCACCATAGCACCAAGGACCCGGGTTCGATTCCAGTCTCGGGTAGCTGTCTGTGTAGAGTTTGCACACTCTCCACATGTCTGTGTGGGTTTCCTCTGGGTGCCCCAGTTGCATCCCACAATCCAAAGATGTGCAGGTTAGGTGAATTAGCCATGCTCAATTACCCATTGTGTTTAAGGATGTGTAGGTTAGGTGCATGGGGACTCCTCTGTGGAATGTTACACATTGGTTGTGAAATGAGGTGAATTAAGGGGAGCTAACACCCTAGTGGTATTATCACTGGACTGTTAATCCAGAGAGTTGAAAAGGGCAGCGCTGGAAAAGCACAGCAGGTCAGCCAGCATTTGAGGAGCTGGCAAATCACTGTTTCAGGCATAAGTGGCTCAGTGGCTCACACTGAGCACCATAGCACCAAGGACCCGGGTTCGATTCCAGTCTCGGGTAGCTGTCTGTGTAGAGTTTGCACACTCTCCACATGTCTGCGTGGGTTTCCTCTGGGTGCCCCAGCTGCATCCCACAATCCAAAGATGTTCAGGTTAGGTGAATTAGCCATGCTCAATTACCCATTGTGTTTAAGGATGTGTAGGTTAGGTGCATGGGTCAGGGGTAAATGTAGAGTAATAGGGTAGGGGAATGGTCTGGGTGGGGTACTCTTTGGAGGGTCGGTGTGGACTTGTTTGTCCAACTGGCCTGTTTCCACACTGTAGGGATTGTATGATAAGCCCTTCATCAGGATGCTGCTTGACCTGTGCTGTGCTTTTTCAGCGCCACCCTTTTTGACTCCAACTCTCCAGCATCTCCAGTCCTCACTTTTTCCCTATTAATCCAGAGACTAAGGTAATGCCCTGGGGTCACATCCCACCAAGGCATTTGTGGAATTTGAATTCAATACAATTCTGGAGATAGGAGTCTGATGATGACCATTGCCAGTAGTCAGGAAAAAACCATTTGATTCACAAATGCCCTTTAATGAACACTCTTCCTTTAGAGAAGGAAAATGCCATCCTTACCTGTTTTGGTGTACATGTGACTTCAGACCCACAGTAATATGATTGACTCTTAAATACCCTCAGAGCAATTCAGGATGGGCAATAAATGCTGGGAAAACCAGGGATATCTGGAATCATACTCCAGAGGATGTCAAACCAAAGCAGCTAAAAACTGGACTTGAAACGTGAAGTCTGATTTCTCTCCACAGATGCTGCCAGACCTGTTGTTTTTCGCTAGAAATTTCAGTTTTTGTTTATTGTAAAATTACTGATTCCTGGAAGTCTTATGCATCATTACAGTGGTGTAAGTTGAAAACAGATTTCTCCAAATTTGAAAGTGTTTTCATTGCAACAATTCAGAAAATGGGAATGGTCAAGAAATGCAATTAACAACAGTGTCCAGTAGACAAGTGTTTATGAGGAGTTTGAGAAGCACTGAAACACCAAATTCTAACAAGCTCCTGCCTAAAAGGGGTAAAACCCAGAGTGAATTTTACAGCAATGAATACCAAATAGATTCTCATCAGAGTTACCAAACCTTTCCAAAAGAGGCTTTATGGATGAAATGGGTATTGCCAAGAGAGACAATCCCCTAATCACCACATTATGCAAGAGCCAAGTGTCAACAGTAGCTTTATTTGTCATTTCTACCATATACAACTAATACAGTAAGAATGAGATAGCGTTCCTCCAGGACCGAGGGTGCTACATGGACAGCACAAACTACACGATCATACACAGGGCAGCATGAAGTGCTTAAGAAGTCAAAACATGCAAGACAGCATTCGTTTAAAATTGTGCAACTGTGCAATCAACTATTTTATGGAATAAATTGTGGAATGTTCATTTTCTTATGTCCTCAGCTACATATAAACTTCAAAAATAAGAGCAGGACTAGGCCATTCAGGCCTTCAAGTTTTCTCCACCATTCATTGAGTTAAAGAATCATACAGCAAGGAAACAGACCCTTCAGTCCAACCAGTCCATGTTGACCATAATCCCAAAGGAGAAAGTGAGGACTGCAGATGCTGGAGATCAGAGTTGAGTGTGGGGTGCTAGAAAAGCACAGCAAGTCAGGCAGCATCTGAGGAGCAGGAGAGATCCACCTAAGTGGAGGGCCCATATCCCTCCAAACATTTCTTAATCATGTGCTTACCCAATGCCTTTTAAACACTGTAACTGTACCCACATCCACCATTTCCTCTGGAAGTTAATTCCACACACGAACCAACTCTCTAGGCAAAAACAAAAATGTCTTTTTCATTTATCTTTCAATATGATCATTGTTGATCATTCAACTCAGTACCATGTTCCTGTTTCTCCTAACACAGTTTGATCCCTTTAGCCCTAAGAACTATACATAACACCTTGAAATCATTTAGTGGTTTGGCCTCAACCACTTTCTCTAGTAGAAAATTCTACAGACTGACCACTCTATAGGTGAAGATAATTCCCCTCATCTCAGATCTAAATGGCCTACCTCATATCCTTAGACTGTGACCCCTGGTTCTGGACATCCCATTCATTGCAAACATCTTTCCTGCAGTTACCCTGTCCAGTCCTGTTAGAATTATATAGGTTTCAATGAGATTTCCCCCTCATTCTTCTAAAATTCCATTGGATACAGTCCTCACTAATCTGGTGCCTTCACATTCTTGATTGTGTACTTGTATAAAATCTGATCAGAACACATCGAGGTTTTTAGAGCATTGAAAGAAGCCCTTTGGCCCATCATGTCCATGCTGATCATCAAGTATCCATTTATTCTAATCCCATTTTCCAGAACTTAGTGAGCAGGAAATCTGTTTTTTAACAATGCAAAAACACAAGAATGAAGGAAGTGGTTGGCTTTTTTCATTCACCCTTCCTCAGAAAACTAAGTTTTCCCACCCAACTCAATCCCACCTACCTTCACAGCCTTGTATGCTGTGTCATTTCAAGTTTCATCTAAATAGTCTTAAATGTCTTGATGAATCCTGCCTCTACCACCCTTTTAGGCAGTGAATCTCGGGTATCCACAACCCTCTGGGTGAAATGAAAATCCTCAAATCCCCTCTAAATCTCCTGCTCCGTAATTTAAAATTTTGCTACTCTTGATTGACACCTCTACTAAGGGAAAAAGTTCCTCCTACCTACCCCGACTATGTACCTCAGAAGTTTATACAATCAGATCCAACGTCAGCCTTTTCTGCTATAAGTAAAATAACCCCAATCTATCTAGTCTCTCTTGGTTAGATAGGCTGTGTAGACTAATAGATGCAGAGGTGCCGAAGTTGGACTGGGGGGGGGGGGACAAAGTTAAAACTCGCACAAGTTATCTGATGAAGGAGCAGTGCCCTGAAAGCTAGTACTTTCAAATAAACCTGTTGGTCTATAACCTGGTGTTGTGTGATTTTTAACTTAGATAAAAGATGTTTACCTGCCTGTCATTGTAACCCTTTACAAACAATGAATATACTCCAAACAAAATTATAACAGAACTTTAAGAGTTTACCTTGACAGTTATGGATCATAAGGAGAATCCCCAGACTATATGAGTTGGTAGGGGAATTGTTTCATGGAATACAAGAGTTAGAGTGGCAAAAATGAATAACATGCCTTCACACTTGAAAGCAGGGCTTTCACCTCTAATGATGCAATTTTTCATGCAATATTTTCTGTAAGAATCCTGAATGAAATTAGTAAAATCTAATTCCTGATGGTAGACAAAACTCAAAAGTTTAATTTTGCACAGAAGTGGCAGTCTCAAATAATTGAGAGAGCTGCTGTGAGAAATAGAAATCTCAAGTGCTCTTGCAGTTGATTTTCTCTGAAACAGCAAAGGACAGAAAGAGGATGAGATTCATTATTCTGTGTCTGACCCAGTCTGGGAATAAACATGAAATATTTGCCTAGAAGTGGCAATTAGTTAATTCTTCCAGTATTCTGACTGCTGGTGTCTTATTTTGATGAGAATCCAAAATTGCAGGCCAATATGAATTCTGAATCTTTAATATAAAGACATTTTTGCATTTATATAACACTTTATCATGTTTTTAAAAACATGCCACCTGTCTTAATGTACAAGGAATTGCTTTAAAATTTGCAGTAGCTATTTTCTACAGAAGATCCTACAAGCAGTATTGTATTAGTGAGCAGGCAATCTGTTTTTTAACAATACTAAAACACAAGAATGAAGGAAGTGTTTGGCTTTTTTCATTCACCCTTCCTCAGAAAACTAAGTTTTCCCACCCATCTCAATCCCACCTACCTTCAGCCCCACATCCACATTACAGCATCCAAATGCCCTGAAGACCGCAGATGATTTTAGATCTAATATCTGGCCCTAACTATAATTTATGCCATACATTAACCACTTCCAACAAGTGAGAATCCAATTATCACCCTGTGACATCTATTGGCATTATCATTGCTGAATTCTCCAATGTCAATACCTAGGGGTAACCATCATTCAGAAATGAACAGAACCAGCCATATAAATGTTTTGGCTGCAAGAGCAGGTCAGATGCAAAGAATCTTGCTGCAAATAACAAGAGGGCATAGGTTTAGGGTGAGAAGGACAAATTACAAAAGAGACCTAAGGGGCAACTTTTTCATGCAGAGGGTGGTACAGAATGAGCTGCCAGAGGAAGTGGTGGAGGCTAGCACAATTGCAACATTTAAAAAGCATCTAGATGGGTATATGAATAGGAAGGGTTTCGAGGGATATGGGTCGAGTGCTGGCAGGTGGGACTAGATTGGGTTGAGATATCTGGTCGGCATTGACGAGTTGGATTGAAGGGTCTGTTTCTGTGCTGTAAGTCTCTATGACTTTATGACTTGAAATAATCCCCAAAGCCTGTCCACCATCTCCAAGCCACAAGTCAAGAGTGTGATGAAACACTCCCCATTTGCCTGAATGATTGCTGCTCCAAAAAAATTCAAGAAGCTTGACAACATCCATGACAAATCAGCCTGCTTTATTGGCATTACATCTTCAAGCGTTCACTCCCGCCACTACTGATGCTCAGTAGCAAAATGTGTACCATCCACAAAATGCACTACTGTAATTCCCAAGATTCCTTAGACAGCTGCTTACAAACGCATGACCACCACCATCTAGGGTAGTGGATACATGGGAACCTTGCCACCCACAAGTTCCATTCTGTGCCTCTCACACTCCCAACTTGGAAATATACCTCCATACCTTCATTGTCACTATATTGAAATCCTAAATTGAAAGCATTGTGGGTCTACCAAAATGAGGGCAAAGTTTCAAGAAAGCTGCTTACCTCCTCCTTCTCAAGGGCAACTAGGGATGGGTGATAAATGCTGGCAGACCGAATGATATCCACATCTCATAAATTAACTTTTAAAAATCTATTATCTCAGTATTGATCACTCCTTACCTGACAAAGTGATCCCTGCAATTGATCCTAAATGGAGCTTTAACTTTGATTGTACCTATGTTTGTTTGTCCTGCATGCTTGATTCAACTTGCAATGATTGTTTAGAATTGGTTAACTGTTCCATCCTATTCCTCCTTCATTTATAACTACTGGCTGTCTTCTCATTCTCTTCTTTTTGAAACTCTGTAATCTCTCCAGGTTCAATTTTATGTCAATTTGGATCAGCCACATTGTCCTTCTCTGCCTCACTTGGTTTTGATGGCCATTTGGTCCTACTCAAAGTCATTTGCCTTATTCATTGCGTAACCTTGCAAATGCACTACAAAGTTCAACAAGATGACCTTAGATTTATACTCCACATTTTGACAATAAAATACTGCCCTCAGAAAACCCTTGGAAAGGTTTTACATGAAAAACAGTCTCAAGGCAGTGGGTGATTTAGATAAAATGCATGGTGTATAGGCATTGTCTCAAAAAGGTGAAGCACTAAGTGCTCAATAAAGGAATTATGGGAAATGTGTTGGCCAGAGTGAAGCCATGATTTCCTGTATGTTCAGGTAATGTTCTTAAAATTGGTTTCCTGCTTTCATATTTTTCCCTGAGTATTCTGTAATACAAAGGTGCACCTATCATTGTTCATAATATTTCCTTTCTTAAAAGAAAATAATACCCTATATTCAACTTACTTAAAAATAATTTCCCTACCTTGTATAATTTGAAAATGTATTGAGACCAACTGGGAAGGTTTTCTAAAAGGTACCAAGAAAAACATTTGAATCTTGACTACCTTAAGTCTAAAACATACACAAAAGCCAGGAAAGCTTAAAATAATTGCTTCACGTTGTTATAATCTTTTATAAGCTTGACATATGTTGCAGAATTTATTGGTAAGATTACATGTTTTTTCTTTAGCTGGGAATGTCTGCTGTGATAGCTTAGGTTTGTCAGTAGGGGGAGTTCAGAACTAGAGGGCATAGGTTTAACGTGAGAGGAGAAAGATCTCAAAGAGACCTAAGGCTTTCACGCAAAGGGTGGTACGTGTATGGATTGGGCTGCCAGAGGAAGTGGTGGAGGCTGGTACAATTGCAACATTTAAAAGGCATTGAATGGGTATATGAATAGGAAGGGTTTAGAGAGATATGGGCCAAGTGCTGGCAGCATGGACAGGTTAGACTGAAGGGTCTGTTTCCATGCTGTACACCTCTACGACTCTATGACTATAAGAAGTATCAATTCTGCTTCGTAATCCACAGAAAGATGCAGAAACCTAGTGTCATATAATGTCAAAATTAGCAAAATAAAAAAAAATACTTTTTCCCAACACACTATATAATATGTTGCGTGTCATCACTATCTGTTCCTCAGAGATTCTGGTAACGTCTAGTTCCTGGTGCACTTTATTTTATAGATGTGAATCCTTCCAATTACCCCATGCTAAGGTATGCATGAATATATATTCACTCCCTGGCACAACCTGCAGTGCATTGTTGTTTGGTTGTATTCCATTTTAAGTAGAAGGTGAGGGAATGGTTTCATTTCAAGTTTTTAAGATATTAAAAGGAGTTGGGTAAAATAAATGAGGCATTTTTCTTGCTGGTTGGAGTGTTGAGGGAAAGGGTTTGTAGTCTAAAGTTTTGAGTCTGCTTTTAAGAGAACTTCTAATTCAGAAAATTTCAAAATCCAAAGGGCAGTAGAAATTTGGAACTCTGCATAATTATTGATGGCTCAGTTACTAATTTTAAATCTGATTTCGATAGATTATTGTTAACCAAAGGTATGAAGGGATACGGAGCAAAGATGGCTATGTGGAGTTGGGTCACAGGTGATCCATAATCTCACTGAATGCCAGAACAAGCTCAAGGGTGAAATGAAGTCCATCTATTCCAATGTTCATGTGTTCCCCAATAATATTGGAAAAAAGGGCTTGGACTATATGAAGTTTCATTTTCAGTTTCAAAGTTTAAGGTAGTGTTTGAATACTAGAACATAGGGGCTGCTCTCATTTGAGAGAAGCAACTGGTGGTGATTTAACCTGAGGGCCAACAGACCTCAGGCGAGGGAAGAGGTTGAGAAGGAAAGTCCTATGGTAAGACTTCAAAGTAGAGAACTTTCTGTACAGTGACACTACATGTAGCATGGTTTCCTTTAGTTGGATATGCTGCTGATAAATAGCTCAATTGATGTTTTGGCCAAACTTGCATAGCTCTGCACAAAGTGGTCTGAAGATCAGATTTGCCATTTTTCACATTGTAATAAACAAGCTAAACATTTCAATCAAGAAAATCACTCCTTTCAGATACTACTGGGATTCTAACATTTATTGTACTGATGATATGTGTAAGTTGGCTGAGTGGCAAATGTTCAGATGTTCTGAGCCAATTACAAAATGCACCTTCAAAGTAATTTCTTTCATCAAAGCAACAGAACAGAGCAAAAGAAAGCAGCAAGTATTGCTGTAAAACATTCACACACCAAATTGTTATATAACAACATAAATAAAATGCACAACTGTTAGCCATCGGAAGTACAACAGTAATGTTAAAACTGTTGCTACCCATTCTGTTACATAAAGCTTTTCTTAGGCAAGGTGTACAGACAAGGACACTGAAACAATATCATAGTTTGATGCAGAAACAGGATAACGAAAGAACCTATCTACTGTTTGAAAGATATATTGGATGGAATTTCTTCCTTACAGAATGTAAACAGACATTCAGATGAGCCAAGCAATGAAGTGGAGGGGTTAATATATCCAGGGAAGCAAGAGCTTAGAGATTGAACTTTCAATGCTGGGTTCAAACCAAATCTTGATTTATGGTTTGATAGCGTGCTTTGCTGAGTGTAATGTTCACAATATGGTCTGGATCAATTTAACATATAGATATTTGGAAATGTTACTCAGGAGGTCAAGGATGGTTGGTTAGGAGATTGGAAAAAGATCCAAGGTTGAGGCACGGTGTAGGAGTCAGCTGGAAGGAAATTCATTCAGCTTCGGGCTGTGCTGTGCTGTATTTGACTGGAAATGTGTGATATTGACACTGACACCCCAAGGCAGGAAGTCTTTAATTTCTGGAAGGTGATATTCTTGTTGATCTTAAATTAACAATCAAAAATACAGACACTGTTGGGTATGAGATTTATAGCTGCACATGGCGAAAGAGGTCATAATACTAACTAGTTCTCCATTCCTAAAATTTCTTCAAAACTGTATTGCCTTCACAAAGAATCCAAGGATCATGGTTTATTGTTGCCTTATTGTTGCTCACGGGGCAGCATGGTGGCTCAGTGGTTAGCATTGCTGCCTCACTGTGCAGGGACCTGTGTTTGATTCCCACCTTGAGCGACTGTCTGTGTGGAGTTTGCACATCCTCCCCGTGTCTGCATGGGTTTCCTTCAGGTGCTCTGGTTTCCTCCCACAGTCCAAAGATGTGCAGGTTAGGTGGATTAGCCATGCTAAATTGCCCATAGTGTTAAGTGCACTAGTCAGAGGGAAATGGTTACTCTTCGGGGGGTCAGTGTGGACTTGTTGGGCTGGAGGGCCTGTTTCTATACTGTAGGGAATCTAAACTTTCTGTACATGTATTAGTCATGTTGAAATTCTGGAATATGGGGCTTAGATTTGATTAGCCTTTTGGCAGGGGAAATAGTGAGAAGTTAGTTTATTTGCTAATGGTATGTCCATTCAGATGAACAAGTTTGATTGATCCAAATGCATATGAGTCGATCAGCAGAAATATTCATGCTGTTGTACTTCACTGTTTGTTGCTTCTTCAGAATCTAAACTGGATCTTGGTGAGAGAAGTCGATTAGACTCATCTTTATTGTGGCGAGTCTGATATTCTCCTTCAGCACCGCTGGGTTTGGGCCCTGTTGACAGACTCTCAAACGTGACGTATGAGTCATTTTGGAAACCCTCTTCTGGTGGCTTAATCAGAAACTTTCTGCAGCGCCTCTTCAGTGCTCCACAGCAGACAATGAGAGTGAGAGGGACCACAATAACACAGGCCACAGTGATCACCACCAGGTTAATTAGTTTCTGTGTCCCACTTGCATTAGCTACTTCATCTGTGGAGAAAATTACGCACTGTTCCTTCTTGGGAATGAGGCCTTTGAGACAAATGCAAACAATATACTTGGTCTGTGGCATTAAACCACCAATGGTGATTTTGGTCTTTCCAGGACTCACATTTATTCTTCGCATTTCCCTTTCACCGAAAGTAGTGTATAGAATGCTAAAGATTGTGATATTTGTAGCCTTTGGAGATCTCCAAGCCAGGGAAACACTATGATAGGTACCCCCTATAACTCTAACAGTTCTGACCAGACAGTCTGCTTCTGGCTGAGTTGAAGAAGGACTAGATGTAATATTGTCAGAAAAATCATCAGCACTTCTTCGCTTTTCCAATAAGCCACTAACTTGTGGAGGATCCATAACCTGTGAAAAAATTTCTGATGCATCTTCATTTGGTTTAACCTGGTGGTTAGGCATGAGGAAGTAATCTGTCCCATTTATACCATGAAAGATCCCTGATGACTCCCTTGGTGATACTGTGGTGGTCAGTGCAGTCACATACTTGGCCATGAGCTTCCTCATTTTTCTGAAGCATGTTCTTTTGGGTGTGGTTTTGATTGGTGCTAATGCAATGGCAGAGTTCACCACAAGAAGGGAAATCGAAGCATTTGATGTACCCACCAAATTACTGGCTCTGCACAAATATATTCCAGAATCCTGATGGGATGTAGTTGATAGACTGAGTGCAGACCACTTCAATCTCTCATGAGAATTGTCCTGTATTACTGTAAAACACAACATTTGCAGCATTTTATATTTGAGTTGGAAGTTACAAGAATATGTGCTTTTTCTGGATTAAAAATGAAATACATTTAAATGTGCCTGCTGTTGTTCCTCATCAACTAGTGTTGTCTATAGAAATTGCTGGCAAATATTGGAACTCTCCATTACAGGTGCAAAATAATCTTGATAAAAGAGAGAAAAGACTTTCATGTCATAATGGGTTCTTCTGACTTGAAGGTTAAAATTTGCAATTAACAATTGTACTTAAACATCACAAATTTTCAAGATGAATCACAGGAATTATTACAGTGCAGAAGAAAAAAATCATTCAGCCTATCTTGTCTGTGCGAGCTCTCTGAATGAACAATTCATTTAGTGCCATTCTCCTGCATTCTCCCAGTGAGCCTGCACATTGTTTCTTTTCACAATAACTATCTAATTCCCTTTTGAATATCTCCACACTCTCAAGCAGTACATTCCATACCTTAACCACTCACAGCATGAAAAATATTTTTGTTGTAGTGAGAGGGGAAAGATATAAAAGAGACCAAAGGGGCAGCTTTTTCATGCAGAGGGTGGTATGTGTATGGAATGAGCTGCCAGAGGAAGTGGTGGAGGCTGGTACAATTGCAACATTTAAAAGGCATTTGGATGGGTATATGAATAAGAAGGGTTTGGAGGGATATAGGCTGGGTGCTGGCAGGTGGGACAAGATTGAGTTGGGATATCTGGTTGGGTTGGACCGAAGGGTCTGTTTCCATGCTGTACATCTCTATGACTCTATATCATTTTTGTTATTTTTCACTAATTACTTTAAATCTGTTGCCACTCATCCTTGATCCTTTCATGAATGGGAACAATTTCCTCCTATTTACTCTATCTTGATCTTGAATACTTGAAAGAGATCACTTAGCTTCTCTTCCCTGAGCTAAACAGTCCCAATTTCTCCAACATACCTTCATAATTGCCCTCATCTCTGTAACCATTCTGGTAAACTTCTGTACACTCATCCATGCCTCCCCTTATTTTTTGAAAGTGCAGTGCCCAGAACTGGGTGCAATATTCCAGCAGAAGCTGAAGGAGTGTCTTACATAACTTCAATATAACTTCCTTGCCCTTATACACTGTGTCCCCATTAATAGAGTTTCATATACAGTATTATTGAGTTCTATTAACTCAACCTCTCCTGCCACCTTTATGATTTGTGCACATTTACACCGAGGACCTTCCAACCTTACATTTCCTTTAGAGTTATTTATTTTATTTTATATTGTCTCTCCATGTTCTTCTATACAAAGCTATCACCTCACATTCTCTGCATTGATCTTTATCTGCTGCATAACCACCCTGTACCTGTGTATGTTCATCTGAATTTCTACATGATCCCCTTCATGGTTGACAATGCTGCCAAGTTCCATATCATTTGTAATTTTGAAATTGTACTATATATTTAAGAAGTTAATATTTAGCAGAAAATGCAAGACTCTCAACACCGACCTTGGGGACTTCCACTACAAACCTTCCCAGACCAATATTCTGTTTCCTGTCAGTCAGCCAATACAATAGCTTAAATCTACCACCGAAGTGCACGTTAAAATAGGAATTTTTTAATGAATTTTGGGTGCCGCAGACTGGACCAGGGTTTATTGCTTGTCCCTGGTTACCTTTGAGAAGGTAATGGTGAGTTCTTGAACTGTGGTCTTAAAAAGATATGTCAGAAGGCAGCTTCAAATTAAAAGACACATGCGTTTCACATTAACGTACATTGCTTTACACAGTAGAATTTCAAGGCTTTGATCAACTGCCACAGCTTGCATATTTCACAAACATTTACAGGTAAATTATAGCAGGCAATCTAATGGTAAGACTTTGTTCGGGAGCGAATTAAGGGTTATGGAACCCAGATAGGTAAATGGAGTTAAGATACAAATCAATCATGACATAACTGGATGGCAGAACATGCTTATGAGGATAAATGCTCTATTCCTGTTCCTATGCCCCAATGAGAAATTACAATCCTTAATTCTATTTAGCTGGGTTAATCTAAGTTTAAGAAACATCAAAGTTTAATGTAAAGGCAAAGCTTATCGGAAACAGAACATTTGCCTCTGCAGCAGTGTGAAGTAAACTTTTAAAGTCATACAATATTTATGGACATATAGAACACATGGATTATGCAATATAAGATGGTCAACTAGGTGTAATTGTAAGACAATATTTTATTGGAAGGATCCAACGTTAAATTATGAGAGCAAACCTAAAAGTTTTAAATTGTTATCTAAAAATAGATCATTCCCTTCTGGTTGCAGTAACATGCCCAAATATTTTGTAAAAATCTATTCTTGATTGATAATCTTTCAACATGTGTACTGGCTATAATCAATGTGCCAATCTCTTCAGTGAAGGCTGACTGAAAAATGTAATCACAGTATTTATTGAGATTAGTATAAGTAAGTAACAGTTGGGTATATATTGGAGCTTAATGCTTCCTTAGTATCAGAGTTTAGTTTTTTTAACTAAAAACAGTTAAAAAATGGCTTTATTTGACCAGAGACCTACCTGTATCATTCAACAGGATATTATCCAATCTAAGCCAACTAATGTCTGGAATGGGAACCCCTGTAGCGACACAATATAGTGAGACAATTCTTCCCATGACTGTGGTCACTTTACTTTCCACGGCATGAATTGTTGGACTCTGGCACTTTTTTAGGTCAATGCTGCTGAGTTGGGATTCAGAGAGGTTTTCTGGCCATGTGCACTTTAATCCAGGGTCCATCAAAGCTGTAGTTAAACCATTCCTCTTGACCAAATGAACTAGTTCTGATAATCTGCAGTCACATTTCCAAGGGTTGCCATGTAGTCCTATTGAAAGGAACAAGTGTACATTTCGTTCAGAGGAAAGGATTGCAAAACATGTGGATCTGCACTGTTGGATATAAATTCTTTCATTTTAGTATATCTTTATTTTAAATATTTTAGATACACATTTTTAAATTATTGATCCTGCCTGCACAGCAAGGCTTTCAGCTCTTCTGAAGTTTTGATGTGAGTTGTTATCTCACAGTTTCTGATAGTCCAAGGGACCAATCAGTCATCATGCAGTGTGCCTCAGTAAAGTATTACACTCTGGAGGGTAATGCAGCCAACTACTGTGATATCCTCACCTTGTGTCTTTTCCAGGGCACTGATGAGGAGCAGAAAACCAAGTTGATATTTACTCTGGCAGGAAACGCCATCTCAGTTGTACTGTTCTCATTGCCACATTACTTCAGAATTGCAAACTCATCGCGTGAAAAACATTAAAGTTCATATTTGATTGAATATTCTACCCTCCCAACAAGTAACATAACAGAACAAAAAAAAAGGTGGAAAGGCAGGTTACGAAAGGGGTACAGACAATTTACAGAGATATTGAAAGTTTAAGTTAAGTGGGCAAAATGTTGGCAAATGAAGTACAATGTGGGAAAATGCAAAATTGTTCATTGAGAACAAAAGCACAGAATATTATTTAAATGAGAAAACCTGTAGAAAGTTGCAACACAAAGGGTTTTGGGTATATGAAACACAGAAAGCTAGCACACAGGCACAGCAGATAATCAGGAAAACTAATGGAATGTTGGCCCTTATTTCAATAGGGTTGGGTGTAAAGAGTAGGGAAATTTTACTGCAACTGTACAAGGTGCTGATGAGACCACATCTGGAGAACTGTGAGCAATTTTAGTCCCCTCTATTTAAAAAAAGATATAATTTCATTGGAGGCAGTTCAGTGAAAGTTCACTCAGATGATCCCTGTTCTGGAATAAAGATTAAACAGGTTGGGATTCTACTTTCTGGAATTTAGAAGAATGAGAGGTGATTTCATTGAAACATAGGATTATTGCGAGGCTTGACAGGGTAAATGTTTAGAGGATGTTTCCCCTTACGGGAGAGCCTAGAATCAGAGGGTTTAGTTTCAGAATTAAGGGGCATCAATTCAAGACTGAGGTGTGGAGGAATTTCTTCACTCAGAAGGTTTTGAGTCTTTGGAATCTTTGCTACAGATATCTGTTGGGCATTGTCCTTTTGTATATTTATAAGGCTGAGACAAATAGATGCTTGATTAGTAGGGGAATCAAATGTTTTGGTGAAAGGGAAGGAAAGTTGATGTGAGGACTGGTGGATCAGCCATGCTCCCGTTGAATAGTGAAGCAGATTCAAGGAGTCAAATGACCTACTCTTGTTCGTATATCTTATTGCCTTTGCAAAGTTGTGTAACACCCAATCTTAAGGTGGTTATGAGAAATATTAAAATGGTCCCTACATTCATTTGGTCATAATTGTTACGAAAAAATTAATAAGTGATGTAACTAAAATTTTACATGAATGTATACAATCTATTGTTTGTAGTCACATTGTCTTTAGTTGCTAATTTTATGACATTAATTTGTTTATTTGTAAATTTAAGTGCAATAACAGCAAACATTGACATTTGCCAAGGAGAAGTGTGGGACTTTAACTGACCTTATATCTATATTCCCTCTTTGATTGAAGTCAGGTATATGAAAAATAAAGTATTATAAATAAGCATATGCTGAGGAATTATATGAAATCAATTGGACTCCTAATTTATGTTGTGGTAAATCTGAACATATTGGGTATACTGTACAGGAAAACATACAATATTGCAGGTTTTTATGTATTGGCAATTGAATACAGTCCTAATAGTTTCTTCAGTGTGTTCTGAATCATGATGACGAAAAGGCAAGTGGGGTATATAATTACCACAGTGTTGCCTATTATTTTGCATTATAGAGGTGTTTGTCCTTGCTGTTGAGTTATGAGCACCATATCAGGTGTGATGATTAAGAGTTGTTTCAGCGTCACTTTATACAAACAGAAGGATAACCTCAAATTCAAAATACATTGCACCAGCAATCAGTTAAAACTCATAGTCAACAAAACTCATAACTTGAGGTAAAAGAAAATTAACATATATATAGAAGTAAACTTAATGATTTGAGCCAGTCAAATGATTCAAAATAAAGAAGTTGAGGTAAGAGTATAGCAGAGAGACACTTGCCATAGTGAAAAGCAAATGCATAACAGAGGAATATTACATTTCTGTTGTTACATGTGACACTGCAGCTTTCTCTAAAATTGCTTGCTTAAGAAACTAATCACCAATCAAAATGTATTATTTTAATGGAGAATTATGTCAATAATTTAGCTAAAGATCTACCTTTTATGAGAATGAAACATTATTGATGGGTTTTTACAAATGAGTCTACTGCACAGCAGAGATAGGGCATTCTTTGTGCTTACCTATGATGCGTTTTGAATTGTCGGTTGATGAAGTTGCACGGCACACCTTTGGAGCAGTCAGCCAGATGGAAATCACTTTGATTGACAAGGTAGTCAGCTGGTTTCCTGATAAATCCAGGTAGATGATATTTCTTAAATAAGTGGCTGCTTGGCTTGGGAATGATTGAAGAACATTGTCATGTAAGTCAAGGAGCCAGAGTTGTGGCAAATAAGAAAGGGCTTCCCATGGAAAAGTTGCAAGTGCATTTCTATCCAGACGAAGTTCCTTCAGACCGATTACACTCTGCAGACTCTGTCTGTCAAAGCTGCTGATGGAGTTACTGGACAACCAAATGTACTCCAGACTGGAGGTAGAAGAGAAAGCTTGGGTGGGAATTTGTTTAATTAATGTTTTCTCAATCACTAGTTTTACAGTTTCAGCTGGAATATTGTTTGGAAACAGAGTCATTTCAGGGTCATTACAAAGCACAGTCCTGAAAGTAAAGAGAATCTCTTGTTAGTTTAATTATTCATTACATGTGACAACTAAACAAACTTTTTAGTTGCAGAGAACACAGCATGGTAATTTTTTTTGCTTGTTTGTGATCCAGTTTTCTCCCATCTTTGCTTGAAAGCTGCTGTGACACTGAGTGTTATCAATTCTCCTGTAATATGTCTGAGTAATGTGGACCGAGGCAGTGTGGAGCAGCCAGTTGATCTACCATGAAAAGTGAGGGCTATGAGAGCAAAGATAAGTCCTCATCATACCAATAGTTTTTCCATCCCTGAAGTGAAGGAGAAGATTTAGCTCTCCCTATTCCTGGATACCAATTGTGTTGTCCTCATTTCAGTCTTAGCTGAATTCTGGCATTGGGCTTGCTTGGCCTCTAGCTTCACTACCAACTGAAGGAAATTTGGTCCAAAAAGCTTCTCTGCAAGTAGCTCTCTGCTGCTCAGAACCAGGTTTAGACAGATATTCTCTTACACTGAGCATTAATGAGGCATGAATAATAGGAAATGTAATATAGGATATTACATTAGGAATGGTTGTACTAATCTTGATTTAACTTCAGCTGAAAAATGCCAGAAACAGCAAAGACAAGTCAGGAGTGGTGCTCAAAGAAGTTCTTACCACATTCCATTTGAGTTATGGCAGCCAATTGGGTGGCATGGTGGCTCAGTGGTTAGCACTGCTGCCTCACAGTACCAGGGAGCTGGGTTCAATTCCAGCCTCAGGTGACTGTCTGTGTGGAGTTTTTATGTTCTCCCTGTGTCTGTGTGGATTTCCTCTGGGTGCTCTGTTTCCTCCCACAGTCCAAAGATGTGCAGGTTAGGGTGATTTGATCATGCTAAATTGCCCATGGTGTTCAGGGAAATGTAGGTTAGGTGCACTAGTTAGGGGAATGGGTCTGGGTAGGATGCTCTTCAGAGGGTCAGTGTGGATATTTTGGGCTGAATGGCCTGTTTCCATACTGTAAGGATTCTAATCTAGCTCAATTTTCTTTACCTTCTCTTAAATTTTATTATTTATTATCAAACGCAATATGTATTTGTCAGGAATATGCACTTTGGAGAAGTAATTTAAATGTAAGTGCCTCAATGAAAGTATGATGGAGCTTCACATTTAATCTGTAGAAATGGAAATGTCTTGACTAATTAAGACTTAATTC
The DNA here is from genome assembly GCF_037043375.1 of Chiloscyllium plagiosum. Lineage (NCBI taxonomy): Eukaryota > Metazoa > Chordata > Chondrichthyes > Orectolobiformes > Hemiscylliidae > Chiloscyllium > Chiloscyllium plagiosum. The sequence continues at coordinate 14,462,326 of NW_028270181.1, read as the reverse complement.
ACTAGGTCGACAACTCAGAAGAAATGACCTCAGATCTGACATCAATCAAAGAAATTCATAATAGTTTCCTGAATTAAACATGATTTCAATATTTATAATTTTCTTTTAGTATAGACAATGCAGATAAGGAGTAAAAATTGTATTGTAGAATAAAATACAATGTCAAATATTAAATATTGAGGAAATTGAAATACAGCAAAGTTATCCTCAGTGCTTTTTTGAGCATTGTAAAATGTTTCCAAAAATATGCAATGATATTCTACAATTTACCTCAGTACAAAGTATACATATATAAATTGATATTATGGCAGATGCTGCTAGAAATCTATTAGAAAAGCACAACTAAAATTAATCTCTTCGGAAGTAAATATGTTGAACATTAGAAATGATAAATTAAGTGCATGGAATTTTGGAAAGGACAATTTCAATTGTACAACTATGCAGTTTCAGTTATAAAATAATTAGATGTCTCTCCCAATTTAAACCCAAAGTTGAAATGCTGAGATACCTTGTCATGTGTTCACCACTGTAATTCTGGAAAGTGCAAATGCATTGAGAAGGGCACGAGCAGAAAGTCACAGACAGATCGCCAAAACACAAAAAGCAAAGCATCCAAATGTTGAGTGACATTTTCTCTGCTCCTCATAGCACTGGTGATCTGAAGACTGTGCTGCTTAACACAGCTCCAGCAACATCTCTCTGTCTTTGTGGCTCACAATCCAAAGTCCTCAGCTGCTGCAGTGAATCCTGAGATAAAAAAAGGATAGAAAAGGATTAAGAAGGGCTTTCTGCTGTCATGAGATTGGTATATAGTCTGGGCACCATCGGGAGATATTGTACTGAGAGAGCTAACATGCAAGGATGTGAATTATCCTGGCATTGTTTTATTCTCTTTAAATGCATGTGTATTTGTTTGCATGGAGATTAATTGGATAGTATCATTCAATATGATACCACTGCAGAAGGGTAGGAATAGACTGAATGGTCTACTTAGATGAAGTAGAACCGTTCCTTAATGTTGATGGACCAATGGTTTACTTCTGTTTTATATCATTCTGTGCTTCTGGAATAAAAATCATGTTGTATTAATTATTTAATTGCTAAATGGAACAAGCCGTAAAAGTTTGATGAAACCAAAGGTAAATGCTACAGGCAGTATAGCTGGCATTCCTTCCAATCCACATCTATTCAAAAAAGCGACATGCATGTTCAGTTCAAGACTGACACGATGCTCAAGGTATGTTTGAGGTTAAACCTAACGGAATCTGAGCAAGTTGATTAAAAATAACTGAAACTGCTGGAGAGGACTCTTGTGGTACAGCAGTAGCGTCCCTACCTCTAAACCAGGAGGCTTGGATTCAAGTCTCGCCTGCTCCAGGGGATGTGTCATGATACCTTTGATACAGGTTGATTAAAAATACCTGAAACCTGATGGAGGAAAAGATCTCTGGTGAATGAGCAAGTGGGATGTAATTTAAAAGGTAAGTGCATTAGGCCTTCTAAAAATGTTTTTCTGTACTGTTACTGTGTTCCCATCTGGGCTGCTAGACTTTTATGAGCTGGAGTGACAGGTATTATTTTGCCACAACCCCCAAAGGGAACAAAGGCTAGACAACGTATGCTGGTCTGACCAGAAACAATGACATCCTCTGAACTAATAAAGGAAGTAAACAAATCTTTATTTGGGAAGTGTTTGCCACAAGGAAACTTTCAAAGTGATGTCCAGTGGAAAAGTAGACAAGTGATAATGTACCACATCATTCAGGCTTCTTGATGAGTACTGTGTGATCTTCTGTATGCACCTACAGCCCACAGCCGTAAAGCCACAGGAAGCTCATCTTGGCCGACATTGGGAAATGGAGCCTCCTCTTCTGAGTGATGTCTGCATCACTGGCACTTTGAATGACAATATAATGCAATGTGACTCTCTGCCTCATCATTCTGCCTATAGGCTCTTCAGTAAGTATATAATCTCAGCATGGTATTGTATGAAAAGTGGCATGCCAAAATGATCAGGAATATATGTGGCCTGTTTGCCCACACCTACCAATGTTCCATAAAGCATTTCTATGGGCCATGTGAAAGCCTAAGACGTGATAACCTCCCTGCCCAGCATCTGTATGTTTATATGTTTATATCCCTCAATCTTTCTAATTCTCTACATGTGTTGGCATATTTCCACTGTGTGTAGATTTTATTTCTTTATTTTTCTCTCATACTTCTCTGCATTGCAATGCATCTTGCAATGTCTCTTTAAAATCTTTCAGAGTGCTTTTTTGCCAAATTGTTGGATTTTGTATCAAGCAGCAACTATTAATGTTGAGCTCCTAGTGACTGCTAATCATCATCTGTTTAAATAACCTAGTTCTGGCTCTTTATAAATCACAGTTTACATTTTGTTTGGTTCACTTCATATAAATTATCTACTTTCACCATTTTATCACAACTACTAAAACAAGTAAATGGAACTGCATATTGTTCAATCAAATTGTTTTGATCTCTCAACTAGCCTCAAAACAAGTCTTATTCCAACTTAGATTGTTATCTCTCATTTTGTGCTTGGTCTCCATTTATTTTACTCTGGTGATTATAGCATGATTAGTGCATTACAGCATGCAGCAATAGCCTATCTCTTCCATTACTTGATTGTGAGTGTGGCTGCTATAAAGCACGTTAAGGGACTGCATCAGTTTTGTAAATATGGCACAGATTCTTGTCGCAAATGGCAACTCTAATAATGATTTTCTTAATCTGACCCAATGCTTAATCAGATTTGAAAACCCAACCAAGTGATGATTCACAACGCTCAACATCTGTTATTTTGCAATTTATTGAAAGCATACTTACTTTAATAAAATCTGATGTCTCTGAGATATAGTGCAGAGATGGATTATCTTATTCACATGATATGATTGTATGAACATCCCCAGAGTTTAATTGAATATTTTTGTCATTTGGCTCATGCAAATACATCTTACGTGAGTTCAGACCAATGGCCCCTTAATAATCCAATCTTTGTTTGGCTAATGGCAGCATAGCTAAGCTCTTAAAACCAAATTAGCTGTCAATTATTTTTGGGTGATTTTTCTTCTGGGGAAACTGAAAGGTCTGAAGGTAGACAAATCAGCTGGAGCAGATGGACAAAATTTCAGAGTTCTTAAGGAGTTAGCTGAGGATATTGTAGAGGCATTGGTGGTGATCTTGCAGGAATCATTGGCATCAGGGAGGGTTCCACAGAACTGGAAAATGGGTAATGTAACACTCCTGTTTAAGAAGAGAGTGTGGCAGAAGACCGGAAAATATAGACTGGTTAGCCTGACTTTGGTTGCTGGTCAGATTTTAGAGTCCATTATGAAGAATAAGATTATGGAGTAGTTGGAAGTGCATAGTTAAATACAGCTGAGTCAGCACGGCTTTGTCAAGGGGAGGACATGCCTGATACATCTGTTTGAATTCTTTGAGCTGGTAATGAGCAAGTTAGACAAAGGAGAGCCAGTGGATGTCATAGAGTCATAGAGATGTACAGCACAGAAACAGACCCTTCAGTCCAACCCGTCCAAGCCAACCAGATATCCCAACCCAATCTAGTCCCACCTGCCAGCACCCGGCCCATATCCCTCCAAACCCTTCCTATTCATATACCCATCCAAATGCCTTTTAAATGTTGCAATTGTACCAGCCTCCACCACTTCCTCTGCAGCTCATTCCATACATGTACCACCCTCTGCGTGAAAAAGTTGCCCCTTAGGTCTCTTTTATACCTTTCCCCTCTTACCATAAACCTATGCCCTCTAGTTCTGGACTCCCCAACCCCAGGGAAAAGACTTTGCCTATTTACCCTATCCATGCCCCTCAAAATTTTGTAAACCTCTATAAGGTCACCCCTCAGCCTCCAAAGCTCCAGGGAAAACAGCCCCAGCCTGTTTAGCCTCTTCCTATAGCTCAAATCCTTCAGCCCTGACAACATCCTTGTAAATCTTATCTGAACCCTTTCAAATTTGATATCTTTTCAATAGGAAGGAGACCAGAATTGCACACAATATTCCAATAGTGGCTTAACCAATGTGCTGTACAGCTGCAACATGACCTCCCAACTCCTGTACTCAATACTCAGGATTCCCTCCAACAACTTGCTCACCACCAAGGTCAGGCTCACTGGTCTATAGTTCCCTGGCTTGTCCTTACTGCCCTTCTTAAACAGTGGCACCACTTTTGCCAACCTCCAGTCTTCTGGCACCTCACCTGTGACTATCGATGATACAAATATCTCAACAAGAAGCCCAGCAATCACTTGTCTAGCTTCCCACAGAGTTCTCGGGTACACCTGATCAGGTCCTGGGGATTTATCCACTTTTACTCATTTCAAGACATCCAGATGTATTTGAATTACTAAAAGGCCTTTACAATGTGCTGCACAGGAGGCTGCTGAATAAAATAAGAGCCCATGGTGTAAGGGATAAGGTACTGGCATGGATAGAGGATTGGCTGACTGGTAGAAGACATAGAGTAGGGATAAATTGGGCTTTTTCAGGATGGCAGCCAGTAGCTAGTGGCGTTCTGCAGGGGTCAGTTTTCAGATCACAATTATACATGTTATGCATTAGAAATCTGAATGAAGGAACTGAGGGCATTGCTGCTAAGTTTGTAGATGACAAAGGTAGCCAGGGCAGGTACTATTGAAGAAGGGAGGAGGCTGCAGAGGAATTGGAGAGGCGAGAAGAGTGGAAAAGAAGTGGCAGATGGAACACAATGTGGGAAGGCGTGAGATGTGTACTTTGGTGGAAGAATAGAGGTATAGACTAGTTTCTAAATAGGGAAAGGCTTTAGAAATCTGAAGCTCAATGGAATTTTGAAGTCCTAGTTCAGGATTCTTTTAAGATGTTTCTACTTTTGGGAGAGACTAGAACCTGAGGGCACAGGCTCAGAGTGAAGGGACAGCCCTTCAGAAATGAAAAAAAGAGCTATTTTTTCAGCCGGAGGGTGGTTAATCTATGGAACTCATTGCTACAGATGGCTGTGGAGGCCAAGTCATTGAGTGTATTTAAGAGGGAGAGAGGTAGATTCTTCATTAGTAAGGGGATTATGGGGAGATGGCAGGAGAATAGGATTGAAAAACACATCAGCCATGATCAAATGGAGAAGCAGACTTGATGGACTAAATCATCTAATTCTGTTCCTATATCTTATAGCCTTTTGATCTCATCATTTGTCTGTAGAAGACATTGGAATCCTCCTTTATGTTGGATGCCCATCAATTTCAATATTCCCACAATGCTTCTCTTACTTACTTTGTTACCACCCCACTGAAGCTTCTATATTCGGCCTGGTTCTCAATTGCATTTTTTATGTGACACCTTGCATTAGTAACCTGTTTCTTTGTCAGAATTTCTACATCTTATGTGATCCAGGAAGCTTTGAATTTGTTTGCCTCACCTTTTCATTTTGAAAGAGTTTTCCTTCTCTTTTCCCTTTATTGATCCAATCAAGGGATGTGGGTTTTACTGCTGGGCCAGCATTTATTACCCATCTCTTGTCACCCTTGAGAAAATGATGAGCTGTCTTCTTGGACTTTTGGTGTGAGCTGGAGGTTGGGGCAAATGTTGGGGTGCTCACTGTGCTGGGGTGGTATAGCAGCAAGGGGTGGGGTTTGCAATGATAGGTGGGTGAGGGGTTGGGGTAACATGTGGGTAAGAGGATACAATGCCAGATGATTGAGGAGGTAATGTTAATGATGACTGAGGGGTGGGGCGGCAGCTGAGTGTCGTCCTCATTAGCAGTCACTCACTAACAATAATAATTGTCTATCTCAGAAATTCCGTGTCACTGGTCATGGGTTCTGTGGGCCCTTATATGGCACTGATGAGCCTGATCCTAGAGCTGCATCTCTCACTATACCTTTGGCAGATGTCTCCAGGAGATGGAATTGGTCCTTGTCCTCGAGATCACTGGCATTCCTTTCTCCGGTTCCTTTTCTGTACTTGCTCTTGCTGGAATAGCGTGTCATGTGGGTGAGGGGTAGTTGGTAGGTGGATGAGGGCATAGGGTGACAGTGATTGAAGGGTTGAGATGTCAGGTAGGTGAGGGGGTGCATGGCAGGAGGGTAGGTGTTAGGATAGCAGATCGGTGAAGGGTTTACATACCATGTAGGCAAAGGGAAAGGTACATGGATGAATGAGTAGGGTAGATCATGATGTGGTTGGGGTAAAGAGATTCAGGTTGAAGGTATTTACAAGACAAAACTGGGGGCAGGTATGCTTGAGTGATTGGTCTTTGGAATCGCTTTGAGTAGTTGGAGGGTTCAGATTTATGTGGCGATGAGGGTGTCGTTGAGGTGCAATGGAAGGAGTGTCTAGTATCTGGAGAGTCTGATGGGGGTGAATTGTGAGTTTGAATCCCTCTAACATGTCCTGGGTAACTATTAAGCAAAACCAGTCAGGACCGCACAAAGTCTCAACCTCTAACTCAGAGCTGGGTCTTTTCTCAGAGGGTTCTCAGAAATCCCCTCAGAAATCTCAACTTCCAGGGTCATTCCCAGGGAATCAGTCCCATCAGCATTTCCACGTGGTTTTTCTGTCTATGCTGCTGCAACAATTATTTTCCCATCAGAACATCTTTCCACCTGGCAGTCTGCACCTGAAACCCATCAATCCTATTTATCACACTCCTTCATTCGCACACATTGTGAGAAACAATTCCCAATGCAATATTGTCTGCCAGTCTGAATAATGATTTAATCTAAGCTTCCCCATTGCACTGAGAAGCAAAACCTGAATTGCTTAATCCTGAAATTGTATCCACCATTGGAATGCTACGTGGAGACTGTACCATTTTACCTTTAAGTCATTCACCATCTGGTTTCTCCATCCGTTTTTAGCAGAGGTATCTCCATGCATTTCTCCATTGTTACGCCAAAGATAGTACAATGTCAAACACTTAATAGCATGGCCTTACAACCAACTTATATTACAAATGAAGTGCAGCGGTATAGATCTGTGACCACCTCTTCCATGGGTGACCTACTTCACATAAAATGATAAATGACTGCAAAGTTTAGTGGAAAAGCCATATAGTAAAACATTAGTATTATTGAAAGTGTGTTGTAAAGTGAGAACACAGAATACAACGAACTCATTCTTCACAGCTGGCTATATTGGAACTGATTGCATTTTAATTAAATGAAGCAGTGTAAATCATTTAACTTGGACAGACATGTTTGTTGATCATTGTAATTATGGGTAAGAATATTCGCAAATGTAAGAGAATTGTTATTAAAGAACGATTGTGTATAAAACAGTATGGTGCCAGAATGGTCACTCAATCTTGGCCACAAGAACAATAAATTATGCTCCTTCACAAAGGCCTGGCTGTGATTTAATGAATGCATTTCAAAGTCTGCAAATGCGATTTAATAGGCTTGACTGTACTGCAGTCATGAGACACTCTTCAAGATTGCTAAACCTTCCCCCTGCCCTCCTCTCTGTCCCAGAAATTACATAAACAACTGACGTGTATCAATGCTTGTTTAATGCCTTGATTTGATCAGCAATATTTAAGGGAACAAGTCAGGTTCTTGCTGTACCAGGGTGTAAAAATGGTATCTACCAAACCTATCATTGAGGGATTCAGTGAGCTGGAAGTATTTGCACTCGGGACTGCTCTATTACTTGAAGGTAAAGATGGGCTTGTTTGATTTCACAGAAACTTGTAAAATTGATATATCGGTATACATTAGATTAATTTATCCTCAGTTTCTGCCATTAATACAATATTCCCTCACAGTGACAATGCAATGTGCTTGAACACCAATTTGTGATAATAATTTTGCCTCCTTGTAGCATATGAATAAGTGGGAAAACTCTAGGTTTATGTGAGTCAATATCAAATATATGTGTGAATGCTATGTTTGTCTAGCAAGACAATATTTTACCTTTCACATTTGCATTAGCCAAGAAAATCTTAGAATTCAAATGAGATTTCCAAAGTGCATGTCTGGGATTACTTTGCATGGTTATTTCAGCTATTAGAAAAACTGAACACAGCAAATTCAATAAACTCCAGACTACATTGTAAGTGTGATTATATGTGAGCTGGTTTGATAATGATTTAACTACAACCTGCTTCAACATTAATGAATAAAGGGGTACTTTGTTGACGTGGTGTTACTTCTCAAGAAAAAAGCAAAGGAAAACATTGTAACTGTGTGATGCAGCCCAAATGAAAAGCAATATGTTATGTCTCATCATTTGGACCCATCCCTTGATTTCTGTTCTCTTTCACAGCTCTCCTTGGACTACTCCTGAATGTGATAACGATTTTATCCTTTTACAAGATAAAGGAAATCCAGACACCAAGCAATCTCTTAATAGCCAGCTTGGCTGTATCAGACACTGGCATCTGCTTGAATGCATTTGTAGCTGCTTTCTCAAGCTTTCTAAGGTAGACACGGTTATCAATTTCTCGGTTTGGTTTCAGAAAATTACATAAGGTGTACAGCACAGAAGAAGGTAATTTGGCTCAATTGGTCTATTCCAGTGTTACAGCAGCCTCTTCTCATCCTTCATCACATCCAATCAATGTTACTTTCTATTCCTCCCTCCTTCATGTTGTAACAATCAAATGGCAAGGGGGAATGAGTTCTGTTTTTCTCAATTCCCCCTCAGTCAATTGCAAGAAGTATTTTTTACTCCTTTAGCATGCAGTTGTACCACACATTAATTAAAGATATGGGTAGTAGACCAAAATAAAGGAACCAATTACAAGGGTTTCTTAAGTAAAAGAAGATTTCTATTACTTATTAACCCCGAGTAAAATAATAAAAACACAACATCAAAACTACACAACACAGCTGATAACTTTAAAAGGATAAGTGCCTTGTACAGTCAGTAAGAATAAAGGCTACACTTAAAATCCTTAGAATTCTTCAGGTGTAAGACTTCTAACCTGACACCACAGTTGTTTAATTGTCAATTGGTAACCTCAGCAGTGGTAAAACTTGTAGATACCTTGGAGGTAGAGGTGCCTTGGACTGGGGTGGGCAAGATCAAAAGTCACACAACACTGTGTTATAGTTTAACAAGTTTATTTGAAATCACAAGCTTTCAGAGTGCTGCCCCTTTGTCACTTGAACTGTTCTTTCCACAATTTGTTTTTTCATAATTTGTTTTATCATTTGATGCTGTCTTCCTCCGATGATGAGAAACACAGAGAGGAAGAAAGTGTCCTGCTATTAGCAATCCCGATTCTTTCTTTCTGCTCTGCTGGTTAAAACCACCTACTGAAATATGGCTTAGTATATATTCCTGTGTTTGATTTCATTGTCTTCACAAACTGTCTTTGCAGTCACGTCTCTCATCTGTCAAAATATGCAATTATCACACAATTGTGAATTAAAACAGAAGACGTGAATCTGAGATGCTTATTTTAATTGTCAAGTTTCAAAATGTTTATATAAAATGACAATTTCAACGCAGGTGGTTTTGTTTATTTCACATTAGACTGCTGGACTTAGCTCAGCCTATTGTCAGGTAATCATGAAAATCATTGTAGAAGAGTTTTATTCTTCTTTTAAAACAATTTTAGTCAATAAAATGTATAAGGTATAAAAATCAGATGATGGAAATTAACATCCATATTTACCACCATTGTAACATTATATTTATCTAGCTGCCTCTTAAATGTTAAATATATGTTTCACATTCTAATTAAAGAGTTCTCCTGAATTTGCAACTGGATTTATTAGTTGCTGCCTTATGTTTATAGTACCTAATTTTGAACTCCCATACTTGGACACTTACCCTATATTGTTGAATTTTTTAGACTAGTCTTAAAGGTTAAAATTATTGTTACATGATACGACTTTTGAGGGGCTGAAATTCATGCTACATTCCAAAATATTGTATCATTAGCAGAAGCCCAATTGGTCACTAAATAAAGAAAGAAAAAAATGTTGATCTGTTATCTGTAAAGTTTGGGCGGCACGGTGGCACAGTGGTTAGCACTGCTGCCTCACAGCGCCAGAGACCCGGGTTCAATTCCCAACTCAGGCGACTGACTGTGTGGAGTTTGCACATTCTCCCCGTGTCTGCGTGGGTTTCCTCCGGGTGCTCCGGTTTCCTCCCACAGTCCAAAAATGTGCGGGTCAGGTGAATTGGCCATGCTAAATTGCCCGTAGTGTTAGGTTAAAGGGGTAAATGTAGGGGTATGGGTGGGTTGCGCTTCGGCGGGTCGGTGTGGACTTGTTGGGCCGAAGGGCCTGTTTCCACACTGTAAGTAATCTAATCTAATCTAATCTAATCTAAACTAGGGTTGACTTTTACATGAGCTAAATGGAAAATGCCAGATTTTTCGGACAAAAATAGGGAATTGACTTTTACATGAGATTGACTTTTACTCACGTATGTACAGTATATGTTTGTTGCCTGCTTCCCTCACAGGTATTGGCCTTATGGATCTGAAGGTTGCCAGACTCACGGTTTCCAAGGATTTTTGACATCCCTCGCCAGTATTAATGCATGTGCTGCCATTGCTTGGGACAGGTACCACCTAAACTGTAGCAGTAAGTCATTCCAAGCTAACTCCGAAACACAACTGACACAGACTGAATTGCCTTCTGATAATAACGTTTTGTTTCAGTTTATCCTCTTTACAGTTTACAAAGTAAATCTGAGAAGGTCAGGAAATTATGAAATATAAAGAAGTGTTATATTTTTTTCCCCTAAGACAATTAGATTATAAAAGAAGCATAGGAAACTTTAAATTTGTAATGAAGACATGGTTGAAACCTTTTCTGGGATCGACTTGTATAACAGTTTAATCTGCCTCTCTGGAGCCTTAGAAAAACAAGTTTATTCATCTGAGTGTCAGAGATGTGAACAAACTGTAAAATTGGAAGCAGGACAAAAAATTCCAAATCCATTTGAAGCCTGATAAAGTTGTGTCCAGCTCCTTATTAAAACAGCAGTCATTGTGAAGCTTATTAGGATTCATCCCTTGTGAACAAATTAACAATTAGTGAAAGACTCATTGTGCAGTTGATCTTTCTTTAAGCAGTCTGTTGGCCAATTCTAGCCAAGTGGAGCTTCAACTTATTCCCGTTTCTCCTTTAACAAAGCACTTAAGTGTAGTGATTCCAAATAGTCACAGTGCTGGTCAGTTATATAAAGAGCTGTGGAAATAATCCCCTTTTCATGAACTGGAAATGCACTAAAGCTGATGTAATTTTTTTAAAATTTCCACGTTCTCTTCTAACCAGAGGATGGTGATGCATTACTGGACTGTAATTCCATTGTGGCAGTAAAGCCTTTACAAGCTGCTTAATTATAGGAAAGCATTATGGTCAACCTTCAAACTGTCCACACTTTTGTTAGAAAAGGTCACTCGAGAACTGTTAGAGGTAAGAATCCTGGATAACTTCCATTTATCTAACCCCGTATATCACGGATCAAACTTGGGACCATTTTGGAGTGATGCTCAGCTGATTGGTGATTCAAATCACAGTATACCCTGACATACCTGAATGTTGGCAATAGTTTGTACATGTCCAGAAAACTAAGCAAGCTATAATATTAAAGTTGTTTTCTTTTCTGCAAATTAATTGTGAAAATGCTGGTTGGTGAACTTAGCGGTGAGTTAGCTTAGCTTAGATTTTCACTGATTAAATACTGCTTACGTATGGATTGACATCCATCCATGCATTAAATCCTATTTATAGGATCAAGATTACAATGGAACAGTACCGTGACTATTTTGGCAATTATCTGGGGATTTGCTGGATTCTGGGCTTCTATGCCCTTATTTGGATGGGGTGAATATGATTATGAACCATTAAGAACTTGCTGCACCCTGGACTACTCAAAAGGTGACAGGTACGTCGATGAATTTCTTATTAATGCAATTCATCCTCAGGATGTAGGTCTTGCTGGCAAGAGTGGCATTTATTGGCAATCCATAGTAGCGCTGAGAAAGTGTAGTGGACCTTCTTTGTTCTTGGTTAGCACAAACAAATAATTTTGCAAAGCTGTTGGACAGAGACGATAAGAATTAATCAAGAGGCACAGTTAGTCAGTTTGCAGATGACACCAAAATTGGAGGTGTAGTGGACAGATTACAACAGGATCTTGAGCAGATGTGCCAATGGGCTGAGAAGTGGCAGATTGAGTTTGATTCAGGTAAATGCGAAGTGCTGCATTTTGGGAAAGCAAACCTTGGCAGGACTTATACACTTAATGGTAAGGTCTTAGGGAGTGTTGCTGAACAAAGAGACCTTGGAGTGCAGGTTCATAGCTCCTTGAAAGTGGAGTCGCAGGTAGATAGGATAGTGAAGAAGGCGTTTGGTATGCTTTCCTTTATTGGTCAGAGTATTGAGTACAGGAGTTGGGAGGTCATGTTGCAGCTGTACAGGACATTGGTTAGGCCACTGTTGGAATATTGCAAGCAATTCTGGTCTCCTTCCTATTGGAAAGATGTTGTGAAACTTGAAAGGGTTCAGAAAAGATTTACAAGAATGTTGCCAGGGTTGGAGGATTTGAGCTATAGGGAGAGGCTGAAAAAGCTGGGGCTGTTTCCCCTGAAGCGTCAGAGGCTGAGGGGTGACCTTATAGAGGTTTATAAAATGTTGAGGGGTAAATAGGCAAAGTCTTTTCCCTGGAGTTGGGGAGTCCAGAACTAGAGGACATGGGTTTCGGGTCAGAGGGTAAAGATATAAAAGAGACTTAAGGGGCAACTTTTTCATGCAGAGGGTGGTACGTGTATGGAATGAGCTGCCAGAGGAAGTGGTGAAGGCTGGTACAATTGCAACATTTAAGAGGCATTTGGATGGGTATATGAATAGAAAGGGTTTGGAGGGATATGGGCCGGGTGGTGGCAGGTATGGGACTAGATTGGGTTGGGATATCTGGTCAGCATGGACGGGTTGGACCGAAGGGTCTGTTTCCATGCTGTACATCTCTATGACTCTCTGACATGGAACAGGAAGATAGTTTCACCTTCTGGCCACTAAATGGCTAATTCAAGTGGGCAGATGACTGACTGTTTTGCATGCTCTACAGGCCTCTGATCATCATTTGACCCTGAAGTCAGGGTCCCAAAACCCAAAAGGAAATTTTTTTGAACACCAAAGACCTGATGACTCTTCAACCCTATCTCATACATCAATGTTAGCTCCCAGTCACCCAACAGCTTAATTTTAAAATCCTTGATTTCGCTTTTAAATTCCTCATGACCTCACTTGATCCTATCTCTGCATCCTCCTCCAGCTCTACCATTTCTTTAAACTCTGCATCCCTCTGCCAATTATCCTCTTGTACATTACCCCCACTTGCTTTGCCCATCTTTGGCAGTCATGCCTTCAGAAGCCTAAGCTCCCACTGGCAATCTCTAAATTCTTCTTTAAGACCCTCCATACACCTGGTCTATTCACCCTTTTGCTCATCACATCTGATCTTTTCTTCTGTGGCTTGATATCCATCTTCCATCACACCTCTGTGAAGCTCCTTGGAATCTCACTCTAAATAAAAGGCACTACATAAATGCAAGTTGTATCTGGGCAGAAGAACACTTACAAATTTAAATCCTTTTGCAGAAAAGGAGAATTACTGCTCTCAAAATGCAGGTAAATTCTTGGAGTGCTAATGGGTGTCCATTGGGATCCAGGAGAATGTTACAAACAAAATTTGACACTATGTTGGATCTAAAGTCTATGCAGCATCAAACTGAATCACATCAGCTCTGATTCCAGACATGCACTACTTTTGCTCCATGTGAAGTACCAGCTGCAAAGCTAAAAGTATGAAGCACCTTAGATTAATTCAGTTTAAATAAAGAAAGACATTCTGTTCCTTTTGAGAAATTAATCCTGAGCAGATATCTTCAATGAAGCCTGAGGATCCCTTTGGGAATACTCTTGTAGCTACATTGCCTGCAGCAAGTCAAAGCTCAACCATGTCCACTGTCTGCATAATATAAACTGCAGATGCTGTAAAAATAGGCATGTTATTCTCCTCTGTGAAACATGAATTGGAGTCTGACACATAACATTGTCTGTACCTTGATTTATTTTCCCACCAGAACATTTGTCTCATTCTTCATTTCGGTGGCATTTTTTGAATTTGTCTTCCCACTTTTCATCTTGGTAACTTCTTACCAATCTTGTGCCAATAAATTCAAGAAAACCGGACAAGTCAAGGTAAAAATAAGTTATGTAATCTTATTAAGCCTGCAACAAAATGTCTTCAATATTTTCATTGCCATGACAGTACACTTGCAGTTTAAACATAGTTTTCTTGATTGTTTTAATGATCTTACTGTACAGACTTTTGTTCTAAATGCATTAAAAGGGGATAGTGCATAAAAAAACAACTGTGCATAACTTCTTCTAATTCATTATATGGGGCAATAATATTTGCCAAGTGTTAATCAAAGCAAGTTATTAATGGAGCAAGTTGTTTAACAAATACAATGAAAGAGTGTGTCTCTGTAAATTAGTATGAGCAAATACTGAGACGTTGTCACAATTGGTGAAGTTATCAGGGATACATCTCTAGGTGGTTGGTGGTCTGACATCATTAGATTATCTTTCTATCGCACATCTGGGGATGTCAGATTGACTTAACTGGTAAAGGGAATTGAGCAGAAATGTTAACTCCTATAATGCATTCTGTAAAATAGATTTCACTCACCACATCCACGAGTGACAATGTTCCCAAACTTATATAACCATATCCTGTTGAGTGCATCTCCTGTCTTCTTTGGATTACAAGTGTTAGTTTCAAGAGTGTCGTGCCAATGAGCTCCTTTCCAAGGAGGCTTACCTGTCTCAGTTGGATCTTCCCTCGTGCTGTACTTACTTTCCACATGGGTGCTATCCGAGCTAGTTTGACCATTTCTCATCCCTCCAAATCCTGCAATAACTATACAGTTAAATCATTGTAACTTCTTCCTGAAGCATGCTAAAAAAAAAGTCTTATTCCCTATGTTGCTATAGCTGTACTTGTATAAGTTCCCTTTCTACTTCTGATAGATGAAGAAACTACTTACAGAAAGAGCTTGGAGAAGACAAAAAGAGTGTTTTTCTAATGAAGAGTAGTGAAGAGAGTGAGTCTATTCCTATTTCTACATTTACAGATAGAAACTGACTGGGATATACGTCAGACTAAGAATATCTGCTACTATTATCTGGAGAGCCATCATGCTTTATTTTTATGCATTTGCATCAAAGAGATGTTCACATCCCATTTTCCTGTTGACTGGTTTTCTTGTTCAAAACTAATGATCCCATAAATCTCATAACATCTTGGAGTCCCATCCTTAAGTCCTTGGGCTGCCTTTAAATTGATCAAACCTGGATTCTTGAAGATCTGAAACTGAATGTATTGTTCCTATTCCCAGATTGTCCACATAATTTTAACAATTTAATATTTTGTGAAATATTGCCCTTGGCTCTGATTTTTGATTTTGAAATAACTAAAGGTGCCAATGTAATGTTATAGATGAGTCATGGGAATCTGATTGCACATTAACATAGATACTGTAGTTTGGAACTACAGATGGTGATGTTAGGGACTTCAATTTTCTTATCATCACATGCATGGCCACTCGGGTGTTTGGCAAGTATTTGCTGTTGATACTCAATCTTTTTGGTCACGTTATGAATGCACTTTCTTTGTCCATCAAGGCCATCGAGAAGTGGGACTTGAACTTTGAACTTCTGGGTCAGGAACAAGAACTCGCTGTCCCAAACAACCTCAACAATGTTACCAGTAGGGAATGGTTATTTGTAGAGACAAGCATTCATGCTGAAACTAATTTTGAATATTTATAGTTTAGATTAGGTTAGATTTCCTACAGTATAGAAACAGGCCCTTCGGCCCAACATGTCCATAATGACCATCTGAAGAGTAACCCACCCAGACTCATTCCCCTACCCTATATTTACCCTGACTAATGCACCTAGCATTTTAGCATGGCCAACTCACCTGACCTGCACATCTTTGGATTGTGGGAGGAAATCGGAGCACCCAGAGGAAACCCACAGAGACGGTCATCTGAGGTGGGAATCGAACCCGGGTCCCTGGCGCTGTGAGGTGGCAGTGCTAACCACTGAGCCACCGTGCCACTGAGTCCCCCACCCCCTAATGCTGTTTAATTAACTAAGAACTCATGCTAGCTACAAAGAGTATGACTTAATGGTTCCTGCTCAGTATCAATGTCCAAGCATTCAATTCAATGATTGACTCCATCCTGACAGGGCAGTTTTGTTGTAAAGCTCCACTTTGTGTACATCCCAAGCCATTAACAGCATTTCCCATCCAAATAGGTATTGTGAATCTTCAATACAGTGATAGCAGGAATGCAAAATGCAGCTACGAAGAAAACCTCAATGAGGGCACTTTTTAATGTGGCAAACCAACAGAGATATTCAAGAAGTGCCAAGTGATGAAAACTGTTCCATGAAATGGTAACAAGAGGGAAAAGTCTGATGAAGAATGAAGGAATAATTTAGAAAATATTTTTCGCATGATGACTTACTTGGACAGAATACGCTTCTTTCAATTCCCATTATGGCTGAGTGGAACACCCTCAAACAACAATTTGATGACTATTTGTAGAGGAATATATACAATGAACCAGGAAGAGAACAAGAACTAGCAGATTTTTGGATGTGTAATTTCTGTTATTATATTTAGAATTTTCTTTTTCTGCTTCTGTGAATGCCCAGATGCTCTTTCTTGTATTGCTTCGAGGCCAAAATGGAAGGCGGCTGTTACAATAGAATCAAAAGAGGAACAGCACGGAAAGAGATCACTAGATTTTTGTTGGATCTTTCCAGTAGCAACTCAATTAGCCCAACCTTTCTCCAAATCCAAGCAATTCTTGTCCTTTAGCTATTATTCCTGTACCCTTTTGAGGTATTCAATTGAACTTGTTTCCAACACACTATCAGCCGGTGCATTCCAAATCCTAACCAATTATTCCTGGTGTACATCTGCCAGGCCAGGCCTTTCATTGCAAACTGTTAATCTTAATGGAGGGTTGATAATTAGTGAGGATATTGCTGAATTTCTCGTAAAATGGTGACAAAATAGGACGCTCCAGCCGGAGCTCATCAGCCACGCCTGTTCTTTTCTTCCTTTTTCTTTTTCTCTCCCTCTTTCCATCTCTAGTCTTCCTTCTCTTGGCCTTGGACACCCAGCCTCAGCCTCTGATTCCTGGATTCCAAAGCAGGGACAGCGGTTGGCGGCCTCAAGTGGGGACACCAGACCCGCAGCCCAGTGCAAAGCGGGGGGCAGCGGCCCAGGGCAGAACATGGTGGCAGCCATCAGTCAGGCCAAGTGGAATCCCCCCATGCTGGTCTGCTGCGGAGAGCCCTTGGTGAGAGGCTGGGATGCTTAACTTTTTAACTTTTTGTTTTTCTACCTTATACTTATACTCTGTATGGCCGTTATGTAATTTTTTTTCATTTCTCTATTCTGTGCCTGATTGCACCTGGGTAATGTGTACGTAAGATGGCACCATGTTTTGGTGACATTGTTGCACTGTAACTGAAGAAGCTGTACCAAGGTATGTTTGGACCTAAAATGGTGCTGTAAGTGGCAACTTGTCAACTCTTCACTGTACTCATTTGAGTACATGTGACAATAAAGCTAATTTAATTAAAATTCTTCTAATTCTGCTGCTGACAGTCCAAATAGTCCATTTGTCAGCATAACTACAAAAGACAGTATTACAACATGAAGGGAATAGTCAAATTGAAAAAGAAGTAGTCCTCAAGAAAAGAATTATTTTGACTTCTCACATTGTTGCTGCTCTTTCTGAGATTAACATCTGAATGCAAATCTGATTCGGAAGTTTCTTGTCTGTAGAGGGTTCAGCTGTGCGCAAAATAAATGAGGTGAACCGTTTAGGGGGACCTAGAATGGATATTAGGTATCTTAGAAAATTAATCTAGAGAGGAACCACAAGGCATGGAATTATAATCCAGTGAGGGTTTAATATTATCAAAGAACGGGGAAAAGATAGAGCAATTTAAACCAGTGATTAATTCTCTACAGCTAGCTAAGGATAGTGGGTTAATGTATGGATTTCACAGGCTTGGACTGACAAGTCTGATAAATAAGGAGGAGGAAGCTAGAGACAGATTGGGTAATATCATTGACACAAGATAGACATAATTCTAGTGCAACCTGATGGTTTAGCATCATAGTAATACGATCATTGCACGACTTGAGCCATTCTCACTCAATTTGTTTTGTTTCCTCAGTTTAATACTGGATTACCTTTTAAGACTCTTTTAATATGCTGGGGACCATATAGCCTGCTGTGCATGTATGCTGTCATGGAAAATGTTACTGTATTGTCTCCAAAACTAAGAATGGTGAGTAGTAATAGTTGGTATTATATCAAAAAGTCATGATTATAAATTGGTGTGGGGTGGGAGTTACACAAATAGTGCTATTTTACTAAAGGATAAACCAGAATGATTCTTTTGATTTTCACTCTATTTTTCAAATATTATACCGATTGAAGATAAACAAATAGAAAGAATAGTAAATTAGCTACTTGTTTAGAGAAGCATTATGTTGATATAGATATATGATTCTTGTTTCATATATTTTGTTTCTATTATTGAGTTTTATACATTTTCAAAACTAAAGTCACTATGTATGCTTTCTGCTTACTCTTGTCTTGACAGCTTCCTGCCATTCTTGCAAAAACATCACCTATAGCCAATGCTTTTGTCTATGCTCTTGGAAATCCAAACTACAGAGGAGGGATCTGGTCCTTCTTAACAGGAGAGAAAATTGGATCCATTGAAATGGATGGGAAGCTTAAATAAGTGAAATACAACCACTTACAGAACAATCATTGGAACATGAACTGAAGTGCCAACAGAAGCTTTTGACCCAACCTTTATATCAAGTTGCTTTCACAGTAGAAGCACTTTGTACCTTTCACAAATCAAGGAGTTAGAATGAATATACTGGCAGTTTATAACAACACTTGAACACGCATGCACAGCTATTGGCTCCAAAAGGCCGTAACTCCATGTTATTTACATACACAAACAAAAACAGAAATTGCTGGAACATCTCAACCTGTCTGGCAGCATCTGTGGAGACAAATCAGAATTAATATTTTGGGTCCAGTGACCCTTCTTCAGAACAGATTTCTCTCCACAGAGCACCCAGACCTGCTGAGATTTTGTTTCTGATTTGCAGCATCCACAGCTCTTTTGTTTTTATTTTAATCCCATGTTGTTTAAGACTGCTCAGTTGGTTGCAAATAAATTACATTCTATATTCTATTTTTTGTAGTCCCTTTGATATTTGCACTTCAGCTGATCTATAGATGATGAATAGCTATGGAAAATTTGTTATTTGTTGAACTGGAGCAATGCGCAATTAGAAATGCACAGCTTGGTTTAAAAAGAAGGTGAAGGTTATAACATGAATGGATTCACTCCTTCCTCTATGGAAATGTCTGAATGCAGAATATGACTACATTTTCAAAAATACAGTTGGTTCTGACATGACGCAATAGTTCTATTCCCAAGCAATCACACGTTATAAGAAAATTGTATAATAGCAGTGCCATTTAAACTGATGGGGCCAGAATTGCGTTATAGCCAATACAGGTAAGGAAAGTTCGCTTTCTGCAAATAATGGTCTAAATTCTTCAATTGCATTATAGCCAATTCGCGTTGAAGAAACACACATCATATCAGAACCGACTGTACATTCTCAGCCATTTGTGAAAATTGGAGAAAGATTGCAAATGAGTCTGAAGATGGAGCTGTTGTTTTGAGAAATTGTTAACAATATACGTAAATATTATAGACGTGACATAATGATCAGCCATTGCATTGAAAAAACAATTAGCATGGTGTATTTTTCTTACAGGCTGCAGATACATAATTAGTTTTTGTGTTAGAGCACTAACTGGATGGCCATATATTTTGACAGTGTTTATCTTTTCAATGTTATACATTTGAACTCAAGGGGGTTTAATTTTGGATGAATTTAGACATTGATGGAAATGTGTTGCTGGAGAAGCGCAGCAGGTCAGGCAGCATCTAGGGAACAGGAGAATCGACGTTTCGGGCATTAGCCCTTCTTCAGGAATGAGGAAAGTTTGTCCAGCAGGCTAAGATAAAGGATAGGGAGGAGGGACTTGGAGGAGGGGCGTCGGAAATGTGATAGGTGGAAAAAGGTCAAGGTGAGGGTGATAGGACAGATTGGGGTGGGGGCGGAGAGGTCGGGAAGAAGATTGCAGGTTAGGGAGGCGGTGCTGAATTTGATGGATTTGACTGAAACAGGCTGGGGGGAGGGGAAATGAGGAAACTGGTGAAATCCGAGTTCATCCCTTGTGGTTGGAGGGTTCCTAGCCGGAAGATGAGGCGTTCTTCCTCCAACCGTCGTTTCGCTGTGGTCTGACGATGGAGGAGTCCAAAGACCTGCATATCCTTGGTGGAGTGGGAGGGGGAATTGAAATGTTGAGCTACAGGGTGGTTGGGTTGGTTGGTCCGGGTGTCCCAGAGGTGTTCTCTGAAACGCTCCGCAAGTAGGCGGCCTGTCTCCCCAATATAGAGGAGGCCACATCGGGTACAGAGGATGCAATAGATGATATGTGTGGAGGTACAGGTGAATCTGTGGCGGATATGGAAGTTTCCTTTGGGGCTTTGGAGGGAGGTGAGAGGGGAGGTGTGGGCGCAAGTCTTGCACCTCCTGCGGTTGCAGGGGAAGGTGCCGGGAGTGGAGGGCGCAAGTCTTGCACCTCCTGCGGTTGCAGGGGAAAGTGGCGCAAGTCTTGCACCTCCTGTGGTTGCAGGGGAAGGTGCGCAAGTCTTGCACCTCCTGCGGTTGCAGGGGAAGGTCTTTGGACTCCTCCATCGTCAGACCACAGCGAAACGACGGTTGGAGGAAGAACGCCTCATCTTCCGGCTAGGAACCCTCCAACCACAAGGGATGAACTCGGATTTCACCAGTTTCCTCATTTCCCCTCCCCCCAGCCTGTTTCAGTCAAATCCATCAAATTCAGCACCGCCTCCCTAACCTGCAATCTTCTTCCCGACCTCTCCGCCCCCACCCCAATCTGTCCTATCACCCTCACCTTGACCTTTTTCCACCTATCACATTTCCGACGCCCCTCCTCCAAGTCCCTCCTCCCTATCCTTTATCTTAGCCTGCTGGACAAACTTTCCTCATTCCTGAAGAAGGGCTAATGCCCGAAACGTCGATTCTCCTGTTCCCTAGATGCTGCCTGACCTGCTGCGCTTCTCCAGCAACACATTTCCATCTCTGATCTCCAGCATCTGCAGACCTCATTTTCTCTTCATGAATTTAGACATTGACAAGCTCACAGAAACCCCACTTCAAAGTGATCTATGTGTTTCAATTCAGAAAAAAAACTGAATGCTTATTTTAATCTCAAAACAATTGGAAGTTTCACTCTAAATTGTTAACCTTTAACATTCTTTTTAAGTTTAAATGCCTACACATACTAACTGTTCTACCTATGTCTGCATTTGGGCTCAACATTTAACAGTGCACATTGTTATAGAGAATAACAAAATCAGTCTGTTTCCATATTCTAGAACTAATGCTAATATATTCTGATTGCTGAGGCTGAAAATGTGTTATTTGACTGCCAATCTAGTGGTAAACCATTGTAATCCTTTATCCCTGGCACAATGTCGGACTAATCAGTGTAAGTGGAAAGGGCAAAGCCTTGGGATTTATTTTGCAAAACAACTTTATTAGCACTATTTATTTTGTTTACCTAAGTTGAAAAAGAGTACTTTAAATGTTTTGTTACTTTACAGTCAGGTTTAGGGGGGAATTAGACTTGCATTAGAAAACTCTAGACATGAATATCATTAATAACAACAAAATATTAATTTATAACACAGCATTACAATTCTGCAGAGTGCAATTTGTGGAAATTACAATTGTTGTAGAATGGACACTATTGAATACTCTCATACCTCTAATTTAAAAAAATCTATTGGTCAGGTTAAAGAGGTTTTAAGAAATGTCTTGGAAAATATGACTTTAACCCATTAATTATGTTGTTACTGTTCCTGATCTAGGTGGATGGGGCTGCTAATTCTATAATTCATGAAATTTAGTATGTTTGTCTCATCTGCCTTGTCATTTATTCAAAAATATCTCAAGGACTTGTTCAACAATGCCTTAACATTTTCTTTGTGTTCCTTTAAAAATAATTCTTTTGTTATCTGTCATGTTCTTTATGCATCTAATTAACTATTTGCCTTTTTTCTCTTTCAATCTCAAATTTAACTTTTATTTATTTTTAAATTTATTTCCCTGTAACTCATTCTGCTCCTTTCTCTATCCTCTACTTTCATAAATTAAGTTAATGAGTCATTGGCCATGAAATTCACATGACCCCAAATGACGCATTGACTTTACTATGCTGTTACTGGATTAAGGCTCTAGCAATTGAAGGTGCCAATGTAATACAAGGTCAGCAGTAAGCTAAAATATCAAACAACTTCATTATTCAGCATTACAGCTTGCTATCACCATCATAGGAATATCAACAAACATTGGAAGTGCCTTTGTAAATAGGACCATCAAACCTGTGAGCCATTTCCTAATTCCACTGGCACCAATGCTCTCTGAGGCAGCAAGCAGTGGCATTACTGTGTGAGCTTTCTCTATTGAGTTGAATGGGTTTGAGAGAGAGCTGTGAATGGTTCTCTGCAGTGTACCAAATATTGACACCAAATCTGATCCTTCAAGGTTGCTTTTGCATGTGATTGTTAAAACTGAATACCTCAAGTGCTAAACTAAACATGAAAATGTATCTGTTGAACGACACAATGACTGCCTGAGAATACCTCATTAAAAACACTCCACACTTTTGGTATGAAGCCTTACTGAGCCTTGAGAATCATTCAGTCACTGCTTTGCAGTCATGCCAGCTGGAGCAACAGATAATTTCCAATCAACCTACTCAGCAATGTTATAACACACCACTGGAGGTGGTGACACTATCACTGTACCACAAGACCCCTCATCTGGAGTGATAGTAGATAGCTATGAAGTATTTTCAGCTTATGGAAATAGACCCTTTGGCCCAACTTATCCATGCCAGCCAGATATCTTAAATTAATCTAGTCCCATTTGTCAGCACTTGGCCTATATCTCTCACAAACCCTTCCTATTCATATATCCATCCAGGTGCCTTTTAAATGTTGTAATTGTACCAGCCTCCACCACTTCCTCTGACAACTCATTCCATACACGCACCACCCTCTGCGTGAAAAAGTTGACCATTAGGTCCCTTTAACATCTTTTCCCTCTCACCTTAAACCTATCCCCTCTAGTTTTGGACTCCCTTACCCTGGGAAAATGACCCTGGTTATTCATCCTATCCATTGCCCCTCATGAAGTTCTATAAATATTCTATACAAACTTCTATACATATTTTATGAACTCCAATATTCCAGGGAAAATAGCCCCAGCCTAATCAGCCTCTCCCTATAGCTCAAACCCTCCAATCCTTGTAAATCTTTTCTGAATCCTTTCCACTTGCACAACATCTTTGCTATGGCAGGAAGACCAGTTACAATTTAAAGACAGAAATTCATATGGAATCTATAGCACAGAAACAGAACTTTCGGTCCATATGTTCTAAGAAACTTTTATGACCCATACCAACTTTATCCCATCCATCTCCTTCTAACTCATTAATATATCTTTCTATTTCTTTCTCCTTCATATATTTATCAGGTTTCCCCCAAAGTGCACTAATACTATTGTTTCAACCACACCTTGCAAAAAATAAATGCAAATAATTTGTTTTCAGGGAAAGGTAGAAAATCAGCATTAGCTGTAAGGGAGGATATTAAACAAAGAGAATGTTTTATCCTGGAGAGAGTTTTGCTTGTATCACAGACACTTGAAAAAAATTATGAATGCTGCCCTCCACTGTGTTGAAAGTGTAAATGTTTCTTTTAGTTTCTGTTTCTAAAAATCATTACAAAGAGCAAATCAAATCACATGAATTATTTTTAATGTCCACAAGTCTATTACATGAACTTTCAAATTTCACCTTCCTTTTTAACATTAGTTGTAATTTTTAATAAAGATTAGTAGGTTCCCGTGGCATTGCTCACATGATATTTGAAGTGTGACAGTGTCATGACAATGGATCATAATCCCGAATTAATTATAAGCATATTGAACTTTTAAAATAAGACATGTATTTTCAAACTGACATGCCAAGAATGGATGATAAAGTAAATGGAATTCACTGACCACTGGAAGTCTATGTGCAAATCCATGGAATGTGACATCCTTATAGCGTCTGGGAAACTTCAAACAGAGGAAGCGATGCAAAGCAAAATGATTACTCCTCTCAGCAGTAAAGTCACCTCCGATGGGTTGTATCCCACTCTGTGGACATGAGTCAAAAAGCATGCTATGTTTAACCTTCTCAGCAATACACAAGAACAGGGGTTTAAAAATGCCTGCAGTCCTCGTCTCACTATGTACTATGTTAGTTGGCTGATGTGCCAGTGTGGTCAAGTGTGCTAATATGAAGGTCATAGCTTAGGGACAGCCATTAGTCCAACTTGCACTTCAGTTAAAGAAAGAACCTCTCTCAATCTGTGTTCTGGAAACTAGGCCAGCCAATGAAATCATCATAGAAAAGGAGCCAGGACAAAAGCCTGTCAACTAACCTGCAGGGCAAAGAATCTCAAAATCAATTGCTCAATTTCCAACATCAGTATCATCCCAACTTAATGGCTGCAACGTTCCATCATGTATTCTTCACAGACCCTAATGACTGATTCATATATCTTCTTTACTGTTATCATTTTATTCAATTCACGTTTGTAAACTGTCTGTATGGGTAATGTGTTTTTTTTTATCTTTTCTTGTATTTGGGAATGAATAAACTCCTGTTTCATTACCTCAAGAAAGCTTGGTTATCATGGCAAATAAAAACCGAAAGAACTGCAGATATCGTAAATCAGAAACAGAAACAGAAGTTGCTGGAAAAGCTCAGTAGGTCTGGCAGCATATCTGTGCAGAAAAATCAGAGTTAGCATTTTGTATCCAGTGACCCTTTCTCAGAATGTCGTGCCTCCATTCTGAGGAAGGGACACGAGATCCGAAATGTTAATTCTGATTTCTCTTTACTGATGCTGCCAGACCTGCTGAGCTTTTCCGGCAATTTCTGTTTCTGTTTTTGGTTAATTTGACTCATTTTAAAACATAAATACATTCGGATTGGAAAAAAGAAATCCACAAGGTGTGACGATGCTATGGCTTTAGACGATTATTTTGTTACGACTAAAAGGATTGTAGAAGAGTTACTCCAATTTTTTACTAGATATGGACTACCCACACAGATACAATGAGATCAAAGGTCAAATTTTACATCAAAATTAGTTAAGATGGTTATGGATTGCTTAGGAATAAAACAGTTCAAATACCCTGCTTACCATAGAAAATCTAGGGAGCATTAGAACAGTGGCATCATACGTTAAAGACCATGTTAAGGGCTTATGGTCAAAACTATCCAGATTGGGAAAAAGGAATTTCATTTCTACCTTTGGCAACTGGGGATGCACCTAATGAATCTACCAAATTGTGTCCAATTGAACTTGTATTTGGGCATGAAGTGAGAGGACCACTGAAATTAATTAAGGAGAAATTGGTGAGTCAGAGTTCAGAGACCACATATTTGGACTATATGGCAAATTTTAGGGAAAGATTAAATAGAGCAGGTGAGTTGGCTAGATAGTATGTGATGAAATAGAGAGGCAACAAGAGATCAAAATAGTTGCAATTTTGCTTGTGGAGATAATGTGTTAGTGTTACTCCCAATGGTAGGTGAACATGTAAAGGTGCCATTTAGTGGGACTTACCAAATTGAAAGGAAATTGAGTGAGATGGATTATTTAATAAGAATGCCAGATAAAAAAAATCTCACAGAGTGTGTCTTGTGGATATGCTCAAAAGGTATTTTGACAGGGAAGGAAAGCAAAAGGAGAATGTGTTACTTGTTACAACACTAAATGAAGCACCAAGTTCAAATGAACTGGACATTCCTCAAATTAAATTGGCAATGAGGAAGTTCTCAAAAATTGGGATAAATTATTGAGTTACCTTCTAGAGGAAAATTGAAATGACCTGAAAGTGTTGTTATAATCACATGGGGAAATATGTGGGAATAAGATAGGAATTACTAATCTAATTATGCATGAAGAAGACATAGGAAATACTGTTCCAATTAAGCAACATGCTATAGACTTAACCCTTTAAAGTTGGCACAGGTTCAAAAAGAGATTGAACACTTGCTCAGAGATAATATAATTGAAGTGAGTTGGAGCTCACCTATAGTAATGGTGCCGTAACCAGGTGGTACCCAATGATTATGTGTAGACTATCGCAAAGTCAATGCAGTTACAAATTCTGATTCATATCCTATTCCACATTTGGAAGACTGTATTGAGAAGAGGGAACAAGCAACTTACATTTCTAAGTTAAAATTACTCAGAGGACTCTGGCACATACCTTTATCCAAAAGAGTGAAGGCAATTTCAGTTTTCGTGACACCAAATGGACTCTTTCAGTTTAAAATCATGCCATTTTGTATGAAAAATGTACCAGCCACATTTCAAATACTAGCCAATAAAGCCATTCTAGACTATCCAATTGTGTGGTGTACGTCAACAATCTGATGATTTTTAGTCACACATAGAAGGAACATTTGCAGCATCCATTGGAATTATTCGATCGACTTTGGAAGATGAACTTGATGATAAACCTGGCTAAAAGTGATTTTGCAAAAGCCCAAGTCACGTTCCTGGGCCATTTTTGGACATGGACAGATGGCTCCATGGGACGTGAAAATTACGTTGTTGAGGAGTTTCCCTTACCATCAATGAAGAGGGCAGTACCACAATTCCTGGGATTGAATGGTTTTTATCGGAAGTTCGTACCGAATTTTAGCAGTTTGGTTGCTCCACTCACTGCCTTATTGAGGAAGAGCAGAAAGCTTCAGAAGGCATTTAACAGCTGAAAGCTGTGTTAAAACATTGCCCCAGTGCTAGCCACATCTAATTACTCAAAGCCGTTCAGAGTGGCTATCGATTTGAGTGGTGTAAGTGTTGGTGCTGTACACTTGAAGAAAGATGTTAAGAAGATAGAAAGACTTATTAGGTATTTTTCCAGAAAATTGAATAGTCATCAATAGAAATAATCCACAATTGAGAAGGCGACCTTGAACTTGGTATTGGCATTACAACATTTCCACATTTATATTGCCAGTACTTTGTCTGAGACAATTGTATATACTGATCAAAACCCATTAAAGTTTGCAGAGAAATTTAAGGACATAAATTCCAGACTGTTTAGTTGGGGCTTATTATTGCAGCCATTCAATTTGAAAATTATACATGTGGCCAGACAAGAGAATGGAATGAAGGAAGACAGAGGGGTTCAGTGGCAGAAAATAATACGGACTGAAATAGACTGTAGTAGTGAATGTTTGCATGCTTAGAGTCAGTGTAACATATCTGTAGTATGTACTAATAGTGTAAGATGAGGATTTTAAAAAATGAAGCCGTCTTTGTACATTAATGATTTTTTTGGGGGGGATAGGTGTGACAATGCAGTGGTTTTAAAAGGTTATTTATGTCCTCATTTTTTTTGAAGAGTGGTTGTAAAAGCAGAGTAGCTGAAGTGGCTACTGAAGATTGCTTAAGTCAATAACTTAGGATGCTTTTCAGTTTTTTTTAACAGTTGTAACAGTGGAAGGTGAGTGGCCAACTCTGACAGACCAGGCTTTCTCATTTTTCTAGCTTTAGCAGTCAGAAGCTGTTTGGGTCACAGAGGGGTTGGAAGATTTAGGAAAGGATACCTCTCTGCTAATCTCTCTGAAATCTCTCTTGATGCTGTTTCCTCCTGGATTGGAGAACTGCATGTGAAAATCTGTGTCAGATTTTACCTTTTTGGCAACAGGTGTGTTTATGGGATGTTACGATATTGGAACATTTAATTAATAATAGATACAGTATATATTATTTGGTTAACTTGTCACAATAGTTATGTTATTCCAACTTGCTTCTTTATTTTGTTTATATTTTAATTATTATGTTTAAATAAATTGTGTTTTGCTTAACATTGAGTCGTTTGACCAGTCATATTATATCTGGATCACGCACTTCACCTTTAAAATAAGAAAAACCTAGGGTCTAGAAAACCTTCTGAAAAAATTGTGAGGGAATCTGGTCTGATCCATAACACTACAGTGGATGAATAAAGTGCATTTTGCTTTAAATCCAGTAATTCGACCAAATCAAATTGCATCTAAAATGAAACCCCTTACATTTACATTTAAAATAAGAAAAATTCAGGGTCTAGGCTTTCTTCCAGGGTGTGCTTATGGGATGTTGTTATATTGGAACAGTTAATTACTAATTGTTACTGAACATCTTGAAGGGGTTTAGTCTGATCCATAATAAAGGGAAAGGATCATTTTTGATTAACCTTGTTCCTGAAGAAGGGCTTATGCCTGAAACATCGATTCTCCTGTTCCCTGGATGCTGCCTGACCTGCTGCGCTTTTCCAGCAACACATTTTCAACTCTAACCCTGTTGCAACCAATCCAGAGAGGAGTTCAATTAAGGAAGAAAACTGGGTTATACAAGCTCACCTGAGAGCGTAATCATGTGAAGACATTCTGACCAAAACTAGGACAAATTCAGGACTGATGCCCACAGACCAATCACAATATCAGGAAGTATGTGACCTAGTTCAAGGAAACAGCCATTATATGAAATGATTATATTATTTTATTTTGAGATTTGTTGTGTCATTGCTTATAAAATATTGGAAATGCACAGCTTTATACTAGATGAGTTAGCAGGTCACTGATTAACCATAACAGGATGAGGAAAAGTCAATTTATTTTCATTGGAAATACAGTAGCAGTTTCAGAATCAAACTAAGACAACATGGACTGCTGTTCTACAATTGCCATCAATTAGTAACATTTTGTTTGTAGTCTAAGTATTCAATGCTTATCTCTTACCCATGAGGAGGACGTGATCTGTTTGTGCTGTTCCAGTTCAACCAAACTCAACACCATGTAGAATATTTAAACCTCACTTCCTCACTGCTGCCAAAATCCGTAAAACTGTGCTGTACTTCCAGTCCCCACATTTTGTTTCTAGAACTGTAAATCATCGAAGGACACAGCTCATTCAATCCATCATACCTATAATTGCTCTTCAGTGGAACTATTCAATTAACCCATGTCCCCTGCTCTTTCTGTATAGCCTTGTGAATAATTCCCTTCAAGGAGTTATTTAGTTCCCTTTGACTGTGACTATTGAGTCTGCTTTCAGGCAGCGCATTCCAAGCCACAACAACCCATAGCATAAAAAAACAGGTTTTCCATATCACCTTTGTACCAAGGGAAAATTTAAATCATATTTCCCACAAATTTGCTATTTATTGTGATGAATTATTCATTGCCTTCTTGCATTACTGTGCATTTAAATACAAAAGGTTGGGATTCATAAAAAATGTTATGCATAAATGGAAGATGGCTGTCATAGCGAGTAGTTGAGGTTAATAAATACACATAAGGGGAAGCTAGATAAGGACATGAGAGAGTAACAAGTAGAAGGATGCACTGATAGAGTTAGATAAAGAAGGATGAGAAGAGGTTAACGTGTAATTATTGTCATAGACTGGTTAGCCTGTTTCAGTTCTGTACATACTATGTAAGTGAGTATAAACTAAATGTGGGATTTCAGATCTATCAGAAACTATTTTACATTTTAAACTTTTCTGTGTGTTTACATATAAAGACAGAAATATAAGGTCAAGACTTGTATTTTATTTTATATGATGTATGTAGGCATACTTTATAAAGGTTAGGAATAGCATAAAAAATTTTTCATTGTTCAGAGCTCCAATATCCAACCACCATGAGTAATGATACTCTTGAGGCTAATAATCTCCATTGTGCAAAATACAATAGATGTACTTATAAGGAAATATTCATAAGGAAAATATATTCACATCATATTCAATTTAATTTCATTCTTCATCCCTCCATCAATGACATTCCCTCCATCTTAAGATCAGAGTGGTATTGTCTGCTCATGATTGCACAATGTTTAGCACCATTCACAATTCCATAGATACTGAAGCAACCTACATCCAGATGCAGCAAGTTGAGAGTTACCATTAGCCAGTAACTAAACTACAGGAGCCATATAAATATTGGGTCTACTAGAGCTACTCAGAGGATAAGAATCCTGATGTGAGTAACTCAATCCTGACTCCCCAATGTCTGTCTTTAGTCAACCAGGCATAAGTCAGGAGTTTGATGGAATAATCTCCACTTACCTGGATGAGTGCAGCTTCAGCAACACTTAAGGAGCTCAACATGATCCAGGAAAAATCAGTTCACTCCACCCCATCCACTAACTTAAACATCCACCAATGATAGCAATGGCAGTAGTGTGTGCTATATTGAGATTCACAACAGCAACTCAAAAAGACTCTTTTAGCAACACCTTCCAAACCCATGCAATTTACCAGCTATAATGACAAGGACAGCAGATATGTGGGAATACTAGCACTTGCAAGTTCCCCTCCAAATCACACCACCACTGTCTCTTAATAATTGCTGGGTAAAATTCTGGAACTCCCTCCTTAACACGACTGTACCTACACTCAAGTACTGCAGTGTTTTGAGAAGTTCTCCAAGGCAATTAAGGGTGGGTAAAGAATGTCAGCTTTGGAATGAAGCCCATATTTCATGAAATCATAAAAATAAAAACTTGATTTTGCAAGATAAAAATTGACATCACTGTGTCCTGAAATCTGTAGCTTGCAAACTATGATCAGTATTTCTAGTATGAATTTATTTATCTGAGTACAACAAAGCCTATTCAAAACTTGAAAACCTTATTGCTTTCTGTGGAAGAGCGCAAGAAAAATAGTGCTGTTATGTGATTTCTTTCATGGCAAGTCTCCAGACTTTTTTTTCCTGTTTATCTTTTTCCCCATTCCTATTCAAGTTCACTGGGTACGGATCATTACACTTAATTCAATTGGGTACACTCCAGTCCTTCATTACAGCATTACACTGAGAATGCTCTTTAACTAGTGACCAGGACCAATAGACCATGCAATTCCTCATCCCCAATCAGAATACCTATCGACTGCAGACTTGGCATCATCCTACAAATTGGGAGACGGGACTGTACAGTGGGACCTGGATGCCCTTGTGCACCAGTTGCTGAAGGTAGGTTTGGAGGTGCAGGCAGTAATGAAGGCAAATGGTATGTTGGCCTTCGTTGTGAGAGTTTCTGAGTACTAGAGCAAGGGTGTGTTATTGCAGTTATACAAGGCCTTGGTGAGGCCACACCTAAAATATTGTGTGCAGGTTTGGTTTCCTTTTCGAGGAAGGATGCTCTCACTCACGAGAGAGTGCAGCAAAGGTTTACCAGACTGATTCTGGGGATGGCAGGACTGACATATGAGGGGAGATTGACTAGCTGAGGGTTGTTTTCCCTGGAGTTCAGATGAGTGAGGGGGGATCTCATAGAGACTTATAAAATTCTGATAGGACTAGACAGGGTAGATTTAGAGGGAGGATGTTCCCAATGGTGGGTGCATCCAGAACCAGGGTCACAATCTGAGGATTCAGGGTGAACCACGTAGGACAGCGATGAGGAGGCATTTCTTCATTAAAGAGTGGTGAGCCTGTAGAATTCATTACCACAGGAAATAGTTTATGACAAAACATTGAATGTATTCAAGGGGCAGCTTGGGATAGCACTTAGAATGAATGAGACCAAAGGTTATGGGGAGAAAGCAGGAATAGGCTATTGAGTTGGATGATCAGCCATGATGGCGATGAATGGTGGAGCAGGCTTGAAGGGCTGAATGGTATCCTCCTGCTCCGATCTTTTATGTTTCTATGTTTCTATTTGTTTTATTTAGTCATATGACAGTGTACTTCATCTAAAAGTCAATGTGATGTAAAAGCACATTATGAACTGAAACAAGACAAATAGAGTTGTTCAGTTTTTCAATTGTCTCACATAGAAAATAGAGGGCTGAAGAGCCAAATAAGACCTTTATATTTAATATTATTTATTCATGCAATGTAGGTGTGAGTGGTAGGATTGTTTTTATTTCCCATCCCTAGTTGCACTTGAGAAGATGTGCTGAACTGCCTTCTTGAACTATTGTAGCACCTTTTGTTTAGGTACAATATCAACATTCCCCCAATGCTATTAGAGAGGGAGTTTCAGGTTTTTGAAACAGCAGCACTGAAGGAATGATGGTATATTTCTAAGTCAGGCTGGTGAATCCCTTCGAGAGGAACTTGTAGGTGGTGCCGTTCCCAAACATCTGCCGCCCTTGTCCTTCAAGATGATAGTGGTGGAGAGATTGGAAGGTGCTGTTTTACGAGACTTGGTGGATTTTTGCAGTGATTGTCGTAGAAGGTACACATTACTGCTACCGAGCATTGGTGTTGGAGGGAGTGAATGTTTATAGATGTGGTGCATTCATTTTATACTGTCAACCATTGTTCCGAATGCTAAGAAACTGCAATGGAAAATATTCGTCGGTCCGTGGTTGTCAACTGAATAAGAGTTCAGTTATGCCCTTTCACCATCTGGTGGCGCTCAAACCTCATAGAGCTGTCCAGCCGCGTCTGGTGCTCTCCGTGGTGCTGAATCCGCTCAAGGAATAAACGGACATGTAATGTTGATAAGGACCGCAACTCTCTTCAGCCACCGTGCAACAACGAATAATCCGAGTCGGAGATCTACAATACTGTTTAATGTCCGCGATTATACTTTCACTTAAAAATAACAGCTTTACTTCTCCAGTCGAATTTCACACAAACGGAGCAATTTTTCCCCAATTCAAATTGAAACCTCTTTGACTGCACATTATTTTCACCAATACAACAAATTAAAGCAAACGGCTGCAAATGTTGGAAAGCTTAAATAAAAACTGAAAATACTGGAGAAATTCAGACCTAGGTTTTCTTCAGCATTTTCTGTTTTTATTTCATCAGTGCAATTCACTTAAATTTGCAACTTATTCATCATGTTTTTTTGAGCGAACAAACTTTCGTGGTACCTAGTCCCACAACAAACCAGAGGCAGAGGCAGAAACTTATATTGTAAATCCAATTATTAATTTCATCCAGTTCTATCATACTTTAAAGGAAATATAGACAAGTACACAAGGAGAAAGGAACAGAGGGCTATACTGACAAATGCGTTGGGGCGCGAGCGGTTGTTGGAGCAAAAACACCAGCATGGATCAGTTGGACCGAATGGCCTGTTTCCGTCCTGCAGATTTTATGTAATGCTTGTATCTGAAGGTATAACGTTTTAACTGTAGTTTCTTAACAATCTGATTACCTAAACTAACACGGGTCAATTTTAAGATCTTACAAAGTGCATTGCAGATTTTTATTTCGAAATGACTTATTTTCTCATAAGTATCGCAAAAGATAGAAAGGGTTTTGCATTTGGTTGAATAGATAAAAACCTGAATTTCTACTCCAGCCACAAGTGGGGAATATGTCTCGCTGATATCTTTTATCGCAGAAATTTGTTTGATAATTGGGCAGGATTTCCCACGCTGTGAACAAAGCCAAAACCAAGTAGAAATCCCTAGGCCGAGTGCATTGTTTAATCATCGTGAACCGAGGGGTTTTAATTGGATCTGCCCAAGAGTCCCAGTGTTGCTTTGTTTTAAAATCTTGTTAATTTTTGTTGATCCATCAGAAGGTCACGCCTCATTGCGTTTCGCTGAATTTAGCGGCATCTGTTCTGCAAACTGCATTAAGGAAGTTTTTTTTTCTTAATGCTTTTGGAGGACGGGGCAGCATTGAAATAAATAAATTAGACTCCACTTTCAAAGTCTGTTGTCAGTTCCTGTTAGATTAATAAGATTGATAGTGTCATATCATCACAAACCATCGGCTAAGTAGCATTGCATCATTCAGATCGACTTGGGTCAATTATTTTAATTGTACCTCCTTCTTTCTATTCGGCTTAAGTGGTCTCATTTTAGTGGCACCAATTAATTTATAACGTGTTGGCATGCAATTAATGAATAATGTTCATGCGGCAAAACCACGTTGACTTTTAAAACCCATTCTAAATCTGGAGCCTAAGGAATAGAGCATGGAGTACAATAGCCAGAAAGTAATGATAAACCTGTACAAACCACTGGCTTGGCCTTAACGACTGCATTCAGTTCTAGGCAACACACTGTCGGAAGGTTGGCATTGTAGGGGCTACATTTTTTTAAAAAAACCCAAGAATGGTTCCAAATTGAGAACCAATAAATACAATGCTAGACTGGAGAAACTAGTGAAGTTCTCCTTGAAAAAACAGAAGATTTGAAAGAGATCTGCAAGACATTGAGGGATCTGAAAAGAGTGGATAGGGAGAGACTGTTCTTGTTGGTGAAAGAACTGAGAACCAGAAAGGACCGATTTAGCATACACATGTATCAACTTGCTACAGGTCTCAGCTCCGTAACCCTGCTCCACCAGCCTTCCTGATCTGATTACTCCACGTTCCTGCCAATCTCCAATAATCTTTCACCCATTCGCTTATCTACCACTGCCGTAAAACTGTTCAAGACTCTGCTGCCATTGTCCGTTGTACGGGAGTGTTACAACTCTCTGTGAAAATATTATTCACCTTTTCACTGTTTTAAATGCCCCCCCCCCCTTCCAGATTCTTCCACAAGAGAAATATCCTTTCCATATGCACCACGTCAAAATTTTTCTTATATGTTTCAATCAAGTTGCCTCCTATTCTTCTAACCTATAACAGGTACAAACCTAGCCTATCCAACATTTCCTCCTACCCACGTCTTCCAGATATTACTCTAGTAAACCTCCTCTGAAATGCTTCCAATGCATTTACATCTGCCCTTAAATAAGGTGACCAATACAGTATATGGTCTCCCTAAAGCCTTGTATAACTGAAGCATAATCTCTTTATTTTTGTATTCAGTTCCCTGATGATGAATGATAACATTCTACTAGTTTTTCCAGTTACTTGCTGTACTTGTACACTAACCTTTTGGTTGTCATGCACTGGAACACACAGATCCTGCTGCTTCCAAGCCACAGGTCATTTTGAATTGAGAGTCTGGCATACTATTCCCTCACTCACCATAAAACCATAAGAACTCGGAACATGCATCAGCCATTTGGCTCCTCAAGCCTGCTTTGTAATCCAGTTGGATCATGTCTGTTCTGACATTCCTCATATTCACTTTAGTGCCTTTTAACCTTTGATTCACTAATGGATCAAGAATCTATATCTCTCAGCTTTAAACATACACAAGAACTCTGCCCCCACACCTCTCTGTGGCAAGGTAGTTCCATAGATTCTTAATCCCTCTGAAAGAGGAAATTCTTCCACATGTCAGTCTTAAATTGGCATCCTTTTTTTTCCTGAGACTTGCACTGAATCAGCCTGGAACTTCCTTCTTAAAGCACCGTGGGTATCCCTGCACTCCAAGGACTGCAGTAGTCCTAAAATACAGCTCACCAACATGTTCTGCAGGGCAATTGGTGATGGAAAGTAAATACTAGTCTCGCCAATGATGCCAAATCCCCTGAATGAGAAAAATGACCTCAGAGTTTTGCTACCTCTCACTATTTAGATATTATGTATCCTTTCTGTTCTTTCTACCAAAATATACAATTTCACATTTCCATATTATACTCCAGTTGCCACAGCTTTGGCCATTGACTCAAATTATTTATATCCTTTTGTGGCACCCTTATGTCCTCTTCACAACTCACTTTCCTAGCTATCTTTATGTCATCAGCAAATGTCATAACCTTGCCTTCAATACCTTCATCCAGTTCATTTAGATGAATTGTAAAAGTTGAGGTGCCAGTACTGATCCCCGTGACACACCGCATGGGCAACATGGTGGTCCAATGGCTAGCACTGCTGCCTCACAGTGCCAGGGACCCAGGTTCAATTCACACCTCGGCTGCATGGAGTTTATACATTCTCCCCATTTCTGTGTGGGTTTTCTCCAGGTGCTCTGGTTTCCTCCCACAATCCAAAGATGTGCAGGTCAGGTAGATTTGCTATGCTAGATTGACCATAGTGTTAGGTGCATGAGTCAGGGATAAATACAGCATAGGGGAATGGGTCTGGGTGGGTTACTCTTCAGAGGGTTGATGTGGACTCATTGGGCTGAAGGGCCAGTTTCCATACTGAAGGGAACCTAATCTAATGTGTTACCTCTTGACAGAAAGAAAATGATCCATTCATACTTATTCTGTTTCCTGTTAGCTAGCCAATCTTCTATCCATACCAATATATTAACCCTACGCCAAGCACTTTTATTTTCCATAATGACCTTTGATGCAGCAACTTATCCAATACTTTCTGGAAATATAAGTACAGCACATCCATTGGTTCCCTTTTATCCTCAGTACATGTTACTTCCTCACAGAGCTCTTTTAAAGTGAATACATATATTTTACTATTCACAAAACCATACTGACTCTGCCAGATTACCTTGAACCTATCTAAGTGGCCTGCTATCATGCCTTTAATAATAATACAGTACAAAGCATGATTCCTGTTTCAGAGTTCTGTATCCAAGTCCTAGTATCTTCCTTATGGAAGTTATTAAGCTAACTGGTCTGCATTTTCTGCTTTGTGACTCCCACATTTTAATAAAGGAGATACATTTGCAATTTTCCAATCCCATGTCTCCTGAATTTAAGAGATTTAGGAAACTTAAATATCTACAATCTTGCTAGCCACTTTTTGAGAGTGTAGGATGATATAAAGTGTTTGGCAAAGAGGTAAAGGCAACATGAGGAAAAAACATTTTCACACAGTGAGTTAGGGTCTGGAACGCACTACCTGAAAGAGTGCTGGGAACAGATTCAGTTGAAGATTTGAAAAGAAAATTAGATAATTATCTCAAGATAAAACAATGATAGGGCATTGGAAGAGTTAACAGTGAGGGAATTGCTATTGTAGACAGTTGGCACAGCTTTGATAGCCTTCTCCTATGCTGTAGCAATTCTAGGTTACTATGATTGTGTGACTTCCAATAATCATACCACTTGACAGAGTCAACTTTGCACAATTATCTCTGGATTTATCCACAAGGATTGCCCAAGGTTATTGAGCAGTTTTCGTTGGAGTTACTGGTGAATACCATTATCTTGCTGTAAAGCATTAGTCATATCATTTCATTAGCATACCTATTGAAAAATAAGTTGCTGTTTGTTGAGGCTTTTGGTCATGGCCAGAAGGTGTGGCAATTATTTACTGAGTACAGTACAAAGCATGATTCCTGATTTCTGTTTCAGAGTTCTGTATCTAAGTACTAGTGTCAGGCAAAGGAGTGATGACAATATGGCTTCAGTACATTCTTTCCAAATAACTTATCAAGCATTTATAGATACTTTGTACAAAAGCACAACATTCAAGATAATTATATAACATGAGTTTAGATATCTCATTTAACTTCACGGAATGGGCACATTGCGCTGCCTAAGTACAGAATACCTAGCAGTAGCTGCTTTAATGTTTCAAATGATTAGAAATGGCATGGTGGCAGGGTTTGATCTGTTATCATGAACCATGGAAGAATGTTGTCACTGTTATATTGTTACTGTTTGTTGGCAAAAAAAATACTTTAAATTCAAATGCAAAAGGAGAACATTGAAATGCTAGAAATCTGAACTAAATATTGGAATTATTTAGCAGGTCAGGCAGCAGCTGTAGAAAGAGGAGTAGACTTAATGCTCCAGGTCCAGACTTTGTCAAAACTTACTGCCCAGCAGACCATCAAAAGTCTTTTCAAGTCTTTTCTATAATCTTTTCAAGCAGATACCAATCACTTGCACGGAAGTGACAGTCTTTTACAACAAGACATTTCATCTTTATACATACCTACTGTGTAGCTTTTATATGAATTTGTAAACTTCGTGATTTAACTTGTAGTTTCATTTGTTACTATAATAAATGTCATCAATTATATCAGGTCCTTTAAAACTCCCTAAATGATGGACTTTATATCAAAAACTGACATAGCAACACAGAATATTCGGTCTACTATACATCTGCTAGCTTTTTGGTAGATCAAATCAATTCATCCCACATCCCATTTCTGGCCTGTTAGCCCTGCTTTTCTCTTCCACATTTTTATCAAATTGTTTTTTGAATGACTCTACTGACTAATACTTCCATTACACTTTCTGAGATGCATTTCGAATCATAACATGCTGAAGAAAAGCAATAATTCCTTCACATTATTTCTAATTGTCTGTTAGGTGATTGACCTGTATGCCGCTGGAAACAACTTCTCTTCATTTGTTTGGTTAGAATCATTCATAATTTTGAATATTTTATCAGATTTCCTCTTACCTTTCTCTGCTGTAAGGAGAACAACCCCAGCTTCTGTAGTCTCTCCCTGTAATTGAAGGCTCTCATCCTTGGTACCACACCAGTAAGCATTTCTAAACCCTTGCCTCTGCCTTGACATCCTTTTGAAAGTGTGATGTCCAGAAATGAACACAATACATTAATGGAGGTGTGATTAGCGTTTTAGTATAATGTCTTTTTTTATTCTATTTTTGTACAAATAAAGCCAAGGATCTCATCAGCTTTAATTCATCTGCCTTCTTGACCTTATGCAGCCCTATGTCTCCCTGCTTTGAGCACCTTTAAAACTGTATCACCACCTCTCTTCATTCTTTCTACCAAAATATAATACTTTGTGCTCTGTGCACTAAATATTTTCTGCCAAGTGTCTGTGCATTTTATTAGTTTACGTCCTTCTGAAGCCTGTAATTATCTTCCTCATTACTTAGTACATATTTTAGTTGATTATCATGCACAAACTTTAAAATTATGCCCCATCTACCCACGTCCCAGTCATTAATACACATCAAAAAGAACAATAGCCCTCATAGCAACTCCTGGGGAGCATCATGCTGCACTTTCCTCCAGTCTGAAACATCAGTATTCACTGCTACTCTCTATTTTCTGTCCTTTATTTTGAATTCATTCTGCTGGCTTCTTTTTTTAAAATCCCATGGGCTTTACTTTTATTAACAAGTCCATTGAATACCTTGTCAAACATCTTCCACATTTCCATATTCATAATATCAACTGCATCTCTTTCACTGGCTACATCAAAGAACTGAATCAAGTTAGTCGAATATGATTTTAAAAAGGCCATGTTGCCTTTCATTTAACCATGCTGTTCCAAATTCAGGTTCACTTTGTACTGGATTATTGTCTTGAATAATTTCCTTACTATTAATGTTAGGCTGACTGACTTTTCATTCTGAGTTTATGCATTGCCTACCATCACCTCCCCTACCCCCACCACCTCCCCAACTTCTAAAAACAGATACAACATCTTCAGTCCTCCCACTATATTGAAAGAGGTCTGGAAGATCATGACCAGGTAACCCATACAGTTTTCAGTCTTACTTCCCTCAGCTAGAATGCATCATGTCTGAAGGTCTATGAACTTAAAAGCATGTCCTCCTTATTTTTATCTTATCGTACACTCCATAGACATACACATAATGTTGTTCCCCCTTTACTTTGACATTTCTTGCTAATTGTCCTGATGAGTACAACTTAAAAAACTTTGCCAAAATGCGGTTGATTTTTCAGGATGCATTAATAGTTCATAAAATTGGAAAAACGTATGCTACAATTGAAAGTGCAGGAAACTAGAATTAAATGAGGAATTACCTTATTAGTGTACAAAATGTAATTATTACAGGAAGAGGGAGATTTGTCACAGTGATA
Source organism: Chiloscyllium plagiosum (assembly GCF_037043375.1). Taxonomy (NCBI): domain Eukaryota; kingdom Metazoa; phylum Chordata; class Chondrichthyes; order Orectolobiformes; family Hemiscylliidae; genus Chiloscyllium; species Chiloscyllium plagiosum. Next base: position 14,422,464 of record NW_028270181.1, on the reverse strand, counting down.
TTAATTATTGGATACATGGATCAAATGCCTGATCAAAAACTTGACTAAAAATTGCTGAAATATTTAATCAGTAATATTGTAGGATAAGATGCTGAGAAATTAGCAAAACAAAACTCTGAACTAATGTGGCCAAAATATTTTCAAATATAAATTTAAAATTAACATTAAACCTTTTTCTTAATTTCACTTATAGGTTTATTAAAACCATTTGTTATGGGTCTTGGCAGCTTGTTATATTTCAGGGACAGGTAATCTTGAACGGATTCGAAGCTCAGATCTTATCTTGGAGATGAAACCTTAAAGATGATTGCACCATGAGGTGAGTTCTGCCAATTGTTTGTCCCATACTTTGGCCGATTCCAGCCACAGAAGGACATCTGTATTAAAACATAAAAGTGAAAAGACATTTTGGCATAATTGAATCTTCAGTTATCAATGGCTTAAGGAAAAGAGATCCATTTATTATGAGTCATATCCTGCCTTACATAATGCCAAGTCCTTTAAGTGTTCAATCTTGCCAATGAAAGGACGCAGTTTGATGAGCGCCTGAAACATTTCGATTACTTATGCACAGAGTTGACTTGTCTGATGTGACCGCAGGAGTGATTTGCCAGTCCCACAAAAAATGCAAACGCTTTTAGATACTTGAATTCTGGCAAGCTGTGACTGCCAATCCAGTCCACTTTGGAAAGTGAATTGGCCATAATAGTTGATTAAAATTGATACACAACTTAAATAAATTGGTGCTTTTATCGAGTCAGGCTGCAAATCAAAGCAAACTGAATGACATTGATCCGAACAAACTGCACAATGCAAATTACACCTGAAAAAAATAAAACCGAGGGCCAGATCCGGTTTTATATCTCGAAACGGAACGTCCAGCTCAGTACATTGATCTCGCTACTTCACTTTACGTGTGATTATAGAGATTTTCCTGGAAGTGTGTGCATTCCTGTATTCGCCTATTCGTGGTCGCTAAAAGCTGTATCTTCCTACTTGCGACTTCCTGCGTTTCTAACCATGTGCTTCTAACATGTGCTCTGCCCATAGTCATTGCATTAATATATAAACACAGCCAGGTTGGCAATATTCAGTTTGCTCGTCACTCAAAGCCTGACATACCAAAGATGCTTGAGTTTCAGTTACTGATCAGAGGTCGCTCCCAAGTAATTGAAAATCTCGAGTCTGAACAGTCCCATTGATTTAACACGGTCGCCAGTCACTCTCTCAGGTTTTGGATTAGTGGTGCTGGAAGAGCACAGCAGTTCAGGCAGCATCCGAGGAGCAGTAAAATCGACGTTTCGGGCAAAAGCCCTTCATCAGGAATAAAGGCAGAGAGCCTGAAGCGTGGAGAGATAAGCTAGAGGAGGGTGGGGGTGGGGAGAAAGTAGCATAGAGTACAATAGGTGAGTGGGGTGGGGGTGAAGGTGATAGGTCAGGGAGGAGGGTGGAGTGGATAGGTGGAAAAGAAGATAGGCAGGTAGGACAAGTCATGGGACTTTTTCCTAGTCACTCTCTCAGGGTCTAATCACCTCCCTCTGATCACTAAGTTGTTTTTCCACTCACTTCTCAAAAAAAAAGCCATACTTTGATAGCTCCCGACCTCCAATTGTCTGAATTACAGCCATTTAAATATGCTTTGCAGAGTGAGCCCTGCGGGAACCTAGGGAACAAGGCAGCCAATTTCCGGGCAGCAAGATCCCACCAATAGCAATGCATTTCTATTCATGTAGCAGAGTTGGTTGGGACAATGGCGTTGGCTCGGCCAGTGGCGGGATGAGGGATGGCGGAAAGAATACCTCTGCTCTTTCTGAGATAGTGCTATGGGTTCGTTTAACCTCCACCCCAAGGGAGGGGTGGAGGGGGAGACTGGTCGAATATTTGGGTGAAAGGAGAGCAACTCCAGCAAGACTGCGTCCTCCTGACCAGTGCTGCAGTGGATTGTCATCCTGGGGGTTTGCTCAGGTCTCCGGACTGACACTGTAACCCACCACAGCCTTAGATTTACAACATCTCCCTCCCGAGGTTCCCCGAGGGGTGGAAAGGAGGAGTTCCCATAGAACATAGAACAATACAGCACAGAACAGGCCCTTCGGCCCACAATGTTGTGCCGAACATTTGTCCTAGCTTAAGCACCCATCCATGTACCTATCCAATTGCCGCTTAAAGGTCATCAATGATTCTGACTCTGCCACTCCCACAGACAGCGCATTCCATGCCCCCACCACTCTCTGGGTAGAGAACCTACCCATGACATCCCCCTATACCTTCCACCCTTCACCTTAAATTTATGTCCCCTTGTAACACTCTGTTGTACCTGGGGAAAAAGTCTCTGACTGTCTACTCTATCTATTCCCCTGATCATCTTATAAACCTCTATCAAGTCACCCCTCATCCTTCGCCGTCCAATGAGAAAAGGCCTAGCACTCTCAACCTATCCTCGTATGACTTATTCTCCATTCCAGGGAACATCCTGGTAAATCTCCTCTGCACCCTCTCCAAAGCTTCCACATCTTTCCTAAAGTGAGGCGACCAGAATTGCACACAGTACTCCAAATGTGGCCTAACCAAGGTCCTGTACAGCTGCAACATCACTTCATGACTCTTGAATTCAATCCCTCTGCTAATGAATGCTAACACACCATAGGCCTTCTTACAAGCTCTATCCACCTGAGTGGCAACTTTCAAAGAGCTATGAACATAGACCCCGAGATCCCTCTGCTCCTCCACCTCACTAAGAACCCTACCGTTAACCCTGTATTCCGCATTCTTATTTGTCCTTCCAAAATGGACAACCTCACACTTGACAGGGTTGAACTCCATCGCCACTCCTCTGCCCAGCTAAGCATCATATCTAAGTCCCTTTGCAGCCGACAACAGCCCTCATTACTATCCACAACTCCACCAATCTTCGTATCATCTGCAAATTTACTGACCCACCCTTTGACTCCCTCTTCCAAGTCATTAATAAAACTTACAAACAGCAGAGGACCCAGAACTGATCCATGTGGAACTCCACTTGTAACTGGGCTCCAGGCTGAATATTTACCATGTACCACCACTCTCTGACTTCGACCGGTTAGCCAGTTCTCTATCCAACTGGCCAAATTTCCCACTATCCCATGCCTCCTGACTTTCCGCATAAGCCTACCATGGGGAACCTTATCAAATGCCTTACTAAAATCCATGTACACTACATCCACTGCTCTACCCTCATCCACATGCTTGGTCACCTCCTCAAATAATTCAATAAGACTTGTAAGGCAAGACCTACCCCTCACAAATCCGTGCTGGCTGTCCCTAATCAAGCAGTGTCTTTCCAGATACTTATAAATCCTATCCCTCAGTATTAATTAAAATCCAATTCTGAAGTTCTGAAGAAACGTGAACTCAATCTCTCTCTCCACAGATGCTACAAGTCCTGCAGAGTTTCTCCAGCAATTTGTTTTCCATGTGACCGTTCATTGATATTGCTAAGTTGATATATGAATATTGATCCGAATCCTTGAGGTCGTCCTCATAGGTGTGTCAGTCAGCCCCAGCTGCTTTCACCATTTTCCAGTGTTTTCTGTGGATGCTGGATGGCTGGTTTGTGGCACAGTGAGATGTCAACAGCGTGGATTCAATTCCTGAACTGTCTGAGGTTACCGTGAAGGACTCTCCTTCTCAGTCTCAACTATCCCCAGTGTCTCTCTATAATGACAGAGTAACCCGGTGGTCTCGTACGATTATGGTGACCTTTACTGGTGCAACATGTAACCTATTTCAGTCGATGCATGGAAGAGTTTGAAGATATTTCAGTCTACATCTTCGGTGTTACCTTCTCCCCAAAATGCTGACACAAAGAATTAATGACGCCTCGCCATTGCTAAACCCTGGTGATTCTAATGTAAAGTATGGAACAGCAGCCAGAGGTGTGTCTCTGGGCCACTGTAGTGGACTCAGTTCACTGGAACCACCAATTAAAACGCTTCCTGTTACCATCATCGAAGTTTCTGCCTATGGAATAAATAATAATCCCCATTTCCCTTATAATTCTAAATCAAACCTTGAGGGTAGTAAAATTCTCTGACCTCGGGATTTCAAATGATATACTGCATTTAGGGTTCCAGCTACAATCCCGGATGTAGAGTCAAACTTAGCCTTCAAAACCAAACCAGCTCCACTGTTACCAATCTCTGCGGCGAACTAGAATAACAGGGCTTCAGGAAACAGCTCTCCCTACTGCAGTCAGGAACCGACAGTGAGTGGGACTGATGTGGACTAGAATGATCATCACATTTGGAATGGGGAGGGGCGTGCAGGAGGGAAGACGGGTGCTCTTGTGGTGCAGTGGTAGTGCCCCTACCTCTGAGCCACGAGGCCTGAGTTCAAATCTTACCTGTTGCACAGGTTTGCAACATGTGTGAGCAAGTCAAACTAAAACCAAACTGATTTTCCTATTTAATTCACAGAACAGTTGAGAATAGTTCATCTCTGGTGACTACCACTGACATGAATAAAACAACTTTACCGCAGTTCTGGGGGCGGGGGTATCTTGTGACGCACTGGTGGTGTCCCTACCACTGAGCTGAAGGGCCTGGGCTCGAATCCAGAGGTGTGTGGTAACATGTCTGAGTCAGTTGATGTAAAAATACTCCTGAAGGTTAGTCCGCGATGACAAACAGCAGTTTGATCACATTGATGTGAGATCACTGTGCTGTCTGCCCATTGTTCAGAATATGCTCCAGCCCCAGTCCGATTACACAGTCTACACAAGCTGAACAAAACTGGTGGCTTAACTAAGCTTTTTCTTAAAATCAGGAAACAATCTCAGGGAAGAGTTTCAGTGCAGCGTTGAGTATGTGCTTGCCAGTCACTGCCCCTTAAACCAACCCAACCTTGATCTCAAACCCAAAAACAGAATTTGCTGAAAAAGCTCAGCAGGTCTGGCAATATCTGTGGAGAGAAATCAGAGTTAACGATTTGGGTCCAGTGACCCTTCCTCAGAATCTCAAAACAGTTGTAACCGCTCAGCGATGTTACCTGCTCCTGGACTGTCATGTCTCCCTCCACCATGTCAGTTTACGTCCAGGTTAGAGATCTTGAAATCTTGTGCCGTACGAGGGGGCAAGAAATGTGGCTTGCTTGAACTGAGCAATGAACTGTTGGGTTTGATTAAATTGGGGGCGATTGGCAATAAAGCGTCTCAACCGCATTGGTCAATAACTTTAGTTCAAGATCCATTAAAACAGCGCATTTGTAGCACGGTGGGAGTGTCCCTATCTCTGAGTTCAAAGATATGCAGGTTAGGTGGATTGGCCATGCTAAATTACCCCTATAGTGTTCAGGGATGTGCAGGCTAGGTGGATTAGTCATGGGAAATGCAGGGTTACAGGGCTAGGAGAAGAGAGTGGCTCTGGGTCGGATGCTCTTCAAAAGAGAGTCGGTGTCGACTCGAATGGCCACACTGGAGGGTTTCAAAATGAATCTGCTTCTGAACCGGAAAAAAACCGGGTTCAAATCCCACCAGCTCCAGGGCTGAGCAATGCCATCTCTCATTCCTGATGAAGGGCTTATGCCCGAAATCGTCGACTCTCCCGTTCCTCGGATGCTTCCTGACCTGCTGTGCTTTTCCAGCACCACACTTGTTGACCCATCTCTCAACAGGTTGAGTAGAAAATATTTGCAAGCGAAAACGAAGGGCAATGGTTGTGTCCCTACCTCTGAGACAGGAGAGCCCATTTGAGTCCCACTAACGGGAGGGAGGGGGGGGGGAAGGGTCTCCCACCCAAAAAGAAATGTACAAAACGGGGGAAATGAAGAGTATGGAAAAACGTCTCCAAAAATCAGGCGCTCTCCAAATCTTCAATATTCTACTCACAAACATTTCATCTTCCCCACCGCCCCCACCCCATTCTAGTTCTGAAATCGTTTCTGTTTATCTTAGAGTCGTGGAAGTTTGTTCCCAGTCCTGACGAAGCACCGATAAGTTTGTCAGAGAAATCCTAGGGATGGGTTTGGATTGACTGAGTGCGCTGTCGGAGATCCACCCCCACTCCCCTCCCTCCGCCTCCCGCTGTCGCCAGGAGAGTGCGGGCCGGGGAAAGCAGTCCGGGTACTGTAACTGGGGAAATTGAAGCATTAACATAAAGGGGCGTGTTCAGATGGAAGCAGACAAGGGGGGAGGGGGGGGGGAGGGGGAGAGCGAGGGGCACGTCATGAGCTTTAGAAAACCCGAGGAGGAGCTGGAGAGGATGCCATTCACTCGGTGGGAGTGAGGAATAGTTCCCGAGCCCTGGACGTTACAGGTGGGAGCAGGGATGACCTCTTCAGGTTCGCTACCCCCTCATCCAGCCGCTAGTCACTAGACTCTCTCACTGTGGGGTCCCTGCATTTTGTTTTGTTTTAGCTGGACTGGCCGAAGGGGAGGGGGGGTAAGCAGGCAGGAGTTCAGACGGTTATCTCTACCTGAGCCACCCCCACCCACTTGCTCCCCTTTGTGAGATCCCCCCCCCCCCCAAAAAAAAAGACCGAGCCGGGAGCATGCTCCCCAACAGCCCGCTGCACTGCGCTGCAGCCGGACACTACGCTATGTCGAGGTAACAGACACGGTGTTCGCCTGCGAGACAGCTCGGTGTTGTCGAAGGAGGGGTTGGGTTAGGGGCTGGGGACGGTGGTTGGGGGCGTGGGGGGGCGGGGGGGGGTGAGCGGAGGGAGAGAGCCCGTGCTACGCCGCTCGGTTTTAGGGGGTAGTCATGGCTGCAGAGATGACCATCGGACTGGCCAAAGCGGCCGTGGTGAAATTCTCCGAAATGATCGGCGAGAGAACGAAGCAGATAAGCAGAGCGATGCAAGAACCCCGGAGGCAGCGAAGGGTCATGCTGGTGATCGTGTGCATTGCCCTGCTGTTGGACAACATGCTGTACATGGTCATTGTCCCGATCATACCGAACTACCTGGAAACTCTGCGAACTTACAAGCTGGTCTATGTCAGTTCAGCTTCCAATGGAACCAATGGCTCATCTCTGAACTCCAGCCAGAGAGTTGTGCGGTACACCAACCCCAATGCAAACGAAGACATACAAATCGGGGTGTTCTTTGCTTCCAAAGCCATCCTGCAGCTCCTCGCCAACCCCTTGACTGGCACTTTCATTGACCGTGTGGGCTGTGACATCCCTCTGTTCATAGGGCTGATCATCATCTTCCTATCCACCCTCACCTTTGCCTTCGGCGAAAGTTACGCCATGTTATTCGTGGCCAGGAGCATGCAGGGCTTGGGCTCAGCCTTTGCAGACACCTCGGGCATCGCGATGATCGCGGACAGGTACACGGAGGAGTCCGAGAGGAGCACCGCCCTGGGCATCGCCCTGGCGTTCATCTCCTTCGGCAGCTTGGCGGCGCCCCCTTTCGGGGGGATCCTGTACGACTTCGCGGGCAAGCGGGTGCCCTTCCTGGTGCTGTCGTTCGTCTCTCTGCTGGACGGGATCTTGCTGCTGACCGTGGTGTCCCCCCTGGGCGGCAGAACCCGCGAGAACATGCCGCAGGGCAGCCCCATCTACAAGCTCATGATCGACCCATACATCGCGGTGGTGGCCGGCGCTCTGACCACCTGCAACATCCCCCTGGCCTTCCTGGAACCCACCATCTCCAACTGGATGAAGCAGACAATGAACGCGAGTGAGTGGCAAGTGGGGCTAACGTGGCTGCCCGCGTTTTTCCCGCACATCCTGGGGGTATACGTGACTGTCAGACTGGCTGCCAAGTATCCCAACTACCAATGGTTCTACGGAGCCATCGGCATGGTTATAATCGGTGCTAGCTCCTGTACAGTTCCAGCTTGCAGGAACTTTGAAGAACTCATTATCCCACTGTGTTCCCTGTGTTTTGGGATCGCGCTAGTGGACACTGCCCTGTTGCCGACCCTTGCTTTCTTGGTAGATGTTCGCCATGTGTCGGTGTATGGCAGTGTCTATGCCATCGCTGACATCTCCTATTCGGTTGCTTATGCCCTGGGACCTATTGTGGCCGGCCAGATCGTTCACACGCTGGGCTTTGTGCAGCTCAACCTGGGCATGGGCTGTGTCAACGTCTTGTACGCCCCCGCCCTGTTGCTGCTCAGAAACGTGTGCCAAATGAAACCCTCGCTCTCCGAGACGAATGTCCTCCTGGAGGAGGGACCCAAAGGGCTCTACGACACCATCAAAATGGAAGAACGCAGCACCGGGAAGAAAAAGTACGGCAGCTCGGCCGGGAACTACTCCACGGCCGGGGGCCGAGATGTCACCGGGTTCGAGAGCTCCAGGGGGAACCAGGTTCAGTCTGAAGATGATTCATCGGGCAGTGATTACAGCTAACTCCGGCACTCTTCCACAGTCACATCTCCCAAGGACAATAACATTAACGAGATGTAACATCCCATTGCCCGTCTGTGATGTACTCGGTGTCTAATATAAGCATTACCCATTGCTCGTGAATTAATTTTGTATAGTTTATGTAATCGCTTATTCCACTTGTTTTAAGCGGATGGAGAATGGGATAAAGTTGAAAAGATTATAATCTGCATTCTGTCAGAACCCAATATCCATTTATCACCATTCTACTTAACTGATGTCCCAGTGCCCCATTGCTCTATTGTATCGCTGTGTGCCAGTTTTAGTTTGTAATTTTTTTGTGAGGAGTAAATCGTTGTATGTATTTAAACAAAATTCATGGATACATTCAGGGATCTGACGGGAAGTGAATAATTGTATATATTGTATGTTCCTTGAATTGTTCTCCCCAACCCTTTGAATCGAAGCAGAGGTGATTGTGTATTTTTCTCGGAGAATTAATCTCTGTATGGGACTATTCCGACCATTGTGTGCTGCTATATTATAAATACAATGTCAGATTAAAGCCTGGATCAAGACACGGTGAATGAGTTTGAATAAATCGGTGTTCCAATCATATCACGGCTGGATACACGCACTGCACTTAGTGAAAAGTGTCAGGTTTGGCACGTCCCACTGTGTACTTCCTTAAAAAATAGCTGTATTTTCACTTTTCGAGCGCTCCATATTCCGATGTCAGGAAACCTTAACGGCACTTGAAATGTAATTGCTGGCAATTTAGTGAATGCACACATTGGAATAATGTGGTTAAAGTGTTGGCTTCATCTCCAACACAGAATAATTAAAACGTCCTCTGTGTCTTACTCGAATAAATTCGAGATCTGCTTGGAGCTCCCGTCCGAACAAATTCAAGTGAATACTATAATGTTCTCCACGATGAATCACTTGAAGACTGTAGACCATTATTTGGTTCCAAAAGACAGGTTGTCTTAGCTTCACGTTTTAATAAGGTGGAGCACGCTTACTCCACGGCACTCAACGTGAAAATTGTTTTCGGTACTAAATAAACCAATCGTCAGAATTATAAAACCAGAACATACCATTTGAAGGCGGTGGTTACAGATGAAACAGAGGCAGATGAGTGGGATGAAAATCCTTTTCTAAAAAGAGCATTCAGCGTTTATGATTTAGGATGCACTCTGACAGAATGGTAGAAATTGATTCAATGGAAGTTGTAAAAAAAAAATGGATTGTGTGTGTGGTTGGGTGGGTGGGTGGACATGAATGCGGATAAAGAACCGAGCGGAGATGTTAACCGGAAAGGTCCTTCGAACAGCTGACACGCACCCGATGGGCCCAATGGCCCGAAACATCGCACCATTCTGTAATTCAGTGAAAAGGAGGGTATCAGAGCGTATCCGAGAATTCTCTTTAGTTCACATATTAGCAATCATAGTTATAAAAAATCAAAAGGCCGCTTAATCAGTGGGTAGACACTCTTACAAGTTGAAGTTTATAGTGTAGATTTAAGGTAAAGTAACATTGAAAACTACAAATGCTGGAGGTCACATCCATGGATGTTGTCAGACCTGCTGTGATCTCCAGCATTTGTTGTTTTCAGTACAGATTCCAGCATCAAAGGAATTTGCTCCCTTCAACATTACAGTCTGCACGGGCTGCCGCATCTGTGAATATATTCGATGCCAGGAAGATAAAACAACGAGTTTCTGAAATATCTAAATCAAAACGGGGCCAACTCCGAGTGAGATGCATGAGGTGCAACCTGTTGCAACTTGAATAAAAATAGAGAAAATCCCCGTATGAGTAGGATATCGGAAGCCTCGACTTCCACGTGTGTCCAGACATTAAAATGACTAAATAGCAAACTAACTCTTGAAAAACGATCCGAAACCATTGTCAGCTTTGTCTCGAGTCGGCGCACGCTGCACAGAAAGCTTAGTTACTGTCTCGGCTGACATTGAGTATCACAATTCACCGAAAAATTAAACAGATACACAGACGGCATAGAAAAAAAAACTCATAGACAACTGACGCACATGATAAATTCATCAGTAGAACTTGCCAAGAAATACAGTCCGATAATCTGGAGGTCATCTTTCACAAGTTTGGGAGTAAATAACATTTTTAATATATATTTGAAAAATCGATGAGCAGTTTTAATTCAAATTCATCTAATAAATTGCAATAAACGTGGTGCTTTTTTGTTGAAGAACATGATTAATGGGGAAAGAGGTAACTAATGACTGACTTTAATTTGAAAGAAGGTTTCTATTTGTGTTTGAATATTTCAATAATGTAAGTCAATAGTTTATACATCGTACAATGATTGGTGGAGTTAGGCGCTAACTGTGCCCTCGGTTATGCCATCTCAGGGTGAAATCTAACAGAACCCTCGATTAAGACCTACAACAGCACATTAATAATCCTTCATCGCGAAATTATTCATTACACACATTGCAATACTCATTCCGCATCCTCCCAGCCACAGACAGAAATCATCCCCGCTTTCGACCAGGTTTTGCGACCTATCTTTCACACAAACATGCAAATCGTCAAATTTGACTCTGGAATTTAATACCAAGAGTGAAATCTGGGTAGAACTGACAATATGTGTTTGTAAATATTAATATGTGTACATGGAAGAATATCTATTTGTATATGCAAAAGTGTGCAATAGAGAATGTGGGTATATGTAAATTGTGCTGGTAAGATTATTTGCAAATGCATACATAGGTATTTGTGTGTTTGCATGTGTAAATGTACATTGGATAGACCAAATGCTTGGAAATGTAAATGTGCACAGGTGAGAATGTTTGTTTGCGTATGTAAATATGCACAGGTTTGTATGTTGGTTTGTATATATGTATATATACAAATTGTATGTGTGTTTGTATATGTAAATGTGTACAGGCGTGTACGCGTGTTTGTATATGTAAATGTGTGCAAGTGTGTATGCGTGTTTGTATATGTACATGTGTTCAGGTGTGTACGCGTGTTTGTATATGTAAATGTGTGCAGGTGTGTAGTGTGTTTGTATATGTAAATGTGTGCAGGTGTGTACGCGTGTTTGTATATGTAAATGTGTGCAGGTGTGTACGTGTGTTTGTATATGTAAATGTGTGCAGGTGTGTATGCGTGTTTGTATGTGTAAATGTGTTCAGGTGTGTACGCGTGTTTGTATATGTAAATGTGTGCAGGTGTGTACGCGTGTTTGTATATGTAAATGTGTGCAGGTGTGTATGCGTGTTTGTATATGTAAATGTGTTCAGGTGAGAACATGTGTTTATACGCTTCCCATATCCATCCTGTACCAAACTTTCACGAGGAAATATTCCGGCCACTTTTTTCAAAATAGTCGATGGAAGGCAACAAGTAGGTTGCTCCACAAATTTTGCTCGGTATACCCATTAAAATCTTCACATTATTTTGGCCTATAGCACTCTAGCTCACTTTAAGAATGTTTGCATGTTTCTGATCGTCAAAAATAAGATTAAAGTGACGAAAACTCACATGTCGGTCGAGTACAAATTACACTCCCTGCTTAAATAATTCCCAAGGTATTCGAGAAGGATGTGAGCTATACTCTAATGTTATTCTTCTCTGAATTCGGAGGACGCTTCAATGACACTGCACCTATTAAAAATCTGTTACTAGCGTTAGATTCTATCAAGATTACCATCTGAATGTTCATTGCTGAAATGGTATGATATGTAAATACACACATCCTTATAGCTCAAATGTTACAAGGCATCGACACTTAGGGAGACGACTCCGAGGTATTACACCCTCACCGTCCCCCTACCCTGAAGTATGGCCCCACCAATGTCCAGTGACTGATTCTGGTGCTACGTATGAATCTGTCGCTTTTGAGGCTCGGCGAATCGGGAAAAGGGGAGGGTTCTGATCCATCAAGAAAAAGTCAAGCGGAGGTCTGCTCGCTTCTCTCTCTCTCTGTGTGTCTCTCTCCGTTCGGGCTCCATCGCTCTGAGCGCGAAGAAGTCAGAATGGGTAGAAAATGCCAGCAGACTGAGAAAGTTTTCGATGCAGCTCAGACCTAGTTTGCCGCCATGCGCTTGGCGAGAGGCGTTTGAGTGGAGTCAGCATTGCCTTCGTTTTCCATGAAACGGAGGGCAGTTCGGTAAGTAGCAAACCCCAGCTTGTGAACGGTGGGCACGGATTGATTCTTAGGAATGTTCTGAGTGCTCGCTTTCTGCCAGAACAGGTTGGATTAGATTCCCGGGCAGGTGGGGATTTCAGAAGTTGTCGGATCTGAATTCTCCTGTGGGTGCTTTTTCAATGGCCTTATCTCAAGTAGGAAAACAAATACATTTTCGTAATTTATTTACACAGAATCGGAAAGGCTATTTGGAATATTAGGCGGGTTTAAGGTTGCTGGGATTGCTTTAATGATTTTTTTAAGAGGAAGTGTCGCCTTGCGCGTTATCTCTTCCATGCATTTTATTACCCTTTTCTTTTTCAATTTGATTTTCTAGAACCATTAATAAGTGACCCAGTATTCTGATTAGTTTTCGTGTGTGAGTAAATAAAATACAGAAAGGCAAGCAGAGAGAGATGGAGGAAAACATGTACTGGGTCTTCGTGTGTGTGTGTATGTGTGTGTGTGTGGATCTTTATCCCTCATACATTGATACGGAGTTAAACGTACACCTAACTGTGTTTTTTCACACCAGGAGTTGGCTGATCCCCGAGCTCGGTGTCTCCCTCCTTTCGGTAGTCTGAGATCAAACTGGAACCATGCCCATCCTCAAAAACTCCAGCCAGGATGCGGTCCGACCCAAAACTCGCCGGAACAGCTATGTACTTCAACTTTTCTACACACTTAGATGTACAAGTGTTCTGTTGCCATGTCCTTTCATATGTGCCTGTTCTATGCTGTGCTTGGTAACAGACTGAGTCCTATATTAAAGTTAAACCAGGAACAGTTCACAATCAAACCCAAATAACAACATGTAGCTTTTACAGCATCCTCGGGACGTGAAATAGATAAATCCAGTCGTTTTATTTTCGATGGAGAGAATTAGGTTTAGTGCTATCATGAACAATAATAATGCAAGATGGAGAAAGCAGAGTGTAGAACTGATTGAACTGTCCTTTCCCTCTGGGAGCTAGAAAAGAAACCAGGCAAATGACATGCAGGAGGTGGCCCATCTCAAACATGCTGAACGTTTGCAGAAATAATAAAGCCATAAGGCAAAAGACACGCCGGTACTGTTTACAAAGGCAAGTTGCTGCCCGAGACCAAGTCAGTACGAAGCGTAAACGAAGCATCAAACTGCTGACATTTTCTCGCCTTCCCGTTTCATTTGATTTTTTTTTTACATTTAGTTGAGGAGCTAAAACGAGGGTTGCATGTCATCTCATTGCTCCTGAACCTGTCTGTGTTGCAGGTCTTGCCCAAGTTGCCAGTGCCGCCTCTGCAAGAGACCTTGAACATGTACCTGAAGTCTATGAGACACCTGGTCACCGAGGAGCAGTACAGAACCACTGAGGGCATTGTGCAGAAGTTCGGTGCCCGTGGCGAGATTGGCGAGTTTTTGCAGCAACAATTGATAAAGCGACGGGAAAGAGAAGCTAACTGGGTAAATGAAGCCACGGTACCTTCAAAAGATAACGTTGTCCTAGCTTATTACCTTGGAATGAATTTCGCCAAAGTACACACGTCCTTTGAACTGCTATGAAATGTTCATAGAGTCGTAAGTCCGATAGCCCAAGAGAAAGAGCCATTTAGTCCATCGCGTCCGTGCTCATTAAAAATACCGACCGTACAATTCTAATCAGATTTTCCAACACTTGGCCCATTGCCTTGGATACGTTGGAATGGAAAGTGCACGTCTAAATACACATTAAATGTTATCTAAATGATAGATGGTGAATTCTAGATTTCCACCACTCTCTGGGTGAAAAACGTCTTCCTCATATCCCCTCTAAACCTCCTGCCCCTTATCCCACCCCCATCCCTCCATCAGTGGTTAGCACTGCTGCCTCACAGCGCCAGGTTCGTTTCCAGCCTGGGGCAGCCTGTCTGTGTGGAGTTTGCACATTCTCCCCGTGTGTCTGCCTGCGTTTCCTGCAGGTGCTCCGGTTTCTTCCCACAGTCCAACCATGTGCAGATTAGGTGGATTGGCCATGGGAAATGCAGGATAAAGGGAGGTGGGGGGGGGGGGGGGGGGGCTCTTCGGAGGGTCGGTGTGGACTCCATAGGCCGAATGATGGGGAAACATTCTTCCCATCTACTCGGTCTATGACCCTCATAACTTTAATCAATGAGTCATAGAGTCATACAGCACGGTCCTTCAGTCCAACCACCCCATGCCGACCAGAATCCCAATCTAAACCAGTCCCACCTGCCTGCACTTGACCCATGTCCCTCCAAACCTTTCTTAATCATGCACTTATCTAAATGTCTTTATAAACATTGTAATCGTATCTGTATTCACCACTTTCTTTGCAAGTTCATTTCACACAGACCACTCTCTGTGTTAAAAAAAAAACTGCCCCTCATGCCTTTTCAAAATCTTTCACCTCTCACTTTAAAAATATGCCCCCGGTCTTGAAATTCACCACCCTAGGGAAAAGACACTTGACATTCACCTAACCTATACCCTTCAATTTATAAACCTATAAATTCACCTCTTAAGCTCCTAACCTTCTGTGAAAAAAGCCTATCCAGCCTCTCCTTGTAACTCCACCCCTCCATCCTCGGCAACATCCTGGTAAATGTCTTCTGAACTCTGTGCAGCTTAATCAGATCCTCCCTCTAACAGGGAGACCTGAACTGGACATTGTGCTGAGTCTCTCTGCTCTAATGGAACAACCCAGCCTGTCCAATCTCTCTTTACAACTAAAACTCTCCAACCCAGTCCACAACAAATTCTTTATACAAATCTTCCGGCCTCGTTTTACAGATTATGTATGTTTACGAGTTTCGAGAGGCATTTTCGTATGCGTCAATTTCAGAGGCAATAGCTTCGATTCCTTCCGAAAAACACATCATTTCCGCATGCTCACCAAGATTTTCACATGCGGTTTCTTGCTAATTAAACCACAGACTCCTGCAATTAGCTTTGCGTCAGTTTTCCGAACAATCTGATAGATCTTTGACACGAACGGTTTGAACAGTTTGGAGTACTGTGTGCAGTTCTGGTCGCCTCATTTTAGGAAAGATGTGGAGGCTTTGGAGAGGGTGCAGAGGAGATTTACCAGGATGTTGCCTGGAATGGAGAATAGGTCGTACGAGGATAGGTTGAGAGTGCTAGGCCTTTTCTCATTGGAACAGCGAAGGATGAGGGGTGACTTGATAGAGGTTTATAAGATGATCAGGGGGTTAGATAGAGTAGACAGTCAGAGACTTTTTCCCCGGGTACAACAGAGTGTTACAAGGGGACATAAATTTAAGGTGAAGGGTGGAAGGTATAGGGGGGATGTCAGGGGTGGGTTCTCTACCCAGAGAGTGGTGGGGGCATGGAATGCGCTGCCTGTGGGAGTGGCAGAGTCAGAATCATTGGTGACCTTTAAGCGGCAACTGGATAGGTACATGGATGGGTGCTTAAGCTAGGACAAATGTTCGGCACAACATCGTGGGCCGAAGGGCCTCATGTTTATAACAAGAAACCATTTCCTGCTTCAGAAATGTCTTTAACATTGAAGTCGAAACTGAGCAATGAATCAGATAACAACAGAGGCAGCGGAGTCATCGTTTCCAGTCCAGTGACTCTTCCGCAGAATAGGACCCGAAACGTTAATTCTGCTTTGTCCCTCCACAAGTGCTGGCACACATCCTGAGTTTCTCCAGCAATTTCTGTTTTTTGTTTCAGATCTCCGCAGTTCTTCATTTTATTTTAATGAATCAGACAACCGTGTATATAAAACAAGGACATTTCCAGGATTGAATGTGACATTAGGGTAACCTTTCCATTTCTTCCTGAGGTGTACGAGTGGTGGCTGGATGACATGTATCTACGCAATCCAGTGCCCCTGACAGTAAACTCCAGCCCTGGGATGGTGTTCCCCCGTCAGATCTTCCGCGATCAAAATGATCAACTCAGGTACGATCCCACCTTTACCCGTCCAAAAACGTTGGACCGTGCATCACTCGGTGTCCACAATGTATCTCAGGGCACTGCAAGTTAAAATATCACCTCGGTAACTTTTCAGGGTGGTGTTTTCCAGAGTTGGCCCCAGTCCATGTGGCACGGATTCGTTGCTGCTGGGTTCTTGTTTTTAACAGAAGCAGTTTCCAACGTCAGCTTTTGGTTTACAGAAATAAAATCAGAAAACGTTGGAGAAACTCGGCAGGTCTGTGGAGGGAGAGCAGAGTCAAATTTTCGAGTGCAGTGACTCCAGGACTCACAGTTCTTTGCTTTATTGCAATTTTATTTTGTTAAGTACACTCCTTCGGGTATATCGGCTGAGTATTCAGTGCAATGGGAGAAACATCAGCGTAATTTACTACAAGAATGGCGTAGGGCAGCTGCGAGGTCACATTGTCCCCCTATCGACATTGGGAGGCTTAAGGTTGTAAATAATTGGGACTTGGTCAAACAGTCTTAGTTAGGAGCTGAGCTCTTTAGTGTTGAGTATGAGGTATGGGCGTTACAACATGATTCTCGTGAATAATAAGTGGAGCTTCAGGCTTCTTCCTTTCTCTTAGTATTAGCTCGTACTTGGCAAAAATCTCACTATGGTGCTATTATTACCAGTATTTATTTTTATCCTTTACAGGTTCGCTGCCCGCCTGATTGCGGGAATACTGGATTACAAAGTTGTAATAGATGCGTAAGTTATAATATAGATATCAACCTCACATGGAATAATATCGGTCATAGCAATAAACGCAGTAACCCCCTGAATACTATGTTCCCTTTGTTTCTCCACTAAACCTAAGATTATTGCGTGAAAACGCCTCCTGTAAATCACTCGACTTCGATTTTAAAATACTCCTTCGGTAACTTTGGATCTTGAAAAAGAGCGAGAGGCAGATATGTGCAGTGGATTCCTTTTGCTGATGTTGGGAAGCCTGTAGCCTTTGATCAATGGACCACCGAGTTCAGAAAGACCAGAGAATGCAACGATTAGGTGGTTGGAGGTCATTGCAAACTCTAGAGATTGTGTGGAATGATTGAAGGAGTTATGGGGTTAGACAGTATTAGGGCATTGCAGTGAGCCAAGTCAGGCATGTCAAGGATTTTGTCTTCATGGCAATGTAAGGATTTAGAATCTAAAGGGGAACTTGTGATAATATCTCACCCATCATGTGGAGATCCACTCTTAAAGATAGTGGAATCAAGGGTTATGGGGATAAGGCAGGAACAGGATATTGATTGTGGATGATCAGCCATGATCATAATGAATGGCGTGCTGGCTCGAAGGGCCGAATGGCCTACTCCTGCATCTATTGTCTGCTGTCTATCATCCACTTTGGTCCATTTAGCTTTCCACAAACAACAGCAGTGGGGACAGCACAGATCTCTGCAAGTCAACTAAAGTCCTTATGTATAGAATACTTGTCATTACATCTTGTCATTGTCATTCCCATTACAATGAATGCTGAACTATGTACATGTACTATTGACACATAAGAGAAACTCTATCAGCAAACCCCTTCAATGCACCTTCATTGGGATTCAATATGAGAGTCACACTAACGTCCTTCTGGAAAGCAGTTCTGCAGCATTCAGGCAAAACTCCAGGAAAATCTGCAGTGATGCACTGTACTCTGGACAGGTGAAAACAACTTCCATGCCAGACTAACTCAACACTCATATGGCTGATGTTCTAGAGGAGGACAAATAAAACAATTCAAATACACTCAGAATTTCTCCTTGAAATTAATGACTGAGTCTAAATTGTCACCAATCATTCAAAATCGTGACAGCTAGTCTATCAATCTACATCATGCTCTGAGTCACAACATCTTAATGATGAGGCTGCATGCCCAGAAAAGGAAAGAGAAAGGAAGTAAACTATGTGTTCTAGATCCTGCTACTTCATGGCACATTCTGCCTCACATTACCAAATAACTGTGGACTGAGAATCAGTCTGTTCAATCAACCTGAGCAGATGTCAGCCTTGAAGTGAAGGATATCTGTTGATAATAATGAATCATCTGCCCTTCTGCATTGCTCGAAACTACTGTTTATGGTTTCAGGTATGGACTTTGATGGTCGGTATCTATCTATAGTTTCCACATTGCATTTATATATTTTCTGGTGGTTGTTGACAGCTAACCATATTCATTGTATTTTAGATTTTTAAAAATGCAGGCTCCTAACAAAATTAATATTACATCTAGATTTTCAGACCTCTAACCAAGTTGAGCAGAGTAAAAATCTGGATCTTTGCTTTTAGCAGCTGTTACAATCAGAGAGAAACTATGGTTTTATAAAAATTATTTCATGGGATGTGAAAACTGCTGCCAAGACCAGTATTTGTTGCCCATTTTTAATTGACGTTGTGAAAGTGATACTGGGCAGTTTTCTTGAATAACTATAGTCATGTGATGTAGGCATACTCATGGTGCTGTTAGGGAAAGCCTGAATGTTGTGCGTGTCTTGTTAGATATGTGTATGACTGAGGATTTGCAAATGGTATTGAACATTTGAGGAGTTGTGAATGTTACTGAACATTGTGCGATCTATAGTGTACATCCGCATTTCTGAAAGTATATCGAGAAAGTCATTGATAAAGCGGATGAAGATGACCTAGGACACTCTGTTGAGCAAGATAGAAACTTAGAAGGTGGGAGCAGAATAGGCCACTAGACACCCTCAAGACTGCTCAACCATACTTTGTGATTGTGGTTGATCATTGAGCTCATCAATCATGCCCTCTCCCTCTATCCTTTGATGCCTTTTGGCGTAAGAACTATACTAACTTCTTGAAAACAGCTGCAGTGATGTCTGGGTCTAAGATGACAGACCTCCAACAAGGACAACCATCGTCATTGTGCTTGATATTGCTCCAGTCAGGAGGAAGGCTTTCCCTCATTACCATTTACTTCAGTTTTGCTGTTGCTTCTTGATGCTATATTTGGTCAAATTTTGCCTTGATGTCAACTTCTCACCTCACTTCTTGAATTCAACATTGTCAATTATGTTTGAAACAAGGTTATAATGAGGCCCAGAGCCACATAACTGTGGTAGAACTCAAACTATATAAGAGTGAGCAGATCATTACTGAGTCAGTGCCACTTGATAGCCCTGTTGATAAAGTTCCCATCACTATGCTAATGATTGAGAGTACACTGATACGTTAGTCCTTTTTTATGTGTACAGGATATACTTGGGCAACTTTCCACATTGTCAGGTAAATAGCAGCAGTGTAGCTCTAATGGAATAATATGACTAAAGACATGGTTACAACTGGAATAATATTGCTGAACTATTGCCAGGCTACACAGCCTTTGCTGCATACAGTGCTTTCAGCCATTTCTTGATATCATGTGGAGTGAACTGATTTGGCTGAAAACTCAAATTGTATGATGCTGGGTATCACAGGAGTATCTGGAAACATTTCCCTTTGCATCTGTTTTTCAGCCGTGCTTTACCTGTTGATTATGCCCGCGGTCAATTGGCTGGACAACCCTTGTGTATGGAGCAGTACTACAAGCTGTTCTCATCCTATCGTCTCCCAGGTCACCAAAAAGATACACTGGCAGTCCAGAAAAGCAGCGTCATGCCTGAACCAGAGCATGTTATAGTGGCTTGTCAGAACCAGGTGAGAAGGCTTATCCCAATTTCTACATGTGACAGAACACAAATAAATTGCAGAAGAATTGGAAATTTATGCCAGAGTGGCTGAAATTGGAGTGAACATTAGTAAGTCGATGTCGGAATGAGATCAAATGAGATCATAACTTCAGACAGCTCACCTGATCATTATCTTTTTAAGTTATCAAACAAGATATAAATAATGGACTTTATTCGCATCAAGTAACCAAAAACACAAATTAAATAGGTCTTCAAAAACATAACCCATATCTTTTAATACTTTACACAATCTCTGAACATTAACGTCAGTTCCATTTGTTTCCAGTTCTTTGTTTTGGATGTTGTCATAAACTTCAGACGTTTGAACGAAACTGACTTATTCACTCAGTTGAGAAAGATTGTGAAAATGGCGGAGAACCAAGAGGAACAAACAGCTCCAATTGGGCTGCTCACATCAGACAGTAGGACCGAATGGGCAGAGGCGAGGAGAGTGGTCATGAGAGGTGAGATACAATCCAGCAAAGCATGCAAAGTATTCCCATTATTCAGTAACATGAAACCAGGTAGTCAAATGCTTTGGGCCAAAGGTTATTTGTTTTGAATGCAAATGATATGGGATTCTATCTGTTCCCTGTACCACGAAAATACAAATGGGACAATGTTTTCCATTAATTTGAGAATGCCAATGTTTTCCATTAATTTCAGTTTCACCAGATGCAAACTGTCCAAATAGAAATTCAATTACAGTTGGATGTTCTAATTTTCTCTCACTTTAATTTAATTTTATGATGGGAAATTTAATGCCGATTTAACTAAAATGACGGCTGTCCAATCAAAGTCACAAATTGATGTATTACATAAATCTAGCAAGCAAATTATATGGATGGTAGTCATAGGTACCAGTGAACTCCCACATCAGTTTCATTTCAGACCACAAATTCATATTAGTGTGTCTTAAAATACTTTGTCTGTAAGAAGCACTTTCCAGTCTTGCATTTCATTGTATCATGGACATTATGTAGACCTGCCAGCTCATTACCATTACAGGAAATTAGAATGCATATCTCATTGACATTAGAGAAGCTTTTCTTATATTTACACAAATTCTATCTTTTTTTTAAGGATAGAAGCCCGAGTTTAATTTCATCTGCATCTAGAACTATAACGCCTTCAAATCTATGGAAAGCTTTGCAATGGATTCATTGCTACCATTACTTTACTTCAAGAATATATTTTAATTTTCCAAACATTAACAGTGCTTTGTCGGCATTCCTGATGTTATTTTGAAGAGAAATCCATCTCTAAGGACAGAATATATACATTGCCCTTGGAATAAACATTTTGTAGCACTTTGTCCAACAGGTAGATTCTATCTTCCCATGGCGAAAGATCTAATCACTGTTAATACATCCAACAGAAGGATTGCTCACAGTCCCTTGATAGAGGCTGATTTTTTTTGACATTGACTACTTACCAAAATCAGATTCAAAGTTGTTTTGTATTGTAGATATTATAGATCCATGTTAGTGAGTTTTGAACAGATGTGAAGCTTAGGTTGAGGTTCTGGATGCAGGCTTGCTCACTGAGCTGGAAGGTTCGTTTCCAGACGTTCCATCACCATACTAGGTAAAATCTTCAGTGAGCCTCCGGATGAAACACTGGTTGTGTAGCCCCCTTCCTATTTATATGTTTGGGTTTCTTTCAGTTGGGATGTCATTTCCTATGGTTATGTCATTTCCTGTTCCTTTTCTTAGGGGGTGGTAAATGTGATCCAACTGAATGTATTTGTTAATACAGTTTCGGTTGGAATGCCATGCTTCTAGGAACTCTTATGTGTGTCTCTGTTTGGCTTGTCCTAGGATGGATGTGTTGTCCTAGTTGAAGTGGTGTCCTTCCTCATCCATATGTAAGGCTACTCGTGACAGTGTCTTTTTGTGGCTAATTGTTGTTCACGTATCTTGGTGGCTAGTTTTCTGCCTGTTTGTCCAATGTAGTGTTTGTTACAGTTCTTGCAAGGTATTTTATAAATGACATTACTTTTGCTTGTTGTCTATATTGGGTTTTTCAAGTTCATTAGCTGTTGTTTTAGTGTGTTGGTGGGTTTGTGGGCTACTATGGTGCCAAGAGGTCTGAGTAGACTAGATTACTTACAGTGTGGAAACAGGCACTTCGGCCCAACAAGTCCACACCGACCTGCTGAAGCGCACCCACCCAGACCCATTTCCCTATGTTTACCACTGCACCTAACACTATGGGCAATTTAGCATGGCCAATTCACCTGACCTGCACATTTTTGGACTGTGGGAGGAAACAGGAGCACCTGGAGGAAACCCATGCAGACACGGGGAGAATGTGCAAACTCCACACAGTCAGTCGCCTGAGGCGGGAATTGAACCTGGATCTCTGGTGCTGTGAGGCAGCAGTGTTAACCACTGTGCCGCCCACAAACAGAGTAGTCTGGCGGTAATTTCTTCAATATAGGGGAGAGTGGCTAGGGTTTCTGGATGCGTTTTGTCTGCTTATTTGGGATCGTTGCTGAGAAATCCATTCTTTTTTAATACACTGTTTCGATGATTTTCCTCTGCTCTTTGTAGTTCCTCTGTGCTTTAGTGTGTGGTGGCCCATTGAAATAATATTCTAATGCAGCTTTGTTTGTGGATGTTTGGATGATTGCTTCTGTAGTTCAATATTTGGTCTGTATGTGTGGTTTTCCTGTAGATGCTGGTTTGAAGTTTCCCATTGGCTGTTTGCTCTACTGTGACATCTAGGAATGGCAGGTTGTTGTTTGTTGTGTATACAGACAACAAGCAAAACTAATGTCATTTACAAAGTACCTTGAAAGAACTGTAACAACCACTAAATTGGACAAACAGGCAGAAAACTAGCCATCAAGATACATGAACATCAACTAGCCACAAAAAGGCATGACCCGCTCACACTAGTTTCCTTACATACTGATGAGGAAGGACACCACTTCAACTGGGACAACACATCCATCCCAGGACAAGTCAAACAGAGACACGCATGAAAAGTCCTAAAAGCGTGGCAATCCAACCGGAAGTCTATCAACAAACACATTGACTTGGATCCCATTTACCACACTCTGAGAAAAAGAACAGGAAATGATACCACAATAGGAAATGATGTCACCACAAGAAATGACATCACCAACCCAAGGAAAGCCAAACATATAAAGAGAAAGCAGGCTATGCCACCAGTGCTTCATCCGGAGGCTCACTGAAGATGTTACCTAGTATGGTGACGAAACATCTGGAACAAACCTTCCAGCTCAGCGAGCAAACCTACATCTAGATCCATGTTAAAGGCCATGTACAATGTATTAGTTGAATTAGAGAATGGTCTTAGAATGAACTTTGGTATTGCAAATGCACCAAACACATTTCTTTCCATGAGTTATTTCAGTGTCCTTTGATCATTGGACTCTACCAGACATAACCTTATACAGGGAGAAAGTGAGGACTGCAGATGCTGGAGATCAGAGCTGAAAATGTGTTGCTGGAAAAGTGCAGCAGGTCAGGCAGCATCCAAGGAACAGGAGAATCGACATTTCGGGCATAAGGCTTATGCCCGAAACATCGATTCTCCATAACCTTATACTGTTCACTTCTTAAGTATAGGTCTGTGAATCAATTGATCCGAATTAATTTACAATTAAATGATGAGGCAAGTAAGTTGCTTGACAGAGTATGCTATAGATAACTAAATACCATGAAATCAAAACAAGAAAAATAATAAAATACAAGCACCAAATATTTGGAAAATATCGTGGAATCCAATTGAATAAAATGAGAATATAATTCATACAGTCATCTTAAACGCGATTGCCTTTAAAGATCTGGTTAAACTAATGGGATATACTGGATTACTCATACCCTCAGACATTACTCAGTACATCTTGATGCACCATCAAAGATTGCTCATGCACAATTGACTTTTTTATTGTGGGCTTTGCTGCCAATTCCAAAATCACTTGAGAAGGTGGTGGTGAGCAGCCTTCCTGAATGCTGCAGTCCATTTGGTTTACATAGATCTGCAATGTTGTTAAGGAGGGAGTTTGACCCAGTGACACATGAGGAACAGCAATATATTTCCAAGTCAGGTAGGTATGTGGCTTAGAGGGAAATTTGCAGGTGGTGGCGTTCTCACGTATTTGCTGCCATTGTCCTTTAGACGGCAGCGGTCATGATTTGAAAGGTGCTTTGGTGAAATTGTTATTACCACCATGCAAAATGAAGTCACCGATCAATATTTATAATGTTTAACACTGCATAACATAAAAAATTCACATTACTACTAACTAATGATGGTGATAATAACTGGGACAGTTAAATCTAACTTTCTGCAAGCAATAGATTTGATCCAGCTGTAAAATTCCGTGAATTTGTAATAGAAGGTGAGTTAGAAAAAGTGGAAAATATATTTGACTAAAATCAATACTTTTTGAACAAATTGTGCCTGAAACATACAATGTGGAAGACAATTCCCCTTATTTATTGTGTACAATTGTAATTGTTTCTTTTGGACTTGTTTTGCTACTCTAGTCCATATGCAAATATGAAAGCTTCCTATTAGATTTACAGTGCTTCTGACCTACTGATTACAAAAGTCAATATTGAGTACAAGTACATTGGCTTCTTTCAGAGGTACAACAAGTAACTATCTTTGCACACATTGATAAAGACGTTTTCATGTTTCAATGATGTAAGTGACACATAAAAGTGAACGTGTACTTTATAAAATCCAGAAGAACTGCGTATGCTGTAAATCAGAAACAAAAACAGAAGTTTGCCAAAAAGCTCAGCAGGTCTTGTAGCATCTATGCAGAGAAATCAAGGTCAATGTTTTGGGGCGGGTGACCCTTTCTGCAGAAGGGTCACAGGACCCGAAACTTCAACTTTGATTTTTCTTCATAGATGCTGCCAGACCTGCTGAGCTTTTCCAGCAACTTGTGTTACTATTTCTGAATGTGTATTTTGGTCAGTTCATGCTTTCCCTTATAGCATTGAGTACTTCACATTATGCTCTAGAAAGAGCACAAACCTCTAGAAGTATCAAACAAAATCAATAGTTACAGATAATAAATGTGGTAAGTTGTTCAGTGAAAGCTTGTGGCATTGAATGTATTTTACTCATTATCTCAAACAAAATAATACCGAATTAAAAAAAGCAACATGTTTCTCATGGTTGTGGCAATCACTTATAACTTATAAGAAATGTAGCTCAAGCTGAATTCAGTACATATGCTATTTACATTTCATATCTTATGAATTCCGATAGACCTTTTGGGACAGGGTAAATATGAGTTGCTATTAAGAGATAGAAATTTGTTTATGCAGATATTCCGGTTTTTGTCTGCACAATGCCCTACAGTCAGCTGTAAGGGCTAATACTCTATATATTCAATCGACACTGTATGCTTTAGAAGTTCAACACAAAACCAAACGAGTTGTGCATCATTGTCCAAACTTGTAATGGAGCTCAATGATGAATATATCTTTGGGTTTGGTTACAATGTCATTGTTGCATTGTTGCGCTGTATTTTCCATTTTGTAGTAACTCAAGTATGACAATAAAGTCTGGAGCCCATCCCAATTCAGACCTCGGAATGTTGCAGTGGAAGTAGGGGAATGTGTATCACGTGCAAGTTACCCTCCAAGCCATAGGCCATCCTGAACTATATCAATATTCCTTTACTACCATGGGTCAAAATCCAAGAACACCCTTCCTTAAAGCACTGTGGGTATGCCTGCACCCTAAGGGCAGGAGGTCAAGTAATAGTAGTTCAAGAAGGTAGCTCACCTTCTCCAGGGCAATTAGGGGTGCAATAAATGCTGCATAGCTCATGATGATCACATTTCACACAAATTTTTAAAAAATGAAGTGCATTGCATGGAGTATTCTATGGAGTATAACTCTAGTGCAGTGTCGAATTGAATTTTAAAAATGTTTAGAAGATTCATTAAACCTTTTATTTGCTTTATAAACTGGAACTTCTTTAAACCTTTGAGAGCACAGGTATTTTGCCCATGTATTTTAGATCAGCAGTACAGGGATAATGACAACTTACTTTCATTAAATCCAAATCAGAAATGTATCTATAATAAAGCTAATGCCTCAACTTTTCAGTTATTGTCTGGATCTGGACATCAGTATTCTGTAAGCACTGATTTGAAATCAACACCTGTTAAACACAATGTAAAACCTATCTGTGCTACTAGAGTGCACCACTCTCTCTGAAAGAAGTTATCGTGTTCCATATGCCAATTAGATAATACAAACAAGAACTCAGTGTGATTGGCCGAATGGCTCTGGTGACATTAAAATGATTCAAACCATCTCACATATCATACACTTTGTATTTTATTAGATGCAATCGCAGTGCAGTTGTTCTGAAATGAGGCAATATCTGATGAAGAACTACTTTCCAAGAAGCCTTAATACCAACAATTACAGTTAATATACTAGTCTCACACAAATTACACGAAATAGTTTGGCAAATTCACTTTTGAATTAACAGAATTTGTGCAATACAAGTGGTCTAAACATTGAGGAAAGTTATATAGTTATTAGATCTGTGTCACCTGATAAATGGCAGCTGTAATAAGAATATTTTCGCAAGTATTATTTAACAGTATATACAACTGGTGCCCAACAGCCATTTTGTCCTAACTGTGGCACCCTAATTACAATGGGTATCTAAAATCTGTTTGCTTGAGTTCTGAATTTTCTCTTTGCAGACTCTACTAACCGAGACTCTCTGGATGCGATCGAACGCTGCATATTTCTGCTGTGCTTAGATTCCCCAAGTGGTGTTGAGCAGACAGATATAAACCTGGCACTACAGATAATGCATGGAGGTGACTGTCACAAAAATAGAGCAAATCGCTGGTATGACAAAACCATGCAGGTAATGGATGCAGGGCTCTCATGTAAAACATTAAATGATCTCTTAAGGAAGTTTCTTTAGGGGATTGTTTCTTTCCTATTGACAAAGATCAAATCATTGTATATGTTTCAAAATCGTAGAAAATTCTATTCATGATAATAATGGATGAATGCTTTCTTAGTTTCTTGTTTATTATGAGATATTAACCCATTTATTTAAGTGGTATTCATACCAGTGCTGACATCTAAATTCACAAAGATCAGTGGGCTTAACAAAAGTGAAATACTCAATGGAACAGTTGACTATTCACGAAGTCAGATAGATATGGCTACATTGTCAATCTCCTACAAGATTTGGCTGAGGTGAGAGATGCTCATGTTTAAGCCAGATCTCTTTCAGGAATCACTGGAGTCAGGGAGGGTCTCAGGGGACTGGAAAATTGCTAATGTAACCCCCTTGTTTAAGAAAGGAGTGAGGCAAAAGATGGGAAATTACAGGCCGATTAGCCTAACCTCGGTCATTGGTTAGATTTTGGAGTTCATTCAGGAGGAGGAAATTCCTGAATACTTGGAGGTACATAGTAAAATAGGGCAAAGTCAGCATTGTTTCATCAAGGAGAGGTCATACCTGACAAATCTGTTGGAATTCTTTGAGGAGGTAACAAGCAGGTTATATCAAAGAGAGCCATTAGGTATTAATTATTTGGATTTTCAGAAGGCTTTGACAAGGTGCCACACAGGAGGCTACTGAGTAAGATAAGGGCCTATAGTATTAGAGGCAAGGTGCTAGCATGGATAGGAGCATAGCTGTCTGGCAGAAAGCAGAGAATGGGGATAAAAGGGTCCTTTTCAGGATGGCAACCGGTGACTAGTGGGGTTCCACAAGGCTCAGTGTTGGGAAACGCAACTTTTCACTTTATACACTAATGATCTAGATGAAGGAACTGAGGGCATTCTGGCTAAGTTTGCAGATGATACAAAGATAGGTAGAGGCACTAGTAGTACTGAGGAAGGATTTGACAGGTTAGGAGAGCGGGCAAAGAAGTGGAGATGGAATACAACGTGGGAAAGTGAGGTTGTGCACTTTGGTAAGAAGAATAGATACATGGACTATTTTCTAAATGAGGAGAAAATTCAGAAATCTGAAGTGCAAAGAGTCTTTGGAGTCCTAGCCCCAGTTTCCCTTCAGGTAAACTTGCAGGTTGAGTCTGTGGTTAGGAGGGTAGATATAATGTTGACATTTATTTCAAAAGGATTAGAATATAAAATCAGGGATGTACTTCTGAGGCTTTATAGTTTCTGGTCAGACCACATTTGGAGTATTGTGCACAGATTTGAGTCCCATATCTCAGGAAGGATGGACTGACCCTGGAGCAGGTCCAGAGGACGTTCACGAGAATGGTTTCAAGATTGAAAGGCTTAACATATGAGGAACGTTTGAGGACTCCAAGTCTATTCTCGATGGGGTTTAGAAGGATGAGAGGGGATCTAATTGAAAGTTAAAAAATGCTGAAGGGCTTGGACAGAGTGGACATTAGCAGGAGAGACTAGGATCCAAGCGCACAGCCTCAGAGTAAAGGAAAGACCCTTTAGATTGGAGATGAGAAACTTCTTTAGCCATAGATTGGCAAGTCTATGGAATTCATTGCCACTGAAGGCTGTAGAGGCCAAGTCATTAAGTAGACATAAGACAGAGATAGCCATGCGGTTGGTGCAGCTACCATCCCCACGGTGATTGATGACGTCACTTCCGCCACCCATCATGGTCACTTCCACAGCCACTTCTGCTCCTCACAATTCCTCATAGCACACATGACATCACTTCCGCCCCTCACATCATCGCTGATGTCATACGCTCAGTGGTTTCCGCCCCCTCCCCCCACTGCCGCATGTGCCACCACTTCCGCCCCCACCAACGCCACTCACCTGCATTCTGCTGACATGCCCCTCGCAGATCCCACTGTCACCATCCCCGACCCCCAGAACCCTGAGGGGAACACGACCCCTGCTCATGACTCCACCCCCATTCCACCCACCACCACACCACTCCAGTTACAGGCTCCGCCCCCACACTGGGTCCCAGCTCCCAGTCCTGCCGAGTTTTCACTATTCCCCCAGACATCCACCTCACTGAGGACGAACGATCAGTCCTCAGCAAAGGACTCACCTTCATCCCCCTCTGCCCACGCATCAATGAATTTAATATACACTGTGACGTCCGGATGCTGCCTGAACTGCTGTGCTTTTCCAGCACCACTCTAATCTAGAATACGACAGAGATAGATAGGTTCTTGGTTGTCATGGGTATTAAGGATTACGGGGAGAAACCAGAGAATGGAATTGAGAAACTTATCAGCCATGATTGAATGGTGGAGCAGACTTGAAGGGCTAAATGGCCTAATTTGTGCTCCTATGTCTTATGGTTTTATAGTCTTTTCTCCATATTCCTGCCACGAGCTATTGCACTTGAAATTTTAGTTACAAGAAGGGAAATGCTTCATGTGTAATTCAGATGATGTTGCTAACCAGAACTTTCTCCCTTGACCATAAAACTTGAAATCCAATATTAAATCAGCAGTTGTTAAATCAGGATTGCTGCTGTATGCAATGGGCATTAGGAATTTGATGCTTTTTGACCGTGATTGTACAGGCTTTATTCATTTTCTTGCAATTTCATGAAGTTGCAGCCCTTGTTGAAGTTCTTTCCATTTGCATGCTGCTATCCCATTAATGGTAAAGGATCCCTGAGCATTGGTGAGATTACACCTTGAATGCTGTGGGCAGATTTGGTCTCCTTACCTGAGGAAGGATGCTCTTGCTATGCAGGAATTGCAACGAAGGTTTTTAACCAAACTGATTCATAGAGTTATAGAGTCATACAGCACAGAAACAGATCTATCGATCCAACCAGTCCATGCCAACCATGATCCCAAACTAAACTAATCACACCAGCCTGTGCTTGGCCCATATACCCCCAAAAATTATTAATTCATGTATTTATCCAAATGTATTTTAAATATTATAACTGTTCCCACATCCATCACTTCCTCTGGAAGTTCATTCCATACATGCACCACTCTGTGTAAAAAAATTGCCTCTTATGTCTTTTAAAATCTTTCTCCTCTTGCCTTAAAAATATACCCCAATAATCTTGAAAACCTCCCCCCTAGGGAAAAGATATCTGCCATTCACCATCTGTATACCACTCTTGATTTTATAAATCTCTGTACGGTCACCCTACACTCCTACACTCCAGTGAAAAAGGTTCTAGCCTCACCAGCCTCTCCCTATTACTCAAACGCTCTATTCCCAGTAACATCCTGGTAAATCTCTTCTGAACCATCTCCAACTAAATAATATCCTTGCTATAACAGGGTGACTAGAACTGGACACAGTACTCTAGAACAGGCCTCACCTGTACAACCTCAACATGATGTCCCAACTCCTATACTCAAAAATGTAAGCGATGAAGGCAAGAGTGTTAAACACTTTCTTAACCACCCTTTCTATATGTGATGCAAACTTCAAAGAATTATGTACTGGAACCCCTGGGTCTCTCTTTTCTACAACACTACCCAAAGCCCTACTTTTAATTGTATAAGTCCTGCCCTTGTTTGTTTTACCAAAATGTAACACTTCTCATTTATCCAAATTACACTCCATCCGTCACTATTCAGTCCACTGACCCAATTGATCAAGAACTCTTTGTAAACTTAGATAACCATCTTCAATTTTGGTGTCATCTGCAAACGTACTAACCATTCCTTTTATATTTTCATCTGAATGATTTATACAAATGACAAAGAAAAGTGGATCCAGCACCGATTCCTGTGGATTCTATGGTCACAAGCCATGGATGGTAGGACTAACATCTAAGGAGAAATTGAGTCAGTTGGAATTTCACTAAAATTTAGGAGAATGAGGGGGGGTTATCTGACAGAAACCTAGAAAACTCTAACACGACTGGATAGGCTAAATACAGGAAGGATGCTCTCAACGATAGGGGAGTACAGAACGAGGGTTTGAGGATAAGGATAGTTTAACCTCTGGACTGAGATGAGGAGAAACGTTTTCATCTGAACCTGTGAAATTTACTACCATGGAAAGTAGTTGAGACCAAAACATTGTGTTTTCAAGAAGGAGGTAGAAGTAATTCTTGAGGCTAAAAGGATCAACGGATGTTGGAGGGGAGGGAGGGATTAGGGTGATCAGCCATGATCTTATTGAACGGTGGAGTAGGTTTGAGGAGTAAAATGGCCTACTCCTGTTCCTATCTTCTATGTTTCTATATTTTAATGAAGCAGTAGTGTTGTCTGTACGGATATCTAAAGAAAAAATGGCAAACTGAGCGGTTATCAGAAGATGTATTAACAATTATTTTCATGATACATTTGGTTTGACCTCACAATTTAACCGAAGAAAAACTGACAGATTTCCATTTTTCATGCAGTTTGTTGTTGGAAAAGATGGAATCTGTGGACTGGTTTATGAACACTCACCTGCAGAAGGCATCGCAGTTATACAATGTGTTGAACACCTACTCTGTTACATGTACGTCATTGTTTTCTTGTTAATATTCTCACTTCAATGACTGTTATGTTGCAGAAATCTATTTGGGAAAACCTTTATTTATCAGTAATTTAATCAGAGGGTTAAGTGAATAATAAGGGTAGTGGAATTCTCGGATGGAATTAAAATGTTACAAAGGTTTTTTAACCCAGTTTATTGTAACAGTGAAAAAATGCAATGTAAAAGGTGTACCAGTGATTCTCGATTATGATTCTTTTTAAGCAAGAGACGTGTCATTACAGAGAAAATTCCCTTAGCACTTGACTGACTAGACTCACAAGAATGGGAGGCCCATACAAAGAACAGCTAAAAAGATAGTTTTTCTCAATTTCACAAAACAAAACTAACAGCAAGTAAGCCTCTACCCTAAAAATAACAATGCGATATTAGCTTTCGAATGCCTAACACCTTCATATGAAGTTAGTTTGTCTGTTGTCTTAATGCAGAAGTGAATTATTAAATGGGCTGGCATGTTGGAAAATCGTGGAAAAGCCACTATTGAGCTTTACGTACAGCATATATTCACAACAGGTGGAAAATGAATATATTATTTAGAAAAAGCCCAGTGTACAAGTCACACCACTATTTGGAACTCTGCACTTGCTGGGAACAGATTTGTACATGGCCCTGCTATAAATAGTACATGAACTGGTCGAATTGTTGAGGTTGTTCTGAGCTGTCGTGAAGCATGAAAATAATTGAAGAATTATTCTGAGTATTCCGCTATCCTTATTGTTCACCTGCTCCCCTGACAAATTGACTAATGTTAAAAGATTGAAGAGCTCAAGTTCTTTCTTTTGCAAAAAGAAAGTGTGGTCAGACTTCACTTGGCAGTGCATTCAATACAAATTCATTGGCATGTCTACACAAAGCCATTTCTAGTTCTATAATTCTGACCCAAGTGTTGAGTAATGTACATATTGGTGTATCCGTTTTTTTTAACAGTAAAGAGACTTCAAAAAAGTTAGTACGAGCTGATTCTGTCTGTGAGCTGCCTGCTCCAAGAAGACTGAGGTGGAAATGTGACTCTGAAATACAAAGATATTTAACTTCAGCAGCTGATAAGCTTCAGAGGTACAGCCAAATGATAAGTAATATGTTATGAGAGTTTATTTGTGTAAAAGTTATGAAAATAATTACAGTGAATCATCTATAAATGGATTTCAGCTTTCACTGCAGTTCTGGCTACAGTATTGTATTTGTTACACCTTGGAATAATACACAAAGATGACATATAGTAATCTGAAGAAATGAGTTTAAATCATAACATACAAAATGGGGAATTTAAGTTTGATTAATTAAATAAAAATATAGAATAAAAAACTAATATCAGATTTGGTGACCACAAAACTATTGGATTATTGTAAAACTCCTTCTGTTTCACTAGTATTCTTGGCTAAACCTGAGGTGTAAATAGTGCAAATTATGATATTACATGTATCTTATAATTTTGGTAATATGTTTTTTCCAGGTTGATAGACAACATTGATCTAAATGTGTACTGGTTTAAGACTTTTGGCAAAGACTTCATTAAAAAACAAAAGATGAGTCCTGATGCTTTTATCCAGGTTGGATTGCAGCTGTCTTATTACAGGTAAGTCTCTGAAGTTGCCTTGAAGTTCAGCAATTTACAATGATCTCCAATCTAGCTTTGAAGCATGTGGGATCGTATAGAAATGGCATAATTGAGCTTCTTCTTTTTGCAGACTAGTCAAAACTTGATCTCCTGTCATAGTTCTTTCTAGTTGAATCATTTGACTTATCAAATTAAGGAATTCAAAATATTTCCCCCTCTCTTAAAGCAAAACTAAAAACCATCCTCCATTATAAATTTATAGCATCAAAAGCTTTACTTTACCCTGAATGGTTTCCTTCCTTGAGATGAAACTTCAAATCCCTGCCAACTTAACAACTGAAGTGATGTATATATCATTCAACTGTCTCCATTGCTGCTTAACCTGGTAACAATCATTACTAGGTTGCGGAATCCATTCTAACCAGGTTAGGAAATAATTCTGTAGGGAGCACTCTTCCAATTTGCTTGAGGTTTCTTACTTTCATGGTCTTGTGTTTTATGTCAAACATTCAAGTTAAGCAACTTATTTGCATGTGCATGGCGCAATGTCACAGCATTTTAATCACCTTTTTCATCATCCTTCTTGATTTCTTAAAATCAAATTAAAGAAAGGTCTGGTTTATATTGCATTTATGGCACAGATTCTGGCCCCGCTGAATCCATGCTTCCACAACATTCTTTATAACTTTCTTCATCTAAGTCCAATAACATATTTTTCAATTCCCTTCTCCCTAATTTAATATAACTTCCCTTTAAGCACATCTACACTCTTCACCTCAATTACGCCTTGTTTCAGATTCTAATTAAAGTTCAGATTCAGGTTAAAGTTCCTCCTGCATTCCAATTTGAATTTATTAATGACTACGGGAACAAATTACTGCGGACATCAGATTCTGTACTGAAAACTAAAAATGCTGGAAGTCCCAGTGGAGCAGGAAGCATCCATGGAGAGTCAGCAAGCTTATGTTCCCAGTCTAGATGATTCTTCATCAGACTGTCTTGAGTTTATGACCTCTAATTTTGGTCTCCCCTGAAAGTGAAAACATCCCCTTTACAAGTCAAATGTCCTTCTTATACTGCAGTGGGATGGTCTCTAACATTTTCAGGTTGACAGGACAGCCTCAGTGATTGAGCAATAATAAGTTGTATTTTTTTCCCATTGCATGAGTGTTATGTCCTACTTTTGCCTCAGCTGACTCCAAAGGTACTCAAAGAGCATAGTTTAAGCAGTATCAAATTCTGTTTCCTAAACTTCCAATTAGTCTACAAAGCCTTCAGTTTAGCCTACAGAGTTCCAATTTTAATGCAAGCCCAAATGTTTGGAGAGTGTACCGTGTCCTGCATTGAGGGTGAGATTTCCCTAGCAAAAAGAAAAAATAAAAATCTATTCATAAGACCTTAGCAAGACCTCCTCCAGGGCCAAGTCATATTGCTGCAAAATCATGTTCCTTCAATATGTTTATAAGAAAGTTTTCATAATACATCAAATATCACAATTCCTGTTTCAGTTTACATCTATTTGAATTTAAATCTTAAATTATTTAATTTAAATCCCTCCTGCCATTCCTAATCTAAAGCACTCAATTGATCTTGATCTCTTGTAATGTTATCAATCTTGCATGCTTGACATCCAGCCAAAACGTTTGCCTTTTCATCTGATATTGCAAGCATCCTTTTTAGGATAATTTCTGATTTATGTGAAAAGCAGGAGACTAGCAAAAAATGCCTCAAAGAACTTAACTAGTTATCCCCCTCCAGCAGATACTTTTAAATTTATCATCATCTGCCACTTTTTAATACTAATACTGTTTGCAATCCAATTAACTAATATCCCAGTAATGTCATGATGTTTCCAAATGAAATTAAAGCTTCTGCACCACCAAATGTTCTGTCATGCAATAAAATGATTTCTGAAAGCATAAGTGGATCATACCCTCTGGATTGCTGTTACCAGTTGACGTTGGTTACCTCTCCGAATTTAGAAATCTAAGTCTTTGTTCTACCTTGGAGCATCAACAAGATTGGCAGAATGCCACTTAGATCTCAAAAAAACATGTAACCTGAGGCAACATCATAAGACACAGGACAGGAGTAGGCCATTTGGCCCATTGAATCCAGTCCACCATTGAATGAGATCATGGTTGATCTGATAATCTTAAACTTTACTTTCCTATCTTTTCCCTATAACCCTTAATTCCCTTACTGACCAAAAATCTGTTTCTCTTAGCCTTCAATATACTTCATAATCCAGCCTCTATACTCAACTGGAGTAAAGACTTCCACAGATTCACTACCCCCTGAGAGCAAAAAATCTCCAACATCTCTGTCCCAACTTCATTCATTCGTGGTAGGCAACCATATATGAAACTGCATTACAGGAGGTACATAATCATCAATGTTGATGTTGAAGGTTAGCCAAGATTACCTTGAAAGATTGAGTAGGGTCAGTGGGCTGTATGGTCTATGTCTATTTCTTGTATTCTAATGCCTGGACTCTGAGACCAGTCATCCATATTTGCATGAAGAAAGGGAAAGACGGTTCTAGCATCAAAGATTATTGCCCTCATCAATATTCTTTTAGAATCCTGAGCAAGAAGTTGTAGCTTATGATTCTAGAAAGACCAGAATGTTTCATTTTTTTAAAACACAGTTTTATGTTGCTGGCTGGCCAGACTTTAATGTCCGTCCTTAGTTGCCCTTGAGTGGTGAGCATACACCAAACACAACTTATACAGGAAATAGATATGGAATGATTTAAGCTAGATTATTAAAATTGCTAAATCTCAATTTTAAAAAAATTATGCTCTGAACGGAATAATTCACATCTAGTTCAATTCACTGCATTTGTCAGACCCCTTACTATCGCTTCCTCAATGTTGAACACAAATCATTTGTATCTCTCACACAATTCCTCTCTCATCTCCGTAAAGATTATTGAATACAAGCCATCTGATTCCCTGGACACATTTAATTAACTTGAGGTTCTTCATAATGCATGCATTAGTTATGTCTAAATAGAGTGTACATTCCAAGTTAAAATTACTGCATCTATAATTTCATATATATTAAGGTTTGTTGAGAAAAAATATTATCGTATACCTGATATTTACTGATCCTCCATGTTATTCCAATCATATTTAATCTTTAATTGATATTTCTGTTCGTCAACCTTATATAAAATGTCTTATTATTCTTTCTTTCTGCTATCCAGGACCTGGTTTTCTATTATCTCCTTTCTTTTCTGGTGTTAGTTTTATATTTATCCTTTGCTGTGTTTTTCACATTACTGATAAAGTATTTGTTTCCTTACTTTTCAAATTGTTCTGCTCATCTTTCACATTTACTTTTGTTCTGCTTGAATCTCCCTCATTCTTGAGGACTTCTCACATTATTAAAAATTGCTGTTGTTGCTTCTAATCCAGATGCCATGGGAGGCTTGTCCCTACTTATGAAAGTGCTTCAACACGTCGCTTTCAGGAAGGAAGAGTTGACAATATTCGATCAGCAACGAAAGAGGCATTCGATTTTGTAAAAGCAATGATAGATGGGGGACCATCTATATCGGTGAGTTTTTCTCTTGATCTTTCTCCATCCTTCAGTTTGACTTACTCTCATTTTTGAATCTGCCTTCTTTTTGTCTAATCTTGACTTCTCCCTCTATCCTCATTCATCACCACTATGTTAGGATTGCATAGGATAGAAATGTCGTAACTTCCAAAACTGAATTTGAAAACATTATAGAAAAAAAAGTGACAAAATGACAGAGGAATGGGACTATTTGAACAACTCTTCCAACGAGCCAGCATAGGTACAATAGATTGAATGGTCACCTTCAGTGTTGCATGTTTCCAAACAAAGACTTGCCACATTCATCTGACATTCCTTTTGCTTCATTTTAGCAGAGATGTTTTAAATGGATTAACATCTCTGCTAAAATAAGAGAGAACCGAACATCAGTTAAATGCTGATTGTGCTCAAATATTACTAAGACCCATCCCAGGTTCAGGTAGAAATCCTCCTCTTTCTTTCCACATGAAATGAATATTTCTTCTATACTTTGTGCCAGCTGTAGTTTTATTCTCCTGAATTCTCTTGTGCTTTTGTGGTGGCAGCTTAGTAATTTATTGCACTTAGTCTAAGTCTATAAAAATGTGCTGGATAGTCTGAGATAGTGCATGCACAGCTCTTATTTCCTTCTGCTCTCTAGGACCTGGTTTTCTATTATGACCTTTCTTTGCTGAAGTTAGCTTTATATTTAACCTCAATTGATGGGTTTTTCACATGTGTAACAAAGTATTTGTTACCTTAAGGAGTATAAGTGAATATATGGTGGATCTGAGTGTACGTGAGGGATACACTGAATAAACACATGCAAATGTAAAGCTGAATGATTAACGGGATGCACCCATGTGTATGTACTGATAAATGAATGTGTGCACCAACAATAATTTGTATACATGCACTTCTAACAGAAATAAATGTCCCAAGGTGTTTCACTGGAGCAGTATAATGCAAAGTTTGATAGTGAGCACGTAAGGATAATTTCAAGCAAATTACCCAAAGTTTCCATGAAGAGGTAAATTTTAAAGAACATCTTGAAAGTGGAGAAGTTTAAGAATGGAATCCAGAATTTGGAACCTTGGCAAGGATGGCCACCGATGAGATGATAATTAAAATTGGGGCTGCTGTCTCTGGCCTTTCAGCCAAATGCACTGAGAGGCTGGAAACTGCCAAACCCCTCAGGCTATGTGTCTGATGTTGAACGTACATAGCGAACATCAACAGTGTTGAAATTACATTGAGGCACTTCAAAATGGAACACAGTACATGGAGAAAAGCTTATTGCAGCTTCTATAATTTTCAATTTGAAGGATTTTGTCCTCAGGACAATAGACAATAGGTGTAGGAGTAGGCCATTCGGCTCTTCAAGCCAGCACCACCATTCGTTATGATCGTGGCCGATCATCCACAATCAGTATCCTGTTCCTGCCTTATCCCCATAATCCTTGATTCCACTATTTTTAAGAGCTCTATCTATCTCTTTCTTGAAAGTATCCAGAGACTTGGCCTCCACTGCCTTCTGGGGCAGATGCTCGAAACAGAATGATTTAAGACTATTTCTATCCTATCTTATCCAGGCACAGAAGAGTGGCAGCTTCATGGCTCAGTATAAGTTTGGAGACATGTTAACTTTTATTGCACTTTTCATAATTTTTGAGTCCAAATGTTTTGTTGTATACCATAAACTTTATGAATAATATACAATTTTGAATGATCAGACATACTCAGGAGGCCACAGCAGTATGTGAACTTTAAAAAAAATTATTATTCATTCATGGCATGTGACCATCACTGGCGAAGCCAACATTTAATACTCATCCCTAATTGCCCAAACAGCAGCTGAGAACCAACCATATTGCTGTGGGTCTGGATTGTCAGGTATGTCAGACTGGATAAGGACTGCAGTTTCCTTCCCATAAAGGACATTAGTGAACCAGATGGGGTTTTCCAACAATGACTTCATAGTCATCATTAATCTCTAATTTCCAGATTTTTATTGAATTCAAAGTCCACTATTTGCCATGGAGAGACTCGAATCCAAGATGGGAGTTTTAAATTGAAGGCATTGCTTAACTGGAGCTAAGATATGTCACCAAGCACAAGGGGTGGTAGGTGGAGGGATGTGATGTGCGAGTGCAAACATACAGGTGAAGTGTGTGTGTGTGTAAATAACCAGTTGTCAGGCACACTTGTACACTATCAACTACCTAATGTATGATGAAACTTGACTTTTAATATT
Source organism: Chiloscyllium plagiosum (assembly GCF_037043375.1). NCBI lineage: Eukaryota > Metazoa > Chordata > Chondrichthyes > Orectolobiformes > Hemiscylliidae > Chiloscyllium > Chiloscyllium plagiosum. Next base: position 14,383,551 of record NW_028270181.1, on the reverse strand, counting down.
AGGACTCAAAGAAGATGGAGCATCTCTGGGAAGCAATCAATGCACAGACGAATTACACCATCCTGGTAAGTGAATATAATTTCCATTTCAAATGCTGCGCTAGCCAAGTAAAAGTTTTATTGATTCCAACATTTATAGGCTAATTAATTAATTACTTAATAAAAGGGAAGCAGTAAATGGCGCTCTTGGTAACAGAATGCACTTACAGCTTCTGCTATTTTCATTAGCTATTCAATAAATCTTGCAGTTTCATACTGTCCTGCTCTGTAACAGGAAAGTTAAGATTGTGTAATTTACTATCTCAAGACAAGGAAAAAAGATCCATATTTTAAAATTGCATCTTCATGGCTCAGTATAAATGTACTCACTGCACTGTGATGTTTCAATCTACTCAGACTCACCAAGATCATTCTCTGTGATGCAATCTATCATAAAACAGATTTGATTTAGGGACAGACAATGTGATTTCTTTTAATCAACTATGATTTAAGTCACTGTGACATGCACTTTTAAAACTGTATAACAGTACAACCAGGATGACTAGTTTTAATCTAATTGTAAAATAGATAACTAAATGTTTCGGTAAAATGTGCTGATCCGTTCTCCTGCAAACCACCGAAACTGAAAATTAAAAGGAGTACACTTTCACAAAATAATGTTTGCAAACTAAAGGCTTGTCAAATCACATGGGGTGAGGAAATCAATCATTGACAAATGACTTTGATTTGATTTCATTTATTGTTATCACATGTACCAAAAATGCAGTGAAAAGTGTTTTGTGTGCTCTACAAGCAGATTGTACCAAACAACGTACATCAGGTAACAGAACAGAGTGTAGACTACAGTGTTACAACCACAGAGAAAGTGCAGAGAGAGAGATAAACATTAACATTTGAGAGATCTGTTCAAATGTCTGATAACAGTGGGGAAGAAGCTGTTCTTGAATCTGTTTGCACGTGTTTTCAAATTTTTATATCTTTTGCCCGATGGAAAAGAGTATAACTGGGGTGTGAGGGGGTCTTTGATTGCTTTCTGAGGTAGATGGAGTAAATGGATGGAGGGCTGGTTTGAGTGATGGACTGAGCTGTGTTCATGTCTCTGTAGTTCCATGTGGTCTTGGGAAGTGCAGTTGCCATAGCACACTGTGAGGCATCCAGATAGGACGCTTTCTATGAGGCATCAATAAAAATTGGTAAGAGTCTTTGTGGATATGCTGAAATGACTTAGTCTCCTGGAGAAATAGAGGCATTGTTTTGCTTTTTTTGACTGTCACTTTGACAGAACCACAATGGAAGTAAAGAGATAGTAAACAAGAGACCGATGAAGCAAATGTATCAAATAAGCAAATGTATCAAATAAGATCAGGAAACAGAATAATGTTAAAGTGGCTGAATTAAAGGCATTGTATCTCAATGCACACAGTAGTTGCAATTAGGTTAATGTTTTGAAGACTCAAATTGAAGTAAATGGGTGTGATTAAATTACCATTACAGTGAAGTTGCTACAGGGTGACCAAGTTTAGGAGCTGAATATCCAAAGGTATTCATCATTTAGGAAGGATAGATAAAAAGGCAAAAGAGGTGGGGTAACTCTTAATAAACAATGAGATGAATAAATATGTGACAGATCTTAGATCAAAGAATCAAGCTGTAACCTCAGTTTGGGTGGAGCTTTGGAACAGCAAGGAGTAGCAAACATTAGTGGGAGCTGCTTATAGGTGACCAAACTGTAGTAGTAATGTTGAGCATGATATAACTCAGGAAGTTGGAGATGCATGCATTATGAGTAATACGGTATTAGTGGGAAATTTCAAGTTACATTTCAAATGAATAAAACTAATAATCATTAATGCTGCAGAAAATAAATTCCTGAGATGTTTTCTGTAGCAATACATTGAAGAACCAAGCAGGAATTGGGATTTTTAGGTTTACTATTATGTAATGAAAAATAGTTAGTTAATAATATTGTTTCAAAACAGCCTTTAGGAAATGGTGATCATAATATTATAGACCCTCACATTAAGTTTGAATGTGATATCATTTACATTTTGAAACCAGGGAAACCAGGGAAAACTGAACAAGGGAAAGCATGAAGATGTCTGGAGAAAGTTGATTATGATGGATTAGGAAATACACAAAATGATTTGATAATAGATAAGCAATGGCTAGTATTTAAAGAAGCAACATATGATAACAAATAGACATTACTTCCAACACATAAACACACACTAGGAAAGGTGAATGAAAATGGCCAGCAAGAGATATTAAAGCAGGAATTGCTGGAAAAACTCAGCAGTTCTGCCAGCATCTGTGCAAAGAATGCAGAGTTGACATTTCAAATCTAGTGACTCTTCTTCAGAATGGGAAAGAGTATTATTAGACTCAAACATTAAATCTGCTTTGACTTCACCAATGCTGCTAGACCTGCTGAGTTTTTTCAAGGTTTTCTGTTTCTTTCATTGTACTGCTGTCCGGCTGTGCCATTTAGTACAGACACAAAGTCAGGAAGCTTGTCATGAATGTCACCTGTCCTCAGCCAACTCAAGGACTGTGTTGTGGTGGATGCATTGTCAATTATCTTTTAAAATTCTGTAGATTCTGGAAAAGATTCTCATAGTCTGAAAAGTGGCAAATGCAACTCCATTACACAAATAGGGAGGGAGAGGGGAAAGTGGAGAAATAAAGACCTATTAGTTTGACATCAGTATTCGGGAAAATGTTAGAATCTTTTTTTAATAAATATTTTTATTGAAAAAAATTTGTTTTTTTTACAAAAACCAGGACAAAATAGTGTGACAACTTTATAATATAATAACAATAATAGGAAACAAACTACTACTCTACTCCACAAACGACTGAAACAAGAAAAAAAGCAAAACAAAACCTCTACAAAAACTACAATTCAATAAATAACCAAGGAAAAGAAGAAAAATAAATAAACAAACAATAAAATTAAACCAAATTATAGCACATTAACTTAAATTATATGCAATTAAATTACTACACACCATGCAATCTCACTGAAGCTCCCCACCACTAGGAGCAATAATAAGCAAACCCATACTTGTTAAGGATTCTTCCTCCCCCAGGGACCCCGGACCACCAGACACAACCCTCACAGCTACACAAAGGCTCTAATCAGTATAGTCGAGAAGTCTGCATCAATATAATTCAAAAAGGGCCGCCATGTTCTGTAAAACAACTCAGTTTTCTGGTGCACCATACTTGTAAGGAAGTCCAGGGGGATGTATTCCATGACTAACCTACGCCAGCTCAAACGTCCCAGGGGAATCTCTGACACCCAGCTCATTAGAATGTTCTTTCTCGCACAGAATGAAAGAATATTAAGCAATTTGGAAGACCCAAAAGGAGGGACACCGGATCCAACTTACCCTCAATTCCCAAAACCTCTTCCAAAACACTCGCTATGGCATCCCAATATCTGACCACACATAATGAGTGAGAGTGCCAATGTCCATTTTAGACTTGGGGCACATGGGGGACACTCCTGTCTTAAATTTCGCAAGCCGTTCCAGTGCCAAGTGAACCCTATGGAGTAGCTTCAGTTGAATAGCCTGGATCTTATTGCAAATTGAGATCTTCCTAACATTTTCCCAGATATCCTCCCACGTCTCTGACGAGATTTCCACCCTCAATTCTTGAGTCCAAGTTCTGCATAGCTGCTCATGTCCTTCAAAACTTCCTAACAAGTGATAGAGTGCTAACCGAGAGGGTGCCTGTAAACTGGAGCACTCTCCTCTCCATATCTGACTTGTAGGGACTAACTATCAATGTAGTCTTTTTTTGAATGAAGTCTGTAACCTGAAAGAGATCTCTCCTAGGTAACTTAAATTGCTGACTCAGCTGTTCAAAGGACATAATGACCTCCTTGTCAAATGGATTTCCCAAATAGGAGATTTCTCTGAACTCCCAGAGCTTAAAGCCAGAGTCCATCGACCCTGGCTGGAATCCCAACATTCCCACTGTGGGAGTGAAAGGGGAAGTTTTTTTTGTAAAATATATCATTCTCCATGCTTTAACTGTGTTTAGGACAATTGGGTTTCTGCAGTGGTCCATAACAGTTCTCATCTTGTCCACAAACAACAAATTAATGAGGGGGCATTTTGTCTGGGAGGCCTCAATGTCCTGAAGAAGGGCTAATGCCCGAAACGTCGATTCTCCTGTTCCCTAGATGCTGCCTGACCTGCTGCGCTTTTCCAGCAACACATTTCCATCTCTGATCTCCAGCATCTGCAGACCTCATTTTCTCTTCAAAGGCCTCAATGTCCAACCAGACAATGAGTTGGGACCTGACGGGCCCATTCAGCGACATAGGATAGTAAAGAACTCAAGGGTATTTCTTAAAGTCCAGAAAATCTAGACACCCCCTCTCCTGAGGAAGCTGCAATTTATCTAGAGTCGTATAGAGATGTATAGCATGGAACCAGACCCTTCGGTCCAACCTGTCCATGCCGACCAGATATCCCAACCCAATCTAGTCCCACCTGCCAGCACCCGGCCCATATCCCTCCAAACCCTTCCTACTACCTCTTAAATGTTGCAATTGTACCAGCCTCCACCACTTCCTCTGGCAGCTCATTTCACTCTCACCCTAAACCTATGCCCTATAGTTCTGGACTCCCTGACCCCAGGGAAAAGACTTTGCCTATTTACCCCATCCATGCCCCTCATAATTTTGTAAACCTGTATAAGTCGCCCCTCAGCCTCCAACTGTCCAGGGAAAACAACCTCAGCCTGTTCATCCAGCTTAATATGAGGCAGCCTATGATGCCAAATAAAAGATCCAAGCCAGCTGTAAAGCCTGCGTAGTGCTTGCCTTGGCAGCATCAATGGGAGCATTCACATGGGATATAATAAGCAAGGAAGAACATTCATTTTAACCAGAGCTATCCTGCCCAACCAAGATATTGGAAGGTCTTCCCTGTGCCGAAGGTCCAGCCTTATCTTCTCTAACAACTGTACATAGTTGGCTTTATATAATTGATCGAAGACCGGGGTGATAAAAACACCTAAATACAGAAAACCTCCCTGTGACCACCAGAAAGGGAAACGGGTTCCACCCCCAAAATTGGATATACTGGTAAGACCCCCCCAACAGGCATGGCCTCCAATTCCATGAAATTAATTTTCCTGAAAACAAACCAAATAGATTAATCACTTGTATTAAGCGGGACACGGATGTCATTGGATCCGTTAAAAAGAGAAGAACGTTAATCACATAGAGGGTGATTTTCTGCCCGCCTGATCCTACCCCTGGGGCAGTTGTATTGGGATCAGTCCAAATGTCTTCTACCAGCAGCTCGATCAGTAGTGGCAAGAGAGGGCACCCTTGTGGGCAGCCTCTGCTGACACTAAAACTATCTGACCTTATTATCCATTAGTGCGAACTGTTGCTTTCGGATAATTATACAACACTGCCACCCATTTGGCAAAAACCCCTCCAAGACCAAACCGTTCCATGACATAAAAGAGCTACGGCCACTCCACCCAATCAAGTGCTTTCTCTACATCGAGGGAGACTACTAAACCCAGGATCAATCTTTGCTGGCATATTTGGACCATATTTTGTACTCTTCTAATATTGTTGGTAGACCTACAACCCTTAATAAAACCCCTCTAGTCCTCCTTTACAATGAAAGGCAATGCCATCTCCAACCTTTACGCCAGCATTTTCGACAGTAACAATATGGACCTGTACAAAGTGCAATCTTCTAGCGCTTTTCCTTTCTTAAGAATAAGAGAAATATTTGCTTCTCTTAAAGAAGATGGGAGGCAGCCCTGACTGAATGAGCTGGCATGGCCAGCTTGTCTATAAACTCCTTATAAAACTCACTTTGAAATCCATTTGGTCCGGGCGCTTTCCCACTCTGGAGCAGCCTCACCACCTCCTGTATTTCCTAAATTGTCAGGGGGACGTTCAGAAAGGACGCTGCTCTGAGGTTACACCCGGAAGGTCCAGGGTCTTAAAAAAGGATTCCACCTTCATCATTCTGTCCTCACAGCCTTCCGACCGGTACAGCTCACAGTAAAACTTTCTAAATGCTGCGTTAATCCTTTTGGCATTGCAAGTAAGAGTAGCAGCACTCTCTCTCTGATGGATGTAATAGATTGGGGGGGCGTTCTTCTTTCTGGCCAAGTATGCTAGATATCTACCCAGTTCATCACATACTTAAACAATTTCTGTTTCGCAAAAGAGATTTCCCTCTTTGCTGACTGGGTAAGTGCAACATTCAAAGTAGCCCTAAGGGCTGTAATCCGCTGCAATTTAGTTACAGAAGGTCTGTCAAAGTATGCTAACTCAGCTGCCTCCAGGCGAGCCTTGAGCAAACGTTGCTGTTCTCCCTCTGTCGCTTCTGGGTCGCAGAGTAAGAAATAGTCAAACCCCGTGCCTGGCCTTGGCAATCTCCCAGAGCACCGATGGATTACTGGCCATACCTAAATTAATATCTCAAAAGATTTTAAACTCCCGTGAAAAATACTCTATAAGATTGCTATCTTTCAGGAGGAAAGGGTCTATGCGCCAATGCCAGGAGCCTATCCCATTACCGTCGGTCTTGACCTCCATGTACACTGCCACATGACCAGAAACGGCTATGTTCCCTATTCTGCAAGACTGCACCGAGTTCAAAAAGGTCGATCAGACGAAAAAAGTGTCACATTTAGTATAGCACTTATGTGGATTAGAAAAACAGGTAAAATCCCTATCTTCGAGGTGAAGACATCTCCACACGTCCACCAACTCCAGCTCCCTGTTCAGGTCCACCAACTGCATGGATTGTGGAGACATGCCTGCAAGGCCCCTAGGTATCCTGTCCACTTTGGGGTCAATAAAATGATTAAAGTCTCCCCCTATAATTGTATAACGCGCCCCAAGGACCATCAATCTAGAAAGTGCATCCGTTAAGAATTTAAGGAGATGTGTCGGGGGGGTTGGGTGGGCCGGGCAATATACATTCAGAATCCCATATTCCTCTCCATGTATTAAAGCTTTAAGAATTATGAATTGCTCACACTCATTCTTAATTTGGCCTAGCATTTGAAATGGGAGATTTTTCTGGATGAGAATAGCAGCTCCTCTACTTCTCAAATTAAAGAATGAGAAAAATACCTGGCCAAATCCTCCCTATTGCAACTTCAAATGCTCCTTCTCGGTCAAATGTGTTTCTTGCAACAAGGCTACATGACCATCTCTTTTCTAAGGCTTGACAGTATATTTTTTCTCTTAATTGGTGAATGACTCCCCTTAACATTCCAGGCGCACCATTTAAAAGAATGGCTAGCCATGATCGTCCAAAACAGTCAGTGATCCCCTGGGAGGAAGAATCCCACTCATAGCACGCCGAGTGAAAACCACAAGCAGTTTGTATAAAATGCAACTTCCAAAACTACCAAATCAAAACTTCTAACAACTATTTCTACAACATACCAATATATAACAAATGAAAGGAGACTTTCCCCCTTGTCTACAAGGGCGCGCTCATACCACCCATTAGCCCCACCATGACTCCTTCTGGCTGAAGCCATAGTCCTGCCCAGACAATACAAAGTAAGAACAAAAATACAAATATCTTGTAACAAGAAAGTTAAAAGTGGGCACTCAGCCCATGCCCTCCATACTGTAGAAGGTTTTCCTGAAGAAGGGCTTATGCCCGAAACGTCGATTCTCCTGTTCCCTGGATGCTGCCTGACCTGCTGTGCTTTTCCAGCAACACATTTTCAGCTCTGATCTCCAGCATCTGCAGACCTCACTTTCTCCTCCATACTGTAACCCTAGCACTCCTGATAGAACAAAAAAACCACTCCCCGTTTCCTCCCACCGCCCACCCCCCCCCCATCTCAAAATGGAAAAGACGAATAAAAGGAAATAATAAGAAGAGAAAACCCAGGAAAATAAAGGATGATGGGAACGGAGAGAGAAAGGGGAGGAAAGAAAAAAAAGGAAAATAATTATGACCCCGACACATATTAAAAAAAACAAGACCACCCTCCAACAACCAGGTAAACCTGGCAAATTACAGAGAAAAAATAAAATAAACATAATTGTCCATATTATTAAAGCCAGTCAGTCTATTTTAAAGTATCCAAGAAATCCTTTGCCTTTTCCGGTGAATCAAAATTGAACACGGACCGTCCGTGGCTGAAATGCGGTATTGCCGGATATCTAACAGAATACTGGATAGTCAAGTTCCTCAGCCACCTTTTTACCTCATCAAAGGCGTTCCTCTTGTGAATCACAACCAGAGAGAAGTCCTGGAAAAGCATAATTTGTGATCCTTTATACATCAGAGCCTGAGGATCCTTCCCTAGTGCTCTAGAGGTTTCCAGCATCATTGCTTATCTCTATAATGCTGGAGTCGCACTAGGACTGGGCGGGGGTGCTGGTCTGATCCGGGCCTGTGCACTGTGACCCGGTGGGCCTGCTCGACCTTCACATGGCCTACCTCGACTTTCAGCCTCAGAAACTGTGGGAGCCACTGCTCCAAGAAGCTGATGAGCTGACCTTCCTCCTCCCATTCAGGAAGCCCCACCAAACGGATGTTCTTCCGATGACCTTGATTTTCGAGGTTGTCGACCTGCTCCTCCAAGGCCTGCACTCGGCATTCTAGGGCCTGTATCCAACCGCTGAGGATTCTGCTGCGGTCGCAGAAGCCATGGCCTGTTGCTCCGCCTCCCCAACATGCTGTCCGAGGTGCTGGATCTCCTGGTCATGCCTCTGCAGCATGACTGAGGTTGATTCAAGTCTGGCCCAAGTCTGGCTCCTCTGTCGACGAATCGATCTCCTCTCAGAGTCTCACGAACTCCGAGATCAGGCTCTGCCCCATAGGTGAGTCCCCTGAGGTGGTCACAGAGACGGGGGTGCGGCCACAGATGTGTCCATTGTTCCTGCCTGATGCGATCCTCATGCTACATTCCCTTTGGTCGTTTTCTTGACAATTTAAAACTGATACTAGATGGTTCTAGGGGTCAAGAAATGGTTATTTCCAGCACATTAAGTAGTAAAGAGAAGGTGGGTGCCCTACTTTGGGTTCTGGTGCAGAGCTCAGCAAAGCAGACCTACTGGGTCACCGCCATCTTGGATTCCCAAAATCTATTTTAAAGGACACTGAAAATAATGGTAGAATTAGGCAAAAATGTATTTAGCTATTCATTCATGGATTTTTGGAAGGGAAATCATGTTTGACAAACTATTAGAGTTATTATGAGGAGAACCAATGGAAGTACTGTATTTTTACTTTCAGAAGATCTTTAGGAAAGGTCCCACCACAGATTAGTAAACAACATTAGAACACGTGATTACTGGAAACATATCAGTATGAATTGAAAATAGGTTAATACACAGACAGCAGAGAATAGAAATAAATGGATCATTCTCAGGAAGACAGGCTGTTTCTGGTGGAGTACCAGTGCTAGGCCTGCAGCAGCTCAAAATGTACATAAATGATACAAGGGCCAAAAGTAATATTTTCAAATTTACTAGTGACACAAAGCGAGGTGAGAATGTAAGTTGTAAAGAAGATGCAAGGAAGCTTCAAATGGACTAGATCACTTAATTAGATGGACAAGACATGGGTGGTGGAATATAATGTGAATACATGAAAAGTTACTTGCTGCTTTCTCCTGAATGGTGTCAAGATTCATGAGTGTTTTTGAAGCTGCACTCATTCGGGGAAATGGCAAGTAAAACACCACAGTCCTGTTTTGTGTCTGTTGATGGTGGATAGGCTTTAGGGAGTCAGTGAGTGAGTTATTCACTGCAGAATTCCCAACCTCTGACCTGTTGTCGATGCCATGATATTTGCACAGCTGGTCCAGTTAAGCTTCTGGTCAACAGTAACTCCCAGAATGTTGATAATGGGGGAATTCAGTGATGGTGATGCCAATGAATGTCAAGGGGGTGATGATTGGATTCTCTGTTCAGCCATTCAGTTTGCTACACCTCAGTTGAATAACCTGGTTTCTTGTCACAAAATAGTGTAGCTTTTACACTTAATATTCAGCCACAATGTCTACGCTGTGTGCAAACCACTGGTCTACATCTAATTCATTGGCAGCAATAATCTTCAGTGCAGTCCAAATTTTAAAACACGTGGAACCATTTCATTTTCAAATTATTCAATAATATTTGAGAACACAGTAAATTCCTTCAGAAATTTTATAACAGACAATTCAGAAACTAGTAAAATGCAGTCTGTGTTGTGAATTGGGAGGGGTGTATTCGGAGTGAGTCAGTGAGGGGTCAGATGTTCCTGTACAGATGGGATGGGAGAGGAATACACTTTCCACTCTGCCAAACTCATTCACTTCTTGGCAGCTGGTTAAAATTTGATACTGGCATTTACTGAAAGCTTGCTCCCCTGAAGAAGTGATGTATTTTGATTATTGAAAAACTTGTTTTGTGATATTGTGGTAACCTACTATTTCAGTAATGAGAGAGCATGATTCTAAATGGGAAAATGCAAATACTCATTGATGATAAAATCCTGTAATCCTTCATTACTACAAAGCCCTAGGAATTTGGGTGTGCCCATTTTCCAACCAGTTCCATAATCAAGGTGAAATAATATAACTTATTTTGTTGCTACAGACATTAAGTAAGGCTGGTTTCCTGTCTCTTATTTGCAAAGTATACACTGCTTAAGGCAGAATACAATCCCTACGGTGTGGAAACAAGCTATTTGATCCAACAAGTCCACACTGACTCTTTGAAGAGCATCCCAACCAGACTCACCGCCCCCCCACCCCCCACCTTCCTATCACCCTGCATTTCTAATGGCGAGCCCACCTAACCTACATATCCCTGGACGCTGTGATTTAGCATTGACAATCCACCTAACCTGCAAATCTATGTATTGTGGGGGAAAACAAGCACCCGTCGGAAACCCGCATAGGCAAGGGGAGAACATGCAAACTCCACACAGTCAGTCGCCCGAGGCTGGAATTGAACCTGGGTTCCTGGCACTGTGAGGCAGCTGTGCTAACCACTGAACCACCGTGCCACTCCCAAAAGGTGTGGCTGAAGGATGCTTTTTGTTTGTGTACATTGAAAATAATGGTTGTTATATTTTCAATGAAAAGTATGATGTACATTTCTGACTTGCCATTTTGTTGACTTAGAGGCTGCATCACTCCTGAGAAGTGAATGCCACAAGGCTATAGTTAATATCAGATAATATTAATTTAGTTTATCTTCCCACATCTAGGCTATTACTGGGATGGCAATTGATAATCATTTACTTGGACTGCGGCAGATGGCAAAGGAACTGCAAATGGATTTACCTAAATTATTCACTGATGAAACATACCTAATAAGTAACCATTTTACCCTCTCCACCAGCCAGGTCAGTGTCAAAACACCATTAAACTATGATTATTAATTAGATTCTCACTTAACCAATTCAAATAAACAATTGCAGATGAGACATCCATATCCAATACCATGGAGTGATAGACCTCAAATCTCCACATGATGTTTCTGCTCCAGGATTATGTTGGGTAGGAGTTGGCAAAGTCCTCAGAAGTAGAGATATTAAAGTCGGTTGCGCCTGGTATACCTAGGTGATCTCCCATCAAAGCATTAACCAGCCTACATCTGACTAGATTCTCAAATTAGTCAAGATCTGAAGGTTCCAGACAAGTATGGACACAGACTGCATTGGGAAGAGTATTATCGACTATTTAAAACTATGCAAAATATTAAATCTATGACATGTTGAACATTTGTCATAGCAGCATTGTTCAAATAATGTCACCATTCTGTATGCACAACTGTGTAAATGCAGACAAAAGATTGTTGTTTAATAAGTCAATGGGAAACACTTAAGATTTACCCATATTTCAGCAAAGTGGAACAGGTAAATGTAAAGTAGCTGTGTACTCAATCAAGCTCATAGCTCAAGATCATTAAGTGTTCCATTACTCCACAGGTACCAACTACAACAGAGGGCTTTCTGTTTTATGGGCCTGTAGTTCCAGATGGTTATGGTGCTTCCTACAATCCACACTTAGACCATATCATCTTCTGCATTTCTTGCTTTAATGATTGCAAGGAGACCTCTTCTACCATGTTTGCAAAAGCTGTGGAAAAGAGTTTTATTCAGATGAAGGAGCTGTGCGTTAAGTACAACACCAAAGCCAAGCAAAGCTTCTTGGGGAATATAACACAGAAGGTTCAAAATGGAAGGAAGTTGTATCATTAAAGTTCTCAGACTGTTGTACTGTGAAATGCATAAATGGTCATTTCTCTATGCAAAAGAATAGCATACTGTTATCAGTCTTAATCCATTTAGTAGCTGTATAGAATCTGAAAAAACATTTACTTGCCACTGTTCATGCACTATGAACAAAGAAATCACAAGTTTGTTAAATTATAGAATTAGCTCTAATGTTTTTACCATGAAAAATAGAAAAAAAAAAATCTCTCTCTCTCTATAATGATACATATATGTTGCACATCAGTCCAGGATAGATTGGTCTGCCAAATGTTTTGATGATAATCAGCAATGCAATTTAATCCAAAACATATAACTCATGTCTGTATTGTTTATGCAACACAAGAAGATAATGTATTTTGCTTATTGAAGAACTTGTTTTGTGATATTGTGGTAACAAAATCATGAAAGCTAGAGAATTAAATAATTTTGTTAACCATATCATTTGAATCAATTTGAACAGTAAAGTTTCTTTTTGGTCATTTGTTTTTAAGTAAATTACAAAATTGTTGTGCTAAAAAAATGTGCTGTAGTTCGAGAATATGAGTCTATCTGTAACTGTTTCACATGTGAGTCTTACTGGAAGTATTCTTGTATCACTTATCGTAGCAATAGAATGTAAAATATAGCTCTGAAACGAGCGCTGGTGCAGTCATAATCCTGGCTGTATTCTTCCAGGGCGAAGACATGTGGTGTGCTTTGTTCTGTAAATAATTGTGGTGATTAATAATTGCCTCATTGCCTCTCTAAATGCCAATCAGATGAAACTATTTTTATTTAAATGTCAGGATTATTGGAGTCCTGCTTTTATTTATATAAATTATAATTATGCAACAAAAGAAACATATTTTAGAAAATTAATTATAGAAAAGTCAAATATATATGTACAATCAGTACAGTATAAACGTATATTGTACATAATACATCTGTTGGAGAAGCATGTTCAGAGGAAATTCTCATAATTCATGCTGGAAACTAACAAAAGTTCTCTGTATTTTTCACTATATTTTACTTTCAAAATGTGTATTTCTTGTTGAAATGTAAAATCAGTGTGTGTGAGTGGAGTGTTATTAATTTTATGTTCACTGTACAATGACAAATTTTATCCTTTAACACTGCCTATAGAGGCAGATTGCTGAAGAGTTGGTGCATTTGAACAAGTGAAAGGAAAAAAAACAGACAATTGTGCAATACTGTTCAATAAATTGCTTATTGTGAAAACAGTGAATGATCATTATAAGTCCACAAATACTGACCAGAGATTTACTAGAATGTTGCCAGGAATGGAGGGTTTGAGTTATAAGGAGATGCTGGATGATTAGATTAGATTCCCTATAAGTGCAGAAACAGCCCAACAAGTCTACACCAACCCTCCGAAGAGGAACCCACCCCCCTACCCTATATTTACCCCTGACTAATGCACCTAACACTATGGACAATTTAGCATGGCCAATTCACATCTGAGTTGCACATCTTTGGATTGTGGGAGGAAACCCACACAGACACAGGGAGCATGTGCAAACATGACACACAGAAAGTCACCCAAGGCGGGAATATGAACCCAGGTCCCTGGCACTGTGAGGCAGCAGTGAGCTACCATGCCACCTGGATAGGCTAGAACATTTTTCACTGGAGTTTAGGAGCTTGAAGGGTGACATTATAGAGGTTTATAAAATCACGAGGAGTATGGATAAGGTAAACGGCTGGTGTCTTTTCCCTAGTGGGGGATTTCAAGACCAGGGGGCCTATTCTTAATGTGTGAGAAGAAAGATTTTAAAAAGACAGTAGGGGTATTTTTTTTAACAGTGTGTGGAATGAATTTCCAGAGGAAGTTGAATGCATATACAGTTACAACATTTAAAAGACATTTAGATAAGGACATGAATAAGAAATATTGGAGGGATATGGGCCAAACGTAGACAGGTGGGACTACTTAAGTTTGGGATTATGGTTAACATGGACTTGTTAACTGAAGGATGTGGTTCTATGCTGCATGACTCTTCTCTATGACCTGTGCTGATTGCTAATTCTACCAGAGTGCCTCCATCTCAGAAGATGCCCATTATCAGTTTGCTGTATCCCAAGCCAAAAGCAATACCGAGAATATTTCCTCTCATTTCAGTAACAAACACATTAAAATGATAATATTACAAAAGTACATTACAGTCCTGATCTTTGCCTATCTAGCTTTGCTACTGATTATGGATTTAGTATTTTGGAAAAGAAGCATTTTACTTGTAAAAAGACTTGAAAATTTAGACCTTTTCCTGTAATTGAAACAGAAAAAGATCAGGAGAAAGTGAGGACTGCAGATGCTGGAGATCAGAGCTGAAAATGTGTTGCTGGAAAAGCGCAGCAGGTCAGGCAGAATCCAAGGAGCAGGAGAATCGATGTTTTGGGCATGAGCCCTTTCCTCATTCCTGAAGAAGGGCTCATGCCCGAAATGTCGATTCTCCTGCTCCTTAGATGCTGCCTGACCTGCTGTGCTTTTCCAGCAACACATTTTCAGCACAGAAAAAGATCAGTAAACCACTTAATAGAGACTTTCGTTAGAGTATTCAAAGCAGTTGCTTATGCAGCCAAAAAAAATGTTATCATTGGAAAGATAAAGGGTTAAAATTATCCACTGAAATTGAGTTGTAATAAATGATTACTGGCAAAGGAACTGGATGAGTATTTGAAAAAGATGACTAGGAAAATACAGGCAAATGATAGTGGGAGTTGCATGACTGTAATGATCTCCTACAGTGGTGTAATTTCAACAAATCCATTTATCGTCAAAATAATCAGAAACTTCACTGCTGCATTTCTGATGAGTTGTCTATTACTTAATTTGATTTTTTGGCGAAACAGCACAGCTTCAGAACAAATATGAACAAATTTATGTGGCAGGTTCTGAGATTAAATGTCACTTCTGATTGATTAGAATGAAGTGTTAGAAAAATTATTTTCCTGTAACTTCCTAGCAGCAAACCTTATACGACAGGACTGGGAAAGGCAAAATAGCAGTTAGCATTTCTTCATTTGCTGCCACAGAAATTCTTTAACTTTTCATGCCATCGCATTCATTAGTAACTGGGCATTTATTTAAATAGGGTACAGAAGCCATTGCAAAAGTCAAGCTGAAAAGCTTGCATAGGGTTTTTAGCAGAAGTAAATCTGAAGTAGGTGGGAATCACTGTCAGGAAGGGAATTACAGTCAGAAAATTGTGGCACTTTAGTCTGCTAGGAGCATTGTTAAAGCCAGTTAAAATATCAGGAGTTTAGAGAGGTCAGATTCTAGAGTCATATTTACTGAACAGAGCTATTCTGAATTAACAAGCACCATTTTTGCAAATCATAGCATAAAAACGCAGAATAGAGAGGAAAATGCATTGATTTTTAATGAATTTATTCTGTGACAAATATTATGTAAACAATTGTACACTCGTATTATGCTCTTAATTCTTTGTATTCAACCTTAGATTTGGAATTTATTCATATTAACATCACCTGCCTGTGAATTTCAGCATGAACTTCAGCTGCCTTCATGGCACAGTTTTTGTTTCATGAATATAAAATATGTGATAAAAATAATATAGATGATAGAAAGTGTGGCTGTGATTGAACTTCTGTTTTCAGATGACACCATAAACAATTTGAGTTTTGCTATCAAGACTTGTCAGCTAAAACTGTGACAAAATTACAGCCTTATTATTCACTCCCAACCAGCCATAATTCTGTTCCAGTTTCAAGTATACATTTCTGATCCTTGCCAGACTATAAACAAATCTGCACAAAAAATTGCAATGATTCACAATAGGTATTGTGCAAACATGATTTTTTTTTATCATTTGCATATAACCTTAGTACAAAATAAAATTTGGACAAAATCTATATTCTTATATCATTTGTCAGGAGTGATTTTGTGGTTTTATGTCAATTTTGCACAGGAAAGTATAAATGTACGTCAAACATTTAACTCAACAGTTTTCAATGCCACACTCTTTTAATTAATGTTTGCAAATCTGATAGTGGAATTAAAATACTGTACATAATTTAGGGGTACAAATGTATCTTTAAATTGTGTCTACCCCATAAAATTTCTTCCTGAAGAATTAATAAAATGGAAAATGGGTGTAAAAATGGGGAAGAAAGACTTTCATTTCCCCATTTTGCATCTTGCACCATCATCAGCATGAACACCCAGACTTTGTGAAAGACTGTGACAGCTATCTCATCCCATTATTATATTCTGATGACCCTTATTGCCTCTTCCAGCTAGCAGGTTACTTCAAATCAAAACAGTTAAATTGTTCAATAAATTTGATAAATTATTTTGCAGTAAACTGATTGATGAACTGAGGAATTACAGCCAAGCATTTTAATATTTCGAGAGAATAAGACAACTTTTTTCTGCTCAATACTATCTTGCATGCATCCTGTTCAGACCTTATAACTTTTTTCAACTTACATACGCCTTAAAAGACCATTTTAAACAAATGGGTGGAAACAGATTGTGGTGTAAATAGTACAGGAAGCCTACTGACCCTCAAATGACCTGGACAACAAAACACTTTGAAACCATGTTAACATTGCCACAGGAGCTAAAATTGTGAATATGAAAAATCTAAAATTGAAACAAGGAAAGCTGTTTCCAGTCATAGAGTCATAGAGATGTACAGCACAGAAACAAACCCTTCGGTCCAATCCGTCCATGCCAGGCAGATATCCCAACCCAATCTAGTCCTACCTGCCAACACCCAGCCCATATCCCTCCAAACCCTTCCTATTCATATACCCATCCAGATGTCTTTTAAATGTTGCAATTGTACTAGCCTCCACTACTTCCTCTGGCAGCTCATTCCATACACATACCAACCTCTGAGTGAAAAAGTTGTCCCTCTTTGATATATTTTCCCTCTCACCCTAAACCTATGCCCTCTAGTTCTGGACTCCCCAACCCCAGGGAAAAGACTTTGTCTATTTATCCTATCCATGCACCTCATAATTTTGTCAATCTCTATAAGGTCACCCCTCAGCCTCCGACGCTCCAGGGAAAACATCCCTAGCCTATTCAACCTTTCCCTATAACTCAAATCATCCAATTCTGGCAACATCCTTGTAAATCTTTTCTGAACCCTTTCAAGTTTCACAACATCTTTCCAACAGTGGCCTAACCAATGTCCTGTATGGCCACAACATGACCTCCCAACTTCTTAACCCAATAATCTGACCGATGAACGAAAGCATACCAAACACCTTCTTCATTATCCTATCTACCTACGACTACACTTTCAAGGAGCTATGAACCTGCACTCCAAGGTCTCTTTGTTCAGCAACACTCCCTAGGACCTTACCATTAAGTGTATAAGTCCTGCTAAGATTTGCTTTCCCAAAATGCAGCAACTTGCATTTATCCAGCAATTATGTATTTTCAGAATGGTTGTTTTTGTTAACTCTGACAAAGGGTTACTGACCTGAAACATTGGTCTAGACTCTTTTAGTGTCATGGAAACACAACTACTCATCCAAAACAGCACGAGGAACCCAGAGCCTCAAGTCCCAACACCATTTCTGACCATATCCTTAATGAGAGGTAGGAATTTCTAGCTTCAATAAGGTCTGTGGAACTGTCAATTTGTCAGTTAATCAAATAAATCTGATCAATATAACCCCCTACCCATTAAATTTTGGATTTGTTTTAAAATGTGAGCTGAAAGAATCAGTTTCAATAGATGTTTGTTGACATATTCCTAAGTGCTATAACAAAGACATTGTTACTGCTTGACTGATTTCACAACCTTTCATTATGATGGGGGTGGGAGTTTGGCTGTAAATTAACAATTGTTTTACAATTACAGGAGGTTATTAGAGTTGACTTTGATGTGGAGCTATGAATATAAATGTATTGTATATAGGAGATTTACATTTATCAAATGAAGGGCTAAGGCTAGATCCTTTGCAGAGCTAACAATGTGGGAGCTGAAAGAGAAAACATTGATTAAATTCTCTCGTGATAATTAGATATGATTGCCAATAGTTGAGTGTAGCACGACTCTCCTGAATAACGTCAGAGAGCTGTTGGAATGGAATGGTTTGGTCAGAGGTTTCTAAGGCTGTAAACAAGATGAGAAGGGGATCGAGAATAGTTTACTTCCGACAGTCATCAGTTATGACTGTGATCAGAGCCCTTTCAGTACTGTGACCAGGCTCGAAGCCTACATAGAGAGATTCAGACATGGAGTTCCAGAAAAGGCAGGGGAGACTGAAAAAGTGGCAACATGTTCAAAGACTTTGGAGAAGGAAAGGAGGTTTCAGAGCAGGCAGGAGATTGGAAGGAGGGAAGGGTTGGAGTTTTGATTTGATTTATTGCAGTCACGTGTGTCTAAATACAGTAAAATTCTTTTTTACAAGCAGTACAGACAGATCATAGCAATCAAGGACATACAGATCATAGCATGTATAACGACAGATCCAAGTGACAGGGAGACAATACTAAACATTAGCAGGTTAACATTATCAGCTAACAGGGGAACCAGGAAGGGAAGTTGGGTGGCTATTAATATGAACAACTTCTGTATACCACCAAAAGCTAGAGAAACTACAACATGTCCCTCAATAACACTGTTGGAATATTGTGTGCAATTCTGGTCTCCTTCCTATCGGAAAGATGTTGTGAAACTTGAAAGGGTTCGAAAAGATTTACAAGGATGTTGCCAGGGTTGGAGGATTTGAGCTATAGGGAAAGGCTGAGCAGGCTGGGGCTGTTTTCCCTGGAGCGTCGGAGGCTGAGGGGTGACCTTATAGAGGTTTACAAAATTATGAGGGGCATGGATAGGGTAAATAGGCAAAGTCTTTTCCCTAGGGTCAGGGAGTCCAGAACTAGAGGGCATAGGTTTAGGTTGAGAGGGGAAAGATATCAAAAAGACCTACAGGGCAACTTTTTCACACAGAGGGTGGTACATGTATGGAATGAGCTGCCAGAGGAAGTGGTGGAGGCTGGTACAATTGCAACATTTAAGAGGCATTTGGATGGGTATATGAATAAGAAGGATTTGGAGGGATATGGGCCGGGTGCTGGTAGCTGGGACTAGATTGGGTTGGGATATCTGGTCGGCATGGACGGGTTGGACCGAAGGGTCTGTTTCCATGCTGTACATCTCTACGACTCTATAATAAACTGAGCACCATAAACCACTCTAAGCCACAAAGGAATCATTAATGTGAACCAAGAGCCATTAATGCCTTTTATGCAGCTATCAAGGTGCTGGAACACACTAACTTTCAGAGTTTTACATTGCTGGACGCCAAAATGAAAAAAATTACTTTACGTCATTGACTGAGTTTCAACAACCGCCGACATATAACCTGAAAAAAAAACCCACTGACAAAACATTAAAAAGTTACACCAACTCTGAAAAGCTGAAACGAAAGAGGATTAGAGGCAAAATACCACGGATGCTAGAAACCCGGAACAAACCCAGGAAATGATGGGGAAACTGAGCAGATCTGACAAGTGTCTCGGATGAGAGAAACAGGCAACGCTTCGAGTCCAATCTGAACCATCCAGAAACATTTATTGTATTTCTCTCTCCCCAGAGGCCACCAGACCTGCTGAGTTTCCCCAGGATTTCTGTTGTTTCTTATTAAAGAAAGGGGACCTTTGTTTCTTGTCTGATGCACATCAGCTTTTTTGCATAATGCATTGTTTGACAGTAACGCAATCACACGAACTGGGAATGTCTGCACGGTCACAGCAGAACGGGCTGGATATTGAAGCAAAACAAGTCAGCTCCGACCAAAACTAAACCTTTAGACAGCACCGAAGGAGAGCAGAAAGATTTGTCACAGCGAAACCTGGAAAAGTTAGCGACTGTTCTTCTATCGAGTTCAAAACTCAGAAGGGACCCACGGAAGTTTTTTTTTTAAAAATCACTCAATGCTTCCACCAATAATGATTTCACTTCCTTAGCAACGTTTTGTATTGTTGTCAGGTCGGGTGGCGGGGGGGGGGTAGTGGGGCTGCAGTGGGAGCTGGAATGCCACAGGCAGCGCTAGTGACAATTCGTTACGGGCCGTACGAATCCTGTGGGGTGGTGGATTACAGGACCAGCCGCCTGCAGGGCTTGCAAGGTAAGCAAAGGCCGCAAGCTCACCTCTGCCTGATGAAGGGCTTTTGCCCGAAACGTCGAGTCTCCGGCTCCTCGGATGCTGCCTGACCTGCTGTGCTTTTCCAGCAGTACACTGACCTAGACTAAAGCTCCCAACACTCTACCTGCAGCGCTATTCACTCTGAAAGAATGGCAACCCGATGAGGGGAATTATTTGTAAACCTCCATTGGACAAAAAAAACGCAAAATAAATTCTCTGTCCCCAGTTGTATATCTGCCTGAAATGATTTGGGAAGTGGAGAAATTATGTTAATTCTACATGGAGTCTTTACAACTAGAGTGCTAGGAGAAAGTGAGGACTGCAGATGCTGGGTATCAGATAAGGGCTTATGCCTGAAACGTCGATTCTCCTCTCCTCGGATACTGACTAACTAATAACTAGAGTAACCGTATGAAGTTCTGGTCACGACTCGAAACTTAACTATGTTTCTCTCTCTACCGATGCTGGGTTTTTCCAACAATTTCTGGCTCTGTCACAGTCCCACTGTCTAGCCATGCCATTTAGCACAGGCACAGAGCCAGGGAGTGTGTTATGGGTGTCAGCAGTCTTCAGCCAACACAGGGGTATAGCCTTCATTCAGGGGATTCCAGCCCAGAAAGTCAAGGGCAGCCTCTGCCACCAGACCAGAGGCTTGGCCATAGACAGTCCGTTAGGATGCTCTCAACATAATGTTGGGCTGCACACCACTCGTTTTGACTCAATTTGCTCTATTGCCAGCTGTTTTTGTTTTCTGATTTTTCAAGAAGCAAGCTATCTCAAGTCATTGTTTATTTTGAAGTCAAGTTACAGATGAGCTGGCGCCAGGGGACCTGTGTATAAATGGAGGTTCGGGTAGCTGAATGGTCTGGAGATGAGGGACCACTTATTTTTCTTCCTTGTTTCTTTGTGTGTGTGTGTAGTAACTCAGTAAAAAAAGACACCATTGTGCAAAAGCTTTATTCCATACCTCCCACCACCAGGAAAACACCTATGTGGCCAGTGAACCATTAACAAGCAAAGCTGGATAAGGACAATGCTTAAGTGAAGAACATGAAGGGGAAGGGAGAGACCAGTTATCAATGACAAAGCTCTCTTGTCTGCCAATGACTATGCTATTGACTCCGAGTTGGCTGAACAGCTTATGAATGTGAATGCTTGAGGGAGATTGAATCTCCAAAAAAGGGAAGGAGCTGTTTTCCCTCTGCAGTTAAAAAACATCTCAAGCCTAAAGATAGCAGTTTATTTCCCCTTGCAACAAGCTGTGACTTTAAATGAATAAGTCAGAAATTTTTCTAAGTTACAAACCAGTCACCCTGTGCCTGCTACAAACAGATAAAACTTCCTGCAGAAGGAAGATCAAGAAACAGCATTCTGATCAGAAGAAAAATTATCCTAGGCAAACCCTGTGAACAGAGACTGGGAACTGTCTTCCCAATCTTTCACTCCACCCAGAACATGCATTTTTGTGTCTGTGTGTGTGTATAGAGGGGAGTCCTATAAATGTTGGAGTTTTTATTAGTATAGTTATATGTCAATGGTTCATCATTGTTTCTGTTGGAATCAATGTATTTGCAATGAATCGTACTTTTTGTTAAGTATAGAAACCTAGTCTGCATTTTCTGCCACTCTGGGTCTAATTGATAATTAAATTGGGGAACTCTGTGTTTTAACGTTGGTGATGACTCAGGGAAGAGCGGGACTTGACTTTCAACTCTATCCAGGTGACATGTAACTAGGTTAAAAATCACACAATACCAGGTTATAATTCAACAGGTTTTTTGGAAAGTACAAGCTTTTGGAGCGCTGCTCCTTTGGCAGGTAGCTAGTGGGGCAGGATCATAGGACACAGAATTTACAGGAAAAGATCAAAGTCTAATACAACTGATGCAATGTATTGACCAAACCTAGATTGCTGTTAAGTCTTTAATCACTTAAAATGGGGTCACAGGTTTCGATTCATTAATATGTAAATATATTAATATTTGTTCAATACATTGCATCAGTTGTATGACACTTTGATCTTTTACTATAAATTCTGTGTCTATGATCCTGCCCCACTAACTATCAGATGAAGGAGCAGTGCTCCAAAAGGTTATACTTGCAAATAAACTTGGTGTGATTTTTAACTTTGTCCACCCCCGTCCTACACTGGCACCTCCACATCAGGTGTAACTAGTCACTCTGAGGACTTAAGAAAACCAGAACAGCAAATTCTCTTGCATGTAGAAATCTCTTGTGATTTTTTTCTCTTTGCGACATATTTATTATTTCCATATTCGTAATTTTCCATCAGCGGTTATAGATTTATCAGTAATATAGTTGCTAATTCAGAATGTTATCCACTAGGTTAGCGCTTATCATGCCAACAAAGCAATCAGCTTTCATGGTTACTGGTTGACCACTCAATTTATTAAATTCAATTTTGTAATTTAAATTCATAACATTTGCCTTACCAGTTCTGTATCATCACCATTAAGTCACCATATTACAAGTAAATCCATAACCTTGGTTAGATGAAGTATTCTTGCTCTGGGTCAAATAAGAATCTGTCATATCATCTATCGCAACAACTCAATGTAACTATAAAGATGCATTCCACTTTGGAAAGTGTTCCTTTGAATGAGGTATTAAATTGAGGGTCAGTGTCCTGGCTCTGGATATAACATATTCCAGGTGTGTTTTCCCTTGTGTCTGAGCCAATATTTATCTGTCAACTAACATTACTACAACAACTAATACAGAAACAGAAAGTGTTGGAGAACTGACTTCTGAAGCCGTCATATTGGACTCAAAATATTAACTGTGCTCCTCTGTCTACTTTGTTTATTCATTCCTGGGATTTGGGCATTGCTGGCTAGGCCAGCTTTTATTGCTCGTCACAAATTTTGCTTTGAGAAGGTGATAGTGAGTGGCTTTCTTGAATTGCTACAGATATATTCGGTGTAAGTAGTCCCCAATGTTGTGACTACTTACACCGAATATATCTGTAGCAATTCAAGAAAGAGTACCAGGATTTTTGACCAACTAAGGAATGGCGATATATTTCCAAGTCAGGATAGGAAGGGAAATTGCAGGTTATGTTCCTATGTATCTGCTGCCCTTGTCCTCGAGATGGATCTACTGATAGTGCCAGACCTGCAGAGTTTCTCCACCATTGTCTGTTTTATTCCAGACCGACAATATTTTGCTTCTACTATATCAATTCGCTGGTCATCTACCACATCACGTTACTGTTTTCAGGATCTAACTGTAAGCAAATTAAGTTCTGAGCTGGACTCTCCTGTTACGTTAAAATTACTGCTTTAACTTTAAATGTATTCCTTTCATCCTTACCCCTTAGACTTGACCAGCTGTCTTGTACATCAAAATACAACGCAAGAACACCAAAGCTCAATTCATAGTTACGTCAGTGAGAAGAAATATCAGTGCCAAAATTCTCAAGCTCTCTCTACCCCACGACTTTCTTTCCTCTACCAGAATCTTGTCTGTTTATAGTTTGTTCTCTCACTTTGATTTGAACTCTTGGAATATAAATTTCACAGAATAATGTTTAATTTATTGAATGGTTGAGTGGGCTGATGGACTGAATGGCCTTCTTCTGGTCTAATGTCGTATGGTCAGATAATAGAAGGGTTGTGCAGGAGAATATTCCTCAGAAAAGGACAATTGGGGATTTGCTGAGATAATACTTTTGTCAAAATTCCTTAATATTTATGGAGTAAAGAGGTAATGGGAGCTAATTTAACCCAACCCACCTAAAGACTATGGATTGGGTAAAAAACTGGGTTAAACTGACCCATTTTTACTCTCCATTGAAGTCAGTTCATTTTTATCCCAGTCATATTAAAATATTCTTTTTTTAAAGGGAAAAGTTACATAGTTAAGAGCATATCATATTCAATGACCAACATTTATCAAATAATCACGATTGATCTTGAAGTTCACAGCACAGAAGCAGATTGTTGTTTTAAGTGTGACCTACAGAAAGGCTACAGTAGTGAATAGAGTGGGTTCTTTCTTGATTATATGTTTTGGAGATATGTCTCTTGATTAAACTTAAAATATAAGCCATAACTATTAATTTAACCTGGGGCAGTGTTTGTAGAGGAATAAGATGGTGTTATTTTCTGGGTCTGTACATTGTGAAGAAGCAAAAATGGCCTTTAGTAGAGTGATATGCGCTTCTTGTCAGATGTGGGAGTTTAAAAAGTTTAAGGATTACAGCGTATTATATCTGCCATAAATGCTGTTGGTTGCGAATCTTATCAGATTGAATGGATCAGTTGGAGAGACGGTTAGAAGCAATGAGGAATTTGCAACAACAACAGTACGTGATGGATGGCATTTATAGGAAGTGGGGGGGGGGGGGGGGGTGGGGGGAGTCTCAGATACAGTCACATAGATGGGTTAACTCCAGGAAAAGTAAGAGAGGTAGGCAGCTAGTACAGGAGTCTTTTGTGGATATACCCATTTCAAACAAGTATGCTGTTTTGGAAAATGTATGGGGTGATGGATTCTCAGGGGAATGTAGTATGAACAGCTAAGTTTCTGGTATTGAGACTGGCTCTAATGCAACAAGGCTTCCAAGAGATCAATTATGTTCGGGGATTCTCTAGTCCGAGGTATAGACAGACGTTTCTGTGGCCAGCAGTGAAAAATCAGAATAGTGTGTTGCTTCCCTGGTGCCAGGATCAAGGATGTCTCAGAGAGGATGCAGAATGTTCTCACGGGGAAGAGGGGCCAGCAAAAGGTCATTGTCCACATTGGAACCAATGATATAGGAAGGGAAAAGGATTGAGATTCTGAAGGGAGATGACAGAGAGTTAGGCAGGAACTTAAAAAGGAGGTCCTCGAGAGTAGTCATATCTGGATTATCCCGGTGCTATGAGCTAGTGAGGGCAGGAATAGGAGGATAGAGCAGATGAATGCATGGCTGAGGAGCTGGTGTATGGAAGAAGGATTCACATTTTTGGATCATTGGAATCTCTTTCGGGGTGGAAGTGACCTGTACAAGAAGGACGGATTGCACCTAAATTGGAAGGGGACTAATATACTGGCAGGGAAATTTGCTAGAGCTGATCAAGAGGATTTAAACTAGTAAGGTGGGTGGGGGAAACCCAGGGAGATGATGAGGAAAGAGGTCAATCTGAGACTGGTACAGTTAAGAACAGAAGTGAGTCAAACAGTCAGGGCAGGCAGGGACAAGGTAGGACTAATAAATTAAACTGCATTTATTTCAATGCAAGGGGCCTAAGAGGGAAGGCAGATGAACTCAGGTTTGGAACACGGGACTGGGATATCATAGCAATTACAGAAACATGGTTCAGGGATGGGCAAGACTGGCAGCTTAATGTTCCAGGTAACAAATGCTGGAGAGAAAGGGAGGCAAGAGAGGAGGGGGAGTGGCGTTTTTGATAAGGGATAGCATTAAGTTGTGCTGACGGAGGATATTCCTGGAAATACATCCAGGGAGGTTATTTGGGTCGAACTGAGAAATAAGAAAGGGATGATCACCTTATTGGGATTGTATTATAGACCCCCCCCCAGTAGTCAGAGGGAAATTGAGAAACAAACTTGTAAGGAGATCTCAGCTATCTGTAAGAAAATAATAGGGTGATTATGGTAGGGGATTTTAACTTTCCAAACATAGACTGGGACTGCCATAGTGCTAAGGGTTTAGATGGAGAGGAATTTGTTAAGTGTTTAAAAGAAAATTTTCTGATTCGTATGTGAATGTATCTATGAGAGAAGGTGCAAAACTTGGTCTACTCTTGGGAAATAAGGCAGGGCAGGTGATTGATGTATCAGTGGGAGAGCACTTTGGGGCCAGCGACCATAATTCTATTAGATTTGAAATAGTGATGGAAAAGGATAGACCAGATCTAAAAGTTGAAGTTCTAAATTGGAGAAAGGCCAATTTTGACGGTATTAGGCAAGAACTTTCGAAAGCTGATTGGGGGCAGATTTTCGCAGGTAAAGGAACGGTTGGAAAATGGGAAGCCTTCAGAAATGAGAATCCAGAGAAAGTATCTTCCTGTTAGGGTGAAAGGAAAGGCTGGTAGGTATAGGGAATACTGGATGACTAAAGAAATTGAGGGTTTGGAAAAGAAAAAGAAGGAAGCATATGTCAGGTACAGGCAGGATAGATTGAGTGAATCCTTAGAAGAGTATAAAGGCAGTAGGAGTATACTTAAGAGGGAAATCAGGAGGGCAAAAAGGGGACATAAGATAGCTTTGGCAAATAGAATTAAGGAGAATCCAAAGGGTTTTTACAAATATGTTAAGGACAAAAGGGTAACTAGGGAGAAAATAGAGCCCCTCAAAGATCAGCAAGGTGGCCTTTGTGTGGAGCTGCAGAAAATGGGGAGATACTAAATGAGTATTTTGCAACAGTATTTACTGTGGAAAAGGATATGGACGATATAGACTGTAGGGAAATAGATGGTGACACCTTGGAAAATGTCCAAATTACAGAGGAGGAAGTGCTGGATGTCTTGAAACGCAAAAAGGTGGATAAATCCCCAGGGCCTGATCAGGTGTACCCTAGAACTCTGTGGGAAGCTAGAGAAGTGATTGCTGGGCCTCTTGCTGAGACATTTGTATCATTGATAGTCACAGGTGAGGTGCCTGAAGACTGAATGTTGTCTATCGTAGTGCCACTGTTTAAGAAGATGGTAAGGACAAGCCAGGGAACTATAGACCGGTGAGCCTAATGTCGGTGGTGGGCAAGTTGTTGGAAGGAATCCTGAGGGACAGGATGTACATGTATTTAGAAAGGCAAGGACTGATTAGGGATAGTCAACATGGCTTTGTGCGTGGCAAATCATGTCTCATAAACTTGATTGAGGTTTTATGAGGAAGTAACAAAGAGGCTTGATGAGGGCAGAGCAGTAGATGTGATCTATATGGACTTCAGTAAGGTGTTCAACAAGGTTCCCCATGGGAGATTGATTAGCAAGGTTAGATCTCACAAAATACAGGAAGAACTAGCTATTTGGATAGAGAACTGGCTCAAAGGTAGAAAACAGAGGGTGGTGGTGGAGGGTAGTTTTTCAGACTGGAGGCTGGTGACCAGTGGAATGCCACAAGGATCGGGGCTGGGTTCTGTACTTTTTGTCATTTACATAAATGATTTGGATGCAAGCATAAGAGGTACAGTTAGTAAGTTTGCAGATGACACCAAAATTGGAGGTGTAGTGGACAGCGAAGAGGGTTACCTCACATTATAACAGGATCTTGATCAGATGGGCTAATGGGCTGAGAAGTGGCGGATGGAGTTTAATTCAGATAAATGCGAGGTGCTGCATTTTGGGACAGCAAATCTTAGCAGGACGTATACACTCAATGATAAGGTCCTAGGGAGTGTTGCTGAAGAAAGAGACCTTGGAGTGCAGGTTCATAGCTCCTTGAAAGTGGAGTCGTAGGTAGATAGGATAATGAAGAAGGCGTTTGGTATGCTTTCGATCATCGGTCAGAGTATTGGGTTAAGGAGTTGGGAGGTCATGTTGCGGCTGTACAGGACATTGGTTCGGCCACAGTTAGAATATTGCGTGCAATTCTGTGTGAAACTTGAAAAGGTTCAGAAAAGATTTACAAGGATGTTGCCAGGGTTGGAGGATTTGAGCTATAGGGAGAGGCCAAACAGACTGGGATATTTTCCCTGGAGCGTCGGAGGCTGAGGGGTGACATTATAGAGGTTTATAAAATTATGAGGGGCATGGATAGGGTAAGTAGACAAAGTCTTTTCCCTGGGGTTGGAGAGTCTAGAACTAGAGGGCATAGTTTTAGGGTGAGAGTGGAAAGAGATAAAAGAAACCTAAGGGGCAACTTTTTCACACAGAGGGTAGTACGTGTATGGAATGAGTTGCCAGTGGAGGCTGGTACAGTTGCAACATTTAAGAGGCATTTGGATGAATAGGAGGGGTTTGGAGGGATATGGGTTGGGTGCTGGCAGGTGGGACTAGATTGGGGTGGGATATCTGGTCGTCATGGACGGGTTGGACCGAAGGGTCTGTTTCCATGCCATACATCTCTATGACTATGACTCTATATGTTGCTGTTGCTTGTGGCCTTGAGCCTGAATTGAAGTTTTCAAATTTTGCTGCTCATGAAGGCATGGAGTTTTGAAGAATGAAAAGTGATCTCACTGAACCATATAGGACTCTAAAGAGGCTTGACAGGGTCAATGCTGAAAAGATGTTTCTTCTTGTGGGAGCATCTAGGACCATAGGACATAGTTTCAGAATAAATGGGCACCAATTTAAGACTGAGATGAAGACGAATTTCTTCTGGCAGATGGTTCAGTGTCATTGGAGCTCCTTGCCTCAGAGAGCTGTGAGGGGAGAGTCTTTGTGTATACTTAAGGCTGACATAGATAGATTTTGATCTGTGGGGTTATTAATGGCAGGAAAATGGATGTGAGAAATGCCATACCAGCTATGATCCCCTTGAATGGCAGAGGAAGCTTGAGGGCTTTGTAAGGGGATCAAGTGTTATGGGGAGAAGGCAGGAGAATGGAATTGAGAAACATATCAGCCATGATTGAATGGTGGAGCATATTCACTTGGACGAATAACCTAATTCCTCTGTTATATCTTACTGTCTTATGGGCCTATGCTGAAAAAGTCAATTCTTCTGCTCCTCGGATGCTGCCTGACCTGCTGTGCTTTTCCAGCATCACACTCTTCGACTCTGATCTCCAGCGTCTGCAATCCTCACTTTCTCCTTATGGGTCAAATGGCCCATATTCTATTTCTATTGGTGTTATGGCATAGGGAGGTGTTGGATAAAAATAGTTCTTGGTCTAATTAAGGCTTAAGTATTTCTTCCCTTCCACAGTATTCAGAGATTAGCAGCCATTTGCTTTATTTCTTTTTTAAGTTCACAGCACGCTGAGTCAATGTTACAAATTGCAGTGAATTCTCTTTTTACTTTAAGGTTTTTAAATGAACCATTTCAGGTGCTTTATAGTGAATGTTCTCAAATTGCTAAATAAGTAAAAAACATTTGGGAAGTTTTCTCTATTTTGAAGCAATGCTGGAGGCCAATGGACATCATTGCATTCTCGAACAATTCCTTGACTGGAACATGGTGGAGCTTATCGTGAAAGGAGAGTCTGTCTTCACATGCAAAATAACAGATCTTGATTTTGGTAAGCACTTCTGAAAATGATTGTACACGTAACACTACAGTGAGAAAAAAAACAAGTAAAATTGCTTAACATTTTCTATTTTCAAAAAGTTAACTATGAATTCTGGATTAGATGGTCATCTCAATTATGGAAACAGTGGGCCATTGAATAAAGGATAATTTATAATCATTACATTCTGAGCATAAACATGGTTGTTATGTGCTGCACAGTTTGTCAATATTAGGCCTGAAGGCCTCTTAAGGGTCTCTTCAGCTTAACTTTGTCAAGATTTATGACAATAATTTCTGTCTTCACTTGTGCAGCTTTATGCTGCTGCTAATTGGCTTAATTTTAACTTAGATATTTGATTGTTAGACATAGTCATAAGGCTTTTTTATTTGTGCAATATTGGTGTACCATTTTAACAATGAATCACAGCATTGATATGGTGTAGAAAGAGGCCATTGAGGCATTGTGCCTGCTCCAGCTCTCCACATAAGATACGCACTTAGTTCCATCCTCCTGCCTGCTTCCTGTAATTATTTCTATTATTCCATTTCATATAACTATCTAATTCCCTTTATGAATACCTTAATTGAACCTGCCTCCACTACACTCTCAGGCGGTGCATTAATTACTCTTACTTTGGATTGTTCATTATCATTTTCTTATGCATTCCTAAACCTGATTATATTGTGATCACTATTCCCCCAAATGTTTTCCCAGTGACACTTGATCAACTTGACTTGCCTGATTTCCAAGAACCAGGTGTAGCAGTGCTTCCTTTCTTGTTGGATGTGAGTCATACTGCTACAGAAATTTCTCCTGAATACAGTCTCGGAAAGCTAACTGCCATTTCCTGTACAGATACTATGACCACATCTGTACAGATCCCATCTTCCCAGAATCAGTTCCAGGAACCTAAAGCTTCCCAGTCTGCACCAAGTTACAGATCCACATGTCTTATCTGCCAGTTTCAACACTTGTATGTATCACTAGGAGTAATCAATACATTATTACTTTTGAGATCCTGTTTGTCAATTTTCTACCAATGTTCCTAAATTCTGACTACAGGACCACATCATTTTTTTTCTTTTTTATGTCATTGGTTTCCATGTGGACCATGATTTCTGGTTGTTCAACTTTACTCTGCAGCAGTGACATCCTGGATCCTGGTACCAGGGACTCAACACACCACCCTGCACTTACATCTATAGCCGCAGCAACATTGGTCTGTTCCCTTAACTATCAATATTGGACTTCTACACATCCCATCTCTTTCTCGCTCTCTCTCTCTCTCTCCTTTCCCCCCACCCCTGAATCTGGTCATGTAGCCAAGATACCCATGATGCTACAGACTTGGTCTTGGCTGCAATCCCCAGATAAGTCATCACTTTTAGGAGTATTCAGGACTGACTACTGACTAGTAGTCATGCCTAGCAGGTTCCTGTATTACCTGACTGTTGGCATCCATTCCCTCTGTCCCTACATACTCTTGAGCTGTGGGGTGACAACATTTATAAAGTGCTATCCACATAGCTCTAGCCTCATGGACACATCGCAGTGACACCAGGAACCACTCAAGCTCTGGAACCAAGAGCTCAAGCTGCTGTAATTGATGGTGCTTCCTACAGAAATCCAAACACGGGAAACACCCTGTAGTGCTCACATTGTGCAGGACGAGCTGTCTTGAGATTGGAGCAGCCATATCATTCCATTGTTTAATAATTAACCTTGCCACTGTCATACAACCTTGCCAATACAAATGCACCTTACAAACACCTGTGCAACAATAAATACACTTTAAAGGAAATTTGCTTTCTTATCAAATAAAAGAACTGTGGATGCTGTAAATCAGAAACAAACACAGAAGTTGCTGAAAAAGCTCAGCAGGCCTGGCAGCATGTGTGAAGAGAAATCAAAGTTAATGTTTCAGGTCCGCTAACCCTTCCTCACAACTTGACTTCTTATCGTTTGACTTTTGCCATCGTTTCTCCTGCAACTATTGACTTGCATTTCAATAAGTCAAACTTCAAGCTTTAAGAAACATGATATCTTTATTTACTAGGCAGTGTCTTGGCAGGAATGTTGTAATTAATAGCAATAAACCAAAATCATTTCCAGCCAAATTAAGATTTTAGTTAAATCCTGAAGTGCCTTTCCCTCATCAGTCAAGCAGCAATTATGCAAATGAACATGATAAGACCAGAGGCAACTGTGCCTTGCTGCTTTAACATCTTGTCATTATAATTGAACCAAACCTTTCAAACGGCTCCCTCTGACCAAGGCACTGGTGTCTTTTGAATATGGGCACAGTGATGGTAATTTGATGCTGCAATTCCTCTGCTGTATTTGAAGGGACCGTTAGAATGCAATAAAACTAATTCAAACTGCTCACTTTTCAATTCGTGGGAAAGCATTTGAGCATATTCCTGAAAATTTAACGATTCCTGAAGAAAGGCTCATGCCCGAAACGTCCATTCTCCTGCTCCTTGGATACTGCCTGACCTGCTGCGCTTTTCCAGCAACAATTTTCAGATTTGAGCATATTTGTCTGATATACCTTTACAACCATCTCATGATATTTTTATATTAATCCAATATCAGTATTTCAGTTTAATTAACATTACTCACAAGTGAAATGTATTCTGCTTGTATGAAGAAGTAGTTTTGTTCCATTTTACCAACACTGTAGCCTAGGTATAAGTTCAGAGGGTGATTTATTTTAAGCGAATAGGTGAAATTTGACATTATCTCTCATCCCCCTTCTTCCGGAATCAAATGTTTACACATTCTCCGACAATTGCTTGACCTCTGATCAGCAGCCTATGGATACGATGTGCTCTATGGTACTACAAAAATAATCATACTTTAATGCAATAATCTTGGATATAGGAACATTTAATAATAAATGCTCCACATTTCACAATCGTATTCATGATCATATGTTCATAGCACCTTGGTTCAGTTCAGATTAATTGGAATCCTCCATTGTAAATAGATGGAACAGTAATAACTGGAGATAATGAGGAAATGGGCAACTTTGGCCTTCAGAGTGAGAGGTTTTGAGTACAGGAGCAGGGATATCTTATTGAAAGTGTACAGGGCTTCAGCGAGACCACCTCTTGAGCATTGTGAACAGTTGGGATCTTGTTATCTCATGGAGGAAGTGCAATTAGCAGCTCTCTTGGTTGCCGTTATTGACACTAGCTTCATATTATTAATTCAAATTTAAATTTCACCAGTTGCTGTGTTGGGACTTGAACCCATATCCTCAAAGTTGTCAGACTGGGCCTTTGGATTCTCTAGTCCAGTGATAATATCACTACACCACTAAAGAGAGCATTTACTTATATGATTTGGCTAATGAGTTGCAATAAACCCAGCAGAGACCAATTCTTGGGAGCAAACCTGTTCTGTCCCTGGCCTGTGTGCCACAATTCTACACTGAGTCCCAACACAAGGCTCAACATCAGTTTGACTTTTGGGTGCTCATTTTATGTTGAGGATTTAATCAAGAGAGAATCTGAGAGAATCATTGATTTTGATGATTATTGAATGGAATCAATACCAGTGAAGGCACTCATTAACCCCTCAGTGACTGTCATTTCAACATGTGTTGATTCAGCTCTCTTAGCGAGTCAGATACAGTCCATTAAAAAACACTGAAACCTCTCATTGACCTGGACAGAAGTATTGAAAGAATTAATATAAATGGAAGAGACAAAATGTAATGCAATGAAATTGGACGGACTGATAATGTGGTCCAAGTGCATATGGCAACAGTAACATTCTGGGGTGTTGTGTCTCACAGTCCGAGTGGAAGACTCCTTCAAGCTTTGTACTGCTCTCTGGAGCGTGGAGAACCCAATTAAGAGACAAGATCAAGTAACGTTATCAGTAATGTGCATATATGTTGCAGGTTGGCCGAAATGACAGCAGTTTCCCATAACACCTGAGGAATGTAAAATCTCAATGAGGCAGTGAGCTGTCCTGGTCATTGATATGGTTCCCAGGTCTGGTTTCCAACGTTTACCTGGATTTCTGATTTTTGTCACAAACTGTGCATGGTGAGGGCAGTCAGACATATAAAACTTCAAGATGCCAACAGTAAGCTTGTCTCAAACAAAACTTGATCGAATAAAGCAAGCAGTAGCTGGGTAACAAACGAATGACCATTGTAAATGAAGGAAGATGGAAAATATAATTGTGAACAAAGGAGCCTCCTTTTTAAATGATTCAATGTCGCACTTAGCTCATGGGATTTAACCCTGTGGCACCTCTACTAGGCAAAATTTGCTTTAATAATTGCCAGCAACACTGGACAGCAGCAGACCTTCTTTGTGATGAAGAACCTGGCGATCTATTGTGGCGGTGGAGTAGGGCAAGGAAGGGAATTGAAATTCCACCTACCAAGAGCTGTTGGCCAGACAGATGTTGGCAGCTCAATCGATTGACATTGCCTTTGAGGCAGGGCTGGCTGCTGCCAATACGATACCCACTTGAGGTGTTGCCATAACCAGGTCACAGGGTATTGTTGGTGGAAGGGGATGTTTGGCAGCAAGGGCAGTGAGTCTCTCAGTGACCATTACCCCTCGTCCAGAGCCCAACTACCCAATGCCGGCTTCCTCAATTCTTCATGGTGTGTTTGAACAAGCTCCCCCGTCCAACCCTGAAGCCAAAGAGCAACATGCATGCTAGTTTCTTTCTGCATATTAATTCTCCAATTCAGGACCTCAATTAGCAGCCAGTATGGAGGCTATTCATAGGTTTTCAAGCCCCTGAACTTTATCAAGATTGTGACTGGAAGTGGTCATCTCCCACCCATCTGATTAAATAATCCCACTCATCATGAGGAATGGCAGTAAATTCTACCCCCTGAGTGTCATTCAGATATTACAGGGTATGACCTTGTAACCATATTTTTTGGTTCTGCCACAAGCTCAGGCTACACAATGAAGGACAGCAGTATTGGAATAATGCTGATACACGATGATTCATAGTTCACTTACGGATGGAGTAGATCTTGCCAGCGCACAATACATATCACATTCAATACACAGCAGTACTTGATGCACAAAAACATGATGACCAATCTTTGCAAGTTGTTACTTGATTTCAAATCTGATGTGTAATGTATCTGGATTGAAAATCATGTGGATTCTGAACACAAAAATACTAAAATTTGCAGCACAAGTACCAGATCCTGTTTGCATGAGACACGGTTTTCTTCTTCCAGGTTTTCCAATCACTTGCATAATGCTACTGCCTGGAAAGCTTCATTGTCAAATTATTTGCAAATGTTTCAACTCAAGTTCATTCCCAATTTTCTGTCAAGGAAGGAATTGTGCAGTTAGAGAATCCCATCTGAGTGACTGTCACTCTAATCCACCCTAATACAGTTGGTTTCAGATATGTCGATTCCTAACTGGCTTTGACTAAGGACATGCCACAGTGAAGTTACTGTCCTTAGAGGAAGATGACTGAACATAGCCTGTTTCTAGATCAAACAATTTCTAAGAACTGGAAGTTAATCCCAGGAGCTCAGATTGTTTTAGCTGCAGATTTCAGCTCAGCCCATTATTTATGATGTTCTTTTCCAGTAAAGTCTGGCTACCTCAAATAATTCTTTTTGCATTAAAAAAGGTTGAATCAGTACTGCGAACTGTACAGTAAAATTAAATGTAGCATAGGAAAATAGCGCTAAAATATAAAGTAGCTGAATTTACAACTTTGAATTAAGAGTGGACGTTATTTTTGAATGTGCAAATGCACTCATGCACTCACTGGTCTTCCAAATTACTAACCATTTACTGATTCTGTAACTACTGTATTAATCAGGCTGTACCAGATGGTTGAGGAAAAAAACATGACTAAACATAGGGAAATGATTGTGTAAGTTTGGATGCAAATTATGCTACAATTGCAATGATTCAGATGTGATTCGGTCTGGCCTGTACTTTTTGAGGAACCAAATGCATGACCAGTTGTGCTGTGACCCCTTGTTTTTGTTTTATTGCCGAGCTGTTGTCTATGGTGTTGGCTTAATGTCAGAGGGAAACAACATTTGAAGGCTTATATCTTAAAGCACTATGGGTGCTGTCAGTAGATCAACTGGATTACAGTGGTTTAAGAAGGCATCTCACCATCACTTTCTCCAGGTGAACAAGTAGTGATGGGTAATAAATGCTGACCAAGCCAGTGATGCCTACATACCATGAACAATTACCAGACAAACTCCCAAATGTGGCAAGTGTTCACTGTCCTACATTACCAGAACTAGCTCATGGCTGACAAGAATTAGCCCCAAAAGATGGGTGACGCAAATCCAGAACCCCAGACAAATCCTCAACAGTGGTAAGATGCTCTATTGGAGGTCCTGGGATATCAATCTCAGCATTTGGCTGTCAATTCTTTTCCCTAACCATGTGAAGTGGTACCTTCCTCAGATAGGGCATCTGGAGGGAAGTGAGTGTCCCTTAGCCCTCTTTCGCCTCGCCAATGTATCCATAGCTGGAGTGAGGTTTCCTCTGCACATACTGACAATTCTTCTGGACCTAGCTCTCCAGAATGCCCGCTTCCCATTCCATGTTGGTACTATGACATCAGACAGAACCTGGACAGACATCTCACCCTCTATTTCAGTCTGTGTATAATCAGTGGCACTTCTGCCAGCTGGCTTCCTACTTACTCCTGCCTTTTTCCTTATGTAACTAAAGGCTGAGTCCAGAAATTCCTCTCTACCGTTCTCCAGCATTCCTTCAACTATCAGGAATATCAGCCCAATCTTCCTCCACTGGCTATGTGCCTGTGTCAGTGTCACCAGAATGTCACTCTCTAGACAAATGATTCCCCACCAAGGTGAATATCTCTGCACAGCTGGATTGTGTGAAGAAACATCTTAACAACTCAGCTTCTGAGAGTTCTCCAAGGTGCTAGAAGATGTGTGCTTGGGGAACAAAGGTCTTCTCCTCTTAGGGGTAGAATGGGCTTTGCTTTGAAGAACGTCAAGATTTATTAGTGTCACATTCTGCTGTTGCTGTGTGTAGGTGTTGCTGCTTCATGTGCAGCTGGGAGTAGCAGCCTGAAGGTGGCTGAATAAGCGCAGCATCCCCTTCAGCACAGGCACAGTCACCACCTTCTCCTGGCAGCACCGCAGCTCCTTTCACGAATGGGGTTAGGATCCTGATATCATCTCCCTCACCATTTGTGCATGTTTGCCCCCATTATTCATGTTCATCTCCTGCAAATAGGGAGAAGCATAGAGGCACTTGGGGACCTACCTACCATTCACAATTACAGATTCCGATGATAGTCCCCTGAGCTGTCAATCCCTATGTCTGCCTCCAGGCTGAGAAGAAACTGCTATGGGGCATTTGAATGGTTAAAGCTGCTGAGTGAATGTTGCTGCCCTCATTCTGTCAAAGAGTTACATTACCTGAGAGAAATTCAAGCATTATATCATTTGTGTGGTTGAGATACCTCTGAGTTGTTGAGAGCTAAGCCATCTTTTCAGCTTTTGTCCTTGACCCATGCATCCTTTTACTGAAAATCTAGCCCAGGTTCTGATACAACGTCACAGACCCGATGGAGCCTGACCAACTGAGTCTTCTGCAGCATTTCTTGTTTTTATTTCGATCTCCAGCACAGATATGAGACACACCACCAATGTCATCAAGTAATGCAGCACCCACACCAATAATAATCCTCATACATTTAGACCTTGTGCAGCTTCTAACGGAACATCTTCCTGTGTGACAGCCCTCAGTCAGTAATGGGCTGAGAACTGTGTAATTATGTGAGGCAGCCCTCCCTGCTCTGAACTGAAGGAATTCCAAGTTCCTGATGCTGGATTCCATAATGGAAGCGTCCATCTTCTGTTTCTCTCCACAGATGATGCCTGACTTGTTGAGTATTACTGACATTTTCGATTTTAAATTTCAGATTTCTACCATCTTCAATGCTTGAGTTTGTTGAAGATTATTTAAGGCAGCTTTTTAGTGTGTGAAAGGTTTTTGAGTTTGTAATTTTTTTTTCTGGTTTTATGTTTTTAGGAGGTGATGGGAAATTGGACCCAATTTGCAAGGAGGCAGTGAAAGCAGTGAACGATGCTTATTGACCAGCATTGAAATTGTACTGTCATTTATATCCTCACTCCCTAAACATGTTGCTGCTAAGTTGTTTCATTGCTTTGTCTCAATTTCTGACTTCTGCAGATAATGTGGATAGTCCTCCAGGGATTTACGGGATCTAGCAGTGTTCTACAGCTGAGCCCAATTCAATAGTTCGGCATTTATTGTTTAGAAATCTTAGCAGAATTAAATAAAACCAATTCATGCATACACTGTTGTCACATTATTCTTCTACCTCCTCCGTGAAATCCCACCTGTGTACCTAAGCTGGCTGCATTCACAAATAAATACAAAGGCACCAACTCTTTTTTTGTATTAACAAACCTTGCATTTATATGGCACCTTTAATGAAGTTAAAGACCTCATTGCACCTCACAGTAGCATTTTCAAATAGGATTTGACACCAATTCACATAAGGATAAATTACGGCAGATAACCTTGGTCAAAGTTAGGTTTTAAGGAATATCTTATAGGAGGACAGAGAGACAGAAATATAAAATAAAACAGAAAGTACTAGAGAAACTCCACAGGTCTGGTAGCATCTGTAGAGAGAGGGAAATTCCTGAAGTAGTGGTAATGTCACTGGACTGGTAATCCTGAACTCTGGGATTCAGTGGGGGTGGCAGTTCTGGGGACAATGGGCTCAAAACCCTCCAACACAGATGGTGAAATCTGAATTCCACAAAACCTGGAATTAAAAGCACAACCATTGCAGACTATCATTGAAATCCATCTGTTTCATAAATCCCTTAGGGCAGGAAATCTGCCATCCTTACCTGGTCTAGCCCTACATGTGACTCCAGACCATCAGTAATGAGTAAGCGCCCTCTGAAGCTCCTCAGTCGAAAGAAAACTAGGGATGAGTAACAAATACCAATCTTGTAGTGAAAAAGTATCCCAAATAAGAATAAAAGAACTCCAATGACTCTTCTTCACAACCTAGAGAGAGAGAGAGAGAGACACTACTGTTTTAATGAGGGAATTCCAAATTTTAGAACCAGTCACCTTGGATTATACAGTGGCATGAGAAAACATGAAGGAAATTACAATGAAATGGAAAGCATAACTGTTGCAGTAGTGCAAAGTGTTCCTAACTTTCTATTGGGAAGATATTCTTTCAGTTCAAAAACTTTGAAAGGCTAGGGACATGGTGTGTATCAGTTGTAGATCTGAAACCTCCTGTGGCTACCTGTATTATTAAACATCTGCATAGAGAGTGAGATAATCTGCTTCTACTGCAGGGAAAGGAAAGAGCTGAAGCATTGCGGTTCATAAACAAACAGAATCCCACTAGGTTCCTTCTGTACTGCGATGGAGTTTGAAGGAGGCATATGTTGTCAAATTGCTCATTGTGTGACAAGACCTGGTTCATTGAGTGGCTGAGTTTCAGCCTCAGTCGAATAAATTATTGAAAATTAATCAGAGAACTCAAAATTTGAAGGGGTGAGAATATAAAAGTTTTCAATGTTTACAAAATGCCAGTCATTATGAGAATTGCATTTTAAATACAAAATACAGAAGGAGGTGAAAACACTAGAATACAATTAAATACATCCAATATCTCTTTCACCCTATCAATTATTCTGCTGAGTAGTTCTACTTTGAAGAGTGACTTCTCACAATAATTCAGATTATTTATTTGTTTGTTTTTTCTGGTTATGATGGAATAAGCTTGAGGGGCAGAATGGACACTCCTGTTTCTATGTTCCTTTGATTTACACAGAATATGTAACACAATTTTGGAATATACTTGTTCTTCTCTGGAATTACCAGATATTCATTTGCTGTAATCTACTAATGGAAGTAGCAGATGTTAATCTGAGCAGTGATTACATTGGAGACTTAACTTGGCTCAGGATCTATGGTACCATAAGTTCAAGCAGTGCAGATGGTCATTAACCCACCCTGAAAGGCCTTCATCGATTTCCCTTGTCACTGATACCCACTTCTGCTACTTTGATTTTATAGAATCAGTCATTCCAACATCAAGAATAAACCACTGAAATTAAATTGACACAGCCCTTGAGAATACAGCAGAAATTCAAATGTCAATACATGGAACTAGATATCAGGGCCAACTATGCAGGTAAGCTACGATAAGGTCTAACACACTGGCAGGAACTTATGTGCATGTGCCTATAACTAATATGGATATTGGATTTTGCAGTCTATTGGAAAGCTTTTTGACACACAAGGGGCTGGACAAACTTGCAAACAAGTAAGGATGATTTGTAAAGGTGGCTTAGTGGTTAGGACTGTTTCCTCACAATGCCAGAGACCTAGGTTCAATTCCACCCTCAGGCAACTGTCTGTGTGAAGTTTGCACGTTCTCCCTGCATCTGTGTGGGATTCCTCTGGGTGCTCTGCTCTCCTCCCATAGTCCAAAATGTGCAGTTTAGGTGGATTGGCCATTCTAAATTGCCGAGTGTCCAGGGATTTGTAAGCTAGGTAGATTAGCCATGGAATATGGTAGGGGGTGGATCTGAGTGGAATGCTCTTCAGAGAGTTGGTGTGGACTCGAAGGCCTAATGGCCTGTTTCCATACTGTAGAGATTCTATGATTCTGTCTGCTATAATATTGAGACATCACAGAAATGATTATGAATTGACATGAAAACGTTTGCATTGTTCCATCAGCTGTTAAGAGGTGTTGTGTACCTTACTGTTCTACTGATTATTATTACTACATTTGAAAAACATTAAATGTTCTAATATAGTAATTTATATAAACAATTTGGATGTGAACATAGGAGGTATATTTAGTAAGTTTGCAGATGACACCAAAATGGGAGGTGTAGTGGACAGTGAAGAAAAGGCTATCTCAGAGTACAATGGGATGTTGATCAGATGGGCCAATGGGCTGAGGACTGGCAGATAGAGTTTCATTTAGATAAATGTGAGTTGCTGCATTTTGGAAAGGCAAATCAAGGTAGGACTTATACACTTAATGGGAAGGTCCTGGGGAGTGTTGCTGAACAAAGAGACCTTGGAGTGCATATTCATGGTTCCTTAAAAGTGGAGTCGCAGGTAGATAGGATAATGAAGAAGGCGTTTGGTATGCTTTCCTTTATTGGAGTATAGGAGTTGGGAGGTCATGTTGCGGCTGTACAGGACATTGTTTAAGCCACTTTTGCAATATTGCGTGCAATTCTGATCTCCCTTCTATTGGAAGGATGTTGTGAAACTTGAAAGGGTTCAGAAAAGATTTACAAGGATGTTGCCAGAGTTGGAGGATTTGAGCAACAGGGAGAGGCTGAACAGGCTGGGGCTGTTTTCCCTGGAGCGTCAGATGCTGAAGAGATATATAAAATCATGAGGGGCATGGATAAGTAGACAACGTCTTTTCCCTGGGGTGGGGGAGTCCAGAACTAGAGGGCTTAGGTTTAGGGTGAGAGGGAAAAAGTTTAAAAGGGACCTAAGGGGCAACACTTTCACGCAGAGGGTGATGCATGTATGGAATGAGCTGACTGAGGAAGTGGTAGAGAAAGGCACAGTTACAACATTTAAAAGGTATCTGGATGGGAATATGAATAGGAAAGGTTTACAGGGATATGGGCCAAGTGCTGGCAAAAGGAATTGATTAGGTTAGGATATCTGGTTGGTATGGACAAGTTGGACTAAAGGAACTGTGTCTTGCTGTACATCTCTATGACTCCATAACAGTAGTGAAAAATCCTTTACTGAGTTGTCAATATTAGATAATATCAACTCAATATTATTCCCTTGTGTGAAGGTAAATTCTTTGTATTTTCAGTCACTAATTGAAATTTGTGCTAATCTCATACATTTTTCAGAATCAAAATTGTAATTTCAAGGATAAATAATGAACAAGTCACAAATTTATCTCTCTTTTAACTTACAAAAAAAGTAGAATATATCCACAGAAGCACGCCAGTTCCCTCTGCTAGTTGTGAAATTTGAGATTCAAAGTTCCATTGAATTAATATTCTATAGTTACTAGATTAATGTAGATGTCAAAGCAAAAATTGAGAGTTCGTTCATCTCTTTTATCACTTACATGGCATGTGAGCATTGCTTTTGTGTCAATATCAAATTTCCCTCCAGAAACTGTGGACAGCACAGTGGCTCAGTACTGTCTCAGCACCAGGCTCTCTGGTTCAATTCCAGTATGTGGGGAGTATACTCATTATTCACGTGTCCGTGTGGAAATTGCACATTCTCCCTGTGTCTGTGTGGGTTTCCATTGGTACTCTGGTTTCCTCTCACAGTCCAAATATATACAGGTTAAGTGAAATGGTCATGCCAAATTTTCCAATGATGTACAGGTAAGGTGGGTTAGTCATGGTAAATGTGGATTTACGGAGTTAGGGTGGGGGTTGATTTTGGGTGGGATGCCCTTTGATGCACTGGTGCAGATTCAATGGGCTGAATGGCCTCTTTCTGCACTGTAGGGATTCTATGATTTTAAGCTGAATGTGGATAGTGGTTTTCCACAGGGATCTGTGTTAGGGCCTCAATTATTCATAATATTCATTAATGACTTGGATAATGGCATTAAAAAGTCGAATATCCAAATTTGCTAATGATGCAAAACTGGGCAGCATGGTGGAGTGTTGGCAGTATAAAATTACAACAGGATATTGATAAATAAGGTGAGTGGGCAAAGCTATGGGACATGTATTTTAATATAAACAAGTGTGAAAATATCAATCTTTGACTGATAAAGGATAGACAGGATATTCTTTTCGAACGGACAAAGTTAAATATAGTGGCTGTCCAACAAAATTTGGGGTTTTGGGTGGATAGCCCTTTAAAATGCCACAAAAAGGTGCAGAAAATAGTCAAGAAGGTTAATGAAATGCTGACCTTCATTTCTAAAGGGCTGGAGTATAGAGATGTAAACATTATAGCCTACTTAGACCCTGAGAGTACTAAGAGCAGATCTGGGCACTACAACTTTGGAAGGATGCTTTGGCCCTGGAGGGAGTTCAATGTAGATTTACAAAGATGATACCTAGATTTCAGGGGTTAAGTTATGAGGAGATATTAGACAAATTAGGCCTTTATTCTGTGGAATATAGAAGGTAAAGGTTGATCTAATCAAGATCTTCAGGATATTAATAGGAAAGACTGGGTAGATAAAGATAAAGCATTTCCATTGGTTGAAGATTCCAGAACTAGGGGGTTTTGTCTAGGAATTAGGGCCAGGCCATTCAGGAGAAATGTTAGATCGCACTTCTGCACACAAAGAGTAATGGAGGTTTGGAACTCTTTTCCTCAACTGGCAGTCCATGCTAATTAAATTGTTAAATTTAAATCTAAGACAATTTTTTATTAAGTAAAAGTATGTGTCTAAGGTGGAGTTAGGTCACAGATCAGCCAGGATCTTATTGAATGGTGAAGCAGGCTTGAGAGGCTGAATGGCCTAATCTCGTTCCTATATCCCTACATGTGGCCATTTGCAAAGTGAAACACACTTCCAAAACCTGGCCAAAAAATTAGACATATTCAAGTTTATCTTTGTCTTGGGTTCAAGGACCAATAGATGATTAAAGTTAATCATATTTCTTCAGCATCACTTTATGTTATACTTTAATAACCACAATCAATCTTAAATGCTCAACATTAAAGGTTAACAAATACACAGTCAGTATGTCAAACTCCATGGCAACAAGTAATATTTTTCTTCAAATTCATAAAGGTTTTGATGAACACAACTTATTCTTAAAAATTCAAACAACTATTGTGTCTTCAATTTCAACTATCCTCAGATATTAGCATTCAGAACACTGGTGCATAACCTCTTTCTTTCCCCTAGGTGATTGGAATATAGAATAACTTTTCCACTGATATAGTGTATTGTTTTTCTACAAGAAGGGCAAAGAGGTAACAGATTTATTCATTAAATTATCCATTCTCTTTCATGGCTCTTTTCAACAAAAAATGGATCTTGAATATTTAATCTTCATCCGTTTAATTGCAACATGATATATTTAATACATGGAGAATGACAGATGGTTAGGAGTTTATTACAAGGTTGTTGCATGCTTTTGGGGATATATAATGACATTAAAAAGGGCAACAAAACTAGAATAGTTTACTCTCATTTGAATCAGTGTTTATTGCATCAGTTGAACTTGCAGCTTTTGTTTTTATGCAAGTAAATGCAATATTTCTCTCCCCTCATACTTTAATTTTTAATGTCAGTGTTTATGATAATTTTTTTTGTTTTGGCTCATGTCACACAGCAAGGAAAAGTATTTATTATTGACTAGGATAATGGATGTTAGGATAATGATAGGTTTTAACTGAATTAATAGAAAGTGTTGCACTAAAATTATCATTCTCGGTTTTACTCTCCTATGCATTATACAAAGACTTGATCCACAATCTCTTTACACGTTCAACAGATTACATCAATCATGTTTTAAAACAATAATTACTGAATGCTATTGTAATTTACAATAAAAACAACATTGAAGTCAACAGGGATACACTAAGATTGAAGTGTGGTGACTTGGATTAATATTTTAGAGGCAGTAAAATCCGAAATTCCTGCTGAATGAATTCAATCTAATACCATTTGACCACATGACCACTATGCAAGTCATTAAACTGGATCTGTGAAAGTGACTGTCTAGACACAGCTGTCAAACCTTACAAGACGTATAGAGTCAGTGACAACTAGCAGTCTCTTCTATTCTTCTCACTGATTATTACTACCCCTGTCATCCTCCAACTAGAAAGATGCAAGCAATTGAATTTCTTCATCAATGAACTTTGGCATCAAGATAGCCATTTATGAACATCTTTCCTAAGGGAATTGGAAAATAAATAGTAGGGAAGGTTTGCCATAGTTGAATGGAGTTTGATGAGGCTATATCTGTAATGCTCTCCACAGTTTTGAGCTCCTTAATTAAAAAAAAAGGTAAATACATTAGAAGCAATTCAAATGTTTATTTGCTTTATTCTCGGGATGGGGGAGATGTTATCTTTTGAGGGAAGGTTGGACAGATTGGACATGCATTCTTAGAAGTACAAAGGAATGAGAAGTGATCCTATTGAAACATATGACATCCTGAGGGATCCTGTCAGTGTGGATGCTGGAAGTACGTCTCCTTTTGTGGGAAAAATTAGAATCAGGGGACACAGTCTAAGATGGAGATGAGAAGGAATTTTTTTTCTCAGTGGATCGAGAGTCTTTGGAACACGCTTCCCAGAGAGTGGTGGTGGCAAAGAAACTTTATATTTTTAAAGTAGAGCTGGATAGATTCTTGACTAAAAAAGGAGTCAAAAGTGATTGGGTTCAGCTGGAAACTGGACTCAGAGCACTCATGACCTTACTGAATGGCAGAGCAGGCTAAATTGCCTGCTTTTTATCCGTATTCACATTTTCATATTGAGCCTCTC
The DNA here is from genome assembly GCF_037043375.1 of Chiloscyllium plagiosum. Lineage (NCBI taxonomy): Eukaryota > Metazoa > Chordata > Chondrichthyes > Orectolobiformes > Hemiscylliidae > Chiloscyllium > Chiloscyllium plagiosum. The sequence continues at coordinate 14,338,556 of NW_028270181.1, read as the reverse complement.
TGATCACAACTGGGAACACACTGTCCAAAATCACATTTAGGCTCATTAAGTTCTTCCTTCAACAGAATTCCATTTCATACACACCTCAAAACTGAGTCGAGAGTATGTTGCTGGAAAGGCATGGCAAATCAGGCAGCATCCGAGGAGCAGGAGAATCAACATTTCGGGCATAGGCCTTTCATCAACTCTTTCCTCATAAAGGGCTTATGCCCGAAACATCGATTCTTCTGCTCCTCGGATGCTGCCTGACCTGCTGTGCTTTTCCAGCAACACACTCTTGACTCTGATCTCCAGCATCTGCAGTCCTTACTTTCTCCCACACCTCAAAGCTGACCAAGACAGTTCTTAAAAAAATGTTTCACCAATTCAACTTGAAAAACTTGCAAATAAACTTGACATCTCAATGTAGATTAGTGCACGTATGCAATCTCATTAGTTGAAGAATGCTTGTTGTTACTTAACAGGATAACTGAAGAGCAGCGATAATATCTCACTTACATTCTTTGTAGTAAAATAGGACTGAGGTCCAAGGTATTGAACTTTACTCGATGCAGTGATATTTTCATAAGTTTACTTGAAGTTTATACCATTTCTTTGCTATAACTTAAATATAAACAAACACCATCCTGAAAAACAACAGGATTTCCACTTTAGGCAGAAGGTAAACAGAAAATGTTGATCTACTGAACATTTCCAACTCTTTGGTTTCATTGGATTATCTTCACTCAGTAAGTTGTCAATCATTTTTCCAGTCATGCAATATTTTCATTAACTTGTACTTCGATTTGAAGTGATGTACACACAAAACAAGGGTGATATGAGAAATAAACTTTTTCACACAGTGAATAGTTAGGTATGGAATGCACTGCTTGTAAATGTGGTGAAGGCAGGTTCAATCAAGGTATTCAAAAGGGCATTGGATGATTATTTGGAAAGAAATGATGTGCAGGAATATGGGAAAAGTTGGCACTAGGTCATAGAACTGGGGCAGACACAATGGGCTGAATGACCTCCTTCTGCACTATAACAATTCTGTGATTCTGTTATAGTTTAGAACTCTAAATGAACTCTATAAATACTCATTCATTTTAAATCATTCAAGTTCTTGTGCTTGAACATCTTCACCTACTGTCAATAGTTCTGTGCTTTATTAACATTAGGTTTGGCAATTAGAGTCATGGAGTCAAAGAGATGTACAGCATTGGAACAGACCCTTCGGTCCAACCCGTCCATGCCGACCAGATGTCCCAACCTAATCTAGTACCACCTGCCAGCACTTGGCCCATATCCCTCCAAACCCTTCTTATTCATATACCCATCCAAATGCCTTTTAAATGTTGCAATTGTACCAGCCTCCACCACATCCTCTGGCAGCTCATTCCATACACATACCACCCTCTGCATGAAAAAGTTTCCTCTTAGGTCCCTTTTATATCTTTCCTCTCTCACCAGGGAAAAGACTTTGTCTATTTATCCTATCCATGCCCCTCATATTTTGTAAATCCTATATAAGATCACCCCTCAGCCTCTGATGCTCCAGGGAAAACAGCCTCAGCCTGTTCAGCCTCTCCCCATAGCTCAAATCCTCCAACCCTGGCAACATCTTTGTAAAGCTTTTCTGAACCCTTTCAAGTTTCACAACATCTTTCCAATAGGAAGGAGACCAGAAATGCATGCAATGTCCTGTACAGCTGCAACATGATCTCCCAACTCCTGTACTCAATACTCTGACCAATAAAAGAAAGCATACCAAATGCCTTCTTCACTATCCTTCACCAGTGACTCCACTTTCAAGGAGCTATGAACCTGCACTCCAAGGTCTCTTTTGTTCAGCAACACTCCCTAGGACCTTACCATTACCTCGCATTTATCTGAATTAAACTCCATCTGCCACTTCTCAGCCCATTGGCCTATCTGATCAAGATCCTGTTGTAATCTGAGGTAACCTTCTTCGCTGTCCACTACACCTCCAATCTTGGTGTCATCTACAAACTTACTAACTGTACCTCTTATGCTCACATCCAAATCATTTATGTAAACGACAAAATGTAGAGGATCCAGCATTGATCCTTGTGGCACTCCACTGTTCACAGGCCTCCAGTCTGAAAAACAACCCTCCACCACCACCCTCTGTCTTCTACCTTTGAGCCACTTCTGTATCCAAATGGCTAATTCTCCCTTTATTCCGTGAGATCTAACCTTGCTAACCAGTCTCCCATGGGGAACCTTGTCGAACGCCTTACTGAAGTCCATATAGATCACATCTACTGCTCTGCCCTCACTAATCCTCTTTGTTCCTTCTTCAAAAACTCAAATTCCAAAGTAGTAATTCACCACCTTGTTAGCAACTCTGTTGCAACTGTTAAACCTCAATTATTCTAATATTCAATCTAGGTTCAACAACCAAATTTGGGTGCTGACCCCTTCTACTTTATTCGGACACCATTATCGTCATTTGAATTGATACAAATCCATTGGTCACGTTGGTCACACAATGCCTGATGTGTGTTCATGTGAATATTTATTTACTTTGATGTCATGTAGAGATGGCTTATAGCACAGGAATGGGAGAAGCAACAAATAATGAGGTAATGTAAAAAATCAGATGTATTTACAATTGTTTAAGATGCAAGTCTACAGTTGCAACATTTACACACATATGTATCTAGATAACTATGACTGATGAATTCTTGAAGAACTATGAATATATATAAATAAGCAATAAAGAAATAATACTTAAGGGCCCAGGAGCACATAACACTAAAAAGACCTTGTCATTTATAAATAAAACTCCTCAAAGGTGAATAAAATATAAAACTAACTTCTGACAAAATTTAATGTTATTACAAAATGCTACATATGATATTGTGTGTTAACCTAGTTACAATGGAGATTCTTTCCTCATGTAACAAAATCATATCTGAATGGATGTACCTTAAGATCTTGAAAAAGAAAACACTCATTAATTTGGATGACAACCGAGGCTGGAAGAGTGCACAATCACTCAGACTTACTGTTCCATAAGTTGCAACAGAAAAAATAAAAAAAGTTTCTAGTTACCAAGATGACCAATAAAATACTTTATCGATGTCAGGGGGGTAGTAAGTAATAAGATCTATCGACCATATTTCTATATAAACACAATTATGGGTTTATTATCAAAACAAAACTTATTCAATAATGATGCAACAATTGGTTAACAAACACAGTCAGTAACGTAGAAGTCTAAATGCTTATCCTTCCAACTATTATCAAAAAACAAACAAAGACAGTATTCAGGAACGTTTTTAAAATTCTCTGCAAAGTCAAAAAAAACAAATTTGGGCCAACAGGCTATTTTTTAATGATAGAAGGATAAAGCATGGGATATTCTAGAGTCTGTTGCTTTGTTGTGGCACATATGTTTACGTCACTAACCATACATAGCAGTCTCTGAACTCTTGTAGCCAAAATCTGCTCAGGGAATATAGTCTTCAGATGTTCTTTCAATCACTCTTTCAAAACAACAAGGAGGTCTTACCCTGAACTGGTACAAAAGGCAGATCAACTGGGCAGCTTGTTCTAAGCAGGCTTTCCTCCAATTCAGCTTGTTCTTAGCAGATTTTCATCCAATTGAAGCAGATGAACCAAGAACCTCTCCAAGGCAGGCCACTGTTCAAAAACAATCTCAGCAGCAGAGCAAGCTGTGAATGACAGTCATGTCATTTCTAAGAAGACTTGTTAATAAAAGTTCTAATTTTCACTGTGAACTTTCAATGATATCTTTTGGAGAAAACATTCCAGTTATGTCCATAAAACTTGAAGTAAATTCCTTTTTACACAAACTTTCAAAATTTAAGTCATCCCAAACAATTGACTATAAATTCTCTTTATAACATTTGTATATTTACACTTATTTTTACATAATGTGGTGATATTGTTGCTTGACTTTCAAGTTTCATAATGGCTATTTTTCTTTTACTCGACCAAGCCATTAGTGAATTTGACAGATTGCTTGTTTGTTTAGTTGAAAAATTATGTCATACCACTTGCCAACGTTTAGGCATTTAGTTGTATTCAACTGGTAAACATTAGTTGGAAGTTCATCTTTGCTCATATATAAAGGCAAATGTACTTGTGGCACTATGTCAGTGTCCCTAGCTCTCAGCTGGAAAGTGATGGTTCAATCCATCTGCATTAGAGTAGGGTTTGTTGATATTTAAAGTATTAGAACTGAATCAGTGGCTGTTGTTTTGGGAGTACATTATAGATAAAGTGTGTCTTTAAATAAAAGCTCAAAATGTATGTAAATTCAACTCCAATTATTTCATTGTGTGGCTTTGAAGGGATTGTTTCATTTGAGTGCTGCAATACTTCAATAGAACATAGAACATAGAACATAGAAGAATACAGCGCAGTACAGGCCCTTTGGCCCTCGATGTTGCGCCGATCCAAGCCCACCTAACCTATACTAACCCACTATCCTCCATATACCTATCCAATGCCTGCTTAAATGCCCATAAAGAGGGAGAGTCCACCACTGCTACTGGCAGGGCATTCCATGAACTTACGACTCGCTGAGTGAAGAACCTGCCCCTAACTTCAGTCCTATATCTACCCCCCCTTAATTTAAAGCTATGCCCCCTCCATAGAGTGGAGTTGTTATAAAACATTTCTTTCTGAATTCATTTGTTGATTAACTTGGCTAATGACCATTAAGAAGGTGCAGCAGACATAACATAATGATTCTAAAAACATTAAAAAAATGGTCATTTACTGATCTGAAATGGACTTCACTCTGGCATTTTAGCTTCAGTGCTGGGGCTCAATTATTTGACACTTATGCCTTTATTTTCTTCAACTCGCACCCTGACATTTAGACAAAGGAGGGTACTATAAAGAAGAGTTTCTAGTCTGCAGCAGAAGTATCCAAATAAGAAAAGTTAAGCTCAGTGCAAATTGGACAGACACATCAATTTCAGACTTTCCTTTTTGCTGCTTTGATTCATCCGTAACAGTCAAATTGAACTCAGATATCAAACTACTTAGAAACATCACTGCTGATTTGTGAGCCCTGGAGTGCTAAGCTATTGACTGAAGTGTTAGGACTTTGCACAAAAGACTAGCTTAATAGATCATTTAGCTTTCATCTGCAAAGGTCTTTTCTGAATGGGAAATGTGTCATTCCAGTGCGGGCCTTCAAGCTCTTTTTAACAAAATGTTCAACTGGACTAAAGTTAAGACTCTTTATACATTTAGCATAAATAAGATACAACTTAAGTATCTTACAAGTAGACATATTAGAAGAAATATTACAAAATAAGGTTCAGGCAAGTGTAAATACATAAGTAAATATTTGAATGAGGCACATGTTCAAATGACCTAATGAAGGAGCGATGCTCTGAAAGCTCGTGCTTCCAATAAAACCTGTTGGACTATAACCTGGTGTTGTGTGATTTTTAACCATGTTCAAATAGGTAGACAATACTAACTTTTGCTCAATGAACTTGATTGGCCAGGGAAAAACAAATTGCGACAGAATCAGGTTAGGTCAGAAAGAATCCAGGATGAATTGGAATGTGTGTTATCTGCAGAAGGAATGGAATTGTGACCTGAACAGTGAATCACAGCTTGGCAATACTGCACTGAGAATACAATGTGCATCCTTTCCAGGAACAATAACCCTGCCATACAGTAAGTGCAATGAATGTTTGCCAGGTTTGTTCTCTGGATGTTAAGACTGTCCTATTAATAGAAATCAGACAAACTGGGTCTTTATTCTCAGGAGTATTGAAAATGAGAGGTGATCGCACTGAAACCTACAAAATACTTGGACACAGATTATCTACAGGCAAAGTGTTTCCCCCAGCTGGGGATTCTAGAACCAGAGCACACAATTTAAAAATAAGAGTGATAGCTTCGAGCACCAAGATGAAGAGAAATCTTTGACTCAGAAGGTTGTGAACATTTGAACTTTTTATCCCAGAAGACAATAGAAGTTCAGTCTGAGATTATATTTAATATTACAGTTATTTTTTATGATTACCAATGGTGTAGAGGGTTATGGTGATAATATGGGCAAAAGGCATTGAAGTGTTTGATCAGCTATGATTGTATTGAATGGCAGAGCAGTCTTAATAGGCTGAATAGCTTACTCCTGTTCATATGCTATTCAACTGCACTTGATCAGAATAAACTGCTCACTGACACTCAGTTTGAGTTCTGGAACGCTACTCAACTCCTGATCTCATTGTAACCTTGGTAAAAATATGGACAAAAGTTCTGAACTCCAGAGGTGAGAAGGGAATAACTTAATTTGATATCAAGACAGCATGTGACCATGTATAGCATCAAGAAGACATTCCAAAGCCAAAGTTAATCAGAATAAGGCAGAAGACTCTTTGTGTATTGTATCATACCTCTTACAAAGGAAGCTGGTTGTGGTGTTGGAGGTCAATGACTTCAGTCCCAGGAGACTTCCATTGCTGATGTTTCTTGGGTAGTGCCTGGTCCACCTATGTTCAGTTGCTTTATCAATGATTTAATCTCTATCATAATGTCATGTACACTGTAGAGATACTTCTTCAAAGCATTCACTAATGATTGCACAATGTTCTCCACTATTCACAACTCCTCAGATACTGAAGCAGTTCATCTGCACATGTGCATTTCTAGTCAATATCCATGCCTCAGCTGCAAAGTGGTAAGTAATATTCATGCTACATAAGTGCCAGGCATTGACCATCCTCAGCAACAAGGAATCAGACCATGCCCCTGAGCCTTCTCCTCTTCAATCTCATTAAAGTGCTTCCTTCTAATAGTTAACTCGCTGTTTCAAAACATTTCCTGAAGTAAAACTAATTCTGGCAAAAAAAATCATTCCTATCTTAAAAATCTTATCAGCTGTGCTGGAACAAAGTTTGGCCATCAGAAAATAGTGAGCTCCACAACCCTTTGACAATATCTTGATCATGCAATGATTCTAGAAACTGCAGGATTTTACACCAAAGGACTTTCTGCATGTGTACATTTTGTTTACATCAGGCCTCTAAAAGTGTGGATAAAGCCTGATAGAATTCTAAAACCAGAAAGAGTGTGAAAAAATGGGGCATGGTATAATCTGAGTCCAGATAGTGAACTGTTTATAGTTGTGGGAAACAGATATGTTTTATTTTAAAGTTTCTGTACTAGGTTATAAAAAAAATCCTGCAGTCTGTGATGAATTTCAGATTGGAGGGACTCTCATGGCTGAACCTCACTTTGTGTTCTCAAATGTTAGCTATGTGCAGCATTGTGGGTTAATAAAAAAGATGACTGTGATAAGGGCCGGTACATAACGAAATTTTAAAGTAATCAACTGGAAAGGAGAAAATGGATTTTTGGTACTTAACTAATGAGGAAAAAGAAAATTGATTAACAGCTCGACATAAGTAGATGTGACAGCTGAAAGATTGAACTGTAAACAACACAGTATGTAAGCAACAACTGCAAGAATACTAAAATTATCAAAGTTCCTTGCACTCAGGAAATTATAATAAGCTTTGCATGACACTCTGAATCTGTTGTGAATAATTCCTCATCAGTTGTTCCTTTGACTCTGACATGTAGATTTGGCCATCTATTCTTCAGCATTTGTCATTTCTACTTTGGTGAGTCAACACGTGATTACCCTCTACCTTTTCACTCTTAATAATTTTGTACTTGCATCAACTTACTTTTTGTGAAAATCAGCAAACAGGATGAATATCATAATGTCCTTTTACCACACTTCATTTTGCATTAAATTTGTGATAAAGAATATAAATTGACATGACTTAAGTGCTAATTTTACAAATGCACTAACTCCATTTAATCAGCGAACATTGCTGCATTGCACTAAAAGGAAGCTTCACATTAAGGAGATTGGATAGCTCTGCATAAAGATGTTTTTGACCCTCTGTGAGATAAAGCACCTCATTTTGATAAGCGCTCCATGATAATTCAAACAGAAAACAATGATTTTATGTTTTGATGACAGTCAATGTTAGTCAAGGGTGACATTAGAAGTTGACAAAGTTAAAACTTACACAACACCAGGTTATAATCCAACAGGTTTATTTGGAAGTATGAGCTTTCAGAGCACTCAGCTAACTAGTGGGGCAGGATCATAAGACACAGAATTTCTGCCAAAAGATCAGTGTCATGCAATTAAAATGATAAATTGAATGTAATTGTTTTAATTGCATGACACTGTGATCTTTTGCTAGAAATTCTGTGTCTTATGATCCTGCCAAAGTAGTTACCTGATGAAGGAGCAGTGCTCTGAAAGCCAGTACTTCCAAATACACCTGTTGGACTATAACCTGGTGTTGTGTGACTTCTAATTTTGCCCACCGCAGTCCAACACCGGCACCTCCACGTCATTAGAAGTTGAGACCATTGGAGTAAAATAGAAGTGAACTCTGGATGTGAAAGTAAGTTATACTTTCTGCTGTGTTATGGATCAGATCAAACTCCCTTAAAATAAATTAAGAAGATCTGGATGTAAGTTTGCTCACTGAGCTTCACTGGAGGCTCACTGATGATGTTACTTAGTACGGTGACAAAACATCTGAAAACGAACCATCTAGCTCTGCGAGCAAACTTACATCCAGAACCTCAACCTGAGCTACAAATCTTCTCAAAACTCACTAATATTAAGAAGATAGTCTAGACCCTAACATTTTCTTATTTTAAAGGTACGTGTAACGCGTTGCATTCCAGTTACAATTTGATTGGTCAAACTACTTGACTTTAAGCAAAACACACTTTATTTCTACAGTTAAAATACAAAATTTAAAAAAAGAAAAAATTGGCTTAACTGTAACTCTATCGAAATGCTTAACAAAATAATATATATAACCACTAATTAACTGCCACAATATTGTAACATCGTATAAATGCAGCTTTGGCAAAGGCATATTCAGTAAAATAGATTGGTTCAGAAGCAATTCTAACAGCAGGAAGAGAATCCCAAATGTTAGCTGTAACAGAGAGGGGAATAAGAGCTTCTACATCCAGCTTCAAGGTCCCAGCAACTGCTGAAAGTTAAAACTAAAAAATCCTCATTCTGTGGGAGCTTGACTGATACATTCAGGCTGCTTCTATTGTTCCAATGTTAAAAAAAAGTTGAAAAGTGTGGCGCTGCAAAAGCATAGTAGGTCAGGCAGCATTGGAGGAGCAGGAGAGTTGACGTTTCAGGCATAAGCCCTTCATCAGGAATGTGTTGGGGCTGAGAGTGGGGTCTGGGGTGGGGGGGGTGGGGAAATGGGGCAAGGTAGCTTGGAAGGCCTAACTAGACCCTACTTTTTTATTTTTCTTATTCCATCGAGTTAGGTTAAACTTGGATCGCCTTCCCCCAAACTACCTTCCCCCAACCCCACCCTCTCCCATTTATCTCTCAGCCCCCTTCCCACCCCCACATTCCTGATGAAGGGCTTATGCCTGAAATGTTGATTCTCCTGTTCCTTGGATGCTGCCTGACCTGCTATGCGTTCCCTGCACCACACATTTCAACTCTGATCTCCAGCATCTATTGTCCTCACTTTCCCCTAGTCGTAAAAAAGGTAACCCAAGGCCTCACAAGCTGTCTACTTTATTCACTTTGAGCAGATTGCTCGACACCTCTGTCTCAACTTTTCTTCATTACAAAAACCCAGGACAAAATAATATAGTATTGTCACACCTCCATGCTTAAAAACATGAACCATCAATGTAGAAAGATGGCTTCACTTTTTAAAACCTTTAGCCTAATGCAATTAGTACACTATAATATATCAACATTGCATTGATTCTAGGCATGCAAGCATTCACTACAACAGTCCATTTTAGTTTGGTTTTTTACTCTCCACCTAACAGCTCCGTCTTTCTTAATCAAAGTTGCAACAACGCATCGGCAATTGCATTCTCTTGTCCTCCTAAGTGTATAATTTGAATGGCTAAAATAAAAAGCTCTACCTGAACAGTCTGGAATTTTTATCCTTAAAAACTTGGAAGGGGCTATGGTCAGAATATAAAATTGTCTCAAACACATTACTCGCAACATAAGTGTTGGAATGTTGCAACACCAATGCTAAACTTAAGGTCTCCTTCTTAATCCTTCTGGTGGTAATTATTCAATTTTCTGGAAAAGTACCCAATAGGTCTTTTTATTTTCATCTTCTTGAAGGAGAACAGCATTGACACCCATGCCACTTGCATCAATACACCTCGAATGGTTTTACGTAATTAGGTGGAGCTAACACTAGGGTAGTAGTTAACACAGCTTTCAGGCTGACAAATGCCTTGACAACCCAGCATCCACTGAAATTTTCTATACTCGTACAAGTCCATTAATGGAGCAACTACATTGCTAAAATTCAATAAAAATTTCCAATAAAAACTACTCAATCCCAGGAATTGTAGTACTTCGCTCTTTGTCAATGGTTTGGGAAACTCCCCAATGACCTTTGTGGTCACATCCTGTGGAGCCATTTGTCCATGTCTGATCACATGGCCCAGGAATGTGACTTGGGCTTTTGCAAACTCTCTCTTAGCCAGGGTTATCCCAAGCCCACCTCCCAAAGGCGATTGAACAATTCTGATAGTCGCTCCAAATGTTTCTTCCATGCGTGACTAAAATTCACCAGATGTACACACACAATTTGGTAATCGTGAAATGACTTTTTGGGTGGTCTTTGAAATGTGGCTGGTGCAGTTTTTGTACTGAATGGCATGGCTTTAAACTGCTACAGTCCCCTCAGTGGTACAAAAGCTGAAATTGTCTTCATTCTTTTGGATAAAGGTACCTGCCAGTATCCTCTGAGTAAGTCCAACTTTGAAAGTTGCTTGTCCCACCTTCTCAACACAGTTTTCCAAATGTGGAATAGGATATGAATCAGGTTTTGCAACTGCATTGACTCTGCAATAGTCCACACATAATTATTGGGTATAATCTGGTTTTGTAATCATTACGATGGGTGAGCTCCATTCGCTGCAACTCACTTTGATTATATTGTGTTTGAACATATGTTCAATTTCTGTTTGAACCTGTACCAACTTTAGAGATTAAGTCTATAATAATGTTGCTTGGAACAGCATTTCCTATATCTACATCATGTATAATCAGATTAGGAATTACCAACTTATTCCCACATATCTCATGTGATTATAATAACCTTTTTGGGTCATTTTGACTTTCTTCTGGAAGGTAATTCAATATTTTATCCCAATTTTTGAGAACTTCCTCATTGTCCAATTTAATTTGAGGAATGTCCAATTCAGTATAATCTAAACTTGGTTCTTCACTCTGCGTTGTAACCAGTAATACATTATCCTTCTGCCTTCCTTCCCTATAAAAATACCTTTTCAGCATATTTAGATGACACACTCTGTGAGATTTCTTTATATCTGGCGTTCTTATCAAATAATTCACCTCACTCAATTTCTTTTCAATTTGATAAGGCCCACTAAAGCTTGCCTTTAAAAGTTTACCTACCGCTGGGAGTAACACTGAACTTTAACTCCACTAGCAAAATTATGAATTTTTGATTTCTCATCTGGTTCCTGTTTCATTATATGCTGTGCTACTTTCAAATGCTATCCATTCTAAATAACCTTTCCCTAAAATTTGACACATATTATAAATATATGGTCTCTGAACTCTGATTCATCAATTTCTCCTTAATTAATTTCAGTGGTCCTCTCACCTCATACCCAAAAACTAATTCAAGTAGACTGAATTTAGTTGATTTATTAGGTGCATCGCTAATTGCAAAACATACATATGGATTTCCTTTATCCCAACCCTCTAGATAGTCTTGACTATAAGCCCTCAACATAGTCTTTAAAGTTTGATGCCACCATTCGAATGGTCCCTGCAAGTCTGGATGGTACACAACAGATTTTAATTGTTTTATTCCTAAGCTATCCACAACTTACATGAATAATTTTGATGTAAAATTTTACCCATCATCTGATTGTATTTCTGTCGGTAGTCCGTATCTATTTAAAAAAAGGATTAACTTGTTTACAATCCTTTTAGCTATGATACTGCATAGTGGAATGGCCTCTGGAAATCTAGTGGACACATACAATATGGTCAATAAATACTGATTCCCACTTTCTGCTTTCGGTGGGGGTCCTACATAATCAATGAAGACTCTTGTAAAAGGTTCCTCAAATGCAAGAATGGGTATTAAGAGTGCTGGCTTTATCACTACCTGAGGTTTTCCAATTAACCGACACACATGACATGTCTAGCAAAATTAACTACATCCTTATACAATTCAGACCAATAAAAATTATCTTTTTTTTATTAGAGTTTTCCTTATTCCCCAAGACCTCCTACTGGTAATTCATGTGCTACCCACAACATCTCATTTCTATAGTCAACCTGTAATATAACCTGATGAATTTCTGCCCATTTCTCATCTGCCTGAGTATGTGATGGTCTCCATTTCCTCATCAAGACTTCATTTTTAAGATAGTGCCATTCTGGGATACACACAGATTCTTCTGTGTATGCTCTTTGATACAACTACTTAAATTTTTCATCTTCCTGTGCAATTAAGTTAATTTCCCTGAACTAAAAATATCCACTTTGTCCTCCACTTACCTTTGTCCTTTTTTTCTCAACCATTTGATCAAATATAGTTTCTGATAATTGAACTTCAATTTCTTTGATTTCTCCTCCTGTTTCCACTTGTGGTTTTGTGACTTTGTTACCACACAGTAAGGAAAAATCCCTGTAAGACCTCAGTTGTCTGATTTTCCACTGGCCTTTCAGCCACAATAAGCACCACTCCTACCTTTGATCCAGCTGTGTCATTATCAAGGATAAACTGTATTTCCAGAACTGAGAATTTTTCTATTACTCCTACCACCACTTCACATCAGACTCTCTAACTCACTTTATATCACGGAACACTGCTCTTCTCACCATGAATTCCACATATTATCACCTTTGCGGCCAACACTCCTTCTGAATTACATATCTCCTCATCAGTCACCAAAGGTTGACTTGTTGCCATAGCTCTTAAAATCTTAATTTTTTTACTCACTTCTCCTGACTAAACCATACCCATGCAAGTAAATTCTTTTAAGAGATCTGGCATTTCTTCTCAATCAATCCCTGACCAGGTTGTACATTCTTTTGCAGATTTTTAGCTTCCACTGTGCTTTTTTTCCGTAACCACTTCAGCAAACCTCACTGGCATATCCAGCTTTCTCACATCCATCTTCCTAGTGCTTTTTCTAAACCATCAACACAGTGACCTACTTCATTATGGTGAAAACACCTAGGCCTTTTTTATATCTCTTTTCTCCTCATGGGTTTCTGTTTTACTCTGTGGTAAACTATTTTTACTATCTGCAGTGAGATCTCCTTTTCCCTTACCACCTGAGGATTTCTCTTTTCCCCAATTTCTATCCCTCAGATTGAAATTGATGTTGGAAGCCAAACTTTGATTTATGAACCAACTCATAATCATCTGCCATTTTCATTGGTAATCTTGTAATCTTAACTCTCTGCCCTCCCACAGGAGTTTTCACTACTTCAGAAAGTAAATTTTTGAATTCCTCCAAAGTAATCATCTCTGTAAGAGCATCATTTATTTGATGTATTTTCAATGCCCTTATCCACCTATCAAAATTACTTTGTTTGATCCGTTTAAACTCCATGTACGTTTGACCAGCGTCCATTCTTAGATTCCTCAAATGCTGCCAGCAGGCTTCTGGTACTAGCTCATATGCCCTTAAGATGGCTTTTTTCACCTCATCATACTCCCAGATTCCTCCTCTGACAGTGAGGCAAATACCTCACCAAAACTACCTACCAACTTCATTTGGATCAATAATATCCACATGGTCACTGGCCATTTATTTGTTTAGCTACTTTTTCAAATGAAATGAAAAAGGCTTCTACATCTTTTTCGTTGAACTTAGGCAATGCTTGGACATATTTAAATGGATCCCCACCAGGCATATGGAAGGATAAGATTGCTCTCTATTATTGTCCTCATTACTACTCTGACCTGTCACCTCTATCTCTCCCTTTTTAGGAGAAAATGAGGACTGCAGATGCTAGAGAGTCAGAGTTGAAAAGTATGGCACTGGAAAAGCACAGCAGGTTAGGCAGCATCTGAGGAGCAGGACAGACAACGTTTCGGGCATAAGCCCTTCATCAGGAATATGGAGTGGGAAGGGGGCTGAGAGATAAACATAAGGGTGAGGTTCGGCTGGGTGGGTAAGGTAGCTGGGAAGGCAATAGGTAGATGCAGATGGAGGGTAATAGTATTAGGTTGATGGGGGGGTGCAGCGGATAGGTGGGAAGATGGACAGGTAATAGCGAGGTCTGCTTCAGGACGTGGTTGAAGAGCTTCAGAGCAGAGGAGATGACCTGGGGTGGGGGTTGCAGTGGGAGATACACTCACTGAGATCCTTATGGAGGGAGGAGGAGAACTTCTTCAAGGTGGGCATCCTTGGAAGAGGCTTTGCATTAAGGTTTTCAGCAACTAGGCTCCTCCATTTTAAGTTTTCATTTCCAACTTGGAAAGTTCAAATACTCTCTCTTGCTAGCTTTCTTCTGCTAGGGCCTTCCTTTCCTTTTCCTTTTGTTCTGCCAGGGCTATTCATTCCTTTTCCTTCTCCTCTGCTGCAGCTATTCTCTATTTCTCCTTTTCTACTGTTTTCAATCATAATTCTGTTTTATTTCATTTTCAAGCTACTGCATTTGCAATTGAATTTTAGCCATTTCCAATGATTCCGATGGCATTTCCAGCAATCGTAAATGTCGCGCTATTGCTGTAATTACCACCCCTTTTCATACAGACAAGAGTAACCCCAACTCCAACTTGTCTGCCAATTCCAAAAACTTTGTTTGCTCACTTTCTGTAAAATACCTGAAGTGACTTCTTCCATCTCCAGGAAACTCTTAGTAACTGAAAAATACATTATTACATAAGGCACACCTTACTTAAACCAAGTGAATATAACATCCGAAATAAAAAAAAACCAACACTCACCACTCACTGCTTTTGAGTCGAAAGATTCTAAACCCAACCTGGAGTT
This sequence comes from Chiloscyllium plagiosum, assembly GCF_037043375.1. NCBI lineage: Eukaryota > Metazoa > Chordata > Chondrichthyes > Orectolobiformes > Hemiscylliidae > Chiloscyllium > Chiloscyllium plagiosum. Next base: position 14,323,511 of record NW_028270181.1, on the reverse strand, counting down.
AGAGATTTTGATCCCAAAAGAGCTACCAGTTTGTTGTGGACTAGACCCTCAAAATACATTAAGAAGATAATCTAGACCCTAAGTTTTTCTTATTTTAAAGTTGTGTAAGGTGTTGCATTCCAGATGTAATTCAATTGGTCAAACTTCTGACTTTAAGAAAAACACATTTTATTTTTATACTGTTAAAATACAGACAAAATAAAAATAAAAGATATGAATTGGCTTAACTGTAACTTTATTGAAATGCTCAGCAAAATAACGTATATATTAACTACTACTAATTAATATAGTAGTCCAATGTTCCAATATAGTAACATCCCATAAACAGAACCATGGCAAAGGCAAATTCAGTAAAATAGATTGCCTGACATGCAATTCTGGCAGCAGGAAGAGAACCCCAGATTTTAGCTATAACAGAGAGGGGACTAAGAGCTTCCACATCCAACTTCAAGACCCCAGCAACTGCTGAAAGCTAAAACTAAAAATCCTGCTTCTGTGCAAGCTTTACCCTACCCATTCAGGCTGCTCTTATTGTTATAGAGTCACATAGTCATACAGCACAGAAACAGACCCTTCGGGCTAACTGATCCATGCTGACCACAATTCCAAATTAATCTAGTCCCACCTGTCTGTACTTGACCCATATCCCTTCAAATCTTACTTATTCATGTACTTAACTAAATGTCTTTATATGTTGTAACTGTTCCCACATCCATCACTTGCTCTGGAAGTTCATCCCACTTGTGAACTAGTCTTCTGGGCAAAATGATTGCCCCTTATATCTTTTTTAAATCTTTCTCCACTCAACTTAAAAATATGCCTCCTACACTTGAAATTCCTCATCCTAGGGAAAGGAAAGCTGCTATTCATGTTATCAGTCCACCTCATTATTTTATAAATCTCTACAGGGTCCCTTCTCAACCTCTTATGCTCCAGTGAAAAAAGTCCCAGCTTATTTCGCCTATCCTTATAACTCAAACCCTCCATTCCTGGCAACATTCTGGTAAATCTCTTCTGAACCTCCTCTACCTTAATAATATCCTTCCTAAAATGGGGAGACCAGAATTGGACACTACTCAAGAAGAGGCCTCACCAACATTCTATCAACCTCAACATAACGCTCCAACTCCTATTCTCAAGGCTCTGAGCAATGAAGGCAAACATGCTAAAGGCCTTCTTAACCACCTTATCTATATTTGATGCAAGCGTCAAAAGAATTATGTACCTGAACCTCCCAGGTCAAGTCTTGCCTTTGTTTCTTTTACCAAAATGCAATGCCTCACATTTATTCAAATTAAATTTCATTTGCCTCTCCTCAGCCCATTGAGCGAATTGATCAAGATCTCTTTACAATCTTAGATAACCTTCTTCACTGCCAACTATGCCACTAATCATGGTGCCATCTGCAAACTTACTAACAATGCTTTCTAAATTCTCACCTATATCACTGATATATATGACAAACAAAGGTGGACCTAGCACCAATCCCTGTGGAACACTGCCGATCACAGGCCTCCAGTCTGAAAAACAACCCACCATCATCACTCTCTGTCTTCTGCTGGTATGTCAATTTTATATCTAATTGACAAACTCACCCTGAAGCTCATGTGATCCACTTTGACTAATCAGTCTACCATGCAGAACTGTGTCAAACACTTTACTAAAGTCCAAGTAAACAATGTCTATCACTTTAAAAAAAACTGTTAAAAAATCCAAGACCTCAAAAGCTATTTACTTTATTGGCTTTGAGCAGATCTGTCTCAACCCTTCTCCATGAAAAAATACCCAGGACAAAATACACCTCTTAAAGCCACAATATTGTCACAGTTCAACAGTCACCAATTAACCTCAATAATAAGAAAAATGATGCACATTCAATTTGAACTTCAATTTGGTTTGAATCTCAAAACATAAGAGTTCAAGTATGTTCTAATGAACTTAGAAATCTTACAGTTGCCTTTACTGAATAATATTGAATGATTCCACCATGTTTAAATACATGTCTAAAGTGTTTTAGACAATAGACAATAGGTGCAGGAGTAGGCCATTCAGCCCTTCGAGCCTGCACCACCATTCAATATGATCATGGCTGATAATTCCTAATCAGTATCCTGTTCCTGCCTTATCTCCATAACCCTTGATTCCACTATCTTTGAGAGCTCTATCCAACTCTTTCTTAAATGAATCCAGAGACTGGGCCTCCACTGCCCTCTGGGGCAGAGCATTCCACACAGTCACCACTCTTTGGATGAAGACGTTTCTCCTCATCTCTGTCCTAAATGGTCTACCCCTATTTTTAAGCTATGTCCTCTGGTTCGGCACTCACCCATCAGCGGAAACATGTTTCCTGCTGCCAGAGTGTCCAATCCTTTCATAATCTTATACGTCTCAATCAGATCCCCTCTCAGTCTTCTAAACTCAAGGGTATACAAGCCCTTTGTATATTAATGAAAGATAATCAGTGCCTCATTGGTAAAACCGGCAGAAATTTTCCCTAAATGTGCAGCCGTTTTCTATTGCTATTTTGATTTTTCTCTACAGGACAAAAGCTCATTCAAACAGTTTGATCTGAAAAATATATTTAAATAGAATGGTGGCTGGTGAAAAATCTAATACTGAATTTCTTCCAAGCAAAGATGATCTTGAATATTTTTGATTTTATTATAGATGAGATAAATGTCACTTGCAGAATAAATACTGTAATTCACAATTTAAGACAGTAATATGTTGTCTCAACATACATTTCTACGAGTGAAAGCTAAATTCTGAAAGTTTACTGCATGGTCCTAATTTACTTCCTGGCTGACTGGGGTGGTTGAGAGGTGGGACATGGTGTGGGATAAAAAAAAGTCTTCTACTGAAAAAATCCTTAAATTATCATGCTCTATTTTTCCAATAAACTCCCACCTCTCTCAGGAGAAAATATTTCTTTTGTTTGTAGATTAACAAAATCAATAACAAAAGCTAGTAACCTATAGGATTAAACATCAAGTCAGTGCCTCTCATTATGTACTGACAAAGGTTCTAATTGTGATTCACTGAGTGTTTTCCACTGTCCCTGTGTTGGCATTTAGTGAGGAACGAGCTACTGTAATTGATTTTTGTTCATCATGAATCATCTATATATGGTATCTTTTTTCTTTCTTAATTACAAGTATAACTAAATGTACTGTATTTCTCAAGAAAACAGAGCAGTTGTATTACAATACTTTATTTCATTCAGTACCACAAAAGTGTGTGCCTTGCAAAATCATAGAGAGGAAAACTGAATAAATCTCTCAATACATTTTTTAATATCTTGCCTGAACAGAATTGATCATAATGCATAAAATGACTGAGCAGTATATTTTTGTCTTCTCACACTCAACTTTCATGTTTGTATTTTAGTTAAACATTACTGTGTTAAAAAAAAGTTTAAAATATGCAGTTTACTTGCAAAACCATCCAAGAGAAAAACATACATAAGACCTTATTGATGTCATAAATGATAGTGATGGGGAAAACATGAGAAATGAACAGATTGTTTGGGCAGTATTTGCCAGCAGTTTAAGAAGAGCATTTCTCTGGAATGACAGCCAACTGTGTGTTCATAAAGATTGGTTTCATTCAATCTAAAATGCCATGGCCCCAAAAGCTTGAAGATTGAAAGATGTGTCCAACATGTCCTGCAGCTCTGTGAGGTGAGTGTTCTTATTACCTGTGGCAGGGGCTGCTGAAGGGTCACGTCCAACATACCTATACATAAAAGAATAGATCTATTTAAAGAGACTGAAACTTGATGTGAATGTAAATATAAAATATAAGTTCTTTACCTGAAATCCTACTTGTTACCCTAAAACATTATGAAATTTCAAATCTACTTTTCAAGGTATTTGGGGATCTAGATAAACAAATAACACCGGTCACCTGGATTCTAAATAAATTAATTGGTAAGCATGCTTTAAATTGAAGACAGCTTGAAAAATGACTAAGTGAAATTCCATATTAAGTTTCAGATGCTGACTAAATAACCCTGGTAAACATTAATATTTGCAACTGCTTGCAAGAGAAAGCCCAGTACAATAACTGTGCTGATATAAAATAAAGGCAGGTCTGGCAGCATCTGCACAGAGAAGAAGCAGAGTGAATATTTCAAGTCAAAAATGACTCATAATACCTCTGCTCCTGAAATTCCTACTAAAAATTGACAAAAGCATGTTAAACATTTGTCTGGTTTATCTTTTTCTCATGGTATGGTAACAGCAATTTGCATTTAACACATTATCACATTAAAAAATGACAAAGCTTTTTGCATGGGGAGAAGAGGTAGAAGCTGAACAGCAAGTAAAGAAATTTAATTAGCATTGAGAAACTATTTTGTCCAACAGACTTGAAAAGTGTTCAATAAATAACTAAACATACAAGATCGCTCTCTATCTCTAATATTCTAAATTTTTCCAGGACAGAACCAACAATAATCAGACATTTTACACTTGAATATTTGGCACAAATACGATATTTAAATCTTGATTTACATCTGATAATTCCAGATACAAATTGTTCAAGTAGAGGCATAGCTTTGTCTGTGATGCTAGTCCAAGTAACCTATTCACATCACACTTATTCATGTCTTACAGGATTAACAAGTGAGATAAAAATCTCTCTCAACTTTCTTATCTCCTATAAAAACTATTTCAATTCTGAGTCTCTCAATACAACTCAAGTTGGAAATAGTCTTTCCCACTTCTCTTCAAACTCCTCCCGAACTGCAGCAATACCGGACAGTGAAGCTGCACCAAAGACAGCTGTTGTCTTTAGGTTATGATAAATTTCACATGATTTTATGACAAATCTCGGCAATAAGGAAAAAAAAAAGAAACAAAGAAATCTTGTATTTATAGGCCAACTCATTACATCTTTCAGATCATCTTTTGAATCACTCTTTGACAAAGGGTGGAATATTCCCATCCCAACATCTCTGCTGCAGTCCTGCTTCAGTGGGAACACATTGGTTTGTTGAAATGACAGGCAACTAGAAGCTCAGGGTCACTTTTTCAGACAGAATGTAGGCGTTCTGCAAAACGGTTATCCAGTGTATGTTTCTGGTCGGCTTCAGTGCAAGGTCAAAGAACATTATCTCATTGACCACTTAGAGACCCTGCATCTCTAGGACTCAACATTGAATTCATTAACTTTACAGCCTGATTCTATCCTTGCGTGTTTTTCACCCTCCCATATCCTGCTATGATATCAGCTTCTCTTAGCCAACAATTCTGATGAAGTGTCATAGGACTCGGAATATTAACTCTACTCTCTTCCCACAATTCTTGCCAGACCTGCTGAGTTTCACCAGCAATTTCTGTTTTTAAAACAGAGTGGATACCAGACAACTTGTCTTATCTGCCTTTGTTGCAGCTCATGGAATGTCTGTGGCTGCACCTACTCCTTCTGCACAAGGTCCCTGCTTGTTCCATGGCCACAATTCTCCTTGACCTTTCATTCCAGCAATGAGACATCAGCAAAGCATCAGCCTCACCACACTACTATGTCTGCTCTCATATCAACTCAGCCACTATTTCAGGACTTCAACACTCTACTCTGGAGTGGAGGAACACTTACGAGATGCATGCTTCTGCCAGGTGACTTGCAGTAAGGGACAGCGAGGCACCTCATAGATCTAGACAGGATAGTCTAGGACTAACTTTCAGACAGGGATCTTACGGGTCTTAATTAACTTTTTAAAAATTATGTAAAAGCTGCCAGCCTTTGTGGTTTAGCTTGCTTTTTTACTTAGCACACAAGGTTAAATAATGAGTGACAACCTGCTAGTCTCTGTAGTCTAGCATGCTTTTCATTTAGTGCATAAGGTTAAATAATGAGTGACAAGCTGCCAACCTCTGTGTTTCTTGAAGAGGAAGTGGGAGTACTAAAGAGTAAATGCATTAGTCAGATGGGAGGGATGGACCAGTTGCTATACAGCAGCATGCTATATCAATGTCAGAGCTGCAGCATATGCCAGTGGCTTACATGGCAAACACACTGCATGTGCTTTATATAAATGGCAATATGTTAAGTCAAAGGAGAAAACAGCTGAGCGTGAAGAAGGCAGACTACAGTCAATCATGCGATACCGTGACAATCAGTCAAGAACAGGGTAAATAGACAAGGTCTTTTCCCCCCGGGTGGGGGAGTCCAAAAGTAGGTTTAAGGTGAAAGGGGAAAGATTTAAAAGGGACCTAAGGAGCAATTTGTTTCACACCGAGGGTAGTGCGTGTATGGAATGAGCGAGCTGCCAGAAGAAGTGATAGAGGCTGGTACAATTGCAACAGTTAAAAGGTATCTGAATGGATGTATGAACAGGAAGGGTTTAGAGGGACATGGGCCAAATGGGACTATATTTATTTAAGATATCTGATTAGCATGGATGGGTTGGACCAAAGAGTCTGTTTCTGTGTATCTCTATGACTCTATGAGGTTTACCAGAATACAGTACAGGGTACTGGCCATAGTCAGTCGGACACCTAATCCTAAATGGGTCTGGGAATTCATCTCCTTGAGCCATAATCATTTCTGGAGAACAAGTCCAACAAGTCCAGAGGTTACATGGAGGTCGTTCACGATGCTGTTTTAACATCAGTGTGGGGCTATGGAGTAGTCAGCTGGAGATGTCCTGCCAAATGGGCCGGCACGATGTTCAGTGGTTAGTACTGCAGCCTCACAGTACCAGGGACCTGGGTTCAATTCCAGCCTTGGGCAACTGTCTTTGGGGAGTTTGCACATTCCCCCTGTGTCTGCATGGGTTTCCTCCCACCATCCAAAGATGTGCAGATTAGGTGAATTGACCGTGCTAAATTGACCATGGTGTTCAGGGATGTGTAGGTTGATTGTATTAGTCAGGGATAAATGTAGAGTAATAGGGTAAGGGAATGGGTCTGGGTGGGTTACTCTTCGGAGGGTCGGTGTGGACTTGTTCGGCCAAATGGCCTGTTTCCACACTGTCGGGATTCTATGATTCAAATCAGTCCAGGACATGAGACATGGTCAATAATGTAGATTAGACCAAATAGTCAGGGGACTTATCAGGAGCAGTCCATAGCATGCTGGGAAAAGAGGGCACATCAAGACTGGGATGGGCTGCATTGCACTGGGTCACTGAGAGAATAGTTATTGTAGTGGGGGGATTTGCACATTTTTGGGTGGGACCTCATAGTAAAATGGAGGGGACTGGGAGCTCTTGAAGCTGAGTGGTGGGCAGGCATCAAACAAGTAGCAGCTACTCTTGCCTCTAAACGAAGAGGGTGTAGGACCAACAAAGGCATCAGAATGGCCAGAGTTACAGATTCTGAGAGTAAATTGAAGACATGAATACTGTTTCAAAATGTTCACCTGGCAGAACTGGTAAAGTCCTGCAGGATGTGGCTACTGGAGCAGATCTGCAGCAGGTGGTGAAAGAACTAACAAGAGGGAAAAATATGCTTGACGTCACCCTCACCAATCTATCTGTCACAAACACATCCAACCATGAGAGTACTGGAAGGAATGACCACCGCACAGTCTTGTGGACAGCAAGTCCTGTTTTCATATAGATCACAGTCTCCATCGTGTAATGTGGTACCATCACTGTGTAAAATTGAATAGGCCTCAAACAGACCTAGCCACTCAAAACTGGTCATTCATGAGGTGGTGTGGACCATTAGCAACAGCACGGCCTAGCATATACCATCTGCCATTACGATCAGGCTAAGAGATCAAACCTGGTTCAATGAAGAGTGCAGGAAAGTATACCAGGAGCAACACCAGGCATAGAAAAAATATGGTGTCAACCTGGATGTAGGTGAAATGTGGGATCAATAGTAATCTTCTTAGAATGAACATGTGACAATCAAGACATTAACTTGGAGGGCCATTCAACAGCAGGACAAAGCAATGGATTTCAGAGCCTGAGAGGCTAGGGATTACTTGTAGCCACCTGCTTCCAGGACGGCACAGCTGGGTTTAGACTTTGTGAATCTGTTGCTCAACTGGCAAACAGTCCTGCTTGGGGTGCAAAGCACATGTGGACCTGCACATTTTATGCTCCTTGACCTTTTATGAATCATTATCCCAATTAATATGCCTGGTACCATCAAATGATCCCACTTTAAATTATCTACTTGCTGACAGTGCACTCCCTTGAAAATCTCACACATAAGAACAATGTCTTTCTATAGAGATGAGTGGATATATTACAAATTCCACATTCTCATGCATAAGGTGGGTGCAAATGTGGAATGATGTGGTAGGCTAACCCCAGCACATTCTGTGAACATTGCTGTTGTTCATATTAATGCAATTAATGTTATGGCTCAAGGATCCATGACATTTAAGATTATTTATATATAAATAGTTGCTAACTTACAGGCAGATGAGCAATGCTCGGCAACTGCCACTTCTTACAAACTTTGGATGTATTAAAAAGCTGCTCATTTCTCACATGATTATGACTTAACTGGGTCTTACTACAGAAAACATCTGAGTGCATATCTAGCAGCTGCTCAGTGTTCTTTAAAGTAATTTTCCTTTAAAGCGATACTTGATTGAGGAGTAAGTATTGGGCATATTAGCGGCACTGACTCCACTGCTCCTCTTTGAAATGTGTCACAGGATCTTTTAGGTCACCTGGTAAGAGGTGGCAGATGGGGTTTTTGTTTTATCATCGAAAGGATTGTACCCGACTGTCTCAATATCACACTGAGAATAGCAGTACACATTTCGTGTTTGCGTTTCTGATCTTTTGTACAGAAGCCCCTAACAAGACACAAATGCTATCAATAAAAGCCATGGCTGACAGATGACAAATTGTAGTTTTACAAGTTGTGCCATCAGCTGTATGTGCTACTTGAACCAAAGCCAGGCACACTTTTATTGTCTTTTTTCCTACCATTTATCTTTCTTTTTCTACATCAACATATTTAGAAAATGTAATTAAAAATAACTAATCTACATACTTACCAAATAGGCCTTTTGAACTGTACCGTCACTCTGAAACGAGGCCTCACATAGTCATAGTAGCCAATGTTTTTGTGCTCTTCTTGGCACCAAATGAGCTCAGCATTAGGATATTTGTCAATTTCCATTTTTAACATATCAAAGGGGAATGGTGATATCTGCAAAAAAGAAATGGGGACAGCAGAATAGAGATCAAAATGTGGGAAAAAATTCAAGTGAGAAACTGAAATGTTCTCATGCTACCCTAGGTGCGACACAGAGATGTTTCTGAAAAAAGGCTCAAAACAATTTTGCTGTTCATACAACTTGCATATCTACAAAAGGTAATTATTTGGAAGACTAATTATTTAAATTAAAAAAATGAGTTTAATGGTGACCAGTAAAACATTACCAATTGCTGTAAAAACTCACCTGGCTCACTAATTTTCTTTAGGGAAGGAAAATTTGGTGTGGCCTACATGTGACTTCAGATTCACAGAAAGGTGGCTGACCCTTAAATGTCCTCTGAAATGGCCTAGCAAGCCAGTCAATTGTCAAACCACTACAAAGTATTCGGCCAAGCTTGAATCTTGTCCATGCATTTTCGCCTCAGTACCTGATGAGTCATGAATGATGCCGAACATTGGCAAACACCCCCACAACCAGACTTTATGATGGAAGGGAAGTCATTGCTGAAACTGTTGAAAATATCTCAGCCCAGGGAACTATCCAGGTGAATTTGTGCAACGATGTCTGTGGGGTCAGATGATTAACCTTCAACAACTGCAACATTTTTGTGCCAGGTATGACTCCAATCAGCAGAGAATTCTCTACCCACCCCAATTCCCATTAACTTCATTTTTGAAAAGCCTTCTTGATATCACATTTGGTCAAATGGTTTGATACTGTGGCTACAAATGCAGGTCAGATGCTGAGAATACAGTGGTGACTCCTCAAAGACAGTTCACAATCTACAAGGTACAAAAACAGAAATCGCTGAAAAATCTGTGATTTCCGGCAGCATATATGGAGAGAAATCAGAGTTAAGATTTCCAGTCCAGCGACCCTTCTTCAGAACTGATGGTAGCATGGAAAAGGATGATTTTAATCTCAAAAATGAGATTGGGGTGGTGGTTGGGGGGTGCGGGAGTAAACAATAGGTGAAGGTAGAGCCCAAAGAGGGAGAAAAATAGTTGCACAGACAAAGGAGTGGTGAAAGGTCATTCTGGGGGGATGAATAGCTGCTAATGGGAACTATTAGCGGCTGACTATGGGTGGTGTGATGTCAAGGCCTGGTGTGTGGAGGTGGGAGAAAGCACAGGGAAAGGTGCTCAAGCCTTGAAATTGTTGAGCTCAATATAGAGTTCAGAAGGCTGCAGGGTTCCCAAACAGAAAATGAGATGCTGTTCTTCCAGCTTGCACTGAGCTTTACTGGACCACTGCAGCAAGCCTGAGGCAGAGATGTTGGCCAGAGAACATGGTGGTGTGTTGAAGTGGCAGCAACTAAAAGCTCACAATCTTTTCTGTAGGTGTATGTGAAGTGGACCACATTGTGATCTCCTCTAATTTGGGGAACTGAAGGGCAGACAGGGTAACTTTAATGGGGGCTTGAAGTGATGTCTTCTGCATGAAACAGAAATTGCTTCAGCAATTCATTCTTATGAAATGAGCAACTTTAAATTGACTGACAGTTACACCATTCTTTAAGGTTATTTAATAAAGATTGAAAATGAATAGATCATTTCCCTTTGCAATTCTACTGAAGAAAAGTAAACAAACCCAAGTTTTTGCTTGACTTTTGCTTTCATGGATGGTAAATCATAGATGACAACATGCAAAAGCCCAGCTATAACATTATATCTAGAAATTATGTTTTTGAATGTAATTATAACTAAAAGAATCCTAAGATGTCATTTTTAATATTATTTAGAAAGCCATTTCTGCATGAAATCATAATACTCAGCTCTTTGCTTCACTGTGCACCTTTCAGACATTTACCTGTTCCAATCTAATGATAGCCACCTCCTTCTCCATTTTTCTGTTTATCCTTTCTTTTGCAAGCTCATAGTAAACTTTGCCTGTGCAGAAAATCAGCCTCTTCACATCATCTGGACTTTGAGCTGCTAGCCCTTCATCAGGGATGATACGTTGGAATGCTGTGCCTATAAAATATCAATGGTAAAATGAATACTTTATTTTCTGCACAAGAAGTTACAAGTAATGATTATCTTAGCATGATTCAAAACACAGATCATTATTCATGAAGTTGTGATGCATCATAACTTGCTTTGAGATATTTTTTTAAATAAATAAAAATGCAGGGCTAAATTTTATTGGAAAACAGCTAAGTGTTAATTTTGGTGAGTTTCATTAGAGGGTTTCTCCCTGAGCCCCAGTGAGATTTCTCCTACAATTTTCCAAACCTTGCCTCATTAGCTGTGCACCATCATTCACATCATATGTTCCCTCCCACCACAGGCGGATGAACATGTCACTGCTGTGAATTCTTGACACCAACAGTTGGACCCTAGGTTAAGAAATATCGGTCTGGAGCTATCCTGAACGTTTTCTTCATCTCAAGAATTTCCTTGGACGTGGTGGACAGAGAAAATTGGCATCCACCTTGACAGTAGAGACCTGAAAGTCCTTGTGGTCAGGGTGGTGCAGGGAGGACATCTTATTTCCTCAGAATCAGCAGAGAAGACCACATTACCAGACACCAGCAGTCTCTTCAAGACTGTCACCTGGATCAGTGTAATTTCTACAGCCTGAAGGAATGCCCAGTAATGTCACAACAAAGACAATGATTTTCTGCACTGTGTGAGGGTAAGTGCAACCATCTCTCTGCACACTCACTGTAACTCTCCCACTGCACCCATCTCCCATCAAGGTTCATGCTCTATCAATTTTACTATTTCATGTGACATCCTTACTCACTCAATCATTAACTTTCAATCCCCTCAGACTACAATGACCTCTAAGTTGCCTACATACTCATTCAGGGCACATCACTACCATTATTCCACCTGCACTAGCACTAACAACTGTGCCACCCACTTTCAACTCACTCAATCCCTCTCTTTGTCTCATTCCAGAAGAGAACAACACTCAATAGGGCAGAAAAAAACCATGATGGATGGTGTGGTGTCCAACAGTTGTCTTCTCACCTCTATAAAGATTGAGACCAAGATTTGGACTCCACACCATAGATCAACTTACAAGATATTCAGCATTTCGTGATCACAGGAATCTTTCACCTGTAATTGTGAATATCTGTTTAATGTTATTACCCTTTGAAGAGTCTCACACAGCACAAAAGTGTAAATTCCTCTCTCACGTACCCACCCATCTGCATGTGAAGGCAGCCATTTTCATCTCCTTTGCACACTTGCTGTTTGGCTGACAATGGAAGGACTAGCAGTTGTACTTCATGGATTGAGTCACAGACTCAGCCTCGCAGTTTAGGTGAACTCTCAAATCTTTGTAATCCCTTCCCGGTTGATCTCCCATTCAAACCCAATGGCTTTGATCTTCACCATGTTTTTACCCAACTTACTTATTTAACATGATTTGGAGATGCCGGTGTTGGACTGGGGTGTACAAAGTTAAAAATCACACAACACCAGGTTATAGTCCAACAGGTTTAATTGGAAGCACACTAGCTTTCGGAGCGACGCTCCTTCATCAGGTGATTGTGGAGGGCTCGATCGTAACACAGAATTTATAGCAAAAATTTGCAGTGTGATGTAACTGAAATTATACATTGAAAAATTGATTGTCCGTTAAGCCTTTCCATCTGTTAGAATACAGTGAATACAGTTAGAATACACTATCACTGTATTCTAACAGATGAAAGGCTTAACGGACAATCAATTTTTCAATGTATAATTTCAGTTACATCACACTGCAAATTTTTGCTATAAATTCTGTGTTACGATCGAGCCCTCCACAATCACCTGATGAAGGAGCGTCGCTCCGAAAGCTAGTGTGCTTCCAATTAAACTTGTTGGACTATAACCTGGTGTTGTGTGATTTTTAACTTTGTACTTATTTAACAGTTCATCTCCCAACTTTACTGCAAATTGCAGGCATATTGCATTACCATGGCAAACATAATAATGCACTGTCCCCAGATTGAAGACAGGGTGGTGCTAATTGTTGATGAACACTCTTCCCATGTTTTGTTTTTCCATGCACTACTATCTCCTTACTTTATGTTGAGTTGCCTTCCTTCATAATGTTTTTTTCTCTGCATCCCAGTGTGCTGCCTCTAACAATAAGGGCCCCTCATGACCGTCTGTTGAATTCTGATGAACGGACACCTAGGACTGCCCAACGCCTATGCCTTTAAACAACTTGGATGGTGAGCCTCAACTTATGACTCACCAGACCCCTGAATGATCTCTGTGCAACTTCCTGGTAGATTTATTACACACCCCTCAACCCAGACTGGTTGCGCTAGACCTACACATCTGGCTGAGGACAACTCCCTAGACTGCAGAACTGCATTGTAAGTGGATTGGAGATGTGCCATGAGTGTGCGTTCAGGCCTGTACTTATCTGATGCCAATGTATACGTGGGGAAGGAAAGTATGTGTGGTTGCTGCCCACGGAGCCTTTCCTGAGATGTTGGTGACTGCTGTTTTTTGAATGTTAGAGGACACCCAGACCATGACTGCACAGGTAGCTGACTGACCAAGTCCAAGCCCCTGGACTATGTCTTTGATTTATTATGCCTGTAACTCCTGACTGAAGTGTCTCCTCTAAATTGATTGAGAATTACTTCTCTTAGCCTTTGAGACCTGGTCATTTGGTAGATGCACATGCAATATGTTTGCCATGCTAAAAAACAAGGCAAGACAAAACAGCAATGAAAGCAGGCACAAAGTGAGTGAATAAACATGGAGATCTGAGACACAGCCTGCTCAAATCCATGATGCCTGCCCTTGTGTACAAAGTATCCTGACAGCAGTATTCCTATGAAAGGTACCAGTGTGCTCCAAATTGCAGAACTGTATTGTATGTGGATTGGAAATTTGCCATGATCTTGCACAGAGGGTGGTACATGTCCAGTGCCAACATTCAGAGATGTGGGCGACTGGTGTCCAAGGTTGAGGACAGGAGAAGCAAATGGAGAACTGGAGTTGCCAAGAGACCATTCTTGACTTTCATATTAGGAATTGCTGGGAGAATGGGAATCCACATATGAATGAAATAGGTTTAGGTAATAATGAGATGTTAATACATGCAAATGGATGCAAATATGCTTTTTGCAACTCACTAGCGAGATTTTTGTCTCGCTGTTCATGTTGGAGGATCGAACATTTTGCTCTTGACATCGAGAATCTCATTACTGCCAATCTCAACTTTCTCGCCAATTCCCATTTCGTTCAGAGGCTGGCAAGTATCCACCCGCAGTTTCCAACATGTAAAATCAATATAGACTGGTCATCTGATGTTATACTCCAATATTAGCACTTTTTTTTTTAAATCTAAGAATTCCAACTCATACAAGTAATTGTAAAGAACTGTATTAAAAGATGTCTGAAGTATAAGGTTAATTGCTTATCTTACACTGACATAACCAATCTTTGGTGGTGTCAGTGGAAATATTATCAAGATACAGCACTTCTGCAGTTGAAATCTGTGGCAAATATACAAGTGTACCAGAACAAAATTTGAAATGTTAAAATGTGCTGGCAGTGGTATGATCAGGATCTCTATGGACATTAAAAAGACTTTCAGCATAATAAGCTGAGTTGAATTGAAAATTTTGTCCCAAGGTTAAAAACAAATGTTTTCCAAATTTGTTGCAAATTGGTTTTATTAGAATTTTCACACTGCATTATGTTGTTCTACATTTAAATATTTGTTATCCTAAGCACAACCACTATAGATGCATGAAACTTGAAGTTTGACTTGCTTTTTAAAGTAATTCCAATTGTTCAAAATAAGATTGCCCACAGATGTTACACAGAAATGACAGCCAGGCTACTAAGACCCCTCGGAATCCTAGTAGCACACAAGCCCACCAACACTCTCAAACAAAAACTAACAAACTTAAAAGACCCAGTACAACCCATGGACAAAACCAATGACATCTACAAAATTCCATGCAAGGACTGCCACAAACACTACGTAGGACAAATAGGAAGAAGGTTAGCCACCAGGATACACGAACACCAGCTAGCCACAAAAAGACTCTCTCCCTCGTAGCCCTACACACGGATGAAAAAAAAAACACCATTTCGACTGGGACAACACATCTATCCTGGGACAGGCTAAGCAAAGACATGCCAGAGAATTCCTAGAGGCCTGGCACTCTAACCACAATGCCATAAACAAACACATAGATCTAGATGCCATCTATCAACCCCTCAGAAAACGAACAGGAAATGACATCACCACAAGCCCCAGGAACCCCATCCAGGAGAAAGATATAAATAGAAAGCAGGAGACAACAGCTTCACTTCACTTGAGGTCGCCACTGATGATGTCACCTAGCCAGGTAATGAAACGTCTGGATATCAAACATACAGCTCAGTGAGGTAAAAACAATGACTGCAGATGCTGGAAACCAGATTCTGGATCAGTGGTGCTGGAAGAGCACAGCAATTCAGGCAGCATCCGAGGACAGGCAAAATCGACGTTTCGGGCAAAAGCCCTTCATCAGGAATAAAAGCGGGCTTTTGCCCGAAACGTCGATTTTGCCTGTCCTCGGATGCTGCCTGAATTGCTGTGCTCTTCCAGCACCACTGATCCAGAATACAGCTCAGTGAGCAAACCGACACCCTAAATGTTACACTACACATACAAAACTGCACCAGGTTACTGCTGCTTCATGGAGGAATTAATTTTGAATATGGAAATAAGTTTGAGTTGGACCAAAGGATTTATTTCTATGCTGTATGACTCTATAGAAGTTTAATGCAGAAAACAAATTTGCCTAGATAGTTGACGAAATTTCTCCCATTCCTCTTTTCTAAATAATACTTCCTAAAGATGCTTGTAAAACTGCAGCTGCTTTGATTCTTCATTTTTAAAGAGCAAAATTTACCTGTTTTCATTTCATCAAAATGGGATCTGGCATCTGGATGTCTTAGCAGGGATTTTGGCGTGAGGATTATTAACTGAAACAGGACGAAAGTCAGAAGTGTAAAACATCGATACTTTATGTAAAAATGTACATGTCGGTGACATTTACAGAAGCAATTAGTAAACCACATGTTTAATTAAAGTCCTGAGAAGGTTTTCTTAAAATAATTTTCTCTTAAATTATAACTGATTAGGAGGGTAAAATAATAATAAACGTGTTTATACCGGCTTTCTAAATGGTAGCAGAATCTGCCTTCTTAACACGTGAAAGTAGTTTGCTGGTGTGGAGCAGTTTACTATAATCCAATTGCAGTCAAACAGTTGCTTTACTTCGAATTCTTCAGTATATTCCTAAATTAAAAAGTCATATCTTTTAAAAAATTCAGGCAGAAATCATGTTGCAAAATATTTACAACTTTTCTTCAGAAATATTCAACCTACTTAAGACAATTGTTAATCTTCATACTTTCATAAAACCAACATTATGATCACTTTAAATTCATTCAGGGGATGGCTGAATAGGTTACTCCACATTCCTGCCTACCCCTGAAAACGTGTCATGCCCTTGTTTATGAAGAATCTATTTAACTAACCAGTTTGCCATGTCACGTGAGCTAGCTCTGCTTTCATACTATCGTAATTGTTTATTTTTCAAGCTTAAAATACCAGTCTTAGAACCAGACAATAGGTAATTATATCTGAAGTCCTGCTTCTTAATTTGGCATATAGCTTCTCTTCCTGCCATTGCAGAGTCTCTTTCCATGTCTTGTCAATGTTGATTATCTGAATGAACCATGGTGGTTCCTTATCCTCCCACTCCAAGCTCCTCTCCAGTCCTGAGCGGATGTCCTGGACCATGGTATCGCGCAGGCAAAGTGATCTCCCGGAGTTCCTCATTATACTGTCCCTGAATACTACTATATCCTTTTTGATCCCTTCACTTGAACAGTTTTCTGTGCACATTGCCATTGTCAATTCACTCATGTATCCTGCAACCCTTATTCTCATCCAAACAAGCTAAAAGAACCTTAAACCTGATGGACAACTGCAAAGGTTGTGAAACCTGCTCCTCTGGATACTGCTGATTGTCTGTCTCAGAGTCTTCCTCTCATCTGCTCCTCTATGCATTTTTTTGAAGTAAACACTTCAGTAAAAGCATACAGCAGTATTACACTGAACTAAACTTTTTCTTAAGATTGTACCTTAAATTCTTGACCAAAGCTATCAAAATTTATGCTTACTGAATTGAAAGTCAGGAGACTCACCTTAACAACCATGAAAACAATATATTCATATTAGTATCTTGTCATGAATTACCTTTTGTAATTTGTTTCATTCTCCATTTTTAAACATAGATTAAAAAAACACATGACACAATCTTGCTGTTATTTTACATTAATAGCACAAAAATGTTGCGGCACAAGGAGAAAATCACCAAAAAAATTTGAAACCATCTAGGAAACAGTTTGGTCAAAACAATGATTACTACCATTGCGAATGGAGTGACTTGTCTAATGCAATCAAGTACATTGTTTTGCACTGAACAAGCATTGTGGTTAATTAATCTGGTTTTGCAACAAAGGTACAATCTGCAAAGACTATCTGTTGCTATGGTTTATAATTGGTACCTGCCAACAGCTTTTGAATGACCTTAACTGAACATAAACAGCTGAATGCTTTGGTCCATAACCACAGAACAAAAAATAACACATAAAAGAAATAAAACACAAATCTAAGAGTTTCCTTTTCCTTCAATAATTTTATTTTGTAAAATGGTTCAGTGCTTGAAAACAGCAAAGAGCATTGCAATTCTGAATTGCAATAACTAACGTCTATCAATTCAATTTAATTTAAATCTTCTAGAAAAATGTATACAGCCTGGTGCTGTTGTGGAACAGTGGTAGTGTCCCTACCTCTGAGCCTGAAGATCTGGGTTTAAGTCCTACTTGTACCAAAGGTGTGTCGTAACAATGCTTAGCACAGTTTACAGTATATAGATTTTTGAAGACGTACCTTTTGAGAAAAAAATGCTGAAGCAATTCAAACTTGAGGTTGAAATGGTATACAAAAATGCAATTTAGTTGAATTTTTTTTTAACTATGATATACAGCATGACAGCTTAAACTAAAAACTGTATTTGTGTAATATATCTAAAACTGAAATTTTTCCCCCCCTTTGCAGGTTGCTCACTGAATTAGAATGCCTCCCTTCAATGGAACGGAAGAAAAGTTTACATCATCGCCACGTCTGAACCCAGGTTTGAAGCTTGTTGAGCAGGACTAAATTCATCCCAACTATTTTCGAAATATGGAACATTAGGAATGGGTAATGTTCAGCAACTTGACTGGTAAAGGATGAATGTTAAACAAAGTTCAAGTGACTCCAAAATTTCCAGTTAGTGAATCAACATTTGCCTTCTTTTACAAAACAGCAAAATACTGCAAACGCTGAAAATCTGAAATAAAAAAGGAAATTCTGGAAAGATTCAGCAGGCCTAACAGCATCAGTATATTGAGAAACAAAGTAAAGAGGTGGAATTGTTCAGACCACCCAATGGTTTTAGCAGGGGGGTAGATAATTGAATTGGGCAAGAGGCCGCAATTCAATTTCCCAATGGCATGTTGAAGTGTTAGCATTAGGTTCTCAGAATCTTTCAGGTGGGTCAGCTTTTCCTTCATGGACGGGAACCTGTTTTGCATTTTGGAAATAAACACAAAACACTGGAGAAACTCAGCAGGTTTGGCAGCATCTGTGGAGAGACAGAGTTAACATTTAGAATCCAATGTGAAACAGTTACTGTTTCTCTCTCCACAGATACTGCTCGACCTGCTGGGTTTCTCCAACATTTAATGTTTGTTGCTGATTTCCAGCAGCAGTATTCTTCTATTTCTATTTGCAGTTGTTAAAATATTTCTTTAAAATTCGGTCGTGGAATGTGGCGTTTCTGATTGGGCCAGTATTTATTACCCATTCCTAGTTAACGTTGTGAAGGTGTCAGTGAGCTGCTTTCTCAAACCATTGCAATCCATTTGGTGCAGGCATGGATTGTTTAGAAGCTGAGGAGTTGTCAATAATGATGAATGTTGTGCCATCGTTGGCAGACATCTGTACTTCTGACCTTATGATGAAAGGTAGATCATTGATGAAGCAGATAAAGATGCATGGGCCAAGGACACTGCCCTAAGGATCTCATGCAGAGATGTCCTGGAGCTAAAATGATTGACTTCCAACCACCACAATCACCTTCCTTTGTGCCAGGTATGACTCCAACCAGTGTGGAGTTTTCCCCTGATTCCCACTGACTCCAGTTTTGGGGAAGCTCCTTGATGCCAAGTTTCGTCAGATATGGCCCTGTTGTCAAGGGCAGTTGCTTTCACCTCAGTGCAGGAATTCAGTGCTTTTGACCAATGCTGTAATTAAATCATGAAGATAGTCATCAAATATGATCTGAAGGACAGCGTGAGACCTAATGGAATAAGGAAACAAGTGATGGAGATATTCAGAATTAACTGGTTTTGATATGCTGTACAAATATGAGGAGCTAGTAATCAGTAGGATGATGGCTCTTGTCGTGCAGTGGTAGTGACTTAGGAGGCTCTGAGCCAGAAGGCCTGTGTTCAAGTCCCAGTTGCTCTAGTGGTGTGTTACAACATCGTGTACCAGGTTCAATTTTTAAAAAGTAATCAATAGGGTTTCAGTTTCAAGGAGTGTGGCTAAATGAAATAAAGTTCTCATATAAAAGTGTGGAATTTAATTCTGTCTCAATGCAGTATTTTTTCAGAGTATAGCAATGAATACTTGTCAATATCCCAACCTGCAGGAATTATGTTCATGGATACAATCTTGTTATGCAAAAATGATTGCTTAGATGAGATATATACCTGGCAGGTTATACTTCTGCTTCCAACTCCAGAGAAGACAACCTTCTTCAGTTACTTGCCTCCTTCATAACCGAGCATCTCTTTGCACAAATGCTTATAGGATTTATGTTAATTAGTTCATAAGAAGACTTAGCCATATGCTGTCCAGTTTGTTATCATTAAACACAAGGTTAGGGATGAAGCCTGTTAGGCTGGCAAGTCTTCCCAAGTGAGGCAGCCACACTGGCTGACACCAACAAACCTGACTAGAACAAACAAGCTGGGTTGAATTCAGCTCAACTCTAAAGTCATTCTTTTGTGGTTATGTCCTCATCCCACACAATTCTTTAGTGAAAAGCAATCAGGTATCTACATTTTCCTAGGCATGATGGAAGATCAGTGATGGAATGGTTCATGAGCTGCTGAGTGTTGTAACTCTGTGTATGTTTTAAGTATGAACCCTATGGTTGTGAGAGAGGTGGTGTCTCTATGATACCAGTAACGTAACATTGGTAGTTGAATGAAGTGGCAGATGTTGATCGCATATGAGGCATCTGATGGAAATAACTGGTGCCAAACTTCCATGTGACAGTCCTCTGTGGTGGCAACCTTACAATGTTAACTTTGAGATTGTGACATAATGAGTTGAACAGACAGTGGTACATTCCCTGGCGGAATGAAGTATCTTGTGGCACTGGAGCAAAATTGTTGAGCCACCTATGCACTGACCTCTTAGACAGCTCTGTTCAGGCTGTCTTTGTCAGTCAGAAACCCATTCTTGCCAACTCTAGGGAAAAGCTCTTCCCTTCTTTCCTGAACAGTCTTCAGGAGAACCTTGATGCAGGTTTCATTAAAGTTTGATGCTGCTTTTTTGATGGGTCTCTGACATCTCCAGTGAGGGGCAGAGGTGATGAGGAAAGGCAGACAGTATGGTGCTGTCCTGGGCCTTTCAAATATGGCATCTGGATACCAGCGTCTAGAATGACCTTATGCTTGAGGACTTCCTGACCACCACTCATCAAAATTGGAACTTGCCATAGAATTGTGCATGCATACTCAAAGAACAGAAAAACACATAACTGGTTGAGAAAACGTGATTCGCCCCAAGTTGAAATCCCTTTCACTTTTATTTCCACTTCCAAATCTAGCCTATAAAACAACACAATTCCATCCTAGGACTTTTGATTAAAAATTTTTCAGTTGTATTCATTAGTTCTCATTTAGGGTGCTAGATAGAATCATAAAGTTATAAAGATGTACAGCATGGAAACAGGCCCTTCGGTCCAACCCGTCCATGCCGACCACATATCCCAACCCAATCTAGTACCACCTGCCAGCACCCAGCCTATATCCTTCAAAACCCTTCCTATTCATAGACCCATCCAAATGCCTCTTAAATTTTGCAACTGTACCAGCCTCCATTATTTCCTCTGGCAGCTCATTCCATACCCGTACCACCCTCTGTGTGAAAAAGTTGTCCCTTAGGTCCCTTTTATACCTTTCCCCCCTCACCCTAAACCTATGCCCTCTAGTTTTCCACCCCAGGGAAAAAACTTTGCCTATTTACCCTATCCATGCCACTCATAATTTTGTATACCTCTATAAGGTCACCCCTCAACCTCCGACGCTCCAGGTAAAATAGTCCCAGCTTGTTCAGCCTCTCCCGATAGCTCAAATCCTCCAACGCTGGCAACATCCTTGTAAATCGTTTCTGAACCCTTTCAAGTTTCACAACATCTTTCCGATAGGAAGGAGACCAGAATTGCACGCAATATTCCAACAGTAGCCTAACCAATGTCCTGTACAGCCACAACATGACCTCCCAACTCCTGTACTCAATATTCTGACCAATAAAAGAAAGCATACCAAAACGCCTTCTTCACTATCCTATCTACCTGTGACTCCACTTTCAAGGAACTATGGACCTGCACTCCAAGGTCTATTTGCTCAGCAACACTCCCGAGGACCTTACCATTAAGTGTACAAGTCCTGCTAAGGTTTGCTTTTCCAAAATGCAGCACCTCGCATTTATCTGAATTAAATTCAATCTGCCAGTTCTCAGCCCATTGGTCCATCTGGTCAAGATCCTGTTGTAATCGGAAACCCTCTTCGCTTTCCACGACACCTCCAATTTTGGTGTCATTTGCAAGCTTACTAACTGTACCTCTTATGCTCGCATCCTAATCATTTATGTAAATGACAAAAAGTAGAGGACCCAGCAAAGGTCCTTGTGGCACTCCACTGGTCACAGGCCTCCAGTCTGAAAAACAATCCTCCACCCTGAAAAACAACCCTCCACCACCACCGTCTGTCTTCTACCTTTGAGCCAGTTCTGTATCCAGATGGCTAGTTCTCCCTGTATTCCGTGAGATCTAACCTTGCTAATCAGTCTTCTATGGTGAACCTTGTCGAACACCTTACTGAAGTCCATATAGATCACATCAACCACGCTGCCCTCATCAATCCTCTTTGTTACTTCTTAAAAAACTCAATCAAGTTTGTGAGACATGATTTCCCATGCATAAAGCCATGTTGACTATCCCTAATCAGTCCTTGTCTTTCCAAATACATGTACATCCTGTCCCTCAGAATTCCCTCCAACAACTTGCCCACCACCGATGTCAGGCTCACTGGTCTATAGTTCCCTGGCTTGTCCTTACCATCCTTCTTAAACAGTGGTACCACGTTTGCTAACTTCTAGTCTTCCGGCACCTCACGTGTGACTATCGATGATACAAATATCTCAGCAAGAGGCCCAGCAATCACTTATCTAGCTTCCCACAGAGTTCTCGGGAACACGTGATCAGGTCCTGGGGATTTATCCACCTTTACCCATTTCAAGACATCCAGCACTTCCTCCTCTGTGCTGGATGTCTTGCAATATGTCACCATCTATTTCCCTACAGTCTATATCTTCCATATCCTTTTCAACAATAAATACTGATGCAAAATACTCATTTAGTATCTCCCTCATTTTCTGCATAACCTCACAAAGGCCGCCTTGCTGATCCTTACCCTTTTGTCCTTAATGTATTTGTAAAAACCCTTTGGAGTCTCCCTAATTCTATTTGCCAAAGCTATCTCATGTCCCCTCTTTGCTCACCTGATTTCCCTCTTAAGTATACTCCTACTTCCATTATACTCTTCTAAGGATTCACTTGACCTAACCTGTCTATACCTTACACATGTTTCCTTCTTTTTCTTAACCAAACCCTCAATTTCTTTAGTCTGGTAGGTATAGGCATTCCCTATACCTACCAGACAGTGCAAAAGGTGGCTTTTTGGCCTATCACTAGTTTTCTGAATGAGCATCAGGACTTGGTGTCATCCTCTTGCTATTCCATTGTAAACCTGTACACAATTTTGACTGAAATAATTATCTAATACACTCTTAAACGCTTTGATTTAACAAGCCTTCAACACGCTTCCAGGCAGTTTGTTCCAGGTCTGAACCACACATTGTGTGAAAAAGTTTCTTCACACACTGCCTCTACATGTTCTAAGCTATAAAATGTTTTACATTTTAGCAGGGGTTATAGATGTAAATGATATGATTTACCATTACTTTTTTCTTTAAAAAAGCAATATATGTAATTTCTGCAATTGAAACATTCACCCCATCACTTATGAGGAAAGGTTGTTCAGATTAGGCCTGTATCCACTGGACTTCAGAAGAATGGCAAGTGCTCTAATGAAATATACAGTGATGGATGCTGAAAGGATATTTCCCTTTGTGGGGGAGTCGAGAACTGGAGGACAGTTTAAAGTAATGGTCTCCCATTTCTGACAGGGATAAGGAGGTTTTTTTTCCCCTCAGAGAGTCAGCCTTTTGCATGCATTTCTCTTCCCCAAACAGTGTGAAGGCAGGATCATTGTAAAAATACTCAATCAGATCTGCAATGATTTTATCAAATGGAAGAATTGGCTTGAGGGCCTAAAAGATCTACTCCTGATCCTAATTCTATGTTCCTATAATACAAACATGCTGGTTGATACTAAACACATTTCATTTTCTTATTTAATGCAAAATAAGACAATGTAAAAGGGATTTAGAATAGCTATAAAAAACTGCGAGGGATTACAGCTTACATTTAGGATTATATTTGATTCAAGTTATATCTCACATACTTACAAGCAGAAAGGTGAATATCACTTTCACCTTTTCATTTCAAAAATTCTACCTCTATTTTATATAATAGAAGTGCATCAAAACTGGTTAACGCTCAGAACTGTCATTGTTTTCAGTGTAATCACCTTATTTTGAATGTCTTTTTTTTGTTAATGCCAGTTCACTATATCATGTTTTTTATGGTTACACAAAATCGAAGAATAGACAGTTATTTAAACTCACAGGATAGACATCTGAATCTTCATTGCACATCTGTAGGAATCGTTCTGGTCTGGCTGAAGAGTGCTCTGGACCCTAAAAGTTATAATTATCTGATCAGATAATTTGTTTATATGGATAGGTAACAGACATTGTGAATATTACAGTGGAGTAAATTCTCAGGATAATCTTAACAGATCTCAACTGATATAATAACCTTGGACATCAGATCACAATTTTCCAAGACGTATGACCAGCAGATAAGAGCCTTTTAATTTACATATTATCAGAACTTCAAGATTTTGTTGAAGCATTTAACCCCTATACCCTGTTTTTTTTAAGATAAAAGATCTCAGAAATTCGGGATTCACCAGCAGGGAGCACTGTGACAAAAGTGAACCTTGGGACCACGACAGAGAACCCGAATATAAACTACTACAGGTGACAAAATAGACAAAAACACCACTTAAAGAAAATAATTTATATCATAACTTAGTCAAACACACACAGATTATACACTGAAAAGTTGAGGACAAGATAAAGCAGCCTATTTGATCAGTATCCTATCCACCACCATAAAGAGTTACTCCTTCCATCAGTGGAAAACAAAGGCAGCATCATGAATCATTTACAAGATGCACTGCAGAAACCTGCTAAGATTCTTTCCAATGTGGATCTACTATTTATATAACTAGCAGATGAACTAGCAGCTACAGGCACCCCCAACCTCTCATCATTCTGACTTGAAAGTATGATGCAGCTTTTTCATTGTTGCAGGCTCAAAATTGTGGACCTTGGCTTTAAGAGCACTTTATTGCACCTACACCCGAGTGCGGGAAGCAGTAGTTCAAGAAGGTGACTCACCTCCACCTTCTCAAAGCCAATTAGGGAAGAACAATAAATGCTGCCTTAGCCAGTGACTCTCAAGCCAATGACTCTCATATCCCATCAATTTTAAAGAATTACTATTTATGAAGGAATATTGTATAAATCAATGTGCATAACGTAATATGACAACCAAAATTGATTTCACTGAGCTGTTAATTTTCTGATGGACCTAATTGTGAAAATATCAGTGGAACTCGCTGCTTCTTCAAATATAGCAGAGAGTTGTTTAATGTCCATCTGTACCAGTGAAACAGGCATACAAGACATTATAAACTGGTACTTAGGTTGAAGCATTAATTGCTGAGTCAAGCATATAGACAGTGGAACCTGAAACGATTCAATTAATCTAGTAGAATTGATAGATTTCCCATTAGGTTATTACTTAACTAAATGCTAAAAGTTTGATTAAGAATGAAAACAGACTACATGAAATATTTCCAACTGCATAGCTTAAAAGCACTAATTAAGTCACAATATTAATGTAACATGCTCAATACAACGGTTTTTAAATTACATTTGCAATGACTCATTCCACATTAGCTTTGCAATACTGTAATTAATGCTGTTATTTTAAACTGGTATCTAGCTGAATCAAAGATAAGCCTCATATCATTACAATTTCAATTCAGCTTCTGATATTTGTGATATTAATTTCAAGGCTCCAGTTACAAAATGGATGAAGCCTTGGTATTAATTACCTCTGCATAAGTCAGGAGCACAAATCAGCTTAGTAAATTAGAGGAAATAAAACTGTAAATGTGGTCACATTAACAGTAGATTGACAGGATTTTGAAAAGTGGGTTTGAACCGCTTCGAAATAAAATCTCTGACAATGCGCTAGTCCTTTAGAAAAAAACACAATTAGAGCTAAATATAAGCAGTCCTTGCTTTGCCTGCATCCCTATGTTAGTACAATTCTTGATAACTTAGTCACTGAACCACATATGCAGTTCAAGTATTATTGATCATTGTTGATATTTTATTTCAGCTAAAAAGTCGAGTTTTTAATTTTGTGTCAAATGCAGAACATTTGTGGAAATAACCAGAACAATTAGGCTAAACAGCATGCATCTGTATTGAAATGTGTTCAATTTGCAGATAAGCAGGGATGAAGACCCAATTGGCAGGGCAGTACCACTATTCTAAAAAAAAAGTTATGTGTAATGAATACTAAAATAATGTCATAGGAGGGAAGAGACATGACAATGTCATCAGGGTCTGGGTGGGGGAGTGTAAGTTTAAGCACAAAACTTTACAATCAGTCTTATTTTCAATATTTTGGGTACTGTATGGAGAAGAGAGATGTTTCAGGATCACATTTGAAACTTAGAATGATGAGGGTAGCAACTCAGAGGAATACTAATTGGAAAAATACTTAAAATGAAGCTCAAGTAAAGGTGTATTAGAGAGGGATAAAGGTTGGAAAAATCTCCGCTATCAGGCAAACATTTTCCAGTGAATGATAGAGGAATGTAAGGGGGATGCAAGGATAAGAAAAACGTTTTTTTAGGCATGAGAGATGTTTAGCAACAGAAATGTGCAAGTGTATTCTTAAGGCCAGAGGACACGCCGAGGCTAAAAATACTGTACGATAAAGACTAAGGGAATTATGTGGTGAGTAACTCAGCTTCCACCATCCATAGGGCACAAGTGAAGAGTATAATGAAATAGAACATATGCACTTTCAACCATACTCAAGAAGTTCTACACCATCCAGGACAGAGCAGTCTACTTGCCTGGCGCACAATTCATACTCACACTCTATAAAATAATACATTTTTAAAAAGGCACGCTTGCATTTTTTTAAAAACTTGTTTCATGTTCTGTTGCTCTGGGTATGGAATCTGGGGTTTAAAAATGCTTGTAATAGTTACTGTCACAATCTGAGACTAACAACTTTATAGACAAGCAATTCTAACTTCTAGTTGATAACTTTCATCTGCATTTAAAGTTATTATTATGCATTCTTAAGGTTTGCATTCATTGATAATCTCCACATATGGCTGTTGCCACTGTCTCCAAGTGTCAACACCATACACCTGCTTTCCCAGCAAAACATGCTGGGCTTCCTTGGATAATGAAAGGCTTTATCACCCATGTCTGTTGTCAGGCAGACTTCAGCAAGGTCATCTGAATCTCTTAATTTTACACTCAATTAAAGCTACAGTCTTAAAACATAACAAATTTTATATGTCAATTATAACACTATCAAGATGAAGCTATGTTTAACTTGGTCTATTCCTTTAGGGTCACTGCTCAGATCCTTCATATAGTGTGGTGATCTAAACTGGCTCATCTGGAGGTTAATTAGTGACTAAATTATGGAGATTAGTAGCTACTAATAAATCCTCATCAGGGCTCTTGTAGTACAGTGGTAGTGTGAGTTGTTAAAGTGAGGCACTCGAAAAAGCACAGCAGGTTAGGCAGCATCTGAGGAGCAAGAGAGTCAACGTTTCAGGTTTAACCCTTCATCAGTCCAGTCCTGATGAAGGCTTAATGCCGAACCATCAACTCTCTTGCTCCTCAGATGCTGCTTGACCTGCTGTGCTTTTCCAGCGCCATACTTTATCAACTCTGATTTATCCAGCATCTGCAGTTCTTACTATCTCCTGGTGGTAGTGTCCTAACCTCTGAGATGGAAGGCCCAGGTTTTAATCCCATCAGCTCCAGATGTGCGTCATAACACATCTGAACAGGTTGATTAAAAAATACTGTTGCAGGCAAGTTATCCTGGGTGATCTAGTGGTTATACTTATGGCACTTCCATTGCGCAGCCTGAATTCAATTCCTAGTCATGGAATGGTGGTTTCTTCAATTGCAGAAATCAATTACAACTTAAAATTCCTTTCCTTGGACTTCTTAGAAAATATGCTGGGTAACTTCAATGGTAATGTCCCTACATCTGAGTCAGGAGGCTCAGGTTCAAGTCAATTTCTTTGGATGTGTGTCATAATATTCCAAACAGATTGATGAAAATAACTGTACAGTGCAGCAGCAGGAAATGCTGATCACTGTTAAAGGGGCCCTGTGGTGTAACATAACAAGTCTGTCTTAACAGGTTGATTAAAAGTAAGTAAATCCTCAAGGATTTTTATTATGAGGGGAAGGTCTAGTCAAGAAAAACAGCAAGAAATCACTAGCTTTTGGTATCTCAACAATGAAACCTATGTGTAGATTTACATAAAACCAATCTTACCATCCCTTCCATTCCGTGAGGCAGAAGCAGCACAATTCCATTGTGTCTAACCCACTTTGTTTGGCCTGAGCTTATGAACTGATCCAGAATGCATTGTGCAGTGTTGTTAAAATCACCAAATTGAGCCTCCCAACACACCAAAGCATTAGGGTTAGCCATTGCGAATCCAAGTTCAAAGCCTAGGATCAGAAGACAGGTCCAAATAACTTAAAATAAAAATAACCACATGACATTACATTTTCAGTTTTTTGACTACAGTAAAATATGTGAAGATCATTGAATTTAATAGTCTTTATTACTGAATTCACACAATATGAAACAAGCATTTTAATTCAAATATGGAATTTAATTAAAACAATGCATATTTCCATAAATCATCCTCCTTGACCAAAAAAGCATAATGTATTTGTTGATTTCTTAGATATGGGAACAATGTTTTTCCATTTTGTTACATTTGCATCAATGACAAAAGTTCCGTTCCACATCAAATATACAAAAGCTTTGTATTTGGTTTCATATTAAATAGTTCAACAGAACATAGCCCCAAATCAAGCAAATTTTGATGTCTTTAACCATACACTTCTTAAAACTACTAGTTGCTGGAAATGTGACAATTCTTCAGCTTTATCCCTTACTTTGAATTTTTTTTGGGTTAAATGTAAATGCTGATTATATCAGAGTGTTTGGTGCAATTAGTGAGCCTAATAATGTGACAAAGCTAAGGAAGTACTATTCAATTAATAAAAGCAGACAAACTGTTTCTAGCCTGATCCATAGGTTAGAGACCTGCTGAAAACTACAGTTTCCTCTACATCTTTAGGAACAAAATTAATTACAACTTGCAGAAGTTCCTTTTCTTAGACTTCTCAGTAAATACGTTTTTAAATAGTGGGTGTGGCCTAACTGCCCGATCTGTCTGTCTGAATCTTCTCCTTAAGAAAGTGTACAGCAGTGTTGGTTATTTTTATCTAAATACCCCATGGATGGAACAGCTTTACCCTCATGCCACTCTCCTAGAACACTTCCCCCACCCTCTGCCCTGCTCTCAAAGAGTCTTGGCATCTTTCAACCACCAGTATTGGATTGTGATGAGAAAAGGTTTGGGGAAAACTGTTTCAGAGCATTATGTGTAGAGGTACTTCTATTTTATTTGTTCATGGGATATGCGCATCATTGGCTATTAATTGCTCATCTCTGGATGCCAGAGGGCATTTGAGAGTCAACCATATTGGGGTGCAGAGTCACATCCAGGCCAGACCAGGAAAGGATGGCAGAGTTCCTTTCCTAAAAGACATTTGGGACCCAGATGCATTTTTACAACAATCATTAGGTCAGCTTTTAATTTGAGATTTTTATTGAATATAAATTTCATCATATGCTCTGGTGAGATTTAAGACCTATATTCCAAAAGTGTTTGCCTGGATTTCTGGATTATTCATCCAGTGACTTCACCACTATGCCTCTACCTCCCCTACATCCCCATTGTCTACACTACAACAGTGACTACACACTTAATCAGTATTTCATTGACAGCAAAATATTCTGCGGCAATCCTGGGTTTGTGAAAGATGCTACATAAATGTCAATCTTTTTTTATCCAAGGGAATCCTGGAATTCTCTTTATAATAGCATGGGTGTTCTTCCATTATTTGGTCTGCAGTGGTTCAAGAAGGAAGCTCACTACCACCTTCTCAAGACATTGCAAATGAGCAAAATTTCAGACCTAGCTTGCAATGCTCATATCCCAAGAAAAAAAAAGTACATATTTGCATCAACAGTGAGAACACAGGTAAATATGGTCATACAGTAATTCATTTTAATATGTGACTTATCTCATGGTTTATTAACCATTACACGAACACTAATTATTTTATTTGCAAAATTAACTATATATATATGCTAATTTTCATATTGTGAAGAAACTTTGAAACTGAAAACATTTCTTGTGTTCTGAAAGAAAGTAACATTTCAAACTGATGCAACAGTGACAACAACTTGTAGTGGCTTTATCATTAAAAAACATCACAAAAGGGTCTCAAAACAACATACAGACAAAATGAGCACTGATCCAAACAATCAAAGGGAGAATCAGATAACTGATTAAAGAAAAATAATGTTTTCAAGAAGGTATTAAAAGAGGAGAGGGGTACAGGTTTAGAGAGGAAATTTCAGAGCATAGTGGTCCTGGTGGCTGAAGACACAGCAGTCAATGGCAGAATCAAGTGCAGGATGGGTGCAGAAGACACAATCTATAAGAGGCCAGCGCTGGTTGGATGAAATTGGAATGGAATGGAATAGCATGAGGTAGGCATGATGTGTGGGAGGATGATGCTAAGTCTGGAGCTTGCGGAAGAAGGAAAGAAACGGAAAGAGGAGAAATGACAAAGGACAATGAGTTGAAACTGGAGCTGTTGAGGCACAGTCAGTCAGCAAGGACAGAGGCAATGGGATGTAATATGGTATTGAAAATTGGCAGCAGATTTTGCATGAGCTGAAGTTTAAGGAAATGTGGGTTGAAAACCGGGTTAGAAGAATATTGAAATTATCCAGCACGGAAACTAACAAGAGCATGGATAAGCATTTCAGCAACAGACAGCTGAGGGAGAATCAGAAAAGGCAATCTATAAGGGTGAAAAATAGGTGGAATAATGTGGTTGAGAAGGTTAGAAGCTCTGTTCAGCATTGCAAAGAATATTGACATTATGAAAAGTCTGGTTTAACCCATGGCATTTTCTCAGGAAAGGTTTGAAATTAGTGGCAAGGCAGTTTGAGAACAATGCTTTCTCTCCTACCAATATTAAACTTGAAAAGCTTCAGTTTCTGCAAGACTGAATGTGGGACATGCAATCTTACATCATTGATTGTGAGAGAGGCAATGGAGAGATACAACTGGGTATCATTGATATACCTGTAGAAGATGCCATGACTGTGAATGCTATGGCCTTGGGGCAGCACATAGAGACAGAGAAGAACACTAAGTCTTTGGGATACTCTGAAGTTAACAAAGGGGTTTAGAAGAAAAGCTATCAGAGAAAATGCTATCAGGTTGAATGCGGAAACAAGCAATTACAGTCCCACCTACTAGCCATTTATTGAAAAATAAGCAAAGTAGCTTTCATCCTGACACCTGTCAAATAATCTAAAATTAAACACATTTTTATGTAAACTAATAAACTGAAAAGTCAATCATGCGTATTTGGATGGCAGTGAGTGTAATTACTAAATATCATTCCAAACTTATGAGCATATGCTCATGTTTGTAAAAAAAAGCAATCTCTCCTTAAATTATATATTACTTGATCACTGAATATTTAGAATTTGAACCAATTTTTGAATTCTGTTATAGGTGAAATTTTATTTCAACTCCATATTTAGCTTCATATCATTTAGTCAGAAAGTTTTCCCGTTGCAGCACTTACAGCCCTAGGTACTCATTTTATACTCGGCATTAACTTGATAGAAAGCATCCAAGTTTTGAAACGGTGCCAGTATAATCTGGCAACATCTGGCAGCCCAGCTATTTGTAAGGCTGTTTTAATGAATCTTCCTTGTACCTATTTATTTGACTGTCACCCAAACAACAGAACTTTAGGGAAATCCTCAAATGCTCTTGTAATACTGAATCAATGGGTTACTTTACAGCATTCATGGCATTAAACGGCAGTACATTGTTAGACCAATTGGGAATTATCCATATTTTACAACCTCCATTAATCACTTATTGGGAGTCTATTCACATACCAGAAGTTTTATTTAAAACAGAAATGTGGCCTGTTGTTTAACACAAACGCTGATCAATTCATTGAAAACTAAATTGAAAATTAGGCCAAATGCAGAAATCCTCACAGGAAAATGCAGCTGCAAGCAGTAAAAAGGAGCCTACATTTCATAGAAATAATAACAAATTTCTCAAAAGAATGGAATACTGTAAATGCAAAATAAACATGGCAAAATGCAAAATGAAACATTAAAACTGGAAACACACAGCAGGTTAAACAGCAGTTACAAGTGTTCAGAATGTCCAAATAACGAAATGGACCAGTATATGAAATGCCTTGTACATTCAATGGAAAAGTTGACGGCTAAGGAAGTAAATCCTGAGGGTGGAGTGGAGCCCAAGGGTTAACTCAATAATCAAAAGGCAAAGGTGGGAAGGAAATAAATATGACAGCTATCACTTGAGAAATGGAGCTAAAAGCAGATAAATTCCCTGATCCAGATGGGTTTGTCCTAGGTAATTAAACTCAAAGAAAAATGATTTTGACTTCATGTCACATACCTAAGACACCGAACTCATAAAGTGAACTGTTGCAAACAGTGTAAAGAGCTTGATCTGGCCACAAATGGTTTATAGGGAACACAAGTCTTTTGCAAAAGGGGTTGTGGATGGGGTGGTAGTAATCCAAGAATTCTTGAATTCATTTCCAACCCTGGGGGAACTGGAAAATTGACAATGCAAATTAAAACATGTTGAAAAATAAAAGAAAAAAGAAAAAGCAAGTAACTACAGGTCAGTTGCCTTAACATCTGTTTTTAGGAAAATGTTAGAGTCTACTGTAAAGCATGTACTGGCAATGCATTTAGTGACAGGTAATGAAAACTTGGCTGTC
The DNA here is from genome assembly GCF_037043375.1 of Chiloscyllium plagiosum. NCBI lineage: Eukaryota > Metazoa > Chordata > Chondrichthyes > Orectolobiformes > Hemiscylliidae > Chiloscyllium > Chiloscyllium plagiosum. The sequence continues at coordinate 14,290,589 of NW_028270181.1, read as the reverse complement.
ATACAAAAGGAATGTTTTCTTAGAATTCACCAAGAACGGAGAGATTATGTAGGACAATCAAGAAATTCCTTCCTTACCTATTAATAAAAAGAATCAAATCTGAATGTTTTATCTTAAAGGGAGAGTTATTTCCTTTTCTTTGAATCAAGGAGGTAAACTAATAAAGATATTCAGAGAACCTGGAATAAGTCAACTGCCAATGCTAGCTATTGATACAATTTGTCTTCCAGAAGGGTGACAGAGAAAAAACTATTAATTGGAAAGTCATCCAACTATACAACATTGGATTAAAACATGACTGAGTAAATAGAAATTTGTAATTGGAGGAGCGAATATTGGAAACTCGGAGCAGGAGTAGGCCGATTTGCCCTTTGTGTTTTCTCCATCACTCAATATGTTCATGACTGATCATCTATCTCAATGCCATATTCTGTTTTGAAGTCACAGCCGGAAGAGTCTAAGTTCTTAAAAAAAGGACTCCATCTTAACAACCATGTCCTCAAGCCTTCCGACCAATGCAGCTCGGAATAAAATTTCCAAAATGCCATTTTAATCTTTTTGGAGTCACAAGTAAGAGTCCCAATGCCCTCTCTGATTAAATGTGATGGACTGGCGGGGGGGGGTGGGGAGAAGCAAAAGTGTGGCAGCCACTGTTCAAAAAAACTGACTGGCTGATCACCTTCTTCTTGTTCCGGCAGCCCAATACTACGGATGTTCTTTCTTCAACCTCGATTTTCGAAATCGTCGAGCTGCTTCTCTCAGGCCCGTACCTGCTTCTTTCAGGTCTGGATCCGTCCTGCCAAGGATTTGGCCATGGTTTCTGATGCCATGGTCTGCTACTTGACCTCCTTTATGCACTGTCTGAGACTCTGCATCTCCCACTCATTCTTCTGTAGCATGGCCGAGATCGTTCCAGCCCAGCACGAGTCTCTTCCATCACTGCCTCGATCTTTTCCCAAAGTTTCACGAACTCTGAAGCCAGACCTTGCTGTGCAGGTAAATCCAGCGGGGGTTCCACGGTGGTTGACGCTGCAGCTGTGGGTGCATCCATTGCTGCAGAGGAATGCCCTGCTTGTTGCGATCCACGTGGCCTTTTGCCTTTAGTCATCTTCCCTAATTGCTAAAAAGGATATATAACAATTCTAGTAGCTTAAACCTACAGTTTTTTTCCAAAACAGCTGAGATATGGAGGGTAAAAGCACCACCTCGCCTGAGTTATGGTGCAGAGCTCAGCAAGGCAGACCTGTTAGATCGCTGCCAGCTTGAATCCCCATCCCTCATATTTTTAATATATTAAAAAGTTATCAAGTATCCGGAGTCCACTTTGGTATGAAATTCCACAGGTTGACCACTTTCTAACTAAATAAATGTGTTCTCATTTCAGTCCTAAGTGGTTGACTTAGTCTATCCTGAGACTGTGACTCCTGCTTCTAGTCTCTGCAATCAGGGGAAATAGTTCAGTTAGACTTCCTCTCATTCTTCTAAACTTGAACGAATAGAGGCCTAGTTAAACTAATTTCTCCTTATAAAATATTCCTGGTATTAGGCCAGTCAATCTTCGCTGCACTCCCTCTTTTAGATAGGTAAATAACCACTTAACTGAAATCTTTGAATCCTTAATAATCTAGTTCTTGTTACCTCGACACCAGTTCTGGTGCAGCACTCACTCGAATCAAAGAGAAAGGATTTCACATACCTAACACACCAAACTCAGAAAGTGAGCTGTTGCAAACAGTGTAAGGAGCTTGGTCTGGCCACAAATGGTTCATGGGGACGCAAGTTTTTTTATCTACATCTTGATCATGTAATACATGATGACGATGGCTGCAAAAGTAACAAAGCATGAATTAAGATATTTTCAATTCTGTCCCTTTAGAAATAAATACCAGTGTTTGTTTGTTTTCTTTTTATATGGTCTTGCTAATCTGTGGCAAAATTTATAGTTATTAAGGTATTGGTACTTCAAGTTCTCTTTGCTCCCCCATCCCATCCAGTCTCACATCCACCTAGTTTTAAGTGACATTCCTGCTTTCTGACTAAAAATTACAAACTCACATCTATCTGCACTGAGTTTCATTTGTCAACTATTTGCCAACTCTAATCTGATTTGTTGCAATCCTCCACTCCTTCAATTTGATATAATCCATAAGTTTGGAAATTGGATGTTCAGATTCAAGGTCCCAGTTGTTAATGCAAATTGTGAACAAATTGTGAATAACTATGATCCTATTGCTGACTCTGTGGAGCACCATTTCTCAACTGCTACCACTCAAATCTGCTAACCTTTACTCCCACTCGCCGTTTTTGTTCCTGAAACCAACTAGCAATAACTGGACTTGAAACATTAAATCTGTTTTTCTCTCCAAAGTTGCTGCCAGTACTGCAGAGTTTCACCAGCATTTTCTGTTTTTGTTCTATTATACGAATCCATTCTGGTGCTTGGACCTGAATCTACATTTTCTTTAATAGGGTCCCTTATCGAAGGCTCTTTGGAAATCCAGATGAAATTTGATTGACTGAATTACCATTGTCTACTCTGTCTGTTATCTTATCAAACAAATCAGTAAGATTGGTCAAGCAATTTTCTACCTTTTGAAATTCTTACTGAATATTCTTGTTACATTTTTCTTTTACGTTCTTATATTCTCTTCTGTATTATCTTCCCACTATCAATGTTACGTTACAATCTATAATGGCTTATGTTCTATCGCTGTTTTTAAATGTGAAATTATGTTAACTATCTGTCAGTCTTCTATTTACTCAAGAAAAATAAATTACATTAACCTTTAAGAAAGTGTAAATTATAAATTCAACAGCAACAGGTTTTGGAATAATTGAATGCAAACAAAGCAGGCTATATTTGACTCTATTATCTCAAAATCAAAAAGTGTAAACTGACAAAAATAACTCAGCTTTCCATAGATTTCACATTACAAATTTGACACAATGTGATGTGGAAGTTTGGGTTGCGCACTAATTTTAATACTTCAATTTACCTGAAGGTGCCTCGCTCAACATCTTGTCCACTTAGCCTTACGTGTATTCCTTCTTTCAGCAAAGAACCAAACGCCATATACTCTGCCAATGCCCAATCAACCATTTGATTCTTGACCATCTCCGCTCGCCCCCTCAGGATACGAGACAAACCTGGAAAAGTTATCAATGGTTGTTCAGGTAAATAACAAAAAATGGTAAAAGAAATTGAAACAAGATGTAAATATCAGTGATTAAAAGACTAATTATCCTTTTTTTTAAATGGTATAAATCAAACCTTTCAATCTGGAAAAAGATTCAAATTGTTCCCTCCCATTAAATATATTTTTAACATTTTATTCTGAGAGTATTATTGTTCATCTTTTAGTTGGCGACATCTTGCCTGAGACACTAGCCTCCAAGATAAGTTATTTGTTCACGTTGCAGTGAAGAATTTGTGGGCATAACATACATAGGCTAATACATGAGATCAGTACTGAGAAAGCAGTGTATTGTCAGTAAAACTACTTCTGTGGAGGGAGATGTAAAATGTCTCAAGGCTTTATTCAAACAGCAGAATATAATACCAATACCATGCACAACATTCTCCTCTCAGGCACAACCACCAAAAGCACATGATCTGACCATTCTTTTTCGCTTTGTGGGTCATTCGTATACAGCATACACTGGCCGTCACATTTCCCTACCGAGCAATCCTGTCTGCAATGAACTGGATGGCCTGACGATAAACATAAAAAGTCCCAGATAAATGCAAGCTGTACCTACTCTGTACGTTACAATTCTATTTTATTGTTTGAATAGTATAAGAAATAGATTCAATCTCTAAAGGATGTGGTATGATCCAATTTAGTACAAATCCTTTTTTTCCTGAATAACAAGTGAAATTACTTAGTATTCATGAACAGATGGAAAGCAAAGTCCTACATATCAATATCCTTAAGGATCCCAGAGTGGCGAGAATCCAATTAAGAGATTTTGAGTGATTTTGGCTGAAATGTTAACTTCTGCAGATGTATGGTCAAGAAGACGGTTCCCAGCGCACTCATTTACAAGATAGAATACTGTGTTTGATAGAAGACTTTGCAAAATATTTGAAAGAAAGACAGACAGGCATGCATTTAGACAGTGCTTTTGGCAACTCTCAGAATTTCAAAGCAGCTTATAATTAATGCTCAGCAAAGGACTCAGTTTTATCCCTCTCCACCCCTATCTCAATGAATTTAAATCATTGTATGAAACTAAACTCTTCTTCTGTCATCTTTGCCCTTCTGCTTAATTCTTTGGACAGGAGTCATCTCTGTGCTCCACAGACTCTTTCGCCCATTTCCACAGTCTTCCCACCTGAAGCCCTCTTCTGGCCTCTTAACTGCTTGATCTCTTCATTAAAAAACTGTTGATGTGACATCAGCCACCCTCATTTCTCTGTTTCCCTTATCCATTCTAACTTCTCTCCCTCCGACTTGTTGCACTTTGTTCTCTTTGTTATCAAACGTTCTCTTTGTTATCAAATGTTTTGACAATGGTGATGCAGTTGTTGTCTGGTATGGTAAATTCCATCTTGCAGAAGCTGAACATCAACTCTCTCTCCTTCCAATCTGCCTCAAGATCATGACGACACCACTGAACATCAAGCTGTTGTTTCCAGGATGTAACTGATCAGGTCAGATGTTCTGTCCTCCACAGCTTCCTGGTAAGGATGGCTGTTTCCTAAAGGATGTTAGTGAACCAGTGGGGTTTTCCAACCATTGGCAATAGTCTTTTGATCAGCATTAGACTCTTAATTCCAAATTTTTTATTGAATTCAAATTCCACCTTCTGCCATGGCAGGAATCAAACCTGCATCCCTGGAATATAACTGAGTCCCTGGATTACTTATCTAGCAATAACACCACTCGGACCAGGGCTGGCACACAGTGCAGGTGTGAGATTGACATAGCACAATGATATACAGCAATATGTCCACTCTCTTGATTGATCACTGCTGGCAATCATGACAAGCTATTTGACTTTGTGCCTGCATTAAAAGGTAATTCAAGATATAGAGTACTCTAAACACATGAACTCCAGCAAGGCAAAGTGGGGCAGATAACAGCAAAATCCGTACCTGATTTTCTCCTTTCTTGTCAGAAGACACAAAGATCGACTACAATATTCTTTCCCCACAACACCAATTAACTGAAACTAGTCATTCAGTAGTATCTAATTTCTTTCAGTCTGGCTGGTTCCATTCATAACAGCCAGTGAAATTACCCATTGAGCCATTATGGGCTTGAATTAGGTTACGAATTAACAAACAGAAATCAAAGTCCACTGAGGATGCACGGAAGTGTTTGTCTGCAGTGAAATATAAGTAATGACAGAAAACCATTTCCCACAAACATTTTTAGAATATGTAGCAAAGAATTTAATTTAATAGCTATATAATAGGCACATAGATGGTTATCAGGCATATTTTCCCCAGGAACATCTGCCAATCATTGTGTTGTGTGCAAAACATACAGTGAATCCTTCAGAATCCAGGGATTATTAGTAGGTATTGCTGCATGACTGTTTCCATTGGAATTCATATATACTTAAAAATTTACCAGAAAGTGCTGTTTAAAAACATTATTACTAAGGTTTCTTTTAAGATGATATGATGCTTAAGAATCTAGATTAAAGACATGAAGATAAATAACACAATTAAGAAACAGCCCTTAGCTGTTATACATCATTGATAAAATCCTTCATGCACATCTGGCACATCGATAATAAATAGCATAATAGCTCTGTTTTTTGTCAGCTTTTGAAGTCCTATCAGACACCCTATGCATGATATCTGTGTTCCAACAATCTTGTTACCAAGTTTTGATGGTTCAAACTTAAGAAAAGTCTGGGTATTTCACTTGAACATGAGTGTCGTAGCCTAGAATATTTCAACAGGTATACCTGTTTTATTTTAAGCACTCCAATACATGTAAATTTCACTTCCATACTGAACAGAAATGGAACAAAGACTTTAGCAAATATTACCCTGGAGAATTTCTTCAGCTATCAAGCTATAATTATCTCCTTTAAATAAATCTGTGATTAGCATAATTACTGAAACCATTATCGGTAAGGATGTGTTACTGTTTATGTCTCCACCTGGAAAAATATGTGCACAGTGAAATGGAACAGTAATTTCTTAGTTGCATGGAACTTGATGGAGCTCACTGTGTTGGACTAAACTGATAAACCCTGCTTTGACAAAATGAATGTCATTGTCTCAATTTTACCAGGCCAGGGAAAATATAGATGCAACGTTTTTCCAGATAGACTTCACAACTTATTTTCTTTTCATTTATGGAATATGGGTGTCACTGGATAGCCCTGAATTTATTGCCTATCTCTAAATGGAAAAGGTGGTGATGATCTGCCTCATCTGTTGCAATCCATCGTGTGTGTGTGTGTGTGTGTGTGTGTGTGTGGGGTGTTAGGATTCTGATCCAGTGATAATACAGCTCCAAGTAAGAATAGCTAAAGCTGTTTTTTAATTCATTCATGGGATGAGGGTTACTTTGAGGTATTTCTTCCCCATCTCTAATTCTTCCTTTGTGTTACATATTCCGCCAACAGCAGAATTTTCCCTGAAGTGGTGTCCAGTGAGTTTTAAATATAGAATAGCATCCCTAGTGTTGAAACAGACCATTTGGCCCAACAAGTTCACATCACCTTCCGAAGAGTACCCCACCCAAACCCATTCCCCTACCCTATTATTCTATATTTCCCATGATTAATGCACTTAACCTACACATTCCTGAACACCATGGGCAATTTAGCATGGCCAATTCACCTAACCTGCATATCTTTGGGTTGTGGGAGGAAACCAGAGCACCTGGAGGGAACCCACTCAGACACAGGTACAATGTGCAAACTCCACACAGACAGGTGCCTGAGGCTGGAATCAAATCTGGGTCTCTGGCGCTGTGAGGCAGCAGTGCTAGCAACTGAGACACCGTGCTACCCAAATATGATGCCAGCAGTGTGAACAATGCAAGGTCCTAGTGATGGCAAGCATTTCCATCTTTGCTGCTGCATGATTGCATAAGAAGGGTGCTCTCAAGCCCGAATGCACACTTAATTAGGGGAGCAGCAGAAGAATGCATCAAAAATTCACCACAAACTCTGGCAGGAAGTCCTCTCTGAAAATCCCTGAAATAAATTTTAGCTGAAAAAAAGGAAAAATTTAGCTCTGGAGTTCTGCATTTGTGTTCACTTACAACCTTTTTACAATATTGTTTCTCTTTCCAGAGAAAAGGAGAAACAATCACTGGTGCCCTTAACAGTTGTTTGTGAATTTTACTGGTAGACTAATTTGACTTTAACAATAATTTGCAAAGGCTAAAGGACTGATTCTCAATCACTCTGTCAAGTATAAATGACCAATGGCAGAAAATGGTGTTATGTCACTGACTGCCCCCAATTACACTAGCATTGTGGTCATCATCCTAGGTAGGGTTCAGAGTGGCAGGCAACCTGCTTCAGCTTGAAGTTTATGTAATGTGAAAGTAAGGGTGTTGTAACAATATGAAAGCTCAGGATTTGAAGCTTAGTTTCACGGTTTCTTACAACCATCCTAACTGAAATATAATTGCACAGACCACAGATTGAACCTGTAAGCTTTTTGACTTATTACAAAACTGACAGTTGGGTTTCTTGTTCTTCCTCATTTTATTGTACTCCTATTCCATCCATTCTTTTTATAAGCTGCTGAAAAATCCATTTAATGATTGCATCAGTTTAAAAGTTGCAATACTACTTTTGTAATATGTAGTAAAAGACTAATTATATCGGTGTACAAGAAACACTGTCAGGCTGGCAGGTCACTTCAAAGGTGCAACATGAATCAAATTTTATATTTCCTTTTTTTATATTAAAATAATTAAACACACCTGCAACCACCTTTATCCAATTCTGCCTCTATTTCAGCCAGTGACAGATTTGTCACTGTACCAAGCCCAGCATGGATTGGCGGGGGGGGGGGGGGGGGGGAGGGCACAAGCTGCAGATGGCCAAAAACATACTGCTGTAGTCTAATGCATAAAAACGACTAATGGGGTAATATGAATCCTGCTCTGCTCAAAATGTATTTTATTTGAATATTAGACATAAGCTTGTATTTGGCTGGCTGACTGTGGAAAGTTCACATTTAAAGCAATTCAACATTCATGCCAAATTAGGAAAGCAGCTCATTTGTGCTCCTTTGAGCAGCAGATGGTGTTTGCTTTGACCCACTGCTCCTTTTCAGTCCACCTCCCACTCCACAGGCAGTTTAGTCAGCTAGCAGCTAACACTGTTAAGTTTTTGATAAACAAAAACAAGTTCAAGCCCAAATTAGAAAATAAATCAGCTCATACCTGATAGTGTTAATCTCCAGAAATATTTCTGACACAAAATATTTGCATTTAACATAATGTCACCAAACATCCATGATTTGTTCACTTATACCTGAATGAATGGTAAAATCCTTGACTGGCACTGAGCTGGCTCCATTCCCAATATGCTGGAGGACTTCTGCAGAAACACCAGTGGGGGCGCAAGTCAAACTCTTTGGCTCTCCACTTTGAGTAAAGAAACCTAAGATAAAAGTATAATGTCTTTGTAATCATTAAGCTGATGGTACAAGGAAAAATGATAAATTTCACTAAAAGAATTAACTTAATTTTAAATACTTTGAGGTATCATTTAATACTGATACTATTTATCAAGAAGTGTAACAGCAAAACAAGGTCAATGCTTATTTTGAGACTTAGGTTAACAAAGTGTTGAGGTTATATTTCAAATATAATAATATTATATTTGAAATGGAAACCAGTTTGATAATTTGTTTTTACTTACATTGTATTTTTAAAACTACCCTCTTTCCAGTTCAAGGAGCTCATCAGCACATTCTCTGGGGCAATTAGAGATGGGCAATAAATAATGACCCAGCCAGTGAAGCCCACGTCCCCATAACAAATAAAATAAACTGTTGTGAATCAAATTTTAAAAATAGCTATAAGTTTCTACTGGCTTATTTCTATACCTTTGTATAGAACCAATTCATCAATTCATCTTTGTGTAACTTTACAAGAGTCTGAGACATTTAAACTCCTATTAGGCTATCACATTTTGCCCACCTGGCCAAGGGGAATCTAGCCATTCTTTGATTTCCAGAATTTTCTCATCCTTTGCTCTGGTAAAGGCTTCCTCACAAATTCTGTCATAGTCTGCTACTTCCTCCTAGAATCATACACAGTCAACAAATGTATATATCAGTTTATGCCAAACTAGGTACAATGTCTGCAGGTAACATAGCTGGAAAAAATCACAATCAGAAAACCAAAGCAGAATTTGGTTGATTGTTTTAAAATGCACAATATAAGTTGAATAAAAATCACTATTTTATATTTAATTATTAATTCACAATCTTTAATAAAGTCATGATTACAGCAAGTCTCATTCCAATTAAGTTCTCATTACAATTTCTGCAATTTAAAGAGCCACCTGAAATTAGACCAGGTGCTCCCCACAGGAGGGGAAGAGAAAAGTAAGTCAGTCAAGCACTACCTGACGAGATCTGGCAGTACATGTCCAAACCATTACTGGAGAATGTCAAATCAGCCAGTGTATACATGAAAAACATGGGGGTTATTGATACTGAATTGCAACTGTGGATCAAAACTATATGTCGTAAGTACAGAATTGTAATAGCAATCTGGTTAAAGAGCCCCACAGTCAGCTGCATTTAATGGTGGCAATGGGAGTCTTGCCACAAGCTGGATAACTGGCAGAAGGCCCGCATCATCTCCTTTTGGGAAACCTGCTGATTTAAGTGCTAATTAGGCACATAGACATGCTGGGCCTTCCTTAGGATCAAGGATCCTGGAGCCAGACTTCCCACCGACTGGAAGTTGCTGGCCAGACAGAGCTCTCAACTGATTGTTAGTGCCAATGCGAAGCTGCTGGTACTATACACACATTTGGCCAGATTCATTAATGAATGGGACCCATGTGCAAGTGAGTGATGGAGGTATGAGAAGTATTGGGTGGGTAGGAGGAGCGGCAGGAGCTAAGGACAGGAAGGAAGCTTTCAGTGGGCCTCCCCTTCCCGAGGCTGTGTCCCCTAACCAGGCACTGTGTCCTTGGATGAAAGATTCCCCCTTGCTCACTTCACCCCCACTTAAAGGTCTTAATTAGTGACAAGGCAGAAGTGGTAAGCCATGGGCCTTACCATCGGAACTTTATTTGCAGCAGAGGTGGAATGATGTTGGGGATACCAACCATTACATTTCAATTGAGTAAATGCCCGCTACCATCAAACTTGTCATGGGAAGTATATTAAAATCCACCCAATCAAGCAATTTTCCTTCATTAAGACTACAAATTTGAGACACAACTAATTACTGGTACACAGTGCAAACCTCATACTCCTGCAGTGTCAGAACTCCTTCAGATATCAATTTATCTGCATATTTCTTCAGAACAGATGCTTGCTGTTGGATCTGCTTGTACATCAGTGGCTGAGTGAACATTGGCTCATCCATTTCATTGTGTCCCCTTTTACGATAGCAAACCTACCAGTTACATTAAGATGGAGGATATAATTATCCAAGCTCAAAACCTTTCTTGTATTGCATTATTTATTTTGCAAAATTATTAGGACCTCAGATGGTGTCAGAATTTGTTTTAAAAGCTTGATTGAAAAAGAAAATCAAGCCTACTATTTCAATTGCTTTAGTCAAAATGTGACAACAAAACATTCAAAAATCTTCATGAACACTCAAAACGTCATTTATTGAGCTATTTAAATGATCCTGTATGATCAAGTTGATTATTTTTGATACTGATGGCTTATTCTGAGAGGTGAAATGGAAATTTTCAGATGCACACTGAAGCTCTCCCCATTTTGTCCAAAATTATGGACTGATCTCCACACCTGTGGTAGTTAAGGAGCAAAAGTCTTAAATTGCATCCAGGAACCTTTTTTTCGCTCATATATAGAAGGCCCAACAAGAGGGGGGAGGATTTGGACCTAATATTCAGAAAGTAGCCCAGGTAGGTTGAAGGCAAAGCAGAAGAGAAGCATTTTGGAGTAGTAACCACAACTCGGCTAAATTTAGCATAGTATGGAAAAGAATGGGCTGTGAATAAAAGTTCTAAACCTGTGAATGGCTAACTTTACTGAGATAAGATACAATTTGACTCAAGTAGACTGGATGGAGTGCTCACAGATAAAACTGTGCTAGAACAGTGGGAGGCATTCATAGAAGGAAATTGTGTCAGTATGGACCAAAAAACATTCCTCTAAAGACAAAATGTGAGACAAAGGCCAGAAAATCCTCAATGTCATGGGACATAAAGTTTAGGACTAAGGGAAAAAAAGAGGAACTTATGACATATACTAATGGGTCAATACAGTAAAGACCCTGGAGCAGTACAAAATGTTCAAGGGAGCTTGTAAAGAAATTTAGGAAAACTAAAATGGTGCATGAGACGGCATTGGTGAATAAAGGAAAACTCAAAAACACTTTTTTAATACATGAACAGCAAGGGGATGACGAGGAAAGAGTAGAGCCAATTAGAGACCATTGAGGTAATCTGTGTGTAGGCATAGAAGCCTTGAGCCCAGTCCACAATGATACTTTATGTTGGTCTTCACAATGGAAAAGGATGATGCAAGTATAGGCATCAGGCTGGAAGACTATAAAATATTAAAATAAATTAACATAGAAAAGAGGTACTAGCGATTTAGCACCCATCCAAGTATTTAAATATGCAACCCAGATAAAACGTATCCCCTGTCTTGTTGGACCTCCTACATATGAGCTAAAAAAGGTTCTCCTGGATGCAATTTAAGAATTTTGCTCTTTACCTACCATAGATGTGGCGATCAATCCAAGCTTTCTGAATGTTAGGTCCCCAGAACCTCCCCTTTCTTGTTGACCCTTCTACGTATGAGCTAAAAAAGTTCTCCTGGATGTAATTTAAGAATTTTGCTCCTTATCTACCATAGGTGTGGTGATCAGTCCATCTCAACGTATGTTGAGAAAGGCAAGGAAGGGGATATCAGGGACCACAGGTGAGATGCCAGAGGACTGGAGGATTGCTAACAATGTCTCATTATTTAAAAAGGGAGGGCTACACCAGAAAATTATAAACCGTCTGTCTAACATTGATGATAGGGAAATTACTAGGTAAATCAGGGATAGGCAGCATGAATTTAAGGGAAGGTTGTGTTTGATAAATTTGATCAAATTTTTTGAGGAGCTAACCAGGAATATTGATGAGGTTAATGTATCCAATGTGGTCTACATCGACTTTAATAAGGCTTTTAAGTGTCCATGGAATTCAAGGTAAAATAGTACAGTGGATCCAAAATTGACTAAGAGGCAGGAAGCAGAGGGTGATGATAGAGGGATGTGGAAATCTGAATGGGGTCCCACAGGGGCTCTTACAGATGGTCTTAGCTAAGACATAGAATACAAAAGCAAGAAGATTGTGCTGAATTGTGTAAACACTAGTTAACCTATGTTAATTTATTTTAATATTTTATAGTCTTCCAGCCTGATGTCTATACTTGCATCATCCTTTTCCATTGTGAAGACCAACATAAAGTATCATTGTGGGCGGCACGGTGGCACAGTGGTTAGCACTGCTGCCTCACAGCGCCAGAGACCTGGGTTCAATTCCCGCCTCAGGCGACTCTCTGTGTGGAGTTTGCATATTCTCCCTGTGTCTGCGTGGGTTTCCTCTGGGTGTTCCGGTTTCCTCCCACAGTCCAAAAAAAATGTGCAGGTTAGGTGAATTGGCCATGCTGAATTGCCCGTAGTGTTAGGAGAAGGGGTAAATGTAGGAGAATGGGTCTGGGTGGGTTACGCTTTGGCGGGTCGGTGTGGACTTGTTGGGCCGAAGGGCCTGTTTCCACACTGTAAGTAATCTAAAAAAAAAACAGGATGCTACCTGGGTGGAGGATCTAACGTGAGAGGAAAGATTGGATAGGCTGGGCTTCTTTCCTTGAAGCAACCAAGATTTAGAGGCCACGGATTGAGATTTATAAGACAGTGAAGGGCACAGATAAGGTGGATAGGAAAGCACGTTTTTCATGAGTAGAGGGGTAATAACCTTGAGCATTGAATGAAGGTAAGAAGCATAAGGCTAAGAGGAAAGTTGAGGAGAATTTTTGTTACCCAGAGGTATAGAGTCTAGAATTCAACACCTTAAAGTGTGGTTGAGTCATAAACTCGTAAACTTTAAGAATTAGATATTAATTTGTGTTATCATAGCCTTTAGAACTACGGATCAAGAGCTGGTAAATGAGATTAAACTAATCAGATTTTTCTTTACAAGCACAGGCATCATGGGTTGAATAGCCACCTTCTATACTGTAAACAGCTATCAGTCTACAAATTATTCTGAACCATATCATTCCAGTAAAATGAGGAAAAAAAAGCTAAATCTATTTAACGATCGATGAAATTGTACAATATAGTTTGTCTAAATATACATGGAATTATGTCCGTAACTTCAATGTAATATATAACAATTACCAGATCAACTACAACATCCTTATTGAATGTGTTCCTCCACTCTGCAGCTACTTTACAGACATATATCACTGCTTCTGGGTCATCACTATTTACATGAAAGATAGGCGCATTCACGACACGTGCAACATCTGTTGGGTATGGAGATGAGCGCGCCATGCGAGGATCTGTAGTAAATCCAATCTGCAACAGCATTTGATTTCCAAGATTAACAATTGTATCAGATTAATTTCACTGATCAGAAATAATTTAGCAATTTCCTAATACATTTGACAAATTCATGTTAGCTCAGATGTATGTTTTCTTACCTGATTATTAACAACTACATGGATAGTACCATGTGTAGTATAGGATGGGAGGTCACTGAGATGAATTGTCTCATACACAATACCCTGCCCTGCAAAAGCAGCATCACCATGTAGAAGGATGGACATAACCTTGAAATTAAAAAAAAATGTTTTTTCTGAGTTAACCCATTTCACTTTTTAAGCCTTTTACACAGTAAAACTTATACTTTTATTTATAACTATAAAACCCTGGTGAAGAATAAGTCCAAACCTGATAAAGTAGCTTCTCATACATTGTTTTTAAGGTACATACAATCCAAGTTATAAAAACCTAAAATTCTTGTTGAACACCAAACCATACAATTCAGGTTAAAAACTATTTCTAACTATACTTTTGGCTGGTGTAGCCTAAAAATACTATCTTGCCTTTTCTAGAGCCACTTAGGTCTCATCCACTCGATCTATTCTTGAGTTCAGTTTCAACAAAAGACGGAAGAACTGTGGATGCTGGCAATAATAAGCAAAAACAAAAACAGAAATTGGTGGAAAAACTCAGCAGGTCTGGCAGCAGCTACGGACAGAAATCAAAGTTAATGTTTCAGGATAAGTGACATTTCTTCAGAACTGATTATAGTGAGAAAAAGATTGATATTAATGCAGAAGATGGAGATGGGGGAGGGGAGTGTAAACAATAGGTGGTGATTAAGCCCAAAGAGAGATAAAAACTTGGACAGGCAAAGAAGTAGTTAAAGGTTGTTGTGGGGGAATGAATAGCTGCTAATAGGGGCTATTAGTAGCTCACAATGGATTGTGTGCGGTTGCAATGGATGTGATGACAAGGCCTGGTGTGTGGGAGTTGGGGTAAGGACATGACCTCAAGCCCTAAAATTGTTGAACTTGACATTAAGTCCTGAAAGCTGCAAAGTTTCCAAGCGGAAAATGAAGTTACTGTTCTTCCAGCTTGTGTCAAGCTTCACTGGAGCATTGCAGGAAGCCTGAGACAGAGACGTTGGCCACGGAACATGGTGGAGAGCTGACGTGGCAGGGTCTGTTTTAAGTTCAGAACATAGGTGTTCTGCAATCCGCTTGGGAACTCTGCGGCCTTCTGAACATAATATCAAGTTCAACCCACTGCCACCACATACAACCCACTGTCAGCTAATAGCCCCCTTAAAAATGGAACAAAAAAAAACACCTGACAGGAACAGGCCCTTCGGCCGAGCAAGCCTGCGCTGATACATTTTGTTCTTCCATACTAAAACTATCGTCACTTATCGGTTCCATATCCCTCTGTTCCCTTCCTATTCATGTATTCATCCAGAAGCTTTTGTATGCTGTTATTGTGTTTGCTTTCATCATCTCCTCTGATAGTGCATTCCAGACACTCATCACCCTTTGTGTGAAAACTTGCCTCACACATCTCTTTTAAACTTCGACCCCCTGCACTTTGAACCTGTGTCCCTAGTAATTGACCCCTCCACCCTGGCAAAAAAGCCTAATATTTTCCACTCTATCCATGCCATTCACAATCTTATAAACTTCTGTTACTTGCCCCTCAACCTCCTGCGTTCCAGTGAAAACAAACCCAGTCTAACACAGCTATCTTCATAGCTAAAATGCTCCATACCAGGCAACATTCTGGTAAATGTTTTCTGTACTCTCTCCAAAGCATCCACATCCTTCTGGTTGAAAGCAGCTATTCATTCCCCAAAATGACCTTTCACTAGTCCTTTGTCTGTCCAACTATTTTTCTCTCTCTCTTTGAGCTTTACCTTCACCTATCTTTTACTCTCAGCCCACCCTTGATCCTATCCAGTCTTCTGCTTAAATATCAACCTTTTCCTAGCTACTGTTAGTTCTGAAGGAGGGCCACCGGACCAAAATGTTAATTCTGATTTCTCTCCACAGATGCTGCCAGACCTGCTGAGTTTTTCCAGCACTTTCAGTGTTTTTGGTTCTGATTTCAAATATACCTTACATCACCAATTATCTGAAAAACCTAACAAACATCAATTGCTAAGCCTGATTACTTTATTTGTATCCAAATAATAAATAGTTAAAAGTGGTGTCAAGAACCAAAGGCGACTTCTATGAATTGACCAGCAGTATTTTTGCTGAAAGCTGCTGCCTTTGTTTCTACCCACTGCTCAAAATATTCACATGCTATCTCTATTCTGATTGAATAGGCCACATTTTAAATTTTGACGGCTGCATTTCATTTCGACTGAAGTGCACTGGTTGACAGCCCTAGTTCAATGAGAATTGCACTACAACACTGCATAGGGAAGAAAATATTTTAATAATCAACAAAGAACAGAACCTTATGTGGAACATCATTCGATGCCTTGCAGAAGTCCACTTAAATGTTATGCATAACATTTTACTACTTCATTTCTACTACTTTAGTCACCTTCATAAAAATTAAATCTTGTTCTTTAAAATGGCCTATTCTTTACAAACACAAGTTGTTGAATATTAGGGGTTCAGTTTGACTCAACTTTTTTATTTCAACATGCTCTGATGACCTATTGAACACAGATTAAGTAGTTTAGAATTAATAAAAGTTAGCATAAATATAAACTGTTTATAAGGTTTTACAAGAATTGGTTTGCCCTTACCGTTTTGCCTTTGGTGTCCCCACGGTAGAACTGCACTGCTTTGGTTTTTCCTTGTACGACTGGATTCACTGCTTCAAGGTGTGATGGATTTGCCATAAGTGACATGGTAATGTGTTTGTTATTTGTTCGGTTGATCCTTTCATGGTAAACCCCCAGATGATACTTAACATCTCCTGATCCCTAAATGATACATTATGGAGTTTGCTTGTAATTCCTCATATTGGCATAATTACTCTTAATTCCTTGTTTTCTCTTAAATAAACTTCAGAAAAATGCAAATAATTTTGGCATTTAGAATCACTAGTGTTATCCCCAACAAAAGAATGAATTCAGAAAACAAATCCAAGATTCAATGGAAGCCAGAAAGTCAAAGCAAATATTGGCCTGACATTTTAAGCACCTTGAATTGACCATGTGGTCATATCCTGAATCTTATGACAAATCAATAAATTAACCATGTTTGACATTGCCAGTGTATGATTACTTGTCATTAATTAACTGAATACCTTTTAGTTTATAAGAAGTACTGGCTGGAATTTTCCATTTCAAAGTTAAAGTATGGCAGTCGGCAAATGAGATTGGCCCATAGAATCATTTCCTTTTTAGCTCGCTTCATGCCAACTTAACTGGCCAACCATGTGCACCTTCTGGATTCAAAGTTTCTGGCACCATATCTGAAGGTCAGCCAGGCACGCCTTCACTCACTGCAAAAGTCAAGAGCTAAAATAACACCCTGAAGGCCTTTGACCATCATGCCCTCGTCACCATCCAAAACCTGGAGATGACTGCAAGGTGCCAGAAACTGGCTCCCAACTTCATAGACTCCTCACTGAACATTCTACTCCAGGTCATCAGGGCCAGAAAGGTGGTCTCTTTCTCACTGATGGGTGAGAAAAGTCCTACCATCAATCCTGGGTGGCCAGAGCCTAGATTTTACCAGGGGCCAGTGCCTCAAGTAAAAATCTAAGAAGCAGGACGCAATGCAAGAACAGGATAAACAATCTCCTGCACTCTGCAAGAATAAGTTCCACCATCTTCACACTACAAACTCACACTCATAGGGATTTCACACATTTTATTGCTATCACTGAATGAACCTCACCATCACATGCATAATAAGCTCTATAGGACCGTCTCAGCTGACAATCGTTCATACTTCCCAGGCATTCCTATTCATTTACTAGGGAGGAATCACCACCTGGTAGACTATAAACTGCTCCATTTGTTGTGTGACAGTTGGATTTGGAGATGATCCGGGGAATCGGAATGTCTGGGACCACTTGAAAAGCTCCATTTGGAGAAATGGCATATGAGTGACTTTAAGCATTGTTTAAAACCGGCTTGCAATAAGGATGAAGCAGCCAAGTACTTAACCCAAGGTGGATGAAGAAGTGCAACTCACCAGGTATGCATCTGCTTTGTGCTGTTAAGTTTCTGAAATGCTGTGTTTACTCAATTGAGTGGATATTAATTGCGACAGCAGGGTTAATTCAATCAAGTTGTGGAACTAATGAGATATAAAAGCATGCAGATATGCCTCTTACCACTAACTGGCAAGATCGTCAACCTGCCACCTGAAGAGGGAGAGCTTACTTGCCAAGTTCATCTCCATGGCGATAATCTGATTTTTTTTGCTTCTGCCTTGATTAAGTTCACCTACCCACCATTCCTTTTGCCAAAATTCTGCCCAATGTCATGGAAAGAAACCTGAAGGGAGCCTTTCTTTTCCTCAGATGTTTGTTTGAAAGCTTGTTGTTAAGGCTGAGATTTCATTTTTTTTTGATTTTTGGATAGCAATTTTATCACAGTGAAGAAAATAGGAGGCTTGGAAAAATATTCACACTCTACTGAACTGCAACAAAGTGCTGGAAAATGCTACAAAATTAGAGTTTCAAAGCAAAACCTACGAAATAATCATTCAAGAACTGAGGACATTTAGTGCATCAGCTATTCATATTTTGAAATATAGACAGGAGAATCACTAAATAAACAGTTGTCAGACTAAATCAAATATGAGCTACAAATATATCACATTCTAGGATATGAACAGTGTGTTAAATTCTTGGATACTAAATGCTGTCAGAGCAGTTGGTTTCCATATTAAAACTGATGCTTGGGAAAACTGTTTAAAACAAGTTTCTAAATAATTTTGTGAGATTATTTTGAACAGGGGAGGATGTAAAGGTTTCATTGTTTTCCTGTGACCAATCTAAAAATGAATACTACTTTAATTGACATGGCCCATTTCCTTATTCATTAATGAAAACCTATTAAACTTGACAAGAATATCATAAGACCATAAGACATAGGAGCAGAAATAGGCCATTTAGACCATTGATTTCCCTCTGTCATTCAACGAGATCATGGCTAACCTGATATTCCTCTACTCCTCTTTCCTATATTTTGCCCATAACCCTTGATTCCCAAACTGATTAAAAATCTGACTATCTCAGCCTTGAATATGTTTAATGACTCAACCTCAACAGCCCTCTATGGTAAAGAATTCTACAAATACACAACCTCTGAGAAAAGAATCACGAAATGTTTTTCATTTGGCACGGTCAATGTACAAAGGGAGTGCATATCTGAAAATAATCACACTTTTTGATTCATATCCCATCTGATTTAAATAAAACATTGAGTGCGAAAGTCTGTTGTCACACATTTGTGTTTATAAAATAAAATTTAAGCATATGTGCCCTCAACCTTATTATGCATAATTTTGCTTGTTGGTATCTTGATTTCTGGGACTATTTTGTCTGCACAGCTCATTCCAACAACACCATTACCCAGTGCTCACTGACATTTGGAAAGCATTCTAGACATGGATAGTTGCACTTGGGTATTTTATCACCATAAATTAACTTTATAATTTTTATAAAACATTAATTGTGAAACTTAAAATAAAAACTTGTTTACTTAATGTATTAATTTCGTGGTAAACAATTATGCCCACACTTCCCAGATGCATTTTAAAACCATGAGAAAATTTACAAATTTAAACAGCAAAATGTACTTTTTAATATAGATTCTTATCTTATTTTGACCAACAGTATATCACAGTATGTGCAAGTACCATGCTATCATAAAATTAAAATATAAAAATATTGCTTTGAAAATTACAAACATGACCCATTGATTTATAATGTGTCTAAAATAGATTTATGCTTACCTCCTCTGAAGCTTCCAGCTTTGGATCAAACTGGCAGAAAATTTGCTCTAAATCCTTCCGGATTACATTGGCCAAAACATTCAACCGGCCTCTGGAAAGGTTTTCAAATTATTTATTAAGTATGAAAGTAAATATTTAGCTTTATTTTTAAATCAGTCTTTTAATGTATCCCAAAATTAATAGCCATTAATTATGAGGAAATATAACAAAATTTAATACCTAGTCACTGAGATCGGGTGGCTTAAGGATTACCCTTTTCCAAGATGATTCAAAATGTAAGCTTTCCCTGAATAGAAGAGAATCATTCTGCAATTTGCCCTCATCATCTAGATTTTATAATCTAAGCAACATTTCAATTGCATGCAGGGGTTCTTAGTACAAACTGGAATACAATATTCAATTTCAGCCACACTTCCACAGAAAGGATATACTGGACTTGAAAAAAGAAAGTCCATCTATGATTTAACATAGTGATATGGGGGAGTAAGAGATTGAATTATGATGGAAGACTACATATATTAGGTTACTTTTCTTGTTGAAGGAAGTTGACATAATATGATTATGCCATTTCAAATGATAAAAATAAATTGGCAGGATACATTGGGAAGGATTTTTTCCCTCCAGTCAGAAGTACAGCATGTGGAAACATAATGAGAAATTTGGTTAATTTTATTCTAAGCAAGTGCAGAAAAGACTTCGCCAATGGCTTGAAAGAATTTCAGGCACATATACCAAGAAAGCCACAGATACAAAGTTAAATATGTTATGGACTAGAGAAGACCACTGAAAATATTCTTTAGCAGGCAGCCCAGACTGTTACTTTGCTATTTGTTTCGGTAAGTGTGCAGTGAAAATTACCCAGAAAATTACCAGGTTCTAAAAGAGTCAAAAATGTATTCACAAAATACGGAATGAAACACAAAGAATAGAATACAGAATACCCACAGAACTCAGTCGATCCAAACTAGACTTAATTATGCTGTTCCAAAAATGCACAACAGTTCCAATAAACAAACCCCTTAAACACACAGTAAAACTGAAACAGAGGCTTACAGGTCGAAGTTAGAAGAGCAGAAGGAGATAGAGAAGTTCCATTCTCAACTGACTACAGTAGCCTTTCTTCACACACACCACTGCTGAACTGACTTAAAACCAGAATTCAGCTTCCCTGACTGACCACTCCCCTTTCATTACACAGGTTACTTCTCAAACATAAAAGCTTTGGCCTAAAGTCTCATCTGTTTACATATCCACAAAAAGGCCTCCCAATATCCTTTTCATCTCTGTACCACTTCAGCCGATTTGGAGCCTGGGCTGTTTTACAACCCTCTGTAAAAAAACCAAGGACACATTATCCTTGAGAAAAGGAACAGTTTTTAGAAAAAGGACCAGCTTTCTGACAAATACCTGTAATAGTAAGGTGAATATCCACTTTGTTATGGACCAGACCAAACCTCTTGCAAATATATCAAGGAGATAGCCTAGATCCTAACTTTTATTGCATTGAAAGGCAAGTGTAAGATGTTGTTTTCCAGATGTAATTTGATTGGTCACACTGATCAGCTTTGAGCAAAACACATTTTATTCTTACCCCAGTTAAAATATAAACAAAAGAACAGGAATTGTTATAACTTTAGATCTGTTGGGAAACTTAACAGAATAAAGTGGATTATTTAACTACGAAACAACAACTGTTCCAATATAGTAACATCCCATAAACAAATCCTTGACAAAGACAAGTTCAGTAAAATATACTGTCTCACGTGTGATTCTGGCAGCAGAAAGAGAATTCAAGCATTTTAGCTGTAGCAGGGAGACAGCTTCAAAACCCTAGTAACGACTGAATGCTAAACTAAACTCTGGTTCTGTGGGTGCCTGACTCCACCCATTCATGCTGCTTCTATTGTTCCAAATTTTAAAAATACATTGAAGGTCTTTCAAGCTGTTTACTTTATTGGCTTGGAACATAACACTCGGCATCTCTGTCTCAACCTTTCTTCATTAAAAAAAAAGACAAAACATACCTCTTAAAGCCACAGTATTGTCACAACTTGTGAAGTTAATAAGGAATATGGAGTCTGCTAGGAAATTGGGATTAAAAAGATGAAGTGGCAACGTTAACCAAAATGTTAGCATGCACTCCCTGATTGAAATAGCTTACTTGTATTGCTGCATAGTTTGAGCAACAGGAGAGGAAAAATGCCATTCACCAAGAGGCTACAAAATGTTTCCTATCACTTAAGAATTTTTATCTTTTTAAAAATAGAACACTTTTGTAAAATCCTTTCTTCTCATTTAAATGCAGTTTGAAGTGTCACCAAATTTTTATATGTATAAAATAAAATATAAGTATTAGAAAACGTAGCATCAGACTTTTAAAGTGAGGCTTCCTCTGAGTTTTTGCAGTACAATAAAAATCAATTTTATTTCAATACATTTAACTGTAATGACAGGAGAGCAAACCCAAAGCTTCAGAATTGTTCTTAAAAACAAAGGAACAGCACACTCTCATTGTTATTAACTATCTTGATAACACATGTGTACATGTATCTAAAACTTTTTTAAATTCCCTGAGGTAAAAAGCAAAAACATACATCAGCAATAAAATTGTAACAAAATATCTGCAAAAACAATTGAATTTGAATAAAAGAGTATAACCAATCCATAGTTACTTCTATAAGCAAAACTGTTGTACCCTCAAATCAAATAACTGACAAACAAATTACTATTCCAAGATAATTACTTTTCTACAGAATTAAAATACGATTGAAAAGTTTTGGTTCAGGAATTTTACATTTTTATGCAATGGTGTAGCTTTCATTTGATCTCTTCAACTGACTCTGAACTGAGTGCTATTACTGCATATTGGCCAGTATATCTGAACATGAACAAAGCAAACTATAGAAGATGATTATTTTGTGCCTTAAATCAGTCAAACTATGATACATATTTTCTAACTGACCTGTTCAGAGATGTTATTAAACACTAGAGACACTACCACTGCATCATAAGAGCCTTCAGTCAAACTATTATAACTTAAGTTTACCTGAAACAATAGTTTGTGGTGCATTGTAACAATGTCAGCCAGGTGGCCCGCATATAATGAGTTACCTGATTGGGGCTGGTGCAATCTGTGAGTCTTCGCTGACATATAAGAGTAGGAGCTAGATCAGTGTCAAGAACTCTCCACGTGTAAATAAAGAGTGACTTGATGGGATACTGGCCTCTGTGGAGTTGTTTCAGTGGCGACGAGAGTGGGATGCTGAGAGATCATTTGAGGATTAATTATGTAACAATGCAAATTTGACAACTAGTTGAAGCCCAAACTGGACTTTGAACAAGCACTAGAGCTGGCTTTATCATTGGAAAATGTAAAAAGTGGAGCATATGAGTTACAGGGTATTCCAATGGACATGGATGCTCTTGCTAGTTGACTGAGCTTGGGGAGCAAGCAATTGAATAGCCTTACTCAGATCATATCCTGAACAGAGGGACTCAAGATCAGATTATACCAAAAGCCCAAACCAAAGCCAAGCCTCGGCCAAACGGTTAAATCTTTCTTCAGGATCTGGCTGCAAGCCATTGTAATTGCTGCCAATATGCTGACTTGAGACAGCAAAAGAGTTCGACTAGACCTTATTGGAGTAAAATAATTCACAGACCAGTATCCAGGAGAGTGCACACCCTGGAAAGTTCACCAATTCCTTTATGGATGTAAATTTGTAATAATAGCGTACCACAAACCCCTGGTATGTTTACTTAAAGAGGACAAGAGACAGCCACTCATAGCTTCAGGCTGAATTCAGCAATGGGCTCTAATACTAAGTGCATATATTTACAAGTTAGAACATCATCTGGGAGGTTAAGTAGGAAATGTGAATACATTGAACTACCTCCCACTGTCAGATATGCCAGCAGTTGTACTGCCACTGAAAAATCTGTAATAGTTTTAGTCAAAACTGACAATATCAGACAATAGCAGAAAGATTCTTCTGGAAATGATGGTCACAGATTTCCTAAAGTTGAATGGTATTCGACATATTAGAACAGCTACATACCATCTAACATCCAATGGTCTGACAGAAAGAGCAGTCCAAAGTTTGAAGGCAGGCTTAAAGAAACAGCCTATAGCTTCACTACATACCAAACTGTCCAGATGCCTATTTGATTTTAGGACCACCCCTCATGCGACTACAGGGACAGCTCTAGCAGAGTTACTCATGGGGAGAAGGTTCTGGACCAGGTTAAATCTGATCTTCCTGGTCCTGGGCGTCACTGCCTTGACAGTTTTGCCACCTGAAGAAGCGAACAAATTTCTTCACAGACTCTCTGGGCACAAAATCTGAGCTATTGTGTGTTACACACTGCCTGTATCAGAGGCAGAGTTGGAGGAACCTGATGCTAAAACGTCCCAAGAGGAGCTACAAAAAAAAAGAAATTGTCCAATGTCTGTGGTATTATTTCATTGCTAGACTTATACTATTCTCCATGGAAAAATTGTCCCTTTGTTAAAAAAAATGTCCTTTGTTAAAAAAAAGGGTAGCAGTTAGCTGTACAGACCAGTAAGTTCAATTCCAAGTCTATGCTGAGTTTATTCATCTTATCCAGGGTAGTATATGGAGCATTGCAATTGGTATAAGCATCAAGTGAGGTGGGAGTAAAATCTGTTAGCTTTCCTGTTAGCTAACACGCATCTTCGACTTTCTGCAAATTGAATCAAAATAAGCTGAGAAATCATATTTTTTGAAAACGTTAAAACCAATTGTTTTACCTGTGTGGCATTCCCATAATCACATGGTCCACTTCCTTGGCAATAGATACATCAATGATGGTTTTCAAAGCCGGAATTAATACCTCACATCCTTCCACACCAAACCGCTTCTCAGAAGACCATTTTCTTGCAAGAAATTCTTCAAACCTTGAAACCGCAGAGAGGTAATTTTAACGATTGATCAATATGTTTGAGCTGGTCATCCAATATTTTCAGGAGGATGCCTAGCGCATTTTGAGGATGGGACTTCAGTATGTTGCCTAAGAGCTCTATGCCTACAAATGGGCAATCCTGTACTTGAAAAGCTCACTGGCTGGCAGGGAGATTGGTCCTTGGGCTGGAATGGGATGTGTGGCAGGATTTGGAAATGAGGATTGGGGTGTTGCTGGATTGGAGAGCCAATGTAACAGCAATGTCCATTATTCTGACAGATTGTTGCTCATCCAGGTTCCAGAAGTATTTGTAGTTTGTAACAGAAACAGAAATTGCTGGTGAAACTCAGCAGATCTCCACATCTGTGGAGAGAAAGCAGAGTTAATGTTTCAGTTCCAGTGACCCTTCATCAGAACTGGGTTTTTTGGCAATTTCTGTTTGTGTTTCAGATTTTCAGAATCTGCAGTTCTTTGTTCTATCTTAGTGTATATTTTTATAGACTCTATGTAATTACCACCAGATTTTACCAAATTGAAGATCTATGATGAACACTCTTTTCAATATGTCTTTAAAATTACATTTACTTCAATAATTAATGAGTCTTTACTTCCTCGAGTCAGGTGCCTAGCAGGAGGACTGAATTAAAATGATAGTAAAGTCAGCCACTTGATTTTGACATAACTCTCATTCCCTATTTCCACTTGGCAGAATTAAAGATTGCCCCTACAAGTCACACAAAAAAATGTTCCCCACTTACCTAACCTAAATACTACTTTTTGCATCATGTAAATAACTTTATGCATAATTAAAATTGACACTTCAATTGTTTTTGATATAAATATTTAGCTTTTATACTTCAAAGTCACCAACATCATAAGATTATAATTCAATATCAAAATTGAGTACAGGAAATAGCAATTCACATCCTGAACTACCAAACTGCTTATCGGAATATTGCCCAATAAGAAAATGAGAAATTTGAGGCTCAGTCTTTTGGTTTTTGATCTAAATTCAAGTCATGTCAAGTTTGGCAAAGTGAATCTTCTCACTGTATTTTTCCAAACTCCCACATTAATTAGCGTTTCAGTCTCATGGTCAGTATCACGTCCAATTTCCAGCCATTCTTGGAGTAACGTGTTAGTCACCAGAGATCTTGGAATTAGCCAGCATCCCTGGCACAGAAACCATCAGTTGTGCACCCAAATCAGCACTGTCAGTCTGGAGCACTCCTGCATAGTCCCTCACATTTGCCCTGGATGTGGCAGGTGGACAAGTCAGCATCCCACGTTGTGGGCATACTCTTGGGGTCCTGCTGAAAGGGGTGGTCCTCTTCCCTAGGACCAGCAGTGGAGGCCTTATCTAAACAATGCCAGCCTGGTACAAGATTGCCATCCAGGCAAGAGCAGGCTCAACTATCTGGAGAAATCCTAGCATAAAAAGAAGAACATCAATATCTTTCGCCACTCTGCCAGCATGTTGGCACTCTCTCTCAGCTCCTGGATCTATCTCCCACCAGGGCACATGGTCTATCATGCACATTATTGCCTGCAGAATCTTCACCATCACCCTCACTGACCCACAATGCCTTTAACCCTGCCCTCTGTGCTGCCCACCCAGGAAACCTGACCACCTGCACGAGCAGTAATAGCTGTTCCACCTATATTTATCTTCTACAATACCAGCATCTCTCTCATTCCAGGAAGAAAACAGCCCACAATAGGGCAGAAAAGGTCAAGATATGTAATGTGCTGCCCGTCATTCAGCTTTTCATCCCTTATGAGGACAGAGCCCTGACTTTGACCATCCTGAACATGACCAGGATTGGTATCATAGGTGTCCTTGACCTACTGTGCTGGAATTGCCTAAGCAAAGTCTACCCTGCTTCCTGGCTTTGTTTTTTGTGCTAAATGGCACAGTGGGAATATTAGCATTATGAAGCTGTTATCTTGGGCTGAGGTGGCAATGTGCAAAAAGGCAAGACCATGCAAGGTAAGAAATCAGTATGAATAACTGCTAAGACAGCAGATGGGGAATTGAGAGATGCAGCCTCATTCAGACAAGCAGGATACACGTCCCTGCGCACAAAATGTCCTTGCTATCCCATTGTAACAATACCTTTCAGTGCAGCCTGATATGCATCAGTAATGTGCAGAATCATCAGAGATCAGAAATGAACCTACAATGAACCCAATCTGGTTTCCATGTCAAGTTTCCCTTATAACTGCTTTGTACAGGAAGTTTGGTTAGATTGTAATCTGCAGTGAGTTGAGCTATTACTGAGACTTTTATCAAGCAACAATGAGTGTCAACTGGGAACACATTGCTGCCTAGTGAGAATCTCACCACACCATTTGAGGAAAGCATACAAGATCCACTTGATGACCTCAATATCCCCAGATACAGAGTGATATAAATATTATGTGTGTCTAAAGATGTGTAGATTAGGTGGACTCGCCATGCTAAATTGCCCCGTAGTGTCCAGGGATGTGCAGGCTAGGTGATTTGTCATAGTAAATACAAAGTTATGGAGACAGGGTGGCAGGGTTAGATCTGATTGGGAGGGTCAGTGCAGACTTGAGGGGCTGAAAGACCTCTTTCCTCACTGTAGGGATTCTGTGATTTTACGATTCTATTATATAGAAAGGATTTGCTGATGCAAGTTTGAATAAAGACTGATACATGTAAAAAATCAAAGCAAATAAAACGTAACTGGCTTCAACTAAAGCTATCTTAAGCAGGTAGTTACATAGAATCCTTACAGTATGGAAGTAGGCTATTCGGCCCATCGAGTCTACACCAACCGTCCAACGAGCTTCCCACCCGTATCCACCTTACCTCTGTAACCCTGCATTCCCCATGGCTAATCCACCTAGTCTGCACATCCCTGGACAATATGGGGAATTTAGTATAGCCGGTCCACCCAATCTGTATATCTTAGACTGTGGGAGGAAACCCACACAGACACAAGGACAATCTGCAAACTCCACACAGATAGTCACCCAAGGGTAGAATCAAACTCAGATCCCTGGCGCTGTGAGGCAGCAGTGCTAACCACTCAGCCACTATGCCGCCTAAGTTACACAGCGATTATGTTCGTTATGTTCTTTAAATACTAAAATATCTTGTACCTTGTTGAACGGACCAGCCGAGCCAATAGCCTTTTTTTCTCCTGGTTAGTAAATTTTAAGATACCTGGAGTTTCAAACTTCTGTCTGATCCATTGGCATTGTTCCACATCATTTATAAACATGAACTCCAAGCCAATGTGTCTGCAGTAAGTGTTCTGATTGAAATAAGAAAATTAAATCACATACAACAAACATTTTCATCTAAAATTAGTTGTAAAAAATTTAATCTTAATAGGTTTTCACTTGAAAAAAACGTGAATTAAATAAAAAAAAATCATCTACATTAGTGTAAATAATAAGCAGTTAATAAACATTAGAATAGGGACTTATTAGCTTTGGAGTGCATGTGGCAAGGCTAGAATATTTAATGAATACATTGTAATAGTGTTGAGCTGAAAAGTGGCAGGTAACATTTGTGCCACACAAGTACCAGGCAGCGACCATTTCCAGTGATAGAGAATCTACCCATTGTCACTTGACATTCAATAGTATTACCATCACTAAACATCATTAGTCTTTGGAAATCCCTTCCAGAAAAGGTGGTTGAAGCAGAGAACATGATTCATTTTTGAGGCACAGATAGACCTTTGTTAAGCAAAGGGTTTAAGGCTCTTAGGTGTAGGTGAGAATATGGATTTGAGGTCAGAATTGAATTAGCCATGATTCACCTGATACAGCCATTTTATTTTTAAAGTTATTTGGTTAGTTCAACACCAAAAGTACCTGGAAATGGTAAACAATTTACTCGTTTGTGTCTTGGGCATTGCCAGTCACAGAAAAGCACAAGGAAGGCAAGACAATAAAGTCACTTGGTCAACCGAAAGGTCACCAGTCAAGTATATTCAGGTTCCATAATGAAGGTGATACATGGTCAATTTTGCAGGTGACCACCAGACTACAGAATAGAGTGGCTCACATTGAACTTGTCAAATTGTTTTTTTGCCCTAGTGAATAGAAATTAATTCTGGTTTGGACTGCATTCCATTGATAATCAAGTACTGACCTCCAAACGTTTTAGGATTTCACGTAATGAGATTGCAGGTTCATTTCCTCCAATGAAGGTTGTCGTAGGTAATCGAAAAACCTTATCCAGATCAGACTCATGCAGTCCATAAATACCTGCATGATAACGAATAGAAGAAGCAATTATAAAGCACATAACGCAGGATCAATACTTAATTGCACAACATGATTAATGTGAAAAAATATTTAGAGTACAGGATATTAAGGAAAAATAAAAATAGTGTCATCCGATTAGTGATTTCCATATATATTAGTGTTCATGATAAAAATCAGATGCAAAATCAAAAGTTCGAAAGCATATTATACCACAAATAGACATTTTTATTATTTCACTGAAAGGTTGAGCAAAAATACATCATTTCATAATAAAAATTATATTTACAGGCAATCATTCGAAAAATTGAACAAAAAGATGAAAAGCAATTGGCTGCATTTAAAAAAAAATGCATTGTATTTTAAGATAAATTTAACCATGTTTATTCTTGTTAAGTTCACGCAGCAGTTAATTAGAATACAACAATGTTCAACACAATTGAGAAAATACTCTTCTGGTTTTAATCCAAATTCCAGAATCTACATTTTTTATGATTATGATGAGGCAACCAAACACAAGCAAAGAAGAGAAATAGACTTTAACATGGAGTGCAATAATTAGAGTGGAAGACATGGTGGATGGGAGGCAAAGAAGAGAGATGGGAGAAGTAAAAGTCAAAGTGAAAAGTGTTGAAGAATGAAAGTTAAGAAATTGGAATTTTATGATGACTGGAAGAATCAATAAATTTGTGTTATTTCCAAATAATCTAAGTCAACAGAAAATAACAAGTAAAACCATAGAAAATATGATATACTTCAAATTGATGACTGTGGAATGCTTCCTGTATACCGATATCCAGGTTTTGTGCAATAATTCCAAGGCAGACACATGTTAGAGAACATTCAAGCCTATTTGTGAAGAATACACTGAAAGTAGAATGCTTTGATAGAGAACTGGATACTTGCCCAGTCAGTTTCCTTGTCAATCAGTTACACATAAAGTAGTTGTCTTGTTTCTCACTTTTTCTTGTTTCAATACGCTTGTTTCAATATGCTAGGCTTCATCTAGAGGCTCACTGATGATGAAACGTCTGAAAATAAACCTTCCAGCTCAGAAAGCAAACCTATAGCCAGAACCTCAACCTGAGCTACAAATCTTCTTAAAACTCACTATGCTTATTTCTCTTTTTGAACATTTCAATTTTCATTAATTTGTTTCCTTCATTTTCCTCAGATTTAATCACCTGGAGTAACTTTGATTTCTGATTGCTCTATGCAACGCATGAGACATTACCATTGCCGCTAGACCAGCATTTATCACCAGTACCTAGGTGCCCTTGAAAAGATGGTGGTGAGCTGCCTTCTTGAACCTCTGCATTCATGTGTTTTAGTTGACCCACAATGCCATTAGGGACAATTTTGACACAGTTACAGTGAAGGAACAGCGATATATTTCAAGTCAGGATGATGAGTGGCTTGCAAGTAGTTGTTTTTCCTAAGTATCTGCAGCCCTTGTCCTTCTAAATGGTCATGGTTTTGGAAGTTGCTGTCTAAGGATGGTTGGTGAATTTCTGCAGTGCATCTTGTAGATTATACGCAGTGCTATTACTCAGTGTTGGTGGTGCAGAGAATGGATACTTGTGAGTGTGATGCCAATCAAGTGGGCTGCTTTGTCCTGGATTGTGTCAGCTCCTTCAGTATTTTTGGAGCTGCACCCATCCAGGCAAGTGTGTAGTATTCTATTACACTCCTGACCTGTGCCTTCAGATGGTGAACAGCCTTTGGAGAGTCAAGAGGTGACTTACTTGCCACAGTATTCCTACCTCTGACTTGCTTTTGTAGCCACTATGTTTATGCGGTAGTCCAGTTGAGTTTCTGGTCAGTGGTAACACCAAGGATGCTGATAGTGGGGATTCAGTGATAGTAACACCATTGAATGTCAAAGGGCAGTGATTAGATTATTGGAGATGGTCATTCCCTGGTATTTGTGTGGTGCAAATGCTACTTGCCACTTATCAATCCAAGCCTGCTTATTGTCCAGATATTATTGCATTTGAACATGGATTCCTTCAACGTGAGGATTTGCAAATGGTGCTGAACATTGTGCAATCAACAGTGAACATCCCACTTCTGACCTTATGATGGAGGGAAGGTCATTGACAAAGTAACTGAAAATGGTTGGGCCCAGGACACTGCCCTGAGTGAACTCCTTGGAGGTACCCTGCAGTTGAGATGACTGCCCTGCAAAAACCACAACCATCTGTCTATGTGCCAGCTATGACTCCAACCAGTAGATAATTTGTTCCCTGATACCCACCGATTCCAGTTTTATTAGGATTCCTTGATGCCACACTCGGTCAAATGCGGCACTGATGTCAAGGGCTGCTACTCTACCCCACCTCTGGAATTCAGCTTTTTCTCCATGTTTGAACCAAGGCTGTAGTGAGGTCATGAGCTGAGTGATTCTGGTGAAACCCAAACTGTGTTTCAGTGAGCAGGATACTACTGAGCAGGTGCTGCTTGATAGCACTGGTAATGATACCTTCCATCATTTTACTGATGATCGAGAGTAGACTAATGGGGCAATAAATGGCCAGGTTAGATTTGTCCTGCTTTTTGCGTACAGGTCATTCTTCAGAAATTTTCCACAGTGTCGGGTAGATGCCAATGTTGCAACTGTACTGGAAGAGCTTGGCTAGGGAGCAGCAAGTTCTGAAGCACAAGTCTTCTGTGTTATTGCCAGAATGTTGTCAGCGTCCATAGCCTTTACAGTATCCAGTAAATCGCACCATTTCTTGATATCAAGTGAAGTAAATCAAATTGGTTGAAGATTGGTATCTGTAATACTGAGAACCACTGGAGAAGGCTAATGTGGATCATCCACATGGCATTTCTGGCTGAAGATTGCTGCAAATGCTTCAACATTATCTTTGCACTGTGCTCGGCTCTTCCATCAATGAGATGGGTCTATTTGTGGAGCCTCCTCTTCCAGTGAGTTGCTTAATTGTCCACCACCATTCACGACTGAATGTAACAGGATTGCAGAGCTTAGATCTAATCCATTGGTTGTGGGATCACTTAGCTCAATTTATCACTTGCTGCTTATGCTGTTTGGCACGCAAACTTGTAATTTGCAAAGATAAGGTTGAAGCATTTGCAGCAATCTTCAGCCAGAAATGTCAAGTGGATGATCCACATTAGCCTTCTCCAGTGGTCCTCAGTATTACAGATACCAATCTTCAACCAATTTGATTTACTTCACCTGATATCAAGAAATGGTGCGATTTACTGGTTGGTAGCTTCACCAGGTTGACAACTCATTTTTTAGTTTGCCTGGTGCTGCTACTCCTGGCATGTCCTCCTGCACTCTCCATGGAACTTTCTGCTTTGTATGTGCATTCTCACCTTCTGAGAAAATTTGTGGGTCCAACCCCCATTGCAGAGACTTCACTTAGCCTCACAAATCTATGTAAAAATAAGGGAGTTCTGACTTGTTGAAGTTGCTATCCTTTGTGATAAATTAAACCGAAGTCCTTCCTGACTTCCTAGTGAACATAAAAGATCTTAGCACAATGCGAAGAAAAGGTAATTCTTCTGGCATCATGGACAAGATTTGTCTCTCAAACACTACCAAA
The DNA here is from genome assembly GCF_037043375.1 of Chiloscyllium plagiosum. Taxonomy (NCBI): domain Eukaryota; kingdom Metazoa; phylum Chordata; class Chondrichthyes; order Orectolobiformes; family Hemiscylliidae; genus Chiloscyllium; species Chiloscyllium plagiosum. The sequence goes on along the minus strand of NW_028270181.1, from coordinate 14,258,228 downwards.
ATCAAATTACAAGTTTATTTATCTCTGCTGTTTGTGGAAATTTACTTTGAACTAATTGACTGCAATCTGTGTAACATTATATCAGTGACTCTATTTCAAAAGTACTGAATGTCAGAGATGTACAGCACAAAAACAGACCTTTCAGTCCAATTCGTCCATGCCATTCAGATATTTTAATCTAATCTAGTCCCATTTGCCAGCACTTGGCCCATATCCTTCCAAACCCTTCCCATTCATATACCCATCCTGATGCCTTTTAAATGTTGTAATTGTACCAGCCTCCACCACTTCCTCAGGCAGCTCATTCCATACACACACCAGTGTGAAAGAGTTGCCCCTTAGGTCCATTTTATATCTTTCCCCTCTCACCCTAAACTATGCCCTCTAGTTCTGGATTCCCCCACCCCAGGGAAACATCTGGAGTCAATCCATGAAAGTCACTATTTAAATGCAATTTCTTACTCTCCCAACTCTGGACTATCAGAATATATATCTTGACGGTTGCACTTGCTCTTCCTACTTTTACCTGTACAAATCTGCAGGTACAAATATATAATTTCCCACTATTTCTGGTGTTATTTAAACCGAAGTCTCAGTTCTTCAGATAATTTATTCATGTAATTGCACCAGGCTACCCTTCCAAAGGATAGATTCTTTGCTCACATGCATATCTCTCCACTCGCTAATTAAAAAGAATACTTCAGGTTATAAAATATACTCAAAAAGGTCACATTTTAGCATGGCAGCAAGTGCAGCAATGGACCATAATATGAACAAGTAGTAAATAAAGCTGAACTAAGAAGCAGGGAAGGTTAAAACAAAATCCAGAGACAGTAAAGAGACAAAGAAACTGTTGAGTATTTACATTTCTTGTCTTTTCTCATTCACAGAAATGAAGTTATGTAATTTCTGAATAAAGAGACACACTGTTGAAACATTTTGTCAGGGACAGACAACAAGGACATCAAAGCTCAAAGAAAACAGCAATTTACAGTACACTGCTTGAGAAGAGAGAAAGATGATTGGTTTGGAAATTAAGTTTGATTGATAACTACAATGCCGTAGAGAACGCAACAGGGAACAGTTAACTGACAAGCTTTTGTTTAAATTCAAATCAAGCAAGTCAACTCTGATTGGTCGAATTTTTAATCAGTTGAAAATGACCAAGGCATGGAAGTGTTCTTGTCTGCCAAGGACAGGGCCCTGCAAATTAATGTGTTTGTGTGGATTCTCACAAGCATAAGTGAGCCAGACTATCAGCCCAATTGACGATCTTAAATTAGTTGTTAGTGTAACTCTTAGCACAAGCCCATGATAATTCCTTAACCAACCAGAATGAATCTGCCTGGCTTCAAAGTTAAAGAAAAGCTTGGCAGTTAACTGATCCTTGGTACAAATTCTCTTTGCCAATTATGGTCCCACTTGCCAACCAATCAGTACCCTTTTCCATCCAGTATAAATTCTTGTTCCCTTTGATGTATGTTATTTTTATGATTCGATCCTAATGACTGTAAGGTGAAAAGGATTGACAGGATGCCTCTTTTTCAGCAAAACCCAAGTTCCAAATTAGTCCATACTGCTAAGCAACTATTTAATTATGTACAGTAATTTTAGTGAATGTTTTTGGGAAAATAATTCACTGCAGAGATTAAATGCTTCACTATAGAAAATGCAAACACTTCACTAAACCATCACAGTTCAAGGTGATATAAAGAGGAAAAGGTTACTGTAACCAAAATAATATGATAAACAGTAGCAAATTTAAATATGTTAACTGACAGTCAAAGACACAGTCAATGAATTGTTATGAGAATAATACACCCTGGTGGGAGGTTAATAAATAATGGCTCAGCATGTAACCTATGGCAAATGTGATATTTCCAGTTAATTATTTAAAACAAATGACTATATAGTATGCAATGTACAAATAATAATAGATAGTCTGGTAGTGTATGTCAGAAACCAGCAGAAAGATAGAAAGAAAGGGCAATAGATGAAAGTTGTCCCAAAAACAGACATCATTATCACTTTTCTGGAAGGGGTAACCTAAATGTAAGAAGAATTGGCACATGTTGTATTTGTTACTACATTGAAAGGAAAACCTTGTATCATTGACTTCATATTAAATTGGTAGCAACCTCTTTCCTATCTAGATTTGAGAAATTTTAATATATTTTTGATCAGCTGGTTGATCAGTTTTGCTAAAACATCAGGTATTCAAACTGGTTTAATGTAGATACATGTGCACAATTTAAAAAGAAAATGTATTTTCAAAACCCATAATCTCTAACACCTGGGAGAACGAGGGCAGCATGGGAACACCACCTGCAAGTTTCCAACCAAGGTATTGAGTTATAGAGTCATACAGCACGGAAATAGACTGTTCAGTCCAACTCATCCAACTGTTCACCCAACCAAACTAAATTAGTCCATTTTCCTGCATTTGGCCCATTTCCCTCTAAACCTTTTCTATTCATGTCCCTGTCCACATGTCTTTTAAATGTTGTAACTGTACCCACATCTATCACTTCCCCTGGAAGTTCATTTCACCCTCTGTGTGAAAAAGTTGCCCCACAGGTCCCTTTTAAATCTTTCTCCTCTCACCTTAAAAGTATGCCTCTATACATCACTTGGAGCTGGAGCTATACTGTTTCTCCTTCTTTGTCAATACTGTATGTGTATCAACACCACATGGACTGCAGCAGTTCATGAAGGCAGCTCACCATCACCTCTCAAGGTCAATTAGGGATGTGCATTAAATTCTGGCCAAGCTAGTGATACTGAGGGTTTGAAAAGAATAAAAATAAGCCAACTAAATTCCACCGATAATTTTAAATACACTGAAAGCCTCAAAGAAACAAATTATTCAAAAGCAAATAATGATAGACAATAAGGAGTGGGATACAAGTTTGTATCATAAGCAATATACATATCGAGCACTCCTTTCTTTTAAATAAAAGTTGAAAAACTGATGGATGTGAAAGCACAGTTCTCTACTTCCAATCTCTGTCAGTACTGTGTCTGGCTCAGCACTGATCCCAGGTTTTACATCTTCCTCATTTCTTTTTCCATGCCAAATGAAGACCAAGCCAAACCTTCTTGTTGCTACTTCAATAGGTAACGTGATTGAATACAAGTGTATATTATGAGGAGGATTGTTTTTCTATCCAACGTGCAATTGGAATCAACACTTCTATTTTCAACAGTTAGATGTCTCAGCAAAACAGGTCAGGTTATACTGATTTTGGAACTTGGGCACAGATGTATGAAAAATTCCTCATAACAATTGTCAATACCAAGAAAGAAGGTTGGAATATGTGCTAAATACAATTCAATAAGGAAGAATGATAGTTTGAAGTACAAATTTTAATCATCTCAATCCTAATGTTACCACAAAGATTAATAAATTAAACTCCAAAAACAAACATTGACAGAAATGTTTTCATGTTACATTAATCAGAGCATCCTTAGAATGCTACTATTTTGCCCCTGAACCTCAAAGCAAACCGAATCTTACATTTATCACATCCTTCACAGTCTTGGGATGTTTTAAAATGTTTGGCAGATAATGAGTTACTCTTGAAGTATATAAGCTGGTTATTATGCACACATACATAACAAATTACTCAGATTCTGGCAATGTCAGGAGTCATGTTAAGGTGCATGAGGTCAAAGGATAAATTGCTCCAAGTAATGAGAGTCAATTTGATAAGAATGTTTTAAGTGATTTGTGTGACTGTGATAGCATGATTTGGATGAAAGTTATTTAAGTGGTTTACCTCAGGGGAACTGAGGAAATGATCAGAGAAAAGTTCAGATCAAGGAACAGAGGTTTGAAATCACTTTGAGCAAGAGAGTGAATTTCAGGTGTAAAGTAATATGAGGCAATTTCTTGGAACAAAGCAAAATAGAGAATATGACTGGAAGTGGATTATCCAAAGCATCTTTAAAACTAGTTGGAAAGAAATACAAAAGAGTACAACATTGTCTCCAAATGACTGCAAACAAAATGTTGTATCATATCATGATGGCAGAGACAGAATTCCACCCTCAAACATCACATTAATCTCATTTACAAAGCAAGCAGACTAAGGCACTACATTCTGTTTCAGCTTTTTTTTCCTGAATATTACTACACTACAGTTTACATCAACAACTCTGTACTCCCTTCAGAATCTTATTTAGTACAATTATGTAATGTACTGTGAATAGTTTTGGTCACTGCATTTAAAAAAATATATATATATATGCACTGCATTGGTGGCAGTTCAAAAAATACTCACTAGGTTGATTGCGGGGACGAAGAGATTGATTTCTCAGGGATTGAGTTTAGAAGAATGTGATCTTTTTGTAACATAACAGATTGTGAGGGGGCTTGAGAGGGTAAATATTAGGAAGATATTTTGAAAAGTGGGTGAATTTCAAACTAAGGGGCATAGTTGCAAAATAAGGAGACACTTGTTTAATACTGAGCTGAGAAGCAATTTCTTCTCCTGGAGGATAGTGCACGTCTGCAATTTTCAACCCCAGGGGTTATATCACTGAAAGTAAATATCATAAAACTGACAACTACAAGGAGTTGCAATGAAAGAGAAGTTGAGGCCTGAGGCTTATCAGACATGATTTTGTTGAATGGTAGGGCAGGTTTGAGGAGCCAAATGACCTACTCCTGCTTTCTTATAACTTTATAATGTAACCAATAAAGTGTCAAGTTAATTATTTATTATGTTACCAAAATCCATTATATGTAGCATTTGAATACAAAATTTTATATCTTTTGATGACTTTTATAAAGAAAATCCATCTGGCAATCCAGAAATATCAGCATATTCACACAAACCTTTCCAGATAAGCAAATCTGCAGTGGCATTATGAACTTGGAATGGATTTAATAATAATAATAATGTGTTTTTATAAAGTATTAACATCACATTAAAATATTTTAATGTCTGTGCTATTCATAACCTTTTGAAGAGCTGAATATCATAACAAACTCTCAGCTACTCTTCATAGCATGCAGCCCATGGTTTGCCCTTCAATAATATACATTCTAGCAGAAGACACACTGCAGACACCTGCTGTGTTAGTAAATTATTTACCAAATCTCTACAATGCACTTTTCATATAAAATGAATGCCCTGTTGCACCAAGTTATCAAAATAGCATCTACACTGCATATGAGCAGTGAATTTCAAAACTGTATAATGACACTGTGCAATAGAAGCAAAGTTCAGCTTCCATGTTTCGCAGCTGGCTGTCATCAGCAACGTCAAAGGAAGGCTGAAGTAGGAAAGCTGCAAGGAGATTACGACTTTTTTTTTGCATTCCTCACAAAAGGGAATAGCAACAACACTATGCCACACATAATCCAAACAATATCTTAATCCGGCAACAGTTTGTAAAATGTTCATAATTTACTAAATAGCAACTGATAGGGGTGGCAAACAGCAAATCTGTGCTACACTGGCTATCTGGTTACCATAATACACTTTTCAATACTGTTCCTTCCTAATCACAAAGAAAAAGTATAGTCAGGGCATTAAGAAAATATATATAGGAACATTCTGATCACCTTTGGGATTGCATGTAAAATGCAGCACTATATTTATTTTAGAACATTGGGCTGAGATTTTCCCTTTGAAGTTATATATAGCATTGAACATGTTGAATGGCATCATATCTGCCAACGTAAAGAGTGAGCTACCTCACACAATTATGTGCTTTCCAACTCATTATCTATGCAGGCTGTTACATGAGTTAACTGGTGAATTATGTGCTGACTGAGGTTTGGTAATACATTCTGGCTCAGCCAGCAATGTCCACATCCCACAAATGAAGAGTTAAAAAGTTGGTGGGCTCTTCCAAGGACATCTGTGACATTCAAATACAGTTGAGGACTGTGAAATGCCAATGACATCTCTAAGAGCTCCCTGAAATGGTTCTATTGACAAATAAATTGAGGGCAGCTAGTAACTTTAAATCTACTGGGATGGCATCACTACCTAGTCGTTGTGATTACAGATTCTCATTTAGCAGTGGGCTTTGATGTGACAGGATGGCTTGGGACATCCTAAATAGCCCTCTGCACTGGCTTTCAATCATTGACAGATCATTGCATCTCGGTGTAGAAATCCTATTCTGCAGAAGATGCTTTCTCTTGTGGTTCTTGTCCTGCTCATTCTCATTCTGGAAGCTGTGTGGCAACTAAGGGCTCCTGCTGTTTTAGTTGCAGCTGGAGATGTCTCTATTGTCTTCTCTCGTAGATCCTTTGCAGTTTGAAAAATTGCTGGATTGAACTCTGTTATGTTTCGTCAACTTGCAGCAGATCAGTAACAACAATGACATAAAGTACACAATCGTAGCAAAGAAATGCTTTACCCTTGATATCCTTCTCTAGTAGGGTATGCCCTAAGAAAGGGTAATGTCACAACTGGCCAAGATCCTATGCCACATGTGCTACACCTGATTCCACATTGCTGTTTGTTGAGAGAACAGCTTTTTGCTCCTGACCTTATAGAAGCTTAGAGACAAACTACCAAATCATTAACTTCAAACCTGACAATACCCTTGCCTTGCACGTTAGTAATCCTGACCTCATGTAAGGTGGCTCAAGAAAGCAGTGGGACCTCACCAACTGCCCTCACCCACTAAACTAAGGATCCCTGCCATAATAACATTCATCTCGTATGTGAGAATATGGCAGTTGCAATGCCATGGTTTGCATCCCTAGAGACTGTCTGCCTTGACTACTGGGGAGGATGAGGTATTGAGTGAATGTGCCTTGTTCCATTGACTCTTTTTGACCTTATAGATCACAAGATGCCAATCAAGGCATAATGAACTCCCACTCAATTCCTCATGACATGATGTCAGAATTGATGTCATGAGGAAGCTACATTTTAGTCAACCTATTTGGGCAGATTTTGACACAGTTCCATAGCAAATGGAGCACAGACCTGAACCTTCTAACCCAGAAGTTTGGACACTGCCTGTGCATCACAAGACTCTGTGAGTGGTATAAGGAAAAAAATTTACTTTTAATCACCCTGTTTGTATGTGTCTGACACAACTCCAGGGCAAGTGTGACTTGAACCCAAACATTTTAGCCCAGTATTAGGGACACTACCAGAGCACCAGAACTGCCCATGAATGGTATGAGGAAGTTTTTTTTAATGCATCCCAGCCATTGCAGTGCCTATCTGTAATGGAAAGATTCAAGGGTGCCAGTGCCCACAATATGATCCCATTCCAAGGGGACCTAGACACAGACATAACAACGGAATAGGAGCTGGCAGTCAAGCTGGATCAAGACCAACTACCTGGTCCTGTTCATAGCTCTACCAGTCAGATCTAACAGCAGATTCACAAGGTTGTCCTCCAATCTGCTTACACCTCACTCCATACCACTTGAATGGTCAGAAAAATATTGACATTCTAAAAAACTGTGAATTGGAGATAGATGTACGCATTGTGAATGACTGGACTCACGATTACTAGGGGACTTGTGGTGCAGTGATAGTCTAAGCCAGGATGCCTGTTTCAAGTTGCACCTGCTTCAAAGGTATGCAATAACACCCCTGGATAGTTTGATTTTTAAAAAAGATTACGATTACTGGGGTAGCCCTTTTGAAAGACTCACATTCCTACGCTGAATTCAGCCCCACTTTGAAAAGTACTATTATTTACTCTTCTCATTTCGGGTGCTGCTCTATCAACATCAAACCATTTTGAGAGTTTTGGATCAATATGGCGAGGTTTAAACTTTGTATTCGCTGCAGTGATTTGAAGACTCATCTTATGATCCATGAAATACTCCCCATTACTCAAGTCACTTTTTGTATAGCGCTTCCTGTGCTTTTCAGTAACCCTTCACCCTCCCACCGTTTCAGTTGAGTCCTTTCATATGACCATTAATTAATGTCTCTGATTTATCCTAGGAGTCAATGGCCTTACTGCCCCTGCACTTTCCACATATTGAGGTCATGGTGACCATGACTTATCTTTTAAGATTGTGCAGTCCCCTCCCATATCCTACCAGATCCAATGCGCTAAGTACAATTGCCTTCTGTGACAGTGATTACTCTCTGGAGCAGTGAGGCAGCACCTGTACCGCCACCGCCACCACCACAAGTTGCCTGCCTTTTATTCTGGACTGAATTTTGCTTTCAGCCACAAGCTACCTGCCTTGCCATCTGCGCTAAAGTGCTACCCAACAAGATGATGCTGCTGCCTGACCAAGGCCACTAAACTGCTACCTGAGAAGTTGTACTGTTATTACTCAGTGGGTTGAGTGATGGTTCAAGGACACAGCATGCCTTAGTCAATAAGGTGGCACCGATTGCAGCTGTAGCAGTTCCAGCAGTGTGCAAAGAGAAGGAGCACTGCAAAGGTATTGTTAGAGGCAACAAAAGAAATGAAATCACGCAGACTAGAAACACAGGAGCAGTCATCAGGTGTGCATTTGCTATGTGCGGTCATGTTCCTAAAGCACCAAGTATCTTGACTGGGTGAGTTAATTGGGAAGTGGAAGTAAGTTCTGGTGAGATGCAGATACATGTTTTTAGGCTTCTTGCAATCTGATGGTTGGAAAGTTAACTCAGCATCTAAGGAAGAAGGCCTTCATTGTGAAATTTCAAACGAACAGAATCGGAATATCTCAACATGCTCGCCATTATTCTCACCGACTCAGGGAGTGAAAATTATGTCCTTCAAGATTTAAACATAAAAGGCAGACAATCAGCCAATTGTATGAGCTGTCTCTTTGCTATTTTATCCAAATAAATCATACCATAGTTGTACACTTTTCTCTGTTACAAATACTTAGCCATGGAAGGAAATATTAGGGCAGATTACTAAAATTTAGGCAAAGAGGTAGCTTTAAAGAAGTCTTAAAAGAGAAAAGTGAGATCGAGAGATGGACAACTGAAAGCAAAAATTCCAGGGTTTGGGCCTCTGGCAGATGAAATATGGCCGCTGAGGTGCAACTATTGAAATTGAGGCTAGATTCAGATAAATAGCCTTAAGTGCTGACTTTTTAACCATATTACTAATTCTGGTTCTTACTTCTGCTGCTTATATTTTCTCTCCCTTCCTGTCGCACTTTATTGTTTGCTTCTCACTACTCTGTAATTCTGGTCTCTTATTTCTTTTTGAATTTTAAACTTCTTGTCAGTTGTTATCTCTCCATCATTTAACATGCAAAACTTAAATAAACTCCTTTAATGTCCTATGTGTTTGCACTCTTTAAACCAGTTTCCATAGAGACATTGAATGAAGTTTTTTTTTGTAATTGTATGTGTATCCAGAAAGGAGAAATTTTCAGGTCTATCGAGAAAGTATGGGACAATGGAATTAACTGGACAGCTCTTTCAGAAAGCAAGCACTGTAATGTAATGTAATCTAATCTAATCTAATCTAATCTAATCTAATCTAATCTAATCTATAAGGTGAGCCAACTGACAAAGGAATGCTGATATGATTTTCCAGTAACCCTTCAACGACCACATGTGCTAATATGAAATTGCATATTTAGAATTAGTTTGATAAAACTCAGGAAACTGTTTGGTTTTGTAACTTCTGGGTCACTCAACACTGTCAATTGAAATGGGGGAGCAAAGCTTCACATTTGCTTTCAAGCATAAAAATGTCTTGACCCAAATAATTAAAACTAGTTGTGCAATTTCAGCCAACATTTATCATTGGTAGCAATTTACATTCAGCAATTATCATCAGCTTTGTTAGTAAAGTCACTAAATACTTCACAACCCATACTGTGCTTTGCACCAGCAACTAAATTACTTTGGATCAGATGGATTAAAAGTAAAATACAGAAAATATATATTTGAAATTCATTGCCAACTATAGGTCATGAAAACAAATGCTGTAGAACAAAGATTGACAGAATCATGGGAAAAGGCTGGTTTAGTTAAAAGGTAACCTTTACAAATAGTCTGTCAGAGAAGTCCTGTTATCACTTGGTTTTCATTTAATCTGACAGGATGAGCAGCTGGTAATTTCACTTTATTTTTTCTCTTTGTAATAATCATAATGACACTGCTGAAAGGGGAGAAATGGGGTATTCATTGCGGAAAAGAGGGTCAACGACCCAAGAGTTGCAATTTAAAATCTATAGAGTAACTCTCGCATATGTGACATGTGCAACTCCATTTTGTTTCAGCCCGACTTACACTGCATGTAATTAAACTCACAAAGAGAGTTCAATTTCTCAAAACTTAAAACACATCATCCCTTGGGAGAATTTATGAAATGGGATATTAATTGCTGTATTGTCATAATATCCTAATTTGATTGCATGGATAAGCACAAAAAAAACTACCTTGGAAACAACATGTATGACAAATTACTTTTTTTTTCAAACTTTTCTTTTTGTTTCTGTATTAGAAATAAACCACATCAATCTAGAAATAAAGCAAATCAGAATCCAAGATGAAATCAGCTTTACGATAAGTTACAAAAAAACGAGGCTTACAATAAGTTCCATAAAAAAAGTATGAACCAAATACAATGAAAATTGGAAAAAATAAAACAGAGTAAACATCATGATAAACTCTTAGTGTGGGGGTGGGAAGAAAACGGCTTGCTGTATTAATTGTGGGAAATAGACAGATCACATCAATTTTATAATAGTTTATATACCATCAACCATAACATAAGTCTAACAATGTATAAGCATTTCTGAATTATACAGTTAATGCCACACTAGTGAAGCAGATCTTCAACTTGCATTTACGTTTACAATAGCAACTCAATCAGCTGTTCATTACTGAAATGGCCCAGTTTTCATTTTTAACTTGAAGAAAGCCCTTCTAAGGAGTTTAAGTTTTCCAGTAGATTGAAGACAGAACAGAATGAGAATATTTTTATAAGCAAACTAGATTATTTTGAAATAAAATAGTTATTATAATAAACTGATAACTTTTAAGAAAATGTTGAGTAAAGTTCTGAGCAAAAGTGTAAAGTATGCTCAGTTCAAAACTGCAAACCAACAGTCAAGTCAATAACTTTCATAAATAATTATGTGCTAGATTCCAAGAAAAAAAAAGTGAATCAAAAAGTGACCAATAAACCATGAAGGATACTGGGAGACCAGATCAAAATTTGATCCTTTTTCAGCAATACTCAAGTTCAGTACTACCAAGTAACTCTTTGTATAATCAAAAGTTTAGCTTTATACACTTCAGTTATATTTCAGGCCAAGTTGATCATTTTAGTTCATTTATCAGTGGAATTGCAATTGTGTGTTTCCTTTTTATGTCTAATTGATTGATTTTAGAACAAGATCATGCATCATCTCCTTCAGTTGACTGCTGCATCGAAACCGTTCCAATTTCAACTCATCTTTGGCAACTATGGTTCTGATAGCCACATCTTTGTAAAAACTAAAGTGCCTGCATAAATCTTGCCTTGGATCAATTTGACACTAAAGCATGCTGTGATACGGTTAATTTTTCCAACACTTCACACTCCTATATATTTGTGTTGAAATGATCATATTGCAAAAAATGTGATTCCCATCAGAGAATTTACTCCCAGACTTTTTAAATTCATTCATGGGATAGAGGCAATACTGGATAGGCCAACACTCATTGCCTATCCTTAATTGTCCAGAAAGCAGTTAAGAATTAACAACATTGCTATCAGGTCCAGAGTTGCATGGAGGCCAGACTGAGTAAGGAGGGCAGTTTCCTTCCCTAATGGATATTAAGATATGTTCTTTTTCTGACAATAGTTCCATTGCCATCATTAGACTCTTAGTTCCAGATTTTTACGAAGTTCAAAATTCTATATGTGCCATTTAAACCCAGGTCCCCAGAACATTACATTGGTCTCTGGATAAATAGTCTAATGATAATATCACTAGGCCATTGCTTCTCCCTCATAGATCTTAGGATTTTCAATCTTAATTTACACCTCAGAGGTTTCTTTCCATTCCTGAATCTCTTCCTCAACAAATTTCTCTTTAGTGACTGAGATTGTAGAGGGCACAACTCATCACTATGAAGAGGGACATCTTGTCTGGCATATACTGAATGGCACTGTTGTACTGGTTCCAGGCACTGGAACATCAACTTTGAAGGCTACAATAGTCCTGATTAAAGGATAGGCAGCATTGTATGTCTCCTCAGGGATAGTCTCAGGATTTCCTACAGGCATTATCAACCAGAAATTGATGGGAATTCATTCTCACTTCGCAACTATCCTTATACAGAGCAAGAAAGGCTAACAGCTGTATCTGGTTCAGAATGTACTTGTAATGGTAGCTATCTGGATATCTAACATAGACCTGCATTACCTGGCTGCTTTAGTCAGAAGTAGTTTGAACATTAAGGGAATAGAATTATTTTATGTTCTCGAAGACTGCTGGCTAGTGATATGGTGGAGCTGATTGTTATCTGTGTGTTATTGATTGCACTTTGTACATGCAGGAAACCACTGATGGATGAGAATCCTGATGCCCCAGACACCTAACGAGGCAAATTGATAAGCTCATCTGAAGAGAGAATCAGTAACATCTTGGATACATTTATGAGGTGAGGGCTGTAAAATGGCATAGAAGTATCCAGTGACTCCTGAAACAATCCTGTAGCAAGTAAATTAATGGCAGCTTTAGGGCTACCAGATTGGGATTGCCACCCAGTTCCTGTCTCCACAGATCCTAGTTCAACAGCTGGGTTAGCTGTGACAAGATAGTTTGTATATGGATTATGTGGGGAAATAAACGGAACACGTTGTACTGTTTGTATACTTCAATACAGAAGCATTTTATTGCCTTAAATTGCTGAAACACCTGTCTTTGGAAGACATAAGGGGCTTCCATGTTGATGCAACACAGAAACCCTGGATCAATTTAACTTCTGTTTTAGATGTCTGTGAAATGAAAAAGAAAAAGAAGCAGCAACAGCAGCGAGGAGTAGTAAGGCTGCAAGGTTACTTTGCCTCTCTCTTCCTTCTAGTTGAAAGTTGAGAACTTGATAAAGTTAATGCCTCACTTTTAACTACCATGCAAACCCTGAAAAGCTGAACTGCAACCACCGTCCAAAAACAATGATCCAGCTGGATTTCCAATAAAACACAAGCTCTGTTTAACAGATCTTCCATTGGCATACGGATACCAGCAATTTGATTTTGTCAGCAAGAAGCTCAGTTGAACTGTGAGAATTCATCCACCTCTATCCATTGTTTTCAGATATCAGTCAATAAGAGTGATTTTCCCTTTTGTCCTTTGTAAGCATCACTTCTGAAAAATTGTTGTTGTCTCAATGTGTGTGGATATGTTTGTTTGGGAATAAAAGGGGATATAATTCCAACTCTGGAATATACATTAGAAATTAAGCAGTGTTTATGTTTGTGTTATAATAAAGAGGCTGTGTTTATTGAGGAAGCCTGGTGAAAATCTCTTTTATTCAAGATAGCAGTGCCAAAGCGAAACAAGTGGCCACGTTGGTGACTGAATTTAAATTATACAAATGATTGAATTATACAAATGGCATGATTTGTGGGCTAGTGGGTCTTGATCATCACCACATTTATTGCAACAATGTATGACACCTGGCCAACTTGCAGTGGATCTGCAAGGACAGTAAGTGAAAGTACACAATTCTAGTAAAGGGTACTTCAACCTGGACATCCTTCCCCATTAATCTTCAGAAGGTGCCCTCCACAGAGGGTAGTACTGCAACTGGCCAAGACTCTATACATGTGCATTCCATTTGATTATCAAATGATGTGGTTGTTGAGAGGACAGTCCCTTGCAACTAGTCTCAAAGCAGCTTTGAGCAGCATATACTACTGCAGAATTACCTTCAAGCTGGACAATGTCCTTATAACCTTGGAATGAAGCGCTGCCAGGAAACCCCATCACAAACTGACCCAAACCCAAATCTACCAAAGAAGCCTCGTCTTGCAACTTTAATTCTGTATGTGAGGATACGACACTGCAAGTCATGGCTTTCAATCCTAAAGACTATGTGCCTTGATCAACGGGGGTGCTGAGATATTGAATGAATGTGCCTTGCTCCATTGACTCTTGTTGACTTCAGAGATCACAAGACAGCAATCAGCATTCAATGTATTCTTACTCAATCCCTCATCAGTTGACGTCAAAATTGGTTTGAGGAATTTTCTTTCTTAACCTGATCTGAGATACTATAACATACCTACCTCCAGTTGGGCAAGACCTTCTGGTTCAGAAGTAGGGACACTGCTACTGCACCACAAGACTATTCAGTGGTATAAATAGGAAAAATGTAATCAGCCTATTTAGAAAAGCTATGGCACATATCCAGGGCAGGTGGGACTCGACTGGAAGAAGTTAGGAGGGGAAGGTTAAATCCATCAAGTAGAGTAATTAAGGAAATGAAATGTATATATATTAGCTTCTCACCATCTGATAGTGAGAAAGCGATCTTGGCCATTTAATATGCCGGGGTGGGGGCATAATTGTGACAACTCAGCATGACAGAGAAAATCTGATTTTTGGACTCTTGCCCTATCAACTCATTACACTCACTATTATTCTCGCCACTTCCGGGGACTGGAAAATCATATCCACAATATTTGTTTTTGTGTGCCTTTCTTGGCACTTCGTTTGTGTAAATCATACAGTTGTTTTTACAGATATACCATTTGTAGATTCAGATACGAGCACTGCAGTTTGTACATCACATAAAGTTGGGAAGCTATGATTCCATTACATTGCATATCTCAGCAGATTTTCAGCATACATACAGAATCATTAAATATTTCAGTAAAATAATTTAGTGAGAGCATATTAGTGTCAAAGTAATTTATGAACAATTTTAAAATCTGATCAAATCTTAATCAGTGCTGCCTTTATAACAAAAAAACTGAGGGTTACGTCTAATTATAAGTAAATCAGGTCTGCAGCATTTAAAATGTTTTCTGTTTACAGAACTCATAAATGGGGGAAAAGGCTGTAAATAATTAGCACAATACAAGTAAAATTTATTTGAACTCAAATGATATACAGGAAGAACAGGGAGATGGTACTAAATACTTAAGCCAAAAAAGAAAGTTCAAGCAGTAAACTTTTCTAATTGAAAGTCAGCTACCGGGGCTTGTAATCTAAAAAGAGACTGATAGAAGGAACTTACACAAGCTGAAAATTACACAAGTATTGGCAGCAGCACTGAAGAAAATGGAAGCGTCAGCAGATAACCCTCACCAAGTTTATCCATTGAAGTGATTAGATCAAATGGAACACACGAGTCCAAGTCTGCATCCAGAATTCCCAATGGATCCAGCTGAGCCACATGATGTCCTCGGATCTGTAAAGGAAATGGAGAGGGAGGGAAGGAAGGGAAGAGATAGACAAAATGGGGAGATGAGGTTTCAGACAGCAACTTTTACCAGAAGACCCAGTATAATACATCCAAACCTAGACTAATTTAAACACTGAATCATCTGAAGCTGTAGTATTCAAATGTTTTGCTTCATAGGTTTCTGAGCTACATACCAGAGATCTGTACACCATATATAGAGTTTGAAATCCATATTCCCATTAAATTGCATATATCACAATAATAGTACTAATAAGTCTTAATATTCTGATTAGGGATTCATCCAACAATGAGTAATAGCAGAAGAAACAATCTATCCAATTTGTTCAACATGTTCAAACGTTAGTCATTGAGTAAGAAATTGAAGTACAACAGAGTCCCTGAACTGGCTTATCAAGGCTGTTGATAGCATGCTTTGAGAGTTGTAGTTTTGACATTTGATATCTACAGTAACTTAAAAATGACAAGCAGATCAAACGCACAGATCACTAACCTGAAACAGCAATTGCTTGCACTATAATTTACCATAGAACGTATTGCTGTATTTGTATGTTTAATAGTGCTGAATTTGTTGCCTACATTTAGGGTACAAGATGGCTCAGAATTGTTTTACTAACTTTATTCTAACTTCAGTGCAATGCTTTAATTTTCAGATCACATGATAATGGCCAAAGCACTCTAAATACACAATTGGTTGTCCTTATTGCAGTAACCATATATTAGAATTCAATAACAAGGATTTGTTTGTAACTAGGACAGACATCACAAGCACTCACTTTTGTATTTTGGTGAATTAATTTAAATTTTAATGCAGTGTCATCCGAGTGCTGGGTTAAGATGAGATAATGTTCAAGAGCAAGGCCTGAACAATCTACAATATTTCTTGAACCATTCGATTATAAAAGGAGGGGTGCGTTTTCATTTTGACACTCCCAGAATAGCCCTAACAATATCTGTGTGGCAAAGTCTTCAAACTTAAAGTTAACTTCAACATGAGCCAAGAGGGGCATGTCAGCAATGTATAATGAAAAACAATTCTGTTAAAGTAATAAATGAAGAGACTCAAAGTGTTCTTGGAACAGCTTAATTTTAAACAGGAGGATGAATTGCTAAGTTCCCCATGCTTCAAAAATACCATCTGACTTACAATTAGACTATTTATTTAACACAGAATAGGATGTCTGGTTAACTGCACCAATTTTACATCTACTAGAATTTAATATCATTGCTCTTGACAGATCAGAAATGCACAACATTCATTTAGAGTAGATTCATACACCAACATTTAGATGGAAAAAGCATTGTGCTTACATATTCAAATTTTGGTCACAGAATCCATGTTTACACCAAGAAGTTAGGTAACCTGAAATCCAATGCTTTCACAACCTCCTCTGTGTCTATCAACAAGCTTTAGGATGGAATCTAGTTTTACAAAAGAGCTAATGATTTTTGTTCATATATTCAAACAAAATAATGTTGAGAGTTCTGGAAAGGTCAGATCTGAAAGGTTAAATCAATTTGCTTCTAAGGATATAGCCTACTTAATATCTCCAGCATTTTCTGCTTTTATTCAAAACTTCCTGCAGTATTTTGCTTTTGTAATATAACATCATGGCTGTCTTAGTTAATGCTCAAATTTGGATCACTGACTCTCTATAGGTGATTTGGTATTAAAATTATTCAACCAAATTGTTGAGAGAACGGTCCAAATAGACATAATGGATTCAGGTGCAAGAATTGTCTATCATTCAAAATTTTACAAACGGAAAGCATGTTATTCAATGATCTGAAGTTATGCATCTTTTTGGCTTACAGAAGAAGAGTTTTGCCGTCAACATACTATATCTGATCTGGGAATAATGGTTGCTGAAAATCCCATCTATGTCCTTTCTATCTCTTGACATGATTAGTGCTTTCCAATGAGGGTTCCTTCCTATGACACAGCTATCCATACTCTATTCCACATTGAACCTAGCTCTCAATTATCGATATAAAGTAGGAATATTTATTTGATAAATCCCGTTATGACTATGTTCAACCCTACTCTAAGCCTCCTACAGCCCTGAAATTCCCAAATATCTCAAGAACTCCACGATACTTCAATTCTCGTCGCCTGTGCAACAACTCCTACTTTCACCCCACTACATGTGGCCATATTTGCAACTCGTATATGACTATTTGTGTCCCATTCCTCCAATTTTTGGAAGGGCTGCTATGGGGATGGCCAACCCTACATGCATGTGCTGATTATGGAGACAGCTGGACATTTAAATGGTGAGTTGTCTCCATTTAAATCCCATTTTTGTTGGTATCTGCATTGTCTGAAATCCAGACTGCACCCAGCAGATCAGGTCAGAGAAGTTTTGTTTCAGTAAATTTGTGTTGGAGAGCCAATGCACTCCTTTGGCTACAATGCAGATATGCCCCCACCCCCATAGCACTTTTTTGGGGAATGGAGGAGGGAAGGTGGTGGTTGGAGAGGTTCAGGTGCACTTACAGGCATCAGATTATCTTGATGTAGGTAAGAAGGAAAGGTTTGCCCATGATGGATAGATAGTAGGTGATTTGGCATAGAGAGAGGAGGGCAAAGACTGGTGGGTGCAGTCCATAGGTTGGAATGAGTTGGTTCCAAGTTAGCATAACAGGCATATAATTCAGTTTGTTACAAAAATATTCATGTCAAACACTTTGTTGTTTCATTATTTTGTTTAATAAGTTTCACTTTCTAGTGATTGTTGCCCAAAAACATCTTATTTATATTGCAATGCCAGCAAAAATAAGATCATATTGAGTGCATGTAATTGTTGCATGTTGAAAAGTTAATTTAATCTCAAGAATACATGGATAACTACCCAGTACATCAAATTTGTTCCTGTTTGCCATGTTTCTTTGGTCTTATCAATTTCTGACTCATAGAGGAATTTAACTAGCTAGCAAAGGCATTCAACACACAGAGAAAGCTTACCTGATATGCTCTAATTAACGTCTGTACAGCTAGATGATCTTCAATCAGCTTTGCAGCTTGAGCCGATGTTTGAGTTCTGTTTTGCACCTGAGCCGCAACTGGCAGGCTTCTCGATGGCCTGTTCAACAATTCTGAAGGTGCACTTGCATTGGAAGCTTGGAAAAACTTATCCCAGGACTGCAAGGTAAAGAAGAGTAGTTGTTGTGTAAACCTAAAAGCTGATTTCATACCAAGTAATTTATCTATTAGAGTTTGATAAATCCTTGATCAATGCTAAAGTTAAATGAACTGTAATGAAATTCATGAATTATGTATTAAGATAGATTACATTTCCTGATATCACCTGGTAAAATTAACACAAATTGTAACTGGGCTATTAAACACTGGGAAAATATTACACCTCATCTGCAGTCAATGCTATGAAGGGGTGCAATTTCAGAGCTCTTCCATTACAACTCTCTGGGAGAGTAACCCAGGTTTTTTTTCCCCCCAATGCCTTCAGAAGTGATAGTGAGAAACCATGAATGGAAATAAAATAATGTCAGGATAAGTTACACTGCATGTACAATTAAAATTATAGTGCAATGTGTAAAGCTGTAGAATTATGGTACTGTATTGAGTTTCTCTTCTGAAGTTCTCAAGAGGCAAAGGCCAGAATTCAACAAGGTATAGTGCCTCAACACATTAAACTCTTTTATGGCTCATGCACCAGAACATTTCAGCACCTCGGAAATCCTACATTATACATCGTCTGGTAGATTTTTGTCTCAGCTCTCCAGCTCCCTATATCCATCTGCAACATTTTATATCTTCTTCATAAGACATTTTCCTAACCTATCTTACCGTCACTGCAAATTTAACCACAATGCTCACTCCTCTCATCAAAGTCATTGACATAAACTGGAAAAAACAAACTCAGCACAGGACTCCACTCATCACTCTAGCCAATCAGACAGGATTTATGCATACTTTGTTTTCGAACAACGAGGCAATCTTCAATCCATGCTAATATGTGGTCCCCTATGTCATTAGCTCTTATTTTCCACAATAATCTTTGATGTAGCACCTTATCAAATGACTTTTGAGAATCCACTACATATGATACGCCTTCAAAGAACTCCAATAAACTGGTTAAACATGATTTCCCTATGGTAAAATCACTCTGGCTCTTCTTGATACTAAAGTAACTGCTGTTCATTTTTTTTACTCTCTGGCACTCTTGTTTATTTTTTTTCAGTGAGCAGAATCTCTGATACTCCTGTTTACTTTTTCTTTTTTTTTCCTAAGAGGTCTAACTCCGCTGTTTTTTTTCTTGGGCAGCTTCTTCTTCTGTGGGACTGTTATGTAACTCTTACAACTCAAAACTTTAAGCAGTTGTGAAATTGATAGTTTGAACTCAGCAGACAGAAGTTATCAAGGAAATACTATTGATCTAAGTTAGCTCGAAAAAAGGTAAAACAAATAAATCACTTCTGACATCAGTCATCATCAACTGTTCTACAATCAGCTTTCTCTTCTCAAGGTATAAATTTTGGTTATTTCCCCCTAAATTGGCATTCTTGCAAAATGTCCTGCCGATGGCATGATGAAAGACTTTAATAAAACGTCTTTTTATCAGCTAAACCGCAGTTCTGTACTTGCATAATGTTGATTGTCATTGTTCAAATTTTAGGAGAAAGTGAGGACTGCAGATGCTGGAGATCAGAGCTGAAAAATGTGTTGCTGGAAAAGTGCAGCAGGTCAGGCAGCATCAAAGGAACAGAAGAATCGACATTTCGGGTATAAGCTCTTCTTCAGGAATTCCTGAAGAAGGGCTTATGCCCGAAACGTCGATTCTCCTGCTCCTTTGATGCTGCCTGACCTGCTGCGCTTTTCCAGCAACACATTTTTCAGCATTGTTCAAATTTTGTCAAAATAGGTTTGGGCAAAGCTTAAGACATCTTATTCAAACAATGTATTTTTGCAAGAAAGGGGCAAAAAGAAGCAAGGTGAAGGTGGGGGTAACTTAACTTTCTGAATTAATTTTTTTTAAATTTCAGAAAGGTATCATACTCAGATAAAGGCAATCAACAGGTTAAAATTGTGTCACCAATGTAACTAATTAAATGGCACTGTTTGTTACAACAGCTATACAAATGTAATTAAAATTATGCAAACTGAACTTAGCTGCAGCAAGAAATTTCCCATAGGTTTCTGTGACAAGGTCTTCAGTTCCTTTTCTACTGTCTCTGTTCTGTTCCCTTCAATGTGGTGGTCCTTGTCCTGCTACTTTTCTGCTGGAGGCAGCTGTTGCTCTTCCTGGGGTTGTCTCTGTTGTTTTCTGTGGTGTTTCTTGCACAAATGTATGATTCCAGAGGAACTGCTGGTTGGCCTCTGCAAGTTCTATTTGCACTCAGTAGATCACGGCTTGACTCCACTCCCACCTCTATTTTAAGTCTCTCTAGACCCCTCTCCTATCCTTCTAACTTTCAGCTTAACTTCAATTGCTCCCTTTGATTGTAACCATCCCTTCAGGTATACAATACAATCAGGACAATCTCCAGACAGATTTTGTAAGGTGACCCCAACTGACTGGCCAGAAATGGCTCAGACCAATTTTGCTCGACCTCCAGTACTGATCATGGTCCAAACACTGGACGGCTAATTACCCCCACCCTCAATGACTGGAATTGGCCCAGCCCCTGGACTATGGTGGTAAGCCCTGGCTGACTGGAGTAAACCAACATCCCACTAAGCATAGTGCCCTTTTCCACTTTCACACATCACCATGCTCTTCATGCATATTCTGTGTCTTTGCTGCATAAACTGTTGGCACATGCATCACCTCTGCTCTTGAAACAGCACTGTGCCATGCAATGCACTTCCACATTGATGTTTCACTGTTTCCAACAGTCACACAAATCTGCCTTATGTTCTATGCTAAAATCAACCTCTCAGCCACAAGCAACCTGCTTTGCATGCTGACTAAAATGCCCTTTTAATACTAAAGCTGTTGCTTGACTTTATGTGCTAAAATGCCACAAGCAAAGTTGAACGTAATACTTTGCCATTCTCTAGTTAGGTGAGATAATGGACCTGGGACATAGCAGAAGTTGTAGAGGTCAAAGTGAAATTGAAGACAAGCACCATTGAGAAGGCTTCAGTAGAAGGAGCCAAAACCTTTTACGCACTCACACAAAATTGTCAGTCGATGCTTGGTTTATTCAGTCAAGTTTCTGAAGCATTGAGTATCTCAATTGGGCAGAAGTTAATTGAGAAAGGGAAGTTAGGTCTGGTGAATTGTATAATTAATGATATGTAACCCCTTGGCCATAGGCTTCTCGTCACTTGAGAGAATTATCTCGCCATCTAATGAGGGAGAACTTAATTGTAAAATTTATCTTGACAGCAAGAGTCTGAGTTTGGATTCTTGCCCAATTAAATTACCACGCTCACCATTATCTTCACTATCTTAAAGGATGAAAATTCACATAAAATATTATAAACAAAGGATTTAAGCATGGGAAGGGTACAAAAGAAATTCACAAAAATGACACCAGGACTACCTAATGGCACAAATGAACATTATGAGTTTCTTTTCTCTTGAAAAGAGAGGGCTGATGAGTAACTCAATAGAATGCTTTAAAATTATGGAAGTGTTTACGTACAGTAGGAATGAAAAGAGCTTCGACTAATGGGAAAAAAAATTAATGTACAATATCAAATAAAGAATTTAGAACAAACTTTTATACCATGAGAAGATATGAAACTCCCCATAGAATGGTTGAGGTGAATACTATAGGTGACTTTACAGGGAGGGTAGTTTTTTTTTATTAAGCCTATTTTTCTACTCAACCTTTTCAGAGATGCTATTACACATCTCTAGAGCGGGGGGATGTGAACCCAGGTCTCTTGGTCCAACAGTAAGAGCTCTATGCGTGCACCACAAAAGAGGCTAGATAGGGGAATAGAAGAAGGAAAAGGGAATAGAAGATAATATTGATCGGATTAAATGAGAAAGGATAAGTGGAGCTCCAAGTGGATGAAAAATGCATGCAGTGACTGGTTGGCTGCAAAGACCTGTTTCAGTGCAATAAGTGGTATGCAATAATTCCTCTAAACCTGAGTTGAAAAGCAAATTCCAGTGATTGGAATGATGTCAGCCAGGTGGATCTCATAGAGTATGAGTTCCCTGATTGGGCTATTAACCTGGTCCAATCAGAGAGTCCTGACTGACAGATAAAAATAGCAGTGTCCCCTTCACTGTTTTGATCACACAGCACTGCCCTTTGATGTGAAGGGCAGTGCTTGTCACTGGCCACCCGGGTGTTTTCCTATCTTCCTGGTGGTGGAAATTGAATAAAGATTGGTGCACTTTGTGTCTTTCACTGTGTCTCCCACCTGAAAAAAAGAAGGAAAAAAAAAAAACAGGAGTCCCTACCCTCCCCTTCACTGTTTTTGATCACACAGCACTGCCCTTTGATGTGAAGGGCAGTGTTTGTCACTGGCCACTCGGGTGTTTTCCTATCTTCCTGGTGGTGGAATTTGAATAAAGATTCGTGCACCTTGTGTCTTTCACTGTGTCTCTCACCTGCACACACACACACCATGGGTTCTGGGGATAAAATAAGCACTACCGCACTTAGGTGGTAGTGTGGAAAAAAAAAAAACAACAGGCGTGAAGGGCAGTGTTTGTCACTGGCCAAAAAAAAAAAAAAAAAAAAAGCAGTGTCCCCTTCACTGTTTTGATCACACAGCACTGCCCTTTGATGTGAAGGGCAGTGCTTGTCACTGGCCACCCGGGTGTTTTCCTATCTTCCTGGTGGTGGAAATTGAATAAAAATTCGTGCACTTTGTGTCTTCCACTGTGTCTCACACCTGCACACAAAAAAAAACAAAGAAAAATAAATAAATAAATAAACAGGAGTACCTCACTGTGTCTCCCACCTGGACACACACACACCATGGGTGCTGGGGGAAAAAAAATAAGCACTACCGCATTTAGGTGGTAGTGTGGGGGTTAAAAAAGAAAGAAAAATATATATAACCAGGAGACCCCTCCCCTTCACTAAAAAAAAATAAACAGGAGTACCTCACTGTGTCTCCCACCTGGACACACACACACCATGGGTGCTGGGGGAAAAAAAATAAGCACTACCGCATTTAGGTGGTAGTGTGGGGGTTAAAAAAAAAGAAAAAAAAAATATATATATAACCAGGAGACCCCTCCCCTTCACTAAGAAAAAAAACAGGAAAGAAAAAAAAAATAGCAGTGTCCCCTTCACTGTTTTGATCACACAGCACTGCCCTTTGATGTGAAGGGCAGTGTTTGTCACTGGCCACCCGGGTGTTTTCCTATCTTCCTGGTGGTGGAATTTGAATAAAGATTCGTGCACTTTGTGTCTTCCACTGTGTCTCACACCTGCGCACACACACCATGGGTGCTGGGGATAAAATAAGCACTACCGCACTTAGGTGGTAGTGTGGGGTTAAAAAAGAAAGGGAAAAAAAAGAAAGAGAAAAAAAATAAAAAATAAACAGGGATTAAAGAAAAAAAAGTGGAGTGACCCTCCCCCTCACTGTTTTGATCACACAGCACTGCCCTTTGATGTGAAGGGCAGTATTTGTCACTGGCCACCCGGGTGTTTACCTATCTTCCTGGTGGTGGAATTTGAATAAAGATTTGTGCACTTTGTGTCTTTCACTGTGTCTCACACCTGCACACACACACCATGGGTACTGGGGAAAAAATAAGCACTACCGCACTTAGGTGGTAGTGTGGGGGTTAAAAAAAGAGAGAAAAAAAAGATAAATAGGAAAAAAAAAGAAAGAAGAAAAAAAAGAAAAAGAAAAAAAAAGAAAAAAATAGCAGTGTCCCCTTCACTGTTTTGATCACACAGCACTGCCCTTTGATGTGAAGGGCAGTGTTTGTCACTGGCCACCCGGGTGTTTTCCTATCTTCCTGGTGGTGGAAATTGAATAAAGATTTGTGCACTTTGTGTCTTTTACTGTGTCTCACACGTATACACACACACCATGGGTGCTGGGGAAAAAAATAAGCACTACCGCACTTAGGTGGTAGTGTGGGGGTAAAAAAAAAGAAAAAGAGAAGAGAAAAGAAAAAAAAATAAAAAGAAAAAGAAAAAAAAGAAAGAAGAATATAACCATGGCATATCTTCCTATCTTCCTGATGGTGGAACTTGAAAAGAGAAAAAAAAAATAGCAGTGTCCCCTTCACTGTTTTGATCACACAGCACTGCCCTTTGATGTGAACGGCAGTGTTTGTCACTGGCCACCCGGGTGTTTTCCTATCTTCCTGGTGGTGGAATTTGAATAAAGATTCGTGCACTTTGTGTCTTTCACTGTGTCTCACACCTGCGCACACACACACACCATGGGTGCTGGGGAAACAAAATAAGCACTACCGCAGTTAGGCGGTAGTGTGGGGGTTAAATTAAAAAAAGAAAAAAAGAAAAAAGAAAAAAGAAAAACGAAAAAAAATAGCAGTGTCCCCTTCACTGTTTTGATCACACAGCACTGCCCTCTGATGTGAAGGGCAGTGTTTGTCACTGGCCACCCGGGTGTTTTCCTACCTTCCTGGTGGTGGAATTTGAATAAAGATTTGTGCACTTTGTGTCTTTCACTGTCTCACACACCTACACACACACACACACACCATGGGTGCTGGGGATAAAATAAGCACTACCACGGTCTTTATGTCAGAGTTCTGTTCATAAAGAAAAAAAGAAGAAAAAAATAAAAAGAAAAAGAAAAAAAAATAGCAGTGTCAGAGGTTCTGCTTACTCTAGGAGCCAGCTCTAAGCTAGCTGGGACAGAGTCATGTAATGTGCATGCGTAATTACAGGGTGACTTGATGATAGGATAATGGCCTTCATAGAGTTATTTCTCTGGCAACGAGAGTGTTATGACACGAGGTAAACCCTCCTGCTTAGTTTAAACCAGCAACACAGAAAATATTTATCCCGTGCAGTAATCTGTGAAAATTTGAGAGGCCAAGAACTATTTAAAGTAAAAATTAATAACTCTATTTCTTAAAGTATAACAGAGAATAATTAACTAACAACTATTTACAACTTCTTCCTCTAATCTAGCTTTTACTTTCCCTTCTATGATATGTGTCCGATAAAAGCCCCGAGTAAGATTTACCAAAAACCCAAATTCCAAAACCTCTGTAGATTTGCTCACCAGGTCTGTGTCGATGTTTTTTCTCTGTGCAAACTCCTTCTCTAGATAGGTACCTGTCAGAGAATTCTTACTAGCAGCCTACATCTGTTCGTCTTTTGGCAGTTCTCCCCCAGCTGTTCAATTTTTCCCGGTCTTATACTCCCAAAGCATCGGATTGTGTCATTGGCTTTTAATATTATCAATATACTAAATTCAATCTTGATTGGAGCTTTTTTTTGGGTATAATTTAAACTGATTGACCTAATTCAAATTTGTTTTTGTCTCCAGGCAACCAGCTACCCTAGCTGCTGGACCACTTATTACATTGTATCTTATTCAAAATACTTGGTGCAGGCAGGTAGTTTTGCTAGCTTTTAACTCTCCTAAAGATACAGTACACCCATATCTTCATAACAAGAGAAAAACAACACCCGTGAAGAGATTCTCTGAGAATAGTCTTCTTTGAGTTGGGGTAAGAACTTCTGGCATCACGCCACAATTTGGGAAGCATGACTCATTCAATCCTGTCATCAAAGACTGGGTCCAATACATAGAAAGAATACATTATTTTTTCCAGGCAAATGACACTGGGGCAACAAATAGTTCTCCTTGTAGCATGTGGACCTGCAGCTTTTTCAGTTATTAGGAGTCTAACTTTTCCGGAGACATCAGGTATTAAAACCTTCCAGGAGTTGACAAATTTAGTGAAGGAATATTATGCTCCACATCCCACTTCTTTTCCCAGACTGAGCTGAGATGTCACTTTTTTTTATAAAACCTTAACTTATCTTGAGAATGTGACTTAAAAGAAGTTCTGGGATTTACCTATTAATGAACCGAAACCTGTAACCCATTCTAAAAGATGAAACACTTAACAACAATTGAGGTTCGTTAAATATTTCATTTTACTTGCATGACACTGTAATCTTTTACTATAAGTTCTGAGTCTTATGGTCCTATTTCACAACTACCTGAAGAATGAATGGCGCTATGAAAGCTAGTGCTTCCAAATAAACCTGTTAGACTGTAACCTGGTGCTGTATGATTTTTAACTTTGTACCTATACAGTATCAGGTAGTGTTGGCTCACTGGTAACCCAGTGGGGAGGAAAACCCAATAGTTGATGCTTCCTGAACAGTTGGCGGTCATTTCTGGTTTGACAATGTTCTACCAATCCTTTTACAGAGATAAATTTGTAACAGTAACAGACCACAAACCCTGCTAGGTCTACTTAAAGAGGACAGGGGCCATGCTGCTCATTGCTTCAGGTCAAATTCAGCAGCGTGGTCTTATTCTGAGTGCTTTTAATTACAAGTTGGAACACTGTTCAGGAGGCCAAATGACAAATGCGGATGCCTTGAGTCGCCTCCCACTGACAGATACACCACTGGTGGTGCCACAACTGGAACAGTCTGTTCTGGTTTTTAACTTTCCAGTCATGTACTATGCATATGTAATTAAAGGGTGATGTGGTGACAGGATAACAGCCCTAGTGGAGTTATTTATTAGAATTAGAATTTTATTAGAATCCCTACAGTGTGGAAACAGGCCCTTCAGCGCAACAAGTCTGCACCGACCCTCCGAAGAATAACCCACACAGACCCACTTCCCTACCCTAAATTTATCCTTGACTAAAGCCCCTAGCCTACACATCCCTGAACACTATGGGCAATTTAGCACGGCCAATTCACCTAACCTGCACACTTTTTTGAATTTGGATTTCACAAACCAAAAGTTATGGATAGGTTGATGTAGAAGTACAAATTGTAGCTATTTTTCCAAGTCTGGTAGAGATAACTCTTAATTTTCCAACCATACATTTGTAACATGTACTATCTATCTTGACCCTTCCCCCTGAAATAACATCTATAAGAATGTCTTAGTACCAAATATTGTTAAAAATATCAAAGTTTGTATTATGAAAAAATTATATTATATGAGCTATTATAAATTACTCTAACATTAAGCTCTCTGTTTAAAGAATGAATCTAATCTGTGTACTGTTTGTTCTCAGCATGCACACTTATCAGCTTACTAAGCTATGTTCTGCATTCAAACATTGTTCAAAGTGTGAAAGTGGATTATGTCAACAAATATAATAAAGTAATCCACAGTGGTAATTTTTAAAATGTTAAAAACACACTGTTTTTTCTCATCAAAAATACAAATTACAAAAGTAAATAAACGACAGCAGTAAAACAATAAAACGAAAAGCAAATTACTGCAGCTAACGTAAAAGTAAAATTTTGTACCACAGGTTGGGCGACATCTGTGCCAATGGCAGAAAGTCTTGTGTGTGCCTTGTGTGGTTGGACTCCATTTGTATCAGCAGGATCAAGAATAGCTTCTTCCCTGCCATTGTTAGACTAATGAATGGACTCTATAAGTTCAAATAATACTGACTTTGTTAATGTTGATCTTGTCTAGTGCACATCCTAGGCTGTGTAACCTATAAGTCTTACTCTGTCCAAGCTTTTCTTTCACTCAATGATCTGTAAGTCCTTGTTTATTACAATCTTCCTGTACTACTCACAAATAAAGATTTTCACTCTACTTAGGTTCACATGACAATAAATCAAAATCAATCAAAACAATGCCGATCACTCCCCTGGATTATTGTCAATGCAAAATTTGTACAGCTGCTTCAATGCAGACAAACATTCCAAAGTATTTAAGTATGATCAGACAAAAAGTGATACCAGGAATGAGAGATATTGAAAGGCAATTGAGGGTTAGGGAAGGTGGAGTGATGGAGGTGGTGTCTGAAAGCTCAGCCAAAGAGTTTTAAAATTATTCTTCAGGCACTCGTCCTCTTATGGAAGTAACAATATATACAAAAAGAATTCCAGAGTGTAGAGTCCACAATGAAACAAAAGCAGGGGACACAAGGAAGGATTTACTAAAAGTGAGCATGAAGAGATTTACATGCAAAGTTGTAAATTTCAAATTGGAGGCATTAAATGAACAACAGCCAATGTAGGCTAGCAAATACAGGAGTGATAAATGAGGAGGACTTGATATGGAATAGGATATGGACAACAGGGTTTTGGATGAGTGTAGTTTTAACAGCACGACAGTATTAGAATTGTTAGGATGAATAAAATACTAGAGGTCACACAATGCCAATCTGTATTCACTACTTATGGATTTATACATTTCACTAAGCTGCACTGCTTAAATCAATCCAACCAGATTACTATTTTTAAAATACTATTTTTAAAGTATTTAAATACTATTTAAAATATAGTATCCAAAATACTATTTTTAAAGTTATTTGTTAACATTATTGGTGACAACATGCAGCACCATAAAAGTTAAATCAGCAACTAACATTCACTCCAGGTTAGAATGTTCACACAACATCTTTATTGTCACTAATGGATACTACAAGGTGTTTCTTTGCACTTGATTACTGAATATTAATAACATTTAAATACAACTACATATAACTTAATGAAGGATTCGTGTTCACTTACAAGGAGCAGCCCTTTTTCTGGATAAACTAATCTTGCAATGAAATATACATTCAAATTAAAAGCTTTTACTTGAGAACTAAATAATAATCCTTACCTCATGAACACTTTTTGGATTTGCACGCCAGGCACAATACATTTCCTCAAGATAATTTGAATGATTTCCATTGAGAAAAGGTTCTGGAGTTCCAGATACACTGTAAAGCCTCGTCTGAAATACCGACCTCAAGACTACATGGTGCCAAGTAAATCTCTTGACAGTCTGTGGTTTAAATTTTGCAGTCAATGTTCTCAGGTGATTCATGGCTGTTTTCTGTGCTACATACAACCCTACAAAAACAGAGAAATCTGAATTTAATAATTATAAATTAACAAACTATAGTTTTCACCAATTCCTGTACATTGCTTAGCTTGCTTCACTCCAAATATTGGTAGCAGAAGTGCTAAACATGACTTTGACAGTGACCTTAATACCAACTGAAAGATTAGACTTAGAGCTCATTTTTGTTAAAGACTGAATGAGAGATGAGGTCTGTCACAAGCAAGTCAGAATTATTACAATCCATTTTAATCTTTTTTTCTCCAGCTACAATAAATTCACTATTTTAAGATAGATCTTGGGCATAGTTGAGCCACTGTTAGTGGCAACAGCTTTGTAAACTCTCACCTCTGAATCAGTGGGATAGGGGCCCATGTTGGATTCTGAAAAGATTTCAGTAGACTAGAAGAACAAACATAACCCCATTATTCAAAAAAACAGTCAAAAAAAGAGGAAACTATATGGAGTGACTCTTCTTTAGAACTGAAGAGTGGTGGAAAATGTTTTAGTTTTTAGGCTATTAAGAAAAAGGAGAGGTGGAGCAAGTGGAACAGATGGTAAAGGAAGCTGGGTGTTAATGATACGTTATTAGCAATAAATAAGTCAGCTCTGCTGAGACCAAACCCACACAAACAAAACATTGGGATGAGTGGGATGGGATGGAAATCAAAATAGAGGATAGAGTCAATAGTCTGAAGTTATTGAATTCAATGTTAAGACCTGACGGCTGAAAAGTTCCTAAGCAGAAAATGAAATACTGTTTCTATAGTTTACATTGGGCTTCACTGTAACACTGCACCAGGCCCTGAACAGAAATGTTACCATGGCAGCATGATGTTTTATTGAAATGGCAAGTGACTAGAAGATCAGGGTCATTGTTGCAGACAGAGTGCAGGTGTTCTGCAAAGCAGTTAGCCTATCAGTGTTTGGTCTCGACGATGTAGAAGAATCAATATTGTGAGAAGCAAATACTGTAGTCTACATTGAGGCAAGGAGAAAGTGAGGACTGGAGATGCTGGAAAGTCAGAATCAAAAAGTGTAGCACATGAAATAGCACAGCAGGTCAGGTAGCATCTGAGGAGCAGGACAGTCGATGTTTTAGGCATAAGCCCTTCATCAGGCTTATGTCTGAAATGTCACTCTCCTGCTCAAAAGCTGCCTGACCTGCTGTGCTTATTCCAGCGCCATACTTTTCGAGTAGATTGAAGAAAGTATAAAAATGATCATTGCATCTCCTTGATGGTGTACTTTGAACCTCAGACGGTGAGGACAAACATTATAAAGGGTCAAATGTTATATCTTCTGTGATTACATAGGAAGGTGCCATTGTAAGGAATTTGAGGTATGGAGGAGAAGAGTTTTTGGCAGGGAGTAACAAAAGAGTGGAGCAGGGTTTGGTGGAAGGAACAGTCTCTGCAGAATGCTGACAAGGGAGTGGAGGGAAATATGTATTTGGCGGTGGTATCCTGTTGGAAGTGGCAGAAATAGCAGTGATGATCCTTTGAATACAGAGGCTAGTGAAGTGGAAAGTGAGGACAAGGGAACTCTTCTGTTTCTGGGAGTGAAGGGAAGGAATGATAGCAAAAGTGCAGAAATTAGAATCGACATGGCTCTGGGCCCTGTCAACCATACTGGGGTAGGGGAGGGATGGTTGAGGTAAAAGAAAGACATGTCAAAATCACCCTTGTGGAAGGTGGCATCAACCAATGCAACAGAACCTGGCAAAATGGAATGTAGTCCTTACAAAAATTAGGGTATGAGGAAGTACAGACAAAGTTACTGTGAAAGTTTGTGGGTTTCTAATGGTTAGGCGGCCTAACCCCAAAAATGGAAACGTAGATGCCAAGGAATGGATGGGAAGTGTCAGAGATGAACCAGGTGAAACTGAGAGATAGAAATTGAAAGCAAAATTGATTATTTTTTTCCTCTGGACAAGAGGAAGAGGCAGCTTTAATGACATAATCAATGTATGAGAAATATAGTTGTGAGATGGGACTTTGAGACTGGAACAACAAATGTTCCATGTACCCAACCACCAGGTAGGCATAACTGGGATTCATGAGTGTACTGATAGTCACACATTTTACTTGGAGCAAGTGAGAGAAGCTAAAGAAGAACTTGTTCAAATTGAGGACAAGTTCAGTCAGATGAAGGAGAATGGGGACTGGCTGACCACTTCGTGTAATATCTCAGCTCTGTTTGCAAGAATGAGCCTGACTTTCCAATCACTTGCCACTTCAATAAACCATCTCGTACTCAAGCAAACATTTCAGCCCTAGGTCAACTGTAGTGTTTTAGCTAGAGAAAAACAGAGCCTTTTTTTTCTGCTTTGGCACTCTATAGCCTTCAGAACTCAACATTAATTTCAATGTCTTCAGACCATGAACTCTGTCCTTCACTTTTATTATCCCATCACCTCTCCATCACTTCAGTGATCTATATGCATGTTTACTCTCAGCAGAGCTGACCTGTTTTCTGCTGTTCACACCTACCATTAACACTACATTCAATTATATCTCTCCTCTACCATTTAGCCCCACTCTCTGCCTTTGACTCTGTGCATATTTACTACCTTCTCCACTTGTTCCTCCTTCCACCTTTTGCAACAGCATTAAATTTCAATGTAAGGATGGAACATACAGCCAGGTCTTGGCCAATGGCCTGATCAATAAACTGCGTGAAGATCTGGAGCAATTGAACAAGACCTGTGCACATAGGGATCTGCGATGT
The DNA here is from genome assembly GCF_037043375.1 of Chiloscyllium plagiosum. Lineage (NCBI taxonomy): Eukaryota > Metazoa > Chordata > Chondrichthyes > Orectolobiformes > Hemiscylliidae > Chiloscyllium > Chiloscyllium plagiosum. Next base: position 14,226,257 of record NW_028270181.1, on the reverse strand, counting down.
TCCGTCAACAGAAAAAAAGTTCGCTTTTCCAGCATCCTTCAGTTGTCACTCATATTGAACTCAAAAGAATAACTCTGGGTTATTCAATGTTTCTCTCTCCACAGATGCTGGCAGATCTACGGAGTTTCTTCAGCACTTTAATTTCAGGTCTCCAGCAACTGCAGAACTTTGCTTTAATTATACTGCTTGCCGATTAGCTTGATGACTGTTGTAGGGAAAGTATTAGAATCAATTATTAAGGAGACCTGGTCACTGGGAAAATCTCAAGATAATCAAGAAGAGTCAGCATTGTTTTGTGAAAGGGATATCGTGTTTGACAATTCATTGAAATTCTTTGAAAAAGTAGCATGCAATGTGGATAAAGGTAAGCCTGTAGATATAATATAATTGGATTTCCAGAAGACATTTGACAAGATTCCACGTAAAAGCTTATTGCGCAAAGGTGGAACAGAGGAATAACATACAAACTTGGATAGAAGATTGACTGGCTGACAGAAAAGAGAGTATGTATAAAAAGGTATTTTCCAAATTGGCAGTGTGGACTCAAATAGAGTTCCATGGGAATACATGTTGACCCATTAGAGTTTTACAATTTACATGAATAATGAAGGTATGGTGGCTATAAATCCACATAACACAAAAATAGACAGGAAAGTATGTTGTGAGAATGGCACAACAAAGTTGCAGATTGTTAGATTAAATGAATGAACACAAATCTAGCAGGTGGCGTATAATGTCAGAAAATGTGAAATTATACACTTTGATGGAATCATTAAATCCCTACAGTGTGGAAACAGGCTATTCATCCAATCGAGTCCACACCGACCCTCCAAGAACATCCCATCCAGATCCATCCCTCCTAACCTTACATTTCCCATGACTAATCCACCTGTTGGCAATTTAGCATGGCCTATCCACCTAACCTGCACATCTTTGGACTGTGAAACAAAACCCACACAAACACAGGGAGAATGTGCAAACTCCAACAGATAGTCACCCTTGGGTGGAATCAAACAGGTCTAGATTGGGTTGGGATTTCTGGTCAGCATGGTTGGTCCGAACGGTCTGTTTCCCTACTGTACATCTGGATTTTATGACTCTAGAAGTCTCCGACGCTGTGAAGCAGCAGTGCTAACCACTGAGCCACCATGCCACTTAAAGAATAAAAAAGCAGAATGTTACTTAAGCATTTAACAACTGCTGAATTCTGAGGTGCAGATATCTATCAATTCTAGTGCATGGGTTACAAAATGGAATGTTATCTTGCATTTCAAAAAAAAATTAAACATAAAAGGAAGGATGTTATGCTTCAATTGTACATGGCATTCGTGAGTCCACGTCTTAAAAAGTGCATCTAAGTTTGGTCTCCTTATTTAAGGAAGGATGTAAATGCATTGGAGGTGGTTCAAGGGAATTTTTTGTTAAGGCTGATACCTGGAATTAGCTGCTTGTCTTAAGAGGAAAGACTGGGACTGTTTTCACTGGAGTTCAGAAGAGCAAAGGATGATTTGATTTATGTCTAAGATCCTGAATGGTCTTGACAAGGTATATGAAGAAAAAATTATTACTATTGTGGGGAGTCCAGAACTTGGGAACACTGTTTTAAAATTAGAGGTTGCCCTTATAGGAAAGATGAGTTTTTTTTTCCATTTCAGGATTGACAGAGTTTGGAATTGTCTGTCTCAGAAGGATATGGAAACTGTTAATTGAATAATTCTAAGGTAACAATAGATAGTTTGTTGGCAAGAAAATCAAAGCCTTTTAGAGATAGATGTGAATTTGGAATCCAATTAGATCAGCTATGATCTTATTGAATGGTGGAGGGAGTTTGAAGGATCAAATGGCATACACCTGTTCCTACTTTGTATGCTTATATGTGCCACTCCAAGATTGACCATAAGGACACATATTCTCAAAGTAATGCAGGATTAAAGGACAGCTGTATTAGTGATGAGATGTTAAACTGGGGGTCTGCCTACCACTCAGGTAGATGTAAAAGATCCCTTGGCATTATTTTGAAAAACAGCTGAGGAATAATCACTGGCATCATGGCCAATATTTACCTCAGCCAACATCACAAAAACAAATTAACTGATCATTATCACGTTGTTGGGAATTTGATGTGCATAATCTGTTTACTATATTTACCAAATTAAAAGAGGACATTTCAAAAGTATTTTATTTACTGTAAACCTCCTTGGTATATCCTAGAATCATAAAAGGTGTTACATAAATGTTTTTATTTCAAAGCAAAGATAGCACAAAACTCAATGCATAATCTGAAGGAGCACAACCATGATTCAAATTTCCAGATGAACAGAAAAAAACCTTACAGTCCAATAACACTGGACTCATACTCCACCATATTTCTGGATTATGTAGTTCACAATCACATATTCAACAAATTTAGTCTACACGTGTGTTTATTCACTTGAGAAATAAAATTTTGCCTTATGCAAGTTACAACATGCAGTCAGATGGACTATATGAAGCTTAAAAATAAGACAGGTCATTTGACATTTTGAAGGTCAATCATCAGTCTGTGTTCAGCAATCAGTTGATTAATATCAGAAATATGCTATTCCTCAGTTTTCAGTCTAACAGAGACAACCGAAAAAAGTCATTAAAACTGGGAGACAAAAATAAAATGCATGGGGTCTATTTTGTGCTTCACTATTAGATGATACAAACTTGTATTTTTATGATGGAGTAATTTAAACCCAACACTTTATAACAACAAACTGATATATTACTAAATATTATTGTTTCATTATTAAATACAAAATAGTTCAATGGATATTTTGAAAATATGAGCTGCGTAAGTTAATTTTGCAATAACAGTTCATAAACGAGTCCCGCAGCAAATGAAATACAGTAATGATGTTATGAAATACATACATAAATGCAAGATACAACAATAACAATTTAGGATCTTCACAACTGAGGCACACCTATGGCAGAGCTATTAAAATCAGAATGTTTAAAGAGCCAGAATGGGAACGTTATATAGCAGTAAGACCACTGATAGATGCGAACAAGGCTAAGGATTTTTAAACTGAGGCAGGGACAGTGGGTGAATTGGATGTAATTCAAGTTAGGGTACAGGCAGCATAGAATCCCTACAGTGTGGAATCAGGCCCTTCAACCCAACAAGTCCACACCGATTCTCCGAAGAGTAACCCACACAGACCCATTCCCTATTATCTCATATTTACCCCTGACTTATGCACCTAACCTCCACATCCTTGAACACTATGGGCAACCTGCCCATCTTTGGATTATGGGAGGAAACCCATGCAGACACAGGGAGAATGTGCAATATCCACACAGACAGTCACCTGATATTGGAGTCAAACCCAGGTCCTGGGTGCTGTGAGCCAGAATACTAACCACCGAGCCATCGTGCTAAGTGTCTTAGCAGTATCTTTGTAACTTCAAGATTATACAGAATTGAATATGGGAGATAAACCAGGAATGTACTGGACTGGTCAAGTCTAGTGTTAATTATCATATGAATGAGCACTCCAGCAGTAGATGAGCTCAGGCAACATGAAGTTACATGACATTACACAGACAGAAACAGGAATCTGACTGATGGCATAAATGTGGCTCAAAGTTGGTCATAGAGTCATTATGACACAAAGGCTGCAACAGTCTGGTTCAGATGATGATGGCTAGAGAATGAAATTTGAGACAGGAACAAAGGTCTTCCCAATCTTTCACTATTTGGAGTAAATCTATACTCATCCAATATTGGATGCCAGATGGAGGGATCTTGTGGCTTAATGGTAGTGTTCCTACTTCTGAGCCAGGAGGCCTGGGTTCAAATCCCATATGCTCCAGAGGTATGTAATAATAGCTCTGATTAAAAATATTCTGATTAAAAATAGCTCTGAATAAAAAATATTCTAGAAAGCAATTAAGCAAATTGAAGACAGTGGTGGGGTGGAGGTTACAACTGAGTGCTATCAATGCACATGAGGGAGAAAATTACAGATGGACATTCCCCCTTCTCACCCCTAGAACACAAGTCACCAATGAACGAACAAACAGACATGCATGCCTGTAGCCATAAAACAGTGCAGTCAGATGAGCTACATTGGTGCATGTGGCACCTCTTGATTGCCTAGCATACCAACATTCCTGACAGCAGCAGAGCTTTGTAGTGGGTACTGCCAGGACTACAGAAAGACCTGTAAAGGAGATTGGCTAGAACTCCAGCCAGATAGGTCAAAAAGCATTGGATAGGATAGGTTTTCCCACCTTTGGGAGGGTGGCAAACATGAATGTGACTTGAGTGGGTTTTGAAGTGCAGACAGTTGGCAGGAAAATGGATGCAACCATCTGAGGACGTTCTCCAAAAGGCAAAGGACACCCTCAAAAACAGCCCCCTACCCACTATTTTTAAAATTTTGTTAACACACTTCAACTCTGCCTCCACCAAGCTAAATCAGATCCCAGGCTGCCTCTACCACCTAATCCTAGCCACCCAATGACTGGAGGAAGAACAACTCACCTTCTGCCTTGGGACCCTCCAACATGGCATCAATGTCGATTTCATCAGTTTCCTCATCTCCCCTCACCCCACCTTATCCCAGATCCAACCCTCCAACTCAGTACCACCCTCTTCATCTGTCCTACCTGTCCATCCCAACTTTCCAGTCCACCCATCATCACCCTCCACTTTCATTCACCTATCGCATTCCTAGCTACCTTCGCCCCAGCCCCAACCCCCTCCCATATATCTCTTGGCCTCCTCAGGCACCCCTACATTCCAGATGAACACCTTATGATCAAAACATTGACTCTCCTGCTCCTCAGATGCTGCCTGACCAGCTGTGCCTTTCCAGCGCCACACTTTTTCATTCTGATCTCCAGCATCTGCAGTCCTCACTTTCTCCTTGCAAATACTCATCTGCCTGACCATGCCAATCATGTAATGATGTGGACACGGTAATACTGAGATCAACTGAACTTTTACCAAGTTCAATTGACCTTTAATTATTTATAAACAGTCAGTGGCTTGTTGATCTTTAGCAGCTGCTTATCATCTTTCAAAGGTGACCTCAGAAGGCAACCATCCAACCAACCTGACCTATCAACCACTTCTCCCCACCCAAAAAACACCCCAAGGGGCTTGTAATACATCTCCTGCTCTTACAGATCTTTCAGATGGGTAAGAACAATGACTGCAGATGCTGGAAACCAGATTCTGGATTAGTGGAGCAGTAAAATCGACCTGCATTCCTGATGAAGGGGTTTTTTGGCCCAAAACGTTGATTTTTACTGCTCTGACGCTGCCTGAACTGCTGTGCTTTTCCAGCACCATTAATCCAGACCTTTCAGACGACAAATTGGAAGGATGGATCTTGGGGGGGGTGGGGGGAAGGGATTGAGAGAAAGTGGGTGCCCATAAGAAATACTAAAGGAGGAGTGGGTGGGCTGAGGGATATTAAAAAAAAGCCTTTTCAGGCAATCCTGTGGCTTTTGCGCGCTTTAGTAGAAAACAACACAGTCTTAGCCAAAGAAAAAACAATTCACAGAAAATGCTGAAAACATTCACAGCAAGTCAGGAAACAATCTGATGCTCATTAGGGAAGATTGCAATGAATGAGCCCTGCCCCTACAACATGACCGCAAGATTTCCAAAAATAAACACAAGCAGGGATGGGCTTAGGAAGCAGAAACCAATTGGGTTGAAATTGCTCAGGAATGAGGAATTACAAAACGAGATCCGACTGGAAGGGGGAGCAAAGCAAATAAAAAAAAAATCAGGAATTTGAAGCGACAGGTGAGGCGAATAAAGAGTTGAGGTCAGCCCAGCCACCAAGTCAGCAAACCACCCCCAACCCCCTGACACCGGCAGATGCTGAGGGGTGTACTGACCGCCCGGGAGGTGCTGAAATTCGACGGAGGAGGCTCCGGGCCCGGGCAGCGGTGGGGGTGGGTGGGGGGAGATTATTTTTTTTTACCGTTTCTTCACCCCGACCCCCGTCAGATGGTCCAAGTGACAGAAACGATCGGAGGAAAGGATAACGAACTCGCCCCTCCCTTTTTCCTCCTCTCCTCCCCTCCCCCCTGTACCCGCCGCCGGTGAGGTGCGCTCGACGCACGGACAGGCAGAGCATCAGCAAACGGCAAAACCAGCACCGCCCACGCGCCCAGTGGCCTCTGGGGGGGGGGGGGAAAACGAAACTTGCTCGAGCTTGTCGCACGAGACAGACGCCGGGGACGTCACAGCGCACGTTGCCTGGAAACGACCCACCCCGCCCCTCCCTTTCTTGGTTGGCGCCGCCCTACCATTTCAAACTTTCGCCGCATACGAAGCTCCGCCCACATATGCAAAACCCCACTGTGCTTTGGCGGAAGCCTCGCCCAACCAAAGCTCCCCGCCTCACGCCAGTTCCCGCCCGCTGCCCACGCTAACCCCGCCCACTGGCACAGGCACCGCCCACACGCCCGCCCGCCCAGCTGCTCCGAGTCCTGCCCACTCACATCCCGCCCCCACGCGTGCCCCGCCCACAGAGGCGGGGCCTTTTCAACTGCCCATCTGCACGAATCCCCGCCCCCTCGAACTCCGCCTCAAACACGGCCCGCTTACACCTTGCCCGCCCATTCCCACCGAGACTCCGCCCATTTGCTCCAGCTCCGCCCACATCCACAAGTCCCGCCCTCTCCAGCAAAGCCACGCCCACCAACACGAGGCCGCGCCCACATACATGTAAGGTCCACCAACCCACCGACCCCAAACCAAGTTCCGTCCGTCCTGCTGCCCCGATCCACATTGTGGCAATAACGCCTCCACTTGCTTTGGGCGGGTGGGAGTTCACTGACCCACCCCTTGTTGGGAAACCACTCTCACCTCCACCCAGTCTGCAGTTCCCTCCTCCCCCTTCAATATCCCTGTAATTCACTCCCACTGTAATTGCACCCAGGTCAAAAAACATTTCCCTTACTTCGACCTGTGATCAATTCAGTGATTCATTAGTCCTGAAACTCCTCGCTCGATAAAGGTACCTAATTCTTATCAGCTCTGGGGCATTCAGATCAAGTCACAGTAAGCCCACCACTCAGAGTCGTGATGCCCCTTCTTTATGTTCCCAAAGTCAATGTGCCATTGCATAAGGGCACTTAATTGATTCCAAATGCATATAGTGACAACCTACATTTGTGGCGTTTTGCAATCATGGCACAATGCTGGTAACATGTACTCTAGTGTAATGTCCGGATACCAACCGCTTGTGGTTGGGATAGTGAGATGACATCAATTCTCGTTCCTATGCTTTCTACAAGACTTTTCTATAGTTTGTGATGGCGGGGTGATTCTGATATTTCCTTCTACAGTCCTTGAGGTGAATATGTATTAAATGCACCAATTGAATTCTCACTGATGGCCAAATTATGAATAGATTTTTAAATGTGAGTTTCTACTAAAATACCAAAAGCAATCACATTTTGAATCAACTGTGAGACCACAAATTCCTGTCTGCACTGCTGTCATAAGGCAAAATTTATCACTGATTGCAATTTCCCAGCTGATCCTTTAGGGCAAAAAAGCTGGCAGTTCTACCGTGAACTGACCAATTGCTCTAATAGTCATGTTCTCCAACTGATGCGTTTAAAATGATGAAAGCATTCAATTCAGTAGATACAGAGAAGTAAATTCCGGTGTCGGCGATAAAAGTCAAATGCTGGAGAACAAAGAAAAGCTTAAAATCCTGAAACAACTCAGCAGGATCCGTAGAGCAAGAAACAGAGTTTATGTTTTAAGTCCAATATGTTCCTTCTTCAGAATTCTAAGTTTCTTTTCCACAATGGAGAGTCCAGAACAAGCGAACACAATTAGAATGAAGGCTAGGTCTTTCAAGAGTGACATCAGGAAAATTAAAAAATTATTGCAGAAATCTAGAATCCACTCTTCCCAAAACATCGGATACTGGACTGGGATTGGTTATATTAGGTACAGTTAACAAAATGGGCAAATGGAATTGAGGAACATGCAAGCCATGATCCAGTTTATTGACAATATATTGTCTTGAAGGCAATGGTTTGTCTGGTTATACACCTGCTGAATAGTTTGTAATAATACAAACAGATGACATTTCATAGAAATTAATGATTCACAAACTATCCAGCATTCTGAAGGCCTTCTTACGTTTGATAAAAATGTATGATGCTGATTTAATTTTGTTTGCTAACTGGACCTCCTATCTCAAAAATGCAGAAAATATTTTCTGATGAATATGCTGACAGAGTAAAGGCCAATGTAGATAAATAAATAAATGACCTTACAAAGGTTATTTACGATTTCTTGGATAAATCAATTAGCATTCAGAGCCTGGCTCTCAAGTAAAATTGGAAATAAAAACAGAAGGTGCTGGAAAAGCTCAGCAAGTCTGGCAACATCTGTCAAGAGAAATCAGAGTTAACGTTTCAGGTCCAGTGACCCTTTCTTGGCATCTGCAGTTCTTTTGGGAATTTTTTCTCAAGTAATGTTGTCCAGCAGCAGAAAGAGGCATGATTAAAAAAAAGATTCAGAAGTCTTCACCTGCAAGTGTAGATGCCATAACACGGGAAGGGATTCATGAAACATTGCTGCACATCGAGGAGAAGTTATTCAGCATCTTAAAGACCATTGTGCTCTCCCAAATACTTGTAGCAATAGACCTTATGCTCAATTCCAGTCACAAAGCCTATTGATGTTTCAAATTATGAAGTTGAGGATAATATTTCATTATGCTCCTGGAGTACCTAATGGATAATCCGGACATTTAGTCCTGAACATTTGCATGGAGGGAGAGAGCCTCTTCATCATTATGAAAATGCTTATGAGGCATGGTCAGTATGTTTATGGATGCACCAAAACTGATGGTAAAGTAGACAGTGAAGAATATTATGTAAGATTACAAAGCGATCTTAATCAATTTGGTCAATGAGCTGAGGAGTGGCAGATCATGTTTAATTTGGATATATGTGAGGTATTGCATTTGGTAAAATAAACAAGGGCAGGACTTATACAATTAATGATAGGGCCCTGGGTAGTGTTGGGCAGGTGGGAATTGGTCAGGGGAGGGTAGAAGGCCAGGACGAGGTGTCCAAGTGGATGGAGTTTGTTGGAGGCGGGAGAAGAGGTCTTCAGAGAGTGGGTGGGATTCACATTCGAAGAAATAGGCATAGAGGCGGAAGAGGCAGGAAATATGTTCGACGTCTAGATGCGTGTGAAATTTGTTGAAATGCGGGCATATTGGATTGAAGGTGAGTCCTTTTCTGAGGACTGACTGTCCACGCTCAGTGAGGGGGTGGTCTGAAGGGATGGTAAACAACTGGCTTGGGACTGGGGCCTAGTGTGAATTGGAGTTGGGTGTGGGAATGGAAATTGTCTCTGGATTGTTGTAGAACAGAGAGACCTAGGGGTTTGGGTTCATAATTCTTTGAAATTTGCATCACAGGTAGACAAGGTGTTTAGCATGCTTGTCTTCATTGAGTATAAAGGAGTTGGGATGTCATGTTGAGGTTATACAGGACATTGATGAGGCCTCTTCTGAAGTACTGTGTATAGTTCTGGTTGCTCTGCTATGGGAAGATATTATTAAATTGGAGAGGATTCAGAAAAGATTTATCAGGATGCTGCAGGGAATAGAGTGGTAAAAACAAGGACTGCAGAAGCAGGAAACCAGATTCTAGATTAGAGTGGTGCTGGAAAAGCACAGCAGGTCATCCAAGGAGCAGGAAAATCTACATTTCAGGCAAAAGCCCTTCATCAGGAATCAGAGTGGAGAGATAAATGAGAGGAGGGCGGGGGTGGGGAGAAAGTAGCATAGAGTACAATGGGTGAATGGGGGTGGGGATGAAGGTGATAGGTCAGAGAGGAGGGTGGAGTGGATAGGTGGAAAGGAAGATAAGCAGGTAGGACAAGTCATAGGGACAGTGCTGAGCTGGAAGTTTGGAACTGGGGTGAGGTAGGTGAAGGGGAGTCACAGAGGGAACGGTCATTGCGGAAGGCAGAAAGGGGTGGGGAGGGAAATATATCCCTGGTGGTGGGGTCTGTTTGGAAGTGGCGGAAATGTCATTGGATGATTTGGTTTATGCGAAGGTTGGTAGGGTGGAAGGTGAGCACCATGGGAGTTCTGTCCTTGTTACGGTTGGAGGGGTGGGGTCTGAGGGCGGAGGTGCGGAATGTGGACGAGATGCGTTGGAGGGCATCTTTAACCGCTTGGGAAGGGAAATTATGGTCTCTAAAGTGTGTTCTGTGGTGGAACTGGTCCTCCTGGGAGCAGATACGGTGGAGGCAAAGGAATTGAGAATATGGGATGGCATTTTTGCAGGAGATGGGGTGGGAAGAGGTGTAATCCAGGTAGCTGTGGGAGTCGGTGAGTTTGTAAAAATAGAATAGAATGCTTCCACTGAGCAACGATGCCAAAGAAATACAATGGTCTAGTATTAATCTTTGAAAATGTAGCTTTATCATTTGATAATTGGGGAACTAGTGAAAAAAAAGCCTATTCGTGACTTTATTAGATTTGGTTCTGACAGTTTAGACTGTATCTCAGTATCTATGAACTAGATATCCTTTACATCTATTTTTATACATTTTTCTTTAATAAGGTGACAATAATTCCGTCAGTTTTTAGATTCTTATGGATAAGGACAAGCGTGGTCCTTGGATGGAGGTGCTAAATTGGGGGAAGGCCAATTCCAACTGAATTTGGCAAGAATTGGAGAATGTGGATTGGGAACAGCTGCTTGAGGGTAAATCCACATCTGACACGTGGAAGTTTTTTAAAGGCCTGTTGGTTAGAATGCAGGACAGGCATGTTCCTGTGAAAATGAAGGACAGGAATGGCAGGATTCAAGAACCTTGGATGACAGGGGAAATTGTCAGCTTAGTCACAAAAAAAGCAAAAATAAGGTCCAGGCAACTAAAAACAGATGAAGTCCTTGAAGAATGTAGAGAAAGTAGGAAGAATCTCAAACAGGGAGCTAGGAGGGCTAAAAGGGTCTATGAAATGCCCTTAGCCAACAGGGTTAAGGAGTATCCCAAGGCACGTATACATATATTGGGAGCAAGAGAGTAGCTGGAGAAGGAATAGGTCCACTCAAAGATAAAGGAGAGCGGTTATGTGTGGAGCCAGAGGAAATAAATGAGATCTTTAATGAGTACCTTACATCAGAATTCACCACGGAGAGGGATTTGAGGAATTTTAAGGTTAGGGAAAGGTGTGTGGATCCTCTCAGGCAGGTAACATAATGAAGGAAGAAGTGTTGGGTGTCATGAACTACATTAAGATAGACAAGTTGCTGGGGTCAGAAGTAATCTATCCCAAGATATGGTGGGAGGCAAGGGAGGAAATAGTAGGTGCCTTAACAGATATCTTCACATCTTTTTTGGCCACAAATGAGGTTTCACAGGACTGGAAAAGTGCCAATGTTGTTCTTTTATTTGAGAAGGGAAACAAAGATAATCCAGGTAATTACAGGTCGGTGAGCCAGACATCAGTGCTGGGGAAGCTTTTGGAGACGATACTGAAAGTTAGGATTTATTCACATTTAAAGCGAATGGACTTGTTAGTGAGATACAGCATGTGTTTGTGCAGGAAGGTCATGTCTCACCAACTTGATTGAGTTTTTTGAGGAGGTGACAAGAATGATTGATGAGGGGAGGGCAGTGAATCTTGTCTACATGGATTCTCGTAAGGCATTTAATAAGGTACCTCATGGCAGACAGATACAAAAGGTGGAGTCTCATGGGATCCTGGGTGAGCTGGCTAGATGGACACAGAACTGGTTTAGTCATAGAAGATAGTGAGTGGCAGTGGGAGGGTGTTCTTTGGAATGGAGATCAGTAACTAGTAAGATATTGCAGGGATCAGTCCTGGCACCTTTGTTGTTTGTAAATCTGCAATCTGTCAACATTTTCAATATCATTTCTAATTAGGGTTGAAAGGTGAGACTGCCCCTTCTCTTCCTTACCGCAACTGAAACAGGAACTGTTGTAATCTAAACACCACTTTGCAGTTACTTTGCAAATTGATTCAAACACAGAACCTAAAGCTGTCCTTTATGATTTTTGACTGTTCTGTGGAATTTTATTTTGGGACACATGATTGCATAATTACTCAGTGAATATTCGTTAATGAAAAAAACTGTTGGGAAATTGGATTGGATAGTCCGAGGCTATAGTTGTACTGACGGCACCAATTACAGACTGCAATCTGCCAGCTGCAATGCAGTCAGCAGACCCTTGTCATTAACCAGACCAACATTAATCTGGTGGGTATTAAGCAATAATTGAGTTCTGCAAATGTTTTGATTGATGCACTGATCTCCAATCTGCCAGATAAAGTTTAAAATTCCAAAGACAGCAAGTACATCAACAACAACTTGGATTTTTATGGCACCACCAATGTAATCGAGTATCCAAGGTGCTCCATAGGAGCGTAATGAAGTAAAATTGGACACTTAGCCACCGAAGGAGAAATTAGGCAAGTGACCCAAAAAAACCTTCATGAAAGGGTAAATTTTCATGAGCATCCTGACAGGAGAAGAGAGATACAGATAGGCAGGAATTCCAGAACGTGGACTAGTGAAAGTTAAAAGCACAATTAACAATGATGGAGCTTTTAAATTAGGGGATATTTAAGAACATGTATTTAATAAATGATCACAGCAGAAACGAGAATATTCCTCAGACAAAATTAATACTCTAAGTTTTTTATTCCATCCATTGAGGTCAATATTGAATTTTAATTTAAGAAACTTTTCATTGTTTCCACAAGTGGAATCTTCCCAGCACCTGAACAATGTAGACCATGATAAGAAAGTTGGGAAAATCAGTGTGAGATGGCCAATGAGGAGCTTCTCAATGTCAAGACCAAAATGTTCCAATTTCTAACAAAAGCGAGATGAGATTATCACTAGGGAGCAGCCTGTTTGCACATAATACCATGCATTAACATCCTATTATTGATTAATCTCACCTTATTAATTGCAGTTACCCAATCTCCCACCATCAGATGGAAATTAGAAGCCGAGAATTCGTGACATGAGAGTTACAAGGGGTGCCTATCAACGCAGCCTGCTCTGCCAGACCTCCATTTTGGACAGTCCAAGGGAAGCCGTTCCCTGCATCGCCAAACCATGGAATTGGCATTCAATACATACCAGCCTCACCGCATCATCATGGCATATCTCTGACCTACTTACTGTCTGACTCTGCACTTCAGTACTGCACACTGGAGTACACTGGCAGCTGTCTCAAAAACATGTTGTAAGGAGTATTTGCGTATGGGGAAAGTAGACACTCTCCTAACACTCATCACTTTATGCCTATTGCAATGCTCACAGCATCCTGCCTGTCTTTTGGCATTTTTATCCCTCCAGCCAAATCGTAAAGGGGAGATGATAGTGTATGGGAGAAGATGGTATTGTCAGAGAGCCATTATCTGTGGTGTGATGATGCTGCTCCTTTAACAAGGTTATATTGTCCTTGGTTTCATTTCAAAGAGGTCGTAAAAGACACAGACTCCAAAAAGTCTGGGTTTGGATGGGCTTTAGGCCGAGTTTGATTTTCTCTAACAGATACTGCCTCAGGCAAAAGGTTTTGAATTAAAAATAAAGACTCGTGCAATGAAAGGAGAGTGGCCAGTTCTCCCAGATCAGCTTTTCTTTGGTTTGGTTAGGTTTTACCACGGCAGTATTGTAAAAGCTGCTGGTCCATGCTCATCTCTCTCTGCCTTCTTTCCTGTAAGAACCTGTGTTTGATTTTACCTTTTGTGCCAAGGGGTGTGTATGGGGATTGTTGCAAGTATTGTGAATTTCTATTTTTGTTTCAGATTTCCCGCATCCACAGTTAACTTGTTTTATTTCAACATTACGACCATTGGTTTTCTTGTTATTTGACCCTAACCTGGTATAGGGCATTCAATTTCAAAGGTTGTACCTAATTAAAGCTTAGCAACGTGGTGAGTAGTGAACATAATAACTAGAGACAGGACGTAGATAAACCAGTGAAATAGATCAACATATGGCAGGTGCAATTAACCACAGAGAATGGCGAGTCATATCAATGTTAATAGTACTGCTCTGAACAGGACTGAAAGTACAGAGATATCTGCAGTGCACACACTCAAAGCTTTGAATATGGCAGGACAAGTCATGAATGTAGATAAGAAAGCCTATGGCATTCTTAGCTTTGAAATACCGAAACACAGCAATTGTGTTAAGCATTTACAAATCTCTGGTTCAGCCTCAGATGAAGTATTGGATATTATTCTGGTTATCATGCTTTAGGAAAGGTTTCAAGATTTACTGGGATAATACTAGGGATGAGGGATCTCAGTTATATAGGAATCTTGATCCTGATGAAACTGATAAGGTTAAACAGCGAGCTAATGAAAGCATTCAAAATCCCACGAAAGCTTTGCTAGAGCAATTAGGTATAAATGATTTCCTCTAGTGAGCTGATTAGCAGAGCAGAAGTTCTAAAATAATTGACAAATTAATGAGGGATAGTGGGACAAATTTCTTCATACAGAGAGACGCAAAGATTTGGAACATGCTAGCTAAAAGTGTGATAGAATCATATGCTGTCATAATGTCAAAAATTAAGGGCACTTTGGACTGATGTATAGGTCATGGAGGGAAAGCAGCTTCTTTACCAATGCAGCATACAATGTTGAAGAACTCATAGAGTCTCCTAATTTATTGTAAATCTGTCCTCACAATAGTCCTAATTGCAAGAAGAAAAATTTGAAGTATATATTACCACAAGTAATAATCAATGTTATGAATCGAACAGAATGAGGACATTAATATATCAACTAGCTAAATTGCTTTGTGCTTTATGAAATGTAATTATTTACATGATGTGTAGTGGGAATTACAAATGTGATTCCACTCATGAGCTGATTTAATACTTCTCAAACAAAAACTCATTTCCAGAAATATTTATGCTGTGTATAGCTAAGCTAGTGATTAAAGAACATCCATTTTTATAGTGCCATTAGCTTTTGTGAATAAAAAAATCAACTTCGCGTTAAGCTTTAAATAGCATTCCTAGAACAGTTTAATACACAATACACTGTGTAATTAATTCATTAATAGACTTAAAATTAATCAAGAGCTGCAGTTTTATTTTGTCTATTTAAAATTTCTTAATTGTAAAAATATTTAAATACTCAGATACAGTACAAGATTTCCGTTGCATTGTTGTAACCTAAATGAATTTGTGTAAGTCTAATAAGCTTGGTTAATCATTAAATTGATGATATTTTTCATGTTTTGTCATGGAGAATAGTGTCCAGCAGAACCAAATTTGATTGCTAGATCCCAACGTATAAGACATGCTTTCCTATGGATTTGTTTTTAATGAACAGTCAATGAACTGGAAGACTTAAACATTGCATTTTTGGAGAGGACTTTAATCCCCTTCTTATTTGCTGTAAAATATTAGTGCAAAAACAAACCTAGAGAAAATTGGGAACAGGATTTGTTAATTCAATTGGTAACCTGTTGTCAGTACCATTAGTAACCTGTTACCAACTGCAATCAATGCCCTCTTGAAACTGAGCATGCTGGAGAATTTCTCTTTAATTTTGTCTTGAAACAGTAATACATAATATAAAAGATTACAGGGTATATGATAAAGTATCTCAAAAAAAGGGTTCAAGTTAGGGACAATCAGGGTGGTTTGATATCAGGTAGAGGTAATTCTAACAATTATGCTGTAGGATAATCGTTTTGTCCTATAATATAGATTAATAGCTGTTGCCCATTGATTAGGCAGATAAGCTTTCTGGAAAAGCCATAGCCTACATTAACAAAAGATCAATGACTCATTTGGTATTTTCAGAACAAGCACATTGCTGAATAAGGACACTATTTTTTAAGCTCTTTTATCTTGCATTCATGAGGACAATTCACAAGAATGCTAAAGTAAGTAAAAAAATGAAATTAATTCTATAAGAAAAGAGAATACTGATTGTTGGCAAATGGTCCCTGATTGGTTGATGCCTCACCATGAAGAATGTGTCAGTTAATGCTGACTACAGATAAGTTAAGAACAGGTAAGCTATCTACTGAACATCTTCAACGATGTATTAACTTTTCATTTCCAAACCTATTTATTATGCTAAAGAGAGACAAAGTATTTTGATTTAATGGACATTTATGAGATGAGATTGAACAGATGGGTGATAGGGTAACATATATCATGTCATTTGATGCATTTGGTCTGAAATTTGCAAATACTTTTATTTTTCAATTTGAGCTATTTAAGCCACAATTCCACTATGTTGCTTCAATAGGTGACTGCACCATAATTTTCTCTAGGTTTGTTTTTGCACTAGTACTTTAAACGTTTAAAACATGGCCACGTCATAACTTCACTTAAGTGAAAGTGGTTTGACAATGAAATCAAGTATTCATGCAATAAATCTCTCTGACCACGTATTCTCTGAAAGCAAGGAGTTTGTCCTTGCATCTGCTTTCAATTCACACAACGTCAAACAGGAAGAAGTATTTGGTCAAACTTCCACCTACTCCCAGCTTTCCCACCACAAATGGGTGACCATCAAAGATGGTGAATCCTTGAAAGTGTTCCTCGTGATCTGGCAAGACAAAGCAGATTGCAGGACTCTGAATAACTTGTCAGATTTACACACGCATTGTGAGGTCTCAAGGCCAGCCTGGACACTTATCCCAGTAAACCCGACAAAGGTACTAGTATGGTCATCCTTAATAATTGTGACTATAGCAACAAAATGCACACCATTTGTAATAGACAGGTCCAAACTTGTATCCATTAGATCTCCTGTTCAGGATAACTGGAAAGCTTTACTGAAAAACAGGGTTAAAAAAACCAGTTAGACCTGTGTAACATCATCAAGTTATCTGATAAAATAGAGGCCATTCTAACAGTTCACTGCATCTCCGTATGCCAATGTTGACTGGTCAAATTATTTGATGAAGTTTTATATTCACAAAGTGAAAGATTCCTTGATATCTGCAAAGACCATACAGGTCTTGCGGAATGGGAGCAATGCAGGGTCATGTATTATTTAATATTGCTTGCCAATTCACCAATGTACCACTCAAGGAAACCAAAGATATTTACAGTGTAGAACACCATAATTTTTTTTCATTGATTTATTAGTGGGTTATGGGAGTCGCTGGCTGGCCAGCATTCTATTACCAGTCCCTTTTTGCCATTGAGAAGGTAGTGGCGACCTTCTTGAACCACTGCAGTCAACCTGCTGTGTGTTGACCCAAATGTCATTAGGGAGGGAATTCCAGGATTTTGACCCAGCGACAGTGAAGGAACGGCAATATATTTCCAAGTCAAGATGGTAACTGGCTTGAAGGGGAACTTGAAGGTGGTGATATTTCCATGTATATGCTGTCTTTGTCCTTCTAGATGGAAGAGGTTATGTGTTTGGAAGGTGCTGTGTGATAAGTTTTGCTGAATTTCTGTAGCGCATCTTGCAGATAATAGACTCTGCTACCACCGGATGGAATGGATACTTGTGGATGTGGTGCCAATCAAGCAGGCTGCTTTGTTCTGGATGGTGTCAAGCTTCTTGAATGTTGTTGGGACTGCACTTATCCAGGCAAGTGGGGAGTGTTCCATCACATCCCTGACTTGTGGCTTTGGGGAGTTGGGAGGTGAGTTACTTGCTGCAGTATTCCAAGTCTCTGACTTGCTCTTGTAGCTTCAGTGTGTATGTGGTGAGTCCAGTTGAGTTTCTGGTTAAATAATAACCCCCTACAATGTTGATAATGGGGATTCAATCATGGTTACACCATTGAATATCAAGGGGTGGTGGTTATATAGCCTCTTATTGGTGATAGTCACAGCCTGGCATTTGTGTGGTGTGAATGTTACTTGCCACTTGTCAGCCCAAGCCTGGGTATTGTCCAGATTTTGTTGCATTTGAACATGGACTGCTTCAGTGTCTGAGGAGTCACAAATGGTGCTGAACATTGTGCAATCATCGGTGAATATCCCCACTTCTGACCTTATAATGGAGGGAAGGTCATTGATGAAGCAGGTGAAGATGGTTGGTTCTGAGGAACTCCTGCAGAAAATTCCTAGAGCTGAGACAATTGAGCTCCAACAACCATGATCAACCTAGTTTGTGTCAGGTATGACTCTAACCACTGGAGAAGTTGCCCTAATACCGATTGATTCCAGTTTTGCAAGGGCTCCTTGATGTGCACTCAGTCAAATGCAGCCTTGATGTCAAGGGCTGTTACTCTGACCTCATCTCTGGAATTCAACTCTTTTGTTCATGTTTGAGCCAAGGCTGTGACGAGGTCAGAAGCTGAGTGGCCCTGATGGAACCCAAACTGGGCAAAACTGAGTAGGTTAATGCTGAGCAGGTGCAGATTGAGATGCACTAGTGATGACACCTTCCATCACTTTACTGATGATCGAGAGTAGACTGATGGGGTGGTAATTGGCTGGGTTGGATTGTCCTGCTTTTTATGTCCTGCTGTTTTCCACGTTGTCGGGTAGATGCCAGTGTTGTAACTGTCCTGGAAGAGCTTGGCTCGGGAGTGGCAAGTTCTGAAGCACAAGTCTTCAACACTATTGCTGGAATATTATGCTTGATGTTAGCACCCTGTCAGTGGTGAACACCATTTGTAATACTACTACATAGCAATAGCATAAACGGTGTTCATCACTGATAGAATGCTGCCATCAAGCCAAAAAGATGTTCTGCTGTCACACAAATCAGTAAAGTGGTATATGGATTTCAATGTTGGTATGAAACTACTATACATATGTAGGCTGTACATTGCAAAGGTTGGCAGATTGCATGAAATAAAATATTTCGTTGGCTGTTCACAACAGGTACTTGCAAAGCTTATAACACTGTCTAATATTTGATGTGATTTTGCAACTGGACAGCATTTGCTAAATAATCCTGAGTATGTAAATAATTATCATGACAACCAATTAAGGATTATCAGTCTGAGTTGTAGTGTGATGTATATATGTGGACTGAAAGCTATGTACGCAGAACGCTGTTATTTGCAGTCTGTTTCAACTAAATAAAACAGCCATTTGGTGGTGCACAGTTCAAAGTGATGCCTTGACTAACAAAGTTAACCTGCGTGGTTTAAAATTTAAGCAAAGTTTGGCAGTTAAATAGCTTTTTTCAATAATTGTTGCTTTCTCCGTGGCAATGCTTCTACCAATTGGAGTTCTACCAACAGCACTTTCTCCTCATACATTATACATGTTCTCCCTTTAATTTGGGATTCCCTGTGAATTTTCCTGATCAGTGCAAGATAAAAAACTTCAACAAAATGTGTCTCTTTTCAGTAACACTGAAGATCAGTTGTTATATTTCAGAATGTTAAGCCACTTTGCCCTTACTTTGGGGTATTGCTGAAAGCCATTTCATTGGAAACAATGAAAAATCTTGATTAAATTTTCAGTTGGTCATGAAAATATGCAAATGTGATTTCCAATATGTACTTTTTCCCTTGAGACTGTATCATCTATTTCTATGCTGTAGTTAATGGTTTTAATTCCTGTCAAATCCCATAAAAACCTATTTAATGTGACAGAGTCAAATGTAATTTTACATTGAGCCCACAAAAAAAGAAAAATAATGATTTGGGCCAATAAAGTTTGGGCTTGATTTATTTAAGTAAATATCTATCAGTAATATATTCCAATGATCTGATCATCATAAGAAAGTATGGAATAACAAAAGGCCATTCATCTAATTGAATAAGTTTTGTTTTCACAGATTCTGTAGTTTTATCTCTAGTGAACTCTTCCAAGTGTACTTGATCTCCTGGTGAAGGACAATAAACTTCATACTGAGTGTATTTTGAGTGACCTTATCATCACCAGACAATCACAATGGGGTAGGAAAAGTAGTAGATGTAAGGGAAGTAATATTATTAAACAGCTGATTCCTTCAGTCTCTCAGCGAATGTAGTTCTTATTCACTGAATAACAGCTGGAGAGCTCCAATTAGGCTTAGAGTTACAAACTGAAAGAGATAAGCTTGGTGAGATCTATGAAATGATGTTAGGCCAGTTATGTTAAATTAGTTCTTGAGTTATATAGTATAAGGTCTCTATTATCAAGCTCTAAAAAGCTTGTTTTGTTTTAAACTTAATAATGGGAAGTCAATGCTATTTGATCTCATACACTTATGATGTTGATACTTTGGAGTGTGTTGAGTCTGCAATCTAGTTGGGGAAATCCCAAGATCATGTTACACTTTCAAACAGATCTCCTGTCTTTCCTTCTATAAACTGCAATTACACAGGTTGCAAGTTTAAATCCTTAATCTGTGCCTATTTTAGGTAAAATGGGGGTAGAGCTGGACGTTCTATGAGGGATGCCATTGAGGTGGGGTACATTTGATAAGATATGAGAAATTGTGTGGGTCTTTGGTGAGAATCCCTTGAGAAAACCCAACGCAATTTGTACTTAGAGCCACAGAGTCAGAGTCCTACAGTACGGAGATGGGTCTCACAGTAAGGAAAGAGGCCCTTTGACCCAAATTGGTTTGTGCTCACCAAAATGTCTGTCCATGCTAACCCCATTTCCCTGCACTTGGCCCATATCCTTCTAAATCGTTCATATTCATGTGTTTGTCCAAATGCCTTTTAAATTTTGTTAACAAATTCTGTTGGCAGCTCATTCCATATTCATATCATCCTCTGTGTAAAAAAGTTACCCATATGTTTCTTTTCATTCTCTCCCCTCTAACCTTAAACTGATGCCATCTAGTCCTTGATTTCCCTGGCATAGGATTGAATGCATTCACCCTATTCATACCTCTCATGACCTCTATAATGTCCCCGTCAGTCTCCTGCGCTCTAAAGAAAAAAGTCCTAGCTTGTCCAACCTTTCTCTCTATAATTCAGACCATTGAGTTCAAGCAACATCCTTGTAAATTTCTTCTGTACTCTTTCTAGTTTAGTAATATCCTTTCTATAACAAGGTGACGAAAATTGATCACAATACTTCAAGTGTGGCCTCACCAACATACTGTATAACTGCAACATAGCTTCCCAACTTCTATACTCCAAGACTTGACTGATGAAGGCCAGTGTGCCAAAAACCTTCTTCACATACCTGTCTACCTGTCACCCAACTTCAGAGAAGTGTGAAGCTGAACTCCAAGATTCTGCTGTTCCACAATACTCCTTAAGGCCCTACCATTCACCATGAAACTCCTACCTTGATTTGACTTTCCAAAATGGAAGGCCTCACACTTATCTATATTAAACTGCATTTGCCATTTCTCAGCCCACTTCCCCACCTGATCAAGGTCCTGCTGCAATTTCTGATAACCTTCCTCACTGTTCACAATACTGTCTATTTTAGTGTCGTCAGCAAATTTCGTAGTTGAAATCGTAGTTGAAAAGTGTGGCATTGGAAAAGAACAGCAAATCAGGCAGCATCCGAGGAGCAGGAGAATCAATGTTTTGGGCATAAGCCCTTCATCAGGAATTTGTCCTCATTTTCTCCCAAACTACTAATCATGCCTTGTATATTCTCATTAAAATCATTGATATCGATAACAAACAGCAATGGGCCCAGCATCGACTCCTGAGACACTCCACTAGTCACAGACCTCCAGACCGACAAGTATTTTACCACTATTACCCTCTGCTTCCTACCATCAAGCCAATTTTGAATCCAATTGCCAGCTCACCCTGGATTCAATGCAATCTAAACTACCATGTGGAACATTATCAAAGGTCTTACTGAAATTCATATAGACTACGTCTGCCGCCCTGCCCTCATCAACCTTCCTGGTCACTTCATCAAATAACTTTTAAAAATTTGTGAGGCATGATCTCTCACTCACAAAGCCATGCTGACTAATCCTAATCAAAACCCTATCTTTCCAAATGCATGTATATCTTACCTCTCAGAATCTTCTCAAGTAAGATTGTAAGTTTGCTCGCTGAGCTGGAAGGTTTGTTTTCAGATGTTTTGTCATCATGACAATGGATTTCAAATCAATGTGCTTATTGTTGGAGTTCTGGTTTGAAGGCCAGGTCTCTAGGGATTCCCGTGTGTGCATCTGTATGTAAAGATACTAGTGATAGTGGGTCTGGTCAAACTAGCCACCAGGATAAATGAACACCAGATAGCTACCAAATGATATGACTTACTATCACTAGAATCTTTACATACAGATGAAGAAGGACACCACTTCTACTGGGACAACACATCCATCCAAGGACAGGCTAAACAGAGACATGCAGGGAATTCCTAAAGGCCTGGCATTCAAACCGGAACTCCATCAATCAACACATTGATTTGGACTGCATTTACCAACCTCTGAAAAAAAGAACCAGCAATTATATCACCCCCCCCAAAACAGACCAAGACACATAAACATAAAGCTGGACAGAACACCAGTGCTTCACCGGAGGCTCATTGATGATGTTACCGTACGTGGTGACGAAACGTCTGAAAACAAACCTTCCGCTTCAGTGTGTAAACTTACAGCCTGAACTTCAACCTGAACTTCAAATCTTTAACAAATCTTCTCAAGTAACTTACCCACCACAGATGTTAAGCTTACTGGTCTATAGTTCCTAGACTTTTCTTTGTAGCCATTCTTGAATAATGGCACAACATTTGCTACTCTCCAGTCTTCCAGGACCTCACCCGTGGCTAACGATGATGCAAAAACATCAGTCAGGGCCCCTGCAATTTCTTCTCTAGCTCCTTGCAGTGTTCTTGGATATATTTGGTCATGTCCAGGAGATTTATCCACCTTCATACATTCTAATACACCCAATACCTCTTTTACTGTGATATGGACTGTCCCCAAGATCTGACCATTAACTTCCCCAAGTTCCAGGTCTTCATGTTTTTCTCAATGGTAAACACAGAGGAGAAATATTCCTTAAGAACCCTGCCCATCTCCTACTTTTCTACATATACATATCCACTTTGGTCCTTGAGGGCCCTATTCTCTCTCCAGTTCTTCTTTTTCCTTTAATATACTTTATGTACTTCATCAGATTCACCCCAATCTTCTCAGCCAAGGCTATCACATGCCCCCTTTTCTCCCTCCTGATTTCCTTCTTCAGTAAATTCCTGAATTCCATGTTTATCTCCAGGGATTCTCTTAATCCCAACTGCCTGTACCTGAGCCAGACATCCTTCTTTGTTCTGGTCAAAGCCTCAATATCTCTTGTTATCCAGGGCTCCCTATTCCTGCCAATCTTACCCTTCACCCTCACAGGAACATAAAGATCTTGCAGTTTAATATCTCGCTTTTAAAGGCCTCCCACTTGCCAGAGGTCCCTTTGCCTCAAATTAACCTGTTCAAGCTCCTGTCTAATTTCATCAAAATTCACATTCCCAATTTAGAACTTGAATCTGTGGACCAGTTTTGTCCCTGTCCATAACTATTTTAAAATTAATACAACAATGGTCACTGGTCCAAAAGTGCTCCCCTATTGTCACTCCCGTTATCTGTCTTGCCCTATTTCCGAAAAGTAAGTTGAGTTTTGTGCCTTCCTGAGTTTGTTGCTTTTGCCCCTCTATATACTTTCCTGAATGCACTTAACAAATTCCCCCCATCTAAGCCCTTTCCGCTATGGCTGTCCCAGTCTATGTTAGGAAAATTAAAATTCCCTACTACTCCTGCAAGTCTCCCCAGTCTCCCTGCATATTTGTTCCTCTAATTCCCATTGACTATTTGGGGGCTTATAGTACAAACCCGATAATGTCGTCATCCCCTTCTTATTTCTTAGCTCCACCCACAAAGACTCCCTGGATGATCCTTCAGTGATTTCATCTCTGACTACTGCTGTGATACTTTGTCTTAATCAAAAATGCACCTACCTCTCCCCTCCTTCCACCACCTTAAAACAATAAGAATCAACCCATTATAATCCTGATGTTATGAATTGGTTTCGCATTTTAAAGTAAGTCAATTTATATTTCTAATGACCTCAATGGAAATAAATAGATTTCAATTTCAGGCCATTAATAATAAAAGCAGTTGTGCCCAGGGTTCCAAGTCCAAAGTCCACACTGTGGCATTGGTCCACTTTTGCTTTGCACCAATCTGTTATTTCATCAACAATATCTTATACCTTATTAATCCAAGTCTTTTAATAGATACAAGACTATTTAACAATGCGGGGTCAAAACGATGTTCTATTAAACACATGGGAAAATAAAGGAGAATACAGTCATGAATTTAAATGTATTCATAATACATATGTGGCATTGACATTTATTCACCCTTTTAAAATATTTAATTTCTTTGATATTTATAAATGTCCAATGTTCTGAAATAATAGATTATTTTGTGTTTTCTGGTGCATTATTCTCGTCAAACTGATAAGTTATGGTGAATAAAATTATTTGAGTCTATTATATTCAACCAATTGCAGCTTCCAAATGCTGATGAATTACCTTAAGGTCAGGATAACTAATGTTGACATTATAATTACATAACTTATCATCTCAAGATTTAGCAGGTTACACTATATATATATATATGTACCAGTTTCATTAAAACTTTGATGTATTGCAGATAGTTGTATGAAAATATTTGGAGTTCAATTAAGATTTGGTTGAAACTATAATAGCAATTGGATATACTTCAACAAAGATCAAAGCAAAACAAAATACATATTTTAAAGTACATCTGTGAAATCATACCCAGTTCAACAGAACGTGAGGTATTATTGCCCATTAGATTACTGCAGTTCTCAGTCTCTGTAAGCAGTTTGTACAACTAAAATCATGAATAAAAATTAATTCATTTGAGATTCCAATTCTGTCTTTGTAATTGGGATTAATACATTTCATTAAATTGATTTTTCAATGAAATTGACACAACCATTTTGAATTATGTTGTCAATGCCCAGGTTATTGTATCATGCAGAATGAGAATCAATAACAACTTGCATTTATATAGTGCATTTAATGCAGTGAAACATCCCAACATGCTTCATTGGAGCATGAACAAATCAAAACAGTTTGATGAAGGAGATATTCGAGCAACTACTTGGTCAAAGAAGTTGGCTTTAATGTCTTAACAGAGGAACCTATATCTTTATTGGATATACTAAATCAGGATTTGTAAAATTCTAACCTCATACATTCTGCTGCTGGCATTTGCTATACAACAACAATAACAAATTGTATGTCGAAAGCATGTTTAAAGTAATAATAAACTTTACATGAGTATTACAAAGCAAAATTAGAGACTGAGTCACACAGTGGCGTTAGGGAGATAGCCAAAAGTTTGGACAAACAGGTCGGTTAAAAGGAGTATTTTAAAGGAAGAGGCAGAGAGAGTTAGACGGGACTTAGGATCCTGGCCGCTGAAGGCATGTTGGATGAGAATCCTGAATTGGATGAGCAGAGATTGATCTTAGAGATATCCAGGGAAGAAAATTTGGAGCAGAGAGAAAAGACACTGGCACCAGAATTCCCAATGATTAATTGGAGGAAAACAGTGTGATAAGAGACAGGAGTTAAAAATATCAGCTACAAGGAGAGCAGGAGAAAAAGTCATTTTGACGCAGTAAGGTTGAGGGAACAGACTTGGGTCTCGTGGTCAAGAAAAGCTGCGAGACATGACAGAACCAAAAGAACTGCAGATGCTGTAAATCGCAAACAGAAACAGAAATTGCTGGAAAAGCTCAATAGTCTGTCAGCATCTGTGGAGAGAAATCAGAGTTTCGGTAAGTCCTGAGGAAGGATCACTCGACTCAAAACACTAGCTCTGGTTTCTCTCCATGGAAGCTGCCAGACCTGCTGAGTCTTTCCAGCAATTTCTGAGATATGAGAAAAAGTAAATTGGGCTGGGTCATAGTGAAACTTCAGAGGAACGTGGACCAGAGGATGGGAAGGAAGTGGTAGGGGTGGCTGCTAGGATGGTCCCAATTTTAGTGATAAAAAAATCTAGGAGCACCTTTTATTTCACAGATTACAATGGGATCTTGATCAGATGGGCCAATGGGCTGAGGAGTGGCAGATGGAGTTTAATTTAGATAAATGCAAGGTGCTGCATTATGGGAAAGCAAATCTTAGCAGGTCTAAGACACTTAATGTAAGGTCCTAAGGAGTGTTGCTGAACAAAGAGACTTTGGAGTGCAGGTCCATTGCTCCTTGAAAGTGGAGTCGCAGGTAGATAGGATAGTGAAGAAGGCGTTTGGTATGCTTTCTTTACTGGTCAGAGCATTGGGTATAGGAGTTGGGAGGTCATGTTGCAGCAGTACAGGACATTGGTTAGGCCACTGTTGGAATATTGCGTACAATTCTGGTCTCCTTCCAATTGGAAAGATGTTGCAAAACTTGAAAGGGTTCAGAAAAGATTTACAAGGATATTGTCAGGGTTGGAGGATTTGAGCTATAGGGAGAGGCTGAACAGGCTGGGCTGTTTTCTCTGGAGCGTCGGAGGCTGAGGGGTGACCTCATAGAGGTTTATAAAATTATGAGGGGCATGGATAGGATAAATAGACAAAGTGTTTTCCCTGGGATTGGGGAGTCCAGAACTAGAAGACATAGGTTTAGGGTCAGAGGAGAAAGATATAAAAGGGATGTATGGGGCACCTTTATCACACAGCGGGTGGTGCTTGTGTGGAATGGGCTGCCAGAGGAAGTGGTGGAGGCTGGTATATTTGCAGCATTTAAAAGGCATCTGGATGGGTATATGAATAGGAAGGGTTTTGAGGACTATGGGCCAAGTGCTGGCAAATGGGACTAGATTAGGTTGGGATATCTGGTTGGCATGGACCAAAGGGTCTGTTTCCATGCTCTACATCTCTATGACTCTATTTCACTGTTGGGAAAAAAAAGAAGAGAAGTTTAAGAAGATGATTTGCAGTATGGCAAAGAAACCACAAGCCATTTTTGCATTTTAGATGATCTGGGAAGAGAAAATAGTCATTTAACAGGAAAATAAAACCCTCCAGCTCTGTCTCTAAGCTCCTTTAAAGAATGCTACCTTCATTAAAAGAAATGGAAAAATATTTCTGTTTCAGAAATGATAAGAAGCAAAAAAAAATGTAGCTTATTTCTGTTGCTATGTTGTCACATGTCACTAGTGCAATGATGTGTTTCAATGCAATTAAAGTCATCATGTCATGCACTTGTGGAGAAAAAAAGTTTGTCAAACCCTTTCAATGAAGCTTACATATATAAACTGTAACTGACTAAAGTCTTCTCTTTATACTCCGCGCATATCCACATCATCAGGGCCTTTTCAGATTAGTAATTTCCTGTTATGTCATGTCAAATTCAAATTCACAATTATAATACAATTAAATTTTGCAACCTCGAGAGATAGGAGGAAAGCAGTCTTAATTGGTGCATAAATGCTACATTATACTGTTTATTGTGTTACTTCTATTAAAAGTCATCAAATAGTAACTTGAAGCATGAAGTGAATATTCATATCGTAAATCAGTGGTCTTCAGCCTTTTTAAACACAAGTGCACTTTTTGAATTTAAATATAATCCAGGACCTACTCTGAAGAAAATATGAAATAATCAGTTTAATTTTCCTGTTATATAAATCTAAAACTATTTATTTTTGATTATTTATTTTGTTCTCTATTCACTAAGTTTCAGTGTGATGGGGGGTGTGTATGACACTTGGATTTGCTTATGTTCATTTGGGGCAGCACTGTCTCACAGAGGTATGTGGAGTTGAAGTAAGCTTTCAGGTTAACAGGATAATTGGAATGGTATTATTATCTGTTTATGTTTCCTAAACATTGCTGTCCATTGATCTAACTTCCAGCTCAGCGTGACTTTGCAATGTAATTATCTCCATATTGACTCCACTACCTAATGGAATTTGATCACAAACCCACCAATATCTACTGAAAGGATTGGATTTAAGGTAAACATGATGATTTGTGCCATCCCATCTAATTCCTGAAATGACTGTTGAATTTCTCTGTTATTTCCTCAGATCTGCACACAAGCTTTTGTGGGTAAAACCATTTTTTCTTTGTCATTGATTTTTTTTTTCAGTATTTTCTCCAGAATCAGGAAATGTTGCAGCATTCTATTTTTTAATTGGGAGGAATGCAGACCTGATTTCAACTTGAATGTATTCACAGCACTGATCAATTGTGTCATTTCCTGCAGTTCACAGTCCAGCTCATTCATTTTTGACATTATGTCTGTCAGGAATCAAAAGTCAAGCGACCACCTATTGTTTCAATAGCTGACTACAAACTTCTTTCTTTGATTTAAGGAAAGTAAGGAGCTCAGCCTTCAGATCTAAAAAAAACTTTGCAAGGTCCGTCCTTGACTTTATCTTAGCCCTCAATTCAGCCTGAAGTTCACCGTAGTCAGGCAGGTGGCTGAAAGAACACAGCAAGCCAGGCAGTATCAGGAGGTGGAGAAGTCAATGATCTTCTGTGCGCAGCATCAAGTTTGTTGAGTAAGAATTTAAACAACTAGTGCTGAAGGGCTCTTGCTAAATCAAGTTCCCAATCTTAACAATTACTTCCAATACGTCAGCAAAGTCCATAACTTTATTCGCTGATACTTGTTAGTGGATTATAGAGTGGTATTTGATAAAAGAGGGGAAATCAGGATCACTTTTTCAAAATGCAACAAAGTCCACTGGTGCACCATCACTTATGATGGAAAGCAATTTCTTGATTGGAATGTTTTCCTCAAGTGCATACATTTTAAGTTTGTTGTAGATATCTTCATCCCTTATTCTGCCTTTAAAGGGAAAACGAGTGAGAAGATCCTCTTTAGTTATTGTGTCCTGAAAAACTATGCACACAAACACTATTAGTTGGAGTCAGTCACATCAATGGATTCATTGAACTGCAATGAGAAGCATTTATAGTCCTTTAAGTTCTGCAGTAGTTTCCACTCACTTTGCTACTGTGGAAGCACCCAGTGACATAGATTCATAGGGTCACAGAAATATACAGCACAGAAACAGACCCTTTGGTCCAACTCATCCATGCTGACCAGATATCCTAAATTAATCTAGTCCCATTTGCCAGCAGTTGGCCTATATCCCTCTAACCCCATCCTAATCATATACCCATCCAGATGCCTTTTAAATGTTGCAATTGTACCAGCCTCCACCACTTCCTCTGGCAGCCTATTCCATCCATGCATCATTCTCTGTGTGAAAAAGTTGCCCCTTAGGTCCCTTTTATATCTTTCCCCTCTCACCTTAAACCTATGCCTTCTAATTCTTGACTCCCTCATCCCAGGGAAAAGGTCTTGTCTATTTACCCTATCCATGCCCCTCATGATTTTATACATCTCTATAAGATCACCCCTCAGCCTCCAGGGAAGGCATGCTGTCGATTAACATTGTTATTTCTTCTGTGTTCTTCAAATCTTTGAATAAGTAGCGGCACCAGCCATTGCCTCTTTACTTACTTCGTCATTTGAGAATGATGTTTTTTCTTTGCCAGAAAATGGCAAATGTAAAATGATGCTTGAGTGCAGGCCTTACATTTTGTTGCTGATTTGGAAAAAAAAGGCTTGAGTTTTCAAAGGAAATCTATCTTTCAATTGCACTTTGGCATTCAAATTCCCCCTTTTTACTTATTAATGTAATTTGATGACATATAAGTTTTTATACTTTACAGTTGTTAACAGAAATTCATGTTCCCATTTTGTGAGGAAGTTGTGCATTTGCAGTTTCTCTTTTGAAGGTCTAAATTCATCAGCTAAAAATCACACAACACCAGATCATAGTCCAACGGGTTTATTTAGAAACACTAGCTTTCGTAGTGCTGCTCCTTTATCAGGTGGAGCAGTGCTCCGAAAGCTAGTGCTTCCAATTAAACCTGTTGGACTATAACCTGGAGTTGTGTGATTTTTAACTTTGTACACCCCAGTCCAACACTGGCATCTCCTAATCATAAGTTCATCAGTCACCTTGTAGTTCATGATGTGACTGTGGTTGGTCATGCTGCAGTATCCATGCTCTGGATCTATGCCTCAGGGCCATCCAGAATGTCGCTAGGAGGTCATTTCTGCGGTTAGGGATTTCTTTCTGGCCTCCCTGGTCAGCTTGAGTTTCGCAGGATATTAGATGTGGAGTGTGGTAGATTCCCCATAATTTTTCTTCACCCTGCATGAACCCATTGGATAAGCAGCTGAAGAACAAACCGCAAATCAGTTCGCCCTTTTTTAAAAATCCATTGTGTGTGGGTGTCGCTGGTTGGGCCAACATTTATTGCTCATCCCTAATTGCCCAGAGGGCAGCTGAGAACCAACCCCATTGCTGGAAGTCTGAACTCACAGCTAGGTCAGACCAGGTAAGGATGACAGTTTCCTCCCCTAAATGACTTCAGAGAGACAGATGAGTTTTTACAACAATTGGCAATGGATTCATGGTCATTATTAGACTCAGATTTTTTTAATGAATTCAAATTCCACCATCTGCAGTGGTGAGATTCGAACCTGGGTACCCAGAACGTTAGTTGAGTATTTGGATTAACAGTCCAGTGACAGTACCACTAGGCAATCTCCTCTGCCACCTGTTAGTTGGACAGCTTGTTTGACTTGCAGGGTAATGCCAACAGTTCAATTCCTGCACCGACCGAGGTTATCATGAAGGACTCTCCTTCTCAACGTCTCCTCTTGCTTGAGGTGTGGCAATCCTCAGCTTAAACC
The DNA here is from genome assembly GCF_037043375.1 of Chiloscyllium plagiosum. Classification (NCBI taxonomy): domain Eukaryota; kingdom Metazoa; phylum Chordata; class Chondrichthyes; order Orectolobiformes; family Hemiscylliidae; genus Chiloscyllium; species Chiloscyllium plagiosum. The sequence continues at coordinate 14,195,623 of NW_028270181.1, read as the reverse complement.
AGTAGTTTTTCTTGAATAAATGGGGCAGCCCTATGGTCTTCTGGACTTTGGTGCCCTTACCTTTAGGATCTGAGGATATTGATTTGCATCTTTCTTAGCTATTCTTTTCCTTATCCATTTCCTCTTGCTGGGCATGATTTGCAGTTGCAAAAACATTCAATGAATGGGATGATACAAGTCAAATGCAAATACACTTCTGAACTGTAATCAATCATTCATTGTTGAAACTTGCAGGAATACGATCACCAACAGCTGGCAACATGTCCAATACATTTGTTTTGACTAAATGAACAATCTATTTGTAATGAACAATCTATTTTCCATAGTGAAATTATCCTCTTAAGGCCATAAGCTCTAATTGTTCTTCTGGAACCAGAGTTTAAATCAATGGAAGTTTAAACACGCCTTGGTAGAGCAACTATGCAGATTGAATTTGCTTGCAAGTTTCAGATTTTGGGTATAAGAATTCAGAATTAAATGACGAGCTTACTTCCTCTTTTTAAAGATTGTTTTGTATCTGTTCCAAAATATTACAGATGATGTGTGACAAATGAAACATGCAGTATGCAACGATATTGTAAAAATCAAAGACAGATACAGAGTGCCAGTTATTACCAATTCAATATAGAAAATGTAAAACATTAAAAACTCTGCTATTATTTGGTAAACTGGTGAAATAAATTCAAAGCAGCTTTTACATTCTTATTATGTCTGTGTAGTGCTGACTTGAAAGCTTATATTTCCTTCAGGGGATTGTCAGTCATAAGGCAGTCAAGCAGTGAAGGATTCCACAGGGGTGCTGGCTGTGACAGGAAAGTGCTTGCATGATGGACAGCTCCCGAGCAAGGCTCTTCTAGCTAGAAACTGTGAGCACTCATTAACTGTTGTTCAATCTGCAAATTGCAGGTGTGAGCTTGGCCAGTAACGTTGACACTCCCCACTTGGATACTAACCATGCAGTGGAACAAGAACAGAGGCATATGTTTTGTTGGCTCAGCATGGTGAAAACACTTTGCAGTGCCTGTTCAATATGACTGGTGCTTAGCTCTGAATGTTGTTCAGGAAAACAAGATTAATTTTAACAGCAAGCTCTCACTCAGTCCATACACATACCATAAGGGCTGTAGTCCAATCCTTGTACACTGCAATCTTGGATTCATTATGGCAAAACTGTGCCTCAGAAAGTCAGTTACAAGTTCATACTTTGGAGGTGCCGGTGCTGGACTTGTGTGGACAAAGTTAAAAATCACACAACACCAGGTTAGAGTCCAACAGGTTTATTTGGAAGCACTAGCTTTCGAGGCATTGCTTCTTCCACCTGATGAAGGAGCAGTGCTCTGAAAGCTAGTGCTTCCAAATAAACCTGTTGTTGTGTAGTTCATAATAGGCAGTGTGATGAGGAGTAACATTATAGAATGGCGACAGAACTGACCTTGCAACTCAGAAATTGTAAATTTAAATCCCATCATGGCAGCTTGTGAGTTTGAATTTAAACATTTGGGAGCTGGCATCAGAAGGGAAATGATGGTTTGAAACTGCTTGATTTTTACCAAAACACAATCAATTCAACAAATTCTTTCAGGAAAGAGACTGCAGTCCCAACTACCTGGCACTGTATATGGTAAATTTAATTCCTATGCTGCATAATCGACACTTAATACCATTTGAAATGGCTTATGAAACAATTTCTCAGGGTAACATAGGGAGTAGGTGTAGAAAATAAGTTGTTGACCATTGCGGCAGAATCAATTCAACAAAGACTCTTCTGTAACTCATGTAATCAATTCAACTGTATTAAATAAGCAGACTCTCCATCACTCAAAGATAGCTGCCAGATCTTGGTTGAATTGTGTGTTTACTTTAGAAGTGACAAAACTCAATAGATGACATTCAAATAACAAATAAAGCAATCTGTGATTCATCCTCCCAGTTCCGACTATCATCAATATTGTGCATTTATAAAATACCCTTTAACACTGAAAAATACTTCCCATGTTTGAGAAAACCGAGTGGATACTGAACTGAAGGAGACATCAGATGGGATGGTCACAGACTCCGTTGAACTGCTTTATGGAAATTCGTATACAATATTCATCAGTAGAATGAATAATCTGGCCTCAGTTCAGATAATTCAGTTCAAAGACTAGTACATGCAGACCTCCAATCCCCATCTACATTCCCCCCACCTCTCTCTCTGGCTCACTCTCTCTCACACACACACACACAAACAGGCACACACTGTAGCTTCTGTACACAGGGGTGAGTCTTATTTCAGACTCTGCCATCAGCTCTTAAGCAGCACACGTGAGACTCTCAGCCCTTTCATCTCTTTACACCACAGCTGCCATTTGTGTCTCTAAGGGTTATAGCACTGACATGTCTTTGATGAGGTAACATTATTAAGAGAAGCTGGAAACCATGTTAAATGACCTGCTTACTTGTTATTTTTCTGATCTGTATTTTGAGTGAGTGAATCAGTCCAAAATATTTAGCAGTGACAGTATTCTCATCAATTGAAAATATACAACCAGAGATTATTTTTCCAAGCTCTTGTCCTAATATTGGTTTTGATTTCCCTGCACTATTTTCATAGCCGATCTATTATGCAGCTAATGTAATCCCAGAATTCTGCCAACTCTTTTACCAGAACTTTGTTGATGAAAAGTCTATCTTTGAGCAATTGTTCTCTAAATTAGAAGCAATCAGAGGTAGTCCTGCGATACTGTTGGTACCTTTCTATGGCAGGACTCACCACAAGAGGAATTACCAGTCTTCTCTTTTCACAATGCAACATTTTCTCTGCTATCAATAATAGAGGGACCCCATACTCCTATTGTTTATCTATTGGGTTTGGCAATGTGTTTGCAGCTTTACCCATTTTCTGTATTTCGAGAATAAAATTCAAGTATTGAACTGATATTTGGCTGTGGCAGAAATAGCACATAGGAACTTATATTTCAACAGGGCCTTTCTCTAACTCTGGACATGCCAAAGGATTTCACAACCACTGGGGCACTTCTAAAGAATAGGCACTGGTGTTATGGTCATCCTAATGCTGCAGACCATAGGGCTGCTCTTTCATTATAGAGAGACGACTTGTGGTGGTTTAACCATAGCTCAGGCAAGGGGAGATGTTGAGGGAGACAGTCCTTCGTGGTAATCACAGCTGGTGCAGGAACTGAACATCATTCTGGTGTCACTCTGCATTGTAAACCAGCTGTCCAGCCAACTGAATTAACCTACCCCCAGTTTACAATAGGATATGCAGCAGGCCATTTTTCACAGGCAGGTCATCAAAAGAGCAACTAAATTAATGACCAGATGATTTCCTTTAGTGATCGAGGTGAGGGATAAATGTTGGAATAGAAGGTTTAGAAACTATGATATGTTTAGATAGCACAATATTAATATTAATAAATACAGAGTAATATTATTCACAGCTTAATTATTTATAATATTTTACATGGGTATGCCCATTTGGAATACATATTTTCAAGGTTGTCTCTCAGTGTACAGATACACAAAGGCTGGTACTCTGAAATCAATCAATTTCTCACACCAGATCAAACTTCCCTACTAACTGCGGCCTTTCAACTTTTCATTATAATGGATGCCAGTGCAATTGGTGCAACTCTGAATTTCTCGTTCATGTTCTGTATATAGCTCTGAATTCATCCTCCTGTGTGCTGTTCCTCAATCCTCTACTACTCATGTATAAGCAGATTGAATGAAGCAGAATTAATATTATGGAATCTATTTTGTACTCTTGCAATGTGATTTGATGTAGCTTAAAAATATTAAATTATCAGTTGTACTTTCATAATCTTGTATGTCTATACTGTAATTGCAATTATGAATATACTCCAAAAGTAACAAATGAACACACTCATTAAGCATATACCTCCACCATCTTTTGTGAACTCAACAATCTCTCAATCATACAGCTCTTCCACAAAAGCTTGTCCTTGCCTGTTTGATTCTCTATAACTATAAAACTGAAAAAAAATCTCAATCTATTTTACGTGGAGCTTTCTTATCACCAAGGAATTAGGAATTCAGGTTAATCCACGTCTAAAAACCTGCTCTGAAAATTCTGCTGTCTTTGATTTGCTGATGAAGGTTTATTCCAGACCTCAGTACTATAATGACATCTTTAACAAATTTATTGAAAGAAGGTAATATATTTCAATGGAGAAAAGAATGCCAGAGTGCCTTTGAGAATCTGAAAGCTGCTTTGACAACATGACCGGATTTATAAGTATCAAATTGTAAGAAGATTTCCAAATGGCCATGGATGCCAGCATCATCAGTATGGATGCCAGTTTACTACAAGAAGACAAAATGGGAATCAAGCAGGCTGTCATTTACTTTTCAAAAAACTAAAAAACAGAAATATTCAATGTTGCAGAAAGAGACACTAGAATGAATTTTACCAAACTTGTCTAAGAAGATTTCACTGGAGAGTTCTCTGTATGATTTCTAATGTGTTACCTCACACAATTCTCTACAGCTTATTTAATTGTATATGTACAACAGCTTTATGCTGCTTTGCTTGTGCTATTGCCTACAAGGAAGTAAAAGGAGCTTGCAACTAATGCATACAAGTCTAATTTGATCTGAATACCACAGAACACAGCTCCAATGCAAACAGAACATTCATTTCCAAACATTACTGTTTTTCTTTTGCTGGTTTCTCCCTCTAGGTGTGCAATAGCCAACAATGGAAGTATTTGCCATTGCTGGGATCTCCCAAGATACCTCTCATGGTGCCATATAGGAATCCCAGTTGTGCAGCAGGTCCATCTCTGCCAGCATGAAGCTGCCCTTCATAGTGCACATAGTGGGAGGGGATAGGAAAAGCAAGTGTCTGAGGGTATATGGTGGCCTTTCATTGCAAATACAAGCTCACACTCGCAAAGGTTTTGCTATTTTACATCATCACCTGTCTGACTGACTGTCATTATAACTGCAATGACAAGAATCAAGCTACGCAGGATACCTCTACCCTCAGCACTGTACCTTCTTAGAACCCTGTCAAAGGGAACGCTATGCTTTCTCAAATGCCTGGCAAAGCATAACATTTTCTCGTTACCTAATGTGGAAACATTTCATACTGGAAATTTTCAAACATTCGAAAATATTAACTTTTATTCAAGGACTTGCCTTTTGAACAACAACAAAATTGTAGTCAAGTAATCATTACTGACCCCGGGTTTCATCTATTGGAACCAGCTCTGAATTATGTCCTGTTACACCCAACACTGCACTGATCTATCATGCTGAAGGTGATGTTCTTTCTGCTCAATGTCCTCATCTTCCTTCTCAGATGACTGCTGCTCTCTCAGTTCTTCAGTGGCCATCGCATCCCTCCTTTCCTGTTGTCGTTGTACTGAGCACAGCATGCCAGGATTATGTGGGACACTATGTCTGGAATGTAATTCAAGCCTCCCCAATCCAAGCAACAGAGCCTCATGATCAGGAGTCATACTTTCTGCTCCACCATGGCCCTGCTGAAAGAATGAGCTGCATTGTATCTACCCTTGGCCTTAGTCAGGGAGCTAATGACAGTGTCTTAAGCCATTAATGCAGAGGGTAGCTTTTGTCTCCTGGTAACCAACCTAGTAAGACATCTGCCTCATGAAACAAAGTAGAAACATGAGACAGCTAAAAGATATTAGCATCATGGCAGCTCCCAAGGTACTTGATGCAGACTCTAAAGTTTGTTACTAACGATCATAGATAACTACACATTGATGGAATGGAACGTTTTTCTGTTGATGAATTCAGGGGCATTACAATATGGTGCTCTCGCTACAATGTGTTGACAGTCTATAGTACCCTGCACCTTGGAGATGTCTACTATATTGGCCAAGTCTACTACTCAGGCTGCAGCACTGACCTTGTTACGGGGAAACGGGATGAAGGGTGATGATTTGGCCAAATTACATTGGTAACAGCCGTGATACATTCATTGGTTGAGGACTGAGAGATCCCACACAGGTCCCCAGTGTATCCTTGAAAGCAGCCAGTTACATAAAACTTTAGTGCAGTTGTCACCTGGATGACCACCGGGATAGATGGCCACCCACCCCTCAGCAGTTGGACTAGATCTGTGACTGTGTCCTGGGACATCCTCAGTCTGTGGTGTCAATGTGCCTGGCTCATCTGGAGGAAATGGCATTGAAGATGATAGATTCTAGGCCTCCTACAACCCCTCCACAGTGACGAGGACTTTCAGCAGTTACTTCTTCATATGAAAGCCTTTTGGAAGTTCGTAGATGTTGCTGCTGGTCCTGGGTTTGATAGCACATTTTCCCTCCATTTGTAACAATGGGTCCCACTGTGGTTGGATCCATCGTTTCGAATGAATCCCCGTTGTTAGGAATATCAAAAACAGAACAGAACAGAACCTCAATAATATGAGCATTCAGGGTCTGCACCACACACAAGTGGCAGTTTGACATTTGGTCAAACAGTCCTTTTGGACAGCGACATAAATTCAGCATTTTTATAACCATGTGGTCCTGATGGAAAGATGTGCAAAGCAAGTTTTTACACAGTGGGAGGTAAGAGCTTGGAATGCACTGCTAGAGGAGGTGGTAGAAACAGATATGATTGCAATGTTTAAGAGACATTTAGATAGACACACAAACAGGCAGAGTATAGAGGGATATAGACCATGTGGAGGCAGATGGGATAGGGTTAGAATGGCATCACGGTGGGAACAGATATAGTGGGTGGAAGGGTCTGCTCCTATGCCTGTACTGTTCTATTATGAAAGAGTAGACATAATGGTTCAAACAATATTAGATAGATTTTTACTTTCTCCACCTGCAATAAATGGGATAAAAGATTGTGTAGGTTCTACTAACAGCACATAATCTGTCTACTTCATAACCTGCCACCTGATCCAAGTGATGATCTTCTAGGGACCAAAAAGTCAGGAACAGGGAATACCTATGTAATAAACATTGAGCACAATATAGGCAGAGTGGTACTGCAGATGCTGGAGATTAGAGTCCTGATTTTTGATTAAGGGCTTTTGCCCGAAACGTCGATTTTCCTGCTCCTCAGATGCTGCTGACCTGCTGTGCTTTTCCAGCACCACTCTAATCTGGACATTGAACATAAGGTGCCATTGAATAGCAATCACTTTATTTCTTTATTTTCTACTTAAAACTAAGAAGGTCTGCAATGTGTAATTTTTAATCTTATTTCATATATTTTACACTATAATGACTCCAATATTGAACTTTTAACTTTGTTCTTTCTTTCTCCATTGTTCTTAGGATTCTGTATCGAGGTACCTAAGATGGCATCTTGTTTGGTGACATTATCACTGTACTCATGTACTTTTTGTGCTTGCGTACACATGACAGTAAAAACCAAATTTTAAAAAATTAAATCAAAGACTGAACCTCCTGCAAAAAGAATCACTCACTGGTTCCAAGTCGTAACAATTAAAATCTCTTCGTAAATCAAGCATTCTGAACTATTTATTGGTTAACACAGTGGTGATAATGCAGCATTCAAAAAAGTATTATATGAGTATTTGGACAGAAGTAGAGTGCAAGACTACAGGGAAAGAGCTGGTGATTGGCACTAGGTGATAGTGTAAGAGCCAGTGGAGAGCCAGTGCAGGTACAATGGTCTGAGTGGCTTCCCTTTGCACAGGAACACATCTGTGGTTCTAAGTTGGGGAGGGCCAGGCTCTACAGCAAACCTTGTATTCTCAACAAACTGAACCTGTTTTGATAGCAAATGGGATCCACTTAAACATCACACCATGCAAACAATTTAAACAGTCACAATGAACTGCAGCAAACAGAACTCATGACCAAAACTTCAGAAAGACAGGAGGGGAACACGCCCCATCTGTATCAATGCTGAGAGGGTTGAGAGTATCAAGTTCCTGGGAGTAATGATAACCGACAATCTGTCCTGGACTTCCCAAGTATATGTGGTGGTCATGAAGGAACAATAACACCGCTTTGTCCTCAGGCGGCTTAGGAAACTCAGAATGTCCATAAGGACACTTCACCAATGTTTACAGATGCATCATAGAAAGCATACTGTCCGGGTGCATAAAGGCCTGGTATGGCAAGTGCTCTGCCCTGGTCTGTCAGGAACTACAGAAAGTTGTGTGCACAGCCTAGGCCATCACAGAAGCCAACCTCCCATCCATGGACTCCATTTCAATGACACATCTCACTGTCATTGAAAGGTTGTAAACGTCATCAAAGATCCCTCCCAGCCCAGTAAAGCTTTCCCATAACCTCTCCCATCAGACAGAAGATACAGAAGCTTCAACACATGCACCAGCAGGTTCAGGAACAGCTTCTTCCCTGCTGTTATTACACTGCTGAATGGACTCTCTAACTTCAAATAATGCTGATCTTACTTTGTGAACCTCCTGTGCAATGTGACCTGTGTCCCTCACTCTGTCTAAGCACCCTGTGATCTGTATGTCCTTGCTTACTATGATCTGCCTGTACTGCTCACAAACAAAAGCTTAGGTACAAGTGACTACAATTAATTAATCAAATCAAAGCAAGCTTTTCTCAGAAGAAAATTCAATCAGTTGAGAATATTTTGGTAATACAAAATGTAAAATCAATCATATTTCTATGTATGATTGACAGAGCGATTATGCATCCATTGTAGCCAGGGCTAATGACCTCGTAATGTGCAGCCATTAACTCTAACTGATTTGGCTAAAGTTGAAATGGACCTTTGGAAAGGTCTTTCTAACAGGACACTTCCCTTACATTGGAAAGCTCTTTCTAACAGGGCACTTCCCTCACATTGGAAAGGTGCCACAGTATTACATGAAATGAAAAAGAACAATTGCAGGGAAAACTATTATCAAGGGCAGGATCCTGTGGACAGGATCACCAGGAAATTGCCCAAAAACACGCATTCCTTTCAAATAAATTATTCATGTTTTAACTAGCTCACGTCAAATCAAATTAAGAAGAAAAATTAGCGAAATATTGCAAATTCTTTCACTGTGAAGACTGTCAATTATGTAACAATCCCAGCCCTGCTACTTAATGTTATGACTGTCCAACTTTTCCAAATCATTTCCACAGAATAAGGATCTTCTGCACTTCATAGTGAATGCCTGTCATTTTCATCATAGTAATTGCAGTGGTAAAGTGAGCTGTACTTCTTTATTTGAGTGCTGGATTGCTCCTGATGAAGGGGCACAGTTCCTGTTGATGGTATGTGATTGCCACAACCAGAAGAAGCTTCAATTAGGACTTGCTATGCACAAATCAATATTCAATTGTGTTTCAAACATAACACTCTCCTGGGTGCAGTCTCTCCAAGAGAAAAATGGTCTTCCATCAATGAACATGGTTGAATAATTTCATTTCAGTAAATTCCAATATTTGGGGAGCAGACCTACAAACAGCAACTTTGAATCTCTTCAGTTTGCCAGGATACAGTCCAACCTGAAAATTTTTATCCAATTTTACATCACAAAGTAAAACATTGGAATTATCACATTAAAACAACAGCTGCATTACAGAAGTGACCACATTTCAAAGCACTTCACTGACTGTGAGATGCTTTAGAGTCTGGATTAGAGTGGTACTGGAAAAGCACAGCAGGTCAGGCAGCATCCAAGGAGCAGGAAAATCAACGTTTTGGGCAAAAGCCCTTCATCAGGATGCTTTAGAACATCTGAGGTTTACAAAAGGCACTACATTAATATAAGTATACAGTAGCGCCTCGACATACGAGCGACCCCGTTCACGGACAAATCGGTTTACGAACAGGATTGTACGTAAACTTTTGCTTCAACGTACGTACGAAATTCAAGGTACGAACGAAGGTACGAACGCAAAAAGCCCATGTGTGACCATATGGTTTCATTGTTCTGCTTTGCTACGTGCTTGTTGAACGCAAAAGCTCTCGGGCCCCGTGTGATCTCATTCAGTTCGTCTTTGGCGCGTGCGCTGTGAACAGCCGTCCAAGCATTCTTATGCTATCCGAATAATGGGAAAAATTGATTCAGTTCGCGAACTTTTCGGTTCGCGAACCGGGTCCTGGAACGGATTAAGTTCGTAAGTCGAGGCGCTACTGTAATTGCTTTTTAAAAAAACAGCATTCCTCCTGTCATAGTTTATGGCTGACTTGTAGCTGTAATCATTTCTCAGTGCAAAAAAGAAGTTATGATTCAGAAAACCTCATTTCCCCTTCCTTTTTCTCGGAAATTAACCCAAAAGTTTATTTTAGCATTTCTTGTGACTTGAGGGTATATGATGAATTTTATAGTAGAGTAAGTTGACTTGAAGTCACTGTTATAATGCTGATACACATGCTCCAATGATATTCCTCAGACCTTTCCTTCCTCAGAAATGTATCAAATTGCTTCTCAAAACGTCTCGTATTAGGTGTGCCAATAAACTTGTGCCAATAAATATGGTTTAATTACAATGAAGAGAAGCAGTTGTAATTTTGTAATTTTTAAAATTACCGGCCCTCTTTTATTTAAAATTAACCAACATTGAAATAATTCCACACAGGCTAGTAACTCATCGCCAGACCATCCTTTATTTACACATGAACAGTCCTTGACTTTAGGACGGCCTCATTCAGGCTCTGGTATCAGCATGTCAATGTCTCTGACACTCATCCCTTTTGTCTGTCAGCCAGGGTTCCCTGATTGAATCAGATTGACAGCTACAATCAGAGAGCTCATATTCTATGAGGTCTAGCTGGCTGACTTCATTACAATCACTACAGATATGGTGCAGGGACAGGTGTAGACCAGGCGAAAGTGAGGACTGCACATGCTGGAGATTAGAGTCGAGAATATGGTGCTGGAAAAGCACAGCAGCTCAGACAGCATCTGAGCAGCAGGAGAATCGATGTTTCGGGCAAAAGCCCTTTATCAGGAGTAGACCATTCATCCTATTGAGCCATGATGCATCTCCATAACATCACATCCTGAGGTTAGCCTTAATTCGCCTCCTGGGATTTTATTAATTCCCAATTCAAATCTTATAACTTTCAACTAAATCTCTTCTGTTCCAAAACAGAATATAAGTCCAACTTAACTTTCCCTCATTCTTTCGTAACCTGGGTTGCTTGTCTGTGTGAGTGATGAACTAGGGGCTAGATCAGGCATCTTGCACAGCTACACTGTGTAAAGATTTTGCAGGTTCAGCTAAAAGACAAACAAACAAAAGTCTCAACAATGATAAAAGTACAGAGGTCACTACTGACAAGATGATAGGCTTTGGGAGGGATGTTGAAAGTAACAGATGGCTACTGTAAGAGATTAGATTGACTGATGCCCAATCTAACTGTTCAAGTGGGATGGGGGGTACAGCTGTCATTATATATAAATGTCAAAGGGGAAGTCCCCAGACTGTCTAAAATGTGATTGTGCTCGAGACACCTTCAGAGTGCTCTACTTAATTGGCTATATAGTTTGGTGAACTGGAAGAGACCATTTTTGTCTGGTAAAACTCAAATGCTGTTACAGTAAACCCCATTGGTTTTTCTTTAAGGATCATTGGTTCACATTTGTTTTATTTTTTGCCTTTAGCCAGCATGAATTGTGCATTTATAAACTGTTAATCTCTTGACAGCCTGATGTTCATTACAGAATCACATCTATGGTTTAGGTTTGTTCCCATTCAAAGAAACAAAGAGATATTTTTGAATTGAGAAATCAAGCAAGCATTACTTTATATATACTTCCCGATAAACATTTGTAACATTTCAGGACTCTAATGAGAAGTTGGACCCGTTGGTTTCATTAGTAACATGTACAGTCGGTCAGGCGCACATTCCAAGTGTTAGAAGCTGAATTGTGACACCTCCAATTTGAATTGCATGTCCATTTATGCTCTCCCCATTCTTGTAACCACCTGGGTTAATTTTCTGATTTTAATTGGTTTTTAATTAATTTTAATTTTCTAATGCAGCCAGACAGCTTTGCCCAATGCTATGAATGTTGGAAACTCACAGCCATTGCTTATGATTTCCCCTCCCTTAGGAACCACTGAAAGTAGATTACAGGCAGTGTTCCCAGAGTTTCCTGAAGTACACGACTGGCAATGAGAATTCAGAATATTGTCAACACATATTCCTATGCACCCTTTTAAAGCCTCATGGAAACATAATGCAAAATGGTGTTCCTCTGTGGGGAAAGCATCTAGACTAATATACTTGGAGAAAATTACATTGTCTACAAATAATTAAAACTCTCAAAACGAAAATTCAATTACATTCCTCATGATGGAATTTACTTCTCTGTAACAGCACACAGACTGGGTATTAGCACTGTGCTAAACAAGGCTGGAAATGCTCAGAGTGGTTTTTATAAGATGGAATTATAGTCATGTATTACTTTCAACCACAATATTCAGAAATATAAATGATTGAAAGCCAGGGCATGCTGTCTCTATAACAAACTCAAATAATAAAAAATTCACCTCGGTCCCATTGCTACATACAGAGACCCAGCTCAGGGCTAGATGAGTAAACGTAACCTACACTCTCATAGCACCTAATGAAAAATGCTTTATTTTCCAACGTCTCCAATTAACAATCATTCAATGCAAGTGGAAATCATTATTTGTCAGCTTATCTGTTTCAGGTTAAAATATCACAGATTTTTCATGCAGCGAGTGGCCCTCTTCAGTGTAAAATCCAACTTGAATTGATCACAATGCAATGTTATGTGCACAAGATGTCTTGTCATTGTTAATAAAATAAAAAGGTGCTGACAGCTTTGGAAGACGTACCATAGAGTTGTTACTGTTCAGTTCCTGATGGAGAAAAGTATAGCAAAATCACCTTCCAATTTGGCAAATCCATTCGGAATAGCTCACAGGATTTGCTGTAACAGGAAATGGAAAATAATGTATTGATTCCTGCACAATTTACCATTGGTTTGAGTGTGCTTGCTGTTGGTATTGGGTGACAAAAAATGATGTTCGCTTTCCTACTGGTGACATTATTTTTTTGTCATTTGTGGGACATGAGCATTGCTGGCTGGCCAGCACTTGTTGTCTGTCTTTCAGTGCCCTTGATAAGATGATGGTGAGCTGCCTTCTTGAACTGCTACAGTGCAGTGCTGTTAGGGAGGGAATTTCAGGATTTTGACTCAACAATAGATCAGCATAAAAGAAATTATGGACTGGGAGCAGGATGCAGATCAAACAATTACCTTTACATGTCATCTGGTTAGCATTATGAAAAACTTCTGACAGTGCTACCTATAGATCTTTTAGTTTCTGTTCATCCAGAATTATTTGGGGTTAGACAAATCTAAATGAAATGGCATATTTTTGTTAGATTCTTATTTGTGACAAAGATGAAGTAAAAGCTTCTCATTTTTGGCATCTTATTAATACAATTCATCTTAAATGCCCTGCAGCAAACTTCAAAGCAATGGTTTAAGGAATTGCACATTGTGCAGCATAATTACCTTACAACGTTAGATGCAAAAGTTAGCATGCCATTTGCTAATGTCATTTTTCTTTTGAGTGTAAAAAGGAGCATGAATTGCAATGTATTATGATGCCACTAATTTCATTTCAAATCCCCTTTTGGTTGCGGGATTGTCAGTAGACAAGCTTTTCAGATTAATTCATGACAGCAGAAACAAGAGTTGTCCATAACATAATCAGGTTCCAGTGGTGCAGTTAATTTTGTTAGAGCCCATTTGGATGTTTTGCACAGATTTGGAGTGAGGACGGGGACGAGTAATTTGAACCAAATTGACAGAGCAAGGATCAGATGACAGTTTTATCCAACAGATGTGATGATCTGGCTACAGCTCGAGTCAGCAGACAGCATCAACTCAGATTCTCTCTTAATGAAGCCAGACTCCCTCAAGATGCTAATACTGAGGTCATCGTAAGAGTCAGCTCAAACTGGAAAAGTACATTTTGGGCTGATCATGTTGTAGAATATAGCTACCTCTGGCAAATGTCACATTTGCACAAAATTAGAAATTAGTTTTCCTTTTGCCAGCAATCACTCCAAGGAACAATGCAATTAAAATGCTTGATGCGCAGTCTCCTGTTAACACTTCTCAATCAACTTTCATTATTTTGCCTCTCCCATTGAAACGGCTTTGGAATTGAGGTGAAAAATCTTAACTATTGCATTTCAGAAGAACAATAAATGGAATATAGTTGTTCCTGATTCAAGCAATTGAGTATAGCCTTGGCACTGGCATGAAGAAAAACAGGACACTCTCCCGGGTGTCACAATATTTATCTTTCAAACAACATCTAACAAAAACCATTATTCTAGCTGCTATTTAATTGCTGCTGTTGGAAGTTTTAAACTCCAATGTTCAAATTGGCTCTTATATTTCCTAAATTACAATCCTGGTACATCAATGTGTAGGATGTCCCGAGGTTAGGAAAGGCATTATAAAATGTGCAAGTTCTTTCTTTAAACATGTGTAAGATTTAGTGGAATATTGTTAGTGTAGAAATTCTTCGTGAAACTAACATTTTAACATCAGTAATGAAACTCACTCATTGTCTGGCATCTTCCTCCTGGATTGATACTATATCATATTAGTACAATAAACCTCCTACTTAAAACCATCATACCAAAAACTTGTTAGGAAACTTCTCAGGTCAGTTCAGAAGTCACGATAAATGTCTCAGTTATCATGATTTAGTAAAACAGGACCATCTTCATGACGTATTTTCCCAAGTCACTTCTTTATCAGAAACGTCAATGTTTAAATCTCTACCTTGAGCCTCTTTAATTGATCTGTAACCAGTTGATTACGTAACAACTGAGATTTCCATTCACTGAGGAATGCTATTGAGCAGTCAAGGTTCAGATAATTGCCAAACTCTGAAATAAATCAGGGACAAGTGCTATACTTGCCTGCATCTTCATTTTAACAAAATAAATTAGACAGCAGGGAGAAAGTGTTATCGATTTGGTTGGAAGGACAGTTCTGTTCATCAAAATGGACTGTGTGATGAAGCTCTTGTACAATCTGTTCAATATCACGTACAGTCAGTTCTGAGAGTTCTGTCCTCGTGCGGTCTCACGTTATAAGAAAATTGCGCAATGGCCACACCATTTAAACTAATGAGGCCAGAATCGCATTATAGCCAATACAGGTAAGGAAAGTTAGTGATATATAAATAACCGTCTAAGTTCTTCAACGGCATGAAAGCCAATTGCATTGAGGAAACGCGCATTCTCGCAGAACTGACTGCATTTCTGATAAGAAGTTGACGGAAATCACCATCACTGAAGGCATCATCAGCAGGGATCACTGGCTCAGTGTTACCCATCAGGATTATCCTTCAATCAGTTCCACAAAATCAGAACCTTTGAACATTCTAAGAAGTTATTCATATCAAAAGAAACTCTTGGCGGGATACAGACGTGTGAAGCTATGTTTAACCATCATAATGTGGGAGTTTGTAGTGTATAGGATGCTGATACATTCCTATATTACAACACTTCAAAAATATTTTCATTACCTCTAACATGGTTTGAAGTTTCTGGTGCTATATAAATGCACTTCTTGTGTAGTTTGCAATTTATTTTGTAGTTACACAATGACATAGCTTAAAATATAAACAAACTGCTATGCACAGTCCTACCCTGTAACCCAAATATAGACCAAACATTGATATGTAATGCTGCTTATCAGGCTTTCGAGTCAGAAGCACAGACACAGCGCAGAAACGGACCCTTCCATGTTGAACATAGTCCCAAACTAAACTAGTCCCACCTGCTTGCTCCTGGCCCATATCCCTCCAAAGCTTTCCTGTTCATGTATCTATCCAAATGTCTTTTAAATGTTGTAACTCTACCCACATTCCTCAGGAAGTTCATTCCATATGTAAACCACCTTCTACATAAAAAGGTTGCTTAATATTTAATGCTAATGAAAAGATAAAGTATACAAAAGAACACACAGCAAATATAAAGGCAAATGGGGATGATAGAAAGAAACAAATGATAAACCCAGATAAAAAAGAACAAGAGTTAGTGCTGAGGTAATTCTCTAATTTGCATAATTATTTCAGCCATGCTGTACTCTTGCTGCACTGGATCACATAAAGAAAGTGACATCAGATGGTGAAGAGCTTGGCCAACGAACTCAGCTTTAGTGAACATTTTATAAAGAGGGAGAGAAGGTACAGGCAGAGCTGCATAGGGTGGCGGGTCTTATTGGGCCTTTGCAGTTCCAATCGAATCCATCACAATCTTCTTAAATGGCAGAACAGACTCAAAGAAATGAATGACCTACTCTGTGTTTGTTGTTGAACAATTTAAAAAGGCAGAATCAGATGCAAGCAGATATCTTGAAGGAGGTTGCAGAGATAGGCAGGAAGACAAGAAAACAGAATCTTATCAGATCGAGTGGATCGGTTGGAGAGACAGATAGAAGCGATGAGGAATTTGCAACAGAAACAGTATGTGATGGATGGCAGTTATAGGAAGGGGGGAAAGTCTCAGATACAGTCACATAGATGGGTTAACTCCAGGAAGGGTAAGAAAGGTAGGCAGCTAGTGCAGGAGTCTTTTGTGGATATATCCATTTCAAACAGGTATGCTGGTTTGGAAAATGTAGGGGGTGAAGGATTCTCAGGGGAATGTAGCACGAACAGCCAAGTTTCTAGTATTGAGACTGGCTCTAGTGCAATGAAGGGTACATCGGCTTCCAAGAGATCAATTGTGTTAGGGGATTCTGTAGTCTGAGGTACAGACAGACGTTTTGTGGCCAGCAGAGAAAAAGCAGAATGGTGTGTTGTATTTGGAGGCATTTGGATGGGTACATGAATAGGAAGGGTTTGGAGGGATATGGGCCGGATGCTGGCAGGTGGGACTAGATTGGGTTGGGATGTCTGGTCAACATGGACAGGTTGGACCGAATGGTCTGTTTCCATGCTGTACATCTCTATGACTCTATGACTGTATAAGTGTCAATTGTAAAGCCAAGGCACTGTTTAACTGGGAGCCAATGCAGATCAGTGAGCACAGGTGGTGGTCAGTCCAATTCACATCTCATTTACAAGGACGGAGAAGCATTAGTGACTGTAAACCTTCGGAATATGTGTAAGTGTTTGTAATTAATGTTCCATTTCTCCATAACCTTCAGGCCATTCAACACATGCTAATTGCATTTATTAAAATTGCAAAGGATTCACATTTGAGAATATTAATGTGGCATTCTATAAAAAAAATTATATTCAGAAAAGAAACTGAAGCTTATTTTTGAACCAATTAATGATGACTTAGGATCACTTTGTTTTGAAATACACACTGCCCAAGATTGCAACTTTGAGATATTAACACGTAAACATTTTTGCAGGAAGCCATGAAAATTACTACTCAGTAAACAAATGAATACAGATTTCATATGAAATAAATATTATAAGTTGACCATGTGCAGACCAGTTGGTGAATCATTTCAACAATCACTGGCATTTATATAGCACCTTTCTTACAAAGAAATGGTCCATGATGTTTCACAGGAGCATTTTGTGTTATTCATTCACAGGATGTGGGCGTCACTAGTTAGGCCAGCATTTGTTGCCTGTGCTTAATTGCACAGAGAATATTTAGGAGTCAACCACATTTCTGTGGATCTGGCGTCACATGTAAGTCAGACCAGGTAAGAATGGCATACTTGCGTAAGGGCTTTATATTTGTTACTTTTGAGAATTGGATTCAATTAATCCAAATGTAAAACTTCCCTGTAAGACATTAGTGACCCGGATGAGTTTTTACCACAATTAATAATCATCACCATTGTGCTAGCTTCTTATTCCAGACATTTTGTTGAATTCAAATGTCACCAGCTGGCTGGTAGAATTTGAACCTTGGAACATTTATGAAACAAAGTATGACACGGAGTCACATGGTAAGATTGGGTCATACAACCAAGAAAAGGAGTGTCTTAAAGGAGGAAAGCCAAGTAGCTAATGGGAGGGGAGTGGGGATGCTTTTTCCATAGCCCTAATTCTAAGCGTTAGAGCCTAGGCTCCTGAAGATAATTCTATCAATAGTGCAGTGATTAAAATCGAGAAGCCAGTATTTGAGAAACACAGATATCTCTGAAGGTGATGTATAGAAGAGAGTTAGAGAAGGCAAAACAATAGAGAATTAGAAAACAAGAATGCGAATTTAAAGACAAGACATTACTGATCAGGATCCAATGTAGGTCAGCGAGAACAGGCATAACATGTGAACAGCCCCTGGTACAAGTTCAGAGGTAGGCAGTAGAGTTTGGATGACCGCAAAGTTTATGAAGGATAGAATATAGAAGAGCAACTAAGAGTGTTTTGTCTCTTTGGAAAATTAACAACAATATAACTGAGGGTTTATCAGCAGATGAGTGAAGACATGGGTGAGATCAGAGAGGTCAAAATATTTGGTCTTAATGATGGGTTGAATATGGGATCCGATCTTCATCATGAAGTCAAACAAAGTGTGAACAAAGTGGCTTTGTCACATCATTCAGAGGGAGATGCATGGAGTCAATTATTGGATAAGAAGTTTGGAGCAGTGATTAAAAATGATTTGTATCTGATATCAGATGCAAAACAAAATCATTTCAAAAAAGAAGAAAATGCTTGTATCAACAAGAAGGAATTACAAACACACTGACTTTGCATTAATTGAATCCCGTTTTCAGAAGGTACAAATTTAAAACTCCTACTTAAAAAAGACTTACACCTTTCATGACCACAGGATATCCCAAACTGCTTTACAGTCAATGAAGTATTTCAGAAGGGTAAAAACCGAAAGAGTTACAGATGCTGTAAATCAGAAATAAAAACAGAAGTTGCTGGAAAAGCTCAGCAGATCTGATAGCATCTGTGGAGGGGAATCAGAGTTAACGTTGCGGGACCAGTGACCCTTCCTTGGGAAGAGTCTGAGGGAGGGCCCGTTGATCGAAATGTTAACTCTAACTTCTCTCCACCGATGCTGCCAGACCTGCTAAGCTTTTCCAGCAATTTCTGTTTTATTTCAGAAGTCACAGTTGTAATGGAGCATGGTTCCATAGTTTGATCTACATATCAAACAGAAAAAAAAGAAACTAACTTGCCTCCTTCACCTGCCTCAATAGGTGCAGAAAAGTATAATCTAAGGCGAAATGATAAGGAAGAGACTCACATTTCCATTTTTCAGGTAGAAACTGTGTGAAGATGGGTGAAGATGGAAGTTTTAGGAGAAGAGCTTGTAATGACCCTTGATTCTAGAACAATAGAGATTGATGAAGAAGGAAGTGGATATAGAATACCGTTTACGTGTTACTGAGGATTATATCTACAATAAATGTTGTTGGTTGCTAATCTTATCAGATTGAATAGATCAATTGGAGCGACAGTTAGAGGCAATGAGGAATTTACAGGAGCAAGAGGGTGTGATGGATGACAGTTATTGGAAGGGAGACAAGTCGCAGATACAGTCACAGAGATGGGTTAACTCCAGGAAAGGTAAGAAAGGTAGGCAGGTAGTGCAGGAGTCTTCTGTGGCTATCCCCATTTCAAACAAGTATGCTGTTTTGGAAAATGTGGGGGGTGATGGATCCTCAGGGGAATGTAGCACTAACAGCCAAGTTCCTGGTATTGAGACTGGCTCTAATGCAATGAGGGGGATGTCATGTCCCAAGAGATCGATTGTGTTAGGGGACTCTCTAGTCTGAGGTACAGACAGACATTTCTGTGGCCAGCAGCGAAAAATCAGAATGGTGTGTTGCCTCCCTGGTGCCAGGAGCAAGGATGTCTCAGAGAGGGTGCAGAATGTATTTAAAGGGGAGAGGGTCCAGCAGGAGATCATTGTACACATTGGAACCAACGACATAGGAAGGGAAAAGGTTGAGAATTCTGAAGGGAGAATATAGAGAGTTAAGCAGGAATTTAAAAGGAGGTTCTTGAGGGTAGTAATATCTGGATTCCTCCCAGTGCTATGAGCTAGTGAGGCCAGGAATAGGAGGATAGAGCAGATGAATGCATGGCTGAGGAGCTGGTGTATGGGAGAAGGATTCACATTTTTGGATCATTGGAATCTCTTCTGGGGTAGAAATGACCTGAACATGGAGGACGGATTGCACCTAAATTGGAAGGGGACTAATATATTGGCAGGGAAATTTGCTAGAGCTGCTCGAGAGGATTTAAACTAGTAAGATGGGGGTGGGTGGGACCCAGGGAGATACTGAGAAAAGAGATCAACCTGACACTGGTACAGTTAAGAGAAAAAGCAAGTCAAACAGTCAGGGCAGGCAGGGACAAGGTAGGACTAATAAATTAAACTGCATTTAGTTCAATGCAAGAGGCCTAACAGGGAAGGCAGATGAACTCAGGGCATGGTTAGGAACATGGAACTGGGGTATCATAGCAATTACAAAACCATGGCTCAGGGATGGGCAGGACTGGCAGCTTAATGTTCCAGGATACAAATGCTACAGGAAGGAGAGAAAGGGAGGCAAGAGAGGAGGGGAGTGGCATTTTTGATAAGGGACAGCATTACAGCTGTGTTGAGGGAGGATATTCCTGGAAATACATCCAGGGAAGTTATTTGGGTGAAACTGAGAAATAAGAAAGGGTTGATTACCTTATCAGAATTGTATTATGGACCTCCTAATAGTCAGAGGGAAATTGAGAAACAAACTTGTAAGGAGATTTCAGTTATCTGTAAGAATAATATGGTGGTTATGGTAGGGGATTTTAACTTTTCAAACATTGACTGGGACTGCTATAGTGTTAAGGATTTAGATGGCGATGAGTTATTAAGCATGTACAAGAACATTTTCTGATTCAATATGTGGATGTACCCACTAGAGAAGGTGAAAAATTTGACTTACTTTTGGGAAATAAGGCAGGGCAGGTGACTGAGGTGTCAGTGGGGGAGCACTTTGGGACCAGTGACTATAATTCTATTAGATTTAAAATAGTGATGGAAAAGGATAGACCATATCTAAAAGTTGAACTTTTAAATTGGAGAAATTTGATAATATTAGGCAAGAACTTTCAAAAGCTGATTGGGGGGCAGATGTTCACAGGTAAAGGGACGACTGGAAAATGAGAAGCCTTCAAGAATGAGATATCGAGAGTCCAGAGACAGTATATTCCTGTTCGGGTGAAAAGAAAGGCTGGTAGGTATAGGGAATTCCTGATGAAGGGCCTTTGCTCGAAACATCGATTCTCCTGCCCCTCGGATGCTGCCTAACCTGCTGTGCTTTTCCAGTACCACACTTTTGACTCTAATCTCCAGCATCTGTAGTCCTCACTTTTGTCAAAGGAAATTGAGAAATCTACCTGCGATTCTACTTTCAAGGAGCTATGAACCTGCACTTCAAGGTCTTTTTGTTCAGCAACACTCCCTAGGACCTTACCATTAAGTGTATAAGTCCTGCTAAGATTCGCTTGTAATTTATTATTAACACTGCTCAACCACTCCCAAAATGGCATTGTATTTAAATGGGATACACATTCTGAAATAAATTATTACAAGTATTTATAGAAAGGAAACAAGATGAACACTTACAGACAGCTCCACATGAGGTCACACACTATCCTGACTTTGAACTATACCCCTGTTCCTTCATCGAGTCTAATTCAAAATCCAACAATGTCTTTTGTCGTGTGATTTTACGTTCATGTCTATGAGTTTGAGTTCAAGACAGACTGGTCAAGGAGAAGGTAGGTTCAAGAACTGGCTTCAGGCTTGGGATTCTTTATGACACTCTTTAATACATATTGACTAAATATCCCAATACATTTACAAGGATGTTACTGAGACTGGAGGATTTGAGTTATAAGGAGAGTCTGGATAGGCAGGTACTTTTTTCACTGAAGCGTAGGAGACTGAGGGGTAACCTTATAGGGGTTTATAAAATCATAAGGGGCATAGATAAGGGGCATCCAAAGTCTTTTTCCTAGGGTAGGGGAGTCCAAATCGAGAGGGCATGGATTTAAGCTGAGAAGGGAAAGATTTAAAAATGACCTGAGGGGCAACTTTTTCACTCAGAGAGTGGTGCATATATGAAACAAGTTGCCAGAGGAAGTGGTAGAGGCAGGTACAGTTGTAGCTTTTTAAAAATTGTTTGGACAGGTAGATGGAAAAGAAAGATTTAGAACGATAAGGGCCAAACACAGGTAAATGGGACGAATTCAGTTTAGGAAACATGGTCAGCACAGTTGAGTTCAGCCAAACGGTCTGTTTCCATGTTATGGGAATCTATGTACTTGGAGATACACCAGGCTCTGATCTCACTGTTACATTATTGAAAGACTTTTCATAAACACTGCTGCTCAATGCGACCTGCAGAAGTTTGCTTTGTGTGTTTGTCTCTTCCTCTTCCTTTTTAACTGTGCCCACACTTAATTCGAGAGATGAGGGGCTTGTCTTACAAGGAGAGATTGGACATATTAGGCCTATAGATCTCTGGAGTTTGAGAAAATGACAAGAGGTCTAATTGAGGTGTACTAGCTGCTAAAAGGGATTGAGAAAGTAGATATAGAGAGGATGGTCCTCATGTGGCAATCTAGAACAAAACAGATCATTGTTTAGGATAATGGGTTTGAAATTTAAAGATTTAAAACAGGGAGGGGAGAAATTACTTCTCTCAAAAGGTCATGAATTTGTGGAATTCACTAACCCAGGCTGTGATGGATGCTGGAACATTGAGTAAATTTAAAGAGAGGAGGTAGACAGATCTTTAATTAATAATGGCTTGAAGGATTATGGAGATATGGCAGGAAAGTGGCATTCTGATGCTTTCGTTTATGGAGAAGCTCCATAATATCATCACAAGTTTGTTCCAGGGTCTCAAATTCCTTACACAACAGTACACCCTCTCTAACACCACTGCAAATATACCTTCATTACAAGCAGTTGATCCTTACCATTGGCTGCAACATGGGTGACCAATGCACCAAGAATGGCCTGAACCCTCCAGGAATTGTAGATTAATAAAAACATAGAAAACAGGAGCAGGAGGAGGCCATTCAGCCCTTCGAGCCAGCTCCACCATTCAGTACGATCATGGCTGACCATCCAACTCAATGACCTGTTCTACTTTCTCCCCGCATTCTTTGATCCCTTTAGCCCGAAGAACTGTACTTCTTTAAGAAGGAGTTAGATATAACCGTTGGGATCCTATCATGGAAAAGAGAATCATGGAATCAATGAAAAGGCACATTTTTCTTTTCTTTGAACACTGTGGAAGAGCAAAATATGGTGCTTAAAATGATTGTCAAAAATATTCTAATCGGTGAAATGATTTGGAGAGGTTGTGATGATGAACATGTTGGGTGGAGAAAGTGAGGTCTGCAGATGCTGGAGATCAAAGTTGAAACTTTATTGCTGGAACAGCACAGCAGGTCAGGCAGCATCCAGGGAACAGGAGATTCGACGTTTCGGGCACAGGCCCTTCTTCAGGAATGAGCAGAGAGTGTTCAGCAGGAGAAGATAAAAGGTAGGGAGGAGGGACTTGGAGGAGGGGAGTTGGAAATGTGATAGGTGGAAAGAGGTCAAGGTGAGGGTGATAGGTCGGAGTAGGGTGGAGGCGGAGAGGTCAAGAAGAAGACTGCAGGTCAGGAAGGCGGTGCCGGGCTGGAAGGATCCGGCTGAGACAAGGTGGGGGGAGGGGGGATGAAGAAACTGGTGAAGTCCAAGTTCATCCCCTGCGGTTGGAGGGTTCCCAGTCGGAAGATAAGACGCTCCTCCTCCGACCGTCGGGTTGTTGTGGTTTGGCGGTGGATGAGTCCAATGACCTGCATATCCTCGGTGGAGTGGGAGGGGGAGTTGAAATGCTGTGCCACAGGTTGGTTGGGTTGGTTCGTCCGGGTGGCCCAGAGGTGCTCCCTGAATCGCTCCGCAAGTAGGCGGCCTGTCTCCCCAATATAGAGGAGGCCACACCGGCTGCAGCGGATGCAGTAGATGATGTGGGTGGAGGTGCAGGTGAATCTGTGGCGGATATGGAAGTTTCCCTTGGGGCCTTGGAGAGAAGTGAGGGGGGAGGTGTGGGCGCAAGTGTTGCACCTCCTGCGGTTGCAAGGGAAGGTGCCGGGAGTGGTGGTTGGGTCGGTGGGGGGTGTGGATCTGACAAGGGAGTCGCGGAGGGAGTGGTCTCTACGGAAAGCTGATAGGGGAGGGGAGGGAAATATATCCTTGGTGCTGGGGTCTGTTTGGAGGTGGCGGAAGTGACGGCGGATGATGCGCTGTACATGGAGATTGGTGGGGTGGTAGGTGAGGACCAGTGGGGTTCTGTCCTGGTGGCGGTTGGAGGGGCGGGGCTCAAGGGCGGAGGAGCGGGAAGTGGAGGAGATGCGGTGGAGGGCACCGTCGACCACGTCGGGGGGGAAATTGCGGTCCTTGAAGAAGGAGGCCATCTGTGTTGTACGTATTTTGAACTGGTCCTCCTGGGAGCAGATGCGGCGGAGACGAAGGAATTGGGAGAATGGGATGGCGTTTTTACAGGGGGCAGGATGGGAGGAGGTGTAGTCCAGGTAGCTGTGGGAGTCGGTAGGTTTGTAGTAGATGTCCGTGTTGATTCGGTCGCCCGAGATAGAAACAGAAAGGTCTAGGAAGGGGAGGGAGGAGTCCGAGACTGTCCAGGTGAATTTGAGGTCGGGGTGGAAGGTGTTGGTGTAGTGGATAAACTGTTCAACCTCCTCGTGGGAGCACGAGGTAGCGCCGATACAGTCATCAATGTAGCGAAGAAAAAGATGGGGGGTGGGGCCAGTGTAGTTGCGGAAGATGGATTGTTCCACATACCCTACGAAGAGGCAGGCATAGCTGGGGCCCATGCGGGTGCCCATGGCTACTCCTTTTGTTTGGAGAAAGTGGGAGGATTGGAAAGAAAAGTTGTTCAGGGTGAGGACCAGTTCGGTCAGTCGAAGGAGGGTGTCGGTGGAAGGGTACTGGGTGGTACGGCGGGAAAGGAAGAAGCGGAGTGCTTTGAGTCCTTCGTGATGGGGGATGGAGGTGTACAGGGACTGGATGTCCATGGTGAAGATGAGGCGTTGGGGACCGGGGAAGCGGAAATCCTGGAGGAGGTGGAGGGCGTGGGTGGTGTCACGAACGTAGGTGGGGAGTTCTTGGACTAATGGGGACAGGACCGTGTCGAGGTATGCCGAGATGAGTTCGGTTGGGCAGGAGCAGGCTGAGACGATGGGTCGTCCGGGGCAGTCAGGTTTGTGGATTTTGGGCAGGAGGTAGAAACGGGCGGTTCGGGGTTGTGGGACTATGAGGTTGGAGGCGGTGGATGGGAGGTCCCCTGAGGTGATGAGGTTATGGACGGTCTGGGAGATGATGGTTTGGTGGTGGGGGGTGGGGTCATGGTCAAGGGGACAGTAGGAGGAGGTATCTGCGAGCTGGCGTTTGGCCTCAGCGGTGTAAAGGTCAGTGCGCCAAACTACTACTGCGCCTCCCTTGTCAGCTGGTTTGATGGTGAGGTTGGGGTTGGAACGGAGGGAGTGGAGGGCTGCGCGTTCCGAGGGTGAGAGGTTGGAGTGGGTGGGGGGAGTGTGGGAGTTCAGGTAGCGGTTAATATCGCGGCGGCAGTTTGCTATGAAGAGGTCGAGGGCAGGTAGGAGGCCAGCACGGGGTGTCCAGGTGGACGGGGTGTGTTGGAGGTGGGAGAAGGGGTCGTCAGAGGGTGGGCGAGAGTCTTGATTGAAGAAGAAGGCGCGGAGGCGAAGGCGGCGGAAGAATTGTTCGGTGTCACTCCGTGTATTGAATTCATTGACCCGAGAACGTGTGGGAACGAAGGTGAGACCTCTGCTGAGGACTGATCTTTCATCCTCAGAGAGGGGCAAGTCTGGAGGGATGGTGAACACACGGCAGGGCTGGGAGCTAGGACCTGGTGTGGGGCTGGAGCTGGATGTGGGGGCGGGGACAGAGGTCGGCTTGGGGGCGGAGTTGGACATGGTGTCACCATGTCCAACTCCGCCCCCAAGCCGACCTCTGTCCCCGCCCCCACATCCAGCTCCAGCCCCACACCAGGTCCTAGCTCCCAGCCCTGCCGTGTGTTCACCATCCCTCCAGACTTGCCCCTCTCTGAGGATGAAAGATCAGTCCTCAGCAGAGGTCTCACCTTCGTTCCCACACGTTCTCGGGTCAATGAATTCAATACACGGAGTGACACCGAACAATTCTTCCGCCGCCTTCGCCTCCGCGCCTTCTTCTTCAATCAAGACTCTCGCCCACCCTCTGACGACCCCTTCTCCCACCTCCAACACACCCCGTCCACCTGGACACCCCGTGCTGGCCTCCTACCTGCCCTCGACCTCTTCATAGCAAACTGCCGCCGCGATATTAACCGCTACCTGAACTCCCACACTCCCCCCACCCACTCCAACCTCTCACCCTCGGAACGCGCAGCCCTCCACTCCCTCCGTTCCAACCCCAACCTCACCATCAAACCAGCTGACAAGGGAGGCGCAGTAGTAGTTTGGCGCACTGACCTTTACACCGCTGAGGCCAAACGCCAGCTCGCAGATACCTCCTCCTACTGTCCCCTTGACCATGACCCCACCCCCCACCACCAAACCATCATCTCCCAGACCGTCCATAACCTCATCACCTCAGGGGACCTCCCATCCACCGCCTCCAACCTCATAGTCCCACAACCCCGAACCGCCCGTTTCTACCTCCTGCCCAAAATCCACAAACCTGACTGCCCCGGACGACCCATCGTCTCAGCCTGCTCCTGCCCAACCGAACTCATCTCGGCATACCTCGACACGGTCCTGTCCCCATTAGTCCAAGAACTCCCCACCTACGTTCGTGACACCACCCACGCCCTCCACCTCCTCCAGGATTTCCGCTTCCCCGGTCCCCAACGCCTCATCTTCACCATGGACATCCAGTCCCTGTACACCTCCATCCCCCATCACGAAGGACTCAAAGCACTCCGCTTCTTCCTTTCCCGCCGTACCACCCAGTACCCTTCCACCGACACCCTCCTTCGACTGACCGAACTGGTCCTCACCCTGAACAACTTTTCTTTCCAATCCTCCCACTTTCTCCAAACAAAAGGAGTAGCCATGGGCACCCGCATGGGCCCCAGCTATGCCTGCCTCTTCGTAGGGTATGTGGAACAATCCATCTTCCGCAACTACACTGGCCCCACCCCCCATCTTTTTCTTCGCTACATTGATGACTGTATCGGCGCTACCTCGTGCTCCCACGAGGAGGTTGAACAGTTTATCCACTACACCAACACCTTCCACCCCGACCTCAAATTCACCTGGACAGTCTCGGACTCCTCCCTCCCCTTCCTAGACCTTTCTGTTTCTATCTCAGGCGACCGAATCAACACGGACATCTACTACAAACCTACCGACTCCCACAGCTACCTGGACTACACCTCCTCCCATCCTGCCCCCTGTAAAAACGCCATCCCATTCTCCCAATTCCTTCGTCTCCGCCGCATCTGCTCCCAGGAGGACCAGTTCAAAATACGTACAACACAGATGGCCTCCTTCTTCAAGGACCGCAATTTCCCCCCCGACGTGGTCGACGGTGCCCTCCACCGCATCTCCTCCACTTCCCGCTCCTCCGCCCTTGAGCCCCGCCCCTCCAACCGCCACCAGGACAGAACCCCACTGGTCCTCACCTACCACCCCACCAATCTCCATGTACAGCGCATCATCCGCCGTCACTTCCGCCACCTCCAAACAGACCCCAGCACCAAGGATATATTTCCCTCCCCTCCCCTATCAGCTTTCCGTAGAGACCACTCCCTCCGCGACTCCCTTGTCAGATCCACACCCCCCACCGACCCAACCACCACTCCCGGCACCTTCCCTTGCAACCGCAGGAGGTGCAACACTTGCGCCCACACCTCCCCCCTCACTTCTCTCCAAGGCCCCAAGGGAAACTTCCATATCCGCCACAGATTCACCTGCACCTCCACCCACATCATCTACTGCATCCGCTGCAGCCGGTGTGGCCTCCTCTATATTGGGGAGACAGGCCGCCTACTTGCGGAGCGATTCAGGGAGCACCTCTGGGCCACCCGGACGAACCAACCCAACCAACCTGTGGCACAGCATTTCAACTCCCCCTCCCACTCCACCGAGGATATGCAGGTCATTGGACTCATCCACCGCCAAACCACAACAACCCGACGGTCGGAGGAGGAGCGTCTTATCTTCCGACTGGGAACCCTCCAACCGCAGGGGATGAACTTGGACTTCACCAGTTTCTTCATCCCCCCTCCCCCCACCTTGTCTCAGCCGGATCCTTCCAGCCCGGCACCGCCTTCCTGACCTGCAGTCTTCTTCTTGACCTCTCCGCCTCCACCCTACTCCGACCTATCACCCTCACCTTGACCTCTTTCCACCTATCACATTTCCAACTCCCCTCCTCCAAGTCCCTCCTCCCTACCTTTTATCTTCTCCTGCTGAACACTCTCTGCTCATTCCTGAAGAAGGGCCTGTGCCCGAAACGTCGAATCTCCTGTTCCCTGGATGCTGCCTGACCTGCTGTGCTGTTCCAGCAATAAAGTTTGAACATGTTGGGTGACCAATGGAAGAGCACGGAGAATACATGTGATGAAAGATCCAACCAACCAAAGTTGGCACCTGCAACTTTAGTCCACCTCACGTCTTGCTTTCCATTCCACTAAGAGCTGGTCGCTCAGCTGTCCCTGCCCCTTCTCTCAATCCCTCCAGCCTCAGGTACTAATCCCCTCTGAACCTTTGTACTGCCTGAAATACACAACCATGGCCTAATGTTGGCTCCAAAGGTCCCACTTCACTCACTAGCAAATGAGTCATCCAATTCTTTGAACGATCAACATTAATGCTGTTTGTATCCACCCCATTGCTGTTGCTAAGTGGGGTAGCATTGCCGTTTATTGTGATTTAGCCATCATGATACTATTTGCAGGCTGGAGGCACAAAGTACCTGCTAGAAACCAGACTCAGTGGAGTCTGGGGGTGAGTTACTCAGCCTCCAGTATATAATTATGAACATAAAATGATATTTCTACTTCTACTTTCTACATAGTTCCAAAACTCATATATATTTATCATGATGTACAATAGATTAGATGAGGGGATATCATTCTCACAGCCTCATTTTGTGGACCCACAGTAATTTCAGAAAGTAAAAGGTAATTCTTTCCTTTCAGTGAGTCATGGTCACAGCTGACAATCTCTGTCTTGCCCTGTGTTACTATCACTTGGCTTTGGGTTCACCGGGTAATTGGCTTATCTGGAAACTGACAAGCATACTTAATATTGTGAAAAATCAAGCTATGAGAAATTCAAAGCTACTTGCAGAGTTTCTCCTCTGGTGCTTTCTGGTCTGCCCCAGACAGCTATACTTTAAGATTTCATTACAGTAGGGACCACACCCTCTTCTGCTGCAGCAACGTATCTCACTCAGTACAAACCAGAAGGCTTAAGCACAGCAAGTCATAGGAATTCTCAAATGCACTTGGGGCATTGCTGAAGTTTAACCAGAATAGGCCATATGGTTTCCCATTCTTCTGCTATGTACCCTGGACCACCCAACCTTTGGGCTCTTGTGGTGCAGAGGGGCTTGTCCCTACCTCGGTATCAGATGTATCACAATGTGTCTGAACAGGTTGATTAAAATATCAATACGTCCTTTGTCTCTTGTGTCAGAGCAGCAGTCTCCCTACCTGTTGGGCTAGAAGGCCAGAGTTCACATCCCACCTGTTCTAGAGAGCTGTCGTAGCACATCTGAACCAGCCGATTAAACTTGTCCAGATAACCCAATCTTTGAGGCCCAGACTGACACAAACGGAGATGAGAAGGTAACTCGTGTCAAGTTAAAGCACTGGAAACTCTCCAGGGTTGTACTCTAGAGAGCTTGCCCAGGTAATCCTGGTGCAGTAGAAATCTTTGTTCGACTTGCCACTATCCAGGCAAAAACAGCTCACTTGGTTGACACCCCAACAAACTCCTTCCATATTCATGCCCTTCACAGCCAATGCATAGTAACAACAGTGTGAATGATCTACAAGACACACTGCAGCAATGCACTAAGGCTCCTTTGACAGCACCTTCCAAACCTGTCCTCATTACCATCGAGAAGGGTAAGGGAAGCAGGTTCATTGGAACACCATTGCCTGAAAGTTCTCTTTGAGGAAGTAACAAGCAGGTTAAACCAAGGAGAGCCAATGGAAGTTATTTACCTGGACTTCAAGAAGACCTTTGACAAGGTGCTGCACAGGAAGCTACTGAGTAAGATAAGGGCCCATGGTGGCAGAGGCAAGGTGCTAGCATGGATAGAAGCTTGGCTGTCTGGCAGAAAGCAGAGAGTGAGGATAAAAGGGTCCAGCTCAGGATGGCAGCCGGTGACCACTGGTGTTCCGCAAGGCTCACTGTTGGGGCCACAACGTTTCACTTTATACATTAATGATCTAGATGGAGGAACTGTGAGTAGTCTGGCAAGTTTGCAGATGATACAAAGTTAGATATCACCATACAAAGATAGGTAGCATTGAGGAGGTGGGGATACTGCAGAAGAATTTGGACAGGTTAGGGGAGTAGCCAAAGAAGTGGCAGATGGAGTACAATGTGGGAACCCATCCTGATTTCACTGTCATTAGGTAAAATTCCTGGAAACCCCTCCCTATCAGGACTGTAGGTGTACTGACACTTCAAGCACTACAGTGGATCAAGAAAGCACAATCTTCTTGAGGGTTATTTGGGATGGGTAATAAATACTGGCCTAGTCAGTGATACCTATATTCCAGGAACAAATAAAAAAGCACAAGTCCCATCACCCACCAGCTCCATGCTCAGTTGTTATCCCACAATACCCTAAAGGTGGTTGTGGTAAAGAAAGAGCCTTTCATCAGGAATGAGGGCTTATGTCCGAAACATCGATTCTCCTGCTCATCGGATGCTGCCTGACCTGCTGCGCTTTTCCAGCGCCACACTTTCGACTCTGATCTTCAGCATCTGCAGTCCTCACTTTCTCCTGTGCTGAAGAAAGGACTATGATGCATCTCCTTCTGAATACCTTTGCAAAGCAGATCTGGAAAGAGATGTGGGTGTCTCCAGAATTCAAGTCTCATCGCTCTGTGGGTTGGTCCTAAGGATGCACACTGAGGGGCTACTGGAGGGCCATCAATTGAATGAAAGACCCTGATTGGTCCATGTGAAACTTGCTGATCTTGCAGTACAAGGGAACACTCACGGTGGGGAATTGCAGATTTGCCCATCTCAGGGCTCAGGTCTATATTCTGATGGGTGCACTTGAGTTTGGAGGAGCTGGCAGAGAGGTACAGTGGGGATAGGCCATTGTCAAAGACTGTAATCAAGAATGTAAGAATTAGGGGGAGCAAGTAGGCCTACCTCCGACCTATCACCTTCTCTCCCACCTTCATCCACCTATTGCATTCCCAGCTACCTTCCCCTCAGCCCCAACCCCCCTGCCATCCCATTTATCTCTCAGCTCCCTCCAGCTCACAAGCCTCATTCCTGATGAAGGTCTTATGCCCAAAATGTTGATTCTCCTGCTCCTCGGATGCTGCCTGACTGGCTGTGCTTTTCCAGCATCACACTCATGACTCTGATCTCCAGCATCTGCTGTCCTCACTTTCTCCTCATTTGGCCTATCTAGTTGCCTCACATTCAACAAGATCATGACTGATCTGCCTCCAAATTCAGCTCTTCTCTGCTGCCAGATCATAGTCCTCAACTCCGTTCAAAACTCTACCTACCTCCCCTTTAAATACTTCTCGTGATCAAGCCTCACAACTCTCTTGGGTAAAGAATTCCAGACATTCACTATCCTTCAGGAGAAGAAATTCCTTTGCATCTCAGTTTTAAATGTGTCCCCTAATTCTAATTGTAATTCCAATGTAGATCTAGCAAAGTGCCACATCCTGTATTGAAAGAAACTTAACTGCTTTACACTTCATATAATATCAATTCTGAGCTGTTACCTGATGCACTTTTATCAAAGTTAGTAACGAAATATATTTTGGGAAATAAAGTCTGGCCATGCATCAGTTAACAATTCTCATCCATCATTACAAACACAACCACTCCAAACCACATTCCTTCCTCTTGCTGTAATCTCCTTCAGCCCTACAATCTATGCATTCCTCTAATTCTATTCTTTTTTCTAATTTTCACCCTCTACCATTCGCAGCTTGTCTTCAGTTGTCAATATGATCTGAACTCCTTTCTATAAAACTCAGCAACTTTTCCTTCCATTGTTAGGTCACTTTTTTTGGAATCCACCTCCCATCAACTCTCCTCACAGCTCCTGTGACTTGATGTGAAAACGTATTTGATAGGCGATTCTGAAGTGCCTTGAGGTGTTTTACTAAAAGGCACTACTGTATATAAAAGCTATTCAAAGATTGAGAGACGTCTACCAGGAAAGGATGTTACCATTGAGTAAGAGGTAGCTCCTTGATGAAACTAAAGATGAGACTGAGTTGGTGAATGGGGTGTGATAGGGAGGGGGGTCACTCGGAGATAATTAAATTTTAATTTCAGCTGTGGAATGAAGTGGCATATTTTTATCGCTCGTTGAGTTCAAGGCTTTTATTCCCCTTAATATCCTGAAGTTCTCTTACACACAACTCAACAGTTTTCCCAACATCAAATCACCAAGGCAAGGTGTAGAATCCATTGACGAATCCTGTTCAGTATTCACTGGGACATTTTCTTTGCTACATCTTTCAATCAAATTTTGGAATTCCACATTTTGATCAGAGTTTGATACTGGCCTTACAAATGGATATGGGTAGAGAAAATGTGCTTCAAAAATATTCTACACGGAGCATTCAAAATGTTTCCTCTGATTACAAAATTTATTTTACTGACTTTCTAATTCAATTCACTGAACTGTTTACAATCCCCATCACTGTTTGAGTCCCTTTCACTGCCCTGATTACACTCCCATGCCATTGCAGTCCTGGTTTCCGCCCTGATTACAGCCCCTGTCGATGTCTTGATGACAATCTGCTACAACCACTGACTTCCACACAAACGAACGATCTGTCCTGCGAGGAGAGAAATGACAAAGTACAGGAAGTATTGAAGAGTAAAACATCGAAACAAGGTAGCTTGGAATTTATAGAAAATGAAATACTTGCCAATGGTACAATAAATGAATAGAACTTTTTTTTGATAAAATTGGCAGATGTTTTATTCCCAGAAATATGCTTTTACCTGCCCTCTGGCAGCAATCTGTCACATCATTAGTAGATCCCATTTTATTTCACCTGCAGCCAAACGCCGTTTATTATGGGCATGTCAAGAGTTCAAGTAATATCTGAAGACCAAACAGGCAACTCAATTAACTCAAAATCGCCAGCGAGCTAAAGTGATGAAGCAATCTGAAACAGTGTCTTGTCAACAGGCATTCTGTTATTCCCTAATGGTCCTTGCATTCTCTCATTCCAATATTATACACTTTACTGATTTGTTGCCCTGTACACCCTGAGCTTTGAGTTTTCGACATGCCATTCTGCCTGATACAACGTTGATTCCAGTTCAATGTTCAAAGGTGATTTTTCTCCCAGAAATCAATACCTCTCCAACAGGCTTTTCATTCGCATTTACAAGTAAAGGAATATTGAGCAATATCCTTAAATATTAATTGCACAGGGTGAATTATGTGATTGAAAATGAATCTATTTAGGTCTGTCGCTACATCTTCAATAGATGTGGGTATGTTGTACTTAAATGAAACATACACTTTATCTCTAAAAGCATACGAATGGAATCTTTTGCACAACTTTGGGTTTCTAGATTGAAACAGTATATATAAAACATTCTTCCATCTTCTTAATGCCTCGAAGCACTTTGCATCTAATTAAGTACCTTTGAAATGTAGCTGCCCCTGCTGTGTGGGTAAACATGATGCTATTTATGTCACACAATGAGATAAATGACTGTTTAATTATTTTAATAGCATTATGTATGAGACAGCACACTAATGGAAATTCTCTGTTCCTTCTCAAACAGTGTCTGATATTTTAGACCCCCTATACCAGCTATTCTGTTAAATATTTGAAGGCCAGAACACTTCAGACAATGCAGCACGCCATCACTATTGTATTCAACAGTCCAGATCCTAACTCAGATTTTGTTGCAATGACAGCAAATGTTAACAATTATCCGACCCGAAATTGACAGAATTCCTGGAGTTGGCACATGCACAGAATAGCAGAAATCGAGAAGATGCAGTAGTTATTCTAGGCTTTTCCAGAGGGTGCGCTGGTAAATTCCCTTAGCCGGTAATGTTTAAATGGTTAGTGAATTGACAAGAACGCTCCCTTTATGCTCTCAGCTCAGTTTTATAAAAAAAATGTTCTAAAAGGGAACCCTGTAAAATTAAATGTTATTGGGTTTTTAAAAGCAAACTAACTTCAGTTTTTCTTTTAAACACTCTCATTGTTCCTGAAAGTCAAATTTTATGTATATGGAATATTAATTTATTCCATTATGATTAAAAAATGCATAATTTTAAACATATTTATGATATTCTAGCTTTTGAACCCAATAAATTATTTACTTTAATATCTGAAGATGTAATTAGTTAATAGGTTCTGAGGAAGGGTCTCTCTATCTGAAATGTTAACTCTGATTTCTCTCCACCAATGCTGCCAGAGTTTATTCAGTAATTTCTGTTTTGCTTCATGTTAACAGCAAAGTGTTTTTAACTTTCTGGTTTGCTGCCTGTGAGAGTATTGCCATATGATTGTTTATCTGCTTGTTACTGGACACCTAGAGTTTATATAGACCTTCGATGTCAGTGGTAAACTCTACTAGATTCCCCTTAGCAGCAAAATAGAGCCCAATTCACTTAAATCCTCGGA
Source organism: Chiloscyllium plagiosum (assembly GCF_037043375.1). Taxonomy (NCBI): domain Eukaryota; kingdom Metazoa; phylum Chordata; class Chondrichthyes; order Orectolobiformes; family Hemiscylliidae; genus Chiloscyllium; species Chiloscyllium plagiosum. The sequence goes on along the minus strand of NW_028270181.1, from coordinate 14,160,825 downwards.
GTAGGTTTTCCTGACTGAGAGCTAAGAGTGTTAACTTGGAATCAAACTGACAAGTACAAAAGGATGTGGAATCAATAACCTTATCAATTTTGAAAACTTCTGAGTTCCATCAATATTATGGAATATGTCAGATGGGTTTGTTTTGTAAAACACAAAGAGTGAAGAGCCCATGGGCAGAGACCAAGAGATTTTATCTGTTGTACTTTTCCATGCACCAGTTAGTTGATTATTTTTTGATGCCTCTTTTGAAACACACTTCTCACATGCACAAGACAGCAGTCAGTATCTGTATTGCCAAATGGTATCCATGTCAACATCAAGCTGACAGGCAGGCAGCTAATTCACGATGTGCCTGTCCCATACTTTTATTTCTGCTTTGTGAATAAATTGATAATTTCCTGGACAATACATGTGCATAGCAGATAAACATTCATACTGCAGAATGCATTAGAATTTGTCAGTACTGGTTATGAAAAGGACAACTTAAAAATAGATGCATTCCACACAAAGTACTTCTTAAAAAACATTTTGCACAAGGGGCCAGACTCTGATTGCTATCAAATGTCCATTTTTATAAAGCACCTGCCTCTCGGGCTAATGAAAATCTTGATTGAAGTGCTCGCTTTAGACTTTGCTGTCAATTCACTGGCAGCACTCACACAACATTTATGCGCTTCAAAATAACCCTGAAGTGGTGAGGCGATTTCGAGAGAGAAATCACTACATAAATGCAAGCCCTATTTGTCAATTGCCCATCAGATTTACTTCTGCGCTGTTGTCATTAGTTGCTCCTTGATTTAAGGATGACAGGGTCAGAAATTTTATACGACTGGGCAAACAAATTCTCTGTCCCCAGATCTGGCGATGCACGGGCAGAACATTGTTGAACCTAAAGTGCCCATATGCTACTCCTCCCATCTTTGTCATCTCTGTTTCTCTGCTCCATCTCCACCTATCTGCTCACCTTATTTGCCCCCACACTTCTCCCCTCCATCCTATCTTCACCACATTTTCCTCAGGACTATCAGTTCTGAAGAGTCAGCAAATGTTAACTTCTCTCCACACAGATGCTGCCTGACTTGCTTAGTTTTTGTTTTTGTTTCAGATCTTCAACATTCACAGCTCTTTGCTTTTTTAATACTAGTTGCTTTGGCAGTCCTGCTATTAAATTTGGAAAGCGCAGAGGAGAAATTGTTGATGGAATTTCTTCAGTGCTCTCTTATTACTGATACACAGTTGAAATATCACTGCAACGCACGAGTGCGGTGATCACAACTGTTCTGCAGACTGGGGCATTCGTTGACTTGCAGAGACCTTAGTTCTTAAATACCTGTTGCTATAGGTTATAGAAAACTGAGCTGGAACAATTAATCTAATATTGGACTTCTTCATCAGCAGTGGCGTAGTGACTGCTGAGGTGTGGGAAGTTCTCAATCTACTCCACAGTTCCTCCTTCAATGGATATGGGACATGGAACACCTGGCTAATCAGATATGAGTTGCCATTGACAAGTGTACGTGTGATTTTTTTTATGTGACTGTTTAGCTAACAAATTAAATACTCATCAGGAGGTGCTTTGTGAAAAAAACAACTGGAAGTTTCATATTTTTGCAGCATTTACTTCAGCTCAGTATTTTCTGTAGTGAAGCCATTGTTCAACCTATTTAAATTGCTGGAGATCTTTCCAGCTGGTCGAGAAAAGTTGGAAGTTCATTTTTGTCTGATGTAAGGAACACATTCTCATGGCTAATGATCACAAAATTGAATATGGCTGATAAATGATGCATTTTGTGCCTTTTTCCACTAATGCTCACATTCTACAAAATGGCAAATCACAAAATTATTCAAAGAAACTTCAGAAATTTGATTACAATGTCATACGTTTGAATTAGAATTCAAAATGATACAAAGACAAATGCATTTGGACTCAGTTGTACCATTTCATTTTTTTTTAAAAGAGATGGCTAAGGGTAATTTCTGACTACTTCAGGTGGAATTACCTCTGAAAAATACTAGACTTACGGTTTGCACACAGAAAAGTGATTAAGAAGGCAGAGTGTAATCTAGAAATGGGATGCATGTTCAATTTAACATAGGTCATAGATTAAACATTTATAAACAGGTCAATACTGCCATGGACTGAGTTAGTGTGATGAATGATGCTCGCTACATAAAGAACGGGATGTGGAGGACCTCACAGTAAAACACTGCTCAAGAAATGAATGTATTGGCAACATAGACCCCATTTTATTTTATTTTAAGAAAGCAATTACTTTCAATGTCCAAGAGCCAAACATAAAATTACTTTGATAAAATATGAATGAAGAAATGGAGTGTGATTTGGCATGTAATTTACTAGATTTACTATGGCAGGTTGCCTTCTCAAAAGGTCACAAGCAAGCATGGGGCTGTCCTATTGAGCTTTCATTATTGACCTCACGCTGCCGCACTCTGAACATAATTTATGGACTATTCTTTTGATGTCAGTTAACTTTAAAGAGTTGTGTTTATTTAGCTCTGTGGGAAGATTTGAATGCATCTATATAATCGAGGCTTTCAAGCGTTTTCTCCAGTTACTAGGCAAGAATAGAAATGAAGCAATTAGAGAAGAAAAACAATTTTTTTGTGCTGCAGATTTTGTCTATTTATGCAGGACACAAAACGTATAACTAACACTGCAGACAAAAAAGGTCAGTTTTCAGTACAACCCATGCCTTAGAGACAGTTTCCAATTTGGGCACACGTGGTAAAACAGACAAACTGCACTTACTTTGAAAAGTGTTTTTTTATGTCTGAGTTTCCACGCCAGTCAGTTGAATATCAACAAAGGTAAAATCTGCAGGCTAATTAGGCAATTGTTTAAAACATCAAACTTGTGAAATATATATATATTTTTATAAACCTGATTCATATCATGAAGATCAACACAAATGGGTTGATTGCAAAATATAAGCACAAAAAATGCCTTGTCATTTATTAGACAACAGCAAGTCAATGTGCATGATTCAATTGTCACAATTCATGATTCTTTATTCTTAATTTTTGTGTTGGGGTTGGGAAGGTTGTTTGGCGGGAAAAGGTCATAGAAAATTCAGACAAGTGAAACATGATTCAATGCAAAATGGATGAGTAATTACCATGAAAGTTTGTCAGTTTACAATGTTAGCAGGACTCATGACATTAACATTTTGAAAATGACCGCTTATACTTGAAATTTAATTAAAACCCCAGTTTCTGCAGATAATTAAAGACAAAATAATTTTTTCCAATTAATAGAAACCCCACAAGTTGCAAGTATTCATATTAGTTTGACAGTTATGGTAGCTTCTATCTAAAGTAATATGAGGCAACATTTAGGTGAGATACATTATAAAAAATACTTGAAATTCTCAACAGATCACACTGGATCTGTGGAAAAATAAACAATTAACTTTTCAGGTTGTGACTCTGTTCTGATGAATGGTCATAACTTGAAAACTTATCCAGTTTGTACTCCACAGATACTGCTAAGCCTAAGTATTTCTGGCATTTTCTGTTTTCATTTCAGATTTCTAACATCCACAGTATTTTGCTTTCACATAAGACCACAAGGCATAGGATCTCAGTTAGGCCAGCCAGTCCACTGAATCTACTCTGCTATTCAATCATGGCTGATATATTTCTCAACCCTGTGCTCCTCCCTTCTCCCCAGAACTGTTGATCTGCTTACCAATCAAGAACCTATTTAGCTCTGTCTTAAATACACAATTATTTGGCCCTCTGCAACAGTGGATTCCACAGGTAAACCACCCTCTGGTTGAAGAAATTCCTCCCCATCTCCATTCTAAAGAGCCGTCCCTTCACTGAGGGTGTGTCCCCGGATTCTAGTGTCTCCTAATAATGGAACATCTTCTCCACATTCACTTTATTCATACCTTTCAGCATTCTAGGTTTCAATCAGATGCTCCCTCATTCTTCTGAACTGCATCGAGTAAAAACCTATAGTCCTCCACTGCTCCTCATACAACAAGCTCTTCATCCCTAAGATCATTGTTGAGAACCTCCTCTGGACCCCTCCAATGGCAGCACATCCTTACTTAGATACAAGGCCTAAAACTGCTCACATTATTCCAAATGTGATCTGACCAGAGCCTCATATACAGCCTCAGCAGTACATCTCTGCTCTTGTATTCTAACCCTCTTGAAATGAATTCTAAGTTGCATTTGCTTTCCTAACCATCAACTGAACCTGCATGTTAACCTCAAAAGAATCCTGAACTTGGACTCACAGGTTCCTCTGTGTTTCAGATTTCCAAAGCCTTTTCCAGTTGAGACAACAGTCTGTACGTCTAGTGTACCTAAGATACATTACCTCACACTTTGCAACATGGTATTCCACCTGCCACTTTTTTGCCCAATCTCCTAGCCTGGACAAGTTCTTCTGCAGCCTTCCTGCTTTCTCATCACTGCCTGTTCCCCCACCTGTCTTTGTGTCTTCTGTAAACTTAATAATAATGCCCTCCATTTCTTCATCCAGATCATTAATGTATAACTTGAATAGTTGTGGTCCCAACATTGACACCTTTAGAACTCCACTGGTCACTGGCTACCATCCTGAAAAAGGCACCTTTATCCCTACTCTCCGCCCGTCTGCCAATCCTCTATCCATGCCAGTACTTTGCCCCTAACACTATGGGCTCTTAGCTTATTTAATAGCATCCTGTCAAAGGCCTTCTGGAAATCCAAATGGATCACATCCACTGGCTCTCCTTTGTTGAACTTGCTCATACCATCTCAAAGAATTCCAATAGATTTGTCAGGCATGGCCTCCCCTTAAAGAAATTCTGCACTTCCTAATCACTGCAATCTCATCCTTAACCACGGACTCTAAAATCTTACCAACAACCAAAGTCAGGCTAACTGGCCTATACTTTACCTGCCTCCCTCCTTCTTAAACGAAAGTGATACATTAGTCATTTTCCAGTCCTCTGAAATCCTCCCTGACTTCAGTGATTCCTGATCGATCACCATCAATGCCTCTACAATCTCCTCAGTTATCTCCTTTAGAGCTCTGGGGTGTAGACCATCTGGTCCAGGTGATTTCTCCACCTTTAGACCTTTCAGCTTCCCCAGCACTTTCTCCTTAGTGATAGGCACTACACTCATCTCTGCCCGCTCAACTCTCTAAGTTCTGTTATGGTGCTGGTGTCTTCTACTGTGAAAACAGATGCAAAGTAGCTATTTCTTTGCCATTTCTTTATTCCCCATTACTGCATCCAGCATGGAGTGATGCTGTCCCAGTATGTGCTTGGCAAATTGCCTTTTTGTCAATTAAATTGTAATTGGAAATATTTTTAACAAAAGTCCTTATGCCTATTAAGCGGTTTAACATTAGCTGAGAACAGGTAGGAATGTTTGCCGTTGTTATAATATTAGAAACTTTATTGATGGAAATAGTTTCAGCCTTGAAGAAATTCTTGACATTGAAGGTAAGTTTTATTATAGAGAATATGTAGAATGCATCGATGACATACTATAGGTACTGAGCACCACAATCAGTCTGATTAAGGTGCTCTGTAACTGAGAATAGTATTGACGAAAAGTTGTGAAAATTTATTATGCTAAAATTACATTTTACCTTAACCAACTGAAACTGACAGGTAACTTTTCATTTAACCATTGAAAATGCAATATTATTGGAGAGCAATGCAGTAGCTGAAATCATTATCCCAACACACTTACAACAAGCTATGTTTCATTGTACTGTATAGATTGAGTGGGAAATAACCAAAATGGTTGTACATTAAGCTGAATATAAAAAAAAATTTGGTGAAAGCCTGAAACTGAATTATGTGAATGCCAAATTGTAATCATAAATATTATTTTCTGTAGAGAAAATCTAAAACCCTGGAAATAAAATGGCATAATTTTAAACTCTATTGCTTCAGAACATTTTAAGGTTTCTGTATCACATCAGAAATATTTCAGCTGGTCTGTATTTACCCGAAAATACTGTTTTCTTTCACTGTATAATTGTAAGATCATTTATGTCTTATGGTGCTGCGAATTTTTGAAATACATTCTCTTATGACACATTGATAAATGTTCTAGCTAGTCAATCATGTTTCCCAGATTTTTGAATCCGTTAATCAGACAGTCCCCAAAGGATTTTTTTAATGTGGTTGATAGAACTTTCTAGTATTTGCTACCTGAACTCCACTGAATTCACAATGCACCAGATAGGGAATGATTACGAGCCTTTTCCATTCATATTTTAAGGGCAATGTAACACGTCTCATTTCTAGTCTGTGGGTAATCAGCAGTTTTCATTCTATTTACTTTTGGCTTTATGATCAATCAGAAGATTCAAATCAAAGGACAACCATCAAAAAGAACTTCATTAAGCTTTGTACTCAACACCAATCCTTTATTAAGACAGTCAAAAAAAAAAACTTCTTTACATGTTAGCAAAGAATTCCCCTCATATATGTTAATAATAGGAACTATTCAGCCAACAGCCTAAGGTCCTTACTTTTTGTTGGTATCAACAACAACAAATAAAATAATTTCAAGTCCTTAAGTAATTTTAAAAACAAAATTAAAAAAAAACATAATTGTTTTCCCTTCCATCATAAGCTAAAGGTTTTTTTTGCTCCTCTAAATTAAAAGTCTTTAATTTTCATTGATAACACATTAATAAACCATGCTCAGAGCATGCTGGGGTTTCAACGTTGATTGGATTCTGTTAAACAGAGATTACTCAAAAATCAGAAAATAACATTGGTTTAATTCTTCGAAATAAATGCAATAATTACATGAAGAAAGACAGATTTATATTGGTAATTGCCCTATTATGATTGCATAAAGTATGGAGGATATGTATTATATATAGAGTGAATATATATTTCCTCTGTCAGTCCTTTGCCCAAAATGGTTTTTATACCTGAAATTTCAATTTGAACCAATTTAGGCTTGATTTATAGCACAAGCAAACACTCCTACCAAAAATATTTCAGAAGTGATTCTGTCTGAATAATGGATAATGCTTTGGGATGACTTTTACTGAAGAATGGACCTATCAGCTCAGGATCTCTTGCAAGCTGAATTCTGATATTGAGCTAAAAAGCTCAGTCTCCTCATTACTTCAAAGGAAAGTCTTTAAAGGGACCTTGAAAAGTCATCATTCATCATCCTCATCTGTTGAATCTGTGTATAAGGCTACAGAATCATAAATGAAGTTGTAGAGTTTATTGCGTGGTTTCGAAAGAGGACAGGATCGGCACTCTTCGCTGTAATATCGCTCCAAAAGCTTGTAGATATTGCCTGAAAAGAAAAAAAAATGTACAGGTCAATACTTCATTTTAAGATTTGGGGAGCAAACGTGCACATTATCAGAATTTATTCTGAATTCTGAAGTGCTCAAAAATTATATTCAATATGCAACAGTCCAAATAAAGAGCCACAATGAATTGATTGGGATGTGTCATGGGTGATTTCTATATGCAGGTGGACTGGGAAAATCAGGTTGGTAATGGATTGCAAGAAAAGGAATTTGTGGAATGTCTATGAGATGGCTTTTTGGAGGAGCTTATGATGGAGAGCACTAGGGAACAGGCAATACTGGATTTATTGTTGTGCAATGAGGCAGACTTGACAAGGGAGCTTAAGGTGAAGGAACCCTTAGGAGGCAGTGATCATAATATGATTGAATTTACTCTTCAACTTGAGACGGAGAAGGCACAATCAGAGGTAACGGTATTACAGTTGAATAAAGATAACTACAGAGGCATGAGGGAGGAACTGGGTAGAATTGACTGGGAGATGAACCTAGCAGGAAAGACAGTGGGACTGCAATGGCAGGAGTTTCTGGGAGTAATTCAGAGACACATCAGAGATTCATCCCGAGGAAAAAGAAGCATAGTATGGAAGGATGAGGCAACCATGGCTGACTCGGGAAGTCAGGGATAGCACAAATGTAAAGAGAAAGCATATAACGTGGCAAAGGGCAATTGGAAACCAGAGGATTGGGAAGCTTACAAGATCAACAGAAGGCAACAAAAACAAAGGGAGAAGATTAAATTTGAAAGTAAGCTAGCCAGTAATATAAAAGGAAAGACTATAAGAGTTTCTTTAGATCAGATTCCCTACAGTGTGGAAACAGGCCCTTCAGCCCAACAAGTCCACACCGACCCTCTGAAGAGTAACCCACCCAGACACTAATGATCTAGATGAAGGAATTGAGGGCATTCTGGCTGAGTTTGCAGATGACACAAAGGTAGGTAGAGGGATAAGTGGTATTAAGGAGGTGGGGAGGCTGCAGAAGAAATTTAACAGGTTGGGAGAGTGGGCAAGGAAGTAGCAGATGAGAGTACAACGTGGGAAGTATGAGGTCATGAACTTGGTAGTTTTAGTCCAGGATTCTCTCAAGATAAACTTGCAGGTTGACTCAGTAAGTAGGAAGACAAATGCAACAATGGCATTTACTTTGAGAGGGTTTGAATATAAAATCAGGGAAGTACGTCTGAGGCTCTAGAAGGCACTGGTCAGACCACATTTGGAATATTGTGTGCAGTTTTGAAGCTCCGTAATTCAGGAAGAATGTACTGGCCTTGGACTGTGTTCAGACGAGGTTCATGAGAATGGTCCCAAGAATGAAAAGCTTAACTTATGAGGAATGTTTGAGGACTCTGGGTTTACTTGATGGGAGTTTAAAAGGACGAGGAGGTATGTAATTGAAACGTACAGAATACTGAATGGTCTGGACACACTGGATGTTGGGAAGATGTTTCCATTGGGAGGAGAGACTAGGACCCGAGGGCATAGCCTTAGAGTAAAGGAAAGCTCTGTTAGAACGGAGATAAGGAGAAATATCTTCACCAGAGAGTGGTGAATCTATGGAATTGCCACAGAATGCTGTGAAGCCAGGCCATTGAGTATATTTAAGACCGAGATAGATAGGTTCTTGATTATCAAAGGGATCAACGGTTATGAGGAGAAAGGAGGAAATTGGGGTTGAGAAACTTATCAGCCATGATTGAATGGTGGAGCAGACTCAATGGGCTGAATGACCTAATTTCTGCTCTTTTGGTCATGGCATTTAACAGAAATTTTGCATTTTTAACTTTATACAGAATTTAAATGCTTTGGATGCAATGGATTTTTTCCTTTAAAGGAAAGAAAACTTAAGGTCATTTAATTTCTGAAGAAATGTCAATTTGGACACAATGTTAACTCTGTTTTTCTCTCTCCACAGATGGTGCTGACCTGCTCAGTTTCTCCAGCATTCTATTTGTTTTTGCTATCATTCAATTTATTTCTGATTCTAAATGCTAACAATTCTGTAGAAAGCTTGCCTTACCAATAGTTTGCTCTTTCTCGATTAGGAATTTGTGCATCTCATATATCTCGATCATTAATTCTCGGTCTCCGAAGGTGAAATAAACCACATCTCGTCCTGCTTCTGCTGCTGCCATCATCTGCAATAAGGCTGAAATATATTCACGTCAGTTTGTTAGTCTATCAGAAACACATCCTCTGAAGTACTGTGCTTAAACATAACCAAATTTCTTTCAAATGCCAAACAATATTTTGTGGATTTGCAATACTTTCCTTTTGCACTTTGAAACCATCTTCAACCTGGCTTTTAGTATTACTTTGTAGTGCTCAGACTAATATTTTTGTATATTTAACAAAAATAATTTTCAAAAAGACAATAGCCTAGCAGCTAATATATCAGAGCTCCTTCGATCCAGAAATATTAGTATTTGGATCATAAATGAGGAAAATATTCTCCAAGAAACAGTCATCATTAAGCAAAGCCTGGGGTAGTAATGAGCCCTTTGGGACCAGTGATGAACTCTAAAATGACACGACTACAGTCAAACCCCACATATAATGAATACTATTTTCCACGTTAACTACTTTTTAATTGCAGGCGTTTGTTGATTTTGGGTTGACTTTTGCTTGACCTTTTGATCCAAAAACGCATCATTTAGCAAAGCGAAATTACTGTAGTTATTTAATAAGAGTCAATTAATCGAAAGTTAGCTTTCCTCTGCATGAAGTTTTAAACTGGTATTGATCAATATCACGATTTTCAGGCAATATGGCTCATAAGTTGCCTATAGTTCTGGTGTCGGATGTGATATTTTCTGATTTTCTACATGTTAACTGATGTACCTGGAGAGCCATATACAGATACATCTGTGCAAAACATTGAGAATGTGTATACTAATTCATATTCATTTAGAGAGAACATGAAAAACCTCTCCAAACAATTTCTGAATTGCTACAGGAACAGACTGCCTGTTATGCTAAAACATTTGGACGAAGTTGAACTTTAAGCTCAGATCCAAAGTTTGAATATTTAAACAGTGATGAACTCACCAATAAGATTAATAAATGGAATTCAGAAATTATTTAGTGAAGCCTCCTTCATAATTTATTAACTCATGAAAAATCACTTGATTATATGAAAGAAAATAGATGAGCTTTTTTTTTTAAGGACAGCAATTATGTTTCAAACGTTATTGAGACAAATAGCTCTGTTATTTTAAATGTTAACTTCTTGCATGAGAGAAAGAATGCCTACAATATCATCTCTCACAAAGAACTTGCATCAATAGATTATTGTGTGAGATCTTCATGCTGCCCCAATTACACCATAACCGAAGAGATATTTTTGAAGTACAATCAGTATTTTTTTGTCGGCAGGTTCCCATGAATGACCAAACAAGCTTCACTTCATGGCACTGTCACATGGATATATTCAGCTAAAACTGGGTAACACTCGTTAAAGTTGGGTAACACATGTTTACTTACATTTTAACCTGGCATCACCACCAAAAGCTCCACACCCCCAGTTCCCTGTAGCCACAGCTGAAAGATTCTTGGGATCTATGCCTGGTCGCACAAAACCACAGTAAGCCTGGAAAAAGGGTAAATATAAACAAAAAGATTTAACGTAAAGGGCAAAGGAGACAAACTAATAGTTAATAGGTCTAATTTCTTTTTCGTTACAATGCTAATGTGAGTTTGATCCAGGTCACAGAGTGATTCCATAGTAGAAGATAATTGATTTAAAAGAGGAATTCTGTTTATCCTCATTCAATAGTTCAATGATTTGCTCATATACTACTACTAAGTCTACAGTAACCTTTTTTTGTATTATGGATATTAACAAGATTATCTTTCCTTCTGCTTGATGTTTGTAACTGAAGGATCACCACATCATTGTACCTAGTATGCTGACTGCATATTCAACTAAATTAATGGGATACAAAAGGTAAGCTTAGCTCTTTACTGACTATCCTAGAGTCATTTAATTTTGCATTTTGTACTTTCAGGAAAAGATATTAACTTTCTGATTCTGTTTACTGAAAACCTATTGAGATCATTGGGGATTAGCAGCAATCACCAAGCGAATATTTACACAGCAGCACAGCTGTACTTACAAGACTTGAACGCACACTGGCTTTGTGTACAGATCTTAAGCTGTCTCAATGGGTTTCAGCTCAGCAGAAGTCACACTTTTGAAATATGCTATTTTCCCTTACATATTATTAAATCCTCCTCTTGCTGTTTTTCTTTAGTTGCACCTTGGTGCTTTCCTATAGTGACATGACTGTAAGATTGGCAACTCGGTGTCTTGGGGAAAATTGTCTTGTGATTCCCAAATAAGGAGTGTTTTACAATTGGGTCCAAGTGAGCTGCACTACTGAGTGGTCTTTACTATTTCAGGCTACTTTTAACATGAATCACTGGAAAAATTACTCTATCTTTAGGTCCATATTAAGGACAAAAGAGTAACGAGAGAGAGTAGTCTGCAAGGCTGCCTTTGTGGAACAGCAGGAGATGGGGGAAGATACTAAGTGAGTATTTAGCATCAGTGTTTCAGGAGAAAGATATGGAAGATTAAGAATTTGGGGAAATAGTGACATTTTGAAAAGAGGTGGTGGTGCTGACAGTCTTAAAACTCAAAGGTGGATAAATCCCTAGGACCTGATCAGATGCATTCTAGAACTCCGTGGGAAGCTAGGGAAGTGATTGCCATGACCCTTGCTGAGATAATTGTATTAGTGTTGTGGTTCTGTTCGCCGAGCTGGAAGTTTTTATTGCAAACGTTTCATCCCCTGGCTAGGCGACATCATCAGTGCTTGGGAGCCTCCTGCAAAGTGCTTCTTTGATGTTTCCTCTGGTGTTTATAGTGGTCTGTCCCTGCTGCTTCCGGTTGTCAGTTTCAGCGGTCCGCTGTAGTGGTTGGTATATTGGGTCCAGGTCGATGTGTTTGTTGATGGAGTTTGTGGATGAATGCCATGCCTCTAGGAATTCCCTGGCTGTTCTCTGTCTGGCTTGCCCTATGATAGTAGTGTTGTCCCAGTCGAATTCATGTTGCTGGTTGTCTGCATGTGTGGCTACTAAGGATAGCTGGTCGTTTCGTTTCGTGGCTAGTTGATGTTCATGTATGCGGATTGTTAGCTGTCTTCCTGTTTGTCCTATATAGTGTTTTGTTCAGTCCCTGCATGGTATTTTGTACACTACATTAGTTTTGCTCATGTTGGGTATCGGGTCCTTCGTTCTGGTGAGTTGTTGCCTGAGCGTGGCTGTTGGTTTGTGTGCCGTTATGAGTCCTAGGGGTCGCAGTAGTCTGGCTGTCAGTTCCGAGATGCTCCTGATGTATGGTAGTGTGGCTAGTCCTTTTGGTTGTGGTATGTCCTCGTTCCGTGGTCTTTCTCTTAGGCATCTGTTGATGAAGTTGCGCGGGTATCCGTTTTTGGCGAATACCTTGTATAGGTGTTCCTCTTCTTTTTGCAGTTCTGGTGTACTGCAGTGTGTTGTGGCCCTTTTGAATAGTGTCCTGATGCAGCTTCGTTTGTGTGTGTTGGGGTGGTTACTTTCATAGTCTAGGACTTGGTCTGTGTGTGTGGCTTTCCTGTATACCCTTGTAGTGAATTCTCCGTTCGGTGTTCTCTGTACCATCACATCTAGGAATGGGAGTTGGCTATCCTTTTCTTCGTCTCTCGTGAATCGGATTCCTGTGAGTGTGGCGTTGATGATCCGGTGTGTTTTTTCTATTTCCGTGTTTTTAATGATTACAAACGTGTCATCGACATATCTGACCCAGAGTTTGGGTTGAATTTGTGGTAGGACTGTTTGTTCTAACCTTTGCATAACTGCCTCTGCTATGAGTCCCGAGATTGGTGATCCCATGGGTGTTCCGTTGATTTGTTCGTATATCTGGTTGTTGAATGTGAAGTGTGTTGTGAGGCACAAGTCCAGTAGTTTAAGTATGCCGTCTTTGTTAATAGGTTCAGCGTTCTGTTTTCTGTTCTGTATGTCCAGTAGGTTGGCTATTGTTTCTCTGGCTAGGGTTTTGTCAATCGAAGTGAACAGTGCCGTCACGTCGAATGATATTATGGTTTCTTCTTTGTCTATGTGTATATTTCTGATGATGTCCAAGAATTCCTGTGTTGATTGTATAGAGTGTTTGGATCCGCTGACCAGGTGTTTCAGTTTCTGTTGTAGTTCTTTGGCCAGTTTGTATGATGGTGTCCCTGGTAGTGATACTATGGGTCTGAGTGGGATGTCTGGACCCAATATACCAACCACTACAGCGGAAAGCTGAAACTGACAACCGGAAGCGGCAGGGACAGACCACTATAAACTTCGGAGGAAACATCAAAGAAGCGCTTCGCAGGAGGCTCCCAAGCACTGATGATGTCGCCTAGCCAGGGGACGAAACGTTTGCAACAAAAACTTCCAGCTCGGCGAACAGAACCACAACAACGAGCACCCGAGCTACAAATCTTCGCACAAACTTTGAATAATTGTATCAGTGATAGCCACAGGTGAAGCGACGGAAGACTGGAGGTTGGCTATGTGATGTCACTATTTAAGAAAGGAGGTAAGATGAGCCTGACATCAGTGATGGGCAAGTTGTTGCAAGGGATCTTGAAGGACAGGATTTACATGTATTTGGAAAGGCAAGGACTATTAGGGATAGTCGAGATGGCTTTGTGCATCTGAAATTGTGTCTTACTAATTTGATTTTTTTTGAACAGTTAACAAAGAGGATTGATGAGGGCAGAGCAGTGGGCATGATTTATATCGATTTCACTAAGGCGTTCGACAAGGTTCTGCTTGGTAGACTGGTCAGCAAGGTTAGATTACACGGAATGCAGGGAGAACTAGCCATTTGGAAACAGAACTGGCTCAAAGGTAGAAGACAGAAGGTAGTGATGAATGGCTGCCTTTCAGACTGGAAGCTTGTGCCACAAGGATCGATGCTGGGTCCACTGCTTTTCATCACTTACATAAATTATTTTGATGTGAACATAGGAGGTATGGTTAGTATGTTTGCAGACGACACTAAAATTGGAGGTGCAGTGAACAGTGAAGAAGGTTACCTCAGAGTACAATGGGACCTTGATTAGAAGGGCCAATGGGCTGAGGAGTGGCAGATGGAATTTAATTTAAATAAATGTGAGGTGTTGCAATTTGGAAAGGCAAATTAGGGCAGGACATCCACACTTCATTGTAAGGCCCTGGGGTGTGTTGCTGAACAAAGTATCCTTGGATTGCAGGTTTGTATCTCCTTGAAAGTGAATTCCCAAGTCGACAAGACTTGCCTTTATTGGTCAGTGCATTGAGTATAGGAGTTGGGAGGTCACATTTTGGCCGCATAGAACACTAGTTAGGTCACTTTTGGAATGCTGCATGCAATTCTGGCCGGTCTGCTATATAAAACTTCAAAGGGTTCAGAAAAGATTTAAAAGGATGTTGCCAGGGTTGGAGGGTTTGAGCTATAGGGAGAGGCTGAATAGGCTGGGGCTGTTTTCCCTGGTGAAATCATGAGGGACTTTGGATAGGGTGAATAGCCAAAGTCTTTTCCATGGGGTGGGAGGGTCCAAAACTGGACAGTAATTAATTTAGGATACCTTGTCAGCATGGATGATTTTGACTGAAGGGTCTATGCTATACAGCTCTATGACTCTATATTGGACATGACGAATGCAGCATGACTATGAAGACACAGTAATGGAATTCATAGAAATATAAATCACTGAAAAATGCTATTCCATTTTATGTGACCTTTTTCCAACAATCAACTAAATTCATACATTTGATGCAATGATTTTACAGTCATAGAGCTGGAAAGCACTGAAACATACCCTTCAGTCCAACTTGTCCATGCCAACCAGATATCCTAAATTTATCTACTTCCATTTGCCAGCATTTAGCCCATATCCCTCTAAACCCTTCCTATTCATGTACCTATCCAGATACCTTTTAAATTTGCAACTGTACCAGTCTCCACCATTTCCTCTGACAGCTCATTGCATCACCCTCTGCAAGCAGAAATTGCTCCCGAGAATCCTTTTAAATCTTTCCCCTCATCTTAAAGCTATGCCCTCCAGCTATGACTCCCCTTCCTTGCAAAAAAGGATCGTGGTTATTTACCCTATCCATGCCCCTCATGATTTTATGAACTTCTATAAGGGCAGCCCTTCACCTCGAACACTCCAAAGAAAATAGTTCCAGTTATTCAGCCTCTCCCTATAGATCAAACCCTCCAACCCTGGCAATATCCTCATGTTTTCTTTAATGAAGGTTATGGTTTTTCACAAATTTTTGTTATATATTTAAACACAGGCCTAGGATGCTGTCTTGTTAGGGTCTGTAACTTTGAAAATATGAATTTATTTTACTCGTATTCTTCTTCAGCTCCAGTAGGTTATCTACATCATTAGCATTGCACAAGTCCTGGTTAAGTACTGGTAAAGCCGATAGAGATTGAGCCAGATAAGGAGAGCACACTTGTTTCCCTGGATTACTTTTTGAAGAAGCTGGATTTTTATGACAACCTGGCAACTGGTAGATGCTTTTTCTTATCTTTTAAATATTTTTAAAAATCAATTTCAGTTTTTGAAATGGTATGGTGGGATTTGAACTCATGACCTCCAGTTGTGAATTCAAGCTTCTGAATTTTTAGTCCAGTAACATACCATAATGCTCTTTGAAACCCCTGTAGTTCAGTTAAAAAAAAATGAAAATGAGAAATAGAACAAAGTACTCTCCAAATGAGAAAAAACTGGAAGGGAATACAGTCTAGAGAAGGTTCACTAAATTGATTGTGGCAATGGAGAGATTTTGAGAGAATGAGTAGATTGGGCCTGTACACATTGAAGTTTGGGTGTATGAGTGGAGACCTTACTGAAATGTACAACATTCTTACTAGCCTTCATGGGGTAAATGTGGAGAAGTTGTTTCCCCTTATGGGACACTCTAAGAGCAGATAGCATAATCTCACTCATTTAAGATAAAGATGAGCAGGACTTCTTTTTACTCTGTGGAAGTAATTTATCATTCAGTACTTTGGAGCATCCTGAAGATGTTAGTAGTGTTATTTTAATAAACTGTTTTTGTTTCTTTCTGAGTTTGTGAAAGAAAGGTGGGAAAGAAACATCAATTTTGTGCTGGTGGTGAGGTGTGCCAAGATGACATTTCAGGATCAGCCAAAGTAGATTAGCTGAAATAAACTTAAAATTTCAATTTATGCAGAGACAATTATGAAATAATTTATGAAAGCTGTGAAGAATGTTATTAAAAATTATGAATTTTAAATTGAAAAGCATTACTTACAAATAAAATGAACTCAAGAAACTACCAACAAAATATACAGTGTTTGTTCCCAAGCTACAGATATATAATTTATTTTTGCAGGAAGTACATTTTAAATATATTCTAAACATATATATCTGAACATGACTTAATAAAGTCAAATGCTTTTAATGTAATGTGTTTAAGGAAAGTTTTGAAACCTCAGCTAGAATTTCAATTCTTGTATTTACTTATGTACTCAACAGAAACAACAGTTCTTAAAATAATGCATTTTGTGCAGTCAAGTAAATTTATATTTTACTCTAAGGAGTATCAGAAATAAGGCGGGTGAACGTAAAGCGTGGATCGGTACCTGAGACTACAATGTTGTGGCCATCACAGAAACGTGGATAGAAGAGGGACAGGAATGGTTGTTGGAGGTTCCTGGTTACAGATGTTCCAGTAAGATTAGGGAGGCTGGTAAAAAAGGAGGGGGGGTGGCGTTGCTAATTAGAAATGGTATAACGGCTGCAGAAAGGCAGTTCGAGGGGGATCTGCCTTTGGAGGTAGTATGGGCTGAAGTCAGAAATAGGAAAGGAGCAGTCACCTTGTTGGGTGTTTACTATAGGCCCCGCAATAGCAGCAGAGATGTGGAGAAACAGATTGGGAAACAGATTTTGGAAAGGTGCAGAAGCCACAGGGTAGTAGTTATGGGCGATTTCAACTTTCCAAATATTGATTGGAAGCTCTTTAGATCAAGTAGATTGGATGGGGCGGTGTTTGTGCAGTGTGTCCAGGAAGCTTTTCTAACTCAGTATATAGATTGTCCGACCAGAGGGGAGGCCATATTGGATCTGGTACTTGGTAACGAACCGGGACAAGTGATGGGCTTGTTAGTGGGTGAACATTTTGGTGATGGTGACCACAATTCTGTGACTTTCACCTTGGTTATGGAGAGAGATAGGTGCATGCAACAGGGTAGGTTTTACAATTGGGGGAAGGGTAAATACGATGCTGTAAGACAGGATCTGAGGAGCATAAATTGGGAGCATAGGCTGTCAGGAAGGATGTCGTGGAAATGTGGAACTTTTTCAAGGAACAGATACGACGTGTCCTTGATATGTATGTACCTGTCAGGCAGGAAAGAGATGGTCGTGTGAGGGAACCTTGGTTGACGAGGGAGGTTGAATGTCTTGTAAAGAGGAAGAAGGAGGCTTACATAAGGTTGAGGAAACAAGGTTCAGGCAGAGCGTTGGAGGGATACAGGATAGTCAGAAGGGACCTGAAGAAAGGGATTAGGAGAGCTAACAGAGGGCATGAAAAATCTTTGGCGGATAGGATCAAGGATAACCCAAAGGCATTTTATGCGTATGTGAGAAACATGAGAATGACGAGAACGAGGGTAGGTCCGATCAAGGACAGTAGTGGGAGACTGTGTATTGAGTTGGAAGAGATAGGAGAGGTCTTGAATGAGTACTTTTCTTCAGTATTTACAAATGAGAGAGACCGTATTGTTGAAGAGGAGAGTGTGAAACAGACTGGTAAGCTAGAAGAGATACTTGTTGTTAGGAAGGAAGATGTGTTGGGCATTTTGAAAAACTTGAGAATAGACAAGTCCCCCGGGCCTGATGGGATATATCCTAGGATTATGTGGGAAGCAAGAGAGGAAATTGCAGAGCCATTGGCAATGATCTTTTCGTCTTCACTGTCAACAGGGGTGGTACCAGGGGATGGAGAGTGGCAAATGTTGTGCCCCATTCAAAAAAAGGGAGAAGGGATAACCCCGGGAATTACAGGTCAGTTAGTCTTACTTCGGTGGTAGGCAAAGTAATGGAAAGGGTACTGAGGGATAGGATTTATGAGTATCTGGAAAGGCACTGCTTGATTAGGGACAGCCAGCACGGATTTGTGAGGGGTAGGTCTTGCCTTACAAGTCTTATTGAATTCTTTGAGGAGGTGACCAAGCATGTGGATGAGGGTAGAGCAGTGGATGTCGTGTACATGGATTTTAGTAAGGCATTTGATAAGGTTCCCCATGGTATGCTTATGCAGAAAGTCAGGAGGCATGGGATAGAGGGAAATTTGGCCATTTGGATAGAAAACTGGCTAACCGGTCGAAATCAGAGAGTGGTGGTAGATGGTAAATATTCAACCTGGAGCCCAGTTACATGTGGAGTTCCGCAGGGATCAGTTCTGGGTCCTCTGCTGTTTGTAATTTTTATTAATGACTTGGAAGAGGAAGTCGAAGGGTGGGTCAGTAAATTTGCAGATGATACAAAGATTGGTGGAGTTGTGGATATTGAAGAGGGCTGTTGTCGGCTGCAAAGGGACTTAGATATGATGCAGAGCTGGGCTGAGGAGTGGCAGGTGGAGTTCAACCCTGTCAAGTGTGAAGTTGTCCATTATGGAAGGACAAATAAGAATGCGGAATACAGGGTTAACGGTAGGGTTCTTAGTAAGGTGGAGGAGCAGAGGGATCTCGGGGTTTATGTTCATAGATCTTTGAAAGTTGCCACTCAGGTGGATAGAGCTTGTAAGAAGGCCTATGGTGTATTAGCGTTCATTAGCAGAGGGATTGAATTCAAGAGTCGTGAAGTGATGTTGCAGCTGTACAGGACCTTGGTTAGGCCACATTTGGAGTACTGTGTGCAGTTCTGGTCGCCTCACTTTAGGAAAGATGTGGAAGCTTTGGAGACGGTGCAGAGCAGATTTACCAGGATGTTGCCTGGAATGGAGAATAGGTCGTACGGAGGATAGGTTGAGAGTGCTAGGCCTTTTCTCATTGGAATGGCGAAGGATGAGGGGTGACTTGATAGAGGTTTATAAGATGATCAGAGGAATAGATAGTCAGAAACTTTTTCCCCGGGTAAACAGAGTGTTACAAGGGGACATAAATTTAAGGTGAAGGGTGAAAGGTATAGGGGGATGTCATGGGTAGGTTCTTTACCCAAAGAGTGGTGGGGGCATGGAATGCGCTGCCTGTGGGAGTGGCAGAGTCAGAATCATTGGTGACCTTTAAGCGGCAATTGGATAGGTACATGGATGGGTGCTTAAGCTAGGACAAATGTTCGGCACAACATCGTGGGCCGAAGGGCCTGGTCTGTGCTGTATTATTCTATGTACTCATTCTATGTCATTTAAATATTATGCATTTTGCATTTAAACTAGGCTTCCAAAAAATTGCCAAGAAATAAGCTACATTGCTGGATCATAGATCAGTGCTCATTATAAACATTGACATATGTAGGTATAATATAATTTATTTTTGGATAGGCTTATCTCTCACAAAAATTGGCTGTCATATTTGTTCCATGGCAAATATACAATGTTGTAATAAATTAGTCTCAGTATATGTTCCAGTCTGATTCAACTGCCAAAGATATACGTGAGAGCTTAACAGCATCGGAATGGAGACAGGTTTCTTGTGCGTTTATACATTATTCCATAGAAGTAACTCAATCCAAGCAAAATAAATTGATCTGTGCTAGAACAGCAGCAGTCATTAAATCACAAGAGAAATGGCTACAGATCCTCATAAATCCAAAGGCACAAATTCAATGCTTTAGATTTTGGAGATTTTGTAGCCAGTACTGGCATTAATCGTATCATTAATAGGGAGTTACATGGACTTTTAAAAAAAAGATTTCAGCAGCAACAAATACTGACAACTCGTAATTGTCTATCACCATTCAAGTAACAGAAATTCCATGGGCATATAATATAAAACAAACAAAAAAAAAATCGAAAGGTGGTAAGAACAGACAAAATCTGAAAGTATTCCAGTATCATTTCAAAGGGGAGCGATCCCTGGGATCCGTACCAATATTTAACCCTCAATTAAGATTACCAATATAACTGCCATGTTTCCTACAACAGTAAGAATTGCTACAGAAGTCGAGGGTCCCCTGTACAATGGGTTTCAAGATGCCTTCGACATAGCCAGAGGTTCTCACATAGGGTCTCATTGCCTGATATGATGGTACAAGAAAAAAGAACTGGCCTATGCCCCCAGATTTGGAAGGGGAGGGATGAAATGTTTGTAACAAGGTCAGCTAGGTGGACCTCATAGAATATGAGTTCCCTAATTGAGGATGTTAATACGATGCTTCAAGCGCACACATAAGTTATAGGGTGTATTTATTTTTGCAGAATTACATTTTATTTTGCTCAAAAGCAGCATGAATCTATGTAAAACTGTAAAACTATGCAAAGGGTTGTCAGTCTGAATCAACATTGGGGCACAGACAGACTTCACACCTGTTGCTAGAAACGCTGAGCTATCTTGAGAATGTAATTTAAAAGAAGTTCTAGGATTTATATATCTAAGAACAGAAACCAACATCTTCCATGCTAAAAGATGAAAGATTTAATCTAAAATTGTTTAATGTATCACAGCTCCATGACACTGGACTCCTTTGGCTATAAATTCTGTGATCATGATCTTATTCTTCACAACCAAGGAGTGGTGTTGCGAAAGCTAGTGCTTCCAAATAAACCTGTTGGACGATAACCTGGTGTTGTGTGATTTTTAAACTTTGTCCACCCCAGTCCAACATCATCACCTCCAATTCAGATCTGAACTTTGTACATCACAGGACCTGACCTGTGTTGACTATGTCTCTTACTCATGCAGGACCATTTCCACGTTTCAGTGTCAAACGTCATTCCCTAAAGTAAACTCTCTCTCTCTCGCTCAGAGCAGTCTTGTATCCAGCACTGACGTTCCTGAAGCTGTTTCACCTCCCCCTCAGTCTCGCAAGTCTGGGAAGATCAGATTGAACTTGGTGTGGAGTCTTTTCCCCATTAGCAACTCTGCTGGAGGTCTCCTTGTAGTTCCATGTAGGGTGGTACAATAATCAAAGAGGAAACGGGACAGTTTGGTATCTAGTGAAGCTGTAGGCTGTTCCTTTAAGCTTGCCTTTAAAGTTTGGACTGCTCTTTCCACCAGACCATTGAATGATGGATACTATGGAGTTGTCCTAACATGCTGAATGCCATTTGACTTCAGGAAATACTAGAATTTCCTGCTGGTACATAATGGCCTATTGTCTGTGACCAACACTTCGGGAGTCTGTGCATTGAAAACTATGCTTATGATTTCTGTGTTTAACCAATGACCTCTATGCACATCCAACCAATTTGTACATCCACAATGAGTAAGAGCTTTGCGCTGTTATGGACTAGGCCAGACCACTCAAAACATTCTTAAGCAGGCAGCCTACACCATAACTTTGCAATTTGTTTCAATAAGTGTACAGTGAAAATTACTCGAAGTTATCCAAGTTGACTACTAGATTTAAAAAAACAGTCAAATCTTTATTCACAAAATTACACAATGAAACACAAAGAACAGAATAAAGAACCCCTGCAGAATTCAGTCTATCCAAACTAGACTTAAGTATGCTGTTCTGAATATACACAACAGTCCCAATAAGTGAACTCCCTTTAAAAACCTATATAGTTAGAACACATGCTTACAAGTTGAACGAAAGACAGAACGAGAGAGAGGGAGAGATTCCCTCACCAGTTCAAGACTGAACTAAACTGCTTAGCCAGATAGCTGACCACTCCCATTTCATTATACAGGTCACTTCTAAAACATGACCACTTTCGACTGAAGACTCATCTGTTTATATATAAACAAAAGGGCTCTCAAAATCCTTTTCATTTCTGTACCAAACCAGACAGATCGAAGCCAGGCCCAGTTTATTACCCCACTAAAAAAGATCAAGAGTCTCCTTGAGCCAAGGAACAGCTCTTAGAAAAAAAAAAGGGACTAGCTTTGTGACAGCACCCATGAAAACGCTGACATAGTCAATATGTAACAAAATCCATGATTTTCCCAGCCATTCCCACAAATGGGGTGGGCGGAAGCTGCTGCCAGTAATTTCTGTCCTTGTTGGCACTCTGGTTACTGCCACACCAATGTGGCTGCATCTGCATCCAACCCTAGTCACCAGACATAACATCTCGCGAAAATCTTCATTTTGGACAGCTCTGGACAATCCGGTGGAGTTTAACAAGTGGTGGCAACCTTTGCTCGGGACAATCACTCTTGCTCCCCATAATAAAATGCCATCCTCTATGGTGATCTGGTGTCTCCAGGTCTAGAGAGGTTTCAATTCTGGTTGTGATAGCCGTTTTGTTTCCCCCATCACCAGCAACTGTTTTAGTTTTGCCAGGACCAGATCATTTTGCATCTACAATCTGATATTGTCAGTAGTGACGAGAAGGGTGTCCAGAAAGTTTAAAACTTGAATGGATTCTTCCAGCAGTCTCATCACTGCCACCATAAAGATATTGGTGGAACAGTCCCACAGCAAAGATGACTGCTGAACCTGTCTTCTCTATCTGGGCATACTTGCACTGTGCATCAGCCAAAGTCTGAGAGGCATATGCCATTGGGCTCTCCTCTCCATTGGGCCATTTGTGAGGCAACACTAAACCAATACTATATAAGGAGGCATTGCATGTCAAGCATGAGATCTTGTTTGGGACCACAGTGTGCCAACATCCGAGACGATGACAGCTTCCTTAAATGCTACATCTCAGCTACGAGACTATTTCTAAGGTCGCTCCTTTTTCAACAGCAAATGTAAAGGTGCCAGGTTACAAATTAACTTTCTGTAATAATTCACCAATCCAAAGAAAGACTGAATCTCTGGTACAGAAGTGGGAACTGGGGCACCTTTGATCGGTCTCACTTTATCCTCCATTGGGTGAAACTTGCTCTTGTTGACTCTGTAGCCCTAGCAGGTCACTTGAGGTGTCTGGAAGACACATTTTTCCCTTGTCAAACGTCTTCCATCATCTGCTGGAAAATGGCTGAGCTGATACCCCAAATGGCAATCTTGCGAATTGGTACAAACTCTTATAGATAATAATTGTGGCCTAGTTGTGGGGATCTTCATCAAACACATTTGCAGGCGTGTGTGGCTCAAGTCCAACTTTGTGAAGGACACCCAACTGCCAGCTTTGCGTTTAAGTCCTCTATGCAAGAGATTGGGTATTTATCCAGGTGCAAGAAGCAGTTTACCCTTTGTTAAAAATCTCTTCAAAGCTGAACTGACCTGTCGGGCTTCACAATTGGTATGACCAGTGCTGCCCATTCCACAATCTGGACTGGTTTAATGATTCCTTTGCTTTCCAGTCTCCTGATTTCTGCCTCCACTTTTGCATGTTAGGCAAATGGCACTGGGTGGACCTTGCAAATCATGGAATTCCTTCCTGGTTAACATGCGAGGTGACCTCGGCTCCCTTTATAATTCCTAGATCTTCCTGAAAATCTTCTAGGTATTTAATTAGGGCTTCACTCAGTCAGCTGCTTTCTAATTGAAAAACATTGAATCATTCAAGATGAATCTTTCTCAACTAATTTTGCCCCAACACGTTTGGACCCAAGCTTTTTACTACATTCAGCGGTAACTGAACCAGCTGTTTCACATACGAGAATGGTGCTGATGTTCTATGCTTAATCTGCAAAGTTTCTCGGTCTAGCCAAGGTCTTCAACAAACTCCAAGGTTGGAGTCCAGAGCAAATTTGGTTGCTTTTCATCTGTCCCATTGTCATTTGCCTGGAAAAAGTAATGCATTCTTTCCACGTACTAGTCCCATCTTTGATGGCAGGATCAAGTGAGTTAACCTTCCCAAATAATGGCATGATGCCAGAACTGCTTACCCCAATTCAAAGATGATTGTTGCAAGTGAATTTCTTCAGGAGCGTTTCTTTTTTCTTATAGCCACTGAAATAACGCACAAAGTCTCATGGTCTGTCATGGAGTCAACTTGCATTCACATGCGCATAGTAGTTGTCACTGGTCTGGCTTCCTCAGCGCCAGCTCTCAGCCTGAAGAGAATCTCTGACACTCCTGTTTAGAGCCCTAATCAAGGAACGCATATTCTGAGGTCCATCTAGTTTACATGTTACAATCACTACACTGGAGAATTTGAGAGAAGAGGTCGAACAAAGTGTGAATATTTGTTGAGGCAGTCCAATTGGAGGGTGCCTCAGCAAAAGTTAGGCTCCTAATAACCGAAAGTGCTGTAGGTCCACAAGCTGTTAGGAGAGATTTTGAGGGTGTTCCAAGTTTAGGTCTTCTAAAATGACAAATTAGAATTCCTTTGTGAATTAGCATTTTAACGTCTTTCTTGACTACATCTATGCCATAAAGCTCGCCCATTAACCCATATTTACCTCAGGTTAATACTGAATAGTCAAAATTGTTGTTTTGTATAATTGGCTTAGAATCATCACCTTACCTGTCCAGTACACCTATTTAGCCATTACTACAGATATTTTTGCTTATTCAAGTTTGTATAATTTTTCTTTTTTAAGTGTCTCAATTTAGCCATGGGATCCCTGCCATTTAATTTAAAGGTTCATCAACCATCAAGTGTCAGAGCTTGTTTACCAGGGAAGATTATTGAAGTGAATGGCATAAAAGGCAATTAAGGGTGTTTCTGGATAACAAAGAGATTGTCATACATGGCACAGATATGTTCATGATTTCTAAAAGAACAGTAAGTTTATTAAATTGAAAAGTGTTTCTCTGTTCTAACAAAATTCTTAGACGCAACTAGTACTGCAGTCTCCTATAATTGTTGGTATACTTTCTTTTACAAAACAATTCCTAAGGAAGTTTGGCATAAATGTCAAAACCATGTAGTTCTGGTTTAATGAAGTCATGCTGTAAGGTAATTATTCTTCCTGGACAGAGGAATAAAGAACATAGACACTATGGTTGCCTGGCATGCATACAAACTCCTATGTACACATCAAGTCATCAAAATTGAAAATGCTTTATGCCCGCAACTTAAGGTGGTTTGGCACATATTAATTTTTTAAAATTGCTATGTACTTGTTTATTCAGTTGATCCAAGAGGTGGATTATTTTAGTTTACACCTGTGTGAAGGGTAACATGTATAGTCATACTAGCACTACATAAAGTGTAAAATAAAAAAGCATTTTCACTGTTCCATTTTTCTTTTGCTTTTACAATAAGACTGTCTGGCAAAAACTGAATGTGGGAGACCAATTAATTTAAACAAAAATATTTAATTGCTACCAGTTTTAAAGCTCTAGCAAAATGACTTACTGACAGTTCTGTTTCTAATAGAAACAGATGAATTCTTTAATCTGCAAGAATCTCTTCCCAGCTTGAAGAATCTTCAAATTATCATCCCATGCTTGCCTCCAATTTCAGCTACATGTATTGAAGTGCTGTTTGATTTTTTCTGAATAATCAAATGCATAAAGGAAGCCTTGCATTTATATAAAAGCACTTTACTGCAATTTGCAAACACTTTAAAATGTTGCATGCACAATTAACTATTTGGACTTTAGTGGCAGAATTTTACCAGCTTTCAGCAGAGTAATAACCAATCGGTTTCTATTAGGGATGAGTGATACATTTAGTCAACATGTTTGAAGAATCTCTGATCTTATAAGGTCTTAAAGTATACCACAAGAACCAGAAGAGATGGAAGCTCATTTCGATGCTTCCTAAAATGGTTAAGGATAGGGATTTATTCTAAGTAGTAAAGAACAATTGAAATATGTTGATGTAATAGGTTCTGTGGAGTTGCTATCAGGCATTTGGGATCATTGGGAGAAAATAAAAATCTGCACGTCATCTTTTAGTAACAATATTCAACTAATTTATACAGCAGCAATGTACACACTTCTTTAAAATTTAAATTGGGTTTTATTGAGCTAACTGACAGTTGTTTGATCATCGAAACATTACAGCATTTCACTACAGAGGCAATTCTGGACATTTATGCAACATTTCCTTGCTAATTCAAATTAAGCTATTAACCGATGCATAAAATTGGGTAAGGTATTCCAGACAAAGTACATTTCAAGAGCCAACTGCTCTGGAAAGTGACAACTAACTGGTGAAGATCCACAAGTAGTACAAATTCAGCATCTGGCTATCTGAATGTTATATGAATATGGACTTTCAACAGGACAAATAATAAAACTGACACACAGGAACAAAGAGTATCAGAGATGGTAGTTTGGGGCTACTGGGGTCAGCACTGTCTTTTCTTTATTTGGAAGCACCACAAGTGAAACAAATTAATGATCAGTCCTATTGACACTGCCAAAAATTCTTTGAAAATTGTTTTAATTTACTACAGTTTACTAATTTACTAGTTAGTGGCATGTGAAATCTATAGACACAGTACTTTCACTAACGCAATGTATCATCGATAAACAATTTGAATCATGCTCAAATTTAGATAGGAGCGTTTATCTATTCACAAGTGAAACTTAGTGATTCATAATTCTAATCCAATATAGATGCAAATACTCTTAAATGTGACTGAACAATTTGTCATTACAAAATGTGTTTGGGATGGTGATTTAGTTTATCAATTAAACTGTCACTAAAGTTTACAATATTCATTTATTGCGGTTTTGGACTACAGCAATTTTCATAGATAACTTTTTTTTAAAACAACTTCTTTACATGTTGTCACTTTGACAACTACCAATCTTCAGAGAGAATAAACTGAAAATTCAAACTGTATTATAAATCTTATAGACTTGAACTATTTTTATGGCCGATGATGCAAAAGATCCTCTAACATTTAATTATCGACATAACTACTACATTTCAAATTTATAATATGCACTTGTGCTTCAGAGAAATAAACATATAATGCACACAATCTGTATAAACTAAAACTCAGCACTGCTTATTAAATTGTGCTACTTGAGTGCCAACCAAATTGTACATGTAGCAATATGAATGCCATTGTAAGAAGTTAGCTGCCTTGATTTTGATTTTGCATGCGAGAACATATGACAAGAGTTTCCATAGTTATTTTAAAGAGAACACATAATAAAGTGAATCTTGGTTCTACAGAAGGGGAGTGTGGGGAACCAACAATGGAAAAAAATGGCCAATAAATTGAACAGGTACTTTACATAGATCTTCACTACATCCCAGAAATAGCTGTAGGGTGGGGGTGGGGGTGGTGGGGGGCGCGAAGAGACAGGAACTCACGGGTAGTTCTTTCCTGAGCAAATATGTAAAGAAATATTCTAAAATAACCCTTGAGAAGTCATAAACAAATCATAACAAATAGGATGATCTCATGAATATTTGACATTGAAGAAAATGAAATAATTTGATGACCATCACCCTCAAAGCCAAAGGCTAAACACAGGTTATCGATTATCACTAGACTATTAATCCAGAAATTCAGGTAATGTTCTGGGGACCTGGGTTTGATGGTAGATGATTGAATTTGAATTGAATAAATATTGAATTGAATTGAAATATCTGAAATCATGATGTTGATCATGAAACTGCTGACTGTTGGAAAAACCCATCTGATGTCCCTCAAGGATTGAAATTCACCTCCCTTACGTAATCTGGTCTACAAGTCACTCTAGACCCATGGCAATGTAGTTAACTCTCAAGTGACCTCTTAAATGGCCTATCAACCTACTCAGTAGCAACTGCTAGAAAATCTCAAAAAAGGAATGAAACCAGATGAACAATCTGGCATCAACCAAGGCACTGGAAAAGACAACAGAAAACACAGCTCTATCGACTCTGTAAAACACCTGGGCCTAGTGCCAAAATTGGGAGAACTGTCTCACAGACTAGTCCCACACATGGAATCATATGTTACACCACCATCCTTGGATATGTTCTGTGCCACTGAAGGGTCTGCAAAAGTGGCGGCACAGTGATGTGCAGACAGGAGGGTGCTGCCACGGCAGTCCTCAACATTGACTCCAGGCATGATTAAGTCTCACACCATCAGATCAAAAGATGTACAAGGAAAGCACCTGCTGATTACAACATACCATCCTCCGCCAGTTGATGATTCTGTGTTCCTCCATACTGAACTACACTGAGGGTTGCAAGGGCACAAAAGATCATTACTGAGAGATTGGGTTTGCGGCAGGTGGTGAGGGACTCAAGAGGGAGAAACATACTTGACCTCATCCTCATTAATCCGTCTGTTGCAGATGCATCTGCCCAAGTAGAAAGAGTGACCACTGCACAGTCCTTGAAGAGGCTTTGTCCCGCCTTCACATTGATAATAACTTACATTAAGTTTCACTATACCATGCTAAATGGGACAGTCTTTGATCAGATCTAGCAATTCAGGACTGGGCATCCATGAAATGGTGAGCCATCAACAGAGCAGAACTATACTCCAACACAATCTGCTACCTCATGGCCCAGCCTATCCTCCACTGTATCATTAGCACCAAGCCAAGGGATCAACACTATGTTCAATGAAGAGTGCAGGAGGGCATGTCAGGAATAGCACAAGACATACCTAAAATTGAGGTGAAGCATCATGATTGAGTGCCAAATAGCATAAGTGATAGACAGGGATAAGTGATCCCGCAATCAACGATCAGACTTCGCTCCACAGTCCGCCCACATCCAGTCGTGAATGGTAGTGAACAAACAACTCACTGGAGTAGTAGGCTACACAAATATCCCCATCCCAAATCCAGGTGATCCCAGTACATCAGAACAAAAGAAGGCTAAAGGATTCGTAACAATCTTCAACCAGAAGTGCCAAGTGGATGATCCATCTCAGCCAACTCTAGAATCCCCAGTAACACAGATGCTAGTCCTCAACCAATTCACTTCATGTGATATCAAGAAATGATTGGAGGCACTGGATACTGCAAAGGCTACAGGCACTGACAATATTATGGTAACAGTACTGAAGACCTGCACTCTGGAACATGCCACATTGTTAGCCAAACTGCTCTGGTACTGCTAGAACACAGGCATCTATCTGATAATGTGGAAAACTGCCCAAGTATGTCCTTTATTCAAAAAGGAGGAAATATCCAACCAGCCAACTACAGTCCGAATAGTCCACTCTTAATCATCAGTAAAGTGACAGAGGGTGTCATAAATAGTATTATATGGCAGCAACTGCTCAACAATAACCTTCTCATGAACTCCTAGTTTGGATTCCACCAGATGCTCTCAATTCCTGATCTCATTACAACCTTGGTTCAAGCATGGACATAAGACCTGAACTCCAGAGGTGAAATGGGAGTGACAGTCTTTGACAACATACTTGACACATAGGCAGATAATTAGTCACCTTAATTCAGATACGAGGTCAGTTGTCTCAGCTCAAGTACGGAGTTCTTCAGGCAAGTGTCCTAGGTTCAACCATCTTCAGCTGCTTAATCGATGACCTTCTGACCATTATAAAGGTCAGCGTGGGGATGTTCACCGACGATTACACAATATTCAGCACCGTTTGTAACTCCTCAGACACTGAAGCATCCATTACCTGGACAATATCCAAATCTGGGCTAAAACATGGCAATTAAAATCCACACCAAATGCCAATCTAAACATTGTCTCTTGACATTCGCTAGCATTAACATCACTAAAAGTCCAACCACTGCTGAAACTGAACTGGACTTGACAAATAAATACAGCGGCTACAAAAATGGGTCAGAGGCAAGGAATCCTGCAGTGAATAAATCACCTCCAGTCTCTTGAAAGCCCAGAGACACATAAATGCAGCAGCTACAACAGAAAGTTGGAGGCTAGGAATATTGCAGCTAGCAACTCACCTGAAAGCCTGTCCACCATCTACAAGGCACAAGTCAGGAATATGATGGAATGCTTTCCACTTGCCTGGGTGACTGCAGCCTCATTGACACTCAAGAAGATTGACACCATCCAGGACAAAGCAGCCCGCTTGGTTGGCACCACACCCACAAGCATCCACTCCCTCCAGTATCAACACTTAGTGGTAGCAGTGTGTACTATTTGCAAGATACACTGCAGAAATTCACCAAAGATCCTCGGACAGCACCTTCCAAACCCATCACCACTTCCATCTAGAAGGACAAGGGCAACAGATACATGGGAACAACATGACCTACAAGTTCCCTTCCAAGCAACTCACTATCCTGACTTGCAAATTGGCCCATGTCTGCTTACATAAAATGGCTGACAAAAAAGGATAGACTGGCATAATAGTGAAACACAAAATGGCTGAAAGGAGATAAATGAGACTAACCATCTATCCCAGCCTTTAAGTAAAGAAACCTTTGAAGAAAACTACTCCAAAGCCAATGTCAAGGGGGCCTTGAACAGTAACCATCCTAGACAGTTATGATAAAAACATGCCTACGAGACAAACACGCAAATATTCTCAGTTCGTTAATGAAAGTGTGATTATGCTACTGAAGTAATCTATACCAGCTGCAAGATATAGCATAATAACTGTCTAAATAGCTACCAGAACAACAGTTAGCTATTTCGTAGTGAACAGTCGTTTCTTAATTACTCTGCAGTATTAGACAATCGTTTCTAGATATTCTCCAACAAAAATAGAAGTACATATAACTAAAACATTTACGCTGGCGTATGAAAAATAATTAGCTTTAAGAAGTACTCTCATTTGCTTTGGACAAAATAGACTGTTCACAGCCATTAATCACAAAGTACCCAGTGTAGAAACAGCTATAGCTAACCTTAACTAACGCAGAACAGAAATTATTACAAATTTTGTAGCAATTAGTTACAATTAACTGTCTTGTGTATTATTACATACATAATTAGAACATTGGGAAATATAAGGGGAGTAACTGAATGGAATACAGTGAATAATAGAATTCAAGCTGTCCTTAGGAGATAAGCCTAAGCTGAGGGAGTACAGCCAGTGACTTTGGAATGCGAATGAATAGGATGCATAGAAAGATCTCAAGGACTTGAGATTATAGTGCCTGGTAAACACTTTGAAGTAATGGGAACCGGAGGCTGGCCACCTCATTGATTAGGTGTTTTATTAGATTGGGTATGTGGATTAGGAGGGAAGGGCTGTAATTACATTGTATGTGATCATTGTAATACAGACATGTATAAAAATACTGCTTTTTACTGTACAAGGGAGTGTGTGTCATTGATCTACCCTCTGATCTGAGCTAAACATTAAGTGAATAACGGAGTTCGTATGTCAAGGCCAGATTTAGGGAATATCCTTTGGCAGTCTCCCTGTTTCAATTGGTTCCTGCATGAATAAACTTCCACTTGCCTGAGTTCAGCCTGCCTCCTGAGTTTTCACACACTATCAGGGAAAAATGCTCCAACATTGACAACTTATGAATCAGCATAAATTATATACTTAAAATATTGCAAAATCTAATGTATTATTTTCTCCAATTAGTGTAATTTTTAAAGTTATTTACCTCAATGTAAATATACATGTTACTCAATTGAATGACCCCACAAAATATCAACAATTGATTCAATTTAGAGTCAATTTCTCCTCAAATACTGTAATCTATTATGATGTTCAAGTAATCAGTTGTGGGTACAAGTGACAAGGCTCTCTACTGCAAAGTTTTATTTAAGGCAATGTTGTATTATTATTTAACTGATTTATATTGGAAATAAAGTATAACAGTGATGTCTATAACCCTGTATTACATTTCTTTGACTTATTACGTGTTTTTTCATTGATTAAGACGACTCCTGATTATCTGGAATATTTGATCAAGCGGCACACTCCTTGCATAGATGCTGGATAGTAAAAGGTCTACTGTACTTTATAATCACAGTAAAACTTCCTAGGTTACTTCAGCAGAATGTCACTTGTTGCCCGAATGGTTAAGTCTCAAAGACGAGATATTGAATTCTGAGTTTCTACTGCAACTGAATACTTACGAGGGTAACTGAGATGGATAGGGGATCACCTAACTGACAGGAATCAAAGTAGCCATCAATAGGCCATTTTCTGGTTGGCAAGATGAAACTAGTGGATGCCTCAATTTTATTTTACAATTTATATAAATGATATGGATGAAAGGGCCAAATATTTGGGTGTTACACTTGATAATGGAATAAATAGGAAAGTAAGTTGTGACGAAGACATAAAGGAGGCTACAGAGATTATGGAGGGGTCATGGGTATTGCATGAAAAAAAATTGATCGTTTTGGCAGAAGGAATTAAAGAAAAATAAATATATCTAAATGATGACAGATTTCAGAGTTGAGATTCAGATAGATCTGGCATGAATCACAAATGGTTTATGTGCAGGTACAGAAGAATCAGAAAATATAACAGAATGTTATAGTTTATTGTGAGGGGAAGAGAATAAAAAATTAGGGAGGTGAATCTTCAATTCTAATGGACACTAGTGAGACATCATCTGGAGTACTCCATACAGTACTAGTCTCCTTGTTCAAGGATGAATATAAATGTGTTGGAAGCAGTTCAGAGATGTGTCTTATGAGGAAATGTTAGATAAACTCGGCTTGTATCATCTGGAGCTAAGAAGAGTAAGAAGTGATTTGATTGACACACTCAGAGAAGTCTTGGCAGAGTGGCTGTGGAAGTGATAGTTCCTCCTTTGGAAGAACCTAGACCCGCTTAAAAATCTGGTTCACCCATTTATAACAGAAGTGATAACAACTCTTTTCTCAGAAGATTGTGGGTCCTTGAAACTCTAAGTAGTTTAAGTAGAATCCTTAAGCAGAGTCTTCAACGATCAAGTGTAAGTAGAAATGTGGAGTAACGTGGGGCTGTGTGGCTTACTTCTGTTCCTAATTCATACATTAATATGTACTTAAACTGCTCCATCCTGTTTACTGTATTGCTTTCTCTTCTAGTATCTCTCTCTTCTGGCACCATTTCTGTGTCATGCATTTTGAATGTAGATTTTTGAAAGTGCTATTTGAAAAGGATTTCAAGGTCCATGCTGTCCAGTCTGATTCTCAACTATAAAGGATGATTTATTCCCCCAGCTCATTCATGGGATGTGTGCTTTGCTGGCTGGACCAGCATGCATTGTCTATCTCGAATAGTCCTTGAGAACATGGTGGTGAGCTGCGTTCTTGAATTGTTGCAGGCTATTTGGAGTAGGTATTTGGTGGTAGGAAGGTTTTCAGGATTTTGACACAACAACAATGGAGGATCTGTGCCTTAGGTTTTTAGTCAGGTGGTGAGCTGGGCACTGTTGGATTCCTAGCCTCTGACCTGTTCTTGTAGCTACTATAGTTATATGGTTAGACTAGAGTGGTGCTGGAAAAGCAGAGCCGGTCAGGCAGCATCCAAGGAGCAGGAAAATTGACATTTCAGGCAAAAAGCCCTTCATCAGGACTGAAGTCAGGGAGCCTCCAGGGTGGAGAGATAAATGGCAGGGGGGTGGGGCTGGGGAGAAGGTAGCAAAGAGTACAATAGGTGGATGGGGGTGGGGATGAAGGTGATATGTCAGAGAGGTGGGTGGGGGAAGGTAGCAAAGAGTACAATGGGTAGATGGGGGTGGGGATGAAGGTGATAGGTCAGAGAGGAGGGTGGAGCGGATAGGTGGGAAGGAAGATTGGCAGGTAGGACGAGTTATGAGGATGGTGCTGAGCTGGAAGGTTGGAAGTGTGGTAAGGTGAGGGGAGGGGAAACTGAAAGGTTGGAACTGGGATAAGGTGGTGGGAGGTGAAAAATCTAGACTCTGATTTCCAGCATCTGCAATCCTCACTTTTGCCTAGCTATATGGCTAGTTCAGTTCAGTTCAGTTTCTGGTTGGTGAGAAACACCAGGATGTTAGTTGTGGAGGATTCGGCAATGGTAGTGCCACTGAATGTCAAAGGGCAATGCTTAGATTCTCTCTCAAAAAGCAAAATGTTTGGATTTAAAATGGTGAAAAATTATTGAATATTATTGTCTGGAAGTTATGATGATCTTATACATAAATATCAGAAAGTTAACATGATGGTACAGCCAACAATTGGGAGGACAAATTCATTTGTAAGTGGAATGAATTGCCAGAGGAAGTGGTAGATGCAGGTACAATTATAACATTTAAAATACATTTGGACAGGTTCATGAACAGGAAAGGTTTAGAGGGATATGGGCCAAACGCAGACAAACGGGACTAAGTTAGTTTGGGAAACTTGGTTGGCACGGACTGAAGCATCTGTTTCTATGCTGTGAGACTCTTTGAATTTCTGTCAGAAACTAAATTGGAATTCTATAATCTGTTTAGCAGGGAAAGATGTAGCTGGCTAGGAAAGACAGGAGACAATTTCTTTTGAGGGATGCGAGAGAAGGCAGCCAAAGCACACTGAGCCTGAATGGCCTCATTCTATATTGATGCTGACTGCTACCTTATGCTAAATTTCCTCATACTCTTATGAGACCATTAAATTAGCTGACAGAAAACAATATCTGGATGGCAGAATTACTCTGAAAAATAGTAGCTTGTATATCAACAATAGGGGGCAGAAAGAACAATTAAAATTCCAAATGAATATTTAGTTATTTAAAAAAAGCAATTGTTTGATAGCGAGGGCAAGTGACTAATCATTATTCAGAACAGCTCAGAAACCTAGTTTTCATCCCACAATGCATAATTGTGGTATTCAGCAGATACCTTAAAATACAAAGGAATCATGGAGAATTGTAGGTTGTAGCACCAAGCCAAATCACTCAGCCCAATGCACAGCTAATCGCACCATGATTATTGGTTCAAGAGCAATCTCGAAGAGAGTAGTCGGTTGCATTTTAAATATGATATAACGTAGATCAGGTAGCAACATGTCAGAATTACACCCCATATGGAATATGATAATTTTCCATTAAACCCATGTAGGCAATTAATGACTCTTGACATCTATAAAGCTTTAGAAATCAAAAAACTAAAAGTTCATAATTTCACTGCGAACTTTGTTACAAGAAAAGTTACACCACTTATATTTCTAAAACATACATTTAAATTCAAACAGCAATTTTTGCACTGTTGTCAAGATTTTAGAAATAATCTTGGCTGTCCGAAAACTAGTCAATGAAGTTACACAAATGTTCTACCAAAATCTTTAGTTAATTGTGATTAAATGTCTTGCGTAATGCAAACTGATTACTTCAATCAAAATTCTGACATTCATATTCTTTTCATCTAAGTTAAATGTAAAATCTGTAGTTCTTAACCTCCTACTGAGTAAAAGCATCAATAGAAAAATCAGGGAGGCCAAATATTTATTGCACTGATGCCACAGTTGGTAACAGTGGATTAGAAGTCTGTATTCGTCAGTGGGAAGAACACCATAGTGTCACAAAATTATGTTCTTCAGTGGCGCAGAAAATGGTTTTCCAACCTGAACACTGTCAGCAAAAGAAAAAAGACATCACCACAGCCTTTCCCAATAGGATGAGCAAACCTCTTTATACAGCTGTGCAGACAAACTGCATTTCTAGCCATAGAGTTACAGCTAGTTGAATGTCTAATTGTATTTTAATTCTTAGATTTCCCTGTCTGTTACATTACACAAATGGCAATCCAAATTCTCTTGAATACTCAGTTGTGGAACCACTGCTCTCATAAAATCAAAAAGTTTTTGTTATTGCATTTGGCTAATTTAAAACTTGGCCAATTAGTGATTGCATGGCAGCCTATAATTTCCATGTCGGGAATGTGTTAATTAAACATTCCCCAATTATTGTAAGGAAAATTTCCATCTTTCCTCATCACTGTCTCATTATATATTTCAATATGTCGACTGCAACAATGAAATCTCGAGAAAAAAGTGAAGGGTGAATTGGCCAGAGATAGTGAAAACCAATGCAGTGAAGTGCAGTATTTTAATATTAGTTCAAGAACAGTGGAAATGATTTAATTACCTTTATATTATTCAGGTAACCTCTTCAGAATTGCTGTTTTGTTTTATTATTTTATGGTAGCCATCTGCTGCATATTTCTTTGGAGTGAGAACTGGAGATAGTTCTTTGCTAAAGGAAGCACTAACACCTTGAGATTTGGAACAGGTTTCAACTTTTGCACGTAAACTAAACACAGTTAGAGATAGTGTATGGTATCTCCGCTACTTGAAGTTAAAACTTATAGATATTTTTAATCAACCTGTTTAGGAATGTTATCAGTAGGTGAGACTTCACAGAATCACAAAATCCTTAAAGTGTGGAAGTAGACCATTCAGCCCATCGGGTTCCCCGTGAATGTTCCAAAGAGTATCCCACCCAGACCAACCCCTGTACCATATCCTTTTCCCTGTATTAGCATGGCTAATTCACCTTACCTGCACAATCCTGGACACTGTGGACAATTTCGTATTCACTTAACTTGCACGTCTTTGGATAGTGGGAGGGAACTGAAGACTACCTGGAGGAACCATAGGGAAAACATGCAAACTTTACACAGACACAGCCCAAGGCTGGAATTGAACCTGGGTCCCTGGCATTGTAAGGCAGCAGTGCTAACCATTGATCCACCATGCTGCCGCTTGAACCTGGACCTCCTGGGTCAGAGGTAGGAACATTTCCAGTGCACCACAAGAGCCCTAAAATTAAATTGAAACTTCTGTAGTGGGACTGGTTCTCAACCTTTTTAACTCCAAGTAAAATGAATAGGAACTTATGGCATCATCAGTGGGATAATTATTAGAAGAAAACCTTTATGGATTTCAAATTGTTATTTGGTCAGTTTCAAAACTATTTCATAGTAATTTACATCAGACTGGCAAATTACCCTTGGTCAAGTGCTGTTCTAAACAAAATACTAGCTGTTTGAGAACTAAATTACAATGCCCTATCAGCCAACATGGTGCCAAATCACACTCCAAAATGAAAGGGAGGTAGTAAATTTAGTTAAATTTGATCGAGGTCATGAAGCATACAGGAATTAATATTTTACAAAACTTTAGATGGTCTCTGAGAGTGTCTGGTGAAGAGAAGCTACAAGTGTTCCCCGACCACTGATATCATGGACCTCTGGCTGATGTTAGATAATAGAAATTGGCTTGCATACTACATGGGTACAAATAGAGGAAAATAAAGCACAGAAGTCAGAAGCATTCTCAATTTCCTCCCATAATTCTATTTTGAGAAATACAGGAAAACGCTACCTTTCAACCAACATCTATATCAAATGATCTCATTATTTATTTAATTGCTGTTTGCAGGAATTTGCTGTGTATAAATTGGTTGTCATGTTTCTATATTAAATAGTTTTGAATTGCAAACTTCATAATAAGCTCCAAAATGTTTTGGCTTGATCAGCAATCATGAAAAACATAATACAAATGCACATTGTTCCATTTTTTAAATGACCTAATGTGTATCTACACTAAGCCTATATTTATTTCAGGGCATGCTTAGTCCTATCCAGTTTAAGAAATGCAGGAATGAAGAGCTAACACAACAGGCCATTCTCTTCACATTCCACAGGCAGAAATAGAAGGAAAAAAAGGACCCTATAACCTTCTTTAATCTCTTTTAATCTGTTTGATAACTTTATCTTTTTAGATTTATTTCTAGAAACTCAGACATTTTTGCATTTAGAGAATCATAACAGAATGATTTTCTGGGAGTGATACTGTACAACATTTTACAGTAAAGCAACATAGCATCAAATCAGTTAACATCAAAGCTCAATTAACATTACCCTGACACTATTACAGTAGCTGTAATATATTTATCAGAATACTGCATCTTAAAATTCCATATTTTATGGCCTAGACAATTAAATTGGACAGTATCAAAGGTTTAATTTTTAACCGTCATTGCATCAATAGAACCAAGCAGGGTAACGCTGACTTTATATATTAGATAGTTGCTTCAAACAATAGCAACATTTTTACCTTTGCAATCTCAAATTGCTATTTTGCTCTTCAGTGATGCCTGAACTACTGTACTAAATGTGTACAATACATTTCATTTGCTCTAGATATGGTGAAAATTATCGAGAGAAACTCTGAAATTAGGCAATCAGCAACTCTTCAACTACATAAGTTGCTGTAATGGTGTGACACCTGCACCTGAAAACCTTCAGCAACTCAGAATATAGTTCTACAATGGCCATACCCTTGTTAGAATATTGCTTCAAGAATAAATACTCAACTGGTGAGAAATTGATCTTTTTCTTTCCCAATGAAGAATCTAAAGCCAGCATTGGTTATTCAATTCCTAGCATACATAAAGCTGACTGGTAAGGCACAAATAACTTAATATTAAGCCATAAACTACTTATTTTGCTCAGATGTCATCTGACATTAACAAAATTTCTCACTAATTGTCAGTATTTGTACATCAATCACAACTGCACTGAACAAAGCTGTAGTCAGAAATAACACCATGGGTCAGTTTGACTGATCTCAGTAATCAAGGCAAAAGTGCCAATTGAATGGCTCTGAATAGGGAGATTAGAGTGCAGCAGGAAGCTATGACACTTTCAAAGGTCTTGGAAAGAAAAAGAACATTCAAATTTTGGACAGTGAAGGGGCTGTGGTTATTCTTGGTGTCTGCCTTACTTCAATGTCAGCACTCAAAGTTAAGTCTTACTCTAGAAACTCAAGGTGGACACTTTGATTGATACTGAACTACAATGGGAGGACTGCACCATCAGAGGTATCATCTTTTGGGTGAGACATTACAATAAGGCCTTATCTTCCCCCTAAGGTGGGCTATTTTAAGAACTGCAGGGTAGTTTCATTAATGCCCTGGCCAACATATATCCCTTAACATCTGCTAATCTGGTATGTGTGGCACTTTGCAGTACAATTCAAGAGTATACACACTTCAAAATACTTCATTGCTGTGAACCACATTTGGATTTTCTGAGTTTAGGAGAAAGTGAGGACTGCAGATGCTGGAGATCACAGCTGAAAAATGTGTTGCTGGAAAAGCGCAGCAGGTCAGGCAGCATCCAAGGAGCAGGAGAAGCGACATTTCAGGCATTCCTGAAGAAGGGCTCATGCCCGAAACGTCGATTCTCCTGCTCCTTGGATTCTGCCTGACCTGCTGCGCTTTTCCAGCAACACATTTTTCAGTTCTATCCTGAGTTTATCACACCTATGATATAGAGGCAGATCTATACTTCTTTTCTAGTTGGAGAATAATGGCAGTGGTTTTGGAAAATGTAGGGACTCAGCAAGAAGATGGTAATAGGTCAATGATATCAGTGAAAACAGATTCACCGCATAGAACAGATGCTATTTTGGTAAAAGAGGGTTGCCTATTCTTTTATGAAAAGATATAGTGAAAAAGACATTGCTTGGATGAAAAAAAAACAATTTTAGTTTTAGTTTCACACTGTACTAGCAAATCCAACATAGTCAATTTCCATCCAACAGTAAAGTGATAGAAAGGGTCAGCAACAGTGCTATCAAGCAACAATTGCTTAGCAAAACCTAGTCACTGATGCTCAGTTTGGGTACGTCCAGAGCCACTCAACTTCTGAACTTATTACAGAATTGGTTCAAGAACAGACAAAAGAACTGAACTCCAGAGTTGAGGAGAGAGATTGCCCTTGACATCAAGGCTGCATTTGATTGAGAGTAGGATCAAGGTGTTCTAACAGAACTACATTCAAAGGGAATCACAGGGAAAACTCTCCATTCTCTGGAGTTTTAAATTAGCACAATGAAAGATGGCTGCGGTTATTGAAGGTTTAGTCATCTCAGCTCAGGGACATCACCACAAGAATTCCTCAGGGTGGTGTCCAAGACTCAAATGTCTTCAACTGCTTCATCAATGACTTCATCTCCTTCATAAGAACAGAAGTGAGGATGTACACTAATAAGTGCACAATACTCAGCATCATTCAAGACTGCTCAGATACTGATGCAATTTATGTCCAATGTAGCAAAACCTGGAAAATATCCAGACATGGGCAGACCTGGGATTCCTGAAGAAGGGCTTATGCCCGAAACGTCGATTCTCCTGTTCCTTGGATGCTGCCAGACCTGCTGCGCTTTTCCAGCAACACATTTTCAGCTCTGGGCTGACAATTAGCAAGTAATATTCTTGCCACACAAGTACAGGTAGACGATCCTTTATCTGAAATGCTCGGGACCAGCTGTTTTTCGGAATTCAGAATTTTTCGGTTTTCAGAATAAGTGACAGTTTAATGGTGAAATTTTTAAAAATCTTACCAGAGGAGCAGGCTTCTAAATGAAAATGGGCCATAGCTGCTTGAGCACGCCCCCCACCCAGCCCCAAACATCGTATCTGAGTGGTACGTATTGAATGGATGTCGACTTGGGGGTGTTCATGGAGAAACCCCAGGCTTGTCGGTGCTTGGCCACATCCCTCCCCCCATGGTGCATCTGAGTACATGCTTGCATGCCAAATAACCTTGTTAATGAGAAACAAACTCACAAAAAAAACTTTGGATTTCAGAGCTTTTTGGATGTTCAGATAAAGGACCTTTTACCTGTACCACACTATCATCTCCTTAAAAAAAAACTAATCATCATAGTTTAACGTTCAATGGCATTACCATCACTAAATTCCCCATTATCAACATCGTGGAGGCTATCATTGACTAGAAATTGAATAGGACTAGCCATATCAATACAGCAAGAGGCTAGGAATCCTGCAGCAAGTGACTCACCTTTCCAAAATCATTCCACAAGTCACAGATCAGGAGTGGGATGGAACAGTCCACACTTCCCTGAAGTTACAGCAATATTCAAGCTCAACACCATCCAGCATAAAGCAACTTGCTTGTTGAGAACCATATCCACGAACATTCACTCCCTCCACCATGGAAACATAATATCTACAAGATGCACTACAGAGATGCACAAATACTCCTTCAAACCCATGGCCACTACCGTTTAGGAGGACAACGGCAGCAGATACATGAGAACACCACCATCTCTAACATCTTCTCCAAACTATTAACCGTCTTATGCAGAAAT
This sequence comes from Chiloscyllium plagiosum, assembly GCF_037043375.1. Classification (NCBI taxonomy): domain Eukaryota; kingdom Metazoa; phylum Chordata; class Chondrichthyes; order Orectolobiformes; family Hemiscylliidae; genus Chiloscyllium; species Chiloscyllium plagiosum. The sequence continues at coordinate 14,119,578 of NW_028270181.1, read as the reverse complement.
ATATTGCTCTTCTTTCATTACCACTGTGCCAAAATCCTGAAACATGCTCCATAGCATCAAGCACCTACTCAAAATGTACTGAATCAATTCAATGAGGTTGCTCCTCATCACCTTCTCAAGTACCTTTAAAAATGGGTAATGCATGTTTGTCCAGCCAGCAAAGTCCAACTTAAGGAAGGAATTTTAAAAAGTGATACATTGGAAGATTTCAGACAATGGAGGTTCCTCTGGACTCCTCTCAACCTGCTACCTATGATGGGACACAATACTGCACAGCCTTGGATAGGATCTCTTCATGACAGCCTTAAGAGCTACCCAACCTTAGTGCCTCTCACTGACTTTTCCTTTTTCCTTAATGGTTTGTAAAACATACCATGTGCAGATACTGTAAAGTGGGATCTTGAAATTATCAAGTCAGATTTATAACTCGACAATTATTCAAGAACAGAAAAGGTCAAAAACTGCAAAAGTAACAAGATCTACGTATCCTTTACAACTCAAAGGTTGCTTGCCCACAAAATCGTAAACATTGAAAGGAAGCCCAAACACAGCTTAGTCTAGGAGTAAGTTTCAATGAAGTTCCCTCTGGCTTATCATGCTCTATGCCACAACGCTCTGTCATGCTGTCTTGGAAGAAAGAAAATGTACAGTTAGAGTGAGCTAGAGTTAGTGAGTAATGACCCTGTGAGTGAGAGTTGGCAGAGAAAAAAATGATGGCACTTATCCTTGCAGAGCACAGGAAATGACTAACCTTCTTCCAACACTACTATTATTGGAAAATAAAGAGCATGAAAGCATGGGAAGGGTTAAAGCATGAATACCACTGGTGATTTGTTGGAAGGCTTCCATGGAATGCAGGATGGGATAAGAATAGTGGAATGCTCTTACACCAATTAGCAGAGTAAAGTTGAGGCTGAAAGGTCACTACGGCGAGATGAGATAACACAGTTAGCAAAGTTAGCCTCGCCTGCTAAACATCATTATGGCAGAATCTGGACAATAGGTATTTGGGACATGACATTAAATATCTAATTAGTAGGTTAGTAGAGTCACCTTGAGACAGGAGACTATTGTAATAGATGGAATAGCTAAGTATCTAATCGTGACAGGTTAGTCTGGAATGGAAGATCACTGTAGCAGAAGTGATAATAAATATCTAATCATGACATTAGGAAAATATTAAGTAGGGTCTGGAATGAAAAACCATTGTTGCAAAAGCTCACACTAAATATCTAATCGTGACATTAGAATAACATTAAATAGAATTTAGGAAAAGCTATGGGGCACAACCAAAGAGATAATGGGAACTAACACCACTGGTTTATTGTGTATTTAGAGTGAGATACTTTTGATTAACATAGTTGGACATGCTGATAAGCTAACAGAAACATTATAAAAATGATATAAAAAAAAACCACGGACCCGGAGGTTCGTGGGCATTTGAGAATCTGCTTTCTGAGTGTCACGGTTTTTTGTTTGCAAATAAAAGACCTACTTCTTGAAGAACTCTGTCTCCTGGTGATTCTCAACATTTTCTCCACGACACTATTCATTCTGTTGTAATGCAGGACACAGCAACAAACTGGGCTGCTGTGTGTGTTCAGGCTAGCCGAGTCTGGTTTGGCAGTCTGCAGACAAAAGAATGGCCCTCCCCATCACCAGTTCATTCAACAGCACGTGCAGGCCCCTGTCTGCAAAGTGGGAGCCAAGTTTTCTTTATAAGCAATTTCCTCATTCATCATCAATGTGCAGAGAATAGTTTCAGGCTTGCATTATCTGATGTGGTGTGCAGCTGACCTTACAATCTGGCACCAGCATCATGAAAGTTAAAAGGTGTGGGCAGTGACTAGCATTTCAACCTCTCCAGCTGAAGAGACCAGATGAATAATTAACAAGATGAAGAGTGGAAGATTGCTTGTAAAAACTAACTGAAATGAAGAAAATTCCATCCACAGATTAAGACAATAAAAGAATGAAGGAGATTAGAAATTGTCTTTACAGGATGCCCATTTGCCTTACTAAGTAAGCTCAAATACAGGAAATGTAGAAGCAGGCTGAATGGGTTGGGTGACACGCACACACACACTAGAATTGCATATGAGGCAATCCATTTTACTGAATTTGTTTTGCCAGGGATGTGTTTATAGGATGGAACAGTTACTTAAATAATCTATTATTCTGTAAAGTTTTCCACAGCATTAAGATATTCCAATTTCTTTTTTCTTTTGCTGTATGTTAACTATCGTGCATGAATAAAATATATTTAGCTTCAAGACTGGTAGTTCAACCAATCGAATTGCATCTAGAATACAACGTCTGGCACTTTAAAAAAAGAAAACATTAGGGTCTAAGCTATCTTATTAATATATTTCGAGGGTTTGGTCTAGTCCATAACAGGATCTATCTAGTATCAGATTCCTTATACACTCATGTATAATTCTTCTATGTGGAATTGGGGAATAATCTAAAGATTTGTTTCTGTAATGGCATTTGTGTTTTGTTTTAACACAAAGGGAGACTGATATTTTGATTAATTATTTATATTGGTTAGCTTTGTTGCGTTTTTTGTTAAATTTATTGCTATTCCATATTAATACCATAAATTTTACTTCCCAACTTGAAGTTTTTTTTAGAATTAGGCAATTAGGTTGATATAGCCACGGAGAAAACACTTCCATAGATGTATTTTTGTTCATCTTAAAATTTCATTTTAATTATATCAGTAGAAGGCGCTGTTCAAAAGAGTGGACAATTATATGATTGCAACTGAACTGAAAACCAAACCAATGGCCTTATATGTTTACCTCGTTTGTCAAAAACAACGCAGAATAAACATCTTTCCATTAATGTCATTGGGGTTTTCAGTCACCTGCTTTCTAACAAAACACTACATTTAATCAGTGTTCCAAAGGATTTGACTTTCTTTTTGAAAAGAAAACCCTTCACAGAAGTACCAACACTCATTTGCATCTATTTTGAAATCCAAATTCCAAAAGTGGCTTTGATATATCTAATTATACACCTTGTGATAACCATTGTAAGGTTAAACAGCAGTAACTTACTTCAGAATATCAGAATGCAGAAAATCAAGTCAAAACACTCACCTTATTAATTTCTCGTTTTAAACTGCATGGAGAAAACTGATCTAAGTAACGTCTCAAAGGTAATGCATCGATAGCTACAATTTCTGTGTTGCACCTCTGCCAAGCATCTCTGTATAAATTTAAGCAGGAGATCCTTCTTTAAAACTTCTATTTATATAACATCTTTAACATTTTAAAACATCAAAAGAGACTCACAATAGTATTATCAAATAAAATTTAATACTGAGCCATTTACGGAGATATCGGAGCAGACCAAAGTTTGGTCAAAGAGGCAGATTTCAGCAGTGTTTTAAAAGAGTCAAAGAAAAGGTAGAATTGCGGAGTTTGGGTATGGAGTTCTAGAACCTGGCAGTTGAAGACACAATTATCAACGTTAGAAGGATTAAAATCACAGATACTCTGGTGGCCAGAAATGGAGAGTAGGACTAGAGGAGATGACAGAACAATCCAAGGTTCATTTTAAGTACAAGATAAATTTGAAGTGATGAATAATAATATTCCTGAATATAATAGGAATGAATAATTAGAAGTTTTGGCTATTTTCTTTAAAGCATTGACAATCTGCTAAAAATTGTAGTTGATGATCAGCAAAACAATGAAACTATGAAAAAATCTTGTTTTTTTTTCCAAAAACACCAATGACAAAGAATTCTATTTTACGAGTACGGTGATTAATTAATTTTCATTCATTCAACCTTTGTACAAAATGCAAGTATGAGAAAAAGACTTCATTAAATTTAAATGATTACATGGAACTACACCTATATTGGAGTTTTAGATATTAAAAACAATTCCCATTTTCTCTTGGTCAAAAACTAAAACAGAACAAAGAAAATGTGTTATCATTTCAGTATAAATTAAACAATCAGCAGGGTACTGAAAGACCTTGCTTCAATTGTACCATTATCTAAGCAGTCAAAGAGTAGCTACATCAGATGAAGGCAGCTTAGCAACAAATTTCACAATTTGAAATAACTCTTCAACTCAAGCCTTAAAACTTTTGACATAAATGAAGATTTGAGCTCACTGAACCACAACATTATAGTTAACATTTTTGTTTACTTTAAAATTTTATAAAATACAGGAGTTATTCGCTTCTAAAATGCAGTTTCATCCAAGGGCAGACAGACAAGCTATTTCAGGCAACTTATTAATGCTTCTCAATGAGAATGATCTTCCTGAGCCTTTTCTTCAGGAAATGCTTATTTTCTCCAGTCCAGTCCAAAGCCATTAAAAAGGGCAGCAAGATAATCTTGTTGAATGTCCATCCCTTTTACATGGATTCACTCAGAAACAGCGACTGGACACATGCAAATGCACGAAGTCAAACCTACTAGACCATGGAAACAAACCCTTAGGCCCAACCAGTCATGTCGATCATAATCCCAAACTAAACCAGTCCCACGTGCCTGTGTTTGGCCCATATCCCTCCAAACATTTCTTATTCATGTACTTAGGCTTTTAAACACTGTAATTTATGCACATCCACCACCTCTTCTGATAGTTTATTCCAGACGTGAACCACTCTGTCTCAGAAAGTTGCTTCTCATGTCCTTTTTAAATCTTTTGCCTCTTGCCATAAAAATATGCCTGCTAGTCTTGAAATCTCCCATCCGAGGGAGATTTACACACCTGCTACTCACCCTAACTATACCCCTTGTGATTTTATAAACCTCCAAATGGTCACCCCTCAGCCTCCTATGCTCCAGTGAAAAAAGGTCCCAGCCTACCCTGCCTCTCCTTACAACTCAAACCTTCCATTCCCAGTAACACCCTGGTAAATCTCTTCTGAACCCTTTACAGCTTAATAATATCCTTCCTAGAACAGGGTGATCAGAACTGGTTATAGTACTCCAGAAGAGGCTTCACGAGTACCCTCTACAACCTCAACGTGACACCCATTTCCGATATCAAAGGTCTGAGCAATGAAGGCAAGCATGCTAAATGCCTTCTTAACCACCTGTCTCATGATTCCTGAAGAAGGGCTTATTCTCCTGTTCCTTGAATGCTGCCTGACCTGCTGCGCTTTTCCAGCAACACATTTTCAGCTCTGTCTACATGAGACACAAACTTCAAAATATTATGTACCTGAACCCTTGGGTCTCCCTGTTCTACAACTTTGCCCAAAGCCCTACTTTTAACTGTATAAGTCCTGCCCTTGTTTACTGTCAAAATGCCATACCTCACACTTATCCAAATAAACTCCATCTCCATTCCTCAGCCTACTGATCCAATTGATCAAGATCACTTTGTAATCTTAGATAACTGGTCTACGATACTGCCAATTCTGGTGTCATCCACGAACTTGCTAAGCATGCCTTCCATATTCTCATTTAAATCATTTATATAAGTGACAAACAACAGTGGACACAACACCTCGGTCACAGGCCTCCAGTCTGAAAAACGAACCTTCACCACCACACTCTCTCCTGCCCATCAAGCCATTTTGCATCCAACTGGCAAGACCACTGAATTTGGTGATCTATCTTTACTATTTAGTCTACCATGCAGAACCTTGTCAAAGGCTTTACTAAACTCCAAGTAAACAATGTTTACCACTCTGCCCTCATCAATCTTCTTGGTTGCTTTCTCAAAAAATTCAAACAAATTTGTGAGAAATGATTTCTTGTACAAAATCATGTGGACTATCTCTAATCATTCCTTGCCTCTCCAAACACATATAAATTCTATCTTTCAGAATTACCTTCTTTACCCACCACTGAAGTCAGATGCACAGGTCTACAGACTTTTCCTTACATCCCTTCTTAAACAACGGCACAACACAGCAACTCTCCAGTCATCTGGCACCTCACCCTTATTACAGAGGATACAAATATTTCTGCAACGGTCCTTGCAATTTCCTTTCTAGCTTCCCACAACATCCTGGGATACATTAGATTAGGTCCAGGAGATTTAGCCACCTTCATATTTTCTAAGACTTTCACCACTTTCTCTTCTATAATGTGACTGGTTTTCACAACAACAATACTTATTTCCCCGAGTTCTCTAGGCTCCATTTCTTTCTCCAAAGTAAAAATTGATGGAAAACAACTCTGGCTCTAGTTGCTCTCTTGCTCTTAACATACTTGTAGAATCTCTTTGGATTATCATTAACCTTATGTGCCAACCTACGTTAATAGCCCTCTTTGCCTTAAGAATGCCCCTAAACCCCTTATACTATTCAATAGATTCATTGGAACGCAGTTGTCTGTGTATAATATATGATTTTTCTTTTATTCTTGACTAGAACCTCAATATCTTAACTCATCTATTCTTCTCTAACCCTACCAGCCGTACCATTCATTCTAACAGAAACATAATGACTCTGAACTCTTGTTTTCACAATTTTGAACAATCTAATCCAATCAAACTTTTTAAAGTTCTTGTCTCATATCATATCATTAAAGTTATTAATTGGAGTGAGGCAAATTTTAACTTTAATGGAAGGTTTATCCTTTTCCAAAATTATTTTAAAATTAATAGAAGTATTATCACTAGACCTAAAGTGCTCCCCTACTACCACTTCAGTCAGAGAAGGTTAAGTTTTGCTCCTTCTCTCGGATGAACATTCACATATTGTTTAAAATAAGTCTTGTACACATTTCACAAATTCTTCACCACTCAAACCTTTGACTGCAACTACCATAGCATTAATGTTTGGAAATTTAAAAATCACTTATTACAATCTTATTATTCTTACATACATCTGAGAACTCTCTGCATATTTGTTCCTTAATTCCCTCTTGACTATTGGGAGGCCTACAGTACAATCCTATCAAGGTGATCAGTCCTTTCTTATTTCTAATTTCAACCCATATATTTCCACGGTACAAATTTTTAGAAATATCTTCTCTAATTACCGCAGTAATGTTTTCCTTAATCAAAAATGACACTCCCTAAAAGAAAACTGAATGAGAGGTTCTTGGGTTGCTGTTTCAATTTCTGGTGGGAAGGGATGTTGGCATCGCTACAGAGGGACAGGCAGAAACTACTGTTTAATCCAAAGTTACATGACTTGAAACATTCTCCTGGAATTTTCAATCTCCATCGGGGGATATGTGGCCTGATCTGCAAGACTGACATCGGATCTAAGATTGAGAAGCTTCCACCAGCACTAGGCCTGGTATTGTGAACACCTAAGTTGCAGTTTGAAACCAAACAGCAATTATGAATTGAAAATGATTTTCAGCTGTTAAACTTACAAACTGCAAAAGCAACTTTATTGCTGACATATGAGTTGCATGGCTTGTTCCAGTAAACAATATTACAAACACATCACCTGAGGACATCCTGCTGGGTGATTAGTGCTTAACTCATGCTTATTTTGATCCTGCAAGTTTGTACTGGACAGACACTCAGAATTGATGCTATTTCTACTGATATCTCACCTTGGTAGAATGTATCCTTGTCTCTCAAACTGATCTTTATGTAAAAACAATTCTCTCCCTCTGAAACAGGCTGAATGGATGTTGACTGGAGCCATCTAGTTGTGAAAATGACCTCTTCCATTTTTTCTTTAAGTAGGATACATGATGGTGGTTACCCTGTTTCATTTTTGAGAAGTCCTAAATTCTAATCCTTCTTAATAGTATCAATCCTGCTGTAGGCAGCACTGTGATTGTAATGTAATTTGAATGGTATACAAACTGCTTGAAACTATTGTTGGAGCAGGCTTCTGGTTTACCAGTAGAGATGGGCCTTCTCACAGGTGTAAACTAAAGGTTGTTTGAGATTTGAATGAAAGACTTGTGTTAAGTGTTGGTTTAAAATACTCCACAACACCCTTAGTTGTTAACAGCCAGTGATGGAAGATCCCGGTGTTTCTCTCAAGCATAATTAAAGGGTACCTGAGATACCTGCCCTACAAATCTGGATGGCAGAGAAGAGAGTGTCTACTAATTTATTTCAGTCTTGAAGCAACACAATTATAATAAAGAACCTATCCAAAGTAGGAATCATAGATATGAATGCTAGTCTTGTCACTCATTTACATTAGAACAGTGAGCTTATTTGTTGACTCAGGAAAAGTTTAATTGTTTAAGTAACAAATACGAACAGATTTTCGTACTCAAAGTTAATGAAAAATGAACAGTTAACTTGTAATTATAATGGTGTTCAAAAAAGGTAAGTGTATCATATATATTTGCACTGATAAACAATACAGGTCCTTTAACATCATTCCGAGTATTTTTAGACTAGTGGGCTTTGTTAACCAGCTTCATAAAGCAAGAACACAACAAAAGTTACTTTATAAGAAGCTGACATAATTTGCAAAATAAAATTAAGTTGCACATTTAAACCAATACCTTAGAGTCTTGTCATTGTAGCTCTCCACCCATTTGTACGTATCTGCATAGCCTTCATAGACAGAGTATTGCTCAGTACCTAAAATATACAGACAACATGTTGTAAAATTGCAGCTTTTACCAATGAAAAGCCTTCCTTCCCTACATCAGGCATTCTGGAAATGAGAACAATACTATGCTGAAAGAAAAATACATAAATCTGGAAATATCCAGTAGGCAAGGCAGTTGGCTTGATTTTCAGTCTGATGACCTTTCATCAGAACTGAGAAAAGTTACTACTGCAATAGATTTCAAGTGAAAGGGAAGAGGATGGGAGGAACAACAAAAAAAGGGAAGGTCTATGATAGGATGGAACGTAGAAGAGATTAAATGACAGCAGGGTTAGTGGTGCAAGGCCAAAGAAAATGATTTGGAACAAGAAACAAAAACAAAAGTCCTTTTGCGTCATGTCTGCTCATTAGGAAATGTCCATGGTGCAAATAAACAAATCACTCCCAATACAGTCACTTTATCTGACAAAGGAACAGCACTCTGAAAGCTTGTGATTTCAAATAATTCTGCTGGATTATAACCTTGTGTCGTGAGACTTCAGACTTAGTCCACCGCAGTCCCACTCCGGCACCTCCACATCATTATTCATACCGGATTAAGGAACCATCTTACATACCTATGGGTACCACAAAGGCTGTAATGATTCAATAAAGTGTCACACCACCACCACCTTTTTGATGGCAACTTTGGATACTGAATAAACAATTGTCTCGCCAATGACACTTATATCCCCTGAATAAATAACAAAACTAGACAATCACTTCCAAAACAAACCAACTAAAATCAGGTACATCCTGTTACAAATTTAGAGAAAAATCTGACACGATTTATTATCTGCAGTGTGTGCACTTTGGATACATTTCAGTGATTGAATTTTTCTAAATAATTATGCATACTTACATGCTCAATAAAACACCTGTGGTTTCAACAATTCGTATTTTCTGATCACAATTTATTGTTTCTGATGCAATATCTGCTTGCCACACAATGTTGGCGATAATGTGACTTAGAAGTTTAATGAGCTTTAACAAAAGTAGCATATAAACAAAGAAATGACCATTTCAGAGTCAACAAAAAAGAACTAGCTGTTACATGGTACTGAGAGTTCATACTTGGGTACACTTCACTTTGTGTGTAAATGTATGCATTTACACTGGCCACCGTCTGAGAAAGTTTGATACAAGATACTCCGAATAGACATGTAATTGGACGTCATGAAGGAACAGCACCAGATGCTGAACAACAGAGAGTAGGACCAAGTGGATAGTGAAAATGAGTTGAATGGCCTCTTCTAAGATTCTACAAAAGCAGATGTAGCTGCAGTGCACATTGAGTGATAAGAGGCAAAAGCAAGAATTGGAATAGCATTAAGTGGTTATTCACAGTACAGAAGAACAATGGTCACAGTTGGACTCAGATGGAGAAGTCACAAGCAGAATCTATATTCTTTGCTTCAAATATTGTTCTGGAGGCCAGGTGCTACAGTGGCAACTCCATGTCTATTTAGTAATTCAGTAAGCTATATGAAGTGAAGAAGGCGTTTGGTCTGCTTTCTTTTATTGGTCAGAACATTGAGTACAGGAGTTGAGAGGTCATGTTGCGGCTGTACAGGACATCGGTTAGGCCACTGTTGGAATATTGTGTGCATTTCTGGTCTCCTTCCTATTGGAAAGATGTTGTGAAATTTGAAAGGGTTCAGAAAAGATTTACAAGGATGTTGCCAGGGTTGGAGGATTTGAGCTATAGGGAGAGGCTGAACAGGCTGGGGCTGTTTTCCCAAGAGCGTCTGATGCTGAGGGGTGCCCTAATAGAGGTTTACAGAATTATGAGGGGCATGGATAGGGTAAATAGGCAAAGTCTTTTCCCTGGGGTCAGGGAGTCCAGAACTAAAGGGCATAGGTTTAGGGTGAGAGGGGAAAGATATAAAAGAGACCTAAGGGCTAGAGGGTGGTATATGTATGGAATGAGCTGCCATAGGAAGTGGTGGAGGCTGGTACAATTGCAACATTTAAGAGGCATTTGGATGGGTATATGAATAGGAAGGGTTTGGAGGGATATGGGCCAGGTGCTGACAGGACTAGATTGGGTTGGGATATCTGGACTGCATGGATGGGTTGGACCAAAGGGTCTGTTTCCATGCTGTACATCTCTATGACTCTATAAAAGACGAAAAAATGATAGCAAACTGCAGCTTGAAATTCAGTTGATTTCTGCCCTCTCTTCCACCTCACTCTCTAACAACATTAGCATCAACTAGAGCAGCTTCACCATGATCAGGACTCAAAGGCTGTCTCAGTATAATAATGAAGTGGAGGAGCCGGTGTGGACTGGGGTGGACAAAGTTAAAGATCACACAACACCAGGTTATAATCCAACAGGTTTATTTGGAAGCACTAACATTCGGAGCGCTGCTCCTTCATCAGGCAGCTATGATTTTTAACTCGGTATAATCACATTACATATCTGACACCTTGCTGTATCAAACTTATAATTGATTCAATTGAATGTCGCAGACACACCAACAAAACTAATGTGCCTTTATTCTGGTACCGTTTCTTTGAAAATGTTTCTTTATTTAAACTATTCCATACCATAAGCAAGGTCCTTTCTTCAGATGCAGCAAGAACAGCCAAGAGCATTTCAGAGTTAATGCTAAGAGTATTACAACAGAAACATTTACGCTACCAAGCTTCACCTCCACCCTTAGCACTTTCCTTCCTAGTCTGAGGAGTTGTGATGCGTCATCCCTCCTGCCCATTCTCTAACCTAGCTACCTGCCCTCCTTTCACTCTCTGTTTATATTTTTCTCAAATATACAATGAAATTAAAACATTTAATGACCCTCCAAACAACCTAATTGTTCTTAACCAGACTTTACAAATAACAGATCTTGGACATCAAGTTTATACCTTAACAGAAATTGCTAATTTATTGCTAATATTGTAACTTTAAGAATAACAAGGGAATCTACTTAATATCTAAGACTAAAGCCCAATATTCTTTGATCATAACCCCTTCGCACTCTCAGACAGACTGATGCAGATAAGAACTAAATTTAAATTGCAAGTAAAATAATTGTAATTTGCCAGTTCAATAAATAATTTCCAATGATTAGTATCAGATCTTCACAAAATCTTTGGAAGACATGTTGTTCACAAACAAATAGAACTGCACATTTTGCTTGAATTCCAAAGTCATCAGTTAATGCAAACAGTTTCAACAGACTTCTAGAAATATTTACTTACTGACTGGGATTCTTTCCTCAGAACTTTGAACAATTTGGTAACTGGAGAGAAACTATAGATGGAGCAAAACCAAGCAGCACTGTCTCTGAAAGTCTCCAAGAATCACACTGCCTCCTGTCAAATCCTGGTCAAAAGTAGTTCTCCCTTGATTGATTAATTCAACATCCAACCGGCTGCCAAGCTTTTCAGCACAGCAACAGGTTGGTGATGATTTGTCTACAGTGTCCTTAGGTCATTAACTAAATTGTATTATCTTTCCAGTTTCCAGCAGAAAACATCTGTATTTTTTCTCTTTTTTAAAACAGGCTTTGAAATCACAGTTACTAACAGAATAAGACAAGATGAAACCCTTTTTTACAAAAGAATCAGAAGAACTATTTACTATGCACAAGCCAGCAAAGCAAGCTATGAACAATATCTACTTTATACTCTTAACGCCCGGAGATAATCATGAATTAACAGGCGAAATGTGATTGAACACACCAAAAACTGTACGTCAAAATGGAAAATATAACAAAGACAGTTCCTGTGTATTTCTCAGCAATCAAACTGGACGGCTGTGAGCACAGAATCACAAAAATGCTTTGAAGTCCTGTCCCTCCCATGTGAGATTTGGCTCTTCTCTTTCAAACATCCAGCCTCCAATTTTCCTCAAAAGCCACTCCAACTAATACTGCATCGAATTCTACTAGTTCCCAATTGTTCCAACTCTTCTTTAGAGTAGTCACAAGATTGTATTCCAACAGCTAATCACCAACACAATTTGAGCTTGTTAGTTGCTCTGAGCAGAACATCTCTACTCACAAGCATTCATTTGCCTCAACTGTTGTCTTCAGCAACAGACAACTGCTACTTACAAGCTTTTCATTTCCTAATTGCCAGCTTGCTACCTGACAGCTTCCTTTCAGCTCCATTGAGCTGATAAATGCTAAAGGCTTACTGAGGTCCCAAATGCACAGCAGCCAGGAGCCAGTGACATTCTGTCACAATCTCGACTCCCTAAGTTCATAAAACCACTGCAAAATTTCTGGGGCTTCTCTGAGCACCACAGAACTATTAACAACACTTTAGTTATACAGAATTACCCACCCCCTTTGCCACTGCTCCTGGACAACTCTGATTAACTTGCTCATTGACCCTTAAATTGATCTGAATGATCTACCACACCCCCAAAACAGGGCCTTATCCATCAGCTTAGACATATGGGAATGCATATGGAACATTCAATCCTTGCAAAGTTATGATCTGCAGTGAACTAATTGTTACTCTCCACTGGTGCTAGAGATACAAGAGACAAAAACAAACATTTCTGTCATATGGACAAAATTTTATATCAGCATTAAAGGACTGCAAGTTCCTATTGCAAATATTTTTCAAATTTATTACTAAATCTTATAATTTGACTCTGGGCCAAAATCATTATGTAGGTTCTAATTAGAAATCATATCTGACATGACAAAAATGCAAAATAATAAATCAACAACTTTTATTTATATGAAAATTGGAGGTTTGACAAAATATTCAATTCAGAATTAAATTATAAGTTACAGGTTGCACAATTTAAGAGCAACTTAAAGAATAAGTTTCATTTCTCTTATTACTGCCCTTTTTCTTTGCCATTCTTAAGGTCTTGATTTTTTGCTTGGATTCTACCTGCTATGGACCAAGGGGTTGACCTCAGAAACATCCAAGAATATTGGCCATTATGTCAGGGTGCAACTCAAGAGTAAGATTCAGAAAGCTAAAAGCAGTAAAGCCAAGACATTACAAAATCCTGACATTACCAAATCCTGCATCAACACCTCAGAAGTCAATATCTTGTCTATTTTCTCTCAATAAAGCACTGGAATTCAAAGGTATTCTCTCCTTTTCCTTCAAACTGATTTCTCTTACTTGCATCGTACATGATCACTCAAAAAATGATCACAGCATTATAAAGCACAAAAAGATTTTTGTTAATTATTTAAAATCTATTACTAGAAATAGTATCATGATGAAAAAAAGATACTTTTTCCATTTACATACTCCATTTGCTACCTATGATAGTTCATTATTTTTGCTTTCACAACATGAGATGTCCTCTGCAGAACAGAATTTAGATGATGTGAAGAAATATAATCTAATATAATACAAAGCTCAGTGTGTCAATGGCTCACAATACAATCTGGAAACAGAATTTCAAAGTATTCATCTGCAAGTAATTTGTTCTCTGATAAAAGTGAAGCAAGGTTGTACAAATGTTAATCATGCTGAATGTCAGAACCAATGAAGAATATAACAACAGATACTAAAACTGACATAAGGGATTTGTGTATTATCTGGAGGTTCTCTCTTCTTGCCATTTGTGATATTGCACCAAATTTGAGATTAGATTATACTTTTGTAACTCCATTAGTTCTGAGTTTTGTTAAAAACAATTATACAAGTAAACAGCATCTGCCAATCTAATAATAAGCACTGTAGCTTTGAGATTTTGCAGTTGACATCAAATTTCACTTACTGATAATGGCATTTTTGACAAATTGTTGACCAGTGATTCAGCTGCACACATCAGCAAAAACCAGCCTGAATTGAACTGGACAAATTATTTAAAAAACTTGAAATGTTCACAATTATTTCTTACATGATGGATCTCTTTGAATCAAATGATATTTAGAAAAGATGATGACTTTTTAAAAAAAGGTCAATGATGCTCCATACCTCCTCAGGCACTCTGAACAAAAATCAAATTGTTCATTGCTAAAAATAAAATCCACTCTTCAACTTTGCAACTAGAAAGACATTTAAGACTTTCAGGATCCACAAATGTTTGATTTCTGACAGCCCACTGAAAATACCTCAAAGTATTTGATAACTAAATGTCATAATATATTTAAATTTTAAATAAGGCTTATTTACTTAAATATTAGCAGCTTGGTAAAGATTAAAACACTGACCATCACCATTAACAGAGCTGTCAACATCAGCTCCCTCTACTATCTACACACAGAATTTTACCATTCACTACTGATACCCCTCCAGTTTAAAACTGCTCAAAACAACTACCAACTTGTCTCAGATCACATTCGCCAGTTAAAGAGAATAAGTTTAATTGGAGCTGTGCATTTATTTTCAGTTTACTTCCTGTAGGTCCCAGTGTTTTCAGAAAAAGGCGGAAAACAATTGTTTTCAATTTTACATCTTAATGGCTTTTTCAATATCACTTTTGTTGGTGACATTATTTTCTGTGTTGTCAATTGACTAATATTGATCACTGTTTGCATTAAACAGTATAAGAAAAGGTCCAGATACCAGAAAGGTAATTGCATACAGGTTTTGCCTGATACACAGGTTTGGAGCTCCTTGTATAACGAAAGATAGAATGTGCATTTAAATTGAACTTTTCACAATCTTAGTATATTACAAAGTGCTCCAATGAAATATAGTCACTGCAATAATGTGTGCAGCAAACACAAGAGCAGCAAGGTCCCACAAATACCACTGACATAAAGAATCAGATAATATGTTCTGGTGTCTGTAGAATAACTTTCCTGTTCTATTTTCAACAATGAGATAGGATCATTAACCTGAGAGACAAGATGGGCCAGGTTGAACAGCTCAGCTATGAGACACCAAGTCCAAAAGTGTAGCACTAGCTTGATTCAGAAGCAAGAGAGCTATGGCGAGCCAAGACTGACAGAATGCTTTCATACTTGGAAGAAAACAATGTAAAAACATCAAATGTTGATGAGTTACTACTGATGTAGTGACAGCATGAAACAGAACAGTTAGTTTTATTTTATTATGATTTCTATTTGTTTTGTATTGCAGGTTAAGATTTTCACCATACTTTTCACAACCTGCACTTTGTGTCTGAGTTGCTTAGTTGAATATTTACATTCAGATTCCTTCTGTTTACTGTGAAAAGAAACATTCACAGAAAAAAAGATTTAAATTCTATTATGCAGATGTACAAAAATAGTATATGAATTATGCACATAACAGATATGCAACAGACAAGTATAAAAAGTATAGCCTAGTTAATACAAGCAGTAGAGCTTATTTCCTGCCCATGTCATTATTCTCTGTTGCAACTTCTGGAACATGCAAAATTTCCAGAACAATTCAGTAGCACTGCAGATTTAAAGCGCTGTACAAATAAAGTAATAGATTTTGCATAAATAAGAGGGTAGAAATTGTCTGTTCTTCAGAAATTGTATTTAATATCGATAACTTCTATTTTTGTCCCTCCTTTTCATCTTCCCATTCTAATATTTTAGGTCATGATACCACACAATTACATGATGAATTGTGAGATTAGCATTCATTTGGAGTTATAACAAAAAAGGAAGTATTTTAATGGCATTAATGGTATCTGATATTTCTTTTCAATATCCAAACATTAGATGTACTTATTTAATAGCTATCGTTGCATGGGGATAGGTTGCAATAAGCAATGTCTCCTAAGGTTTGAATCGGCTCTAAGATAATATGCCTGTAAATGGAAAGTCTGAGCTAACTTAGCCAATTAAACTTTATTTTAATTAATTCTGGTGCTGGTGCTGAAGGTCAGCATTTGTCCCCATTCCTAATTACCATTGAGAAGGTAGTTGTCAGCCTCCTACTTGGAAGCACTACAGACCCGCATACAGTGTATTCAAGGTTTGTGAGAAGATTTGTAGCTCGGGTGCTCGTTGCCGTGGTTCTGTTCGCCGAGCTGGAAGTTTTTGTTGCAAACGTTTCGTCCCATGTCTAGGTGACATCCTCAGTGCTTGGGAGCCTCCTGTGAAGCACTTCTGTGGTGTTTCCTCCGGCATTTATAGTGGCCTGTCCCTGCCGCTTCCGGTTGTCAGTTTCAGTTGTCCGCTGTAGTGGCCGGTATATTGGGTCCAGGCCGATGTGTTTATTGATGAAGTTTGTGCCATGCTTCTAGAAATTCCCTGGCTGTTCTTTGTTTCGCTTGCCCTATAATGGTAGTGTTGTCCCAAATTCATGTTGCTTGTCGTCTACGTGTGTGGCTACTAGGGATAGCTGGTTGTGTCGTTTCGTGGCTAGTTGATGTTCGTGGATGCGGATCATTAGCGGTCTTCCTGTTTGTCCTATATAGTGTTTTGTGCAGTCCTTGCATGGGAATTTGTACACTACATTAGTTTTGCTCATGCTGGGTATCGGGTCCTTCGTCTGGTGAGTTGTTGTCTGAGTGTGGCTGTTGGTTTGTGTGCTATTATAAGTCCTAGTGGTCGCAGTAGTCTGGCTGTCATTTCAGAGATGTTCTTGATGTATGGTAGTGTGGCTAGGTGTTGAGGGAGGTTTGACTGTTGTTCCAGCTTAGCTTTTAGATGTTTTGTGCTGTTTGTAGGGGGTGAATGAGATCCTAACGAACTTGCTGTTCCAACTGCTTTTATTTGTGGAAAGGACATGCTTAATCCAACCCTGATTCCGGAGTACAATAGTTCCATTTTACTGGTCTGTACTGGTAGAGATTGACTAGCTAGTTGAGAGGGGTGACTCAAAAGAATCAACCTATCACTGGACAGAATGCAAGAAGCTTAAGTGTTCCACAGTAGAACCTCGATTATTTTCTGAACAAGATCTCAAGGTCCCGTAAAAACGGCATTAGGCAACTCAGCATTCAGTTATCAGTTTAACAGCATT
Source organism: Chiloscyllium plagiosum (assembly GCF_037043375.1). Taxonomy (NCBI): domain Eukaryota; kingdom Metazoa; phylum Chordata; class Chondrichthyes; order Orectolobiformes; family Hemiscylliidae; genus Chiloscyllium; species Chiloscyllium plagiosum. The sequence continues at coordinate 14,102,238 of NW_028270181.1, read as the reverse complement.
ATGGCGTGTATTGGCGGATAACCTAGAAATGTTTGATAACCAACACTCAAATTACTGTTCGTTTAAGAAACATCAGTTATGGTTAAATTGCATTACGGCATACATTGCCGAATAACCAAGAAATGTTCAGATAACCAGCACTCAAATTACTGCTTGCTTCCGGTTACCCAAATGATCAATTATCCGAACAAAATACTCCCCGCTCATCTCATTAGGATAATCGAGGTTCTGCTATATACTGGAAAATTAAATTGTTTTCATTATCCATAGTACGGTATTACCAAAGGCTTTTAGGCCTTGGTTCTTACAAACTGCATTTAAACTCTCTGAACTTATGCGAGTGATGTTAGTCTATAAATGGATGATCAGAGACAATGCGTATTTCAAATGTGACAAATAGAAATTCTGCATGCCATTTATTCAGTAGTTTGATGTGGAGACTTAAACATACAGGTAGTTCTTCTCCTATAAACCATGTTGTAATGCGATTTGTGAATTGCAGACTTTTTTTTTAAATAAAGCAAACTCCACTTCACTGTTATTTGATTCCATCCCTGACACTAGCTGAATAGCAAAATTCAGCCTTAGGATCCTCTGTCTACGAAACGCAAATTCAGTGTGTTCAGCTAGAACAGGAATGCGATCAGCTTTGCAAGCTTTGAAACTTAGGAGTATAATTGCCAGTTTCAAGCTATGTTAAGAAGAACTATTTCAAACCAGGGGAGAATCCTGAGGACTTCAGAGTTGTCATCACTTGGTCAGTCGGCTCACGCACTTTCTGGCGAAGAGTTTCGTGAAAGGCACAGTGCTCTAGTCAGTGATTTTAGTGTTAAGTTTACTGCGTTATTTCATTAAAATATAGGATTTAAAGATTTACTTAGACTGTACTATTGTTTGTGTTACGTTAATTACTACTTTTGTTTCAATTTTTACTGATATTTTTGGTGGCTTGGCCCAACCCTGTTTTTCCCATAGGCCATATTATTTACATTGCATGATCTTCTATAACAGTTTTGTAAGGGAACACAACTACCGCATTATAGGAGAGCTATCTGTAACAATGGATTTTTATGCATCTTCGAAATCTGGCTGACCAAATTATCACAGTTGCATGTGCTATGAAAGAGGTCAAAAAACCTCATATTTGTTAAAAATAATGTTTTAACCTGAAAAGGATGGCAATGCAACAAAGATTTCATTCTATCATTTGATGAATAGGATTAATGTTTATGTGCAGGCAATTATATTGTTTACTGAATGACTGCATTTTTGTTACTAAACCACTAAACAAATATATCACCTATCTTCCCATACATAACACCCAAAATGAATAATATTTGTTTAGGCTAGTGCCTGTTAGCTGACAACAAAAGTAAGCATTTTAATCATGACAGAAAAACTTGATACCAGCTTCATGTTTATTTACTGCTTTGGGCAGTGAACTTCAAATATCAGTTGCTCTCTACTGCTTAAAATTCTGACAAATTGACAAGCTGGAAAGAAATGTCTTCATTAAGTGAACAGTAACAATAGCAAAAAAAAGGAAGTACTGGTGACCTTCTCTGCTCTCCAAGGACAACCTCCAAATTAAAGCATATGGAAACATAAAAGAATTTTGAAATACTTTTAAATAATGAAACAAATTATTTCAGAGTAATGCAAAAACCTCTAAAATACACAAACTGTTAAAACATACTATTAATGTTTAGACTTGCTACATAGTAGGATTTGTGTCGATTGAAGTCTACAATCTGTCTTTCAAAATAAGTTCCTGGGAAATCCCAATTATTCAGATAAGTCTAACCTCCAAGTGTTCTTCCATTAAAAACAAAATTAAAAAAAAAAATCAGTCTCTTGCCATCTGAAGCTATGTCAATTAAACTGCAGTAATTCATTAAAATTCACCTATCTGGTGCTAGCACTTACATCAGCCTCCCCAAATCCTAATGTGCCCAGAAAATAATTTGCTTCTCACTGCTATGATGCAAATTTATCATTGGACAAAGCACTATTCCTGATCTTCTCCAAACACAGCATCAAAGAGAAATTTAATTATGCCTGTTTGAAATGTTCAGTCCTTCTTCAAATATATCAACCTAGTTAGATCCATTAAGCCTTTTGTCAGAATGCATCAAATCTAAACATAATGAATAGATCACACATACAGGGCATTAAGGAATATTTGCTGAAGTCAGATACAAAAATATCTGAATTACAGTGGTGCTGGAAAAGCACAGCAGTTCAGGCAGCATCCGAGGAGCAGGAAAATTGATGTTTCGGGCAAAAGCCCTTCATCAGGAATTTATTCAGGAATAGATTCCTGATGAAGGGCTTTTACCTTAAACGATGATTTTCCTGCTCCTCGGATGCTGCCTGAACTGCTGTGCTTTTCTGGCACCACTCTAATCCAGAATCTAGTTTCCAGCATCTGCAGTCATTGTTTTTACCCACAAAAATAAATATGCTGAACTTTGAATAACAAGCATGATGAAATATTCTTCTCCATTAAGGTACCACTTCATCTGTGGTTATTAGTATCCTAGCTGCACAATAATACTAAGTCTGTATTAATTGTAAATCTCTGAAAATGATAAAAAGTCACTTCACAGAAACTGAATGAGTATAACCAGTTAAGTGTTTGACTTAGAATACAAATTGTGCTTTGAGCTCGAAGGAAGATTTCTGTGACATTCACAGTTTCAAAAATGGATGGAATAAAATTTTCTCTAGGGTGTAATCAGAACACCATGTATTAAATTTCAATCTTTTGCACACTCATTTACACCTTCTTTACTCATGCCACAGACACGCATACATAAATTTCAAGATAACCTTTTTGAAAGATTTTTCATGGGATGTGGGCATCCCAGAAGGTCAGCATTCATTGCCTACTCCAAATCATCTCAGAAAAGATGGCACCTTCCAGAGCTGTTGCAGTCTGCATGGGAACGAATGCTATGGGAGGTGAGTTCCATGATTTGAACCAGAACAAGTGAGGCTCGGTAATATGGTTATAGGCCAGGTTGGTGTGAGACTTTTCCCGGAACTCGCAAGTAGTGATATTGCTGTTTATATGTCACCCTTCTCTGCAGGTTGTGGCAATGGGAGTTTTTTTAGATTAGATTTCCTACAGTATGGAAACAGGCCCTTCAGCCCAACAAGTCCACACCGACCCGTCGAACAACAACCCACCCAGACCCATTCCCCTACATTTACCCCGTCACCTTACACTACAGGCAATTTAGCATGGCCAATTCACCTAACCTGCACATTTTTGGATTGTGGGAGAAAACCAGAGCACCCTGAGGAAACCTACACAGAAACGGGGAGAACGTGCAAACTCCACACAGGCAGTCGCCCAAGGCCGGAATCAAACCTGGGTTCCTGGCACTGTGAAGCAGCAGTGCTAACCACTGAGCCACCGTGCGAGTTGCTGTTGATGAATCCTTGGCGTGCACATACAATATTTAGATGGCATACTTCAGCCACCCATGCACTAGTGATGAGGCAATGAATCAATTAAGTGCCTACTTTTCCCAGAAGCTATCAAGCTTCTTAAATACAGCTGGAGCAAGACAGCATTCCATCACATTTGTGACCTTTGCTTATTAGATAGTGGATAGACCTTAGGGAGTAAAGAGATCAAGTTGCAGTATTGCGTGGCTGACACAGATGAATTTAGGGTTAATAGTAAACTGCAGAAAGTTGATAGTGGGTGATTCAGCTACAGTAATGCCATTGAATGTCAGGAGATGATACTATTTAATCTTGTTAGCGATGACAATTGACTAACACTATATGGCACAAATGCTATCACAACTGCTCTATGTCCGATTCTTACTGCACACTAAATGCATAAAGTTAAAAATCACAAAACACTAGGTTATAGTCCAACAGGTTTATTTGAAAGTACAAGCTTTCAGAGAACTGTTCTTTTGTCAGGTAGGTAGAGGGGCAGGATCATAGGACTCAGAATTTAAAGTAAAAGATCAAAAGGATGCGATTTATTAAATAAACCTAGATTGCTGTTAAGTCTTTCATCACTTAGAATGGGTTGAAAGTTTTGATTCATTTATATGTAAATCTCAGAACTTCTTTCAAGTTACATTCCGAAGATAACTTAAGGTTGTATAAACGAAAAGGTGAAATCTCAGCTCAGACAATGCTGAGTCAGACTGGTTCTATTTCCAGAGCAGGAATTGATAAAATGTCACATGGACAGACAGCCTTCAGACTGTATGGTTTTTGAACAAAATAGAATGTATCTGCAAACACAAATTCATGTGTGTATGTGTGTGCATGAGGATGTGTGTGTGGGTGGAGTGGGGTGGGAGGGACAGTGGAAGAGTGAGTGAGTAAGAGTGTGCGTGTGTGTTTGATAGAGTGTGCACATGAGTGTGACGAAGTATATGCCTGTGAGAGGGTGTGCACATGGGTGTGGGTGTGTGTGTCTCTGAGAGAGGGGGTGTGTATGAGAGGGTCTATGTGAGTGCGTGCGAGAGTGTGTGAAGCATATAGTATAGTGGAATCATCTGTAGTGTGACGTGAACCCAAGGTCTCAGTTGAGGCCATCCTCATGGGTACCGAACTTGACTATTAGCCTCTGTTCGGCAACTCTGCACTGTTGCATATCCTGAAGTCCATCTTGGAGGACAGTCGCCCAAAGATCCGAGGCCAGAAGTCTTTGACCGTTGAAAAGTTCCTTGACCGGGAGGGAACATCCATCGTGATCGCTGCGCGGTGTCCATTCATCCGTTGTTGCAGCGTCTGCTTGGTTTTGCCAATATACCAGTCCTTGTCACAATAGACATGTTGGCACTCTACACATGCATCCCCCACAATGACGGCATCGCTGCAGCAGCCTCAGCACTCAATACCAACAACTACCAATCTTCAGCCACCATCCTCCAACTCATCCACTTCATCCTTGACCAAAACGTCTTCACCTTTGACAACCAGTTCTTCATTCAGACACATAGAACAACCATGGGGATCAAACTTGCACCCTAATATGCCAACATTTTCAAGCACAAGTTCAAACAAGACTTCTTTGCTACACAAGATCTCCAACCAAGTCGATACACCAGATATACTGATGACATTTTCTTCCTCAGGACCCATGGTGAGGAGTCACTGAAACAACTACACAGTGATATCAACAAGTTTCATCCCACCATTAGACCTACCACGGACTACTCTTTAGAATCTGTCTCATTCTTGGACACATACATTTCCATCAAGGCTCCTCAGTATCTCACTCTACCACAGCCAACCTCATGATGCTGCGCTTCTCTAGCTTCCACCCTAAACATATTAAAATAGCCATCCCCTATGGACAAGCCCTACGCAAATACAGGATCTGTTCAGATGAGAAGGAACGTTCAACTCATTGATCGCCAGTCCTGACTTACCGCAGCGAGAAACGCAATGACCCCCTCAGGAGACAGACACGGGAACCCTTTCATTGTCCAGTACTTCCCGGGAGTGGAGAAACTATGCCATGTTCTTGACAGCCTGCAACACATTATCTATGAGGTTGAGCACTTGGCCAATATCGTCCCTACGCCTCCACTTCTTACCTTTAAACCACCACCAAATCTTAGACAGATCATTGTTCACAGCAAACTACCCAGCCTTCAGGACGACATTGACCATAACACTATGCAACCCTGTTGTGGCAACCACTGCAAGACGTGTCAGAGTGTCGACATTGATGCCACCATTACATGTGGGGACACCACCCACCACGTGCATCAGGTACTAATGAACTCAGTCAATGTTGTTTGTCTCATACGCTGCAGGCAAGAATGCCCTGAGGCATGGTTCATTGGTGATACCAAGCAGATGTTACAATAAATGGATGAATGGACACCACGCAACAATCGTCATATGGGGATGTTCCCACCCAGTCGGTGAACACTTCAGCGGTCAAGGATATTCAGCCTTGGATCTTTGGGTGACGTCCTGCAAGGTGGACTTCGGGATACGCAAAAACGCAGTCACCCAGCAGAGGCTGATAGCCATGTTCGGTTTCCATGGGTTCATGTCATGCTACAGGTGACTCCACTGCGCTATACACTTCACACACACAAGCACACATACATACATTCATGTTCTTACATACTCACAAAGACTCTCTAATGCACATGCTCTCTCTCTCTCAGACGCATATACACACTCACATTCACACATACACTTTCTCACAGGCATGTACTCCCTCACACATGCACACACTATCAAGCACACTTGCGCGCACACACACATGCGCGCACACACACACAAACACACACACACACAAACACACACACTCACTTCTTCACATGTGCGCGCGCGCACACAAATTTATGGGGTGAATTTGCATTTGCAGATACATTCTATTTTGTTTAAAAAGCACACAACCTGTAGGTGGTCAGTTCATGTGACATTTTATCACTTTCTACTTTGGAAATAGAATCAGTCTGACTCAAGGTTGGGATACAGACACTTTTAACGCATTGTCTGAGCTGAGATTTATTGTTATTGCGGCAATGTGACTTGAAACAAGTTCTGTGATTACATATTAATGATCAAAGTTTGTGAGAAGATTTGTAGCTCGGGTGCTCGTTGTGGTTCTATTTGCCGAGTTGGGAATTTGTCTGCAACACAAATTCCCAGCTCGGTGAACAGAAACACAACAACACATTAATGCATCGAAACCTGCAACCCCATTCTAAGTGATTAAAGACTTAACAGCAATCTAGGTTTATCAATACATCGTGTCAGTTGTATGACACTTTGATCTTTCATTATAAGTTCTGCGTCTTATGATCCTGCCCCACTAGCTACCTGACGAAGCAACTGTGCTCCAAAACCTTTACTTCCAAATAAACCTGTTGGACTATAACCTAGTGTTGTGAGAATTTTAACTCTGTCTACCCCAGCCCAACAGCTGCACCTCCACATCATCACTAAATGCATGGCACTGCTTGCTTCATTGTCTGTGGAGGCATGTAATGAACTGGATACTACAATCATTTTGATAAAGAAGCAAAAGCCATATATAAAACAAATGATAGAGTCATAGAGTCTTGCAGGATGGAAACAGACCCTTCAGTCCAACTAGTCCACACTGACCATGTTCCAAAGCTAAGCTAGCGCCATTTGCCTGCATTTGGCCCAGATCTCTCCAAACTTTTCCTATTCACGTACTTATTCAAACATCTTTTAAATGTTGTAACTGTATGAACGATTTAAAAGGGACACAAAGGGCCAACTTTTTCACAAGAGGGTAGTGCATACTGTGGAAGGAGCTGCCAGAGGAAGTGGCATAGGCAAGTACAACTACATTTAAAAGACATTTGGATAGGTACGTGGGCAGGAAAGGTTTACAGGGAACCTTTTTAAAGCTTACTCTTCTTAAAAATATGTCCCCTAATATGAACTCCCCCCACCCAAGGGAAAATGCAATTTATAAATATCTATAAAGGCCACCCCTCAACCTCCCATGCTTCAGTGAAAAATGTCCCACTCTATGTTTATAACTCAAACCCCTCTATTCCCAGCAACATCCTGGTAAACCTTCCTTTTCTGAACCTTCTCCAATTTAGTAATATTCTTCCTGTAGCCCATCTCCTGTAGTTAATAGCTTGGGCTGAGATGATTAAACTCAATAACCACAACATATTTCTTTGTTTGAAGTATGACTCCAGCCAGTTGAGGGTTCTCCGCTATTCCAACTGATTAGATTAGATTAGAATAGATTCCCTACAGTGTGGAAACAGGCCCTTTGGCCCAACAAGTCCACACCGAGCCTCCGAAGGGTAACCTACCCAGACCCACTCCCCTCTGAATGATGCACCTAACACTATGGGCAATTTAACATGGCCAAATCACCTGACCTGCACATCTTTGGACTGTGGGAGGAAACCCACTTGACTTCAATTCTACAAGGGCTCCTTGATGCTACATGCGGACAAATACTGGTTTGATGTCAAAGGCAGTCACTATGATCTCATCTCCTATATTCAGCCCTTTTGCTCAGGTTTAGACCAAGGCTATTCCCTGATCGCTTTAAGATATTTTCTGTTAAAAACTCAACTTTAAGTTGTACATTGAATTGAATAATAGAAACAAATATAAACAAAATAGAACTTGAAAGCTTGATGGGCGACAACGATTATTTGACAAAAATGGCTGATGTAACCAAAAAAAACGATTTTACTATTTGCATGTAACATTCAGACTCTGAACATTGATGAGAAATCACAGAAAGCACACAGCTAAATCTTTCTGAAACAAAAAAAACACCTCCCACCACCCCCCCAATAGTTCATAAAATATTACCAGCGAAAGGTGTGTAGATGTGGAATTGCTATATAGCAATAGATGGATCTTTAATAGTGCACAAAGGGCTGATGCAATTAACACATTTAACATTTCTCCTTTCTAAAATGCAGCAAGAAATAATAGCTTCCGCTGTTATGTTTCTAATTACTTTTTCTTTTTCCGTCAATTATTAAGACTGCAGTTGGCTATATAACTTGATTTTATTTTAAAATAGGTTTTCAAAATTATCTGCATTGTAATAAACAACATTCTGCTTGATTGAAACGTGCTAACAACAATTAAAGGAAAAATTACTAACTTAAAACCTAATGATCAAAATACATTTAATTAAAAACCGATGGTGCTTAATGTTAGCAGAACAAAAGTAAATAGATTTAATAATAAAATGATTAATCAACACTGCTCTAAGTAAAATACAATAACTGCCAGAGTCTTCATTTTGAGCAAAATATTTAAATTAAAGCTCTTCAGTGTCCTTTTAAGCGTTCGTTGTTGTATGCACCCAATTTCTTTGGACAGTGGTAGCATAAATTTTTTTGTGCAAATTTAATACAGAAAACCTTCCAGTTGCTAAGCAACTGTTGTTTATGTATGCAGTTAGGTGTAGGCAGTTTTAATGTTGCTAATTGGCAACATCACTCATAAGCATAGAGGGACCAGAAGCCTGAAGTGTTAAACAGCAAGGGCTTTATTTTGGAGATGGGAACAAATTACTGCAGATGCTGGAATCAATACTGAAAACAACAAATGCTGAAGATCACAGTGGGTCAGACAACATCTATGAAGAGAGAGTAAGCTATTGTTTTGAGTCCAGATGACTCTTCATCAGAGCTGAAGTGTGGAGGGGCAGCATTTATGCCATACAGATCGTTCAGCTATAACATGCATTTTGTCAGTGCGAATTGGCTACAATATGATTGACGAATATGATTGGATATTGTTTTTATAACACACACTTTCTACTGAATGGGTATAGTGATTTTCAATTAGCGACCTTCTACAGTGTGATTTTCTATAGCGTAAGGATGCAGAGGAATACAACTGTTGTGTAAAAGCAGAACGACCCATAGTCTGGGAGGGTAGTAGGTGTGGGATGCTGATGGAGAAAAGATGTTGATATTTCAGATTAAGTGATCGGAATGTGAGAATGGCAGAATGATGATGTGTCCCATACCAAACGTGAAACAACAGCAGCTGGAATGGCGGGGGGAGTGCGGGGGGGGGGGGGGAAGATAGATGATTATAAGCTAAAAGAAAGGTAAGAAAAGGGAGTTCGTTCACAATTTAAAGGTGTTGAACTCAATATTAAGTCTAGAAGTCTGAAGATGAGATGTTGTTCCTCCAGTTTGCGCTGTGACTCACTGGAACACTGCAGCGTGCTGAGAATAGAAATGTGGGCACCTCGGCAGGATGCTGTATTAAAATGACCAGCTATGGTTAAGGTCGGGATCCTGCATGCGCACGGATTGCAGGTGTTCCACAAAGTGGTCGCCCAATCTGCATCTGGATTCTCCAATGTAAAGTAGCCACATTGGGTGCAGCAAATACAATACACAAGATTGGAGGAGGTACAGATGAAATGCAGCTTTACCAGCAACGACTGTTTAGGCTCTTGGATGGTGAGCAGGGAGGAGGGAAGAGGTAGGTGTTGCTCCTTCTGTGGTTACATGGCAAAGTGCTGTGGAAAGGAGGGGTGGCGTTGGTGGTTGTGGAACGGTCTAGGGTGTCTATGAGGGAACGATCCCTGCAAAACACAGACTGGGTAGTGAGGGGAAGATGTATTTGGTGGTGGCATTCTGCTGGAGTTGTCTGATATGGTAGAGAATGATCCTTTGAATGCGGAGATTGGTGGGATGAAAAGTGAGGACAAGGGAAACCCGATCATGTTGTTGAGAATGATGGGAAGGGGCAAGGATGGAAGCATAGGTAGTGGGTCAAATACAGTTGAGGGCCCTGTCAACCACAGGAAGAAGCAAGCCATAACAGCAGTGCTGTTTTGGAAGGTGACATCATCCAAACAGATGTGATGTAGGCAAAGGAATTGGGAAAATGGACTGGAGTCCTTGCAGATAGAAAGGTCATGGCAGAAAATCTAGCTATTCCCATGAAGGCAATGGTGTTAATGGAGGTAGCTTGTGAACTCTTGCAAGAGCTGTGCATTTTCTGCCTTCTCAGCAATTTCAGACTTTAGTCCTGACCACAAAAATAATTTTTCCCTATCACTCTCATTCTAATAGTGCTACAGTGATCTTTTGTGTTTAACACACTTCCTTGGCTGTGGTAAAATGTTGACCCTTGTTTCCCCATAGGAGACATCCTGCTTGTACAGATAGCTCGAGCTATCATAGAGTCATAGAGATGTATAGCATGGAAACAGACCCTTCGGTCCAACCCGTCCATACCGACCAGATATCCCAACCCAATCTAGTCCCATCTGCTAGCATCCGGCCCATATCCCTCCAAACCCTTTCTATTTATATACCCATCCAAATGCCTCTTAAATGTTGCAATTGTACCAGCCTCCACCACTTCCTCTGCCAGCTCATTCCATACACGTACCACTCTCTGTGTGAAAACGCTGCCCCTTAGGTCTCTTTTATATCTTTCCCCTCTCACCCTAAACCTATGCCCTCTAGTTCTGGACTCCCCGACCGCAGGGAAAATACTTTGTCTATTTATCCTATCCATGCCCCTCATAATTTTGTAAACCTCAAAAGCTCCAGGGAAAACAGCCCCGGCCTGTTCAGCGTTTCCCTGTAGCTCAGATCCTCCAACCCTGGCAACATCCTTGTAAATCTTTTCTGAACCCTTTCAAGTTTCACAACATCTTTCCGATAGGAAGGAGACCAGAATTGCATGCAATATTCTATCAGTGGCCTAACCAATGTCCTGTACAGCCGCAACATGACCTCCCAACGCCTGTACCAATAAAGTAAAGCATACCAAACCCCTTCTTCGCTATCCCATCTACGTGCGACTCCGCTTTCAAGGAGCTATGAACCTGCACTCCAAGGTCTCTTTGTTCAGCAACACTCCCTAGGACTTTACCATTAAGTGTATAAGTCCTGCTAAGATTTGCTTTCCCAAAATGCAGCACCTCGCATTTATCTGAATTAAACTCCATCTGCCGCTTCTCAGCCCAGTGGCCCATCTGGTCAAGATCCTTTTGTAATCTGAGGTAACCCTCTTCGCTGTCCACTACATCTCCAATTTTGGTGTCATCTGCAAACTTGCTAACTGTACCTCTTATGCTCGCATTCAAATCATTTATGTAAATGACAAAAATTAGAGGACCCAGCATTTGCTCTTATACAGAGTAACGACAAGCCAAATCTTATCATCTAAAATTATTGAACCAATTAGTGCTATAAATTCAAAGAATATTTACTCTAACAGGCAAGTACTGTTGTGATATATCAGGGAAAGATAACTTTATCACACACTTGTGTGTGAATTAAACGAAGTTTTGTAACATTTTAATGCAGAAGATTGAACATGTTCTGAGATGTTGACGGATTTTGTCCTTCAAATATTCACCTGCATAATAAATAGAATTAAGATTTTACAGTATTTCATACAGTAATTTCACAAGAACTACCAAGTTACAACTCCACCTTGAAAACACACACTAAGTGTTTGGCAGAATTCTAATGGAGTCCATAACTTTTTCCTAAAGTTGAATCTACTGAATAATTTAGAAGATTTGCTCCTTGATATAGCATATATAGAAAGCATTCTCAACAACTTAGCAATATTTTCCCACAACTTAATTTTAATTAATCAAATTTCATTGAGGAATTAATATCTTTTCAGAAAATTCTGGTCTGTTTAAATTCAATCTACGATAATAATTATTTATTTACAGCAACGAGGAATGGGGATGCATACTCCAATATCCCTGAATATAACTGACATTTATAATAATATATACTCAAGACAAAAAAAAATCCAAAGGAAGGTAAGCTTTACAGTCAGATGTTGATCTGTTTTAACCAGCAATGAATGGTAGAGACATACTGAGAAGGTGCTTTACAACATATCACTGTTGAAACTGACTGACTGCAAGTCTCAGCAGCCACCTTTACTCCCATTTGCAATTGAATTTTGGGGTCCCTTAAAACTGAACTTTCCTAGTATTTACTGTGTAGCATGAATTTCATTTAATAGCTATTACAACATTACCTAACCTTCCAAAATTCAACACTTTAAAACAAGGGAAGGATTGCACGAAACATGGAGGTCACGATGCTCTTTGAACTAGCATCAACAATCGAACTGGCACCAAATATACTGAAAACCACAGGCTAATAAAAAGAATTTGAAAGAATGGTAAACTAATCTTCAGATGAGGGTGGACAAGGGGACAACGATCACTTGACTCATGAGCAGCTGTCCCATTGCCATTGGCCAAAAAAGGTTCAGATAGCTGACTGACACATCAAAAATACCTATACATATGATAATAAGTCCTTGCGGCAGAGGAAAGTTCTTGTCAAGCAGACCTTGTAGGCAGCAGTTCTCATCAGGCAGTCCCCACCAAGCAAAAGGAAGATGGAACAGAAAGAGAGGAGGAAGACTGAGGGAAGAGTTACCTAACATAGAACATAGAACATAGAAGAATACAGCGCAGTACAGGCCCTTGGGCCCTCGATGTTGCGCCGATCCAAGCCCACCTAAACTACACTAACCCACTATCCTCCATATACCTATCCAATGCCCTCTTAAATGCCCATAAAGAGGGAGAGTCCACCACTGTTACTGGCAGGGCATTCCATGAACTAACGACTCGCTGAGTGAAGAACCTACCCCTAACATCAGTCCTATATCTACCCCCCCTTAATTTAAAGCTATGCCCCCTTGTAATACCCGACTCAATACGCGGGAAAAGGTTCATACTGTCGACCCTATCTAACCCCCTAATCATCTTGTACACCTCAATCAAGTCACCCCTAAACCTTCTTTTCTCTAGTGAAAACAGCCCCAAGTGCCTCAGTCTTTCCTCATACGATTTTCCTTCCATACCAGGCAACATCCTGGTAAACCTCCTCTGCACCCGTTCCAATGCCTCCACATCCTTCCTATAGTATGGCGACCAAAACTGCACACAATATTCCAGATGCGGCCGTACCAGAGTCTTATACAACTGCATCATGACCTCAGGACTCCGGAACTCAATTCCTCTACCAATAAAAGCCAGTACGCCATATGCCTTCCTCACCGCACTATTTACCTGGGTGGCAACTTTCAGAGATCTGTGTACATGGACACCAAGATCCCTCTGCTCATCCACACTACCAAGTATCCGACCATTAGCCCAGTACCCCATCTTTTTGTTATTCTTCCCAAAGTGAATCACCTCGCACTTAGCTACATTGAATTCCATCTGCCACCTTTCTGCCCAGCTCTGCAGCTTCTCTATATCCTGCTGTAACCTGCCACATGCTTCCTCACTGTCAACAACTCCTCCGACTTTCGTGTCATCCGCAAACTTGCTCACCCAACCTTCTAACCCCTCTTCCAGGTCATTTATAAAAATGACAAACAGCAATGGTCCCAAAACAGATCCTTGCGGAACACCGCTAGTGACGGCACTCCATGAAGAAACTTTGCCATCAACTACTACCCTCTGTCTTCTTCCATCCAGCCAATTCCTAATCCAAACCTCCAACTCACCCTCAATGCCATATCTCCGTATTTTCTGCAGTAGCCTACCATGGGGAACCTTATCAAACGCCTTACTAAAATCCATATATACCACATCTACCGCTTTCCCCTCATCAACCTCCTTCGTCACCTTTTCAAAGAATTCAATAAGGTTTGTGAGGCACGACTTGCCCTTCACAAAACCATGCTGACTATCCTTGATCACATTATTCCTATCTAGATGTGCATAAATCCTATCCCTTACAATTCTCTCTAAGACTTTGCCCACAACAGAAGTGAGACTCACCGGCCTATAGTTACTAGGGCTATCCCTACTCCCCTTTTTGAACAAGGGAACCACATTTGCTATCCTCCAGTCTTCTGGGACTACTCCTGTAGACAAAGAGGACATAAAAATCAAGGCCAATGGCTCTGCAATCTCCTCCCTTGCTTCCCAGAGAATCCTAGGATAAATGCCATCAGGCCCAGGGGACTTATCTATTTTCACCTTTTCCAGGATTTCCAACACCTCTTCTCTACATACCTCAAAGCCATCCATTCTACTTATTTGTGCCTCAGTATTCTCATCGACAACAATGCCCTGTTCCTGAGTGAATACTGAAGAAAAGTATTCATTCAGTGTCTCCCCAATCTCTTCCGCCTCCACATGCAACTTCCCCCTACTATCCTTGACTGGACCTATTCCTACCCTAGTCATTCTTTTATTCCTAACATACCTATAGAAAGCCTTAGGGTTTTCCCTAATCCTATCTACTAAGGACCTTTCATGTCCCCTCCTTGCTGCTTTTAGCTCTCTCTTCAGGTCCTTCCTGGCTACCCTATAACTCTCAATCGCCCCAATTGAACCTTCACGTCTCATCTTGAGATAGGCCGCCCTCTTCCATTTAACAAGGGATTCCAATTCCTTATTAAACCACGGCTCCCTCGCACGACCCTTTCCTACCTGCCTGACAGGTACATAATTATCAAGGACACTCAATAGTTGCCCCTTGAACAAGTTCCACATATCATTTACACTCTTGCCTTGGAGTCTACTTTTCCAAGCCACACATCCTAAGTCATGCCTCACCGCATCATAATTTCCCTTACCCCAGCTATAATTCTTGCCCTGTAGTACACACTTATCCCTCTCCATCACGAGTGTAAAAATCACCGAATTATGGTCACTATCCCCAAAGTGCTCACCTACCTCTAATTCTAACACCTGGCCTGGTTCGTTACCCAGAACCAAATCCAGTATGGCCTCACCTCTTGTTGGCCTGTCTACATATTGTGTCAGGAAACTCTCCTGCACACATTGAACAAACACTGACCCATCTAACGAACTTGAGCTATAGCTTTCCCAATCAATATCAGGAAAGTTAAAGTCCCCCATAACAACCACCCTATTACTGTCACTCATCTCCTGAATCACCTTCCCAATCCTTTCTTCAATGATTCTAGGACTATTAGGAGGCCTGTAAAAGACTCCTAACAGGGTGACCTCACCTTTCCTATTCCTAACCTCAGCCCAAACTACCTCAGATGGCAAGTCCTCATCCATCGTCCTTTCCACCGCTGTAATACTATCTTTGACAAGCAATGCCACACCTCCCCCTCTTTTACCCCCACCTCTAAACCTACTAAAACATTTAAATCCCGGAACCTGCAACAGCCAATCCTGTCCCTGTTCTAGCCATGTCTCCGTAATAGCCACAACATCGAAGTCCCAGGTACCAACCAACGCTGCAAGTTCACCTACCTTATTTCGTATACTTCTTGCATTGAAGTATACACACTTCAAGCCACTTCCCTGTTTACAGGCACCCTCCTTGGAAATTGATGCCATGTTCCTCACCTCCCTACACTCCAGGCCCTGCACCCTGAAGCTACAATCTGGGTTCCCATGCCCCTGCCGAGTTAGTTTAAACCCCCCCCAAGAGCACTAGCAAACCTCCCCCCAAGGATACTGGTTCCCCTCAGGTTCAGGTGTAGACCGTCCTGTTTATAGAGGTCCCACCGTCCCCAGAAAGAACCCCAGTTATCCAAAAACTGGATAACTGGGCCATCTTGGCCACATAGCAAGATGCCACCTTCACCATTTTAATGAGACCGAAACGTTCCACACCAGCAGCCTTACTCGTCTTCTGGTATCATTGAACAATCCTCAATTGTCAGGGTTGTATACTTTCTTTATCTAATTAAATAATGTATCATACTAAACTGTTGCTTCTTCGCAAACCAATAAGCTATCATTAAATTATTTACGAATCATTGCCTGTCTATATTAAGTAACTGTGAGCACGAACTCTGAAAATCAACACTTGCCCTCCACCTGGCAGGCAGCCAATATTTTGCAATGATTGTAAACCAAGCTTTTAGTTAATTCATAGTACAAATTAACAATCTCAATGAGCAGATGGGTTACAAGTGATCTACTTCCCTCTGGCATTGGTTACTCTGTATCTAGCTGGAGAGATTATTCTTTTTGAATAATTTGATAAAACCATCTGATATATTTACTTAAATTTACAATGGATATGCTGCATAACCTTTGAGATAACAAAAATATTATAGATAAAAATGCAAGAAAGTTATGAATTGGCTGATATGTCATCCAATTGGAACTGCCTTCATTAATTTTTAATAAAACCTGCAACTTGCCAAATAGTATTTTAGGAGTATCTGCTTTGTTGGGATTGACATTTCTTGTTTTTAATGCTTATCCACAGAGCATGTTATCATGTTATCACAGTTTTAAGTGTTTCATTCATTGAAATGCATTGTTTTAGGTATACAACAGGTACCGTACTGATGCTTATCACCCTATTCAGTTTCTACAAATTCCAACATCTAATTGGAGTCATGTTTGAATTAATCAGATTAAGTACCAAATAAGATTCTCTAATCACCAGAATATAGCTGACTACTAGAAGCTGTATGAAAACAAGCTTACAGAGGAAAAACTGGTCACTTAACGGTGACTGATTATAGCATCAACCTCAGATACATTGCTTCACTTAGCATTGAAAGTAACAGCCAGTTTTGAAGCCCCAAGGAATAACCCATAACAAATTAGCTTTAGGTACCTATCTTGTCAGCCAATGTTGCAGTGATTTATTCACAAAAATCAACTCATTACCTGCTTACACAGATAAAAGACTGGAGAGTAATTCGGTGGGGAAAGAAATGGCCTCTTATTGAAACCAACTAATGTGCCAAAATACCTCTTTTTGGTTTTCTAAGAAGCTGCTTTGGATTTTAAGGATGTGCACTCAGTTATGTAATGCTTTTCCTGGCATTCATGTCTTGTGAAAATAATTGGGATTTTTTTCAAGAACTGACATTTTCTCAGTGCGGATTATTTTTTAAACTTCTGGATTTATGACAACTTCCAATCTTTATGACAGGTATGCTAACGTGGAGTCATTTCATTCCTATTATTTTACATCTTCTCCAAGTTGTGGCGGAGAGGTAGTGTCTATTAGAAAGCAGGTTGTCAGTTGGCAGCCCATTAGATGCCTAACAATTTGAACACAAATGTAAATCAAAAAAAAGTCAAATAAATACACAAGTGAATCTATTAACATATTTTTCTAAAATATATACAACTTATAGATAAACATTAATCAGAAAACCACTTGTAAACACATAGCAAAGACTCTTGAACACCACAGAAATGTAAGAGTTAAAAAAAAACATAATGCAGTAAGTAATATGTAATAGAAAATGCAATTTTCAAAAATGTTAGTATTAAGTTTGCACATTCTCCCCATGTCTGTGTGGGTTTCCTCTGGGTGCTCTGGTTTCCTCCCACAATTCGAAGATGTGCAGGTCAGGTGAATTGGCCATGCTAAATTGCCCACAGTGTTAGATGCATTAGTCAGAGGGAAATGGGTCTAGGTGGGTAACTCTTACTGTACGAATGAGGAAAAGGACTCTGGACAGGATGAGCCAGCTGACCACGGTACCATGGTGCAGAAGGCCATTCAAAAGGGGGGAGAAAAAAAGACAAGTAGTTGTTATAGGGGATTCTATAATTAGGGGGACAGATAGTACCCTTTGCAAGCCAGATCGGGAGTCTCGCACGGTGTGTTGCCTGCCCGGTGACAGGGTGCGGGACATCTCCGACCAGCTTGAAAGGATATTGGAGCGGGAGGGGGAGGATCCAGTTGTTGTGGTCCATGTTGGGACTAACAACATAGGCAAAGCTAGGGTGGAGGACCTGTTTGGAGATTATCAAGCACGAGGAAGGAAATTGAAGTACAGGTCCTCAAGGGTCATAATCTCCGGATTACGTGCCAATTGGCATAGGGATAAGAAAATTAGGGAAGTAAACACGTGGCTAAGGGATTGGTGTGGGAAAGAGGGATTCCACTTCATGGGGCATTGGCATTAGTTTTGGAACCAAGGGGATCTATACTGCTGGGACAATCTCCACCTGAACCGATCAGGTACCAATCTTCTAGCGAAGAGGATAAATAGGGTGGTCATTAGGAATTTAAACTTCTGAGTTGGGGGGAAGAGAAAGTGAAAGCGACAGGGAGTATGGAGTTAAATGGAATGAAAAGCAGCACGATAGCATGTGTGCAGGCGGATTTAAACTTGAGGCAGATTGGGAATGCAGCAAAAAGGAAGGATAACTTAGGACATCTTATGACTTCCAATATCTCTAATGATAAGAAAGTTAGCATTAAGGCACTTTACCTGAATGCTCATAGCATTCATAACAAAGCAGATGAACTAATGGCACAGATCATCGTGAATGATTATGATGTGGTAGGCATCACGGAGACATGGTTGCAGGGGGATCAGGACTGGCAGTTAAACATCCAAGGATTTTCAACTTATCGAAAAGACAGGGAGGCGGGCAGAGGGGCGGGGTTGCCTTGTTAGTTAAGAACAAAATTAAATCTATGGCACTGAATGACATAGCGTTGAATGATGTGGAGTCTGTGTGGGTGCAATTGAGGAACCACAAAGGCAAAAAAACCATAATGGGAGTTATGTACAGACCTCCTAACAGTGGTCAGGACCAGGGGCGCAACATGTACCGGGAAATAGAGAAGGCATGTCAGAAAGGCAAGGTCACGGAGATCATGGGAGACTTCAGTATGCAGGTGGACTGGGTAAATAATGTTGCCAGTGGATCCAAAGAAAGGGAATTCTTGGAATGCTTACAGGATGGCTTTTGGAACAGCTTGTCACGGAGCCCACAAGGGAGCAGGCTATTCTGGAACGAGTGCTATGTAATGAACCAGACTTTATAAAAGATCTTAAAGTAAGGGAACACTTAGGAAGCAGCGATCATAATATGGTAGAGTTCAGTCTGCAGTTTGAAAGAGAGAAGACAAAATCGGATGTAATGGTGTTACAGTTAAATAAAGGTAATTATGAGGGCATGAGAGAGGAACTGACGAAAATAGACTGGAAGCAGAGCCTAGCGGGGAAGACAGTAGAACAAAAATGGCAGGAGTTTGTGGGTATAATTGAGGACACAGTACAGAGGTTCATCCCCAAGAAAAGAAAGATTATCCGGGGAGGGATTAGACAGCCGTGGCTGACAAAGGAAATCAGGAAATGTATTAAAGAAAAAGAGAGATCCTATAAAGTGGCCAAGAGCACTGGGAAATCAGAAGATTGGGAAGGCTACAAAAACAAACAGAGGATAACAAAGAGAGAAATAAGGAAGGAGAGGATCAAATATGAAGGTAGGCTAGCCAGTAATATTAGAAATGATAGTAAAAGTTTCTTTCAATACATAAGAAACAAATGACAGGCAAAAGTAGACATTGGGCCACTTCAAACTGATGCTGGAAGCCTAGTGATGGGATATAAGGAAATAGTTGAAGAACTTAATAAGTACTTTGCTTCAGTCTTCACAGTGGAAGACATGAGTAATATCCCAACAATTAAAGGGAGTCAGGGGGCTGAGTTGAGTATGGTTGCCATTACAAAAGAGAAAGTGCTAGAAAAGCTAAAAGATCTTAAAATTGATAAATCTCCTGGCGCCGATGGGCTACATCCTAGAGTTCTGAGGGAGGTGGCTGAGAAAATAGCAGAGGCATTGGTTGAGATCTTTCAAAAGTCACTGGAGTCAGGGAAAGTCCCGGATGATTGGAAGATCGCTGTTGTAACCCCCTTGTTCAAGAAAGGATCAAGACAAAAGATGGAAAATTATAGGCCAATTAGCCTAACCTCAGTTGTTGGTAAATTTCTAGAATCCATCGTTAAGGATGAGGTTTCTAAATTCTTGGAAGAGCAGGGTCGGATTAGAACAAATCAACATGGATTTAGTAAGGGGAGGTCGTGCCTGACAACCTGTTGGAATTCTTTGAAAAGGTGACAAGTAGGTTAGACCAGGGAAACCCAGTGGATGTGGTCTATCGAGACTTCCAAAAGGCCTTTGATAAGGTGCCATACGGGAGGCTGCTGAGTAAGGCGAGGGCCCATGGTGTTCGAGGTGAGCTACTGGTATGGATTGAGGATTGGTTGTCTGACAGAAGGCAGAGAGTTGGGATAAAAGGTTCTTTTTCGGAATGGCAGCCGATGACAAGCGGTGTCCCGCAGGGTTCAGTGTTGGGGCCGCAGCTGTTCACGTTATATATTAATGATCTGGATGAAGGGACTGGGGCATTCTAGCAAAGTTTGCCGATGATACAAAGTTAGGTGGACAGGCAGGTAGTACTGAGGAAGTGGGGAGGCTGCAGAAGGATCTAGACAGTTTGGGAGAGTGGTCCAGGAAATGGCTGATAGAATTCAATGTGAGCAAATGTGAGGTCTTGCACTTTGGAAAAAAGAATACAAGCATGGACTACTTTCTAAACGGTGAGAAAATTCATAAAGCCAAAGTACAAAGTGATCTGGGAGTGCTAGTCGAGGATTCTCTAAAGATAAACATGCAAGTTGAGTCTGTGATTAAGAAAGCAAAAGTAATGTCATTTATCTCAAGAGGGTTGGAATATAAAAGCACCGTTGTGCTACTGAGACTTTATAAAGCTCTGGTTAGGCCCCATTTGGAGTACTGTGTCCAGTTTTGGTCCCCACACCTCAGGAAGGACATACTAGCACTGGAGCGTGTCCAGCGGAGATTCACACGGATGATCCCTGGAATGGTAGGTTTAACATATAAGGAATGGCTGAGGATCCTAGGATTGTATTCATTGGAGTTTAGAAGATTAAGGGGAGATCTAATAGAAACTTACAAGATAATACATGGCTTGGAAAGGGTAGACGCTAGGAAATTGTTTCCGTTAGGCGAGGAGACTAGGACCCGTGGACATAGCTTTAGAATTAGAAGGGGTAAATTCAGAACAGAAATGCGGAGACATTTCTTCAGCCAGAGAGTGGTGGGCCTGTGGAATTCATTGCCGCGGTGTGCAGTGGAGGCTGGGACGCTAAATGTCTTCAAGGCAGAGATTGATAAATTCTTGATGTCACAAGAAATTAAGGGCTATGGGGAGAATGCGGGTAAGTGGAGTTGAAATGCCCATCAGCCATGATTGAATGGCGGAGTGGACTCGATGGGCCGAATGGTCTTACTTTTCCACTCCTATGTCTCATGGTCTTCGGAGGGTCGGTGTGGACTGGTTGGGCCAAAGGGCCTGTTTCCACACTGTAGAAAATCTAAACTAATAGTGGTCCTCAAGAATGTCCTCAGCTGGGAAAGTAATCCATTTCCTTAAATCTTTAACAGTGCACAACTTTACTCAAAAAACAATGTAAAATACATTCATAGATTCTTTTTCAATAATAGTTTTCTACAATCTGGGTTATATTCAATTATAATTAACCAGAAGTCAAGAATTTTCAGTAGCTTACCACTGTACTTCATCAAATGCTACAGAGATAATCAAGGGTTGCTCATACAGTTTTCAACCTTCGAAATGTTGGGTTAAGAAAAAGCAAGAAAGAAAACAAACCTGTAATAATGAGACACTCATTATAATCCAGAGCCTCTGTAAATAGCCGTGAAACAATGAGTTCAGGGTTTATCAAAAAACGGATTTCTTCCTGCACAAGGCCAGCACGTGTGACACCACCTCCAACATATTTGTTTGCAAAGTCAACCTGAAAGCACAGTTTTTGTTTAAACTTTAGGGATTAAAACCAAGTCATGACATTTGAATGGGCATCTTGCTCTTTTATGTTTAGGCCTTCACTAGATCTATATGACCACTATAGCAATCTCTCATTTCCTATAGACCTGAGCATACATTGACTGAGTTCATACCAAGAGTGGACTACAAGTGTTAGAAAAACAGTCTTTTAATTGTGAGATGCTGCTTGGTAGATGGACTTTTGAAAGTGAAACCATTTTCTGGGCTGCGGTGAATGCAACAACAGGAAGCATGGGAATCATCACAATGACACTAGTGTCACACTGATTGGCAACGAAATTCCATTCTTCGTTTTAAGTTCAAAATAGCAAAATTCAATCAACATGATTTTTATTCTCTATGCTCAATATTTAATTTTACTTTCTCCTGGAGAAACACTGCCCTTGTGGTAACTGGAATGGCATAGGCTAATCAAAAGTGGTCCCACTTAGAATCATCTTGCCTTTACTTATCTGGTCATCAGATAGCAGAGTCTAGTTGAAAAGCAGTTACCTGAAAATTTGATTAACTGTTACAAATTAAAAATAAATGGTACAGGTTAACCAACAGTAGGAAACACAAATCAGCACAAAATGACAGTTAATTAGTGTTAATTATATACACTGCAATGTTGATTGAACTTAATTTACTTTTTGCCCTGCCGTGTTGAATTTCTAGTTTACTGGATCCCTTTACCTCAACCTGCAGCTAACTCCAATGGATAGTTGAAAATAATTTACTAAAATCCTTCCTTATCGTAGCCCTTTCAATGAATCTTAAGATTTCTATATAAAAATTAATTGCTTTAAGTAGTGCAATCATAAATTAACATACTTAATATTTTGTAACATCATTAATTGCTCACACAACCTACAACTCAATTGTATTCATTTTGTTTTTCATAGTCTGAACGCACATAGCATAAAAATCTAAAAAAATGCCATAAACAAAATACCAAAACAGACTGTATACATTTTTGCAGAAAATGAAATAATTTTCACTGGCAGAATTCACATGTACTGTCAGACAGGTGCAGAACTTTAAGTTAAATTGTCAAGAAATTTTTAAAATTTTTATTTAAGAATATTTACTAATATTTATATTAATTATTAAAAATAGATTTTACCCCATTCCTTTGAGCAAAAAGACAAGACAAGTACCCTTGTTTCATAGAATATTTCCACTTTCATAGACACAATCCTACATTTCATGTAATATGCACATTAAAACACTAATTAATTTGGTTATTTGCATGTTAACTACTCAAACCAGCATACGTCAATTAGGCGTATATATACAGATTACTATTTAAAAAGGCTATTAAGCACAATTTATATTCAATAGGTAAATTACTGGTTCCCTTCCCTGAAACACATCAGTTTAGTTATTGCAACAAACCAGCTACACAAATAGTCACAATTTTCTGGAGTCACCGTGACCCATTAGTTTGTCCTTCCTAGGTTTTGGAGACGTAATGGCAGAGATGGGTATATGAATAGGAAGGGTTTGGAGGGATATGGGCCGGGTGCTGGCAGGTGGGACTAGATTGGGTTGGGATATCTGGTCGGCATGGATGGGTTGGACCGAAGAGTCTGTTTCCATGCTGTACATCTCTATGACTCTAAGTAGCAGAGTGGAAGCCCATAACCCAGAGGTCAGTGGATTGAAACCATCCTCTGCTATTTCTGAATTCCTATTATAGATGTGAGGGTGCACCTGTGATTCAAATCTCCCCACTATTTTGGAGGGCCCCTTGTCGGTGCAGTTGTTGTGTCTCTACCACTGACCAGGAGGATTACACGTTCTAGCTCCACCTGCTCCAGAGATGTGTATTAACATCTCTGAACATACTGATTAAAAAAATAGATTAAATAAAACATCTAAAAATGTTTTTTACAATAAGTACTAAAAAAGGTTCTTATGCACAAACATTTGCTGTGAACAGCATTATATATTGAACAAGATTGAAGTGAATCAATAAACAGCAGAATTTAACTTTGCTTCCAACAAAAACATTATTTGTCTTGTTTACTTCAAGCTCACCACATATCTCTAATGTGATACTCAATGGAACTTCAGCATTGTTTTGGAAGATCAGCAAGCAAACTTACATCCAGAACCTCAACCTGAGCTACAAATCTTCTCAAAACTCGCTGTTCTGGAAGATTTCCAATTTTCATTGTTAATGACAAATTCTTTTGGAGGACCTTTAAAAGGGGCTACATGACAAACATGCTAGGAAGCATCATTGCCTTCAGGGAAGCAGGAGAAACAATTTCTCAAAATGCATTTAAAAAACTGCACCATTATATAATATAATGCAATTCAATACAGCATAGGAACGGGCCCTTTGGTACACCAGGTACGCCCCAATTTTGATCCTATTTTGACTTGCTCATGCGCAGTTTCTATACCACTGCTCACCTCCCATTCATGTGTCTGTCAAGATATGCCTTAATGTGCCTACATCTACCAGCTCCACTAGCAGTGCATTGCAGGCACCCACCACCCTTTGAAAAACGTTCCCACACTTCCCCGCCACCCCCCCACAAAACCTTCTCCCTCTCCCTTGAACCTGGGCCATCTTGTAGTTGATCTTTGTACCAGAGGAAAAAGCCTCTATCCACCTCATCTGTGCCTCTCAATTTTGTAGACCTGTCAGGTTGCCCAGTCTTTCCGGTGAGTTTATCCAAGCTCTCCTCATAACTAAAACCTTCCAGATCTGGCAACATCCTGGTAAACCTGTGCACCCTCTCCAAAGTATCCATGTCCTTCTGGTAGTGTGGCGACCAGAACTGCATGCAAAATTACAAATATGGCCGAATTAAAAGTTCTATGCAGCTGTAACATAACTTGCTAAGTTCTACATTCGATGCCCTAGCTGAGGAAGGCAAGCATGCTGTATGCGTTGTTGACCACCTTATCCACCTGTGTTGTTGATTTTAGGGAATTGAAGTTCTGTACACCCAGATTCCTCTGTATGTCAATGCTCCGAAGGGTTCTGCCATTTTTTGTATAATTTGCACCTGAGTTTGATCCTCCAAAATGCATCACCTTACATCTGTCTGAAATTAGATATTATGTTCAATGGTCTGGAAATTAGCTCTGGAATTTTGCTCATTTTATTTTGCATCCTGATGCATATTTTTCTGTCTTTTCAGGCTTGAAAATCTATGTGGCATAACTAAGCTTGGGAATTTGTGGGGGGTAGGAAGGATCGCACACTAAGATCAAAACTGAAGGCACTACGACACTGTTACTGTCGTGAACATAAGTATACCATTCTGAATAAACAACATCAAAAAGAAATGTCTCCTCATATTGAATACCAAATCAATAAGTCTGTAATTTTAAAATTGTTCGGGTTAATTGGCCAAATCACACTTCTGAAGTTCAGATCAAATCTGAACTTTTGCAAATCAATTCTTATGTTGTCATTTTGAAAGCCACGGAGTCTTTAAAAGCTCTTTACAAATTTAATAGAGAAAGAAATGAAAGAGCGAGATGAGGCTGCGATCCCATCAGAGCTTTGCTCTAGTGTCCGACTTGCCAGATGACAGCTGCCATTGCAGCTCCTTCAAGCATGTTAAAATGAAGTGGAGAAATGATAGGAGCTGCCTCAGGGTTAAGATTTTAAGTAGACTCTTTCAATGACTACTAGCATCTTCACATACCTGTAATTCATTTCAATTTGCAACATGCAGAATGCACTCTTAAAAAACATTGCATTATTCAGATGCTAATCTAATTGTCCCCCTCGGCAACTGTAGAAGTGCTTATTTTCCATTTTCAATCACAATATTAAACCAGACAGGTTAAATAGTTATTTCAAATCTTTAATTTTGTTCTTATTTATTTCCTTCACCAATTTGCATGTGCTTTGAAATAACCGCTGTTCAAGGATGATGAATCTATAATTATAACCAAACATTAAAGTAATTTCTAAAGACTTTTAAGGTAATAACCATTAAAAGCTCATCCTTTTTAATGTTGTAGAAAAGCTGCTCGCCTGAGAACTACTTGATTTGTTTTAGAAGAAGCACGTCCCCAAGGAGTATTGAGATTGTACATTCTCCCCAGTAGGGCTTTATGGTTAAGCGAATTTAGTGAACTCACTAGTGTCACATGGCTGTGCATTTTCCAACTGTTTACATCTCCTTTGCTTGCTAGAATTAGACAGTAATTTTACCAGCATTGTCCTCGATTCCATTTCTCTCTGCACTGACCCGTCCTCCTAATAAAAACATTAAGCCTTGATATGTCAACCACTTGGTGGTGGAATGATATGACTTTTTAAAAATAAAAGATATCATGTTGACAACAACCTTTGATTTTTGCCTCAGCAGATAACTTTGCAGGGTAGCTCAAACAGCACACTTAGTGCATTTGCTGGTAGACCTTTAAGTTGACCACAAGCCACAGGCAACTGGACAGCATTCAGGCTGTTCTAATAATCTACCCACATGCTCTTGGAAAAGGTTACCCTGTCAATTTAAAAATTAGTCTCTCAGTGCACTGTGTTGCTGCCATGTAATAACCAGAAAAGGGTTATAAAAAAGCATCTTGGGATCCAAAGCTCGGAATTGTTAATCAATTTCAAATTCGAGGTGCATTGCTCGATGCCTTCAATCAAAAATACTGTGGAGGAGACCTGTACATGATTATTAGTGGAGCAGCACCATAAAAATTGCTACATTTTTGTAAAAATTTATCGCTCGGGTTGTGGATGCGGATGTTGGAGCTGGAGATCTTTCATCATTATGCTAGGTAACATCATCAACATGACTTCCATGAAGTGTTGTTGTTCTACTCCACTTGACATTTATATGATCTGTTCTGTGAAAGTGGATATTATCATTTCTGGTTTTTCTTTGCAGTGGTTTGTCTTTGGGTTGTTGATGGCATTACAGGTTGAAAACCAGACCTCTTGGAGTTCCCATGCATCTCTCTAGTTAGCTTGTCCTTAGATGTTACATTATCCCAGTCAAATTGATGGCTCTCCTTGTCTGTGTATGCGGAGATGAGGGAGAGTTGGTCATGCCATTTTGCTGCTAGTTGGTATTCATTTATCTGCATAGCTAGTTTTCTGCTGGTCTGTTCAACGCAGTGTTTATGGCAGTCGTTACACGGGGATCTCACAAGGACCAAATCCTTTATAACAGCAATCACCCCAACGGCTACAAAGAGAGCTGTATCAGGACACCATTTAAACAAGCTATAACACATTGAAAAACACAAGAACTACTCAAAAATGAGGAAGAACACCTACACAAGGTCTTCAGAAATAATGGGTACCCCAACAGCTTCGTCTGTTGGTGCCTATCGAACAGACAATGCCAAGAAGACACTATATGTCCTGATTTAGTGGTCACCCTACCCTATATCAAGAACATATCAGAAATGAGGAAATTACTCTCAACTCTGATCTTCAGCATCTACAGTCCTCACTCTCTCCAGATCAGAAATGACAAACAGACTCCTAAGACCACTGGGAATAATGGTAGTACACCAACCCATAGCCACATCATGCCAACTACTCAAGGACGAAATACCCACAATACATAGGACCAACGTAATATACAAAATCCCATGTAATGATTGTCATAAACATTACATTGGACAGACCGGCACAAACTAGCTGTCCGGATACACGAGCACCAATTTGCAGCAAAACAGCACTCTCCCTCATCTCAATGCATGCAGACAAGGAGGGCCATCAATTTGACTGGGACAACATAACCATCCTAGGAGAAGGTGAGGACTGCAGATGATAGTCAGGACAAGCTAACCAGAGACATGCACAGGAATTCCTACAGGCTTGGTTTTCAACCCGGAATGCCATCAACAAGCATGTAGAAATAGACCCCATATACTGCAGAGAAAAACCAGAAATGACAACACCCACCTTCAGATCATATAAATATCAAGCAGAGTAAAACAACAACACTTCACGGAAGTCGCACTGATGATGTTACCTAGCATGGTGATGAAACATCTACATGACAACCCACAGCTCGGCAAGCAAACGAACAACCACAAGTTGCTAAATATTTGAGACAAAGATGCGTATTCATGCCAGGTTCTTGACAGCTGAGACAGCTATTCCTCAAAGTTCTGTATCAATGCAAAAACGTTTCAGGCAATACTAATAAAGTCTTAATAATGTGTTGCTTAACTGTGGAGTTTTATCTGTTGTCGTGGATACTTCATGCATACACTTGAATGTAGTATTTCAGCATGTCAAAATGCAAAACACCTGGATATAATTTGACTTACTGAAATACAAGAAAAATTGAGCCCAAACTAAAATGCTTATATAATATGGTATCGCAAAATCTTTCTAATTGTAATCATGTATTTTAAATATCCTCTAAATTTATTAAATTACTTTGAAGTGACAATTGAATGGCATATTCTTTAACTATTTTGTTTTACCAGAATCTTTTGTGTTTTAATGATTCATGGTCTGTGAATGTCACTGGATGGGCCAGCACTTATTGCCTATTCCAGATTGCCTTGGCTAGGTAATTTCATAGGACAGTTAAAAATCAATATTGCTGAGAGTTTGGAGTCACATGTATGGCTGACCAGGTAAGGATGACAGATTTCCTTCCCTAAAGTGAATTACCTGGGTATTTACACCAATGAACAATGGTTACATGGTTGCCTTTAGACCAGCTTTTAATTCCAGATTTTTTTTGTTGATTTGAATTTCACCATCTGCTATGGTAGAATTCAAACCCATAAGCCCAGGGCATTAGTTAGGGGGCTCTGGATTATTCATTCAGCATCCTTACCACTCCTCTACCAAATCTCCTTGGTTAGATCAAGAAATACAATAACCAATTTTGGTTATCACCAAATTTTCATGGCTTTCTTTAATTTTTTGTTCTGTTTATACCTGAAGCATGCCACGCCCATTGTCTTCAATTGTTCCTTCAAATGTAATGTGCAGTCGGGTCAGCTTCTTTGTGGACCTGAAACCAAAACATTACAATTAAATAAAACTAACTTATGTGAAAGCTTGAATGGAAATTAATGTATTTTATAAATTTATAATGGATGCAGGGGAGAGGGTAGCATCATGGTAATGCCACTGGTGTAGTATTCCTGAGCCCAAGATTAACGCACTGGGAAAATGGACTCGAATCCCACCACAGTGGCTGGTAAATCTAAACCCTAGCACTGCAGGGTTCAAGGAGGAAGCTCATCACCATTCTGTTCCAGGACAATTAGGGAAATAATTGGTGGATAGTGAGAACTTAGTCAGCGACACAAAAATCCCAAGAACAAATCTCTTAAAAACTGATTTCAGCATTCTTCTAGAATACTCAATTAATTATTTTGATCTATATTAAAACGGTTATACACCCTTGCTCATTGTTTATTGATAGTACTGCATTTTTATTTAGCAAAGAATTAATTCCCAATGGAACTATCTTTCTTTTCCTAACTTCTTAACAAAGTGATATATTATCTATTTCAAATGATATCGTTCAAAATTCATGAAGGTTACCAGTCCATATTCATGAAATTAGAAATTACTTCTTCTTTAAGAACCTGACAAATTATATAAATTTAAAATGCTTTCGAATGATTTAACTTAATCATTATTATTGTCAAAAATGCCAGGCTAATTATAGACAGCAAATGCATTTTTGAGTAAACATGTTTGAACATGTCATAACATGTCTCTGGGCATGCTGAGGTAGGGTCACTGGACATAAAAATGTTAACTATGATTTCTCTCCAAACGCTGCCAGACTTGCTGAGCTTTTCCAACAATTTCTACTTTTGTCTCTGATTTACAGCATTTGCAGTTCTCTTGGATTTCATCTAGGGCAGCCTGAACTTGAACCTGGACATTCTGGTCCTGAGGCAGAGTCACTACTAATGTGTCACACCACTCCTCTCAGAACTTTATGCTGGTGTTCTTCATTATGAGTCCAGAGGCATTACTACCCATCATCACCTGCCTCCAGTGCTGAAGTGGTGACAAAAGCATTGCCCTTAAGTTAAACACACAGGAGGCTGGAAGAACACAGGAAGCCAGGCAGCATCAGGAAATGGAGAAGTCAATGTTTCAAGTATAACCCTTCTTCAGGACTGCTGTCTGAGGGAGGCAGAGAACTTCTTCAAAGTGGGCATCCTTGGAAGAGACTTCGCATTGGTACAAACTTGGTTAGAGACAAAAAAAAACTGCAGATGCTGGAATCCAAGGTAGACAAGCAAGAGGCTGGAAGAACATAGCAAACTGGGTAGCATCAGGAGGTGCAGAAGTCAATATTTCGGGTTAAAAACATGCCATTCAGTTAATAAATGCAAATCAGTTTTATCAGTTTAACATTTGTCTCCATTTTCATTTTGATAGCAAAATTTGTAAAAAAATATTAATATAGGTAAGAAAATTTAACTGTGTAAATCTAATACTCCAAGTCTTTATACTTTGTACATTTGTCAGCTGAAATGCAGGCATGAAATTCTAACTATCCAGTCAGTTTAAATTAAACATGGATAAACTATCTACTTCAAAAAATAAGGAAGCTCGTCAGAATAAGAAAAACTGAGTCCTGCAGAACCTTGAAACTCCAACTTTGAATCGTAACATACTGTCAGAGCTGTATTACCTTAATAAATTATTAGTAAAAGTTTACATCCTACATAACAATTACATTCATGGCAATGAGCATTCTTATTGTTCAAGGTATGAATTTTCAGAGGGCAATGATCTGCAATAAACTTACTGGCGAAAAATGTGTTGCTGGAAAAGCGCAGGTCAGGCAGCATCAAAGGAGCAGGAAAATCAACGTTTCGGGCATAAGCCCTTCTTCAGGAAGGAGGAGGATGTGCCAAGCAGGCTAAGATAAAAGATAGGGAAGAGGGACTTGGGGGAGGGGCATTGGGAATGCGATAGGTAGAAGGAGGTTAAGGTGAGGGTGATAGGCCGGAGAGGGGTGGGGACGGAGAGGTCGGGAAGAAGATTACAGGTCAAGAAGGCGGTGCTGAGTCCGAGGTTTGGGACTGAGAAAAGGTGGGGGGGGGGGGGGGGAATGAAGCTGGAGAAATCTGCATTCATCCCTTGTGGTTGGAGGGTTCCTAGGCGGAAGATGAGGCTCTCTTCCTCCAGGCGTCGTGTTGCCATGGTCTGGCGATGGCAACCCTCGCACTCAGCACCGCCTTCTTGACCTGCAATCTTCTTCCCGACCTCTCCGCCCCCACCTCCTCTCCGGCCTATCACCCTCACCTTAACCTCCTTCCACCTATCGCATTCCCAACGCCCCTCCCCCAAGTCCCTCCTCCCTATCTTTTATCTTAGCCTGCTTGGCACACCCTCCTCATTCCTGAAGAAGGGCTTATGCCCGAAACGTCGATTCTCCTGCTCCTTTGATGCTGCCTGACCTGCTGCGCTTTTCCAGCAACGCATTTTTCAGCTCTGATCTCCAGCATCTGCAGTCCTCACTTTCTCCTAATAAACTTACTGGTCAGACCAATGAAAATAAATTTGTCCTTAGGTCCCAAATTAACAGTAGAGCCTCAGTGGTAGAAGTTAACCCTGACAGGAGGACCAAACTATCACTATTTGTTTTACTTCTTTCAAATGAGATAAAGGAAAATATACTATTGACAAGTAAATTTGCTGGAAACTTAAATTATTCAAAAGCTAGAATTGTGGTCAACATATTTAATAATACTGTAAAATCAATAGATTTTAAATCACAGAAGCTATTCAGTACAATTTATTTCCAAATAATTGCTTTAATTGTTAACACAATTTACCTGATCACAGCAGAACTTCAACCACACATTTTCGTGGTATATTAGAGGAGATTTTGGTAGAGTTCACTTGAGCTCTCAGTTGTATAAATGAGGAAATACAGGTTCATGGCATGTGATACACGCTATCAGCTGACTCAGTGATTTATAATGGGAGACAGCATGCAATTGAGTTTTTGGGCAACTTAACTCCTGTTTTGAAATAAATTTAACCAGTGTATTGATTTTACAATTAAATGGACACCAGTGGGCTTTATCATTATTTTAAGTTACAGTAGTTAATTAAGTATGTTCACAAACAGTGGAAGGAATATCACTAACATAATATAAAATGCAAAATAGAGTATAATTCAAGATCTGTCCAAAGAAAGCTAATATTACTTTTCATGTTAATGATCAAACATCTGTCCATACCAGTAAATAACCAGTAAACGAATGAAGTCGAGCACCAGGTTTTTAAATAAACAGCTCTGTAATCACACACCATCTCCCAGACCATGAGTGTGTTTGCATATAGTTTTAATTATGATATTTTTCTTCTTTGCATTGAAAAGGTCATGTTGATTAGTCAAAATGTTTGGAAACTCAAAGTTAATGCGCTTTCTAAGCAATAATATACAGCTTGGAAATTATCTGTTCAGTAATTTCAAATTCTTGGATGATGTTGGGATGAAAGGTCCAGTATATGTGCACTAAAGCAAATCTCTGAAACATGTAACTTACTTTCACCACAAGAGCCAAAACCCAAATTAAACAAATAAGCTACGAATAAAGAAGCCAAAAATGGGTTCTGTCTTAGTAAAATTAATTAAACAAACAGTGATTGTCATTGATTTTTGAGAAGTAGCAGCTCAGGTTGATGATGAGTTAGAGGGTTTGTTTTCAAACACTTATTTTCAGACTTGCCCGAGGATGTGTGTGTTGTCCCGTCAAAGTGTCATATAGACAAAGAAGGACACCACTTTGACTGGGACAACACACACATCATAGAACAAGCAAAGCAAAGACACGCATGAGAGTTCCTACAGGCCTGACATTCTAACTAGAACTCCATCAATAAACACATCAATTTAGACCCCATCTACCTTCCCTTGAAAAAAAGAACTGGAAATGACATCACCCACCATAAAAAACCAAGATCTATAAACGGAGTGGCGGGTCATACCATCAATGCTTCACCGGAGACGATCACTGATGATGTTACCTAGTCATATAACGAATGTCTGAAAACAAACCTTCCAACTCAGTGAGCTAACATACATCCAGTGATTGCTATTTCATAAGCAAGAGAAGAACCGCACTAAGGTGGCTAGCATTTCATCTTCAGTGTTTGAAGAAATTAAGCTAAAAATAAACTACTAAGCATCACAAAGCACTTGTTATTCCCTGCTCCCATTCTGTAAGCTCCTTGTTATTCTGTATGCATCAAACTATCAATTATTTAATCCCAAGCCTTTATTAATGTCATATTTAACTTGAATGCTGTAAACAAAAGAATAATATAGGATGATGCACTGATCAATTTCCATTTCTCTATAATACTGCTGTGTCAATGTTTGAATCAATTGTCTTCTATTCAGTGCTGAAATTTAGATCGCAGAATCAGAGTTTAATGGCATGAAAAGATTTAGCCCATCGCATCCGTGCTGATCTTATTTCCAATAGCTGGACCTCAACCTTGTATGTTTTATATTTCAAGTGCTCCTCTAAGTATTTAAAATTTGTCAATGTTCCGACCCTGACTCCCCTTTCAGGCAATGTGTTCCAGATACCCACTGTCTTCTGGGTGAATCCTCAATTAACCTCTAAACCTTCTGCCCTTATCTAAGATCTACACCTCAGTTATTGATCCTTATCCTATAAAGAAAGGCTTCATCCTACATACACTATATATGCCCCTCAATTTTGTTCACTTTCAACAGGAACCCCCCCCAAATCTCTCTGCTCCAAGGAAAATAACTCCCTATTGAGCTTCTCTTCTTAGCTGAAACGATCTAGCCCAGGCAACATTTTGTAAATCTCTGCTAGACCTTCTCTATTACACTCATATCCTTTCTATAGTGTAGCCAACAGAACTATACATTGCTAAAGTCCACGTAGACTAAATCAGATGCACAACTCTCACCAACTCATCTGGTTATCTCTCCAAGTCCAGATACATTCAGTCCCTCAGAAGTCTTCCTAATAACTCAGATTTTAGCTGGAGTATTACGTATCGTTCTCGACACTCCATTATAGGAAGGATGTGAATGCACTGGAGAGAATGCAGAAGTAAATTATAAAAATATTTACAGGAATGAGAAAATTCAATTATGAGGATAGATTGAAGAAGTTGAGAATATTCTCCTTGGAGAGAAGGTGGCTGATTGATGATGTGATAGAGGTTTTCAAAATCATGAGCAAGCTGGATAGAACAGATAGAGAGAAACTGTTCTGCGTGTAAATGGAATAACAACAAGAAGGCATCATATAAAGTGATGTACAAAGGTAGCAAGCATGCTATTGAGAAGAGTCATGCCACCTTGAAGTCATGTCTACAGCTACAAAAGTACCTATCTACTCCTTTCATGAATGAATCCTCAGCTGCTATTATCCATCCTGTACCTGCACTTCCTTACGTTGCAGGGTAACCACATCCTTAAATGTGTTATCCATGAACCTCTCTGCCTCACGAATATACCATATTGTCCCAGATTTGATCAAGCTCCTAAACCCAAAGCTTGAGTTGCTCCAGTCAGAGGTATCTCCTGCATACATGGTCACCCAGACCGTCAGGAGCATTTAGGGTTTCCCACATAGTACAGAATATGCAAATCATGGGCCTGACCTTGCCAGACATATCGTAACTGAATAGAACATGAACACTTGCTTTCATTTTTCCCTCATTCCTATAAAATCATAGAATAAAAACAGCTTATTCTTTTTTGTGTCAGACAACTAATACTCTTTAACTTTATCAAGTGAAGAAATTCAATTTTGAAGTTCTAAACTATTAATTATCTGTTTATGGTTTTGCAGCTGTACTCAAGGTCTTAATTTAAATCAATATCTAGAACCACAGACAGGAGAGAAAAGTACCCACCAATTACCACCTGTTGTCCTGTGATGTCTCATTTTGATTTTGTTAGAACACTTCCACCACTGGTCCATCTACCTGCAGGATGCCTCTGCTCTCACTGTTTTTTTAAGGTTCCACACAAGTCTGCTGCCAGTTTATCCACTTCTGGGTCCTCACTCAGCACCTGCTCTCCTTAATGTAAGGACAAACAGCAAGGGACCCAGCATCGAATCGTGTGGTACACCACTGGACACAAGCTTCCAGTCATAAAAGCAAACTTTGACCATTACTCTTAGTCTCATTATAAGAATAATATTTGGCAAACAATTTGCTGAATTGCACTGAATGCCATGAGTTCTTAGCTTCTAACAAAAGACTCATCAGAAGCCTTGAAGTTCATGTCGACTACAGCAACCAAAAAAACCCTCAGGTAAACTAGATGTTTCCTCAAAAAAAACTCATGCAAATTTGGTAGACATGATCGCCCTGCTATCTTGATTAATCCTTGCCTCTTTAAGTGGAAATTAATTATCTCCTTCAGAATTTTTTCCTATTGCTTCCCTGCCACTGATGTTAGACTCACTGGCCTGTAGTTTCCCACCCTATCCCTGCCACCCTTCTTGAAAAATAGCCCAACATTAACTACCCTTCAGTTCTTTGCTTCTCTATTTTTGCTAGAGAGGATTTGAAAATTAATCAGAACCTCTGCAATCTCCTCCTTGGCCTTCTGCAGCAACTTGGAACACATTTTATCTGCATCTGGGTATTTATTCAATTTTAAGTTCACTAAAGTAGATAGTACCTCCTCCCTCTCAATGCTAACTTGTTTAAGCATATCACATTCCCTCTCCCCGATCTCTTTACTTACATCGTCCATCTCTATGTGAACAGAAGAATATATAGCTAGTGCAAAATATTCATTTAAAATCTCATCTACATCTTCTGTTTGCACATACACATTATCACTTTGGTCATTACTCTTTCCTTATTCAACTTACTTATTAAAATGGATTTTCCTTTATTTTAACCATCAGTGTTTCTTTGTGAGACTTCTTTGCTCTCTCAATTTCATTTTTACGTAATCCCCTGAACTTTCTATACTCCTCTGGGGTTTCTGATTGACAACACTGCCATAATGTTCCCTTTTTCCTTTATCCAATCCTGTACATCTCTAGATTGATTGGTTTTACCCTTCACCTTAATGGGAATATGTTCGCCCTGCACATACTATGCTTCCACTTTGAATGCCTCCCATTGCTGTGATGTAGACTTGCCTTCAAGTGACTGCTTCTAGTCCACTATGGCCAGATCTTACATTAAAATCAGCCTTCCTTAAATTCATAAATGTAACTTCTGGCGCATCTTTGAACTTTCCCAGAATTGTTATGATAACTATCACAGAAATGTTCCCCTCTTCGACACTTCTATCACTTGCCTGGCTATGGTCTCTTCAATTAGGGAGACTTGCCTAATATGTCTGACCTTCTTTGCTCCCAGACTTGTTGGGGAGCTATTGCACACTTCTAGAAACGTGACTGCTCCTTTTTTTGCTTTTAAGTCTACCCATATGACCCCATTTGAAGAATGGTCTAAGTTTTATTCCTCCTATTGCAGTAACTAATTTCTTAATCAACATTGCAACACCATCTCCTCCATTACAGCCATTCTTCCCTTTTTGCCTGAAGGTTCTGTACCACAAATATTAAATTATCAGTCCTGCAGCCTCTATGATAACAATGATATTATATTCCCATGTGCTAATACACTATCAACTCATCTGCAATAAAACAAAGAACTGCAGATGTTGGAAATCTGAAACAAAAACAAATTGCTTTTAGTCGTCCACAGGTCTGGCAGCATCTGTAGAGAGAAAGCAAAGGTAATGTTTCGGGTCCAGTGAATCTTCTTACGGCAAAACCAAAATATTACCTTTGCTTTCCCTTTACAGATGCTGCTGGACATGCAGAATTTCTTCATAAATTTCTCATCTGCCTTACTCACAAGGTTCCTTGCATTAAAACAAATGTGATACAGCCTTGCCATGCTCCCCTATGCCTTAACATGGCAATATACATTCAGCTTTTAGACTGACTGGCTTTCTCCTCAAGACTTGTCTGTGCATCATTCCTATTTTACCTCAACTCATCCCCTTGCCAAATTAGTTTAAATCTTCATGAATAGTACTACCAACCATTCTCCTTGAAATCAACCATTAGCAAGCTGCCTTCAAGCTAAAGGCAGAAAAATATTTTACCAAAAGCATTAATGTGATATAATGGAAAGTATTTCAATACACCCCATGAGTATTTCTCATTTGATGCACTACAGTAATTTATGGATTTCAACTGGCTTTCCTTGCTTATTTATTTAGCAATCTGACTCTTTGTCTGATGTTTTTGTGAAGGCCTTTCAGCTGATGTGAGTGTTTGTACTTCATACCTCACATTTGCAACATAACCTTGAAGGAATCTCTCTCCTATGGACTTTACTGATTCAAACTGCACTCTGATAGTACCGGAGGCCTGGAGTTTTATCTCTTTGGTAGCTACTTTAAGTTACATTATTCTGCAATAAACTTCAAAAATACATGCTTAGGGCTATCCATTTATCAAGCACTAAAAGAGTCACAATACTTTGGAGAAAAACAGTTTCTTGCATCACATTAAATCCATGTGCTTGCTTTTTGGGGATCTTCAATTCTTTGTTTAGGGATAGCCATTCATATATAATGGATTTTTACCTGTAGAAGCAAGGAAAATTAACTATTTTGCAGTGAGATACAGTTAACGTTTTAGGTAGATAATCCATCATCAGACCAAAGGCAGTTTAACCGAATATTTTCAGTACTTTTGTTCACATTAGTTTTCCAGCAAACACAGTATTTGCTTTTGAAATCTGAACTATTTTATCAACATTAAAACTATATTGCTACAAAAACCTATTCAACGTCAAAAATTCAGATGGGTCGTAACAACTGTCAAATCTGACTCAATTTAATTGTATACAATGTAATAGACGGAGCTAACCTTCACCTGGACAATCTGAATGCAATTTTTGGCTGCAGCCAGAAAGTCTTCCTAGACTAGATGGCAGATACTAAGTGTACAAACGTTGTACAAACTTTGTACAAACGTTACATGCTATTCACAACCTCAATCATTTTCAACTGAGTCACATTAAACAAAACAATGCTCAAACACGATGTGATGACTGCATACTGGTAGCTGCACTGAAGTTCCTGTTAAATTAAACCCAAATATGGGTCAGTAGTATCCTCTTACCTTTCCCATTCAGGGAAGTTAGGTAAACACTGTCGCTGAAATGTTACTAAGCCAGTGGGTTCTAAGACAAAAAGAGAAAGAAATTAATAAAAGACAAAGGCATCCAAAATAATAGACACTTATCTAAACACATGAAATTGTCATGTATGATAGTTCTACAAATTAAAATGCTACATTTATTACAATATTGACTTTACAATCAAAAGCTCATATTGATTGCACTGTTGGACAAATTCCACTTTTAAAAAAAAACTGAACATAGGTATTTAACGAAAAACCATTGTACAGTTACAACATAGAGAGAGGCTACTTGCCCCATTCTGTCCAAGTTGGCTCACTACATGATCACAGTTAGTGCTATTCGCCATAGCTATCCAATCCGTTTTTTCTCTTGCCTGCACCGAATTAGGTAACCAGAAAAGCAACTTTCAGAAGGTGCAGGATGTGACAATGTGAGCACAGCTACATATAAAGAATCATATCACTCAAGTTGGAGCCAAAGCAGAATTCAGTACAGCTCGTCAAAGTGTCCATAAATCTAAAAGTTATAGTTTACCCCTTGTTTGTTTTTCACAGAAAGAATTTGTGCACAAGTTCGATTTCGGAGCTTTTTATTAAGGAAACAAAAATTGCTGAAAAGGTGATATTTGGAGTGTATCTCAGAAAAATATTACATACAGTGATATCACTTTTCCCAGGCATAATAAAAATGATTAGGAAAGTACTCATTTAGTCACGCCTGGACACTATATGCATGTAACTGGCTTTGGTTCTACATAATTGGAATTATGCAACTATCCTCCACTGAATGCACGAAAGTATTCAAAGAGTTTGCTGTAGGGTTCTATCCAATTTAGTGTTCTGCAGTTTGTAGAGATGTTTTTAAAAAAGTATATTACATTTTCTTTACTACAAGTCCCATTCATTGCCAAACACAGTGATATCAAAAGACACTCAGGTTCCAGTAGTGCAGTAACAATGAAATCATGACAATACAAGAAGGATCTCTCAGAGATGGACAATTTATGAGTGACATCTGCTTATACAGGAGAACACTTCACACCTCAGTATTTCTACCTCTTTCTCACCATGGTAGCCACAGATAGAGGCTTGTACAAAATCCCAACAGCAACACTTACAGGAGGATGAACAATCGAAGTTTGCAAAGGAAACAAGCCATGATGGGACAGGGACCAGAAAAACTGTGTTTTCTTTTAATTTTAATGACTCATGATAACATGCTAGTATTTATGTTCTTTGGTTTTGAAACAGTATATTAAATATATGGAATTACTCTTCATTGCTCTACTTTACCTACAATGGATAAAGCAGCTTACAACTCACACCAAATTTCTCGGTCTATTCAGAAGGAGTATCTAAAGCATCAATTCAGAACACAAGGTAATTTTGTTGCTATACCCTTGGCTCCTTGTAATCATGCCTGTCGATAATCAGCTTCCACAATAAGTAGACAACCAGACTACACAAGAGTGGCTGACAACAACGAACTCAGGCAGATTAACTGTGGCAGTCCCTAAATTTAATAAAGTGAAGGTGACAATATCACATCCTAAATAATAGCTTGCATACATTTTTGAATCTGAAGCACCTTACTTGCGATCAGCAAATTGCTATAGCACATGTGGGATGAATCCCAACTGTGTCAAAGTGAGGAATCTCAAGCAGCATCAGTAACTCTTAAGCAACAGGTTTAGCTAGAGTTTAATTTCCATGAAATAAGTCTCCAAGACAACTTTGTGGTGCATTAATTACTAATCCCAATATTACAGGAGACTCCAAAGGGTTCACAGTACATTTGAAGCAAATGATAATGTTCTGTTTCATTGATGAGAAGTAATTTAATTAACATGAGAGGATGTTTGGAAGTAACTGCAAAAGTCTCCTGTTCACATGCCTGATGAAACAATAGCATTGGCACCATTCTGTCTTTCAAAAAGACAGAACCATAGAAATGATACAGCACAGAAGGGGGTCATTCAGTCCACCTTGTTTGTGCCGACCCAAAGACACCCAAATGCCCCTTCTAATCCTATCTTCCTCCTCACAGTCCATAACCCGCACTTTACA
Source organism: Chiloscyllium plagiosum (assembly GCF_037043375.1). Classification (NCBI taxonomy): domain Eukaryota; kingdom Metazoa; phylum Chordata; class Chondrichthyes; order Orectolobiformes; family Hemiscylliidae; genus Chiloscyllium; species Chiloscyllium plagiosum. The sequence continues at coordinate 14,061,970 of NW_028270181.1, read as the reverse complement.
GCGAATCCCAGACACCCACCACCCTCTCCATAAAAACGTTTTCCTCACATCCCCTCTAATTATCCTTCTGTCACTTAGCTTGAATCTATGAGTACTGGCTTTTGAACTCTCTGCCAAGGGAAACAGGTTCTTTCGGTCTACTCTACCTCTACCCCTTATAATTTTGTACATCTCAATCATGTTGACCCCTCAGCCTTCTCTGTTCAAGGAAAGCAACACCAACCTCTCCGATGTCTCCTCAAAGCTGCAATATGCCAGCCCTAGTAACATTCTAGTAAATCTTCTCTTCACTTTCTCCAGAGCAATTACATCCTTCTTGTAGTACGCTGACCAGAACTGCACACCAGTGTCTTATACAGTTCCATCATTAAATCCGTACTTTCTCAATCTCTGTCTCTGGCAATGAAAGATGCCTTCTTTGCCACCTTATCTACTTGTACAGCTACCTTTAACAACCCGTGCACTTGCACGCCCAGATCTCTCACTTCATTTTGATCTCCTTAAATGCATGACCACAGACATCTCAGAGTTGAACTCCATCTGCCAGTTTCCTGCCCACGTCAGGAACCTATCATTATCATTTCTGAGCTTACAGCTATTCTCCACATGGCCAACTTTTGAGTCATCTGCAAATTTCCCAATTCTGTCCCCTATATTCAGGTGCAAATCATTAGCATATAAGACATACAGCAGGGATCCCAACACCAAGCCCTGCTGAACACCACTTGAAACTGCTTTCCATTTGCAAGGGTAGCCATTGACCATTACTCTTTCTTTCTTGCAACTAAGCCAACATTGGATCCAATTCAACACATTACCCTGAATCCTATGGGCTGTTTCTTTTTTGACAAGTCTGCTATGTAGGACCTCGGCAGATGCCTTACTAAAATCCACGTAGACAACATCAATTGCCTCATTGATCCTCCTCATCACTTCCTCAAAGAATACTAATAAATTTGTAAGGCTTGACCTTCCCTTAACAAAGCCATGCTGACGACCTAACAATTCAGAAAGATGTTTGACAAAGTCCTGCATAAGAGATTATTGTACAAGATTAAAGCTCATGGGATTGGGGGAAGTGTATTGAGACAGACAGAAACTGGTTGGCAGAGAGGAAACAGAGTAGGAATTAATGGGTCCTTTTTAAACTAGCAGGCAATAACTAATGGTATGCCACAGGGATCAGTGCTAGGACCCCAGCTATTCACAAAATGTAGTAATGATTTGGATGAGGGAACTAAACATAATATCTCAAAACTTGCAGATAACACCAACTTGGGTGGGAGGGTAAACTGTAATGAAGATGCAGAAATGCTTTAGCATGATTTGGACAGGTTGGCAAATCAATGGCAGATACAGTAAAATTTGGGATAAATACAAGGTCATTCACTTTGGAAGCAAAAACAAGAAGGCAGATTACAATCTAAGTGGCTGTAAATTGGGAGAAGGGACTGTGTTTCAGAACCTGGGTGTCCTTGTGCACCGGTCACTGAAGGCAGGCATACATGCAGCAGGCAGTAAAGGCAGCAAATGGCTGTCATTGTGAGAGTTTCCAAGTACAGGAGCAGGGATGTGTTGTTGCAGTAATATAGGGCCTTGCTGGGGCCACATTTAGAATATTGCGTTCAATTTTGGTCTCATTTTCTGAGGAAGGATGCTCTTGCTCTCTAGTGAGCGCAGCCAAGGTTTACAGGCTGATTCCAGGGATGGCTGGACTGTCTTACGAAGACAGTGTGACGAGGTAAGGATTATTTTCACTGGAGTTCAGACAAGCGAGGGGGAATTTCATAGAGACTTATAAAATTTTGACAGGACGAGACAGGGCAAATGCAGAGAGGATGTTCCCGATGGTGGGTGCATCCAGAACCAGGGCTCACAGTCTGACAATTCAGGGTGAACTGTTTAGGACAGAGATAAGGAGACACTTCTTCACCAAAGAGCTGTGGGCCTGGGGAATTCAATGCCACAGGAAGCAGTTGATATAAAAACTCTGAATGTGTTCAAGGGATGGCTAGATATAGCAATTGGGGCAAATGGGACCAAAGGTTATGGGGAGAAAGTAGGATTAGGCCGCTGATTTGGATGATCAACCATGATTATGATGAATGGTAGAGTAGGCTCAAAGACTGGATGGCCTCCTCTTGTTCCTGTCTTCTATGTTTCACTTCCTCTGGCAGCTCATTTCATTCATGCATCACCCTCTGCGTGAAAAAGTTGCCCCATATATCCCTTTCAAATCTTTCCCCTCTCACCTTAAACCTATGCCCTCTAGTTTTAGACTCCCTACCCAGAGGGAAAAGACCTTGACTATTGAAAATAAAAACTGACAAGAACTGTGGATGTTGTAAATCAGAAGCAAAAATTGAAATTGCTGGAAAAGCTCAGCAGGTCTGGCAGCATCTATGAGAGAATCAGAGTAAATGTTCCAGATCGAGTGACCCTTCCTCAGACCTATCCATGCCCATCATGATTACATAAACCTCTAAAAGCTCACCCATCATCCTCTGACACGCTAGGGAAAATAGCTTCAGCCTCTCCTCACAGCTCAAACTCCAATTTTGGTGACCACCAATGTATCCCCTCCAACTTTGGCAACATCATTTTAAATCTTTTCTGAACCCTTTCAAGTTTTACAATATCTTTTCCACAGCAGGGAGGCCAGGATGGAAGTTGGTTTTATAAATGGCCTAACTAATGTCCTGGACAGCCACAACATGATTTCCTAACTCCCTATATTCAACTTACTAATGAATAAAGGCAAGCATACCAAATGCCTTCTTCACAACATCAACTCCACTTTCAAGAAACTATGAACCTGCACTCCAAGGTCTCTTTGCTTGGCAACACTTCCCAGGACTTTACCATTAGTGTACAAATCTTACCTTGATTTGCCCTACCAAGATGTAGCATCTCACATTTAGTTAGATTAAACTTCATCTGCCACACTATAGTTCTGCTGCACATTTTCCTCCCCTTCTGTGCAGCAAAGCCACGTGTGATACCATGAACTTGGCTGATGCTGAGAGGTTATCCCCCCAATAGTATTAATGGTCAATCTCAAAACAAAGATCAATCATTTTTATGTCTTTATTTATTTCAAACGTTGTGACTTTTGTTGTTGATGTCACTTTCTTCATAAGAACTACGAGCAAGAGTATGCAATTTAGCCCCTCAAGTCTGCTCTGCCTTTTGACATGACCACAGTTGATCATACTCACACTCAATTCCATTTTTTGCCTGCTCTCCATTACCATTCAACCCGTTACTAATTAAAGATCTGTCTCAGCATCCACCACATTCTGGGATAGTGAACTCCACAGGTTCATGACCAGTTGAAAGAAGTTATTTTTCCTTATCTGTTTTAAATCAACTACAGTTAACCTAAAACTATCACTTCTCATTCTAGATGGTTTAATTCATTTGTAGGATGTGAGCATTGCTGGCTTGCCAGCATTTATTGCCCATCCCTAGTTGCCCTTGAGAAGGTGGTGGTGAGCTGCCCCCATGAACCACTATAGTCCACCTGCTGTGGGTTGACCCACAATGGCATGAGGGAGGGGATTTCAGGATTTTGACCTAGTGACATGAGGGAATAGTGATATATTTCAAAGTCAGTGGTGAGTGGCTTGGAGGGGTACTGGCAGGTGGTGGTGTAGCCATGTATCTGTTGCCCTGGTCTTAGATGGAAGTGGTTGTGGGTTTGCAAAGTGTTGTCTGAGGATCTTTGGTGAATTTCTGCAGTGCATCTTGTCGAAAGTACACACTCCTGCCACTGAGCATCGGTGGTGGATGCATGTGGATGTGATTCCTATCAACTAGGTTGCCTTGCCCTGGATAGTATCAAGCTTCTTGAGTATTGTTGGAGCTGCACCCATCCACACAAGTGGGGAGAATTCCATTACACTTCTGACTTGTACCTTGTAGATGTGCTTTCAGGAGTCAGAAGGAACGTTATCTGCTGTGGTGTTCCTAACCTGCTCTTGCAGCCACTGTGTTTATATGGAAAGACCAGTTGAGTTTCTGGTCAATGACAACCTGCAGGATATTGATAGTGGGGGATTCAGTGATTGTAACATTGAATGTTAAGGAGTAATTTTAGATTGCCCAACAAGGGAAAACGTCCTCTCTGCAGCTACTTTGTCAACCCCTTTACCATCTCAACTATCTCAATTAGATGTCTTCTCATTCTTCTAAACCTCTGATTTATGCCTAAACTGCTCAATCTCTCTTTATAAGATAAGTCACTCATCTCTGGAATCAATTTAGTAAAACTCTTTGAAACTGTCTCCATATAACTAATCCCTCCTCAAGTAAAGGGACCAAATTTGAATACAGTACTAAAGAAAAATATCACTTCTACTGTGTCAAACTGATCAATCAAAAAGCTGTGCTTTTTAGATAAGGATATTTTTGAATAACTTGAAAGTAACTACTTGCAGTGAGTGAGGAGAAGGAGCGAGTGTTATTTTTCCTTCCCATCGCTGCAGACAAATTTGACATCTGTTTGCAACCTTCACAATGGTCAAGAATGAAATTCAGAGGTGAGGAATCAACAGTATGAATCCATGCTACACCATGGTTGGCACCGTGCACTTGAACGTCAGTCTACATTATTTGATGCCATATTAAAGGTAGATAATAAAATTTCAAATGGCCCATTCATAAATATTTTAGAGATTGTAATTTATTTTACTGTAGAAGCTCAAAAGAGAACTATTCTTATTCTAAGTAGTATGAACTTACTTTCTTTTGTGACTTTTCTGAAATAACAAAAAAGAGTTTTAAGCTTTTCAGCTTTCTTGTGTGAAGATCCTTCAAACAATCTGAGAAAAAAATTAAAGCAATATTCAATGTAAGGAAATATGCATACAATTAATAAATGACAGAATAGAAAAACAACAAGAAAATCAAATGTATGTTAAGATCTGAAGAATTTCTGCGTAGCCAATGTCAAATTGGTTAAATAAATGAATATGGTAAAAACAATGACTGCAGATGCTGGAAACCAGATTCTGGATTAGTGATGCTGGAAGAGCACAGCAGTTCATGCAGCATCCAAGGAGCAGTACTGCCCCTCGGATGCTGCCTGAACTGCTGTGCTCTTCCAGCACCACTAATCCATAAATAAATGAACATGTCTGCTGCAGCTTTGAATATCGTAATAAAATTAAACGCAGATACTGGATCTGTATTCTATATTACAACAAAGGAAGCTTAATGCTGCAACAAAGAAATGCACATTAATTTTCATCTCTTTACTCTTCAATGGTCTCATTCTTTTCAAAAAGCCTTTGAAAACAAAAGAATACCTAAGGAAATGTTTAATGAATTGTGTACCTTCATACTCAATTTTGTTTTTATGATTTTTAACCTTCAAGCAGCATTCAAAATAATGTAATGGGTCACTCTGAAAACCCATGAATATTCTTCATTCCTTTGTTAAGTAAATGATAAGCTATTGTAGGACAAGTATTCATACACTCATCTAACCGTACAGCTTATTTAGTTGCTTTCTACATCATTGCAATGTTCCTAGATATATATCACTCTCAGGGCCTTTCAAATAACAAGACCGGGAATAAAATTGCTAAATCTATGCTGATGCAGTAAAATCCCTTCAGGCTATACATAATATTTCTGAGAGCCAATTCCAATATACGACTGATTTCACTGCCAAACTGAAGTGACATGTATTTTTCATCAGGCAGGTGAACATGACAAACCAGTCCTTGTTTCATGAAGGATAATGAAACTACTTAGGTAATCCCAAAATTTGACCTCATAATTAGTACAGTGACAAACTATTTCAAGCTGTTCCCTAATTATCAAAATGCTGTACCCTATGATTATTTTACATTTACTTTTACACAGACACTAAACATATTCATCGTTCTGTGTGCCTGAGGAATTCAATAAACTTTGTATTAAGTATCCTGCTCTTTTAAAGAAGGCATTTTCCATTTTGCTGATTTCTAAAGTGATTGTCATCATTTATTTTTAACAAAATTATCTAATTATGTAAGAAATTATGAATGGTTTACTTTAATTAAGTTTTAATTATAATTTTCTGTAGAGATGTTTGGAATTAGAAAATCTTTTAAAGTTACTGACTTTCATGAAAGAAAGTAGTTTAATAGCATATTCGGAATAATTTAATATCTCAACTATACTGAAAACAATAATGGCTACAAACATTAAACCCATTCCTCAAATGAACACGTCTGTAAACGTGTACTTCATAACCATACCACTTTAGATTTAGATTACAATGATGCTTGTCATTAAAATATTTATTTGAAGGATAAACCTTACCATAATGATTAGCTTTTTATTCATTTAAGAAAAATGCAACTCTTATTTTTCTAAACTAAATTAACATTAGGAAACACTAAAAATAATGTGATCGAACTGGAAAAAGAAATATTAAAAATACAGGAGACTCCAACAGCACACGTTGCAGGGCCATGCACGACAGTAAAGTTATGAGTTCAAGTCACACCAAATCAATTTGTGCAAAATAATGTATCATACTGAAACCAAGATGATCCGAAAAATCAAACTTCGTCCATAATACCATTCAGTGAAGGAAGCCTAGTTGCTTTTGCAAGTATATGCCATTATCAACATTAGTCTTATGAAAGGTCTAGCAATTTACCCAGTTATATGTAACATAACTACATGAGTAAATTCTTACCAACTAAAAAATGCAACCTGCAGCTTAGAGTTTCAGCATAACAGGACAATACTAGTGTAGCCAAGAGATACCTTTTTATTCTTGGCAGCAGGGTTCGTGCATATGAGGTTTCAAATAATTAGTAGTAACCCCAATAGAAGCCAACTAAACCCAACAGTAGCAAAAATAAATTTTTAACCTAGAACTAATTTTCAACCAATCACTGGTTCATATTTAAGTTATGACTTAATCATAATAATCATAATATGACTTAATAATCATCTGTCCATTACATAAGTTTTGTTTTTTTCCCAAAATTCCTCCCCGGCTCCTGAACATGCAGATCTATGTTGAGGTAGGTTTGAAAGGAACACAATTCTTTTTTAAGTAATTCAATTGATCAGTCTTCATGTGTGTGCTTATCCAAGCTGCAACATGTGTCTATTTGATTACAAAGATTAATCCTGGTCAATAATTTCTGACCATAGCTTGAGAACTCCAAGACTAATTCTCATGATCAGTACTAACGCTGCGGGAAAGTTACCTCCCAATACACAAATCCAGACACATTTTGGCGATTTAACTAATTAGACTACTGACTGTGCCACTGGAATAGCATACGTCAGCCAAATTCAGTGCCTTGAAATATAGGAAAGGCTATTTAATAATGTAAAGAATTAAAATACAATGTATTTTAAGGATGAAAACTCACAGATAGAATTCAAGTATTGAAGATAAATCAATTTTAGTGCTGTACTTTTTTTCCTAATAGAATCAAGAGACCTTCAGCAAAACAAAGGTGATGATGTTTACCATGTTTTCACATTCAAGGTACAAAGTAAGAACATAAATGTGTGGTCACTAACTATATACACAAAATGATGCATTTAATATGGTAAACAATGGAATCACAAAATATTACAGCATAGAAAGAGGCACTTCAGCCCATCAGATCCACACCTGCCATCAATCATGTATCTACTCTGGTGGTACAACTCCAACATTTTATCTTTCCATGCGAACCAATTTCATTCATGGAGGTAAAACTAAATTTGTGTTAAGTATAGATTGGAGGCAAAGCAATGAACAAAATCAAATGCTACAGTTTTTGTACTTATTGCAAGGCTTATTTACGAGTGAGTTCCAATTAGTGCACTGTACCACAAATAGGTCAGTTGACTTCTCTAAACTTAATCATTAGTTTCTATTCATGGATACTGTGAGAGGCAGCTGTAATGAGCCAACAGCAATATATTATCTAAATAATAAATAAGCAAAATTGGAGTATTGTCCTGTTATCTACATCAAATGCCACATATACATTAAGAATACAATGTCACAAGCCCAACTGATTCACAGAATACAATTTAATTCATGACTTAAAATTAAAATCACTGATTTTTGTTCCTGAAAAAGCAGCACAAAATATTTTATAAGATAGAAATGGTTATATAAGTCTGTTTACAAAACATGCTGGAGAGTCTGCAAAAGCTGCCTATGAAACAAAAAGTTCAAACATGTAACATTTACTTGTATCACACGGTTATCTCTCAGTTAGAAAATATGCTGTTCGGAAACACTTGTTCAGAAATATGGGCAGACCCTTTCTTTCAGAATTGAGACATTGAAGATAGCGTATTAGGATAGGTAAACCAATGTTTCATTCTGCTTTATAATATTTTCCTGAAACATATGAGTTATAAAATATTTAGAATCACAGTATTTTCTAGTTCACACATACATGATTAGGCATTCTAACATAACTATCAAATTCAGAAAATTTTAAAATCCAGGAACAACTTTGTCCTAAATATTCCAGAGATGCTACATTGTATTTTAGTTAAGAGTTTTTCCCAATGTTAATGAATTGCACCAGCAATGTGGCAATTTCAGGTATGGCTAACAATTAAAAGACTGCATTATCAAAGAGAAATCTTGCAGAACTATTACGATGAACTTACATGAACAATATTTTCTATAAAAATGAGGCAGGATACTACAGCCATGCTACATGGAACACTCCTAAATGTGTGCAGTATTCAATATGTATCATGCTATTTTACTGGTTAACAATATATTCCACCTAAATGTTTTCCCATTTATTTACCTTTTCTATTCAATACTGACAACTTAGAAGATATTGGAGAACTAAAGATTTCTGAAAATAAAAGAAGAATTTCCAATCAGGCAGAACCAATATCAAACAGTGGATATAAATATCATCTGTAAGGTCGGGGAGGATAAAGGACAATGTTCCATGTTCTGTACTATGCCAAAATGAAACTGGCAAAATACTTAAGCTCAACTAACACAATGACAAAAGTTAGCTTAGTCACCAGTAATCAGGGGTCAATGTATTTCCTATTTATTAAAGCACAAGCCAAATATTTAATGGGAAAGTATGCACTCATCCAATTACTGGGACTATAAATCAAACAAAATATTCTGCACCACATGGAAGTTTGAATTAAAAAAACACACAAATGCAGCACTTTTGGAGGCACTAATGCCTTTTTGGCATTGACTTACATCAGAATGCTTTACATCTAATTCATTTAACTCAAGAAGCACACCATGAAAGCCACCCACAGCTCGTCTCTGACCTTTTCACTGTCAATGTGGAGCAGCTGAATCAATGGTAATCAAATATATTCCTTCACTTTGATAATCAGAGTCTGAACTACTCAGCTGCAGACAGGACAATGACATAAAACACAGCACTGTCTGTCTTTATGGATAAAGGCAGAAGAGGAGTGAAAGAAAACAAAATCAGCAAAGATTCATTCATTAGGAACTTTTTTTAAAAATTCATAATTTAGAACTATTTTAGAACTACAATTAAATTTGATTTTATGAACTTATTCATTAAGCGCCACAAAAGAAAGTAAACATACTTGGGTCCAATTCAAAACAAACATAAGAAAATAAAAAATACAACTGTGTATCATTTAGCCATCACAAAAACTGGGTTCAAAAGCTATCAAGGCAGAGCTATGGCAATTACAAATTTGTCTTCTAAAAAAATGAAATAAAGGAGACCACCACTCAACAAGATACACATTTAACACAGAAGAAGCATAAATCTAAAAAAAACTTCAATGGATGGCTTTTCTTTAATGAAATTACAGCATGAAATGTCAACATCTTGACTAGTTCTTATAATTAGAGGCATTCAGCTCAGCAAATGGGGTGAAGATTATGGGACAGTCTCCATTGCCACTTGACCAGGTATTTTGTTTTGTAGATATTTCAACATTAAATTTGATTCAATTTATTCACATTTTGTGTTCCAGTTGCATTATGAACATTAGTGAGATTTATCATATGCCATGCATGACAGAGAACTGAACACAAAGTTTGTGTACTTAAGAAGTCAAGCTCCAATTAAATAAATGCAATATTTCATGGGTCTTCATAATTTTTTCATCTTTTATTCACTGAACAATTAAAATCAGTCCGAGAAATAGGAATGCTGACTTTCATTATTTAGTTATGAATATAAAATTGAATGCAATATTAGATCATTTTTACTTTATGTATATCTATGCACAATTTAAAATGTGTATGGTGGCATTGTTTGCATGAGTGATAGCCATTCACTGGTTCATTTCTCTGGGCAATGCCCTGAGCAATCAAAGTCAACCAGTCTGCATTGAAATCTAAACAAAACCTGGCAGTTAACAGTCAATCATCATTAACTGCCGCATTTTCCATGTAATGCATCTACCAATCAGAATCCACCTGCCAACCAAACAGCATTCCATACAGTAAGACAGCACCTTCAAAAGCCATGCCAACCACCAACTAAAAGAACAAGGCAACAGTAATTTGAGAACACCATCTGCAAGTTCCTCTCCGAGTCACTCACACCATCCTGAAGTTGGAAATATATTACTATTCTGTCAGTGTGGCTAGGTCAAAATAATGGAACTCCTTCCTAACAGCATTGTAGGTTTACCCGCACCAAATGGATTGCAGTGGTTCAAGAAGACAACTACTTTTTCCCGAGCAACCACACATGGGCAATAAATTCTGACTCAGGCAGTGAAGCCCACATCTCTGAATGATCTTTTTAAAGTAATATTTATACTTCCTTTATTGATATTCTCGCAAATTGTCCTGATGACCTCAAGATGAAATCCTTTGACAAAATGAGTTTTTTTCCCCATCAATACTCAAGTTTCGTACCATCAAATAACTATTTACAATGTAGTTGCCAACTCTGGACAGTAGACTACATCGTGGATAGTGATGTCTCTCTCCCATCTCTCCAGATCATTGCCATCTTCTGCATTTAAAAAAAGGGGACTGACTTTATTAAGTCAACATTATGGATACAGTACTGGGACTTGCAAATTACTCTTATCAAATGCAAGGAACTTCCTTGGTCACTTCAGCGATAACTGCTGAGGAATGCTGATTAAACCTGGTTTTAAATACTTGAGATTCTATGCATCTGTGTACTTCTTGATCTTGTAATTCCTTTGTTTATTTTCCTAAAATATCACAACACCAGGTCATATTGATTTATCATCAAACTCTCATCTCTTACACTGAGACACTGAATTATGGCTGGGTAAAGCATTGCTTTTTAACGAAGTGTTCTTAATATATTGACTGAAAATATATCTCTGTGTAAAGTCCGTTAAATTCAGCATTGAAATGTGTTATGAGGATGTCAGGCATCTGTTGCGTTCTGAAAATTTTTATTAAACTGCACATTTTATGTCTAGAGTTAAATTTATTTCAGGTAGCTTCGTGAAGATAGTAGATTTTCACATCTTAACTCACCATTACTCAGTGACAGGAAAGAGAACTTCTGTGACAATTCCTAAATCTACAAAAATCACTAAATAAAATTTGAACAATTTCAAACATCGATCTCAATAAATCCACAAAATAAACTGCCAATGAATTATGGAAGATTGGTTAAAGTAGCCCAGTGTTTTATTAATATAATTTGGAACCTCCTGCACATTAGGTATTAGCAGTATGCATAACACAACAAATGAGTCTGTCATGGTGTTTCTATTTCTGAATCTAATTGGACCTGAAGCAATTTGACAGCATCAAACTACACAGAAATAATTCAGCATCAGATTGTTCAGCCCAACCAATCTGTGATGCTATAAAAGTAAAATACTGCAGATACTGTAAATCTGGAATAAAGACAGAGGATGCTGGAAATACTTGGCAGGTTATATGCATCTAGAATCATGGAATTGTTATAGTACATGAGGTTATTCAACTCATTATGTCCCTGCTGGCTCTCAACAAGAGCAATACTTCTTGACCATTTCCCTGCCTTTTAACTTTAGCCCCATAAATATTTTCTCTTCATTTAAATATCTAATTTTCTTTTGAAGGCTTTAATTAATTCTGTCTTCATCACTCTTCCAGTCAGTGCATTCCAGATTTCAATCATTGTTCTCATGACATCATTACTTTTGTCATTCACTTTAAATTAATGACCTCTGTCTGGATCCTTCAACTACTGTAAACATTTACACCCTATCTACCTTGTTCAGAACTCTCATGATTTTGAAAACTTCTACGGTACCCGGAACTGGACACAATTCTCCAGTTGATATCAAACCAGTGTTTCAACATTTATCGTAACTTCTTCCATCTGTAGATCTATTTATAAAGCCCAGGATACTGTTTGTTTTTGGAGAGAAAAACAGTTTTTATCTCGGATGTTTGATGACATTATATTGAACTGGGTCAAGGACAAAATCTAAATTGTTAGAACAGTAATAATTTCCTTCTCCACAGAAACAACATCTTAATCCCATAATGTTCACATATCCTTTTATCCTCCTTTGAATCGAAAATCTAACCTATCCTTAAATATTGAATTGGCCACTGTTTCAATGATTAACAAATGCAACTATCAATCATGCATAAAAAAAGGTTTGCATCATTGTTGTTATAATCCCAGTTCAAATTATTACTGGACAAATAAGATCCCAGTTTTGAAACTTGTCTTTATAAATTAAACAAAAATCAGAATATGATCTAGTGAGATGGCCTTTCACTGAAACACATGCATACAATGCTGTAAATCTGATTTTAGCAAGAAAACATAAGATTTTTATGCAAAGATAAAACTGAATAAAGTAAGTTACTTATAAATAACAATTTGAAAGATTTTAAAACATTTCATCTATCCCAATGACATCTCTTTACAATACTCAAACAATAGAGTTCCCTTCTCTATCACATTTGTAAAGTTGTGGCTTTCCATATTTGAGAGTTTAATAGCCTATTCCTGGAGTATTCATACAACTGAGTTTAGACCTTCTCAGCATCAAGTTCCAGCCAAGCACTTCCAATCTGGGACTTGCAAACTCAGTGAGGTACCCTTTGTCCTAGAGTGTGTCATAGAGATGTACAGCACAGAAACAGACCCTTGGTCCAACTCGTCCATGCCAACCAGATATCCTAACCTAATCTACTCCCATTTGCCAGCATTTGGTCCATATTCCTCGAAACTCTTCCTATTCGTATACCCATCAAGATGCCTTTTGCATGTTGTAGTTGTACCAGCTTCCACCACTTTCTCTAGTAGGTCATTCTATACTCGCACCACCCTCTGCATGAAGAAGTTGCCCCTTAGGTCCCTTTTAAATTGTTTCCCTCTCACCCAAAATCGAGCCCTTTAGTTCTGGGTCCCCCCCACCCCAGGGAAAAGACTTTGGTTATTTACCCTATCCATGTCTCTCATGATATTATAAATGTCTATGAGGTCACCCCTCAGCCTCTGACGCTTCAGGGAGAACAGGCCCAGCCTACTCAGCCTCGCCCTATTGTTCTAAACTATCTCCTTTCTTCAAGATAAACTACTTAATGCATCTAATTTCCATCAGGACCTCTGCAAACCGAAACCAACGGCTTTCCAAGCTATGGTGTTTCATCCAAGCAAATCTAGACAAAAACAACTCCTGACCCACCTGAGAACAAACAAATGTTCTTCAATGTCTACTTTGGCCACTAGTAAAACTTCCAAAGCAAAGAAATTCCCATTGCTGCACCAGAAAATCTCTTGCACATTTTTATTTAAAAAGTGGCCCTGGAAATACTCTCAAATGAATCATTGACCCCCTTCTCATATACAGACCAAAGTCCACATGCCACTATTTCAAAATCCAACACATTGATCTGAATTACATATGTTTAATCTTATATATCTCTTCACAGTACATGTCAATGAATAGCAATCGTCTATTTATTTTTAAATATATCTTCTTAATTCTAAATACCTTCATTAAAATAAATTTCAATATCATCTATTGCAGTTTTCAAAGTCTGCATATTTTAATTTCTTCATTCTATGCCAAATGCTAGTGAATCTGTACAATAACTAGTTGACCCAAGATAACAATTTTTTAGGTCAAATTTTAAGCAGTTGTTGGAACTTGCTTTTAATACTGCTTCTGTTGTGCGTGCTTAGAAATTATTTTTCTACTTAAGTTTTTGGCTCTTTATAGAAATTGAACATTTAATAACTTTAAAATGTGGTGTTAACTTAATCCAAGTAGATATCTGACCACCTTATGTACAAAATAAACCAAAATGAAATGCTTCCTTGATGAGTTCTGTGCAGTCTTGTTACAAGTTTCATAAGCCACAGTTGCAGGCAAAAAAGTATATATTATGTTGTATCTTTTTTGAGAAGATTTGCAGCTCAGGTTGAGGTTCAGGTTGTAAGTTTGCTTGCTGAGCAGGAAGGTTGGTTTTTCAGATGTTTTGTCATCATGCTAGGTAACATCATCAGTGAGCCTCTAGTGAAGTGCTGGTGCTATGTCCCACTTTTCTATTTATGTGTCTTGGTCTCTTAAGGGGGTGGGGGGGGGTGATATTTCCAGCTCTTCTTCTCAGAGGTTAGTAAATGGGGTCCAAATCAATGTGTTTATTGATGGAATTCCGGTTTGAATGCCAGGCCTCTAGGAATTCCTGTGCATGCCTCTGTTTAGTCTGTCCTAGGATAGATGTGTTGTCCCAGTCGAAGTGGTGTCATTCTTTGTCTGTATGTAAAGATACTAGTGATTCCTATAGTGTGGAAACAGGCCTTCGGCCCAAGTCCACACCCACTCTCTAAAGAGTATCCCACCAATACCATTTCCCATTACTCTACATTTACCCCTGACCAATGCACCTAACCTATACATCCCTGAGTACTATGGGCAATTTAGCATGGTCAATTTACCTAACCTGCACATCTTTGGATTGTGGGAAGAAACCAGAGCACCCGGAGGGAACCCACGCAGACACAGGGAGAATGGGCAAAATCCACACAGACAGTAGCCTAAGGCTGGAGTTGAACCAAGGTCCCGGCTCTGTGAGACAGCACTGCTAACCACTGAGCCACTGTGCAACCTCTGCAATTACTACCAGACTACTCCGACCCCTTGGCATCAATGTAGCCCACAACAGATTTCCCTTCCCAGATGTCACAGTGGAATGAACAGTTAATGGAGAACTGCAGACCAGCGTCTACAGTAAAGCGACACACGCAGATAGATACTTAACTACAGAAGCAATCATCCCAACACGCACAAAAGGAGCTGCACAAGACATTATTTAAATGGACCAAAACACACTGCAGCACCCAGGAACTACGAGCGGCAGAAGAAAAATACTTATACAGGGAAACCTCGATTATCTGAATTAGATGGGCGGGCAGTATTTCATTTGGATAATCGGTTATTCGGTTAATCGATTAAATGCTTTCCTCTGGGGCTTGGAGTTTTTAAAATCTGCTTCCCCATTCAGGAGACTGCAGCAGCATACAGTGCATGAGACCCTGCCCCCAACCCCACCTCCAGCCAACAACACCACACCCCTCCTGACATCCTGCCGCCCCCCCGACCCCATCCAACACCATCCTCCGCCCCCCCCAATCCCTGTCCAGCACTGCCCTCTCCCCTGTCCAATACTGCCCCCGACCCCTCTTCAGGGCAGCCAGACTGGACACCAACAATAAGACTGCTGCTGCCTTTGTGGGGTCTGTCTCCAAATAGCGTGCGCGCACACACACACACAACTTTCTACTGCAACATTTTGACAGGTTCCATATCTGCCCTGTACAGACAATGTTGGTCAGATTATCTCAGGAAGTTGGGGGGGGGGTTAGGGTGCACCCCTCTGTAGAACTCCAGGAAAAGTGTGGGGAGAGAGAGGGAGGGACATCAGTCATTTGGAGACGGTGCCTGTTTACCCACTGTAAACAAAAGACGCAATCACTGTTGGAAACACGTCTTTAATGTAATATTTCTATCTGGACTTTGATATCTCCTTCGGATAATTGGTATTCGGATAATCGAGGTTCCTCTGCACAGAATATTCAAGAACAACAAGTACCCAATAAATACAGTCCGCTGATTCTTAAACAGAAAACCCAAACAAGTAGACAACATGTGGGCAGCACGGTGGCACAGTGGTTAGCACTACTGCCTCACAGCGCCAGAGAGCCGGGTTCAATTCCCGCCTCAGGCGACTCTCTGTGTGGAGTTTGCACGTTCTCCCTGTGTCTGCGTGGGTTTCCTCCGGGTGCTCCGGTTTCCTCCCACAATCCAAAAAAAATGTGCAGGTTAGGTGAATTGGCCAAGTTAAATTGCCTGTAGTGTTAGGTGAAGGGGTAAATGTAGGGGAATGGGTCTAGGTGGGTTGCGCTTCGGCGGGTCGGTGTGGACTTGTTGGGCCGAAGGGCCTGTTTCCACACTAAGTAATCTAAAACGTCCAGAAACTCCAGCCACACTACCATACATCAAAGACATCTCAGAGATGACTGGCAGATTACTCCGACCCCTTGGCATTGTAGTCCACAAACCTACCAACCCACTGAAACAGCTATGAAGAACCTAAAGGACCCTATACCAACAAAATGAATGTCATTTATAAAATATCCCGCAAAGACTGTAACAAACACTACATCAGACAGATAGGCAGAAAATAAGCCACCAGGATACACAAACACCAACTAGCCATCAAAAGACATGACCCATTATCACTAGTATCCTTACATACAAACGAAGAAGGACACCATTTTGACTGGGACAACACATCCATTCCAGGACAGGCTAAACAGAGACATGCAGGGAATTCTTAGAGGCCTGGCTTTCAAACCAGAACTCCATGAACAAACACACTGATTTGGACCCCATTTACCAACCTCTGAGAAAAAGAACCAGAAATGATATCACTCACCATAAGAAACCAAGACGCACAAACAGAAAGCAGGACAGAACACCAGTGCTTCACTGGAGGCTCACTGATGATGTTACCTAGCATGGTGACAAAACATCTGAAACAAACCTTCCAGCTCAGTGAGCAAACTTACAATCTGATTATGCTGTAGCAACTACCATTATGCTCTAGTAACCACCATCTGTTGACAGATACCTGTTCAGTTCATAGTATAGTTATATAGATTCCTATCAGGAATACTTTCTCCATTAATCCCTTATTTGAAGCCTCAAACTTTTCAAGATAGATTTCTCTTCCTCAGATAAAAGTTGAAAATCAACATTATCATTTGCTCTCCTAAAGGTATAGTACCACTACTGGGAATAGAGTGTAATTACAATATGATAGTAAAATCTCTGTGTAAATACAAATACCATAAAAAATTCCAAAATCAGCACAAAAATTGTAATATGTACTATACTGATATGCAAGTCACCAAACAGAATGAAAACACAAAGGAAAATTGAATTGTGTCTTTTGTTTTACACAGCTTATCAACTAATATTAACCAAATCCTGCTGTAGATTTATTCAAGCGATCTTATATTCAAAAACCCTGCTTAGAACAGCTGTACATCAATAGCAAGCATGCCCTCAGTCTCCTATGCCCTATGATCTGAAATGCCCTGCAAATTCATCTATCTCTACATTACCCTCTTCTCTTTTAAGATGTTCTGCGAAACTCGTCTCTTGAATTAACCCTTCTAATCTTAGTATGGTTTTGTTTTGTGTTTGGACCTCAGCCTGTTTCAGATTACACAACAATACTAGTTTTGAAAATGAAAGTTTGGTCTCATTTTTAAGGACCTGAACCAGAAAGTTTTCAAATACAAATTGAAGCCAAAAAAAGTCTCAAGATTAGCACAAACATATATTAAATCATGCTACTTGGCATATTTCAGGGATGAAATAATGTCCTTCTCATAAATTAAACACAGAATATATTGAAGCATATAATGCCTCACAAAATGCTACTAAAAACACTGATGGTGTTTGTGAAGATCCTGCGATACAGTTCTGTATATTATCACTAATTTAGTTTAATATTTATCAGGTTTAAGAGACATGGTAACACAGGGATAAGGTCACTGGACTAGCAACTCAAGAATCCCAGGCAAATGTTCTGGGGACATGAGTTCAAATCTCACCATGGCAAATAATGAAATTTTAATTCAATAAAAAAATTAAAATATTGGTCTAATGATGATATGAAATCATTATCGATTGGTGTAGAAACCCACCTGGTTCATTAATGTTGTTTAGGGATGGAAATCTGTCATCCTTACCTGATCTAGCCTGGATGCAACTCCAGGCCCACAAGAATGAGGGTGACTCTTAACTGTTCTCTGGGCAAATAAGGGTGAGCAACACACATATACCATGAACGAAAAAAGTGTCATACTCTCCGTTATATTCTAACCAGTAACAAGGAATTTCTGCACCTGTATGTGAGTATATATGCATGAGTGCTTTTCTGGACTGGTGCATTGCAGCTGAAGTCAAACAATGAGAATTGCATGTTGGTAGGTGAAACTGATATTAGCAGCCTTACTGACAGATTGGTTTAGTAACTGGACCTTATCTATCTAACAGACAGGGAGCATCTGTACATGAAAGCCAGGAAGCTAAGGAAACTATTTTTGCACACTTTGCTGTGCCTTCAAGAAGAATTATTTGAAGACATTATTCTGCTGTCCTCTAACAATGTTAGATTAATTGAATTGAATAATTTACTCTTAAGAATCACCAGATGATGCTCATTACTGCCATAATTTATGTTGTTTACCATAATGAATCTTTTATAATCAATTTATAATACTAAATCAAATTTTAAGTCATTCTGAACATAAAATGTTTAATTACCCCATTTTTAGGTAACCATGGGCAGAAATATCTTATGAATGGAATATTCATACTCATTTCTTTCTTCCTCATTCATAACAGAATTTTTCTTGTCTCTTCTCGTAAACCATAAAGTCTTTTCTGCGCAATTGAAAACTATTTACATACAAAATGTGCTTCAACACAGATCGGGTATTTTCCTTTATAACATGTCTTTAGTAGCAGTTATTCCTTTAAAATTTAAGTAATATTGAGAGTGATGAGTACTTTTAAAAGCATTGAAATGTGCTGCAACACAACATAATTATATTATTAAGTATATTCTAATAGTTACTGCAACCAAAACCAACCAACCACCTTCTGAAAAGCACAATAAGTTGGCTATCTTATGGTTCAACTTCGAATGAAAACAAATCATTCTAATCACTCACTCTCTCTCATACAAGAGGCTCAGTACACTTGGTGCTTACGTGCCTTGAAAGACAAGTCTAAATGGTTGAACATGAATTTAAATAAAGCATTGCATATTATTATTGCCAATTTATGCTATTTCCACTTTTTACTCCAAAACACACTTCGGAGGAATCGTAAAGATTATTACCTCAAGTTAGTTTACATATTTTATAGTTTGTACATTTCAATTTCTTATAGTTGTACGATTAACATCTCTGAAAAACTCTAAATTCCCTTCAATTAATCAGATTGGTCATACATAGTGCAAATGTAGGAAGAAGAGTATTCTATGATTTTATCTTCACTGTTAGTGATGCAAGAAAGAACTGACATTTATTTAATATCTCATCACACCCACCAGGCTATTTCTGAAGCACGTCCAACTGATTACTTTGAAGCACAGTCATTATTGTTGCTTACAACAGTAGTTAGATCATGCAAGTACCATTAAACTTCCTACTCCAACCTTCAAGGAATTTGGAGATAATTGTCCCAAGATACCATGCATATCAACTGGAAAAACATACGGTAGATAAATAGGTTATTTCCATCACTATACTTCACTGCATGTGTACTTGGACTTGCTGCTAAAGATCATATTGCTAAGACTATTATCACTGGTAGAGAAAATGAGGTCTGCAGATGCTGGAGATCAGAGATGGAAATGTGTTGCTGGAGAAGCGCAGCAGGTCAGGCAGCATCTAGGGAACAGGAGAATCGACGTTTCGGGCATTAGCCCTTCTTCAGGAATGAGGAAAGTTTGTCCAGCAGGCTAAGATAAAAGATAGGGAGGAGGGACTTGGGGGAGGGGCGTCGGAAATGTGATAGGTGGAAAAAGGTCAAGGTGAGGGTGTTAGGACAGATTGGGGTGGGGGCGGAGAGGTCGGGAAGAAGATTGCAGGTTAGGGAGGCGGTGCTGAATTTGATGGATTTGACTGAGACAGGCTGGGGGGAGGGGAAATGAGGAAATTGGTGAAATCCGAGTTCAACTATCACTGGTAGTTTTTTATTAATGGTGGGATAGGAATCGATATTACCAGATGAAAAGCTGATTGCATCAAAACTTCAATGGATGGCTTTCTTTTGTGCTTTAATTTTTGTTCTTATTGATCATATGTAACCTTAAACTAAGTTTGTTTATAACAACAATATTGACAGAATATTACACTGTACCTGGGAGCATATTGAAAAATGTTTCATAAAAATAAATATTATATTTAATTACACACAAAACACTTCAAACATTTGAGGATGTTTTGGACCAGCACAGTGAGTCACTTATGGCAAGATATTGAAAATTGGAGGATAAAATGTTCAGAAAACATCATAGCATGCATGATGCAACACACATTAATCAGACAGTATTTCTGTTTGACAATTCTCTTTTTCAAAAAAAGACTTGTATATAAGGTATTCTAAAAAAAATGTTTTTTAAAACATGATGCTAACTAAAAAGGATTACCTTCTCAACTCTGCACTGTCCAGAGTTTTGCATTTGGCATGTAGTCAGATGTTACAAACAATGTAGAATGGAAAGCTGTTCATTTTTAAGACCCATGACAATGGGAAATCTCATTAGCCATGTTTGGTATTCCATAAAACATTTCGTGCCTTGATGTTAGAAGGCTCTTTTATCACTACAACAGCTTTGATTGAATCAGAATAAACATACCAAGAGCCATTGGGCAGCAGAAGTTGAAAAAGCACACAGTTGCCGTCGTGATAACAGGACAAAATATAATAATTGCCCTTTTATGATGTACAAGCTCTTACATGTTCTTCATTTTTGTAGCAGCAGAGATGGCTTCAGGAGACACTAATCAATCTCATTGTTCCAGGCTGTTTTATCTTCAGTGGAATAAAAGCATCTTACAATGCAAACTGAATAGTGCCACACCCAGTGCCCCCTCTTCTACAGAAAAACTGAGGTAAGTACCTGTACAGATGATACAGAATTTCATTTCTGATCACAAGGAGTTTAATTATTGGACTCTGGATCTCCTGCTAAACTGATGGATGCAGAGCACTGGAAGTCAAGTTCCAAATAAAGTAGGCAAACTAAAGAAGAAGTTGATATTATTATACTAGAGATAATAACTACAGATTCCGGTCAGATATTCAGATCTCAACAACATTTACTTAATAGTCTTAAAAGGTACAATCTTGCATTCCAACAAATCAACAGGTAGGATTTTACCACAGACTACAGGACCCTCACATTAGACCCCCATTTGGGTTCCAGAGTCTGGTTCTCTTGGCAGCACAATTTTCTTGGAGTTAGCCTCCAAACAGATTGTTTTCACTTGCTATCTCTTAAGGACAGTGGTTGACTCATGAGTTCCGTGCCACAGAGCCAACACTTCTGGAGCCTCAACAGTTCCCTGGGGACTGGTGAGGGAAAGGCGTAACATCACAGCTGTGGCTTTTGAGTGCTGATACCAGACAAAAATATGAGGGCAGAAACCATTGGGCACCTTAAAGCAGAAGAGAAACCCCAGCACAGGAAACTGTTTGAACCATGAGTGAGGCCTGTTCATCCCTCCTGATGTCACTGGGGCATGAAGCCTTTTAATTCCAACAAATCCCAGACTGCTACAGGAAGGGTGGCTTCATTGAACTGGTGGTCACTGATCTGTCAATGTTCTGTCAGCTGCAAAGTTCTAGCAAGGCTACAAAATCATTTCTCTTAACAACTGACAGTTGATCCCTGCCCGAGCTCATCACAATGAAGTTATCCACTGGAGGGAATGCTTTGAGGAGATGTCCTATTGTGGGTCTACCTGTTTATCTCGCCCTCTTCCCAGCTTCTAACCACGTTCACCATGTGGCCAGGAAAATTGAGCCCAATGACTCTTGTGAGGGAACTCTACAAAGTAGCACATCTCAGGACAATTAGAGACAAATTGCTGTGACTCTGACCTGTTGAAGTGAGTAGAACAAAAAAAAACACTGTTGTCCAATGAATCAGTTGCAATTGGTTTGCATTTTGTAAGTATCATTACAAAAGTCAATCCATTCCAGTTAAATCTTGCCCCCAATTATCCTACAAAATACAAAACCATGTAAAAAACATCAGTTTGTATCCTACATAAAATGCTTATCAATTGCACAGCAAATCTGCCTAGCCAACAGAACACTGTAAAACCTGAGATCATCTCCATGCAAGCATATGATTAGGAGTAGGAGTAGGACATTCAAGAAGATCATGGCTAATCTGATAACCTTTCAAGCCCTTGCTTAACGAGAATCTATCTACCTCCGCCTTAAATATATTCAAGGACTCTGTTTCCACCACCTTTTCAGGAAGACAGTTTGAAAGACTCACCACCCTCAGAGGGAAAAAAAATTCTTTTTCTCTATTTGAAATGGAATATCCTGATTTCTAAGCAATGATTCCTAGTTCTGTATTTTACCAAAAGAGGAAACATCCTCATCACATCTATCCTGTCAAAACCCTCAGGATCGCATGCGTTTCAATCAAGTTGCCTCTCACCCTTCTAAACTTTAGCAGATACAAGAGTGCCTGTCCAATTTCTTCTCATAAAATTGCCATTTTACTCCCATTCTTAGTCTGGGAAATGTTTTCTGAAATGAGTCCAAGCATTTATATCCTTCCTAAATAAAGGTGATCAATCCTGTTGCATAGTACTCCAGGTGCATTCTCACCAGTGCCCTGTAAATTTAGCATAACTCCTTACATTTGAATTCAATGCCCCTTGCAATAAAGGATAACATAATTACTTACTTTATCTGCAAACTAACCTTTCATGATTCAGATGCATGAGAAATTCAGATCTTTGAATCTGTCACACACTTAGATAATGCTTATATTTTATTTTCCCAAAAATGGACAATTCACATTTTCACATTACACTCCAGTCGTCACATCTTTGTCCACTTGCTTGAGCTAAATCCTTTCATAGCCTCCTTATGTTATTTTCACAACTTACTTCCCTATCTATCTCTGCATTGTCAGCAAATTCGGCAACTATACATTCCAATTTAGCCAATTCATTTATAAATTGTTAACAGTTGAAGTCCCAGCGCCTAGCAATCCCTGTGGTACACCATTCATTAGATCTCGCTAAGCTGATAAAAACATTCATACTTATTCTCCACTTTCTGTTCGCCAAACAATCTCCTACCCATGCCAATATATGACCACCTACACTATGAGCTTCCTTTTTCTGCCATAAGCTTTGATCTACTATGTTAAATATCTTCTGGAAATCTCAGTATAGTACATCCACCAGTTCCCTTTTATCCACTGCATGTGTTACTTCCTCAAGGGACTCCAACAATGGTCAAACATGATTTCTCTTTCACCAAACCATACTGACTGAACTTATCAGAGTGCCTGCTATACTTCTTTAATAATTGCTTCTTACAGTTTCCCTATAACAGACATTAAGCTAACTAGTCTGCAGTCTCCTGCTTTCTGTCTCCCTTCCTTCTTCAATAAAGAAGTTACCTTATCTTTCTTACAAACAAAAGGGACCACCCTCAAATCAGTGACAAGACCATTCCCAATGTAGTGGAAAAGCTGATTACTTT
This sequence comes from Chiloscyllium plagiosum, assembly GCF_037043375.1. Lineage (NCBI taxonomy): Eukaryota > Metazoa > Chordata > Chondrichthyes > Orectolobiformes > Hemiscylliidae > Chiloscyllium > Chiloscyllium plagiosum. Next base: position 14,038,201 of record NW_028270181.1, on the reverse strand, counting down.
GACTGAAACATGCCTCCTTCCAATGTAGCGCTGGGCTTCGAAGCAGCAATGCTCTAAAATAACATATAGATGCTGGAAATATTCTCAGCAGGTCAGGTAAATCTGTAGAGGAAGCAGATGTCACACTTTAAGTGACCAATGTTTTGTTAGCTACCTGACTTGCCGAACACTTCCAGTATTTTCTGCTCAATAAATGGATGATAGTATTTTCATACACTAGGCAATCAATTCAGTCAGACAGCATTCACATTTTACAGGCATGAAACATTGTAATAGGAAACATACAATAAAAACAAAATAACTTTGACTTTGAGAGATGGCATTGTTATATCGATACTGTATGCAATTGAAGAACTAAAACAGAATAAACAACTGCGATGCTGGAGATTTGAAAATCACAACCAAAGAAACTGCTGGAGAAACTTAGCAGGTCAGGCAGCATCGCTGGACATAAAACAGTTAATGTTTACAGCCCAGTGACCCTTTTTCAGAACTATTGCAGTACGCTGTAGAGGAATTTTTTGTACTTACTTCTTAAAGTTTATGTCCGGGAAGTTAGAATATTCAAGTTTTCCTTTGTTATTGCGTCGAGGAAATGTGCAAAAGGCGGCATTGGCCAGAAGGCAAGCTATTTGTTCTTGTGACATTGTGATGGAGTGATTCATCTTCTGTTTAAGCAGTGGTATCGGCTGGCATGGAAAGAGGCAAGGGAAAGGTAATCAGTTTAGCAATGTAGCGAATAGAGAAGCAAAATTACAATTACCAAATTAAAGTATATATAGTAATTTAGGAACACTACTACACTGTACAAGCTGCCTTGTGGCAGTAATCTCATTTACCTCAATTGATCGGAAAACGTTATTATTTGAGGCATTACAAATTCCCAATGTTTTAGAAGGACTCAACATCAAGGAAAATATAGATTGGTTCTTTTCCAATATTCTGTACAAGGGACACAAGGTAACCGAGATACTTTTATGCAGTACAAGGGAGAGGCATTTCTTGTTCTTCATAATTTGCAATAGCTCGTTGTTGCTTAAAATATCAAATATTTATTTTATAATAACACCTTAGCTAACAAAAAAATTCTTCTACTTTTATAGATGGATTTTGTGTCACAATGCTATATTGTGCATTTGCATTGAATTTCATATAGATTGTTTGCCTTATATCATAAATCTGAAGTAATACTTCAAAAAAGAATTTAGTTTCCATTTTAAAATTCTGAAGTGGACCTTTTTGAGATTAACCTTGGAATCAGAAGTTTTGATTTAATGAACAAAATAATCATTTCGCTTTTTATTTTGCAGATTTACAACCACAATCCAGAAGAATATTTTTAATTTTGCAAATAAATCCCATTTTTTATCAGAATGATCTAGACCTTTTGTTTTATGGAGATTTGGCTGGATGACAAATACTACAAAAATACATTTTCTCCAGGGGAAGGCTTGTAACTTATGCAAGGCCATCCCTTCAGTTCAAATCTTGCCTTGATAATTTTTCCTGCCTATATGACCTGCCATTTGATACACTCAAACTAATAGCTAAAAGGAACTGTTTTACTGACCAGAAACAATTATCCCTACAATGACAATATTACAGTGAGAGAATTTCGTTTTGATCAACTAAGGCACACAGCTAGACACAAATTGAATAGCATTTTAGAATGAATATAACACACCCAACATGTAAAATAACTGGCAAGGCTTGCACACTGAAATACTCAAAATTTGCTTACTTCATTGATACACAAATTTATCCATTGAAAAATTACATTTGTACAACAGAAATCAGTAAAAGCTCAAGGGTTTACCTTTTGTATTTCATTAAGAGTGTTGTTGATACAAGGTGATCAAAATTAGAATATTTTGTGACAAAGGAGAAAAGCAATTCCACAAGTATAGTTCAATATAATGTGGAACAAAAGCTTAGCACAAGGATGTTAACATCTCATGCTTTCATTGACAATTGAAAACTGCAGCACTCAAACAGCCTCGTGCACTTTTGTTTTTACTTTCTTATGAAGACATTTCCTGGAATGTCAATTACAAATTGCTTTGCTTCCCAGCAGACTTCATTCAAAACAGCTTGGATGTAGCGAGGATCCTTTAGGTTCCAAATATAAATAATTATAAATGTTATTGGTGCTATACTTGGATTTTAAAACACTTAAAAATGTACTAATGAGGTATGGCCATTGCTGGCATGTATTGACAGGCATGTATTGTCCCTCCCTAACTGACCTAGAGAGGGTGGTGGTGAGCTCTTCTCCAATCACAGTGGTCTTTGGGATGTAGTGAAACCCAGTGCTGTTAGGAAGTGTTCCAAGATTTTGACTGGGCAATAGATGGAGATATAGTTCCAAGTTAGGGAGATTTCTGGCATGGAGGGGAAACCTGCACATAGCAATTTATTTGCATCTATTCTTACCAACTTCCTACCTTATGAAGCTATTAGTAGTTTTGTTGGAGTGACAAGTACACATTTTCCCATGGCTTGAAGTTAATGAAAAGAGCACATTACCAATCTAGTGATGCAAATGCATTTTGCAAAAGAGTGAAAAGAAAATGGCAAGTGTAGCAACCTAGTCTGAAGTCAAAAACTGGCTTCACATGGAATCGGGGAAAATTCTTTGTTGGAGTCATGCTTTTCACAAAGGAAGATGGTTTTAATTGTTGGAAGTCAATTTCAGACTCAGGACATGACTGCAGGAGTTCCTTTGGGTAGTGTATCTGTACTAGGTTCCAGCACCTTCATTAATGGTCTTCCCTCCATTATGAGGTCAGAAGTGGAGATGATGGAAGGTACCAAAGAGGTCTTGGTAGTTGCTGCAGTGCATTTTGAAGATGGTGCATACTGTTTCTATTGTTTGTTGGCAATGAAGGAATGAACACAAAGTGGTGAATGGGTCAACTGAAACGCCCAGGATGTTGGGGTGTCAGCCATGGCAGGGGTTGGTTTAGTTCAGTTGGCTGGATGGTTGGTTTGCAAGGCAGTGTGATGCCAACAGCTGGGTTCAATTCCCATTCACTAGCTGAGGTTACCATGATGGACTCTCGTTCTCATCCTCTCCCTTCACCTAAGGTATGGCGGCCCTCAGGTTAAAGCACCACCAGTAATCTCACTCTAATGAGACAGCAGCCGTATGGTCTAGTAATACTATGGCGACTTGACTTGACTTGACTTCATCAGCGATGGCAATACCACTGAACATCATGGGAAACGGTTATATTCTCTCGGTTAGAAATGGCACTTATGTAGTGCAAACATTACCTACCATTTATCAGCCAAAGCCTGGGTATTGTCTGGATCGTGCTGCATATAGACATGGACACCTTCGTATCTGAGGACTTGTGAATGGTGCTGAACATTGTGCAATCCTGAGGGAACATCTCCACTTCTGACCCCATAATGGAGGGAAGACCTTAAATGAAGCAGCTGAAGATGCTGGAGCCTAGTACAAATACACTACCCAAAGGAACTCCTGCAGTCACGTCCTGGGTCTGAGATTGACTTCCAACAATCATAATCATCTTCCTTTATGAAAAGCATAACTCAACAAAGGATTTTCCCCGATTCCATGGGAAGCCAGCTTTTGACTTCAGACTCTGTTGCTATACTTGCCATTTTCTTATCATTCTTTTGCAAAATTCATTTGCATCACTAGATTTTTTAATAGTCATGGGAGAGATTGAGAAGGAGAATTCTTCATGGAAACCTCAACTCATCCCATTCTATTGACATCACTCTGCATCACATACCAGCCAACTGAGCTAAACCGACTCGCTCTAACCAGAATTAATGATATTGCAACCACACTGTTCACTTAAATACCTCAACGAATGTAAAAAGGTGAACCAAACCCAAGTAAATACAAATTATAACTAACTGATCTTGTATTTATATTCTTTTAAGGATATTTAATGATTTCAAAGTAATTTATTTTCATGCTGTTAATTTTATTCATAATGTTAAAAATCTATCAGAATGAATCAGATTACTGCTCATGAAACACTGTAAAATACATGCACTTTATACAATGCAGGTTATGTTACAAACTAAAAGCCTTGGTGATACTAATCACTTAGTCTGTTACAATATTACTTATTCTAATAATAAGCACAGTTAACATTTCAAATCCAATGAGAACTTGTGATGAAGAATCTCCAGATTCAAAGTGTTCACTCTGCTTTCTTTCCACAATGCTGCCAGACCCGTTGAATTTCTCCAGCGATTTATTTTTGTTTCCTCAGTCAGCATGCTAGTTAGATGGAGAGCAACAACATTTCATAAACATCCCTGATTAATATTCTGCTATTGGTGAAGGGAGAAAATGAGAAAGTAAGACTTTAAGATCACCAGGTTTCAAAGATGTGGGTTTCTGAACCAAATTAACAGGTTACTAACTGAGCCTCATTAATATTTCTCAGCTTTAAATTCCTAAAATATACCACAACCACCAGCTAAACAACAAAGCTACACAAGTTTCACTTCACTTCCAACAGTACAGAGGGAATTTAAAACATCAATATGGGAAGTAAAAATATGTTGAGAAACGTGAACCAGCTAACATTAAACTGAAACCCAAGATATTTGGCTAAGCACCAACAAGTCTAAGAGGTTAGGACCAGGAGATATTTGGCTAAGCACCAACAAGTCTAAGAGGTTAGGACCAGGACAAATTTTAATCTATTAAGGACCCAGAAGAAAATCCCATATAAAGGAAGAGGACATGAAAACGTACTAAACGAGGACTTCGCATGTCTTTACCAAGGAAGCAGATGACACGAAGATTATCTGAAGAATCAATGTGATCTGCAACATTCTCCTCAATACTGCATGAGTGCGCCAGCTGGGCTGTCTATTGTTGTAAGGTTCATAAAGACCTTAGTTTTTCATTTTCCTTTGATTTGGATTGTGAGCCAAAATGGAAAAAGTATTGCTGCAAATCAAGGACTTTGGAAGGAACTGCTGCACTTTCAAAGCTAAATTGCTGGACTCATCTTGAGTTTTGTTTACATTGTTGCTTTGTTTAAGCAGTGACAAAAGATGCATTAGACACTACAGCACTGTGAGACAGAGAGGTTGAGCGAGTTCAGAGTAAACCCTTTCCAGATCCAGAATGTCGAATGCACAAAACAATCAGGATCGTTGTGGGGAGGCAGGATTCATCAGCACAACAACTATTCTCTGACTGGCTCTGGGACAGGTGAACAGGCAGTGTTTGAACAATACAGGGATAGGAGCCCCCAGACTAACAAGTGACAAGATCTCTCCCTCTCTTTGTCCAGTGAAATAACTGACACCCATAAGATGCCTAGCTATTCTCTCCCAACAGTTGTTGTAAGGTGTTGCTTAACCATTAACTGAGAGACTATATAATTAATATGCTAACCACCCTGCTTCTTCAGCAAAGAACTGAGAGTCTGGATAAGATGATTAGAAGGTTTTGAAAAAACCAAAAGAGGCACGTCATTGAATCCTGTGGACTAGTACTGTGGTACTTGAACCATGTTTCCTCAGTATTTCTTCCTCCATCCATAACAGCCGTTATTTCATATTTATCGGTCTACATGTGTGTACAGGCATTGAGAAAGGGGGAGAAGTTATACACTGATAATTCATATTTTAGTTTGTCTGTATTCAGAATTGATTTATTATATATGGTAGTTTACGTTCCATACAGAATTCTGGTTAGTGTTTCCTGCTAACCAGAGTCTATCAGATAGGTAAATTGGGGTCCTCAAGTGCTTTGATTAAATCTTAAACTTGTGATGATTTCAGAAGCAGTGGGGTTTGAGTACTGGCGGGCTTTCCAAAGTGATTGTGACTGGTTCAAACCCACAACTTTCTGACCAAGAACAAGAGGGCCCACTAAGTAAGCAGCACAGATGGGAAAATCTTCGAATTTGGTTAGATCATCACCAACTTGGTCTCTTCAATTTGAGAACAAGCTTACAAGTGTTTGGCAAGGTGACCAGTAGGGTCAGCATTTTCCCTGCTTGAGGTGTCGTTACCTTTCTGCGTTCTCCTGTGTCTGAATTTTTCAAACTTATCTGTCTGAAAGGTAATAATATCTTAAAAACTCGATGTTACTATAATGACCATCTGTGGCCAGCTCTCCGTTCATTGCCTATCTCCATGGCAACATGAATCATATGCACCTTGAATTCACTTATAAATGCTGATTTTCTATCTTCAAAATTCCCAAATCTATTTTGGAAATAAACAGACAATTCAAATTATAACTAGTTATAAAAACCTGAAATTCTTAACTCATTTCCAGCATAAACTGGAGACTAATAGTCTAACCTACAGTCGAATGCCCTTCTTTTGTCGACTTGCGAATATCCTGCCCCTTCTTCCCTGGAACACAATCTGGGTCCTCCCTTAACTACCAAATACCCCATAGGCATTCTGGGGTAAAATTCAGAACAGGTCGATTGACCCCATTTAATTCCTTCATTTTACATTGAAGACCCAAACTTAACAATCACATAAACTTGGTATTTTTAAACAAATCATTAATGCTCCCATTAAGATCTTGGCAATAATCAACAAGTTCCACTCAGCTCTGAAGAATTAGCAGCACCTATAATTGACCTTATTAAACTGCACAAATGCTAACGAACCACAACGGCAGTCCTTGTTATCTCAAATTTGGGTTCTGTCATTTATTTCAGAGTTTCATGATCATGTTAATCATAACAGCAATGGAAGACACTGCCCACAAAAATGATTTAGAAATTAATCTGGCAATACTCCAATTCATAACTTATGAAATGTACTCAATCTCCAAAATATCAATGGCGAAATTTGTGTAAACTTATGTGATAAATCATGCCAGGGGTTATGTTGGTAAGAGTGTTAATGCACAAAATGAGACACACACACTTGGGCTTCAGCATGAATGTCGGCAGTGATATCTGCCCACCTGCTGCAGTCTTATGCATCCTCAGAGCATGACAAGGACAGCAATGCCTGTGGCTGTGTGAATGTAGAAATTAACTTTTAAACACTTGACTTCTTCCAGTTTGCAGCTAGAACTATTTGCAACATCTCTCCTATGTTTTGCAAGGGATATTGCTGAGGCCCTCTTCTCAATGGGAAAGAACACTTCATTTGCACTTTTCTGAAAGCAACAGGTGAAGCATGAAGATTCTTTAAGATTACAGACTTCACCAAGAAGTAAGGAATCAATGACTGCAAGCTTAGCACTTTGTGGGAGTTGCATATCTATTCTGCGATGTCCAGGAATAGAAATTCATTCCACTCTATCAATGTCTGGGTGCTGTGCAAAGCATGCAGATCATTGCTTGATATAGTGACGTATAGCAGTATACTGTACCTAATGCATTTGGGGCACCACAGCAAACCACGGGCTGACTATGAGGCAAGGAATGACTGATAGCTTTGGTAAGCATGAGCTAATCATACATTGAAATCCACAGTCCAATATTTGGAGCAATCAAGTTTAGCCCCAAGTAGTTTTAGTTTATTCTTTCATTGTATGAGACTGTTGGTAGCGAACTTAACATTTGTTGTTCATCTCTAAAGGCCGTGAACTGAAGCCCAATTGATATTCACAATGCTGTTTAGAAAGGTTCCAGATTTTAAACCCTGTGAGATTGAAGGACAGGCAATATATTTATGGATGAGGATCGTTTGGGGCATGGAGGGGAATATAAAGATGACGATTCTTCATGTCCATGGGTCACAGGAGAAACTCAGCAAGTTTCTGTAATGAATTTTGTATGTGGTACAAACGGCTCTGATGATAAATGGGATGTTAATCAAGCTGCTTTGACCTAGATTGTCTTGAACATGTTGGAACTGCATTCATTTAGGGAAGTGGAGGGCATTCCATCACACTCCTGAGTTGTACCTTATAAATGGCAGACAGACTTGGGAGTCAGGTGGGGGAGTCACTGCAGTATACCTCGTGCCTTACATGTTGCCACTGTATTTATATGGTGAGTCCAGTTCAGTTTCTGGACAATGGTATGTTGATAGTGGGGGATTAAGTGATGGTAATGCCATGTGATGTCAAAGGGCAGTGGTTAGATGTCATTGCTTGACATATCTGTGAGTGTGAAAGTTACTTGCTATTTTTAAGCCTAGGCCTAGATACGATCAGTTTATGCTGCATTTGAATGTGGACTGTTTCAGTATGTGAGGAATGCAGAATGACATTCTGCAATCATTAGCATACACATGATGGAGGTCGGTCATTGAGTAGCTAAAGATGGTTGGGCCGAGGACAGTACCCCGAGGAACTTCTCCAGAGATATCCTGGAACTGAAATGACTGACCTCCAACAATCACAGCCATCTTATGATGTGGCAGATTTTATTCCAACCAGTGAACCATCCTGATTTCCACTGAAACAAGTTTTACTGGGGCTCCTTGGTGCTACACTCAGTCAAATGCAACCTTGATGTCAGGCCTGTCACTCTGAATTGATCTTGCTTTTATAAGACAGGTCATACCTAGCAATTTTCAACATTGTTAGATAGATGCGAGTACTGTAGGTGTACTAGAACAGCTTGGTTAAGAACTGGGCAAAAGTGAGGACTGCAGATGCTTGGTTAAGAACTGGGAACACACATTTTCAACAATATTGCCCACATGCTTTCAGGGCTCAGTATCCAATGCTTTTAGCTATTCCTTCACATTATGTAATGTGAACTGAATTGGTTGAAGACTGGCATTGGTGATATTGTGGACCTCAGGTGGAGGCTCACTCACTGAGCACTTCTGCCTAAAGTTGGTGCGAGCACTTCAGCTTTGACTTTTGGATGTATCAAGCTCCCTCATAATTAAGAATAGAGAGGTTTTGTAGAATTTCCTCCTCCACTTAGTTATTTAATTGTCATTGCCATGTATGACTGGGTGTGATAGCACTACAGAGTTTTGATTTGGTCCATTAGTTGCTGGGTCACTTAGCTATGTCCATCATATATAATTTAGCACACACATAATTCTCTGGTGTAGCGTCATGAGTTAACCTGATCAGTTTTAGGTATGTGTGACCCTGCTCCTGGCATGCTGTCCTGCATTGCTTATTGAACCAGCCCACTCAGCAATCTAAAGAACATCAGTAGATAGTGAGAGGTCATCATTCAGGAAGATGAGAAGAGCAACTTGAGAGAGAACTGGAAACATGTCACTGCTTCACTTGGTTATCTGAAACTCTGGACAAATGATTGGACACATTAAGTATGTAAACCTATGAACATACAGACAATGCGTTCAGAAGGTGCAAGATCATTTCATTTTTTGCATTGATAGCATACATATGATTGATCACAAAAATGTATAAAAATGAGATATATAAAATATAGTCTATTGACTTATTTCAGTTGCAGATTAGATGAATACCATTTGACTGGTCCATTTCATTAACTAAGCATTTGAAATGCAATGAGGTGCTCTACAAATACAAATTTCTTCCTGCCAAGCTAAACCAAATATGAAAATGACCAGTGCATGTAAACCTGACTGGCTCCTGTTTTTTATCCTAATAATGTGAGTAAACACATTTTTGTTTCTCTTGCTGGCAACAATCATCTTTAGGAATTGAGTACAAATTTTATTCATAAAACTGCGGCAGAAAATGCTGACTACAAAGAAGAAGCGATTTATTAGAGCTGACAGTCAGCCCGAGACACACAGCAGAAAGTAATTGAAAGTAATTTTAAAAGTTAAGTGCAGTTCAATACGTCCTCTTTACATCTTCCACAAATACATCTGAGAAAAGAAAGATATCTCAGTAGTAGCAAGGTACCAATTTTACCTAACATTCCCAACTTGGGCTCTCCCAAGCAGAGAATTCCTCAATAGATTAAATTGCATCAGGTTGGTTGTAGCCAATGATTTACACTCAGCTGAAATCGGTGTCAGTGATCTAATCGTCTCAAAGAAAGGAGAGTTATCCATGAAGGAAAAGGTTGACACTCTTGAGTGAACATCAATTCTCCAAAGTACCAGCAGTCCGACATCGATTTAGGGAATTAATGCCTGCGCTAAATCTCCACCGAAGACGAACAGTGCTCTTAAACTGATCAAAGACACAGTTTTTCACGTGGGGAAAGCTTGTCTGACTTAGTATGTGAATCTCAAAAGGCTAGTAAAATTAAACATTTAATTGATTAGGCAGGAAGAGAGCACAGGCGAGAGGGGAGGAGCACAGGTGAAAGAGGAGAACATGGACGAGAGGGGTACAGGCGAGGGGCGGAGTGTGGATAAGAACGCGGGCTAGGGGTGGATAGCAGGGAGCGATGGGTGATGGGGTGGGGGAGCACAGGTAAGAGAGGACAGTGGGGAAGAGCATAGGTGAGATGGGGGATGGAATGAGCATGGACGGGGCATGGCAGATATCGTGGACGAGATAAGAGCACATGCAAGATGGGGAGCGTGCACGCAGGTAATGATGGACAAGGGTAGTAAATGCATGTGAACACGACGACCTATAAGTTGGTGTCCAAACCACACTTCATAACTTCTAATTGCATTGTTACTACTTCACTACCTCTGGCTAAAAGTCCTGGAACTCCCTCCTTGACAGCATTGTTTATACCCACATCAAATGAACTGCAGTGATTGAAGAAGGCAGCTCACTGCCACTTTCTCAAGGGAAGGACAATTAGGGTTGGGATTAAAACCCTAATGAAAGAATGCATTTTAAAGTTAATTTGTCAAATAACTAGAAAAGCAGTTTTGTTATTCAAAGAAGAAAACAGATTAATGTGTATAACACCTTTGCCCAATCGTAGGATTTTCCAAAGCTCATTGTAGCCAATGAATTACTTTGGAGTCATAATTATTCTGGCAAACACAATAGCCAATAGGTAAATTATATACCTCCAATTAATCTGTTGTTGAGGGAAATAATGATGTTGAGTGCATCATTTTTGTTGTTCATTGAATTGCTCAATAAGCCTATGAACAAGGAGGCTGGAGTTTGGTTTAATATGTTATAGAAAGATTGCAGATCTTTGACATCGGCAGCACTCACACTAAAATGTCTAACAAGATCTCAGTGCATTTGAAGCCACGTCTCTGACTTACTGCTAGAAACTGATAACTTCAATAAAGTTTAGATCACTTCACCAGTGCAATACCAAATTAGTTGTTGGGGTACAAACATTTGTAGTTACATCAAAAATTGATATACATTCCCATGTCTTCTGTCAGTTATTTTCCCCGATGATTTACATTAATCATTAATCACTTAAACAAATACCCTTTTAGTGGGATGTGTTTTGTTGCTTATTATAGGCTATAAAATGGTCCACTTGGTTTCATTGTAAATATTCACTGTAAACATGAAGTATTTCCAGATCCGATGGATACCGATGAAAGCTTCCTTTCATTTGCCTCGAGTAATATTCTTCCACCCCAAGCAGAGCTGATTAGTCAGAACATTACAGTGATTTCACCAACAGGATGCAACTCAGTGGGATCTAAAATACACTATATCCAATATTCACGTTTGAGAAAAACATAAATATGTTTAAAATTGTTTTATTTGCCACCCCAAAAGATTTTGATAACCACGCTGTCTCATAGGTGTGTCTTTTTCTCTTGACCTTATTGTTCCTATATGTGAAATGAGAAACAAGCAATAATGGTTCACAAAATATAACCCTGGTCCAAAAGTCTGATCTCTTCTATTACTTATTGGTTAAAAAGTTTCAAAAAATTAAACTTTTTTAAACCCAGGTTGTTGCCTACCTTGGTACAAAGAGTTGGCAATTGCAGAGCTAATTCGGCCATTTTAGGTAGAAGGAACTGAAGAAGGTGCTGTGTTTCAACGTCACTTAAATCCTAAAGAAAAATAAAAAAATTATTAAGTTGTTTCAGGAAATGAAATTATGTCCTGTACAGCAGTACTGCATTGCCTTGTGACAAAATTTAAGATTTTTCTTTTTAAATTAAAAGTACTTATTCCACAGTATAGTTTATGATAAATATAATACAATAATTGCCACAGAATTATAGTAATACTACATGATCTATTTGAAGTTTCATTAGACGGACAAAATAATTAAAAACCCGATTGTTTATATTAATCCTGAAGTAACTCACTGTTCATGAGTTAAAAAGTGTGGTGCTGTAAAAGCACAGCCAGTCAAACAGCATCCAAAGAGAAAGAGAGTCAATTTTTCGAGCAAAAGCTCTTCATCAGGAATGTGGTGGGAGCCCAAGGGGACTGAGAGATAAATGGGAGGGGGGGGGGGGGGGCAATAATGGTTCACTATAGTTTTAAATAATATTTCATGCTTAAAAACATTACTGCTGGTAGTCATTTGAAAAAAGTGTGTGAAATTTCACAATCAACAGCAATTCATTTGGAAATACAACAGGATGAATTAATTATCTTATTTGCTGAACTGAATACTAAGCATGGAAGAATAGTTTTGTATTATTTAGGACTAAGCTACAGAGAAATTTATAGAGGCACAATTTTGTTATCCCATTATCAAGTGTGTACACCCTACTTATGTATACATTTGCTATATAAACCCATCGGAAATCAAGAGTTACAGATTAGTTAACCCAATCTGTTTTGGATTGCTTCCTCTAGGCACTGTTGAAGTTAGCTGCCACCTCAAAACATTAATAAGCTAGTAAAAACATGGTCACAAAAATTGGTACAAATTTTTTTATGCCTAGCTTTCAAGCAGCTGTGTAGTCTTAATTTCAAATTTAGCTATTCACAGGACATATGTATCTGGCATGTTGGAATTATTTCCACATGACAGTCCTGTGCTGAAAGCTAGACTAATGTCATTAACTGCTGGTTCTGAGTCCTCATATGTGGCACTATGGTAAAGACCAAACAAAATTAAATCGGCAAATGACATGAAAACCTATTAAGTAGAAATATGGGAAACAGGCAGGATAAAAAAAAACATACGACGGAAGACAACAAATTTAGAAAGGAGGCAAAAACCTCTTTGGACTGAACACTCTGATAAAATAGCAAGACAGTACAGATCATATACAGCAAACTAATACTGTTCATCAACTCTCAAGCTATCTTTGCACTGTGGCTGCTAACACAAGACCAATCCTTATCCTTTCCTTGGTGACCCCCAAGGAGTGAGGATCAATGAGTTCTGAAGTGGTTGCTAAGTCCAACATGTGGTCTAATTGACTCTGCTACAAGTGGTCAGAAGGGTTGCACACTTCCAATGAAAGCTGTCAGTAGTGCCCTGTTGAACAAACCCTCTCTCTTTTCTTCTCTTCAAAGCTTGTTTCACCTTGGATCCAGTGTTTCTCACCCATGCTGTAGTCCAAACTGAGCTACACTGGTTCACTGTTCCTTAATGAAATTGAAATTCTAAAGTACAATGAAGATCCATGTACAGTTATCAATCTCAATTATGACCTGAAGAGGAGTGCTGACAAAACAGAAGCTCCATCTGAATAGAGGAAGTTGGGAAGGAAAGTACAGTGAACTTAATTCATTTTCAAAGTTTTGAAACAGCCAAGTTCAAAGTAAAAGTTGATGAAAACTGTACAAGACATCTAACTTTTCCATAGCTACTTTAAAACTAGCTCACACCAGTACCGGTCTCCTTAACGCACTTCTGGTATCACTAAGAGGGACAATCAACATTTTTGTCTTTATTAACTTTAAGGAGTTAAAATGCACATTTTAGTGTGTCATTAATGACAAAGTTCCACTTAAACAGATTTCTCGAGACTAGAATTGTCGAAGGGTATGGGAAAGAGAAAGTGCATGGAGTTGAGATAAAGGATTGTGTTGAATGGCAGAGTGGACTTGATGTATCATCTACTCCTGCACCTACTTTCTATGTTCCTTGATTTGCGAACTTACTCAATAGCAGGGAAAGAATGTAGCTCAGTGATGAATGGGCTCTGTGTGAGAAACAGTGATCAGAGATGAAAATAAAAATCTGTTTATTTTTGAAAGAGTTGATGAGGAAAATGTCTCAGAGAAAGTAAGCTCATAGGTCACCTGGCAGAAATAAACTGAGGAGAAAGGCCTGATGATAGACAAAATGTGGAGTTTTAAGCACATCTCTAGGTATCTCTTAGCATAGATGGCCTGATCTAGGAATGGTTGAATGAGGTGATTACTCAGTGATAAAGGACTGCACTAATGATGGGAATGAAAACATCATCCTGCCCTAAAGGTTCAGCTGGAAGGACATTTTGACTCATGAGATCAGCAGATATGGTTTCAGGACTATTATCTGCAGAATCACTGGTTTGCATTGTCTGCTTGCATAGTTGCTTGCTCACCTCTGAACTGTGAAACAATATTCCAAGTTCAAGTCCCATTGCAGAGCTCGAGCATGAAAAGTAAGGCTGAGACTCCAGAGTATTGAGGAAGTACTGCACTCAGGGAGGTGCTATTTTTGGTTGAGATTTTAAACTGAAGGCCAACCTGCTGGTTTGAGTCAAAGTATCACATAATTCAAAGAAGAACAGAGAAATTATATCCAGGACCTAGCCAATATTTGTCCCTCAATAAATATCAGAAAAAGCAAGATGCTGAAGGGAGCTTGACGCAGTAGATTGATGAGGACATTTACTTGTGTACGAGAATGGAGAAACAGGAGTCACTGCTTTTCAACCAGGATTCACCCATTTAAGATGGAGATTAGGCATTTTTTTTTTTTACAGAGAGAATTGAAAGTCTTCAGAACATTTGTCCTCAAAAGGACAGTGGAAGCAGAGTCTCTGAATATTTTCAGAGTCAATGGTGGATAGATTCATAGTATGCAAGGGGAGAAAGGTTATCGGCTGGAGGCAAGAATGCGAAGATGAGGTGAGAATCAGCTCAGCCCTGATCTTATTAAATGGTGAAACAGGGCTTTTGGGGTGGGGGGGGGGGGGGGGGGAATTGCAAATGGCCTTTTCTTGCTCTTAACTTGCATGTTCGTATAAACATTATCTTACTGCTTTTTGTAGGAGCTTGCTGAGTGCCATCTGACTGCTTGTTTCCTATGTTACAGCACTTCCTAGGTTGTGCAACATTGGTTTCAGAGTCGGTTGTCAAATATAAATCCATGAGATATGCCCAGATTAAATCTGTACTCCATGGAATCTCAAAACGGTGGCTCAGTGGTTAGTACTGCTGCCTCACAGCACCAGGGTCCTGGGTTCGATGCCCGCCTGTCTGCGTGGAGTTTGCACATTCTCCCTGTGTCTGCGTGGGTTTCCTCCGGGTGCTCCGGTTTCCTCCCACAATCCAAAGATGTGCAAGTCAGGTGAATTGGCCATGCTAAACTGCCCACTGTGTTAGGTGTGTTAGTCAGGGGTAAATACAGGGTAGGGAATGGGTTTGAGTGGGTTTCTCTTCAGAGGGGCAGTGTGGACTTGTTGGGCCAAAGGGCCTGTTTCCACACTGTAGAGAATCTAATCTAATCTAAAACACTACCAGATTTTAGCTTTTCTGCACCGAATCTAGATTGTCTTGCATTACATCTAAACAAAATGAGCATTAACATAAAACCAGAGTCTGAAACCCAGAAAGACACATCTAACAATATTAGGGGTCAGATTTTTATGCCTGGAAAGTACTCACTGTGACATCAGTGAACAGTATTGCCCCAAAACATTTCTATTATATGCTGCCATAAAGTGAAATCCAGGGTTAAACAAAATTCTCTCAAAATTAGTGAAGACAACTAAAATTATCATAAGCAGTAGTACAAAAGCAAAACAGTGATGGAAATCAGAAATAACAATCTGGTTGCTCCTGCACTATTCTCAGCCACTTGTTTCAGAGATGGACAAATGAATAATTGGAATAAAAGTGCACATCTTAATAGTAAATGCTGGTGCATAGACTATGTAGATCCAAGTTGAGACAAAGAGAGAGAAAAGAAAGTAAAGCTCATTTTGTTTAGATGAAACCAAACTTGTGGGGGAGAAAAGGGGATATTGTTTATTATTTTCAATACTGCTAAATTTTTTCCCAGTGATTTCAGTCAATATCTTGTAACTTCTCAGCTAATTATTTACTTAGTTTAAATATTCTCTGATACAGTTTGGGGGCAATCACTCCTTCACAAACATAACATTTGAATATAGTTAACCTTCTTCTCAGTACTTTTGTCAACTCCTGAGAAATGCCATATATGAAAAGGCAATCAGCCTTGAGTCTGTGCCCAAAGACACAAGCTGTCATTGGTTAATAATTTGTGCAGAACCTAATTTCTGGTACCTGTCAGCAAGTTCCATATACTGCATGACATAGACACTATCCTGAATAATTATTAACCTGAGTACTAAATTTTTCTTCTGCTTTCCAGATGTGACAAAGTATGGTAATTGCAAGAGGCTCATCAATACAAATTTCACTCAGAATATTAAAGTTTGATCACACAGAATGTATGATACTAGTGGCATTCAATGGACAAAAGACATTATCCTTTTGCCTCGTCCAAAATGAAAGACATTCAACATCTTCTAATGTTTGAAATAGAATCATTATAAATCTGTTTCTGTGTTGCAGACATACTATAAGCCTTGTTTCTTTTTAAAGGTAACAATCGAGATATTATAAGTTAAGTCTTCCAGTACAAAGATCTTGCAAATAGTAACAATAATTGGGTTGCAGCCAAAAAAAAGTGGGCATTTACATATTAAATCTGGAACAAAGATATTCAGGGCTCTGACCTGCACAAGAATTGATTTAGAGATATTGGCTAGGAAGTGTCAGAGCAATCAATCACTGAGTAATTTCATCATGACTGGCTTGCAGGACGTTGATTAAATGGAAGCAAAGAAAAAATGCAAATGGCTTGATTTAGTTGGAGGATGGCAACTTCCTAGGCAGGCAGCCTTGACTAGCAATTTAGTAAAGTGAACATTTATATTGCCACAAAGAGGCTTGACTAAATACTGTCATAACTAATGACTGCTTGTCACTATAAAACTGTTCTCATGTGGCAAATGAATGAGTATCCCTGACGGGACTAGATGAGAAGGCGCTGAGGCAGCAGGCCTAGCAGTTTTAAATCAAATCTCGACAACGCATCAAATCGAGTAAACTAAGACCTGTCACATGACCATAGACATTTCCATACATCACAAGGGAAAATCAGTAATCCAAGTAAAAAGGCAGCTTCAATACCCCTGCATACACAAAGGTGCAGATTTACAGTATTTTATTTATCCAGGCTGATAAACCGACAAGGTTGATTTACTTTGACAGACCCTGACAATGGGAAGAATGCAGCTCTTTGAATTGTTAAGTTTGACATTTTAAGTCAAATTTGTAATCAAATATGTCTAAGTAAATATCATTCCAAAGAAACTGCTTCAATGAAAATAAACTTATCCATTAGACCTTCATCTTCGAATCAATATAGGGATTTTAGCCAAATAACCTTTTCTTAGAAACAAAACTGACAGGCATATTTAATTCAAAGAAAAAATTAATTCATCCTTCTGAATTATAAGCCAAAATTATCAAGCAAGAGAGAGCACTTTGTTACAATTCCCCAGGCTGTTCAAAGTTTGTGTCATCAAGAGGCCAGCATTAAACACTACCAAAAGGAGAGAGAAAAGGAAACTATTAAATTCTATTTAATAGTTTATACATGTATTAATTTCAAGAACTTACTGACAAGTAGTTCACCGCTAACAATTCTGAATTATTTTGCACAGCACATAGATGCATTAGTTCTTATTTGTCACAGGAAAGCTTCACCTGAAGACGGACATTTTGAATACTAAATTTCAGCCATACTGAAGTATAATAAATTAAAAGAAAGCTGGTACAGAAGCTTCATTTTTGTGTTTGAACTTTGATCAGAAATATTGCAATGCAGAATATGTCAAATATATACTTACAAAGTACTGTACTATTATGAAGGAAGTTTTGTCTCTTTGTGTAATGCATCATTTCTCTACATAATAATTTCACTTTACCTAGTGGATAATAAATGTAGTTCCATGGTTACTTAATGTCAAGAAGAAACATTCTCCACAGGCTGGCACAGTACAATCAGCAGGTCATGATTTCCCTTAGTAAAGCAAATAATAAAGATTTATGGCACACAATGAGGTTATTTCGTGCATTGTGTTTGCTCTGAAAGAAAAAAAATCTACTTTCCAGTCTAATCCCACTTTCTACCTCTTGTTACATTGCGTTCTATGTCTTTTGTACTTCAAACGCATATCCAATATTTCTTAAATGTGATGAGGGTTTCTGCCTCTAACAACCTTTTGAACAGTGAGTTTCTGTCACCCATCTCCTCCAGAAGATTCCTCCAGAAAACCCCCAACAGTCAACTACTAGTGCACACTGACATATTAACAAAAAGATTCAAGGCAATTCAAAATCAATATTGGCGTGAAGTAGAGCATTTTGCACAAATCTATTTCTAAAAACGTGAAATCAGTACAGTACTTATTCAATACAAAACCTATATGATGTAAAATTAGTGTCCTAAAGAAACTGTTTCCTTTGTTTGATTTGAACCCTGACTTTTGAAATCAGCATAAAATAAGGCTGGAAATTACGAAATAATACACATTTTACTGAATCTGCTACATAATTTTTATTTTTTCAATTTTCTCTCTCTCTCACACACGTGCATACACAATTCCTGAGCATTTGTTTCAAAACAAAAAGGTAGTGAACATTGCTCTTTTCATCATATCTCTGGGTCAGCTTTGACCTCCAACACCTGTGGTGTTTGGCATTGTCATGAGCACTGTCTGAAAATCCGAGATTGCAGGTCACTGAGAACACACAGCTGGAGTTTACTTAATGCTCCTATACTTAGGATGGCAAATGTCATTGGCAACATAAGGAATAAATCTTGAACAAAACAAAAATTTTACATGTATTTGGTCTCCCTCAACATGCAATTGCATCTACTGCACCATGAAGCCACTGTCTTGAGAATCAAACTGACACTTTCCAACTTCAAGGAGAAAGTGAGGGCTGCAGATGCTGGAAATCAGAGCTGAAAATGTGTTGCTGGAAAAGCGCAGCAGGTCAGGCAGCATCCAAGGAACAGGAGAATCGACGTTTCGGGCGTAAGCCCTTCTTCAGCCACTTTCCAACTTCAAGCTTGCAAGCTCATATCATCCACATTGCAATGAATATTCTAAAGCATTATGGTCACTTGCCCTCACCCTCACCTCAACGGACATGAAATCTTCACTCATGCTTTGTCACCTCCTTAAATTATCCTTGTGCTCCTGACTGGCTTTGCACACTCAGCCAACTGTATGACAGTCAACTCATTCAATTATGTCAAGTTTTGCTTATCCATCAGTCCTGCTATAGCTGGTCTGCAATGACTTCTGGTAGCAAATGAGTCAAAGTTAATCCTTCTGAAGAAGGATCATCGGACCTGAAATGTTAATTCTACATTCTCTTCACAGATGCTAGGAGGCCTGAGAGTTCTCCAGCAATTTCTGTTTTTGTTTCAACCTTCCTGCTTGTGTCTCAGTCCCTCTTAAGTATGCCTTTTTCTATCTGTGTTCCATGGTGTGCCCCCATTACTTTTTCTCTCCTTACATTTCAACATCTTGTCCTAACCACAGGGATAAATTCAATCTCTAAACTTGAAACTTTAGAAAGTCACCACTTAAGTTATACACCAGAAGATCAGTGTTGTTTTCATTCAGAGGATACAGGTAGTTCTGGGATAATGCGCATTTCGACAGCACAGTTTGGCTTTAACATTACTGAAGAATTAGGGAACAGTATTTTTGAGTATATTTCCCTCTGTTGGCAATAGCGCGGTTCCAGTGGGGATAAATTCGCATTCTTGGTTCTACGAATGCGCCATGACCGCCAAAATTTCCACACCGGTCTGCGCATGCACCGATGACCATGCCGCTCTGCACGTGCACCAGTGTCCACACCATTCCATGCAC
The DNA here is from genome assembly GCF_037043375.1 of Chiloscyllium plagiosum. NCBI lineage: Eukaryota > Metazoa > Chordata > Chondrichthyes > Orectolobiformes > Hemiscylliidae > Chiloscyllium > Chiloscyllium plagiosum. The sequence goes on along the minus strand of NW_028270181.1, from coordinate 14,018,314 downwards.
GCGTGACATTGGCGCCTGTCTTTGTGCCATTCTGCGCATGCGCCAATGTCCGAGCCAATGTCTCTGCACCGTTCTGTGCATGCACAATGTCAGTGCCGGTCTTTGTGCTGACCTGCGCATGAGTGATATTAACTGCCAGTAGACCAGCTTTCTGTGAGAGATACTGTACAGAGGGCAGATTTCTTACATTTTTAAATGTACTGTGTTAAATTAATTTTTGTTTCATTAATAAATATGATTTCAAACTTCATTCAAGCCGTGCTATACTGTGTTCGACTTTTGGATGATTTTTGGAGCAATCGTTTTTTTTGGCTGGTCTGTCCCTAACCCCACTTTTCCCATAGGCCCCACTGTTAATATTAAGAATTTATCTATGAAGCGAGGTTTCACTGGAACGCAACTACAGTTTTAATAGGAGAACTACCTGTACTGGAGTTCGAAGACGAAGGGTTCAATGCCTCTCCAGGAGTAAGCACCGAAGTAATTATAAAAGGCCTCTTCCAGATGCAAATGTTCACTGAGCAGAGTGAGCCTTAAAGATGGGAAAATGTGAAACCAAGTGAATCACTGGTCAAGATTAATTAAATAAATAGTGGCCTGAGATAGACTTAATATGAGACAGGAGATTGCCCACGTGCAGCAGAGTGGGCTGGCTGTCTCAAAAAGGAGAATGGTGGGCATAGAGGAACAATAAAAGCAGCTCAAGGATTACCAGGTAAATTCAGAACTATCAAGAGGTTAGGGGTTAATGGGAGTTCAGCTTATTTGAGAGGAGAAATTTCTCAAAAAAATATTTATACATCACTACTAAATTTCAAAGAAGCATATTTTAAAAGCTGATTTAAAGCTTTATTTAAACACTTTTCACATGCAGTACTTTCATAGCATATTAAAAAAAAGTAATATAATTTAACACTGGCAACCATGTTTTAACTTTATCCACATCCATTCCCCTCATTATCCGATCATGATCTACATGCTCACTGACCTACATTAGTTCCATAGGACAAGAATCCACTCAAATGCTTCTAAAGCTTCAACCCCTCCTTACTTCTGTAATTTCCTCCACCTTTACAACCTGTAAAGCAGTGCTCTTTAACTGTAGACTCTCTAGCATCTACAATTTTAAGCTCTCCACCATTGAATTCAGTTAGCTTGTTCCCAGAACCTCATTGCACTGCTTTGCTCCTTTACAGGCCTTTTATAAACTAGGCTTTTTATCCAGGCTTTCAGTCAGCCATTCTAATATGCCCTTTATTTTTCTTTATAATTTTCCTGAAGTGCATTGCAGATTTTATAAAAGATGCTTCAAAACTGTTGATGTAGTGGAAAGTCATCAGTGATTACAAACCCATCTGAAGAGTAGTTTTTCAACCCAAAAAGGTTTGAGAACCACTGTGCTAAATTAGCAAGCTTAAAGCATCTTTAGCATACAAAAAAAATGTGTCACAGACATGGTAAAACACTGTTGAAAACCACAAGAAATCACTGGATAAAAGGTGCTGCCAAAACCTTTGTCAAACTATTGATAAGCAAAAGCTTTGTCAAAGAGGTGAGCTTTAAAGGAGAAATAAGTGGTAGAGAAGTAGAGAGGCTTAGAAAGGGATTTGTGAAGAATGAGACCTTGGGGTTGAAACACAGGTGGAAGTCCCAAAGATCCTTTTGGATGTAATTTCAAAAAATTATTAGACTTGATTATGTTGCTTTTAGAGTTGAATTGGGAGGTACCCAGGGAGAGGGATTGAAGAGGTGAAAACTTACGTTCTAGAAACCTGGTTTACCTACTTACACAAATTAGGCTTTACTTATTAGTAGGCATCAGGTGCAATATGGTTAACAAGATAGTGCAAATCTTTTTATAGCTAGTTGACATTTAGATGAACTGTCAATCGCAACATCCCTCAGACGTGCTTCACCTCCAGGCTCAACCCTGTCAAGCTCAGCATGAAATAATTAACTGCTTCCTTCCATGCTTTATTTACTCAAGAGTAACAAACTCAACTGTATTAACATGATCCGGATATCCATATCTGTCAACCTTGCCCCTCAATTATTCTGTTATTTTGTCATTAGAATGGAAAAAGATTGCAAAACAATACCTGAAAAAAGTGCTTCACAATTCCTACTTTTAATTATACCACCAAGAGTTACATAGTTCTAAACACAAGCTATAAAAGATCACATTTTTAGAACAAAACCACAACTAAACAATTTCACAAAATATAACGGCAAACATGGCGACACAAGTTACTGACCTTGAAAAATCAAGATTTCAGATTAAAACTCAGACTTACACAAAAACAGAATCAAGGAATTGTTACAATGCAGCAATAGCTATGGAGCCCTCACGCCTGCACCAGTTCTCTTAATAAGCTTTTACTTAGTGTCATTCACATGCACATAACACAGTCTAATTTTCTTTTGAATGCTTTGACTGAGTCTGCCACTAACACCCTTTCAATCTGTGCATTCTATATTTTGACATTTGCTGCATGCAAGTTCATTTTTCCCCAATAACCAGGTCTATGCCTTCTCATTCTCAATCATTTCATTAATGGGAATAGCTTTTTTGTGTCTTTTCTGTTCAGTCTCTACTTTGTATACCTCTACCATGTCTCCTCTTGGCCTTCTCTTCTCCAGGTGAACAGTCCTAACCTCCAAATCTATCTTCATAGCTGAAATTCCTTTTCCCTGGAACCATTCTTCCAAATTCTTTCTGCACCATCTCCAATGTCTTTTCATTCTTTCGAAAGTGCAATGTGCAATGCAAAATTCAGCTGAGGTTGAATTAGTGATTTGTATTGCGTGCACTTCTGGTCACCATTCTGTAAGAAGAATGTAGAGGCTTTGGAGAGGGTGCAAAAGAAGTTTACCAGAATGCTGCTTGGATTGGAGCATATTAGTGAAAGGGGGCAGGTTGGACAATTTGGATTGTTTTCGTTACAATGTAAAAGGTTGAGAGGCGATTTGAAATGAAGTGTATAAAATTGAGATGTATGAATCTAGTTGATAGTTGGAGTCTTCTTCCCATGGTGGAAATGTCAAATACTTGGGGTATAAGTTTAAGGTGAGAAGGGGAAAATGTTTAAGAGAGATGTGCAAGGCAATAAGTTTTTTTTAAAAACACAGCGAGTGGTAGATGCCTAGAACACACTGCCAGGAGAAGTAGAAGAAGCAGATACATTAACAACATTTAACAGACACATGACCAAGCAGGGAACAGAGGGATACAGAACAGTTGCAGGCAGATAGAATATGTTTATAATGGAATTGTGATCACCACAGATATGGTGGGACAAAGGGTGTACGCCACTTGGTATTCCCAGATGAGATCCCATCCAAGTTCTAAACGGGCCTGAGTCTGCCTAGTTTCCGAGATCAGATGAGATTAAGCGTTTTCAGATTAGTATGGCTATTCCCGTGCTGTACTGTTTTAGGTGCTATTATTCATGTTCAAAATAACTTGTGTGCTCTTACACTGAATACTCCCATTAATAAAGTCTACAATACTGTCTGCTATGGTAACTGTGCTGTCAAACTGTCACATCACATTTAATGACATATGCAAAAGTACATCCACATCACTGATCCAGCAGTCCCTTTACAGGGCTTCTTCGTATGCTTCCAACCAAAATTAATCACATTATATTTCTCTGCATTAAACTTCATTTGCCACTTGCCCGCCCATTCCACCACCTTGTTTATCTACTTTTGAAATTCCACACCATCCTCTTCATTGTTTACAATACTTGCAAGCTTCCTTTCACCTGCAAACTTTGAAACTGTGCCATCTATAACACGTTCTAGGACATTAATATACATTGACTCCTGGGAACAAACCTTCCTCCAGTCACAGAAACATCCCTTTGTCACTATTCTTGGTCCCCTATACCCAAATCAATGTTTATCGATATTGCATTGTTTATTTCATTCCATAGGCTAGAATTTCCAATTCTGCTGTGTGGCATTATACAGATGCCTTTTGTATTTCTGAGTACATCACATTAACAGGACTGTCCTTAAATATCTTCAAACAAAATTCATTGTTAAATCAGATTTTCCTTTAATTAATCGATGCTGGCTTTCCTTAATTAACTCTCATTTGTGCATGTGACTATTAACTTTAACCAAAATTGTCTCGAAGTTTCTCCATCATTGAAGTTTCTTTTAAATAAGGATGTAACACTTATAAGTACTATCAGCCTAAACTGGTAATATTGTGTCATGCAGAATCTAAATAATAATGAGCAGATCGACATTATTTAATTAATTCAGATCAAGATCAAGAGTTAAAAGAATGATGGCGCTGTCACTCAGCTAATGAGAAATGAATAAGTTCAAATGCAAGTTTTAAGTAAACATTAATACAATCTTAACTTGCTTTAATGGGAGGAAGTGAAAAGAAGAAATTAGTTGGAATTGTACAGAATCAGGTCTCTCAAAAATAAAAGTTTCAAGTACAGATCGTAATGAAGCACGTGGTTGTGAATGGAGCAGATTTTATCGGGTCAAACAGCAATGTGTCTTTAAAACCATGATAATTCTTTCATTTAATCCATAATTAACAAAACAGAAGTTTAAACATTCATTCAAGCCACTGATCACAAAAGACTTTTAAAAAAAATACATGACCCTGTCCAAATCACAACTGGCTGTAGCAATCCCAAGCTATCAAACTGTAACTAACCATACTCTCCTATGAATAATATTAGACAAATAGCTGACAACGAATAAAGTCTTCCAATCAAATTATTAAATCATCCACTTAATAAAATAGAACAATGTACTTTGCTTGTAGTTACACTTCAGTTGTTAGTATATGGATATTTGTGAAACACAACAGTGACTGGCAACCTATTATGCCTTGCCATGGGTTACATTGGTGCCAGTAGCAAAGAAGCAAGGTGCATTTCTGTTCAGATGGTGAAGTTCTGATGTTAGAACAGTGATAGAAAGCACTTTTTGGGATTTTTAAAATGCATTCCTGAATGACCACAAGCATAAACAAACTGATGAAAAGCACTCCCAAAAAAGCACTCAAATCTAGTCAGTCTTTCTTTCTTACTGATGTACAAGTTCGTGCATTTTGTGCAATGACATAATTTGCACTTCACTTCATGTCTTGAATCAATGCAACAGTAGCAGTACAAATGCCTATTTATACAATGGACATTGAAAATAAAATCATCAAAATATGACAGCAATTGGTGTTCATTACTTCTCCTCCATCATCCAACTGGAGATATCAGGACAACGAATGATACAAACACTGAAGGATTCTACAGTAGTAATTCATAGCAGAAGAAAAACTCGCACCAGCCCAAACTTCACTGACGTGCTTAACTAATGAGCACAAACTCCAAGCAGATTGGTGAAATCAGCTGAACCCTGCACAGGAACGTTTTTGATGAATTACAAGGTATGTAGGAACATATTTATAGTGTAGGAGGTACCTACATGGCTCAACTTACCCATGCTGTTATTTATATTCCATAAGCTTTCATCCTCCAAACTTCATCTAAACTGTTATCAATATATTTGCTTATTCCTTTCTCCCTCACATTCTTCCCTTGAATCAATTCCCTTAATGATTCCAAGTTGCACACACTAATCACTCTGGGTAAGGTGGTTCCTCATGTATTCCCAACTTGAATTATAAGTGATCTTCATATTTATGATCTGTAGTTGTTGTCTTCCTCATATATGGCATCATCTTGCCTATGTTTGTTGTATCATATTATTTACAATCATGAAATTTCTATCAGGACACTCTCCAGAGAAAATAGTCCCACCCTGAATAGGTGATTCCATTGCAAGGCATGCCTAATTTTATCACTCACTGAAGTAAGTATTGCACATAATTGCTTTTGCAGGGCCTCCCGCATTTTCAAATATTCAATGTTTTCTTTCACTTTGAAGTATAAAATAACAACCAGTAACAACACAACATCCTTTCACTGCTGTGATAACTAAAACTTACTGACATTAAATTTGGCCCCAAATTGTGCTCAGTGCCAACAGGAAAATGTACTACTGTCCAACCATTCATAACTAGCCATAACTACCAGATCCATTGCCAGCTCTCTGTATTTACTGTAGATAAGCATAGCCATCATTCCTCCCTTTATTCAGCTTCTGAAGATGTCCACCCACTCAGTCCTTTTGCAAACCACTCTATTTTTTTCCTGTTGCTTCACTTTCTATTGTCAGCAACACTAAATTCTTACTTATACTTTACAGTTCTTTTTCGGTTCAGATAAATGTCCATGAAACATTGGGACTCACATTTTTCAGTGGACAAATTCATTGGTTGTTCTTTGTCTAATTCTGGTACTGAATATTTTATACTAATGCCACATTTCAAAAGCTGTTATCCACTTCTCACTGGTCTCATTTAGGATTCAACACCCACATCTGTGTATCCTAATGCTTCACAGAAAGACTTCTGGAAAACTGTCCTTTTAAGTAAAAGTTGATATTAAATATCCACAGAGAATTAATTTAGGAAAGGCTTTATTTTTAGCTTCTTGAAATTAGCTCAGAGCACTATTTATAATATTAAAAACCTCTCTCAATGATAAAGAAAGAAACTTTATTTGCCCAGCACTTTCAGGTCCTCAGAGTATCTCAAAGTATGTGGCCAAAGAAATGATTTACCATTATCTTCTCAGAGCAACTAGGGATGGGCAATAAATAAAGTGTTTTCAGTCATACCTGCAGACCTAAAACAAATATCTTTCTCAAGGGACACTTTTTCCCTAGACCTAGAGTAACTTGTAAAATGGTGTTAAGAAATTAAGTCTTAATATTTTAAGTATTTTTAGGGAAGCAGTTATTCAATAGTCAACAGATTTGGCTAGAGTGTTACGCAGCTGAAAATTTAATTACAATTTTTAATGATTGATAGGTATCAATACACAGATGAAGATAACAGCAGTAGTGGTAGGTGGTAGTTTTGGATTACAAAAGTTCTGAATATGCAACTTATCTTGCAGAAACCATGACAGCTGATCAACAGAAATAAACAAGATTGTGGAACAGGACAGCAATAAATGAGAAGTTATAATTGAAGATCATTACTGGTAATAATCTGGATAGCAACCACTGATATAAAAACAAAAAGACTTCAGATACCTGTACCAAAGTCACAGAAATTCTCTAAGATCTTGTGGTTTAAAAAACAAAATGCAAGGAATCGTGCTGTAGTACTTAGCTGTACTAAACAGGATATTCACAGATTGCATTTCAACTCATTCAGTAACTACTCAATCTGGTAAGCAGTTGATGTTCAACAGTTGTAACTCGAGCCTGAACTAGGAAGAGGTGGCAAAAACAAAATTCACTCCTATAAATTACTCCTTTCTATGCTCTGCTAACCCAGTGCGGTATGACTGTTACCCATGTATTCAACACACACATCAACTCTGAGCTTTTACATTATATTCTATGCACATTAAGGATAGGACAGGATAGCTTCTGCTTCTTAGCTTGGAGCTGTTGAGCTGTTATCTCTTTGAATTCTCATGATTTTGCTCTTTGAGTAATAACAGGGTCCAAGAGGCTTGCCAAAGTGCCATACTCTGATTTTCACTTAAGCCAAAGTTCTAGGATTCCATCGAGAATCAGAGCCCGTTTTGCTCACCAATGATTATACAAATCAAATTGGTTATTTTTGTTTTTAGTTTTGCACAGCTCCCACTAATTGTCTGCTATTTTAATGATTCATTATTTAAAAGTGCTTTATTTACTTGATGTCTGCTAAGGATCACAATATCAAAGACCATTTTTATTAAAACTGAATAAAGCAGCCTTTCCATTACGTTGGCTTTGTTTCCTGAAACAATGCATAGAGGTTAGTAGTAAATGAATACAAGGCGACTGCTGTCTGCTTGAAGATATATACAGATAACTCAATAGGGTATTTTAATTGAAGCAGAGATGAAACACAATGTTACTTCCTCTATTATTTTAGACAGCGCACGATGACTCAAAAGTTAATGAACCTTTCATGGAAATCCTTTATTCAATTTCCATTGATAAGGCAAAGCTTTACATATTACTTCCCACTAACTTAGTTACCTCTAAGCCCTCTTCATAATACTAAAGATCTGATTCAGTCCATGCAGTTTTTAGATCACAAGAATGTTTATTCCAGTGTCATTCTCAGCACTCCAAAATGAAAATTCAAAGTCACTCAAAATCAGAATCAAAGCAGTGACTCATCCAATGACATGTACAGCATTTACAACAAATCAAAATGGGGAGGATCAAAGCAAAAAAGAATTATGGCATCACCACTATGTGAGGGGCATTTAAACATGTCAAAATATATTAAAATTTTTCACAAAAAATTACTATTAAAGTTTAGCATCTTACATTTTAATTGTCTTATTCTACACGAAGCCATAAGACAAAAGTATTTAATTTAATAGTATTTGTTGAAGGAAAATTGTGGCCTAAAAGTTCACCAGTCTTTTTTTCCAAACATTATAACAGGACTGTGAGCCACCACTTTAAAAAGTAGACAGGTCCTGATTTAATTCTTAGATGATCAGCTCCTGTTTTGATTGCACAATAATGTCACCAGCTCAGTTCCTGGTGAGGGATTCAACACATTAAAATTCGCAATAAAGCACAAATCACAGCAATTATATCAGAATGAAAATATTGATGTGAATAACGAATAGCTACAAGTTGATGAATTTTAGACTTTATGCCCACTATTCAGAAATATTTCAAGATATATTTATTTTCTGAACATCATTCATATCTACTGTCAAATAAAATGAACCATTTTTGTAAAGGTCTATCACTAACATCAGTAACTGCACTTGTAAAGTAATTGACTGGCAGCAAAGCAGTGAGATCTTGAGGATATGAAAAGTTTCTACATAAATGCACATACTTCTTTTTCAATACACAAAATGATTTAATAGTGCCATCTACTGGTAGGCATAAATATATTTTGCCCACCGACACAAACAATCCAATTAGCCTGAGAAGAACAAATCTTGCAGGTTTTCATAATTATATACTGTTCATCTGATTTGGGTTCTGCACGTATTTGAATAAAACCTGATTATTAGTTAATTAAACTGCAAATAATTTTGAATCATGTAAAGCTAGTTCACTAGGTTTAGGGTGAGAGGGGAAGATATAAAAGAGACCTACGGGGCAACTTTTTCACACAGAGGGTGGTACATGTATGGAATGAGCTGCCAGACGAAGTGGTGGAAGCTGGTGCAATTGCAACATTTAAGAGGCATTTGGATGGGTATATGAATAGGAACGGTTTGGAGGGATATCGGCCAGGGCACTGGTAGGTGGGACTAGATTGGGTTGGGATATCTAGTTGGCATGGATGGGTTGTACCAAAGGGTCTGTTTCTGTGCTATACAACTCTGACTCTATGCATACCGAAAACGTACTGAATTGACAAACTGAAAAAATGTAATCTGCAATAAACATTACACATTCCAATTACCTACTATATTAAGAATTTCATAGCTCCTATTTGCTATAAATTTAAAATGCTTCAAATGTTTTCTTGCATGCTCAATTCTGCATCCTTCTGGAGATCCAAGTTTCTGCACCTCGAAAACTCAAACGTCTTCTCATCTGATACTAGAAAGATCAAAATCTTAAAACATTCACTGTGTATCTTTTTAAAAATGCTGTCACACCAACTGAATATTGCCAACATTTTCTTCTTTTATTCCAGAAAATAACTGCATATTGCTTGAGATCAATTGGGATCCTTCTTTCAACTGCATTAGTACTGATCAGTACCAAGTATTCGGCATTATACTGCCAATGCTGAATTTTCCCGCATCTGACCCTCATGAATAATGTGCAAACACAAAAAGGAACGATGATGCATCCTAGGTGCCCTGAAACAACTCACTGCATTAGCATTGAAAGCTGATTTTACTTTAATAATTCTTTTGACCTTCGGGGATCTGTAGCAGGGAAAAGGATGTTTGGGTAAAACAAATATAAAATCCGAGACATTCTATTCAGTTATAATTCACTGTAGAAGAGTTCTTTGTTCATTTCTTTTTCACTTTTAAAAAAAAAACAGGTTTTGAAATCAGTGTTAAAAATTGAATTCAAACATCTTTCAAAGATATTGGCAGAATATAGTGAAGGAAACTCCAGAACAGTAATTCAAAGTAAATACTGGCAGAATGACAAAGTCACAGGTTCAATGTTGTGAGTAGTACATTTAGGAGCAATGGCAGCAAGTCCTTTTTCATGTAAAATGGGAAATAACATACAACGAATGCACCTTTAAATAAAGTATTGAATGAAAAAACCTGAAATTATTTTTAGAAGCAGACAATGGCACTGATAATTTGAACTGTAGATTTCTTTGGCCTTCCTCATCCTCACCTATGACTTAAAATTGCAACTTTACTTTTCCACTTTGCCAGAATGCATTTATAGATTGGATTTTTGATTCCATCTCAGATGTGTTTCCTTTGAAAAGTAACAAATCACTTGGTACTCCAGATGGATCAATGGTTTCTGCTGCCTCTTTCATTCATAGAGAATGCTGCTATTGAGAAAAGTTCCCTTGCTCTCCATTTTCACCGACCTCCCTACCAACTTGCACTTTTGCATTGTTTGCATTCTTAAGTTGGCATCAGAAGTAATTTGTAATGAAGCAGGCTGATATCTACCTGAGAAGGATGACTAAACTCAAATCATTCACTCTGTTTCTCTCTCCATAGATGTTGCCAGATCCGATGAACCTCTTTAGCTCTTTGCATTTTTAATCCACATTTGGTAGTTCTATTCAGTTTCAAGCACAATTATTCATTCCTCCCACTAGAGGGCACAACACCTAGTCAGATTTAAGATCAAACATCAATTACATAAAATAATTTGTTCTAAAGGATAGCAAATAAATGCACTCAAGACTATATAGATATTTTAAACCCAGAGCATCTACCACTAACAGAATCAACTAAAATGTTTATATTTTAACAAGATGAGTCTACAAAAACTTCATTACTTGTTGAAATATAGTAGAAGTGCAAAGGTTAATTAACAGCAATTGCTTTAAATTTGCATGCTGCAAAATGAACAATCTTTGAACTCCACCTACAAGATAGGTGAATAATTCCAAAAAAAAGATGATACCTTGGGATTAAACAAAAATAAATACAATTTTCCAGTAAGTGATTGTTCTAGCTTTGAAAGTTCAATCAGTACAGAAAATTCACAGGTTGCATGTGTGTGCTAACAGATGCAATTTCAATTCCATTGCAGATTAACTCATCCAATAACTTCAAGAGGACCACAAACTAATAGGAAACCTTAAAGCAACTGCCCAAAAAGAGAGGGAAATTAATGGAAAGAAAGGAAATAAAAACCTGGCTTCCAATTCATAAAATCCAAGAACGTACTTACTTTTCACATAGGAAAAACTACGCTCATTGGGAACCCAAGATGCCAAAATTCCAGCCAGTTGGACTATAATAATGTAAGCATCCACTTTGAAATACTCTCTCTGTTCTAGTGGAGCAATCATATTCCCAGGCACTACTGCACTGTTAAGTTTATTGGTTTCAGTCCACTGAACAAGTGGACACTTTGCTTAAAACCAATCAACAGTTACAGAAACTGACAGATTTAAATACATTACTGGGTCTCTTGGAATTTCTTTGCTAAATGACTTTAGCTTTATTGTTAAACTAACAGCACTTTAGATATTTCACTACTGTCTATTTCATGAGAGAGTCATCTCTACTTTTAATGCAGCACATCAATAGCAGCTGTTGATTTCATGCTCCATGTCTGCAACATTCCATATCAGGTGTCAGTGACTAAAATTTTGAAACAATATAAAATTTACACTTACCAGTTGTAGACCTCTCATATTAATCAACACTACAATAAGCCCTTTAGTAACCTATGCCATTTCCTTCACTGCAAAACCATTTTTACACCCAAAAATACATAAGAAAGAAAATGTATGCAATTTACTGTTTCAAAACCAACACAATACATCTGAATACATGAACATTTAAGTTCCATATTTACAAATTTAAAATGCTACATTCTGAAGTCGTCGTTTTGGACTCAAAACATTAGCTGTTTCTCTCTCTACCGATGCTGCCAAACCTACTTAGTTTCTCCAGCATTATGTTTTCATTTCAAATTTCCAGCATCTGCAATACAATATTTGTATTTTATAAACCCCTCAACATTCAGCATATGTAAAGTAAAAATGTATATAAATTAAAACATGCTGTCAAAGTAGCTCTTGTTCTATGCACTTCCCTTACATAAAGCAAAATGCTTGAATCACCACTAATCTGGGAACTTGTGCCAATGTTCAATAAGCTATCCTACTGACCAGTCAAGTAACAATCCTATAGTTAAGGTGACCCCACTCCTCTATCACTATCTTTGCATATGTACTGTCTCATGGGATATATAGTTGAGGAAGTGGCCCTTAGAGTCATCAACATTGCTGAAACCCCAGAAAGTTTTGTGGTAACAGGTCAACATATGCATTAGACTTTGTGCTGATTATCACTGTATACCTTGCCTTAGTTTATGAATCAGCACTCACCCATTTTGAGCATTACTTAGAAGAAACACCGAGGATAGCAAGGGCACAGAATATACTCTGGTAGGAGTCTTTAAAATCCATCACAAAACTGGTTGGGCAGCAGTACTCTTAACTGTGCAAGTCGTGTTCTGAGGGATTTAGCACCAGCTTGGGCTTATAGCAGTTAGAGAGAAAACTAACAACAGTTAGAGAGTGAGAGAACAAGAAAAGAAAAAATTACTTGATCTCATCGTCACCAACCTACTTGCTGCAACTTCATCTTTCCATAACTATAGATAGAAATTAGGCTATGCAGCCTATCGAGTCTGTTCCACCATTCAATCATGGTTTTTACATTTCTCAACCCAATTCTCCCACTTTCTCCCCGCAACCCTTGATACTCAAGACCCTATCTATCTCTGTCTTAAATATACAGAATGACCTGGCCTCCAGCTTTCTGTGGCAATGAATTCCACCCTCTGGCTGAAGACGTTTCGCCTTATCTCTGTTATAAAAGGTCTTCACTTTACTCGAAGACATGTGCTTGAGTGCTAGTCTCTCCTATCAATAGAGGCATCTTTCCAGCATCTACAACATCCAGGCCATTTAGTATTATGTTTCAAATGTTCCTCATATGTCAAGCTTTTCATTCCTCGGACCATTCTTGTGAACTTCCCCTGCCCATGCTCCAGAACCAGTACACCCTTCCTGAGATATGGGGCCCACAACTGCACACAATGCTCCAAATGTGGTCTGACCAGGGCCTTAAAGAGCCTCAGAAGTACATCCTGGCTTTTACATTCAAGTCCTCTTGTGTTGATGTCATTTCCTGTGTTGGTGACATCATTTTCTGTTCTTTTTCTCAGAGGATGATAGATGGGATCCAAATTGATGTGTTTGTTTTGTAATACCGTTGCCCCTAATTTTATCTTCTCCCTCTCAAATTGCAGAATAAATTCAATCACATTATGATCACTGCCTCCTAAGGGTTCTTGCACCTCCCTAATCAAGTCTGCCTCATTGCACAACACTAAATCCATTATCACTATAATTTGGCCTTTCCTATACATCTTTTCTATCTCCTATTGTACCTTATGCCCCAGTGCCTGACTACTATTTGGAGGCCTGTACATAATTCTAACTATGATTTCTTTACCTTTGCGGTCCCTCAATTCTATCCATACAGATTCAACACCTTCTGACCCTACTTTGTTGTTATTTACTACTGATTTAATTTCACTTCATACTAATAAAGGCAACCCCACCTCCTCTGCCTATCTTTTTGATACAATGTATATCCTTGAACATTCAGCTCTCAATCGTGATCCCCTTGTAGCCATATCTCCATGATGCCCACCAAGTCATATCTGCTAATTTTGACCTGCACCACAACCTCACTTACCTTATTCCTTATACTGCGTGCATTCAGATACAACACCTAAAGTCCAGTATTAATCATCCCTCTTCTCATTGTCATTCATTTGTCCAATGTGCTTAAACTTTGATTGCCAATTCTTTCCAAACACTCAGTCCTACTTGTGTCTGTGCTGGAGATTTTAATAACCTCTCCTAGGTTCTGTACTCTTCTCTCCTCTGTTTTCTAATTTCTTCTGTAATTTGGGTTTTCTAATTTCTCTGATAACTAAGCTCTCACTCTGCCCCACCCCACCCCCATTTAGTTTAAAGCCCTGTCTACAGCCCTAGTTATGTGATTTGCTAGGACACTGGGCCCAGCACAGTTCAGGTGAAGACCGCCCCATCAGAACAGGTACTTTCTTCCCCAGTACTGGTGCCAATGTCCCACGAATTCAACCCCATTTCTCCCCCACACATTTACCTGCTTAATCTTATTGAGCCTGTGTAATTAGCTCATGGCTCAGGGAGTAATCCAGAGATTATCATCTTTTTGGTTCTGCTTTTCATACTCTCTTAGCATAACATCAGCCCTAGTTTTATCTGTCGTTGGCACGTACGTGGACCATGACAACTGGATCTTTACGCTCCCACTCCAAGTTCCTCTGCAGCTCAGATGAGATATCCCAAGCCGAGCACTAGGCAGGCAACACTCTCAATCTTGGTCACAGAGAGCAGTGTCTATGCCTCTAACTACCAGTGTTGGGAGGAATGATGATTGGCCTCCAACAACCAGAACCACCATCCTTTGTATTAGGTATAATCCAATTGATGGTTAGATTTCTTCCGATATTCATTGACACCAATTTTACTGGAGATCCTTAATTCCACACTGCCAAAAAGACCCTTGATAGAAGGGCCAGTTACCGCTTGAATTACAGAATCCTTCCAATATGGAAGCAGGCCATTCAGCCCACTGAGATCACACTGACCCTTCGAAGAGCATCCCACCCAAACACTCCTACTCCATCCATCTAACCCTGCATTTCAGATGGCTAATCCATCTAGCCTGCACTTCCCTGGTCTCTAGGGGCAACTTAGCATGGCCAATCCACTTTACCTGCACATCTGTGGACTTTGGGAGAAAACCAAAGCACCCAGAGGAAACTCATGCATAGGGAGAATGTGCAAACTCAACATAGGCAGGTACCAGAGGGTGTAATTGAACCCGGATCCCTTGTGCTGTGAGGCAGTAGCGCTAACCACTGAGCCACTGTGCTGTCCTTTAACGAAAAGTAGTAATCTGACTTTTTCTTCTCCTCCATGTTTGGACTAAGGTTGTGGTGTCAAATAGGCTTAGCAGAAGCTAAAGAGAATGCTGATTGGGAGGTTAGTGCTAATACCTTCTACCACTTTCTTGAACTGTTCTGGTGGTTGTTAGCAGGTAAATTGGTTGGATTGGATTCGCCCGGAATTCTGTGGACTACTTTACATATCAATTAGAATCTGGTGTTGTAGCTGTGTTGCGACAGCTTAACCAAGGGCACAGCTAGTTCTAGAGTGCAAGTCTTCAGTACTACAGGCATGATTCTGTCAGGGTGGCAGCTTATGCTGTATTCAGTACCATCAGCTGTTCCTTGACATTGTAAGGGGTGAATCAAACTGTACACTGGCATTTAAGAGTTTGAGCAACTTAAGAGGAGTCAAAAATGGGCCATTTGTTCAGCACTTCTTGATGAAGGTGGCTGCTTGAATATCTCGTGCCGAGACCACGCGATTCCTACGAGCTCCCTACAGCAGATCTAACTCTAACATTTTTTTATAACCACTTTATAAAAATTACCAATAATGTTCTTTTAAATCTACTTACAGGTTTGAGGAATGGACTGTCTAACTTTAAATAAAACGGATCTTGGCAATGTGATCTTGTCGAGTGCACGCCCTGTACGATGCAATGTATGCCGCTGTCCAAGTTTTTTTTCCCCCAACCCTATGATCTGTGTGCCCTTGCTCACTATGGTCAGCCAGTACTACTCATAAACAATGCTTTTCACTGTACTTAGGTACACGTGACAATAAATCAAAATATCTACAAAGTTAAGTGATAAACAAAAATTCCACAATAGATTAGAAATAGATAGCACGCTGCAGCAAGTTGCAGTCTAAAAATTTTATTTCACAAACATGCCACTGGGGCAAATAGTTAACTTTTCTTCCACGAACAGAAAGAAATAAGTTTTGAACGTACTTGATGTGGCCTAACTGCTGGACCTAGGAAGCAATTGCAAAGGTCCTAGAACTTATCTATTTACTTCCATTCCAACTGTGACTTCATTGGCTGCAAAGCTCCTTTGGACATCACAAGGTCAGAAATGCAAGTTTTTTTCTCTTACTTTCTTGAACTTCAGCATATTTATTGTAGCTATTTTGACACATCACAGTCATAGCTCAGCATATTTCTAATTTGAATTGAGCCTGGAGTATATTTTCCCTTGATTTCACTGATGAGAAATACAGTAGAAAATCTTTTTTGATTGCACATTAAAAATATGATTCAGGACTACTCGAACCATTATTTTTGATTGCATAACTATTCAGACAAACAGTAACTAAAAATAAATCAAAGTACACCCTTTTTTCAATAGATGGGATGAAACGTTTTGTCACAGATCATCACTGGCACCAAACATAACAGAGATTAGTATGAGAAAAAATTAGTCTGCAGATAATAATAATAATTGGCAAAGACCATTAAAACTGCTTCATTGCCTATTTAACAACTAGACATCTTAGTTAAATTCTCTGACTTGCATTTATTGTACAAGAAAATTGTAGAAATTCAACAAATTCAAAGAAAATGGTTCTTAACTGTCACTTAACTGGGATGGTGTGATTAAAAAATTGAAGATTGCGCATGTGAGAAAAATTACAGCACTGCTTATAGCAAATAGTTGAGTACGAAAGCCTTTGATAAATGACCTCATTGTTCACATATTCATTAATGCACAGCCTCCTTTGCACTACCTAATAATTAGGAATGGAAGACTGATATTTGTTGTTAAAATTAAGAATAAATCTGACAGCACATGCCAAATAAAATCATCCCTCACAAAAATCCATTTTTACTGTTTTAAGTTCAAACATGCTTCATTGGTGCTTAGGCAAAAATCACTGAAATCATTATGCAACATACATGCTGGAATCTTACAAGTGATCAACACTAGCCTTGATTTTTGGCCAAGGGGAAATTTTGGGGAAACCATCTAGTATCGGGGAAAGTTACACTTCACATCCAAAAGCAAACTACAAACTGTTATGACACGGGGTTAAACCCTCTGCTAATTTAAACCCAACACACCAAAAAGCTCACCTCGCGCCATAATCTGTTAAATTTTGAGAGGCAAAGAACTATCTCAGATTTCACTATTTAAAGTAAACATTAACAATTTTATTTTTTTTAAGTTCAACAGAGAAGATTAAAAACAACAACTATTTACAACTCATTTTTCTTAAACCTATCTTTTACCTCCCATTCTACAACACTGGTCCGATCAATTCCCTTTTAAATTTACGGCAAATCAATTTCAAACCCAGCTGTCACCTTCAGATGCCGAACCTTCTCTGTAGGTTTCTCTCGGTTTGTTTCGGTCTTCGGCTGCACAAATTTCTTATGGACAGGTACCTTTCAGAGACCTATTCCGCTGGCAGTCTTTACTTGCTCATTACTATTCTCCCCCTAACTGTTCATAGTGTCCGGTCTTATACCCCAAAACATCGGATCATTTCATTGGTTTGATGTCATCCCAAACAGTAAAATTCAAATTTGATTGGATATTGGTATCTGGGGCATAATTTAAACTGATTGGCCGAATTTGAATTTGTTTTTGTCTCAGGCAACACAACACCAGCTATTTGTGTCAACCAAATGTTACATTTATAAATTGTTCGGCACACTGTGCTTTCAGTCCTTGTCAGCTTCCTCTCTCCCAAATGTACAGTACACCTATACCTTCATAACAAAATTCATCAATGGAAATGGGCAAAAAACCTAATTTTTAATTACCCCAATCTTGCCCAATTGACTTTTCAGTCGATAAAATGATTGGGTAGTAGTTACACTTGAATAATCTTACTCCAATTCTTTTGTGGGGTGGGGGAGATACTATTCTTGGACTCTTGTGGCACAATCCCCAGGCTGAGGTTCAAGCGTACCTAGTCCAGTCGTGTGTCAATATCTATAACAATTCTTGGCTAATTCTGAGCAATCACAGAATAGTCACAGCATAATAAGCAGCTATTTGACTTGTCATGTTTGTGCTGGCTTTCTGGAAAATTTGTCACAATCTACTCCCCAGCAGTCTAGCTGTAGTTGTGTATATTCTTCCTTTACAAACAATAATACAATTCCCATCTTAAATGCCTCAACTATACCTACCTTCACCATATTCTGTGTTAGTCCATTTCAGATCCTAAGTAGAGGTTGAGTTTTCCTCATGTTATCATTGCTTTATTTGCTAATTATCTTAAAATATGTGCCTTCTGGTTCTTAATCTGTAAACTAATAAAAACACTTTCTCCCAACCACTTGGTCCAGATCCCTCATAATTTTGAATACTTTTGTCAAATCTCGTCTCAAGCTCGACTACTCTAAGGAACAAAAACAGCCCGATTAAGTCCAGGTCATCAGAACTGTAAAAGGTTCATGCAAGTAGACTCAGAAATAATTCACAAAAAAACCTCTGTCAACAGTCTGAGGAAAAAGAATCAGAAAAACATCAGTTGAGTAAAGATTTAAAAAGCAGAGATGAGTGTGATAGTTCTCACAGACTGAAATCTTGGTAACAGACTGATGCTTTACTTTTATGTCTATTAAGATACTTATAATACAATGCACATGTTTGTTTCTTTCTTTTACATAAAAGTATTGTGGTCTGATGTTAAAGAACATCTTCAGCTTTGAGTGACTATGTTCCAATGACTAATCATAATGGCATCCAACTACAAAAATTAAATGGATGAACTATCAGATTTCGTTTTGGGATCTAATTTGTCCAATTTTACCAACAATTGGAATCATAAAACGTTCCTGCCACTGAGGTTAAACTGAGAGGTTTATTGTTGCTGGGTACACCTTTACTTTGGTTTTCTCTACATTGGGGAGACCAAACATAAACTAAGTAAACATTTCACTGAGCATGGATTCTGGATTAGTGGTGCTGGAAGAGCACAGCAGTTCAGGCAGCATCCAAGAAGCTTCGAAATCGACGTTTCGGGCAAAAGCCCTTCATCAGGAATAAAGGCAGTTAGCCTGGAGCGTGGAGAGATAAGCTAGAGGAGGGTGGGGGTGGGGGGAAAGTAGCATAGAGTACAATGGGTGAGTGGGGGAGGGGATGAAGGTGATAGGTCAGGGAGGAGAGGGTGGAATGGATAGGTGGAAAAGGAGATAGGCAGGTAGGACAAGTCCGGACAAGTCATGGGGACAGTGCTGAGTTGGAAGTTTAGAACTAGGGTGAGGTGGGGGAAGGGGAATTGAGGAAACTGTTGAAGTCCACATTGATGCCCTGGGGTTGAAGTGTTCCGAGGCGGAAGATGAGGCGTTCTTCCTCCAGGCGTCTGGTGGTGAGGGAGCGCCGGTGAAGGAGGCCCAGGACCTCCATGTCCTCGACAGAGTGGGAGGGGGAGTTGAAATGGTGGGCCACGGGGCGGTGTGGTTGATTGGTGCGGGTGTCCCGGAGATGTTCACTAGAGCGCTCTGCTTGGAGGCGCCCAGTCTCCCCAATGTAGAGGAGACCGCATCGGGACCGCAACGGATACAGTAAATGATATTAGTGGATGTGCAAGTAAAACTTTGATGGATGTGGAAGGCTCCTTTAGGGCCTTGGATAGAGGTGATGGAGGTGGTGTGGGCGCAGGTTTTACAGTTCCTGCGGTGGCAGGGGAAAGTGCCAGGATGGGAGGGTGGGTTGTAGGGGGGCGTGGACCCCGACCAGGTAGTCACAGAGGGAACGGTATTTGCGGAAGGCGGAAAGGGGTGGGGAGGGAAATATATCCCTGATGGTGGAGTCTGTTTGGAGGTGGTGGATGATTTGGTTTATGCGAAGGTTGGTAGGGTGGAAGGTGAGCACCAGGGGGGTTCTGTCCTTGTTACGGTTGGAGGGGTGGGGTCTGAGGGCGGAATGTAAACAAGATGCGTTGGAGGGCATCTTTAACCACGTGGGAAGGGAAATTGTGGTCTCTAAAGAAGGAGGCCATATGGTGTGTTCTGTGGTGGAACTGGTCCTCCTGGGAGCAGATCTGGCGAAGGTGGATGAATTGGGAATACGGGATGGCATTTTTGCAAGAGGAAGGGTGGGAAGAGGTGTAATCCAGGTAGCTGTGGGAGTTGGTGGGTTTGTAAAAAATGTCAGTGTCAAGTCGGTTGTCATTAATGGAGATGGAGAGGTCCAAGAAGGGGAAGGAGGTGTCAGAGATGGTCCAGGTAAATTTAAGGTCAGGGTGGAATGTGTTGGTGAAGTTGATGAATTGCTCAACCTCCTCGCAGGAGCACGAGGTGGCGCAAATGCAGTCATCAATGTAGCGGAGGAAGAGGTGGGGGGGTGGCGCCGGTGTAATTATGGAAGATCAACAGCTCTACGTAGCCAACAAAGAGACAGGCATAGCTGGGGCCCATACGTGTGCCCATGGCTACCCCTTTGGTCTGGAAGAAGTGGGAGGATTCAAAGGAGAAATTGTTACAGGTGAGGACCAGTTCGGCCAAACGAATGAATGAGAGTGTCGGTGGAAGGGTACTGTTGGGGACGTCTGGAGAGAAAACAACGGAGGGCTTGGAGGCCCTGGTCATGGCGGATGGAGGTGTAGAGGGATCGGATATCCATGGTGAAGATGAGGAGTTGAGGGCCGGGGAAACGCAAGTCTTGGAGGAGGTGGAGGGCGTGGGTGGTGTCTCGAACATATGTGGGGAGTTCCTGGACTAGGAGGGATAGGACAGTGTTGAGGTAGGTAGAGATGAGTTCAGTGGGGCAGCAGCATGCTGAGACAATGGGTCGGCCAGGGTGGTCAGGCTTGTGGATCTTGGGAAGGAGGTAGAACCGGGCAGTGCGGGGTTCCCGGACTATGAGGTTGGAAGCTGTGGGTGGGAGATCTCCTGAGATGATGAGGTTCTGTATGGTCTGGGAGATGATGGTTTGGTGATGAGGGGGTGGGGTCATGGTCGAGGGGGCAGTAGGAAGATGTGTCCTCGAGTTGACGTTTGGCTTCAGCGGTGTAGAGGTCAGTGCACCAGACTACCACTGCGCCCCCTTTATCCGCTGGCTTGATGGTGAGTTTGGGATTGGAGCAGAGGGATTGGAGGGCTGCACGTTGTGAGGGTGAGAGGTTGGAGTGGGGGAGGGAGGTAGACAGGTTGAGGCGGTTAATGTCCCGGCGGCAGTTGGAAATGAAGAGGTCGAGGGCAGGTAATAGGCCAGCGCGGGATGTCCAGGTAGATGCAGTGTGTTGGAGGGCAAAGGGGTCCTCGGAAGGTGGGCAGGAGTCCTGATTGTGAAAGTAAGCTCGGAGGTGGAGGCGACGGAAGAATTGTTCGACGTCACAGCGTGTATTAAATTCATTGATGCGTGGACGGAGGGGGATGAGGGTGAGTCCTTTGCTGAGGACTGACCATGGGGAGGTCTGGGGGGATGGTGAAAACTCGGCAGTGCTGGGAGCTCAGATCTGGTGTGGGTGTAGAGCTGGGAGTGGGGGCAGAACCTGTAACTGGAGTGGGTGTGATGGTGGGGGGAATGGGGCTGGAGTCATGAGCAGGGGTAGTGTTCCCCTCGGGGTTCTGGGGGGGGTGGGGATAGTGACAGTGGGGTCTATGGGGGGCATGTCAGCAGAATGCAGGTGAGTGGCGCTGGTGGGGGCGGAAGAGAATCTCAGCCTGAACCGCAGGGCTGAATGATCTCCCTGTCACTGCCTATTTTAATTCCCCTTCCACTCCCTTTCTGACATGACTATCCTTGGCCTCCTCTTTTACCACAAATGAATCAAACCACAAATTGGAGAAACAACACCTCATCTTCCGCCTGGGCAGCCTACAGCTGTAGGACTCAACATTGCGTTCTCCAATTTCAAATAACCTCCCTTCCCATCACCCGACTCCCTTCCGAGCCCTGCCCCCTCCATTCCATTCCTCTTACCGACCCCTCTTCTAGCTACCAATTGGATTCATTCCTCCCACTGACCAACCAGGTCGTTCCCTCTACCTGTGTTCACCTATCCCATCTCAACACCCTGACCAACATCCCGACCACCACCTCTTATCTGCAGCTTGCCTTACACCCACCTCCGGTCGTGAAGAAGGGTTACACCTGAAACACTGACTTCTTTACCTCCTGATGCTGCCTGGTGTGCTGTGCACTTCTAGTCTCCTGCTTGCATACCTTGGATTCCAGCAGCTGCACATTTTTTGTCTCTTACCTTTACTTTGAGCAAGGGTATATAAAATTGCAATTACTTAGTATTCTGCCACTGTCATAAGTCTAAGAAATATCTGAATATTATGGACAGTGTCTCCAGTGATGGTATAAAGAACACAGAACGGTGAATGCATCACAAAAAAAAAGTGTACAGGAAAGCGACACACACTGACGAGGTCCTGAATGACAACAGCAACCAAACACACACAAAGAAGCCGCATTAGGACCCTTTTCAAAAGGGCTACAACACACTGCAGTACTCCTGACCTATGAAGAGAAGAAGACGAACTCCTCTAGAATATTCACCAAGAACAGATATCCCTGCAACTTCATTCGCAGATGCCTACAGACAAACAACGCGATGAGGACGTGGCACAATCTAACTCACTAGACAAGCTACCTTACGTAAAACATGTCTTGGAACTGACAGCTAGACTTCTCCATCCACTCGGATTCGTGACAGCTCATAAACTGACAGCCACGCTCAGACAACTTACAGAACTAAAGACCTTATACCCATCCATGTAAAGACTGCACATAAAACTATATAGGGCAAACAGGCAGACAACTAGCAATTCACATCCATGAACACTAACTAGCCACCAAATACCACGAGCAGTTGTCCCTAGTAGCCACACACATGGGCTACATATTCGACTGGGATAACACAACGATCATTGGACAAGCTAAACATAGGACAGCCAGAGAATTCCTAGAAGCATGTCACTAATCCACAGACTCCATCAACAAGCACAATGACCTAGACTCAATATATCAGCCACTGCAGCAAACAACCGGAACCAGCAATCAGAAGCAGCAGGAACGGAACCAACTAAACTCCAAAAGACACTACAGCAGCACTGCACAGGGGGCTCCAAAGCACTAAAGATGTCACCTGGACAGAGGACAAAACATCTGCAAATCAACTTCCCAGCTCAGTAAACATTCCCACAACTGAGCTACAAATCTTTACACAAGTCTTGAATTTCTTCTTTCCATCTGCAAAAAAAAAAGGTCTTATGTATGAGGCTAGTGCATGCAATTGCGTTGCACTGCAACCCCAAATGACAATTCTAAATTGGTTGGCTTCATAATGTCATAAAGCTAGTCTTTTTTTCCTAAAAGCGGTTCCTTGTCTCAAGGAGATTCTGTCCCTTGATATTTTTTCAGAAGGGTAATAAACTGATCAGTATGGTTTGGTACAGAGGTGAAAAGGATTTTGAGAAGCCTTTTGTTTATATGTAAACAGATGAGACTTCAGGCCGAAGTGGTCATGTTTTAGAAGTGACCTGTATAAAGAAAGGGAAGTGGTCAGCTCTCTAGCTGAGCTGAGCAGTTTCTGTTCAAACTTGAACCGGTGAGCAGTTCAACAGGGAACTGTGTGGAAACTCATTCTCCTTTCTGCCCTTCAACTTCAACCTGTAAGCATATGTCCCACTTATACTGGTTTTTAAAGGGAGTTTGCTTATTGAGACTGTTGTGTATATTCAGAACAGCATACTTAAGCCTAGTTTGGATAGACTGGGTTCTATAGGGATGCTTTATTCTGTTCTTTGTGTTTCATTGTGTAATTTTGTGTATAATTTTTTGTCTGTCTTAAAATCAAGTAGTCAACCTAGCTATCTTACTCCAGGTAATTTTCACTGTACACTTACCAAAACAAACTGCTGCCTGCTTAAGAATGTTTTCAGTCATCTGGCTTTGTCTATAACAATAATTCTTCAAACACTCATGAATATTTAGCAATTTTTCTTCAATTGTGAAATCACATCTTATGTTGGTACAGTAGTAACTTGCTTGTTGCAAACAGCCAAAGGGATATAGTTTGATATTGATATTATCTGCCAGTCTTTTGGATGTACATTAGCATCACATTGGCTCAGAAATTCACAGATCATGTTACTCATTTGTGAGATGGACAGAGTGTTATTTGGCTTGACAGCAGCATCCTGTTGTTGGCAAATGTCATTCAGATTGCTTAATACTAGTAGCTTGAAACTGTTGCTAAAACTTTTGACATAGCTCACTTTTGCAGGGAAAATTGGAGGTAAACTGGACACTTTATATGACAACATTGTTTTCCCCTTACTTTGGTCATTCTTGCAAATTGCCCTGATGGATACAAAATAATAAGCTTGGACAAAAATTTTATCAGCCAGATTCTATACTATTTTATTTTGCATCTATTATTAATCCTCACCACATATCGTTGACATGATTGCATGAATTTAATTTTTACACTATGCACAACAGCTGACATAGTGGTGAAACTTCC
The DNA here is from genome assembly GCF_037043375.1 of Chiloscyllium plagiosum. NCBI lineage: Eukaryota > Metazoa > Chordata > Chondrichthyes > Orectolobiformes > Hemiscylliidae > Chiloscyllium > Chiloscyllium plagiosum. The sequence continues at coordinate 13,993,668 of NW_028270181.1, read as the reverse complement.
GATTAGCCCAAGCCCAGCTTATACCAGCATTTTCTCGGATTTGTCTTTTCTAATGCAGGTGTCGTTCTTTCCAATTCTCACTCACTCCCAATATGTTGAGAGGAAACACTGAATAAGTAGGCTTCTATTTTCAAAAGATTCATCACAAATCAATTAATATTAAATAAAAAAAAGGTAAATCTTCTTGTCACTCAGTGTCTGCTCACTATATCAGATGGATTAATACAGCAACTGGAACCTTGTCATTCCCAGAACTGTCCTACTTCAGCAAAAACTGTGTGAGAATTAGTTGTCACTTCTTGTTCAATATGCAGAATATTTGGGAACAGTCTGTATCAGGAAAGGTTAGACACATGACCAGACTTTTGTATCGCTGGGACATACAAACTCTGGAGAATGTTTGAGGCAATTGGGATGAATTGTATTCTATCAGTTTATTTGCTGGCTTTTTCACAGAACAATACGACAGAAAGGAAAGACAACTAGAATTTATATCGTGTCAATCATGAAACTACTGCCAAGCACCTCAGCCACTGAAGCATCTTTAAGGGGCTGTCACTATTACAACTGAGCAGTGAAATAAAATCTGAATAAACAAATGAAAGAAATAGGGGACAATGATAAGAGGAAGGGTGGGAGGAAGCTCAGGTAGAGCACAAACATCAACAGAGACTGATTTGTTAGACTGAACAATAGTCCACTGAATTCTACATAACACGGCAATCAAAGCAAAGACCTTTAAGTTGCTCACTTTCCAAGATGACTCAATAGTAGTGATATTGTACAACAAAAGGAAAATGTCAAGGATGGAGAAATGAAACAAGTATCACTTTTTTCAAAGGAAAGGTATATTTAGAAGCAGAACATTTGACAACTCTTGAGAATGGCTTCCAATGGTTTCTGAAACATTGGGCCAGATTTATAGAGAATGGCAATTTCACTCAGGTCACCACTCTGCCCCTTGTTTTTAATGACAAAAAGAGATTGCCACACTTTTGATAGGTCATTTTGCTCAGAGTGCCCTCAAAAATGCAGAGCCTTATTTCCAATATGAGATTTTCTCATCGGGTCAGGATCCAATGCCAGGAGAAATGGATGGTAGAAGGACGTAGGAGTCGCTCAATGTGAGGGGTACGATGTAAGGGATCGGGGAGAGGTGCAATTGGTGGTTGTGTAAATTAAGTCTGGGGTCTGTTTAATAGTTAGTCATGAGTAAGGAGATATATTTAAATAGTCTAACTTTTTCTGGAGTAGCTACTTATTTAACTTCATCAGAATTTTCCAAAGCTTCCAATACAAATGGAGTCTTTTGGAGGGTTCCAAGTGTCAAGGAACTGCACAGCAGAAAATTTAACTTCCTGAGCAATTCCTATGGAGTGCGCTACAAGCAGTTCTGTAGGGATCTATACACAGCTCCTTTCTGTGCTGTAGTAATGACTGTCTGGCCTGCGAAAACTTTTCTCCATTACAATCTTTGGTGAAACAACGACAGAGTTCTCACAGCACTTGTGTTCATAATGTAACATCAAAGAGGCTTATTTGTTCTTCACCTAGCAGATAGAGTGTTACATAGGAGGTAAAAATGACCCAAGTAAAACAAAGTTCTGGACAACCAAATTATTTTGAAGTTGCAGCACATCTCGCCACACTGACCCAGATTTAAATGAACTGAATTAAGATTAAGAGGGCTTTGTTTGCATGGACAGAGTTCTGGGACATTGAAAACATACCAAATGAGAACAGTTCGCATGCAAAAGATGACTGATGTAATGCATTGTGCAGGATTATTTATTCAAACAGTGTACCTTAAACTCCAGCCTGTCTTGATTTCATCACTCACATTAACTCATAACATTTTAGAAATTTCACTTTCCTCCTAATGCACTGCATGATGAAGGTTTACAGTAAAATATTATCTAAGAACTTGGGTTCTTACGGTTTTACTCTTTGGTTCTGCATTGCAAATGCCTTTTTTTGAAAGATAAGAAATTCTTTTTTATAAATTAAGTATGGGTCAAAACAACTGTTCCAAGAAAAAAGATTTACAACAGAGAGGGCGCGTCAGAGACAGATGACAGGCAGAGGGAGAGAGGCAGAGAGCGAGAGAATGGCAGGTGAGAGGCCAGGTCGGAAAGGTTAAGACCAGCAAAATAACTGTTTAATTTTGGTACTTTTCAAGTCAAGACATCCAGCGAGCTGTTGAGGCTCGGTCATTAAGTATATTCCAGGCTAACATAGCCAGATTTTTAATCAACAAGTAAATCAAGGGTTAGAGGGAAAGGCAGGACAGTGGAGTAGATAATTATCAGATTAGCCATGATCGCCTTGATTGTCATAGCTAACTCAATGGGTTGAATGCCCTACTTCTGCTCTTAGATCTTATGGTCTGGTGTTATTTCAGTAGCCCAAGCAAATAGGGATTTTGTAGGATTCAGTAAGCGAACTTATGTTTGCATGTCTTGGGTGGAGATTGTAAGAGAGAGAACTACATCTGGTAAATGTGCAGAAATTCACTGTAGAAAAACTGCCCATGATCTTGTCAACTGAGTAAGAAATCCTACAGTGAGGAACAGGTGCGATACTTCTCTGACGATAATAAGCTATAAAGGATATGATTGGAAAAAAGGGCTGAAACTTTATTTTTGCTGTATAGGACAAGATTGTTCCAAATTGTGTTCTATATATAACCATTTCCTATGTTTGATATGCCAATGTTCAAGTGAAAAGTACATTAGACTGACCATCACATTAAGCAAATAGCAAAAGTAAAAGTTAGACTATCAAACTAGGTTTCACTCTGGAATTTGGCTTTACTAATATTACAATCATCTGGGATGATAATTGCTATAATCTCTTCATACTTCCTTTACTTTTATTCCCAATTCCTAGTGAAAGGCAATTGAAAGTTGAAAGGAGACTATTTTCTTCAGATATTAGAGTCTTGAAAGCACTATATTTAAATGAATCAGATGAATTTGGTGAACAAAACCAAACACAACAAAACATCATTTATACCTTTTGCAAATAGCATGCAAATTTCCAAACCACTGCATGGTACAGTGATAATGAAAATTTGCATTGGATTATCCAATAGTGATTTCATGTAATACAGCAAAACAAGCATTTTGCAATAAATACAAATCGCAATTTGAACAGAGTAGACATCATAATATAACACTCTCAGATCTATTCTTGGTGCTTCGCACTATTTTCTCACTGTAACCGTATTTCAAGGCTTGAAAATTGTTATGACCCCCCCCCCCCCATAAGAATGGAGAGAGTGCAGGCCTGTTAGAGCACAAGCTTGGCTCTTGTAACTTGATCAATCCTCCATGGCGGGTATTAGTGCCTTGGATCACACAAGCCCACTTGGGTCCTGATCCCCACTTAGCAAAGCTCTGCTTTAGCTATTCTTGTCCTTGGCCTACTGCTCCTTTACAACTGCCAATAGAAAACTCAACTGTGTGAAAGATCTGTGTTTCACAATTTCTTCAAACTACATCAAACATGCACTCCTGAGAAAAGATTGGAGGAGAGAAAATACTTCATGTTTAAAGAAAATTAATTTGCTCTGACCAATACCCCTGTCACTTGATTGTATTAATATTAAAAACTCATAGTACAACAGATTGTATAGACAGCTCAATGTTGTCTCAAAAGGTATGCAGAAATATAGCAGGGGTAGATGATCTCATCCCAGTTTCTACGTCCCCACTGCCGCCAACCAATGGTCCCCCACCAGTGTTAACCCAACAGTGTTAACTAAGGAGCCCATGAAAACAATTTTAAAAATTACTGAATTTTTAAAGGTTTCCTGTTGAAACTAATTAATACAGAGTTATCTTTTAAGAAGAAACTTTTAAAGATGTGCAGAATTTAAAATGTTTTGGCAAGGTTTGCAGGTTTATCCTAATAAAGTCACTGAATTAACTGTTGTTCTCAATAATGTAGTCCAGCTAGTTTTAGCTAATGTCCCTTTTAGGAAACAAAACTAGTTGAATTATTTAAAAATAAAACAAAAGCAGGATTTAAATAATCTTCGTAAGTCTATATACGTTATGTTGGTCAAAACTAGCCGCTTAAAAATGAGCTAAATGAATTTCAAAACTGCACAGTACAGACTCACATTCTTAGAACACCATCATTAAATTTCCTTACCTCATTACAAAGGTAATTCAGGGTAGTGAAGTCCCATTTCTTGGCATATCCTGCATTATACTTCAGTATTGCATCCTTTAAAAAAAAGAAACAATTTCTAAACAGTGGTTACTTGCCTGGTTGTATTCAAAGAATCCATTCTCTAAGTCAACCAATGCCACAGTTATGCCTTAATTAGCCAGATTGGTCTGATCAGCCAGAATAGTGAGACAAACACATAAACAAGGTAAGGATCAGCAGTTCAGTGTATGATAGATTGGAAAAATGAATAAGAAAGCAGTAATAGCTGAAAATTATTGAACTTTAAAACAGAATGGCCCCCAACCGTCACGAAGTTCCAAAAATAAAGAGGCGGCCAACTCAATAAAAAGATCAAGAGCAGAGAAGGAGAAAGTACAGAAATTGCTATGTTTACAGTTTTAAAAACAGCAGTGAAAAATAGTAATTGTAGCCAACTATAAGCTGACAAAAATGAAAATACACTCATCATATGTCTGTGGTGCATTGTTGCACACTGAAAACATCATTTTCTTCCTCTATTAATTGACCACCGTGACACAGAAAGATTCTGTTTTAGTTTTATTTCCACTTACCTTAAGGTCTAATATTAAGTCATGCATAAAAAAAAAAATCACAATTTATTCTTTCGCTAGCACTGATATCAGACAGAGGCAGCAGCAGCACTAGTTAGTCCTGCATCACTAACCCGAGCAAATGGAAAAGCAACAAAAATCATCATCAGTACCTTGCTGTTACACACATAGGAAGGTATAGGATGAATTTAATTGTGAGGCTCTCAATAGTCAAACTGTCTATCAACAACTACCCTCTTCACTGACACGGAAAGAATGGTTATTTAGAAATAACATGGCCCCTATGAAAGGGTGGCAGAAGCAAGAAACATCAACATTTAAGAAATACTTAGATAATCAGTTGAAGTGGCATAGCATACAAGACTACATGCCAAGTGCTGGAGAATGGGAGTAGAACAGATAAGTACTTGGCGACTGGCACAGACACAATGGGCTGAACAGCCTCTTTCTATGCTGTAAACCTGTATGACTCTAAACCTTATTCTAAATTTCAACACCTCGATCAATAAATACTTAATCTTCTCTACAGAAAAGCAAAGAACCTAGGCTCCTCCAATCTCACCTTTTAGGTTTCTCATCCTTTACATTAATTAATTTATTCCTGAGATACAGGTGATGCTGGTGAGGTGATATTTATTGCCCAAAGTTAACTACCCCAAAAGAAAGGGGAAGAGGGGTTGTCTCCTTGAATCCTGATAGTCCTTCTGGTGATGTATAGTGAGTCCTTATTATGAGTAAATGAAATTCAGGATATTGTCGATCAATGGTAAAGGAATGGTGACATAGCCCCAGGTTAAATTAGTTTGTGATATGGAGGTGGTATCTCCACAATATTACTGTTCTTCTTCTTGTAGTCAATGTCATGATATTGTTCAGCAGCACTGTTTTACGTTGGGTAAATTTCAAAATTCCAGCCTGCAATTCATATGTATTGCAGTGACAGTATGTACTATGATAGAATGGATGAAAGGGATGAAGACTGCATTTGATATTCCAATCAAGGAAACTGCTTTGTCCTGGATGGTGGTGAGCTTTGGGGATCTTTGTTATAATTGGAACCATCCAGGCAGGTGGCAAGTATTTACACAAGTAAATCTTTTCTCTACTCTCTTCATAATTTCATAACTTCCAAAATTAAGGCTCCAAAAACTGTACAGAATTCATTAATCAATTATTTAACCATGCTTACTTAACATTATCTCCTAATATATTACTTTAAATCCCCATTTATAAATCCTAGGATTAAACAGCTTTTCCAACAAGCATTTTGACTTGTGTTTCGGAGGACACATCAGCCAAACTGGCAACACACTATGTTGGAATCTCAAATGTAGATATGCTAGTTTGAGGTTATGTTTAAAAAAATGTATATCTGTTAACTGGTTATGTAGTCCAACCTTAAAATAATGCTCTCATTATGCTTCACAAGATTTTTAAATATTACAGAAAAACACATCCAATTGAAGCTTTTCATCTTACACTCATCAGGATAGTTTTGCAAGACTATCAATCATCCATATTGACCAATGTAAGATGAAAAGCTTCGACAGCATGTCTCTGTTTTCAAGCAGTAATGAAGTTCTGTACTATGAAGTGATTATTTAGATTATTTTATATTAACACTGGGATGCAGACTGTTAACAATTTACATAACAATTCATACAATTATACTGCAGGTGGAGGAAACATGACTGTCCCTCCTAGTCCTGCTACCTTGAAAAACTGTTCAACTAGATTCATTTCCATACCCTGTATGTCTTTACAGCTCTTTGATGACAGTAATTCAATGACGTTTTAATGGATGGACTGCGTTCACATGAAAAGTTAAATTATTCTCAGTGAAATCATAAAATGTTTCTTCACTACTTCATTAACACGAACGTATCTAGGCTATAGTAACGAAGAACATACTACTAACCTAGCAACTGCTAAAATGATAACTGGAGAACTGATATTTAAAATAAATAATTTATCATTGTGTAACATCCCAAAAATGGCTCAAAGAATGAAAATGCCATTTCTACAAGGACATAAGTGGATCTTAATGCTGATAGTGGAACAGAACTATTTAATTCAAAATGCAAACATGTTCAAAAACAATTGAATTCTGTCAGTCAATGAACTTAAAATATATTCTCAGCAAACCCTAATCCCCACAACCCATAGTTACTGATTTGATCTTATTTCACATTGTACCTTCACATCCTCTGAATTAGTAAAGGTTCTCAACAATGCTGTTCGAATTAACTCCCATCGACTGCTCACATTCTTGCTTCCATCCTGTAAAGAGAAAATACATGAATTTTTAGATGCAGTTTATACTTACAAGCTCTACAATAAAATCTATGCAACATAAAAAGTATAATTCAAAAGTGTGACATTCCAAATTCTAGACTTCCTGAGAAAGTACAAAGATTATTTCATAGAGTAATAAGTTATAAATTAAAAAGACTGAGCAAATGCCGTAAACCTGACATTACATTCAATGGAATTACTGTTGCTAGATCACTTAGAAGCAACACCCTTGATCACAAATTGAATCGAATCAGCCATCCAAATAGAGCAGCTACAAAGCTGGGAGTTCTGCAAAAACCCAGCTCCGAACTCCCCAGGGCTCTCCACCATCAACAAGCCACAAGTCAGGGATTTGGTGGATACTCGAAACTGCCTGCATACATGTAGCTTCTACACCACTCAACAAGCTCCAATAAGACATAGAAGTGGAAGTAATGCCATTCGGCCCATCGAGTCCACTCCGCCATTCAATCATGGCTGATGGGCATTTCAACGCCACTTACCCGTATTCTCCCCGTAGCCCTTAATTCCTTGTGACATCAAGAATTTATCAATCTCTGCCTTGAAGACATTTAGCGTCCCGGCCTCCACTGCACTCCACGGCAATGAATTCCACAGGCCCACCACTCTCTGGCTGAAGAATGTCTCCGCATTTCTGTTCTGAATTGACCCCCTCTAATTCTAAGGCTGTGCCCTAGTCTCGCCTAACGGAAACAATTTCTTAGCGTCCACCCTTTCCAAGCCATGCATTATCTTGTAAGTAAGTTTCTATTAGATCTCCCCTTAACCTTCTAAACTCCAATGAGTACAATCCCAGGATCCTCAGCCATTCCTCGTATGTTAGACCTACCATTCCTGTCTGTCCACCTATCTTTGTATCATCGGCAAACTTCGCTAGAATGCCCCCAGTCCCTTCATCCAGATCATTAATATATAACGTGAACAGCTGCGGCCCCAACACTGAACCCTGCGGGACACCGCTTGTCACCGGCTGCCATTCCGAAAAAGAACCTTTTATCCCAACTCTCTGCCTTCTGTCAGACAGCCAATCCTCAATCCATGCCAGTAGCTCACTTCGAACACCATGGGCCCCCGCCTTACTCAGCAGCCTCCCGTGTGGCACCTTATCAAAGGCCTTTTGGAAGCCTAGATAGACCACATCCACTGGGTTTCCCTGGTCTAACCTACTTGTCACCTCTTCAAAGAATTCCAACAGGTTTGCCAGGCACGACCTCCCCTTACTAAATCCATGTTGACTTGTTCTAATCTGACACTGCTCTTCCAAGAATTTAGAAACCTCATCCTTAACGATGGATTCTAGAATTTTACAAACAACCAAGGTTAGGCTAATTGGCCTGTAATTTTCCATCTTTTGTCTTAATCTTTCTTGAACAAGGGGGTTACAACAGCGGTCTTCCAATCATCCGGCACTTTCCCTGACTCCAGAGACTTTTGAAAGATCTCAGCCACCTCCCTCAGAACTCTAGGATGTAGCACATCAGCGCCAGGAGATTTATCAATTTTAAGATCTTCTAGCTTTTGTAGCACTTTCTCTTTTGTAATGGCAACCATACTCAACTCAGCCCCCTGACTCCCTTTAATTGTTGGGATATTACTCATGTCTTCCACTGTGAAGACTGACGCAAGTGTACTTATTAAGTTCTCCAGCTATTTCCTTATCTCCCATCACTAGCCTTCCAGCATCAGTTTGAAGTGGCCCAATGTCTACTTTTGCCTGTCGTTTGTTTCTTATGTATTGAAAGAAACTTTTACTATCATTTCTAATATTACTACCTTCCTTCATATTTGATCCTCTCCTTCCTTATTTCTCTCTTTGTTATCCTCTGTTTGTTTTTGTAGCCTTCCCAATCTTCTGATTTCCCAGTGCTCTTGGCCACTTTATAGGAGCTCTCTTTTTCTTTGATACATTTCCTGACTTCCTTTGTCAGCCATGGCTGTCTAATCCCTCCCCGATAATCTTTCTTTTCTTGGGGATGAATCTCTGTACTGTGTCCTCAATTATACCCACAAACTCCTGCCATTTTTGCTCTACTGTCTTCCCTGCTGGGCTCTGCTTCCAGTCGATTTTCGTCAGTTCCTCTCTCATGCCCTCATAATTATCTTTGTTTAACTGTAACACCATTACATCCGATTTTGCCTTCTCTCTTTCAAACTGCCAACTGAACTCTACCATATTATGATCGCTGCTTCCTAAGTGTTCCCTTACTTTAAGATCTTTTATAAAGTCTGGTTCATTACATAGCACTAGGTCAAAAATAGCCTGCTCCCTTGTGGGCTCCATGACAAGCTGTTCCAAAAAGCCATCCTGTAAGCATTCCAAGAATTCCCTTTCTTTGGAGCCACTGGCAACATTATTTACCCAGTCCACCTGGGAAGTCCCCCATGATCACCGTGACCTTGCCTTTCTGACATGCCTTTTCTATTTCCTGGTACATGTTGCGCCTCTAGTCCTGACCATTGTTAGGAGGTCTGTACATAACTTCCATTATGGTTTTTTTTGCCTTTGTGGTTCCTCAATTCCACCCACACAGAGTCCACATCATCCGACGCTATGTCATTCAGTGCCATAGATTTAATTTTGTTCTTAACTAACAAGGCCACCCCGCCCCCACTGCCCACCTCCCTGTCTTTTCGATAAGTTGTAAATCCTTGGATGTTTAACTGCCAGTCCTGAACCCCCCACAACCATGTCATGGTGATGCCTACCACATCATAATCATTCAAGATGATCTGCGCCGTGAGTTCATCTGCTTTGTTACCTGAATGCTCGTAGCATTCGTAAAGTGCCTTAATGCTAACATTCTTATCATTAGAGATATTGGAAGTCATAAGATGTCCTAAGTTATCCTTCCTTTTTGTTGCATTCCTAATCTGCCTCAAGGTTAAATCCACCTACATACATGCTATCCTCCTGCTTATCTTTCCATTTAACTCCATACTCCCTGTCGCTTTCACTTTCCCTTCCCCCCAACTCAGAAGTTTAAAGTCCTACTGACCACCCTATTTATCCTCTTTGCTAGAACATTGGTACCAGATCGGTTCAGGTGGAGACCGTCCCAACGGTACTGCCCAGATATATTACTGGCAGTCCTCTGGTCGTCACTCCCGCTCTTCCTACTTATTAACTAGGTTAGAGGAGGAGGGTGGGTGGGAGACACTACAGTAGTAGAGTCTCAGGTTTAGCCGCCTTGCTGATATATATGGTCACTGCTTTCTTTCCCGGCTGCCCCTCCGGTCCACGTCACTTCCTCCGCTGCTCCCGCTCCTTCTCCGCTGCTGCTCGCACTTAAAATGGCCGTTGGCGAAGGGTGAGTATTTATACTCACTGCTTACCTTCCTGGCTACCCCTCTGGTCCCCGTCACTTCCTCCGCTGCTCCTGCTCCTTCTGTGAAAGAGAAAAACACCACTGCCCGCTACCAGTAAGTAATTTTAATAAAAACTGCCTCACCTTATCTTCCACGTTCATCCTACCTCCGCTGCTGCTCGCACTTAAAAGACAATGTACCCTGCTTGATCAGCTGCTAACCAAAGCCACCAGCTTCAAAATCCACTCTACCTACCGCTTACATACAGCTTGCATCATCCACAAGATGCACACCTCACCATGGTTCCTTCCAAACCCGCAATCTCTTTCACTAAGAAGGAAAAGGGCACCGAATGATGGAAAGCAATCACCTTCAAATTCCTTTCCAAGCCACATGCCATCCTGACTTGGAACTACAGCAACAGCAATGCACTAACAGGACTATGGGTGCACCTCTAACAGATAGACAGTAACAGTTCAACAAAGTGATTCACCACCACCTTTTAAAGTAACAATTAGGCAATGTGTTGTCCTGGCCAGTGCCATACACTGAGATTAAGAAATGTTGCAAATATTGAGCTGTCATGAATTGATAAATTCCAGCTAAATTATCAATTGTGCAGGACCATTATCACAACCATCAAGCTCACTTTTCAAGCAAGCACAACATACAAATGATCATTATGCATGTTTCAACTGCATCAGGAGCACAAATGCCAGGCATATGTTCCACTACACAAAAGAGACAGTTTACTTCAGGGAACAAAGTTTGGTGTAGAAACCATGGGAATGGCCCTGTATGTGTAAGAGGCCAGGTAGGAGAAAGTGAGGACGGCAGATGCTGGACAGCAGAGTTGCGTGTGTGGTGCTGGAAAAGCACGTTTTGGGCAAGTTGATTCTCCTGCTCCTCGGATGCTGCCTGACCTGCTGTGCTCTTCAGCACCACACTCTATGCATCACTGCACCTGACCTCATGTTGTAAGTTCCAGTAGGTACGACAGTCCTGAACAAGCACGTGAACTGTACGAAAGCTTCAAACTCGCAAACATTGTGGGAGTAAAACATGCCTGACTCCTCAATAACTTTTCCAACTGTTCCAGAACCTGTGGGTTCTTCCTCTCCTGTCAAATGTTGAAGATACCTCAGAATCTGAGACAGTAACCCCGTTTGTTGCTTCCTTGGCGCCTGAAGAGGAGAACAAAATTCTTCAAAGACGCTCCATGCCCTCATAATTATCTTTGTTTAACTGTAACACCATTTCATCCGATTTTGCCTTCTCTCTTTCAAACTGCCGACTGAACTCTACCATATTATGATCGCTGCTTCCTAAGTGTTCCCTTACTTTAAGATCTTTTATAAAGTCTGGTTCATTACAAGAGGCGAGCTACTGTGCATTACATGTTGTCCGTATTAGAGACAGAGTTGGCGAAACCTGACCTCGTGCTAAAATGTCCCAGGAGGAGCTATGCCCTCGAACTTAGGGAAGGATGGATGTCATGACTGTAATGAGATCAGCCAGGTTCATCTCATAGAATATGACATCCCTGGGGCTGTTTATCTGGTCCAATCAGGGAGCCCTGGCTGACAGATAAAAACAGGAATGTCAGAGGTTCTGTTCACTCAGAGTTGAATCAGTGTCAAGACACTCTACATGTAAGTAATGGGTGACTTGGTGATGGGATACCAGCTTCTGGGGAATTACTTCCATTCGCTCCTCTTCCCTTTTTTCTCCCGTCTCCTATTCTTAGGCTGTAACTTATAAACATAATGAATATTAAACAGATAAATGAAGAGTACTCAGCGCAAACTGTTTATTTACAGCAAATACAAATTTCACTATTTTTACCCAAAGTATCAAAAAAGACACTTCTACGCCAACAATCAATACAAATCAGACCTTTAAAATACACAGTCTCTTATTTCTCAGATGGTTGTTCATTGCATGGAGTCTTGTGATTAGCTGCTCTCTGCTAAGCTCTGGCTAATCTGTCTTTGTGTACTGCCTAAGATTTAGCTCCAATTTCCTTTCAAGATACCCCAGAAGAAACATTAAAAACTGTGTCTCTCAATAGCTTAGCTCATCAATGATTACATATTACAGCACAAAAGGAGACCATTAGCCCACCATGTCTGTGCCAGCTTTTCAAAACAGCTTTCTAATTAGCCCCACATCCCTGCTCTTTCCTACCTAATTACTTTCCCCTCCGGTATTCATCAAATTCCCTTTCAGAAGTCATTTTATTTTTGAATCTATTTCCACTATCCTTTTCAAGAGTATATTCCAAACCACCATAACCTCAGAAGAAATTCTAATTAGACTTCTAGTTCTCCTGTCAATTATCTTAAATATTCTTCTCCTATTTTTAATCATTTCTCATTGGAAACCGATTCTTAATATGTATGCTTCAAAACCTTTCAGGATTTTGAACTATATTATATTTGCCTTCAGTCCTAAGGCAAACTCTTCTCTCCATGTAACTGAAGCTCTATTCCTCTTTATGTCAACATCACAAGTTGATGTTATTCTGCACCATCAATGCTGCCATTCTCGACAATCTCCTTTGCATCCGCTCCACCATCTCTATACTAAATACACCCTTCTTAGAGTATAATTTCCAGAACTGTTTTTTAATATTTGGATCTTAAAAATGTGACCAGTAAACAAGAATTCTCATGAAGAATTTATGACAGACAAAAAGCTTCATTTGTTTCATGCCTGTATTGGAATAACTAATGCTGTCATGTAGTCGTAATACAAACTTATTGGGAAGAGATATTTCACAAAAATACTTACATTCTATTTGAACCATAAATTATCAGATTAAATGCATAATAGTAAAGTGCAATTTGTGTGTTATTCATTTCAGGAAAATATGGAATGTGTAGGCCACACCATGAGTTGGCTAGGCATTCTTTCTATCTGTCCCAAAAACCTCCCATGATGTGGAGGTGCTAATGTTGGACTGGGGTCAACAAGGTCAGAAGACGCACGACACCAGGTTACAGTCCAACAGGTTTATTTGAAATCACAAGCTTTTGGAGCACTGCCTCTTTGTCAGGTGAAGTGACTTTGTGTTTGTCCCAAAACCATAAATAAAGCTTTAATTACTATCTTGATCAAGTCCAATACACTTTATTCACATTCATTTCCAAATGTCATTTGAAGATCAAAGTCAAGAACCGCAATTCCAAATCAAACTATTTTTTCTTGTAGCAATCTTCCAGCACAACAGATGTTCATTTAGTACATTGCATCCACACTGATGGTTTGATAAAGCTATCTAATTTGTCCCATATTCCAGCATTTTCCCTACAACCCTGAATATTAGTATGCTTGCATTTGTCTTGCGAAGGTTACTATGGAATCTGCTTCCACAACAATTAGCTCCAACAACTACGTTGACAGTCAGACGTTGTAGTCTGAAATTAACCAGCAAAAATAAAATTGAGAGGAAAAAGTAGAGAAATCTCTTCATGTGGAAAATTGTGGCAATCTAGAACACAGGACCATACTTGAAGAGATCAAGAAAAAGTCCAACACACTAGTTGTCAGAGATAACTATTTCACTCTTGTTATGATCCCTATGGAGACCAACAACTTCTAAAAATTTTGAATTTGCAGCCAGTTGCTGAAAAAGAGGAGATAAAAGTACTTAAATAGTTAAATCTTGTTATCAACATAAAACAAACTTCAAGTGAACTTTATTACTTCGTCTACTTCAACAAAAACTTCCCCTTTTACTTTTAACACATACAAATACATTTTACAGGTACACATCAAATTGTCTCTTAAGTTGGGATTCAATTCTAGAGCCAGTAGAAAGTGACATTTTAGCTCCTAAGGATTTACATCTGTTCTTTTTGTTTACCAACCTAGTAACTTTGAAACCCAGAGATTCCTGTACTCTAAGCAATGCTTCTAGGTGCAGCCCTAACAACTTGACACCATCCAGAACAAAGCCTGATCAAAACCCACATGATTTTGAATACCGTTCACTCAATTGATTCTGGGATTAAACTTTCTTGGAGAACCATCTCAGTTTCTCCAATTAAGAAAGCAGTTTTGAAAAGCTGGCTCAGAAACTTTTCTTAATATGTATACTTCAAAACCTTTCAGGATTTTGAACTATATTATATTTGTCTTCAGTATCTTCTGTCCTAAAGCAAACATCAGCTTTTCTCCATGTAACTGAAGCTCTATTCCTGCTTTGTGTCACCATCACAAGCTGATGTTATTCTTCACCATCAATACTGCAATTCTAGAAAATCTCCTTTGCATCCTCTCCCCCATCTCTATACCAAATACACCCTTCCTAGAGTGTAATTTGCAGAACTGGATTTATTATTTGGATGATAAAGTTTCTTTTTCTTTGCCTGGAGAATCAATCTTTAGACAAGTCTTTCAGCTTTGCTTCTAGTTTTCACAAATTCAGTTCTTCTAATTCAACTGCAAGGTACTACTAGCATTCATGCATGGCAAACTATAGAGACTTTAGGCCACTTGATATCTCTCTTTGGGTTTAATAAGGTTCAACCTTATTAATCTAACTACTTGTCAATTCAAGGAAACTGCAAGCTGCAGAGAAATGCACAGAAATTAAAATCAATTCAATGGGGAAGTTGCTGGTGGCGTTGTGGCAACGTAATAATCCAGAACCTCGTGCTAATGTTCTGGTCACATAAGTTTGAATTCCACCATACAAAATGGTGAAATTTTAATTCAATAAAAATCTGGATTAAAAAGCTAACCTAATGATGACCACGTAATCACTGTCAATTGTCATAAAAACCTTTCCAGTTCACTAATGTCCTTTCCGGAAGAAAATCTGCTATTCTTACCTGATCTGGTCTACACGCAACCTGGAGCAATTTGGTTGACTCTTTACTGCCCTCTAGGTAATTAAGTATAGACAGTAAATGCTGGCCTAGCAATAAGCTGGGCTAGAAATAAAGTATTTCTGAGTTTGTAACATCCTTAGAAAAGTGCATTTCAATATTTAATTATGTAGGACCATTCTTTACCTCATTTTCAACAGGAAAAAGATTTTGAACTGAGCAGGGCATTCTCACATGCTTGTCATCCCAGGCATCATTATAATATGTGGGATAAGGTCGAGGGACTTCACCACTTTTCAAAAGGTCTGTCTGCAATATAAGCACAAAAAAGGTAACTGCAACAATTATATATTCAGTAGGAGAAATGGGCAAGGCAGCTTTTCATATCAAATAGATGAGCATGTTAAAAGAAAGTGCCTTTGCTTAAACATCCTTAAAACAACAGGAGAAAGGAGCATCTGAAGCTAATTCAAAAGTTGGCTTAAAAACATTTCTTGCTGCAATTTCTAGTTTATTAGGTGCTCTAATTATTTATTATAAAGTCTTTTAAACCATCTTAATAAATTTGTAAATGGCAGCATGAAAATCAACAATTCATGACAACAGATTTCAACCTAGTTCAGTTGGATGACATTATTTGCTTTGTACAGCAATTTATGTCTAAGGTGAAATGAAATTGGCATACTCTAGCTATTTTTACAGATCTGGTCTTAAAGCTGAGAACTCAGTTGGAAGTCCATATCATAGACACGTTTCAAGTACTACTCAGTTGAATAAATTACTGTGTAGCCAAGTTTTCCCAATTAATATTGCTCAATGAGTATATTGCTTGGAAAGAAGTTTATTTCAACTTACTCGGATAGTCACTGAGTGATTGCTAGATGCTCTTAAAGGTGGCAAAACACTGCTGCATTCTGGCATTCGGCGCATCTCAATGATTGGAGTTCCAAGCCATTTGATATCTGCAGAGTATCTCCCTTGATAAGGTCTTTTTCCTTCCACGGTAGAATGCCCTCTTCTGGAAGTCAAATATTTTTAGCATAATAATGCAATCTGCATTAGAATTCTAACAACTAATCTGTAGATCACACAATATGACATTTTGTCAACAGTATGACAGTTTCAGAGGATAAAGAAAGAAATCAAATAATTTAAAACTTAATGCCTGAATAGTTCATTGTTTAACACTGATTAACTGCATTAAGCGAAGAATCCTAATTCTCAAGGTGAGTTACAATCTATTTATCTGATTCAACCAATGTTCTGGTTTGACCTATGAATCAAAAGTTTTTAAACAAAATTTATTTCAGTGAGTATCTCAGATGGATAAAGTAAATCTGATATAGCCAGAATCTGTTCCACGATTGGTTCAACAAATGCTCAAGTTATTGGTGTGGGAGAAAGCATTTAGTCTGAAAGCATATTTAATGCTACACAATTATAATTTAAGCTACTAATTTGCACCTTCAAAATGAGCTTCAGCTGAAAATATGTATAAAACTCAAAAGTTTTGTTATATTGTAATCTCAATACAGAATCAGAATAGCTCCAATACAGTAGAGAGATATTTAGCCCACTGTGTCAACTTGACTTGCTTAAAAATCTGATATGTTGTTTTAATATTAAGTTTAATATTAAAACAAATTTTTACCCACTTTATATTATGCCACTTTTGGCTCATTTGGAGGCATAGATTACTGGTTTAAATTCTAATTGATTTTGAATAGATTCTGGCTATCTCAGATTTACATTTTCCAACTAAGATATTCAGTGAAAAATGTATTTTCTATCTCTCTCTCTCAAATATCTTATAGTTTCCTATTGATTGCTCTTTTTATATAAATGTTGCAAACTAGTATTACATATAAATAGAATGCATATATCAGGACTTCAAAAATCAAACTATTAATGCCATGGTCAACTCAAGATGTCCATGTACGCAAATGCTGCAGCCATCATCATATGACTTTGCCATCAATGCTCTATTATTCTCTTAACTAACGTGGAAATGTTGCAAAGACCAAAGGAGATTCTGGCAACTCCAAAAAAAGTCTTCAAATGTCAAAGTAATTGATTAAATAAGAGAGGATGGGGTGTGTGTTAACTCTCCTGCCAACATGGAGTGGCCTTCCAATGGCTGGGACAGTCAACAGCAACCACCAAAAGAATACTGCAACACAATTAGCAAGTTCCACTCTTTACATTTTTTTTAATTGATTCATGGGATTTGGGCATCAGTGGCCAGACCAGTATTTATGACCCATAGGGCAGTTAAGTGTCAACCTCAATGCTGTGGGTCTGGAGTTACATGTAGGCAAGACCAGTTAAGAGATCCAGATTTTATTGCTGAAAAATAAACAATTGATTCACAATCACCACCAGATTCCTAATTCCAGATATTTGTTGAATTCAAATTCTACCAATGCCATAGCACAATTCAAATCCAGGAACCCAAAACATTACCAGGTCCCTGTATTATCAATCTAGGCTATTACTTCCACTTACATGGAAATGTGGTGACACGGAATTTTTTTTTAAATCTTCTGCTCTCTTTAAGTAGATATAACATTGACTGAATAGGAAGTCAGTACAAGCTTGCCCAAGTTGAAAGCTAAGCAGTTGCTGATATCCATTTCTAACTTCCACAGACAAGCACTGTCACTTCAGAAATATGGGGCCAATTATGTGATATTTTAAGGTCAAGTGATTATACAATACATGCAACAGAAGTGATTTGGTGATTTTGAAAAAAGAAACACTCAGACATTCACTTACAAACATTTCCATTTTTGACGGCACCAGATGAGCAACCCAGAAGCAGATGATTGCTCTGGATTCCTGTCCCTTCCATTGCTGGATATACACATTACTGCAGCACTTCTGCAAATGTAGTACTTTACTGTCTGTTAATTACACAACACGCTCAGTTCAATACAATTACATCCCTAGGGGCAAAAGTAGACTGTACAGAAAACCCTATGATACCCCAAAATATTAACAAGCTAATATTAAAAATATTAAAAAGAACAAACGTGTGCTGCTACCCTTTGCTGTCAATGCAAAATGCTCTGTCTGATAAAAGCTTTGCAGACAAAAAAAAAAGTCATTTACAGTTTTAAATGTGGTTGAATTGAATGCTAAAAGCATAACAGTTTCGGAATATGACAAAAGGAGCTATCTCACGTAAGGATTAAAAATGATAATTAACCCTTGAATGATTCATTCTAAAATTAGGGTGAAACACAATAAGAGTTGACCATAACAGCATAGGTATGCTGCAGCTCTATTGTCACATCTACCAAGACTGTTGGGTGTGATAGACTCATCTTGCCTCCATATCAGTGGGCAGTACCAATACAGACCATACATGACATTGACAGCTAAGCAAAGTCAATGGGGAGTCAGCACTGGCAACATGCCCATTCCTTTTAGGATAATAACATCCAAGAATAAGGTAAGGATTTAATATAAAATATTTTATAAGGTTTGAGTACAATACTCAAGTTGAGTTTTAAGTTTTTTTTAAACTAGATTCTGAATTTTAAAAGCATGGATTGTTCAGGGTGAACTGAAGCGGAGATTTGCAACTTCAGTTCAGGAGTAAATGAAATCCAGAAATTAGAAAGCTAGCTGCCAGCATTTTTCAAGTCAGCTTCACATTCTTTATATGTGAAGTTATTAATTCCAACTCAGGTAAAACACTATGGACACTGGCAAGTCTTCAGGAATATATCCAATTTGCCATATTTTATATGAGTTTAGACAATGAGCCCAGGCAGACTATTCAATAGTCAACATCAAGCCAATGACCATACATGCACTGTCCAGCATGGGACACTGGACTGTGATCAACAAGTACAATATTTATTTTATTAAGTGGTATTATTGTAAACTTTAAAATGTAGTTTTGTTCTTTCATGTAATGTCCACAGTGCTGGAATGCCCAGCATTTTTGCCCAACCCTAAGTGGCCTTGAAAAAGAGCCACCTATTGAAATACTGTAGTCCATATGGTGTGGTACATACTAATATTGTAACAATAACTCACCAAGGAAGTGAAGGAATAAAACTGTATCAGTTATATTAACTGAATGCCACAGATTGCTTTAAGTTGCTAAACATGGTATTGTGCTCATCTTTAGTGTCCCTGCCTCAGGACCAGGAAGCCCTGGTTCAAGTCCCACCTGCTCCGGAGATTTGTATTAACATCTCTGACAGGTTGATTAGAAAAATATAATAAATTAGAAAGAAATTCACAGAAGCTTAAAGCAACAGATGCTGGCACTTAAAGAATTTAAGAATACATGTATGGTATGTAAATATGGAATATTGTTTAAACCAAAATACATCAATTAGACCAAATATTGGAAGCTTTATAAATTACTTATTAAATAGACTTCATGCCACGTCTAAGGCTCTCTTTTAGTATTCTGTCAGATATTGAAAGCATCATGCACAAGATGTAGGCAAACTGCTTCCAAATGACATAGACCATACACTTTTTTTGCTGCTAATTAAGCTGACCGAAGGCCAGTCATTTGAATCTTTATCAAACAAGCTCCATCCATTTAGAAAGGCGTAGAAGGGAAATATTAATTCATTTAGTCACTTAATCTATGTCTGAACAAAGAAAACTTCACATTTATCATTTGAACTTTCAAGCAATAATAGCACCACCACCAAAGCGTCCCTAAAATATTAAATGAAAGGTATATAATTGCATATAGAAAAAAGGGTTTTCCTCCATTTGTGCTCCAATCATTTAAGACAAACATGAATGAACCTACAATAGCGCAGCATCATCATTTTTAGTGAGCAAATTGGTGTTAACATGACTTGGCTGCCTGATGTTATTAATTAATTATCGAAGTAGCACCTTTATAATTAAGACCATAATTAAAGGCCATTCAGCCCACTGAGTGTGCTCCACCATCCAAAGAGTTCATGGCTAATCTGATAATCCTCAACTCTACTGCCTTTTCCCCATTTTCTCGAATCCCTTACTGATTAAAAAAAAATGTGTATAGTATCCTTAATGACACAGTCTGTAGTATTAGCAATTATTTGCTGATTGGTAATTGCTCACAACGTGAAAGAAAGGAGCAAGTGTTAAGCACTGTACAAAGAGTCATATCAATTCAAGTGAAGACCATCATACCCATAACACTTCATAATATGCAGCACGCTGACAAGTTAAAATTAATCTAATAACCCACTGTAAATCTTGTTCATTGTTTGTAGGGCCTTTCTGTGCCATTTCAGTTGGTTACTGCATTTGCCCTGAAAAAAATGACAGCTCTTCAAAAACAGATGCTGATCAAATTGCACAGCTGAACTAAATGGCAAAATATGTCCAATAATGTGCTCCTGTACTTTTCATCTATGTAAATAGTGTCCTAGCAGTTCCAACAGTGCAAATTTTCAGACCTCACCCTGTTGTGCATAATAACATAACAAATCATGCTGCGAAACAAAACTGAACACTACCATGTTACTTTCACTTTCATTTCCAGCTCCCTGGGAGAAAAACAGATCGAATCCAAATGTAGAAAATCCTTAATCAGTTCAACGATTTTATAGTTGCCGTGGATTCACATTTCTACACAATGCAACTTTTTTTTTACAAGTTTTGAACTGGGAAAGGTTACAATTTTTAGATTTTTAGCATAACTGGAAAAAAAACATCCTGCAATATACCATTTTTCTTGGTGCAATTTTTCATTCAGCTCTGTTCACAGTATCTGATACAACTGAAGCAGCAAAACAACTCATGAAAAAAGCCCTTTCATATGTATGGTACAATTCCTGACAAGAAAGCACTCTGACTTAAATAAAATTATGTCACTATGCAAATAAATCTTATTTTTATACTTTCTGCTCAATGCTATTGGTAATTTCACAGACCCAATCATGACTACCTGACAAATCAGAAAATTCAACAAAACTACAACATGCATTGCACCAGCCAAATTAATATTCCAGCTTCACACTATTTTCTACAAACCTTCATGATCAAAACACTCAACAAGCATAGAATAGTAGCAGAACATAAACACTTTCACTCAGTTGTTTGGTGAAACTCAGCTAACTGACAGGGCAATTCATCCAGCTGCACAGCAGGTACAGGCCGTTGCACAATCATTAACTCCTTTCAGCCAGCTGAGGAAATCAGCTCCACTCAGAGGAACCCACCCACTGTCTGTTTCCGGTTTCCAAGTAAAACCAATCAAGCAAACAAGAAATCAGTTTGTATATTTTAGTGTACCAACTTCTACTGCTTCACTGTTAACCTTTGAACTACCATAAGTCTACCATATTTTCAACACAATGAAGTTACAATTAAATTACATTATTAACACAAAATTTAAGTGAAGGGAACATAAAAGTACAGTGGCTCAGTGGTCAGCACTGATGCCTCACAGCGCCAGGGACCTTGGTTCAATTTCAGCTTTGGGCCTTGTGGAGTTTGCACATTGTCACCATGTCTGCATGGGTTTTCTTTGGGAGCTCTGATTTCCTCCCACAATCCAAAGACGTGCAAGTTAGATTAATTGGCCATGCCAAATTGCCCATAGTGTTCAGGGATGTATAGGTTAGGTGCATGAGTCAGGGGTAAAATGTAGGGTAGGGGAATGGGTTTGAGTGGGATACCTTGAGGGTCGGTGTGAACTTGTTGGGCTGAGGGCCTGTTTCCACACCATAGGCATTCTGTGGATAAATACAACATGTGGAATGCTCATTATAAAACATTGCTGTACCAGACACATGTGGGAGATCAGTAATAAAGCTCTATTTTATAGTTTTATACAATCATTAAATGTGATGAAAGGTGTACGATGTAAGAATACACTTTGGAATTTGGATTTCAAAACGTAGCCCATCCTGAAATGGGTTCAGTTCCTAAATCCATTCGCAGGTCAGTTTGTATATATGTCAGGCTAACTGCCCTATGATTTCACTTTTTCTCTACTTCCTTCTTGATATAGAGGGGTTACATTTGCTACTATGGGATCACATTCAAATAACAACCAAAGTAATTGAGTGACGAAAATAGCCTCTTAATTCAGCAACCACAAGTAGTGCAACTTCAAGGCAGCAATAGAATCCCGAAATACAGTTCTTTACACACAGTTCTTACATATACTAAAATTCCATTACTATGGTGTTACATTATGTACTATAGATAAAACAAAGGTTTGAGGGGCTTCTGTGCTGAGAGACAGGAGATGGCTATAGGGAAAGGCTGAATAGACTGG
This sequence comes from Chiloscyllium plagiosum, assembly GCF_037043375.1. Lineage (NCBI taxonomy): Eukaryota > Metazoa > Chordata > Chondrichthyes > Orectolobiformes > Hemiscylliidae > Chiloscyllium > Chiloscyllium plagiosum. The sequence goes on along the minus strand of NW_028270181.1, from coordinate 13,971,205 downwards.
GGCTGTTTTCCATGGAGCGTCGGAGTTTGAGGGGTGACCTTATTGAGGTTTATAAAATTATGAGGAGCATGGATAGAATAAATAGACAAAGTCTTTTACGTGGGGTGTGGAAGTTCTGAACTAGAGGGCATAGGTTTAGGGTGAGAGTGGAAAGAGATAAAAGAGACCTAAGGGGCAACGTTTTCACACAGAGGTTTCACACAGAGGGTGATGCATGTATGGAATGAGCTGCCTAAGGAAATGGTGGAGGCTGGTACAATTACAACATTTAGAAGGCTTCTGGATGGGTATATGAATAGGAAGAGTCTAGAGGGATATAGGCCAAGTGCTGGCAAATGGAACTAGATTAGGATATCTGATCAGCATGGACAAGTTGGATCGAAGGGTCTGTTTCCATGCTGTACATCTCTATGTACTTAAGAGTGTCCATCCGGTCTGTTTGTATAATTAAGAAGTGTTAGTTCTTTTGCCTTTTAAGTTAGTAAATGTTAGGAAAAGTATTAGACTTACATGCTCTAAATAAGTTAGAAATCATAACTGTACTTAATAAAAGAATAAAGGATATTAAACTGATTACCGCAGCTGGATGGAGAGATTTGTTTACTATTTGTCGGTGTGAGTTTCATTCATTCATGCAATTTCATGGAAGTGCTGTTTTGTCAGTTAAGAGGATAGTGGCCCCTTTAAAAGGTATTCAACAAGTACATACTAATTGGGGAAACTGTTTGGTGTTCTGTAATCTACTCAAGTCTGAGAGAGGGTTGGTAACAGCTGATTAATATTATAATGTTTTGTGGATTGATGGGGATTATATTGTTCACAATACTACAGAACTGCAGTTGAAACAGTGAAACAGTGTTATAGTAGGGCGTTATGAATGAATGAAACGGGAATTAGTGTTTGCTTGTGAATGGGTTAGTAAAGAAGTAATGAATGAATGCAACGAGGGGTACATCGGGTTCCAAGAGATCTATTGTGTTAGGGGATTCTCTAGTCCAAGGTACAGACAGACGCTTCTGTGGCCAGCAGAGAAAAATCAGAATGGAGTATTGTTTCCCTGGTGCCAGGATAGATGATGTCTCAGAGAGGGTGCAGAATGTTCTCAAGGGGGAGAGCGGCCAGCAAAAGGTCATTGTCCACATTGGAACCAACGACATAGAAAGGAAAAAGGTTGAGATTCTGAAGGGTGATTACAGAGAGTTCGGCAGGAATTTAAAAAGGAGGTCCTCAAGAGTAGTAATATCTGGAATACTCCCGGTGCTACGAGCTAGTGAGGGCAGGAATTGGAGGATAGAGCAGATGAATACATGGCTGAGGAGTTGGTGTATGGGAGAAGGAATCACATTTTTGGATCATTGGAATCTCTTTTGGTGTAGAAGTGACCTGTACACCAAGGATGGATTGCATCTAAATTGGAAGGGGACAAACGTACTGGCAGGGAGATTTGCTGGAGCTGCTCAGGAGGATTTAAACTAGTAAGGTGGGGAGGTGGGACCCAGGGAGATAGCGAGGAAAGAGAACAATCTGAGACTGGTACAGTTGAGAACAGAAGAGAGTCAAACAGACAAGGCAGGCAGGGACAAGGTAGGACTAATAATTAAACTGCATTTATTTCAATGCAAGGTGCCTAACGGAGAAGGCAGATGAACTCAGGGCATGGTTAGGAACATGGGACTGGGGTATCATAGCAATTACGGAAACATGGCTCAGGGATGGGCAGGACTGGCAACTTAATGTTCCAGGATACAAATGCTACAAGAAGGATAGAAAGGAAGGCAACACAGGAGGAGGGGTGGCATTTTGGATAAGGGATAGCATTACAGCTGTGCTGAGGGAGGATATTCCCGGAAATACATCCAGGGAAGTTATTTGGGTGGAATTGAGAAATAAAAAAGGGATGATCACCTTATTGGGATTGTATTATAGACACCCTAATAGTCAGAGGGAAATTGAGAAACAGATTGTAAGGAGATCTCAGCTATCCGTAAGAATAATAGGATGGTTATGGTAGACGATTTTAACTTTCCAAACATAGACTGGGACTGCCATAGCATTAAGGGTTTAGATGGAGAGGAATTTGTTAAGTGTGGACAAGAAAATTTTCTGATTCAGTATGTGGATGTACCTATGAGAGAAGGTGCAGTACTTGACCTACTCTTGGGAAATAAGGCAGGGCAGGTGACTGATGTGTCAGTGGGGGAGCACTTTGGGGCCAGCGACCATTATTCCATTAGATTTAAAATAGTGATGGAAAAGGATAGACCAGATCTAAAAGTTGAATTGGAGAAAGGCAAATTTTGACGGTATTGGGCAAGAACTTTCAAAAGCTGATTGGGGGCAGATGTTCGCAGGTAAAGGGGCGGCTGCAAAACGGGAAGCCTTCAAGAATGAGATAATGAGAATCCAAAGAAAGTATATTCCTGTCAGGGTGAAAGGAAAGGCTGGTAGGTATAGGAAATGCTGGATGACTAAAGAAATTGAGGGTTTGGTTAAGAAAAAGAAGCAAGCATAAGTAAGGTATAGACAGCATAGGTTTAGGGTGAGAGGGGAAAGATATAAAACAGACCTAAGGAGCAACTTTTTCACACAGTGAGTGATACATGTATGGAATGAGGTGCCAGAGGAAGTGATGGAGGCTGGTACAATTGCAACATTTAAGAGGCATTTGGATGGGTATATGAATAGGAAGGGTTTGGAGGGATATGGGCCGGGTGCTGGCTGGTGGGACTAGATTGGGTTGGGATATCTGGTTGGTATGATGACTTTATGACAGGATAGATCGAGTGAATCCTTAGAAAAGTATACAGACAGTAGGAGTATACTTAAGAGGGAAATCAGGAGGGCAAAAAGGGGACATGAGATAGCTTGGCAAACAGAATTAAGGAGAATTCAAAGGGTTTTTACAAATACGTTAAGGACAAAAGGATAACTAGGGAGAGAATAGCGCCCCTCAAAAATCAGCAAGGCGGCCTTTGTGTGGAGCCACAGAAAATGGGAGAGATACTAAATGAATATTTTGCATCAGTATTTACTGTGAAAAAGAATATGGAAGATATAGACTGTAGGGAAATAGATGGTGACACCTTGCAAAATGTCCATATTACAAAGGAGGAAGTGCGCGATGTCTTGAAACGGTTAAAGGTGGATAAATCCCCAGGACCTGATCAGGTGTACCCTAGAACTCTGTGGGAAGCTACAGAAGTGATTGCTGGACCTCTTGCTGAGATATAGATATCATCGATAGTCACAGGTGAGGTGCCGGAAGATTGGAGGTTGGCTACCATGGTGCCACTGTTTAAGAAGGGTGGTAAGGACAAGCCAGGGAACTATAGACCAGTGAGCCTGATGTCGGTTGTTGGAGGGAATCCTGAGGGACAGGATGTACATGTACTTGGAAAGGCAAGGACTGATTAGGAATAGTCAACATGGCTTTGTGCACTGGAAATCATGTCTCACACACTTGATTGAGTTTTTTGAAGAAGTAACAAAGAGGATTGATGAGGGCAGAGCAGTAGATGTGATCTATATGGACTTCAGTAAGGCATTCGACAAGGTTCCCCATGGGAGACTGGTGAGCAAGGTTAGATCTCATGAAATACAGGGAGAACTCGCCATTTGGATACAGAACTGGCTCAAAGGTAGAAGACAGAGGGTGGTGGTGGAGGGTTGTTTTTCAGACTGGAGGCCTGTGACCAGTGGAGTGCCACAAGGATCGGTGGTGGATCCTCTATTTTTTGTTATATACATAAATTATTTGGATACGAGCATAAGAGGTATAGTTAGTAAGTTTGCAGATGACACCAAAATTGGAGGTGTAGTGGACAGCGAAGGTTACCTCAGATTACAACAGGATCTTAACCAGATGGGCCAATGGGCTGAGAAGTGGCAGATGGAGTTTAATTCAGATAAATGCAAGGTGCTGCATTTTGTGAAAGCAAGTCTTAGCAGAATTTATACACTTAATGGTAAGGTCCTCGGGAGTGTTGCTGAACAAAAAGACCTTGGAGTGCAGGTTCATAGCTCCTTGAAAGCGGAGTCGCACGTAGATAGGATAGTGAAGGCGGCATTTGGTATGCTTTCTTTTATTAGTCAGAGTATTAAGTACAGGAGTTGGGAGGTCATGTTGCGCCTCTACAGGACATTGGTCAGTCCGCTGTTGGAATATTTCGTGCAAATCTGGTCTCCTTCCTATCTGAAAGATGTTGTGAAACTTGAAAGGGTTCAGAAAAGATTTACAAGGATGTTGCCAGAGTTGAAGGATTTGAGCTATAGGGAGAGGCTGAACAGGCTGGGGCTGCTTTCCCTGGAGCGTCAGAGGCTTAGGAGTGACCTTATAGAGGTTTACAAAATCATGAGGGGCATGGATAGGATAAATAGACAAAGTCTTTTCCCTGGGGTTGGGGGGAGTCCAGAACTAGAGGCATAGGTTTAGGGTGAGAGGGGAAAGATATATGAAAGACCCAAGGGACAACTTTGTCACACATACGTGTATGGAATGAGCCTCTGGAGGAAGTTGAGGATGGTGCAATTGGAACATTTAAAAGGCAAGTGGATGGGTATATGAATTGGAAGGGTTTGGAGGGATATGGGCCAGGTGGTGGCAGGTGGGACTATATTAGGTTGCGATATCTGATTGGCATGGACGGGGTTGGACTGAAGGGTCTGTATCCATGCTGTACATCTCCTTGACTGTATGACTATGAATAACATAAAGCGCTTGTGAGTGGGTTAGTGAAGGGACCTAGAATACAATATCTCACACTACCTTCCAGTCCACAGGAACTATCCAGAGCCTACAGAAACTTGAAAGATGACCACCAATGCATCCGTTATTTATAGGGCCACTTCCTTAAGTACCCGAATGTAGATTATTGGGCCCCAAGGCTTGATAGGTCTTTAATCCCATTAATGTTTGCAACATCATTTCCACACACAACTGATTTCCTTCAGTGTTCTGCCACATTCAATTTGTATGTACCTCAATCTTACACTCATACTCCACTTTATCCCTTTTAATAAATACCTTTGTGCTCCCTTGTTAAAATCTAAGTTATTCCCAATCCTGTTCTTTGACCAATTCGTATATCCTTTCCTTGGAGGTGATACTCTAATTTCCCTTGTTCACCATGAACAGGTTTTCGTAGCAGCATCGCTGGGAACATAACAAAATCTGACCAAATATTGCATACAAAAACAAGTAAAACTTTTACAAGTCACTCATTTGTTCGAAGATATTTTTATGCACATCTTGTAATCACAAACGTAAGCTAGGAATGTTTTAGCTGACTTAAAGTGAGAACATATACCAGTTGTCTACTAGGCCAAAGACTTCTGAAAGATCATAGACTTGATTCATGATCTGAGCCAAGTTAGCTGATCTCTCTACTTGCATAGAAGGACGAGATCATAGCCTCGTTAGTGGTTAGTCTTACTGAACTAAGGTGAAGAGAAATTTCTTCCCTTAGAGTTGCGAAATGTCGGAAATTTCTACCCCAGAGAGCTGTGAATGCTCATTCTCTTCAATATACTCATAACAAAGATCACAAGATTTTTGGATAGGAAGGGGGAAGGAATATGGGAATAGTACAAGAAGGTAGGATTAAGGTAGATATCAGCCATGCTCTTATCAAATGGTGAAATAGGCTCAAAGTGCTGAATGTCCTGCTCCTATTTCTTAAGTCTCATGCAGGTAAACTGGGCAATACAACCTTACTTCCATTTGCTTACTGACCTCACTATTGCCTGGATTGATCAAAAACAATGGCCCCATCAAAAATCCATGAGTCAGAATGCTGATTTACTCACAAACAGGTTGAAAATGTGCAGAAACCTGTCTGGAGACAGCATTTATAAAACAGAAAAAGACAGTCTGCAATTAACAGCTAAGCAACAACAAAAAACAGAGCTGACTTACAATATGTTAAAACATATGACTAACACTGTACTGACTCTGGATTTACCCTTCTTCCTAACAATGATTTCTAATCATGCTAACCTTTTAACTGTAACAGCCTTTTCTTTGTTCCAAGAGCATGTGCAGACAGTAATAATTTTCAGGCAGGTACAAAGTTTATAATGAAGTGCCCAAGGATCAGTCTTGGGATCTTGCTTTTCATAATAGGTATTAATGATCCGTATCTTGGTATGCAGTAGACAATTTCAAAGTTTTCAGTGTCAGAAATGTGATCGACTCTTAACTGCACTCTAGTGGGCAATAAATGCTGGCTGAGCCAGTGACACCCTCATCCCATGAATGAATTTAAAAAACCTTGAAAGAATTGTAAACTGTGAAGACGATACTGTAGAACATAAACAAGTTGGTGGAATGGAAAGATAGGTGGCAGATGAGCTCCAATGCAGAAAAAAGTGTGAGGTGATACGTTTTGGGAAGAAGAACATTGAAAGACAATATAAAATAGGGAGTATGATTCAAAGGCAGGGGTGCAAAAAAAAAAAAGAGGGACCTGGTTGTATATGCACACAGATCATCAACAGCAGGACAGGTAGAGTTAGCAGGACATAAGACATACAGTATCCACTGCTTTAGTAATACGACGATATAGTACAAGAGCAAGGAGGTGATGTTAACCATATAAGATGCTTGTTCGATCTCAGCTGGAGTATTATGTGCAATTCTGGACATTACATTATGAGAAAGATGTGAATGCATTTGAGACATTGCAGAAGCAGCTTACAAGAATGATTCCAGGGAGAAAGAACTTCAGTTATGAAGATAAATTGAAGAAGTTGGGACAGTTCTCTTTGGAGACAGGGCTACAAAGAGGATATGTGATAGAAATTTTCAAAACTATGAGCAGGCTGGACAGAACAGACAGGGAGAAACTGTTCCCTATTGTGAAAGGAACAAAAATAAGACAGCATAGATTCAACATGATCTGCAAAAGAAAAAGGAAGGATAAAGTGAGGAAAATATTTTTAACTCAGAAGTAGTTGCCTAGAAGTGTGATGAAGACAGGTTCAATTGAGACATTCAAGAGTACATAATATGCAAGGCTACCACACAACCATTTAACAGGCTGGTACATTCTGTAACTCTGTTCCATTTGCTCCCTCCTAACTTTGCCTGTAGTATAAAACAATATTTTTATAGTCGGATGACACCAAGTTATAGTCCAAGCTTTCTGAGCATTGCCCTTTCATCAGGCGAAGTGAAAGAGAAGCACACAGGCACAGAATGTATAGGGAGATAGATCAAAGGATCATGGTGTGAGTGAAGAGTTGACAATAATAAGTCTCTGCAGGTGATCAAGAGTGGCAACAGTGTGAGTAAAGTATCAACAGCTGAATAACAAATGAAGGCATGACCTATCATCCGATTAAATACGGCATAGAGGTAATTACGAAAAATCAAAAATAAGATGGTGCTGGAGACAAATGACTGGAATAACAAGCATGCTGACAATCTAACGAAAATAATACATAATCCTAAACTGTAGACTAATTAAGGTAGAGAGAGATCATAACAATTTATCAAGATGATGGTGTCAAAAACAGGACAGTAACGAAGATTTTACAGGTATAGAACACTTTGGTGGGGTCACATATAGAGCAACATGAACCCAAGATCACGGTTAAGGCCATCTTCATGAGTATGGGACTTGGCTATTAGTTTTGTTTGGCGATTCTGCGGTGTGTATCTTTAAGTGTGCCATGGAGGACCACTGGTCATGGTCTTTCAGTCCAAAATAACAATCTTCCACCACCATCTTGTATCTCCGACCTTCAAGCCAATTTTGTATCCAATTGGCTAGTTCCCCCCGGATTCTATGTGATCTTACCGTGCTAACAGTCTATCATGCAGAACGTTGTCATACACCTTCCTGACATCCATATAGACAATGTCTACCACTTTGCCTTCATCAATCTTCTTTGTCATTTCTTCAAAAAACTCAAGTCAAGTTAGTGAGATACGATACCCCATGCACTAAGCCATGCTGGCTCTCCCTAATCTGTCCTTGACTTTCTAAATGCATGTAAATCATGTCCCTCAGGATTTCTTTTCTCTTCCTGGTTTACTGAAGTCAGTGACTCCATGATGAGGTAGTTCCACATCACTCTCCAATACCTTGCCATAAAGGTTTATGCTCAAATCTACCACTCCAACAAGAGGAAAATCCCAGCCTAATCAAAGTCTGTCTTTCCTTGATGTCCATATGTGAACACATAACAAATGTTGTTTGTGCAAATAGCAATAGGAATCCTAGGAAATTTACCACTCTCTAAAAGTAGAAAAATTAAGTTAATTATAATATCCTTATAATAACCTTAGTGGAAAGTACATATGTCAGTATAGAGTGAAAATATGAACCATTTTTGGCTGTATGCTTCACCATACTTCCTTGAAAATTATGTCACAGATAGACAGTATGTGAAGGCGGCATTTGGCATGCTAGCTTCATTGGTCATTGCATTGAGTATAGGGGTTGGGACGTAATGTTGCAACGGTATAGGACATTGGTTGGTCCACTTTTAGAATACTGCGTCCAATTCTGGTCGCCCTGCTATAGGAAAGATGCTGTGAAATTTGAAAGGTTTCAGAAAAAATTAAGAGATGTTCCCAAGACTGGAGGGTTTGAGCTATATGGGAGAGACTGAACAGGGTGGGGCCTTTTTCCCTGGAGCATCAGAGGTTGAGGGATGACCTCAAAAGAAGTTTATAAAATCATGATGGGGTGAATGGCCAAGGTCTCTTCCTGGGGTAGGGGAGTCCAAAACTAGAGGGCATAGCTTATCGTGAAAGCAGAAAGATTTAAAAGGGACCTGAGCAGCAGTTTTTTTCATGCAGAGAGTGGTGAGTGTATGTAACAAGCTGCCAGACGAGGTAGTGGAGGTGGATGTAATTACAATATCCAAAAGCATCTGGAGGGAACATGAATAGGAAAGGTTTACAGGGATACGGGCCAAATGCTGGCAAATGGGACTAGATCTATTTAGGATACCTGGTTGGCATGGACGAGTCCGATCGAAGAGTATGCTTCCGTGCTGTATAACTCTACAACTGAAAAGATCAGCTTGTCATTGCTGGTCTTAGATCATGCGGGAAAGGTTTAGAGTCTCAGTCACTGCCAAAATACAGAAACATTAAAAGAATTTACCTGTTCAACTTTTGTGACTTTCTGCCCAAGTACTCAAAATGATCTGTGATTTTTCTCAATGGTTTTGAGGGTCCCTTCTGATTTCCCAGCTGTGAAGATGAACTAGTTGATAGGTTTATTTTTTGCTCTGGCTTCTGTGTTCCATCCTTTAAACCATTAAATGCTTTAGGTTGTGCCTTTACAAATGGATCTTCAAATCGGTAATTTATGTCTTTATCCACTTCCATCATTTCCTCAACTATTTTATTACCAGAATGAGAGTCAAAACAGTGAACTTGCTGGGTAAGTGAACTGTCATCCAAATCTTCTGAAACTTTGGCTGATAAACAATTAAGTTCAGTCTCTAATTCAAAGGAACTATTACCTGAAGTATCTATTTGCATAGGCAAGACAGACTCAGTCTCTTTCTTAACAGAAAGACATATTCTGGTGTCTCTCTTTCCAGCATCTTGCTTTCCAGTTCCACTTGTGCTTGGCATATATTGTTCACAGCTAGAATCAGAGATTGGACTTTCTGGAACAACATATATGTCGTCAAGGGGATTTTCAAATGACTTTGAATCCTCAAGGTCGACAATATGATGCTCCTCCTTAAGAGGTGTTATCCCACCAGGTCGAATTGGTGTGGTATTTTTTGCTCCTTTTGCACTTGAAGGTTTTATTACCCATTCCTCAAGTGTCTTGCACTTTTTATTGTCTGGGATAATGCTCTTACTATTCTCTCCAGAACCAGAGCTTTCCACTTTGGTAGTTGGGGCTTTTTGGTTATCTGTATCACTCTCAGAAGTACATCTGACAACACTTCTGGTCGTCCATTTAAATTTCTCAGCCTCTGAACTCTTGGAAGTTTTCACTTTCTGATTCTTGGTTTTCTCTTCCACCACATGGCACCCCGGTGATATACTGTTTTTGGACTCATTTTCTGAAATATTAACAGAACTGCTTTGCTGTGTATACTGGACTGTTGGTACATCCACATTTCCACCTTGAGAAGTTCCTTCCAATTTTCCACCTTTGACTTGCAGCATTTGTTCAGGGCTGAAAAATAATACATTGAGCTAAATGAACAACTATTTCAATGCATACAAATGTGCATTTGATAAATTAGCCATGCTCTGTTAAAGTAAACTAATTTTTTTAAAAAATTCTTTCCTGTGCACACCCAAAAAAACTGAATAATATGCTCGACAGCCAGAAAGTAATAGCTCAATCTAAGTATGTTTCTTGCATATTCCATGTTCTCCAAAAGGAGCTGAATTTTAGATTTTTAGAAAGAGACACATACAAAACCAAAATACTCCAGAGAAAACAAAACAAAAAGGATTTCAATTTGACCATAGGTATCCCCAAGCTAAGACTAAGATTCTGGTTGCAAAGCCTCAATCCAATCTCTAGCTCTTGTTAATCATGATAAACTTTCAGTTATTTTATCTGTGGCTAGTTTGAGGATATTTAGAATCAATAAATGGCAGAGGATTGAGGTCATTTTATCTGGTACCAACCCACAAAATTATGAGATTTATTATTTTACAATTCTTAATATTAAATTCAATTTCTAATTATTAATCTAATGACATTACTAGTGGACTACCATACCTACAAATCAGTTTAAAAATTTGTCAACTATTTCTTGCTCTCTTTTCTTTCAGTTGTATCCTCAACACACAAATGTTAACTTTTTCTGTGAAGAGGTTTACTCGAAACACTCATCTTGTGCCTACTATTACCAGAAATTACCATCAGAAGAAAAATATCAAGTGACTTAGTATTAATTGTACATTGCAAATCCGGCACACTGGAGAGCAGCCTGTAGCTGCTGATACATTCAGACGCAAAGGGAAGCATCTTGTTGTTCACTACACTCTTGGGGAACACGACTGCATTCATGCAGAATAGGAATTACTACACCACGGGCAATAAATGCTATAAATTGGGGATTGTACCTGGCATGATCCATCTTTCTCCCTTTACATTTGCCTGTCACTAAATCTTCCCACTTTTGCCTTCGGCCTGTAAAATACCAAAACACATGTTACCACACAATTTATAATTTCAAAAATTACACTTTTAAAACATAAATATTAATTCATATTTGGGTATTATGGAGACAATTGTTTAACTTATTTTCACATCCACTGCTTAATGCCTTATTCCTGATGTACACTTGTCACTTGGTTTCCTCCAATATTTCTATCTGTCTTGTTTACATCTAGAAGAGTATTTATGCAGACTTTTGCAATTTTTAAAAAATAGATTATGATACAAGATTCTATATAAACTGACCATTCAGTTCATCTCTAAGTAGGTTTCTACTATTAATTTTAATTCATTTTGCTGTTCCATTGTCTTTTTATTGACAAAACATCACCTCCAAAGGCCCTCTTGTAGCACAGTAGTAGTATCCCTAACCCAGACTGAGAGGCAGAGGTTCAAGTCCCACCTGTTCTAGAGGTGTGTAATAACATCTCTGAACAGGTAGATTAGAAGAATAGGTTAAATAAAAATACTCCAAAAAATTTTGAAAACATTATCTCCTGTGCAAGCATCACATACTCAAATATTTTGTATTTTGCCCTTCAAAACCATAAGACCATAAGACCTAAGAACAGAAGTAGGCTATTCAGCCTACAAGTCTGTTCCTACATTCAATGAGATCATGGCTGATAATTCTCAACTTTACCCCATAACACTGGATTCCCTTAGTGATTAAAAATGTGTTCATCATACCTTGAATATACTTACTGACCCAGTCACAACAGTCTCTGTGGGGTAAAGAATTCCACAGATTCATTACCTTCAGAGAGTAAAATCCCCCCCCCCCCCCATTATGGCCTCTGGTCCGAGACCCTCACAAGGGGAAACAACCTTTCCACATCCATCCCGTCAAGTCCCCTAAAAATGTTGTATGTTTCGATATTGTCATCTCACATTCCTTTATATTCCAACAAGTATAGTATCAATCTACTCAATTTCTCCTCATATGTTAAGGCTAGTGAACATTCTATGGCCTGTAGTATATATTTCCTTAGGTAAGGGGCCAAAATTGTTCATAGTATTCCAGCTGAGGTTTGACTACTGCCATGTATAGATTTCGCAAAACCTACTTATATACTCCATTCCCACTGAAAGAGCAGCCAATATCCTAATCACCTTCCCTTATTAGCTGCTGAACTTAAATCCTAGCGTTTTTGTGATTCACAGTCAAGGATTCCCAAATCCCTCTGATCTATAGCTTTCTGCAGTCTCTCTCCATTTAAATAATATTCTGCTCTTTTACTCTTCCTGCCAAAGTGCATAACCTCATATTTCCCCACATTGCATTCCATCTGTCAAGATTTTGCCCATTCAACTAACCTGTGTATATTCCGGTGTCATCTTCACCACCTACCTTCCCACCTATTTTTGTATCATCTACATACTTGCAATAGTATATTCACTTTCTTCATCCATATCATTAATACATATTATAAATAATTGTGACCTCTAAACTGATCCCTGTGGCACACCAGTGGTTACAAGTTATCATCCTGAAAACTTCCACCTTACTCCAACTTTCTGTCTTCTATTAGTTAGCCATACCACCTCCAACACCACTGCCTCATATTAAGTAGCCTGATGTGTGGTAACTATTTCTTAACTATTCCAAACTACTTTCTCTAGGGAAAATGTTTTATGGAAAAAAAAATTCCAAGCTATTAGTTTTTCTCCTAAGGAAATCTTTGAACTGAAAGCAAGCTAATACTCTTCAATGTTTATTCTACCCACTTTGTCCCAACATAAAGATCCTCATTATCACCCAAGGGCTCTGTTGCTCATATCACTATCTTTTAAAAAAATAAGACTCTAGAACTACTGCCAAGGTCATAAACACCCTCATATACAAAGACCAAAACCCATATGCCACCAGTTCAAAACCTAAACTCTAAAACAGATTACGTATCTCATCAAAAGTTATATCTCACACACCTTACACCACAGAAGCAAGATACTTGGTCAGTAAAGGTGCAAAATTCTCCTGAGCAACAGAAAGGCAGAGTGAGTTTGTCTGAGAAAAGAAATGTTTTAAGTAAGTTTTACCGCAAGCAGTAAGGTGTGTTGGATGGGAAATTTTGTGAAGAGTGGACAGGAGTACTTTTCTCCCCCTCTACTCTTTTTTTAAGTAAGTTAATTGGTTGGTAGGAAACTGCAATAGTGACTGTCTTTACATTGCTGCAAATTAGAAAAGAATGTTAAGCCAAAAGCCTGCAAATGGGACTACATCAGTTTTGGATAACTAGTTGTTGTGAACAAGTTGGGCTGAAGGGTCTGTTTCCATACTGTATAACCCAATGAATTGGTGTACTGGAACTTAAATGAGAGATACCAGAAATAAAAGGCAAATCAGACCCAAGATGATCAAGTAATTTAACAAATCCAAAACATAATAAAGGTTAACGTAAAAGCAGTAAAGTTAAGATGTGCCATTATAGATCAATCAAGTGGAATATCTGGCTTATAATATGGGAAGCCATGGACACTACCAGTGTCCTAGACAACCAAGCATGGTCAGCTACAAAAACGTGAGCTCCAGATTTCAGGACTTGGCAACAACTGAAGTTAATGTGGCATATCCATGAGGTTAATAGTTACGTGAATAGTACATTCAGAGAGAGATGGTCACACAACGGTTTAAGCGTCCGGAAGCAGAAAGGTACCAGCAGTCCTTCTAAGAGAAACAGACAGGTATCACAAGAGTTCCCTGGGTCCTGCTCACAAACCATGCTAATGAGGGCACTGGTTCCTCAAACAGTTGCGATCAGAGTAGCATGTATGGCAATTCAACTGAACAGGAGGGGACAATGTGATGAGGGAGAAAGGATGAGCAATAGTGATAAGGGATTAGTTGGTTAAAGGAACAGACAGATTTTTCTGTGGCCACAGGGAAGACTTCATGTGGTCTCCCTGGTGCCAGGGTCAATGATGTCTCAGAGCAACTGCAGGACATTCTTTCGGAAAGGATGAACAGCTAGAAGTTACGTTCCACATTGGTACCAATGTTTTAGGTAAAAAGAAGAATGTGGTCCTACAATCAGAATTTAGGTAGAAAATTATGAAGCAGGACCTGAAAAGTTCTAATCTTCAGTTTACTTCCAGTGCCATATATAAATGAGTACAGAAATAGAAGAATAAGGTTAGATGAACTTATGGCTGGAAACATGGTGCAGGAGATAGGGCTTTAGATTTCTGGGACTGGCTCTGTAGAAGATGACACCCTTACAAACCAGACAGATTGCAACTGAACAGAGTTGGGACGGAGTTACTTCCATGGTGTTTTGCTGGTACAGCTGAAAAGACATTAAAGTAACTTAGCAAAGGTTTGAGTAGCAAGAGAGAATATTAGAGAAGAATACCAGAGTTATATGTTTTCACGAGTTGGTTCTGGTCTGGAAAGTACTGCCGGGACCCACACGGATGCAGGTTCAACAACAGTAATCATAAGGACGTTGGATAATTATTTAAATAGAAACAATGTGAAAGGGTATGGAGAAAATGTGGGAGAATGGCACAAAGTATGATAGCAGGGTCATAAAATAAACTATAGATAGCTAAGTTAGTTAAGTTCATCAGAGGGGTCAGAGTAAGGATGAAAGGAAAATAAATATAAGACATTTGTTAGACCTGAGTTACAGCATTGTGTACAGTTCTTGGTACATTGTAAGTAAAGGTGAAGTTGCTATAATCCTAGTGGACTGCTCTAAAGAGGACTGAAAGAATGCCTTTGGAGAGCCAGCAGGCACAATGAGCCAGATAGCCTCCTTCGGCACATAATACTTCTGCAATTTGTGATATATTTTAAAGACAAAACAAACTACGGTGAGTTGCACTAAAACACTGCATAATTCACAGAACATTTTGCAAAGAGATTTCAATTTAAATGCCAGGTTCAGTAAAATGTTTTTAAAGAAAAAAAAAGATTGCGTACAGAAGGTTTTTCTTTATAATAGGTATTCAGATAACTACATCAACATATCTTCCTATAGCCACTCTGCAATCGAAGCAGAATGTCGAGTATATACCACACATGAACGCAAACCTGAAGGAGCAAACATTTTATGAAATGTTTATGAAAAGTGAGTGACTTTCATGAATATGTAATAAGCCTGATTATTGTTTTAAATCAAATGGTGTGAAATCAAACAGAATATGCAGCCTCATTTTGGAGATTCAGCACCTCTACTCTGCTTGTTTTTCAGTTAAACGGTAATTCAGTGAAATTCAAAATAATTTCTGTCCCAAAATCGCATCCATAAACAATTCAAAAGTAATATATATTTAGTTGCTCATCACTGCCACCATCATCATAGAGAACTTCCAAAGAGCTCTCATAGAAAGAGCAGGAAACATCAAGAGAAGAAAGATGATGCCTGAATTACAGAAGTCAACTTGTAGCCTTCTCATTCAACTTTCTTAGCTGAAATTTAACACAGGCCTAGGAGCACAAACACATCAGAAACTGATGCACAGCACTTTGGTTCATACAAAAAAAAAACTTAAGATAGAAACAGAAATTGCTGGAGAAGCTCAGCAGATCTGGCAGCATCTGAGCAGAGAAAGTAGAGCTAACATTTTGGGTCTTCTGACCCTTTTTCAGAACAGATGCTCTGAAAGTTCTGAAGTACTGCCACCACCAAACCCGAAACTTGAACTCTGCTTTCTCTCCAGACCTGCTGAGTTTCTCCAGCAACTTGTGTTTGTTTCAGATTTCCAGCACCCACAGTTCTTTATTTTAAAATATCTTAAGAGAGTTACTTGAAAGAATTTCATTTCTATTGACTTCAATTCATAGTACAGCATTTAGAGTCATAGAGATGTACAGCACAGAAACAGACCCTTCGGTCCAACTCGTCTATGCCGATCAGATATTCCAAAACAATCTAGTCCCACTTGCCAACACCCAACCCATATCCCTCCAAACCTTTCCTATTCATATACCCATCCAGATGCCTTTTAAATGTTGCAATTGTACTAGCCTCCACCATTTACTCTCGCAGCTCATTCCACATATGTACCACCCTCTGCGTGAAAACATTGCCCCTTAGGTCTCTTTTATATCTTTCCTCTCTCACCCTAAACCTATGCCCTCTAGTTCTGGACTTCCCCACTCCAGGGAAAAAAGATTTTGTCAATTTATCCTATCCATACCCCTACAATTTTATAAACCTTTATAAAGGTAACCCCTCAGCCTCCGACACTCCAAGGAAAACAGCCCAGCCTATTCAACTTCTCACTATAGCTCAAATCCTCCAACCCTGGCAACATCCTTGTAAATCTTTTCTGAACCTTTCAAGTTTCAAGGAGGCCAGAATTGCATGCAATATTCCAAAAGTGGCCTAACTAATGTCCTGTACAGCCGCAACATCACCTCCCAACTCCAGTACTCCACATTCAGAGCAATAAAAGAAAACATACCAGACGCTTTCTTCAATATCCTAACTACCTGCGACTCGTTTCAAGGAGCTATGAACCTGCACTCCAAGGTCTCTTTTTCAGCAACACTCCCGAGGACTTTACCATTAAGTGTATATGTCCTGCTAAGATTTGCCTTCCCAAAATACACCACCTCGCATTTATCTGAAACTCCATCTGACACACCTCAGCCCACTGACCATCTGATCAAGTTCCCCTTGTAATCTGAGGTAACCTTCTTCACTGTCCACTACACCTCCAATTTTGGTGTCATCTGCAAACGTACTAACTGGACCTCTTATGCTCACATCCAAATCATTTACATAAATGATGAAAAGCAGTGGACCCAGCATCCATCCTTGTGGCACATCACTGGTCACAGGCCTGCGGTCTGAAAAACAACCTTCCACCACCACCTTCTGTCTTCTATCTTTGAGCCAGTTCTGTATCCAAATGGCTAGTTCTCCCTGTATTTCTCGAGGTCTAACCTTGCTAACCAGTCTCCCCTGGGGAACCTTGTCAAACACCTTACTGAGGTTCATATAGATCATGTCCGCCGCTCTGCCCTCATCAACCCTCTTTGTTACTTCTTCAAAAAACTGAATCAAGTTTGAGAGACATGATTTTGCACGCACAAAACCATGCTCACTATCCCTAATCAATTCTTGCCTTTCCTAATACATGTAAATCCTGTCCCTCAGGATTCCCTCCAACAACTTGCTCACAACCAATGTTAGGCTCACCGGTCTATAGTTCCCTTCTCCTTACCACCTTTCTTAATAGTGGTACCACATTAGCTAACCTCCAGTCTTCCGGCATCTCACTTGTGACCATCGATGATACAAATATCTCAGCAAGGGGCCCAGCAATCACTTCCCAAAGAGTTCTAGGTACACCTGATCAGGTCCTGGACATTGATCCACTTTTATGCGTTTCAAGACATCCAGTACTTCCTCCTTTGTAATATGAACATTTTTCAAGATATCACCATCTATTTCCCTACAATTTATATCTTCCATATCCTTTTCCATAGTAAATACTGATGTAAAATACTCGTTTAGTATCCCCCACATCTCCTGCGGCTCCATACAAAGACCACCTTACTGATCTTTGAGAGCCCTATTCTCTCCCTAGTTACCATTTTGTCCTTAATGTATTTGTAAAAAACCTTTGGATTCTCCTTAATTCTATTTGCCAAAGCTATCTCATGTCCCCTTTTTGCTCTCCTGATTTCCTTCTTAAGTACACTCCTGCTGCCTTAATACTCTTCTAAGGATTCACTCGATCTATCCTGTCTATACCTGACATATGCTTCCTTTTTTTTCCTTAACCAAACTCTCAATATCTCTCATCATCCAGCATTCCTTACACTTGCCAGCCTTTCCTTTCACTCTAATAGGAATAAACTGTCTCTAGACTCTGAAGGCTTCCCACTTTCCAGCCATCCCTTTACCTGCAAACATCTGCCTCCGATCAGCTTTTGAAAGTTCTTGCCTAATACCATCAAAATTAGCCTTCCTCAAATTTAGAACTTCAACTTTTAAATCCAGACTATCCTTTTCCATCACTAATTTAAAACTAATAGAATTATGATCGCTGGTCTCAAAGTGCTTCCCCCACTGACACCTCAGTCACCTGCCCTGTCTTATTTCCTAAAAAGTAGGTCATGTTTTGCATCTTGGCAAAAAACGTTTCACACATCCACATACTGAATTAGAATATTTTCTTGTGCGCACATAAATTCCTCTCCATCTAAACCCTTAACACTATGGCTATGTTTGGAAAGTTAAAATCCCCTACCATAACACCCTATTGTTCTTACAGATAACGGAGGATTCTCCTCACACATTTGTTTCTCAATTTCCCTCTTGACTATTAGGGTGTGTATAATACAATCCTAATAAAGTAATCATCCTTTTTTTTAATTCCACCAAAATAACTTCTTTGGATGTATTTCCAGGAATATCCTCCCTCAGTACAGCTGTAAACTGCCACACCCCCTCCTCCCTTTC
This sequence comes from Chiloscyllium plagiosum, assembly GCF_037043375.1. Taxonomy (NCBI): domain Eukaryota; kingdom Metazoa; phylum Chordata; class Chondrichthyes; order Orectolobiformes; family Hemiscylliidae; genus Chiloscyllium; species Chiloscyllium plagiosum. The sequence continues at coordinate 13,952,631 of NW_028270181.1, read as the reverse complement.
TGTCCTTCCTGTAGCATTTGTATCCTGGAACATTAAGCTGTCCATACCAGAGATATGTTTCTGTAATTGCTATGATATCCCAGTCCCATGTTCCGAACCTTGCCCTGGGTTCATCTACCTTCCATGTTAAGCCTCTTGCATTGAAATAAATGCAATTTATCAGTCCTTCCTTGTTCTCTTTGTCCCTGTCTGCCCTGACTGTTTGAGTCGCTTCTTTTCTCAACTGTGCCAGTCTCAGATTGATCTCTTTCCTCACTACCTCCCTGGGGCCCTTTCTCTCCCCCCCCCCCTTACTAGCTTAATTCTTCCTTTGCTGCTCTCGCAAATCTCCCTGCCACTATATTAGCCCCCTTGCAATTCAGGTGTAATCCGTCCTTCTTGTACAGGTCATTGCTACCAGAGAAAAGATTCCAACGATCCAAAAATGTGAATCCTTCTTCCATACACCAGCTCCTCAGCCAGGCATTTATCTGCTCTATCCTCCTATTCCTATCCTCATTAGCTTGTAGCACCAGGAGTAATCCAGATACTACTATTCTCCAGGACTTACTTTTTAAGTTCCTGCCTAACTCTTTATATTCTCCCTTCAGATTCTCATCTTTTTCCTTTCCTATGTCATTGGAACCAATGTGTACAATGACGTCCTGCTTGACTCTCTCCCCCTTGAGAACATTCTACAACTTCTCTGAAACATCCTTGACCCTGGCACCAGGGAGGCAACACACCATTCCGATTTTTTGCTTCTGGCCACAAAAAGGTCTGTCTGTGCCTCGGACTAGAGTCCCCTAATACAATCAATCTCTTGGAACCAAACATCCCCCTCATTACATTACAGCCAGTCTCGATACCAGAAACCTGACTGTTCATGCTACATTCCCCTGAGAATTCATCACCCCCTACATTTTTCAAATCAGCATATTTGCTTGCAACCTACCACTCTTACCTTTCCTGGAGTTAACCCACCTATGTGACTGTATCTGCAACTGTTCTCCCTTCCATCACATCCCCTTACTCTTGTAATTTCTTCATTGCCTGTGTCACTCCAACTGATCCATTCGATCTAATAGGATTCGCAACCAACAGCATTTATTGCTGATTAAATCCTTAGTAACATATTAACTTTTGTCGAGATAACAAAATTCTGCTTCCCACCAACTTCCCACAGATTTGTTAACTTGTGAACAAATCTACAAACTTGGTGCAGGAAATGCTAACAAGTGGATCATTGAGAAAATAAGTAAGAGCAAAGGGCTAAGCCAAGATCGAAATGTAAAACTGACTGAGTTGTATCAGGAAGTGGGAATCTGGTTGAAATGATTTGGGCCACATTCAACATGGTGGCCCTTCAGAGTTGTCTTGGTACTCCCCAGAAACTCATTGTGTTGCTGCCTGGACCTCGCAACAGGACAAAATCCATAGGATTTTACTTTCTGCCGGAACTTTTGTTTATTTTTTTCCCCCCCCCTAACTGGAAATAGGAAACAATGATTTTTTTTTTGGCAAAGGGGCGACGGAATCTCCAGGCAGAGGTCCAACTAAACTTGATGGCAACCTTGTCAAAGAACTTGAAGGCTTTCTTGAAACTTTGCTTCTAACCTATGGCAGAGGTGACAAGATGGCATTGCCTAGAAATGAATGGGTATTCAAGCCTGGCATGGAGCCTTCCTCCAGGTGAAGTGCAGACTGCTGTGTGGTACGAAGGGGGGGGGGGGGGCAGGCTTTTGCCTGGTTACAGACCTTTCTTGCGGACTGACAGGCCAGTGCTTCTCTCGGGTGGGCAGGCGCTGGAAGGGGAGAGCTGCCGGGGGGGGGCAACTTCCAGCCTCAGCCTTTTCCTCATGGGCTCGCAGCCAGGCGCTGCACTCATGGTTCGGGAGCGAAGAATTAAAACAATATTTACGCTGGGGGTGGGGGAAGAAACACAGTTCAAACACCACCCTTCAAAAATAAAACGTAGCCAAAACAAACAAACAAAAAAGCAAAACAACCACGGAGCAGGCGGGCGGGAGGGAGGGAGGTGAGGGTTTTGCTGTCAGTGGGTGTGGGGGCAGGGATCCCACCGAAACTAAGATGGCGGCGGCAGAGGAAGGGGGAGGGGGGGTGCGGTAGATCTCGCGATCGCCGCGGAATGTTCCAGAAGCGTCCGCACAACCCCCCCCCCCCCCCCCCGAACGTCAGGGAGCGAGTGGAAAGAAAGGCTTTGTGGAGATCGTCGACGACGGGGGGTGAAAAAGAAACCTCTCCTTTCCCCACACCCCCGATCCTTCCCTCCCCCTCCCCTTCCTCCAGCCAAGAAATACATTTAAACCTGTCGCGTCCTCCGCCTCGCCGGCATCACTGCCCTCGATCACCGACCCCCGGACCGCCGCCGCAGCCGCCTCCCTCGTCTCGCTCAGCCGACCGTCAGCCGAGCGGCTGTAGTTTCCCGGTGGTAGCACGGCGCCGCGAGCGAACGCGAGAAGATGGACGACGGGACTACAACTCCCGGCATGCCTCCCTGTGGCCGTTCGACATCATCATAACTGACCTGCGAATGCACCAATCGTCTCCAGGCCGGTGTTCGCGTCACTGTGAGGCGGGGGCATCCCATGGTGAGGGGAACTCCCGGAAGTAGCTCGTCCTAGATCGAGTTCACTGTTCAACAGGGACCTGCTAACCCTCCACCATTCAACAATACTGCTCTTTTTAATTTAACTGACGATCAGTTGTTAAATAGCTAGGGCCAAATGCTTGAATGGTTTTTCATTCAGCATTATACCTGCCCAGAATTAATTGCACTACTCTCGTATCCAGTTCTGAAGGGACACTGGACTCGAAATGTTAACTATGTTTTCTCTCCAGAGATGCTGCCAAATCTGCTGAATTTCTCCAGCAGTTTCTCCTTTTACGTGTTCAATATCTTTAGCATCTGCAGTTCTTTGCTTCACCTCACTTCCTGGTTTGCTGCAATGTCAACGTTTGATCTTTGTAAATTTGGCATCTGAAACAAAATGTAAATTTTTCTGTGCTGTTTGAAAATGTATTTCTGCAGCATGTATCTATCAAGTGATACATTGAATGAATAAATGAACCTGCTTGAATATCAATATATTTGGAAAACCTTACAAAATCAAATTCTGTGCCTTCATTTGTTGGCATATGGTTTTCTTCATGCAGCTGTGAGTAATAGGAAATGAGTGTTTTTGTAAATCGTATTTCCATATAGCTGGACTGTGTAAGCAAGTGGGAGAAGAATATTAGCAAAAGTTTCCAAGTATGCATATTTTACAGCAAGTCCTTTTATTTGAACAACATATTACTCCTCAGACATATGTTGTTGTAATAGTTTGGGAACAGTACCAGAAAATATATCAAATGGTTATGTAAATGATCTTAATTATATTTTTCCAAAGGTTGTGTTTATAATGCAACTCAAGGAGGAAGACTTTCTACCCATACACACTTGCAGTTTCCCTGTCAATACTTAAAATGGCAGCATTAAAATAAATACGTTGGCTTGATACAGACCAACAATAAAGTTCAGGTCATGCACCTTTTAGGACTGTGCAGTCTTTAAACAACGGTAAGTTTTTGCATCTGGTTTACTTTTCACCTTGTATCTGTTTCCCCTGTAAAGCATACTTATGACAATTAAATAAACAATGAAGATATATAATTAGGATACTTCAGTAAATTCAATTCTTGAATTCCAGTATGGAACATTGATTGTAATATTTAGTTTGGGAACACATTTTCATAAAATGTAAAAAAGATAACTTAAAATATTTAAGAAAATTTAATTACTCGATATGGGATTCAAAGTGATGATTGAGTGTTCCATTATACATCAATTTATTAACCTCAAATAGAACCATAGAGATGTACAGCACAGAAACAGACCTTTTGGCCCAACTCATCCTTGCCAGCACTTGGTCCATATCCCTCCAAACCCTTCCTATTCAGATACCCATCCAGATGCCTTTTAAATGTTGTACCAACCTCCACCACTTCCTCTGGCAGCTCATACCATTCACGCACCACCTGCTGCCTGAAAAGTTTACCCCTTATGTTCCTTTTAAATTTTTCCCCTCTCATCCTAAACCTATGCCCTCTAGTTCTGGATGCACCCACCCCAGGGAAAGACCTTTTCTGTTTACCTATCCATACCCCTCATGATTTCATAAACCTCTGTAAAGTCACCTCTCAGCATCTGATGCTCCAGGGAAAACAGCCCCAGCTTATTCAGCCTCTCCCTACAGCTCAAACCCTCCAGCTCTGGCAACATCATCATAAATGTTTTCTGAACCCTTTCATGTTTCACAACATTCCTCTGATAGAGAGAGATCAGAATTGCACACAATATTCGAAAAGTGGCCTAACCAATGTCCTGTACAGCTGCAACATGATGTTTGTTGTCCCTGCACAAAGCCTTAACTGATTGGATCCAGCTTAAGGAGGGCTTCAACTTTCATTCCAAAGTCTAAAGTGGGATGACAGTCTCCTCAAAGTCTTACTTGTTGTTAGAGCAATACTCTGGATTTAACTGCAATGAGTAGTAGGACCAGATAATGTTGCTTAAACAACAAATTTACTGACTTTAATGATGATGAAAATAATATAAATATAAACAATAATATAAACTAATAACAAGAGGAAAGAAGAAAGATAACCTAAACATAGTTTAAGAGTAGGTCAGAGGCTAAGACTCCCCAAAGCACGTCCATCATCTATAAAGGCTAAGTCAGGAATGTGATGCAATACTCCCCACTTGCCTGGATAAGTGCAGTTGCAACAGTACTGATGAGTTTAGAAGTTTAAGGGGAGATCTAATAGAAACTTACAAGATAATACATGGCTTGGAAAGGGTGGACGCTAGGAAATTGTTTCCGTTAGGCGAGGAGACTAGGACCCATGGACACAGCCTTAGAATTAGAGGGGGTGAATTTAGAACAAAAATGCAGAGACATTTCTTCAGCCAGAGAGTGGTGGGCCTGTGGAATTCATTGCCGCGGAGTGCAGTGGAGGCCGGGATGCTAAATGTCTTCAAAGCAGAGATTGATAAATTCTTGATGTCACAAGGAATTAAGGGCCAAGGGGAGAATGCGGGTAAGTGGAGTTGGAATGCCCATCAGCCATGATTGAATGGCGGAGTAGACTCGATGGGCTGAATGGCCTTACTTCCACTCCTATGTCTTATGGTCTTATGGTCTTATAGTACTCAAGAAGCTTGACACCGTCCAGGTCAAAGCAGCCTGCTTAATTGGCACTAAATCCACAAGTATCCACTCACTTCATCACCAATGCTCAGTAGCAGCAGTGTGTACTACCTACAAGATGCACTGCAGAAATTCACCAAAGATCCTCATACAGCACCTTCCAAACCCACAACCACTTCCATCTAGAAGGACAAGGGCAGCAGATACATGGGAAAACCACCACCTCAAGTTCCCCTTCAAGCCACTCACCATTCTGACTTGGAAATATATTACCATTCTTAAACTATCAGTCAAAATCCTGGAATTCCCTCCCTAATGGCATTGTGGGTCAACACACAGCAAGTGGACTGCAGCAGTTCAAGAAGGCAGCTCATCACCACTTTCTCAAGGGAACTAGGAATGGGTAATAAATGCTGGCCATCTGGCAATGCCCACATTCCACAAATAAACAAAAAAAAGTTTTTGAAAGACACTGTATATCAGCAAGACTCTCAATAACCTCACAGAGGAGCATTCCTGATGAAAGGCTCCAGCCCGAAATGTCGATTCTCCTGCTCCTCGGATGCTGCCTGACCTGCTGTGCTTTACCAGCAACACACTCTCGACTCATAGAGGAGTGACTCTATAGTCAATCATTTTATTAACGTCCCTTCCTTCTCCATTGTCTTCAGTGGCTGAGCAAACTACTCGGCTGCAATAGCTCATCCTGAGAGCAATGCCCCTTTAAGCTCAATTTATGATTTTGTTTTGTCATTTGAGGCCATGTTCACATTTTTCCAAGATAAAAGGTTTTATTAACTCTCTACCACAGATTTCGTAAGCTCTACAGACTTCTCACAACTTAAGCTGGTTACACTTCCCTGTGGAGTATCTCATATCATTAGGTTATTAGATAATTTCACATCCAAAAGCTTAAATTTCCACACAGTTGGTTATCTTAGCTATGAGACTGTTTTCCTGGCTTCTAGTTCAGGTGTTATTGGGGTCAATAAAGCGAGAAATGTTCTCTTTTTTAAATCATAGCAACTCTATTTTTTGACAGTACTGATCTAAGAAAACATTAATTCAGTCAAAACAAATGCTGTGAATATAAATAATATTGTGACTGATTATCTGATTGATGAATTTTGACTTATTCAAGGAATAATCATTCTTAAGTTCAAATCAATATTTACAAAGTAGTAATCCAATACTTATTTGCTAAAAATGATGCATAAATTAAATGTAAAAAATGTGCAAATGTTAGCAAGTTTTGAGAAGATTTGTAACTCAGGTTAAGGTTCTGGATGTAGGTTTGCTCGCTGAGCTGGGAGGTTCATTTGTGATTGTAGGTTTAGGAGAATGCTGTAGGTCAGGATGCTGCCTGACCTGCTGCGCTTTTCCAGCAACACATTTTTCAGCTCTGATCTCCAGCATCTGCAGTCCCTCACTTCGTCCTCCTGATTGTAGGTTTACGCTATCTGGCTAGATAAGTAGGGCACAAGGACTCAAATTAAATGATGAGTGTATTGAGCCTGTTGTAATATCACTGGATATTTTAAACAAGATTCAAACACATGCTGCCAACCAGAATGGTACTGGAGCAGTTCCATGTGTATCACTGGCCAAAGTGAGGGCCAGGCGCATATATACAATGATCCCTGATTTCCTTTCAGTCAGCAGTAGGAGTTACTGTACTCAGAAAGGTGAAGGTCCGAAGGACATTTCAGAGATGGTGAGAGACAGGGCAATGGAAACATTTGAAAACAAAGATGAAAAGTTTAATATTGAGCAATTTTTTTGGTGGAAGCCAATGCAGATTAATAAATACATTAGAATGATGAGTGAACAAGATTTGTTGTGAATATTGATTGAGTCCAAGCTAATAGAGGGTTTAAGATATGAGGCAGAGCATACCATGGAACACGCTGAGGTGGCTCAGTGGTTAACACTGCTGTCTCACAGCGCCAGACATAGCAAAGGCAGGAAAGCATTTACTACAAACCCACAGACACTCACAACTAGCTGGACTACAGGTCCTTCCACCCAGTACCTTGCAAGAATTCCATCCCATTCTCCCAATTCCTCTGCCTTCGTCACATCTGCTCAGATAAGGAGAGATTCCATTCCCAGGTATACCAGATGTCTACCTATTTTGAACTACATGCTTTTCCTCCCTCTGTCACCCAGACAGCCCTCCACCACACCACCTCCATTCCCCTTTCCACAGCTCTAAACCACCCCCCCCTCCCCCCGCCACCCAAACGCAATGACGACGGAGTTCCCGTTGACCAATCTGTTGATTTAAAATTTGAATTTAGGCTGTTGTCAGGAGCAACAACTATATGTAGGCTTTTATTAACCACAAAATGACTTTTCAATTTAAAATAATACAACAAAATTGCTTCAAGTTAGGATGTGACACTGTGAATCTGCATTTCTGCTTTGCTGAATTAGCTACATTAGGAGATAAAGCATAAATGAATCATAAGACATTAACAGACCACTCGAGCTAACCTTGAACTGCCAGTTTGAGGTGATGATGTGCGTAAGACAAAACCATTTCCCGGGAAATATGATTGGATTAACCTGCTGTCAATCCTGTCACCTTATTACATTTGATTGGTCTTTCCTTGTAACTAAGGCCATACTGTCTCTTAAAAACACATAAAAGCTGCTTATTGTTCAAATGTAATTGCACAATTCCTCCACAGAACACAGAAGCTTTTAACCTCGGTGTTGCAGGACAAATCTGCGCCAGGCTGCCTTATTTCATTAAACCGGTAACCTTGTTTTAAACAGACCGCACTCCTGTTGATTCTTTTGATCAATCAAGAAACCAAGAGGCCCCTCTTGGGGGAGTGGTCCAGACTACACACCTACCACTCCACCAGTCTCCGCATCCAATGCATCATCCTTAAACACGTATGCCAACTCCAACTAGACCCCACCATGAAGAACATCTTCCCCTCTCTGTCTTCCGCAAGGACTGTTCCCTTTGACAGTCCTTGGTTTGCGTCACTCTCCCCACCAACCTCCCTGAACCCCCAAGGTACCTTCCTCTGCAACCAGAAAAGATGCAAAACCTGCCAGTACACCACCCCCTCACCTCCATCCAGGGTCCCAAGCAGTCCTTCCAGGTGCGACAGAGGTTCACCTGCCTGCCTTCCAATCTAGTTTACTGCATCAGGTGCTCCTGATGTGGTCTTCTCTACACTGGGGAGATTAAACATAAACTTAGGGAACATTTCGCCCAATCTCAATTGGGCCCACAGGGGCCGAATGAACTTCCCAGTCACCGACCATTTTAATTCCCCTTCCCACTCCCTTTCCAACATGACCATGCTTGGCCTCCTCCATTGCCGCAATGAACCAAACAGTAAAGTGAAGGAACAATACCTCATCTTCTTCCTGGGCAGGCTACAGCTCGGAGGACTTAACATTGAGCTGTCCAATTTCAAATAACCTCCCTTCCCTTCCTTTACTCCTTTCCCAGCCCCTCCCCCTCCCTTCCACTCCTCCCAGCCACCTACCGGATTCATTCCTCCCAGCGTAACCTCTACCTGTCTTCACTTATCCCCGCCACCACCCTGCCCCCCGCCACCCGTTCCATCCTGTCTACCCTATCAACATGATTCTAAATATTATACATGTAAGTCATGTTGCCCTTTAGTCTCTTCTGTTCCAAGGAAAACAACCCCAGTCTATCCAATCTCTCTTCATAATCAGAACTCTCCAGCCTAGGCAATACCCTGATAAATCTCCAATGATGTGGATTCCAGAAATGCTGCAATGAAACAGCTGAAGACTGTTGTGCCCAGACACTACCTTAAGGAATTCTTTGTCATGGTGCACTGTGCTGGAGATGGCTGATCTTCAATCGCCACAAGGTTGACCTTCCTTCATTCTAGGTATAATTCTAGCCAGTACAGAGTATTTGACCTGTTTTATTATAAATAATCATGGGATGTGGGCTTTGCTGGCCTGACACCAGCATCAAATGCCATATTCTACTGCTCTCTGTCTGCAAGCAAGTAGTGTATTTCATTTTCATTTTTCCTTTTGTTCCTCTTGCAAATTGACTATGGTATGTTACACTCCTGCTCTACCACCAAACTTAACTGACTGCAAAGTCCCAATCCAAAATGAATGACTCACAATAAATTCTCCAGCATTGAAGCAGAAGTATGTTTCACTTATGTATCAAACTTGAGCTCACACAGGCATCCAAGGAAGAACAGTTGGAATATTGTATTCTGACTTACACAATTGCAATGAATGCAGGATCCCCTCCATACAGGAATGAACAGTTGGTCACCAGTAGGATCACAGAATCTGTACAGTGTGGAAGTAGGCCATTTGGCCCATCAAGCCCACACTGACCATCTGAAGAGCATCCTACTCAGATCCAGATACCCTTACCCTGTTCCTGTAAACGTGCATTTCCATGGTTAATCCACCTAATCTGCACATATTTGGACTGTGGGAGGAAACTAGAGCACCCGGAGGAAACCCACATTGACATGGGAGGCATGGTGGCTCAGCGGTTAGCACTACTGCCTCATGGTGCCAAGGACCCAGGTTCAATTCCAGCCTTGGATGACTACCTGCGTAGGTTTCCTTCCACAGTCCAAAGAAGTGCAGGTTAGGTGAATTGGCCAAGCTAAGTTGCCCATTGTGTTCAGAGATTTGTATGGTGGGTACATTAGTCAGGGGAAATGTAAAATAATAGGTTAAGAGAATGGATCTGGTTGAGATACTCTTCGGTGAATTGGTGTGGATTTGATGGGCCAAATGGCCTGTTTTCATACAGTAGGGATTCTATGAATGTGTAAGGTTCCTGAATGTGGAATCAAACTCCGATTCCTCTTTGTGAGGCAGCAGTGGTAAACACTGAGCCACCATGCCATCCGATGAAGGTCACTGAATATTCATCACAGGAATGAATGCTCAGAGGGAGAACAGGATGCACTGCATGACAGTGGTATTGAGAGACAGTACCGAGGACTTCACATCAACCAGTGTCTACAAGGCCACACAGTCTGAGGACGGAATAAGAAAGAGGGGGAATAAAAAAACTCATCGCGATATTAAAATTGCACTGGGCTTAATCATACCAGGAAAGTGAGATACATTCCTAAATCCCCAAGTCCAATACCCCAACAAATTCAGAAAGAGAGAGAGAGAGAAAGCCCCCTCCAAAGTCTCAGAGACACAGATCCACTTCCAAATACCTCCCACCCTAACAATGGCAGGGAAAAAGACAGCAAGTTATCTGTATTCCACATGGGAATATGTCATAAACCATGCGTCTGACCTATCCAGGTCACAACAACAGTTTACTGACATTTGTGGAATTAATTCTTGTAATACAGCAAAATCCTTTCATAAATCAAGTATTGCAGAAGAGATACCAAGACAATTGTTATAATTTGCTTGAAAGGACTGTGGAAGCAGATGCAACAAGTTGCACTCTGAAAAGAATTGAATACAAGTTAAAATAAAATGCAGGGCAATAGGAGAGAGCTGGAGAGTGGTATTAATCGGAATACTGTATATCTTTCAATGAGCTGGCACAATGGGCAGAATGGCCACTTCCAGCATTTTATGATCCAATACTGAAAGCACACAGTGAAAAATTGAAGGAAAAAAATGTTTGCGCTTTCTACAACGATTGTGCATTTTAAAATTAAAAAATAAACATTGTCAAAGAAGTGTGGAAAAAAAATAACGTTTCCAATCAGGCAGCTGCGCGGCCATCACGAGGGCATATGATTGACAGGCATGGGGTCCTAGTTCCTTTTCCGAGCCCTGCGCCGAGGAGCCTGCCGAGATGGTGAGTGGTGAGCCGGTGAATCCGTTCAAAATCACCGCCATCCCCGGCCAACTCTCCTCAGTCCTGGGGTGGATGGCTGTCCGAGAGTTTGCTGAATCTTTTGGCAGTCTTATTGTCTCTGTACCTCCTCTATTTATGTTACCGAATAGCCCACAAACTCCGACGGGGACCTCCAGCGGCCGCGGGCCTGCTTCATCCGAATGGCAGCTGCTCGATTTCAAATTGTAGTTGCCTGATCCAGAGGTTGGCTTTTGGGTATTGACGAGGCAAGGACTCGGACTTTTTGATAGTTTGTGGTTGTGCATTGCATTTCAGCTCAGCTGCGAACAGAGAAAATGAGACCCCAGTTTAACTTATAAGAGTTAAAACAAGTCATGTAACATGTTAAAATGTGAGCTGATAAACGCTCAACAATCCTCGTTTGCAATGGGATTTAATTATTAATTGTGCAACCCTACTTCAACTTCCCCTCGCTAAGTAACTGGAGAGTGCAGAACTTGAGAGGTTACAGTGAAAGTAAATGGCCTCCCAATCTCGAAGGGGCACTTATTTAATTTAATACCCAATTGGAAAACCAACATCAATGCCATCTACGTGGATCTAATAAAACATGCCGTGGGGGCTTCATGAATGATGGTGTTAAGGGTTGGAGGAAAGGGTGCCTTCCTGATTAAACAAAGTTTTGCCACGCAAAATGGATGAGGATTTACAGAAAGTGGGATTGAGGGCTGCTGTCAGACCAAGATGTGGGATGGGGAAGGTTGGGGGGGAGGAGAAAAAAAATGAGAGGTAACCCAGAGTGTTTGAGAGGAAGGTAGAGTTGAGGATTATCAGGTCATTCATTGAATGGTGGAGCAGACTTGATGGGTTCTTATGTCTTGTGTTATAGTTGAGGGAATGAGCAGATAGATGGCAGACAAGTTACAATGCGTACAAGTGAGGTGATGAATTTTGGTAGGAAGAGTGTGGAAAGGCAATGTAAAATAGGAAGTACCATTGTAATTAGGATGCAGGAGAGGGACCTGAGTGTGTATATGCGCAGATCGTTGGTCGGGCAGGTGGAGGGATTGTTATTGAATATATGCAGTATCGTCTGCATTATTTGAACTTGTATATGATACTTGTAAGATATCAGCTGGAGTATTGTGTACAGTTCTGAGTGCCACATCATAGGAACAATGGGATCATTGGTGAGGGTGCAGTATCAGTTTATAGGAACGATTCCTGGGATGAGAGACCTCAATTGTGAGAATAGATTAAAGAAATTAGGTGTGTTCTCCTGGGAGAGAAAGCAGTGAAGAGGAGATGTGATAGAGGTTTACAAAATTGAATGGGCTACATATAGTAGATAGAGAGAACTGTTCCCTGTAAAAAGGGACAAAGTATAGATTTTAATTTAATTTGCAAAAGATGCAAAGGCAATCCGTTTTCACTCTGAGTAATTATGGATTGTAATGCTCTGCCTGGAAGTGTGGCGGAAGAACGTTGAATTAAGGTATTTAAGTGGACATTGGACAATCACTTGGATAAAAATAATGTGCAATGGTATGGGGAAAAAGCAGGAGATTTGTGTGAGCTAATAATGCTCAATTAACACATTAGTGCAGAAACAATGGCTGAACAGCTTTCTTTTGTGCCATAAGACTTGTGATTCTGAAGTTCTCACTGAACTAACACCCTAAAAAGGGATTTGTTTAGGTGAAAGGATATGTGGTTAAAGACAGGAGTTCATATGGGAAATGTTCTGACTTCTTTTGCAGAGTCAAATTAGAGGTTTCCAGTTGAAGGCAAATTAATATAGTTTTGTTGTCATTTTGTACAGCCCCTCAATAAAGGTTTATATTTAGATAGTACTTTTCATGATATTTATCTCAAGGATCTTGATCCGATGGGCCTTAAGTTAGATAAATGTGTGGTGATGCATTCTGGAAAGGCAAATCAGAGCAGGATCTATACACTTAATGGTAAGGTCCTGGAGAGTTTCGCTGAACAGAGACCTTGGAGTGCAGGTTCATAGCTCCTTGAAAGTGGACTCAAAGGTAGATAGGATAGTGAAGGTGTTTGGTATGCTTTCCTTTATTGGTCAGAGCATTGAGTATAGGAGTTGGGAGGTCATGTTGTGACTGTCTAGGTTAGGCTACTTTTGGAGTATTTCATGAAATTCTGGTCTCCCTCCTATCGGAAGGATGTTGTGAAACTGGAAAGGGTTCAGAAAAGATTTACAAGGATGTTGCTAGGGTTGAAGGATTTGAGCTATCGGGAGAGGCTGAATATGCTGGGGCTGTTTTCCCTGGAGCATCAGAGGCAGAAGGGTGACCTTATAAAGGTTCATAAAATCATGAGTGGCATGGACAGGAGAAATAGCCAAAGTCTATTCCTTGAGGTGGGAGAGTCCAGTACTACAGGGCATATGTTTAGGATGAGAAGGGAAAGATTTAAAAGGGATCTGAGGGACAGTGTTTTCACACAGGGTGGTACGTGTTTGGAATGAGCTGCCAGAGGAAGTGGTGGAGGCTGGTATAATTACAACATTTTAAAAGGCATCTGCATGAGTATTTAAATAGGAAGGGTTTGGAGGGATATGGGCCAGGGGCTGGTAAATGGGACTACATTAATTTAATATCTGGTCGGCGTGGATAAGTTGGACGAAAGGGTCTGTTGCTGTACATCTGAGTCAAAGTGCTTTGGACTTTTAATAGTACTTAACTGTTGTCATGTAGGAACTGTGGTAGTTGATTTGCACACATTGCAGTCCAATGAATGGCGGTGCAATGTATGCCAGATGTTTATCCCAATGGTTTTAGTTGAGTGATACACAATGGTCTGAACCAAAGAAATCTCCTATTCTTCTAAATAGTCTCATAACATCTTCTCCATCCACTTAAAACGACAGGCAGCTTAATGTTATATCTGAAAGATGACATCTCCAACAGTGCAACATTCCCTCAGTGATAGACTGGAATGTCAAGCTCTGGAGTGGAACTTGAATCATTGACCTTAGGATTGAGGCGGGAGTGATACCCACTGAACCAAAGCTAAATGCGCGATCTTGCTCGAGTTCATTGGTGCACTTGTTTATTGTTCATTGTATCTACGTCTAACTGTTTACTGTTTGTACATGTAGAATGACACTGTGACCATCAGAACCAGAAAGTTCATGACAAATCGCTTGCTTCAACGCAAGCAAATGGTGAGTTGAAATACCTTGCTCTTTTCTATTATCTATTATACTGTACAAATCCCCCCCCCCCCTGCTTTTTGAACGTTTGCTTTATCAAATTTCGCTTTTACGAAATGCCTACTTCACTACCTGTTTTTGTGAATCCAAAGAGGATTTTCGCTTTTACAAAAAACGGCTATACTTTTTTCCCATATAAATCATGTACCTTTGCTTTATGCAGTTTTCGGCTTGCGAAAGGTTTCCTGGGGATGTTGTACTTTCAGATAGCGGGGGCTACCTGTATAGTTTTATTTCTATAAGAATGTAAAAGAAAACTCATCTGATAAGTAATCATTTTGTTCTTTCTTGCATGCATTGACATTATTATTGTTGTTGCTGATTCTTGTGTAGTTATTTTCATTTCTCTAAAATAGCAAGTTTATGTTCTTGTATTTTCTTCCTCTGCAATCTTTACTTGTTGAAATGATGATTTTTCGGCCTGTCCTTTCTTTGACATTTTAATTACTGAGGTTTTATGTAGAGCTGTTTCTTTTCATCACATTTCACTTTTTTTTTTCCTGCAGACTTCAATAATTGAAGAAAAAAATACTGTTTATGTTGCCTCAATTGATGATTTCTGCTCAATTTTGTTCTTTACTCTTGCCAAACAGGGTAGTGGTTGTCCACATGAGTTTCTCCATTTCTTTTTGAAAAAGGCATGAAAGCAATTAAAGTTATTAAATTTAAACGTATTTTTGGAAACCTGAGAACAGTTGTAATCTTTCAGTGCATCGGTAAAAGGTTCAACTTTGCTAGTCTGCATAGAATCTTCAGAATTCATTCAGTCCTCCTAAGATAATTAGCAGCTATCTTTTATACCCCTTAACTAATATAATTATTTGCAATGTTGACAAACTGCTGCAGTGATCAGTCCTGGATGGTCATGTTTAGCATTTGTTTTGTTTAATGTGTAAACAGTAGATGGGAGCATAAAATTGCAAAGAGGTGTTAATGGGTTAACTAAACGAGCATAACTTTGGCAAATGTGAGTTCATCCATTGCAGATCTGAAATAGGTATCTGGATGAAAATAGTGATGAGCTGGAAACAGGGTGAAAATCCAAAGATATTTGGAATGTAGATTATTTAAAAAGTTATAAACAGCTATAAAAAATATCCAAAAAGACTAATGATGTCCAGATCAGAAGAACGTCGTGCTTTAGATATATAAACTCCTGGTCAGATCACATGTAGAGTACTGAGAGCAGTTCCAGGTCATACCTGGAAAGTTGTATTGGCTCAAAGATTGCAGCATAGATTTACGTGAATAATACTTGAAGACTCTCAGAATAGGGTTGAACTCCCAAGAGTTTTGAGGATTTGAACACAAAAGCAGAGATGTACTTCTGAGGCTCTACGAGGCTCCGGTCATACCACATTTGGAATATTGTGCACAGTTTTGAGCCCCATATTTCAGTAAGGATGTACTGTCCGTGGAGCGTGTTCAGAGGATGTTCACGAGAATAGTACCAGGAATAAAAAGCTTAACATATGAGGAATGTTTGAGGATTCTGGATTTATACTGTCTGGAGTTTAGAAGGATGAGGGGGGGGTATCTAATTGAAGCATACAGAATACTGAGTGGCCTGGACATAGTAGATTTTGGGAAGATGTTTCCCATGGTAGAAGAGACTAGGATCCAAGAGCATAGCCTTAAACCTTTTATAACAGAGATAAGGAGAAACTTCTTCAGCCAGAGAGTGGTGAATTTATGGAATTCATTGTCACAGAAGACTGGAGGCCAGATCATTGAGTACATGTAAGACTGAGACAGGTGGGTTCTTGAGTATCAAGGGTTACGGGGACAAAGCCAGAGAATGGGGTTGAGAAACTTATCAGCCATGATTGAATGGTGGAGCAAACATGATGGGCTGAATGGCCTAATTTCTGCTATGCCTTATGTTTAAGAGCTGATTTGATTGAAGTTTTTCAAGCCCTTAAGGGGAACATTTTGGGGAGTTAACAAGATCCACTAATTAAGAAATCTAAGACTGGGAGCGTATCTTAAATTTGAGCCAGAGCTTTTGAGTGTGAGAAATCATTTGGGGGTGGGGTGGAATTTGAGACAAGTAACTATCTTATATTCCATTTGGTATTTTCTGATTTTTGTTTTGACAACTGTCCCTAAAGTCTGCAAAAAGTGCTCATGCATTCAGATTGTAGAAGAATAGTCTGGCTTGAAATTAGCTTGTATTTTCCTCATGCTGCGTTTATTCTTAGTGCATTTTCTAATATTGATAGTTTGCTGGAAATGGAGAGAACAAAGTGCTTTCTGACATTGACATTGCCTTTAGTACAGCAAACTCTGCATATTGGCTTTTAAAATAAATTTGATTGTATTTTCTGATTTATGGAATGGATCACTCAAATCTTCTTTTTCTAACCTAGGTTGTCGATGTTCTCCATCCTGGCAAACCCACAGTTCCTAAGACAGAAATTAGGGAAAAACTAGCAAAAATGTACAAAACAACACCAGATGTCGTGTTTGTCTTTGGCTTCAGGACACAATTTGGTGGTGGTAAGACAACAGGTTTTGCCATGGTCTACGATTCCTTAGATTACGCTAAGAAGAATGAACCTAAACACAGGCTGGCAAGGGTAAGAATTCAATTTGTTTTGCTTCAGTGGGTCTTATTGGGTACTCCACTTCATATTTGCTGACTTGTGCCTGCTGTGTTTTTAGCACGGTCTGTTGGAGAGAAAAAAGGTTTCCAGGAAACAGCGAAAGGAGCGCAAGAACAGAATGAAGAAAGTTCGGGGCACAGCTAAAGCTAACGTTGGTACTGGCAAAAAGGTATGAAACCTTTCCTCAAAAGAAAAAAGTGCTTTTGTACTTTGTGATTAAGTTTTCTTTTCAGCTTTCCATTTGAATGTGTCATTTTTCAGTTTTGTCCTTCTTTTCCATTCATGTTTGCTATTTTTTTTCTTCTGGAGTATAGAAGGTAATTAATTCTAATTTTGTGTAGGTGCTATAGTGTTAGTTTACTAATGAGCTTGGCTTTCCTGGTAGCTGTACTGAATCACAAGTATAAATATGTTTATAGTTGATGGTTGTAACATTGCATTTGGTAAAAATTGCCATTTCTCCCTCTCACACTTATTAACATAGCATATTTAATATTAATGACCATATCAAAAAAACTTCAAGATAACCATTTTACCCTCCACCTCAGTTAACTTGAGCTTTCTTAGTTTTCTACATGTGGACTGGAACAGATTGCTTCCAGGTTTAAATAATCTTTTGAATCCAGCAGTGTGAAAGTTGAAGTTTCCAGGCCTTATAGATTCCAGGCCTTATAGATTGTATGTGGGGGGCCCACTTGTCTCCTTTTCACTCCATGCTGTTACACAGACTTGGTTTGTTTCTGGCACAGGTTTCCAGAAGTTTGGAGACCTGAATTAAGTTCTAGTTTTGTCAACCAAATCAAAAAGTTCACAAGCAAGCTACATGTTTTTGAGAGTTTGCTGTGACCCTTTGGACCAAAACGTAGTTAGATGTTGATTTGTCAGTTTAATTTATAATTCCCCACTGTTTGTGTTTTTTCTCATTGGTTACTACTCACAAGTAAGTTCATTGTCTGATTTGTTTCTTAACCACAATCAGTCAATAACTTTGTTTTGCCTTTCTTGTTATTCTTGTGGATTATGTTCTTCAGAAATGAAGCGACATTGACAGGTACTGGATTCTAAACGTGTGTGCTGATATAAATTGCATGCCATTAAAATTTGCACTGTACTGCTTATTGTTCACCTGCTTAGTACTCTGCATGTTTGCACTATTTCATAAATCTGGTGCTGCTTTATGATCAAATCAGGGTGTTTCACACTTTCATGTCATAGTTGCATAAAGTTTCTCATACCTGTGAACAAAATGGTAAATGTGATTGAAAAGTAAAAATGTGGATTCTGGAAGCCTGAAATGAAACAATTTTTGTTTATGGAAAACTTACTGATTGTTACTCATTAATAAAGACTAAAGGAAGCATATATCTTGGTAGAACAACATTATCATTATAAGAAAACAATGCGTATCCTACTCTTTAGCAAATTATAAGTGACTTTGTGGACAGATTCACCCTTTGAAATAAGGTAAATTGATATTTCACTGATTTGAATGCCTTCACTTAAGTCTACAAAGTTAGATTGCTTTATCTGAAGTCATCAAGAAAGTAAAGTTTTTGTGTTTAAAAGTCTAGAAGAATGAGTATTGTTCTCTCACTGATGGGAGGAACTACTGGTATGATCTTACAATTGGAGGTGTATGTATAAAATTCATATTAATCTGTTGTAAGTAGAATGCTGTGGGCATGTTATGGGTAGTAAAGTCCCAGCTAGCTTTTAATACTATTTACAGAACAACCCCGATTATCAGAAGGACACAGGCAGGCAGTATTTTGTTCAGTTAATCGAATTCTGTGTAGTTGAATGTAGCTTAACGTAGGTTAGCTGAACATCAGGACCTTGCAGATAATCCAATATTTAGGTAATCACGGTTCCTCTGTACTCATTTTACTATTATTTCTGAAAATGGACATGTGCTCCATCTGCTGGTCAGTCAAGTGGTACACACAAGCTTTGCAATTTAAAAGGTGTTGAACATTTGAGTTAGTTGCTGAAGTTTAATTGATCTTCAAATAAGTACACACATAATTCAGTGAGATGCATAACACCTGTGAGTTTCAACTGTTAAAGTAAGAATCGGAAACAAAAATTAACTCTGATAATGCAATATGAAGGAGGAAAATAGGATGAAAAGGGATTGGAAAAGAGCTAAAATTCATGTATCAAGCTCATTTCTGACATATCAGTCATCTCAACATTTATATTTGGGTGTATAAGAGGAGAGGGATGACTGTCCTAATTAATGATTAAATGTAGGGTCCCACAATGATACATGACTTGTTTGTAGTAAACTACACAATTTGTAACAATTTAGGAGCAACATTTTGAGACTTAGATATAGTGCAGGTTTATCAGCAGTGCATGTTGAATTGGAGTTTGAACTTGGTTTAAATGAACACAGAAAATCAATTTCTCATGGTGTGGAACAGCTTTTGTATCTTTCTTGAAATGTAGCATTGTCTTTATCATTTAGGTTCCTTAATTGTCACTGCATTTTGCTGCTTATGCTTGCACAGTCGTTGTGTTTTGGTAGCTTGCTTTAAAATTGGTTTAAAGCTGATTGGTGCTGTGAAATTTTCAGTGCACGTTTATCAAATACATGGCTGCAATTGTTAGCTTTGAACAAGACACTTTCACATTATTTGAAATGTGGCTACTGCATCAGATCTTACTTGGAGCTTTATAATTTAGATTTGATTCCTCTCATTGCTTATCTTAAAATTTAATTTAATTTAATTTTGCGTTGAACTACACTTCGTCTTGTTCTGGTGACGATTGCATCTTAAGCTGAAATATTTATGCTAGTTGGTAGCCAAAATGAGAGTGAACTGAAGGCTAAAATGTAATACACACACTTAAAAATGGAAATGTTAAGCATGCAATCGAAGTTGTGGGAGATACTTTTGGGTTCTAAAAAAAAATTTTGATTGTTGGGAATTCACAAAGCTTTCTGGTCACTGTGTCCCCCTGGCTTCCTCCCACCCACTTTTCTATGAATAGCACATTTGCCTTGCCTGTGTGCATCACCTCTCAGCACTGAGAAAAATCTTGAGTTACAAATAGATACTCGAGCTTTGCTTGAAATGATTTTTCTTAAAGGAACTTGACATGACATTTGTGAATGGGCTAATTTTGCTTTATTTTGTTTGCTGCAGTAACATGGGAAAGACATTGAAGGCTCCTTGACATGTGAGTAATCGATTATATACTTGCACTTGATTTTTGATGCAAAACTTGTGCGTAAGAAAAGCAGAAGTATAGCTCCATGTTACCTTATATCTAGTTGCTTTTTGTATTCTTCATTTGAGATTTTTAAATTAATTCAGATGCTTTGTGAGGTTTAATCCTTGAAGAGACAACAATGTAATTGATGTAAAAATGCAGACTCAAACTTATTTTTCCCTTTTTGTTTAACAGGTTAAGTTATCCATGGATCGTCACCTGTAATTATTTCACACCCAAATAAATTCTCTTTAAAACAAATTCTTGTCTCTTGTTTCTATATGTACTGAGTCTATGTGCTTGGATGTGAACTTGTAAGGAGGGTCATAATGAATACTGACTTACAACCTTAAAGCAAATCTTTCACTTCATGTTATTTTGGAAAGAATGCATATTATGCTGAATGTGAATATTTTGACATGGCAGTTCACAGTGGGCCCATCCATTATCATGCAGAGTTAATGGTGGGTAGAAATTCAACTGTCAAAGTGAACTAATTTTTGCACAGGGCTCTTGCAGCCACTGACATATTGGCTCGCTGTTACCAGCTTTGGCTGAGTTTTAAGCCAAGCCCAAGAGGTTGCTTAGAATACGCAACCAAAATAGGTCCACTGATTAATGAATTATATTTGTGGCCTGAGAACGGTGGCCAGTTAGACATGATTTTTCTCCTACTTAAAACCAACTGCTCCGTGTATCCCTCCAACATCTAGCCTATTCTTTATGCCATGATTCACAGCAGCTTTCTTTTAAAGGGAGCAATTATATGTAATCTCGTTGCAGTAGGTTTCCCCTCTAATTGGTGTCAGGTATTCCTTGCAGTTTCTTTTCCTCTACCAGTCACCTCTGGAGACCCTGTGTGTCTGTTGATGGCCCCCTATGCTGTCTCTTCACATCAGTAACATGTCAAGTTCTGCATGCATACTGACTGATTTCATCCAATTAAATGTTGAAAAAACCCTTGTTATTGTCTTCGGTTCTTACTCCCAAGCAATTCATTCCATCCTCCTTCCTTGCTACTGACTCAGAATTCAACAGACTATTTGCAATTGGTTTTGTAAATTATTCCTCTCCAAATACAAAGCCCTAGTACAATGTGCTTGTACCTGCCCCAGGCCATTTCCTGCCAATGCCTTCAGAGTTTTGTAAATTGCAATCTGAAAAAGTCCAGGCCTCCCACCTACAGCACTTCATAAATTTTAATTCATCCAAAATTCTTACCAGTAATCCTAACCTATAGCAAGTCCGCATCATCTTTGTGTTTATTGAAATGTTCTCTCATGTCTTGTATATCTCTTAGATTAACATTTATGCCCTTGTGTTTGATCTCCTCCATGACAATTCCTGGAGTGGAAAGGCTTGTTTTTATTTGTCTGTAATGCCATAACAAATAGGAGCAGGAGTAGGTTGTTAGCCCTTAAGCCTGCTCCATCATTCAGTAGGATCGTGACTGATCAGATATTCCTCACGTTCACTTTCCTGTGTTTGCCTATAACCGTTGAATCCCCCACTGATCAAGAATCTTATCTATCTATCTCTATCTTAAATATACACAAGGACTCTGCTTCCACAAGGAGTTTCAAAGGTACTCAACCCTTCCTCTTCATCTCAGCCTTACGTTGGGAGCCCTCTTATAATGAGACTATATCTTATGTTCCTAAGTTCAGCTGTCTCAGCATTTATCCTATCAAACCCCTTGTGAATCCTCTTTGTTTCAGTTAGACCACCTGTCATTCTTCTAAACTCCAGTGAGTACTGTCCAACTAGTTTAACCGTTTTTATAATAAGACAGTCCTTGCAGACCGGGGATCATTCTAGTGAGCTCTCTCTGAACTGCCTCCAATGAAATGGTGTCTCCTTAAATAAGCAGACCAAAATTGCTCCAGATGTTGTTTCACCAGCACCTTGTACAGTTGAAATAAAACTTTCCTACCTTTGTACTCTAATCCTCTTGAAATAAGGGCCTACATTCCGTTAACCTACCTGCTGCACCTGTTAGCTTTGTCATAGAGATGTACAGCACGGAAACAGACCCTTTGGTTCAACTCGTCCATGCCGACCAGATATCTAAATTAATCTAGTCACACTTCTAACCACTTGGCCCAACTCTCTCCAAACGTTTCCTGTTCATATACCCATCCAGATGTTTTTAAGTGTTGTACCAACCTCCATCACTTTCTCTGCCATCTCATTCCATCCATACACACGCCACCCTCTGCATGAAAAAGTTGCCCCTTAGGTCCCTTTTAAACCTTTTCCCCTCTTACCCTAAACCTATACCTTCCAGTTCTGGACCCCATAACTTAGGGAAAAAGACCTTATTTATTTAGTCTATCCATGCCCCTCATGATTTTATAAATCTCTGCAAGGTCACCCTCAGCCTCCGACACTCCAGGGAAAACAACCCTAGGCTATTCAGCCTCTCCTTATAGCTCAAACCTTCCAGTCCAGACAACATCCTTGTAAATCTTTTCTGAACCCTTTCAAGTTTTACAACATCCTTCTGATTGGAAGGAGACCAGAATTACATGCAATATTCCAAAAGTGGCCTAACCAATGTCCTGTACAGCTGCAACATGACCTCCCAGCTCCTATACTCGATGCTGTGACCAGTAGTACCCTGAAGATCATTTGGGTTGCCACTTTCTGCAGTTTTTCTCTTATTTACTCTGTTCTCCCTTCCAAAATGAAAACTTCACCTGCGTATACTCCATTTGCCCACTTACTTATTAATGTGAAATATTTCCCTTGCAACTTGCCTTTCCACATATATTTGTGCCATCTGCAAATTTGGCTATTCACTTCCTCCTTACATGTCATGAATACATAACAAGATCTGGATCAGATGAGCCAATGGGCTGAGAAGTGGCAGATGGAGTTTAATTCAGATAAATGCGAGATGCTGCATTTTGGGAAAGCAAATCTTAGCAGGACTTATACACTTAATGGTAAGGTCCTAGGGAGTGTTGCTGAACAAAGAGACCTTGGAGTGCAGGTTCATAGCACCTTGAAAGTGGAGTCGCAGGTAGATAGGATAGTGAAGGCGGCATTTGGTATGTTTCCTTTATTGGTCAGAGTATTGAGTACAGGAGTTGGGAGGTCATGTTGGGAATGTACAGGACATTGGTTAGGCCTCTGTTGGAATATTGCGTGCAATTCTGGCCTCCTTCCTATCGGCAAGATGTTGTGAAACTTGAAAGGGTTCAGAAAATTCTTACAAGGATGTTGCCAGGGTTGGAGGATTTGAGCTATAAAGAGAGGCTGAACAGGCTGGGGCTGTTTACCCTGGAGCGTTGGAGGCTGAGGGGTGACATAGAGGTTTACAAAATTATGAGGGGCATGGATCGGATAAATAGACAAAGTCTTTTCCCTAGGGTGGGGAAGTCCCGAACAAGAGGGCATAAGTTTAGGGTGAGAGGGGAAAGATAAAAGAGACCTAAGAGGCAACATTTTCACGCAGAGGGTGGTACATGTATGGAATGAACTGCCAGAGGATGTGGTGGAGGCTGGTACAATTGCAACATTTAAGAGGCATTTGGATGGGTATATGAATAGGAAGGGTTTGGAGGAATATGGGCCGGGTGCTGGCAGGTGGGACTAGATTGGGTTGGGATATCTGGACGGGTTGGACCATACATCTCTGACTCCATGACTAAGTAATTGTGGCTCCAGTGCTGATCTATGTGGTGCCCCAGTACTTATACATTGCCAACCTGAGGAAAAACCCTTTGTCCTCCTCACTTGCTGTTTCCTGCCCATTAGTTAATCCTCTATTCACATCAACGTACTGCTTGCAGCTGCATGGGCTCTTACGACTTATCCTTTTGTGATGCATGCTTAGAAGATATGGCTAGGTAAAAACAAGGACTGCAGATGCTGGAAAGCAGAGTCTAGATTATAGTGGTACTGGAAAAGCACATCAGGTCAGGCAGCATCCGAGGAGCAGGAAACGACGTTTTGGGCAAAAGCCCTTCATCAGGAATGGAGGCAGGGTGCCTGCAGAGTGGAGAGATAAATGAGAAGGGGTGGGGGTGGGGAGAAAGTAGCATAGAGTACAATAGGTGGATGGAGGTGATAGGTCAAAGAGGAGGGTGGGGGAAGGTAGCAAAGAGTACAATGGACGAATGGGGGTGGGGACATCCTGACGTCCCCAACAGTGCCCTTCCACCGACACTCATTTGTTTGGCTGAACTGGTCCTCACCCTTAACAATTTCTCTTTCGATTCCTCCCACTTCCTCCAGACCAAAAGGGTAGCCATGGGAACACATATGGTCCCCAGCTATGCCTGTCTCTTTGTTGGCTACGTAGAGCAGTCCATCTTCCATAGTTACACTGGCACCACTCCCCACCTCTTCCTCCGCTACATTGATGACTGCATTGGCGCCACCTCGTGCTCCCGCGAGGAGGTTGAGCAATTCATCAACTTCACCAACACATTCCACCCCGACCTTAAATTCACCTGGACCATCTCTGACACCTCTCTCCCCTTCCTGGACCACTCCATCTCCATTAATGATGACCGACTTGACACTGACATTTTTACAAACCCACTGACTTCCACAGCTACCTAGATTACAACTCTTCTACCCTACCTCCTGCAAAAATGCGATCCTGTATTCCCAAATCCTCCGCCTCCGCCGTATCTGCTCCCAGGAGGACCAGTTCCACCACAGAACATACTAGATGGCCTCCATCTTTAGAGACCGCAATTTCCCTTCCCACGTGGTTAAAGATGCCCTCCAATGCATCTCGTTCACATCCTGCACTTCCGCCCTCAGACCCCAGCCCTCCAACCGTAACAAGGACAGAACCCCCCCTGGTGCTCACCTTCCACCCTACCAACCTTCGCATAAACCAAATCATCCGAAGACATTTCTGTCAAGTGGACCCCACCACCAGGAATATATTTCCCTCCCCACCTATTTCTGCTTTTCGCAAAGACCGTTCCATCCATGACTACCTGGTCAGGTCCACGCCCCCTAACAACCCACCCTCCCATCCTGGCACCCTCCCCTGCCATTGAGGAATTGCAAAACCTGCGCCCACACCTTCTCCCTCACCTCCATCCAAGGCCCCAAAGGAGCCTTCCACACCCATCACAGTTTCACCTGCACATTCACCAATATCAATTATTGTATCCGTTGCTCCCGATGTGGTCTCCTCTACATTGGGGAGACTGGACGCCTCCTAGCAGAGTGCTTTAGGAAACCTCTCCGGGACACCCGCACCAATCAACCCCACCGTCCTGTGGCCCAACATTTCAATTCCCCCTCCCACTCTGCCTAAAACATGCAGGTCCTGTGCCTCCTCCACCACCGCTCCCTCCCCACCCGACAACTGGAGGAAGAACGCCTCACCTTCCGCCTCGGAATACTTCAACCCCAGGGCATCAATGTGAATTTCACCAGTTTCCTCATTTCCCCTTCCCCCACCTCACCCCAGCTCCAACCTTCCAGCTCAGCACTGCCCTCATGACCTGTCCTACCTGCCTATCTTCCTTCCCACTTATCCACTCCACCCTCCTCTCTGACCTATCAACTCCATCCCCACCCCCACTCACCTATTGTACTCTAAGCAACTTTCTACCCACCCCCACCTCCCTCTCATTTATCTCTCCACTCAGCAGGCACCCTGCTTCTATTCCTGATGAAGGGCTTTTGCCCCGAAACATTGATTTTCCTGCATAAGACGTGGCCGGCCAGCCAAGTGTTTATTGTCCAGACAGCAATTAAAGGCCAGCTAAGTTCCTCTGCTTGTTGAAGACCAACTAGACCTAGTATGGATGGCAGATTTCCTTCCGTAAAGGGTATTATTGAACTGGATGGACTTTGTTTTTACCCCACTGTTTAAAATAATGACTGCAGATGCTGGAAACCAGATTCTGGATCAGTGGTGCTGGAAGAGCACAGCAATTCAGGCAGCATCCGACGAGCAGCAAAATCGACGTTTCGGGCAAAAGCCCTTCACCAGGATGCGGTAAAACTGGAATTGCCGACATCTATCCTCCAATCTATTATGGTCCTCAAACTCTTAAATGTTTGACCTCACTCCTGAGTGGCCCTTGGGACACTGGAACATTTTATTAATGTAAAAGCACTATATTAATCCCAATTTCTGATGAAGGGCTTTTGCCCGAAACGTCGATTTTGCTGCTCGTCAGATGCTGCCTGAATTGCTGTGCTCTTCCAGCACCACTGATCTGAAATTTATTTTAAACAGTGGCTACCGAATCCATATTTCAGCATTACCACGGTGGGATTCAAACCAAACTCCCCAGGGTTTTGGATTATTCGTCCATGCCATTGCCATAATATAATATTCAAAAATAAGATGCTTCTATCACTGAAAAAAAACCTACTGTACGTACAGTTGGATGTTTTTAGATTTCTGGAGAGATTTTGTCCACATGTATAAAATGTGTCTCAACAACAACTAAAGGTGGGAGCTTCCTATATTTTTTGCCTGTGCATTTATGGGTTGAGCTTTACTTTTGTATTAGGTACATTAATCTCCAGAATTACTAAATTAATAGTTCATGTTTGGCATGATACGTTTGTTGTATCAATAGGTTAGGTAGCATATTGTTCTTTGGAATATGTTTACTGACCCTCAGCTAATTATGCTTGATTGTACAGCTTCAAATGGACGCTCTACCCCTGCTGTCTGTCTCTTCTCTCTCCCACACATGCACACAGACAATGTTATTAATGTAAATATTTCCTGTTAATATGAAAACATATTCCCAGTCGATTATGGAAATCTGAGATAGAATTGTTGGAAATACTCAACCCTCAGGTAGTATCTATACAGAGACCAGCAATTATTGTTTCGAATTGATTGCCTTTCATCAGAATTCTAAATATTTTAACTTGTCATGTTTCTATCTTGTATTTCCTGTTATGGGGTGATCTGATTGAAGCCTTCAAGATATTAACAGGAAAGACAGGGGAGATAAAGGTAAATTATTTGGGGATTCTACAACTGGGGGTATAGTCTGAGAATTAGGGCCAGATTCCTTAGGAGAGATGAAAGGAAGCACTTCTACACACACACAATGATAAATATCTGGAGCTCTCTTCCACAAACTGCAGTGGATGCTGGATCAGTTGTTAATGTTAAACCTGAGATAAATACATTTTCGTTAAGCAATAATATTAGGGAAAATGGCTCAAAGACAGGTACATGGAATTAAGACACATCAGCCACAATCTCAATGTGTTCTAATTTTTTTTTACCCCCACGCTACCGCCTAACTGCGGTAGTGCTTTTTAATGGTGCTGTAGTAGCTGAGTGTGTATCCCACAAGGAATGGAAGCAAGCCATATGGCCCATAGAGGAGAAAGTGAGGTCTGCAGATGCTGGAGATCAGAGCTGGAAATGTGTTGCTGGAAAAGCGCAGCAGGTCAGGCAGCATCCAGGGAACAGGAGAATCGACGTTTTGGGCATAAGCCCTTCTTTATGGCCCATAGAGCCTGTTCTGCCATTCAGTAGGATCACTATTGATCTGTTTTGTGTTTCAAAGTCCAGATTCTCATCTTTCCTCAATAGCCTTTGATTTCCTTACTTAAACATCACTCTACCTTTGCCTTGAAACGTTCAGTGTCCAGAGGGAAAGTGGCAAGGTCACGCTACAGTCAGGTTTTTTAAAATCTATCCCTTTCCTAAAAGGTGAGTTTTAATTTTAAAACCATGCCTCCTTGTGTACTGACCCAGAAAAGCAATCAAAAAGCATTCATCTTGTCAGTACCGTTCAGGATCTTGCATTTTTTTTAACCACTACCTGCAGGGGAATAAAGATTCCTTTCAAAAAATGCTGCAGTTAATTTTGTTAGTATATTGTAATGCTTTACTTAGATCGTAGAATCCCTACAGGGCAGAAGGAAGGAATTTGGCCCATTGGGTCTGCACCAGCCCTCCGAAGAGCATCTGTCCCAGACACCACCCTTAATCCATTCCCCATAACCATGCTAATCCACCCAACCTAAGCATCCCTAGACACCATGGTGCAATTTAGCATGACCAGTCCACCTATTCTGCACATCTTTGGACTGTGGGAGGAAACCCACGTGTACATGGAGTGAATGTGCAAACTCTGCACACAGTCGCCCATAGCAGCAATCAATCCTGCATTCATGTAAATGCAGGGTATGGGATAGAGTGGGGGGTGTCATTCTGGGTGGGCTGTCCTTTGGAGAGTCAGTGAGGACTCAGCGGACTGAATCATCTCTTTCTGCATTCTAGTGATGCGGTAAAACTGGAATTGTCTACATCTATCCTCCAATCTATTATGGTCCTCAAACTCTTAAATGTTTGACCTCACTCCTGAGTGGCCCTTGGGACACTGGAACATTTTATTAAGGTAAAAGCACTATATTAATCCCAATTTTTAATTGTGTTAGCTTAATTCGCCTGTGTATTTCAAAGGTACTTGGGGAAAAGTAGGTTGAAAGACAATGGGAGCAATGAAGTAAACTGTAATGTTGATTAATGCATCAATTATCACTTTGTAATTCCATAATTGCATAATCTATTGGACGAGGATGGCATTGCAAATAATTAAGCGTGTCCTTTGAGTTCTCATTGTAGAAGTTTTGAACATATGGAGTGTAATCCACTGTTCCCTGTGCAGAACTGAAGCCCCCAGGTTTCAGACCTTGTGGTTTGTTTGTGTTACTCTAAACATGTTGAGTAATTGGATTATTCAGTTGTTCTGAGACTAAACTGTTTTAAATTTGGGAAAATAACATCAAATATTTTGAATAAACAGTAGGCTGTATGCATGCATTCAGTGGACAAAATAAATATTTCCTTCATTTGTTCAATTCACAAACAGTTTATTTACAGCCTTTTTATAGCCAAATTAAACATCATCATGAGATCATTTGATCTATTGTGCCTTTTTGAATGAGTTTTCCAAGTATCTCTTTTCACAGCAGATGTTTCCTTTCGAGTGCTTATCAAACTTGCTTTGAAATTTACTGTAGAAGATGCATCCATCACCCATTCAGCCAGTGTCTCACTCTTCCTAAGGATTCTCTGTTCCGTTCTCTTGACTTTCCTCTTGGAAGTAGCTTGATGCCATTGAGGCTTCAGAGGCAGGATTTGTTCCCTGCGGTGGCGGATGGAGTTATATTGTATGTTGATGGCAGATTCGAGAGTGTGATGCTGGAAAAGCATAGTAGGTAAGGCAGCATCCGAGGAGCAGGAGGATCGACATATCGGGCATAAGCCCTTCATCAGGAATGAGGCGAGGGGGGGGAAGGTAGCTGAGAAAGGGATAGGTTGATGAAGGTGATAGTCGGGGGGGGGGGGGTGTAGTGGTTAGTTGGGAAAGGTGATGGACAGGTCATGAAGGTGGTGCCGTGTTGGTGGCTTGGGACTGGGATAATGTTGGAGGGCGGAGCGGGGGAGAACGGGCAGAGGGAAATGAGGAAGTTGTTGAAATCCACTTTCATCCCATGTCATGTGGTTGCAGGGTCCCAAGGCAGACTATGAGGCGTTCTTCCTCCAGGTGGTCGGGTAGTTTGGTGGTGGAGTCTGCCCAGGACCGCAAGTCCTTGACGGAGTGGGAAGAGGAGTTGAAGTGTTCAGCCACAGGGCGGTGGGTTTGGTGGGTGTGAGTGTCCCAGAGATGTTCTCTGAAACAATCCGCAAGAAGATGTCCTGTCTCCCCGATGAAGAGGGTGCAATAGATACAGTAGATGACATTGATAGAGGTAGTACTAAATTTATGTCGAATGTGGAAGGATCCTTTGGCGCCTTGGACAGAGATGAGGGGAGCGGTCTGGGCACAGGTTTTGCAATTCCTGCAGTAGATGGGGAAGGTGCCAGGAGTGGGGTGTGGACATGACGAGGGAGTTGCAAAGGGCATGGTCTCCGGAATGCTGGTTGGGGTGTGGATGGAAATAGTTTTGTTGGGGTCTGTTTAGAGGTGGCGGTGGATGATGAGATGTATGCAGAAGGTGGGGTGGAAGGTGAGTACCGGGGTGGGGAGGGGGTCTGTCCTTATTGTGTGTGGGGGGGTGGGGGGCTCAAGGGTGGTGGTGCGTGAAAGGAAGAGATGCGCTGGGCAGCATTGGCAACCATGTGGGAAGGAAAATTGTGATCTTGGAAGGAGGAGGCCATCCAGGACTTGGAGGTGGAATTGGTCATCCTGGGAACAGATGTGGTAGAAGTGGATAAATTGGGAATGAGAGATGGTGTTTTTACAGGAGCTGGGTGGGAGGAGGTGTAGTCTCAGTAGCTGTGGGAATCAGTGGGTTTGTAGCAAATGTCTATGGTTAGTCGGTCACCAAAGACAGTGATGGAGAGGGGAGGGAGGTGTCTGAGATGGTCCAGGTAAATTTGAGGTCAGGGTGGAATACAGTGGTAAAGTTGATGAACTGTTCAACCTCCTCATGGGAGCAGATGAAGGAGGTGAGTTTGGGCTCAGTGCCTGGTGCAGAACCCAGCAGCTTCAGTGATGGTTGTGTTGCTGAGAATGGCGCAGTGTGGTATCATGGCAGAGGCGTTATTGATAGAGACAAATGGTGCTGAAGACAGGTAACATGGTTCAGCGGCGGCAGTGTTGAGTAATGAAAGGACCCAAGGCTGGCTGACTGCTCTGTTGATGTTGGTCTTAGTATCAGGGTGGATAAGCCAGGATTCAGGCCCATGGCTAAGAACTGAACTTTCAACTATTCCTTTTGGTCTTCTGCCTTTATATTCTGTTTTTTTAAAGTGATGCTAAAGAGTGCATTGTTATCCAATGCTTTTCATTCTATTTGTAACAAATGCATGAAACAATAAATCCATCAATAAGAAAATAAACTTGAATCAAAGTGTATAATTATATTTGAACACCTCTTTAGTGTCCTATTAACCTTTTCCAATGAGAACTTAGTCTGTAAACAAAAACCTGAACTTCTAGTTGCTTGCCACTTCATACACTGCCTTGTTTCCTGACTAATGTCTCTGTCTCAGGCTTTTTTTCTAGATTAGATTACTTACAGTGTGGAAACAGGCCCTTCAGCCCAACAAGTCCACACTGCCCCACCGAAGCGCAACCCACCCATACCCCTACCTTTACCCCTTACCTAACACTACGGGCAATTTAGCATGGCCAATTCACCTGACCTGCACATCTTTGGACTGTGGGAGGAAGCCCACGCAGACACGGGGAGAACGTGCAAGCTCCACACATTCAATCGCCTGAGGTGGGAATTGAACCCAGGTCTCTGGCGTTGTGAGGCAGCAGTGCTAACCACTGTGCCACCGTGCCGCCCATGCTTGCTGCAGTTCTCCAGCTAACCTCAGCACTGGCTGGAAGAACAGCATCCCATTTTCTGCTTGGGACACTCGACAGCCACCTGGGCTCAATATTGAGTTCAATTTTTGGATTTGAGCTCTCCCATGTCCTTACTCCAGCCTCCACATACCAGGCCTTGTTATCACATGGAGAAAATGAGGACTGCAGATGCTGCAGAGTCAGTTGAAAAGTGTGGTGCTGGAAAAGCACAGAGAGTCAGACAATGTCCGAGGAGCAGGAGAGTCAATGTTTCAGACATAAGTTCTTCTCCAGGGCCACATTTACCAACTTGTTATCACATGGTCTGCTAGTACACAAAGCCCATTGTTAGCCACTAACAGTTCCCATTAACAACTATTCACCTTGCTGGCCTGATCACTATCTACTCCCCTATCCATTGTTTTTCCTTCTCTTTGGACTCTCTCCCCACCTAACATTTACTCCTTACCCTTTCTTTCCCCTCACACGCACACACGCACCACCCTATCTCCTTAATAAAAGCAAAGCTGTCTTCAATTCTGAGGAAGGATTGCTGGGACCAAAGCATTAATTCTGATTTCTCTCCACAGATGCTGCCAGACCTGCTGAGATTTTGCAGCCGTTTCTGTTTTTGTCCCAGCTTCTTTTGTCTTAAGTTAATAAAAGTATCCCACTTGGCATCATTTTAAGGAGATACTCAGGATATGAGTTCAAAGCACCATTATTATCACAGGGCTCTTAATCCAGACACCGATGTAATATGCTGAGGTCCTGGGTTTGAATCCCATCACAGCAGATGGTAGAATTTGAACTCAATAAAAATCTGGAATCACTGGTGGCATGGTGGCTCAGTGGTTAGCACTGTTGCCTCACAGCGCCAGGGACCCAGGTTCGATTTCAGTCTTGGGTGACTATCTGTGTGGAGTTAACACATTCTTCATATTTAGCAGTGGCCTAAAGGTATTATCGCTGGATTCTTAATCCTGACACCCAGGCAATGTTCTGGGGACCCAGGTTCAAATCCTGCTATGACAGATGATGGGAATTGAATAAATGTTGGGAAAAAGCCATCTGGTTTACTTGTGTCCTTTTGGAGAAAAGGAGGAAGAGAGGAGACCTGATCGAGGTATACAAGATAATGAATGGAATAGGTAGAGTCAATAGCCTGGGACTTTTCCCCAGGCCAGGATATTAGGAGGAAGATATAAAGGAGACGTCAGAGGTAGGTTCTTTACGTAGAGAGTTGTGAATGCATGGAATGCGTTGCCAGCTGTGGTGGTGGAAGCAGAGTCATTAGGGACATTTAAGCGACTGCTGGACATGCACATGGAAAGCAGTGAGTTGAGGGGTGCGTAGGTTAAGTTATTATATTTTACGTTAGGATTAAACCTCGGCACAACATTGTGGGCCAAAGGGTCTGTTCTGTGCTGTACTTTTCTAATTTCTATGTTCTAAGTGGCTGGTGGAATTTAATAAAGAATATAAAGCTAGTCTTGTTAATAGTGACCATGAAATTATCAACAATTGTTATGAAAATCCATCTGGTTCTCAAATGTTCTTTTTGCCACCTGCCATCCTTAGCCTGTGTGGCAGAAATGTAAATCAATTCACACCAATATTGATGACTCTTTGCTGCACTTAAAATCTTCTCAGTTCAAGGGTAGTTATTGATGTGCAATAAATGCTGGCCTTGCTAGTGATGATCTCATCCCATTGGAAAAAAAAATCAAATAAATCAGATCCAGTAAAGGCCTGCTATACCTGAGCAGGAAATTCCTTGAAAGGAAGCTGTTCACTTGCCAGAGCTGATATTCTTTGATTGGATAAAAGCTGGGTAAACAAGAGCCTTGTTTTGGTTTAAAGGCATATTTAGTCTCAGGGAGCCACAATTGGCCACTCTCTGTTTTCGTGAAGGCCAAGCTTAAATTTGTATGGACTGTACTGCGTCCTGAGGTAAGGCAAAGGGTGGAGGGGTTTGCTTTTTAATCAACAACTTGTGGTGCATGGACATTGCAACCCAGGGCAGCCATTGCTCCCCAAACCTTGAATTCCTCACCATGAAATGCTGCCCCTTCTATCTACCATGGGAATTTACCGCTGCTATACTAACTGCTGTGTTCATACCACCACAAGCAAAGGTTGAGGAAGCTCTGGATGTGCTGTACTCCACCACTAATGCCCTGCAGACGGAATATCCTGAGGCCCTATTTACTGTAACTGGCGACTTCAGTCAAGCCAATCTAAGGAAGGTGCTGCCCAAGTACCACCAGAACATAACCTTCCCCACCAGGGGCCCGAACATTTTAGACCACTGCTACACCACTGTGAAAGATGCCTAACACTCCATCTCCCATCCTCATTTTGGGAACTCCGTCCACAGTGCCGTGTTTCTCATCCCGGCCGACAGGCAAAAGCTCAAGCAGGAGAAGCCCTCGCGGACACAGGTCCAGTGCTGGTCGGAGGAGGCAGAGGATCAACTCCGGTGCTGTCTGGAATTGGCTGATTTGGCCATGTTCAAACAATCCGTAGGTATCTCGGACGAGTACACCACCACCGTCACAGACTTTATCAGCAAGTGTGTGGAGGACTGCATACCGAGGAAGTCAATCCGGGTGTTTCCCAACAGGAAACCCAGGATGAATTAGGACATACAGAACCTGCTAAAAACCAGACGTGAGGCCTTCAGATCAGGAGACCCACTCAAACATAAGGAATCCAAGTCTGACCTTCACAGAGCCATTAAGACAATACCAATCCAAACTAGAGACCCAGACAGACACCTGGTGACTATGGCAAGGACTGAATGACCTCATAGGTTCCAAAAAGAGACAGTGCAAGATATCACACATGCCTCCCAGATTGTCTGAACACCTTCTATGCTTGCTTTGAGCAGAATTTCGGCAGAGAGGTAACACCTATTCTGACAAGTCCTGACGAACCTATCCCAACAGTCACTGCATCAGAGGTCAGATCAGTTTTCCTTCATGCGAATCCAAGGAAAGCGATGCACTCAGAGCATGCTCCGATCACCTGGCAGAGGTCTTCTCGGACACCTTCAACCTCTCCCTGAAGCAGGCCACTGTCCCTGCCTGTTTCAAGGGGGCCAACATCATGCCTGTGTCTAAGAAGGCTCATGCAGCATGTCTCAATGACTACCGCCCAGTGGCCCTAACTTTGGTGGTCATGAAGTGCTTTGAAAGGCTGGTCATGGCATTAATCAACTCTAGCCTCCCCACCAACTCTTGATCCACTCTAATTTGCCTATCAGACCAACAGATCCACGTCAGACGCCATATCACTTGCCCTTCATTCCTCCCTAGAACATCTTGACACCAAGAACAGCTACTTAAGAATCCTACTCATTGACTACAGTTCAGTCTTCAACACTGTTATCCCTGCGAGACTGATTACTAAACTTAGTGATCTCGGACTAAGTCCCATTCTCTGCAACTGGATCCTCAGTTTCTTGACCCACAGGCAACAATCAGTGAAGATTGGGGACAATATTTCATCCTCACTAACATTCAACACTGGAGCCCCCAGGGGCGTGTACCCAGCCTCTACTGTACTCACCGTATACCCATGACTGCGTAGACAAATACCCGACTAATGCCATTTACAAGTTCACCGATGACACCACCATAGTCGGTCGAATCTCAGATGGCGACGAAACAGAATACAGACGGGAGGTGAAAGACCTGGAAAAATGGTGCACTGAGAACAACCTAGCTCTCAATGCTGGCAAAACCAAGGAACTCATTATTGACTTTCGGCGGGATGTTACTCATGCCCCCTACACATTAACAGCACAGAGGTGGAACAAGTGGAGAGTATCAAGCTCCTGGGAGTGGACATCAAAAACAATGTTTCTTGGACTCTTCATGTGGATACACTGGTTATAAGGACCCAATGTCTCTTCTTCCTCAGGTACTGAGGACATTTAGAATGACAGCGGAAACCCTTGCCAACTTTTACAGGTGCGCTTTCAAGAGCATTCTATTTGGATGTATCACTACCTGGTACGGCAAGGAGACGGTTGCAGAGAGTGGTGAACTCGGCCCGGACAATCACAAAGACCAATCTCCCATCTATGGAACCCATCTACAAGGCCCACTGTCAAGGAAAGGCTGCCAGCATTCTCAAAGATCCATCCCACCCTGGCAATGTTTTTCTACAACCTCTACCATCGGGGAGAAGGTACAGAAGCCTGAACACACGCACCAGCCGGTTTTGAAACAGTTTCTACCCTACTGTTGTTGAAATACTGAATGGACTCACAAACTCTTAACATTCGCCTGTACCTGTGTTTTTGCTTTTGCCACTGTTTGCCTATCATTTACTTATCTATGGTACTTAACTCTGTGATCTGCCTGTATTGCTCGCAAGGCAAAGCTTTTCACTCTGCCTTGGTACACGTGACAACAAATAACATTAGTAGCAGATCCTAAGTGAGTACTGAAGACTTCCAAAACCTGGAATTAAAAGTCTAATGATGACCATTGTCAATTGTCATTGAAAATCCAAATGATTCACTGATGCTCTTTTAAGGAAGGAAATCTGCTGTGCATATGGTGCGGCTTACATGCAACTCTTAGCTGCCCTCTGAAATGGCCTAGCTAAAAGTCTCAAAAAAGTCTGAAAAAAGTAGTAAAACCACTCAGACCACTTACTATCAATTAAGAAAATAGTATGAAGATGGCAAACTCAACTCTCTTGATCCTGAAAAGTCTTCCTTACTAACATGGAGGTGGGGGAGGGGTGGAGTGACTAGGTTGGTTAATGCCAAAATTGGCAAGCTGTCTCTCAAACTAGGCGGAGGTGGGTACTGCAGATGCTAGAGATTAGTGGTGCTGGAAAAGCGCAGCAGGTCAGGCAGCATCCGAGGAGCAGGAAACTTGATGTTTTGGGCAAAAGCCCTTTATCAGGAGTGAGACTGGAAGCCTCGGGAGTGGAGAGATAAGTGGGAGGGGGGTGGGGCTGGAGAGAAGTAGCTGAAAATGCAATAGGTGGGGGTAATGGTGATAGGTTGGAGAGGAGGCTGGAGCGAATAGGTGGGAAGGAAGATTGACAGGTGGGACAGGTAATGAGGACGGTGCTGATCTGGAAGGTTGGAGCTGGGGTAAGGTGAGGGGAGGGGAAATAAGGAAACTGGTGAAATCCACATTGATGCCACGGGGTTGGAGGGTTCTGAGGAGGAAAATGAGGCATTCTTCCTCCAGGCATTGGGTGGTGAGGGAGTGGCGGTTGGAGGAGGCCCAGGACCTGCATGTCCTCGGCAGAGTGGGGGGGGGGGGGGGGGAAAGGAGTTGAAATGTTTGGCCACAGGGCGGTAGAGTTGATTGGTTCGGGTGTCCCGGAGATGTTCCCTAAAGCACTCTGCAAGAAGGCGTCCAGTCTCCCCAATGTAAAGGAGACCACATCGGGAGCAATGGATACAATAAATGACATTGGTGGAATTGCGGGTGAAACTTTGATGGATGTGGAAGGCTCCTTTGGGGCTTTGGTTAGAGGTGAGGGTGGGGGGTTGGTGGGGGGTGTTGCAGTGTGGGCGCAGGTCTTGCAGTTCCTGCGGTGGCAGGGGTAGGTGCCAGGAGGGATGTTGGGGGATGTGGATCTGACCAGGTAGTCGCGGAGGGAAAGGTCTTTGCAGAAAGTGGATGGGGGGTGGAGGGAAATATATCCCTGGTGGTGGCATCCATTCGGAAGTGGTGGAGCTGTTGGCGGATGATGCTGTTTATGCGGAGTTGGTAGGGTGGAAGGTGAGGACCAGAGGCATTCTGCCTTGTTGCAGTTGGAGGGGTGGTGTTCGAGGGTGGAGTTGCGTGACATTGATGAGTTGAGCTGGAGGGCATTTTCAACCACGTGGGAGGGGAAATTGCAGTCTTTAAAGGAGCAGGACAGCTGGTGTGTTCTGTGGTGGAACTGGAACCCTGGGAGTAAATGCAGTGGAGGCGGAGGATTTGGGAATATAGGGTGGCATTTTTGCAGGAGGCAAGGTGGGAGGAGGTGTAGTCTAGGTAGCTGTGGGATTCGGTGGGTTTGTAAAAAGTGTCAATGTTGAGTAGGTCATTGTTGATGGAAATGGAGAGGTCCAGGAAGGGGAGGCAGGTGTCAAAGATGGTCCAGGTCAATTTAAGGTCGGGGTGGAAGATGTTTGTGCAGTTGATGAACTGTTCAACCTCCTCATGGGAGCACAAGGTGGCGTCAATGCAGTCATCAATGTAGTGGAGGAAGAGGTGGGGAGTGGTGCCGGTGTAACTACGGAAGGTGGACTGCTCTACGTAGCGAACAAAGAGACAGGCATAGCTGGTGCCCATGGCTACCCCTTTTGCCTGGAGGAAGTGGGAGGATTCGAAGGAGAAATTGTTGAGAGTGAGGATCTAAGGGGCAACTTTTTCACGCAGAGGGTGGTACTTATATGGCTGGATTGGTATATGAGTAGGAAGGGCTTGAAGGAATATGGGCCGGATGCTGGCAGGTGGGACTAGATGGTTGGCATGGACGAGTAGGACCGAAAGGTCTGTTTCTGTGCTGTATATCTCTATGACTCTACGACCAGTTCAGCCAAACGAATAAGAGTGTAAGTGGAAGGGTACTGGTGGGATGTCAGGAGAGGAAGAAACGGAAGGCTTGGAGAACCTGGTCATGGCAGATGGAGATGTAGAGGGACTGGATATCCATGGTGAAGATGAGGCATTGGGGGCCATGGAAACGGAAGTCTTGGAGGAGGTGGAGGGCGTGGGAGGGCTCGGTCCTCATGACCTGTCCCACCTGTCTTTCTCACCTTCCCACTGCTCCACCCGCCTCTCCAACCTATCACCTTCACCTCCATCCACCTATTGCACTCCCAGCTACCTTCCCCCCAGCCCCTCCCATTTATCGCTCCACCCCTTAGTCTCCCAGCCTCATTCCTGATGAAGGGCTTATGCCCAAAATGTTGATTTTCCTGCTCCACGGATGCTGCCTGACCTGCTGTGCTTTTCCAGCACCACTCTAATCTTGTCTCTCAAACTAGTCCAGCAACTGCCTGAAATAGTGATATGGAATCATATCTTAGACACAGATGGTCGCACAGTGGTATACATTTGGGAGAGAGTTGCCCTGGGAGTCCTTAATGTTGAATCTGAA
This sequence comes from Chiloscyllium plagiosum, assembly GCF_037043375.1. Classification (NCBI taxonomy): domain Eukaryota; kingdom Metazoa; phylum Chordata; class Chondrichthyes; order Orectolobiformes; family Hemiscylliidae; genus Chiloscyllium; species Chiloscyllium plagiosum. The sequence goes on along the minus strand of NW_028270181.1, from coordinate 13,914,163 downwards.
CCATAAGAAGTCTCATTATGTGAGGTCAAACATGGGCATGAAAACCTTGTACTGTTACTTCCTAAGCCCCCAGCTGATGAGGCAGTGCTCCTCCAGGTTGAACACCACTTGAAGGTAGCAAGTACATTGAATGTACTCTGGGTGGGTGATTCAGTGTCGCTCTCCCAAATGTGGCTCAGCAGTGTTACTACTGAGCAGTTTTAAAGGACATTGCTGCTAGTTTGGGTTTGCAGTAAGTGGTGAGGTACCCATTGAGAGTTAAAAACATACTTGACTTCATCCTCATTAATCTGCTTTTGCAGATGTATCTCCATGACAATATCAGCAGGAGTGATTATCACGCAGTCCTTGTGGAGGTGAAGTCATGTCTTAATATTGAGGGTACTCTCAATTGTGTTGTGTGGTACTGCTACTGGGATAATCTTCAAATAGATCTGGCACCTTAGGACTGGGCATCACTGAGGTGCTGTGGGCCATCAGCAGCAATCCATTTATACTTAAATATGCAAACACAAGCCCAGCATATCCACCGCATTGATCTTGCCATAATGCAAAGTTATCAAATCTAGTTCAATGAAGAGTGCAGGAGAGCATGCCAGGAGCATACCTAAACATGAGGCGTCAACCTGATGAAGCTACAACAGCATTATGAAGGTGCAACAACAATTTGTTGGATGCGTGAGTTACCTCGCAAAGTTTGTGTCCAATTCATCGAATCTCTACAGATTGGAAGCAGGCCATTTGACACATTGAGTCACACTGACCCTCTGAAGAACATCCCACTCAGACCCAACTCCCAATCCTATCCCTGTAACCATGCATCGCCCATTGCTGCCCCACCTTGCCTGCACATCTCTGAATACCACGGGCAATTTCCCACGGTCAATCCACATAACCTGCACATCTTTGGACTGTAGAAGGAAACCGGAGCACCTGGAGGAAACCCACGCAGACACAGGGAAAATATGCAAACTCCACAGAGACAGCCACCTAAGGCTGGAATCTAATCCAGATTTCTTGCGCTGTGAAGGAGCAGTGCTAGCTGCTATGCCACTCTTGTGATCGTGAGTGTGTGAACCTCTAATGAAGCTTCAGCAGATATTCAGTGCTGCTGGAGCATAGAGAAAAAAACAGCTTCCGCTTACATGAAGCAACTAGTGATGACAATCAAAGTGCTAAGATAGTGCATTGTCCACAATGAAGTTACCCCTATAGTGTGATGAGATTAGATTCCCTACAGTGTGGAAACAGGCCCTTTGGCCCAACCAGTCCACACCGACCCTCTGAAGAGTTACCCACCCAGACCCATTTCCCTCTGACTAATGCACCGAACATTATGGGCAATTTAGCCTGGCCAATTCACCTGATCTCCACATCTTTGGATTGTGGGAGGAAACTGGAGCACCCGGAGGAAACCCACGCAGACATGGGGAGAATATGCAAATTCCACACAGACACCCGAGGCTGGAATCAAAGCAGAGTCCCTGGCACTGTGAGGCAGCAGTGCTGACCACTGAGCTGCCATGATACCAGTGTGATGTGATTTGAAGCAATTGTCATGAAAAAGGGACAAGCAATTCCAGTTTCATCCACAGCATTCACGCAAACTGAATGATGTTCTACACAGGTTGAGGAAGTGTGCCTTGCCATCATATTTGCTTGTGACCACGTTAGTCAGTACCTGTTTGGGAGAGACAACATGATAGTAATGTCTGCCCACTATCCACCTCAAATTATCTTTCACAAACAGTTTCTATCTGTCCCAAAGTGCCTGCGAAGGTTGTTACTTTTTTGCAGAGATATCATTTGGAAATGAAGCGCATGTGGGATACGTGGATGTATATTGTCGACATGCTGTTGAGAATGGCAGTCCCCCCAATGAAAAAAGTTGATAATACAGAGCATGGAAGTTTACAGGTTCACCAAGAAGGAGCAGCACATTAACCAGGCAGGGACACGGAGTCTGACAGACAAGCATTTTGCTTAAGTCAACTAAATGATGCAACTGTCCACGTGCAGCAGGAAATAGTAATAAAAGGATACCAGAAACACTCAGGCACACACCTATTTCCATTTCATTCATGGGACATGGGTGTCATTCTTGATGAAGGGCTTATGCCCAAAACATTAATTCTGCTGCTCCTCAGATGCCACCTGATCTGCTGTGCTTTTCCAGCACCACGCTCTCGACATAGGTGTCACTGGCTGGGCCAGCATTTATTGACCATCCTTAGTTGCCCTGGAGAAGGCGGTAGTGAGTCACTATAAGAAGATATTGGGGCATACAGAGAAAGGTGATTTCCCAGAATTGCATCTTGTACAAAGGAACTACAGTTGTTATCATTAAGAAGGGTGGATGAGTAATGCTAAAGTGACATCTTCACACAGTATGTGGAATGAACTACGTAAGGAAATGGTAGATGCAGATACAGTTACAACATTTAAAAGACATTTGGACAGGTACATGTTAGGAAAGGTTTAGAGGGATTTGGGCCAAACACAGGCAAGTGGGACTAGTTTAGTTTGGGAAACTTGGTCAGCATGGACAGGTTGGACCGAAGGGTCTGTTTCCATGCTTTATGACTCTATGACTCTATCCAGGCACTAGGTGTAGTCTGAGGAAGGGAACTAATGCTCTATTAGTTAATCTTGAACAATGAGAAGAAAATTTGATTTCTCCAACTTATGCAAGGAACTCAATTGGCCATCAGTCTCAGGGGTCAAACTTTCCCCAACACAGGCAACTGACCAGCAGGAACAACTCCCAAAGCCGCAATGCTCGCCATGGTAACAATGTTGCCTGGAGAGGGAACACCATCATAGGAATGAGTGGACACGAGATGAACAACATCACACATGAGCATTTTAAAGATTTGTTCAGTGTATGAGTAAGGATAGACAAAGTTGGACAAGCTGGATTGAACAGTTTTCTGTGCATGTATTATAGGCCTTGTGTGTAAGTGACTTGCAACTGAAAATGATGTATCCGCCACTTTTTTTTTTTTGCAAAAAAGAGAATGCTTGGAGAGATGCCTTTGTAGGCTTGACATGGCCACGTGACTTCTGTCAACAATGTGTATGATCATGTGAGAGCAGAAGCCATTTTGTCCACCATTTGAACAACTGGTCAGCTGTGTTAAATTACAATTCAATTTATTCAGAAAAGAGATTATTCTAGAGATTTCATAAATAGGACAATGAATTTAATGATAAATTTCTGCCCAAACTCACCTCTTAGCCTTTCTGTAAAAGGGAAAAGGGTTGTGGGAGAAAGCAGAGGAGTGAGAATAATTGAATAACTCTCTCAAAGAGTCAGCACAGGTACGATGAGCTAAATAGCCTAATTATAGAATAGAATCCCTACAGTGTGGAAACAGGCCATTTGGCCCAACAAGTCCACAGCGACCCTCTGAAGAGTAACCCATCCATATCCATTCCCTTCCTACTCTACATTTACCCCTGACTAATGCACCTAACCTAGACATCCCTGAACACTATGGGCAATTTAGCATGGTCAATTCACCTGAACATCCACAGGCCTTAGAGTGAAAAATTCCAAAGATTCACAATCCTCTGAGCGAGGAAACATTCTCTTCCTCCATCCAAGTCGCAAATACCTGATGCCTAATTCGAACACAGTGCTCCCAGTAATACTCAACAACACTTGAATGTAGAGGAGCTCCCAGCTCATCCCTGTGCTCACATACACAGCTGGCAGGAGTCTGTCTCTGTAGGTCAGAGATGAACCTTGGCCAATCTTCCTTTGCCACAGTCCAGGGACACTCTGACAAGTTGTGGTTTATACCTACTGCCCAGACCAAGCTTGCTCGAATACACGTGGGGGTTACACACGGCAAGTACTTCACACAGAGGGTGGTGGATGTCTGGAATGCATTGCCAGCAGACGTAGTTGAGGCCGGTATGGTAAATTCATTTAAGATGCGTCTGGACAGATGCATGAGTAGGTGGGGAGCAGAGGAATACAGATGCTTAAGAATTGGGTGACAATTTTTGACAGTAGGTTTGGATCGGCTCAGGCTTGGAGGGCCAAAGGGCCTGTTCCTGGGCTGTAAATTTTCTTTGTTCTTTGAATGGGACACAGATCAAACCACTGTCTTCTTAAATTACATGAACTCACAATTAATCCTTAACTGACATTCGAGAAGATTTCTCAGCTCTTTCTTTCCTGCCTTATTGTTGTCTGGTCAGAATTCTTTACCCATCTCTTAGTTTATCATCTGTCCAGTTGTGGGCTATTTTCTAATCATCCTATTCTGCAATGTTATTACACACCTGCAATTTGTGGGTGGCACGGTGGCTCAGTGGTCAGCACTGCTGCCTCACAGTGCCAGGGACCTGGATTCAATTCCCGCCTTGGGCAACTGTCTGTGTGGAATTTGTACATTCTCCTCATGTCTGTGTGGGTTTCCTCCGGGTGCTCCGGTTTCCTCCTACAGTCCAAAGATGTGCAAGTTCGGTGAATTGGCCATACTAAATTGCCCGTAGTGTTAGGTGAAGGGGTAAATGTAGGGGAATGGGTCTGGGTGGGTTGCTCTTCGGAGGGTTGGTGTGGACTTGTTGGGCTTGGAGGGCTTGTTTCCACACTGTAAGGAATCTAATCTAAACCTCTAGAGCAGGTGGGAACTGAACTGGCAAAAGTGAGGACTGCAGATGCTGGAAACCAGTGTCTGATTAGAGTGGTGCTGGAAAAGCATAGGAGATCAGGCAGCATCCAAGGAGCAGGAAATTCGACGTTTCGGGCAAAAGCCCTTCGTGGGCTTGTAGCGCAACAGTACTGCATCTGACTCCAGATCCAAAGGTTGCATGTTCAAATCACATCAGGCTGAATTTGTGTGGAACTGAACCTGGGCCTCCTGACTCAGAGATATGAATGTTGTGTGTTTCCAGCATTTTCTGCCTTGTGTCAGATTTATAGTAATGTTAGAACTATCTATTTTTCGTGTGCCTCATAATTTGTTTTTGTCTCCTGACCTAATGATGGTGGGAAATAGAAACTTCAAATCTACCCTTGGCGTCACTGCGATTTGAATCCCAAGCTAAGCCTCCTTTAAGCCAGCTATTTTGACTTGTGCCAGGTACAATGACAAACAAGCTTCAATTGACTGCTTCTTGATTTAGCTACTGTTTGTCACTATCTATGGGGTATTAGTATAAACAAGCTTTTGTCTGTTCTGGAAAAGACTTCAGAGTGCTTGATGTTGTCAGTTCATATCTATTGATCAGAAGTGAATTTGATCTTCCTCAGTATTTACAGGACATCTTCTCCCTAAAGCAATACAAACTACAGGCAGTGGAGAATACATCAGTTGCATACACTATGTTACACAATGGAGCAGAAAATCAGAGGGGATTTGCAAACTGTTCACATTGCACTGATTTGCTTCACAGCTGAGTTAAAACTGGCATCATAAGGTAGATATTCAGTGAGAGCGGAACAAACACATTTGCATCATTCACACAGAGGATTCTATTTCAAAATAGCTCAACATTAGTGCAAAACTGACTTAGAGACTGCCATGAAAACAGGACATTAGGCAATCATCATTCCTGCTGTTCTAAACACTAAATCGTGGAATGTGATGTCTGTGCAGACAAAATTGATTCTGTTAAGTTAATGAAGTGAGGGAAAGTGTTGACTTAAATTTGTTGTGTAAAGGGCATTTGTTCTAGTTTAATAGTTAACTAGGATTGCAATTCTGAGTTTCTTAAAAAATTGTCTCATTAAGAATAGATAAAATAGACTACATGCTTTGAGTATTTATGTACACTTAGGTGCACTATTTTAAATTTACTGTGTTCCACTTGATTCAGCATTGACTTTTGATGCCCAATAAGTGGTCGAACAAGTGATCACAGGGCATCAAAGTTTGGGGCAATAACTGAACTCAAGGTTCAGCCTCTAACTTAGTGGTAAAAAGCAACAGCTTATAGAAGTTAGTGGGAGAACATAAGCTGCTTTCTTCAGCCATCAGATATATTGTCCTTCAGAGAGATACATGCCCCCTCCCCCACCCTTCCAAAAAACCCAAAGGCTTCCATCCGCATCATTCACACCCAATACCAGTTCAGCTACTAAGGAGCCAATCACACAATTGTTGGCAAGCAGATGGCCTTTAAACATCCACAAACTAATCAGCTACTTGTTGCTGACTGAATCTCACTTTGTACACACCCCTGGTGCCAGCTGGTCTGTAACTAACCTCCAACACTTGAACACAGCAGCGCGAAGTTATTTACAGCGAGCTTCAATAGTTTGTTTTTAAAATGTCGAGAAATCTTTCAAAAATACTTGGTTCTTAATAGAGTCCCTTTCATACTTCAGTCTACTATTGAAACACAGACGAATTAAAAGATACAGTCTTTACATACACTGCTACAGAGAGAAAAATAAACCATTGTACCTGTATTACATTGGGATTTAGAATCATTTTGTGAACTGCAAGCATTGTGGATTTCACCAGTTTCCCCATTGCCCCTCCCCCCACCATATCCCAGATACAACCTTTCAATTCAGCATCGCCCTCTTGAACTGTCCTACCTGTCCATTTTCCTTCCCACCTATCTGCTCTATCCTCCTCTCTGACCTATCACTTTCAGCCCCAACTTCATTTACCCATCACTTTCCCAGCTACCTTCCCCCCAGCCCCACCTCCCTCCTATTTATCTCTCAGGTCCCCCGGCCCACAAGCCTCATTTCTGATGAAGGGCTTATGCATGTAACATTGATTCTCCTGCTCCTCAGATGCTACCTGACCTGCTGTGCTTTTCCATTAGCAGAATCTTAGACTCTGATCTCCAGCATCAGCAGTTCTCACTTTCTCCTGCAAGCATTGTCAATCTGTTATATCACTTCTTTTGTGCGTGACTTGACATAGTTTTGTTAACCCACTCTACCAAGAATATAGTTCCGCAGAAATTCCAAATAAAATGTCTTTCTGGTGACACAGCGATTATTATAAGTGTTATTAGTCAGCAAAGGTGCAACTTGTGTCTTTTATGCACTTTTCAACTATTTTAATGCTTGCTTTAACCAACAGATTTTTCATTTGGAGCACAGGAATTAACTTTGAATTAAAGAGCTCATGCAAACATTGCAGGAGCATTTACTTAGTTTTCAAAATTGAATTGAACAACTTGAAAGAATTTACATGATCACAGTCAATTCTTCAGTTCGCCTTTCCCACTCTTCAGTCAAGTGGGAGCCATAAATTAAATTGAGAGGGATTAAAGTTAATTAAAACAAATGTAGTAGTTGCTAATGCAGTGTTTCAATTTTGAATGCGTTTCTGAATATAAAGCTTGAATTTTCACCACTTACCTTTAAGTAATCCACTTCAGGATGTCAGCCATCATGCAATTATAGACAGATGAAATTTTAGGCCAAATATCCTGACATAGCTTATCAAGTAAATGTCAAAGGTCACATGGTTATATTTGACAAGATGCAATAGTTATCCCTGATAAATTGGGAAATATTTATCCCACAAACAGCATCATTTTTAAAAAGACAGATGATCCAATCAGTATCTCACTGCTGTAGAAATTTTCTTGTGTGCAAATTTGCTGCTCCCTTTCCTGTATTGAAACAACTCTTCAAAAATATTTTGTTAAGTTGCCTGAGGTAAAAGTGCATCTTTTCTTATCTTTCATTCCTCTCCTTTTTCCATTAATTATATTCCTCCCTGATATATGTATTTTTTGTTGTTGTTGATGGAGTGACAATCATTCTTGTGAAATGACTGGTTTGGACCTTAGGTACTTAAAGTTGTCAAGGCATTGGGAATGGATGAGATGCACCCGTGGATATTGAAGGAAATGAAGGTGGAAATCACAGGAGCATTTTTTGCTCTTCCCTAGTCTCTGGGTAGGTGCCAGAGGATTGGAGAGTTGCAAACATCAGGTCCTTGTTTAATGCAGTTTGTAAGGATAAGTCCAGCAATTATAGATGAGAAAGTTCAACTTCAGTGGTGGGGAAGCTTCTAGAAATCATTATTTGAGATAGAATTTGTAGTCACAATGGAAAAGGTGGACTGTTTAGGAACGGCCAGCATAGAGTCTTCCTAGAGTTTTGAAGAGGTAGCAAATAATTAGATGAGGGTAATACCCTTAATGTTCACATGGACTTTCAAAAGACATTTGATGCATTGCCACACAATAAGCTTGTGAGAAAATCTGCAGGTCATAGAATAAAAGGGACAGTTGCAACATGGATCCAAAATTAGCTGAGTGATGGGAAGCAGTATTGTTGTCAATAGGGATTTTTCAGACTAGAGGAGGCTTTGTAATGAAGTTCTACGAAGCTTGTTGTTATAATCCTTGCTTTTCATGATACATAAAAGCAAAGCATTGCAGATGCTGATGTAAAAAAGAAAGCACTGGAGAAACTCAGCAGGTCTGGCAGCATCTGTTAAGGGAAACAGAGTTAATGTTAGAAGTCCAATATGACTAAATTGGAATTAGAAGTCAAATGATGGCCAATGTCGATTGTCAGAAAAATCCATCTGGTTCACTGATGTCTTTCAGGCAGGGAAACTGCCATCCTTACCTTGTTTTGGCCTGCACATCAGCTCAAGCCCACAGCAATGTGGTTAACTCTTAACTGCCTCTGAAATGGCTAGAAAACTATTGAGTTGCACCTAACCTTTAAAAAAAAAATCAAACTTGTCTGACCACGCACCAATGACCTAGTTACCAGAAGTGACAGCTGCAAACTCAGCTCTGTTGACCTTGTAAAGTCTTCTTTACTAACATCTTGGGGAGTGTAGCAAAACTGTTGGAGCTATCTCACAGACTAGTCAAGCAACAGTCTGATCTAGTTGCAGTCATGGAATCATACCCTACATGCACTGTCCCAGATACCAGTATCACTAACAGGACAGTCCCAGCAGACCCAGCTGAAGAGTGATACAATTGGTCAGTTGCCCTGAGATTCCTCATCTGATGAATCAATGCTCTTCCATGTTGAACACCATGTACAGGTGACAAGGATGCAGAACATGAGGATTTCAATGTCTATTATCAAGAGTGGCTCAGTAGCACCACTACTGACCAAACTTGTCAAGTCTTAAAGGACATTGCTGTTACATTGTGTCAGTGGTGAGTTAACCAACAAAAGAGAAAACATTCTTGACTTCATCATCGCTAATCTACTCCCCACAAATGCATCTGCCCATGGCAGAATCAGTAAGTGTGACCAACACACTGCCCTTGTGGAGACAAAATCTAATTTTAACACTGGGGCTACCTTGTGTTGTGTTGTGTGGTGCTATCACTGTGCTTATCAAGACAGACTTCAAATAGACCTACTGACTCAGGGTTAGGCATCCATGAGACACCTTGGGCCATTTGCAGTGGTGGAATTATACTCAAAGGCAATATTTAATTTCATAGCCTAGCATATTCCCCACTCTTTCATTACCATCAAGCCAGGGGATCAGCTCTTGCTTTAATGAAGACTACAGGAGGGCAGGCCAGGAGCAACACCAGGCATAGCTAAAAATGAGGTATCAATGTGGTAAAGCTGAAACAGGATTACAAACAGCATAAGCAGCAAATGATTAACAGAGTCAAGGGACTCCACAACCAACGGACCGGATCTAAGCTCTGCAGTCCTATCACATCCAGTTGTGAATGGTGGTGGACAACTAATCAACTCACTGGAGGAGGAGATCCTACTAATATTCCCATCCTCAATAATGAGAAATCCCATCAATTCAGTGTACCAGGTAAAGCCGAAGCATTTGTAACAGTCTTCAGCCAGAAGCGCTGAATGGAGGATCCATCTTGGCCTCCTCCAGAAGTCCCTAACACATCACACAATCCAGTCTTCAACCAATTTGATTCACTCTACATGATATCAAGATATTGCTGAAGGCCCTAGATAATGGAAAGGCTATAGGGCCTGACAATATTCCAAAATAGCGCTGAAGACATGTGGTCCAGAACTTGCTGCATCCCATGGCCACGCCGTTCCAGTATAGCTACAACCTGGGCTCCCAATCATCACCAAAGTGATTGAAGGGGTCATAAACAGTATTGTCAAGCAACACTTGCTTAGTAAAAGCCCTGCTCACTGACACCCACTTTGGATTCTGCCAGGGTTACTCAACTTGGGATGGCACAGTGGCTCAGTGGATAGCACTGCTGCCTCACAGCGCCAAGGACCTGGGTTAGATTTCACCTTCAAGCGACTATCTGTGTGGAGTTTGCACACTCTCCCTGTGTCTGTGTGGGTTTCCTCTGGGTGATCTGGTTTCCTCCCACAGGCCAAAAATGTACAGGTTAGGTGGATTGGCCATGCTAAATTGCCCCATAGTGTCCAGGGATGTACTGACTAGGGGAGGTGTAGCCATGGGAAATGCAGGGTTACAGGAATAGGAAAGGGAAGTGGGTCTGGGTGGGATGCTCTTCAAAGGTGTGGACTCGATGGGCCGAATGACCTGCTTCCACACTGGAGGGATTATGTGATACAAAACTACTAAACTCCTAACTTTATTTTTGCCTTGGTCCAAACATGGACAAAAGAGCTGAACTCAAGAGGTGAGGTGAGAGTGATGACCCTTGACAACAAGGCAGCATTTAGATGAGTGTGGTGTCAAGGAGCCCTATTAAATCAATGGGAACTGGGGAAAGCCACACTGGTTGGAATCATATCTACCATAAAGGAGTATGGTGTGGGTGCAGGAGGTCAATTATCTCAGCTCCAGGACATCACTACTGGAGTTCCGAAAGGTAGCGTCCTAGGCCCAACCCTCTTCAGCTGCTTCATTGATGACCTGCCCACCGTCATAAGGTGAGAAGTGGAAATGTTCACTAACGATCGCACAATGTTCAACAGCATTCGTGACTCCTCAGGTACTGAAGCAGTCCATGTTCAAATGTAACAAGTTCTGGACATTATCCAGGTTTGGGCTGACAATGGTCGTAACATTCATGCTACACAAGTGCTAGGCAATGACATTTGATATAACATTACCATCATGAAATCACCTGATTCTATCAACATCCTGGGGATTACTGTTGGTCAGAACCTGAACAAGGACAGCTACATAAATACTGTGGCTATAAAAGCATGTCAGAAAACACACTTCCTGACTCTTCAAGCCCTGTCCACTATGTACATGGCACACCGTTCAGGAGCAACATTCCCCTGATTATTTTGTTTTCTGTGTAAACCTCTGAGGTCCATGTGCAGCAGAAGCTAAGGTGTCACACTGATCGGTGTGTATAGAATCTCTAAGTGGCCTGCATCTTTGAGGGAACATTGATCAGGAGTGTGATGAAACACTCCCTAGTTGCCTGGATGAGTGCAGCTCCAACAACACATATGAATTGTGATGCTGAGATAAAGCAGGCTGTTTGATTGACACTGCATCCTCAAACATTTAGTCACTCCATCCCTGATGTTCAGCAGCAACAATCTACAAGCAGCATAAGCAGTATGTGATAGAAGGAGTTAAGTGATGCCACAACCAATGGATTGATTGTACCAATTGCTGTACCATCTGCAAGTTACACTACAGAAATTCATCAAGGCTCCTAAGCACCTTCCAAACCCTAGACAATTACCATCTAGAAGGACAAGGGCAGCAAATACAAGGGGAACAGCATCACCTTCAAGTACCTCTCCAAGCCATTCGCAATCCAGGCTTGGAAAGACATAAGCATTCCTTCAGTACTGCTGAGTCAAAGTCCTGGAACTCCCTCCCTAATAGGTTTGTGGTTGTCCCTCCAATAATGGACAGCAGTGGATCAAGTTCATTGCCATCTTCTGAAGAGCTACTAGGGGTAGGCATTTAATGTTAGCCCAGCCCATGAAGCTCATGTCCCAAGATGGATTTTAAAACACCCCAGGAAAATGACAATCACCTGGGATATGGTATGAGTAAATTGTTGGAACTGTGGACTGAGAAGAGCCAAAGGACTGATGGACTTCATCCTAGCCTCTCAGACGATGTAGCTCGTGAGTTAATTGATGGCTTGGTTCCCTTGGCTCAAGGATATATTTCCCTCCCCTCCCCTATCAGCATTGCGTAAAGACCACTCCCTCCGTGACTCCCTCGTCAGATCCACACCCCCCCACCAACCCAACCTCCACTCCCGGCACCTTCCCCTGCAACCGCAGCAGGTGCAAGACTTGCGCCCACACCTCCTCCCTCACCTCCCTCCAAGGCCCCAAGGGAAACTTCCACATCTGCCACAGATTCACCTGCACCTCCACACACATCATCTATTGCATCCTCTGCACCCGATGTGGCCACCTCTATATTGGGGAGACAGGCCGGCTACTTGCGGAGCGTTTCAGAGAACACCTCTGGGACACCTGGACCAACCAACCCAACCACCCTGTGGCTCAACACTTCAACTCCCCCTCCCACTCCACCAAGGATATGCAGGTCTTTGGACTCCTCCATTGCCAGACCACAACAAAATGACGGTTGGAGGAAGAGCGCCTCATCTTCCGCCTAGGAACCCTCCAACCACAAGGGATGAACTCGGATTTCACCAGTTTCCTCATTTCCCCTCCCCCCACTTTGTCTCAGTCAAATCCATCGAATTCAGCACCGCCTTCCTAACCTGCAATCTTCTTCCTGACCTCTCTGCCCCCACCCCAGTCTGACCTATCACCCTCACCTTGACCTCTTTCCACCTATCACATTTCCGACGCCCCTCCCCCAAGTCCCTCCTCCCTACCTTTTATCTTAGCCTGCTGGACAAACTTTCCTCATTCCTGAAGAAGGGCTTATGCCCGAAACGTCGATTCTCCTGTTCCCTGGATGCTGCCTGACCTGCTGCGCTTTTCCAGCAACACATTTTCAGCTCTGATCTCCAGCATCTGCAGACCTCACTTTCTCCTCCCTTGGCTCAAGGACAGTCCCAATAAATTGGAAGAGAGGAAATATAAGTTCTCTATTCTAAATGGGAGTAAGACAGAAAGCATGGGATAGTTAACATCTACCATGGGGAAAATGTTAGAACGATTATTAATCAAGTTATAGCAGGGCACTTAGACAATTGGACTGAATTGGGAATTTGGTCATGTTAAGACCAAATTGTTGCAGTTCTTTGAGGGGAAACACACTATGGATAAAGCAGAATTGGTAAATGTGCTGTATTTGGATGTCTAAAGGCACCTGATAATGTGCCACATCAAAGGTTACAGTGGAAAATAAAAGCTCATGCTTTAGAGAGTAACATATTGGCATGGTTAGATAGGAAGCAGAGAGTGGGCATAAATGGGTCTTCTTCAGAATGGCAATGAGTGGTGCAATGGATTAGGTGCTGGGATTTCAACTGTTTAAGGTTTATATAAATAACCTGAGTAAAGGGACTGAAGGTATGATTGCTAATGTCACAAAGGTACTAAAGTAAGTTAGAAGCTTACATAAGGATAGTTTAAAAAAGGTCTTCGGCGGAGTCTTACTTTTTTTGGGTTGTGCAATGTTTGGTGGCAAAACTCTGTGCTGGATCTCAACTAAGCACACTGCTCTTAATTGCCATTGCCAATCCACTGTCGAGTACCACATTATATCACCGTCCCATCATACCACTCACCACTCCAGGAAGAATTTGTCACTCATTGGACATCCACCGTAAAGTCAGCATCCATTGTGCCCTTGCCATCTTTAGAAGCGTGCAATGTATCTGAGGAACTCTGGCATCTGGTAACTAGACAAAGATGGCTGACAAAGATGAGTGGGCACCAGAGTTATCTGAACAGGAATTTGGAGATCTGGTTGATGGGGTGTTGCAAAAGAAGGGGTCTCCTCCTCCTGGAGAATGGACAGAGAAGACCATGTCACTGCACGATATCTGCTAGGTAGGAGATCACCACTTGGGTCAGTGCCCTCTCCAAGGTTCAGAGGACTGGGCAGCAGTGCTGAAAGAAGGTCAATCTCCATTCCACCAGGATACACACTACTGGAGTGAGTGGGGTGGGTGGTGTATGAAAGTGCCAATTATATCACGGGAGGAAAGTTAGTGATGTGTGTCCGGAGCACTGGCTGACTCTGAAACATACACCCCCCCGTAACATTGCCCACTGGTGGGCAGGCTGTGTGCATCAGATAATAAACAATACTAACCAGGAAAGGGGTTAGACCAGAAAGAGTCTCAGATCAGGACCACACAATTGCAAGTTGCTGAAATTCTGATCATTCATGACTTTGATTCACCTTTGCACATTTGCTGCCTTGGTCACATAACTGTTCTACCAACTGCAGGTTGACAGTAGGGCTACCAATTCTGGCTGGATGCATTATTAGAGGATTCATTACATGAATGAGCTGCTCTTGGGGATCAATGGGAATGTTGAATTTGGAACACAAATAGTTAAGGCAAGATTTTATTGAATGGCAGAGCAGGCTTGAAGGGCCGAATGGTCTACTTCTTCTCCTTTTCATATGTTTGTGTGACCTTCCAGCCTGCTCAGTGAAAAAGCCTTGCTCCAACCCCTATCACTCCCAACACCCTTAATCATCATGTAAGAAACAATGAAAATGGTCAAAGAAAATGGAGGAGAAACACACAATTGTTTTAGGTTTGTTTCTGGCTTGCTCACTGCAGTGATAAATATTTAATTCCAGGAGGGTTGGCAGCTTTAGGATATCCTGATGATTGAATTTTCATGCCTTTGTCAACACCAGCTGCTAACATGAAGCAGCAGGAGTCCTGCTCACAGACCAGCAGATGGAGCCTGTAGCAAAGTACTGTACTTCTTTGATTGCAACAAAACCACCAGGAATCATGGCACAGCTTAGCCTAGCTGAAAACATTCAGGATCTTAATAGGGTTTTGTTTCTGCAAAAGTGTCTATTGAAGACTAAGCAGAATGGTTTGGTCACCATCAAATTTGCGAAGCTGGGAGAGAAAACTGAACAGATTAAAACATCAGCTGCCTGACAGAGTGAGTGAATACTGCAAACTGTCATGGGTTAGAAATCTTTGCATAGTATTGACCAGTAACCTAGGATGTCAGGTCGCAGTTCCTTTTTGTGGCTGGATATTATTCTGTGATAAGGAAGGGAACAGCAGAAATAGCTGACAATGCCCTGAGAGTCCATTATATGAAAGTAGGCTTGTAAGATATTGAATGTGAATCCTGGATACATGACAAAAGAAAGTGCATTTACTTAGCGTTTTCCCCGTCTCACAATTGTCCCAAAAAACTTCATGTGGAGTGTATTAACTTACACTACATGGCTGTTATGTGATGAAAGATCATTGAGTCTATTCTTGATGAGCTGAAAATGTGTTGCTGGAAAAGCGCAGCAGGTCAGGCAGCATCCAAGGAGCAGGAGAATCGACATTTCAGGCATGAGCCCTTCTTCAGGAATCTATTCTTGATGATGTTGGTTAAGGGCAGACTTTTGAATGTGATTATGGGGAGAACTCTCTGTTTGTCCAATTGTGCTAAGTAATCTTTTGTGATCCCCAGAAGAGATGGACAGCATCATAATTTAACACCTTGTCCAAAGGACCTCTTCCAGACTGTAATTAAGTGCCAGCTTGTATTTAGTATCCAAGTTCTGAGTTGAAACTTTTATTTGCAATGAGATTGCTACTGACCAAGTCATCTTAATACTTGTTCGCTGACCCCAGTTGTGCAGATTTGGAGATGTAAAATGCCTTCAATCTAGTTCAATTGGAGCAATTCCTTGCAAATTCAGTTTGGAATTCACTCTGAGGGCTTTGATAAACAGATGAGGAAAAGGTGATGTTTAAGAAACTGGAAGATGTGATGGAGAGGACATCAATATTTGATAGTTAGCAAAGACTCAATGAGTTGTGGTGAAGTTCAGAAGGGGCAGAAATATATATGGAAGTATGTATGAATTATATGCTACTGGTTGTTAGAAGCATTGATATGTTAATTGGATCCCAAGATGATAAAGGTTATTTTCTTAACTGCATCCAGTGTATCAGTGGTATCAATGGTGTTGAGTCAGAAACTTGTGGGTTGGATTTAGGACATGAGCAGAGGAAAAAGCTGGCATTTCAATACAATGCTGATTGAGTGCTGCACTGTCGGGACATGAAATATTTTGGATGATGCACTAATCTGAGACGCCATCTGATTCTTCAGGGGAATTCTCCCAATATCCTACATTTATCCCAGAAGTAATATCCAGCAACTATTCATCCAATTGCTGATCATGGCGCCTTACTGTATACAAATTGGCACCTGAATTAGCCTGTATAATAACAGTGAATATAGCATGTTCTGAGGATCTGAAAGCTGCATATCAGTGGAAGCTGTTATTCATCTCTGTTGAATTGCTAAAAGAATAAGAGAACTCTATGCCAGTGAAGCAGTCTTTGTTAATCTTTCAATGTGAATGTAGATGGCAAATACAACTCTAATTAATTCCTATTCAATAGCTATGTGGTGTTAACTCTTGCTTTCTAAAATGATCAGTTCCAGTAAGAAGGGGTTTGTACAGTTATTTTTAAGTTGTTATAAGTAAGAATTTGGAATTGCATGAAACACATAAAAATCATAGGTATAATGAGATAACTTTCTGAGTCCTGTGTAATTGCTTTCTCATAATATACACTTGATCAGTCAAAGCACAAAAGAAATGGGTCTGTTGCATTGTCAAAACAATTGGCCTGAAGATACCAATGCAACAAAGAAATAATATACAGGTTGATTCATAATTATTCTTATGCACCATTAGAAATTGATTATTTTCTAATAGAATGTATCAATTTGATAGGAGCAGAACAAGGTCATTCAGCTCCTCTTAAACTAATTTCACCATTCAGTTAGATCAAAGCCACTTATCATCAACAATGGCAAAAGGGATGGGCAATAAATATTGGCCCAGCCAGTGACACCCAAATACCATGAATGCATTTTAAAAACAAATCTGTACCTTAAATCCATTTGCTCACCTTTTAATGTAAATTCATTGATACCCTGTACTAATAAAGATCTGTCAATCTCAGCCCTGAACATTTCACTTCATTTGGCAGTGCAAATCTAACTTTTCCCCATCATACATATGAACAAGTCTTCTTGAATTCACTTTTGAATAACTTAGTTCTAATTTTAGGGCTATGTCACTTGGACTGGAATCCGCTATCAGAGAAAATAGTTTCTCTGTGTCTCATCAGTTGAATTCCATTCTTATTTTAAACACTTTGATGAGACTGTACCTCAATCTTTGAAACTTGATAAAATGTGAGGCCACCTATGTTCTTAAATTGATTTTGCAATGCCAGTACCTTTTTAGTGAATCTGCATTATATTCTCTTCCTGGTCAATGTATCCTTCTTGATGTGCTGTTCCCCACTGATCTCCAGTTGGGGTTAACCGAGACTCTGAATAACTGAAACATAACTTGCTATTCTGTGTATTATAGCCCCATGGGTAAAAGGCCATCATATAATTATTCTTTTGGATTACTTCTTATACCTGTACAGTAGCTTTTAATAGTTTTTATATTTTGACACCTCCACAGTTCCTAGTTTCTCCCTCAGAAAATTACTTTCTTTTTCTTGGATCCAGATTGGATGACCACACTCCCCAGACTGTACTCAATCTGACACTATTTTGCCCAATTTATCCTTTAATGGGATTCGGGCATTGCCAGTATGGTCGTGTATTGCCCATCCTCAATTACCCTTGAAATGGGTGGTGTGCGAGGCCATTTCAGAGGGTGGTTAAAAGGCAACCACATTGTGGATCTGAAGACATACATAGGGCAGATTGAGAAAGAGTAAGGTTCCTGATGAAGAGTTTATGCCCGAAACATTGACTCTGCTGCTCCTCGGATGCTGCCTGACCTGCTGTGCTTTTCCAGCGCCATGAATTTTAGCAAGAATGTCAGATTCCCTGCCCAAAGTGTATATTGTGAAGTCAATGAGTTTTTTACAGCAATCAATGAGAGTTTCATAAATATCACTACCTGACTAGCTTTCAATTCCAGGTTTTGCTTTAACCAGCTACTGTGGTAAGATTTGAACATGTAATCCAGAACATTATCTTGAGTTTCTGGATTACTGGCATACCATTGGCTCTCCATCTTCCTAATTTTTGTAACTTAGTCTTCACATCTGCAGAACCTTCAGTTCTCCCTGACTTGGTGTAATCTGCAAACTTGGACATAATACTCTACTTCTTCATCTAAGTCTTTGATAAATACAGTGAAAGGTTGACCCCTGTACATCCTGGGGGAAAGTCACATTCTGCCAATCACAATACTTTCCATTTATCTTTACTTTCTGACTGCGACCTCTCAACCAATTACCAATTCGTGTTGCAATTAAAATCCAGCAAGGTTATGTCATTTATTTAAAGCTCTTCCATGATTCTTTCACTGGTATTTTTAAATGCCATAACGTTCATAAGGAAAGACAATGAGCAGCTATTAAATGGCATCATAACTAGCACGTTTTCTGGGCAGAAACACTTTCTGCTTGCCCCTAAATGACAAGGCCACAGGCTAAGTTGTTTCTGCAATGTGCAGGAGCCACTTATTGCCTCATTAACTTGGCAGTTCTAATGCATATTAGTTCGTACATCATTAAGGGTTCTATCAGTTGTGTAAATATACAGGTTATTCCAGAGCGGTGCAGAATAAGCAAAACACAACAACTAACCCATTTGTTGTGTGACAAATGTCACCTTACATCCTATAAAGGTCAGTAGTCAAGCAGCAGGGGCAAACTGATGACCAGAGGGACAAAAATTGCATGACTTTGTTTTGAACATTGATTTTTCTAGATAACATGCAAAAGAAAGTACTTTCTATTGAATTGCTCATTCTATTGATGGCACTAAACAACTATGGATTAATATGTGACCCTGTGCTTTAGCCCATATAGTCGGTAAATTTTGCAATAAAATGTGAATCTGTTGAATTGTTCTGAAAGGTACAAGCAGTCAATGTAAACTAAATTATTTTAATTCAATAGTTTATATTCTGATTAAGGTAAGTTGGGATTGAAGAGATGTGATTTCACTAGTGACCCTCAGTGAGTAATAAAGTGGGGGCTGAAAGTGGGGAGATGGGAGTGATTGACTTGGGATGGAAATGCTGGGCGAAGCTGTGGGGAATGATGAAGTTCAGGGTTAGAAAGAAGTGCATAATGATGGGCCCCATTCGGGATGATTAAAAGCTTACTTATCTTGTGGCCTTAGTTATATCATTACAACAACCAGGGAACCTGGCTTTCCTAACTGCTGCCTCAGGGAAAGCCAGTCTCATGATGGGGGCTTTTTGCAGGAGGAAGGCCCCTTCTATGCTCTTGGAAAGGGTTCGATGCTTGTTTCGGGACTGGCCACTGGCACACATTTGTTTTGGACTTCACCGATGCGGCAGAACATTTCTGGTTTGTAACATAGACATGCGTCCTATCTGTCCCAATGGAGCTCCTTTAATGGCCTAATTAAATTGGTCATGGCCAGCAGATAGCAGTGCCAGCCAATTGTGATTGTCCACTTAGCACCAAACTGGGGGAGTCGGGGAGTGGAGGAGGGGAGGAGGGGAGAAGGGCTTTCATTTATATAGCAATTTTCATAGCTGCTGGACATACCAATGCATTTTACATTGTATCTAATTTTGATTAGCTTAGCTCCATGACCTGAGCACAAAGATCTCAGCTGCTATTCCAGTGCAGGGCTGAGGGAGTGCTACACTGTTGCAGATGTTGTATTTTGGGTGAAAAGTCAGCCCATTCCAATGGGTGTAAAAATTCCTATGACACTATTTTGCAAAGGAGCAGCAGATAATCCCTTGTGATTCCAGAAAATATTTATCCCAAGGTCAACATCACTAAAAAAATACTGCTGTGAAGCTTTAGAGCAGTCTGCAATTTCTGGTGGTCAAGAGAGGTTCCATCTGAATGCAAACATATCTTTCTTTTCTGGTTTACAGTGATAAAGGGATAATATATGTGGGTGGATTTTTTTGAATTGGATAAATTAGGGAATTGAGGGGATATAGGTGCACAAGTTGTTGGCGGAAGGTTTTCCTTTTCACAAAGGGCCATGGACCTTTGGAATAAGTTTCTGGTTTGTGCAGTGAGAGTTAGTTTTCTGCAATCATTCATTATTTCTGATGAAGAGCTTTTGCCTGAAACATCGATTTTCCAGCTCCCTGGATGCTTCCTGACCTGCTGTGCTTTTCCAGCACCACTCCGGTCTTGATCATAGGCAAATCAGATGAGTTCTTGAAGTGGGGGTGCGGATGGTGTGGTGGTTCAGGATAGCTGGGATATTGGTTCCTGTGTCATCGCTACCATCTCCGAGGACGTGGTTTGGTCATTTTCAAGATTGAAAAAGAAATTCTCAAAATTCTTTCCTTCCCTGAACTTCTAAGGTATTTATTGATTTTAATCTGTTTTCCCCTTTCCCAGATGATTGCTGGGTTGCTGGATAAGGGATGTGTTGCTTAGTTTAAACATGGTTAAGTAGGACCAACAATCTGATAGGAAAGGTCTTTACTGTCCATTTTTTAAAACATATTTTTAAGCTGGATACTAAAATGGCCCATTATCTAAATATAAATCACATATTGCAGTTTGTAGATAGCTCGGACTAGGCAGCAATAAAACTAGGATCATCAGGGAAAAAACAGGAGCATTGTGTGAATAGTTTTGTTAAAATGAAACTGAAAATGTGAATGAAAGCTTGGGGGTTCTTTTGGCAATTTCAATATTCTGACCTTATCAAATGTGTGTTTAGTGTGGATTGCGGGGGTGTTTGTCCTGAGGTCCCTCTGTTTCTTATGGTCCAATCAGCTCCTTACCTGCACTTAATTCTCAGCACCATATGAACACCTTATCTGTTGTGAAATTATAAACATGTTTTGAATGTAATTACAATGTTGATGCTGCAACAACAGAAGCAATTATTCCTCCGGAGATGAGATTGTGCATTCTTCATAAACAATCTGGGATTTATTTTCACTGATTTCTCATTGTACATGGAGAGAAAGGCTAAATTGCAACAGTAAGGCAGCAAGTATCAACAGCCAGATGCGTATAGACAACTGAATCCATGAAGTTCTAAAAACATTTAAGATCCCAGTGTCAAACTGCAGTTATTACTTTAACCTAAATCAGACCTGTTTTAATGAGGCACATAGTCTGTCTCTTACAGCCAGTATTTAATTTTTATTCTTTACACTAATAAACTTCAGATGCCTGCTTTTTTAAAAGATCTTTAATCAATACCTAGCCCTTGCACCATACAAAGAAAGCTGACTGCACAAAATTCTACTCACCCTTCAGCCAAGCCAGCCACACATCCCAGTTTCTGAAACATTGCCTCCACACTTCCCTGTGGAGGCTGTTTGTGTATGTGAACCATAATAAGTTGTACAATTGGATTATAAATTATGTAGACACTGTCATACATGAAACACTAAAAAAGGTTGTAGCAAGTATGTACTAATGTGAAAAACCCTAAGCAATTTTTTTGCACTGAATTATGCATTTTTAAAAGTTGATCATTGCAAAATACATTAACTCAGCCAAATGAGCTGTCTTGAATTGCAATATAAAATGGCTTATTCATGTACTCGAATGATGGACAATAGACATCCTTCACTCTAGGGTAATATTTAAATAACATCTATCACAATAAGGCGATAAATCTAAATTGCTGATATCACAATGTTCCATTGCTTTCAGTAATTGCTTAATTTTATCTTTCTACTAATTAGGAATTAAACTCAGAGTCTTGGAAGTTATTAATGACACCGTTGTCTTTTATGGCTGTGCTATACACAATAAAGGGAGGGACAAGACTGAAAGAATCAGGATTAAATAATGACTTCTGTTCTCAGCAGCTTGATAAGACTCAGTTAAATATATCTGATCTTAATCTGTGAAGAAATTAACTGTCATCGCCTGTAATTTTCTTGAAGATGCAAGTGGGACCAATGCGACAATTGTTCTGCTTTGGAGCAAGGGCTTTAATAAAAAGAATTTTGAGCCTTTGGATGTGTTTTGTTCTCAGAATATAGGCAGAGGTGCTATTCTGCCACTAGAGGACGGTAAGGCTCCACTTATACAGAACCAGAGGTAAAGGAAAATTCCATTCGTACTTTGCAATGTGATTGTGATCGCCTGCCGAGTTTCTTAATGTACTGTCAGAGAATAAAATGCAGTTGTGTCTTTAAGTCCTGTTGAACAGTGACTTAAAATGTGTGTTGTAGAATTCTTCACAAAAAATGTTTGGTTTCTGTACAAACAAATAGCAACAACTGAATTCAATTTATGTTAACTAACACACGCCAAATGCTGCTTTTGCAGACTTTGACATGTATGTAAAAATTGATCTCTGTTTAATGAATAATGCAAGCACATTTTCTCCTCAATGCATAATGTGCTTGTGGTCTCTGCGTGTGTGTATATTAAAAATCTCTGCAATGCTTCTTGAGGAATCCTGACTAACTACAAAAATATTCTGCTGCTTCCTAAGGGATCTTAATAGGCTCTGAAAATGTCTGATGTAAAATAAAGTTCACAGCACTATTTTCCACCTGACCAGATGCCAAAAATGTGTACAGTGCAGGGATTATACACTGCTTAACAAATGGAAAATAACATCTAATCTGATGTTCACCACTGAGAATTGAAGAAAAGTGAGATCTGAGCAAACCAGAATCTACCAGATGTCCTGCTAATGCAGTATCTGAGGTGACTTGGCCTTATTAACTTTCTAACAGCCCCATTTAAATCTGTCTTCAAACACTGAAGAGCACAGGGCTGCTTTGTTTTGTGTCACTGGTATTTATGTACATGTTACAGTATCTGGTTGCTGGTTGCAAATGCACGTAATACATCTGAATTCATAATGCTATTTTGATCCTTCTAAAATCGGTCATATTGGCACTTTTGCTTGACATTGCACTGTATGAGAGCGAGTGGAAATCTGAACTAAAGTATATGAAGCTAAAAGGTAGGCTGATAATTTCAGCTTTGGCAGGGTTCCGTTTACATTGTGGCCGAGGGAGCATTTTGATCAGCTGCAATTGCTTGGCACTGGCTCTGATTTCCTGGGTTTGGGTAATCTTGCATTGTTGGGACATGAACAATGGAAATTCATATTGTACAATCCGCAAGAAGTTCCAACCATATTGGAAAGGGAAAAGAAATACTCTTTATATGGTGTTTTCACAGCCCCAGGACATCCCAAACCACTTTACACTCAAAACGTTGATTTTCATGGGAAGTGGCAAGGCTAGCATTTATTGTCCATCTCTTATCGCCCTTTTATTTGGGCCATTTCAGAGAGCAGTTAAGATCCTTCCCACTTCGATGTGGGTCTGGAGTCACATGTAGACCATGTCAGAATGGTAGATTTTCTTTCCTTGAGGGAATTAGCTTCTCCCAATGATTGATGACAGTATCAGGGTCATTATAACTGAGACTAGCTTTTGACTCCAGATTTATTAATTGAATTTAAATTTCACCAGCTGCGAGAGTGGGATTTGAACCCAGTTCCCCAGCAGTAACCTGTGTAATGTTACAGTTATACCACCGACTCCTTAATAATGTAGTCTAGTGTAGCAAATATAGTAGTGCATAGCAAGATCCCGCAAACAGCATAGAAGGATAAATCTACTGGCATTCCCCTGCACCTCTTTGAAATAGTGCCATGGGAGTCTTTTACATCCAGCCGAGACGTAGACAAAATCTCAGTTTCATATTTTGTTTGAAAGACAATGCTTTTGAAGGTGCAGCACTCCCTTGCACTGCATCTGAGTTTCACCCCAAACATTTCTGCTCCGGTCTCTGGCATGGACAGAATTCTGTTCAGGATGTAGGTGTGCTCACCTTCAGAAGTTTGTGAAAGTCCTGAAGATGGTGCAGAGAAAATTTACCGGAATGATTCCGGGGATGAGTGGTTTAGCAACAACATAAACAGTTGGAGAACGAGAGTTGCTCTCTTTGGAGCAAACGGGGGTTGAGGTGAGACCTGACTGAGGTGCGCAATGTCACAACTGGTTTAGATATAACGAGCAGAGCAATTAAACAACAACTTTGATTCTGCCTTCACAGAATAAAATATAAATAACTTCCCAGAAATGCTTCTGAAGCAACAGGCTGTTGGGAATGAGGATTTGAAGGAAATGAGTATTGATAAACAAAGAAACAAATGGGACTGAAAGCTAATATATCCCCAAGGCTTGATCTCCTCCATCCCAGGGTAGTGGCTGTGAAAGCATCGATTATCATGTTTCAAAATTCTGTCAGTTGTGAGACATTGCCAGCAAATGCGCTGGTGGCAAATGTAGCTGCATTATTTAACAAAAAAGAGTGAGAGAAAGAAAACATAATTACAGACCAGTTATCCTTCATCAGCAGTGGATAAAATGCTAGAGTTTATGATAGAGAATTAAATACAGAACACTCAACTTTTCAGTAAAGTTAGACAAAATAGACATGGATTTATGAAATGCTTGACAAACCTGCTGGAGTTTAAGTGAGGATTCCACCAGTAGAATAGATAAGGGAGAACCAGCAGTTGTGTGTTTGATAAAGACTAAAGTAAGGACTGCAGATGCTGGAGATTAGAGTCGAGAGTGTGGTGCTGGAAAAGCACAGCAGGTCAGGCAGCATCTGAGGAGTGGGAGAATCAAAAAGTCCCACAAAGGAGGTTAGTGTGCACATGTGATTGAAGGAAATATATTGGCATAAATTGAGAATTGGTCAGCAGATAGGAAAGAGAGAGTGGGAATAACAGGGTCTTTTTCAGAATGGAAGGCGATGGTTAGTGCAGCACCCACAGGGATTAAACCTTTGGCCTTGCCTATTCACAATAATGGTTTGGATGAGGGAGTTAAAAGTAGTATTTCCAAGTTTGCTGATGACACGAATCGAGGAGGAATTGTGAGCTCCGTGGAAGGAGTAAAGAGGCTTCAGGGCAACGCAGCCAAGTTCAGTGAGTGGGCAAATACATGGTAGATGCAGTGTAATGTGGATAATTGTAATGTTTAACTTAATTTAAACAGCGATAGATTGGGAAACATTGATGTGCACAGGGACCTGGGTGTCTTATACGCCAGTCACTGAAAGCAAGCACACAGGTGCAATAAGCAATTGGGAAGGCAAGTGGCATATTAGCCTTCATTGCAGGAGGATTTGAATACAGGCACATGAATGTCTTGCTGCAGCTGCACAGAGCCTTGGTGAGACCACCAGGAGTACTGGGTACAGTTTTGGCCTCCTTACCTCAGAAAATATAAACTTTCCACAGAATGAGTACAATAACTATTCACCAGACTGATTCTTGGGATGGCAGGTTTGTCCTACGAAGACAGATTGGATTGACTGAGCCTGTATTTACTGGAGCTTAAAAGAGTGAGAAGGGATCACACTGAAACGTATAAAGTGCTGAAGAGATGGATAGGGTTCCTATTGGTTGGGTGAGGGTTCTCTAGATCAAGAGGTCAACATCTCAGGGGACTGAGACCATTTCAGACCGAGATGTAGATACATTTCTTCATTCCCTGTGGAATTCTCTACCATTAATGCAGAGTCCACATCACTGAATGTATTGATGCAATAAATAGATTTGTAGGCACTACAGGTATCAAGGGGAGAGAGCAGCTTTGTAGCAGATGAGGAACAGCCACAATCGTATCGAATGGCAGAATAAACTCATTTGGTTGAATGTCTTATTCTTGCTCCTGTTTTCTAATAGACAAAAGCTGATCCCATTCACTGGACCGAGGGACACAGATTTAAGGTTTTCAGCAAGAGATATCAGACAATGTGAGGTAGGACTTTTTCACACTGTGAATGACAATGACCTGGAACTTGTTGCTACAAGGCTGGGGAGGGGGGGGGGGGGGGGGGGGGGGGGGGGGGGTGGAATTGGAAATAATGCATGATTTAAAAAGTAAATTGGATGGGCCCTTGAGGGAAATAAATGAGAACAGCGATAGAAATCATGTGAGAGAATGGGATTGATGGGACTGCTTTACAGAGAGAGTGGATATGGACTCCATGGGCTGAACAGCAACATTCCTTTTAAATTAGACAGCTGCCCTGAGTGATGATTGGCATGCCGACACTTTGATTTCCAGTTTTGGAAGCAATTGGAGGTCTGTGAAATGAAGAAATGAATTAGCGGGGAGTGTTGCTGAGGAGTTCCTCCCTTGTACTAATGAGTTAATGACTCGATGACACTGAGCCAGAGCTGAGAGCAGGACTTGGCTCTGCGTTTGCCCCGATGGCCCGCTGAAGTTGCAGTCAGGATCTGAGGGGGGATTCCAACAGACGAGTCAACAGGACAGCAACGTGGAGCCTGCCACAGTCCCAAACTGAAATCCTCACCTGTTCTCTTCCAGCTGCACATAGTTTTTGGAAGCTATTTTTCTCTTTGCTAGCTCAGACTATCACTTGGTTTGAATTAACAAACTCAGCACAGGATCACAATCAAATGAAAGCTTTTGTGCTCTCTCTAGCTTTTTGCCTATTTGGCAGAAACCCACTGGAGATTTTTTTTATTTTCTAAGTTGTCTAGTGCATAAAATTGTTTCCAACCAACAACAAACTAAAACTGCAGTAATACAGGTCAATGCGACATAGTTAATGGCATGGTGGCTCAGTGGTTAGCACTGCTGCCTCCCAGCACTAGGGATATGGGTTCAATTCCACCCTCAAGTGACTGTCTGTGTGGAGTTTGCACTTAGTCTGCATGGTTTCCACTGGGTACTCCAGTTTCCTGTTGCAGTTCAAAGATGTGCAGGTTATGTGGATGGGCCATGCTAAATTGTCTATGGTGTGCAAGCTAGGTGGGTTAACTGTGGGAAGTGTGGGGTTATGAGGATTGGGTGGGATGTTCTTTGGAGGATTGGTGTGGACATGATGGGCTGAATGGCCTGTCTCTGCAGTGTAGGATTCTATGATTCACTCGGAATGACTCCTGAGTTATTCTTTTCCCTCACAAAGTTTGAATGTGCCGCACAGCAGTCTTCAAACTCAACCCTAAGCAAACTCAAACCTGGAAATGTAATTACAGAGTGATAATTGACAGCACAAATAACTCAGGAGGCTGGAGGGATTATGAGAGTCCTCAAAATCATGATCTAACTTGTAGAGTTTGTCAGCACAGCAGGATCATTGAATGTAAATCATTGATTATTTCTCTAGTAGAAATGCAGTAAGTTGAGGATATACTGTAACTAATGTAGTGGTTAGAACATGAGTTCCCTGATTGGCGCTGTTAACCTGGTACAATCAGGGAGCCCTGGCTGACAGATGTAAACAGGAATGTCAGAGGATCTGTTCACTCAGAGAGTTGGCTGAGGAAACTGGCTCAGTGTCATATACTATGCATGTGTAAATAAAGGATGACTTGGTGACGGCCTTCATGGAGTTATTTCAACGATAATCCAAATTATGTGGAGAAAATGTGTCCCAGTCACTTCCAGCATCGCAGGTTGGATGTACAACAGATCTGGGAAAGACCTGCCTATCACCCATCTGGCCACCCCTTGCGGAGTCACCAGATACATTTCAGATTATTCAGCAAGGGTAGAGAAAGCCAAGCTGGGAATTTATTCTGTATCTACAATCCAGTCTCTGTCAGGCAACCAAATAACATTCACAAGCCTCACACATGTCAATCTAATGGCTTCCAATGCCTTCTGAACTCTTGGATAAGATTACAGGCCTGTCAAATACTCCAGGCTAACAATTACTCTCTATTGATTTTTACAGACGAAATATCAATCTTGTAAGTAGTCAGGTTGCTGATCACACCCACATAATAAACATCTGTTCTAAAGAAGAATTATTTTGTTAAAAAAAGGAATCATTCTACTTTCTTTGATCTTTTGTCAAAAACATTTTTGGCTTTGTGGCCTGTGTTCATGCTCCTTTTAATATGTTTCCTTCTGATATTTGTCATCAGCTTATTTTGATATGATATGACAGCAGCCTTATTTTATAAAGCTGGCAATGATACAACAGCCATGTAGCAGTGTTGACTGGTGTCTTAGAGTGTGAGGTTGTGCCTGCCAACCTCCATGTGGGGGCAGCTCATCCTTGGGGAGGGGAGGTCCTTCCGTTGTGGGATGTATTACAGAGGAAGGTCAACCCAATGATTCCTAATGGAAAATTACAAAAAATGGAATTCACAAAAGCTTTGGACTTGTTACCAAAACATGCTCCATATCAGGAGTAGGCTTTTATTGAAGTTGTCCTTGGGATGTAAGTGGGAAGTCTAGCATTTATGACTGCCCTCTTCAACTTCTGCATGCAGTTTGGTGTAGATACACCCAGACAGCCATTGGGATGGGAATCTGGAAGATGGCAGACCTTGATACAGGCTGGCAGATTCACCCCTCAAAAACCTCAGCACTGCTGAGACTGGCTGTTGTATCCCTAATGTCAACATGACCGAGACCAGCTGATTTGGCTCAGACCTGAGATCCAACTTTCCAGCTTCTTGGCCCAGCTACTTACTGGAGAGGCTTACAGATTCGTCAGGGAAGTCAGTTTTGGTTCATCAGAGTCAGTCATGCAGATAATGGTCAGTGAACCATCCAGACCCATAGCTGTCTTCGTAATTCATATTTGAGCATGAAATCATTTTGAAACAAAGGAGGAATAATGCGTGGCCTGTCAGTTTAATCTCGCTTCTATTAGACTCATGACAAAGACTTGGATGGCTCCTTCACGCCGGCCATTCTTGGCAATCATTGTTGTTTCTTGTCGCTCATAAAACAAAGAGCATATAAGGTTTACATATATGATTTACAAACCCGTCTATGTGTGAAACCCAGGAATTAGACATCACTGAAGATATCAACATGTTCCCAGGAACTCCTGTGGTTATTAATGAACTTCCAGGAGATTTGGATGCACTGGGCATCTTTTCCTAACTTATTAAATGAAAGTGGACTAATAATTGCAGGTTCCAGAAATGTCCAAAAATGTCATTTCATAAAGTGCCACATCGAAAGTTGTTGCAGAAAAATAAAAGCTCATGGTGTTGGATTTAACGTGTTGGCTCAGGTAGAAAATTAGCTGGCTAACAGGGAGCAGAGAGTAGGAATGAATGAGTCCTTTTCAGGCTGGCAGGATGTCTCACATGGTGTCTCACAGGGTCAGAGCTGACGTCTAAACTATTTACTATTTATATAAATCATTTGGAGTAAAGGACTCCAAATTGATTGCTGATGACACAAAGATAGGTAGGAAAGTGAGTTGTGAATTGGACATAAGAAATCTACAAATAGTTTAAGTGAGTGAGCAAAGCTCAGGTAAATGGAGTACAATGTGGAAAAGTGTGAATTTATCCATTTTGGCATAAAGAAATTTTAAAAAGAAGCATATTATCTAAAAGGTGAGAGGTTACAGAGCTCTGGGATGCAGGGGGATCTGGGTGGCTAAATGCATTAATCACAGAAAGTCAGTATGCAGGTGCAGCAAGTAATTAGGAATGCTATTAGGAAGGTTATGTGTCATTGTGAGGGGAACTGAAAGCAAGAGTAGGAGATTATGCATTGGTGCATTGTGAGGGGAACTGAAAGCAAGAGTAGGAGATTATGCATTATGCATTTCACAAACCCGTCTATGTGTGAAACCCAGGAATTAGACATCACTGAAGATATCAACATGTTCCCAGGAACTCCTGTGGTTATTAATGAACTTCCAGGAGATTTGGATGCACTGGGCATCACAGGGCATTGGTGAAATCACATCTGGAGTACTGTGTACAGCACTGGCCACTGTACCAATGGAAGGAGGTCAGTGCATCAGAAGCAGTTCAGAGAATGGCAGCTCGATTAATATGACATATTAATCACACATGACTCACATATGACTCCAGAACCATAGCAATGTGGTTGACTCTCAACTGCCCTCTGAAATAGCCTGGCCAACAACTCAGTTTAAGGGCAATTAGGGACAGGTGTACTGTCCTTGCCAGTGATGCCTAACTTCCATGAAAGGATTTTTAAAACGTGCATTATAGCAAGGCAGCAAATAAAGAAATCTGACAATCTTGCATATCTTCGACTATTCTGGGATCTCAGTTTAGTTTAAAATCAGAATACAGGCAGTGGGTCAGAATGCTGACCCTCAGCAGTCCCTTGACCGTACTTCACCTTACGATCAGATCATGCCTGATCTATATGTGGATTCTGCTTACTTGCATTTCCTTTTTATTCCTTGACATCCTTACTCCACAAATAAAACTGCTAACTCAGTATTGGAAGCTTCAGTTGACCCCAGCATCCACAGCATTTTGTGGGAGAGATTTCCAAGTTTCAATGCACTTTTGAGGAAAAAGTAATTCCTGACTTCACTTCAAAATGCTGAGTTCCAATTCCTGTGCCCCTATTTTCTGTGTTCTCCTCGGAGGTAATTAGTCCTTCTATATCTACCTTATCAAATCCATTTATAATTTTTGAAGACCTTAATTAAATCACCCCTTAATCATCTAAACTCAAGGAAAAGCAAGCAAAATTCATTTAACCCCATCCTTGAGCCTTTGTCTCAATGGAAGTGAATTTGTGCAGTTCCTTCTCCATGGCCAGTGTATCTTCCGGTAATTCAGTGTCCAAAACTTTAACCCAATACTTGAGTTGACTGGGGGTCTGACAAATTCTCTAGTTTTATATCCCAAACTCATTGAAATAAAGATCAACATTCTATTCCAGCAAATCTTTTAATGACTCTTAATACCTAAGTATTATTTTTCAATGATTTATTCTGGCCAACTTGCTTCTCCAAGCTCTGACCATTAAGACAATATTCATATTCTTGTTTCTTATATCCAAAGCTGATCCTTCCTCATGTTGAAGTCCATTTTCGTCATGATTCACCCACTGGTTTAATCCATCAAGGTTTCTTCTTTATAATTTCCTGCTCTCCCTCCACAAATTATTGTGCCTTTTTGATTTGAGACTGCTAGCATTCTCCTCAGTTGCTACATCGGCGCAATCTAAGTTATTTCAAAGCTGTTTCCATAATTTCACCTCATAATGTCAGTGGCTACTTAAAAGACAAAGGAATTTATAGCCTCTGGGGCATGATCAAAACTAATTATATTGCAATTTGCAGCTTAATAGTTCTTTACTTAGACGGTTTCTTATATAGATAGGCTTTTTGCAAAACGCTACCCTCCCTGTTAACCTCATTATTGAGTGCAAGTATGTTTGTTATCTGTATATCAAAGTAGGAAAATAAATGTTAAAGTTGAAACATTAGTCATTAGTAACCCTTTATGTTTTCATAGTTTATCTGTTCAGAACTCTCCTCGAAAATTATCCTTGTTTGACCAGCAATGTAAATAGTAACACATGAATAGTTTCAAATACTATTTGTTGATGAAGTTATCAACCATTGCTGAGTGACGTGTCTTGCTCATCTCCAAAAAGGCTCATTTTGCCCTCCTTGGATTTGAGCTGACCATCAAGGCTGACACTCCATCAAAAGAACTGCCAAAATGGAATGATGAACTTTATTGCGACGGGCTTGGAATACAAAAGCACAAAAGTTATATTTTAAAACTAAGTCAAACTGAAATAATTGTGGATGCTGTAAATCAGAAGCAAAAACCCCCCCCGAAATTGCTGGAGAAGCTCAGTCGGTCTGGCAGCATCTGTGGAGAGAAATCAGAGTTAACTTCTGAGGAAGGGTCACTTGACCCGAAACGCTAACTCTGTTTTGTCTCCATAGATGCTCCATAGGTGCGGCATGGTGGCTCAATGGTTAGCACTGCTGCCTCATAGCGCCAGGACCTGGGTTCGATCCCAGCCTTGGGCGACTATCTGTGTGGAGTTTGCACATTCTCCCCATGTCTGCGTGGGTTTCCTTTGGGTGCTTCAGTTTCCTCCCACAGTCCAAAGATGTGCAGGTTAGGTGAATTGGTCATGCTAAATTGCCCGTAGGGTTAGGGGGAATGGGTCTGGGTGGGTTACTCTTTGGACGCCTGGTGTGGACTAGCTGGGCCGAAGGGCCTGTTTCCACACTGTAGGGAATCTAATCATGCTGCCAGATCTGCTGGGGTTTTCCAGATATTTCTCTTTTTGTCTGTGAAAGTTATATTGTAGTTCTACAGAGAATTTGTCAGATCCTCGACTCAAGTATTGTGATAAGTCCTGGACAGTGAACCACGGATATATATATTACCAATAGAGAGGGTACTGTATTTGAATGATATTGTAATCATGTAAATCCTTACCATTGTTAAAGACATAAGACTCAACAAAACTCTCTGAAGGGCAGGAACTTGGACCAGGGGCCTGTTGGGAGCTGATTTGACATCAGAGAGCAGAGGTTTCTGGGCAAGGAGGGACTTTTTCATTTCCGTCCAGCTATATTAGTGAGTGTTTTCTAAACCAGAGACCTTTCCTTTGTAGGGCCTCCCACTCAACCACCTCCTCTAACCTTAAACACCATGGACACATCAGGTAAACTTCTCCTCTTTTACATTCTGATAAGGGGACTAGCAGGGATGGCAGTGCAGGGAGAGGAATGTTCCTGCTGCATGATGTTTGAGGTGAGGGACGCCATTAGTGTCCCATCCAAATACATCTGCAGGAAGTGCACCCAACTCACGCTCCTCCAAGACCGTGTTAGGGAACTGGAGCGGGAGCTGGATGAACTTCAGATCATTCAGGAGGCAGAAGCTGTGATAGATAAGAGCTACAGGGAAGCAGTTACTCCTAGGCACCAAGAAAGCAGGGTAACTGTTCAAAGGGGGAAATAGCAGTCAGTGCAGGGATCCCCTGTGGTCGTTCCCCTGAAAAACAAGTATACCGTTTTGGATACTGTTGGGGGTGGAGATGGGGGAGGGGGGGTGGGCATGACTTACCAGGGGCAAGCAGTGGGGTGCAGGTCTCTGGCACAGATTCTGTCCCTGCTTCACAGAAGGGAAGGAGGAAAGGAGGAGAGTGTTAGTCACTGGAGACTCAATAGTTAGAGGGTCAGACAGAAGGTTTTTTGGGAACGAAAGAGATTCACGGTTGCCTCCCAGTGCCCGGGTCCATGATGTCTCGGATCATGTCTTTAGGGTCCTGAAGGGAGAGGATGACCAGCCCCAAGTTGTGGTCCATGTAGATACCAACGACATAGGGAGAAAGAGGGATAGGGATGGAGGGCAAGATTTCAGGGAGCTAGGGTGGAAGCTGAGAGCTAGAACAAACAGATTGTTATCTCTGGTTTGTTACCCATCCAAATGGGTTGCCACGTGATAGCAAGGCAAGGAATAGGGAGAGATATCAGCTGAACATGTGGCTGCAGGGATGGTGCAGGAGGGAGGGTTTCAGGTACTTGGATAATTAGGGATCATACTGGGGAAAGTGGGACTTGTACAAACAGGATGGTCTTCACTTGAACCAGAGGGGTACTAATAGCCTGGGTGTAGTTGCAGTTCATAGGAGGATGTGAGTAGGGAGGGCATGGACAGGATTTCACGGTCACAGGAATTTGCTGGCAGACAGCAAATCGGTTTGAGGTGTGTCTACTTCAACACCAGAAGTATCTAAAGTAAGGTAGGTGAGCTTGCAGCATGGATAGGTATCTGGGACTTCGATGCTGTGGCCATTTCAGAGATATGGATAGAGCAGGGTCAGGAATGCATGTTACAGGTTCCAGGGTTTAGATCTTTCATTAAGAACAGGGAAGGTGGTAAAGGAGGGGGAGATGTGGCCTTGTTAGTCAAGGATAGTACAGCGGTGGCTTTTAATGAGGACTCGTCTACTGAGGTAGTATCGACTGCGGTTAGAAACAGGAGAGGAGAGGTCACATTGCTGGGAGTTTTTATCGGCCTCCACAGAGTTCCAGGGATGTGGAGGAGAGGATCGGCAAAATGCTTCTGAGGAGAAGTGAAAGGAACAAGGTGGTCATTATGGGAGACTTCCCCAACGTTGACTGGAAATGCTATAACTATAGTATGTCAGATGGATCAGTTTTTGTCCAATGTGTATAGGAGGGTTTCCTGACACAGTATGTCAAAGGGCTGACAACAGGGGAGGCCACACTGGATCTGGTGCTTGGTAATGAACCAGGTCAGGTGTTTGATTTAGTTGTAGGCAAGCACGTTGGAGAAAGTGACCATAATTCTGTTATGTTTAGTTTAGTAATGGAAAGGGATAGGTACATGCCACAGCGCAAGAGTTATCGATGGGGCAAAGGCATATAATGCAATTAGGCAAGAATTAGGATGCATAAAATGGGGTAGCAAAATGCAGGGAATGGGGACAATCGAAATGTGGAGCGAGTTTAAGGAACAGATATTGTGTGTCCTTGATAGGTATGTCCCTGTCAGGCAGGGAGGAAGTGATAAGGTAAGGGAACTGTGGCTTACTACAGAAATTGCATCTCTTGTTAAGTGGAAGGAGGAGGCTTTAGTGACAGTGAGACGAGATGGTTCAGATGAGGCGACGGAGAGTTACAGATTAGCTAGGAAGGATTTAAAGAGAGAGTTAAGAGAGATCATGAACAGTCTTTAGCAGCTAAAATAAAGGAAAACCCTAAAGCTTTCTATAGGTATGTGAGTAATAAAAGGATGACTAAGGTAGGAATAGGGCCAGTCAAAGACAGAAGTGAGAAGTTGTGTGTGGACCCTGTGGAGATCGGAGAGGTGCTAAACAAACATTTCTCATCGGTTTTCACTCAGGAAAAGGAGAATATTGTAGAGGAGAAGAATGAGATACGAGATATTAGACTAGAAAGGATTGAGGTTAGTAAGGAGGAAGTATCAATTCTAGGAGTGAAAGTAGACAAGTCCCCTGGGCTGGATGGGATTTATCCAAGGATTCTCTGGGATGCTAGGGAGGAGATGTTGGAGCCTTTGGCTTTGATCTTTGAGTTG
Organism: Chiloscyllium plagiosum; assembly: GCF_037043375.1. Taxonomy (NCBI): domain Eukaryota; kingdom Metazoa; phylum Chordata; class Chondrichthyes; order Orectolobiformes; family Hemiscylliidae; genus Chiloscyllium; species Chiloscyllium plagiosum. The sequence continues at coordinate 13,879,347 of NW_028270181.1, read as the reverse complement.
TCATTGTCTACAGGTTTAGTATCAGAGGACTGGAGGATTGCGAATGTTGTGCCATTGTTCAAGAAGGGTAGTAGAGATGACCCAGGTAATTATAGACCAGTGAGCCTTACCTCTGTTGTAAGACAAGTTTTGGAAAGGATTATAAGAGATAGGATTTATAAGCATCTATCAAGCAACAATTTGATTTCAGATAGTCAACATAGTTTTGTCAAGGGCAGGTCATGTCTCACAAATCTCATTGAGTTTTTTTGAGAAGGTGACCAAGCATGCGGATAGGGCAGTTGACATGGTATACATAGATTTCAGTAAAACCTTTGATAAGGTTCCACATGGGAGGCTGTTGGAGAAAATGCAGAGGCATGGGCTTGAGGGTAATTTAGCAGTTTGGATTAGAAACTGGCTTTTTGTAAGAAGATGTGGTGGTTGATGGAAAATATTCAGCCTGGAGTCTGGTTACTAGTGGTGTGCCACAAGGGTCTGTTTTGGGACCACTGCTGTTTGTCATTTTTATAAATGACTTAGACGCAGGCATAGGTGGATGGTTTAGTAAGTTTGCAGATGACACTAAAGTCGGTGGAGTAGTGGACAGGGTGGAAGAATGTTGCAGGTTGCAGGGGGACTTGGATAAACTGCAGAATTGGGCTGACAGGTGGCAAATGGAGTTCAATGCAGATAAATGTGAGGTGATTCACTTTGGGAAGAATAACAGGAAGGCAGAGTACTGGGTCAATGGAAAGATTCTTGGTAGTGTGGATGTGCAGAGGGATCTTGGTTGGAGTCCATGTACATAGATCCCTGAAAGTTGCCACCCAGGTTAATAGTGCTGTTAAGAAGGCATACGGTGCGTTATGTTTTATTGGTAGAGGGATTGAGTTCCAGGGCCGTAATGTCGTGCTGCAACTATATAAATGCTAGTGTGGTTGCACTTGGAATATTGTGTACAGTTCTGGTTGCCCCATTACAGGAAGGATGTGGAAGCATTGGAAAAGATGCAGAAGAGATTTACCAGGATGTTGCCTGAACTGTGGGGAAGGTCTTATGAGGAAAGGCTGAGAGACTTGGGTCTGTTCTCATTGGAAACAAGAAGGCTAAGAGGGGATTTGATAGAGACATACAAGATGATCAGAGAATTAGATAGGGTAGACAGTGAAAGTCTTTTTCCTTGGATGATGACATCAGGTTGTACGAAGGGGCATAGCTACAAATGGAAGGGTGATAGATTTAAGACAGATGTCAGAGGCAGGTTCTTTACTCAGAGAGTGGTAAGGGCATGGAAAGCCCTACCTGTTAATGCAGTCAATTCAGCCACATTAGGGGCATTTAATCAATCCTTGAGTAAGCACATGGATGATGATGGGATGGTGTAGGGGGACGAGCTGAGAATAGTTCACAGGTCGGCGCAACATCGAGGGCCAAAGGGCCTGTTCTGCGCTGGATTGTTCTATGTTCTATGTCATGTGGGCTATCACATAGAAAACCCTACAGCATCAACCTCGATCCTGCGAATAAATTGGCAGCAATGCTTTCCATGTTACACTTCAGAAGGTAATAAATTATCTGCATAGCACGGTGGGATCTCCTGAGTTTGTGAAAGAACTGTATGAATGTGCGATATTTCTTTACTTAAAATACAATATTGTAAAGCAGCACGAGAGTTTGTAATTTCCATGGCTAATGTTGATCATATTTGGCTGATTACTTTTTGAATATATGAAACATAAATAAGCATTCAGTCTGTATCCTAACTGCAAAGATCATACTATTTTACTCTTAGCAATTTGTTTCTGAACCAGAAATCTATAATTCAAAGCTTTTAAAGCTTCTGGCAGTGCTTCGAAAGTGATAAATTGGATTTCATGGACGTTTAGATTACACTGTGACGTTCCTGAGCCCACGGGCCTTTGGAACATTTTTTTCAGTTTTTTTGCATTCATCCAGTTGTAACCTGTGTACCCCAATTTGCACCGTCTCATTGTTGACAATAATTATTTTTAATCAACCACAAATCTTTATCTTTTCTATGGAGGCAAGACATTTGAGTTGAAAATCTTGTTACTCAATATTAATGACAAACCTGTTTAATGCACACAATTGGGTAGAAGTCCATTGCTCATTAAACAAGATGGTTTTGGGATGATTACATTACCCTCATGATCACCTGGCGGAAGGAACAACTTTGTCTACTTAAGAATATCTCCTACTCTTCATTCTGTTTGAAATGAACTGTGCGGAAATCTGCAATGTGATCCTCAGGGTTACCTTTCTATCATGGAAAGTGTTAGCATTGCCACAGAAAATGTAGTAGTTTGCTCACAACAATAAACCAATGACCAAATCATCTGTTTTGGTGATGTTGATTGAGGGATAAACATTGAGCACGCCCCCTGCTTTTATGTAAGGTCACACTTGTGATCTACATTCATCTAAGAGAACAGGAGAAGCCTCAGTTTAATATCTCTTCTCAAAGTTGGCAAGTTTGACAGTGTTGCACTGAAGTGTTAGCCTGTGTTTTTGTGCTTAAATCTCTAAGGTGGAACTTGACAACACATTTCCGGACTATTCAATAATGTACTGAGGGACAAGTAGTGAATCTTGGAATCAAATTGTTTGTGTGCAACGGCAAATTTCCTAAACTGGATGCCCCTTTGGAGAAAGGTCGGGTCAGTGGGTGGGCTTCTGCTGATTTGAAGCTCGTTTCTCACACGGGTCAGATCTCTCTTGTCGGATGGGAAAGGGGTTGTGGTGGAACCTTCCCCGTGACACCAGAAAGGAGGGCGTTTGTAGCCTGGAAAGGTATATTTATGGGCCAGAGGAGAGGGAGAGGTGCCCAATACTGGCCTTCAAGAGGAGCAACAGTGAATCCTGGAGCAGTCCTCCAATCATAAAGATCGGCAAACACAGTGGTGAAAAGCTTGGGCACATTGTGGAGTTTCACATCCCCATCAGGTGGCAAAGGCAACCGTGCTTCCTGGAGAATAGCAGGTGAAATTCCAGGTTGGGATGCCAGTGTGGTTGGTCATCTCCGCGCCTGATTTGTTTTCCTTTTCCTCTACCATTTCCTGGCTGTGATCAGGGGAAAAATGAAACCAGCTACAGTTAGGTCTCTGGGCCTAATACCTCGTCAAATCCTCTTTGGGTTAACATTGAACGCTCTCATTTTGAGTCAGCATTGGTGCTGAACACATTTCTGCTAATTACTTGGATAATACAATTATCTGAACGATTGATTTTATAACTTATCCAATTGGATCTGATATTAGTTTACTGTCAGCCTTGGCACAGTAATGAAAAGGCATATTGTCATAAATCACCTTTTTATGGTTTTTGTTTCTTAAAATAAACCTCCTCTTTTTCCACTGACTTTATTGTTAAATGGAAGACATTTTTTGTTTGTGGCTTAGAATGACTGGCAATGAAACAATTTTCTCCCTTCTCCATTTCCAACTCCACTTCCCAGGTCCCAGCAAAGTCTGTACCAGATTAGTATATACCCAGTGTACCTGCCCTGATGTCCTTTAAGGAAGGAAATTGCCATCCTTACCTGGTGTGGCCTAGATGTGACTCCAGACCCACAGCAATACAGTTGACTCTTAATTGCCCTCTGGCATTTAGGAATGGTCAATAAATCCTGGCTTAGCCAGTGATGTCCTTATCTTGTGGATGAATAAAAAAAATTGAGAGAAAATCCTGCCCTGATTCAGGAGCTGGGAATGGTATTCCGAATACCAGTATTTCCTGCCAATGAACATACCTCCATGCCCTTATTCAGTTGCTTTGTGTGCATCAAGACCAGTGGAGATGCAGGCATCTTCTTAAAGGAGAATGTGGTCCATTTGGAAACACAGATGGTCAGACATATTGCTGGGATACCAAGACATCATTCTAAAATGGTGCAAATTTGCTGCAATAAACTATCAGGGAAACAGTAAACACCAGGAGATGTCCAAAAATATCTCTGAGTGGACAGTGATTCGTGGAATTTGACTGGACAATGAGCATATCTCAAAGGGTCACTTGACCTGAAACGTTACCTCTGTTTTCTCTGCACAGATGCTGCCAGACCTGCTGGGTTTTTCCAGCAACTTCTGTTATTGAGTCTATCTAAAACTCTGGGTGACCTTTTGCAACAGTTTCCTTGTTTAGATTGAAATATGGACTTGTTGGAGGTGAAATGATCTGCTTTTAACACATTACACGGTGAATTCCTTGTGCTAACGAACGCTGTACCATGTGCTTACCTTTTGTGTGAAAGAATAAACAAACAGGGCCCAATTACTCGAAATTACTCATTAATTTACTGAATGAAGTATTAATCTGTGCAATGTCTTCAGCGAGCGCTTGGTAAAGCTGGCACTGAAAGGGTAGTGGGAAACATTTTATTGCTTGTTTTCAGTTTAAGTGCAGTAATTAGTCCCTCTGGGCAGGTACAGTTGCAGGAGAATTATTGCCAATGCAACCAACATTTGTACTCAGTAAATAATGAAATCAGCAAGTTACCTCCAGTAATGTTTCAGCAGCAGAATGCTCTTTAATTCCTGCCCCTGAGCCGACCAGGGCTTCAGCCAGAACACGAATCAACCCTTTTAATTAAGAGGAGGCGATTTTAAAGAGAAAGTAAATGGGCGTATTAAATCATGAAGGACTGAGGTGTCGTATGTTGAGGGGGGGGGACGCTAAAGCAAATTCTGTAATTATGTTCATAAACATTTGAGCCTTGTTTAACAAATCAAATTCATGTGCCATTTCAGAATTCTTCCTTGCCCTGGCCTCGGCTGTGATTGTTGTTTTGACAAGCCAGTTTTGGCCACACTGTGTTTTGCTGCACAGACTAGGAGCTAATGAGTGTTGGAGTACACAGGCAGATTGTGATGACGGTGGGTTGCAGGAAGGTGGGGTGGGGGGTGGGGGTAGGAGGAATTGGTTCAGGAGAGAATGAGAGAGCCGGCAGTGGACACAATAAAAAGAAAACAGTAGCTCAAGCTGCCAGGAGTTTATTTATACCGACATCTTCTCCATACTTTCTCCATCCCTGATGAAATAGCTGCAGTGATCAGATTTCAGTTCGCATTGTTTTTGCAGGGGACCCATCTGAGTGTTGAACCAGCCAGCTTTTGAAACAATCAAGTCACATTTATATCACGCGGCAAACCATATTATTTCGCACTTTAGTCAGCCAGGGTAAGTCACATGAGTTCCACAGGACACGGATTAAATATTCTGTGTAGTAATTTATGCAAACAAAGAAAAAAGAGAAATCCCATCAGGCAGCAACAACTCTGCAAAATCTGCCATGAAATAATTATCCTCCCTGTCATTCTAACACCAGCCTGTGAGGTGTCTGTCAATAAAATATTGGACAACAGAATCATGTTCAATTATACCTCTTGAGATAATGTGGTATGTGAGCTCCAAGAACAGGAAAAGTGCACAGATATTCTCCACGCGGTGCTGACTGACTGGCAGCCCAGTGTAACCTGCAGTCATTGAGCCTTTAACAACACTGAAGCAGTTTGTCTTCCTAAATTAGGATTTAGTTCATTTCTTACTTGAACTGAGTCAGAAGGGAAACAATGGAGAAAATAATGAGGAAATCTTTCATTGTACACTGGATTTGATTATTGATTATAGACCTGATAACAACCTTCTCTGTAACGAGATCTCTTTACATGCTCTAATATTCTTGTCAACATTATCTTGCTGTACCAAAAGGTGAACAAGGTTGTTTTACAAGCAGAGTCCTTGTCTTCTCTTGGCATATAATCACTTGGTTAAACAGTGTTAAGATAAAAAAACCTTATTATTCAGTTAACCTTATTGTAACTTCTACATGTAATTGCATGACTGTTGTTTATTTTGTTTCATAGATGGTAATAAGATACAAATGGGTCTTGATGAATTAATTGACAGAATAGGCTTGAGAGAATGAAAATCCTATTTCTGGTCTCATGTTCCTGTCTCGTTCCCTTTCAAAATTTATCATTGCACTTCAGCCTGCAATTGATGTCATTGCCCTTTGTGTAACTTCCCATCTCAGACTGGTACAACTTTAATGCTCCATGTCTGCTTTTAACCTCAAAACCATGTGGAGATGATTTATTTGCTGGTCTTTTATTTACCTTTTTTGTGCACAGGGAAGTCTGTTTCTGCTATTGGCCTTCACCCATCATTGAGGTCTCAATCCTAGTGTATGTTTTCTATTTGCAGGGAGGGAGAAATGGTTCAAAGGAAGGGAAGGAGTCTTGAGCAGACAGAAAATCTGACCAAACTGGTTTAATGCTTCATACCAGGCACCATCATGAAATGGGCATCTGCAGTTGTAATTTGCATAGATCTGGAAAATAGTGTCTTATCTATAGAGTCTTAGATAGGGTGGACAGTGAGAGCCTTTTTCCTTCGGATGGTGATGGCTTGCACGAGGGAACATATCTTTAACTTGAGGGTTGATAAATAGAAGACAAATGTCAGAGGTAGTTTCTTTACTCAGAGAGTGGTCGGGGCATGGAACGCACTGCCCACAACAGTAGTAGACTTGCCAACTTTAAGGGCATTTAAATGGTCATTGGATAAACATGTGGATGAAAATGGAATAGTGTAGGACAGACGGGCTTCAGATTGAGTGCAACATCAATGGCTGAAGGGCCTGCACTGCACTGTAATGTTCTATGTTCTATACTACAATAATGTTTTTGCAGTTATTGTTGAAATGCAGTCAAGATTTTATAAATAAAGGCACCAATCACATTAAGGCAAAAGAGACCTAATCTTTGAAGTGCCCAATTGGGTCAACCCTCTTTGACCAAATTTCAATCAATGCATTTTTGATGAATGACATGAAAAGAAAGTAGCAATGATAGTGAGGCTAAAAGGTCAAATTATATATGTACAGGTTGCTTAGTCAGAACTTGCTTTGCTTGAGTACACAGTAGAAGGCTGAGTGATGATCTAATAGAGATGTTTAAAATAATTACAGAATTTGAGAGGGTTGATTGAGAGAAAAATTATTTCGCACCTGGAGAGGGTTCAGAAGAGATTTACTAGGATGTTGCTGGGTATGAAAGGGCTTGAGTTATCGAGAAATGCTGGATAGGCTGGGAGTTTTTAAACTGGAGAGTAGGAACTTGAGAAGTGACCTTCTAGAGATTTCTAAAATTATGAGGGGTCTAAATAGAGTTAATGGTAGGTGTCTTTTCCCTAGGATAAGGGATTTCAAGACTAGGGGGCATATTTTTAAGGTGAGAGGACAGGGATTTAAAAAAGACATGAGGGGCAAAAGTTTTTACACAGAATGGTCCGTGTGTTGAATGAACTTCTTGAAGAAGTGGTGGATGTGGAAACAGTTACAATGTTTAAAAGACACTTAGATAGGTACATGAATAGGAAACATTTGGAGGGTGAGACTATATTAGTTTGTGATTATGTTCAGCATGGACTGGTTGGACCCAAGGTATCTGTGCTGTATGACTCTGGGGTGATCAGACATAACAACACGCTGAACATAAACATGTTACTAAGCAGAGGAAAAGAAACAAACAAGAGTTCCCCATGTAATTATGAATGAAGACGGAGGACCCCATTGCCGAATCCCTGTCACCAGGCGGGTGCCAGGATGGTGGTGTAGGGAAGACCTTTCTCTGACGATGCTCTGGGGCCCAGGTCCTCTTAATTGAGACTTAGCCCAGGGACAGTGTGAGGCCAGTGACAGCCCCCAGCCTGGCAGGATCACACCTTCTCAGAATAGGCAGAAGTGGGTACTGCAGATGCTGGAGATTAGAATCAAGATTAGAGTGGTACTGGAAAAACACAGCAGGTCAGGCAGCATCCGAGGAGCAGGAAAATCGACTTTTTGGGCTTTTGCCCGAAACGTCGATTTTCCTGCTCCTCGGATTTTGCTTGACCTGCTGTGCTTTTCCAGCACCACCTTCATCCTTCTCAGAATAGGTCTGCTCACATATGCAGCTCAAAGTGGGTGGTAATCTTCCATCTAAAGCTAAACACCAGCAGGGACCAATAGGCAACACATACCAGAAGGGAATGTTGAAAACAATCTCTTCTTGGATGAGTTCACAACAAAGTGATCAAACTGTATGAGAGCTGTGCTACTCAGGAGTGATGCTATAGGATTCCTACACAAAGTCTAGTAGAAATCTACAACTAATCAGCCATAAGGCTGGAGCTAGGGAATGGGATTCACTTAAAAGTTTCAAACCGAGATGGTTAGCCTTTTGAAGAAGAAATAGAGAATGTTGGGAAAATGTCAGCAGATCAAGCAGCATCTGTGCAAAGAGAGAAACAGTGTTAACATTTCAGGTACAGAATTTTTCAGCTTCTGCAGCATTCTGCTTTTTGATAAACAGATATTGTGGGCAAGGGGCAAGGGCATTCAGATATATGCACATAAGACAGGAAAAAGGAGTGGAATTGTAGGCCAGCTTTAATCAGTGAATTGTTACAGCACAGAAGGAGGCCATTCAGCCCAGAATGCCTGCACTGGCTCTTCAACCAACATCATGACTTAGTGCCATTTTACCCACCTTTTTCCCATACCTTTGCACATTGTTTCCAATCAAATACTTATCAAATTATATGCCTCATGTGTCTCCACATCATTTCCAGGCAGCGCATTTCAGATTTGCTGTGTGGAAAAGATTTTCTCACATCACATTTGCTATATTTGCAAATCACTTTAAATCTGTTTCCCCTTGTTCTTGGTCCTGTTATGAACAGGAGCAGTTTCTCCCTGTCTACTCTTATCAAGATCTCTCATGATTGTGAAAATTTCTGTTGAACCTCCTCTTAATGTTCTCTCCAGGGAAAGCAGTCCCATCCTTTCCAAACCATCCTTTCTCTAATCTATCCTCATAACTGTAGATTTTCACCCTGGAACTATCTTTGTAATTCTCTCTAAAATGTTTGCAACCTTCCTCTAATATGGTGCCTGGAACTGTACACAATTCTCCAGCTGAAGTCTAACAAGTAGGAGAAAGTGAGGACTGCAGATTCTGGAGATCAGAGCTAAAAAGGTGTTGCTGGAAAAGTGCAGCAGGTCAGAGAGCATCCAAGGAGCAGGAGAATCGACGTTTCGGGCATGAGCTCCAGCCCCAGCTCCAGCCCCACACCAGTTTCTCCCAGCTCCGGCCCAACACCAGGTCCTTCCCAGCTCCAGCCCCACACCAGGTCCCTCCCAGCTCCAGCCCCACACCAGATCCGTCACAGCTCCAGCCCCACACCAGGTCCTAACTCCCAGCCCTGCTGTGTTTTCACTATCCCTCCAGAACTACCCCTTTCTGAGGATGAAAGGTCAGTCCTCGGCAGAGGCCTCACCTTCATTCCCCTACGCTCTCGGATTAACGAGTTCAACACGCGGCGAGACAATTCCTGAAGAAGGGCTCATGCCCGAAACGTCGATTCTCCTGCTCCTTGGATGCTGCCTGACCTGCTGCGCTTTTCCAGCAACACATTTTGAGGTCTAACAAGTGTCTGGTATAATTTCAACATCACCTTCTTGCTCTTGTACTCTATGTCCCTATTAATACAGCACAGGATATTGTATGTTTTAATAACTATGCTTGAATTGATGCTTGTATATATCCAGGACCCTTTGCTCCTGCACCGAACTGTATGCCGTGTGTTACATTGTCTTTCCATGTTCTTTCTACAATTATGGTCACCTCACACTTCTCTGTGTTGTACTTCATCTGCCATCTGACTCCCCACTTCACCAACTTGTCTAAACCCTTTGAACCCTAAACCCTTTGTCATCCTCGCAGTTTGTAATGCTTCCAAGTTTCCACAAACTTTGAAATTGGCCCCTGCACACCAATATCTAGACCATTAAAAGTATCTGGAAAAGCAAGGATCCCAATACTGAGCCCTGGTAAAGTCCATTACAAACCTTCCTCCAGCTAGAAAAATATCCTTTGACCATTACTAAATGTTTCCAATCACTCAGCCAACTTTGTGTCTATGATGCCACTGTCACTGTTATTCGATAACTTTCCCTCACAAATCTGTTGTGTTGCACTGTAACTAATGACTTTTGAAAGCTCAGGTATGTCACATCAAGAGTGTTAGCCTCATTGATCCTCTCTGTTATGTCTTCAAAAAACACCACTAGGTTCATCAAACAAAATGTCCCCTTTTGAAATTCATGTTGACTCTTCCTAAACAATCTACCTTCATTCATGTGACTATTAATTGTATCCTGAATAATTGTTTCTGGAAACTTGCCCATCACCAAAGTTGAATTGACTGGATTGTAATTGCTAAACTTATCATAGAATCACTACAGTGGCCCATTGAGGCTAAAGTACATTTAACCAAGCAAAGTACCCCAAAGTACGCCAAAGACCATCCCACCCAGACCCATCCCTGTAACCCTACATTTTTCATGGCTTGCACAACTTTGGATTGTGGGAGGAAACTGGAGCACCCGGAGGAAGGCCATGCAGACGTGGGAGAATGTGCAAGTTTCACACAGACAGTTGCCTGAGGGTGGAAATGAACCTGGATCCCTACACTGTGGGATAGCAGTAACCACTGAGCCACTGTGCCTATCCTAACAATTTATTTTTGAACAAGGTTGCAATGTTTGCAATTCTCCAGTCCTCCAGCACCTCCCCGAAATCTAGGGGAGATTGAACAATTATGGCCAGTGACTCTGCAATTACCACTCACTTCCTTGGCTGCATCTCATCTGGACATGGTAGCTTGCAACTGTCATTATCAATAGACTGTCCAACAATTGATAAAAGGTCATTGAATTTCATAATCTTACTGAAACTATGAAGAAATGACCTGTGCTGTAGAAAGTAAAAACAGCAAGTGCTGGGAGATCCTTATTAGAATAGGCAACACTTGTGGAGAGAAAAACAGTATCAGCACTTCAGTCAATGACATCCCATTCAGTTCTGATGAGTGTTGAGTTTTATCCTGCACTTTTTGTTTTTATTTCTTCGTAAGTAATTCATTGGCCACAAAGTTCTCTGGTACTGCCTAACAATGTGAGAGGTAAGATAGAAATGCAAATTCTTTCTTGCTATCATCACATGTTATTTCTGTCAATTGTGCTCACATCCTTGGCCTAAATATTTGCATGGACGATTGGCTGTTGGACATTAAAAAATACGCTCATGGGCTGTGGAGATTCCTGGCTTGATTGCCCGTCTCTAATTGCAGGTGGTGATGAGCTGCCTTCTTAAGCTGCCTCAGTCCGTTTGGTGTCGGTTTACCCACAATGCTATTCCAGGAAATTTGAGGATTTTGACTCAACGACAGTAAATAAATGGTGATATTTTCCTAACTCAGGATGGTGTGTAGCTTGGTGGGGAACTTGCATGTGGTTGTGTACCTTTGTATCTGCTGCTCTTGTCCCTCTAGATAGCAGTTACTGTGGGTTTGGGAGATGCTGTCTAAGGAGCCTTGGTGAACCTCTGCAGTGCATCTTGTAGATGGTACACACTGCTAATACTGGGTGGAGGGAGTGGATCTCTGTAGATGTGTTGCTAGTCAAATAGGTTGCTTTGTCCTGGATGGCATCAAGTTTCTTGAACCTGCATTCATCCAGGCAAATAGGGATTATTCCATCATACTCATAGAATCAAAGAGTCATAGAGTGATACAGCATGGAAAAAGACCCTTCAGTCTAACCTGTCCATGCCAAATGTTTTTCCCAAAATAAACTAGTCCCAATCACCTCCATTTGGCCCATATCCCTTTCCTATTCATGGACTTGTCCAAATGAGTTTAAATATTTTAACTGTACCTGCATCTACCATTTCCTCTGATAGTTTATTCCACATACATACCATCCTCTGTGTGGAAAGGTTGCCCTTTAGGTCCCTTTTAAATCTTTCCCCTCTCACCTTAAAAATATGCCCCCTAGTTTTGAACTCCCTTACCTGAGGGTAAAGGCCGTTGCTATTCACCTTATCTATAACCCTCATGATTTTATAAACCTCTGTAAAGTCATGCCTCAACCTCCAATGCTCCAGTGATAAAAGTCCCAGTCTTCCTGTATAACTCAAACCCTCCAGTCCCAGTAACATCCTGGTAAATCCTTTCCCTTCCATTTCCAATGTAATAATTTCCTTCCTATAGCAGGGTGACCAGAACTGTACACAGTACTTCAAAAGGGGCCTACCACCCTCCCAACTCCTAAACTCAGTGGTTCAAACAATGATGGCAAGCATGCTAAACTCCTTCTTTACCACCCGGTCTACCTTTTATGTAACTTTCAAAGAGCTGTGCATCTGAACCCCCACGTCTGTCTGTTTGACAAAATCTTTCAAGGCCGTACCATTACCTTTATAAGGCTTACCCTTGTTCGTTTTGCCAAAGTGAAACACTTTGCATTTCTCCAAATTAAAATCTCCCTGCCACTTGGCCCATTGGCCCAACCGATCATGATCCCTTTGTAATCTCTTCTTCACTGTCCACTATACCACCAATTTTGGTGTCATCCACAAACTTGCTAACCGTGCCTGCTACATTTAACCATGCACAGTACTCCAGGTGTGCTCTCAGCAAGACCCTGTAGAATTGCAGCACAGCAATCCTGCTCTGTACTCCAATCCTCTCACTAAGAAGGCCAGTATATCATTTGGCCTGCTGTACCTGTATGCTTACTTCCCAGCGACTGGTGTATAAGGATAGCCAGCTCGGGTTGCACCTCCCCCTTTTCCCAATCTATCACCTTTCAGACAATCATCTATCTTACTGTTTTTGTTACTCAGCCAGGTCCCACAAATAGGAATGATATAAACTCTTAGTGAGGGACAGATATTAGCCAGACCAAACGGAGAACTGCTCAACTCATTTTTGAATTGTTGTTGAGGATTTTCAAATCCCCGAGAGGGAGATGATGATTCATTTTAATCTCAGCTCAGACAATGCAACACTCTCTCATACTAGATTGTGTGCTTATTTCTCTGGAGTGGGGCTTAAACCCATGAATGTCTGAATCAGAGGTGCAAGTACTCCCACAAGACCACATTGTTAGCATATTTACTAACACATGGATCCCTGCAGTTTTAATTTCACACTTGAGTACTTTTTTGCTGTTATAATATTGGTTGAACATCTGTGTGTTATACTTTGCATTTTCCTGTGTGAGTTAGGAAGCTGACATCTATGGAAATCCACCACAGTTCAAGCTACAGCAAAATCTACACAGGTTTCATTTGGGCAAATTTATAACTTTGTAACAATGTCTGCCATTCACAATCTCACTAACCCGATTTCAGAATTTACCTGCAAAATTCATTTCCAATTTAAGATACTTAGGCACTAAAATTGGACCTTGTAATCATAATCAAAGCAGAAAATGAATGTCAAACAGACAGCAAGAAATTATAGAGAATAGTGAACGCAGCCCAGTCCATCACACAAACCAGTCTGCCATCCATTCACTCTGTCTGGATTTCCTGCTGCCTCTGGAAAGCACCAACATCCCAGTTATACTCCCTTCTATCAGGTAGAAGTTACAGAAGTTTGAAAACATATACAGAGGAACCTCGATTATCCGAAGGACACGGGTGGGGAGTATTTTGTTTGGTTAATCGACTTCCGGATAATCGAATGCCAGATTAACATAGTTTAGCCAAGCATCGGGACCTTGCGATCTTGCCGGATAATCCAATATTTGGATAATTGAATGCTAGATATTGAGGTACTTCTGTATCGAGAGATTCAAGAACAGCTTTTTCCTTGCTGTCATCAGACTTACGAACGGACCTCTCATATATTAGACATGATCTTTCTCTGCACCTTCTCTGTAGCTGTAACACTATCTTCTGCATTCTGCTCCATTACCCTGATATACTTACGTAATTTTGATTTGTCTGGTTTGCCCGCAAATCAATATTTTTCACCGTATCTCGGCACATGTGACAATAATAAATCAAATCAAAGTCAAATCAATCCTGTGAGGTTATATCCTAAATGCCTTAAAAACATAGGACGTGGTTTCCTAAGTCAGGTAAAACAAGTGTTATGCTTCAAGCTGTTTTCTTGCAGTCTCTTCCAGAAATCTGGGCTGGCTCCAACAGAACTGGTTCTGGATCCGCTATGTCCAGATTAATCAGGTTCTACATGTGACCTAATTGGATCCATTTATAAAAGGTTTTTTTTAACTAAAAGACAGTTCCTCTTTCTGGTTCCGTGGCGAATATCTTTTCTTCCCCAGCCCTTGTCTCAGTGCCTAATGCCGCTGCCATCTTTGCACATGCCTATTTTGCCAGCCAGCTAGGTGTGACCGAAGCTCTTACTTTATCACCCTAATTTAAGTGTGACCCATGGGCTTCAAGCTGTACCTGCCCTGGTGCTGCTATCATTCCATGTACCCAAATCATGCCAGAAGGCTGACAATATTCAGCCTCTATCCTGTAACATTTAAAACCATCATTTGCGGGTTACCAGTAAACGGTTCTGAAATATTGCTCAAATCTGCACTGAATGGCCTTTCATCCCAGCAATTTAACCTTTGTGTACAACAGTCTGGTTGGATAAACCAAATTAAATTATCTAATGGGATTGACACCAAATATTGAATTTCCAGCTAGCATAATCTGAATGGTGAAGGGTTTCCACTGCCATATTTAGTGGTTATAGAGTTTAGAGATCATTTTTGTAACACGAGACAGCAATTGAGCACTATTACTAGAAAATGACTGTCATTATTTGTTTTATTATACCTTCTGGCAACTGTCGCACAGTAAGCACTCTAGGACACCAGTGATAGATTAGTGACTGCTCGGCATTACAGGACCAAGGGGACACTAAAGCCGTAATTCTCGGCGAACTGTACAAGTCAATAAATTACTGAAACACACTCTGTCTTCGTTTAACACTGCTGAAGTTGGTAGTCCTGTGAATGAAAAGACAAATGCAATTAAAGCCTTGTTTTTACCTCAGAAATGTTATCAGATAGCTACAGCATGCCTTCAAGGTAGAAGGCATAAGTAAGAACATTATCAAACTAAATTTAACAGAAATAATTTTTTCTTATTTTTACAACCAAAGTACTGATTGATTTAGGATGATGCACCCAGCAAGCAGAGGAATCCTTTCCCCATTTCTTTTATAGCTGTAACATTATTTGTCGATAATGTCCTTTGAATGGATGTATGAGATTGACAATGAAAACTGACACATTCTAAGATCTGTACTGCTTCCTAAATTCTTTGGAATTTATTTACCTGCTTTTGTTTTAACTTTACTAAAGTAAAGCGAATGATAAAAACCCTGGGCCACGTGCAGGGCTTCCCAAAGAGAGGGTCAGACGGGGTCACAAACTGCAATTGTCGGGGTCATGTTGAAATGTTGAGATCTGAGCGAGCAATGAAACTTACACTGAATTAAAAAAGCTGTATCCTTGCTGTAATACACCCCAGCTCTGCTCTCACTATTCCCAAACCCTGCTCTCTCCATTCTCACAAAAAGGGTCACAGTTGAACAGTGTGGTGCTGGAAAAGCACAGCCGGTCAGCCAGTGTTCCCAGGAGCAGGAGAATCGACGTTTTGAGCATAAGCTCTTCATGAGGAATGAGGGGGGGGGGGGGGGGGTAGGGGTGGGGGGCATGGTCCAAGGGGGCTGAGATATAAATGGGATAATTGGGGCTGGGGGGAAGGTTGCTGGGAATGCGATAGGTAGACGAAAGTGGAGTGAAGGTGATACCTCCGGATACATCGCATCATCCTCCGCCATTACCACCACCTACAAACAGACCCCACCACCAGCGATATATTTCCTTCTCCTTCCCTTTCTGTGTTCCGCAGAGACAATTCCCTCCGCGGACTCCCTTGTTCGGTCCACCAACCCACCCCCCCACTCCCGGCACCTTCCCCTGTCACCACAAGAGGTGTAAAACCTGCGCCCACACCTCTCCCCTGCCCCCCCCCCCCTCACCTCCATCAAGGCCCCAAAGGATCCTTCCACCTCTGATTGAGATTTACCCGTACTTCCACACACATCTTCTATTGTGTCCGTTGCTCTCAATGTGGTCTCTTCTACATTGCGGAGACAGGGTGCCAACTTGCAAAAGGTTTCAGACAACATCTCTGGGACACATACCCACCAACCCCACTGCCCTGTGGCCAAATACTTTAACTCCCCCTCCCACTCCACCAAGGTCGTGCACGTTCTGGGCCTCCTCCACTACCAAATCCTAGCCACCCAAAGCCTGGAGGAAGAACCCTCTAGCCCCATGGCATCAATGTGGATTTTACTAGTTTCCCAATTTCCCCTCCCCTCACCTTATCCCAGATCAAACTTTCCAATTCGGCACCGCCCTCATGAATTGTCCTAACTGTCCATCTTCCTTCCCACCTATCCGCTCCACCCTCCTCTCTGACCTATCACCATTACCCCCACCTTCATCTACCTATTGCACTCCCAGCTACTTACCCCCCAGCCCTACCCCACTCCCATTTATCTCTCAGCCCCCTTGGGCCACCATTCCTGATGAAGAGCTTATGCTTGAAACGTCAATGCTCCTGTTCCTCGGATGCTGCTTGACCTACTGTACTTTTCCAGCACCACACTCTTCGACTCTGATCTCCAGCATCTGCAGTTCTCACTCTCTCTTCACAGAGGGGACATGCCAACTTTCAAACCTCAAAATTGAGTTTTTTTTTTCTCCCGTGGGACATGGGTGTCATTGGCTGTGTCAGTATTTATTGCCCGATCCTACTTGCCCTTGAGAAGGTGGGGATGAGCTGCCTTCTTGAACCGCGACAGTCCACCCGCTGTGGGTTGACCCACAATGCCTTTAGGCAATATATTTTCCAAGTCAGGATGGTGAGTAGCTTGAAAGGGAACTTGCAGGTGGTGGTGTTCCCATATATCTGCTGCCCTTGTCCTTCTAGATGGGATTGTGCTGTCCAAGGATCTTTGGTGAATGACTATTGTACATCTTGCAGATAGTACTGGCACTACTGAGTGTCGGTGGTGGGAGGAAATGGTGACAATCAAGTGGGCTGCTTTATCCTGGAAGGCGTCAAGCTTCTTGAGTGTTGTTGGAGCTGCACCCATCCAGGCAAGTGGGGAGTGTTCCCTCCCACTCTTGACGTGGCTTGTAGATGGTGGGACAGACAGGAGGTGAGTTATTCGCCGCAGTATTCTTAGCCTCTGATCTGTAGCCACTTTGTTTACATGGTGAGTCCACTTTAGTTTCTAGTCAATGACAAACCCCAGGATGTTCATAGTGCAGGATTCAGTGGTGGTAGCATCACTGAAAGTCAAGGGGGTGCTGGTTAGATTGTCTCTTATTGGTGATGGTCATAGCCTGGTATTTGAGTGAAATGAATGTTACAAATGATATGAGATGAGTGGGACGTATTGCTGTTTATAATTGATGCAGCAGAGATTTGGACCAGCTCAAAGCAAGGAGAGTATTGCAAAAGGATCAATGGAGGTGACAAAAGGGTGGATGAGGATTTCTACAGGAGATAGGCCAATGTAGAAAGGCGTATGCTGAGTGGCTATGCTTCAGGGGCTGAATGAGCTGGTCTTGGTGATGTAGAATCTGTGGGGCTCGAAGTTCAACTCAAGGTCAAATATAACATACTTAGAGAAACTAATGGACACAGGTGGTTGTCTCTATTTCACACAAAGAAAGGTAAATGTCTTTTCATAAGAAAAGCAAGGTGGTCAGGTCAGTGAGTCCACTTGTCTGAGTTAAAGAGCTATAAAGTCAGAAGTTGTTTAACCTTTCATTCCTATGATCTGTGAAAGAAAGTGAATATGCTGTAATCAGGTCTGTAACAACATCATACTACCATGCCAAATAACCCGTGTTGTGTAATAATGTAGCCAGGGAGTTGTGGTACTTGTACCAGGACTGTGTAAGCATTACAGTTAACTCCACTTGAACAGGCTGAACATATCTAATAATACAAGGTTAGCTTGAAGAATGGAAATACTGGAGGAATTTCTGAGCACACACTAGGAGCATTAATTTTTAAATTCATTCACGGGATGTGAGCGTTGCTGGCAAGGTGAACATTTATTACAGATCCCTGATTGTCCTTGAGAAGGCAGTGGTAAGCCATCACCTTGAGTGTAGAATTTCCTGGATTTAGATCTTTGTGATGGTGAAGGAACAACTATATATTTCTAAGTTAGGATGCTGTATGACTTGAAGGGGAACTTGTCAAGGTTAGAGTGGTGCTGTGAAAGCACAGCAGGCCAGGTAGCATCCGAGGAACAGGAAAATCAGCACTTTGGGGAAAAGTCCTTCATCAGGAATGAATCCTGATGGGAACTTGCAGAGACTGGTGTTCCCACGTGAGTGTTATCCTTACTTGTTAAAGACCGTAGTTTGGGAAGTGCTGTCCTAAGCACCATTTTGTGAATGCACAGACAGTTCTCACAGTGCACTGATGTGAGACTGAGTAAATCTTTAAGGTGGTGAATGGGATATTAATCAGGAGGATCTCATTCAGAAGCTAAATATTTTCATAACTTCAGGGGCTTTCAATGTAAGATTGCGACACCTCAACACCATACACAGAAACAAGTAGGGCTTACATAGAATTTAGTGTAGGTTATTCTGGTGCTACAAAGCCCTATCAAAACAAATCACTTAGCCCAATACAGTAAATGCAAACAATTAAAGTAATAAAGAGATTACTATATACAATCAAATCTAAGTATACCCATTTCATCGAAAGCCTTTTTAGCTCTCCCAATAGTTCATTTTATATTGTAAAGCTATCAAACTCAGTCATCAAGAATTTAGATATTCTTGACAGGTAATTTTCCAAGTACTGGGATCTTACCCCGCTCCTGTAATGCTCCAAATCACCACTTTTTTACTGGACCTTGTTGAGTCAGTTCGATGGATATCAGGGGGATTTTACTTCAGGTAATCTGCTCACAATAAATTATTTATCAGCATTTATTTTGAAATGATAAATTCTGTCCGCATCAGAACTGTAGAGTTGAATCTGATCATATTTGGTGCAGAGTGAGTTTTGTTGAGTTTCATGGAGACAGTTTTTTCCTCGTGAGACCCAGTAGGATTTCTCGTTGTATTGTGCTAAACTCACCTCATTACTTTTTCAGTCCGCCCCTGTGTCGCTACACTTACCCGATGCTGACCGAATCGCCCATTTGCCATGCCTGGCTGATAACCTGGGATAGACTACCATCCCTGATGCCCATGCCATATTGGAAAGGGCCTTGAATATCCGGAGAAAGCTGCTCGGACTGCACTTGGACGCAGTGGGAGGGAAAGAGAAAAGGAAACCTCTGGAGGGCACAATGGGTGCTATTTCATGACGAATAAAGCCAGGTGATTTGAAAGCATGTTCAGAACGCCTGGAAATCTGTTTGCTCATGTCTCTGTGTAACTCCCGCTCTGTGAGGTCAGACATACGTTCACAGCGTTCCACGGAGCCATGTCTTAGCGGAGAAGCTGCTGGCCCAGATGTAGACAGTGGGAACATCTCATGTGGGAGGGTCTCTGAAAACTGGCCTTTGTTGCTGCAGGTGCACAGACACTGACATTTCCTCACTGGCCTCGGAGGCATGAAATGGTCAGCAGTGTTTGGGACTGGGAGGAGTACAGGACATGGTGAGGCCATTGATAATGGTGCCCATTGAGTAAACGGTTGATGTTCCATGAAGGGCCTCACATCACTGGGTTGTCCCCCACTTGAGGCACTGACTTTTCTCTCAGTCTGGGTTTGGTCATGGTGGTTTGTTTACCCCTTGCTCAGTAATGACTTACAGAGTAATGCAGGATGTAAGTGAGTGCTCCTTGAGTTTTAATTTCTAGACTTAGCCACTATGTGTCAATGAAGCCTCAGACCATTCAACCTAGAGACATCACAACCCCTCAGGTTCCCTGACAGAACCTGCACCACTCACACCCACCATCCCACCCCCACTTACCTCCTGGACTATGAGGTGACCAATACCAGCTGTGTTCTTACAGTTTGCTTTTTATTGGACAAACCTGACAGAATGGTGTGGCCTACCCGTTTGTGGGATTGAAGCTGACACCTTCAGCTGGGAATCATCCATACCCCCTCTCACCCACCTGCCCGAATCACCCCTTCCCACCAACCCGACCGAATCACCCCTTCCCGCACCCCGACTGAATCACCCCCCTGGACTGAATCACCCCCACTCCCTGACTGAATCACCCCCTCCCCCTTGACTGAATCACCCCCCCTCCCCCACCTGACTGAATCTCCCCCTTCCCCATCCCCCCTCCCCCATTGAGTGCGCTGAGCGTACAAGCGAACAGCTCTGAGGAAGAGCAGCCTGCTTCCAGTCCATGAGCTACTGCCTGTCCCTGTGTGTGTCTGCCTTTCAGGCTGCCAGTGCTCCATGGAGTGCAGGTTAAAACTGCAGGCTGTCCTGTGTTGGAAAGATGCCAAGTGGTTTCTGAAAAGCTGGTGGGTGTCAGATGCCAGTGACTGTGTTTGGAGGGTGTGGTTAGTTGAGTGCCCTGGAGTGTGGCTTGATACATTGGTGACCTCTGTCAAAAATGGCAGTCCGGAGGAGCATATGGTGAGATGGAACACCAGGTCCCCAGTCAGACCTTCATTGTTGACGTGTGGTTTCCTGACAGCGGGTGGTAGGATATTGGCTGCATACTAACGAGGCTGTTACCAAGCCTTCATCCCCCTCAATAGGCATCTTGCTGTAATGTGGTCAGCATCAGCCCTTAGCACCTGGAACTCTGTTTGAAAAATGCAATAAGTTACATCCAAAAACATGAAAGGCTTCTCCCACCATCTCAGATTTCTTGCCAGAGTCTAGGTCAGTTAGGATCTTATATGAATCCGCCCATAGGCAGTAAAATCTGACCAAATTCTACAGCAAGTTTCGGGAGGTACACATTTCCGCTCCCTCATCTCCATTTTGCCGTTAATCCAGAGCTCCTGAGGCCCAGTTCTGGGAGTTGGGCTGAAGAGTTGATTATAGTTCTCAGTAAGCCCGATGCAGTGATCAAATCATTAACTCTGCTCAATTCTTGACGACTTGAATGCTTCTTGCCAACAGGGATCAGAATTCTTTATATTTTTTCTAATGGTTTGTGCCTTGTGTTTTCATTGTTGCCAGGGTTACAGGGCATGTGGGATACAGTCTGCTATTTGGACTAGGTTCTCTCAGTTGTGTATCAGATCTGACTCATAACACATTGCCTTATTTTCTTATCTGCTAGCAGTGGCTGCAGTGAATCATTAACATTTTGTTTACCAGCTGATGCCTTGAACAAGCTGAATGCCAAAACCTTGTGGAATAGCGGAGTTGTTTATTTTTCCAGGCACTTTTACTGCTCGGATCCTGATCGATCAGTGACCACTGTGTACCCTGAAGGACGCAGGCTGACCTTTGCTCGTCAATCAGAGTGTCAAAATATAATGTGGTTGAGGTTGGAGATGGTGCCCTTCATGTTTCAATAATTGTACGGCACTAACATCGAAAATTTGACTCCTCGAAATACCTTGCTCAATTTCTAGCTTAGCAACAGCTGCTTCATTTCAGTCACAGAACAATGGGAGTTAAAGACTGACTGCGTTCAAAAATCATATTCCAGCAGAAGTCAACCTGATGGTGCGTGTTACTCTTTCATTGTCCCGAGCCAGTGCCCTGGTCATTTACCTCATTCTTGTTTGTGAAATCTTTCTGCCTATGAATTGACCACAACGTTTCCCAAAATGCACAAGTGACTATGCACTTCATTTACTGAAAATGGTTTTAGTCGCATGTCCTAATATTTCCCTTGTAGACCCAAATTAAAGTTTGTTTTGGAACACTCAAGTGGAGTGCCTTTTCACCTTTCACTGTATATTAAATGTGCTACGTGAATGGAATTCTTTGTTGTTGTAGCTAGCCCCCCCCCCCCCCCCCCCCCCCCCCCCCCGAGGGATGGATGGGGGCCTGGTTAAAACAGGAAATTTATAAAGTAGGACGTAGAGCCGGCCCTGTGGAAAAGCGGTGTCACAATGTTGGAAGCACACTCTGTGTGGTCTCAGCAGGCTGCCTAAGGGAGTAAGAATGAGCCAAACTGGAGAGCTGTGCTGTCATGTTTGTGAAAGTGTGAAGCAGAAATTATTGAACAGCAGTGGGAAAGTGGCATTACAGAAATAGCCACCAACACCTGGTACAGTATTAGAACACAGACCGCCATCAGAGAAGAAGCACATGGGACTTGCATGGTGGAAGGCGACATTCAAGTGAGATGTAGCAAGTGGTCACGAAAAAGAACATCCAAATCATCCTGCTCCCCCTCTGCAGTTCTGAAAACTAAATAAACAGTGCAGAAAATAGCAGAGTTTGAGGCAGTTTCTATAGCAGCTGAGTTATTTTCTTTATGCTGTTCTGCAATTGAGTTTGTTAAAGTGTGGCGTTTGTCATGGCATTGGAAATAGCCTGTTAGTGTCGTGCAATAAGGTAACAAAATATAAATTAATTACATAATTATGATGAGAAATGTTGTTTGTGTAAAGGCCAGCCCTTCATTCCACTCATAATTAGAATCCTTGTGTGGTCTCAGTTAGAGAAAAAAACACTATTGTAAACAACCCAGTGCTTCATTTTGGGTTTTGTGGCATTATCAATGTAGAATAGAAATAATATGTGAATGAATAAACAGACTTTGAAAAGATGGAACTCTGGTGAGAGTCTGACAGAAATCGGATGGTCTCTTGCAAGCTCTGCTCTGCACTCACACTAAGACCCAGGCCCATGGATTAAAAACTCCAGATGAAAGTCTACTGGGATTAGATCATGACAATAAATTTGGGGCTGAATTTTCCCCCTTGACTTGACAGAGTGGGCTAACTGATGTGAGTATGTAACAGTGATGATTTCTTGAGGTCGTAATTTCATGGTGACTAACAAAAAAGATCTTTCAATTGAATCCAATTTGATCGCAGGCAGGTGGCAACACTACATTCAGTGGATGCATAGTTAATACAATTGCCTCTAGCTGGGCCTCAAATGTGAAGAATTATGCTCCACCCCTCAAAGAGAAAAACATTAACACTCCCTCCCCCCACTCTCCATGCAATGGCAGCCATTTTGTCTCGTTATTGCATGGTTCGGTTCAACACAAAGATGTCCTGGAGTGACTCAGAGGCTCATAAAATCATAGAAGAGGCCCTTTGGCCAAGTTAGTTTACTCTGACAAAAACTACTCTAAGTTGACACCAATTCCAGCATATAGCCTTGAATATTATGGTACTTTGTGTGATCATCCACGTACGTTTTAAAGGTGGCGAGGTTTTTTGCCTCAGACACCCTCCCAGGCAGTGCTTTGCAGATTCCCACCATCCTCTGGGTGAAAAGAAATTCCTCAAATCTCCTCTAAACACCCTGCCTTTCACTTTAAATTTATGCCGCTTTCAACTAAGGATGATTTGGAGATGACGGTGTTGGACTGGGGTGTACAAAGTTAAAAATCACACTACACCAGTTTATAGACCAACATGTGTGATTTTTAACCTTCAACTAAGGAGACCAGCTGCTTGCTATCCATGACCTTGATAATCCTACACCCATCAAGTAAATACCCCCCCAGCCTTCTACACTCTGCTCCAACTGAGACTAATACTCCTTAATGTTCCCTTTTGTATTGCTGCCCCCATGACCCTAAACAATTTTCAACCTTCCTCATTTCTGTCAGTGCCTTTATATTGCTGTTAACTTTCTGCATTTACCCCACCGAGCCCAGGGCTTTGCAAAGCACCATTGTTGTTGGCCATATACTCTCCTCATATTGAGGCCAGAGTGATTAGGACTCAGAAATGCAGAAATATAGAAAACAGGAACTGGAGTAGGCCATTCAGCCCTTCGGGCTTGCTCTGCTATTCAACATGATCATGGCTAATCAGCCAACTCAGTCCCCTGTTCCTGCTTTTGCACCCGACCCATTGATCCTTTTAGACCTATGAACTGCATCTATCTCTGCCCTCCTTAGCTCCCTCTGACCCCACCCTTCAGTCTGGAACTGCCTGTTTCACTATCATCATTCCTACTCTGAGCCAGTCCAATGAATTTCATCGGACCTGAGCTTCCCACTTTCCCCATGAGTAAGTGGACTGCTCTCTGATCATTGATATCAAACCCACCGAAGTGTCTGTGGCCCATTCCCCAGATTGACTCAGGAGCACGGCCCAGACCTGGCTGATACACTGATTGGACCACACCCATAAGACCTGACCGTGGCTGCATCCCTGGGCAAGAACACTGTGCCTGGACTGAGGTTGGACCAAGCGCCGGACTGCCTATGGCCAGTCCCCTGGACTGTACTCCGACCAAACACCTGACTGTCTGTGGCCAGTCCCCTGGACTGTACTCCGACCAAACACCTGACTGTCTGTGGCCAGTCCCCTGGACTGTACTCCGCCCAAACACCTGACTGTCTATGGCCAGTCCCCTGGACTGAGATCTGACCAAGTGCCTGACTGTCTCTGGCCCGTTCCCTGGACTGTACTCCGACCAAACACCTGACTGTCTATGGCCAGTCCGCTGGACTGAGATCTGACCAAGTGCCTGACTGTCTCTGGCCCGTCCCCTGGACTGTGCTCGGACCAAGCACCTGACTGTCTATGGCCAGTCCTCTGGACTGAGATCTGACCAAGTGCCTGACTCTCTCTGGCCACTCCCCTGTGCTGTGCTCGGACCAAGTGCCAGACTGTCTCTGGCCAGTCCTCTGGACTGAGGTCAGACCAAGTGCCTGATTGTCTCTGGCCAGTCCCCTGGACTGAGGTCAGACCAAGTGCCTGATTGTCTCTGGCCAGTCCCCTGGACTGAGGTCAGACCAAGTGCCTGATTGTCTCTGGCCAGTCCCCTGGACTGAGGTCAGACCAAGTGCCTGATTGTCTCTGGCCAGTCCCCTGGACTGAGGTCAGACCAAGTGCCTGATTGTCTCTGGCCAGTCCCCTGGACTGAGATTGGATCAAGCGCTTGACTATCTCTGGCCATTCGCCTGGACTGTGCTCAGACCAAGCACCTAACCTTCTATGGTCAGTCCCCTGGGTTGTGCTCGGACCAAGTGCCAGACTGTCTCTGGCCAGTCCTCTGGACTGAGGTCAGACCAAGTGCCTGATTGTCTCTGGCCAGTCCCCTGGACTGAGGTCAGACCAAGTGCCTGATTGTCTCTGGCCAGTCCCCTGGACTGAGGTCAGACCAAGTGCCTGATTGTCTCTGGCCAGTCCCCTGGACTGAGGTCAGACCAAGTGCCTGATTGTCTCTGGCCAGTCCCCTGGACTGAGGTCTGACCAAGTGCCTGATTGTCTATGGCCAGTCCCCTGGACTGAGGTCAGACCAAGTGCCTGATTGTCTCTGGCCAGTCCCCTGGACTGAGGTCAGACCAAGTGCCTGATTGTCTCTGGCCAGTCCCCTGGACTGAGCTTGGACCAAGTGCCTGACTGTCTCTGGCCAGCCCCCTGGACTGAGGTCAGACCAAGTGCCTGATTGTCTCTGGCCAGTCCCCTGGACTGAGCTTGGACCAAGTGCCTGACTGTCTCTGGCCAGTCCCCTGGACTGTGCTCAGACCAAGTGCCTGACTGTCTCTGGCCAGTCCCCTGGACTGTGCTCAGGCCAAGTGCCTGACTGTCTATGGCCAGTCCCCTGGACTGTGCTCGACCAAGCGCCTGACCGTCTATGGCCAATTCCCTGGACTGAGGTCTGACCAAGCGCCTGTCTATGGCCAGTCCCCCCTGAACTGTGCTCAGACCAAGCACCTAACAGTCTCTGGCCAGTCCCCTGGACTGTGCTCGGACCAAGAGCCGGACTCTCTATGGCCAGTCCCCTGGACTGTGCTCGGACCAAGCGCCTGACTGTCTCTGGCCAGTCCCCTGGATTGTGCTTGCACCAAATGCCTGACTGTCTGTGTCCAGTCCCCTGGACTGTTCTCGGACCAAGTGCCTGACTGTCTCTGGCCAGTCCCCTGGACTGTGCTCGGACCAAGTGCCTGACTGTCTCTGGCCAGTCCCCTGGACTGTGCTCGGACCAAATGCCTGACTGTCTCTGGCCAGTCCCCTGGGCTGAGATTTGACCAAGCGCATGACTATCTCTGACCAGACCCCTGGGTTGTGCTCGGACCAAGTGCCTGACTGTCTCTGGCCAGTCCCCTGGACTGTGCTCGGATGAAATGCCTGACTGTCTCTGGCCAGTCCCCTGGACTGAGAGCAAACCAACTGCCTGACTGTCTCTGGCCCGTCCCCTGGACTGTGCTCAGACCAAGTGCCTGACTGTCTCTGGCCAGTCCCCTGGGCTGAGATTTGACCAAGCGCCTGACTATCTCTGGCCAGTCCCCTGGACTGTGCTCGGACCAAGTGCCTGACTGTCTCTGGCCAGTCCCCTGGGCTGAGATTTGACCAAGCGCCTGACTATCTCTGACCAGACCCCTGGGTTGTGCTAGGACCAAGTGCCTGACTGTCTCTGGCCAGTCCCCTGGGCTGAGATTTGATCAAGCGCCTGACTATCTCTGGCCAGTCCCCTGGACTGTGCTCGGACCAAGTGCCTGACTGTCTCTGGCCAGTCCCCTGGACTGTGCTCAGACCAAGGGCCTAACTGTCTGTGGCCAGTCCCCTGGACTGTGCTCGGACCAAGTGCCTGACTGTATCTGGCCAGTCCCCTGGACTGTGCTCGGACCAAGCGCCTGACCGTCTATGGCCAGTCCACTGGACTGAGGTCTGACCAAGTGCCTAACTGTCTATGGCCAGTCCCCCCTGAACTGTGTTCTGGATCAGTGGTGCTGGAAGAGCACAGCAATTCAGGCAGCATCTGATGAGCAGCAAAATCGATGTTTCGGGCAAAAGCCCTTCATCAGGAATAAAGGCAGAGAGCCTGAAGCGTGGAGAGATAAGCTAGAGGAGGGTGGGGGTGGGGAGAAAGTAGCATACAGTACCTGGCAGTTGCAGTGAACTCCCAGGTACTCTATGCTACTTTCTCCCCACCCCCACCCTCCTCTAGCTTATCTTTCCACGCTTCAGGCTCTCTGCCTTTATTCCTGATGAAGGGCTTTTGCCCGAAACGTCAGACCAAGTGCCTGACTGTCTCTGGCCAGTCCCCTGGATTGTGCTTGCACCAAATGCCTGACTGTCTGTGGCCAGTCCCCTGGACTGTGCTCGGACCAAGTGCCTTAATGCCTCTGGTAGTCCCCTGGACTTTGCTCGGACCAAGTGCCTGACCGTCTATTGCCAGTCCACTGGACTGAGGTCTGACCAAGCGCCTAACTGTCTATGGCCAGTCCCCCCTGAACTGTGCTCAGACCAAGCGCCTAACAGTCTCTGGCCAGTCCCCTGGACTGTGCTCAGACCAAGCGCCTAACTGTCTCTGGCCAGTCCCCTGGACTGCGCTCGGACCAAGTGCCTGACAGTCTCTGGCCAGTCCCCTGGACTGTGCTCGGATGAAATGCCTGACTGTCTCTGGCCAGTCCCCTGGACTGTGCTCGGACCAAGTGCCTGACTGTCTCTGGCCAGTCCCCTGGACTGCGCTCGGACCAAATGCCTGACAGTCTCTGGCCAGTCCCCTGGACTGTGCTCGGATGAAATGCCTGACTGTCTCTGGCCAGTCCCCTGGACTGAGAGCTGACCAAGTGCCTGACTGTCTCTGGCCCGTTCCCTGGACTGTGCTCAGACCAAGTGCCTGACTGTCTCTCGCCCGTCCCCTGGACTGTGCTCAGATGAAATGCCTGACTGTCTCTGGCCAGTCCCCTGGACTGAGAGCTGACCAAGTGCCTGACTGTCTCTGGCCCGTTCCCTGGACTGTGCTCAGACCAAGTGCCTGACTGTCTCTCGCCCATCCCCTGGAATGTGCTTGGATGAAATGCCTGACTGTCTCTGGCCAGTCCCCTGGACTGAGAGCTGACCAAGTGCCTGACTGTCTCTGGCCCGTTCCCTGGACTGTGCTCGGACCAAGTGCCTGACTTTCTCTGGCCACTACCCTGGACTGAGATGTGACCAAGTGCCCGAATGCCTCTGGCCCGTGCCCTGGACTGTGCTCGGACCAAGTGCCTGACTGTCTATGGCCAGTCCCCTGGATTGAGATCAGAACAAGTGCCTGACTGTCTATGACCAGTCCCCTGGATTGTGCTCGGACCAAATGCCTGACTGTCTCTGGCCCGTCCCCTGGACTGTGCTCGGACCAAGTGCCTGACTGTCTATGGCCGTCCCCTGGACTGAGATCTGACCAAGCGCCTAACTGTCTGGCCAGTTCCCTGGACTGTACTCAGACCAAGCGCCTAGCTGTCTATGGCCAGTCCCCTGGACTGTGCTTGGACCAAGTGCCGGACTGTCTATGGCCAGTCCCCTGGACTGTGCTTGGACCAAGTGCCGGACTGTCTATGGCCGGTCCCCTGGACTGTGCTCAGGCCAAGCGCCTGACTGTCTCTGGCCAGTCCCCTGGACTGAGATTTGACCAAGTGCCTGACTGTCTCTGGCCCATTCCATGGACTGAGATTGGATCAAGCGCTTGACTGTCTCTGACCAGACCCCTGGGTTGTGCTCGGACCAAATGCCTGACTGTCTCTGGCCAGTCCCCTGGACTGTGCTCGGATGAAATGCCTGACTGTCTCTGGCCAGTCCCCTGGACTGTGTTCGGACCAAGTGCCTGACTGTCTCTGGCCAGTCCCCTGGACTGTGCTCGGACCAAGTGCCTGACGGTCTCTGGCCATTTCCCTGGACTGTGCTCGGACCAAGTGCCTGACTGTCTCTGGCCAGTCCCCTGGGCTGAGAGCAGACCAACTGCCTGACTGTCTCTGGCCCGTCCCCTGGACTGAGATCTGACCAAGCGCCTAGCTGTCTATGGCCAGTCCCCTGGACTGTGCTTGGACCAAGTGCCGGACTGTCTATGGCCAGTCCCCTGGACTGTGCTTGGACCAAGTGCCGGACTGTCTATGGCCAGTCCCCTGGACTGTGCTTGGACCAAGTGCCTGACTGTCTATGGCCAGTCCCCTGGACTGTGCTCAGGCCAAGCGCCTGACTGTCTCTGGCCAGTCTCCTGGACTGAGATTGGATCAAGCGCTTGACTATCTCTGGCCATTCGCCTGGACTGTGCTCAGACCAAGCACCTAACCTTCTATGGTCAGTCCCCTGGACTGTGCTCGGACCTAGTGCCGGACTGTCTATGGCCAGTCCCCTGGACTGTGCTCAGACCAAGTGCCTGACTGTCTCTGGCCAGTCCCCTGGACTGTGCTCGGACCAAGTGCCTGACTGTCTCTGCCCAGTCCCCTGGACTATGCTTGGACGAGACACTTGACTGAATGTAGTGACACTCCTTGACTGACCGTCATCCCTCTTTTCTCCATGAAGGACTGTCCCCATTTGGTTTTGTGGCCATTTGATTGAAGCACACGCGGTGTATTTGCCACATAACCTGCTGACGTGCTCTCGGTGTGCCATTGACATAGCCTGGTACCAGAGAGTGACCTGCTCACCCCCTTGACCGCTCAGTGCTCTGAGTGATGAGAAGCTGCCTGCATCTCCATCTCCCTCCTCCTCTGAGTGAGCACAAAGTGAGTGAGTGCAAAGAAAAGGAAGCTAAAAGGAACAAGATGCATTGTGTGTAGGTGCTGGAGCTGGGCAGATGTCTCCGTGGTCAAAACAGAAGCATGCAACGCATAACAGTCCATGAGTTCCAAAGTAAAGGCCTGAAGGGTGCAGTGGCGTATGATGTGGTGAGACTGCTGGTTTGACATCAACTTGCATGAGGAAAACCGGCAGAGGGCAATGTCAATGGAGCATGTGGGAAAATGGTTATGGCTCTGCAGTTGGATCAAGGCCTGGAGAAGTGAGGGGTGAGCTGCGCAGTCACACACGACTCTGATCTTGTGTCAAGAATTATTGCACTGTGTAGTTTCTTGATAATGGAAGGGAGGAAGGGGTAGATGCACGGAAATGAGGTGGGTTTAACAACTCATAAGATACCAGAGCATGGAAATAATGTGGTTGGCACTCATTAGCCAGATTCAGACCTCCCAGCTTAGACCATAGAATTTCAGAATCTGATTTCTTCATTCTCATTGTATTTTCCCAACATTCTTACCAACACTCATTTTGCGTAAGGCAGCAGGAAATTCCATGTTTAATGTTCAAAGGGGCAAATTCAATTTACTCAAACATTTTGGTTTTCCAGACCGTGGGCGGCACGGTGGAACAGTGGTTAGCACTGCTGCCTCACAGCGCCAGAGAACCGGGTTCAATTCCCGACTCAGGCGACTGACTGTGTGGAGTTTGCATGTTCTCCCCGTGTCTGCGTGGGTTTCCTCCGGGTGCTCCGGTTTCCTCCCACAG
Source organism: Chiloscyllium plagiosum (assembly GCF_037043375.1). Taxonomy (NCBI): domain Eukaryota; kingdom Metazoa; phylum Chordata; class Chondrichthyes; order Orectolobiformes; family Hemiscylliidae; genus Chiloscyllium; species Chiloscyllium plagiosum. The sequence continues at coordinate 13,849,090 of NW_028270181.1, read as the reverse complement.
TCCAAAGATGTGCAGGTCAGGTGAATTGGCCATGTTAAATTGTCCGTAGTGTTAGGTTAAAGGGGTAAATGTAGGGGTATGGGTGGGTTGCGCTTCGGCGGGTCGGTGTGGACTTGTTGGGCCGAAGGGCCTGTTTCCACACTGTAAGTAATCTAATCTAATCTAATCTAAACTTCTTGATTTTAAGCTCAACTTTGTGTTCAAATTCCTCACTGGTCTCCTTATCTCTTTCAGCTCCTCCAGCCTACCTTTCATCTTTGAACTTCATCCTGTGTGGTCATCTCAAAGATTTACCAGATTTCAGCAAAGGAATGGGCTTTAGAGCTCAGACTGCCTACTCTACCAATCAATTAGATCAGACTTAATCTGCTCAAATCCACTCACTATCATTGCTTCATATCCCTGATAACTTTTACTAAATACAAATGTATCACTATCTCTCTTGAAAGCTTCAATTGCCCTCACATCCAACAAACATAGAGTCATAGAGTCATAGAGATGTACAGCATAGAAACAGACCCTTCAGTCCAACCCGTCCATGCCGACCAGATATCCCAACTCAATCTCGTCCCACCTGCCAGCACCCGGCCCATATCCCTCCAAACCCTTCCTATTCATATACCCATCCAAATGCCTCTTAAATGTTGCAATTGTTCCAGCCTCCACCACTTCCTCTGGCAGCTCATTCCATACACATACTACCCTCTGTGTGAAAATTTGCCCCGCAGGTCTCTTTTATATCTAAACAGTTTATATCTAAACTGAAATATTAACTTGTTCAGGAATGTTACAACACACCACTGAAATCAGTAGGCTTTTGAACTTGGGCCAACTGGTTCAGAGGTAGGGACACTACCACTGTATCACACCAACCTTCACCAGGGTCTTGTAACCTATGAGGAATTCAGATTGACTAATTTCAGTCTGTGCTGGAAATGTGTTGCTGGAAAAGCGCAGCAGGTCAGGCAGCATCCAGGGAACAGGAGAATCGACGTTTCGGGCATAAGCCCTTCTTCAGGAATGGGGAAAGTTTGTCCAGCAGGCTAAGATAAAAGGTAGGGAGGAGGGACTTGGGAGAGGGGCGTCGGAAATGTGATAGGTGGAAAGAGGTCAAGGTGAGGGTGATAGGTCAGACTGGGGTGGGGGCGGAGAGGTCGGGAAGAAGATCTCAGGTTAGGAAGGCGGTGCTGAATTTGATGGATTTGACTGAGACAGGGTGGAGGGAGGGGAAATGAGGAAACTGGTGAAATCCGAGTTCATCCCCTGTGGTTGGAGGGTTCCTAGCTGGAAGATGAGGCGTTCTTCCTCCAACCATCGTTTTGTTGTGGTCTGACGATGGAGGAGTCCAAAGACCTGCATATCCTTGGTGGAGTGGGAGGGGGAATTGAAATGTTGAGCTACAGGGTGGTTGGGTTGGTTGGTCCGGGTGTCCCAGAGGTGTTCTCTGAAACGCTCCGCAAGTAGCCGGCCTGTCTCCCCAATATAGAGGAGGCCACATCGGGTGCAGAGGATGCAATAGATGATGTGTGTGGAGGTGCAGGTGAATTTGTGGCGGATATGGAAGTTTCCTTTGGGGCCTTGGAGGGAGGTGAGAGGGGAGGTGTGGGCGCAAGTTTTGCACCTCCTGCGGTTGCAGGGGAAGGTGCCGGGAGTGGAGGTTGGGTTGGTGGGGGGGGGGGGATCTGACGAGGGAGTCACGGAGGGAGTGGTCTTTACGGAATGCTGATAGGGGAGGGGAGGGAAATATATCCTTGGTGGTGGGGTCCGTTTGGAGGTAGCGGAAATGACGGCGGATGATGCGCTGTACATGGAGATTGGTGGGGTGGTAGGTGAGGACCAGTGGGGTTCTGTCCTGGTGGCGGTTGGAGGGGCGGGGTTCAAGGGCGGAGGAGCGGGAAGTGGAAGAGATGCGGTGGAGGGCATCGTCGACCATGTCGGGGGGGAAATTGCGGTCCTTGAAGAAGGAGGCCATCTGGGTTGTGCATTTTTGGAACTGGTCCTCCTGGGAGCAGATGCGGCGGAGTTGAAGGAATTGGGAGAATGGGATGGCGTTTTTACAGGGGGCAGGATGGGAGGAGGTGTAGTCCAGGTAGCTGTGGGAGTCGGTCGGTTTGTAGTATTTCAGTCTGTGTCTCATTAACGATACATTGTATTTTTTGTTTTTTATTCTTCACCCCTGCACAACTGCCTAATTGCAGGTAGTGCTTATATTTTCCCCAGCACCCATGTTATGTGTGTGCAGGTGTGAGACGCAGTGAGAGACACAAAGTGTACAAATCTTTATTCAATTCCCACCACCAGAAAGAAAGGAGCCTGTGACAAGCACTGCCCTTGTCATGAAAGGCAATGCTGTGTCATTAAACAGTGAAGGGGAGGTAGGGGTTAAATCAAAATAGAATTGTAGGGGGAAATAAAACACTCCACTCCCCGTGGTGCCCATTTCTCCCTGTAATGACTCATTGTATTATCCTCCAGACCCACTTGGTACTGATTAAGAGGGTTGCCTCATCTACATCTTTGATTAATGCGGGTGTCAATGTTGTGGTGAATGCAATTCAAGCAAGGTGTTCAAAACAAATCATCGCTTGGTACTCACTGGAATGATTCATTGTATGGGAAAACTCTAGCTTAAAGCAATCTTAAATTGTTGGTACAAATGGTCAGAGAAATAGTCTGTGCACCCACCAGTAGTAAGAATATTATGACTTTCAATATTGTTTTGCATTGAGGTCTTCACAGCCTTCCCTTCCTTGCTACCTGGACTTCATTTCAAGACATCTCCCTTTTTTAAAGTCAGAAGACACACGACACCAGGTAATAGTGTTTCTTTGAAATCACAAGCTTTCGGAGGGCACCTGATGAAGAGGCAGTGCTCCGAAAGCCTGTGATTTCAAATATCACAGCAATGGAATTTAGAATAGATTGTCTACAGTGTGGAAACAGGTGGACTATTACCTGGTGTCGTGTGACTTCTGACCTTGGCCACCCCAGTCCAACACCAGTACCTCCACATTGTGGCCTCCTTTGTTACACCATGTTCACCTCCAGGTCAAAAGTAAAGAAAAAAAGAGCTCCAGTATTAGGGAAGGACCTTAAGGCTCATGACCCAGGAATGCTGGAGAAACAGCCATGAATGTCCAAGTGGGGGAGTGATAGTCTAGTGGTATTAAAGCTGGACTTTAATCCAGAGGCATGGATAATGTTCTGGGGATCTATGTTTATGAAACATTAATTTTGTTCTGACTGATATGAAATTCTGAGATCAAAGCAAATTTACAAGCTGGGTTTTATTTTTATTTTGTTAAAAGCTCACCTGTGACCATTGCAAGATCAAATTTAAAGGTATAATTTAATAGGGTAGCAGCTGGGAGCTTGGAGATGTGATTTGAAAGTTTAGAAAAAGACTGTTGTCCATTATAGTAAAGCTGCCATTTTGGTATAAGACAGACTGCGGAGAGAATGTAAACAGGGAAAAACAACCCCTTCATGACAATTGTTTCAGAATGTGCTGTGGGACGGTAGTTAACTGGTTAGCACTGCTGCCTCACAGCACCAGGGACCCAGGTTTGATTCCAGCCTCGGGTGACTGTCTGTGTGAAGTTTGCACATTCTTCCCGTGTCTGCGTGGTCCCCTCTGGGTGCTCTGGTTTCCTCCCACAATCCAAAGATGTGCAGGTCTGGTGAACTGGCTATGCTAAATTGCCCATAGTATTCAGGAATGTGCATTAGTTAGGAGTAAATGTAGAGTAATAGGGTAGGCGACTGACTGGGTTACTCTTCAGAGGGTCGGTGTGGACTTGTTGGGCTAAAGGGCCTGTTTCCACACTGTAGATAATCTATTCTAAATTCCATTGTCGTGATATGATCCTGATTAGCCCTGGACATGCAATTGCTAGTCCAGGCATTTCCACATTAAAGTTGAGCACCCCAGGGTGGGGGATTGACAGAGAATTGTGTGTCTCTGTTGGAACAAAGAACGCTAGCTGGAAGGCTTCAGTTGTGTCTTTTTGCAAAAATACCCGAAAGCCTTCCTCACACTCCTGACCTGACTGTCGAGATTTGATGTTGCTACTTGAATCTCTGACTGCGTAACTGGCACTAATTTGCTGTGTGTTCCCTTCGAGGGAAGTCCCAAGGAGGGTAGTGGGTCCTGACACTGTATTTGGGAGAAAGAGGACCGCATCACACCGGGTAGTTCTGCAATGTCAATTAAACTGAGGTGCATAAACTAAACCTTAGTCATATCAGCTGGGAATCAGAGGAGGTTGGATACTGTGGCGCTGTAGCATGGTTTTTCATAAGAGTGATACATATCAGGGAAGGATTGACAGGCTGGGTCTTTTCTCTTGGGGTGGGGGTGTTGGGGAAGATCGAGGGATGACACAGAGGCCTTCTCAATTCTGAAGGGTTTGGAGAAAGTGGATGCTGGGAGAATGTTTCCATTTTTTTAGGAACAGCGTAACTAGAGCCATTGCTGTAGGAGACACCAAGAAATCCATTTGGAAATTCAGAAATGTCTTTAGCCAGGACGGTGAAGTTTATAAAATCATGACGGGCATGGATAAGGTGAATAGCCAAGGCTTTTTTCTGAGGATTTGGATGTCCAAAACTAGAGGGCACAGGTTTAAAGTGAGAAGGGAGAAATTTCAAATGAAGCTGAGAGGTAACTTTTTCACACAGAAGGGTGGTGCGAGTATGGAATGAGCTATCAGAGGAAGTGGTGGAGGCTGGTACAATTACATTTAAAAGGCATCTGGATGGATATATGAATAGGAAGGGTTTAGAGGGATATAGGCCAAATGCTGACAAATGGGACTAGGTCCAACTGGGATGTCTGGTTGGTGTGGATGCGTTGCACTGAAGGGTCCCTTTTCTGACTCTCTCTGACCCAACTGTAAACTTTGCTACCATAGACAATGGTTGAAGCAAATAGATTAGATGCACTTAGGAGGAAGCTAGACAAGCATGTGTGGGAGAAGGGCATATTCGGTTGGGTTGGTAGATTTAGTTGAAGAAAAATGGGAGGAGACTAGTCTGAATTCCAGCATGGCCTGTTTGGCAGAGTAGCCTGTTTCTGTGCCAAATATGCTGCATATGAAATCCTAACTCTGAGGTCAGGAAATCACTGGGATCAGGTGGTTTTCCACCCGATCCAATATTCCAGACAATTCATTGGAGATTAAGGTTGGGCAGCATATGCAGCTAATTATCCACAATGTCTCCATGATAGGAAGGGGGGAAAGCAGCAGAACCACAAATACTAAGCTGTGTGGGTATTCAAGATATGGGAGTGTGTCATGACTGCAATTTTGATAAAAGGAGGAAGCTTATCAAGTGGGAGCTGGATGACTAGAACCTTCCAGAAGCCAAGAAGAAAGATTTTGGGTATTTCCATCCAAAGTATTCCACCACAAACCTACTTTCTGTTAATTAGTGGCTCAGTGAAGAGAATGCAATTGTCGGTTATTAACCCTCTGGGGGTGGGGAGTCTTCTTGTGGGCATTCACACAGGACCGTTGGCTCCCTGTCCCATTTCTGAAAGGCCAACAGCAGTTGTTGAAAGGGAAGACATTGTTTCAATGGAACGAGGCATTCTCATTAATGTACAGTAACAGCAATAAAGGGGCTTCTGGTCATACACACAGAGAATTGTAGAGAGATTGCACAGCCTATGGGACACCCGCATGGCTCAGTGACAATGTGGGGATCCCAGTTTGAAAACCTTTGGAATTACTGAAGCTGGAAATTAGAAATAAGAACTGGAAAATGCTGGAAATGCTCACTAGGACTGACAGCAGACATGAAGAGAGAAACAGAATTAATATCTCTTCTTGCTGACCTTTTGGAAATTCAGTTTTTAGGGTAGACTCGCTGTCTTATGCCAAACAATTAGTAGGAAATATATAATAAAGTCATAGAGGGTCATACAGTATCGAAACAGACCCTACAGCCCATCACACCAATGCCAACCAACAGTTGTTTGGTATTTGTTGGTCAGCATAGATATAGTGGGACAAAGGGCCTGTTTCAATGCTTTTTACGACTCTTTCTAACCCTCTGGCACTAAAACACAGTAGCAGCTGCTGAGTGGTGAAGAGTGAGACTGTCATGAATTAGTGTGTGAAAATTAGATGATGACCTTTGCTGATTCATTAACAGTTGAAAATAGCTTCCACATATTGGAGCTCTGCTTGTCCTGATGCATATTGTGTAGGTTGCATTTTTTTTTCAAACTTTTTAAAATTAAATACATATCATAAAAACAATCTCTTGCAACCTTCAGAGCACTCCTTACAAGACAAAATCTCCCAATTGTTGGCATCTGTCCTGGAATCTAGTCTGTAGAAGGTATATCTGACTGTTGACTCCAAAATGTGTGATCTTAATACTTGAAGCAAAAGCTGTGCATCACACATTTAAACAGGATCGAAATTAAAGGCAGCACTGGTTTTGAATGAGCTTTGTTGACAAATACAAATCAATTTAAGATGTTAACATAAGACAGAATTCAAGTACATTGAACAGCCTCAGTATCATTTACAACAGGTTTTACTTTAGATTACCTACAGTGTGGAAACAGGCCCTTCGGCCCAACAAGTCCACACCGACCCACCGAAGCGTAACCCACCCAGACCCATTCTCCTACATTTACCCCTTACCTAACACTACGGGCAATTTAGCGTGGCCAATTCACCTAACCTGCACATTTTTGGATTGTGGGAGGAAACTGGAGCACCCGGAAGAAACCCACGCAGTCACGGGGAGAATGTGCAAACTCCACACAGTCAGTCGCCTGAGGCGGGAATTGAACCCGGGTCTCTGGCGCTGTGAGGCTGCAGTGCTAACCACTGTGCCACCGTGCCGCCCCTTGTGTAAGAAGGTAAAATTTCATTGGTTTGAAATACAGCAACTCAACCAATACTGGCCCAGTATCTGTGTCAAGGAATAAATCATAAACTCCTTAACATATTACCTCACTGTGTCTTCATCCAGGTCTCCAAAGGCATTAAGAGGGTGAGATTCCTTGTTTCCTGTGCTATCTAATCCTATGGGCCCCATTCCCTCCAATTAGTGCTAATTAAACGCAGGTTTGTGCTGCTGACTTCCTTCCTGAGGACTTGATTGTAACTGCATTTATAGTCACAGAGTCATAGAGATATACAGCACAGAAATAGACCCTTCGGTCCAACTAGTCCATGCCAACCAGATATCCCAACTCAATCTAGTCACACCTGCCAGCACCCGGCCCATATCCCTCCAAACTCCTCAGCCCATTGGCTCATCTGATCAAAATCCCAAATTTGAATGTTTTCTTTCAAACTTTGAGTAACAACCAGGGAGAAGATTTCCTTCTCCACCAGGGTTGGGTTGTAAGTCCCTCTGTTGTGAAAGGACAGTGTTCAAAGTTACAGCATTATTTAAACTCTCAATCCCTATACACATTGATTCATTTCATCTCATTTTCCTGGGACTCTGGGGTGAAATGGTAAGATTGCTCTCCAGCGCCTTTCCTGGTCTTATTCCATGTTTGAGCATAGGCCGCAGAATTAGTTGTTCGTTTAAGGTATCAGAAGCGCACATGTTCCTTTCACTTGATGCCGTCCCCCATAAAATAACTTCAATGGAAATTACTGTTGGGCGTGATATAAGACCAATGACTGATTTACTATAATATGGAGGTGCCATTGCTGGACTGGAGTGGACAAAGTTCAAAAACACACAATACTGGGACACCTGATGAAGGCTGTGAACGCTTGTGATTTCAAATAAACCTGTTGGACTATAACTTGTGATTTTCAACTTAGTTTGCTTTAGTTCACGTCATGCTCCTGAACAAAATTTAAGATTATCTGCAAAGAATGCAAATCAGTAAAACCAAATCAGTCTCTAAAATCAACCAGCAATGCATTATTGTTTTAAGGACATTTCAAAAAGGTTCCCTGTTAACAGAGGCTGCTTCCTTTCCTAATGACTCTGCAATGTAGGAACTGTTGGCCTATGAATTTGAACATTTCAGATGCTCTGACCATAACAGCCAAGAAGTAATGGTAGCAGTTTCTGCTGACAGGTGTTTATTGAGACTCTGACACACTTTCTCCTGTAGCAAGTATTGTCAAACTGATGGACTCTTGCTTCTTTTTTTTCCCCTGTAGAAAGTGCTTGCAATGCTCAAAAGCCTTGTTGGTATCATGGAGAGAAGTGACAAGTGAAATTTCGGGTACAATTCTTCAGCAGATGTTGAAGATTGCTGAGTGATCATGTGGGAATCGGAAAGGGGGAAAATGAAATTTAACCTGGAGTCCTTGTGGAATCATTTGGAGTGAGATTGAGGTAGTGTGGAAAGGTATGATTATACAACAACAAAATGGGCAGCAGAAATCAGAAAGGATTACAGTCATGACAGTGGAATTGACAGAGACCAATGGAAATCAAGCTGTAGTTTAATATAAGTTTCTTTGAAAGTGATAGTGAGGTAAACATTGTCAAGAAACAATGACCAACTGCAGAAGTTGGAAGTTTTGAAACAAAGTCAGAACTTGCTGTGAATCAGTCAGCATCTGTGGAAGGAAGCAACTTTTCACCTATCTTCAGAAGAACACAGTGCTTGGACTCTCTGAATTAAAGCAGCAGGGTGCCTACAGGCCAACAAACTTCCTGAAACGCTGCAGATTGAGCCCTGCAGACTGAACTCTACTCCGAAAGGAATCAATGGAAAATTGGATACGTTCTGTACGATTAAATACTCCTGCCATCCTGAGTTCTTCTGGATGTCTATACCAAATGTGATTGAGGATGATCTGTCCACTTTCACTGGTAACACAGAGCTGACTGTGATGTTTTTTGGATTAATTAGTTTGATGTAACTAGTAAATGCCGTTTGGAATGTGTTTGCAGTATTTAATTAGTTGCTGTGAAATGAATAAACAATCATCATCTCACAATTCCTTCTTTCTTCCTTTGCTAATGGATGTTGTAGCGTTGCTGATGCCTGACTGAATTTGAAAAGGCTGAAGAGATGGTGGCGATACATTATTTTTGTTTACATGATAACAATTCAAAGGTGCTTAAATTATTGTGTACATCCCATGACATCTATTTGCATATTATTGATGCGCATTCATCAATTTCCAGGTTTTGGAAGCTAACTGCTATTCCTTAACCCAACTATTTATAATTGGCGAAAAATGCTTCCAAATGTATCTTATCAAATCCGAGCTTGGCATCAGCAGAAGACATTATAAGATTTCAGCACCTAATTAAAAGCAAAATATTGTCGATGCTGGAGAGAATCCAGTGACTCTGAAAAAGTTCTGAACTAGTTTAAGTTTGGACTCAGCATTAACTCTGTTCCTCTCCACAGATGTTGCCAGACCTGCTGAGTTTCTCCTCCACATTCTCTTTTATATTACAGAATTGCTCACTGCATCCTCTCCCATATTTGAACTCACTCTCTAACAGCATTGAGTATATGTACACCATACTGACTACAGTAATTGAAGAAGGGAGCTCATCAAGATTTTCTCAAGGTAACTACAGACAATTAATGTTGGTCCTGCCAGTGACGCTCTTGAATTAAAAAAAATCCAGAGCATAAATGTTTACTGAAGAGGTGGTAGCGATACATTATTTTTGTTTTCATGTTAACAATTCAAAGGTGCCTAAATTATTGTGTACATCTCATGACATCTATTTGCATATTATTGATGTGCATTCATCAGTTTCCAGGTTTTGGAAGCTAACTGCTATTCCTTAACCCAGCTTGAGCTTATTATTTATCATTTATTGCCTCTGGTATTTCTATGTTTGCGAACAAAGGCTTAGGCTTAGATGTTAGCAAATGTGTTGTGATATCAGTAGCTAGTGGGAACAGACACTTCATTCTGACCCCTGTGTTCTGAGCTGCTGTGAGGAGCCCAGCGTTTCTTAAACCAGATGAAGAACTGGCGGTGAATAACGAGGAAAGGAATGATCTGTGGCTTGTTAAGGTCACAATGTCACAGAATTGCTACAGTGTAGAAGGAGGCTATTCAGCCCATTGTCCCAGCACTGACTCATTAAATGAGCATCATTCCCGTGTGCCAATAACCTGCTTTCTCTCCCCGTATCCTTGCATATTATTTTTAACAAAATAATCGTCGAATGTCCTCTCGCCTGTCTCAATTGAACCTACCTCTGCCACACATTGCAGACCCCCAGAGGAGGCGATAGCCTAGTGGTATTATCGCTAGACCTGTTTCGAAGCCTGCCATGGAAGATAATGGAATTTGAATTCAATAATAATCAGGAAATAGTGAAGAAAGTGATTGTCAGAGGAAAAATGTATCTGGCTCACTAATGTCCTTACCTGGTCTGACCTATATGTGACTCCAGACCCACAGCAATGTCATTGACATTTAACTACCCTCTAGGGTGGGCAATAAATGCTGGCCTAGTCAGTGACACCCACATCCCATGTGTGAATAAAAAAAGACTACCCGCTCAGTGAAAGCTTTCCCTCAATCCCCCTTGCTTCTTTTGCAATGAGATCTCAAGCAAAGAGTTTCACTTGAGCCCAACTTAGGGAAAAAAATACAACCTTCCCTTCACAATATCTAGCTTCCTTTAACAGGCACTCCCATAATTTTGCATCCGTCACCCCACATGGAAATCTGTTCTAAGGGCTTTTTGTGTATTCAATATGATACTGGTCCTGTACTCCATGGAACACTGTATTAGCCCATCTCTGTGTTTTTTATAAGTTTCACAATTGTAATTGAACCTGCAATAAAGGCAGACCTCATCAACAATGCTGTATGAAAGATGTCAGAACATCCTGAATAATGAAGGAATGATTCTGTAAGAGGGGCTGATTAATGCAGTTTCTCTGGGAATTGTCTTTTGTTGGCAAAGCTACACTCCACTGAGTAGTAAAATTGAGAATCTGAAACCACCTCAGTGTTTGTAGTAATACAATCAACTGACTGTTTTAACAACTGATTTGACTTTCAACAGCAAAATCAAATCATAACCCACGCCTCTGAAAAAGGTAAAGTTGTCTGAGCTTTGCAATGATGCGGCAATCTGTGTCGAAGGAATTGGAGGTGTTCTCTCAATACTAGTACGTATTGTATCAACATTGTTATTAAGCACCTGGTTAGGTTCAGATGATACAGTTCAATTAGTTTCCCAAGGTAGTGTTTGTATACTGGCACAGAGCTCCTGAATGAGTTGCTATTTTTAATCCACATAAATCTAATAGTTTCTTTATTATTCAATGCTGGATTACTAGCTTTTTAAAATTTTGTTGAGATAAATACAGTGGCAGATGAGAGAATAGGAATCCTACAGCAAGTAACTCACCTCCTGGCTCTCCAAAATCCATCTACCATCTATAAGGCACAAATCAGCTATATGTCTCACCTTGAGGCAGTAGTATCAGAGAGTCATAGAGATGTATAGCGGAAACAGACCCTTCGGTCCAACCCATCCACGCCGACCAGATATCCCAACTCAATCTAGTCCCACCTGCCAGCACCTGGCCAGTACCCCTCCAAACCCTTCCTATTCATATACCCATCCAAATGCTGTAATTGTACCAGCCTCCACCACATCCTCTGGCAGCTCATTCCATACACGTACCACCCACTGCGTGAAAAAGTTGCCCCTTACGTGTCTTTTATATCCTTCCCCTCTCACCCTAAACCTATGCCCTCCAGTTCTGGACTCTCCGACCTCAGGGAAAAGACTTTGTCTATTTATCCTATCCACACCCCTCATAATTTTGTAAACCTCTATAAGGTCACCCCTCAGCCTCCGACGCTCCAGGGAAAACAGCCCCAGCCTGTTCAGCCTCTCCCTGTAGCTCAGATTTCCAACCCTGATAACATCCTTGTAAATCTTTTCTGAACCCTTTCAAGTTTCACAACATCTTTCCGACAGGAAGGAGACCAGAATTGCACGCAATATTCCAACAGTGGCCTAACCAATGACCTGTACAGCTGCAACATGACCTCCCAACTCCTGTACTCAATACTCTGACCAATAAAGGAAAGCATACCAAACGCCTTCTTCACTATCCTATCTACCTGCGACTCCACTTTCAAGGAGCTATGAACTCCAAGGTCTCTTTGTTCAGTAACACTCCCTAGGACCTTACCATTAAGTGTATAAGTCCTGCTAAGATTTGCTTTCCCAAAATGCAGCATCTCGCATTTATCTGAATTAAACTCCATCTGCCACTTCTCAGCCCATTGGCCCATATGGTCCAGATCCTGTTGTAATCTGAGGTAACCCTCTTCGCTGTCCACTACACCTCCAATTTTAGTGTCATCTGCAAACTTACTAACTGTACCTCTTATGCTCGCATCCAAATCATTTATGTAAATGACAAAAAGTCGAGGGCCCAGCACCGATCCTTGTGGCACTCCACTGGTCACAGGCCTCCAGTCTGAAAAACAACCCTCCACTACCACTCTCTGTCTTCTACCTTTGAGCCAGTTCTGTATCCAAATGGCTAGTTCTCCCCGTATTTCATGAGATCTAACCTTGCTAATCAATCTCCCATGGGGAACCTTGTCGAACGCCTTACTGAAGTCCATATTGATCATATCTACTGCTCTGCCCTCAATCTTCTTTGTTACTTTTTCAAAAAACTCAATCAAGTTTGTGAGACATGATTTCCCACGCACAAAGCCATGTTGACTATCCCGAATCAGTCCTTGCCTTTCCAAATACATGTATATCCTGTCCCTCAGGATTCCCTCCAACAACTTGCCCACCATCGAAGTCAGGCTCACTGGTCTCTAGTTCTCAGGTTTGTCTTTACCGCCCTTCTTAAACAGTGGCACCACATTTGCCAACCTCCAGTCTTCTGGCACCTCACCTGTGACTATCGATGATACAAATATCTCAGCAAGAAGCCCAGCAATCACTTCTCTAGCTTCCCACAGAGTTCTCAGGTACACCTGATCAGGTCCTGGGGATTTATCCACTTTTAACCTCTTCAAGACATCCAGCACTTCCTCCTCTGTAATCTGGATATTTTGCAAGATGTCACCACCTATTTCCCTATAGTCTATATCTTCCATATCCTTTTCCACAGTAAATACTGATGCAAAATATTCATTTAGTATCTCCCCAATTTTCTGTGGCTCCACAGAAAATTGTGGAGCAGAAAATTTTCTGCTGATCTGTGAGGGTGAAAATGTGTTGCTGGAAAAGCGCAGCAGGTCAGGCAGCATCCAAGAAACAGGAGAATCGACGTTTCGGGCATAAGCCCTTCTTCAGGAATGAGGAAAGTGTGTCCAGCAGGCTAAGATAAAAGGTAGGGATAGGGAGGAGGGACTTGGGGGAGAGGCTTTGGAAATGCGATAGGTGGAGGGAGGTCAAGGTGAGGGTGATAGGTCGGAGTGGGGTGGGGGCGGAGAGGTCAGGAAGATGATTGCAGGTTAGGAAGGCGGTGCTGATTTCGAGGGATTTGACTGAGACAAGGTGGGGGGAGGGGAAATGAGGAAACTGGAGAAGTCTGAGTTCATCCCTTGTGGTTGGAGGGTTCCCAGGCAGAAGATGAGGCGCTCTTCCTCCAACCGTCGTGTTGCCATGGTCTGGCGATGGAGGAGTCCAAGGACCTGCATGTCCTTGGTGGAGTGGGAGGGGGAGTTAAAGTGTTGGACTACGGGATGGTTGGGTTGGTTGGTCCGGGTGTCCCAGAGGTGTTCTCTGAAACGTTCCGCAAGTCTGATCTGTGAGGGGCCCTATTCTCTCCCTAGTTACCCTTTTGTCCTTAATATATTTGTAAAAACCCTTTGGATTCTCCTTAATTCTATTTGCCAAATCTATCTCATGTCCCCTTTTTGCCCTCCTGATTTCCCTCTTAAGTACACTCCTACTTTCTTTATACTCTTCTAAGGATTCACTCGATCTATTCTGTCTGTACCTGACATATGCTTCCTTCTTTTTCTTAACCAAACCCTCAATTTCTTTAGTCATCCAGCATTCCTTATTCTTACCAGCCTTCCCTTTCACCCTGACAGGAATATACTTTCTCTGGACTCTTGTTATCTCATTTCTGAAGGCTTCCCATTTTCCAGCCATCCCTTTACCTGCGAACTTCTGCCTCCAATCAGCTTTTGAAAGTTCTTACCTAATACCGTCAAAATTGGCCTTTCTCCAATTTAGAACTTCAACTTTTAGATCTGGTCTATCCTTTTCCATCACTATTTCAAATCTAATAGAATTATGGTCGCTGGCCCCAAAGTGCTTCCCCACTGACACCTCAGTCACCTGCCCTGCCTTATTTCCCAAGAGAAGGTCTAGTTTTGCAACTTCTCTCGTGGGTACATCCACATACTGAATCAGAAAATTGTCTTGTACACACTTAACAAATTCCTCTCCATCTAAACCTTTAACATTATGACAGTCCCAGTCTATGTTTGGAAAGTTAAAATCCCCTACCATAACTACCCTATTATTCTTACGGATAGCTGAGATCTCCTTACAAGTTTGTTTCTCAATTTCCCTCTGACTATTAGGGTGTCTATAATACAATCCCAATAAGGTGATCATCCCTTTCTTATTTCTCAGTTCCACCCAAATAACTTCCCTGGATGTATTTCCAGGAATATCCTCCCTTAGCACAGCTGTAATGCTGTCCCTTATCAAAAATGCCGCTCCTCCTCCTCTCTTACCTCCCTTTCTCTCCCGCCTGTAGCATTTGTATCCTGGAACATTGAGCTGCCAGTCCTGCCCATCCCTGAGCCATGTTTCTGTAATTGCTATGATATTCCCATCCCATGCTCCTAACCATGCCCTGAGTTCATCTGCCTTCGCTGTTAGGCCCCTTGCATTGAAATAAATGCAGTTTAATTTATTAGACCTACCTTGCCCCTGCCTGCCCTGACTGTTTGATTCACTTCTGTTCTCAGCTGTACCCGTCTCAGATCAATCTCTTTCCTCACTATCTCTCTGGGTCCCACACCCCCCACCTTACTAGTTTAAATCCTCCCAAGCAGTTCTAGCAAATTTCTCTGCCAGTATATTAGTCCCCTTCCAATTTAGGTGCAATCCGTCCTTCTTGTACAGGTCACTTCTACCCCAAAAGAGATTCCAATGATCCAAAAATGTGAATCCTTCTCCTATACACCAGCTCCTCAGCCATGCATTCATCTGCTCTATCCTCCTACTCCTGCCCTCACTACCTTGTAGCACTGGGAGTAATCCAGAGATTACTACCATTGAGGACCTCCTTTTTAAATTTCTGCCTAACTCTTTGTAATCTCCCGTCAGAATCTCAACCTTTTCCCTTCCTTTATCGTTGGTTCCAATGTATACAATGACCTCTTGTTGGCCCCTCTCCCCTGTGAGAACATTCTGCACCCTCTCTGAGACATCCTTGATCCTGGCACCAGGGAAAAAACACACCATTCTGCTTTTTCTCTGCTGGCCACAGAAACGTCTGTCTGTACCTCGGACTACAGAATCCCCTAATACAGTTGATCTGTTGGAAGCCGAAGTACCCTTGTTGCATTAGAGCCAGTCTCAATACCAGAAACTTGGCTGTTCGTGCTACGTTCCCCTGAGAATCCATCACCCCCTACATTTTCCAAAACAGCATACCGGTTTGAAATGGGTATATCCACAAAAGACTCCTGCCCCAGGTGCCGATCTCTCTCACCCTTCCTGGAGTTAACCCATCTATGTGACTGTATCTGGGACTTCCCCCCCTTCCTATAACTGCCATCCATCACATACTGTTGCTGTTGCAAATTCCTCATCGCTTCTATCTGTCTCTCCAACCGATCCACTCAATCTGATAAGATTCGCATTCAACAGCATTTATGGCAGATATAATCCGCAGTAACCCTTAAACTGCCTTTAAACTCCCACATCTGACAAGAATTACATATCACTGCAAAGCCATTTTTGCTCCTTCACAATCTACAGACCCAGAAAATAACACCGTCTTATTCCTCTACAAACACTGCCCCAGGTTAAATTAATAGCTATGGCTTATATTTTAACTTTAATCAAGAGACTTATCTCCAAAAACATATAATCAAGAAAGAATCCATTGTACCCACTAATGCAGCCTTTCTATTGGACAGACTTAAAACAACAATTAACTTATCTGATTCTGTGCTGTGAACTTCGCCCAACAGTTCCTCCAAGATTAGTTGTGAATTTCACTGTTTGTTAATTTTCGCAGATGCACTCCGATGTCCAGCGATACACGAATTCAAACAGCAAAGGCGGTAACTGTGCAGGTTCTCTCTCTCTCTCTCTGTCTCCTGCACCGTCCCCACCATGTGCTTCCTTTGTCTGCTCTCCTCCCTTTTAAAACTGCTATTGTTTTGACTTTTTTTTTCCAAAGTTCCAAAACAATGCAACAGCATATAAAACAGTAATTGCTGCTCCTGGAATTCGAGGAAATCACCTCCAACACCTAAAATACCTCAAAAAAAGGAGCAGCTCTTACAGCCAGAAATTTTTCCCATCCTCCATCTTGGATTACCCAGAATCCAGGGGTTGTGGATTTGGACGGTGTTGTCTGATGAGCTTTGGTGAATTTCTGCAGTCCGCTTCTGCATGATGCATTGTGTTTCTACTGAGCATCGGTGGTGGAGGGAGTGGATATTTGAGAATGAACCAGTCAGGGGGCTGCATTGAATTGGAAGGTGTCAACCTTCTTGAATGTTGTTGGAGCTGCACCCATCCAGGCAAGTGGGGAGTATTCCATCACACTCCTGACTTGTGTCCTGTAAATGGTGGACAGGGTTTGGGGAGTCAGGAGGAGAATTACTCTCTGTCGGATTCCAGTTCTCTGATCTGGTCTTGTAGCCACCATTTTTACCTCAATAAAGCTTTAAAAAACAAGGCACTTCATGATCAATTCAGTTATTTTCTTAGTTATTAATGAAGCAGAAAAATAGACATACAAACTGTGCCATCCAGTTTATTTCGTGAAAGACTTGGAAGGAAAATTGAATAAAGCAAAGTATTTACATGGGATACAAGTTCAAAGATTTTGAAACATGGCAGAAATATAGAACATTAATAAACAGTACAACACGAGAACAGGCCCTTCAGCCCACTAGGTCTGTGCCAGCCATGATGCCATCCTAAACTAATTCCATCTACATTCACTTGGCCCATCTCCCTACATTCTCTGCCTGTTCTAAATGCCTCTTAAATGTTATTGTATTTACTTGTACCACCTTCCCTTGGCAGCATGTCCCAGGCACCTACCACCCTTTGTGTAAAGCAAACCTTTCCTCCCACATCTCCTTTAAACTTTCCCCTCTCACTTCAACCTATGCCTCTTAGTTTTTGACATTTACAACCTGGGAAAAAGACTCTGACTATCCACATCTCTCATTTCTTCATATACTTCTGTCAGGCTGCCCCATGGCCTCTGCTTTAGTGAAAACAATCCAAGTTTGTCGAACTCCTCACTGAAGCTAAAATCCAGGCAACATCCTGGTAAACTCTCTTGGACCTTCTGCAAGGTCTCCAAATCTTTCTTATAGCATGGCAAACAGAACTGCACACAATCCAAAGACATTCCTTTACAGTACTTGCATGGAAGAGAAGCTCTTTTTAGTATCACATCTATAGGTTAAACTGCAACACCAGCTTCCAGGCTGGAGAATCTGATGCTAGCATCTTCCTGGAATCTTCATAAACTTGAGTTTTCAATTTTCTTAGCTTTAAATAACCTTTTCAGGACTTTACTCAAACACATCTGGTCGTCAACCCAACCTTCCATCTTTCTGCCCCGTTACGGCCTGCTCTCCTCCCAGATTGAGCCAGTTCTTTACAGCAGAGGAAGGTGGGTGGTGCAGGTGGGGAGATGCCCTAAGAGAGAGTGTGGGCAGAGGAGAAGGCATGCAGGGTTAGTAGTGTTGGTGGATGGAGTGGGTGACAGCAACCGGGGAAGATGTTGTAGGCAATGAGAGAATAGTGGAACATGCGACTAGCTGGGAAGTGAGTCCAGTAAGAGGGAAGTGAGTGAAGTGAGTGAAATAGTTACTTTAGCAGAACAGAGTCGGTCACTGACCATCTTTCCAACAGTGCTGGGTATTTCTCCAGATGACCGAAACTGCATTGACCCACATGATAACCTCAGACCAGGATGGCATGATCTGGTGTCATGGCTTCTTCTGCTAGTCCTGAGTGAAGGGGACATCTCGTATCTGTACCAGTGCATCTTTTGTTTTGGTGTGTGGACATCTGAGGTGAATACAAAGCTTTGATTTCCAAACTGTAAGTGAGTGTGTCAGTGTGCGGAACCTTGGAGCCGCTGTGGGGCTCGGAGGCAGAGTTGATGAGCACCAACCCTGTCCAGCAGGCACTCCAGATCCCTGCTCACAAACAGCAGAGCCAGTTTTCACCTTGTCTGTCATGCCCAGGGCAAACATCAGGAGCCAAGCGGGGAGCTCCAGACTGGTGGTGCTTGTCTGAGTGCACAGCAGCTTTGTGCAGAGGTCTTGGGTGGAAGAGATACTAGTAAATGTTTGGTGAGTTGTTCCAGAAACAGCACATGCTAAGTTGGGGCTACAATTCAATTTGAGGGGTGTCACAGACACTGGGGAGGTAGATAGTGAGATGTGATTGGCAATGTGCATGAAGGAAATTTTGCTTCTCCTTCAAAAAAACTTAGTGCAATTTGAACTTAGCTAGTGATTCGTAAGACTCAGTCCCGCAGAGTTAAAAATCTTGGAAGTTGAATAAAAAGACCTAGCCTTAAAAGAAACTTCCTCAAAAGAAACAAAGTTGGCCCTCCAGTCCCTTGAGTTGTATTTCTCAATACAGTGCAATCCAGGTATGCTCCCCATCCTGACTTGGAAATATATCACCGTTTCTTCAGTGCCACTGGCTCAAAATCCTGAAGTTTCCTACTGTAAGGGCATTGTAGGTCTACCTACAGCATATGGATTGCAGCAGTTTAAGAAGGCAGCTCATCACCACCTCCTCAAGGGCAACTAGGGACGGGCAATAAATGCTGCCCTGACCGGTGATGGTCACATCCCATGAAAGAATGAAGCAATGAAGCAAGAGTTTAGAAGGTTGAAGGGAGATCTAATAGAAACTTACAAAATAATTCATGGCTTAGAAAGGGTGGATGCTAGGAATTTGTTTCCTTTAGGTGGGGATACTAGGACCCATGGGCACAGCCTTAGAATTAGAGGGTTTCAATTTAAAACGGAAATGAGGAGACATTTCTTCAGACAGAGAGTGGTGGGCCTGTGGAATTCATTGCTATGGACCGCCGTGGAGGCTGGGACATTAAATGTCTTCATGGCAGAGATTGATAAATTCTTAATCTCACAAAGAATTAAGGGATACGGGGAGAGTGCGGGTAAGTGGCATTGAAATGCCCATCAGCCATGATTGAATGGCGGACTGGACTTGATGGGCCAAATGGCCTTACTTCCACTCCTATGTCTTATGGTCTTATGGTCTTAACCCAGTGAAAGGCAAGTCTCCAGTACGTCAGCACTCTGAACCTAGGGATACTTTATTATAGTGCACCTGAAGATGTTGTGTGATAGTGCAATGATATTGACAAAGTGATAACTGGCAAAGAAAATAGGAAATGCATCTTGAAAGAGAGTGCAGCTTGACCCACTTTGCTGTGGTCCCACTTCTCCTCAGTCAGCTGCCTTCCCATGTGCTGGGAAACATCTTGTGTAACCAATATAATGTAATATGGAGCCAAAGACATTACCATTGTAAAGCCCATGTTTTATTTATGATTTCTGTAATGGATTCATGGCTCCATCTGTGTTCAGCACTTTGCATCAAAGCAGTGATCCCTTTTTAATATCTGAGGACTTGTAGAATAAGTATAGCAAGAAGACCCCACAGCATTTGACATGCTCTACTAGGTACGGCTTTGCTTCAGCAATGAGGCATTTCTTTAAGAAACGCCAGTAATTTTAAATTGCTTCGATTCTGTGCTTCTTCACGTTTTGATATTTTTGACCAGAATTGTTTCACTGAGAAGCCTGGCTTTTGAAATCATTGAAATGTACTTGTCAGAAAAATCTAACTGTTTACAACTCAAGTACTTGCATCTGATTGAACTGCAAGCCAGTGTTTAGTGTATCCATCTTAAAAACCTTTAAAGCATAACATCCACAGCAAGATGATTCGAACAGGATGAAAATTGAGTCTGGAGTCTTATTGACTGAGATTGGTCGCTTTCCGGCTGATTTTAAAGGTTGCCTTGTATCGTCCACAGCAGGCAGAAATAGCCATGCAGTATGGAAACAGACCCTTCAGCCCAACTAGTCTGTGCCAACCATGTTACCAAACTAAACTAGTCCTACCTGCCTCCATTTGGTCCAAAACTTTCCTATTCATGTAACGATCCAAAAGTCTTTTAAATGTTGTAACTGTTCCTGCATCCCCTGTTAGTTCATTCCACATATGAATCACTCTCTACATTAATAAACAAAATTGCACCTCATGTCCTTTTTAAAACTTTCTCCTCTCACCTTTGAAATATGCCCCTTGGGTTTTGAAAAACCCCCCAAGAGAAAAAGACCTTTGCTACTCACTTGATCTTTTCCCCCTCATGACTTTTTAAACTCTATAACGTCACCCCTCAGCCTCCGATGCTCCAGTGAAAAAGGACCCAACCTATTCAGCCTAATTTATAACTCAAATCCTCCATTCCTGGTAACATTCTAGTAAATCTTTTCTCCAATGTAATAATAACCTTCCTGTAACAGGGCGACTATAACTGCACTCCAAAAAAGGCCTCACCAACGCTCTGTACAAGCTCAGCATGACGTTCCAACTCCTTTACTCAAAAGTCTGAGCAATGAAGGAAAGCATGCTAAATGCCTTCTTAACCTAGGTCTCTCTGTTTTACAACACTACTCTGGGTCCTACCATTAATTGTATAAGTCCCACCCTTGTCTATTTTGTCAAAATGCTATACCTCGCATTTATCCAAATTAAACTCCATCTGCCACTCCTCAGCCCATTGGCTCAATTGATCAAGATCTCTTTATAATCTTAGATAACCTTCTTCACTGTCCACTATACCATCAATTTTGATGTCATCCACACACCTTCTAATCATGCCTCCTATATTCTCATCCAAATCACTTACTTAAATGACAAATAAAAATGGACCCATTACCGACCCCTGTGGAACACCCCTGGTCACAGGCCTCCAGTCTGAAAAATAACCCTCTACCCCCATGTTCTGTCTCCTACCATCAAGCCAATTTTGTATACAGTTGGAAAGCTCACCAGAATCCCGTGTGATCTAACTTTACTAATTAGTCTACCATGAGTGGTGCTGGAAAAGCACAGCAGGTCGGGCAGCATCTGAGGACCAGGGGAATCAATATTTCGGGCATAAGCCCTTCATCATCCATTTTTGATGAAGGGCTTATGCACGAAATGTTGACTCTCCTGCTCCTCAGATGCTGCCTGACCTGCTGTGCTTTTCCAGCACCACACTCTTGACTCTGATCTCCAGCATCTGCAGTCCTCACTTCCTCTAATTAGTCTACCATGCAGAACCTTGTCAAAAGCTCCATTATAAGCTCTGCCCTCATCAATCGTTTTGGTTACTTCCTCAAAAAACCCAATTAAATTTGTGAGACACAATTTCCCTCGCACAAAGTCATGCTCACTGCCCCTAATCAGTCCTTGCCTCTCCAAATGCATGTAAATCCTATCTTTCAGAATCCCCTCCAACAACTTACTACCACCAATGTCAGACTCACTGGTCTATAGTTCCCAGACTTCTCCTTTCAAAAATAAAGGCACAACATTAGCCTCCCTCAGTCCTCTGGTACATCACCCATGGCTAGAGATGATAGGAATATTTCTGTGAGGAGCCCTGCAATTTCTTTCCTAACTTCCCACAACATCCTGGGATATGTTTGATCAGATCCCGGAGATTTATCCACCTTTATTTTTTTCTAAGACCACCAGCACTTTCTCTTCAATGATGTGAAGTGTTTTCAAAACATCAATATTGATTTCCTGAGTTCTCTGACTTCTGATGCAATCTCGCCCATCTCCTGGGGTTCAACACATAGATGATTTGTTAACCTTTAAGGGGCCCTATTCTCTCTCTAGTTGCTCTTTTGCTGTTTGAGCTACAGGGAGAGGTTGAATAGGCTGGGGCTGTTTTCCCTGGAGCGTCTGAGGCTGACGAGTGACCTTAAAGAGGTTTTTAAATTCATGAGGGGCA
Organism: Chiloscyllium plagiosum; assembly: GCF_037043375.1. NCBI lineage: Eukaryota > Metazoa > Chordata > Chondrichthyes > Orectolobiformes > Hemiscylliidae > Chiloscyllium > Chiloscyllium plagiosum. The sequence continues at coordinate 13,826,892 of NW_028270181.1, read as the reverse complement.
TGGTTTTTTCCCAAGAGTGGGGGAGTCCAAAACTAGAGGGGCATAGGTTTAGGGTGAGACAGGAAAGATTTAAAAGGAACCTAAGGAGCAACTTTTTCACGCAGCAGGTGATGTGTGTTTGGAATGAGCTGCCAGAGGAAGTGGTGAAGGCTGGTACAATGTCAACATGTAAAAGGCATCTGGATGGGTACACGAGTAGGAAGGGAATATGGGCTAAATGTTGGCAAATGGGACTAGATTAATTTAGGATATCCTGGTTGACATGGATGAGTTGGACTGAAGGGTCTGTTTCCGAGCTTATATCTTTATGACTCTATGTACTTGTAGAATCTCTTTGGATTACCCTTAATCTTATTGACCAAGACTGTTTCATATCTCCTCTTTGCCCTCCTGATTTCCCTCTTTAGAATGCCCCTACCCTCTTTATATCTTTAAAAGATTCATTTGATCCCAGTTGACTATGTCTAATATCAGATTCTTTCTTATTCTTGACTGGAACCTCAACATATTTATTCATCCATTGTTCTCTATTCTTATCAGCCTTACCACTCACTCTAATGGGAACATAATGTCCATTATCACACTTCTGAAAGCCTCCCACTTGTCAGTCCTCCCTTGCGAAATGTCTACTCCGACTTTTGAAAGTTCTTGTCTCATACCATTAAAATTTGCCTTACTCTAATGAAGAACTTTAAATTTTATGGAATGCTCATTCCTTTCCATAACTACTTTAAAACTAATGGCATTATGTGATCATCAGTCTTAAAGTGTTCCCTTACCATCACTTCAGTTACTTGCCCTGCCTTATTTCCCAAGAGAAGGTCAAGTTTTGTTCTTTCTCTGGTAGGTACTTATGCATATTAATAAAGAACATTTTCTGAAACACATTTCCTCACCATCCAAGCCTTTAACACCATGGCAATCCTGTTATGGACCAGGCCAGACCCACTCAAAACATTTCAAGAAGGAAGCCCAGACCCTAACTTTTCTAGTTGTGTTGAGCAGGTGTACAGTGGATATTCGAGGAGTGATGCAGCTGGTCAAAACCCCTTTGTTTTAAACAAAACAGAATTTATTTACAGAGTACCGAATGAAACACAAACAGAAGAGAACAGAGTACAAATGAACTTAACCGATCCGAAAACCCAACTGTCTATCCCGACTTAATGATGCTGTTCCAAATTCCTGCAGCACTCCTCGTAAACACCCCCTTGGCAAAAAGGTAAAATCAGATGCAGGTTCTTGGAGGAGAGAGAGATATTTATCATGGAACCTCCTTTCACTATAGCTGTTTCTTTGGATTCTCCAGCAGCTCTGAACAGCCAGACTGCGAAAACTAAACCAAACCAGAGAAAAGCTGAGCTGGGAGCACCTGGTTTCAATCACTACATTACCCATATGGTTTCACAGTACTACTCCTCAGAAATATCTTCTCTAATTACAATAGTAATGTTTTTCTTAGTCAAAAAACACCACTCCCCTTCCTCTCTTGCCTCCCTTTGTATCCTTCCTGCAGCATTTCAAACCCAAAACATTGAGACGCCAGTCATGTCCTTCCCTCCTGTCAGTAATAACTGTGATGTTCCAATCTCATGTTCCCATACATGCCCTAAGTTCCTCAGCCTTACCTTTAAGATCACTTGCATTGAAATAAATGCAATTCAATTCTTCAGAGTTACCTTGTTTTCTGACTTGCTCTTGTCTGTCTTTTCTAATTAAGTTGGTCTTTACTGATTCAGAACCATCCTCACCTGTCTTTCTATTCTTACTGCTACTTAGGAAAGCCACGCTCCTCTCTACTAGGTTTAAAGGCTGCCAAAATACAACTCACAAATCTCCCCGCCCAGGATATTAGTCCCTTCCCAGTTCAAATGAAATCCGTCCCTTTTGAACAGGTCCTTGCTGCCCCAGGAGAGATCTCAAAGATCCAAAAATCTGAATCCTTGTACATTGCACCATCTCTTCAGCCAGTGATTTGTCCACCTTCTCTTTTTATTCCTACTCTCACTAGAATGTGGCACTGGGAGTAAACCAGAGATTACTACCTCTGAGGTTCTGCTTTTTAACCTTTTACCTAACTTCTCATATTCACTCTGCAAAGCCTTAACCTTTTCCCTAACAATGTCGTACCCACCAATGTGTACAGTAACCTCCGACTTCTCACTCACTCCTTCCACAATATCTTCAACCTTTTCTGACATGTCCTTAATCCTGGCACAGGAACGCAACATATTAATCTAGATTCACGCTCACGGCCTCAGAATCGCCTGTCTGTGCCCCTGACAGGGCAGTCCCCTTTAACAATTGCTCTTTTAAATCTTCACAAACCCTGCTTGACATAAAATTCATTTTTTAGTGCCAAGGTCTGACTGCCTCCTCTATATACCTCTGAGAGCTTCTTCCTTTCAACAGGACCCAAATCAGAATATCTGTTTGGAAGAGGAATAGCCACAGGAGACTTCTGGACTATCTTTCCTGACAGTCACCCATCCATCTGACTGACCCTGCACTCTCAATCTACTAACCATTTCAATGTTACTCTTGAATACCTTCAGTGACATTAAGCCTAAAAATAAGCTCTTAAAGCACATTATGCATAAAGAAAAACTACCCTTCCTCACACACAGATTTTAAAGTAAGCATGCAAATGCTAAAAACAATTTAAAATCTGAAAAAATGTTGTCAACCGAGTCCATTTTAAGATGGCATACTTATGTTTTGCAAGTTATTAATTTATCCTTTGCTTTAAGCTGATTCTGCTACCTGTACATTTGAGATACTGGTCTGAAGTCTGTATTACAGTCTCTGTACATACATACTGACACTGAGGCTGCATGGTCCTCATCACTAAATAATGCTCTTCAACTCCAGATGTTCTGTAAAACAGCTTGGTTGCCTCTGTATGTATTAGATTTTCACATACACCTCTTCAGTTCAGTGTCTAAGACCTCTCTTGTTTCACATGCTCATTTACATGGAACTCATTATACTATAATTGCCAGGACCACCTCGTGATTTTTTTGTAGGCAAACATCTAAAGACAAACGGAGTTAACTTTGGGTAAGGATGACGAGCAAACAGTAGAAATTTCCCCTCCTCCCCAATTTATCTCCGCCCTTGAAATTAATGATTCATTGCTGAATCTAAGGGTTCTCAACTCTGCCATCACCATTCTGCCCATAGGGACCCTCCTCCCACTCCTGCTTTCAGTAAAGGGTGGAAAGACTTGAGGGTGGTACCTAATCAGAGCTGGGGCGGGTCTTGCCATGTGGGGAGACTGACAAATAAACCCTGTTGGGGAGTCTTGCCGCATACTGGGGATAGGATGGAAGCAGGGCGGTGGGGTTGGGTCGGGGAGGTGGAGGAGAGGGTGTGGGGTGGGGGGGGGGTGAGGTGGATTGAGGTGGGGGGGTTGGAGTGGGGTGGGGTGAGGTGAGGGAGGTGGCGGGGACGGTCTGTTGTTTAAAGTCATGCAGTATCTGACCAGGCCACCTCCATCAGAAGGAAGTGGAGGAAAAATGAGAGCTGTCCTTTCCTTCCAATCCCCCTTCCATCCAACCTCACAGGGATCCCTTTTCCAGAGATTTTATCAGGAATGCTGGTGAAGACCCAAGCTTGGCACAGTAACAACGTCATTAATGGAGAGCTGTTGGCCTCAGACCTTGATGGTATTGGAGTATTGTCACCTTCTTGAGGAATGTCTGAAGTTAGGTTAGATTCTCTACAGTGTGGAAACAGGCCCTTCGGCCCAACCAGTCCACACCAGCCCTCCGAAGAGTAACCCACCCAGACCCATTTCCCTCTGACTAATGCACCCAACCCTATGGGCAATGTAGCGTGGCCAATTCACCTAACCTGCACATCTTTGGACTGTGGGAGGAAACCAGAGCACCCAGAGTAAACCCACGCAAACACGGGGAGAATGTGCAAACTCCACACAGACAGTCACCCGAGGCTGGAATCGAATCTGGGACCCTGGTGCTGTGAGGCTGCAGTTCTAACCACTGAACCACCAACCCTGGTGGCAGGATTCCTACAGTCAAGTATTCCCTTTGGCCAATAAAGTGTTGCGCTGAAAAAAGCACAGCAGGTAGATGCTGCCTCACTTTATCGACTCTGACTCCTCCAGCATCTGCAGTCCTCACTACTCTCTCAGGCCTCCCAGAGATCACTTTGGTAGGAATGCCGCCAATTTTAGCAGACGCCAGGATGTTCGCGCTATCATTAAAATTCACCCCGATTCCTGATTGACACTACCACTCTTGTCACAATTTATATTGGCCAACCAGAAATCAACCCCAGTGTTTATGCCACAACACATGCTCCTTTACCTTTAGTTAAAGAGTTAATCTCTCAGAAACTGAACTAACACAGCACTGGCATAAAAGCAGCTTAAATAGTGTTGATTTTCGACGAGTGCATGCTCAGGATTGTTATCATTGAGTTAGTTTGTTGAAAACCCTTGAAGGGATTTAGCTCTTCATTAAAAGTGTCTTCAAGAGACCTGAGCAAGGGTCCTTCTCAATCCAGAGGGACATGTCCTCAGAATACTATTAGGAACTTGTTGATTGTTTGGCTCAGAGAACAGTGTGAGGAGGGAGAGTGGAATGCTCTTTGTTGAAATACACTCTGATGGTCCCCACCCCACATCTCTTTCCATTGTGAGAGCACCTTGTCAGGACTGATTTTGAAAATGGCCAGAATGAGGTTATTGTTACATCGCTATAGATAGTACTTATTTGTTGGGTGTGACTTTCTTCTGAAACCTTCTTCTCTTTGGTGTAAGTATGACAGCCCTTTCTCTTTACATTGGATGATCTGATTGGGTGCCAGATTATAGGTTAGATTTAAGGAGGTGAAAAATAGTGTGAGGCAGTGATTTTAAAACAACTTGGCACTTAAATACTTCAAATTCCAGACCATTAGAAAGCGTTATGTTTGATTATACTGAGGGGTCCAACATAGCCAGTGGAGGAGGTCGGGTATCGCTACAGTTGATGCGTTCAATATATTGACTATGAAACCCAATAAGATCACACCATAAGAACATAAATATAAGAACATAATAACTGGAGCAGGAGTATAGGCCATCTGGCCTCTTGACCCTGCTCTGCCTTCAATAAGATCATGACTGATTTTTTTGTGGACTCAGCTTCAGTTACCCATTTGCTCGCCAAAATCCTTAATTCCTTTCCTGTTCAAAAATCTATCTTTGTCTGAAAATCATTCAACGAGGGAGTCTCAACTGCTTCACTGAGCAGAGAATTCCACAAATTCATAACCCTTTGTGTGTGAAAATGTTTCTCCTCAACTCAGTCCTAAATCTGCTCCCTCTTTATTTTGAGTCTTTGTCCCCTAGTTTTAGTTTCACCCTCCAGCGGAAACAACCTCCCTGCTTCTATCTTATCTATTCCTTTCATAATTTTTTATGTTTGTATAAGATCTCCCTCCCCCACAATTCTTCTAAGTTCCAATATATATAGCCTTGGTTTACTCATAATCCAACCCTCTCAACTCCAGAGTCATCGGGATAAAATGTATTTGTGACCTGCAGACAGGAGACTGTCACCCACTTCCTCCTGAAATGAACCTTTGCAAAGAAGTCTGAAGGGAGATATTGGAATATTCGTCAAGGTTCATCCCAAGCAGCTCCATGATGCCGGTCTCTGTGCTCTCCAGGATGTTCCCAAGGAAGCTTGCTGAGCTCAATATCAGCTGTTCCAGGGAGCACTACGAACACACTGAGAAAATGTCCATCACCTGCTTGAAACTTGCTGATCCACCAGTACAAAGAACTGATGACCCAGTGATGCCGACTGATGTGTTTCAAGGAGCAGGGCTAGGTGCTGAGGAATGCACCAAAGCTTGGGGTAGCTGCTGCAAAGATTCAGTGGGGAAAGGACTCTGCCTAAGACCTTCTTGCTACAGTATACTGATGGGCTGGGACCACCTCTGGAGCTGCGTATTTTGCCTACACTAGTTGAATGGGTTCTGGGATGACTGATCAGTCCAGTGAACATTTTGACATAGGTTAAATACAACAAATTATTATAAATATAATGAGGCACTCCTGAGTACCACATTCTGTATTGAAAGAAGCTTGATCTGTAGTGCAGGACAGGTTTGACTTTATACTCTTTTGTTGTTTAATGATTAAAGTATGTTTTTAGAGAAGGAATGGGTCCATTGTCTTATGTTTTCTACTTACTGATGACATTGGACTCAGTAATCACAGATCTGTATCAGGGAAATTGGCGGAATTGAAACAATTTTAGGGCAAATTTGGCAAATGGACAATAAGCATTTATTACAGTCGTTGCAGGGTGTGATGCATTGGTTATCATGCATATAAAACATTCACAAATAATAAATGAGTAACGATTAGCAAACATGTGATTGTTTAGCATTCACTCCTTCCATCAAGAATGCTTTTATCCACAAGGCTAATTAAGTGCAGCAAAACATCTGATGAACATTTGACTATTAAATTAGATTATTTGAACTCTTCATTAGTCACTGGCAATTACACACTCAGAATATAACATACAATTTAAGGGGCACTTATGATGCAGTGGTAGTTTCCTACCTTTGAGCTAGGAGACCCAGGTTCAACTCCAGGGGTGTGTAGTAACATGTCTGAACAGGTTGGTTAGAAAATATTTGTGGTGTGCAATTTCATTTCAATCTTTTTTCAAGAAAATTGGCACATTAAGTTCATAGAACGACAAGGATTTTAAAATTGTAAAGTGTAAAGAAGAAAATAATGGAATTGAGCTGCATATGATCTAGCTCATTAAACTGAGAGGTATGTAGACCATTAGGAGAAAGCGAGGACTACAGATGCTGGAGATCAGAATCAAGAGTGTGTTGCTGAGAAAGCGCAGCAAGTCAGGCAGCATTCAAGGAGCAGGAGAATCGACGTTTCGGGCATAAGCCCATCATCAGGAATCCATTACATAACACTGGCCTTTATGCAATGAGTAAAAGGATCTGCCTGATTGAGTGTTTCTCTTTCTGGATTTCTCCACCTGTGACAATACTGCATCTTTAACAGAGATGTGTTCCACATTGTTCTCCTGCAGAGGGGTGTTGTCACAGTGGTGTTGAAATGTCTCCTACACAGAAACAGCTTTGAGATCCTCCTGGGTATTTTTTTTTAAGTAAGACTGAAGAATCGTGAGTGGGTGGGATCAGGCTGTCACAGACGCAAAAGGCTTTAGTTTGGCTTTCACTTTTTGGTGCTTTTTGCTGGTTGCTGGAGCTAGAAGGTTGAGTTTGCACTTGGGAGAGTGAAGTCTTAGACAGAGAGGCTTCCTCTTAAAAATAATCAAAAGGGGTAGGATGTTTCTTTTTATTGGACTGGAGAAAGACAGTATGTGAGACTAATAACAGTGTTGCTGAATTGCCTTTGCCAAATGTGTGTTTCTGGGATGTTGCCTATATTGGAAGAGTTGATGATTCATGGTTAAATACATTATTTTGATAAATATTTCAATAAAGTTGTGCCAATTGTTCTTTTTGTTGTATTTTAACTGTGCAGTAAGAACAAAGTCTGTTTTAATTAGGGTTAGTGGTGGACCAATTGAATCACATCTGGGGCACAGCATCTTACACTTTTTAAAAAAAATACAAAAAGTTATGGTCTAGGCTATCTCCATTATATACTTTGGCGTTCTGATCTGGTGCATAACACACCAGAAAACATACTTAAAGAGTTATAGATTCATACAGCACTGAAACAAACCCTTCGGTCCAACTTGTCCATGCCGACCAGTATTCTCAAACTAAACTAGCCTCATTTGTCTGCATTTGACCCATATCCCTATAAGCTGTTTTTCTTCATGTAGCTATCCAAATGTCTTTTAAAAGTTGCAACTGTACCTGCATCCACCACTTCCTCTGGCAGTTCACTTCAAATATACACCAGCCTCTGTGTGAAAAAGTTGCCCCTTAGGCCCCTTTTAAATCTTTCCCCTCTCACCTTAAACCTGTGCCCACTAGTTTTGAACTTCCTCTAGCCTAGGGAAAGCACCTTTGCTCTTCACCTTATCTATACTCTTCATGATTTTATAAACCTTGGCATAATCACCCCTCAACCTCCCATGCTCCAGGGAAATAAGTCCCAGCCTATCCAGCCTCTCTTTATAACTCAAACCCTCCAGTCTCAGTAACATCCTTGTGAATATTTTCTGCACCCTTTCCAATTTAATAATATTCTTTCTATAGCAGGCTGACTAGAACTGTACATAGGTGGTCTCGCCAATGTCTTGTACAACTGCAACATGACGTCCCACCTCCTACACTCAATGGTCTGAGCAATGAAGGTAGTGTGCCATATGCCTTCTTAGCCACCCTGCCCACCTGGGATGCCACTTTCAAGGAACTATGTACCTGTACCCCTAGGTCTCTCTGTTCAATAACAGTCCCCATGGCCCTGTAAGTCCTGTTCTGGTTTAGCCTTACCAATGTGCAACACCTCATATTTATCTAAATTAAACTCCATCTGCCACTCCATTGGCCAAACTCATCAAAATTCCGTTGTACTCTAAGGTAACCTTTCTCACTGTCCACTGTATACCAATTTCGGTGTGATCCACAAACTTACTGACCATGCATACCATATTCTTATCTAAGTTGTTTATATAAATGACAAACAACAGTGTACCCAGCACCAATCTCTGCAGAACACCACTGGTCACAGGCCTCCAGTCCAAAATGCAGGCCTTCACCACCAACCTCTGTCTTCTACTGTCAAACCAAATTTGTGTCCAATTGGCTAGCTCTCCCTGGATCCCATGTGATCTAACTTTACCAACCATTCTACTACGCAGAACCTTGCTAAAGGTCATGGAGACAACAGCTACCACTTTGCCCTCATCTCAGTATTATCTTGTACACCTCCATTAGATTACCCTCATTCTTCTAAATACAAGATCATATGCAAACTAAGTTTTTGCAACCTGAATTGTTTATTTCAGCTCTCTAGCCATTCTAATGAACCAAGTTTCACCACACTGTCTCCCCCAACCCCTTTTGCAGGGTGTAAGAACAGAAGATTTGCATGAACAATTAATGTGCAAAAGAAGCAGGGATGATGTGAGACGGCTTTTCTCCCCCCAAGGAGTTGACGGGTCTGGAATGCGCCGCCTGGAAATGTGGTGGGAGTGGGTTCAATAGAGGCATTCAAAACAACATTGGATGGTTATTTGGATAGAAATAGTGAGCAGGGATGTGGGGAAAAGGCAGGAGATTGACACTAGCTTATAGATCCAGCTCAGACATGATGGGCTGAATGGCCTCCAGAGCCTTAACAATGGTAGCTCACTGGTTAGCACTATTGCCTCACAGTGTCAGGGACCCGGGTTCAATTCCAGTCTCGGGCACTGTCTGTGTGGAGGTTGCACATTCTCCCCGTGTCTGTGTGGGTTTCCTCCGGGTGCTCTAGTTTCCTCCCACAGTCCAAAGATGTGCAGTTTAGGTGAATTGGCCATGCTAAATTGCCCATAATGTTCAGGGATGTGTAGGTTAAGTGCATTAGTCAGGGGTAAATGTAGAGTAGTAGGGGAATGGGTCTGGGTGGGTTAATCTTTGGAGGGTCAGTGTGGGTGTGTTGGGCTGAAAGGCCTGCTCCCACACTGTAGGGCTTTTATGAATTCTGTGAAGTGTGATGTGACTTGCACCAATGTTATAGTGCATATCTCATTGTACATGGTGTGAATGCAAGGCTGCAAGTGATACTGTTCAAACATTACATTTGAGATGTGGCATTAGTAAAGAACAGTAAACTAGAGATATAAAGGTGGTCATACCAGGACCTGGAGGTAGGCATTTATGTGCTGGAATAAAAACAGAAAGTGCTGGCGAAACTCATCAGGTCTGGCAGCATCTGTACAGAGAGAAAAACAGTTAATGTTTATAGTCCAACACAACCCTTCAGAACGAGCTTACTTCTGTGTGCATGAATCACCAAAAGCTAGCATGGAAGTTTTCCAGGTAATAGAGAAGGCAAATGGAATTTTGGCTTTTTCTTCTTGAAGGGAATGGAGTATAAAAATAAGGAAGCATCGCTATACAAGGCACTAGACTGACTACATCGAGAATGTCGTTTGTAAGCTGTTTTGGGCCCCTCTATCGAAGGAAAGGTATACTGTCATTAGAGGCAGTCCAGAAAAGGTTCATGGGATTGCTCCCAGGTTTAGAGGGGTTTTCTTATGAGGAAAGGCTGAGTAAGTTGGGCTTATTTGAAATATGCAAGTTCCTTGGGAGCCTTGGCAAGGTGGATACAGCAACATTGTTGGAGACAGTGAGGTCTGCAGATGCTGGAGATCAGTGTTGAGAGTGTGTTGCTGGAAAGGCACAGCAGGTCAGGCAGCATCCGAGGAGCAGGAAAATCGATGTTGCAGGCCGGAGCCCTTCATCAGGAAGGGCCATTTCTGATGAAGGACTCCGGCCCGAAATGTCGATTTTCTTGCTCCTCGGGTGCTACCTGACTCTCAACTCCCTTTGTTGGAGAGTCTAGGACCAGAGGGTACGATCTCAGAGTAAGGGACCGAGTTAGGACAGAGCTGAAGGGGAATTTCTTCTCTCAGGGAGAAGGGAATCTTTACCGTAGAAGGCTGGCAAAGCTGGGTCATTAGTATGTTGACATCTCAGATAGACTGGTCTTTAATCAGTAAAAGAATCAAGACTGTAGGGGAAGAGGCAGGAAAGTGGAGTTGAGGGTGATTAGATCAGCCATGATCTCATTGAATGGAGAAGCAGACTTAATTGGGTTGAATGGCCTATTTCTGCTTCCATGTCTATGGTCCTATTTCAAAGAAGGAGAGCTATTCTCAGTGTCTTGGCCAACATTCATCGCTTGTTGAAATCTCTGGATAACAGAATAGCTGGCCTTTGTGAGTATTTTATTCATGATTGCAGGGGTTACATTCTTGTTGCAAAGTCAACTTCATTAACATCCTTAAGATTTGGCATTTATCTTCTCCCATTTAACATCATCTTTGTGATGTATTATCCAGGAACAAAGTACAGTAGCTAAATATTATTTTCAAATCATTGGATTTTAATGGATGAAGCCTCTATTCATAGTATCTTGTCCAAACCCAAACGCATTATCTGATTACATATTCTTTCTGTCATCAAAGACTGCTTGAATAACCCCCATAACATAAAAGCACATCAAATGTACAACACAGAAACAGGCCATTCAGCCCAATCAGTCTGTGCTGGCATTTGTGCTCTACCAACTCTCTTCCCATTCTTCCCTGAGTCACTCACTTGGCATAAACCTTATATTCTCTTTTCTCCCTCACATGCTTATCTGCTTTCCCTTGAATATACCTACACTATTCACTTCAACTATTTCCTGTGATGGTGAGTGCCACATTTCACCATCCTGAGTAAAGAAGTTTCTTGTGAATTACCTGTTTGTTTTCTTAGACTCTAATATTGATGGCCTCTAGTTATAGCCTTGCTCATGTTTGGAAGCACTCTCTTCCTACTTACATTCTCAAAACGTTTGAGAAAGGGTGGCTCCGTGGTTAGCACTGCTGACTCACAGCGCCAGGCACTGGGGTTCAAATCCAACCACGGGTGACTGTCTGTCTGGAGTTTACATGTTCTCCCCACCTGTGAGGGCAGCAAAAAGTAAGACCGAATTATATTTAAGCTGCTGTGTGGTTGATGAGAAGTCTGCCCATTTCTCCAAATGACACCTGCTGTATTTCAAAACTTGAGAAAGCAGCATAAGGGCTGACTTTGGCAGGGACTGATTGGTAAGAGATTTGTCTACGTGTATTTCTTTTTAAAATTTATCAATAGGATGTGAACATCGCTGTCGAGACCAGCACTTATTACTCATCCCTAATTGCTCTGGACAAGGGGAGGCCATGAGTTACCATCCACTGGTGTAAGTATTGGACAATGTTGTTAGGGAGGGTGTTGCGGGATTTTGATCCCATGAAGGAACAGCGATTACATTTCCGGGTCTAAATGGGATATGTGTAGCTCAAGGGAGATCTTGCAGATGGTGGTGTTTCCATGTCCTTCTGGATGGTAAAAGTTCAGGTTTGGGAGGTGTTATTGAAGGAGCCTTGGTGAGACGTTGCAGTGCATCCTGGAGGTGGTTTACACTGAACATCGATGGTGAAGGGAGTTGAAACTGGTGTACAGGGGGCCAGTCAAGCCAACAGCTCTGCTCTGGATAGTTTCAGTCTTTTTGAGTGTTGTTAAAACTGCATTCAGCCAGGCAAGTGGAGAATATTGTATCACTCTCCTGATGTGTAGATGATGGACTGGCTTTGAGGAGACAGGGGTCAGTTGATCACTGCAGATCTCCTAGCCTTTGACACACTCTAGTAATATATATGATGTGGCTGGCAGCTCAGTTTCTGGTGAATGAGGGAACCCCCCAGGACGTTTGCACTTGGGGATTTGATAATGCAGTTGGATGGAAAGGTGAGATGTTTAGATTGTCTATTGTCAGAGATGGTGCTATGATCCAATTTGGAACCATTAACATAAAAAAAATCCAAATACAGATACGTTAGGCAAACTCCTACTTCTGAAAACCAGTATTGTTCAAAACCAGTGTAACTGCTCCTTTGCCAATGATGCTCCTTAGAGGCCAGACTCAGCAAGCATGCCTGATCTTCACCCTTCGTTGCTTTAACTAAAGTGTGAGCTTGTGGTTCATAATATAGGAATGTCCTTTGGAGCAGCTGACCTTTACTGAGGTTAGAACTACTTAATCAAGCAATTGACAGCAGGCACTGGGACTAAGCTTCCTGTTTTGTTCCTCCACTGGTCAGCAAAATGCTCAGGACGCTAAGAGAACTCGATGTAATCGTATATTCTGCAAAGCCAAGCACAGTTTGAATTGTTGGAAGCTTTTAACTCTTCTCTGTAATTTTCATCACATAAGTCTCAGAATTCTGGGGTGTTGTGGCAGAAGCAAAGATACACAATTTTTAATATCTTCAGTTACGCCATTACCCATGAACATGCTTGACTTACGTCACGTACTGTGAAGCAGAGTCGAAAACGTTTCTCTGGAATTCATTGCTAGGGTGAATGTAAATCATCCAACACAAGCCACCCACAAGGACAGGAGAGTGAGAGTCTGAGCAGTAAATTTAAAACATGAGTTTAATCTTGGATGCACGCAGACGTGTCGTATTGACCTGGAAGGTGTGTTCTGCTGCCGTGAAAGTCTATGATTCACAAGGGCAGCAAAAACTGACTGTTCATAATAAACACAGAAAATACTGGAAACACTCAACAGGTCACGTAGCATCTGTTGAGAGAGAAATCGAGTTCACTTTGAACAATCTCTTCCGAGTCATTCTGTTATTTAAAGGTGTTATGGTTGAGGGACAAAGGCAGGTTGTGGCTCCAGGTATGATCTCATTGATTGGCAGAACTGACTTCAGGGGCTAAATTGTCTTCTTTTATTCCTACCTTGCATAACAAAAAACTAGACTGTATTTAAAGAGAGATATATTTACTGCATAGTTTTCAATTATGTTAACATTAATGATTTTGTTAATGATGCATTGATTTTGCACTATTGTTTTAATACAAGTAATTTATGGTGATATAAAGTGAATGATTCCTTGGTGTTCCTCTTATTTCACTGTGATTTGCACATATTAGAATAATGTTGCAAAATCAATAATTTGTTAACGCAATCAAAAACGCTGGGGATGTTGAACTTATAATTTATTCCCTTTTCCTCACTGTGATTGCAGGGTGCTTGACAGGCCCTGAGAGTCTTTGAGTGACTGAGTCAGAATTATTTAGAAATTTGAAAACGTGTAATTTGCATTTACCTGTGAGCACCCTTCTGTATTGTGACATCGCAGCCGTAAAAAATAAACCGAAACTGAGGCCAGTCCTCAGGAAAGCAGGCTGGAAGTTGCAAAGTCAGATCAAATCAAACAGGCAAGTGGCTGTGTGCTGCTTTCACTCATTAAGGATTCAGAAAGGAACACCATTGCAATGTGGCTATTTAAAAAGAATCGTGCTTTTCGTACAACAACTTGCATTTATATGGTGTCTTTTAACGTAGCAAAGTGTTGCAAGCATTTCACAGCAGTGTTACCAAACCAAACCTCGACTGTGGATATATTGTGCATCTCCCAATTGACAACTTATAGGTGAATTCGTGAATCCATGGGTGCCCTTTACAGTTAGTCCAGTTCACTATAGGCCCAGAAAGCCAATGAACCAATGGATTCACAGTCATTGCTGGCCTCCCTCAGGTCTAAGGAGCCACTGGTAGCTGGCATGTGGCAGTCAGAGGTTTCTGGCACCATCCAGCCAGATTCCTGAGCAGGAAGGGAGTTCACTCCCTCAATGTCCAGCTTGTTTGTGAGCACAGGAAACAATTCCTGTGGGTGTTAGCCCACCATCCGGGGAGCTGTTGCAATGTTTCCAATCTATATAACTCCCAGGTTCCTAAAAGTGTACTCTCCTGCATCATCTCCAGGGCTGGCAAGAGGTACCTCCAGTGGGCATAGCTAATGACCCCAGTGTGAACCCCTCAGACTGATGCTGAACAGCACGACAGTGTAGCCCATGTATCCACTGGGGGGGGGGGGGGGGCTGGCATTAAACAGACAGTTGGCCTATTGAAGATGCCCTCCTTTTGCCTGGAGCAGTCAGAAGGAGCACTCTGGTACTCAGTGGGCAGTCTCCAGAATAGTGACTGCTTGCTGTACTCCAGCTCAGTAACAGCAGCAGGGGAGATGGATCAGCCACCTGCCTCCTCAGAGGAAGGAAAACGGGAGGCTGATGGCTATACTGAGGGAACCAACACTGATGATGAAGATGCTGAGGGAGCCAGAGCAGGATTAAACTGGAACCGACAAGCCCGAGAGAACCTGATACTGGCTGGATTCGATGTTGAGTGAGTTTGTACTAACATGTGTGGATAATAAAACAACAAGTACAAAGGCAATCCTGTCCGCAAGGATATGCTAGATTTATAATTTTAAAACGTTAAGATACCCTAGGCTGAACCTTGCTTTTTCTCTTGGCTAAGTGCAAGTTGTACAGAATGTTTTGGAAGGATTCTTGCCATGATGCTGAAAGGCCTTTCTTGCTATAGCCTAGCAGACTCGCTGTATCAACTGCCTATCCTGCTCCAATGGTGTCCCATCATGTCTAACGTGCTGTTCTCTATCTATCTCTGCTACTGCCCACTCCTCCCTCCAAGTTCCAGGCCCTGCCACTCTCGCCATTGCCTGCAACACCTCCCCTCACTCCCTCTCACCCCGAACCCTGCGCTATCTTCTCACCACCCTCAGATCACCTCACTACCCATTGACCAGTGCGCCAGGATGAGCAGCCGCCCTATCCACTTTCATCTCTCTCAGTTCTCTCTTGCAGGGGAATACATCCCCAAACAGGACAGTGAGGCATTATGGGTGGAGAGGTTAAGCTCCCCATTGTTCACCAGGACCAAAACCTGCTTCTCAAGAGAGAAGACTAGGACATCCATGTCCCATCAACTGAGTAAATGATGCTCTTTACTTCACTGCAGACCTTACATTAACCCTGCTATCAGAGTCGTTCACTGAGTTCTGAAGAAGGACCCGAAACATTGAGTTTCGCTCCACAGCTGCTGCCACACCTGCTGAGTTTCTCCACCAAGTTCCGGTTTTGTTTCAGATTTCCAGCAGCTGCAGTTCTTTCGGAGTATTTATCCCACAAGGAAACCTGGCCTGTTGCTGAGCGGGTGTACCATCTGCTTTTAGATGCACCTCCACATTTAACCTCAGAAACAGGATTCTGCCCTATATCTCCAGCAAAACTACCAGTGGCTGTAACACAGGCCATAAGCATCACACAAACTGAACACGTTCTTTCCCTGTCTTTCAGGCATTTCCGCTCAGTGCTTTTCCCTCGGTGCTGTTTCATGTGCTCTCCAGAACATTGCCAGTGGAGTGCAGTTAAACACTCAAGCGACAATGATTTTCGATACCCGTCAGATGTTTGTGTTAATGCTTGAGAGAGTTCGGCTGAGCTCTCTTTTGTAGCAATGTAGAACGAATTGTGCATGTACACTGCGATAGTCAAATGTCATTTTTAAAATTGGCCATACATGTCTAATTAATCGTTAAAGTATTAATAACTATTACAATTGTTTTATTGCCAAATACTCAGCTCCTGCTTGTGCTTTTCCAATCCATCACCTCCAGAATGAATATAGTAGCCTGGATTTACATTACATAGATGTTTCACCTTCCTTGTTCAGCTTATAAAGATGAATTAATGATGTGAGCAGAGAAACAGCTTTGCTCGTGGTTCTTTGACTGAGCATCATCTAAGCCCTTCACACTCCAAGTTGTTGTTTGCTGTTCTACTTTGGGAGGTCTCGTTTGCCTTGGAAATGAGATGGAGCAGATTGCGTGCATGTGGCAGCTACCCATGGTTGACCAAATTGTTTTCCTGCTCACTCACTTTGCAGCAGCTTGCTTTTCTAAAAGGTTGCTGCAGACACAGTGACACTTTTGTTCCGAAATAGAAGCCTTCAGCGTAAGGGAACAGCAAAAGGAGAATCGAATTCTAACTTCTCACTGCGCCTCATTGTGTTTGTTGCTGTTGTTCTTAATTTTTGGGTAACTATTTGTAGCATCGTCAGTGTTTCAGGTTGTTCATGCCCCACAGAATGCAATAAATGCTGCAAGCGGATGTCGTTGCAAACACAAGATGGAAATAATGTCATAAGCAGCTCTTAGTTAGAAATTGGTTTCAATTATAAAGTTAAAAATCACACAGGACCAGGTTATAGTCCAACAGGTTTATTTGGAAGCACTAGCTTTCAGAGCGCTGCTCCTTCATCAGGTGGTTGTCTGATGGTTGCCAGGATAACCACCCGATGAAGGAGCAGCGCTCTGAAAACTAGTGTGCTTCCAAATAAACCTGTTGGACTATAACCTTGTGTTGTGTGATTTTTAACTTTGCACACCCCAGTCCAACACCGGCATCTCCAAATCATGTTTTCAATTATGGGGGAGAAAGATATAAAGACTTTAAACAGAGAGGTGTCAACAATTCTTCTTCAAGTGTTTCTGTGGTCTAACCAGTTGTCATTTTATCAACATGGGATTCACTGAAGTACTGAAACGGTGACAGTTTTATTCCAAGATCTTTATCCTTTAATCTCTAGTGAATTTCCTTAATCAGTATCCAGAGTTACATTTGGTGCTGTCCGAAGGTGTCAGGGAACTGGGACATTATTTAATCCCTGTGGTCTTGACATCAAAGGCGTGTCAATATTGCTATGTTTATGATGGGAGATTTGGTATTGGACACTAAAAAAACTTCATTCCCATGAGAAAGTCAAGAAGTGGCAAAACATAAAAAACATACAGTTCATTAGGATGCCATTCAGCACATTGTATCTGCTGTCCGAGAATGAGCTGTCCAGCCTAATCCTACTTTGCAGTTCTCGGGCAGTAGCCTTGTACAGGTCCAAACATCTTAAATGCAGTGAGGTTCATGGCCTCTAATGTCTCTGCAGCTAGTGAGTCCCAGATCCATATTGTAAATAATCAACAGAGCTGAGTCCAGGTGGGAGTCACTCACTTGGTGCTTAGTTGTGTTCCTATGAAGCCATCAGAAACCATTGACTCAGCCTCATCTGTGGCCTTATGTCCTGCCATTTGGAAGAAATGGGGGTGACTGTTGGAGAGATCTTTATGCAGGAACACAATAACAATCTGCAATTAAGTGCTGGCCTTAATGACAACTGTGTAACCTTGGGCAATTGTCATAAAAGCTTCTCTGATTCCCTAATGTTTCAAATTCTGAAGAGGAGTCATTTCAGATGTGAGGCATTAGTTCTATTTGTCTCCACAGATGCTGCCAGACCTGCTGAGTTTCTCCAACATTCTGTTTGTTTAAGTTTCCAGCCTCCCCAGTACTGGCTCACTAATGTCCTGGTTAGCTAAGTTGGCTGGACAGCTGGTTTGCAACATCGATTGACTACAGCTGAGGTTACCGTGAAGGACTCTCCATCTCAACCTCTTCCCTCATCTGAGGTGTGGTGGCTCTCTGGTTAAGAGAACAGTCCTCTGCACTTGGTTGGTAGTGAGTCGTAAATGGGAAGGAAATGTGAAAGAGAACTCTTTGGTTTTATTTTTTGGCTCTATGTTCTGTGTCTTGCTTTATTTTCTGTGATTCAAGATGGCGCTTGACAGTGGTGACACTAAGCAAAGCTTTTCATTGTATTTGTAATACATGTGGGAATAACTAAATAAATCTAATCCGATCCAATGTTTCACAACCCCCAGCTGGTTGTTTAACTATTCCAGCAGGCTGCAGGTACATTCAGTCCAGCCTCATGCTCTCACTGTCCAATCAGGTCTCTTTATGTGAAATAGGCAGATGTTAAATGAATTGAAATCTTGTTGCTTTTGGTGCATTGTTCTGGAGATGTGAAATGTTGGCATTAGTCTGCACAATTTGGAAGGTGTGAAATCCCTCAGTGACACGGGTGAAGCTGTGGCTCAGTGGTTAGCACAGCTGCCTGATAGTGCTAGGGAACTGGATTCGATTCCAGCCTCAGGTGACTGTCTGTGTGGAGTTTTTTACATTCTCTGTGTGGGGCCCCTCTGGTTTTGTCTCGGGATGTGCAGACCAGGTGGCTTAGCCATTGGAAATGTGGGGATTAGGGTGTGGGATGCTGCTTGGAGCGTCAGTGCAGACTTAATGGCCTCTTCCCACACGATTGTGATTCTATGACCTCATCTCTCTCTCTCTCTCTCTCTCTCTCACTTGACAACCCTCTGAGAATGCTGGGTGTGGTGATTGTAATGAGGTTAGCTGCATTGGGTATGAGTTTCCTGATTGGGGCTGTTGAGCTGGTTCAATCAGGGAGCCCTGGCTGACAGATAAGAACAGGAGTGTTCTGTTACCCCGAGAGCTGGCTCAGAGGAGGTCAGACCTATGTCAGGTACTATGCATGTGTAAATAAAGGATGAGTTGGTGATGGGATACTGGCCTTAATGGAGCTATTTCACTCGGTTTTCCCAATTCCAGCCTATCATACTTGCCTGATGTTCATTGTTGACAGTTGCCATCAGCAGCAAAAGTTCTGGAAAATCCCACCTTTTCAGCATTTATACCTCTTATCATTTAAATTGTAGCTTTATGACCAAGATTTTGGTTATCTGTCCTAATATCCCTTTTAGTAGCTTCATGTCACATTTTGTTTGCCCTGAGCTATACCTTGGGACGTTTTGCTATGCAGCAGGCACTGTCCAAAAATAATTTATTGGTGTTCAGACATTTTATATGGGAAAAATGCCACATCTGACAATTTTCTCAAGTGTAACCTTACAAATAAAGCAGGGTTACCTCAATATATGCCCCTAAATATATGGTCACCACACCTTTATCTCTGCTCACAGCCAGAGAGCCATTTTAGTGTTGTGTGTGCATTTATTGTGTTTGTCAAGCTGTCTGGTCATATTGCAGCAAAACCTGGGAGATGTAACTCCCGGGAGATTTCATTGTTTGCTCCCCACAGCAGTTTGGAGGTGTTACCGGGGGGCTGAGGAGTGGGGCTGGGTGCAGGGGTGAGGGCATGGCATGAGAGGGATGAGTAGTCGGCACTGCTGCCTCACAGCTCCAGGGACCCGGGTTCGATCCCATCCTCAGGTGACTGTGTGGAGTTTGCACATTCTCCCCAGGTCTGCATGGATTTACTCTGGGTGCTCCGGTTTCCCCCCACAGTCCAAAGTTGTATAGGTTAGGTGGATTGGCAGTGCTAAATTGTCCAGGAATGTGGAGGCTGGGTGGGCTAGCCATGGGAATCACAGGATTATAGGGTTGGGTCTGGGTGGGATGCTCTTTGAAGGTTTGATGTGGACTCGATAGGCCGACTGGCCTGCATCTACACTGTAGAGGTTCTGTGATTTCACTGAGAGAGCAGGGTGGTGCTGGACAGTGGCTTGCATTAGTTCTGGAGAGGAGAGTGTGGCGCTGGAAAAGCACACCAGGTCAGGCCTGAAATGTCAATTCTCCTGCTCCTCGGATGCTGCCTGACCGGCTGTGCTTTTCCAGTACCACTCTAATGACTCTGATCTCCAGCATCTGCAGCCCTCACTTTCTGTTGGTTCTGGAATGGCCTATCAGGTTACCATGGCAATAGAGCTTTACACTTCAAAAGCAAATCAATTAATGCACGAGTAGGTGGGGAGCAGAGGGTTACAAATGCTTAGGAATTGACCAACAGTACGTTTGGATCAGCTCAGGCTTGAAGGGCCTGTTCCTGGGCTATAAATTTTCTTTGTTCTTTAAAACTGGTCTGACTTGCCCTGACCTCCGAGAGCAAGAACACATTGTTGCCTTACGGTGCAGTGTCTTTCAGAATGTCTTTGTCCCATTTTCTTTTATTTGGGATATAGCATTGTACTAATTGCAAAGGACTTCCTCATGCCAATTGAATTATCAAGAAGATTAGTCTTTTCTGTCTGTCTCTCTCATCCGGTTATTCATAAACACTGTTGCTGCTTCGAATTGGCTGCAATGTGTTCTTCATAGTCCTTCATATGGTTTTGTTTTTTCATCTCAAATTTCCTGTAAAAGAACGACATGAGTGTTGATGTTGGCAGTGGAATTTTTCACATCTGGAATGAAACTATTTGTTTTATGTTGCAGGACCATTCAACCCCTGCTGAACTGTAAGGTATGTTTTTCCTTGTTCTAGCCCTGCTGAGCTGAAACTCAAGAGCCATCACTATTTCCTCATTTACTTTCTCACCTCAGACCCCGTGCTGTCGCTTTGAAGGTATTGGCGACCCTCCAGAGTCTCTCCTGGGAACCTAAGCGGAAGGTTCCGGAAGCTACTCAACAGGTCAGGCAGAATCTGTGAGAAAGATCGTGTTTCAGGTCCATGACCTTCTTTCAGGGTTGAAGATTAAACACCTTTTTAAACACTTACCGAGTCAGGGATGTAGTGTGAGGGAAAACAGCCCCAGTTTATTCAGCCTCTCCTTATAACTCAAACCTTCCAGTCTTGGTAACATCCTTGCAAATCTTTTCTGCACCCTTTCCAATTTAATAACATCCTTCCTAGAGCAGGGCAACTAGAATTGGACAGAGCATTCCAAATGTGGCCTCACCAATGTCTTGTACAGCTGTAACATGACATCCCAATTCCTTTTCTCAATGCTCTGACTGAAAGAAGGTTAACGTACCAAATGTCTTCTTCAATGCCTTGTCCATTGTGACTCCACTTTCAAGGAACTATGTAGCTGCACCTCTAGGTCTTTGTGTTTGACAGCATTCCCCAGAGCCCTTCCATTGGGATGCTCCAAGTGCAGTATTGGAGTGTTGTCCAATATGAAATGAAGTGCGGATGTGTCATAAAGTTGGTACACCTATCAGAAGGATGTTGTGAAATTTGAAAGGGTTCAGAAAAGATTTACAAAGATTGCCAGGGTTGGAGGGTTTGAGCTATGGGGAGAGGTTGAACAGGCTAGGGCTGTTTTCCCTGGAGAGTTAGAGATTGAGGGGTGACCTTATAGAGGTTTATAAAAATCATAAGGGGCTTGGATAGGGTAAATAGACAAGGTCTTTTCCCTGGTGTGGGGGAGTCCAGAACTAGAGGGCATAGGTTTAGGGTGAGAGAGGAAAGATATTAAAGAGACCTAAGGGGCAACTTTTTATTGCGTGTGTGGAATGGGCTGCCAGAGGAAGTGGGGGAGGCTGGTACGATTGCAACATTTAAGAGGCATTTGGATGGGTGTATGAATAGGAAGGGTTTGGAGGGATATGGATCGGGTGCTGGCAGGTGGGACTAGATTGGATTGGGATATCTGGACGGCATGGATGGGTTGGACCAAAGGGTCTGTTTCTATGCTGTACATCTTTATGACACTATGACTATGTCTGATGCCATCAGATGGAGAGTGCAGTGGTCGCTATCCTGAGCTGATGGGGATTAGCTGGAAGGTGGGTACTCTGAGAAGACATCAGGGAGTTACAGTCACTCAGTACCCGCTCTGACTGACTTTCGTGTTTGAAATTATCACTGTCACTGCCTGGGAAAATAGCAACCTGCATGTTAATGAGGTAGAAATGGGTTAAAAGTAGATGTTGGTGCTTGCAAATAGGCCTTTTGCTAATCATGAACAAAATCCTCGCCTCGTCCAAACCTTGGTTGAAAAATCTGACTTCTGTTGTCTCATTGTTGAGAATCTCACTTTCTGTAGCTCCCCACTGACTGCCCATTGGCCATGCTGGTCAGGGCTGGGCAAACTCAACTCAAACGCTGGGGGCAGAGAGGACATCAATGATGCTGGAGAATATCAAAGTAGGAGGGAAGCATGGAAATTCCCACTTGAACATGGGATACAGCCTCTGAATGGCTATGTAATCAGGAAGGAATCCCCAACCCCAACCCATGTGCTATGTCAACTCTTGGTATTTCTGGTATAGTCCTACATGATTATCAATGAGACCACTCAAGAAGATAGCAGCTCGGCTAATATTCAAAGTCGAGATGTTTTTGAAGCAGGCATTTTAATAATGGATTCGGAGTCTGTACTTAGCTGATGTTGCCTTGGTTTTCCGTCACTGGTCAGAAATCAGTTTGGTGACTAGCTTTCCCAGCCCTCCCTCTCCTCCACCATCCAAAATCCACCCCAAAGGATCCTTCCACATTGACTCCGACAGCCAACGTCCAAATCAGCTAAGCAGCGATGAAATATCTCCTGAAGCACTTTGGATCGCCCTAAGTTTGTGAAAGGTGCTATATAAAAATAAGTTCCTGCTTTTCTAGTTCTTAATGCTGTCTCGGTACAGGTCAGGGGTCAAACCTGGGACTGATTGCTCCGCATGATTGGTGGAAACGTGCATGATTTCTTTTTGTTGATATCACAGCCCTGAATCCCAGACTTCCGCGTGCATGTGTTCACTTTTGACTTTGGCCAGAATTGGTGTCAGAAAATAGTTCTACATGGGCAACAAGGCCAACTTTGTATTTGTATAGCACCCCTAATGCGGTGCTAACCAAGTGAATTCCAAGGAATGTTTCTGTCCTTTTTCCCTTTCTCACAAGCCCCACTTGTTGATGTCAATTGGTTAACCCTTGTTTCAAGAATGTGCAATGCAAGGTCAAAAAAAGGAACTTTGAGCTTTGACAGCAGGTTCCAAGTAGTTGCTGGTTTCAGCATGATGACAGGAAGCATAGACTGAGTGAGGAAACTAATAACAGCTGCATACTCTTAGCAGCTGTACATGACTTGGTTAAAAGAGTACCCACACACCTCTCTACCCTTCTGAATAAACAGTAGCACCTCGATGTACGAACGACCCCGTTCACGAACAAATCGGTTTTCGAACAGGATTGTACGTAAAATTTTGCTTCAACGTACGTACGAAATTCAAGGTACGAACGAAGGTATGAACACAAAAAGCCCGTGTGCGACCACGTGGTTTCATTGTTCTGCTTTGCTACGCGCTTGTTGAACGCAAAAGCTCTCGGGCCCCGCGTGATCTCATTCAGTTCGTCTTTGGCGCGTGCGCTGTGAACAGCGTTCGTTGCTACATCCAAGCATTCTTACGCTATCCGAACAATGGGAAAAATTAATTCAGTTCACAAACTTTTCGGTTCGCGAACCGGGTCCCGGAACGGATTAAGTTCGTAAGTCGAGGCGCTATTGTACATTGACGCAGATACACAGACTCCTACTATTTCCCAAAACATTGCAAACTGTTAGATTCAGTGACTATCAGCAAAGATTCCCGTGGACATATGTGTACTAACGTTTGCAGAGAGAGAGAGAGAGAGAGACGGCAACTTTATCCAGTGTTGTGTCAGAAGTCGCTCATCACTTTCCTGGCCAGCCCAAGTGGCTACACATGGGTGATTAAAAACCAGGGAGTGCATGGCTTGTGAATGGGTTCCATTCTGGAGTTCATTCGCAAATTAATTTGTACGCAAGTTGGAACAGAATCCAGGACAATGGAAAGGAACCATTCTTAAGTATGGAAAATATTTGGTGTGTTTGGTCTTTAAAATTAAACGCCTGCATATGATCATATTTGTAAGGACATGTGGTGGTAAGTGAGGCACTCAAGTACTGGGGACCATCTGTACAGTAATGACATGATTCAGTGCTTAGGGCTGTTATGGTCAAGTGGTAATGTTCCTACTTCTGGACTAGAAGGTCCTGATTCAAGCCCCACTCACTCCAGAAAAGTGTCACGACATGTTGATGACATTTTTAGTCCTTGGCTAGTATTTTCATGATCTGTGCCAATGTTCACGTCTGTATTTAGTTTTATAATACCCCTTGGGATATTTTATTCTGTTAAAGATGTCCTTGAAAAGAGGGCATGAACATTGACTGATTTGTTATTATTTACATACACAGACTAGTTATTTGAAAAAAGAGAATTTGTTTATTTTTGAGTTTATGAATAAGCCATTTCCTGTTGTTCACCTTGTCTGGTTAACATACTAACTGCCTTATCACCCATACTTTTGAAAGTAAAGCCCCCTTATTTTAATTAGTTACCTTCCCAACAAATAAATATTTTTTAAAAAACCCTCCCAATGTGGAAAATTCTGAGTTGTACATTGTTGATCAATAGCCAATGACTTTTCCCCTGTATTATGACAGAAAATGGGGATTCTATTTTAACAATGGCTTCATCTGTTTCCAATCAAACATAAAGGTTTAAAGTTAGAAAACTTAGAGTGTTACATTTTGGAAAATAAATATTCACAGGAATGTATAATCATGCATTTTAGAAGTTGGAGAGGATTAATAATGTTCAGAAATTTAAACATAAATTTGAGGGTAAAAGTTAATATTTTACTTAGATTCATTAGGCTGCTGCTGTGAATGTTGCTCCTCTTCACCTTCTGCACTTGGTCACCATCATAATCTCTGGGTATAAATCTCAGCAAATGTTTCTCTTTTCAAACAAAAGAAAATGGCTAAATCCCATGACATTAAAATGCTTCGAAAGTATTTAACAGGATCATGAATCATAAAAGTCAAGAATGTTGGGGCATTTCCAGTCAAGTCAAGACATCTGTAACACAATCAATAATTAGCAAACTTCAATAGGAAATATCATTTTGTCAGCGAAAAAAATGTTACAGTTCAGTAACACTTTGTCAACACATTCTCCAGATTACTTATGATGCCAGCAATTTACATTCTAGTAGTTTGGCAAAAAAAAATGACTTAGCATACAAATGACATTCTAAAATGAGTTGGCCCAATGATGGATTAAATAATGTCAATATTTAAATTTCCAACATCCATGTGTGCAGGGCAGATAACTGAAATCAAACTGCGTTGGAACCTCTGGCTGGTTAACGATTCAGATAGATTATACAGTCATGACTTTAATCAGATTGGGACAGCAAATCCCCAAGAGTTAGGGAACCTCAAGGACAGAAATATTAACAGCCAGGTACAGTTTGTACTTTGCCCAACAATTTGATCAGATTAAACAGTTTCGTATTATGTGTACCGAGTGATTTAGGAAAGCAATTCTGACTATTTTTGGTTTGAGCAGCAGACTGACAATTTACACATTACACCCAAACAACACATCAAACGATGCAAAAAGAAAATATTTGGTGATGGAGCAAGAACAAGCACTTAAGCAATAACTTTCAGCATTTGAGTAATAAAGTACATGTGTGTTGATTTAGATCCCTGGATTTCTGACTGAGCCATTTAATCAAAACATTGGGATTATTTATTGCCAAGGATATCACAGACCCAGCACAGTTCCATTGCTCCAAATTTCACAAATGAATCAGTAATTTATTCATTGAAAGGCTCAGGAAGTGGAAGGTAAAATTGTCCAACATGGATTACAGTTGAAGTTTGCAATTGTCAGGTGATGAGTCCCTCTTGAAAAGGCGTGTATTTGAAGCTTTGAAATGCCAAAGCTGCTTTTAGCTTGATATGTAAACTGCTCCCTCTGCCGTGAGTTAATTGTTTCGCTGGTGTTGGCATGTCTTGAATCGTAGCCATGTTCCTCCTGATATACACCTCTGTAACGTTCACGATCACCTTGTGGGAAAACTCATTGGAAAGCAACCTGAATAGGTTAATGGAGTGGGAAGTGCAGATTCCCGCACTGAAAAGACTGGATCTCTTTCCTTGTGCTCATCCAGACTGGAGAAGTCTGTACTGAGCAATGCACAATCTTGGGATGTTTAATCATGTTAAAGGAGCTATATGAACACATTAGTTTCTATTTTTGCACCACTCTGTTGAGCTGCTGCATTGATGAAGCCTATCCTTGCCTCAGGTTGATGCCAATGTTGACCCTTTCTCTCATCCTGAGGGTGACCACTGCATCATTCTCTTTTGCCACAATACCCATCCTGTGAACAAGGATGTCAATGGCAAACTTTGAACAAAGCTGACCAGTCTTCATTGCTATTCACTCAGAAGTATGATGCATACTTGGTGGGCGGCACGGTGGCACAGTGGTTAGCACTGCTGCCTCACAGCGCCGGAGACCCGGGTTCAATTCCTGCCTCAGGCGACTGACTGTGTGGAGTTTGCACGTTCTCCCCGTGTCTGCGTGGGTTTCCTCCGGGTGCTCCAGTTTCCTCCCACAGTCCAAAGATGTGCAGGTCAGGTGAATTGGCCACGCTAAATTGTCCGTAGTGTTAGGTAAGGGGTAAATGTAGGGGTATGGGTAGATTGCGCTTCGGTGGGTCGGTGTGGACTTGTTGAGCCGAAGGGCCTGTTTCCACACTGTAATGTAATGTAATCTAATCTAATAACAGTCCTCTCTCATCTTCAGGGAGAGAGTGAAAGAGTTCTGATGTAGAATGGAACCTTAGATTAACAGGATTATAGAGTATATCTGATGCCCTTTGTAAATAGCTGGAAATGTGTTGCTGGAAAAGCGCAGCAGGTCAGGCAGCATCCAGGGAACAGGAGAATCGAAGTTTCGGGCATAAGCCCTTCTTCAGGAAGCCCTTCTTCCTGAAGAAGGGCTTATGCCCGAAACGTCGATTCTCCTGTTCCCAGGATGCTGCCTGACCTGCTGCGCTTTTCCAGCAACACATCTCCAGCATCTGCAGACCTCACTTTGCCCTTTGTAAATATTCTTGTCAGAATTTTGCTCCAGTGTTCTTTCATTCTGGTGTAAGTTATCCTTCCCATGTAGCTGTTATGCCAGTTTTGAGGTGTGTTAATACTTCAATTCTAGTCCAACACTTTCTCTTTGCTCCTTATTGCTCTTCATTGTTTAATAACTATCTTAAAAGTATCATTTTGTTTTGCATCTGAAGGTTTTCTGGGATGATCCATGTGAGAATCTGTTTTGATTCTTTGTGTGACTTTTAGTTGGCTTATGTTGAGTTCCAGGATCACGCTTAGGATTTTCATGGTGCTGGGAAACCCCATAGAGGTCTGAAAACCGATTGGGACTCCTGGATCAATTCCCATGCTTTCCAATTTTCACCACTGCTATTTGAAGGTGTGGGCTGGTTCGGTTTGGGAACCTATATCTGGGTTTCCTGAACTGGCCAGCTCCATAATGGGCATAGGTAAATTTTCATGGAGTCAGGCCAGCTTTGTAAAGGACCTCAGAGGCATTGTGAGCCAAAGCCAAGCATGAGGCAACCTTTTGAATTGAATGCTCAAAGGTCTTACCCCAAAACTGTGTCTCTCCTTCTATATGGCCCCTGTCAATTATCAGCCAAAAATATAAAAATAGGCTTGATCAAGAGCCCAAACATCTGTTAGAGTGTTGGAACAGCTGAGCCTGAAAAAACACTGCTTGACGACACGCTGATCTCGGCTATAAGTTGCTAAATGTTCATTTTCACATTATATTAAGGTTTCAAGTACTTGCAGTTTCTGCTATCGATATTTTAAAGCATTTGTGGATTGAAACATTTATTCACCCATAGTAAAAAAGAGTTGTTTTAAGAAAGCAGAAAGTTTTGAGAAAATGACTTTTTGCAAAAAATTTTTTTTAACACAACCTGTTGTCCCTTTGACATGGAATTGTCATAGCTTAGTGTGGAAGGTAAGAGGGACCATGGGGCCATGTCAAAATCACAGTAGCACCATGTGCCAGTAGCTTATGTCATAAATACACTGCATGTACAGTAAGCGGGCAGCTATGTCTCAAAGCCCAGGAGACTAGGCCTCACTGAAGTTCATGAATTTCTAGTGCAGTAACTCAGAAGATGTTTCTGATACCAGGACTGGGGATTGGCTACAGTCAGGAATCTGCTTGCTGTGTTCTTGGTTGGGTGTCTGTGCCTCTGAAGTCTAGGGAATGTGTCACACTCTGTCCTGTGGTTCCACAATGGTCATTCCAAATGGTAGGCCTAATGTGGGCAGGGAGATGCATGGCTATTAGTCAGGGGTCTGGACACTTCTCATCCTATTAGATTCCCCAAGCTGTTTCGGGAAGGGGGAGTGTTCGGATGGTACTGGAATCAGAGGAGAGGGACAGGAGTGGGGGGGGGGGGGGGGGGGAGTAGGTTGCCAATGGAGTGAGTTTGATAAGATGTGGCAAGAGATCTCACTGGGCATCATAGAGTAATAGTCTCTGTGAAACACAACAAAACTGACAGCGAGAAACAAGTTAAGATTCAGCCCATTACTTTAAACATCTCAGTCATTATCATACTCACCCTATCTCCAGGGATGTATCACCATTAAATCCCAGAAATAATCCTGGTCAATTGTCGCTGA
The DNA here is from genome assembly GCF_037043375.1 of Chiloscyllium plagiosum. NCBI lineage: Eukaryota > Metazoa > Chordata > Chondrichthyes > Orectolobiformes > Hemiscylliidae > Chiloscyllium > Chiloscyllium plagiosum. The sequence continues at coordinate 13,798,177 of NW_028270181.1, read as the reverse complement.
ATTAAGACTATTCCTCTTAAGAACCTCCAAACCTCTGCACAAAACTCCCGGTCTCTATTTCACTGTTGTATTTAGAGAGATAGAGTCATAGGGTCATCCAGGAAAAGAGGCCCTTTGACCCATCAAGACCTCACTGACCTATCCACACTAATCCTGCTTTCCAGCATTTTGCCTATAGCCTTGAATGTTATGACCTAAGGAGGTATAGATGCTTTTAATCAACTGGTTCCAATGTATTACAACACATCCCTGGGGCAGCCGAGACTTGAATGTAAGTATTTTGCCCCAGAGGTAGGAAGATTACCACAGTGCCACAAGATGTATTATTTTGGAGAAAAATCCAATGTTATGGCATTCAAGTGCTCATACAGGTACTTTTAAAAAGATTGTGAGGTTTCCCACCTCAACTACCCTCCCAGCAATGCCTTCCACACTCCCAGCATCCTTAAACCCCCTCTAAACCTCCTGCCCCTCATCATAGAATTACATCCCTTTATTATCAGCTAAGGGGAACAGTTACTCTGTCCACCCTGGTCCATACCCCTCATCATCCTAGACATCTCAATCAGGTCACCCCTTAGCCTTCCCAATTTTTTTCCTTGAATTGATTAAACCACTCCCCACTACATTTCCATATTTGAACTATTTTCCTGTTCCTAGTTCTCGCATCCAAAATGTACCATCTTCCCTTGGCTGGGCCTTCTCCAAGGTAATTTATTTTGTGGTACAGTAGCAATGTTTCTACTTCTGGGCAAGAATGCCTGAGTTCAGGTCTCACCTGCCTCAGAGACATGTTGCAATATGTTCGAACAAATTTGATTAAAGTATCTATGTTTCCCGAGAGAAGCAGACCGAAGATCTCTGCAATATTTCAGGTATGGTCTCACCAAGATCCTATACTATTGTCGTATGGCTTCTTTGCTCTTGAGTGGAAGGTAATCAGAGTTATAATTTCTGAACAGCAAGATCCAATAAACAGTTGGAATCCAACTGCCTTTGTTTGTTAACTGGCTCTGTTTGGATTCTGAACTATCAGCCTAAGCCCAATGTTTGGTTCTTGGCAGGTGAGCTAACAAGACATTAATGAATGTGAAAACAGGTTTTCATTTCTGGACGCTGATTAGACATTCTATCACAAATTTCCTTCTCAGTCAAAAACACTGCTGTCATTTATGATCTGAGTCTGAATCCTGACTGTAGAACATTAGTTGCGCAGGGATTCTTTGTTCTCTGTAAACTCCTTTACCACAACATAAAATAATGGCTTGATTTTGTTTTTAGTTACATTTTCCAACCGAAAGGTTTAGGCCCATCACATTCCTCAATTCATGCAATTGAGGCTCAATTTGTCTTTCTGGTAACAACAGATTTATTAGTACGAATAGCAGGTGAAGCATTGCAATAGTTTAGTGCTATAATTTTCTACTGCAACATATACAGACAGTCCTTCAGTTGTAAATGAATTCTGTTTTGGAGTCTATTTGTGTAGCAGACCAGACCATACCCCCTTAAAATATATTAAGAAGGTAGCTTAGACCCTAACTTTTTCTTATTTTAAAGGTAAATGTAAGGTGTTGCATTCTAGATACAATTCGATTGGTCAAACTGCTAGATTTAAAGCAGAACATACTTTATTGACCCACTATAGTTAAAATACAACAAAAGAAAGAAGGAATTGGAATAACTTAACTCTATTGAAAAAATTGACAGAGCAATAGATTCAGTAACTATTACTAACAAACTGTTCCAATATAATGGCATCCCAAAAATACACCATTGGCAAAAGGCAAATTTAGAAAACATATTGTCTCACATGCATCTCCAATATTAGGAGGAGAACACCCAGATTTTGGCTGTAATCAAGAGAGAGAAAAAATAGCTTCCACTTCTTCAAGACCCCAACGGCAACTGAAAGCAAAATCTAAAAATCCTGGTTCTGTGGGAGCTTGGCCACACCCATTCAGGCTGCTTCTATTGTTCCAACTTTTATAAAAAAAAACTAAGGCCTCACAAACTGTTTACTTTACTGGTTTTCCAAATAGACAGCTCATCAGCTCTGTCTTAAAACCTCTCCTTAAACACAGAACAGGACAAAATAAACTCTTAAAGCCATAGTTTTAAAATTAATGTCAATTTAAGAGGTGGCATGGTGGTTCAGTGGTTAGCACAGCAGCCTCACAGCAACTAGGACCTGGGTTTTATTCCTGCTTCAGGCGACTGTGTGTGCAGAGTTTGCACATTCTCCTTGTAAGGGATCATGTTCAGAAGTCAGACATTTGTAAATCAGGGACTGCCTGTACATGAATTGTTTCAAATAACAAAAATGGGATTGTCTGAGACATTGTAATTCTTGCCCATCATTTTGATTATTGTTGAGTGAGGAAGGTGCACAGTGATTTACCTTACTCTAAAATTAAAAGCAGTTAGCAATGAGAAACTGAAGACAAGATGAACCATAAAATGATCAGTAGTTCCATCTTGCTTAGTTTCTGCAATCCCACTAAAGCTTTTTACAATCTGGCTTTTCTTATTGCAGTGGAATCCTGTTTAGACAGAATATTAATTACAGGGACCAGCACTCCAGTGACAATGGCAATTTATTTAACGTGACTTAAGTGTTCTCTTCCTTTGTTTAAAATCTCTAATTTTCTTTTCTGAAATCAGGTGAGGAATGAGCTGACAAATTGTGTTTGGAGAAGTGAGAATATTGAGATTCTATCAGTGAGGGGCAAATGTGAGGGGGAAATGGGAGACAGTTTGAGTTGTCTTGCTCCTCAGTTTACAATAATCCTCATCCTTTCTCCTTAACCTGTAAAAACATGCTTGGATTTTCTGTTAATGTGAGTTGATCCTCTTGTATAAAAGGACGAATTGTGCAGGAAACAGTCTGATTAAAGGATGTCTCCCATTGAAAGATGCCATCTTTTACGTGATTGATTGAATCACTTTCTTTTCTTCTCTTCTGGGAAAGAACACTTCAGTTAAGATTTTGAAAGGGCTTGTCACAAATGAATATATGGAGTCATGTATGTATCGATGTGAATGCTTCACGTTAACTGTTTCCTTTATTGAAAGCACAGTGACTGAGTCATAAGGTACATTTGCTTGGCTCTTAGCACTGTTTTCACTCAACCAATGAATCCTCTATGAAGACAGACCATCTAAGTTCACTCCACTCCAAATTCATTCATTTAGTTGATCCCTGAGTGGTAAAAAACATTCATTGTTTTGTGTTGGCTTGTCTCTCTCACTGTTAAATATGCAGCATTGACTGCCCCCCTACATTGTTGATGCATGTCCATGAAATTTGTGTTGTATGAGAATTTCAGATTTCTCTGCATGAGGTTCTTACATAGGTAATTCATCTCAGCACACTGGGGTTTCTTAGGTATTGGAGAAAGCTGTCCATGTGATCGATTAGCAGAGAATGATTGGGCTTGGACGCAGCAGCAACCAGTTGTCTGTGTGGGATTGACTATCTCGCTGTAGCACCAGTCTCCCTTCTACCTGAAGAATGTATTTTCAAGCTTTAGGCCTTTATGGCGATGCATCTCATTACAGTCAACTTCTCAATGACAGAGAATACACCATTTCATTGTTCAGCATCCACTTTGCATTCCATTTACAGGGAAAGAATACACTGTAGAAAATAATGGGCCTGTTTTGATACTATTAGAGTCCAGGCGAAGCATGCATTTTCTGCTAGTTACTGTTGTGAAAGATGGTTCACTCATACAGGAGCTCAAATGAAGTAAAATTGTATATATTTACACAGTGTAAATGAGCAGTATGATGCATGATGTGTCAAGTTTGAAGGATTATCTTATACTTTATCAAGGCATTGGCAAGAGTGTCTATTACTTCCAATGATATATTAAATCCTTATTTTTGATAATGTACTGTAGGTGTATATTTTTTAAAGAAAAGGATATTTGGTCGGTTTTAGCCAGTGAAATAAAGGAAGAGTGTTTTTTTAAATCTAGGGTAGAGTATATAATGAAAGCAAATCATTGACAAGCATCCAGAAATGGCATTGAGGGTGAGTTGGAGGTTTGGATTAGGAGTTGGCTGGCTGGAAGAAGACAGAGGGTAGTAGTTGATGGCAAAGGTTCATCTTGGAGTGCCGTCACTAGCGGTGTTCCGCAAGGATCTGTTTTGGGACCATTGCTGTTTGTCATTTTTATAAATGACCTGGAGGAGGGGTTAGAAGGTTGGGTGAGCAAGTTTGCGGATGATACGAGAGTCGGAGGAGTTGTAGACAGTGAGGAAGGATGTGTCAGGTTACAGCGGGATACAGATAAGCTGCAGAACTGGGCAGAAAGGTGGCAAATGGAGTTCAATGTAGCTAAGTGTGAGGTGATTCACTTTGGTAAGAGTAACAAGTAGATGGGGTACTGGCTAATGGTCAGATACTTGGTAGTGTGGATGAGCAGATGTCCATGTACACAGATCTTTGAAAGTTGCCACCCAGGTAAATAGTGCGGTGAAGAAGGCATATGGTGTACTGGCTTTTATTGGTAGAGGAATTGAGTTCCGGAGTACTGAGGTCATGTTGCAGTTGTATAAGACTCTGGTGCGGCCGCATCTGGAGTATTGTGTGCAGTTTTAGTCGCCATACTATAGGAAGGATGTGGAGGCACTGGAACGGGTGCAGAGGAGGTTTACCAGGATGTTGCCTGGTATGGTAGGAAGATCGTATGAGGAAAGGCTGAGGCACTTGGGGTTGTTTTCATTGGAGAAAAGAAGGTTTAGGGGTGACTTGATAGAGGTGTACAAGATGATTAGGGGTTTAGATAGGGTCAACAGTGAGAATCTTTTTCCACGTATGGAGTCAGCTATTACAAGGGGGCATAGCTTTAAATTAAGGGGGGGTAGGTATAGGACAGATGTTAGGGGTAGGTTCTTTACTCAGCGAGTCGTGAGTTCATGGAATGCCCTGCCAGTAGCAGTGGTGGACTCTCCCTCATTATGGGCATTTAAACGGGCATTGGATAGGCATATGGAGGATAGTGGGCTAGTGTAGGTTAGGTGGTCTTGGATCGGCGCAACATCGAGGGCCGAAGGGCCTGTACTGCGCTGTATTCTTCTATGTTCTATGTTCTATGTTCTATAAATGTTCAGTTTCAATCTACCTGAGCCTGGAATAATCCCTGGAATTTATTAGAAATAGTTTCTAGCAAGCCACTCAGTTGTATCAATGACTATGGAGTCTCAGTAAAGAAATGGAGCAGGATGGACCACCCAGCATTGACCTAAGCACCGGAAAACACAATGGCAGAAACAGCCCTGTCGACTCTGCACACTCCTCCTCACTAACATCAGGGGGCTAGTGGAGAGCTGTCTCACAGACTAGTAAAGTAACAGCCTGACACAGTCATATTCACAGAATCATACCTTATACACAGCGTCTCACACACCACCATCACCATCCCCGGGTATGTCCTGTCCCATTGCAGGACAGACCCCGCAGAGGTGGCGGGCTATTGCTGTATAGTCGGAAGGGAGTTGCCCTGGGCGTCCTCAGCATTGACTCTGGTCCACATGAAATCTCATGGCTTCAGGTTAAGCAAGGGCAAGGCAACCTCCTGCTGACTACCATGTACCGTCCTCCCTCAGCCGATGAATTAGTACTCCTCCATGTTGAACATACAGGGAGGATGGCAAGGATGTAAGATGTATTCTGGGTAGGGTATTTCAATGTCCACCACTACGAGTGGCTCAGTGATTCCACAACCAACAGATCTAAGCTCTACGGTTCTGCCACATCCAGTCGTGAATAGTGGTGGACAATTAAATAACTCACAGGAACACTACTGATTAAGCTGGTCAGGTCCAAAAGGATGTGACTGCTGAACTGGGTCAGCTGCACATGGTGAGGGAGCCAAGAAGAGGGAAAAACATATTTAATCTCATCCTTACTATGCTGCCGGCTGCAGATACATCTGTCAGTGATGGTATTGGTAAGAATGACCACTGCACATTGTGGAGACAAGGTCCCATCTTCACATTTAGAAGACCCTCCATCATGTTATGTGGCACTATCACTTTGCTAAATGGCACAGATTTCAAACACATCTAGTAACTCAAGACTGGGCATCCACGAGGTGCTGTAGGCCATCAACAGCAGAAGAATTGCACTCCAGCGCAAGCTGTAACCTCATGATGTGGCATATCCCCCACTCAACCATTACCATTAAGCCAAGGGATCAATCCTGGTTCAAAAAAGAGTGCAGGAGGGCATGCCAGGAGCAGCACCAGGCATCCCTGAAAAGGAGATGTCAACAAAGTGATGCTACCAAACAGGGGAAAGTGGGGACTGCAGATACTGGAGATCAGAGTCGAGAGTGTGGTGCTGGAAAAGCACAACAGGTCAGGCAGCATCCGAGCAGCAGGAGAATTGACGTTTCGGGCATAAGCCCACTACCAAACAGGACTACTTGCATACCAAGCACCGTAAGCAGCAAGTGAGAGACACAGCTAAGTGATCCCACAATCAATGGATCAGATCTGAGATCTGCATTCCGGTCAAATCCAGTCATAAATATTGATGGACAATTTAAACACCTCACTAGGGGAGGAAGCTCCACAAATATCCCCATCTTCATACTAGAAGAGCTCAACACATCAGGGCAAAAGATAATGCTGAAGCTTTCACTGCAATCTTTAGCCAGAAATGTCAAGTGGACAATCCATCTCAGCCTCCTCCAGTGGTCCCCAGCATCACAGAAACTAACCTTCAGCCAATTCAATTCACTTCATGTGATATCAAGAAACAGTTGGAGGCACTGGATACTGGATTAGAATGGTGCTGGAAAAGCACGGCAGTTCAGGCAGCATCCGAGGAGCAGGAAAATCGACGTTTCGGGTAAAAGCCCTTTTGCCTGAAACGTCGATTTCCCTGCTCCTTGGATGCTGCCTGAACTGCTGTGCTTTTCCAGCACCACTCTAATCTAATGCTGGTTTCCAGCATCTGCAGTCCTTTTTTTTACCCGGCACTGGATACTGTAAAGGCTACAGGCCCTGACAATATTCTGGCAATAGTACTGAAGACTTGTGCTTTAGAACTTGCTGCTCCCCTAGCCAAGCTCTTCCCATACAGCTACAACACTGGCATATATTTGACAATGTGGAAAATATCCCAGATATGTCCTGTACATAAAAAGCAGAAGAAATCCAATCCAGCCAACAGTGCTATCAAGCAGCACCTGCTCAGCAATAACCTGCTCAGTGACGCCCAGTTTGGGTTCCACCAGGGCCACTCCTGACCTCATTCCAGCCTTGGGTCAAACATGTACAAAAGAGCTGAGTTCCAGAGGGGAGGGGAGAGTGACAGTCCTTGCTAGCAAGGCTGCATTCAACCGAGTGTGGCATCATGGAATCAATAGGTATCAGAGGGCAAACACTCTGCTGGTTAGAGTCATACCTGGCACTTGGGAATATCGTTATGGTTGTTGGAGGTCAGTCATCTCAGCTCCAGGACATCTCTGCAGGGGTTCCTCAGGATAGTGTCCTGGGATCAGCTGCTTCATCAATGACCTTCCCTCCAGCATAAGGTCAGAAATGGGGATGTTTGCTGATGATTGCTCAATGTTCAGCATTATATGCAGATACTGAATTATTCCATACTCAAATGCAACAAGACTGGACAATATTCAGGCTTGGGCTGACAAATGGCAAGTAACATTTGTGACAGGCTGTGATCATCACCAATAAGAAACAATCGAACCACCGCCCCTTGACATTCAATGCCCCACTATCAACATTCTGGGGTTATGATTGACTACAAACTCAACTGGACTTGTCATATGAAAACGGTGGCTACAAGAGCAGGTCAGAGGCTAGGAATCCTGCAGTGAGTAACTCACCTCCTGACTCCCCAAAGCCATCCACCATCTGTAAGGCACAAGTTAGGAATACTCCCTATTTGCCTGGATGGGTACAGCTCCAACAAGAGGTAAGATGCTTGACACAATCCAGGACAAAGCAGCTACCTTGATTGGCACCACATCCACAAGCATCCGCTCCCTCCAACCTCAATGCTCAGTAGCAGCAGTGTGTACTACCTAGAGGATGGACTGCAGACATTTACCAGAAATCCATCCAAACCCACAACCATTTCCATCCAGAAGGACAAGGGCAGCAGCTATATAGGAACACCACCACCTGCAAGTTGCCCTCTATCCCGATATGGAAATATATCGCCGTTCCTTCATTGCCACTGGGTCAAACGCTTGGAACTCTCTGCCTAAGGGCATTGTGGGTCAACCCACAGCAGGTGGACTGCAAGAAGGCAGCTCACCACCACCTTCTCAAAGGCCAACTAGAGACAGGCCCAGTGAGTGACACCCACATCCTGTGAGTAAATTTAAAAATCCAGTTCAATTGGTTGTTAGCCATACAGGAGAAAGTGAGGACTGCAGATGCTGGAGATCAGAGTTGAAAAGTGTGGCACTGGGGAAGCACAGCAGGTCAGGCAGCATCTGAGGAGCAGGAGAGTCGGTGTTTTGGGCATAAGCCCTTCATCAGGAATGTTTGGTGGCATCTGCCATGTTAGTCAAACTGGGTGCAGTCGGGTAATGCCATGATTCTGTTGCCTTGCGTGTGCCCCGTTATTGCTGGTAAAAGAGGGTTCCAGAGAAGAGTGACTGCACCCAAGTGATAACTCTGTTTCTCTCTCCACAGATGCAGCTAGACCTGCTGAGATTCTGCAGAACCTTCTGTTTTGATTTCAATCTCCAGCATCCGCGGTATTTTGCTTTTATTATTATTTAAGTAGGGACTGTTTCCTTGGTTTACAGAATTTTTCTAAATTAACAAGTGATTTTAGGCCTAAAAATATTTAATTTTGTGACTTCAGGTTTGTGGTTTCTATTAATGGCAAAACATGGAATTTGCAAAAATGATTGGCGATTTAACAATGTCCTCTCAGAGCCTTGTTTTTGGGTCTTAGCTTTTGGAAAGCATTCACCTTGCATAAGCTTGAGGTTACCCAATACTCTGCTGCCGAACTCAGAGAAAGTCCTGTTCCCCCATTACCCCTGTGCTTCTTGACATACATTGACTCTTAATTTGACATGAAAATTCTTATCCTTGCTTTCAAATGCACGGCCTCTCTTCCACTCTGATGTGGAACATTTTCCAACCCCATAACCCTCTGAGATGTCTGTGTTCCTTCAGATCTGTTCTCTCACCCATCCTGGATTTTAATTGATCCCATATTGGTTATCATGCCTTTAGCTGCCTGGGGCCTAAGATCCAAATTTCATCTCCAAATCTCCTTCCTCTGCCAGTGGAGGCTGGTACAGTTACAACAAATAAATGACATCTGGATGGGTACAAGAATAGGTAGGGTTTAGAAGGATGTGGGCCAAATGCTGGGAAATGGGGCTAGGTCAGATCGGGATATCTGGTCAGCATGGACGAGTTGAACCAAGGGGTCTGTTTCCGTGCTGTATGACTCTATGACTTTCTCTGTTTCCTTAAGGTGCTTCTTAAAGCTTACCTGCCTGACCAAACTCTTGGCGAAAGTGAGGACTGCAGATGCTGAGATCAGAGTTTAGATTAGAGTGGTGCTGGAAAAGCACAGCAGGTCAGGCAGCATCCGAGAAGCAGGAAAATCGATGTGTCCTGATGAAGGGCTTTTGCCTGAAACGTCGATTTTCCTGCTCCTCGGATGCTGCCTGACCTGCTGTGCTTTTCCAGGGCCACTCTAGACTCTGACCAAACTCTTGGTTAACTGTTCTAATATCTCTTTCTGTGGCATGCTGCTGGGTTGTGTCGAATGCTCCTGGGGGATGTTTCAAGAAGTAAAAGGTGCTATATAAATGCAAGTTGCTGCTGCACAGAAAATGTCAAACTGTCAGTATTTATGGCATAGGCGAAAGTGAGGACTGCAGATGCTGGAGATCAGAGTCAAGACTGGAGTGGTGCTGGAGAAGCACAGCAGGTCAGGCAGCAGAGACCGGATGAGTGTAGATTCTCCAACTTGCATTTGATTTGAATGGACTGTGACTGTGGCCCACCTCAGTTTGTGTTAACTTAGAAATGTGAGCCTGAATCCCCACAGTCTATGGTTGAACAGTCTGCTACCTCCTCCCCTGTGTTTCGATCAGCCCCTTCAGCCAAGTCTCAGCTCAATATTCCACTTTTATTTGCACTGCTCCTTAATAAGTGCTGAGGGCATTAGGACAGCAGTGAGCCAAGCATCTAAGAAACACACTGCTCAGCTCAGGGCTGGCTTGAGTGCCTGATAACCCTCACTTTTCGACAGAAGAGCCCCTCCCTCCTCACAACTGGGTAGAATCCTGAAGAAAACCAATAATGAAACTTTGTAATGAGCCACATTAAAGAGCAATGAAATATCCAGGGGAGTCAGCCCTGAAGGACTTAAAATACACAGCCATGTAACATTTTATTGTCACTCTATTTTTAAAAAAATTTAAATTAACCCTCACTCATTTCATGAAATGCAAAATTGCTGCTGCGATTGCCAAAGGCTTTGACTGCTGTGAAGACCCAAGTCTATTCATTGCTATCGAAGCTTAATTAGTTTTTCATTTTCATTAAAAGCAAAACGATTGCACAAAATTACTAATATTTAATTAAGTGTTCAATTTCCACTGCTTTAAGATCTGCAAAACTAGCATCCAATTGTTATAGTAAACACCATCATCAGCAGCCCTGTATTTGATGATATATTAGATATTAAGATCAGTGGGTCTCCAGATAAACCTGGTGATTAATAGCTGGTAAGTAGGTATTGGGAGCAGATTAAATCTTGCATTCAATTTTCAGGTTTGCTTTCTGTGCCATTTTTAGGCCAGGTGAAGGTTGACAAACAGCTGCAGATGAAAGTTCTATTGACAGATGGCGCGGGGTAATAAGTATTTCTGGAGCACTGTGAAAACCCTCCCCCAAGGAGACTATTTGACACTTACTTTCATTTACTATAATTTCATGAAAAGCTTATTGGACTGTAATATGTTAAGCGCTGCGACTGGATTCTTTAGCAGCCCCTTTTATTATGCAGAGGGTAGGATGGGAAGCATTGATACAGGCTGGCTGCCAGTTTGTACTGTGGCAGCTGCTATCACTAGGGCAGTATCAGAGATTCAGCAGTGGGAAGCCACTATTTTCTGAAGAAAATAACAGATGGCAGTTCATGTTTGTCATACTCCAGGGCTTTACAGCAGCAAAGACACTCCTTAAGGATTTTAATGATGGTTGCCGTATTTTGGCACCTTCTAAATTGTAAAAGGCTGAAAAGTAAGGTGTCAGAGAATAGAAGCAAAAAGAACAAAAATTATTTCTGCAATCCTGCAAATATTTGTCTATTTGTCTGTAATAAGACGTTCACTAAATTAAACGTGTGCATCGATGTTTGTGTGCGTGTGTGTGTGTGTGTGAGGGGGGTGCGTTTGTGTAGTCTATTTGCTCTGCAGCTTGGCACCTTTCTGAAGTGGAATCATGCCACGGGACTGATTTGTAGAGTGATTTCACTTCATGCTAATGTAAACAAGCGAGCTCCCTCTGGAATGCTACCCCACATAACAGACTGTCTCCATGCTTCAGATGTAAATGCAGTTAAGACGTGAAGCAATAGATGCAGTTGTTTAATTAGAGCTGACACCATTTTGAGATAGATACGGGAGAGGTACAAACTAACAATAGAAAGCTAATTTCTTGATTTTTGTGGGGAATTATTCAGAGTCATGCAGTCATAGAGATGTACAGCATGGAAACAGACCCTTCGGTCCAACCTGTCTATGCCGACCAGATATCCCAACCCAATCTAGTCCCACCTGCTCATATACGTATCCAAATGCCTCTTAAATGTTGCAATTGTACCAGCCTCCACCACATCATCTGGCAGCTCACTCCATACAGGTACCTTCCTCTGTGTGAAAAAGTTGCCCCTTAGGTCTCTTTTACATCTTTCCCCTCTCACCCTAAACCTATGCCCTCTAGTTCTGGATTCCCCAACTCCAGGGAAAAGACTTTGTCCATTTATCCTATCCATTCCCCTCATAATTTTGTAAACCTCTATAAGGTCACCCCTCATCCTTTGGCGCTCCAGGGATAACAGCCCCAGCCTGTTCAGCCTCTCCCTATAGCTCAAATCCTCCAACCCTGGAAACATCCTTGTAAATCTTTTCCAAACCCTTTCAAGTTTCACAACATCTTTCCAATAGGAAGGAGACCAGAATTGCACGCAATATTCCAACAGTGGCCTAACCAATGACCTGTACAGCCACAACATGACCTCCCAACTCCTATACTCAATACTCTGACCAATAAAGGAAAGCATATCAAACGCCTTCTTCACTATCCTATCTACCAGCGACTCCACTTTCAAGGAGCTATGAACTTGCACTCCAAGGTCTCTTTGTTCAGCAACACTCCCTAGGACCTTACCATTAAGTGTATAAGTCCTGCTAAGATTTGCTTTCCCAAAATGCAGCACCTTGCATTTATCTGAATTAAACTCCATCTGCCACTTCTCAGCCCATTGGCCCATCTGGTCCAGATCCTGTTGTAATCCTTATGCTCGCATCCAAATCATTTATGTAAATGACAAAAAGTAGAGGACCCAGCACCGATCTTTGTGGCACTCCACTGGTCACAGTCCTCCAGTCTGAAAAACAACCCTCCACCACCACCCTCTGTCTTCTACCTTTGAGCCAGTTCTGTATCCAAATGGCTAGTTCTCCCTGTATTCCATGAGATCTAACCTTGATAATCAGTCTCCCATGGGGAACCTTGTCGAACGCCTTACTGAAGTCCATATAGATCACATCTACTGCTCTGCCCTCATCAATCTTCTTTGTTACTTCTTCAAAAAACTCAATCGAGTTTGTGAGACATGATTTCCCACGCACAAAGCCATGTTGACTCTCCCTAATCAGTCCTTGCCTTTCCAAATACATGTACATCTTGTCCCTCAGGATTCCCTCCAACAACTTGCCCACCACTGAGGTCAGGCTCACCGGTCTATAGTTCCCTGGCTTGTCTTTACCGCCCTTCTTAAACAGTGGCACCACGTTTGCCAACCTCCAGTCTTCCGGCACCTCACCTGTGACTATCGATGATACAAATATCTCAGCAAGAGGCCCAGCAATCACTTCTCTAGCTTCCCACAGAGTTCTCAGGTACACCTGATCACGTCCTGGGGATTTATCCACCTTTAACCGCTTCAAAACATTCAGCGCTTCCTCCTCTGTAATCTGGATACTTTGCAAGATGTCACCATCTATTTCCCTACAGTCTATATCTTCCATATCCTTTTCCACAGTCAATACTGATGCAAAATATTCATTTAGTATCTCCCCCATTTTCTGTGGCCCCACACAAACGTTGCCTTGCTGATCTTTGAGGGGCCCTATTCTCTCCCTAGTTACCTTAAAGTATTTGTAAAAACCCTTCAGATTCTCCTTCATTCTATTTGCCAAAGCTATCTCATGTCCCCTTTTTGCCCTCCTGATTTCCCTCTTAAGTATACTCCTACTTCCTTTATACTCTTCTAAGGATTCACTCGATCTATCCTGTCTATATCTTACATATGCTTCCTTCTTTTTCTTAACCAAACCCTCAATTTCTTTCGTCATACAGCATTCCCTATACCTACCAGCCTTCCCTTTCACCCTGACAGGAATATACTTTCTCTGGATTCTTGTTATCTCATTTCTAAAGGCTTCCCTTTTTCCAACCATCCCTTTACCTGCGATCATCTGACCCCAATCAGCTTTCGAAAGTTCTTGCCTAATACCGTCAAATTGCGTAAAGGCTTCTATGCATTTACTACATGACTGAGTTACAGCTATGGAGGTGAAGTGATCATTTTTTTCCAGAAGAATAGACTAGAATCCCTACAGTGTAGAAACATGTCCATCGGCCCAGCAATTCCACACCAACCCTCTGAAGATTAGCCCAACCAGACCCATTCGCCTATTACTCTACATTTATCCTTGACTAATGCACCTAACCTACACATCCCTGAACACTATGGACAATTTAGCATGGCCAATACACCAAACCTGCACACCCTTGGATTGTGGGAGACAGCAGTACTAACCACAAAGCCACCATGCGGCCCCATGCATTACAGATATTACCAGCGTGCTCAGAGATGCTGTTACCCACTTCTGGAGAGGTTTGGGCTTGAACCCAGGTCTCCTGCCTCTGAGGTTAGGACACTACCACATTGTTTCATTGTAATTTTATTCAATTCAGATTTCACAATGTACCATGGCATGATTCGAACCCATTTCTGTTGGCCCTGTGCCCACAGCCCTGGATTACTGGCCCAGTGTCACTATCACAATGCCATCAGCACCCCTTCATTATTTCATTATATGAGCTGAGGTTTAATCGAAGGATCGGTTTGTTGAGGAACAGACACAGTAATAGGCCTTTTCATTTCACAGCTAGGCTGTGCTTCTGCAATGCCTTGCTCTGGTTCAGATACAATGCTGGGCTACCATAGCCAGTGGAGGAAACCATCACAAGGCCCATCATCCTGAGGGACTTCAACCCCCCACACACCACCCCCACTGTCCCCAGGTCGAAGTCAGCGTTGGAAACCCCAATGATAAGACATGCAATTGGATATTTGAAGCAAATTGAGTTGAGCAAGAGAAATTGTTTGAAATGAAACTTGAACGCCCATGAAACAAATTTCTGAACGATGCCTTTGTTCAGCTGACTCACTGTTGTCTCCTTGGGACTGTGCACGTATTTTCAGTTCCTTCGATATGAACCTTACTAGCAAGATCAACATCTAGTGTTCATCTGTAACTGTCCTTGGGAAAGTGTTGGTGAGCTATTGACTTGCTGTAACCTGTGCCATGCAGGTCCCATCCAAGATGCTGTTAGAAAGGGAATTCCAGAATGGTGATCCAGCAAAAATGAATAAGCTGTGATATATTTCCAAGTGAAGATTGTGCATGCGCATGTGTGTGTGTTTGTGTACAAACATACAAACTTGCACCTAGTGTTCCCTTGTACCTGCTGTTTTTATCCTCCAGGGTACTAAGAGTTGAGGGTTTGAAAAATCCTGTCAAAGTATAGTTAGTTTGTTCCTGTAATACATCCTGTAGATGACACCCACGTTAGACATGTGCAGTATTGGTGAAGGGATACATCAGACCTTATAAATATGATGCACACCCTGCAAGAGCACTCAGCCCAGTGTTACAAGAACTCTGCTTTCCTGAAGCCAGTAAGTCCATGATCTCCATTTTATGTCAAACGATGAATGTGAAGCTTTACCACTTAGTTTAAGGTCTAGTGCACCCTGATTAATCCCAGTAATTGCGGTTATAATGAGGGCTGATTTCTGTCTCCAGTCCTAGATACCTAATCATATTTAACAGGGTCAAAAACACTGAAGTAGATCCACATGCAGAATGAATTCAATTCACTATATGATGCATGTTATAAAGTGACTTTCTGCCTCATCCTTTGAATGAGGTTCTTATGGATTGAAAACAATAGTGTTATAGATTCTGAAGTCTTGACATTTTTGGAAAATGATTTAAAAATAGCTGATTCTTTAAAACATCTTTAATAATTGTTTGCAACGACCAGCCATTTTGTTTCATGTTTGCAAACCCAAATGGCTTTATGCAGAACGTACAGCCACACCACAGGCCACTCAGCCTATCCAGTCTGTACTGGTCCTAGCTGAGCCTTGTGACTGCAGTATCTGCTTGCCTGCACTGCTGTGATTATGCCTGGAAGTGGGATTGAGACCAGCTGTGATGTCGTTTCTATCATGAATGAGATGTGACAGATTGCTGGATGAACAGAAATGGAACAGCATCCTGTCACAGAGCTGCCTTTATTAGCAAATCAGGAAATCATTCCATCCCCGAACAGAATGTTTATTTTCTTTGGTGATTTAATATGAAATTATGCATTGCCAGATGCAGATGACAATCCGTAACAATTTCACTTGATATTAATAGTGAAATTGTTGGAAATATAATGTTTCAGTACACTCAGCTGGGAAGGACATTCATATTAACCCTTACCTTGCCTCCTACTTTGACAGCGACAGTTGTCTAAGACAAGTCCTTAGCTATTAATCAGTTAAAAGGCTCTAGTAAAACTACAGTACATTTGTACAGATTACACTGAACCAAACCATGCCTGCAAAGCCCAAACAAAATGTCTATTATTAGACGCAATTGTGCAATTGTTCGGTGCTTGCCAAACAAGCCTGAATGTGCTGTTAGCTACACTTAGAATCAATTTATGATAATCAGTCAGGCGTGTAATGTGGCTCATTTATGCTTGTTAGAAGCAGCATACCTTCATGCACAAAGGCCCATTCTCCACAAACAAAATTATTATGTTCAAGCCTTGCACCTTGATGAATTACTCAGGAGATTAGGAAGCCTCTAGTTCTCCATGGCAACATATCAGCTGATTAGAGTGTACATCCAAATTATTAATCAACATATTTTTTCTTTTCTGTAGTATAAATTGTTGTGCTCATTTCGCATTTGGTATTCTTGTATTTATCCTGACTAGTGCTAGATGAAAATCTTCATCAAGATGTTTCTCTTTTTAGTAAAACTAGTTATTCTAAGTTTGGTTAACATTATGGACAATACAAGAACATGGAGACAAAAGGAGAGCATCTTGAGACCAATCAGCTGGGGCCTGAGGACGTTGCAGTGTGAAGGTAACAAATCTGTCAGTTGTGGAAGAGACATTTCAGTTCATTGGCACATGCTGTGTAACAAACTGAAAGAGTTCCTTAATTCAAGCTCCCTTTACAAATCAACAACTGCTGTGTCTCTGAGCCCGATTATGTGTCATTCAGATTAAATGTTAGCTGGCAACTCTGAGTCATCTGCAGCACTCTATGAAACAAACACTTGAACAAAGCTGAATCATCTGTTCTTATTTTTTCTCCTGTCACCAATGTGTTCCAGTCTCTTAAAAGAAAGGCTTCACTAGAAAAGAGAGGGGTTGGGGATGCAGATCTGTCCTGAATGAGATGGAAACAATAGTGGAAAAGAGATTTGCGTTTACATAGAGCTCCAATGTTCAGGAATGGCCCTTAACGCTGATCAATCTCCTGATTCTCAACAAAATACAAAGACCAAAATTGACTCGGAAACTACAGGCTGGGTGACATATTAAAAATGCAGCTGAGCAATGGAATCTATCTGCAGAATGATGCTTGCTGAGAGCATGAAATGTGGACCTCCTACGCTTCAGCATTCCTTCCCTGGGCAGCATGAGGGCTAACTAGAAACTACAATGTCTCCCAACAACAGGAAGGAATCTTAGATGGAATTATCCAGACTGTGTGCTTACCTGCAGCTCCTAATGCTGGTGTAATGGTACATTGATACCAAAACATGGGTCCACATAAATAGACTTGCGTAGGCATGATTTACTTATGTTGGAGAAACATTCTCGTAAACTACCAGAAATATCGAAAGACGAACGTATGTGCTGAGAATATGAAAAGAATCTCAAATGAAAACTTTTATAGGTGTCACCAAAGCCCATGGGAACCTTACTCTCTTTGGCTGAGTGTCACTTGTGTGGAGTTTTGGGAGAACTTGTTTTGCTGTGAAGTCTCTTGGGTTTTCTCCCCATATCTTACCAAACATGACCCATTAACCAGCACCCTGCCCCAAGATGTCCCTCCCGTTCAATTCTAACCTCATCTTACCACGCGCCCTTCAGTCAAAAGACCAAGGACCCTGGCGTCTGTGTCATGTTTAAAAGACTGTAGAGCCACTGGGATGAGTGCTGCTGTGCTGATGCTGCACTTCCTGGTGACAGGCATTCAGTCTGAGGATGTCGGAGGAGGAGGGAAAGGATGACGCTGTGGGGTTCCGGGGACCTGGAGATGGGTAGGGTGGTGCAGAGGAGGGGTATCCTCTTCCAGGAGGACACTGGCACCAGTTCCTGGTCTAAGGATGCCACCTGGATCAGTGCGATCTCCACAGTGTGAAGAACCTGGGCAGCGGTGCCATAGGAAGATCAATTACCTTCTCCACTCTGCTAGGGTAAATGCCACATTCCTCTCTCTGCCACCTCACCCTAACTCTATCACTGCTACTGCACACACCTTACACCAAGGCTCATGCTTCAGACTGGTATCAGAGGCTACACCTACAGTGCCAGGAGCCCTTGACAGACCAGTGCCTTTGTCGAAGACTTTGAGACACGCTGTCTGCTTGCTACATATGTCATGTATTTTCTTCCATTTAAGCTTCTGGCACATGGTGCAGGGGTTTGATGTAGCACAGGCTCCAGGCAAAGAAAATGGTGCCCTTGACTGAGGACTACTGACCAGAGAGGCAAGCTGCCTGGTGTGGTGACAAGGCAAGGCAGGCAGGCTGTGAGTGTGCAGGAAGTCACCAAGTGAGCAACCTCTTGCGATCTGTCAGCTGGCTGCCTGTGAGCAAAGTGTCCAGCCTTTCAATATTGGCTTCCACTGTGCCCAGCAACGGAAGTCTGTGCTTCCTAAACAGTGTCACTGTTCACACAGTTGGTGTCTGTCAGTCATTGAGATACCTTCCTGTGTTGAGCAACATGGAGGTTCTTTATAGCCACCAGGAGCTGACTTGCCAGGTCCCCACCCTGACCTCCATGTTGAGAATTCTAGACGGCTCGTTTGTCTGACAGGTTTGGTAAGATAAGAAGCTGCACGCTAATGGCAGGCTATGTGTAGTGATAGTGTCAAAGAGTCATACAGCACAGAAACAGACCCTTCGGTCCAACCCATCCATACTGACCAGGTTTCCCAAACTAAACTAGTCCCATTTGTCAGCATTTGGCCCATATCCCTCTGATACTTTCGTATTCATGTACTTATCAAAATGTTATTTAAATAGTGTAAGTGCACCTGCATCTGCCACTTCCTTTGGCAATTCATTCCATATAAGACAAGCCAGAGAACTATAGACCGGTGAGCCCAACCTTAGTGGTGGGCAAGTTGTTGGAGGGAATCCTGAGGGACAGGATGTACATGTATTTGGAAAGGCAAGGACTGATTAGGGAGAGTCAACATGGCTTTGTGCGTGGGAAATCATGTCTCACAAACTTGATTGAGTTTTTTGAAGAAGTAACAAAGAAGATTGAGGGCAGAGCAGTAGATGTGATCTATATGGACTTCAGTAAGGCGTTCGACAAGGTTCCCCATGGGAGATTGATTAGCAAGGTTAGATCTCATGGAATACAGGGAGAACTAGCCATTTGGATAGAGAACTGGCTCAAAGGTAGAAGACAGAGGGTGGTGGTGGAGGGTTGTTTTTCAGACTAGAGGCCTGTGACCAGTGGAGTGCCACAAGGATCGGTGCTGGGCCCTCTCCTTTTTGTCATCTATATAAATGATTTGGATGCAAGCATAAGAGGTACAGTTCGTTAAGTTTGCAGATGACACTAAAATTGGAGGTGTAGTGGACAGCGAAGAGGGTTACCTCAGATTACAACAGGATCTGGACCAGATGGGCCAATGGGCTGAGAAGTGGCAGATGGAGTTTAATTCAGATAAATGCAAGGTGCTGCATTTTGGGAAAGCAAATCTTAGCAGGACTTATACACTTAATGGTAAGGTCCTAGGGAGTGTTGCTGGACAAAGAGACCTTGGAGTTCATAGCTCCTTGAAAGTGAAGTCGCAGGTAGATGGGATAGTGAAGAAGGCATTTGGTATGCTTTCCTTTATTGGTCAGAGTATTGAGTACAGGAGTTGGGAGGTCATGTTGCGGCTGTACAGGACATTGGTTCGGCCACTGTTGGAATATTGCGTGCAATTCTGGTCTCCTTCCTATTGGAAAGATGTTGTGAAACTTGAAAGGGTTTGGAAAAGATTTACAAGGATGTTTCCAGGGTTGGAGGATTTGAACTATAGGGAGAGGCTGAACAGGCTGGGGCTGTTTTCCCTGGAGCGCCAAAGGCTGAGGGGTGACCTTATAGAGGTTTACAAAATTATGAGGGGAATGGATAGGATAAATGGACAAAGTCTTTTCCCTGGGGTCGGGGAATCCAGAACTAGAGGGCATAGGTTTAGGGTGAGAGGGGAAAGATGTAAAAGAGACCTAAGGGACAACTTTTTCAAGCAGAGGGTGGTACGTGTATGGAATGAGCTGCCACAGGAAGTGGTGGAGGCTGGTATAATTGCAACATTTAAGAGGCATTTGGATGGGTATATAAATAGGAAGGATTTGGAGGGATATGGACCGGGTGCTGGCAGGAGGGACTAGATTGGGTTGGGCTATCTGGTCGGCATGGACGGGTTGGACCAAAGGGTCTGCTTCCATGCTGTACATCGCAATGACTCTGTGACTCTCTGTGTAAAAAAAAGTTACCCCTCACGTCCTTTCTAAAATGTTGTCCTCTTGTTATAAAAATGCCCTCTAGTTTTGAACTCCCCTAACCTAGAGAAAAGGCCTTTGCTATTTACCTTATCCTTGCCCCTCATTTTTAAAAATCTCTACGAGGTTAATCCTCGGCCTCAGAAACTCCAGGGTACAAAGCTCTAGCCTATAACTTATGACTTATAACTTTCCTTATAACGTCAACCCTCCAGCTCTGGTTACATCCTTGCAAATCTTTTCTGTATTCTTTCCAATTTAATAATATCCTTTCTATAGCAGATCCTAAGCCCTTTCAGAAGTTTCCCTTCTGTTATTCAGAGGTATATAATCTTACATTCTGAAGAAATTCCACTCTTGTTTCTTAGATTTTCCAACTAGTAATTTCTCACTAATTTAATGAGCAGTAATCCTCATTAATCATCAGCTCATCTTTAGCCAGCAAGAAATTTGCCTAAGTGCCTGGTTGATGTGTCAGAAACACAGCAAGTCCATTGTGAAGGTAGGTCTCACCAAACATCTCATGCAGTTCAATGTTAGGATGGTCTACACCTGAACCTGAGGAGGATAGTCTACACCTGAACCTGAGGGGCACCAGTATCCTTGGGGGGAGGTTTGCTAGTGCTCTTGGGGGGGTTTTAAACTAACTCTGCAGGGGCATGGGAATCTAGACTGTAGCTATAGGGTGCAGGACCTGGAGTGTAGGGAGGTTAGGAACATGGCATCAATCTCAAAGGAGGGTGCCTGTAAACAGGAAAGTGGCTTGAAGTGTGTATACTTCAATGCAAGAAGTATACGAAATAAGGTAGGTGAACTTGCAGCGTGGGTTGGTACCTGGGATTTCGATGTTGTGGCTATTACGGAGACATGCGTAGAACAGGGACAGGATTGGCTGTTGCAGATTTCAGGGTTTAAATGTTTTAGTAGGGTCAGAGGTTGGGGTAAAAGAGGGGGAGGTGTGGCATTGCTTGTCAAAGATAGTATTACAGCGGTGGAAAGGACAATGGATGAAGACTCGCCATCTGAGGTAGTTTGGGCTGAGGTTAGGAATAGGAAAGGTGAGGTCACCTGCTAGGAGTTTTCTACAGGCCTCCTAATAGTCCTAGAGACGTAGAAGAAAGGATTGCGAGGATGATTCAGGAAAAGAGTGAAAGTAATAGGGTGGTTGTTATGGGAGACTTTAACTTTCCAGATATTGACTGGGAAAGCTATAGCTCGAGTTCGTTAGATGGGTCGGTGTTTGTCCAATGTGTGCAGGAGGGTTCTCTGACACAATATGTAGACAGGCCAACAAGAGGTGAGGCCATACTGAATTTGGTTCTGGGTAACGAACCAGGCCAGGTGTTAGAATTGGAGGTAGGTGAGCACTTTGGGGACAGTGACCACAATTCGGTGACTTTTACTCTAGTGATGGAGAGGGATAAGTGTGCACTGCAGGGCAAGAGTTATAGCTGGGGGCAGGGAAATTATGATGCGGTGAGGCACGACTTAGGATGCGTGGCTTGGAAAAGTAGGCTTCAAGGGAAGGGCACAATTGATATGTGGAGCTTGTTCAAGGAGCAACTATTGAGTGACCTTGATAAGTATGTACCTGTCAGGCAGGGAGGAAAGAGTCGTGTGAGGGAGCCGTGGTTTAATAAGGAATTGGAATCCCTTGTTAAAGGGAAGAGGGCGGCCTATGTAAAGATGAGGCGTGAAGGTTCAATTGGGGCGATTGAGAGTTATAAGGTAGCCAGGAAGGATCTGAAGAGAGAGCTAAGAGCAGCAAGGAGGGGACATGAAAAGTCCTTAGTTGGTAGGATTAGGGAAAACCCAAAGGCTTTCTATAGGTATGTCAGGAATAAAAGAATGACTAGGGTAGGAATAGGTCCAGTCAAGGATAGTAGTGGGAAGTTGCATGTGGAGGCTGAAGAGATTGGGGAGACACTGAATGAATACTTTTCGTCAGTATTCACTCAGGAACAGGACATTGTTGCCGATGTGAATACTGAGTCACAATTAATTAGAATGGATGGCTTTGAGGTATGTAGGGAAGAGGTGTTGGAAATTCTGGAAAGGGTGAAAATAGATAAGTCCCCTGGGCCTGATGGCATTTATCCTAGGATTCTCTGGGAAGCAAGGGAGGAGATTGCAGAGCCATTGGCCTTGATTTTTATGTCCTCGTTGTCTACAGGAATAGTGCCAGAAGACTGGAGGATAGCAAATGTGGTTCCCTTGTTCAAGAAGGGGAGTAGGGATAACCCTAGTAACTATAAGCCGGGAAGTCTCACTTCTGTTGTGGGCAAAGTCTTAGAGAGAATTGTAAGGGATAGGATTTATGAACATCTGGATAGGAATAATGTGATCAAGGATAGTCAGCATGGTTTTGTGAAGGGTAGGTCGTGCCTCACAAACCTTATTGAATTCTTTGAGAAGGTGACTAAGGAGGTAGACGAGGGGAAAGCGGTAGATGTGATGTATATGGATTTTAGTAAGGCGTTTGATAAGGTTCCCCATGGTAGGCTACTGCAAGAAATACGGAGGTATGGCATTGAGGGTGAGTTGGAGGTTTGGATTAGGAATTGGCTGGCTGGAAGAAGACAGAGGGTAGTAGTTGATGGTAAAGGTTCATCTTGGAGTGCAGTTACGCAAGGATCTGTTTTGGGACCATTGCTGTTTGTCATTTTTATAAATGACCTGGAGGAGGGGCTAGAAGGTTGCGTGAGCAAGTTTGCGGATGATACGAAAGTCGGTGGAGTTGTTGACAGTGAGGAAGGATGTGTCAGGTTACAGCGGGATATAGATAAGCTGCATAGCTGGGCAGAAAGGTGGCAAATGGAGTTCAATGTAGGTAAGTGTGAGGTGATTCACTTTGGTAAGAGTAACAAGTAGATGGGGTACTGGGCTAATGGTCGGATATTTGGTAGTGTGGATGAGCAGAGGGTTCTTGGTGTTCATGTACACAGATCTCTGAAAGTTGCCACCCAGGTAAATAGTGCGGTGAAGAAGACATATGGCGTACTGGCTTTTATTGGTAGAGGAATTGAGTTCCGGAGTCCTGAGGTCATGTTGCAGTTGTATAAGACTCTGGTGCGGCCGCATCTGGAGTATTGTGTGCAGCTTTGGTCGCCATACTATAGGAAGGATGTGGAGGCACTGGAACGGGTGCAGAGGAGGTTTACCAGGATGTTGCCTGGTATGGTAGGAAGATCGTATGAGGAAAGGCTGAGGCACTTGATGCTGTTTTCATTGGAGAAAAGAAGGTTTAGGGGTGACTTGATAGAGGTGTACAAGATGATTAGGGGTTTAGATAGAGTTGAAACTTTATTGCTGGAACAGCACAGCAGGTCAGGCAGCATCTAGGCAACAGAAGATTCGACGTTTCGGGCACATGCCCTTCTTCAGGTTAGATAGAGTTGACCATGAGAACCCTTTTCCACGTATGGAGTCAGCTATTACGAGGGGGCATAGCTTTAAATTAAGGGGTGGTAGGTATAGGACAGATGTTAGGGGTAGATTCTTTACTCAGCGAGTCGTGAGTTCATGGAATGCCCTGCCAGTAGCAGTGGTGGACTCTCCCTCTTTATGGGCATTTAAACGGACATTGGATAGGCATATGGAGGATAGTGGGCTAGTGTAGGTTAGGTGGTCTTGGATCGGCGCAACATCGAGGGCCAAAGGGCCTGTACTGCACTGTATTTTTCTATGTTTTTCTATGTTCTATGTTATAGTCCCCATTGCTCAGAACCCAGTTGGATACCATCAGTAGGTTCTCCAGAGCTTTCATAGTCTTGAACATGCTATCTCTACTTACCAAGTCAATGACCTGTTTGCTTTTTTAAAAATCTTATGATCAAACTGCCCTGCTACCTTCAAAGATTTTGGAGACCACCAGGTCTCCCTGCTCCTCTATCACCTTTAAATTCTTCATTTCCTTTTCATTGCCTCTCCCCTCTTGCCTTCCAAATCGCAGCACCACATACAGCATTGAAATTTGTCCACCTTATTTTGTCAACCAATCTCTTGGTTCAATGCCACCTGAAACTTTTGAAATCATCCCCCCCCCCCCCCCCCCCCCACCCCCCCATGTATATCTAGGTCATTGCTATCCAATCCTAGCACTGATCTTAGGGGAATATCCTTCCATTTTGCTAAGAAATATCTGCTTTCTATCCCTTAGCAAATTGTACATCCATGCTTTCATTGTCCCTTTAAACCCATTAAATTTCATTTCCCTAACAAGTTTATAATGTTTCTCTCTACCAAATGTCTCTTGCAAGTTTATATGCCCATCAGCAGAGCTACCAATCACAAGTCTCTTTGTTACTTAATCAAATGACTCAAATAAAATCTGTCAGACATGATTTGCCTTTAACAAATCCATGACGCCTGCTTTTCATTAAATTATATTCTGCTAAGTGACAGCTAATTTTGTCCTGGTTAATGGTTGCTGAATTTCTCTATCCCTTGTTTCTCATCTTACTGGCTTGCAGTTATAGGATTTATTCCTTCCCCTTTCTTGAACAGGGGTGGGATACATGCAGCCTTTCAGGTCCCTGGCACTAGTCCCATATTCCAGTGGGATTGAAAACCCGTGGCAAAACCCTTCAGTGTTTCTACCCGACCTGAATGTCAATCATACCCTTCGTCTCCACCAGAAGATCTCCTTTCGACTCTAATTTGCTTTATCCTTCTGTTCAGTATCCTTTTGCTTTTCATACCTTCAATTTAGAAAAAATCATGTTGCGTTTTCATGTTACTGTATTTTCTCATTATCATTTTATATCCCTCTTCATTTTGTGTTCAATTCTCTGAACTCCCTATTTGAGTGTCTAGTACTTTTTATATTTATCATAAGCCTGATAGCGTTAGTTTCACACTGGATGCCCTCTTAGAGTCAAACAGCACAGAAACACACTCTTTCATCGAACCAGTCCTTGCCGAATATAATCCCAATTTAAACTAGCTCCACCTGCCTGCTCCTGGGTCATATCTCTCCAAACGTTTCTTACTCAATGCTTATCTAATGTCTTTCAAATGTTGTAAATTTGCCCACATCCATCACTTCCTCAGGAAGTTCATTCCGCACGCCACCCACCATCTGTATAAAACATTCGCCCCTCGTGTCTTTCTAAAATCTCTCCTTAAAACAGACAGCTGTGAGACGCAAGGTATGATCTAACTGTTTAATGTCTGCTGTCTCTAAGCCACTATCTCTGTGCTCTTTGGAAGAGTGCAGGTCTTGTGCCCAAGCAGAAGGAAAAAACAATACGGCACTTGGAAATGCAGTTTACCTGCTCTAGTTTTATTCCTAGATGAGCAAGAATTCTAAAATTCTACTGTTAATAGGGATAGATAGAATTTGTTTGTTATACATTGTTAAGGGGTGTTTCATTGTAGAAAATGGTTTAACAAATTGACAGCAAATTGACTGGAATCCTACGCCCATAAATACTTAAATGAGAATTTCATAGATTTCTGACTTTAGGGATGATGTAACAGCCTTAGCAAATACCAGAAGGAACTTTAATACCATTCACTTATCATTGGGGCATGATCTATTGTGAACTTAGCTGAAGCAGTATGTCCCACTTGATCAAATAT
Organism: Chiloscyllium plagiosum; assembly: GCF_037043375.1. Taxonomy (NCBI): domain Eukaryota; kingdom Metazoa; phylum Chordata; class Chondrichthyes; order Orectolobiformes; family Hemiscylliidae; genus Chiloscyllium; species Chiloscyllium plagiosum. Next base: position 13,772,252 of record NW_028270181.1, on the reverse strand, counting down.
TTGCTTAACTTGTGCTGTAAGAAAGACAATGTTGGGAAAAGTTGGTGGCTGCTGTTTCAGTTCAAATCAGAAAGATCTTATAAATATAAATCTCTGGACAATCTCAGTCTCTTTCAAACAATGGTCCATAGCATTAAAAACATACTAATTCAGCAGAAGCTACAGAAAATACCAAAGTAAAACAAAGAAATGCAGATGCTGAAATAAATTGCTAGACAAGCTCAGCAGATCTGGCAGCATCTGTCGTGAGAAAAACAGAGTTAATATTTTGAGTTCAGTGACCCATCATCAGAACTGTTCAGGTGCTCTGATGAAAAGTCACTAGGCCTGAAATGTTGACTCTGTTTCTCTCTGTACAGGTGCTGCCGAGTTTCTCTAGCAATTCCTGCTTTTGTTGGACTGAAATACCAAGCTCAATTTGACTATAAGTATTTTTATATTCACAGTTTTTTTTCCCTTTTACGCTGTTCCTAATGTCTATCAAACTTGCCTTTTTGCCCTCGGTACCTTATCTGTTTATATTCTCCATATATTGAAATCTGTGGTTATAATTTTCATCAGAAATTATAACCTTATTCTCTGAGCTTCCCCACATCAAGTTAGCAAAAGATTGTCTTCACACGTCCACATACATGCATACACACACATACGCACACGCACACATCACATATATGCAGACAGACACAGACACACACACACACATACACACACACAGACACACACA